>NC_090303.1:6421860-8921860 GCF_039906515.1 Pseudorca crassidens
GTGTGGGGACAAATTTTTAAATTTGCGTTCTATACATGGAAGTTCACAGAATAAATTTTGTTAACATCAAAGCTTGAAACATAAGTGTGTACAAAACTCCTTAAGTGTATATCTGTGGAGAAGAATGAACTAACAGAAATAGAGGGGCAGAAGTAGCCAAAAAATGCAAAGAAATTTTATATCTAAAAGCCAATTAGGGTAAGGGAATATGAGATTTTGTGTTTAATCAAAATGTCTCTATCTTTCTAATTCTGATAATATAGTTGACCCTATAGCTGAAACACACACACACACACACACACATACACACACACACACACTTTTAAAAAGCACTGATATTCTCCCAAGAATTTTATTTTATTTTATTTATTATTATAATTTTTTTGGCGGTACGCGGGCCTCTCCCTGTTGTGGCCTCTCCCGTTGCGGAGCACAGGCTCCGGACGCGCAGGCTCAGCAGCCATGGCTCATGGGCCCAGCCGCTCCACGGCATGTGGGAACTTCCCGGACTGGGGCACGAACCCGTGTCCCCTGCATCGGCAGGCGGACTCTCAACCACTGTGCCACCAGGGAAGCCCTCTCCCAAGAATTTTAGACGAAAACTATGCAAATGCAAGGACGCAGAGAAAAATGTCTTACACTGTAACTGGTTTTGCTGTAAGAACTAAATATGCTGAAATGCACAGGCTTGGGTTTATTTAGTGTCTCAGCACAAAGGATAGTAAACAAGCACCAGGCCTTTCCCAAGATAGGGGCCATATAAGATATCTTGTCCCATAAAGCTGATACCCTCAGGGTAATGACGAATCAGAGTAAATCTACTCTATCCCACACAGCCAGAAATTGTGAATAAGTTGATTTGAGACTGAGCAGATTAAAAGAAAAAAACAATCATTAAGAATTAACAGCAGCAATTCTAGCATTGTTTAAATGCTTAGCCCAAATCTATACCACTGGGAAGTCCAAAACACTTACAGGCCAAAAATTAATACAATGTGGTCCCAGACTGTGGTCCCAGACTATGGTCCCAGTTCCTTTAGGAGACTCTCAGAAGCAAATTCAAATATTTTTTGGTCAATCGTCTTCACACTAATCCTTAAAATGCACACAAAAAATTTTCTAAGGAAATTGAGCATTTGCCATTCGAAAATATCTACATACACAAGAAAATAATGCTCCACCATTAAGAAAAAGAGCAAGTAAAGAAGCATAAAAAGATCCACAAAGACTTCAGTTACTAAAAATAGCATTATTAGATTGTAAAGATTGTAAAGTAAGATTAGATTGTAGAGTAAGTCTGCTTTAAAAAGTAAAAGAAAAACATAAATATATCTTTAGGAGAGTAAAAATGACCTAGCAAATTTGAAAAATAACTTGTATAAAAGATAGTATTTTAAGTTAAAAAGTCAATGATGGTTTAGCAGATTAGGCATAGCCAAGGTGAGAATTAATAAATTGCAATGAAAATCAAAATAAATATTGCAGAGCGCATTACAGATAATTTTCAAAGCTGCAAAATGTGGGTAAAATCATAAGAGATATAGTGGATGAAGTGAAAAATATAGCATGCATTTAATGGATGTTCTAATAGGACTGGAAAAATATGGGAAAGGACAATATTTGAAGATATTCTGGCTGAAAGTTCTCTAGACTTTTGAAAAACACTAATTCACATATTAAAAAATCCATTCAATTGCAAGCAAGATATATGAAGATAAACCTACATCTAAATATTTCGTAGTGAAACTGAAAGTGGCCAGAAAGAAAGAAGATATTTTTATTAGGGGTAGTAAAAAATCAAATTACCTTTAATATATTGAAACTTGACTTTCTAGCTGAAAGAATGGAAGGTAAAAGACACGAATGCCATTCTAGAATTCTCAACTAAGCAAAATATACATCAACCTAGGACCAAATAAAAACATTTGTAGACAAACCAAATGGCTCCAGCAGAAGCTTACTAAAGAAATTTCAAAGAAACTGAAAAAATACACTTCAAAGAGGTGGAAGTTCTGAAATAAAAGAATGAATAAAGATCAAAATTTGTTATAATATATGGATAAATCTTAATAAAAATTATTTTGGTATTAAAACTAAAACATTTAAAATAGATAAGCACTACACTATGTAAGTTTGGAGAAGAATTAATAGAGGTAAAATGTTTAAAGATCCCTTCATTGTCTGAGAAGAAGATAACATTATGTAGGACTTTGGAACTTTGGCAAGTTACACATTGTGTATTTTTCTACTGTATCCATGAAAAAATGTAGGAAAAAAATTAAAGTAATAATTTAAAAACAAGAAGAGAGGAAATAATATGTAGAAATGAGATAAAATAAGACTTAATAGATGCAAGAAAGAGAAAAAAGAAAAAAAATAAGCATAAACATTTACTATCAAAGATTATTTTAAATATAGGCAATTAGTTTTCATTAAAATACAAAGATTGGCAGAAGAGAGTTTGTGTGTGTGTGTTTTTAATCTATCTCTGTGAAGGTCACAAGTGACAATTAAAATACAGGAATACAGAAAGCTTAAAGTTCATGCAATAGAAGACATACTATAGAAATACAATTTTGTAAAAAGCTGATTTTCTTATAGCAATAATAAAACAGACTTAAAGTTGAAAACATTTATTGAAAGAAGGAAGTCTACTCTGTATGAGAAAAGTTTATTAGGAAGATGTGCATTAGTCTGACATATATATGAAGCAAAGTTTCGGAACTGCAATGGGAAAGGAATAAGCCTTCAAATAATTGTAGAAGTTTCAAACATGCTTCTTTCAGTAATAGAAGAAAAAATTAAGGCAGCAAGTGCTAAAAGAAGCTATTTAATTAACAAAATTAATGAAGTGTCATATAGAGAACACAAATGGTATGGTGTGATTCATGTTATTTTCATGTTTATAAGGAATAGTTACAAAAATGTTTATTTTTCTAGATCATATAGTAAATTGCAATAATTTTCAAAGAAATAAAGTAATACAGAGTATGTTTCCTGAACAAATAGCAGTCATCCAGAAAGCAATAATAAAAAGGAAAACTAGAAAACACAAGTCTAAATAATATGGGTCAAAAGGTTTGATAATAAATATTACAATATATTTTAAGGTGAACAATTAATATATGAAAAATGAAACAAACAATTGCTTAATGAAGCTAAAATATAAAATGAATTAATGAGCGAGAGAGAGAAAACTGGTAAAATAAACACAAAGAATGAAGGAAATAATATAGAATAGGGCAGAAATTAGAGACAAATATATTTAAAAATCCAAAAATTGGTTATTTGAGAATAATAATAAAACAAACCTGTAGGGAGACTGATGAAGAAAAATAAAGAGACTACGCATCCATTATCTGGAATAGAAACAGAGAGCAACCACAAGCGGCTATACACATTAATGATAATGACTTTCAGTCCTTCCATGATGGAGTAGCATATATTAGAATAACTCTCCCAGAAAACAAAAGTGTTGTAAAACTATGTGTTAGACATTAAACAATAATAAAGACCTTCCATTCTGGCAGTCATAAAATTACTTATATTAAGCCAACCTTCTTGATGAAATCAACTATAAAACCTGAACAAAGTAAATAAAATGACTGCAGGCAGAGGAGGGTAACCAAGCAAACAGGACTTGAGGTGCTACATTCTCTTTGTCACACATGTAACATTACATACTCTTCCCACTCAGTTCACCAGTTAATCTTAGATCTGCTGTTAAATATATTCAGTACTACAATCAATTACTTTGCCAAAATTTCCCTACTCACATGTTGCTTGAGGAACTTCTAATAGACCTTTTAGGAAAATCAAATGAGTAGAGAAAACTTCAAATACTTACGTGTTTAAAACTACATTTTTTAGCCCTAGTGCTTGAAATGTAGCTTGCCCTGCAGGTTGTGTTCAAACATAATTCAAGATGCAAGATGTTTATCTGGGATCATTACCTGTGAAAAGAAATAGGGAAGCAGGATAAAAAAGAGGAAGAGGAAGAGGAAGGAATGAGATATAAGCCACAAGTCCTCAGAAAACAGAGCATGATCCTGTCGTGTGAGTATGACTCATCAGGGTTGTCCTAATGCCAGACTCTTTTAACTACCTTGTCAGTCTCTGTGCGTAGGTGGCACCAGGAAAGGTATGACCTTGCACTTGGTGACTGCATTAGATGTAGAAGGTGACAACAGGAAGCGCCTGCTGACTATGCTCTTTACCTGTGCAGAAAGTTTTTCCTTGAAAGAGTATCAGATGGTGCATCTCCATGTATAAGGTAGGTGAATGTAGAGTTTTTGGTTCATGCTTTTCTTCTCATAGATCTTAAGATGTTCCTCCTCACTTATTCTGTATCTCACCAACCTTTGATATGATCTTTTTAGTTTTAACTCTTCTAGTCTTTTTAGTTTTAGCTCTTCTAGTCTATGTAGTAATATTTGTGTGCTTTTAATTTTTATTTCTCCAATGACCAGTTATGTTGAGAATATTTTTCTTGAAAATATTGACCCTTAGTACATCTTTGTAAGGAGTTTATTCAAAATGTTTTCTATTTACGTTTGTGTTGTTTATAGTTTTTAATTTTTTGACTTGAAAGTGTTCTTTATATATTCTGGACATGAGTCATTTATCAGATATATGTTTTGCCATATTGTATTCTATTCTGTGTCTGTCTCATTCATTTTCTTAACATTTTCATATGAAGATTCAAATTTTTCATTTGTACAAATATATCATTTTTTCTTAATTACTTCTGAGATGTGTCTCATGTCGTTTTGTCTATCCTCAGATTGCATGTGTATATTTTGGTCTTAAAGTTTTATCATTTTAGGTTTACATTTTTCGATGATCTATCATAAACTTAAATTTGTTTTTTCTGTATAGTAAGAAATAAAGCTATTTTTCCTCTAATTCTTTTTTTTTAACATCTTTAATGGAGTATAATTGTTTTACAATGGTGTGTTAGTTTCTGCTTTATAACAAAATGAATCAGTTATACATATACATATGTTCCCATATCTCTTCCCTCTTGCATCTCCCTCCCTCCCACCCTCCCTATCCCACCCCTCTAGGTAGTCACAAAGCACCGAGCTGATCTCCCTGTGCTATGTAGCTGCTTCTCACTAGCTATTTTACATTTGGTAGTGTATATATGTCCATGCCACTCTCTCACTTTGTCACAGCTTACCCTTCCCCCTCCCCATATCCACAAGTGCATTCTCTAGTAGGTCTGTGTCTTTATTCCCATCTTACCCCTAGGTTCTTCATGACCTTTTTTTTTTTTCTTAGATTCCATATATACGTGTTAGCATACAGTATTTGTTTTTCTCTTTCTGGCTTACTTCACTCTGTATGACAGACTACGTCCATCAACCTCACTCCAAATAACTCAATTTCGTTTCTTTTTATGGCTGAGCAATATTCCATTGTATATATGTGCCACATCTTCTTTATTCATTCATCTGTTAATGGACACTTAGGTTGCTTCCATGTCCTGGCTATTGTAAATAGAGCTGCAATGAACGTTTTGGTACATACTCTTTTTGAATTATGGTTTTCTCAGGGTATATGCCCAGTAGTGAGATTGCTGGCTCGTATGGTAATTCTATTTTTAGTTTTTTAAGGAACCTCCGTACTGTTCTCCATAATGGCTGTATCAATTTGCATTCCCACCAACAGTGCAAGAGGGTTCCCTTTTCTCCACATCCTCTCCAGCATTTATTGTTTCTAGATTTTTTGATGATAGCCATTCTGACTGGTGTGAGATGGTATCTCATTGTAGTTTTGATTTGCATTTCTCTAATGATTAATGATGTTGAGCATTCTTTCATGTGTTTGTTGGCAATCTGTATATCTTCTTTGGAGAAATGTCTATTTAGTTCTTCTGCCCATTTTTGGATTGGGTTGTTTGTTTTTTTGTTATTGAGCTGCATGAGCTGCTTGTAAATTTTGGAGATTAATCTAATTCTTGAAATATTTTCTCTCCTAATTGAATTGTGTTTGTTGGTTTTGGACATTAGTTGTTGGTATATGTGTGGACTGATCATTTACATGGACTCTTTAGTCAATTTCATTAGTCTGTTTCTCTAAACTGTCCATACTGATTTGAATAACTTTGGAGTAAATCTTGAATTCAGATCATGTAAGCATTCCTGTTCTTCTATGTAAAAATTATTTTGGCTCTGTTAGGCCCCTTGAATTTCCATTTTAGAATCAGTGTGTGTCTGCTTGTGTTACCCCTCCCCACTGTTCACGCAGTCTAAAGTGTGCTACAGGAAGCAATTCGGGGTGACCTTAGGGCTCACCTTACTTATTTCCTCTCAGTCATCACCGTCTTGGACCACTTATCCTTCAATTTCCTAAAATATGTGTCCCATATTTTTTACCATTTTCTAGTTCTTTATAAAGAAATGTCAAACCTGTTACCAGTTAGTCTATCACAGCAATAATCACACATCACACTGTGTAAAGTCCTTGAATTTATCAATATTTTTTTTCCTATGCATACATACTTATGATCAAGTTTAATCTATAAATTAGGCACAGTAAGAAAATGTCTGAATTGCCAGCATCACTACTCTTGTGCCTTGGGGCTGTTATTAAGTAAAACAAGGGTTACTTGAACACAAGCACCCTGTTGCCACAACTGCCTAGCTTATAACCAAAACAGCTAAGAAACTAAAGGGCATAGGATGCTGGACTAAGGGATGAGTCACATCCTAGGCGGAAGAGAATGAGACATGGCGAGATTTCATTATGCTACTCATAAAACTCATAAATGGCATGCAGTTTAAAACTTATGATTTATTTATTTCTGGAAGTTTCCATTTAATATTTTTAGCTCACAGTTGACCACAGGTAACTAAAACCACAGAAAGTGAAACCGCAGATAAAGTGGAGGCTACTGTATTTTCTTCCTTCTACTTAATTTGGGTTTGATTATTTTCTTCACTTTCCAGTTTCTGAAGGTGAAAGCTTAGATAATAACACTAAACTTTTTATGTCTAATGAATATACCTAATGCTCTACATGTTTTCCTGAAGTACTGTTTTAATATCATTATGAAAAATATTGAAATAGTGTAGTCCCATTACCATTTACTCCCAAATATTTTTCAATGTCTTTTTTACTTCTTGTCTCCTTAGACTATTTACAAAATGTTAATTAATTCCCAAATATTTGGGAAATTTGCTGGCATTATTTTAATGATCATTTACATTTATTAGGATTTGTTTTAGAGCCCAGAATAAGGCCTAAATGGTAAATGTTTTCTTTGTGCTTGAAAAGTTTTGAATTTTATAGTTTTTGCTATTGTGCTTTATAAATGTTCTATACACTAATTTGGATGATTACACTGTTCAAATTTTCTGTAATTTTATATTATATATTTACTCTATTACTGAGTACAGTGTTCAAATCTCCAGCAATAATTGGTATTTCTTTTTCACTTTTTGAACATTTATCTCATTTTCTGTTAATATATTTAGAAAATCTATTTTTTGGTATATACTCATTAAAGATGTGTTATATATTATTGAAAAACTACCTGTCTTATTGATGAATTAACTATTTTAATCATCTGTCTACTTTGTTTACATATATTTTTTGGAAGTTTAATTTCTCTTATACTGGTATGTCCCTCTATCTTTCTTATGATAAATCATTGCATGCTTTATTTATTTAAGAAAATTTTTGTAACTAATGATTTTCTATAGATTGAATGAACCTCTAGTGGACAGCATAAAAATTAGTCTTCCCAGAAATAAACCCACACATATATGATTAATTAGTTTGCAACAAAGGAGGCAAGGATATACAAAGGGGAAAGAATAGTCTCTTCAATAAATGGTGTTGGGAAAAAAGGGCACCCTCAAGCAAAAGAAAGAAATTGGATCCCTATCTTACATTGTCAGTGCAAAATGGATTAAAGACTTGAACATAATACCTGAAGCCATAAAACTGCTAAGAGAAAATGTAGGTAGTACAACACCAGACTTGGCAATGATTTTTTTGGATATGCCACCAAAAACAAAAGGGAAAAGGCAATGATAAACAAGTAGAACTATATTAAACAGCACAGCAAAGGGAAACATCAACAAAGTGAAAAGGCAACCTATGAAATAGGATAAAATATTTGCAAATGATACATCTAATAAGCGGTTAATATCCAAAATATATCAAGAGATCATACAGCCAACAGCAAAAACTAAGCAGTCTGGGCTTCCCTGGTGGCGCAGTGGTTGAGAGTCCGCCTGCCGATGCAGGGGACACGGGTCCATGCCCCGGTCCAGGAGGATCCCACATGCCGCGGAGCAGCTGGGCCCATGAGCCATGGCCACTGGGCCTGCGCTTCCAGAGCCTGTGCTCCGTGACAGGAGAGGCCACAACAGTGAGAGGCTTTCATACTGCAAAAAACAAAAGCAAAAAACTGAGCAATCTGATTAGAAAATGTGTAGAGGATCTAAACAGATGTTTTCCAAAGAAAACATACAGATGGCTTACAGACAAATGCTGGTGAGGATATGAAGAAAAGGGAACCCTCCTACACTGTTGGTGGGAATGTAAATTTGCACAGCCACTGTGGAAAACAGTATGGAGAGTTCTCAAAAAAAAAAAAAAAAATAGAACTATCATATGACTCAGCAAATCCACTCCTGGTTATATATCTGAAAAAAACAAAAGCACTAATTTGAAAATGTATGCACCCGAATGTTCATAGGAGCATTATTTACAATTGCCTAGATATGGAAGCAACTTAAGTGTCCATCAACAGATGGATGGATAAAGATGTGGTATATAAACACAGTGAATACTACTCAGCCATAAAAAAACAAAAAACAGAAAAAAAAAAAAAGAAATTCTTCCATTTACCATGACATGGATGGACCTAGAGGGTATTATGCTTAGTAAAATAAGTCACACAGAGAAAGACAAATGCTCTGTGTTATCACTTACATGTGGAATCTAAAAAATGAGACAATCAAATGAATATAAGAAAACAGAAACAGACTCACAGTACTGAAAGGAAACTAGTGGTTACCAATGGGGAGAGGGAAAGGGGAAAGGCAAGATAAGGTTATGGAATTAAGAAGTCCAAATAAATAAGCTACAAGGATATGTTGTACAGCATAGGGGATATAGCCAACATTTTATAAATTTAAATGGAATATAGTTTATGAAAAGTTTGAATCACTATGCTGTACACCTGAAACTAAAATAATATTGTCAGTCAACAACAGTAAAAATAAAAAAAGCTATATATATAAGGAACTCATCAAGTAACAAAACAGAACAAAACAAAAAGCAAATAAACTGATTAAAAAATAGGCAAATGACCTGAATACACATTTTTCCAAAAAGACATACCAACATTTTTCCAAAAAGACATATGAAAAGGTGCTCAATATCACTATTCATCAGGGAAATGCAAGTCAAAACTATGTCATAGCACCTCACTCTCATTAGGATATTTATTATAAAAGGACTAGAGATAAGCAATGTTGGTGAGGGTCTGGAGAAAAAGGAATCCTGGACACTACTAGTGAGAATGGAAACTGGTGCAGCTATTATGGAAAACAGTGTGGCAGTTCCCGCCCAAATTAGAAACAGGCTACTGTATGATCCAACAATCCCACTTCTGGGTATATATCCAAAGAAAATGAAATCACTATCTCAAATAGCTATCTGCACTCTTGTGTTCATTACAGCATTATTCACAATGGTCAAGTTATAGAATACATCCTAAAAGTCCATCAGTGGATGAATGAATAAAGAAGAAAGATATATGTATATGTGTTATATATATATATATATATATATATATATAATATTTGTAGTATAAAAATTATAACAACATAGTTAGAAAATAAAGAGCTAAATTCAAGCCCATATCTACCTAGCCCCCAAGTTAATGACATTCTTTTCCTTATACAGTTAGGAAAACAATGTCTTCATGTTTCCTTTAGTTTTCTAAGCAATTACCGTCACATTGAAAACTAGCAAAACAAATAACTGTGTGCGCACACACACACACAGACACACACACACACACACAAGTGTTTTCAAAAAATATTAGAGTATTTCAAACAATTTATTTTCCAAACCTTAATGTTGAATTAATAACCTCAGCTATTTATTTCAAACTGTATATAGAACATTCTTTTACCTTTAATATAAAATATATTATGTGAAATCAGCATAATTTTTATCACTGTAGATTCTCAATACTTGCAAAGTTTCTATATAATTCTTCAATAAGTCCCTATGTCTAGAAAAGGTTAAAATTTTAATTCAACATCAATGATGAAACACCTACGAAATCAAGACAGTGCAATTCAGTGGAACCTGGCTGGATATTCTGTAAGAGCTGCTATTATTATATGCCTATGCTTTCAGAAAATTGTATCATATTATTTAAAACCAGCCCTTTATAGTCTATTCCTACTTTACTGTTTTAGAATAAAGTATTTTCAAACACTTGAATTCATAAGGAGAATCTTTTTTAAATATCAATGAAATGTCATTTCTTCATGTTGAACAACTCAAAACTGGCTAAAATTATTCTCTTCAAACTTTCTGAAATATTTTTATCTAAATTCTAGAACAATCAATAGGTTTCAACAGCAACTGTGAGAATATTGCAAATGCCAAGGTGGATGAATTTCAAAATTAATTTTATAATCACCTTTTTCATCATAATAAAATTGTGCTAAATCTTAGAAAAATAAATTTTACTGTAGACTCTCATTTTGATCAAGATTCAGTTGAGTTGCACTTTTAAAGTCTGTAATTTACTTTCACATGCAATGCTATACATATATATGCTTATACAGTTAATATATATGCCCATTGTATCAAATATTTGAAAATCTGTTATATCAAAACCACTTTATTATACAAAATACTGATTATTTTATGCATATTTATGGTTCAAATAATTGAAAAATCGTTCCACTTGGTTCTACTTTCTTTTACTGTAGGGATTTATGTGCACATAATATTATGAACTGCATGGTGTTTAGGTAAGTTTTCTCTCTTATGATCCCAAGTCCAAAACAAAAAAAATCTTATTTCTGAAAGGAAAAAAAATCCATATATGTTTATGAAAATCTTATCTTTCAACAGCAAGGATGACAATTAGAATAAAAATAAACAAAAATGTCCTGTTCCCAGCAGTATAAATATGGTGATAACACATCAAAGCATGTGGTTGCATGCAATTTTATATTGCAAGATGCAGCAAAACCTACCTCTCTGCTCTGCTCTTTCTAGACGATACACTTCCTCATGAATCTAAGTGCAGTCATGGGATAGAGTAGGAGGTTCTACTATTTGTATGCAACTGCTCTTCTTTTTAGCTCTTGAGGTAACTCAGGCAAAAATATAATTTAAGCATAGAATTTCAAATTACAGTGCTAACTAGTATGTTTTCACCAATTTTGTTTGTCCTAACTTTTCCAACATACAAAAAGTAAAGCAGACTGTAGTGTGATTTTTGACAATAATTTTTCAAAGAGAGACACAAAATGGTGCACCCAGAAATTTAAATTGTTCTACACTTTGAATGCACATACCAAAGAAAGGATCTTTGTTTTTTGCTTGTTGGAATGGAAATAACATCTATATCCATTGAATAGCAATGTATTTCTGGAAATTAATCTTACAGAAACATTATCAGAAATATGGCTAGAAAAAAATACAAAGATCTTCAATGCATCCATGTTGTTATTTCCACAAAACAGACTCAACTATAGGTTCGGTCATGACAATGCTATGCAGTTAATACAGTAAATAATAAGGATTATTACATGGACTGGAAAAGAAAGTTGCCTGTGAACTATATTAAATGTATATTGACATGACTTAAATAAATGTATTTTTCTGACTGAAAAACTAGAGGTTATTATTTAAGTTAACCATAAAAAGGTAAAAGTAATAAAATAAATGTCACATTTAATTCCAGATGCCACTATACACAATCACTGTCCTTAAATTGGTATTTCTCTTATTACTTGTTATTTTTCTATTCCCGTATGTGTGTGGATTTCTTTTTTTTATTAATGTTTAGTTGACGTACAATATTATGTTAATTTCATATGTAAAATATAGTGATCCGACAATGAAATACATTGTGAAGTGACCACAATGACAAGTCCAGCAAACCTGTCATCATACAAAATTATTAGAATATTATTAACTATATTCCTGATGCTGCATATTACATCCCGATGACCTATGTATTTTATAAATGGAATTTTGAACCTATTAATGCCTTTCACCCATTTCGCTCATCCCCCAACCCCCTCCCCTTAAGCAACCACCCTTTTATTTTCTGTGTCTGTATATCTGTCTGTTTTGCTTTGTTTGTTCCTATGTTTTGTTTTTTAGACTCCCCATATAAGTGAGATAATATGGTATTTGTTTTTCTCCATCTGACCTACTTTATTTAGCATAATACCCTCAAGGTCCATCCATGTCATCACAAGTGGCAAGATGTCATTCATTCTATGTCTAAGTAATATTCTATGGTATGTCTTTTATCTATTCTATTCATCTATGTACTCTATCTGTCACATTTTCCTTAACCTCTCATGTGCCTATGGATGCTTACGTTGCTTCCATATCTTGGCTGTTGTAAATGCTGCAAAGAACGTTGGGATGCATATATCTTTTTGAATTAGTCCTTTTGGTTAAGGTAAGTACTCAGAAGTGGAATTGCTGGATCATATAATAGTTCTATTTTTAATTTTTTTGAGGAATCTCCTACTGTTTGCCATGAAGACTGCCTCAAATTTTATTCCCATCAACAGTGCAGAAGGAAATCCATTTTCTCCACATCCTTGTCAACACCTGCTATTTGTTGTCTTTTTGGTAGTAGCCATCCTCACAGGTGTAAGGTTTTGGCAAGGATGTGGAGATTTCCCTGATGATTAGTCATGTTGAGCATCTTTTCATGTGTTTGTTGGCCAGTTACATGTCTTTTTTGGAAAAATGTCTATTCAGATTCTCTGCCCATTTTTAATCAGATTTTTGGGGGTTTATCTTGAGATCAAGTTGTATAATTTCTTTATATAATTTTCATATAACCCATTATCAGATATATCATTGAAAATACTTTCTCCCATTTATGTACGTTGCCTTTTGGTTGCATTGATGACTCCTTTACTGTGCAAAACTTTTTAGTTTGATGTAGTCGCATTTGTTTATTTTTACTTTTACTGCCCTTGCCTGAGGAGACAGTTCCAAAAAATTATTGCTAGGGCAATATCAAAGAGCATACTTACAATGTTTCTTCTGGGAGATTAATGGTTTCAGGTCTCATATTTAAGTTTTTAATCCATTTTGAGTTTATATTTGTATATGGCATAAGAATATACTTCAGTTTTATTTCTTTTGCATGCAGCTGTCCAGTTTTCCCAGCACCATTTATTGAAGAGACTGTCTTTTCCCCATTGTATATTCTTGCCCCCTTTCTGGTAGATTAATTGACTATATAAAAGTGGATTTATTTCTGGGTTTTCTATTCTGTTCCATTGATCTCTGTGTCTGTTTTTGTACCAGTACCAAACTCTTTTGCTTACTGTAGCTTTGTAGTATAGTTTGAAAACTGGGGGTAAGATACCTACAGTTTTGTTCTTCCTTCTCAAGATTGTTTTGGCTATGTGGAGTCTTTTGTGTTTATACACCAGTTTTAGAATTATTTGCTTCACTTTTGTGAAAAATACCATTTGTATTTTAATACGTCTTGCACTGAATCTGTAGATTGCTCTGAGTAGTATGGGCATTTTAACAGTACTAATTATTCCAATCCATGAGAACAATCTTTTCACTTATTTGTATCATTTTCCAATTTTTTCATCAATGTCTTATAGTTTTCAGAGTACATGTCTTTTACTCCTTTGGTTAGATGTATTCTTAGGCATTTTATTATTTTTAATGAATTGTAAATGAGATTGTTTTCACAATTTATCTTTCTGAAAGGTTGATTACTTTATAAAATTATACATATATTTGTATATTAATTTTGTATCCTGCAACTTTACTATGTTTCTTAGTTCTAATAGTTGTTGTTGTTGTTTTTTTTCCATGGGGTCTATAGTGTTTTCTCTGTATAGTGTCCTGTTATCTCCAAACAGTAACAGTTTTCATCCATCTTTTCTAATTTGGATTCATTTTATTTCTCTTTCTTGCCTGATTGCTGTGGTCAGGACTCCCAATACTATGTTAAATAAAAGTAATGATAGTAGGCATCCTTGTCTTGTTTCTGATCATAGGGGAAATTTTTTAATCTCTTCACCTTTGAATATGATGTTAGCTGTGGTTTTGTCACATACGGCCTTTATTATTTTGAGTTAATATCCCTCTATACCCATTTTGTTGAGAGTTTGTTTTTATTCTTTTTTATAAATGGATGTTGAGTTTTGGCAAATATTTTTGCGTATCAATTGAGATGATTACATGATTTTTATTTTTCATTTTGTTAACATACTGCATCACACTGATTGATTTGCAAATATTGAATCATGCTTGCATCCCTGAGATAAAACTCGCTTGATCATGATGTATGATTCTTTCAACATATTGTTGAATTTGGCTAATATTGTGTTGAGGAATTTTGCATCTATATTCAATAGGGATGAAGGCTTGTAAGTTTTCTTTTTTGTAGTGTCTGGTTTTGATATCAGGATAATGTTGGTCTTGTAGTAGAAAGAGTCTGGAAGTATTTCTTCCTCTTCAGATTTTGGAAATTATTAGGGAAGAATATGTATTAATTTTTTTTAAATAAATGTTTGGTAGAATTCACCTGTTTGTTGGGAGTCTTTTGATTACTTATTCAATATCACTATGTCAACTTAAAAAATACACAATGTGAGAGTCATGAGTTAAGTTGTATTTGGGGCAAAATGAGAACTGTAGCCCAGAAAACAGCATTTCAGATAATTCTGAGAAACTGCTCCAAGGAGGTAGGGGGAAGTGTCAGTATATATGTGATTTTGGTGAAGGGGGAGTACATGCCATCAAGCACATATTTTTTTGAGAAAGTTTCTGCTAGTCACAAGGAGCAGTTGTCACCATGGAGGATTTTAGTGCTTTTCTAGATATGAAGACATATAAAAATTGGACTCATAAAATCATCTCCTGAAAATATCTAACTATCTGAAGACATGTTCTGCCAGTTTTTCCCAGAGCACAGAGTGCCTTATTTCTGCCCTCCACCCTGAACTCCTTCTAGGGGGTGTTGAAAATCAGCAGCTGCAGCAGCACGTGATTTAATCCTCGTAGAGGTAGATGACAAGTGTCAATGGCAACTGCCAATTTGTACTTGACAACTATTAGTAATTGGTCTGTCAGATTTTCTATCTTCCTGATTCAGTCTTGAAAGATTATGTAAGGTCCAGTCACAACTGTTGTGGGTGCTCTGGTGTGCAGGGTTGACCCCCAGGTTGAGACCCTCTTTGGGGGAATGCTGGCGCTGGCTGATGGTGTCCATCAGGTCTAGCGGGTTGGGGGGCACTGCTTTAGAGGATCTCTGCTGCTGGCTGAGGGTGGCTACCAGGAATGGTGGAGGGGGCAGGGGGCTGGCTGTTGAAACTGAGCAGGACACTATGGGGCTCCTGTGCACAAAAGCATTTTTGTGTCCCCCACTTCTTGATTACAGGAAATAATCTTCATTCAGTCTCCATGTCCTTCCCTGAGTTCCAAAGGGCAGGTTCAAACAGTTGCTATTCAGGGAAGGGAGGGGATTCGGAGACAAGGGAGGAGCAGTCAAGAAACAATAGCGCAGCCTTGGGGCAGGGTCCTGGTTCCCCCTCGAGGGATATCCGTAACAGTATCTATGAGCTCTTTTGCAGAGGCTGAAACCCCCACCAGGTGGGAGAAGCTAACTGTGTGCTGTCCACAAGCACGTAGATCCCAGATTGGTTGGAACCAGATGGTTGATGATGCTGACTCCCACTTACTTCACCACCAACCAATCAGAAAAATGTCCATGAGCTGATCATGCCCTCTTTGAATTATTACTATAAAATTCTTCACTACCCACTCCAGTTTGGGACACACAGTTTTGAGGGCATTAACCTGGTGGCTCCCTTTGCCTGGCAAAGGAATAAACCTATTTTTTCTACTTCACCCAAAACTCTGTCTCTGAGGTTTAATTCAGTGTCAGTGTACAGAGGCTGGATTTGGCATCACTGTGTCGGGTCCACAAGTGAACCCAGGATAAGGTGAGCAGTGTTAATAGCTTAGATGGGGAGAGTCATAGATGGTGCTGCCAGTGCCAGACCAGCTAGGTAGAGTGTGAGCCACAAACAAAAAACAAACAAACAAAAACTGACACCCACCAACTCATCCATATGCAAAGAAATTTCCAAAAGATCCCTGCCTCTCAGCCACATAATGTAAAACTAGTCAATAAATCTCCTTCACGTAAGAAAGAGGTGCTTTTCAAGCTGCTGCCTAAGTGCTGGGATTTGGATCAAGTGAGTTTCTCTTCTGTCTTTTAAGAGCAGAGGTTTAATTTCCTACAGCCCTCTGGCTCTCTTGGATATAAATCGCACTGGTTTTCAAAGCCAGATGTTCTGGTGGCTCACCTTCCTGGTGCAGGACTCTCAGGCTGGGGAGTATGATGTGGGGTTTGGAGCCCTTGGTTCTCAGGGGAACCTCTGATGGTTGCGCTATCCCTCCTTACGTGGGTCACAGTGCCAGAGGTGGATGTCCCGGCCAGACCGTGTCGCCATCCCTCCTACTTATCTCAATGTGGCTTTCCTTTTTATCTCTAGTTGTGAAAATTTTTCTCTGCTAGTTGTCAGGTCATTATCAGAAATAGTTTTTCTACATGTAGCTGTAATTTTGGTGTACATGGGAGGCGGTGAGCCCCAATCTTCCTACTCTACCAACTTGTCCCTCATGTGGATTTCACTATCCCCAACATTCTCCTTTGTCTTTAGCTGAAGACAGTATTTAAAGTGAGGGCTTCAGCCATTTGGGGAGTTACTTAGTTTTCCTGGGTCTCTTCCGTGTGTACAATGTTATCAAACTTCTGTTTGATTTTCTTCTGTTAATCTGTCTCATTTCAAATTAAATTCTTAGACCAGCCAGAATAACCTAGAAGGATAGAGGAAAATTTCTTCCTCCCCAACATCGTAAATGTACAGTAAGCATGAGAATATGGTTTTGCCATAAAGAGAGATATATTGATCAATGAAAGAGAATACCATGTTCAGAAATAGACTCAGAGAGAGATGGCCAATTGATTTTCAACCAAGGTGCTAAGGGAATGCAATATGAAAAGAACGAATTCTTTTCAAGAAGTTCTGCAGAGACAGTTGATATGAGGAAAAAAATGAAGTGTTTTTTAATCATTATCCCATGTACAAATATTCAATCAAAATGAATCATAGACTAAAATTCAAGAGCAAAAACTATTAAACTCAAAGGAAACATAGGAAAAAAAGTTAGTGACATTTGCATAGACAAATATTTCTTAAAGAAGCCACCAAAATATCATGGAATGTGAGTAACACAACAAAGATAAATTGAACTTTGTCAAAATGGGAACAAACCAACCCTGGAACTGAAGATTGACTGTACTTAAAACAATCAAGATGATGCTGGTCAGACCATTGCATGACCAACTTCAAGATGACTGTCACGGGCTTCCCTGGTGGTGCAGTGGTTGAGAGTTCGCCTGCCGATGCAGGGGACACGGGTTCGTGCCCCAGTCCGGGAAGATCCCACATGCCGCGGAGCAGCTGGGCCCATGAGCCATGGCTGCTGAGCCTGCGCGTCCGGAGGCTGTGCTCCGCAACAAGAGAGGCCACAACAGTGAGAAGCCCGCGTACCACAAAAAAAAAAAAAAAAAAAAGAAATTGATGACTGTCACAGCTGATGGTACTGTTTCTGCACATAGCCCTCTGCCTATAAAAGCAGTGATTTCCCAGTGATTATCAGTAGGGGTAGTAAGCCTTTGGACAGGAGTCCACCATCCCCTCCCCCACCCTACCCCCTGTTTCTGGCATCTGAAATAAAGCAGACTCCCTTCCACCAATCTTGCCTCTTTATTGGTTTTTGAGCTGCGAGCAGCCGGACCCCACTTTCAGTAACAGTGCTTCCAGTCAAAAATTTTGCATTTTTTTTTTCTTCTTTTTCATTCAAACCCTACACTCGCCAATATCAAATCTTCTTTTGTTTTTGATAACACATAACTCTTTCAAGTATCTATACAAACCTAATATGCTGTTTTCCCTTACTGAAAATTCTCATTCAAAGAGAACAGTGTTATCTTCTTTGCTCACTGATGTATCCGCAGCAGCCGGCATATGGTAGACAGCCAATAAATGTTTATTGAATTAAGCCCACATGGACTTTAATTGATGATAAGTAAATTAAGATAGTGCTTATATATTAAAAATATAATTATAATGGAGCACAACGCAGAAATGGAATAACATTTTAAAATAAACTATGAGAATTTAAAGAACATTCCCTTTGTAACATAGTGCTTTATGTAAACATACCCTGTGAGTATTGAGTCCCTTTAATCTGCCCATAGGGTAAATAAAGGTAAGTGTGAAAAGTACTAGTCTGACCACACAGCGAAGAGCAAGCATCAAGGAAGCTTAAATAGAATCCCCCTCCCCAAAAAAAGATCAAATGAACTTATTTATAAAACAGAAGCAGACTCACAGGCTTAGAGAAGGAACTAATGGTTATCAGGGGATTAGAGTAGGGAGAGGGAGAGGTTGGCAGTTTGTGGCTGACATGTACACATGGCTATATTTAAAATAGATAACCAACAATGATCTATTATATAGTGACAGGGAACTCTGCTCGGTATTCCATAATAATCTAAACAGGAAAAGAATTTGAAAAAGAATAGATATATGTAGATGTATAATTGGATAACTTTGCTGTACACCTGAAACTAACACAACACTGTTAATCAATTATACTCCAATATAAAATATTTTTTTAATTAAAAAAAATTAAGGGCCAGTTTGTATGTCCATTCATTCATTCATGAAATACTTATTGAGAATTTACCATGAGCAAGACTTTAGAAAAACAGGATAAACATATCAACTAAATCTCTTCCCACATGATCCCTATGTTCTGATGGAGACAGACACAGAGATGTTGATGAGTGCTAAGAAGAAAAGTTCAGTAGAGAAAAAAAATTGGGAGTGGTGAGGTGGAGACACTAGGAAAGGCTCACTGAGAATGCTGCTTGGAAGTAAAGGCTTGACAGTGGTGTGAGAGGACGCCTTGGAGAAAGCTGAGTGATGCGTATCCCAGGCCCAGGGAAGAGTGAATGGAAGGGCGACGGGGACAGATCTTCCCATAAGTAATTAAAGAATAGCAGAGGGGAGTGTGTCTGAAGGGGGAGGCAGAGAGGAAGATAGACCAGAGACAGATTGCAAAGGGCCCATGGGAGACTGGTCACAAAACTGAGCATTAAGGAGCGATCACTTTTAAGAATGATAGGATTAATAATTATGACTGGAAACCAAGTGTGAACCTGGTTGCCCCAAACAAACTGGGACATACATTCATCCTATTTGCAGGTCACTCTAGGAGTTTTAACACTTACACTGAGTGAAAAGAAAGCCACTGGAGAGGGTTGAGCAGAGGGATGATATGATCTGACTTCCATAATAAAGGAACCACTGATTTCAAGTCAATAACAGAATCAACAGTAGGAGAAGGAGGAGCAGAGGCAGAAGGTAGAGAAAAGTTGCTGCAAGAAGGCGAGGGTCGGTTAGACCAGGGTAGGAGAAATGCAGTGGAAGAGGAAAGCAATTGGGATATATATCTATACATCTCTATCTCTATCTATCTATCTATCTATCATCTATCGATCTATCTATCATCTATCTATCTATCTATCTAAACAGTTAAGGATATATCCATCAGCAAAAATCAAGAATTTTTGGTCTGAACTTTGAAAATGATGAAATTATAGAGAGTAATAGGGATTGATATTTATTCTATTGTAGCACCACTTCTATTGACCCTGAGGAAGATTTTTTTTCTCTGTATCAACTTCAAAGGAGATTATTTTAAAGTTATATTATACTGCCACTATTATATAATATTTTAGTTTGTTTCTTACTTTTCTGAGCAAAGAGCCACCAAAGTGAATGATTCTACTTAATTTTAGCATTCAATTCTTTGTCTACAAATAAGTCATCATCTTGAAATGAGTGCCTGTGTGTCAGAGAAAGTTAAAAGCCAAGTTTGTTTTCATTTACCTGATTAACATAAGGATTTATAAATACACGCCATATATATCAAAGATTTAACCAAGCTTGATATTTCCAGAAATTAGGTTTTGGATGCAGGGTTAATGGCATGAAGGTGTAATATAATCTGTTTCCCTGGATCTGTTCAGAGCATTAGATAGTTCAGAATAAAAGCAGTGACAAAGTGGACAATGATTTTACAATTGCCATTTAACCTTTCCTGGTGATTCAGTGACTAGTCTCACTCACAAACTATAGAAAACAGACATGGGAGGTACAAAATACAACTGGGCTGCACAAATCCTTCCTGCAGGTCCATGGTGGTTTTGAAAGGTTACATGATTTGTCTGAGGTAACTCTCTGCAAGGGAACTCTTGAATACCATGGAGTCCTTGGGGTTGCCCTTCTGCTTTACCCAGGTCTCTCAGCATCTTCAATTTTTTACATTTTTTTTCTCAAAACTAATAAAGCTAGTTGCCTACTCACATTATTTTCCTACTAAAAGTGAGTTTGAAATATTTCCCTATGTCTAAAAATCATAGTTATGTGCAAGAAGAGCTCAAGACATGGAAAAATTAGATTGTCACTCTTATGGGGGCCTTTTAGAAAGAGATGAATATTGTTAAATAATTTCAGTCTCAGGGTTTCATATTCTTTGCTGTATCCTTATATTTCTTGTTTAGTCTTTGCTTATTTGAACGACAGACCGTTTGGGAGTTTAATGCTAGTATCTGGCTGCCACTGTTAATCTATTTAAATTTAAATGTTAAAGATATGTTGTAATCATGTTAAACTACTGTGTTGTTTTAGTATGTCACAAGTTTTAGGCAGTGTTTTTTGGCTGGTCAAAAACAGTGTAGGTTTTCAATTAGTTTTAGAATCTAGTGAGCAGATTAGTTTGTTATTTACTTTTTTAGATTTTCAAGATGAGACGTCATAATCCTTTCTTTCCTTATAAAGTGTATTATTATTGTTCAGTAGTTTTGACCATGTTGATCCACGCGTGAATTTGTGTTCACACAATTACCCTTCAACGCAAATATATGTTGGGCCATGAAAATTATAGAAGTACAGATAAAATGAACCAGTAAATAAAATAAACTTCAAATTTGCTGTACAATATGTTTTGCAGAGTTTAGAGGATATTTCAAATAAAAAAATGTACACTTAAGTCTGTTCAGATATTTGTATTAATTTTTAATTTTATATAAATCTGTTAGGTTTTCTTCCTCTTTGTATGCCTATAATGATCCAAGATGATTAATTCACATCTGTTGTTTCCCTCAACTAACCCACCCCCCGCTCCTTTTGAGTTCATGTCATGTCCTGGTTCTAGATGTTTCACTGCTGTATTTTAATATCATTTGCTGTATTTATTCATTAATTCAGTAGGTCCATAGTTCTGTCAATCATTCAGTCCTTTGACGAAGATTTATCTGCTAAGCACTGTTTCATCAGCAGCCCTTGCAAATGACTTGTATAAAAACTTGAATACATTATTAAGAAACATATTTTGGATTATTTATTAGAGAGATATCTGTAGAACCATCATGTGTCAGGCAGAGTGAGAGTAAGTAAATACTATACCAAACCCTTTGCCTTCAATGCAGTAGCTGGTTAGAAAGGCATTTTTACATGAGACAGACAAGTTTCTCTTCTTTTTAGAAAAAAATTCACAGTATACACATTATGATATTCAATTACCCTTACCAGACCTTTTGTACCATCTCCTCTATATATTTATCTTTTGGAATACTTTTGTCAGGGATGCTTCCAGTGTCTTTGAATATACGTCCTACAATGTCCTATGTCATGGTATGGCAAATTTTCGGAGACCTTTTCTGTCTGAGGATAATATTATTTCCTCACATTGGAATGACACCTGGATATCACATTATAAGGTTAAGGTTTTTAGTGTCTAAAGAACATTTCCTAGTTGTCTTCTTATTTCTAAAGTATCTGTTGAGTAGACTGGTGTTGGTCTGACAGGGCTCTTTGATTGCTATTTTGCTCTTTTTCTCTATAAATTTTAGACAATTTTTTTTTCAATGAGGTTCTTAATTTTTAACTTTGAATCTAAGATTTTTATTTTTTATTAAATTCTAAAAAACTTATCTGCATTTTCTTCATTATTTATTAACAGAATGTCTCCTCACCATAAACACACATCCTCCAACAGGGAATTTCATTGCAAGACATTGTCTCACCTCCTCCAGCCCTCCTCTGAGCTCTTCTTCCCCACCCCAACAGTTTATTATGAACATTTACAATCCAATTAAGAGTTGAAAGCATCGTACAGTGTATTTGTATGTGCCTCCATTTAGATTCTAAAATTAAAACATTGTTGTTGTTGCCTTAACACGTCTTTTCTATCAATCTTTTCCATTATGCTTGATTTTGTTTTTTTTAGATATTTAGTTCACATTGTATTGACTTTTTTGCTGTCTCTAGAAGAATTTTTCAATCTGAACTTTTTACATTCTACCTCATTTATTCTTACCTCACCTATTAAAAAAAAATAGGGACAAATCCAGGAAAATGCAGTATCAAAATTTGAAATCAAGGAGAAAATGGTAAATAATTTTATAAAGCAAGAATGCCAGCAGCTGTATCAAAGCTGGAATAATATTATTTTCTCAACTAAATAGAGGGGCTTGATAGTACTATTATACAGCTTGATCTATCCTATTGTATTTTCTATTTTAATTTTTATGTACTTATGAGTAATAGTTCATATTTTTCCTGTTAAGAACTTGTCATGTGACAGATCACTAATATCACACCTTTTTAATACTGTTGGTATCACCATTCTAATAATTCTGAATCAGAGGTTATATTGTATTCAGTTAATTTTCTTTCAGGGAATTTTTCTTCTCAGATATTTAGTTATTTTGGCCCATGAATTGATGCTCGCTTGTGTGTCAGCTACTCTGCCTGGTCACGTGTACCTTTGGAAGTGCTGAGAGCTACATCATAATTTGTGTCAGTCCTGGTTGTGTTAGGAATTAGACAGGGGTGCCTCAGGGCAGAGAGCCTTAGGCACCAGAAGCCCACTACCTGTCACTCCAATTTGCTGCTGTGACCCTGGACAGATTTTTACTTTGGGGGAGACAATTTTGCTCTCTATGTACAAATTCTGGATACTTGGGGATGGAGAAAAGAAAATCTGAATCATATGTGTAAATCTCACTGTACAGAAGTGGCATGTATCAAATCTTGTGTGAACATTAGCTATTGTAAACTGTTTCCACTACTGTTGAATTAAACAGATGATAAATCTAAGTCTTAATACATACAAATTTATTCTGATTAAAACTCTTATATTGAGTCTATTTTTCACATCATTCACAGATGTTTCTGATAACCTTCACAAAGACTTCTGACAAAGGAAATACAAGTTTATATGTGATAAGTAAACTTAAGTACTAAAAAGTTCATTGGAATATAAGGAAAGTAAATGTCTTTGTTGCATCTTATAAAATTGGAATTATATATATATATGTATAAGTATATACGTATGTATATATATTTTTACTTTATTATCTTTATAATTTTGAAAACTATCAATGCTAATTAAAAGTTGTAAAGAAACACTTTCAGAAGAATATTTACAATTCAAAGAAGAGATGAATGATTAAACATTTAAGAAGTTAGCAATAAACAAAAATTTTCTGTTCATTTATTAAGTATCTAATATTTAAGTCTTAAAATTCATGACTGCTGTCATAAATAATTTAGACAAGGACATGATTTATGATTATTTTCTCACTTCATCTAACTTATTTTTTTTTAATAGGAAGAAATCCCAATTTGTCTTGGTGCAAATATTATAAGGAAAATTCAGAATCAAATTTTGAAATCAAGGGGAAATTTATAAAACAAGCACATTGGTAGTTACATCAAAATCTGGAATGATATTGTATTCTCAATAAAAAAGAGGGAGTAATTGTAGGATTCCACATAGCCAAGTAAATACAGAAAGATCAATGCTCATATGGTTTCAAACTTCAAAAACAGCATGACTTATGACAAGAACTGAATTCCCCACTGGAATTATATCTGAAAATTTTTATTTGATATAATTATTTCAGAAATTTTGGATGATGGAAAACTCTATATCTATGACTATATTCAGTTTTATAACCTCTGCAAAATAACTATCACATTCATCTTCAATTATATTAGTCAACACCATAATAGTATATCAACATATACTATATATAATATGTAAGAGTATAGTTAATAGTGTATTATAGGGACCCTGAACCAAGATGGTGGAGTAGAAGGACATGCTCTCACTCCCTCTTGTGAGAATACCAGAATCACAACTAGCTGCTGGACAATCATTGACAGGAAGACATTGGAACTCACCAAAAAAATACCCCACACCCAAAGACAAAGGAGAAGCCACGGTGAGATGGTAGGAGGGGTGCAACCACAGTAAAATCAAATCCCATAACTGCTGGGTGGGTGACTCACAGACTGGAGAACACTTATACCACAGAAATCCATCCACTGGAGTGAAGGTTATGAACCCCACGTCAGGCCTCCCAACCTGGGGGTCTGGAAATGGGAGGAGGAATTCCTAGAGAATCAGACTTTGAAGCCTAATGGGATTTGATTGCAGGACTTTGACAGGACGGGGGAAACAGAGACTCCACTCTTGGAGGTCACACACAAAGTAGAGTGCACATTGAGACCAAGGGGAAGGAGCAGTAACCTCATAGGAGACTGAAAGAGACCTACCTGCTAGTGTTGGAGGGTTTCCTGCAGAGGCAGGGGGTGGGTGTGCTCACCATGGGGACAAGGACACTGGCAGCAGAAGTTCTGAGTAGGACTCCTTGGCGTGAGTCCTCCCAGAGTAAGCCATTAGCCCTACCAAAGACCCCAGGTATGCTCCAGTGTTGGGGTGCCTCAGGCCAAACAACCAATAGAGAGGGAACCCAGCCACACCCATCAGAAGTCAAGCAGACTAAAGTTTTACTGAGCTCTGCCCACCAGAGCAACACACAGCTCTACCCACCACCAGTCCCTCCCATCAGTAAACTTGCACAAGCCTCTTAGATAGCCTCATTAAGCAGAGGGCAGACAGCGGAAGCAAGAAGAACTACAATCCTGCAGCCTGTGGAAAGATAAACACATTCACAGAAAGATAGACAAGATGAAAAGGCAGAGGGTTATGTACCAGATGAAGGAGCAAGATAAAACTCCAGAAATGCAACAAAATGAGTGGAGATAGGCAACCTTCCAGAAAAAGAATTCAGAATAATGATAGTGAAGATGATCCAGGACCTCAGAAAAAGAATAGAGGCAAAGATGGAGAAGATGCAAGAAATGTTTAACAAAGACCTAGAAGAATTAAAGAACAAACAAACAGAGATGAACAATACAATAACTGAAATGAAAGCTACACTAGAAGGAATCAATAGCAGAATAACTGAGGCAGAAGAACAGATAAGTGACCTGGAAGACAGAATGGTGGAATTCACTGCTGTGGAACAGAATAAACAAAAAAGAATGAAAAGTAACAAAGACAGCCTAAGAGATCTCTGGGACAACATTAAACGCACCTACATTCACATTATAGGGGTCCCAGAAGGGGAAGGGAGAGAGAAAGGACCAGAGAAAATATTTGAAGAGATTATAGTCAAAAACTTCCCTAACATGGGAGAGGAAATAGCCACCCAAGTCCAGGAGGCCCAGCAAGTCTCATACAGGATAAACCCAAGGAGAAACACTCTGAGACATATAGTAATCTAATTGGCAAAAATTTAAAGACAAAGAAAAATTATTGAAAACAGCCAAGGAAAAACAACAAATAACATACAAGGGAACTCCCATAAGGTTAGCAGCAGATTTCTCAGCAGAAACTCTACAAACTTTACAGACAAGCAAAAGCTAAGAGAATTCAGCACCCCCAAACCAGCTCTACAACAAATGCCAAAGGAACTTCTCTAAGTGAGAAACACAAGAGAAGAAAAAGACCTACAAAAACAAACCCAAACCATTAAGAAAATGGTCATAGGAACATACATATCGATAATTACCTTAAACATGAATGGATTAAATGCTCCAACCAAAAGACACAGGCTTGGTGAATGGATGCGAAAACAAGACCCATATATATGCTGTCTACAGAAGACCCACTACAGACCTAGGGACACACACATACTGAAAGTGAGGGGATGGAAAAGGATATTCCATGCAAATGGAAATCAAAAGAAAGCTAGAGTAGCAATAATCATATCAGATAAAATAAACTTTAAAATAAAGAATGTTACAAGAGACAAGGAAGAACACTACATAATGATGAAGGGATCAATCCAAGAAGAAGATATAACAATTATAAATATATATGTACCCAACATAGGAGCACATCAACACATAAGGCAACTGCTAACAACTATAAAAGAGGAAATTGACAGTAACACAATAATAGTGGGGGACTTTAACACCTCACCTACACCAATGGAGAGATCAACCAAAATGAAAATTAATAAGGAAACACAAGTTTTAAATGACACAATAGACCAGATAGATTTAACTGATATTTATAGGACATTCCAACCAAAACAGCAGATTACACTTTCTTCTCAAGTGTGCACAGAACATTCTCCAGGATAGATCACATCTTGGGTCACAAATCAAGCCTCAGTAAATTTAAGAAAATCGAAATCATATCAAGCATCTTTTCTGACCACAACGCTATGAGATTAGAAATGAATTACTAGGAAAGAAACGTAAAAAACACAAATACATGGAGGCTAAACAATATGTTACTAAATAATCAAGAGATCACTGAAAAAATCAAAGAGGAAATCAAAAAGTACCTAGAGACAAATGACAATGAAAACACGATGACCCAAAACCTATAGGATGCAGAAAAAGCAGTTCTAAGAGGGAAGTTTACAGCTATACAAGCCTACCTCAAAAAATAAGAAAAAGAGAGGAGGGTGACTTAAGAGAGGAGGGTGACTTTAGAGAGGGGTGACAGTGAGCCCTGGGAGGGTGGGAGGGAAAAGGAGGGGCAGCTGCATGTTTCCTTCCCCTACCTCCCCCCAAATGGAGGGCGGAGCAGTTAACAAGGGAGGGAGTCCATTGCTGTTCAGCCTCAGAATAAAGGCACCGTTCACTGGCTCAGTTAAAAAAACTCAAATAAACAATCTAACATTACACATAAAGGAATTAGAGAAAGAAGAACAAACAAAACCCAAAGTTAGCAGAAAGAAAGAAATCATAAAGATCAGAGCAGAAATAAATGAAATAGAAACAAAGAAAACAATAGCAAAGATCAATAAAACTAAAAGCTGGTTCCTTGAGAAGATAAACAAAATTGACAAACCACTAGCTAGATTCATCAGAAAAAGAGGGAGAGGACTCAAAATAATAAAATTAGAAATGAAAAAGTTACAACAGACACCACAGAAATACAAAACATCCTAAGAGACTACTACAAGCAACTTTATGCCAATAAAATGGACAACCTGGAAGAAATGGACAAATTCTTAGAAAGGTATAACCTTCCAAGACTGAATCAGGAAGAAATAGAAAATATGAACAGACCAATCACAAGTAATGAAATTGAAACTGTGACTAAAAATCTTCCAACAAACAAAAGTCCAGTACCAGGTAGCTTCACAGGTGAATTCTATCAAACATTTAGAGACGAGCTGACATCCATCCTTCTCAAACTCTTCCAAAAAGTTTTGGAGGATGGAACACTCCCAAACTTATTCTATGAGGCCACCATCACCCTGATATGAAAACCGGACAAAGATACAATGAAAAAAGAAAATTACAGACTAATATCTCTCATGAATATAGGTGCAAATATCCTCAACAAAATACTAGCAAACAGAATCCAACAACACATTTAAAGGATCATACACCATGATCAAGTGGGATTTATCCCAGGGATGCAAGGATTCTTCAATATATGCAAATCAATCAATGTGATACACCATATTAACAAATTGAAGAATAAAAACCATATGATCATCTCAACAGATACAGAAAAAGTTTTGGACAAAATCCAACACCAATTTATGATAAACACTCCTCTCTCCAGAAAGTGGGTATAGAGGGAACTTACCTCAAAATAATAAAGGTCATATATGGCAAACCCACAGCAAACATCATTCTCAATGGTGAAAAACTGAAAGCATTCTCTCTAAGATGAGGAACAAGACAAGGATGTCCACTCTCACCACTATTATTCAACATAGTTTTGGAAGTCCTAGCCATGGTAATCAGAGAAGAAAAAGAAATAAAAGGAATACAAGTTGGAAAAGAAGAAGTAAAATTATCACTGTTTGCAGGTAACATGATACTATACATACAGAATCCTAAAATGCTACTAGAAAACTACTAGAGCTAATCAATGAATTTGGTAAAGTTTCATGATACAAAATTAATGCACAGAAATCTCTTGCATTCCTATACACTAAGGATGAAATATCTGAAAGAGAAATTAAGTAAATACTCCCATTTACCATTGCAACAAAAAGAATAAAATACCTAGGAATAAACCTACCTAGGGAGACAAAAGACCTGTCTGCAGAAAACTATAAGACACTGATGAAAGAAATTAAAGATGATACCAACAGATGGAGAGATATACCAAGTTCCTGGACTGGAAGAATTAATATTGTGAAAATGACTATACTACCCAAAGCAATCTACCGATTCAATGCAATCCCTATCAAATTACCAATGGCATTGTATGGAGACACAAAAGACCCCGAATAGCCAAATCAGTCTTGAGGGAAAAAAATGGAGCTGGAGAAATCAGAATCCCTGACTTCAGACTATACTACAAAGCTACAGTAATCAAGACAATATGGTTCTGGCACAAAAACAGAAGCCTAGGTCAATGGAACAAGATAGAAAGCCCAGAGATAAACCCACACACTTATGTTCAACTAATCTATGACAAAGGAGGCAAGGATATACAATGGAGAAAAGACAGTCTCTTCAATAAGTGGTGCTGGAGAAACTGGACAGCTACACGTAAAAGAATGAAATTAGAACACTCCCTGACACCATACACAAAAATAAACTCAAAATGGATTTGAGACCTAAATGTAAGACCGAACACTATAAAACTCTTAGAGTAAAACATAGGAAGAACACTCTTTGACATAAATCACAGCAATATCTTTTTTGAGCCACCTCCTAGAGTAATGGAAATAAAAACAAAAATAAACAAATGGGAACTAATGAAACTTAAAAGCTTTTGCACAGCAAAAGAAACCATAAACAAGATAAAAAGACAACCCACAGAATGGGGAAAATATTTGCAAATGAATCAATGGACAAAGGATTAATCTCCAATATATATAAACAGCTCATGCAGCTCAATATTAAAAAAAAACAAACAACCCAATCCAAAAATGGGCAGAAGACCTAAATAGACATTTCTCCAAAGAAGACCTACAGATGGCCAAGAAGCACATGAAAAGCTGCTTGACATCACTAATTATTAGAGAAATGCAAATCAAAACTACAATGAGTTATCACCTCACACCAGTTAGAATGGGCATCATCAGAAAATCTACAAATAACAAATGCTGGAGAGGGTGTGGAGATAAGGGGACCCTCTTGCACTGTTGGTGGGAATGTAAATTGATACAGCCACTATGGAGAACAGTATGGAGGTTCCTTAAAAAACTAAAAATAGAATTACCATATGATCCAGCAATCGCACTACTGGGCATATACCCAGAAAAAAACATAACTCAAAAAGACACATGTGCCCCAATGTTCATTGCAGCACTATTTACGATAGCCAGGTCATGGAAGCAACCTAAATGCCCATTGACAGACAAATAGATAAAGAAGATGTGGTACATATATACAATGGAATATAACTCAGCCATAAAAAGGAATGAAATTGGGTCATTTGTTGAGACGTGAATAGATCTAGAGACTGTCATACAGAGTGAAGTAAGTCAGAAAGAGAAAAACAATTGTATATTAACACATATATGTGGAATCTAGAAAAATGATACAGATGAACCAGTTTCCAGGGCAGAAATAGAGACACAGATGTAGAGAACAAACATATGGACACCAAGGGGGGAAAGCCGCAGAGGGGTGGGGGTGGGGGTGTGATAAATTGAGCAATTGGGATTGACATGTATACACTGATGTGTATTAAACTGATGACTAATAAGAACCTGCTGTATAAAAAAATAAATAAAATTTAATTTAATTTTTTTAAAAAAGAAATTAATGTAAAAATAGTGTATTATATATTAGTCAATAGTATATTAACAATTAGAATTTAATGGTAGAAAATATTTTTTAAAGTCAAACTGATGCTAAACATTTATTCATTATACTTATACATGTACATATTTTTTTCTAGGGAATCTTAAGCAGTTTTTTAATTCAGTAAAATAATTATTATGCCAGATTTAATTCAAATAATAAATTATTTATTTTCTAAAATTCCTTACCATTCTCCTTGATTTTAACTTCAATATTTATCATCATCAAATATATTTATAGATCGTGTAAACAGTTTTAGAAATGGACATGATATAGTTGTGCTACAAAGACTGATCAGACTTTAGTGTGATATCCAGTTTTGTGATCCACATAATAAAACATAATTTTATAAAACATTGTGGCATCTTTAGATAAGGATACATTGAGAGTAAGAAACAGGGAGACAGTACAGATGAAGCAAAAATGAAGGAACCATGGATTTTTTGCTTAGAATACAATGTGAAGTTTACTGAATTAAAATGAGAGGTGGGCATTTGGTTTATTCATTTTTTGTTATTCCAAATGAAATAATTAGAAATTATGAAGAATTAAATTTTATTTTATAAGGAAAATACTCAAAATAAATATGTCACCATGAAAATTCAATAAATTTCCTCAAAATTTTCATTTCTGGAGATATTCCACTTTTAAATTTGGCTAAATAAATTTGTGACTACAATTCTATTTTTCATGTGTGAACAAAATAAATGCATTTTGTAACTATTTAATTATGTTTCAACTTTAATAATTAGCTAAAGCTATTAAAAAGTTTAAGGAAAAATCAATTAAGAAAAATTTTAAAGTTCGTATTGTATTTAAAAGTTGTATTTTATGATATGAAACTAAAAGAAAATTGATGTTTCCTCACTAAGAATTTTCTTCACTGACAGAAAGTTAAAAGAACCAATATGGATGAAATTGGGAGCCAAATTTTATAAAATTTTGAGTCAAATAAGCCAGTGAATAGGGGCAATTATTCAGGTTATTTTAAGGAAAATGCCTACATTATCTCAATAGGTTGTTTTTTGCTTTTTCTTTTTTTCTCTGGAAAATTGCCTCAATTTAAGATTATATTTGGCTTTGAGAAAAACGTGTTAGAGCACAGCAATTCTAGCTCATGTGAAATTGCAGCACTGTTTCTAACAGTCTGATTCTAAGATGTGTCCTCCAAATGATACAGCAACATGCATGTAAGCACAGCAAGTAAGGTGGGAAGCCCTTTCTAAAGACAAACCCCATTAAGAAGATAAAACAGTGATGACCCTGCTTTACATTTTCACGACGATGTGGGATGTGGATGGATATCCAATTATAAGCATCATGCTATTTACAAAATGAAAACTTAGGTAGAGTTAGGAAAAAAAAAGATAGAAGGGAGGAAATAATCCCCAGTATTGAAGATAATTATTTACCCCTTTGTTTAAAATATTGGAAAATATTGTTCATATGTAATCAAATGAAAGTTTATAATAGTAAAATACTAAATACCAATGTAATGTGCAGTACTTAGTTGTATGTTAGGTAACTTCTCTGAAATTATATTTCTCTTAAAAGATGTTCTATATTTTTCAAAAAAGAATAAAAGTAAAAAGTCTGACTGGAGTATCAAGGTAGAGGAGTATTTAGTGTTTAGGAAAAGCAGAACTTGTTATTTCATATGGCATTTGTTAATAATAGCCTTTGGTTCTGTATTCTCATATTTCCTGTTGAAATATGTATGCTAGAAATATACATATTCACACCTTAGGTAAGAATGGCATATAATTTATGCAATTAATTAAAAGTATAATTTTATTGATATCAAATAAAAAAATACTATCAGCAGCACAGAGTACTTCCACCTCCTGGAAGAAATATAAAAATGCTTAATACCACTATGATATGCTTAAGGAACCACAAATCTGTCCAACTAACAAACTAAGCAATTGTTACAATTTCCAACAGTTACTTAAATGTAACTCTCTGTACCTAACTGGCATCAGTGGTTATCAGAGTCCTCTTACATTGAGTTTCAACAAATTTTGATTTTTATTAATTTTTCAGAATAGATGTACATTTTCAAATGGTTTAACTCAGGGTTTAACATTTGCAATGGACTGAATGTTTACCTCCACCCCCTAAATCCAGATGTTGAAACCTACTGCCCAATAGGATGGTATTAAAAGATGAAGCCTTTGGGAGATGCTTAGGTCAGTGAGAGTAGAGCCCTCACCAATGGGATTAACACTCATAAAAGAGATCCCACAGAGTTCCCCAGGTCCTTCCACCAAGTGAGTTTACAGGAAAAGGGTTTCTAGAAAAATACTTTATAAACCAGAAAACTCTCACCAGACACTGACTCTGCTGGCACCTTGGTCTTGGACTTCTCAGCCTTTAGAACTGTGAGAAATACATTTTTGTTGTTCATAAACCACTCAGTCTATGGTATTATGTTATAGCAGCCTGAACAGACGGAGACAGCAATCCATGTTCCTGACTTGAAATCAAGTGTGTGATGGATCAGGCTTTATGTTACATATTAAGTTTACGTCACTGCTAACTTCAGTTCTTTGTTTCAGTTTTTGCCTTAAAATCAAGTATTTGTAACTTTACTTGAACCTATGCAATAAGTTTTGAGTACATATGAAATAAGGAAAGGTATAATAATAATATATTTTTGTGTCCTTGAGTATTGGAGAAATATATTCTGCCATCTTTATACATAAATAGCTTTTGACTAATTATAGAGTTTTTCAGGTAGTCTGCTTTCTTGCCAAAATTCTATAGACATTGCTCCATGGACTCTGAGCAAGCAGCACTGCAAAGGAGAAAAGACAGTGGTGTCTGCATTTGTGAAATTCATTACTTTAGCCTGGAAATAATAACTGATAACTCAATCCTGCCCATCAAAACCACCATTTTTTTTTCCTATTTCAGGAAGCTCCTTGTTTTTGTTGTTTCTCAGTCAAAACTGAGATAGTTTCCTTTCTAGTATATCCTTGTAACCTTCAATTCTTATCGTTAATATTTATGGAATATGTAATACAGACATTTTCTAAAAAATATTGTTTTCTATAAGCATGTGTGTCAAAGAAAAACGAAAATGCTTTTGACACAAATAAACTAAAAATATTTAAAGGCTATAAACAAAGTACAAGGAAACACCTATAAGTTCAGGGTACACAAATGCGGAAACAGAGCTACAGGATCACAGACTGGCTTTCCTGTTTTCCTTCTCCTCTGCAGGATGGATAGAAGCTGATTGCCAAAGCTCATACAGTGAGGGTTCTGTCCCTTTCTCAAGATTTTTTTCTTCCTGCCTCCACTTCTGTTTTTGTTTTGTTTTGTTTTGTTTTTTTCAATGTGCAAGGTAAACCAATTTATTTTATTTAATTTTAATTTAATTTTATTTTGTATTGAAGGATACTTGATTTACAATATTACATTAGTTTCAAGCATACAACATAGTGATTCAGTATTTTTATAGATTATACTCCATTTAAGTGATAACATACTGTATTCATATTTCTCGGTCTGACTTGTTTCAATAAGTATAATACCCCCAGGTCCATTCACATTATTGCAAATGGCAGAATTTCATTTCAGTAATATTCCATTGTATATATATGTACAACCAAATCACTTTATCCATTCAACTGTTGATGGGCACTTAGGTTGCTTCCATATCTTGGCTACTGTAAATAATGCATTACTTGAACACTGGGGTGAGTGTATCTTTTAAAATTAGTGTTTTTATTTTCTTTGGACATACTCCCAGCAGTGGAATTGCTGGATAATATGGAAGTTCTATTTTTAGTTTTTTGAGGAAACTACATACTGTTTTCTAGAGTGGCTGCACGAATTTACCTTCCCACCAACAATGTAGGAGGGTTCCCTTTTCTCCACATCCTCTCCCATATTTGTTATTTGTAGACATTTGGTAGTCATTCTGACAGATGTGAGATGATAACTCATTGTAGTTTTGATTTGCATTTCCCTAGTAATTAGCCATGTTGAACACTTTTTCTTGTGCCCATTTGCCATTTGTATGTCTTCTTTGGAATGATGTCTACTCAGTTCTTCTTCCCAGTTTTTAATTGGGTCCATTGTTTTCTTGATATTGAGTTGTATGAGCTGCTTATAAACTTTAGATATTAATCCCTTATAGGTAATAACTTGTAAAGCTTCTCTCACGTTCAGTAGATTTTGTTTTCATTTTGTTGATGGTTTCCTTTGCTGTGCAAAATCATTTAAGTTTAATTAGATCTCATTTGTTAATTTTTTCTTTTATTTTTTTTACCTTAGGAGACCTATCCAAAAGAATATTCCTATGATTTATGTCAAGGAGTGTTCTGCCTATGTTCTCTTCTAGGAGTTTTATGGTTTCAGGTCTTACATTTAGGTCTTTAATCCATTTGAGTTTATTTTGGCATATGGTGTGAGAAAATGTTCTAATCTCACTCTTTTATATGTAACTGTCCAGTTTTCCTAGCACCTGTTGAAGAGACTGCCTTTTCCTCATTTTATAGTCTTGCCTCCTTTGTTATAGATTAATTGACCATAAATGTGTGGGTTTCTTTCTGGGATTTCTATTCTGTTCCATTGATTTTTGTGTCTGTTTTTGTGTGGGTACCATACTATGTTCATTATTGTAGCTTTGTAGTATAGTCTGAAGTCAGGGAGTGTGATACCTCCAGCTTTGTTTTTTCTTCTCAAGATTCCTTTGGCAATTCAGAGTTTTTTGTAGGGTATGTCTTTTAGTTCTTTGAAAAATGTCATGGATATTTGGATAGGTATTGCATTAAATCTGTAGATTGCTTTGGGTGAGTGTGGACATTTTTAAAATATTAATCCTTCCAATCCAAGAACACAAAATATTTTTCCATTTCTTCATTTCATTTTCAAATTCTTTCATCAATGTTTTATAGTTTTAAGACTATAGGTCTCTCACCTCCTTGGTTAAGTTTATACCTCCTAGGTATTTTATTCTTTTTGATGTCATATTAATTGGAATTGTTCACTTACTTTTTCTTTCTGATAGTTTATTAGTAATGTATAGAAAAGCAACTGATTTATGCATATAATTCTTGTATCCTGCAACTTTACTGAATTCATTTATTGCTTCTTTTTTTTGTTTTGTTTGTTTGTTTGTTAGATCCACCAGCCTTCCAATGAGCCAAGGGAGATCATCTTCCCTATGTAGGACCCGAGGTTAGGGCAGCCAGTGTGTGCCTCTAAACACTCACATCCCAGGGAAGATCTCTGCCCATGTAATCTCCTTTTTCCTCTGAGTCCCCTTCCAGGGCCACAGGTTCTGACCTGATCTCTTCTCTTCCCTTCCTAACCAATTCCCCATAATCTTTCTTACATCCTTGGTTGTACAGGAGTCTCTCTGCTACTCTCCAGTTAGGTTTCAGTGAGAATTGTTCCACATGTGCATGTAATTTTGATATGTTCATAGGGGGGAGAAGTGTTCTGCACCCTCCCACTCCACCTTCTTTATTTGAGTCTGGTGCCTCCACTTTTGTACCATAACCCTTTGATCTGCAAATTTTTGCCACATGCCTGTGTACCAATCAGGGGCATCTAAATGGTACCAAATATCATTTTCAGAACATTTATATCATGACTGGGTGAATCAACTGCGTTAGCATTGTGTGGTCCATTCCATCAACGCTACACAGTCATCTGAGAAACGAACATACAATGCTTTGTTCACAAGTGCTGGAATTTTTTCATCTCTGTTTATAGCCCTTCCTCATTTGCTTTGTTTACACCTTTTTTAATGAGGAAAACAATAAATACAGACATAGTACTTGCTAGTAAGAAAATCGCATCTTCTTTTTGTCATGCTCTTAACATACTTGGTACTAAAATCTCCCTTTCTTTCTTTTTTCTTTTTTTTTTTTTTTGTGGTACGCGGACCTCTCACTTTTGTGGCCTCTCCCATTGTGGAGCACAGGCTCTGGACGCGCAGGCTCAGCAGCCATGACTCACGGGCCCAGCCGCTCCGCAGCATGTGTGATCTTCCCAGACCGGGGCACGAACCCGTGTCCCCTGCATTGGCAGGCGGACTCTCAACCACTGCACCACCAGGAAAGCCCTTCCTTTTCTTATTTAAGGCTAGTGAACATCTCCTAATCTGGTTAGCTGTCTCTAGAAGACGTTCAGCTATAGTTTCACCTGTGCCATGTACCATCCCAGCTGGCTCCAGAAAGCCAGTCAACACTGTAAATGTGGGAGAAAATCAGTGGCTTTAGGGGAGAATCCTAGACCAGCTTCCACTTTATTTGAATTTATATATCTCAGGCTGTGCTTGAAAAAAGAGGAAGAAGAACTTCTCCATCAGCACTAAAAATTGTAAAAGGTCATGCCAAAGTTCTTAGTCAAACTTTGATGAAAGCAGTGTAAATGGTGCTAATTGTGAAAATGGCACACAGGAAGCATTGAAACTCACCTCTCCAAGAAAACAAAGAATTAGTAGCTGGAATATACACATACCTCTTATAAATCAGAGAAATGCAAATGAAGATCACAGATATGCAGTTCTACAGTGATAATATTGCCAAAATTAAAGAGGTTTTACAGTCTAAGTGTTGACATATATGTGGAATAAGTATGCCCTTATATACTTCTGATAGGAGTAAAAAGTAATAAATTACTTCAGAAATATTTTGACATTATTGTGTAAAGCCAACCTTTTGAAATTCCAAGATCTCACACTTTACTCTTAGGTTTAAAAATCTGTACATGTGTGATCATCACTTTTTATAAGCAAAATCGGGAAAGAATTAATTTTTTTTATTCACACATCATAATGGTATACTAATAGCAGCATATTGAAAGAGCAAAATAATTGATAAATCTTTTCTCAACTGATCAAAAAATTAGAAAGCACTAATTGGAAATAACAATAGAGAAAAATATGTGATGCCTACAGATCCTTGGGACATTAAAAAATCATGCACAGGGGGGAGTCCCAGTTTTACCTTCAACATTTAAAGAGCTTGGAAGTCATCAGTCAGATCCATACAACAAGAGAAAATAAAACTGAACAAACTGAAAAGTTAACGTCTTCTCCTAGACCCATCAGAGAATTGAGGTCACAGGGCAAAATGCCACTCTTCACTCTGCTGTGATCATCTTGCCTCAGTGAGAAACTGCCAGTGCTGGAAACATGTGGGAGCACTAAAATTATAAATTCTATGAATTTCTGGAGGGTGGGTGCAGACTAGGTTGAGAATGAGAAACTCCTAGGTATTTAGACATCATGGGAAGTTCCCACACTTTCATGGGTTTTACTTCCAATTTCTCATTGATGAAAAAATGTTTTGCACAGGGAAGGAGAAGAGTAACTATTTTGAAATATTGCTAGAAAACTGGCACACTAAAGTCAAGAATAAAACACAGTCAGAAGACGCAAAACAGGCATCAGGAACAGACTCAGATAAGACTTAGATTTTGGAATTATCCAATAGGGAATTTGATATTACTATGATTAGTATGTTAAGGACCCTAATGGGAAAAGTAGACAATGTGGATAAACAGATGGATAATGTAAGCAGAGATGGAAATAAAGAACATTGTAATAGGAAAGAATGACTTCGATGATCTCACCAGTGTACTGGATATGGCCCTCTTTCACCACTGCTGTCCATTATCATACCAAAAGTCAGTCAGTGAATAAGACAGTAAAATAAATAAAAAGTATACAGATATGAAAGTAATAATTAAAACTATCTTTATTTGCAAATGACTTGACTGTAATCCAAAATGATCACCAATAACAGCAGTGTCCTGGAGCAAATAAGTAAGGATAGCAAGGTTGCAAGATATAAGGTTCATATTCAAAGGACACTTGCTAATCTTGTAGCAAGGAAAAAACAGAATTTAATTTTTAAAAAAAGCATTTCAATAGCACCAAATTATAGGAAAAATGAGTTATCAAGCTATGAAAAGACATGGAGGAAACAAATGCATACTTCTGAGTGAAGGATGACAATCTGAAAAGGCTGCATGCTGAATGAGTCAAGTTATATGACATTCTGGAAAAGGTAAAATTAAAGCAACAGTAAGAAGTCCTTGATCACCAGGGGTTTGAGGAGGAAATTTGAAAGTGAGAAGTACAGGGTATTTTTTAAGGTAGGGAAGCTATTCAGTGTTACATGGTAATCATGATACATGACATTATTCGTTTGTCAAAAAACCCACTGAATTTCACAGCACAAAGATTTAAACTTGATGTATGTAAATTAAAAAAAAAAAAGTTGTTGAGGAGTTTGGGGTATCCCAGGAAGGAAGGCAGACTGACAACAAAATTTCTCTGTTTTACAAGTATATGAAACAACCTCAATGAAGCATACAGGAGGAAAAGTAGCTGACCTAAGTAACTTTGGAAATGAGTGAAACACAAAACTAAAGGCAAAATGGAACTGGGTATAAGCACTGCACTCTAGTTGGGAAAGTTTTTCCTACAGGAGTACGGGCTTATCCCACTAAATATGTTTACTGGAATTGCATAGTTAAGTAGTTGGTTGGTGGATGATGGGAGACAGGTTTCTTACTGTTGGAGTGGCAGTTTACAGAAAAGCAAAGGGAAAAGCTAGAATGGCCCGTGTGGAAGCTAGAAGTCTCCAGAATTGGAGACTTCAGTATAAACCTATATTTAATATAAAATGCATACATATGGTAAAATATAGAAATATTTATAGAAATGTGTTATATATGTGGGTTTGTATGCATACATATACTTATTTTCCTTCCAAGCTGAGAGGACCTAAAAAAAATGACATCTCAGTAGTAATGAGCAATATTAGTGCCCAGTTCATTGTTTTTAATACCCTTCTCCAATAAGATGAACCAGGGTTCCTTGAAGAGACGGTTGCTTTTAGGACTGTGGTAAGAATTATACAAGATGAGCCTGGAGCATCTCATAGCACCAGAAAGTAAGGGAGTGCTCAAACAAACCATCGGATAAAACTGTGTTGATGTGAATGTATGCAAGGGACACAAAAGCAAACTGAAGGTCCAAACAAGTTGAGCAACAAAATAAATGAGGTATTATTGGATTTAAATCTAAAATTTACAATAAATATCCATGGGTTCATACAAGTTATGATAAATGGTTTTATAAATTAATAAATAAGAGAGAAGATGAATCTCCTGTGCAGAAAAATTCTAAATGAATTATGTAGATACTCCACTCTAAAAGACACAGTGCACAATATTTTATTCCTTAGATGTCAGCTTTGAATAGGACTTCCTTCCAAACAGTGTAGAATGGAAAAAGGTGGAAAAAGTGTAAATTTACAGAGAAGAAACCTTACAAACGCTCCCTCAGCTGGGTGAGTCAGGTCAACATCAATGGTCACAAATCATGTTGATAGTATGGCCTTTGATATGATGTGATGAAAAGGGCACTTTACCTCTGTGATCTTTCTAACTAAAACCTATAACCCCAGTGTAATCATAAGAAAAGCACCAGAAAAATTACAATTGAGAGGTTTCCTAAAATACACCTGACTGGTACTCCTCAAAATTTTCGAGGTCTTCAAAAACATGGAAAGTCTGAGAAAATGTCACATCTAAGAGGACCCTAAATAGGCATGACAATTAAATGTCATAAGGTATCCTGGATTAGTTCCTAGGACAGGAAAATGACATTAGGTACAAACTTAAGAAAGCTAAATAAACTGTGGACTTTGTGTATCAATATTTGTTCATTAACCATAGCAAAGGAACCATATTTATACAACTTGTTAATAATAGTGAAAATTGTGTGAAAATTCTGCATTATCTTCATTTTTTTGCGCAAATGTAAAAGTGTTCTACAAAATAAAGTCTCTTAGTAAATAAATAAATCAATCAATAAAATAATTATTTCACCGAGTGTTAAGTTAAAAAAAAAGTAATATGAAGGAGTAAAAAGACTATGATACCTGAGTTAGGAGGAGAGTTTTGGGGTAAAGATGGAGAGGAACTCTTGCAGAGGAGAAATATCATGTCCTGAGATGCATGTGAGACCCTGGGACAGACTGCCAAGTGAGGGTCCTTGGCTTCACACAGGAAAGAACTCAAAAGCAAGCCATAGTAAAGTGAAAGCGAGTTTATTTAGAGAGATACACGTTCCATAGGCAGTGAGGACCATCTTAGAAAGTGAGAGCAGCCCCAGGGGGTATGTGGTTGTTAGTTTTTAACATATTAGTTTTTAATATGTGAATGAGTAGAAGGAATATTCTTCCTATTTTGTGGAAGGGGTGGGGATTTCCAGAAATTGGGCAATCACCCACTTTTGGCCTTTTATGGTAAGTACTGGAATTGGCATGGTGCCTGTCATGGCACATTGGGAGTGATTTCGATTATTAAATGAAGATGTAATGAGCTAATGACCAGGCCATCCTAGATGCCATATTGGTTTTAGCTGGTTCCAGCTGGATTTTGTCATATCTTGTTTTTCTCAATGTCTGTGCTCCCCTCATTTATTTTAACCAGTTGTGCCCTGACCCCTTCCTTCCTGTCTCAAAACCAGTGTGGAGAGAATCCCAGTTCATCCAGTGTGCTCGCAGTGGAGTGGTGCACAATGTAACAGAAAAATGAATGAAGAGTTTGGGTATATGTCTGTAATGTGTATATGTTCAAGTGATCAGGCAATGATAATAACTTTCTTTTTTATTTTAATAAACTCCTACCTAGCCAGAGTTTAGGAGATAGGAAAAAAATATGTGTATGAGAAGAGAAGGAGGGAAGAAGGGTGTGGGCAGTTAGCTCAGGTTTGCATTCTTTTAGACTCAAGTCTCTTTTCTCACTGAAGTAAGCAGGAAGCAGCACTTGACAGGCACCCTCAAGCCACTGGACTGGGAAATACAATTTCTTTCACATCCAATCAGGCATCTTTGCTGCCACAGGCCTTTGGTACTCTCTACTGCAGGTGCTGCTCTCAGCATCAGAACAGAGATTAGAGTCATCCCTGCAGTCTTGCCTGGCTGGAAGGTGAGGAAACGCTTCATCACAGCATCAACAGGAACGTTCTGTTGAATCATACCTGGGAAACTTCCCTTGAAAACAATGACTAATATATTTGTTAATTCACTTAAGTCATCCTTAAAAATGGAACTTTAATGTGAAATATGCAGTTGCTTGATTTTTTTTTATTTTACTCATGTGGATGTTTATTAGACTATAAATTAAGAAAACAGAGGCTTTATTTTAATGTGAACTTTGTAATCTATTCCTGATGTGTATAACAGAGCGGTTTTGAGTCCTGTGTCTCCTCCCATGGGGAAAGGGAGACTGGCCTAACCTTCAAGTGAACTCAGCTCTAAATCAGTTTCTAATGTTATTCTATCATCCTTGATGAAAAGTTGTTGTTGTTGTTGTTTTCGTACATAGGCCATAAATTTGAAGACCAAACGATGAAGAAACAGAAAGGAAGGAAGAATCCATTTAATGAATAACAAACACTATGTCATTTATGAGCTAGGCATTTTGACACTCAGTTTCTTAGTTAATATTCCCCCAACCTGATTGCTAATTATAAATTACCCCTAGTTTTACACAGATGAGAGTTTTTCCAAGTTAACAGGTTAGAAAATGGCAGAGTAATGTCTATTTGAAGACTGTAAAGCCCACATGAGTTCCAGCACATTTTTCTGTAAAATGGTTGACTCTTTATTTCCCAGAAAGGAAGTATATTATCACCTTCACCAAACCAAAATAGAGAATTGTTTAATTACTGTCTTCTAATACAGCAGTCCCCAACATTTTTGGCACCAGGGACTGGTTTCGTGGAAGACAATTTTTCCATGGACTGGGGGTGGTGGGGTGGGGGGTGGCGGGGGTTGGTTTTGGGATGATTCAAGTGCATTACACTTATTGTGCACTTTATTTCTATTATTATTACATTGTAATATATAATGAAATAATTATACAGTTCACTATAATGCTGACAGGAGGCAGAGCTCAGGAGGTAATATGAGTGATGGGGAGCAACTGTAAATACAGATGAAGCTATGCTTGCTCACCCATCACTCACTTTCTGCTATGCAACCCAGTTCCTAACTGGCCAGTACCAATCCGTGGCACAGGGGTTGGGGACCCCTGTTCTAATAGACAAAGAAGCGGTTCCTGAATATGGGTAGGGCCTCTTTTCATCCCTAGCTGTGTCTTCTCTTGGGGCAATAGCCTTGGCTGGAGGCTGGGCTCCCACCTACAGGGTGGCCCTTATTAGAACCACAGCTGCTGCTGGTACGGCAGCTTCCTCCCAGACAATAGCTCCTCCCTGTGGTCGGGGAGTAGCTCTGGCTGGAGCAGTGGCTCCTCCTTGCAGAGGGTTTTACCTTTGGATAGCCCCGTAGGGTAGATCAGTTAAAATATCTTCTGTGTCCTTACTAGAATTCTGTCTCCAAGCTACACATGTCTTAAATTATTTTTGTGTCTCATTGCCTAAATACAAGGAAGTGAACATTTGAATGTATGGAAGCTCACTCCATTTAAATTTCCTTCTACAATGTAAATTCAACTACAATATAGTATCATAACTCAGGGACCCATTTAGTGGCCACTTTTCTTGGCTTCCTAACTCATATTGTGGTCAAACCTGATTACATAACCTAATAAGTTTTTCTCTTAATTCCTGTGTCTGAACTTTTTCCAATCCTGGAGGATATGGTCCAGAGGGATATTGGTTAGGATTGATGCAACCTGACCCATTTCAGACCCAAACCTGAGATGATGTCTCTAAATCCTGTGCTAGACAAGATTCCACTCTTAAGTGAAAATCCACCACATAATTTGGTCAAGATTTTCACTTACGATTTTAGATGCTATCCTTTCCAAGGTAGTCTCCCAACAAGGTCTTAGTCCAAAAAGTTGTTGCAAAGAAACTGCACAGAAGATGTCCCCAGCAGTGTTGACAATGAGTGGGAGTTGGTCTAGGTATAAGTTGGGAATAAAGGGTCAGCACTTGTAAGGGTCAGAGGGAGGGGAGTAAAAGCAAAAAGAAGACCTTGGTGGTCACACAGGTCTTCTGGGGTTAATAGAAGGAAAGAAGAAAGAAATAGGGCAGGAATGAAAAAGAATGTAAGAATGTAGGAGAAAAACCTCAGAGTCAAGAAGAGTATAGAGATTAACAATTCTGTCCTGGACCTGCTGTTGGACGTGCATAAGTATACTGGGTTGAATTGCGGGTTCGTGCCCCTGTCCGGGAGGATCCCACATGCTGTGGAGCGGCTGGGCCCGTGAGCCAAATTATTCCAAAATAATTCGGAAATTTTATATTTGTTGATATGTTGTGGAACACTGTAATAACAGTGTCATAAGCAGTTTTATGAAGATTTGAAAATTGTTTTTCTGGAAAAATTTCAGGATATATACTGTGGTTTGGGAGAGATATATTAGACATTTGTCTTCTGGGTAATTTTTCTATTTCACTTAGATCCATTAGAAGATTTATATCTTACCATAACATTATCATTTGATCCACACTTTCAAATGTACTGGTGATGCTGAAAGCTCACCCTCTCTGCACAGGTGCCAAATTGTATCATGGAGAGAGAGTTTTGGGTGAAGTAGAAAGTGATAGCTTTATTTCTTTGCCAGGCAAAGGGGGACACAGCAGGTTCCTGCCCTCAAAAACTATGGGTCCCAACCTGGAAGGATTTGATGAGGAGTTTTATAGCAATAGTTCAAGAGTGGGGTTGCTGACAAGCTTAGGATGTGTGCAGGGTCTTAGGTGGTAGGTTTCCTAATCTTGATGAGCTTCTCTGGTCCCTTTAATCTCACCTCCGGTGGTTTCTTGGCTACTCCTCACTTGATTAGCAACACTCCGAATCTGCCCTTTAGAACTTAGAGAATGTCATGGAGGCTGGAGTCTTGCCTATAAGAAATGGGAGACAAAAATTCTTCCATGCCCAGGTGCTCCACAGGGCCCTTCTTGGTTTCACTTGTACACATAAGAAATCCATTTACTATTTGCAATAACTTCTCCTTCAATTATTTTACTTTTCTTCTATAGCTCTTTTCTCATTCCCCATTAATATTTTGAATTAAATTAGTTCATTTTTATTCATTTTTATCAATATATGAAATAAGGCAATACATTTTCCTCTGGGGAGAGCTTTACCTGCTTTCTATAGGGTCTTTCATGTGGGATTATTATTATTACTGTAAGGTTGGATCTTAACAAACGGCACCTCGAAACAGAGGAAAGCTTCAAGTGAGCTTTATTAGGGAGCACTCCTGGGCGAGGTTCACTGGTCCGAGAGAAAGGGGCCAGAGAAGTCACACCCAGGCGAGGGTTGGGCAAGATTTTATAGGGGAAGAAGGGAAAGGGGTGTGGTGAATCTGGGAGGGCTCAGGGTATTCCTTATTTGGTGGTCTTTTTGGGTATCCTGGGGGACCGTTAGTCCCGCCCCTCAAAAGGCTGGAAGGCTGGGCCGGGTTCAAAGTCCCCAGGTCAGTTCCTGGAACTGGGTGGTCCAGAATGTCTCCAGGGCAGTTTCTGGAACTGGGTGGTCCGGAGAATTTCGGTCTGATGCAACCTGTGAATCTGATTGTGTTCCCCTGCCTCGGGCCAGTTGGCGTTACAATTACTATTATTAACATTTTATACAAATTTCACAATTTGTTTTGATTGCTTCTTTGACCCTACAGACTATTGAGAAAAGTATTTTATAGTATATGTAATTTATGTGGTAGAGATATTTTTGTTCCTAGTTTTGTTATTAAATTTAGTTAATTTTATAGTAAACATGGGAAATGTCCTGAAGCATTTTACTTTCTGTCCATATATTTATGTTATCCTCAATGTCAATTTTTGTGACTGTTTTGTTGTATAATCTAGGATTGAAACTGAGCAGGACACTGTGGGGATCCTGGGCATGGAAGCCTTTCTGTCCCCCATTTCTTGACTCCAGCCTCCATGACTTACCCTGTGTTCCAAAGGGCATATTTGAACAGTTGTTAATTCAGGAAGGGAGGGGATGCAGAGACAAAGGAGGGACAGCCAAAAAGCAATAGTGCATCCTCGGAGCAGGTCTTGGTTCCCCCTCAAGGGATACACATAACAATGTCTTTAAGCTCTTTACAGAACTAAAACCCAGCAAATGGAAGGTGTCAGCATTCTTCATTCCAGAGAAAGACCACCTGAGGTCAGACTAAAGGAACCACAGAAGCTCATCAAGATTACCTGAGACCAGATTAAAGGAGTGGAGGCCCTATACACACCATAATCTTATCAGCCACCCTTACTATAAAACTCATCACCAAACTCACTTGGGTTGGGACACATAGTTTCTGAGGGCAAGAACCCACTGAGTCCCCGTTTGTCTGGCAAAGAAATAAAGCTCTTCTTTTCTACTTCACCCAAAACTCTGTCTCCAAGATTTGATTCAGTACCAGTGTACAGAAGCTGAGCTTTTGGCATTAAGATTTCAGAATACAGAGTTTGTTCATGTGTTCTTGTATATCATATTATTTCTAAGATCTAATTTATTCTTATTAGTTTTCTCCTTATCATTAAATAGAAAAATAATAGTCTATTATCAAATAGACTGGGAGAGATAAATAACATTTTCCAACTGCTAAAATATTGTCATAATTATTTTTAACTTAACTGTAGTTTGAAGTTTGATGAATATTTACAGTATTTATTTCTCCCTGTTAAATTTGTGTTACTTTGGTAATTACAGATTACTCTTCTTTATTCCATTTAATATATTTCCTGACATCAGAATGAAGCTAACCATTACTTGTTCCAGAGTACTACAAAGTTGCCTTTTAAATACTTGAGATTAGCCCTTTAAATTGTGTTGATATAATAACTATGCTTTGTTTAATTCCCTTATCATATTTTATGCTATGGTTTTTGTTTTAATAGCTAGATTATTTTAAAACTTTTACTATGATGCTTTTATTTATTTATTTGGGGATGCTTTAATTTTCATTTTTTAATCTGGTAATTGGAAAGTTTGTTCAAACCAAATATGTGAAAATGTTCAAATGCTTTAAACTATGTAACATTGAGATCATTGACAATAATTTCCTATTGGAACCTGAAACAACTTCATGATTTTGGAAATAAAGTTTAAATATTTTCTCAAGGATTGGTGTTAATTTTTGAATAGTTACAAAGGGATTAAGTATTATAAATATTCTTGAAAAGGGGAGAGTGATAGAATAAGACAAAAATAGAAAGTGCAAAAGAAAATTAAAACAGGTAATATATTATACAGAAAATTATAAAGAAATAGATTCATATGCCCACCTCTCAAATAATGAAAAAAAGGCAAACTTTTAAAATAGCAATAATAAATTTCTGCCTGTACTGGCAGGATTTGAAGCATATAATAATAACAATTATATTGGAATCATTGTGTAATATAATTTTATATTGGAGTGTGAGGGAGCCAAAAGAAAAAATAAATCACTCAATAGAGTAGAATTTCTAAAATAGTTTTCTATTTCTGTGCAACAAATTGCCACAAACTTGGCAGCTAAAAAATATTATTTTAGTTTCTGTAGGTCAGCAATCTAGGCACAGTGTTGCTGGATTCTTAGAGTCTCACTGGGTTGAAATCAAAGTATCAGTTGGGGCTGCAGTTCCTACTGGGACTCAAGATCCTTTGCCTAAGCTCACTGATTTTTGAGAGAATGTATTTTCTTGCAGGTGTTAGGACTGAGATTTCTGGTTTCCTGCTAGCTATTGGTCAGGGACTATCTCAGCTCCTAGGGGCTGCCTACATGCCACTTGACCCCATAGACAATTCACTACATGGGTGTATGCTATCTTCTAAGTTAGCCAGGGTATGTCTCTTTGAATTATTTTTTGTAATCATGGAGAAAACACTGATTTTAAAGTGATAACCTGATTAGGTTATGTCTACCCAGCATAATCTCCCTTCTGCCATATTACATGATATAATCAAGGGAGTGATGTCTCATCGTATTCACAGATTTCCACTCACACTCAAAGGGAAGAGGACAGTACAAAGGGGACAGTACAAGGTTGTCTCAATTTTTCCCATGGGATTTTAATTTACTGTGGTGACCGAGATCAATACCATTGAAAGAAGAACCTATTACTTACAGTTTCCAAGAGAAGAGAAGCATACCATGCCACACAGGGCCACATGGGAAGCACCATGGTCAGCCAGGAGGCAGATGGGGTGAGTAGAAAAACAGCCCAGGGTCTTTATTGTGTTTTCTGTGGGAAAGAAGAGGTGACGCTGGCTAAGCAGGTGAGTAGGTTTAGGATTAGATAGTTTGAATAATTCTGATGGGCTCTGGAATATAGAGATGGTTTCTGTGTCTTTAGTACCTGGCCTTGAGGTGATTAAACGTACGGGAAATAATGGCTTGGAGTGTGAGTTAGACAGTGGAGGTGGTTGAAGCTAGGGCTTTGGATTGTTTGATTAGATGTTAAAGCATGTCCTCAGGCAAGCTGTTTATTATCTCTAAGAATTAACTAACCCTAGGAGGGGCATCCTCTCCTCAGTCAACAAGGTTCCCAAGACAGCAATCTATAATAATATACAGAAAATTAAAAAAAAAAAAATGATTAATACAAGGGCCATAGATATCATCTTAGAATTCCATCTACCAGAATTTCAGATCAAATTTACAGTAGCTTGTTATGATAATTGAAGCAAAGCAATATTGTTCACTGGAAAGATTATGAACAAGAACATTTAGCAGGGTGTACTCCTGAACAACAGTCTTTATTAAACTGAGGTTTAATTTCTTTATCTGTAGAATAAGTCTAATTGAACATGTATCATAAATTTGCTGGCATAGAATGAAAAACAATGTTTCAAGCATTTACCATAGTATTTGGCACATAGTTTGGCTACAAGATTATAAATATCATTATCATTATACTTATTTTATTTTGTAAATTTGGTGATTTTAAACAGATCTTTTTTTTTCTTACTATCCATAAATTCCTATATTAAGAAAACAGTTGGTTTTATTACATAGATGCCTGGACTTGTACTCTTTCTGATTTATGAAGTCAATATTGTGGTTTCCTGACATTCACACTAAGCAATATTATTTTCAAAAACACCTAAAATATGTGATGTTGCTTTATCAGGAGGGCAGCAGGCACCAGAAGACAGACCAGACAGGAAGAGTAGAGATTCATATGCTGGGCAAAAATTCTGGATTTGCATATGGCAAGATAATAGAGGAAGGATTTGGGCAGAGGAAAGAAATGTCTGTTTTCCAGGCTAGAATGAAAGGGAACAGAGTTCAGAATTCATGGCTTTGAAGAGTTGAAAAGGCTACCTGATTTTGGTAACCTCCATTAAACTGAGAAGGAGGGAGAAACAGAAAATGCCACACACTGAGGTAAAGAATAAAAGGGTAAAATCATGGACTGTAATTATGTCTTCAAAGAACATGGTTATGTTTACCAACACCAGTAGTAAATATGGAGTTAAATATGACAAGAGAGTTAACCCACAGAGATAAACCCACGCACCTATGGTACAGGTTAGGGTACGACAACGGTTTAGGGTGAGTGTACGTGTTAGGGTAAGCGTTAGTGTTAGTGTACGGGTTAGGATTAGGGGACGGATTAAGGTAAGACTTCGGGTAAGGGTTAGGGTTAGGGTTAGGGGACGGGGACGGGGACGGGGACGCTTTAGGGTACAGGTTAGGGTACGACAAAGGTTTAGGGTGAGCATACGGGTTAGGGTACGGGTTAGTGTTAGCGTACGGGTTACGATTAGGGGATGGGTTAGGGTAAGGCTTCGGGTAAGGGTTAGGGTTAGGGTTAGGGTTAGGGTTAGAGTTAGGGGATGGGGACGGTTTAGGGTACAGGTTAGGGTACGACAACAGTTTAGGGTGAGCATACGTGTTAGGGTACAGATTAGTGTTAGCGTACGGGTTAGGATTAGGGGACGGATTAGGGTAAGGCTTCAGGTAAGGGTTAACGTTAGGGTTAGGGTTAGGGGACGGGGACGGGGACGCTTTAGGGTACAGGTTAGGGTACGACAACGGCTTAGGGTGAGCATACGTGCTAGGGTACGGGTTAGTGTTAGTGTAGAGGTTAGGATTAGGGGACGGGTTAGGGTAAGGCTTTGGGTAAGGGTTAGGGTTAGGGTTACGGTTAGGGTTAGGGTTAGGGGACAGGGATGGTTTAAGGTACAGGTTAGGGTACGACAACAGTTTAGGGTGAGCACACGTGTTAGGGTATAGGTTAGTGTTAGCGTACGGGTTAGGATTAGGGGACGGGTTAGGGTAAGGCTTCGGGTAAGGGTTAGGGTTAGGGTTAGGGATAGGGTTAGGGTTAGGGTTAGGGGACAGGGACGGTTTAGGGTACAGGTTAGGGTACGACAACGGTTTAGGGTGAGCGTACGTGTTAGGGTACGGGTTAGTGTTAGCGTACGGGTTAGGATTAAGTGACGGATTAGGGTAAGGCTTCAGGTAAGGGTTAGCGTTAGGGTTAGGGTTAGGGTTAGGAGGCAGGGACGATTTAGGGTACAGGTTAGGGTATGCCGACGGTTTAGGGTGATCGTACGTGTTAGGGTAAGGGTAGGTGTTAGCATACGGGTTAGGATTAGGTGACGGGTTAGGGTAAGGCTTCGGGTAAGGGTTAGGGTTAGGGTTAGGGTTAGGGGACGGGGACGCTTTAGGGTACAGTTTAGTGTACGACAATGGTTTAGGGTGAACGTACGTGTTAGGGTACGGGTTAGTGTTAGCATACGGGTTAGGACTAGGGGACGGGTCAGGGTAAGGCTTCAGGTAAGGGTTAGGGTTATGCTTAGGGTTAGGGGACAGGGATGCTTTAGGTTACAGGTTAGGGTATGACAACGGTTTAGGGTGAGCGTACGTGTTAGGGTACTTGTTAGTGTTAGCGTATGGGTTAGGATTAGGGGTCGGGTTACTGTAAGGCTTCGGGTAAGGGTTAGGTTTAGGGTTAGGGTTAGGGTTAGGGTTAGGGTTAGGGTTAGGGGATGGTTTAGGGTACAGGTTAGGTTACGACAACGGTTTAAGGTGAGCGTACATGTTAGGGTACGGGTTAGTGTTAGCATACTGGGTAGGATTAGGGGACGGATAGGGTAAGGCTTCGGGTAAGGGTTAGGTTTAGGGTTAGGGTTAGGGTTAGGGTTAGGTGATGGGGACGCTTTAGGGTACAGGTTAGGGTACAACAATGGTTTAGGGTGAGCATACGTGTTAGGGTATGGGTTAGTGTTAGCGTACGGGTTAGGATTAGGGGACGGGTTAGGGTAAAGCTTCAGGTGAGGGTTAGGTTTAGGGTTAGGGTTAGGGTTAGGGTTAGGGTTAGGTGATGGGGACGCTTTAGGGTACAGGTTAGGGTACGACAACAGTTTAGGGTGAGCGTACGTGTTAGGGTAAGTGTTACTGTTTGCATACAGGTTAGGTTTAGGGGACGGGTTAGGGTAAGGCTTCGGGTAAGGGTTAGGGTTAGGGTTAGGGTTAGGGTTAGGGGACGGGGACGGTTTAGGATACAGTTTAGGGTACAACCACGGTTTAGGGTGAGCGTACGTGTTAGGGTATGGGTTAGTGTTAGCGTATGGGTTAAGATTAGGGGACGGGTTAGGGTAAGGCTTCGGGTAAGGGTTAGGGTTATGGTTAGGGTTAGGTTTAGGGTTAGGGGATGGGGACGGTTTAGGGTACAGTTTAGGGTACGACAATGGTTTAGGGTGAGCGTACGTGTTAGGGTACAGGTTAGTGTTAGCGTACGGGTTAGGATTAGGGGACGGGTTAGGGTAAGGCTTTGGGTAAGGGTTAGGGTTAGGCTTAGGGTTAGGGTTAGGGTTAAGGTTAGGGTTAGGGTTAGCGTTGACCATAGGTGCGTGGGTTTATCTCTGGACTTTCTATCCTGTTGCATTGATGTACAGTTCAGTTTTGGGGCCAGTACCATAGGGTCCTGATTACTGTTTCTTTGTAGTATAGTCTGATGTTGGGGAGCCTCATTCCTCCCGCTCTGTTTTTCTTTCTCAATATTGCTTTGGCTATTCAGGGTCTTTTATGTCTCCATACAAATTGTAGAAGATTTTTTCTAATTCTGTGAAAAAATGCCATTGGTAATTTGATAGGGATTGCATTGAATCTGTTGGTTGTTTTGGGTAATATTGTCATTTTCACATTATTGATTCTTCCAATCCAAGAACATGGTATATCTCTCCGTCTGTGTCATCCTGAATTTCTTTCATGAGTGTCTTATAGTTTTCTGAGTACAAGCCTTTTACCTCCTTAGGTAGATTTATTCCTAGGTATTTTATTCTTTTTGTTACAATGGTGTATGGGATTGTTTCCTTAATTTCTCTTTCTGATCTTTCTTTGTTAGAGTATAGGAATGCAAGAGATTTCTGTGCATTAATTTTGTATCCTGCAACTTTACCAAATTCATTGGTAAGCTCTAGTAGTTTTCTGGTGATATCTTTTGGATTATCTATGGATAGTATCATATCATCTGCAAACAGTGACAGTTTCACTTCTTCTTTTCCAATTTGTATCCCTTTTATCTCTTTTCCTTTTCTGGTTGCCATGGCTAAGACTTCCAAAACTGTTCTTAATTATAGTGGCAAGAGTGGACATCCTTGTCTTGTTCCTGATCCTAGAGGAAATGCTTTCAGTTTTTCACCTTTGAGAATGATGTTTGCTGTGGGTTTGTCATATATGGCCTTTATTATGTTGAAGTAGCTTCACTCTATGCTCACTTTCTGGAGAGTTTTTTATCATAAATTGGTGTTGAATTTTGTCAAAAGCTTTTTCTGCATCTATTGAGATGATCATATGGTTTTCCTCCTTCAGTTTGTTAATATGGTGTATCACATTGATTGATTTGTGTATATTGAGGAATACTTGCATCCCTGGGGTAAATCCCACTCTATCATGGTGTATGATGCTTTTAATGTGTTGTTGGATTCTGTTTGCTAGTATTTTGTTGAGGATATTTGCATCTATATTCATCAGTGATATTTGTCTGTAATTTTCTTTTTTTGTAGTATCTTTGTCTGGTTTTGGTGTCAGGGTGATGGTTGCCTTGTAGAATGAGTTTGAGAGTGTTCCTTCCTTCGCAAATTTTTGGAAGAGTTTGAGAAGGATGGGTGTTAGCTCTTCTCTAAATGTTTGGTAGAATTCACCTGTGAAGTCATCTGATCCTGGATTTGTTTGTTGGAAGATTTTTAATCACAGTTTCTATTTCATTATTTGTGATTCGTCTGTTCATATTTTCTATTTGTTCCTGGTTCAGAATTGGAAGGTTATACCTTTCTATGAATTTGACAATTTCTTCCAGGTTTTCCATTTTATTGGCATAGACAATAAAATGTATTGCTTGTAGTAGTCTCTTAGGATGCTTTGTATTTCGTTGGTGTCCATTGTAATGTCTCCTTTTTAATTTTATTGATTTGAGTCCTTTCCCTCTTTTTCTTGATGGGTCTGGCTAAAGGTTTATCAATTTTGTTTATCTTTTTAAAGAACCAGCTTTTAGTTTTAATGATCTTTGCTATTGTTTTCAGTTTCTATTTATTTCTGCTCTGATCTTTATGATTTCTTTCCTTCTACTACCTTTGGGTTTTGTTTGCTCTTCTTTCTCTAGTTCCTTTAGGTGTAAGGTTAGATTGTTTATTTGAGATTTTTCTTGTTTTCTGAGGTAGGATTGCATTGCTATAAACTTCCATCTTAGAAATGCTTTTTCTGCATCCCATAGGTTTTGGATTGTCATGTTTTCATTGTCATTTGTCTCTAGGTGTTTTTTGATTTCTTCCTTGATTTCTTCAGTGATCTCTTGGTTATTTAGTAATGTATTGTTTAGCTTCCATGTGTTTGTGTTTTTTTATATTTTTTCCCCTGTAACTCCTTTCCAGGTAGAGTAATCTTGTTTGTAGTTTTTTCCCTTTCATCACTTTAAATATATCATGTCACTCCCTTCTGGCTTGTTGAGTTTGTGCTGAGAAATCAGTTGTTAAACTTATGGGAGTCCCCTTTTATGTTATTTGTCATTTTTCCCTTGTTGCTTTTTTCTTTGTCTTTAATTTTTGTCAATTTGATTACTGTGTGTTTTGGCATGTTGCTCCTTGGGTTTATCTTGCCTGGAACTCTCTGCACTTCCTGGACTTGGGTGGCTATTTACTTTCCAATGTTAGGGAATTTTCGATTCTTCAAAAATCTCCTTGGGTCCTTTCTCTCTCTCTTCTCCTTCTGGGACCCCTAGAATGTGAATGTTGGTGCATTTAATGTTGTCCCAGATGTCTCTTAGGCTGTCTACATTTCTTTTCATTCTTTTTTCTTTATTCTGTTCTGCAGCAGTGAATGCCACCTTTCTGTCTTCCAGGTCACTTATCCTTTCCTCTGCCTCAGTTATTCTGCTATTGATTCCTTCTAGTATATTTTTCATTTCCATTATTGTATTTTCATCTCTGTTTGTTTGTTCTTTAATTCTTCTAAGTCTTTGTTAAATACTTCCTGCATCTTCTCAATCTTTGCCTCCATTCTTTTCCAAAGTCCTGGTTCATCTTCACTATCATTATTCTGAATTATTTTTTCTGGAAGGTTGCCTATCTCCACTCATTTAGTTGCATTTCTGGGATTTTATCTTGTTCCTTTATCTGGTACATAGCCCTCTCCATTTTCATTTTGTCTGTCTTTCTGTAAATGTGTTTATCTTTCCACAGGCTGCAGGATTGCAGTTCTTCTTGCTTTTGTTGTCTGCCCTCTGGTGGATGAGGCTATCTAAGAGGCTTGTGCAAGTTTCCTTATGGGAAGTACTGGTGGTGGGTAGAGCTGGTTGTTGCTCCGTTGGGCAGAGCTCAGTAAAACTTTAATCTGCTTGACTGCTGATGGGTGGGCTGAGTTCCCTCCCTGTTGGTTGTTTGGCCTGAGGTGATGCAGCACTGGAGCCTACAGGCTCTTTGATGAGACTAATGGTGAACTCCAGGAGGGCTCATGCCAAGGAGTACTTCCAACCAAATTTATTAGCTCATCTGTAGTGTATATTGTGATCTGCAGTTTTTAATATTCACCCCAAAGGTCTCCTCTAGTCACATCCCCACCTCAGACTTAAATACATTTGCATATAGGGAAGAGAGTATACTCAGCTGAAAAAAATATATGCATATTTTGATCTGATTTTTAAACTATTGCAAAGCCTAAGCAAATGTACCACAGGACTCAAAATATTCTGAATTCAGCAGAACACTCTCAACTTTTGACAATCAGTTCTGTTACTTTTAATCCTTGATCAGAGTAGTGAGGAATATTTATATCTTAGACGGAGGAGTCAAAGCAATTTATAGGCCATAGGAAATTAAATAAAATCATAATTGCTAATATTTAAATACTGGTTAGATCCTGGCCTTAGGGATTTATGTGTTTCATTTTCCCTGATACATACAATATTCCTCTATATTGTACCAGGAAGTACTGGTATTGCTTTAATTTTTTATATAACAGCACTGAGGTTGAGAGAGTTTAAACAACTTGCTAAATTCCCACTTATCTTAATCTAAAGCTCAGGATTATAATCACCATATTATGCTGACTCCCTTTGCTTAAGTTTTAAATTTAAGTAATAATCTTATTCAATAGCTTATTTATTTATTCATTGAGTTTAGGATCATTGGGCATATATGGCATCTCTGTTATTGAACCCATGTTCATTCTTATGATTTTTCAGCCACATCCCTGCACATGTAAAATCTATCAGGAGTAATTCTTTGGCAATAGAGAAGCATAGAGAACACAAAGGTGAAGAAATACAGACACGGCCCTTAAGTGTCCAAAAACCAGTGGAAGAGACAGAAAAGCAATAACATGGCACAATGTGGTTCGTGTTGTAACAGGGGAAAGAAAGACTGAGGAACAGCAAAGAGTGAGAAGGTGAGCAGTGCCAGAAGCGGGTAGATAGACAGTCCCAGTGGAGCGGGTGGGAGAGTCTGCCTGCTGCAACTGCATTGTATATAATCAATATGCTTTTCAAAGATCTAGGGTGGGAACTGAGAAGGGGCTTGTTTAAAGGGAGCCATTCATTTCTGTGAGAAAAAAAAAATATCCCTCAAATACAGCTGTGTTGACAAATGCATTCTGTGAATGGTCATTTTGATTACCAAGAGCTGAGGGAAAATAAAACAAGAATATTTGCACAGAAACTGAAAGCCTATGGATTTCCAAGCCTTGCCTCTGCTGCTTACTTGGCTCCATTTTTTTTTTTTTTAATCTAACTGTCATCCTCTTTTTGAATAGCAGCCTGTCTCACCTTTCCAATATTCATTGTGACCTGGACAAGTTTCCTTTAGTGGCAGTGTATTAGTCAGATTCTCTAGGGAAGCAGAACTAATAGTGTGTGTGTGTGTGTGTGTGTGTGTGTGTGTGTGTGTACACACACACACACACACACACACACACACACATATATATATATATATATATATATATGGAGGCTAACACATCCCAAGAACTGAAAGGTAAGTCAACAAGCTGGACACCCAAGAGTGTTGATGGTGTCATTCCAGTCCAAGTGTGAGAGCAAGAAAAAGCCATTGTCCTAGTTTCAAGCAGCCAGACAGGAGGAATTCTCTCTAAAGCAGGGCAGGATCCGACTTTTTGTTCTATTACAGCCTTCACATGATTGCGTGAGGGCCACCCACATCAGGGAGAATGATCTGTTTTACTCTTTAGATGTTAATCTCATCCAGAAATACCTTCACCTTAGAATAATGTCTGAGCAAATATCTGGGCACCATGGCCCAGTCAAGTTAACACATAACCAATATTAACAAAGAATTTCTCAAAGTGTGGTCCTGGGACTAACACATCTGGGGACCTGATAGCCACCTTTTGAAGCCCCACCCTAGACTTATTGACTTTGAAACTCTGGGGGTGGGACAGAGCAACCTGCCTTTTAACCAGCACTCCAAGTGATTCTGATGCAAGCTAATGATGGAGAGCAAATATTAGTGATTCTCTCAGATGTAATTCACTCCCATGGAAACTCAGCTGGTCAGAGAAGAGATTGTAAGAGCATTCCCTTCAGCTTGTGTCTGCACTAGGACAATGGCATGGCTTTTCAGCTCAAGGAGTTGAAGTAGTTATACCTCAGAAGGAATAATTTTCAAGGTGTGTATTTAATATTGCCACTAATAGGAAGTTTTGAGGATGGTCAGTAAGCCACAGTGTTAGTACAATTTGTGGTAGAGCACATGGATTCTGAATTAGGAAACAGGAGACAGAATTCTCATCCCAGGACCACCACACATCCAGCTATGCTGCCTTGGGACATCTGTTAAACACTTTGAGCTTTGACGTCTTCCACAATCACTTCTACAAATAATGCCAGGCCTTTCTGCCTCAGATATTTGTTTGAGAATAAAATGAGAGAAAAGTAAATAAGCCAAAGCTTTTGACACCAAACAAACACCTAAGGAGAGACAGGCTAAGTTCAATGCTGTGGTATTTTGAAGAAGCAATGTCTCGAGAATTAGTGGAAAAGAAAGTGTTGGTGTTATACAAAGCAGCAGAAGAGGAATTGAGTGGCTTATTATTAATATTCCCCACATTTTGAACCATTCATCCTTGGGAAATTGAAGTAGCAAAGGAACAAATAAGGAGATCTCCAAGTGGTCTTTAGTTCTGGTTATTTATGCATGACCAGAAGCAAAGAGATAGGAAGCCAGTTGATTCTTAAGAAAATGAATTAGGAGATTAAAAATAATCACACAGGCACACACAAAGGTCTGTAGTCAATGATGTTCAAACTTAGAAAAGCCGATTGCAGTTGAAGCCATGCAAGTAGAACTTGGTGTGAAAGCTGGACAGCCTCAGAGAAGGATATTTAGCTCCAAGGTCCAATAAAGATGTGGTTGTAGATTGTGAACATAAACTGTGGACAGGGTGCTCTTCCCAGAAAGCCAGAGTCTCCCAGCCTTCATCCTGAGGCACTGGGTGTCCTTTCAGAAATGAACATTTTCTCTCTTCCTGACCAGGAGAATTTACATCAGCCACAGATTCCTGTTTTCCACTCTTTTTTCTGAACAAGAGTTTTGTTGAGATTATTCTTTTCATGCTTCACCATTGTGGGGTTGATTGTCTATCGTTAAGCTCGTGAGACTGTATAATTATAGATATTAGACTTCACACTGGTGGCAAACTATATAGACTTCAGGGTTATCTTCTCCTTGGAGCTGTGAGAATATTCCATGTCAAGGGACAAAGGTTATGGAGAACTCTGACTAGTTCAGATTTTTTATACTGAGAGTGATTCTAGAGGAAGAGAATGTTGAATTTTCTGAATTAGTTCCTGAATTTCTGGAATACATCCTCTAATCTGATTAGGTTTAAAGATGCTAAGGACTCTATTTCCAGTAGAAGAGAGAGCACTGATAATCCATGGATGTGTTCTAGCAATACAGATGCACAAAATATCTGCATTTTCTCCTAACCAACAACTTATAAGAAGCACGGAGCTGAGTGACTCTGGATCTGATATATCTGAACATTTTTTGAAAACTAACAAATACAATAATGTTGGCTGGTTACTCGTCATGTCTCTGGACAAAGTGGTGCGAGAAGAAGGTGAGCTCAGGGATTCAATTTCCCAGCTCAGGGACCACAGAGACGACCTCAAAACTTCTCTCTGACTCCTAGGAGACTTCGTATCTCTTGAAGTTTCAGGGCTTGCAATTACTGAAAATCAAATGCGAACTGTCACCCTGTGAATGGCTGAATTACGCAAAAGTTGAACTCCCAGCCTTTCAAGGCATCCACTGATAAAGTGAGGGCATTGTCTGGGAAAGACTCTGATCCTACAAATCGGGATGGTAATTTGCAGGAAGACCAGAATGAAGCTCAGGACACTGAGCCCCTGAATTCTGGTAAATCTTCTTTGCCAGTGGAAGAAGTCTCCCAACCCCCATTCCGTGATACTTACTTCTCCATCTCCATCTGAAGGGATTAAGCTTGTGCTGTCTGAGGAAACTGTAGCGGCCGCCCCTGAGGCAGCTGTCTTGCAAGACACGGCTGATTCTCCTCAGGATCCCGCCCCCAACACCACCCCTCTGCTGTTACACATTCAACCAAACTCAGTCCCTACAGACATCTAAAGGTGAAGAACAATGAGGAATTGTGTTATACTCCAAAAGAACTATTTGAATTCTCTGATTTCTACAGACAGAAATCTGGGGAACCCGTGTGAGATGGATATTTAGGAATGGAATATTTCCTGCCATGTGAGTAAACAAAGGATGTCACAGTCATCAGCATCACAGCCCTCCAACATGAGCCCTGGGGAAACTCAGGAAGGAAAGAACACCTGCCATCTAGCAGCCATCAGACTTCAGCTACTCCCCATGGTGAGCCCTGAGGAAACTCAGGTTGAGAAAATACAAGATGCTGGCCCCAGATAGCTGAGGTGCATATCAAAGGAATGATTTCACTGATCCCAGACTCTTGTACTGGGTTGGCCAAAAAGTTTGTTTGGGTTTTTACATAAGATGTTGCCATACATAGAAAAGCACTAAATTCCTTAACCTGGGATATCTGGTTTTCTTTAGTTTACAATAATCTTCTGGTGTTCAGACGACCTGCCCTTTGTTGAAAAACTCCTATATATCCTGGCTTCCCCCTCGCCTACTTGGAGCAGTTCTCTCAGGGTTACTTGAGATGCTGCCTCCTGGGCTTGAAATCTTAAAAATTCCCATCAAATAAAGCATAACTCTCAGCTTTTAGATTGCAAATATTTTTTTAAATAAATTTATTTATTTACTTATTTATTTTTGTCTGTGTTGGGTCTTTGTTGCAGTGCACGGTTTTCTCTAGTCATGGAGAGCGGGGGCTGCTCTTCATTGCAGTGCACAGGCTTCTATTGTGGTGACTTCTCTTTTTGTGGAGCACAGCCTCTAGGCACATGGACTTCAGTAGTTGTGGCACACGGGCTCAGTAGTTGTGGCTTGTGAGCTCTAGAGAACAGGCTCAGTTGTTGTGGCACGTGGGGTTATTTGCTCCGTGGCATGTTGGATCTTCCCAGACCAGGGCTCAAACTTGTGCCCCCTGCATTGGCAGACAGATTCTTAACCACTGCTCCACCAGGGAAGTCCATAGGTTGTGAATATTTTTTAAGTCAACAATACTAACAGTGTGGATTAATTGTGAAAGGAACATAAATTCGGATCAGGCCAAATTTATGAACATGGGCCCACTAAGCAGAGATTCTGAATTTAGCATTCAGCTTAGAAAGGGCTCTAAGAGTTTAGTTTGTTGGTTAACTGAAACATGGCCAAAAGGTGACCCTCGGTGAATTGGAAATGCCAGAGCTGCCTTCGTTTACTGTGGAAGAAGGGATTCAGATTCAGGGGCTTAGGGAGATGGAATTTGTCATGGGAGACATGCTCACCCACCCTGGGAGGGTCCAAAAGACATACCTTTCACCACAATTGTGAGAAAGAAATTTGGGAGGAGAACCTCAGCATCCCTGAATAGCTCCGGGATTGTTTTTCTCTGTAGAACAGACCTCAGTGAGAACTACTGTGAATTAATTGGGCAACATAAATGCAGTGGATGTAATTGGCTCCCAACGTGGCAGGGGTCAGTTGTGGCACTGAACCACCAAAGGCAAGGCAGGTATGGTTATCATAATGGATTGCAGAGTTGAAGCAGCAATCAGAATAGTCTGAGTTCCAGAAACCTATGGTGCCTAGTTGATTATGGTGTTCCTAGTAGTGAAATAGATGGGGAGCTTACTAAATTATTAACTTGATCTGTATAAGCAGAGAAATTCTAGGTCAAGTGAGCAAAAGTCTAACCTGAATAAATCATAAAACAGAGAGTCATGATCTTTCAATTAATTCTTAGACTGGAGTCAGTTTATAGACCCAGAGCCTCATGAATAAAAGGGAGGCCAAGTCCCCCTGAGGAAGGAATCAAGCACACTTCTGAAAATGTATACGGTTAATATTTTCCCATCCTTCCCCAAATAGACCTATGACCTTTTACAGAGTACTTGTGTATTGGGGAAAAGGAAATAATCAGACTTATCAGGACTACTGGATACTGGCTCTGAATTGACACTCACTCCAGGAGATCAAAAAAGTCACTCTGGTCCTCCAATCAAAGTAGGGGCTTATGGAAGTCAGATGATCAATGAAGTTTTAGTTCAAGTCTGTCTCACAGTGGGTCCATTGGGTCCCAGAATCCATCCTGTGGATGATGTTTGGAGCCTTTGTCAGGTGTCTATATGTGAATCACCACAGGGCCCATAAGATTTTGGAGTTAAGCCCCACCATCCTCCACAGATAACTACTCTCCGTTTGAGAACTAGCTCTTGGCCTGCTACTGAGTCTTAGTAGAGCCTGAATGCTTAACTGTGGGCCACCAGGTTACCATATATATATGACTCAGTTGCCCACCATGAGCTGAGTGTTACGTGACCCAACAAGCCATAAAGTTGGGTGTGCTCAGCAGCCCTCCATCACCAGATAGAAGTGGTGTGTATGAGATCAAGCTTGAGTAGACCCTGAAGGCACAAGTAAATTACATTAAAAAGTGGCCCAAAGGCCCATGGTCCCCACTCCTGCTACACTGCTTTTTCTCTTCCAGCCTCACCTAGGGTTTTATGGGGAGCTCCCTATGACCATTTGACAGAGGATGAAAAGACTTGGGTCTGGATTATGGATGGTTCTGCATGATACACAGGCACCACCTGATAGTGGACAACTGCAGCACTACTGCCCCTTTCTGGGCCATCCCTGTACAGTGGTGAAGGGAAATGTTCCCAGGGGGCAGGACTTGGAGCAGTGCACCTGGGTGTGCACTTTATTTGGAAAGAGAAATGATCAGACATGCCATTATATACAAATTCTTGGGCTGTGGCCAATAATTTGACTGAATGATCAGGGACTTGGAAGAAACACAGTTGGAAAATTGGTGACAAAGAAATTTGGGAAAAGGTATATGGATAGACCTGTCTAAATGGGCAAAAATATGTAAAGATACTTGTGTCCCATGTGAATGCTCATCAAAAGGTGACCCTGGCAGAGAAAGATTACAGTAGGCAAGTGGATAGAATGACCCATTCTATGGACCAGTAAGTCTCTTTCCTCTGCCACCCCTGTCATCACCCAGTGAGATCATGATCAAAGTGGCCAATAGCCAAGACATGGATGCACTTAGACACCCATCAACCGATGAATGGATAAAGAAGATATGGTACATATATACAATAATGGAATATTACTCAGTCATAGAAAAAGAATGAAATAATGCCATTTGCAACAGCATGGATGGGCCTAGAGATGATCATACTAAGTGAAGTAAGTCAGACAAAGACAAATATCACATGATATCACATATATGTGAAATCTAAAAAATGGTACAAATGAACTTATTTATAAAACAGAAACAGACTCACAGACATAGAAAACACACTTACGGTTACCAGGGGGAAAGGGGGGAAGGGATAAATTGGAATTTGGGATTAGCAGATACAAACAACTATATATAAAATTGATAAATGACAAGGTAACAAGGTCTTACTGTACAACACAGAGAACTATATTCAATATCTCGTAATAAACTTTAATGGAAAAAATATGAGAATGGATATATCTATGTCTATATCTATGTATATTTATATATATCTATATATCAATCTATTTATCTAGCATCTATCATCTTTTTTATCTATCTATGTATCTATGTATGTATGTATCTATCTATATTTGAATCACTTTGCTATACACCAGAAACTAACACAACATTTTAAGTCAGCCATACTTCAATTTAAAAAATGTAAAAAAAAATTACATGGCCATATGGTAGGTATGGAAGCTATCTGTGGCTCAGTGGAATAAACTTCCATTCAGCAAGGCTAACCTGGGAAGGGCCACCACTAAGTGTGCAACCTCCCAGTGGCAGAGACCAACACTGAGTGCGTGATATGGGGGCATCACAGCCCAGGGTCAATAACCAGCTAAATGGTGTCAGGTAGTCCACATAGGACTGCTTCCATTATCAAAGGGACAGCACTTTGTTCTTTCTGGAATAGACACCTATCCAGGATATAGATTTGTCATCCTTGCATGCAATGCTGCAGCCAAAACTACACTCTGTAAACTTACAGCACACTGTTAAAACTAGCCTAAAACTTTTAGTCATGTACATTTTTTTTTTTTTTGGCGGTACACGGGTCTCTCACTGTTGTGGCCTCTCCCGTTGTGGAGCACAGGCTCCAGATGCGCAGGCTCAGCGGCCATGGCTCACGGGCCCAGCTGCTCCACGGCATGTGGGATTCTCCTGGACCGGGGCATGAACCCATGTCCCCTGCATCGGCAGGCGGACTCTCAACCACTGCGCCACCAGGAAAGCCCTTTATTTTTTTAAATGAAGTTATTTTCACTGCATTGACTAGGAACTTCAGTAACATATTTTAAAAAGATGTGTTTGTTGACATCCTCATCTTTCTCCTGATTTGTTAAAGATTGCTTCTCACATTTAATCCATGAGGATATGTGTTCCATAGGGTTGGGTAGATGTTCACATTTATAGAACTTGTTTTCAAGTAAGAAGTTCCTTTCAAATTATTTAATTTTTTTAAAAAATTACCATGAATTGGTGTTGAATTTCATTTAATAGTTAATTACATATGACAAAGTAGTTATATTAAGTCAACAAAGGTTAAATATATCAATTTTATTCAAACCTATTTTTTTAATATGCACATTTGATCATAGTATACAACTAACTATATACAAAGATGATATACTCTATATGCTAATATACTTGGTTTGATAATATTGTATTTAGAATTTTTTGCATTTATGCTAATGACTAAAATTGAAATACATGTTCTTTTCTTACACGATCCATACCAAGTTTTGATATTTAGGTTACACTATCTTCATAGAAAGAAATGGTATATATAAATCTTCAAAATTTTAAAATGTTCTGAGATTAGTGAGATATTCATGAATCAATTGTGATAAGTTACAATGTGCTAGATGATTTATTTATTATAGGTTTTTAAATTTATCAATTTAATGTAATTAGAATTATTTTATCTTTATAATCTCTGTTGTGTCCTTAACAATGCTCTTATTTTCATTCTTAATTTTGTTTAATTGAGCCTTCTCCTTTTAAATTTTTTCTTCTTCTTTTTAAATGTGGCACAGATTTCTCTTTTTTCATTCCTTCATTTTTATTCATTCATTCATTTGTTTATTTATATGAATATATTTAAATTAGTTATACAAAAACCAACTTCTGTCTTTTGATTCTTTTATAGATTAGTTTTCCATTTTATTAATTTCTGCTGTTATTTTATTTATATTCTTTCTTCTATTTTCTCCATTCCATTTCTTTGTTCTTACATAGGTTGCTGAACTCATTTATTTCCAGTTTGTTGTTTTTTGATAAAACTATCAGCTATACTTTTCCTTTTAAATACCATTTTCACTGCATTCTTCTGTAATTGATACAATGTGTTTTGATTATTATTCATTTCTAAGTATTATTTAGGTTTCAATTATGAGATCTTCTTTGATTCATGAGTTATTTACAAGTATGCTTTTAAATCTTCAATTTACACTTTAAATCTTCACTATATATGTACTTATTTATAAATTATATTAATTATTCACTATATATAAAGCTTATATATGAATAAGAGTATACTTATATCTCTTAAAAAATGCTCACTAAAAATGTTATTTTTTTCAGATTCTGCAACTCATCATTGTTTCATTTTTGTCCTATATCCTTCTCTAATACATGAGAAAACCTGTCATTTAAGGAAAATTAGTTTCTAAAATTTTCTGATTTTCATTATGTTAATCCACTTGGATTAATATTCTTCTAGGTCCTTAATATTTTACTCCTTTTAAACTTAATTTTCAGTCCACTGTGGCTATTAAAATGAGTCTAATCATTCTGGAATTTATCTGGTAAAGGGTGAAACCCCTCAGAAAGTTATCATCACCAAATTTGATAACAAATGATTTATCATACCTTACTGTGGAACAAAGTGGATAATGAACTCAAAATAGCAATCTTTATATCTCTTCTCAATCAAATGATCATTCATACTACACAAAGGCCTGCTTTATGTACTACTACAAACAGAAATATTATAATTTTATTTATTTATTTATTTATTTTGAAATTAAACACTTTTGTGGGTGTACTCAAATACCCAGAGAGGTAGTTCACTTTCAGTCCCACAGAATTTATACCATGTGGATGATTTGGTCCTGGATTATATTTAGGACAAGTGCCACTCATTGCTCCTCTATACCAAAATAAATACTTATTTTTGTTTTTCAGTGCTATGTGGGTCCACCAAGATATGTCATCAATAAAACAGAATTCCAAATATAACATTGAGTTAACCTGCTGGATGAAGTTATTTCGTGTTGTACACGTTGATATACAATATATATTTCAATTCAAAGTAACTTTGATTTTGGAACAGTAAAATTTAGTTTTTCCTTCTAATGATAATGAAATAACAAATATAGAAGCTGTTTCAGCCTATGTTTAGTTCCTTATGTTAAAATAAGTCATTTACATTGAAAACTCTTCCCTGTTGACATGACAGGACACCAGATATCCATTTATCATTTACTGCAGAAGGATACAAATTTGCTCATATATATCCAGGTTGATTTCATTTTATTTTCAACATTTATAAAATAAATTTTAAGAATATTTAAAATAGGGTCTTGGCTTTGGATTTTTGTTAAAATTCATAATGCAAAGCAAAGTTAGGTTGCTAACCACAGGACATAATAATAAAAATTCTCACTTCATTCTCAATACAATGTTTGATAAAATATGAAGGTGAGGAAAGAAAAGCAATTCACACCATGATCTCATTCTTTCTGTCAGGGGCTTTACACACTTCATTTTACTTAATCTTTACTTTAACCATTTTATACTTGTAATATCATTATTATATCTCAAATTAGAAAAATAAGCAATAAGAGTTGATCATTTCATCCAAATTACAGAATTAGAAGTGGTAGAACTGGTATCTGAATTAATAAACACTGTGTTTCAAGGCTGTGTTCCTCTTTTAAAATACTGCTTTCCCTTCACTGAGTCTGAGAATGTATCTTTTTATTGCTCTTAATGTATGTTAATGTTAATTCTAAAACCATCATGAGATTCTTGTCTTTCACAGAAAAATCTAATGGAGTTTAGAACAATCAGCTTTCCTCCCAAGAGAACTGACTGTGGGTCACCTTCCTTGAGGAAGATTTCTTACTGACTGTTCTCCTAAAATAGTTCAATAGCTTCTCAGAAGCTTTGAGAATATAGCTTTAAAATCACCAATTGCCCATTGAAGGAATTAGTGGCTCTGGAAATGGCATGATAGCATTTTTACAACAATTCTTGGTAATTATTTCATGAGTTGGAATTCTTTGGAAAAAAAAATGAGCTTGTGCTCCTACTGAATTAATAAGAACAATTATTTTTCAGGTATAGGTGCGCACATACACACGCACACACATACACATACTCATATACATCATGGCTTTGATTTTCCTATCTAGTGATCATTTGATAAAAGAAAATTAGTCTAACGTATCTGGACTTTTATTTAGACAGCTTAGCTTCTTTCCATATCAGGGCATTTCTCTAAAAATACTCAAAATATTGATAATTGCTTTAGACTTTTGCCTAAGAATCACTTTAAGCTAACTTATAGATTTATGGCACATATATTTTTTTAATTAGAGCACTATTTTCATTCTCCTGTAATCTAACATATCACAAATTATCTTTACTTCCTTAAAATCCATCAATCTCACATCATATGATAGGAAAGTGATTTATCCTGATCCAAAGGCATTGCCTTATTTAAAGTAGAATAATTCTCTCAAGTTTTCTGAAAATCAGAGACATTCAAGGTTTGAAGACACCTTCAAGATCAACTGTCAACAACGTTTGAAGTCCTTCCATAGGAAAATATGGGATCTATGTTTGATCCACTTCAGTTACAGGCAGCTCACTACTTTTATTCATGGACGCAAATTTGTGGAAGAATCGTCCTTATGCAGAAATCTGTCTCCAGGGCCACCCAAAGAGTGGCATTGTTGTTACTTTTAGCTCTAGTCTGAATAAAGCCATCTCTACATCTCCATAACTGTCTTTTTATATTTGAATCCAATATTATTTGTTCCCTGAATATTGTATCTCCAAAAATAAAATAACTTTTTAAAATCTTGTTTCTGAAATCATGACTTTATTTCCTCAATTCCTTTCTTCCCTCTGTCTTTATATGCACTCCATGCTACCTGTATGTTTTTTTCTGGATTTCTGAGTTTCAGCATTTTCAACTGAGGCAATATTTCTTGTATAGTAATATTTTATACTAACACATGTCATTTGAGATATTTTTCTAATCATTTATGTTTATTTACTATAATTTATTAACATTAATAATATAATATTGCTTATTTAATAACACTATGCAATTATGTATGTATAATATATGTAATATATAATAACTACTTTAATTTTTACAGCAACCATATGGGTAATGTTTTCTTATTATTACTATTGTATATAACTGATACAACTAAAATGGGGAAATTAAAAAATGAGTCAAAATAATCTGCAACATATAAGGCAAATTTATCTTCATAATAATCCAGAGGATGAGGTAACAATTTAATGTGGACTCCCTGCAGTGTCACAGCCAGCACGCCTTCTCCGGGTATCATGGGTTGGTCACACGCATGTCAGGACCCAGCAGCACACATGAACCAGCTCTGTCCACGCCCCACGTGAACAACTCCCCTGACGCTATAGGAGGGTTAATGTGGTCTACCCTGGGGGAAAGTTCATATAGTCCCTGGGTAGACTTGAAGTCTTTTAGTCCTGGCATATTGAGTTCATGTAGACAGGGGAATATACTTTTTACATATGTGAAAATTACTTAGAAAGTGTCTATATTTCCTAAATTCAGAAGGCATAGTCTTGTCTATTTAACAATGAAAGTCTTTAACATAGTTTAATGTTTAGTGTTCATAGTACAACAATTTAGCTAACTTCAGAAGATATTTGGGTATTGTTTCATCTGATTAAGAACGGGTGTTCTGAAAAATAAGGTTTTATGAAGTTTGTCATTTTAGGACTGAATTTTAATACAATGGAAAGTATGAATTCTTACACTTTATTCAAATGAAAATTTGAAATTACTCTTGGGTTCAAAATAATTTCCTGGAGAAAAAATCTGTGATAATTCTTGTAAGTTAGGGCATAGCTTTACCATTTTTAAAGTAAAGCTACAAGGGTTTTGTGGGCAGGATAGGGCAACAAAGTTCAGGGCTCTGGCATTTACAACAGAAAACATTGTCTCTTCGATATTTTTTTACAAAGATGAGTATAGAACTGCTCTAACGTTTTCATCAAACACTATTGAGGACCCACTGGGTGAGACCTGAGTATGCAGATATTTCATAGCACTGATTCCTCCTCCAGAGCTGAGCTCTGAGGATGGGTAATTCAAGTCAACTTCTTCTCCTTTGCTTTCTCAATTGTGCCTCTGTTATTCCTCACTTCAAGTTTAGCTCTCCTGAATGATGGGAATGTTCTGGTGAAGGCATCACACTACAAGACACCACTAGTCATGGATATTTTCAAATCATGCAGAACACACACAGGTTTGCAGATAAAATAATCTTGTCTCTTGTATCCCATAAACCCAGGTTTATTGGTTTCCCATGTATTGTAACATTAAAAGAATAGTTGTCAAAGGCAGTAGGGGTATGTTTTCCAAGAGTTGAATTTATTGTGCAACTGATCAGCAGGTAAGTTTCACCTTAGGCTCCGTCTCTTAAGACACGTCTGGTGCAGATGGCTGGGTCCACTGTCCATGCTATAGCTCTGTGTTGACTGGAAGCCAAAGCCCAGCTACAGCCATGATCCAAGCCTGGAGAAAAGTAGGAAAATATTTGTGAACACCAAAGCATTTAGAAAACATGGCTACAGCCTAAAAAACTAGAAACTTAGTTAAAACGTGAAGAGATACTAATAGGTGAGAGAAGTCTTTGGTATCTCAGGCATGCAAAACATAAACAAGAATACAGAGCTGCAATTCTCAGACTTTTAGTTTCCAAACAATAAAGTCAGGGTGCCTGGAAATAATACAGGCTCTTGAGCTACATCCAAAGAGACCGTGACTCAGTAGGTATGGGATCAATCCAGGACCTCCATTTCTGAAAGCATCCCCGGTCACCCTGACACACGTGGTCCAGATCACACCTTGAGAAACAATGAGGAAACAAAGAGATTGGAGTCTGGTGATGAGAGATAAGATCAGCAGATATATGGATGTCATCTCAGCTACTTTGCTCACTCAGGCTATTTCAAGTGAGTATTTCTTCTTATAAGTAATCTATATTTTGGTATTTCTTCTCTTCTACACATGCCTGGATGGTTATTTTGTGGAGGTGGAAAAGAGTGGGCATCAGATATATGTACATATATTCTTCTCCATTTCTTGAGCTTGGTGGACAGGTGTTGGTCTGGTCTGTTCTCTGGGTCTCTGTGAAGTGTGACCCAAGCGTCCCGAAATCCTGAGCCAGGCTTCTTTGTCTCTCACCCTGATAGTGCTGGTTCAAGACATGTTGCCTCCTATTGTGGAGAACCTGGCCATATGCTCTGGGGCTATTATAATATTCAGAGGAATTTCCTCTAACCCAGGCTAAATTGAGGCATTATAAAAATTGATATGCACTATTGACTTTATAATTATTTTCTAGATATTCTGTAATTTGGGTATCAATTTACTCTTTGAAACACAGTTTTTTAAGGTGACTATGACTTGCCAATCTCTTTTATTCTTATCTTCTATTTTTATTTTAAGTATTATTACATGGACATAAACCAAATGTAATTTGTATCATAAATACTTTGGGAAATGCATCTTAGTTTTCCTAGCAATCTGATTTGGTCTTTGTAAAAAAAGGAAAACAAAATAGTATTGCAAGTGCTCTTGAAGTAAGACATTTTTACCATAAGTAAGATATTTTTACCATTTTTACCATTGTAGAATTTTATTAACAGAAATACCCCATACAGTGTCTCCCATGGTAATGTTTTCTCAGGATAGGGTCTCTTGGGTTCTTAATTCAACCATGCCAGTACATTAAAAACTCTCAATATGTGTTTCAGCCAGTGTCAATATAGGGAGACTTTTAAGTTTTATACAATTTTAAAATGTTTCATACCAAAACCATGTGTAATATGCAGAAGAATGAAGTTAGACCTTTACTTTACATCATATATGAGAATTAATTCAAAATGGAATGAAAACCTAAATATAAGAGTTAAAACTATAAAATTTTCAAAGAAAACATAGGGGAAAATCTTTATGACATTGAATTTGGTGATGTTTTCTTGGATATGGCACCAAAATACAGGCAAAAAAGAAAGAAAATAGATAAACTGGACTTTATCAAAATTAAAAAAGAGAAGTTTTGCATCAAAGAACACTACCAAGAGAGTGAAAGACATGCCCCAGAATAGATAAAATATTTGTATATTGTATAACCAACAAGTGATTAATACTCAGAATATATAAATAATTACTACAATTCAAGAGCAGCAACAAAAACGCAACCAATTTAAAAGTGGGCAAAGGATTGAATGAACTTTTTTCAAAGAAGACATACAAATGTCCAATAAGCACATGAAAAAATGCTCAACATCAGTAGTGATTAAGGAAATGTGAATCAAAACCACAATGAGAACCACTTTATATCCATTAGGATGCCTATTAACGAAAAAAAAAAAAGGAAAATAAGTATTGGTCAGATGTGGAGAAACTGCAACATGCTGCATTGCTAGTGGCAAAGTAAGATGGTGAGCTGCTGTAGAAAACAGGTGATTCCTCAAAAATTTAAACTTAAAATTGCTATGTGAATGAGCAATTCCACTTTTAGGCATATAACCAAAGGAATTGAAAGCAGGGACTCAAAAGAGTTCATGGCAGCATAATTTACAGTAGCCAAAGCCTGGAGGTGACCCAGGTGTCCACCAATGGTTGAATGAGTAGACAAAGTGCAATGAAATATATTTCAGTCTTTAAAAGGAGTGGGGTTCTGATACACACTAAAACATGGATGCATCTTGGGAACATTGTGCTGTGTGAAAATAGGCAGGCAACAAAGGGCAGATATTGTGTGGTTCGATTTGTGTGGGGTAGGTACTTAGGGTGGGTGGAATCATGGAGACAGATAGTAGAATGGAGGCTTCCTGAGGTTGGTAGAGGGGGAAATGGGGATGTGGGAGGTGTTCCTTGAGTAGAGGATTTCTGTTTGGGATGATGAAAGGGCTCTAGACATGGATGAGGTGGTGTTGCTGAATTATACAATTAAAATGGTTAAAATAGTGAATTTTATGTTGTATCTGTTTTAGCATAATAAAAAATACTGTAGGAAAAGGGTTGCATTAACATTCTGAATATGATTCGCGGAATGGCAAAATCCCTCACAGACGTGAAAGATGTGAATCGAGTGCACGTGGAAACAACCTACATGTCTATCAGTAGACAAAGGGATAGAGAAGTTATAATATACACATACACATCTGTAAACAATGAGGAACTCCTGCCATTTGCAGCAACATGGAGGGATCTACAGGGCATTTTGCTAAGTTAAAGTCAGACAGAGAAAGATAAATACTGCATGATCTCACTGATATGTGGACTCTAAAAATACACTTCCAGTTTTAAGATAAGTAAGTCCTGAGGACGCCATGCACAACATGATGACTACAGTCAACACTGCTGTATGATATATAGGAAAGTTACTAAAATACTAAATCCTAAGATTTCACAAGGAGAAAACATTTTTCTTCTTTGTAAATTTTTATTGTAACTGTATCAGATTATGAATGTTAACTAAGCTTATTGACATATCATTTCATAATATGTGTAAGTCAAGCAAGTATGCTGTCCATATTAAACTTATAGAGTGGTATATGTTAATGATATTTCAATAAAACTGGGAGAAAAAAAGAAAAAAGACAAGAAAAAAGAAAAGAAAAGAAGAGAAGAGAAAAGAAGAGAAAAGAAAATGTCTCTAAGCAGTGGCTGCCACTAGAAAAAGCTTAAAGGATCTGCTCATTGAGAACAGTCTCAGCTGTTTTGTGTGCTGGTCCTGAAGTGGCTTTCATACAGAGCTCTTGTTTTTGCCTGGTGTTATAAAATGAGTGATAGTAAGATCAGCAAGTGCTAAAGACAACTGTGCAGGAGGAAGGACAGTAAGTGAGAAAAGAGTTTACAATTGCAGAGGCCGTGTTATTGCAGGCAAGTACCTGCCTAGACCTATATGTTAGGTGACAAGGAGAGCATTGATTAAGCATCTTTTACCTCAGCAGGGCAACTTGCTACTACTGTTATGTCATGGTTAACGATTGTGTGTTTTCTAACTTCTCCCCGTTGAAATTATGGAAAATACGGCTCATATAGCAATTGTATGCATAATATTTGATTATCAAGAACAAATTATCAACATTTAGCATGCATATGTATTAATTTTAATCAGATACTTATATTATTTAGATTTCTACATCCTGATTCCTTTATGTGTCTATTTGATATAGTATAGAACATGATGTTTTAAAATTTATTTTTCAATTTATGGCATTTTTTCTTTATATATAAGATGCTTTTTTTATACTGTTCAGTAAGATACATAAAAGTATCATTTAATTTATAGTCAGGAATTTTCTGTATTTTTACTTTCAAGTTATTATATCTGGCTCTCATCACAAACATATTGCTGTATTTAAAAAGAAATAAAATCTGACTTTTTAAACATATGCAGTTAGGCATTTTAATCTTTTTTAATAGACTAGTTATGCTTGATCTAATTTTTCCTCATTTAATTTTTTTTTCTTAAATCCTCATTTTTTTCCCCTTTTATAGTATAGTTTGGGTTTCTTTCCTTTCATTCCTAAAATTTCATCCCTTGGGCCCATTGGCTATGAAAGATTTTTTTAATCCTTATAGTGGTTTTGCCCTTAAGTTTCTTTTCTTTTTTTATTAAGAACTGTAAAAATAAACTAATATCTATTGGTGTTCTCTTTTAAAGATGAAGAGATTAACATTCTCTCCATTTCTTCCAAATCCTCCTCCGTGTCTTCATTGTCCGCAAGTCTTCATCATGCAGTTAATTCAAAAAAGGAGTCTCAAAAAACTTACTCCTGAATTTTGCATATTTGTGAACACCAGAGGGTTACCTTATTATGTGAGTGAGGACACAATTTGGCCTTAAGCAGTGCTGGGAAGAGTCTGATAGTGAACTGATTTTGTTCCTTAGGTTCTGCTTTTCTTGTCACCCTTTTTTTTAAACCAAATATATTTGTTTTTTAATCTGTAATGTTTTATAGCTCCAGTCTAACATAGATACATATTGGTTCCAAAATTGTTTTGAAATGTGTAGGAGTTTTCAATAGGCAAGGTGAGATTTTCACTAATCTAATGACAGCTTTATGTATTTTTGCCTATTTGTTACTTTCTGTCTCATTTGTAATGGCCACTGCCTAGGGTACACCATCACTTGGTCTGGGGGCCTTCTTATATGCCCTCTATTATATTCTCCTTAGTTGTGTTCAGCCCATAGGTAGTCACGACATAACTGTTAGGTGGTTAGGCATTAGCAGCGAGGAGGTGACAGAGGCGAAAAGACAAAAGGGGAATAATCAAGTCACATCCCAACCACCTGGGGACCCTCCCCTGACCCCACCCAGAATGGGTGAAACTATGGTCGTGTAGTGGGCAAATTATCTTGATAAAGAGAGGCACAATAACACAAGGGGACTTCCACGGGCTGCGCATGCTTAGACTAGACAGGCACCCAAACTCATTATACCACCATTATAATAAAATTTATATGTGGTTTTGCTCCCCCTCCCCATGGGCATTTCTTAGCCCATGGCTAAGAGGGACTGGAACCATGCCCAAGAGCTATTTAAGGTTCCACAGGCAAGACTGAGGTCTACAGATCCGGCTCTGCAGGCATGAATGACATGTCTCCTACTAGACCCCTAGGTGGGTTGGACTGGTACCTGACTGTGATTGGAGGGGCTGGAGCAGGATCTCCAGGAGAACAGATGACAGTGTCTCTCACTGGTTCTCTGGGCCAGTGGTATTGATCAGGGACTGTGGCTACGAGGGGCTGGACATGAGTATAGGACTCTTTCAGCGTCTTAGGGAGCACAGACGGGAGTGTTTCCTACAGGATCCCAGGGCTAGCAGGTCTGATGGCAGACTGTGCTTTGATGTGTTTGTAGCCAAATACAGTGCCCTTCAGGATCTACAGTGGTACAGCCAGAAGTGTCTCCTGCTGAATTTTTGTGCCAGCAGGGCTGTTCACAGACTGCAGTTGGGAGGATCTATAGGGCTCTTTCAGAATCTCTGGGGTTACCAGTGGACATGTCTCCCACTGGGACCCTGAACTTCAGGACTTATGTCAGATTGTGGCTGTCAGGAGTCTAAAGCCACTTATAGGGTTTTTTCAGGATCTCTGGAGACATAGGCGTTTCTCCAGCCTGGTCCCTGTTCCAGCAGGGCTGCTTGAGGACAGTGACTGAGAGGGGGCTGGAGTCATGTACAGGACCCTCTCAGGGTCTCTGGGGGCACAAATGGGCATGTCTCCTGCTGGTTCCTTGCTCCAGCAGACTGTTCACAGACTGTGGCTGTAATGGGCTGGGGCCCAGTTAAAGGCCCCATTCAGGATCTACAGTCTGACTGAGTTTGGTGAACTTACCTCCAAGGCTCTCAGACCATGGTTGAGAGTGACTGGAGCTTGTTCCCAGGCCATTTCAGAGACCACAGCCCAGACAGAGTTCTGGAAGTCTGTTACCTGATACATGTTGGGCATGAATCCTCCAGGTCTCTTGGTATATGTCGCTGGTGACAGGACCAAAGCCACATGGGGCTGTAGCTGATTCCTCAGGGGTTTGAAGCTGTTTCAAGCTCTCCAGTGAGGACCATGGTTTGTGGGTCTGTACTTTGGTGTGAACCTGCCCTCCCAAGATGTCTCTCCTTGGTCTTGAGATGCACCTGGGTTTCACAGTCTCTTACCTGAATCCCAAAGCTCCCACATCAGGACTTTTGCCTGTGGATGGATGCCAAATTGTTGTTATAAAGAATTCTCCCAATCATCCAACCACTCATTCTTTCTTCAGAAGAGCTTGCTTTCAGGAGTATGAATTGCTCAAACATTTACGAACAATGGATCCACAAAATTTTTCACTCAACCCCTTGTTTTCTCTCGGGAAAAAGTAAAAGATTTTCCAGAGTATAAATGGGACTGGGAAATTAGGAGAATTTTTCCAAAAAAACTTTTCACAAGAATAAATGGGTATCATAAAATTTGCTTAGTTTATATTTTTATCCTCATTGCTTAGCATCACTATGGAAAAATATATAGTAATTAAGGAATTGTTCATTGATCACCTACTATGTACAGGTGCCTTTCTAAGGGCTGTGACATAAAATGAGATAGATCTCCACTCTTGTGGTTTACTTTCTAGCAGGGGGAGTTGGACAGCAGCAATAAAATAAATACATGGTATGAATAAATAAACAAACAAGTAAAACTATATAGTATATTTTAAAGAGACAAATGTGATGGAGTAGGAGAATAAAAGCATAGAGCAGGGAAAAGGCATGAAAAGCCCAACTGAACTTTTAAATAAAGTGGTTGGTTACTGTTAGCCTCCCAGGGAAGATGAAACTTGATGATTAACTTGAGGAAGGTGAAGGAGCAAGTCATGATATCTGGGGAGAGAGCTTTCCCAGTGGAGCAACTATCCAGTGCAAAAGCCTTAAGGCAGAAGTGTGCCTGGCACTTTCCAGGAACAATAAGGAAGGATGCGTGACCAGCGGAAGCGCCACTAGAATGGCAGAGGATGTCAAAGAGTTGATGGGTGCCCAGGTAACACGTGACTCTTAAACCAAAGTGAGGAATTTGGTCCCTACTCTGAGTTAAATGGGAAGCCATTGCAGAGTTTTGAAAGAGGAGTGGTGATCTGTATATTTAAGTTTTAAAAGTATCACTGTGGCCGCTGTGTTGGAAATGCTTTGTGTGTGATATGGCGGGAGTGGTAGGAGAGTGGAGACCAGTTAGGAGGTCAAGGTGGTGATCCAGGTGAGACAGTGATAGCCATGATCATAGGAGGGACCCGGGTCACAGACTAGGTAGAGCAGGGGAAATCAATTCTGGATGTATTTTGATGAAAGAAGTGACATTTCCTATCAGTCTTGGATTTGGAGGGCCAGAGAAAATGATGGGTGAAAAGCTGTGAGCATGAACAATTACATGAATGAAGGAATCGGGCACAGGCTTGGGGAAAGCTGGTGGGGGAAGCAGTGTTGGGATAAGATCAGAGTGACTCTTTGCACATGTTGTGTTTGAGACATCACACAGACATCTGAATGGCAGTTTCAAGCAAACAGATAGACCCAGGGCAGCATTTCAGGTAGATGTCTGGAACTGAGGTACAGATTTGTCAGACAGTAAATATCTCTTCAATATGACTTTGGTATTGGGAAGAGAAGGAAAAAAATCTAGATTAGTAGATTCAGGGGGAGATCCACATTTAAGCTCCATCATGTCTCAAAACAAAAGTTCATAAGAGTAAATGTGTGTGGGAAGTAAAGTAGATTAAGAAACATTCTTCTTGATTTCACAGTTGGTTCCTATCTTCTTATACTTACCTTAAAAATATTTAAGATATATTTATAGTAATACATTTGATAGTACATGCCTTAATATATTTATTGAAATATTTCAAGAAAAAAATTTAATAAATGAGTGACCACTTGCTTTTCAGAACTTCCAAATGACAGTTATTTTCACCCATGAGTAACCTGGATATATAAGTGGATTTGAGTTTGGTTTTTATTATCATATTACTTCCTTCAACAGTAACTTTCTAATTCAAACTATATTTTGTCCTCTATTAATTATATATTATGAGACCATAAATACAGAGTTTATTTCTTTAGAAAAAGTAATCTAATATGAAGTGTCTCCTGCCACTAAATCTGGTAAGAAATGTTGCACATGGTGAGCTTAAAGGAACTGAGAGGAAGTGAGAAAACATGGTAGACACAGGCTTGTGGCACTGTACAATTTTTAATCTGCTGATATATCATTGGATTGCAAAAGTGGAAAACTAAAAACTGAAAGTGTTTTTCCTGTTATAGTGCTGCCAATTCTGTACTTCAATCTGGATATATCCGTGAACATAGAGGATTGAAGATTTGCACAACTGGAAAACGTGGACCCTCAGGAAGCAGAAACTCCTTTTGAAATCATAAACCTTCATTTTCCTTACAGTGGTGAGGGTGAGGTTACAGTGCCATATGCCACTGTTAGGTAGTTTCCAAGTCAGAGAAGTAAGAGGACTTCTAATCGCAGCTCCAATCATTCCCTAGAATGTGCCTCAGTGACCCCAGAGCTGAGTGATGGTAAGTAGCTAGAGCCAGGAAAGAACAAAAGAGCTGAGCACATTTTGTCATGAAAGGCAAACTCATCCAAGGAAAACTCTTGCTGGTGGTGACATTCCTGTCTATGCAGAGCAGGTGTGCCTGATTTCTGAAAAGGGCTTAGTGCTTGAAATTTTCTTTGAGCAGAATGTTTGAAATCTTGCAAGTTGGAGTGGCAAGTAAGGCAAAACCATTCCCCACATGTAGAAAAATCAGCAGAAGCTTTCAGACATATAACCACACAGCTGGGATTCTTTTTAATCAGTGTGTCAAGCTATTACTTAGAACACTGAAGATGTGGTTTTGCTTCCTGCTATGTTTCTCTGAAAAGCAGTTGAAAAGAATTGACTGGCTGCATTCAAAATATGGAGAGAAACATGAAAACTGGTACATACTATTCAATCAGGAATTTCTCTACTTTTGTTAAAACTTCAGACTTTATCATTAGCTAAATTACAGTTAAAACACTGTCACTTAAGTAAATCACTGAGGTTGTTAAGGCCCTTATGTGACACAAAGACATTGGAGACACTGCAAAATAGCATGGTGGACAGAATACAGTGTTTTGGGTCACAGAAGTTGGATAGTAGAACTTGCTGCACGACTTTCTAGATAAAAGAAATGAATTTCACCAACTTTAAATGGACATAATGAGAATACAGACAAAAGAGTATAGATATATTATAATGAGTGAGAAAAAGTTTGTGAATATTGCTTTTCTGAATATTGAGAAAATGTAATTTCTCACACCCATTAGGATGACTTCTAAAATAAATGTCAGTAAGGATGTGGAAAAATTGGAAGCTTGTGCTCTGTTGATGGGAATGTAAACTGGTGCAGTTTCTGTGGAAAACAGTATGGATATTCCTTAAAAGATTAAAAATAGAACTACCATATGATTTAGCAATCCCACTTACTTCTGAGTATATTGCCGAAAATAATTGATAGAAGGGTCTTATAAAGGCATTTTTACACACCCATTTTCATAGTAGCATTGTCAGAGTAGCTAAAATGCAGAAGCAACCCAGGTGTCCAATGATGGATAAATGGATGAGCAAAATGTGACATCTACATACAATGGAATATGATTCAGCCTTAAAAAGGAAGGGAATTTTGCCATATGCTACATGGATGAACTTTGAGGACATTATGCTAAGTGAAATAAGCCAGTGACAAAAAGACAAATATTGTACAATTCCACTTACATGAGCGGCAAATACATAGAGAAAAAAATAGACTGAAGAGCCAAAATAGAATGATGGTTGCCAGGCACTGGAAGGATGGGTTCATGAGGAGTTATTGTTTAATGAGTATAGAGTTTCAGTTTGGCAAGAAGAACAGTACTGAAGATGGACGGTGATGGTGGTTACAAAATAATATGCATGTACTTAGTACCACTGAGGACTACACTTGAAATGGCTAAGATGGTAAATTTTAAGTTATGTGTATTTTACCACAATAAAAATTGGAAACCTTTGTAATATTTTCTTAACATCACAGTTATTATTGTGGGTCATTCTGAAGAAAGTCATGGAGTTTATCACTGAAAATCGGAACCAACACATTGTTGTCAGAAAGTATTAAGAAAGGTCACAGGGTTTGAGGCATACACCAGCAGGATTCAAAAAACCAAAGATAAGTGGATGGAGAATTAATTGATGACTGTGGTCCCAACTATATTTGCTGGGACAAGATCAAGGTCAGGGAAAAAGAAACATAGTGAACATTTTTTTTTTTTTTTTTTTTTTGTGGTACGTGGGCCTCTCACTGTTGTGGCCTCTCCCTTTGCGGAGCCCAGGCTCCGGATGCGCAGGCTCAGCGGCCATGGCTCACGGGCCCAGCCGCTCCGCGGCATGTGGGATCTTCCCAGACCGGGGCACAAACCCACGTCCCCTGCATCGGCAGGCGGACTCTCAACCACTGTGCCACTAGGGAAGTCCAGTGGACATTTTTTATCCATACAAAAGATAAACTAAAAGATTGAACCTATGAATAAGGAATTCCTAGTATGTTTATTTTAGAAATAGTTGCACACTCTCTACTAAGTAAATTTAATTTTCTTTTAATCTATTGTGCAGAATAGTATAACATATACATGGTAAAAAATTAAGTAGATATACAGTAAAATAGAGGGAAAAGTATGCTTTCCTCTTCATTTCTTCCAAAAAAAAAAAACTGTTACAGCTAAATGGATTTTAAAATATAGTTATTACTTTATATTTTGTTTGTCATAACCTGTTAAAAATATTTGAAAAGAATTTCATTCATAGATAACATAATGTATAAAGCATATAAAAGAGCCATGATGGCTCTACATAAAAAACAAAACAATAACAACAAATATTCAAACCAAAATACTACAAAACTCTACTAAACTTTAGTAAATAACTAATACATAGAGATGAATAGAAAGTTATTCCACATACTTTAATTGAAATGATAATTAAAACTATAAGATGTAAATATGTAAATGCTATATTCTATTGAATAGAATAGAAACAAGACCCATGGCTGCCCACATTCTACTCAGGGAGATTACACAATTGTGTGGATCACTGGGAATCACCTTGGGGTGCATCCGCCACACCTGGAAGGACATATACTATGAAAGTAAATGAAACAAACAATACAACTTGTGCATATGGAATAATGTCAACCATAAACACATATTTATCAGACAATATCTTGGGCTGAAATAAATCCACTACCAAATTTTAAGAAATGGTAATACATAATTTTTGACTTAAAAATTCCTTAAAACAGAAAGGAGCACATTCTAGAAGTAGTGAGGTGAGTTTTAGCTAAAACAAACAAAGGAATAGCTAATTGCTATTAAATGTAACCAGAAAACTTAAATGCACCATATTTTTATTTTATCCTCATATACTTAGCACAGCCTCCAGACCTTGATTTCAGGATTCTGTATTATATAATGAGATTTTCACTTACCACATATTAAATCCAGTTTCAGAGACAACTTAATATCAGAGGAATTTACATATGTCCAAGGTTTTCCAGTGACCTGATCCCCCTTTTAAATTTAAATTCCCATAACTAAAGAAATGGACGTTTCAAATCCAAGGTGAGTTATCAGAATACTTGAAAATTTTCCTGACTACCCTTCTTCTTTGCTAAATATTTCTTTTGGTATCAGCTATCATACCAGATGTGAATGTAAAACAATTTTTTTAAAATAGATCTTTATTGGAATATAATTGCTTCTCAATACTGTCTTAGTTTCTGTTGTACAAAAGACTGAATCAGGCAAAATGTTAAATGATCTTCAGACTCTAGCAATAAGATCATCCAAATAAGCAGCAGAAGTAAAGCAAGAAACAAACAAGCAAAACGTTGCCATTTTATTTTGGGGGGCGGGGCAGGGGAAGTATTCCATGGGAAGTTTCTATGAGTTCTGCCCAGGAACACACCATGTGAGGCAGTGAAGCTGTTCTCATCAATCTTGAATCAACCTTTTTATTAATTCCAATCATTGCAGATAATATTTTTGAAAAATGCAATGAAAATTAAAATGTCAAAGACATATAAAAGTCCTGTTTTTAATATTACAACAAACATAAAATTACTTGGCCATAATTTCTAAGTTTCTATAAAATTTTCTAAATGGTTACTCTGAATTTTGTTCTTTCTCTAATCATGAACTGGTTACAAAATTTGGTGGATCTAAACCCCTGTGCAGACAAAATTATGAAGAGCAATGATACTGGAAAAATCTTCTTGATATAATTGCTAAAATTTATATAATAGAGATTTTATAGAGCTATTTATTGTAATGTTCCTTAAGGTAGGTATAGAATAATGCCAAATTAAATTTTAATAGCATACATTCTGTGAAGGACTAAATGTCCAAAGAAACAACTCTTTAATGGTATAGATTTAATCTAAGGATAAACTTTAGAATAGTTGAGAAAATGTTTCACTATACATTTATGTCAGAAAATTGTCTACAAGGGCTTCCCTAGTGGCGCAGTGGTTGAGAGTCCGCCTGCCGATGCAGGGGACATGAGTTCGTGTCCCGGTCCGGGAAGATCCCACATGCCGCGGAGCGGCTGGGCCCGTGAGCCATGGCCTCTGAGCCAGCGCGTCCGGAGCCTGTGCTCCGCAACAGGAGAGGCCACAACAGTGAGAGGCCCGTGTACTGCAAAAACAAACAAAAAAACAAACAAAAAAAGAAAATTGTCCACAAATATTATTTCTCCAAACATATTATAATAATGATTGAGAAGCAGGCAGATAGTTTAAAGTTATGCTTTCTCTAAAGATCTTGCTTCAGGTAGATCAATATGTATTTTCAAACAATCACAGTCGGAAGCTCTAACATTCTTTTGAAAATCAAGCTACATTAATAAGCATATTCCTAAACAGAGAGCTACTTTACTTTAAAGAATGGATTTAAGGGAAAGAATATGATTTCATTCTAAGGATACAGTACAAGTTTGTCTCTAATAATTTGAAAATAATGATTGAAGGACTGAAATTCTGCATTATTGAATTTTCAATATTGCAATTGATAACTTTTGATTAAGATTGCCCATTGCAGTCAAACGCACATAAAGAAAACTGAATTAAACCTGTAGACATTGTCGCTAAGTAATTTCACTTTCCGGTGAACCCCAAGATGAATTATTTGATACATTTACTCTCAGATAACTTATAGATTTTATATAGTTTATGCACTTGTTGGAAAAATGCCAATTAAATATTGGATGACATCTGCCAAAATAAGTAATATGGTTTAAATATACTTGACATTGTGCCATTTTGCCATTCTGTTTGCAACTGATGAGGCTGTAGAGCTAATTGTCTGTTGAGTCCACTTTGACAGTATGAAAATAAAACCTTATACTTAGCACTGAAGAAAATCCATTTAATTTTCTACCTCACAGCAGGAAGGGGTGCTTTAAGTTCATTCAAAACTGAGTTTAAATAATTAAGGTAGGTTTAAGCCATTAAAATATGTAGAAATAATAAAGTAGGGTACAATGAACTATGTTAAAAATATTAACTGATGTATTTTGAAACTATTAATTTTGACCCTTTTTATTAAATACAGGTTCTATATCTATATAAAAATAATTTAGGGATCATGTTGACTTATTACATCTTTCCCTGTATCAATCTGTGTCCACAGAATTAAAGTTTGAATGATGAATGCATATTTTGATCTTACAAAATTCTAGGATTAGATCCTGAAAAATGATGGGAAGTATAACTATGTTCCATTAAAGAATAGCCATGCCCTGGTCCTCCTGCTCTATGTGATTAATGGTGACCTCAAAACCCACACATGCAAGCTGTGGAGGATTAGACTGGCATACATTTTAGTGTGAGTAAAATAATGGGTGCTCAACTGGGAGTGAAATTTGTAAGTTTTCTATTTCAAAAATGGGATAGATGCCATTTTATGTCCAGCTAGTTGTGACAATGCCCTTGGTGTACTAAGGCCACACCAATATGAAATTAAAGGACTCTGCCAGTCGGGCTTCCCTGGTGGCACAGTGGTTAAGAATCTGCCTGCCAATGCAGGGGACACGGGTTTGAGCCCTGGTCTGGGAAGATCCCACATGCCGCGGAGCAACTAAGCCCGTGCGCCACAACTACTGAGCCTGCGCTTTAGAGCCCGTGAGCCACAACTACTGAGCCTGCCTGCCTCAACTACTGAAGTCCACCCACCTAGAGCCTGTGCTCCACAACAAGAGAAGCCACTGCAGTGAGAAGCCCGCACACCGCAACGAAGACCCAACACAGCCAAAAATAAATAAATATATAAATAAATAAATAAATTTATTAAATAAAAAAAGAGAGAAGGACTCTGCCAGTCATAAAAGACTTTTGGATGGGAGAAAGTGCTTCATGAACTCTATTTTAGAGGAGTGGCTTTCATTTATTTGTGTGCATATTTATTTACTTGATTAAGTGATTAGTGATATGCAACAGGAGAATTAAAGGCATCTGAATTTCCCTTAAATTTTAAAGTTGAGAAACAATGTTTCCCATGTCTTAATCAGCATCTATTTTACATGCTAACTTTGCATTTGGTTAGATTCAACAATCTGGCCTTGGGAAGGAGCAGGTGATATTAGGTATCCCTAATGTTTCCTTAGGGATAATTACTACTATTTTTGCAAAGCTATCATCTGGGACTTGACTTAGTTAAGACTAGGTTGTCAACAAAGCAGAGACCGAGGTTATCATTGAGAACTACACTCCCAGGTAGCAGGAAAGAGGGACAGATTGAGGCAGGAAAGGAGAGAACCCATCCTGGAACGTATTATCCAGCTACTAACTGCTAAGTGAAACTGATCATTGGTTCCACAGCACATTTCCAGAGACACCTCATTAAAGGCATCCTGAGATCTTGTATGGTGGTAGGAAAAAAGGAGAATTTATTCACCTCTCCCATCTCCCGTTGATCAAATATTTTCCCCATGGGCTAACTCCAGTCACAAATGCATGAAAACATAGCAGAGAGTTCCTAGCATTCACACCAAAAAAGAAGCCACTGCTGGAGCTGGTCACTAGAGCAATGGCTGGAACTAGAAACTTGAAAGGAGATAATTTTAGGTTTTCATGAGAAGCCGTTCATTCAACCATACAAGAGTTATCAAATGTCAAACTAGCAATAAAAGATAAAATACAAAGTTCCCGTTAATAAATTATTTCATTTTAAATGTTTTTAGTTTTAGTTATGCTATAGTTTTCTGTAAGTATAGTGCCTTCTTATTAGTTTATAAGGAAAAAACTAAAACTATCATTTTCACATGTGACATTTTATAGGTTAAAGAAAGTCCCAAAGAATCTTCAAATAACCCCTGGCACTAATAAGTCAGTATAGCTTGGTCAAGGGTAAAGTATTAATATACCCATATATCAGTAATAACAACTGGAATTTGAATTTGAAAGAAAATAAAAACACTTATAATAGTATAAAAAAAGGAGGAAGACTTAGTTCTTCACTAATTTTAACAAATCCACCACGCTAATGTTAGATGTTAATACTAGGGAAAACTGTGTGGGGAATATGTGAACTCATTATCTTTCCAATTATTCCATAAAAATGTTCTAAAATTTATATATATATATATATATATATATATGATAATGGTAGAAAATATATCCATTATGTGAAGTGGGCCAGGATTTCCAGGTGGTAGAGCGGGAATTATTGCCAGTTTGGGAGCATTTAGCCAACGTTATGAAACTTTATAAGATGCTTGATTCCTCATCTCTAAAAGGATGTGATTATCTATAAAACCTGAATTACTGCTTCTATCTTTAATGTGTGAAAATGTTTTACAGTCTCAACAAGTCCTGTTATTATTCAGTTTACTAGATAAACAATAATCTTAGTGTAGAGCTTTGAAATACTAGAATATACTTTTGAACATATGGTAAATTCTTAGTGGATGGATTGTCTGGGAGTTGAAGATTAGCAGAGGAAGGTCACGGATTAAGCAAAAAAATAATTGAAACAAAACTAAGCCTACACAAAATAATTTCCCCCTTGGCTATGTCTTCGTTCTGTTTTCTATATAATACAGCACATACATATTCAATGCTGCACACATTTGTTTTTATTTTTCCCAGTTAGCCACCATCTTTTCTTCTTTTTATAAATGCCTTTCCTTGACTTGGTTTCATTCTATTTTGTGCAAGGAAATGTTAAATATTAACATTATTTAAAGTTCAAGCTGAGTTTCTTAAATCCCACTCCATTGTTTGAATTTGATTCACCACCCAGAAGTCCCACTCAAGCACTGTTCCATTCAGACAGCTTGAAAGGAAACATTGTTCCTTCAGTTCAGATGTGAGGACAAATGGGCTTTTCCTCTTCAGGTGCCAGCTGGACACAACTGGACAGCTTGAAGTTGTCTGTCAAGTTTATTTTATGCAGAGATTTTATTTCTTATTGTCCCCAGTTTCAGTGGGCTGTACTCTCTTGTATATAAACATTAATACAGAACACCATTTTTATAGCTGTCATGATTTACCTTCATGCCTCAGTTTGAAAGGCAAGCTGTTTGAAATCCCTACTCCCCCTAACACTCCACATTCTACCAACACTCCAGCTCACACATATTTCTTCTAGACAGTCAACTTTTGATATTATTTAAATTAATTTTGATTATCACAGATTTTGCTTTTATTTGGGCATTGTAATGTTAGGTGTATTGTAACTAAATATCTCTTCACTTCTGCCTTACAATGTGTGCACAGACAGGTAAATACTCACCATTGCCAGAGAATGATACAAATCATTTTTCTCACTGATCTGCCTTCTGGTTCATAAAAAAGCAGCCTCAGGTGGGCATGGGGTAACCCAGTCTCTTCCTTTGATCTTCCTCCCGGCTCTCCTGTTTGCTCCTCTGGCCTCCACTCCAGTCTCCTGGAGGTCATGTGGGCTATGGCCTAAAATATTAGCCTTTTAAAGCTCCACCATGGGAAGAATCATACCATCTTGCATAAGGATTAATCACAGGTATTTGGACACTTTAAAGTTCAGATCTATTAGTCAAACTTATTTCTTTTTGGTACTTATTAAACAAAAACCCATCAAACATAAATTTTGATTCAAGTTGATGTTTACTGGTCAACTCTCTCATTAGGCATAAAAAAAAAAAAAAAAAAAAAAACAAGGTCAATGTGTACCCCTGCTCATGGAATATATTATAGTGTACATATACTTAAATGCTTAAACATGATTTAAGCATTTAGAAATTCATAAAATATATCGGTTATTTTACATCATAACATTGATCAGGAATAAAGCAGCTCAAGAAAACTCCTGAATATGTCATGGGGCTGTCACTTCAAACACATCAATATTACTGTCAGATGCTCCATCTCAGTTGCTCAAGGATGACTGAATGGCTCTGCCACAGAGTTTACAAAACGTACAAGCTCACCCACCTGCTAGCTAATTCACGTCCACCCCTGTGATTCTTGAGGATACATCTGATTGTTATAATCTAGATGAAGTGTAAAACCCTGACCATTATGGAATCAGGAAAACTTGGCTTTTATTTTCAGATTCTTAAAGCAGAATATCATTCCAATGCTTCACAAGGGTCTCATCAAATCTTTAACTCCTAATACGGTGGGTGTGGGAGCCTGACTTTTGCTGGAATTTTGGTAGATGAGTGTATGTAAATTAACATAATTATTATGATTTCTCACAATTTTGAATTGTTTTTATTCATATAACTTAATTCATTTCTTATGTCAAGTATATTTAAAAGCTGCAGTAGGCTTTGTTATTGGTTATTACAAGTAGAGAAGAAAAAAGACATGACAAACAAAGAGACATGCATTCACAAAATGTGTGAAATGGTAGATATAGTTGTTAGGAGAATAATATCTATTGTACGTATAGACTGTTACATATTTTGAAAATTGATCGAGAAAAAAAGGGCTTTTCGAAATAGCTTGAAGCTCTTTTCTGTCAGCTGCTCTAAGTGATTACAAGTGGTACCACTCATTGTGATGCCCAGAGGAGATTGTTTTGGGAAATGGGAATTGATATGATGAAATGGGATAAAATGTATTGTACTCAATTTTCATTTCATAGCCGTTATCCAAGCTGGGTAACAGAGGTTCTAAAAAGGTGGAGAGGAGAAGTCTGGGCTATGACAAATGGGTCCAATTTTTTTAAAACACACTGTGCTCCTGAAGCCAGCAGCCAGGAAGACCAGTGCCTCCCTCACAGATAACATACCATCAATTTCATTATGTTGGATGAAGTTTTAATCAGTATTTGAAGTCTTTCTGGAAAAGTTTCTACCCGACCAAAGAAATAGCTAACTGTGAAAATCTGATGCAATAATTAAGTTTCTGATCAAAAATGATACATTGGTTCTCCACATAGATGACTATGGGTGAGCCTTAAGGAATGGTAGAATTTGGATGAAGCCAATATATATAACCCTTGAAGAAAACATCTCTGATCATGGACTAGGAGAAAGGAGTCTGTATTTCTCAATATTGCCAGAGGTATTGTCACAATTTTAAAAATAAATCTATGTATTTAAGAGTTCTATCAATGCTATGGATTTAAGAAAAAAGTTGTGTTGCTGATTGCAAAGGGCTTACTCAAATGAATAGTGTAAGAGTTGAACCCGGAAGCATTTTATTAACCCCCTCACAAGTACCACCACCACCACCACAACTACCACCACACATACACACACAAAACTATTTTCTTTTTTACTAAAACGGTAGGATTTAAAAGCATTTATATTTTTAAAACTAATACTCTTTCTTTTATTTTTTCATCAATAGTAAAAAGATGTCTTGGCCCATCTAAAAATAAGAACAGCACAGGAACAAAGCTCCAATGCTTGAGCCAATAGATCACATGCTGACCTGACCACAATGTGTTCTCCATAAAAATCCTGTGTCTTAGTTTAGGGATGCAATTGAGCTATGTAATTTACCTGCAAGGTCAGAAATGCAAATGAGATAACAGAGATTAAAATGTTACCTAAGGACAACAAAAGATAAAATATTGCTATGTTAAAGCAAACACAAACTTATTGATGAAACGATCCTCAAAAAACTCTTGTACATTAATCAATCCTATCCCACCATCAATATGTACAAAAGAGTAAGTATTCCTTAGCATACTGTATTCTACATTATATGTGTTTGATTTGAGTAGGAAAGTATAGCAGAAAGTGCTGGAAAAAACAGATTACTCCATTTACATATTAGGCATTTCTGAACATCTTCCATGTGTCAAATATTTGGGAGAAAATCATGGAAAATAAGACATGATCATTTCTATGAGACTGTTATCTCCTGTAGGTGGTGGCAGAAATTTTAAAATTTCAATTAAAATGTGATGAAGTTTTGCCCACTTGCAGAAAATAAATTGTGTAAAATTATTCAAGTTTTTACACGAAGTTCTCACCAGTATGATGGAAATTCAGCATTCAGGCCTTCTTGTGATGGAGGGATGAGTGTGCACTCAGGTTACACACCTGCCACACACACATACACAGAGCTTCATGGGGTTCCATATTATTACAACACATGGTTTAACATTTAAAATAACAAACTTCCTGAGAATTCTGCTGGTTGTTGTTGTCTAAGAAGATGATAACCTAGCAGTGTTAATCAACTCATTGTCAGAACTTTTTCAAAAAGTAAGATCACCAAATTGTTATATTGAATAAAGAATTAGATTTATGAATTAGAATTATATTTATAAAATGTTGATATGATAGGAAGTTAATAAAGAAAAACTACTAATTAGTTATAATCAAATTTTAAATTTTATCCAATTCTCATAAAGATGCAAATTAGGAAAAGTTTAATCAATGTATAACAAAGTCGTGTCAAGATATTTCATATATCAGATATGCGTTAAGCGCCTATTTTTTGTTTTGCAAAATTCAGAGGCTGTGGATAGATAGTAATTGTGTCATAGGAACTAGTCTCAAGAAATGCACAGTATAACAGGGAAGAGAAGATGAAAAATCTAAGATTACACAGTGTTATAATATCCCTATAGTAAATGATTATCAGGGAGGCTTTTTTATTTTTATGTTTTTTCCTCAGAGGAAGAGTATCCAAATCCAGTAGAACTTGTGATTCAGGGAATGACAAAAGGGCTATGTTTGAGAAAGGTCCTGAAAGTATTTTGGAATTGGAAAAATGGAAAAGAATGGAAAGAATAGAATAAAACTCAATTGAGATTTGAAGAGTAAAACTAATTGATAAGCATGGAGTAATAACTCAATGAAAGGTCATGATAAAGGTGCAGATGGTGAAGATGTCAAAGGCATGGAGTCACTGTATAGTAAGTAAAATAATCAGAATTTACTCTAGAAGATAATTTGATAATATTGAAGGATTTGATCAGGGATGTGACATTATTAGCTAGATATTAGAAAATTCATTCTAGTTGAAGCATGAAGTATGGGCTAGAGACAATACTTGTTATCTATGGGTTTTTTTTGATGATAAGCATTCTGATGTGTGACGTGATATCTCATTGCAATTTTAATTTGTATTGGTCTGATGATTAATGATATTGAGTATCTTTCCAGGTACCTGTTAGCCATCTGCATGTCTTCTTTGGAAAATTGTTTATTAAAAACTTCTGCCCATTTTTTTTAACTGGGTTGTTTGTTTTTATGATGTTGACTTGCATGAGCTGTTTATATATTGTGGATATTAACCTTTTATTAGTCATATTATTTGCAAATATTTTCTCCCATTCAGTAGGTTGACTTTTTGTTTTGTGGATGGTTTCCTTTGCTGTGCAAAAACTTTTACATTTAATTAGACCCGTTTGTTTACTTTTGATTTTATTTTCTTTGCTTTAGGAGAAGATCCAAAAATATTGCTATGATTTATGTCAAAGTGTGTTCTGCCTATGTTTTCCTCTAGGAGTTTTATGATTTTGAGTTGAGGGAGCAGCCAAAAACACCCATCTCCCAGATTCTTCCTGAAAGGAGATTGACTGCATAGTTTACCAACTTTGTCTGGGGGCCTGGCTTCCAATCAGCCTGCATTCAGGTGCTCACTGGGATCTTCCTGGGAGCCCAGCAAAACTGGTGGATACTTCCCCCACATTTTCCCTCTGGTTATCTCCAACAAGAAAACCAGGTCTACAGCTTTTCACTGGAAGGAGCTTGTCCACACAGCTAATTGACTTTTGAAACTGCCCCCTGAGAGGTAAGCCCCTGAGTCTCCTGGCTCTTGTAACCCATGGGACTTGGCATTTACAAGTTCCACAGGACCATATTAAACAAAAAAGTCATTTTTTAAATGGGTGTGCAAGCACTTCTTAAAGGCTCAGGATGGAGGAAACAGGCAAAAATTACCCATTTCCCAGTTTCTCCCTAGAAAGGATTTGACTACACACTTCTCTCCTGCTGCCAGAGGGTCTGGCTTCTAATCATCCTGAATGTGATTTTGACAAGGATCCTCCAAGGAGCGTAAAAGAGCTGGTTGAATAAGTCTCTTGCCATTTCCCCATGGCTCATTTCAACAGGCAAGTCTCCAGCTACTCCTTGCAAGGAACTTGTCCAAATATTTAGCACCCCAGCTACTGTGGCTGCCACCAGGGGGACCAGCTCCCAAATCAGTCGCAACTGAGTAACTGACAGGACTCAGCATTCACGAGTTCACTGGGATAACACAAAACAACAAGGTAGTTCTATTTGGTTCATAAGCATTTGCAGAGACAATATCTCCATGACTCAACAGAGTGAGTAGGCAAAAACAAAAACAAAACAAAAACACCCTTCCTAAGAGGGCCCTTAGAGGGACCAATACTTCATACCTAACATCCTGACTTTCTCAGCTGTGGCCAAAATGGCAAGTTCTAATTAGCCTGCCTCAGGTAGCTGAATGGGCAGGCAATTAGTAATCTTCTGGGAGCCTGAACAGGCAAATGTGCCTTTGGGACACTGATGGGTACACTCTCACTTACTGGGAACCAATAAGAACAAAGATGGCAGCTTGAAAAATCACAAAGATTTCAATGGTAAATAGGAGCTCAGGCTAGCCTGGTTGAAGAGGTTCTTCTCTTGTATAGGGTAAATCTTTCAAAGCTGGGAGAGGAGGCTATTTTATCTTATTCCCAGAAAGGAAGACAAGAGTCAAGGAAAATGAAGAAACAGGGAAATATGTCCCAAACAAAAGAACAAGATAAATCTCCAGAAGCTAACCTTAATGAAATGGAGTTAAGTGATTTACCTGATAGAGAGTTCAAAATAATGTTCATAAAGTTGCTCATCAAGGTCAGGGGAGAAATTTATGGACAAAATGATTCTTCAGCAAATATAGAGAATATTAAAACATACCAAAGAGATATTATACAGTGGAAGAATACAATAACTGATCTGAAAACTTCAATAAAGGAGTTCAATAACAGACTATATCAAGCAGAAGAAAGTGTCAGCAAACTTGAAAACAGGGTATTGGAAATTGTCCAGTCAGAGCAGTAAAAAGAAAAAGGAAAAGAGTGAAGATAGATTAAAGGACCTTTGGGACATCAAGAAGATCAATAAACAAATTATAGGGGTCTCAGAAGGAGAAGAGAGAGAGAAAGGGGCAGAAAGCTAGTTCAAAGAAATAATGGCTGGACAGTTTCTTAACCTGGGGGAGAGAAACAGACATCCAGATTCAGGGAACCCAAAAATACCAAATAAAAGGAATACAAAGAGGTCCACACTGAGACATGTTGCAGTTAAAGATGAAGAGGGAATCTTTAAAGCAGAAAGAGAAAAGCAACTTGTTACAAAAGGAAACCCCCACAAGACTATCAGTAGAATTTTCTGCAGAAACTGTACAGGACAGAAAAGAGTGGGATGTTATATTCAAAATGTTGAAAGAAAAAAACAAACAAACAAAAAGCCTCAACTGAAAACACTCTACCCAGCAAAGTTGTCCTTCAGAATTGAGGGAGAGATAAACAGATTCCCAGATTAAAAACAGCTAAAGAATTTCATCACTAGACCTGCCTTACAAGAAATGTTAAAGGGAGTTCTTTAAGCTGAAATGAAAAAATGCTAATTAGTAACATGAAAATATATGAAAGTATAAAACTTGCTGGTATAAATAAATATATAGTTAATTTCAGCATACACTAATATTGTAATATTGGTGGATAAATCACTTATAACTCTAATGTAAAGGAAAAAGGACAAAAGTATTAAAAATAACTATGAGTACAATAATTTGTTAAATGATACACAGTATAAAATGATGTAAGTTGTGACATAAAAAACATAAAATATGGAGCTTTTGTATATGTTTGAATGTTTGAATCTGAGCTGTTATCAGTTAAAAATAAACTGTTATAGCCATAAGATGTTCTAGATAAACCATATGGTAACTAAAACAAAAATCTACAGGAGGTACACAAAAGATAAAGGGAAAGGAATCAAAGCACCCCACTGCAGAAAATCATCAAATAACAAAGGAGGCAGGAAGAGAGGAAGAAAGGAACTACAAAATAACAAGAAAATATTGAATAAAATGGCAATGGTAAACTCATGTCTATCTATAATATTTTTTAATATATGGAGATTAAATTCTCCAATCAAAAGACATAGAGTGGCTGAATGGATTAAAAACAAAAATAAACAAACAAACCAAGAACCAACTCTATGATGCCTACAAGAGACTTAATTCAGCTTTAATGACACACATAGAATCAAAATCAAAGGATGGGAAGGATATTTCATGTAAAAAAAAAAAAAGAGAGAAAGAGAGTAGACATAGCTATATTTCCATCAGAAAAAAATGTGTACTATAAGATAAAAACTATAACAAGAGAAAAACAGCAATATTTTATTATATAATAGTAAAGGGGTTAATTCATCAAGAAGATATAGCAATTATATGTATTTCTTGACCCAACATCAGAGCACCTAAATATATAAAACAAATATTAACAGATCAGAAGAGAGAAACAGACAGCAATTCAATCATAGCAGGGAGTTTAATATCCAGCTTCCAAAAATGGACAGATTAACCAGACAGGAAATCAATAAGGAAATATTAGACTTAAGACTACATGTTAATTTAGTAGTAAATGGACATAGCAGACATATAGGATATTTCATCCAACAGCAGCAGAATACTATTATTCTCAAGCACATGTGGAACATTCTCTGGGATATATCATACGTTAGGCTACAAAAGAAGTCTTAATAAATTTAAGGCTATTGAAATTATATAAGCATATTTTCCAATTACAATAGAATGAAGCTAAAAATCAATTACAAAGGAACAGGAAAATTTACAAATATATGGAGATAAAGCACATACTCCTGAACAACCAATGGGTCAAAGAAGAAATAAAAAGAGAAATCAAAAACATCTTGAGACAAATGAAAACAGAAACACAACATATCAAAACTTAAGAGATGCCACATCAGTAGTTCTAAGAGGGAATTTTATAGCAATAAATATCTACATTAAAAAAGGAATATCTCATAGAAACAACTCAGTTAGTAGAAGGAAGGAAATAACAAAGGTCAGAGCAGAAATAAATGAAATAGATGTTAAAAAACAATAGAAAAGATCAATGAAACTAAGAGCTGGTTTTCTGAAAAGATAAACAGAACTGACAAACCTTTAGCTAGACTAACAGAGAATAAAAGAAAATTCAAATAAATAATAACATAAATGAAAAAGGAGATACGAGAACTCATAACACAGAAATACTAAGGATCATAAGAGCCTACTATGAACAACTACTATATGCCTACTATATGCCAACAAATTGGATATCCTGGAAGAAACAGATAAATTCCTAGAAACAGACAACCTACAAGGACTGAATTATGATAAAACAGAGCATCTGAACAGACCAATTATTTGTAAGGAGATCAAATTATTAACCAAATTCCTCCCAACTAAGACAATTCCAGAACTAGATGGCTTAACTGGTGAATTCTATCAAACATTAAAAAAAAATCCAATCTTTCTTAAATTCTTCCAAAAAATTGAAGAGGAGAGAACAGTTCCAAGCTTATTTTATGAGGCATGCATTACCCTGATACCAAAGGCAGACAAGGACACTACAAGAAAAGAGAACTATAGGCCAGTATCTCTAATGAACATAGATGTAGAAATTCTCAACAAATATTAGCAAACTGAATTCAAAAGTACATTCAGAAAATCATACACCATGACCTAGTGAGACTGATTCCAGAACGCAAGATGGTTCAACATAGGCAAATCCATAAATATGATATGCCACATTAATGGAATGAAGGATAAAAAATTATATGATCATTTCAAAAGATGCTGGAAAAAAGAAAGACATTTAACGATATCCAACATACTTCCATGATAAAAACTCTCAGTAATGTGATTATTCCTTGTATAATTTGGATATTAGCCCTTATCAGATATATGGGTTGTAAATATTTTTTCCTATTCCATAGGTTCCCTTTTCTTTTGGTTCATAATTTTCTTTGCAATGCAGAAAACTTTTAGTTCACTGTAGTCTTACATGTACATTTTTGCATTTGTTGGTTTTGCTTTCAGTATAATATCCAAAAAAAAAAAATGCCAAGAACAATGTCAAGGAGCTTACCCCCTATGGTTTCTGCTAAGAGTTTTGTGGTTTCAAGTCTTGCATTCAAGTCTTTCATCCATTTTGATTTGATTTGTGTGTATTGTATAACATAGGGGTCTGATTTTATTTGTTTGCATGTATATATCCATTTTTCCCAACACCATTTAATGAAGAGACTATCCTTTCACCATTGCGTATTTTTGGTGTTTTTGTCAAAAAATAATTGACCATATATGCATGAGTTTAATCCTGGGCTTTCTATTTTGTTAAATATATCAGTTTTTATATCAATACCATATTGTTTTGCTTAGTATATCAAACTACATGTAATATAGTTTGAAATCAGGAAGCATAATGTCTACTGCTTTGTTGGTCTTTCTTAAGTTTGCTTTGGTTATTTGGAGTCGTGTATAGTTCCATACCAACCTGTGGATTTGTTTTGATCTATTTCTATGAAAAATGTCATTGGAATTTTATAGATATTGCATTAAACCTGTAGATCACAATCGGTAACAAGGACATTGTAGCGATATTAATTATTCCAATCCATGAACATGGGTGATCTTTGTATTTGTCTGTGTCTTCCTTAATAAATTAAAAACAGAAATACTATATGATCCAGCATTTCCACTTCTGAGTGTGTATCAAAGAAATAAAATCACTATCTGAAAGACATATCTATACTCCAATGTTTATTACAGAGTTTATTTGCAATAGCTAATGAATGTAAGCAACCTAACTGTATGTGGATGGATGACTTAATAAAGGAAACGTGGTATATGTGTATACACAAAGAATATTATTCAGCTATACAAAAAAGGAAACACTGTCATTTGCAACAACATGGATGGACCTGGAAGGCATTATGGTAAGCAAAATTAGCCAGGTAGAGAAAGACAAATACTGCAAGGTATCATTTATATGTGGAATCTAAAAAAAAAAAAAAATTATTTTTAAAGTTGAATTCATAGAAACTGAGAGTAGAATGGTGGTTTCAAGAGGCTAGGCATGAGAAAAATGAGGTGAGGTTGGTAAAAAGTATAAAAATCTTTCATTTATAACATGACTAGTTTGAGAATCTGATGTATAGCATGGTGACTATAGTTGAAGTACTATACTGTACAACTGAAATTTTCTAAGAGAGTAGAACTTAAATGTTATTACATGCAAAATTAGTAAATATGTGAGGTGATAGATGTGTTAATTAACCTGATTGTGGCAATCCCTTCACAATGTGCACATGTATCAAATCATCAAGTTGTTGCACTTTAAATATATTACAGGGGTTTTGTTGTTGTTGTTATTGTTGTTGTTAATTAGACCTTAATAAAGCTGAAAGGAAAAAAAATTGAAATTATAGTGAAAATTGACTATAATGAATTAACCCTACTAATATAACTTTATACATGTGAAATGACACATTTATTACATTGTAATGTGTGATACTAATTGTAAGGTAGCAAAGCATGAAAATCTTAATTAATGGAACACACATAACTACCTGATGGTGCATCTATACAACAGATTCCTAAACATTTCTAAAGAAATACAATAAGTAAGCTCCAAGAAGAGAAAAGCATATAGGACTAATCATTGCAAATATACTGAGAAACTAATAAAGCCAGTTACCTACAGGTGGTAGGCATGGATGCTGGGAAATTGAGGCAAAAGAGAAATTTAATACATTTATTAACATATAATATATATAGAATATATGACACACATATATCTTCATGTCTATATTATGTATGTATGCATCTCTAAAATACTGGTAATTGAAAATTCAAAACTTGCTGGAAGTGAATGCAGATCTATAGTTTTCCTCATGCATTTTGTCAATCCTTATCTGCTCTGTTAAGTTACGAGTAACATAACCTAAACCAAAAGAGAGGGCAGAAACAGAAAAAGAGGAGGGGGAGTTATATTAAACTTATTTTACAAAATTAACATTGATATTAGTATATTATTTCAAATTTGGTTAAAGGGCCTTATGTTTTTCTAATTTATTAGTTTTAATCTCTTTATCTTCCTTTAAATAAAGATTTTTAATGGATTTTAAGGTGTTTTCAATTTAAAGAAAAAAATAAATAAAAACTTTTAACAAGTCAAAACAAGAGGAGTTGGAAAGATCTAAAATCCTGATATTAAAGAATATATATTTGGGGCTTCCCTGGTGGCGCAGTGGTTGACAGTCCGCCTGCCGATGCAGGGGACATGGGTTCGTGCCCCGGTCTGGGAAGATCCCACATGCCGTGGAGCAGCTAGGCCCATGAGCCATGGCCGCTGAGCCTATGCATCTGGAGCCTGTGCTCTGCAACGGGAGAGGCCACAACACTGAGAGGCCCGTGTACCACAAAAAAAACCAACAACAACAACAAAAAAAAAACTATATATATTGAAAAAAAGTCATAATTACTTACATCATGTAACTACAAGGTGTAATTCTAAGTGTTTTTCACTTATTTAAGCTTAAAAGTACACAGGTATATAGGTTAGTTTTGATAAAATATATATCTTTAATAATGAAATTATTCTTTTCATTGCATGTGAACACAATAAAAAGTTACATATCTAACCAATAATAGCTGCATAGATGATATTTCCTCTTTAAAAATATTTTGTTTCACAGCTCTATGTGCTTCTTAAAATATGTTTTGAAAGAAACTTATACCAAAAGGAAAACTTGTAGCATAATTAGAGTAAGAGAGCATATTACTTTTATTGTGTAAATTAAGTGTATTCTATTGGTAAAATAGGGATAAAATTGGAAATGGATAGATAATTGGCAATGTCTACATAAGTAAATGTGTTAGTGCTGAGTTGTGTGTATGTGTGTGCGTGTGCACACACATAAATATATGACTCTACGAGATTTTTATTGAACTGGACAATGAGAAAACTCTCATTTGTTTATATCTCCATTTCCTTAGTTACAGAAAAGAATGAAAAACAAGACTATTTTATCTAAAGTTTATTAATGATGAAGAAAGCTGCTGCTCCTAAAACATGAGAGATTGACATCAAATTACTTTAGTTACAGTAAGATCCCTTTGTTGTACATTGTATGACTTTACCAACAATACTGAAATACTATAAAGATATTATCACAAATCTTTTATTTTTGTTTTAGTATATGTTTCCCTCAATAAATAGATAAAATATGTATAACTCCATCTAATATTGGTTAGATATGTAATTTATTTTAGCCCTAACATCCAGTTAAATAAATAATTTTTATCACTAAAGATATATTTTTTAATCAAACTTAAATAATTTTGTTGACCTGGGTATATTTTTGAAGCCTAAATATGTAAAGGAATATGAATAGAACTATGTTTTGAGCCAGGAAGATCAGAAAGCCATCCCACAGGATAAATATTAACTCCACCTAGGCATTCAATATTCAGACTTCAGAAAACCAAAGACAAAGAGAAAATTTTGAAAGAAACTAGATGTAGGTGAAAACAAAAATGGAAACAAAAACAACTTACCTATAGAGGAACATGGGTAAGAATTAAGAATTATAGCACCTTCTCTTCAGAAATCATGCAAACTGAATGAGAACAGAGTAACATGTTTAATGTGATGCGAGGAAAATAAACACACCAATACAGGATTCTGTATCTATTCAAATATGAAGAATAAATACAGCTTTTCTCATATTTAGAAATGCATATTGCAAACTCTAGAAAAAGACCAAAATATATTTTAAAGATCTGTGTAATCAATGTGCAAAAAGAGGAGGTAAAATAAGTAGAATTATACAAATAATGATTAGTTAAAAACAGAAGGCAGAATAAGAAGGAGGAAAATAAAAAAGAACACATGAAATAAATATAACACATTTACAAATATGGTAAATATTAACAAACTCTATACTCACTTTGAATGTGAACAGCCTACAGATCAATTAAAAGACCAGTGATTTTAATTGTGAACAAAACACAAGAAGAAGTTATATGCAGCATGTAAGAAATGCCCTTTAAATATAAATTTAGGATACATTAAATAAAATGATAGAAAAAGATATGGAGTATTAATACTAATCAAAATAAAACTGGAGCATATATATTAATTTCCATAAAAAAAGATTTTAGAGCATGGAAATTTACCAGGGATAAGGAGAGGAACTGTATAATGATAAAGAGGTTAATTTTCCAAGAAAACATAACAATCCTAAATATTTATGTAGCTAACAATAGATCATCCAAATATGTGAGGCAAAAGCTGAAAAAACTGCAAGAAGAAATAGACAAATATACCACTGGACACTTCAATACCTCTCTTTCAGTACTAATAGATCAAGTAAGTAGAAAATCAGTAAGGATATAGTTGGTATCAATTTGCTAAAATATCTTTCAGAAAATAGAAGCAGAAGGAATACTTCCTAACTCAACCAAAAAAGCTGGTATTATTCTAATTCCAAAACAAGATATGTAAGGCCAGCAGGTCCGGGGAAGGGCCTAGGGAGCCAGACGAAACCCCCGCCAAAGTGGCTGATGCAACTGACACCTGACATTACCACACCACTCGGCGGCACCCGTCTTCCCGCTCCCCAAGGGGCGGAACCAATGGCTCTGAGGCTGATGCAACCAACACCTGACATTGCCACAACACCCGAGAGATTACAAAAAAAAGGTTGCTTCACACAGTAAGCGCCTCCCCTGCGTCCACCCCTATAAATTTTGTTCATGCCCGCACCCGGGCGTGACTTCTCTGGCCCTTTTCTCTCGGACCAGTGAACCTCGCCCGGGAGCGTTCCCAAATAAAGCTTGTTTAAGCTCTCCTCCATCTTTGGTGCCGTTCCTTACAAGATAAAGACATCCTAAGAAAAGAAAAATACAGACCACTGTCTTTCATGAATATAATTGCAAAAATCTTCAAAAATATTAGCAAATCAAATTCAACAATGTATAAAAAGAATTATGCACCACAACCAAATGGGATATGCAACATCCATTATTTCAATGGATGTTTCAACATCCACTATTTCAACTTTGGAAGTTCAGTTAGTGCAACACACTACATCAGCAGGTTAAAGGAGAAAATCATATGATAATATCAGTTGATGTTGAGCAAGCATCAGTGGATACTTGGCAAAATCTAAAGTGCAATCCGGATAAAAACTGTCAGCAAATTGTGAAGAGTCTCAAATTCACAAAGAATATCGGCCAAAAAAAGAAAGAAAGAAAGAAAGAAGAGAAATCTAATGTGATAATATCATATTAATGATAAGAGCATGGAAACCTTCCCTTTCAACTGAAACACAGAAATAATGTCCTTTTCACAATTACATATTTATTCAAAGATCAGCAGTTTCCAGGGTGAAGAAGTGAGGGTTGATTAGAGGAAGCACAGGAGATTATTAGAAGGGGATGAATGATATTGTAATAGTGGATACATGGCACTATGTATTTGTGAAAATCTGTAGAACTTTACAGAACAAAGAGTAGACCTTGACAAATGTAGATTAGAAAACTAATTTAGAAACTTCAGGCATATTGGGTTGAAATGCAGACCTGACATAAGAGTGTAACTGTATTAAAAATATAGGCAGTAAACCTCACTGAAAGGGGTGGGGGAAAATGATGGTGATCTCAGTAACTTTGGAAATTGCTGGAGACTGTAAGACTAAATGCAAGAGAACCTGTACATAAGCACTATGCTCTACTACATAGAATGGTTTCCCAGAGGGAAATTTGTTAATTGTGAAACAACTGTACAAGCATACTGGTTTAAAACAGTTAAGTAAATTGTTGATTGAAGGTGCAAACTAGGCTTCTTGCTGTAACTGGAATAAGATACAGATAAGAAAGGGGAAGAGGCTAGAACAATCCATGTGCTACTGGATTAGAGTTGGAGGGGTAAGAATGAGATCATATTTAGATTAATATAGATATAGATGGTTAAAGATAGAAATATTTATAAATACAATATGTGCAAATATATGTGTTAATATAAACCTGTTCTGGCATTTCAGTTGACAATAAAAACAACAGGATTCCATGAAGAAATGACTAAATTTAGGGTCATGGCAAGAAGTATGCATGATAAGCCTGGGGCATCTTACAGGCAAGTAAAAAATTGTTAAAAATAAAACAAACAGAAGAAACAAACAAAAAACAACAAAAAACCAAAATGGTTGGGAGAAATCAAAGGGACACAGGAACCAAGTGAACAAATTGCTAATGGTCAAAGCTGGACCATTTGAGCAACAAAATTAATAAATAGTATTTGATTATAATACAATATATGAAATATATATCTATGAAACTATACTGATAAAATTAGACTGAGTAAATAAACAAATCTGGGAGAATAGACAAATTTCTTGTGAAAAAGAATTCCAAATAATTTTTGCAGATACTCCAACTTGAAGGAGATGAATATAACCTATAACTCCCCACTTCTTAGGGGTGGATTGCACGTAGTGATGAAAATAAATGTGTATTTAAAACAAACAAACAAAAACTTCATTGAGTAACAATAATAAAACCACAACTGTAATAGAAAATCAGAAATTTTACTTTCTGACAATCAAAACAGAGAAAAAGTATCCTTTAATATGAATTTGGATAGGATAGAAATTAATAGTATGATGGACAACATTAATTGATAAAATTTGAAAAAGAGTAAATGGAAGCATAAAATACATATCTCCAGTTTAGTTTCAAACCTCTTTTTCACTGAGAAGATGCATTATACATGTTTAAAATGATCTTCCCAAAATTCTCTATAACATTTTAAAGAATAATATAGATATTAATCTAGAGAATATTATAGATGGGAGGAACGCAGTGGATCAGAAACTATGAATGTCCGAAACATTAGGAACTGAACCACAGAGAAGGATTGATTTCAAATGTGGGTAAAAGGAAGCAAATCACTTAGATGCATAGAGAATAAGAAAGAATTTTCTTTCAAATAAAGGTATGGTTGTTGTGCAGAGGCAAATTTATGGACATGCACTTTCCCTAGTGTTTGTCTTAATTCTGGAAGTTCCTGGGACTTCTACAGCAGTGCTGGGCTGAAGGAAGAAAAGCACAGGCATTTGATGAATGATTAGTATGTGGGAGGACTTCTCACATTTGTAACTTTAACTAATAACCCCAAAGACTTTGTGAAGAAAGTATTATTCTTTTTTGCTACTGGTAACTTTATAACTAATACTACCAATAATGAAATGGTTAACGGCTCAGTTGAATTTAAGTTATACCAAAGCAGTCAGTTATTCTGAGATGTTAAACACTGGTTCAGGGAAGATTTGACAAGAGTTTGACAGTTTTAGTTATAGCAGGTTTTAATTTATTTTAAGGAAGATATTCTATTCCATTTACAAATTTCTACTTTTAGTGAAAGAGTACTTTTTGTTAAATTTACTGTCTATTATGCCATTAATGCAAGTCTGTTTTTGAAAAATAGGTAAACAAGGGCTTAGTAAAGGAATCTCTGAAAGATTCATAATAGGTTGGGGAAGGTCCTTTTCTTCAATTGACCTTCAGAAATTATATTTTAGAATAGTAAACTGTCTTCCAGTAAGGGCAAGTCTCATTATGTCTGTAGCAGTTTCTTTCCTCTTAGGCCAGGAGGAGGTTATTAGCATCCAAAGTATGGAACAGTCATGAGAGATGGTCATGTTAATATAGACTGGTTCAAGCCTCTTTTTTGTCATGAAATAATTAGTGTTGCAAAATACCAGCAGGTGTTGAAAGAGCAGGATTAATTTGTAAGGGTTGAATGACATCATTTCAAATGGCTTATTAAACACTAATTAGATTTCAAATTGTGTGATTCTCCATATACTTAGGTTGGGAAAGTTTAAACATCTGCTTTCTCTATGATGGAGGTGAATAAGGTTACAGTTTAATTTTCCTAGGTGACAGTTTATCAAATGAAATCAAAATGGAGATGTTCTGCATCACATTTTATAGAATGAAGTGTATATCAAAATCTTCCTTGCTATTCTCCGAGTTCTTAGCCAATTAAGCAATTGTACAATTCCTTGATCTGCTCTTTGTGATTCCAGGTGTTTATGTAATGATATTACTTCAGATGTATTGTTGAATAAGAACAAGATGCTCCTGGATTGAAAAAAAACTTTCCAAGAGTGGTCAAACCCAATGCTCAATAATTCCACATTTTATCTTTATAAGTTCAGGCAACAAAATGTTTTGTTTATGCATTAATTTTTAAAAGCTGAAGTATAAATATAAAAAAATATTTTAACAAATAACACTATCAGAGGGCATGGTATTAAACTGATGTAATGATTTTAAAAAATAACAGGAATGATTATAACCATATACATCATCTTTTAAAAAGATTTATTAGACTTCTACCTACTGGACACAAGATTATGCACTTGAATTCAAGTCAAAGATAATAGCAGATATATAGCAAAATATGTTACATTCTGAACTTACAGATAAGCTGTTGCTATAATCTTAAAATATGAAACAAAATAAAATAGCAGAAGAACACTGAATGTCAACTGACTTAGCATCACTCCTAGAGAAATCTCATTTCATCTTTACCCTCTAAATGTACTGGGGAAAATCACAAAGAGTAAGATCCCCCTGAACTCGTAACAGTGCCTGTCAGGACCCCTGTGTCTCCACCTTCTTTCTTGTGGCCTTTCACCTCAGCTGTGATGCTCCAGTGAGCTGCTGAGCCACACTGGACCCAGAGGCAAAGGGAAATGTGCGTGGTCACATACACCTATCAAAATATCCTTCCATATCTTGAACCAAGTGGAAGAATTCATAAAAGCTCTATGATCAAATCCCTCTGTTGCCCAATCTACTGTCCTGTCATCATCAGCCTTCATAAACCTACATGTAGAGGACAGTACAGTCATGCAGCTGGAGACCATGTCTGATGGGAATGCATCTACTTTGCACCATAACAAGGGTTATGAGACAAATAATAACAGCCTGTCTTTATAACATTTTAAAATTCTGTTCATCATAGATATTTAACATTAATGTTCTCTTTATGTTTTAAAATATTGCACAAAAATATCTATCTGGATTACTGAGTTTTTTGAATCTCCTTAAATTTTGCTCCCGAGGCAAGTAAGCACCTCAGTTTCCTCAGCCTTATCACAGCCCTGACTTTGACATTCCATAAATATTCCAAGTTTGATCTCACACAAGGTGGGCCTTTTTTTTGCATTTGTTTTCACATTCATTCCCAGATTATCCTGTAAAATCTCTTTCTTTTCGGTCAAGAGTCAGCAAAGATATAACATCTGAAATTACATTATTGATTTGCTGCTTTATTATCTGTGTCCGTTCCTTCCCATCAGTTTGTCCACTGAAAAAGCAAGTTCCATCAAAATAGGAACGTATCTATCCACTTCCATCAGCTTTCCTGGCACATCATAGATGCTCAATGCTTATGTGCTGAATGAACGATTGTATAAGGTCTTACAGGGGGGTGGGGCATGTAGTTTTTGGGAAAAAAATATAGTTATTTCCCTGGCAATTTATTAGTTATCGTTACTGATATCATTACTATCATGATATTTAGTTGTCATTTCCCTGAACTTTTATCAATTATCATTCTATTTATTCAACCAAAGACAGAAAATGGAAATTATATTTGTCCATAATCACTTATAAAACTCTGTTGGCCATTTGATAAAAGAGTGGAGGGAAGAAATTCCATGCTGAAATTAGCTTAAGCACATAAGACCCCCACTGGATGCTATAAACGGTAGGGGACCCAGCGTGCCTTAGGTAGAGGCTTTGTTTTGGAGTCATGGTGGAGGTGGAGTCCTACCTCTCTGGCCTCAGAGGTGAAATGTGTTGTCCGCCACAGTCAGAAGTTTGTCATGTAAGCAGAGAGATTAGTGAAGATTTTAAAGTCCAGTATCTTTGTATGAAAGGTAATTTACCTGCTGTGCAGAGGACTTATGGAAAAGGTCTTCTCTGGTAGTGAGGACAGTAAGGCCGTGAGTCAGCAAGGGTTTCTGGTTGCTTCTCAGATGGAATATGAACAACAGAGACTGGTCTAGCACAGAAGCAGCTTGAAAAGATTAGATGGGAGAAATCTCATCCTTTCCATCATGATAGATCTAAAATTGGTTCACTGTTAGACCATATACTTATTTGAAATATTGTGTCATTTTGTAACAAGTCCTCTTGCATTGATTGACTGATGATTTACTCATTCACTCATTTTGAAAATATGCATTTCACAACTTCTATGGGCATGACATTGTCCTAGACAGTGGGGACATAAAATGAATGTGATATTTTTAAAATGACCAAAGATATGAATAAACAAACTTTGAATAATGAGCAATAACCTAGTTCAAAAGATAATTGAAATGTGACTAGAACTCAGCTAAGGACTAAGCCACTGTTAATATAGAGTGGAAGTTTTCAGAGGATGAAAGCAAAGTATCACTCATTGTGACATATTTCTAAGAGAATAAGTGGGTGGCAAAAGGACAGAACAGCTACATTTCTGTCTCTAATAAAAATATAACATTGGATGACAGAATGTTGCTGTGACTCTTTTGTCTATTGCCCAGACTAAATTTTATTAACTGCATGATCTATTCAATTGGCTGTGAAAAAATCAATTGTTAAGGACTGATGAAAGCACTGATTGAATGAAAAATGGTCCCATAGCAACAAGTAGCAGCGACCAATGTCTTAGTCCACATAAGCAAAATAAAGATGTAAAATTGAAAGATTTTACAGATCTAATGGAAAGATAAAAATAATTTAATAATGAAATATGTGCAGCCAAAATGTCTTATATTTTGGCTTCATTTTTCAATTCAATTTTTATGGTAAAATAGACAATGTTCCTTATAAGAATACTAACCAAGCATTTTCAAATTTCTATTTAAAACCCTGTTTGGTGAATCAGTATTATCTGTTGACACTGACTCAGAAACAGCATTAAACTCATGGCAGGGCACCACTAAGATTAGTGTAGTGGTTCTGATTCCCGACATTTTACTTATGTCACAATCCTTAAACATTCCAGGTCATGAATAGTAGTGACCTTCTCAACATAAATTTATGCTCTTGGTTAAGTTGTAGTTGTCTTTATCTTATGTAACTTTGATGGCATGATATTTAATAATAGTGGTTAAATATGCAACTCAAATTCTTGACTGTTAAATTTCTATATTCAGGTTAGTGAGAGCATTAGTTACTGAAAATACTAGTATAATTGAATGACAATAAAGTGATTCTGCATTAATCTATTGAATAGCCTCTTGTACAGTGTTTTGCTGGCCTCAGGTGTTTTATTATATGTTTATTTTCATTTTACAGTAGTTGAGAAAAGTTTTATCTTGGAATTTTCACTATTTCAATTGCTACCCAAATCCTTTTATGGAATGTCAGCCTTATGAAAATTGTGCTCTATCTAAAAAAATTATATTAAGTTGTCCATTCCATTTATCTATCTACATAGAAAAACTTGTAAGTTACAAAAAGGTACAAAACATTAAACTTACTATCACTATCATTTTAGAGGTAAGCATTGTTTGTATGTTGATGTGTCTAACCCAGGCCTGAAATATTAATCAAGTAATTCTATGTTAATAAATTGTATAAACTTACAAATCCCTTTAAATTTCACCTACAACCCTAGCATAATTTCATTAAACAATATTTCTACTACTGGGCAAAATGATTATAACTTTCCTCTTTAATATACAGTGTTGAACTGCACTTTCTAATATAGTAACAGCTAGCTCCCTGTGGCTATTGAGCAATTGAAATGTGGCTAGTCTGAATATTCACACACACACACACACACACACACACACACACAACTGTAGATATAGTAAGTGTAAAATACACTCCAGATTTCAAAGTCTTGTATGGAAAAAAAAATAGCTCATTAAAAATTTTATATTGATTATACATTGGAATACAAATTTAATAGTAGATAGAATAGCATTAACATTAAATTTCATATACCTTTTTACCTTTATAAATGTGACTAGTACAAAATTTAAAACTGCATATGTGGCTTAGATTATATATTTATGGGACAGCACTGCTCTAGATTGATTGCAGATAATAGAAATGGACTTGAACCTTCATCTATTAAAACAGATGATAAGGTAACAACATGAAATGATGTGGAAATGGCAGAATAGTTTGTTCAGCTGATTAAAACAATAACCCAGGACAAACTCTAGTGTGTATATGAGAAAGTCTTATTTTAATATAATAGGATAGTATATCAAGAATAACAATTATATCACAATGGGGTAGCAATTTATTAATGGTTTAGCAATATACCCATTTCATCGTTATTAATCTTTTGATTAATAACATAACATAAATAGTAGAAAATAACATAAATAGTAGAAAATAATATATTGATAAATTAAAACACATGAAAATTACCAACTGTCTTAATCTGCTACCCTGCCAGAGTTTGTATGGCTTATACCACATAAATTTATTTTCTTACCATGCTGGAGATTGGGTTCAAGATTAAGGTCCAACAGGATTTAATTTCTAGTGAGAGCTCTCTTCCTGGCTTGCAGGGAGTTGCCTTCTTGCTGTGTCATCACAGGTGGGAAAAGAGAAAGAGAGAGAGAGAGAATAGAGAGACAGGAAGCTCTCTGGTATCTCTTCTTATAAGGACACTAATCCCATCAGATCAGGATATCACCCTTGTAACCTCATCTAACCTTACTTATCTTCCTATAGGCCCTGTCACCAAATAGTCACATTGGGCATTGGGGCTTTATATGAACCTGGGGACAGTGGGGCACAATTCAGTCCACAGCACCAACTTTATGAAAAATTGGTATAATAATAAAAAGGCAAATGGGAAATCATAGACAAAGTAACTTCTAGCAGTAGTATAGAAAAAAAAATCAAAGAAAAACTACCCCTAATATACGAGCTAATTAATAAGTAAAAGGTAACAAGGGAAATAAAAATGTTCAGAAACTGCTGTTGGCGCTCACATTAGTATAATCAATCTGTTGAGTAATTTAGAATACATGTGAAATCTAAAAATGTGTGTTTAAAAGTTTCTGCATGTAAAATAATTTCTAGACATGACAATGATTTTCCCCTTGACCAAACTCTAGCTGGGCTATTCTCCACAAGGCCTGCCTCTTGGCTTTTGAGAACAAACACTGACATAGTTTCTACCAGCTCAAGGCTGCATCCATAGGGTGGCCCCAGCCCCTCTGAAAGTGCCTGCCTGAGAAAACTCAAGGCTGGCAGAGAATTTACTAGTTCAGTGTTTGTTCCAGTCAACACCTGAAGAGTGGACCCCTTATCCTAGCCTCAGGGGAGGGAGTAACCTAACTTCCATGCTCCCCTTAGCAACCTGGGTGGGTTTCACATGGACCAACCTTCTCTTACCACACTTGGTAATCTTTTTAACTCCCTGACTGTGCATCCCCACCAATCCCCCTCTCACTTCTCCCTTTAAAACACCCAGCCGCCTCTGCACAAATCAGAATGAAACTCAGATTTTTCTCCTACTGTCAGTAATTTCTGAATAAAATCTGTTTGTACTGCTTTAACTATTTTCTGCTCTTACCTATGACAGGCATATGATAAAATATGTTACACATATATGTGTATGTGTGTGTCTAGCCATCATATGTGTGCATTATATATATATATATAAAAAACACCTAAGTACACCTATGTGAGAGGCAGACCCTACACACATCACCTTGGTGTGATGACATTTATAAAGGGGCCATGGGGGTGGTAATGGAGATGGAGTGATACTGTACAGATTCACTATCAACCACACATGGGATGATTAACAGTGAATGATGGAAATACACCCATGTGAGACACAGTTCCTGTACACATCACCCCGGTGTGGTGACATTTATAAAGAGGCCATGGGGTTGGTTATGGAGACAGAGGGATACTTTATAGATTAACTACCAACCACACATGCGGGTAATGAACAGTGAATGATGGAAATACATGTGATTTTTTTTCTCCCATCTCCATTATTTACTTTATTAAAGATATTTCTCTTGTAAATTCAAGAAAATGGAGAAGAATAAAAATTAAATCAATCAAGCCCTCCAGAACTATGGGTAACTCTTCAGTGATTGAAGTTTTCTTTCGTGTTCTTCATTTTATCATCACTTTCACTGAGTTGCATAAACAGACTTCGGGTTAAAATGTTATTTGCACGCAAGTATTTGGTGATGTGATAGCTTTTCTACTAGCAAGTTTGTTATGATTCCTGCATTATTAGAAGAACACAGACTCTGAAGACTCTCTGGTCTTAAATTATAGCCCTCAGGTGTTGGCTCTGTGACCATGAGCAAGGGTGTGGCACAACATGACTTTTCTAATAAAGAGAAAAACAGAACCTAAAAGCAAATTCAGATTTACGATGAAAACAAATCAGAAAATGTAATTTAAAGGAGGAGAATGACATGACTTTGTCATTCAGTAATGTCAGTTTAAATTAAACATGCAACACAGACAAAAGTACAAAACTGCTAGTATAAAGAATAACTGTCCTTCAGTATAAGTGTGGATATGAAAACATCGTGGTGATTGAAAAAGAGTAGACAATGGGAGACTGATCCATTGTCTCAAGAAGCAGAGGTACAAGACAAGCCCATGGCTTTGGAATCAAAGACACTGACTGAAACAGCACCATGCGGAGAAGAGTGTTATAGGACACAGTTGATTCACTACATTAAGAGCAATTATGTGAAAACAGTTAAGTATAACTACATGGTAATATTATAAATCCCAATAGTCTATTCACTGGAGTTTTCTGAATGCAGCACAGACTAGAGAAATGGCTAGTTGGTTCCTCTGGGTGGCCAGAGCTGCATGTTCCTTTTGATGGCAGGAAGGTAATACCTGACTGTAAAGGAGTGGATTGCAACTGACAGAATGGGAGAGAAAATGGAGAAATATTATAGTTGAAAGTAGTAGTAGCTGCAAGAATAATTATATCCAGTAAAGACAGAGAGAGACTGATGAAAGAGTTCTGATAAGAAGGAAATAGGCAACCAAATTTATGGTAGGAGAAAACTCGAGAAGCACAGGATCAAAGGAAAGAGTCTGTGTGTCCTGGGCTATAACTTCTTTGAGGGCAAGGACTAAATTGTTGGTGTATCTCCATCATCATAGGGGACGCTCAATCAATAAATAATGAATGAATGAAAAAATGCCATTGAGATAAACTATACATCATTTTTAAAAAGAAAAAAAAATATTTCTTAGATTGGTTTGTATTGGCATTATTTTAAAATATAGATTTCTTTTAAAGTGTCATTAATTATAAATTGAGTAAGTCATTATATGACAAAATGTATATTAACATACAATTGTAACTGATTTTTCTAGAATAATGTCAGTCTTCCTTGCTTTTTTTTTGTGTGTGTGTGTGTAACTTCTCTATTTCCTCCCATTCTTTACATTTAAATGATCCACAATGTACATTCCTAGCAAATATATTTTAAGTCTCACCTAATTTATTTTAAATGAATCTTCTGCCCTGGAGAGTCTAGACATACACTTATATAATTAAATTCAGATCCTGTTTCAAATGGGAAAGATAGAGTTTTACTTACAAGAATGTGAAATTACCTCATATCTTTCAATTCTTAAATGTGGTGAATTTTCTAGAGTGTTTTAATTGCCTTCACAAGATGAGATTTTAAGCTTTATTTCCATGGAAAAGTTCAAAATAATCATGTTATAATTGCTGAAAGTGGGATTCATGGTGAAAATGTCTCTCTCCCCTTATGTTCCAGATAATACATTAATGCCCCAATTTCTGCCAAAGCAGGCAATGCTCCTAATACTAAATCCCAAAATAAATGATAATGAAATTGAAGTAATTAGTTTCAAATGTCTTCAGTAAATAATAATTATTTCTAAAATGTTAAGAGTTGACCTTTTAGAAGTAGAAGATGTTCAATGAAAGGAAGTTAATTAAAATATTATTATTATTGAAATAGTTGTTTCTCTTTTGAAGCATGATCAATACAGAAAAAGACATTACGAGTCCAGTCACTGTGTTGCATATAAGTCTGATTAACTTTAATCAAAAACCAAGTATAAAACATTAAAAAAATTATATCTACCTGTAACGCAGAAGAGATTGTATTTAATTACATATTTCCTGAGGGAAAATAGCACTGTATGTGAACAACATTGTCCAGTAAAGTATGTGAAATAAATTTATACAAGCGCCCCAGCAAAATATATTGTTGTTTTGTTTTCATTTTTTTATAACTATTTAACTTGTCAAAGCAGGATAGTCTATAACATTTGATTAGCAAACCTTGCTATAAATTTTTGATTTTATCTCTCCATATGCTGGTAATTTAGAGATTTTAGTAATTTGCATAATGTATTGCACTCAGTAAGTGTTCAATAAATATTTTTCAATTTTATCTGAACGTAAATTTCAAAGGACAATACCAAAGTTCAGTGTAGAAATTGAAAATCTAAAATTCACTGAAAATAGTCTGCAGTGTGAAATAAACTTCACTATCCTGCCATATCCTTTCCTGGGTGCCTCACTAAATTGGTGTGTCTTTTGATTCATTAATTGATGGATGTATAATCCTGCTTGCTGTATAATTTCTGGTTGCTTTTTATTTGAAATAACTATTTTGACTCAAAAAATGTCCAGGGGTCCAGGGCCAATATGTCAACCATATAAGAGTTAGACCATGTATGTATACCATACATATCTTTCTCAACATAGCCAATCAGAATAAGAACTTTTTAAGTAAAAATGACTTTAAGTAAAAAATTTCAAATAGATAGCTGCACGATACATTTAGTTAATGTTCTGAACAAATTCTAGTGTTATAACCAACACGTCAGAACTTCTTCAAGAAAGAGCCTTTCAGATTCAGTGCATCCATGCTGAAATTCTTCTCTGGCATTTTCAGGATTAAAGGATCCTGGGCAGACTGTCTTGAATATCACAGCCTCTTTAATGATAGAATATCAGATTACTTCATCAATATGCCTTTCTCAATGTATATATATATATATATATATATATATATATATATATATATATATATATATTTATTTATTTATTTATTTATCTCTGTGTAACTTTGAATAATTCTTTGCTATTAATGTCACATTATGAGCTATTTCTCACATGTGTTATAGTGTGGTGGAAATAATATACAACTGGGAATTCAAAACAATTGCACTTTACTCCTAGCTCTATTGGGATCTCTGTGACATCAGTGAAGTTACTTTGCTCCTTTAAAATGTGGTTGTGATTAAATGTTCCTTTATAGTTCTGTTTCCCAACATTCAGAAGAAGACTACATTTATTTATTAGGTTGTTTCTCATGGTTTCTACCTTTGATTTCTCCAAAAAAGTGAAATTCCTTCATAACTCTATTTTTTCCCAATATTTAATATGAACATTTATATTAACATCAACTCATCTATAACAGATCTATGTGAACCGATTATCAGGTGACAATAGAGTGAACTGGTAAACAGCAATGAGTTGTGAACTGACATCCCCTGGTTTCACATGAAGTTCTACATTCACTAGTGACAACAGGTAGGCTTCTCAATTCCTCAATGACTTAGTTTCTTTGTATATAAAATCACAAGCATGATTTTACCTAATCAGAAAGATATGATAAGGAATAACTTACCACTATATTCATTACAATTACTGTTAAAATTATCATCAGTATTATAAAGGTATTCCTCAAAATGAAATTTTATCATCTAAGGAGGACATTTAACTCTGTTTCATTTATACACTGGAAAACTAAGTGTTCTTAAGGCTATTAAAATTTAAGAACTGTGAAGATATTACACATACAAGCACACAGCAACATGCAACATATCCAAAGGAAGAGAAGAAAATCTTCATATTTCAACTATTAAAATTATATTTATATGGGAAGATATATTCATTAATTTATGGAATTAGAAGTTAAGAATGTCTTCCCTGGCACAGTATGATGTGACATATTCATGGTGGCTGTAGCTAATTGAGAGGGAGGAGAAAAGGAGAAATAGTATAAGTACTAGAAGAAGAAGTTAAATTTTATCTTAATGAAAAATATTGTATCTGAAACAGACACAATAACCAAAATATGATGAAGGAAATATAATATAAATAGTTCTGAAAGTTGGGCAATGTAAACCTAAACTAGTAGTTTCCTTATCAGACATACCCAGCTAGGAAAATAGAACTCAACCATCAATTACTTTGTGAAAATAAAACTTTGTAAAATAAAACAATTGTCAAAGTAAAATAATTACAAATGAATGAAACATTCAAAGTATGTATACAACTGTAAAATTATCATAACATTCAGCATAATGAGCACATCTATCACCTTTAAAATTTAGGGTCACATAAGTAACTTATAATTACATTGGAATCACTGGCTTTTACCCTGTTTCTCTCCTGATACCAGGCAACCCGTAATCTGTCATTAAGAGTGAATTGCAGTTTCTACAGTTTCCACTCAGCATAACTATTTTGAGATTCATCCATCATGTAGCATGTGTTAATAAGTCATTCATTTTTATTGCTGAGCAATATTTATTCTGTGGATATACTGCATTGTGTTCATCTGTACACCTGTAACGGACATGTGGGTTGGTTTCAGTTTTTGTCTACTAATGAAACTGCCATGAACCATCTTGTACAGGTATTTCTATAAACATTTGTTTTTATTTCTCTTGGGTAAATACCTAGGACTGGAACATCTGGAACATATAGTAGGTGCACATTTCCGTTTTTAAGAAAATGCCAAACTATTTTCCAAAGTACTTGTGCTACCATATTACCCTGTGTTCCGTAGTATAAGAGATTTCTAGTTGCTCCACATCTTTGATAACCCTTGGTTTGCTCAGTCTTTGTAATTTTAGCTCTCCAATTGGTATATGAATGTTTTTAATTTGCATTTCCATACTTACTCATGATGAGCAAGTTTGTATGTTCTTATTTTCCATATGTACATCTACTTTGATGAAGTGTCTGTTCAAATTCTCTGTCCATTTTCTTATTAGTTTTGTCTTTCCTTATTTCTGTGTACTGAGAATTTTTGTATATTCTACATGGAAGTCCTTTATCAGATGATTTGCAAGATTTTCTCTCAGTCTGTGTCTTATCTTTTAAATTTTTTTAGATATATCTTTTGAATGAAAATAGTTTAATTTTGATGAATTCCAATTGGATGTTAATTTTTTAATGGGTCATACTCTTGGTATCACATAAGTAATCTTTGACCTAAAGTTGCAAGTATTTGTTGCTAGACCTTCTTATAGATGTTTCATAGTTTTAGCTCATATTAGCTTTATGTTCTATTTTGTGTACAATCTCTTAAGAAAATATCACATTTACATATCAAAATGAATAGCATATGATACTATAGTTTGATGGGCCTCATATGTGCCAAAAAATTAACTGTGATATAGAAATGAGGAAAATATTATGGATAAGATAATTTATAACATTAGAGGTCATAGCAATTTACACAGTTTTCTGTATTTGACGTATGTAGGTCATCTAAAAAAAGTAAATTAAAACTCAAAAGCTAAAAATTTTCGTTATAAGATGCATTGGTAAACTGTGCAATGTTGCTTGGTATAGATTAGCAATAAGTGTAAATTTTTTTCACATGCACTTTGTTTGCACTTTCTGGTTCTTTTGGCCAAACTCTTTTAAAAACATGTATTTTTTTGAATAAATAGATTTACAAAGACTCATAAAAATAGTAGAAAGTACCATTCATCCAATTCCTCTAAAGCTAACATCTTACATAAGTATAGTACTTTTGTTCAAAACATTAATAAATAAACTACTGGCTTTATTTTGATTCCACTAGTCTTCCCACTGATTTATTTTATTCAGTTCCAGGATCCAATCCAGGATATCACATCATTACATCCAATCAGCATTTCTCTTTAATCTCCTCTAATGGCTGGTTCTCAGTCTCTGTTTATCAGGCACCGAATATTTTCAGGAGTGCTGGTCAGATATTATGTAATATGTCCCTAAATTTGGTCTGTCTGCTATTTCCTCATAATTGCACTGGGGGCATGGGTTTGTGGGGAGAATAACACATAGGTGAAGTACCCTTTTCATCACATCATGTCAGGGGAACGTATCAATATGATTTATTTCTGACAACGTTCAGCCTGATTACTTGGTTAAGGTGGAGTATACCATGTTCCTCCTCTATGAAGTCACAATTTTTCCCCTTCCATAATTTTATTATTTGGAGGTGAGTTACTAAGCCCAGCCAACATCTAAAGGGACTGATTTATTTATTCAGTTATTTCTATCAGTATGGATGTGCACATATTTATGTTATACTTTGGTTGCTTCATCCAAACTTGCGTAGCCTGAATTATTGTTATAAGCCAATACCACATTGATTATTTTGTTGCTCAAATTGTTTTAGTTTTTCCATTGTGAGATCTTTCTGGATGGGCTGTATTTTCCTTTGGTATATCTCCATCATTTTGTTTATTTAACACTTCCTCTTCCCTGATTCATGGCCTTAAAAATATCTTTTAAACTCATATTTTCCCTAGAATAATAGAATAAACCAGTTCTCCAGGGAACGCTGATTACTTTTACTGGTGAATGACATTTAGAAACCAGGATCTGGTATGGGGTGCACTCATTCCTACTGGGGTGTCACTACTTCCAGGCTGTCTCAATAAACAGAGCTGGGTATTGTACGTATTATACTAGCCCAGGTATACAAATATATCTATAATTGTTTCTGCCCCTATTGATACATACACACATATATATCATCACATATGTATATATGTCATATATAATGTGACACATATATATCACATATATATGTGATCTGTATATCACATACGTGTATATGTCACATATAACCAGTTCATGTTCATTTTCCTGACTCTAATATAGTAGCACAGGGTTTATTCTAGCCCTCCTTCCCTTGCTTATATATTACTTCACTCTCTCCTACAGTGAGAAATTTGCTTTCTACCATTGTCTATGCATACACTTATTTTTTCAATCCCAGTATACAGGCATAGCCATTTTAAAACTGCTAACCCATAGCTCTATAAGAAGCCCCTGTTTCCATGCAGGCTGCTCGTTAGGGTCCACCCTGAGCTGCTAGAGGCCTCTCTCCAGTACTTACACATGGGCCTGACGTCTCTGAGTCAGCAAAGCCGTGTTGCTTGGGGGGTTGGGGATTGATGGGAATCTGGCTGCTTCTGCCACATTTCTCTTGCCTCCAGCCAGAAAATTTTCTGCTATTTAAGGGCTCATGTGATTAGATTGAATCCACCTATATAATCCAGGATATTCTTCCTATTTTAAGATCTATAATCTAAGTACATCTGAAAAGTTCCTTTTTCCATATAACATAACATAACATAATATAACATAACATAATGTAATATAATATATTCATAGATTTCAGGTTCTAAGTCATGGACATCTGTGACAGAGGGCATTATTCTGACTAACACACTAGCTAAATCTTCTTAACGGTTTATATGGTGTGTATATAGTTTCCAAACAAGCAAATACCCAGGACCTTACCTGTTTCTCTTTGTAGATTCCTGTCTAGATTTTGAGTTGATTTTTTTTTTAATCTTGTAACAACATTTCTCTGAAGAGTTCAAGAAAAATTGCTACTTTGTATTTGTCCAGCCTTTTTTGTTATAACTGTGAGAGTGCTGCCCATTTCTATTCTGTGAATCAGAGCTGAAACTAAAAGTCTAGGTCATTTCTCATTAATATTGATGTTTTAACTATATTCAGATATCCTATGAATTTACATTAAAGTTTACATCACAGTCTCAAACTGGTATCACTTATATCTGCCCTGTGAATAAAGATGAATTTTAAAATTATAATTATACCTGGGGGGTTAATTATATGAGTAGAGATTTTCATAATGTCCTTCTGGCTCTCAGAGTGATATTATGGGTAGTGTAGTATATCTTCACTAATGTTTTCACAATTTCATTATCCCAGTATGTTTCTAATATAATTATAGTATCCTCTCTAAAACTTTATCAATGAATTAAGTTGGATACTCATACATAAACCCTGATATTTAAACCGTGTAATATTTCATCTCTAAAAGCTAGGCATTCAAGATACAATACACATTTCAGCTTTTTCAGATGTTTCAGGAGTCGCAAAATGCCATTGATTATGAAATGTTTGTTTGACAAAGTGATCCAATTTCAAAAATTTTTTCTCTGCAAAGAAATTAAGATTGGTTAATTTTTTCACCTTTCTTTGTAATGTTCATTTTAAGGTATTCTTGTTGCTCAAAATTTATATTTGCTTTAGGTTCAAGAAATTTTGGCAAAATACATAAATTAATTCCTTTTCTTAAAATGTAAAATATGTGATATGAAAAGGCCTGCTAATACTCCTCAATGAAGAAAGTCTAAAACTGTGAGAACTAGATAGGACTTTAAATCTGGGAAATATTATGGTTAATTTCTGACCTGAAATATACTGTATAAGTACCTGGAAACCTTCAAACAATAAAACTCCTGGTGCAGTGCCCAAACCTTGGCAATTAAGGGAAGCCTTTCTTGAAAGGCCACAGAAACTTCTTCCTAAGTGTGGGACCTTGAGAGATGAAATTCTGGGATAAAGAAATGAGGAGAAATAATTACTGTCTGGTAGTGTGAGTGATAAAGAGGGAAAAATCTATGCTTGCCAGGAAGAAACACATGCTCATAAGAATTTTCAAATATCAGTAGTATCAACAGATAAATAATTATACATTGCTCACATTTCTTGCCTTTATTCCTCACTAGAAAGGTAGAATCCAAATGGTTACCAACCCCCTCTCCTGCTTCCTGTTAGGAGTGCAGAATGGCTAAAGTCGAGAGTATTTTATTTTGACAAAGACTGTCTCCCTGACCCAACTCGAGTGAACCTTCTAGCAGCCTAAAATCTAGTCCCTGGGAAAACCCAGCTCCCCTTCACCTCCTGTCTGGAAAAGCCCAAGGCTCCCCAGTAAATTACCTTTTGTGCTGGTCAGCACTCTGAAAATAGGTCTGTGACCTCCCTTTCTTAGAGCATCATGAATCCTATGATAAATGATAAATGTGTCCTCTGTCTCTTCCAGGTGATATGTATCTCTTTGAATCCAAGGACCCAAAAACCATGTCTCTGAAGTTTCTCCATCAGGAAAGATAGTTTCCCTGTCTCCCAGTCTCTGTTAGAGAGGAAGACTCTAACTTTGATAAATGCCAGTGACCAGACCTGGTTGGCTTAATTGCAGTGACATTGACAAGCCCTCTTAGCTGTCTTTTATCGTTTTTCACTTCCCTGATTCTACTTGAGCCCCCACCCTCTCCTCTCATATTCCCTCATTCTCCCTTTAAAATGCCCTTTCACCTCTATGCAAATTGAGGTTGAGCTGAGTTCATGCGAACCCTCTTCTTTGCTTCAGTACTTACTGCCTTTGACTAGGATCTCACTGTGTTTATCTCTGACAGTGTCAGCTTCCTAATGAGTCTGACCTTGGACTGGATAAAATAAATATTCTGTGAAAGAATAATGAGAGGATAGTGTTGAGGAAAATAAGAGAAATGGGAAAAGTGCGGGGAAGGCTATGGGTTTTCTGAGAAAATTAAAAGATTTTACAAGGCAGAAGAAGTGAGGAGCCTGAAGAATCTGGATGAGGCATGGTGGCTGACTACTTGAGGAACTTGTAGAGGAAGCTGAGGGCCAGAGAGGGTGGGGCATTAAGGGACCCGGGTGTGGTGTTGGTACCTGATCAGGGTCCTACCTGTCTCCTGGCTCACTCCCAAGACTCTCTTGGTGGGTAAGATCCCAGTCCCTTGGACTCACCTGAGGCTAAATGTCTCACCAGCCTGGTGGGATGGGGATATTAGTTAAAATTAAGATTATTTATATAAAGTAAAGGAGTAATTTTTTTTTTTATGTTTTGGTTGAAGATAGTAATTTATCCCTGTCTAAATAGTAAATTACATTTGTGAATTTACTAGGAAAAAAGAGAGAGAAGGTTGAGGAACTAAGTTACTTTTATATTTTGAAAACTAGCCATAAATTATGCATTGCTGTATCTATGATACTAAACTTGATAAAAATATGTTTTAATTAATCGGCTTTAGTTGAGTGCATACAACCTGGTGCTAAATGAAACAAAACAGGCCCAAAATATAGTCACTTGTGCTAAGCCCACATCACAAAACTAAGATTTAATACCCATCCTAGCAGCAGTCTCAACCCCTCCCTCAGGAATGTAACCTTTAATGAGCCAACTTGGATTACCTGGTCAACACCAAGTGAGGTAACCTGCCCATAGGTCCCTTCCATTCCACCTTGCCTAAAACAACACTGTTTGCTAATAATTTCCCTTTATCACCGCTTCCCACCTTTAAGAATATATTCTACAGTTTGGTGGAGCTCTTTTCTATTTGCTAGATGGGATACTGTCCAATTCATAAATAATTTATGAAGCCAATTAAGTCTTTAAATTGTACTTGTTGAATTTAGTTTTTTAACAGATTTTGTGGCAGTGATGGGATTAAAAGAGGCTTCCTATGGCTTCAAGGACAATGAGAAATATGGGCGTGGTCCTTACAAACCCCTCATGGACTTTGCTGTTTCTGACCACCTGCTGTGGTAACTTCCCTCAGTTCTGAGCTCCAGTCACTTTGCATTGAGCTCTCAATCTAATTGGCTTCAAGGGCCAAATGGTCAGCTTGAGCTGGCAGATGATTAATCTGGAATCCAAGTCCCTAGACCTTGGTTCAGTGTACCATTCCCCAGTCTTTTAGAATCCCTTCCCAGTTCCAGTTCACAGTCCCCATGTACTGGGTCTGCTGGCTTAGTTCATGCTGGGAGTTGCTGGCGGTATTCATGGCCTTATCTTGGCCAGTTCACAGTAATACCTATTGGTTATTGCTGGTATGTTAAAGTGCATGTTTGTGTGTCTTGTTTTATGTAAATAAGCATAGTGGGCACATCTTACACACCCAAAGGCAGTTGGAGTGCTTGCCACCTAACTCAAAGACTCTTGTGTTAGGATAAGATGGTCATCAAATGGGGTAGACTGACATTAGGTCACCCGCCCCAACCTCAAAAAAATTTCTGTGCAATGAAGTACACTATTAAAATGCACAACCCCCAAACTAGTGGCACAACCATTTGGGGTATTAATTCAACTCTGAGAAACCCATAGGCTTAGCTAATGGGATCCTTAATTTCTAGAGTCAAGCGTGCCACCTTCTGTGTAAAAACTATGGTCTCAGAAGCTAAAAATATCTACCAAAAATGGCCAAAATTTTACTAAAGACAACAGAAATTTGTCTTGATACTGGTTAGGTTGGGGACCCAAAATTAACTAGGAAGAGAAGTATTTGTTTAGGCTGATTCCACAAAGACACCATATCAAGAGTTCATATTTTAACTAACATGAAAGGCTTCCTTCTTCTATTTCTTTCCATTACTCTGGCATTGGCCTAGAAAGACAATATCCTCATCTGTACCTCCTAATACATTGCTAAGGGGGATAACCTCTAGAATTTAGAACAAGTATTTCAAGCCAGAATAAAACTTAGATGACCCCTGGCTTAAACAGACAAGTGCAACAATCCCTTTGAATGAATCCATTAGTGACACTACCTCAGTGGATATGGTTTGTGCCCCAACAGGACTTTTCTCTGTCTGTGGTGATTATCATTTCCCTGGGCCTTCAAACACATAGATGGCTGGCACATAACTGGCCACTGTCATGTCCTTAAGTTTCCACAAATGAACTAAGACACCTCATTAGTTTCCTCCCCTGAATTTACATCACCAAATAAAAAAGTAATTACGAGGAGGTATTCATGATTCAGGAATTTCATCCTTTGGCAGGGCCCTATATCTCTAGTTAGGAGTAAACACAAATGAGGTTATAATCAGGATCCTTTCTTTAATTCTTGAAAATATTACAGAATCTGCTGCTAAAACAACAGTTGCTCAACAAAATTCTTAGACTCCCTGGCCAAGGTTGTTCTGATAATAAGACAGCTCTTGCTATCTTCTAGCTGAGCAAGGAGGTGTTGTGCAGCGGCCAACACCACCTGCTGCACTTGGATTGACATTTCTGGGGAAGTTGAGACTCAGTTACATAAGATTTCTGAGCAAATCACTTGGCTTAAAAGGTGATTCCTTCAGCAGGTCTTTCTTTGACTTATTTGTTTTGATTGGTTTGGGTCCTGGGGTCCATGGCTCTCAAGTATACCCCAATATTGGGAGTTATCTTGTTGATAATGTGATAGTCATAGTGATCTCCCTGGCATGTTGTATTTTCTCAAAGGCTTTAAATGCATGCTTATAGCTGCTAACCACCAAACAAATGATCTCCCTAAGACAGATGTCAGAAAAGGGTCAAAGAGAGAAATGGAACAAAGAGACCAACTTAAAAACTTGCGAGCCTGAAGTTGTGGCTTATGAATATCACAGAGATTATGCAAAAACGTTATGACCTGTGCTGTGTGAACTACAGAGCAGTATCTGGGAGAGGCACTAATGCCCTAAATTTTGAGCACATCTTTCACTTAAGCTGAGAGTCTGATCAAAAGCTGGAATTGTTAAAAAAGAGACACACACTCAAAATGGAGTCACTTTACTAAGCCCTCGTCACCAAACCAAGTCTTAATACCTGGCTAATTAGACAAATTAAGGCGACCTTGCCTGAAACAATACATTCTTTACTAATAATTTCCTTTTCTGCCTCTTTTCTGCCTTTAAAAACCTTTCCTTGTCTACATCTCAGCAGTGTTCCTTTCTATCTGCTGAATGGGATGTTGCTTGATTCAGGAATCATTTAATAAAGCCAATTAAATCTTTAATTTTACTAGGATTAATTTAATTTTTTAAGCACTGGGCATGGGTGAAATATTGTACTCATTTGATTTCTGCTACGATCTCTGTACAATCTATTTTGGGATTCTTGGATTATCATCATCTTGTCTAATTGAGACCATTTAGCAATTATCAGAAATTATTTCTTTTATAAAGCAGAGAGGAAAAAAAAAAGTAGGTTAAATCATCAATGTGTATAATAAAAAAATTGGTTGAAACTGAGAACTAAGATTTTGGAATCTTATCAAAATGGTAAAAGCCAGGAAGTATTTGATTAGATATCTGAATTTTACTGTTCTGGATAGGATTGAAGAGTTGGGTTCAACATAAACATTGTTCCTTTGCTCTGGGAAAACCATGAACATTTGCCATTGAGTTATTCAACTGCAAAGCAAAGACCCATTCTAGCATGAGAACATTTGAAAAGTTCAATGGGAGTTTCTCTGATGCTCAGAACAACTGAATTATTTCATGTTATAAAGGTTATCTGTTTTTAGAAGTGTCAAAACTCTTTGAAATAACTTTTTTCTAAACATAAATTTAGGCCAAGCTCTGATTGCAAACCACTGTTGATCCTAGAAAAGGTGATGTTACTATTCAAGCACTTGTTCCTGAGACCAGGAATTAAGTCAAGACTATGGAAAGAAGGAGCCTCACAGCAGATCTTCATTCCTTTCCAGAGAAGGACATTAAACTTTGAGGAATGGAAGAGTAGAAATGGACAAAAATGGGTAGTAATCAGAAGGTTATAAATTCTCTGTAAATATAAGTTTTAAATGAATACAGGAAAAAGAAAGATAACATATGGATGTACTGTATTTAACTTAATTCAGACATTGTGATATACAGTACTTGGTACATGTATGCCACTTCTTGCACAAGTTGTAGGCTTCCAGAATAAAAAAGAAATGTATAGATAACTCTAAACTTTCTCCTGAATGATAGAGAAGTTGTACATGGGTCTTAGTCCATTTGGGCTGCTTTAACAAAATGTAGATTAGGTAGCTTATAAGTAAGAGACATTTATTTCTCACAGTTCTAGAGGTTGGAAGTCCAAGATCAGGGCACCAGCCTGGTTAGGTTCTGATGAGGGCACTCACAGACTGCCAACTTCTTACTGTGCCCTCGTCTGGTAGAAGGGGCAATGGAGCTCTCTCAGGCCTCTAATATGTCAATAACAGTGTTAACTTCATTCATGAATGCTCTGTTCTCATGATCTAATCACCTCCCTAAACTCCCACCCCATATCCTAATCCCATCACATTGGATGTTAGGATTTCAACATATGACTTTGGGGAATCACAAACATTCAGACCATAGCAGCATGGTATCCAATTAGAGCCAGAGTGACAGACAATGTCCTGGACAGTGTAGGTTTTTAAACCTTTCTCCATGGTCTAAGTTAAGTGGCTGCACTTTCTTATCACCCTCAGCAACCTGGACATCCTCTGTGGGTAACTCAGCAATATCTAAACAGATGTGCAATAGAACAAAGGTCGATATGACTGTATATTGATGTTTTACATCTGGTGTAACCTAAGTAACCCGCCTCTGAAGGACATATCCATGTTGGGGTAATGAACTTTGCTGTGATTATCTGTCTCTGTCTGTGTGGCAAAGATAATGGGATTGTGGTTATGGAGAATGGGTGTTTTCACCTGAAGGGAATATACATCCCCCACCTTAATCAATAGAAAAGACTGATAATTAGAAATCAAATGAGGACTCTGACAACAGCCATTTTATTGGGTTAAAGAGCTTTTCTTTGTTAACCTTTTGTATCTTGGTGCTTCCTTATAGACAAAAAAAAGTAAAATAAAAAAATAAATAAAAATAAATAAAAGAAGCTTCGAGGTACTCTGCTGTTGGGGGTTAGTGAGCCTCTCTCTGTTCATCTAAGCCAGATACTAAGTAGGAAAAGCCTCCAGGTCCATGCATGTCACAGTAGGATCAACGATAAGTTTCTTTTATTATAAAATATCTTCTTAGCATTTCTAAGGTTTTAAATTTCTTGGTAAAATGTTGCAGACTTTCTTAAGGTATGTAGCAGAGAGTTAAAGGTGAGTTTTGGTGAAAATCCTACATGAAGCTCTGTTTCTTCCCTTCTTGTGAAGAGGTGTTGACAGCTTTTGTTACAGGCATTCATGTCAGTGATATATAGCAAACGTCTTACAAGAAAATGTCTCCCTCCTAGGCAGAAGACAAATTGTTCCCTGACCAGGATAAGAAAGATAATACTTCCCTCTAAACTGAAGGTTAGGCAGATTTGCCAGCATCTCCATTATAAGATTGGGGGTTTCCTAAGTTCTGGTTTCCTAAGTCTGTATGTAGGCAACATCTACCTGGGCCACTCAGTCTCCCAGAAGGGACTGATGCAAGGAAACCAGTGTAAACATGAAGCTTAGACTGCCTGTTGGGCCAGGCATAATAGAGTCTTTTGTCTCTGACTAAGATTCTCAGGTCTTCTGCCAGCACCTATGAAACTGTGGCAGACTCACTTGTTAGTTTATAAGTAGGGAAAAATCTCAGAGACTCCACAATTCTGGAGAGTAGGGTTCTTGACAAAACTTTGGACAATAGTGAAAATGGAGAGTCCTGTTCACATCTGAAGAACCCACAGTGATGCTGGCAACACAAGGGAGGCCTCTACATCTGATCTGGGAGAGAGGGTTGTGCAAGATTTTATCTTTGATGAGAGCAACCCCTGTTTCCAACACACACATACATTATTCAAAATAAAAGTCATAAATTATAAACTACATGAAGTATAATAATGTCCAGCAAAGTCTGGTTTGTCCCATGATGACAACTTTGATGCTTTCCAAAAACTAATTGTCAATATGTACAAATATATATTTTCTCACCGTATTGATGGCAATGCTTCGGGGTTATAATCAGTGTCTATTCTGACAGCAACATGTGTGGACTATGCTAGCTGTAGTTGGAACATCATCCCTGATTCTCATCAAAATATCTGTAAATTGGTGAGTGACTTAATTGTTATAATGTATTATTCACATTTCCATTTCTTTCTTCCTCAGTTTCAGGCAAATATTAATAAAACATCCTATTAAAATATTTTGGCACTGTGTTTCTAATGTTACCCCTTTGTTGATGACCTTCTAATTTAACTTGATTTGTATCAAATATCTTCTGTTTTCTCTCATATTATTCACATTTTATATTAATTTGCTCTTCAAGATCAAAATGTCCCAAATGAACACTTACTTCACCTATAAGTCTCCTTTTGTGATTCATTCCAATCTACCCAATTCAATTATATATATATATATCCTTGACCTGTTGCAACTCACTATAAAATGTCCTTTAGAACCCTTACTATTTTCTTATTTAACTAGTACAATAGCCTGGTGCCTAACTTCAGGCTTAATCGCTGACTATGCTCTTGCCTCTCAGGTAGCATTTTCCATGTTGTAGCTTCTATCACTCCCCATAATCCTCAGCAAAAGGTTCAGGTTTTGTCCTGGAGTAGCCCGGCACTGACTCTAACTTCAGTATACTTCATGGGCCTTTGCTTTAGCTGCACCTACACACAGATCCCTGACACACATATACCTTGAAAGCATGACACGTGAGCTTTTCTTTTGCCTGGAAAGCACTTTGCTCCATCGTCAATTTGGCTAATGCCAATATGTCATTCAAACCTAGCTTCTTCCTGTGAGTGTTTTCAAATTTATCCCATCACCTGGAGGGGATCCCTGTTCCAGATCCCATGTCAATTATTGTATATGTCACAGTTTGTAGGCTCTTTGAATTGTGGTAGGGTCTTTTGTTGGGTGGCTGACAAGTGACGGGATGAGGGCCTTGGAAGTACTTCAATGTTATTTATTTTTCATATTTCTACTACATCCTAAATGAAACTCCAATCACATTTTATTCATCATTCATCATCTTAACATGCTCTACTTCTCAATTGTGTTTGTGGGTGGGTAGATGGGATAGGGGCCCACTATGGATGGTAAAATTTTGTTTTGAAATTTCATTAGTATTTAATATTATTAAAATATAAATATTATCAACATGGAATTCTGATGGAAAAAATCCTGAGTATATTTGGTTTAAATTGTGAATACCTGATCATTTTATGTTATCTAGGAAGTAGCTTATTGGAGAGACACCACTTCCTTTTGGTAATGGTGCAGCACTGTAACCAGAGGAAGTGATTTCTCTAACAAAAAGATGTTTAATACATAAGGCTGTCAAAGAATGAATACACAAGGCAATAGACACAATGATGTATTGACACATTCCTTAATGCTTATTTCCTGTTTTTCCACTTCTGGAACTTACTTTCTGGCAGAGGATTTTTCTGTTTTCTTTTGTTTTTCTCTTATAAGTAGAGAAAAATAACATATTTAGCTTCCTCCACAGAACCAAGTAACAAAGAAATCAGGAGTTAGTATCATGGTAATTATAGCTGAGTCAAAGCAGTGACAGGAAGAATTTGTGGAGACTTTCATTTACTTTTCTGGAAGTGTAACATTCCATGTAAACACCACTTTACAGATTGATTTGATATATCATATTTGTGTTTATCAGGGAAACAGAGATATTTATTTTTCCACTGGAAGTTTTCCTAGTTTACCAAAAGAAATGTAATTAATCAAATTAATATGTTTACTTATTTGTCAGCACCTTGTTACAAATATAATCTTTATTTTTCCATCTCTTACCATAGAGTGATTACCTAGGAGATTGCTATTAAAGAAATTTCCACTCTGCTGAGTTAGTCTATATTGAATAGCTTAATGTTCCATACTGCTAACCTTTTAAGTATTCTTATAACATAATTGAAGGTGATTAAAATATCAGAGACTATGTACAAAATAATAAATATGCATCCATGTACCTTATCTGATCATTGAAAAGAAAAAACAAAGCAAAGCAATTCCTTTTCTTACCTGCTTATGATTACATCCGCGCGTGTGTGTGTGTGTGTGTGTGTGTGTGTGTTTTCATAAGTCTTATGGTCAGAACTGAGAGGATATTCCTATGCTAAGAGAACTATGATAATTTCTAGTGAACTATCTGTAATGATGCTTAATCCTATGATAAATTAGAGCTATTTTTTCGGAACACTCTTTATCACCCTACATTTTATTCTTTCACTTCATATTTTACTGGACATTCAATTAACTTTTGGTTTGGCAAACATTTGTGCTATACATAGGGGATACATTATAAATATTGGAAAAATAAGTAAAATTCAGGACCCTCAAGAAATGCATTGTTTCCTATGAAAGGTAAGCAAATAACTTAAGTACATAGTATATGTACTTATATGTAGTGGTAACTGTAACATAAAAATGTGTTTTGGATACAAAGAAAAAGTTTCATCTAATGAAAAGTTATTGTTGGAATTAAACAATCAAAAACAACAACAACAACAACAACTGCAGAGCAGAGATGATGGCCATGCTAAGAGTTGAAAAGTAATTGCAATTACTGGGTAAGTGAAGGAACTAATAAGAAAATAAGTACAAATACACGGAGGTATGAGATAGTGTGTTATAGTTCAAGAATGGCAAATAACTTTATATACAAAGAAAAAGAGAAATGGATAATCAATGCATCTTGGAGGAGAATTAGAGGTCAAATTAAGAACAAGTATGTCATGGTAAGAAGTTTAGGGATACCAGCAAAAAGACTTGTTAAGTATAATAAATACAGTATTTCTATTTTACTAAAAATCAGTTTACTTCAGTGTGAAATCAAATTTAGAAAAAGTGAGAAAAGTTTGGTGCCAGTAAGACCAGTTATGAAAGCGACATAAGAATATAATGGTTTTGAATATAGGTATCAATAGTGGGAAGGTATCTATAGAAAGTAAACCTGTATTTTTAAATGTTTTAAAAAACATATTGGTTTATTATATTTTGCCAGCTGTGTGTCTGTTTTATAACCACACACTCATGTATTCTGTGAAATAACCATATTATCATTGTCAACAATTTTCAGATGAAGACACATACAAAGAGAGCTTAAACCATTTTCTTAATGGTACAGACCTTGTGAAAGGTAGAGTTAGGATTTGGATCCTGGTAGCATAGATCCAGAATCCATGCTCTTAACCACAAACCATTCTGTTTCTTATGTTTAATCTTGTTTATAAGTGGAGGTATAGCACAAGAGGAGAAAAGGAAGATCTTAGGCTAAACCTCTGGTATCTGATTGAGCAAACAGACACCAGATAGCTATTATTAACTGTGATAGAGAATCCAACACATAAACTAGGTTCAGGATAAACTTCATATATACATAAGAATCTATAACAGCACTATCATGTCTCTTTTTTATTGAGATAAAATTGACAGCATATAACATTGTATTAGCTTCAGATGTACAACATCAGTCCATATACGTATATGTTGCTAAGTGATCATTGCAATAAGTCTAGTTATCATCTATCATCACACATAGTTAGTTTTTTTTTCTTGTGTTAACAACTTTTAAGATCTATTCTCTTTGCAAGTTTCAAATATACAATACAGTATTTTTAACTAGAATCTCCACACTGTATATTATATCCTTGGGGCTTATTTTTTTAAAAACCAGAAGCTTGCCGTTTCTGACCACCTTCATCCATTTTACTATGCCCACCCCCCCCAACAAGTTAGACCTTATAGTTGGTCATAAATTTGGAAGAAAATTTAGAAAAATAAAAGTTTGATCAGGGTATACAGTTTCAAAAGTTGCAATTTTATTCAATTTAAAAAGCCCCAAAGAAACAGTATTAATACTAGGGGAAATAAGTATATGTTAGAACATATGCTTCTAGCCAAGATGGAGTAACAAACTGAATTTACCCTCTAGCCATAAAAAAATTAAAAATCTTGACAAAATATTTGAAACAATTCTTTGTACAATGAATACAATTGTTTTGTCTAGAGCCATCCTCAAGTTCATGGAGTAGGAGAGAGAATCTAAGTAAAGCACAGTGGCTGAGTGATTTTAGGGGTTGGAGCTGAGCTGTGCGGGAGATCAAAATGGCTGCAATTTGTGGACAGGGCACCAGAAGAGGAAGCTAGATAGAGAATAATTCTAAACATATGCTTGGGAGTCCTCTTAAATATGTGGTTGAGTAAAAGCTACTCATGCATGAACTGAAACTCCAAAGCCTGGGCAACATGGATGGCAGAGCTTTAAGCTAAAATTTCCCCAAGTTCACACAAGGCTGGAAGACATTCATGACCCTACCAACCAGAAAATAATTTACCTGGTTGAACACTTGCATTTAGCAGAGAAGCAAGAAAGTTTATGTCTTAAGAGTAGGACAAAACTACCTTAGAATAAATATTAACACAAAATGACCACGATAATCAGAAAGCAAATCAACTGCCTGTTAGAACAAACTTTAACACCCTTTAAAAGAAGACAGAAAATGCAGCATATTCAAAGTATTTGGCATCCAATCAAAATTTTCTAAACTTACAAAGAAGCTCCAAGATGTAATCCATAATTAGGAGAAAAATTAGTCCATACAAACAGACTCAAAAATAAAAAAGATGAGACAAGATTTTTTTAATAATTATTATAAATAGACACCAGGATTTATAAACAAATGTAAACATAATAAGGATGTGAAAATGGAATTTCTAGATCAGAAAAAAATTACTGAATGTGAATAACAGTTGATTGGAAAATACAAAAGAAAATAATCATGTTCTGGAAGAAATAGTAATAAAAAGATACAAGATGAAGCAAGGAGAGGGAAACAGACTAGAAATAAGAAAAACAGAGTCACAGTAGCCTGTGGAAATATATCAAGAGATTCAACATCACTAACATTTTATTAGCACAACAAATGATATATAAAAATTTATGTACCATGACCAAGTGGAGTTTATTCTAGGAATGAGATTGTTTTGACACTCAGAAATCAATAAATGAAATTCACCATTAACAAAGTAAAAACAGGAAAAATCATGTGATCATCTCAATAGACTCAGATAAAGAATCTGATAAAATTAAATGTTCATTTATGACAAAAATCTCAGCATGTCAGGAGTACAAGGAAACTTATGTAATATGATAAAAAGCATCAGCAAGATACCAATAGTTATCATCATATATAGCGACAAAGACTGAACATTATTCTTATAAGACAGGGAAACGGCAAGGACGTTTGCTCTTACCTCTTCTAATCATAGTGTTCCAAAGTCCTATGTAGTGTGATAGGGAAAAAAAATAATAACAACATACTGATTAGTAAGTAGGAAGTAAAAATGGCTTATTTACAAATGGCATGATTTCATACATATAAATTTCTAATTGCCTATAAAGGAGGCATTAGAAAATTTAAGCTAATTTGTCAAGGAAAAAATAATACAAGTTCAATAGTCAAAAAGTAATTATAGTTCCATATTTTAGTAAAAAACTTAGAAAATTGAAATGAAATAAAACAATAAATATTACAAAAGCAACAAAACATGAAATACTTAGGGTGAAAATCAAATACGTATTAGACCTGTTTATTGAAAACAAAAAAAAAACAGTTGTGGAGAGATTAGAGAGAAGTAAAATTGCCTTTATCCTTAGATAAAATAATCCTTTGCATAGAAAATCTCATGGATTCCTCAGAGTGATTTCTGGGATTAATCACTGAGTTTTTCAAAGCTAAACATTATAAGAATCATATAAATAACCAACATCCTTTAAAAAAAGTTGAAGCTTTTCTGTCAGTCAATTGATTTACCAAACAATTACAAATTGTTTTGGGCTGGCCAAAAAGTTCATTCAGTTTTATTCTGTAATGTCTTACATTTTTCAATACTTTGAAAAATTTCTATTTAGGATGAATAGATGAAATATAGACATTTTTAGGGCAGAAAAATTGTTCTGTACAATACTATAACAGTGGACACATGTCACTATACATTTCCAAAACCAGTAGAACGTGCAACACCAAATAAACTCATGTAAACTATGGACTTTGGGTGAATATTAGGTGTCAATGCAGGCTCACTGATGGTAGCAAATGCACACTCTGGTGCAGGAATGATGATAGTGTGGGAAAGTTGTGCATGTTTGGGGACAGAAGGTACATGAGAATTTTCTGTACTATCTGCTTGATTTTGCTGTGAACATAAAATTACTCAAAAAAGATTATTAATTTTAAAAAATTAATAAAATTGCCATTTATAATATCACTAAAAAACAATACATCTAGGGACTAATTTATACAATAAAGGCAAGATTAGGACATGGCTGACTATAAAACATGGCTAAGAGAAATTGAAGAAACCCTAACTAAATGAAGAGAGATACTATTTTCATGAATGGGGGAAATCAATATTTCTAAGATTCTTCCCAAATTTATTTTCAGAAATCAATGCAATGAAATGCAAATCAAAATCCCATCAGATTCTTTTTTTTTTTTTTAGGAAAACAAGAAAACAGATTGTAAAGCTATTTAGAAATACAAATGAGTTAAAATAGCTAAAACATTTTGAAAATAACAGAGTGTTATGACTTAAAATACCTGATTCTGATTTACTATACAGCTACAATAATCAAGACAGTATGTTACTGGCAAAAGGATAGACACAGAGATCAGTGGAGTAGAATAAAAAGCCTTGAAATAAATCCACATTTATATATGGCCAATTGATTTTTGACAAAACTGCCAAATTTATTCAATGGGGAAAGGCTAATCTTTTCAAGAACTTGTGTTGGGAAAACTGGATATCCATAAGAAAAAATAAACCTCAATCTTTGCCTCTCACCATGTACAAACTTGACTTGAAAAGGATCAAAAACTTAAATCTATAAGTAGAAAACTTCTACAAAAAAAATTCGCTAAAATTTTTTGTCGTGAGGGTAGCTGAATTTTTCTTAGATATAATGCACTCCATAAAACTAAAGCACAAATGCTCCCCAGGTGTTCATAGACACATATTGATAACACTAAACTGATGATTTTTAAAGTGTAGACTAAATATATGACATTTTTAGATAAAGAAATTAATAAAATTAACCCATCAACAATAGAAATCTATACCAAACAATGAAACAAAGTGGAATAATTAATGTAAAAATGTTTAAATAACAAAAGGTAATATCCAGAATATTCTGAGGAAACTCTTTAAGGAAACATAAAATTCTCAGGTTATGAGCAAAATGTTCTGTATCATTGAAATAGTTGGAAAACTTCCTAGTTCATTAAGGAATACCAGAATAACCTTGATATCAAAAACTGACAGGATGAACAATGAAACTCCAGATATATCTCACAGCCAAATATAGTTGCCAACATCTTAATTTAATTCTAGCAAATCAAATTCAGCAGTATATTAAAAATTATGACAAAGTACAATTTATTCTAGGAACCAATGCCTGATTCCACATTAAATTTTTTTTGTAATTTACAGTTGCAACTTTCAGCACTTTCTAAAGTCCTTGCACTCACAAAAGAGCATTTATATAAGTGAGATGTATACACTGACTAAATTTCTTTATATTTTAAAAACTCATAAAGTAAAAGAGGCCTAAGAATAAGAACTAAGTAGAAAAACCTTTTCATTTCTTCTGGGTTTTCCTGCATCTTTCTTGCAGGTGCAATTATATCCCCTTATTTTGGATTACCAGGTAAACATCACCTTATAATCTTTGGCGCACAATTTCTCCATTTCCAGAGTTCCTCCAATTAAAGAAATAGCTGTACATCCCCCAGTTAAACTAATATTAAAAAAAAATAATCTATGACTACATTGTCCTCTGTCTATTCTGTACAAATTCTAATGGCTTCATTGTGTAGTGCACTCATCTCTCATGGGCCCAGCAAGAATGCAGGTTAAGGATGAAGAGCACTGCTGTTGAAATTATTTTAATTATTTCCCAATGATTATATTTTCCAGTAATCTTCTTTAGAAATAAAATTCAATTTTAACCCTGAATTCATTTTTAAGAGTTTGCCTATTGTATTTTTAAACTGTTTCTTTTAAAAACAGATTATGAAATAATTCAAACATAGCAAAAAATTTGAATGCCCAATTTAAGACAGATCACACATATTTGTATCCCTTTGTCTCTTCCTCATCAGATTCTCCAATCTACCTCAGTTCTCCCCCAAAGAATCAATAGTTCACTCTTGTGGGCATTCTTTTTTTTTAATTTTTTCACTCTTTTGAATACATTACAATCACATATAGAATTATTTTACATAATTTTAAAATTTATATGAATACCATTGTATTGCATGTTTCATTTTGCAATTTGCTTTACTTTATCCCATGGGGCTTTTACTTTGAGATTTTTCTATATTGATACTTATAGTTTTACTAATTCATTTTCACATTACATAGTACTTCATCATATAAACATTTAAAAATATTGACTCACTATCAACAGTGTAGGGCATGTAGACTTTTAGCTACTATGGGAAATGTTACAAGTGATCATCCATGTATATGTTGCCCTGGACACACATGAAAGAATGTTTTAGCAGTTGCATTGCTCAACCTGTGGGAATCTGCATCTTCAGCTTTGGTAGATATTGATGAATTTCTTTCCGTAGAAGTCGTGTAATTTTCATAATCATCAGGTGTATTTGCGACGAGATTTCTCTTGACAGTATTTCTCTTTATGGAATACAAACTGCCAGTCATTCGTCACTCCCAGGAATTCTTTCCTTCCAGTGAGGGTCATCCCAGGCTCGTCCTAGTAAGATGCTGCACCATGATGGGAGCAGGGTTCCCTGTATCAATGTGTGGAAAGCATGAGCTGCCGACTCAGTCCAAGGTACAAGTGATTCCCCTTGGGGTGAAGTCAGGATGTCAAGGTGGGAGCTTTACACTCCCATTCAGAGCCATCTATCAAACTACAACACTCTGGACTTAATCATTTTAAATACACTGGCTGTTCAAATTCAAGAGTCTCGCTATAGCATTCTGTCACTCTTTCTTGGAAACTTGATAAGCTGTAGTATCCTTTCACTGACGAAACTTAGCTGTCCACTCACGGTAGAATTACAGCCACACTGTAGTACTTGTGCATGTAGAGATGTTTACTTTGACCAAATTTACTCAAAAACTCATAAAGTAAAAGAAGCATAAAGATAGGAACTCAGCTCTCAGATTTTCTACATTTATGAAAAGGATAAATTTTACCTTCATATTTACCTGCATTACATCTTCTGACTTAAACTTTTATAATATCACATAATGTTTTCACCGTAGTTCCTTTAAGTTGTGAACTATAATAATTGATTAATATAACACCTTTACATTGTTGTAGTTAATATCTCTTACACACACAGTGTATTATATTTCCATAACATATTTTTGTGATCTTTTAAATAATTTTGTATAGGATTGTTGCATTGAAATTCTTATGATATTTTGGTCTTGTGCACGTTTGGTTTTGTGCCCTTTTTTTAAAAAAATAAGATTGAGGTATGTTTTCTTTGATACATAAACATAATTCAGAAACATCTTATTTTATTTTCTAGACAAATTTAGTAACACTGTGATTACCTAGTCTTTGAAATATTGGAAAAAATCCTTGGAGAATTAACCTGATTCTGGTGGCTTTTTGTATGAGGTAATTCTTTATATCTTTTTCTATTTTTATCTGAGGATTGGCATAGTTTGATGTTCTGATTACACTTGGGTCAGTTCTGGTAAATCAGATTTTACTTTACATTTTTTCTATTTTATGTGCATTTTCAAAATGGCTCCACTTTTTAAATAGTATCCTGTAATGATGATTATTTCCCTTGAAATATATTTTTAAAGTATTTATGACTTCTGCTTTATTAATTATTTTGGTTAGTGTCCTGGTATCTTATTGATGTTTCAAAGAAAAATAAATATGAGTTTATATGTTTTACTTTTCTATTTTTACCTTTATCATTTTCTGCTTTTATCTTTGTATTCTGAATTATTATTTTTCTAGATTGTTGAGGTGTGGATTCAATTTATTCAATTTATTCATTTTTATTATTTATATTGATCAGTGTAAAAATTTAAAGCTGGGCATTTTTCTTTGATAATTGCTGCAATTGTTTTCTGTGAATTCTTATAGGTATTTCATCATCATTATTTCTTAGAAATTCTACAAGTTAGCTTATATTCTCTTATTTACCAAGGAGTTGTTTAACAAAGTTTTTTCCCCAATTTTCAAACAGGATAATTTTTATTTTTGTATTTTTGCCAATAATAACTAGATTTACTACACCATGATAAAAAGTTTGTATTATTCCTAAATTATGGCATTTTGAGCTTTTCTTATTGTCTTGATATCTTGTCATTTTTTTGTGACTTCCATATGCAGTTTAAAGAACTTGTATTTTCCATTAAAGTTGTTAATTAATGTTATAGGTCTATATTTTGATTATATTAGTAAAATGTTATATATCCACGCTTATTCTTGTTATTTTGCCCTTTTGTATACTAAAAGTGGTATGTTAAAATCTACCATTATGAATTATTTTTCTATTTCTCCTTTCATCTTCTGTATTTTCTTTTTCATTTCTCTCCATAAGTTTGGTTGTATGTGATTTGGCGCATAGATATGCATCAAGTAGAACTGTCACTTTTAGCATTGGTGCATGTCCTTTTTTCTCACTTAATGCTTTTATAATGTAATTTTAACTTACATGATATCAGGTGTCTTGTGAGTATTGCTTACTCTTTGCATGATAAGCATATTTGTCCATCTGTTTAGTTTGAGTGTCTCTGAATCATTTTTCTATGGTTAATATTTTACATACAGCATAATTATTTAAGCAAATTTGAAAATAATTTACTTTGAATAAAAGAGCTATGTCAATTGACATTGATGGATATGAATGATATTTTGGATCCCTGTCATAATATTTTTAAATATTTATTGAGGTCTAATTGACATATGCAAATTGATAAGCTTTGATTTATACATACACACACACACACACATATATATATATATATATATTCACAATATATACTGTCTTAAAATGATCCTCACATTTAAGACAAAGAACATAGCCATCACTCCAAGTTTCCTTATGTCTTTTCACAATCTTATCTTCCTATTCCTCCCATAAATCCCATTCCCAGTCACTTATGGCTCTATTTTGTCACTCTAGGTTAGTTTGTATTTTCTAGAATTTTATAGAAATGGGGTCATAAAAATCTATGCATTTTTCTCACTTAATTCATGCAGCATAATTATTTTGAGATATATCCATGCTGTGAATACCAATAATCTATTCCTTGTTTACTGCTATGTAGTATTCCCTTGCACGAATAAATGACATCTGTTTAATCATTCACTTGTTGATGAATAAGTTGGTTGTTTCTAGTTTGTTTTTTTCTATTACAAAGCTTTCTCTAGGATAAATATATAGAGGTAGAACTGATAGATCATATGGTAGGTATTCATGTAACATTTAAAGAAACTCTAAACTTTTCCAAATGGTTGTACCCTTTTACATTGAGAATACCAGCATATAAGAGTTCCAGTTCCTCCACATCCTTTTCAATATTTGGTATTGTCAGTCTTCTTAATTTTAGCCACAGTAGCTATGTATTGGAATCTCATCATAGTTTTAACTTGCATTTCCCTACTGATTATTGTTGTTGGATATACTTTCATGTACTCATTTGCCATCTGTATATCTTTTCTTGTAAAGTGTCTATTCAATACTTTTTTCACATTTAAAAAATTGGTTACTATGACTATGATTATGATCTTTGTATTTTGAGAATTCTTATGTATCTAGATGCAAGTCATTTATCAGCCATATGACTGGCAAATGTCTTTATCTGTGATTTATCTTTTAATTCTCTTAGTGGTTTTTTGAATAGTGGAAGTTCTTGATTTGATGAAGCTCAGCATAATTAATCATGTTTTTCATCTCATGTCTAAGAAATCTTTATCTAAACTAATATTATAAATATTTTCTCCTATGATTTCTCTTAGGTTTTACATTTGAGCCTCAACTAATCTTTTCATATTGATTGAAGAAATTTTGTTTCTCCATTTTTTTTTGTTTGATTGCTTGCATGTGAATATCCAATGGTTCCAGCACCATTTATTGAAGAAACTACCATCTTTTCACTGAACTAAAATTAACACCCATGTGAAAGATCAGTTATTCAAAGCTGTGGAGATCTATTTCTGGACTCTCTATGCTGTTGTATTTATCTATTTGCATATTTTTTTATTGAGACCACATGCTCTGGATTACAGTAATTTTGAAATCAGGTGGTGTTAGTCCTCCTAATTTGTTCTTCTTTTTCAAGTCTATAGAATTGACTGACTATTCTATTATATAGCATTTGTATTTTCTTATATACTTTAGCATCATTTTATCAACTTCTACAAAAAATGTGCCAGGGTTTTGATGGATATTTTGTCTAATCTATACACCAATTTTGAGATAATTGATATAATAATAGAGTCATGTGACTCATTGACCTGGTAAATCATGCCAATGATTTAGATCTTTAAATTCTTTCAGTGACATTTTCAAGTTTTTAGTGTTCAAGTTTTTCATAACTATTCTCAGATTTATGTCTCCATATTTTATATTTGACAATATTATAAATAACTGTTTTTATTTTGAGTTCTGATTGTTTACTGTTATATAGAAATATTGTTAACTATTGCTACCTTTATAAACTCAATGATTATTTCTTATAGGTTTTTTTGTAGATTCTATTGAATTTTCTACCTAGATTAACACATTAGTTATGATAAAGACAGTCTTATTATTATTATTTTTTAATCTGGATGCATTTGACCTTTTCTCTCTTGCCTTACTTAATACATTATCTAGAACCTCTAGCACATTTTGTGTAGAAATGGTGAGAGCAATTGATTTTGATTTTAGGAGAAAATAATTAAGCCAGGTACTATTCATCTCTTAGGTGTTGGTTTTTGGTAGATTCCTTCTATCATTTTGAGAAACTTCCTTATATTCCTAACTTATTGAGAGAAATGATTAGAAATGGATGTTGGATTTTGTCAAATGCTTTTTAGGTATCTATGGTGAAAATTATGTGGTTTGGATTTTTTTAATTGTTAAAAATAAATTATACTTATTGATTTTCAAATGTTAAACCGTACTTGCATTCCTACATAAACTCCAGTCAGCCATGCAATGTTATCTTTTTCATATACTCTTGGATTCAAATTTTTATTTTTAAATAACTTTTGAATCTATGTTCATGGCTTGTATTCCCAATGCAAAATGTGTTATTATTCTTATATTTATTCCTTTGCAACACATTTTTTTTTGTCTGCTTTAATGTTTCTCTTTATCAAAGGTTTTCCATAATTTTGTTGTTATGTTCCTTGGAGTTGTTTTCTTTTTCTTATATGCTTGGAAACTTTTGAGCTTCTTGAATTTTGGTATATGTTTTATAATATCTGAAAAAACATAGCCGTTATTTATTCAATTTTTTTCTACATTCTCCTTCTTACTGTACCTTAGGAAATCTAATTCCATATATACTATGCCGATGCTTTTTTCTTATTTTCAAGTGTTTTTCTCTATGTATAACAGATAGTTTCCATTGCTATGCATTTTAGTTCACTAATCCTTCCTTCTGAATCTTCCAAGCTACCGTTAAGTGTATATATATATATATATATATATATATATATATATATATATATATATATATATATTTACAGACCTTGTCATTTTCATATCTATAATTTTTAAATGTATTTTGAATGCTGTTACTAGAGTTTTTGAACATATGGACTGAAGTTATAAGATTTTTTTTAATATCCTAGTCTTCTAATTCTAATGTCTGTGTCAGTTTGGATTAGTTGCAATTAAATTTTCTTCTCATTATGAGTTGTGTTTTCCTGTTCTTTTTGCAAGCCTACTAATCTTTGATTGGGTGTCAGACATTGCTGGATTTTAGATATTATATATTTCTATAAATATTCTTTCTTTCTTTCTTTCTTTTTTTTCTGAGATGCAGTGAAGTTTATGGAGACAGCTTGATCCATTTGTTTCTTTCTTTTATAAAATGACAAGGGCTTTGGCACAGTTTTCAATCTAGGACTATTTAGTGTGGACTATTCCATACTAATAAGAAAAGGCTTTCCAGATTACTGTACAATATAACCCCCCAAATCATGAGATTTTCTATTTTGCTGGTGGGCACAAGTACTATTCTCAGTCATATGTGTATTGTAGACACGGTAAGTTTTAATCATTTTGAATGGTTCCTTCCCCCAGTGGAGTCCCCTTACACCCATTTGCTCACCCATACTCTACTACTAGACCACCAGAGTGAGTATTTTTTCTCTGTAGCTCTTTTCTCAGCCTTGCTTTGTCCTGTGAATTCTAAGGCTAAGCTGCACTATTCTCCCTAGACTCTCATCTGCATCTCTAAACTCAGAGTCCATTGTACTCTGCTCAAAGTTACCTATATCTACACAGCAGCCTATGACCTCAGGGTTGTAAACTAGCAAAATCAGAGGACTCTCCTCTTTGTCTCCCATCTCTCAAAGGTCTTCATCCACTGTTGCCTGATCAGTGTCTACAAAACCATTTTTTCATATATTTCATCCTGGGTTTTTTTGGTTGTTTTTTCCAGTCTGAAAGGTAAATCAGATACGAGTTACTCTATCTTTAACAGAGCTATATCTGTTCAATATTAATAAGAAATTCCTTTTTTGAGCATATTTTTCTGAATATACTTTACAACCATGTTTGTAGAAACGTATATATGCACTGGTTAATGTGCACCCATGTTATTTTTTTGCTCTATCAGGTTACAAGATTTAGAGGTAAGACTAACGAATAACAAAAATCAGATCCAACATTCAGATCATTTTTAGTAATACCAGTCTCCAATAAAAGAAAGCAGATGCATTTTCCCTGGTTTCTCCAATAGTTTATTATAGGGTTGGGGCAAGAAATGTCTGAAGTGAGTCTGGGTCATCTTGTGGCACCAAAAATTAAGCAAGTCTTCAAGCAAAAACAATGTTGGGGTACATCAAAGACAGAAAGGAGTCAACTGAAAGACCTCCCAGTGGCCAAAGCTGAAAATTTTGAGCAAGAAAATAAATAACATAGTACCGGATTATAATATCCTTGAGTCCATACTAATATAAACAAATGTTTTAACTAATCATTAAACAAATGTGGGAGGATAGACAAATCTCCCATGAAGAAAAGTTCCAAAGAGTTTATATAGACTCTCCTCATCCAAGAGATAATGTCTATCTCCTACCACTTAAGTGTGAGCTGTGACTTCTTTTTAAAGAGTATGGTAGGGAAAGGGAGGGTTGAATTAACTTCACAGTATGAAAATCTAACAATGGGGACAGATTGGGAGTTTGGGATTGACATGTACACAGGGCTATATTTAAAATAGACAACCAATAAAGACCTACAGTATAGAACAGGGAACTCTGCTCAATACTCTGTAATAACCTAAACGGGAAAATAATTTGAAAAATAATAGACACGTGCATATGTATAACTGAATCACTTTGCTGCACACCTGAAACTAACACAATATAGTTAATCAATTATACTCCAATATAAAATAAAAATTAAATAAAATCTAATAATCAGTGCCTCAGCTTGGTAACCAAGTTAGCACCATCTGTGATGAGTCATATTGATGGTAGGTACATGTGATATCATGTGAAGAAAATGACTCTTTCAGTCTATAGTCTTCCACCTAATAATTTATAAGAAATTATAAATTCAATCTAATTATAAGAAATTTCAATCTAATTATAAGAAAACCCTAGACAAATTCTAGGATCATTCTACAAAACACCTAAGAAGTATTTCTCAAATGTTCAACGTCATCAAGAATAAGAAAAATTCTCAGAAATTGTTAAAGCCAAGAGTCTTCTCAGGAGACATAATGACTAAATGTAAGTGATACCCTGGATAAGATATAGAACATCAAAAGGGCATTAGATAAAGACTAAGAAAGCCTTAATAAAGTATGAACTTGGCTAAGTAATGTGTCAAGTTGTTTCATCTGCTGTGCCCAATGGATGATACTAAAGTAACATGTTAATAATGGAAGACACAGAGTGTGGGTATATGCAGTTCTCCAGCTACCTTTGCAAATTTCTGGTTTAAACTATTCCAAAATAAAAATGTATTTAAAAACAAAGACAGCAATGCCAAATTCTTCCTATCCCACATTGCTTATAATACAGGATTGTCGTCTCAGGAAATTCTTCAAAATTGCTTCTCAATGGTGTTAATAAATCTGTATATCAGACAGAGTTCACTAATATTTGTGTTTCAGAGTCTCAACCGAGCTGATCTATGGAGTTAACATTTATATGAGAAAAATGTGTTAGCAAGATACAGAAAAGTCCCTAAGTTTCAAAGCACAATATATCTTCAATGCATGTCATAACGTACAGGACTGTCTCCAAATATATACGGGTAGCCTTTTCTTTCTATATGAGGTTTTATGTTCAATCTTATTTTTATGTTATGCATTGAGACTTCTTAAACACCATATTGAAGAATGACTTAATGATTAAAACTAATTTAAACCATCATTTTATCACATTTTAGATATTTCCTTCCAGACAGTAGCCCATTTGTTAAAAATTATGTTTATTTATTAATTATATAGTGGGATTGTTTCTTTAATAATTTGAATATATTTTACATTTCCTTTATATATAAAACTGTGTAGAACATATGAAACCAAAGTAACCTAGTGTGTGTTCATTTGACTTAAGTTGGTCCACCTTGAACTTATATGGAAAAGGGCAAGATACAACAAGTAAATACGTGAAAATTCTATGTGAAGATGAATTATTGATAATTACATCATCTTGTATCATTAAGAACAGAAATAAAGACACAGAGTGAAAAAGAGATTTGGAGATATACAAAGCTACTATTTAGTATATATATATATATATATATATATATAATATATACACACACACACACACACACACACACACACACACACACACACATACACATATATATGTATGTATAACTTTTGTAGGGTTCTCCCTTAATTGGAACATGGCCCATCCACACTGAATCTGGGATAAGTGGTCTAACGCTGCAGACAGGAGAGAAGAAAGAGGGATTTGGGGAACACATAGAGCTCTCTGCCACAATGGAATTGACAATTTTGTTATAGTGAAACACCTACTCACTGACTGTTTAATTTATAGATTCAACTAACACACACAGAGCACCCACTCTGCTTAAGACACTGAGAACTTCCTGAGGATACAGGTCACATTCCTGCTATTTAGGACCTTACAGCAAGAAAAAAAATTTAAGAATCCCTCTCTAAGTGTCTGTCATTGGATGAATGGATAAAGAAGCTGTGGCACATATATGCAATGGAATATTACTCAGACATAAAAAGAAATGAAATTGAGTTATTTGTAGTAAAGTGGATGGACCTAGAGTCTGTCATACAGAGTGAAGTAAGTCAGAAAGAGAAGGACAAATACCATATGCTAACACATATATATGGGATCTAAGAAAAAAAAAAATGTCATGAAGAACCTAGGGGTAAGACAGGAATAAAGACACAGACCTACTAGAGAATGGACTTGAGGATATGAGGAGGGGGAAGGGTAAGCTGTGACAAAATGAGAGAGTGGCCTGGACATATATACACTACCAAACGTAAAATAGATAGCTAATGGGAAGCAGTCACATAGCACAGGGAGATCAGCTGGGTGCTTTTTGACCACCTAGAGGGGTGGGATGGGGAGGGTGGGAGGGAGGGAGACGCAAGAGGGAAGATATATGGGAACATATGTATATGTATAACTGATTCACTTTGTTATAAAGCAGAAACTAACACACCATTGTAAAGCAATTATACTCCAATAAAGATGTTAAAAATAAATAAATAAATAAAATAAAATGAATTCAGTGAGAAAAAAAAAAAGAATCCCTCTCAAGAGCAACTTACTCTACTTGTAGCATTTCTATGGGATCCAGGAAAGAACTGGTCTGTTTATAAATTTGTCTGTGATGTTTTGTGTTTATCAAGGAATTTGCTTTCTCTAATGTAAAAAATGGCTAAAAAATCCATCAATGACATTATTATAGAAAAACATATAAATTAGATCACTGAACTCTCTTGCTTGGTTAATTTGACATTTTCAGTTAAAGCACTCTACAAAGTTTCATTATGAAGAAAGTTCATCACTTATTTGATTTTGAAATCTTTCTCAATTTTTGCATATTTATTTAGGAAAGAGTAATTTTCTTATATATTTAGTACACTACATAAACTGTTAAAAACAATGATATTGCAATATTCTCTAACGGTTAAGAATATAAGCTTTTGAAACAGATTTGAGTTTATGTTCTAGACTCTGATATAATTGAACTATGTAGCCAGGGAAAGTTACTAAGTCTTTATGTGCTTTACTTTTCTTTTTAATTTTTAAAATCAAGATTAATAGGATTCTTTTGTTAATTACATGATGTAAATGCATAAAGCTTTTAGCATAGTTTCTGGCAGGAATAGTGCTCAATATCAGCTTTCATTTTATGTAAAACTTGAGGATCTTTTTCAAAGGGTAATTTTTAAAACTAAAAAAAGAAGATTTTAGAGAAAAAATGGGTAAATGAAGGTCATACAATGTAAAATTTTACCTATTTATTAAATACAGACTCTTGAGGGTAAGTGATATATTAAATGTCTCAGTGGAATTTTCACAAACTTTAAGAAATGAAAACAGTATGGTAAAATCATTTCATAGCAGTCTTATTAAATTAAAAGAATAACTGCTTTCTCATGAGCTACCTAGATTTTGCCCAACTTCAAAAATGCCATCTTTCTTTTTAAATAAACATAACATTGCTCAGATTGATTACATGAGTCATGACTACCTACGCCATGATACATTGCAATAGTTCATCTTATTCTAACAATGGGTTGAATTTTACATATTACTTTCAGCTATTATTTAGTCACTACTAGAATCATTCAAATAAATAAAATATCTGTGTCTTTTATGTAGATAGCATCAAAGAACATTTACTATGCTATATATTATTTTTGTAATTTAACATTGGGGCAAAAGTTTTTCCAGACAAGACCAATTGCATAATTAATTTCCCTTTTTCTTCTGATTAAATAAAATTCATAGCCAAACTTACTTCCAAATGCAGTGCACGCATTTTGGAGATTTTAAAACATGTCTTTGTGTATATATAAATTCGATTTAATAGTTCTGAGTATATGTTTTTGAGCTTGTTATAATCCGGGTCACATTTTGGAATGGGGATATACAATCGTACATCAATCTATAATATAAAATAGAACATCAAATTTTCCTTTACCATATGCTTTATGTGGATATGCTTATGAGGGCACGAGTGAATGCTTATTAATTACATTTTCACAGCAATATCCTCAGTATTCATTTAAATAGAAAGATGTGTTTTATAGTTATCATTTAAGTATGATACAAAAATTTATATTGTGCTAAATTGGTTCTTCGTGGTTGATCAATCAAGCCATTTCTATGAACTAAAGCACAGTATAACAATTCAGCTTTGAAAATATGAGTTTCATGAACACTTGAAGTTGAAATAAAGATACTGCAGAAAGATAGCATGAAGCTTGAGGAAATGTGAATTACTTAGATCATTAAATCACTAACTGCGTTTTCTGTTTCTTTCAAAATAAAAAACAATAACTCACATTTTGATTTGTGACAATCCTCATAACAGATTGTTGTTCTTTTTATTATTTTTACTGTTTAATTTCAATTAATCTTCAGGTGGATAGGATGCTTCACAAGATTCACTGAAAACTGTGTTCACAGTACTGGAATTATGTGCCTGCTCTCTACAGCAGCTCTGTTTTAAGAGTCTGCAGCATCTGGAAGATTTTTTTTTTCCCTTTTTATTTTTAGTTTTATAGCAATGCTATGGTAGCATTGGGAAATGTGTTCAGAATGTTTATAAATAAGTGCAGGAAATAACTTTGAAATCAGCAGCTGTTCAGACACTTGCCTCTGTTTAAGTGAATAGATGAATATATCTCTCTAATAAAAAGGGATTTTGAATATAATCCAAGTTCTAAGTGTTAAAACAAGACATTACCTGTTTTTAAATGTTAAGCAAATTGCTATCAAATGTGCCCAGCTGGTCAAACCTTTGCTACTTGAGAACTGATTATTGTTAAAGATGACACGAAAAATAGTACCCCTTATAATAAAGCTAATTCACTCAGTATTTGCAAATCCTTCCGCGTGATTAAGCAATCTGCCTCCCCTTTTCTAACATCTGTACATGTCAACATATAATAAATAATCTGATGTTTGAATGTTTCAAATGATTTGTTTAAAAATATAATTTGAATTCAATATTACTTTTAGGTGTAGGTGAATTCATGCAGTTTTAGCCGAAAACCAAAATACTTGCAAATATGTTGTTGACATGTCTGTGTGTGGGGTTCTGATGTGGAGTGCAACGTGAGCAGAAGAGAAATCTCTGAAGAATCAAGAGGTTAGTAGTGAAATTTGTGGTAAGAGACATTCCCCATATTTGTGAAGAACTGGGGCTGCAGAGATGTGACCTGAGGAGAGAAGCTTTGGTCCCCTCCTGGTTGCTGAGTTGAGCATTTCCAGATGTTCATGGTTGCTTTAGTCTCCCAACTTGGGAGACTAAAGTTGCCTAGTTTTACTCTGAAGCACCCGAAGCTGATGGGCCAGTAAACAAAAACACATCAGTGTTAACTGGATCACTGCTGCTCAGAGGAATGAAAAACACTAGGCAGTGCAGCCCTGCCAGGGATATCTGAAAGGTGTGACGTCATGGCACCAGGAATGGCCAGAGTCAAAAAGGCTAGAGTTACTAAACAGATAATACAGAAGCAGATCACATAAAAGGCATCCACCATCCATGGCAGTTGCCGTCTTGAAGAAACACTCCAAGCATAGAGATTCCCTTCAACAGGGGTCCCCAACCCTTGGGCTGCAGACTAGTACCGGGCCGCACAGCAGCAGGTGAGCAGCGCGCGAGTGAGCGAAGCTTCATCTGCGGCTCCCCGTCGCTCCCGGAAGCTCGCATTACCTTCTGAAACATCCACCACCGCCCGCGCCCCGTCCGTGGAAAAATCGTCTTCCACGAAACCGGCCCCTGGTGGCAAAAAGGTTGGGGACCACTACCCTAGATCACGGCTGAGGCTGTGGAGTCGGCATGGTAGCATGCAGATTTGGGCAGCTGCACCAGAGACGATGTCCCCAAATAATAAAGATCATCTGGGCTCACACAGTAGAGTAGGGAGCGAGAAGTCGGAAGCTTCAGGGAAACTCAGAAGAGGTAGGGTTTGGGATTTCAGAACTTTTTCCTCCATCTCGGCATAGAGAGAAGACTGCAGATGATTCTGAATATCCCATGCTTTTTACAGAAAAGCTAAATCCGTATGTTTATTCATACCATAGCACTGCAGTTTAGAGGTAAAACTAAGAAGGATTTTTAGATAAATTAGGTTCTAAGGAGGCCGTAAGAATTGAAGGTGTCATGAGAGAGCGACCAGATGTTGAGGTGATCAGCCAGGAAAAGGGGAGCAGGTGAGAGGATCACCTCGCTGCTGAAGAGGCCCTGAAAAAGAGGCGCCTGCATTTGTTCGGACCCACCGTCCGTAAGAAAGAAGAGGAGAAAGCACTGGGATGGAAAAGTACTCAATCAAAGGGGAGAAAAGTGTCTGCAAGCCTTCCAATAGGGAAGACTGGGATGAGATGCCATAGAAGGGCCCCAGCTGAAAGCACCTTGACTGGGAGGCGTCTGAGCTAGGAGTGCAGATATGCGTAAGAGCACGTGCATCCTGGGTCTCCGGAGTCCTAGACTGCAACGCGCCCCAGATGGCACACCAAGCCCTGACTGAGGAGGGCGACTGTCCTCCATGAGCCATGCCTCCTAAAGCCTTGGCCGTTGCCTAAGGTGGGTCCTGTTGGATCATACATAGATTTTGGTCTGGAGTTTATTACTGAAACTCCTCAGAAAGTTTCGGCAATATTTGCCTTCACCATTAAATAGACAAATAAATTTTAAATCAGCAATATATGTGTATGAAATTTAACTGAAATTAAAATGTGTCTAGATGTGTTCTGAAAGCCCTGAAATGCATTTTAAGTTGGCGCCAACAATAGAATAGCTACATTGCCATAGTATTTGATAGTATCTATTAACTCTTTCCAAACTGGTATTTAGGGAGAAAGTTGCCAGGGTATATTACTAAAGTTAAACAGGAAAGGTCTCTGATACTTAGATTATTAATCAGTTTAATAATTAATATGAAGAAACACTTATGGAATGGTAGAGTATAGACACCCCAAAATCTGCTCCTCCATAGAAATAATTAGAACACTGACAAAAATCATCAAATCTACTTTTTCATAACTCTGGAAATTAACTAAAGGCATGCAACAACTGAGGGGGGGTTATTTTGAAAAGGACTAAATTTTTGTATGAATGGTGAGTTATGTGACATTTTACCTTGCCTGATTTCTAGCCTTCTCTCCTTGAAACTAACAGCTTTCAAACTATGTCAGCTATGAAAGACAGCAGCCTAGCAGGATTAAAATTAAAAGGGTTGAAATAATAAAATATGTATTAGCTAAACACAATGGAATGAAATTAGAAATTAATGACAAAAAATTTGGAAATCCTCAAATGAATTAAAATTATACTCCTAAATAGCCAATGTCTCAAAGGAAAAAAAAATCACAAGTTAGAATACAGAGATAAAGAAAATGAAAATACAACATACAAAAACTTATGATATGCACAAAAATAGGGTTTAGAGGGAAATCTAGTTGTAAAAGCCTATATTTAAAAGAAGAAAAAAAATATCTTAAATAAAAAATCCACTATTATACCTTAAAAAACTAGAAAAAGTTTTGACTAAACCAAACTAGTGGAAGTAAAAACTAATAAAGATTAGAGTAGAAATAATTGAAATAGAGAATACAAAAACAATTGAAAAATCAACAAAAGCAAAGTTAGTTCTATGAAAAGATCAATAAAATTGACAAACCTTTAGCTAGACTGGCAAAGACTGAAAAAGAATATTTAATTAGTAAAATCAGTAATGAAAAGAGGATATCACTAATGTCTTTACGAAGTAAAAAGGAATATAAGGGATTGTCATGGACAATTATATACCAACAAATTAAATAATCTAGATGCAAATAAACAAAGGCTTAGAAGACACAAGTTTTCAAAACTGAATCAAGAAGAAAAAGAGTATTTGAATGTAAAGTAAAGACACTGAATTTTTAATCAAGAAACATCCTACAAAGAAAATCCTAGGACACACACTACAAGAAAACTAGAGATTGATATCCTTTATGAATGTAGATTAAAAAAAAAGAATGTTCAAACCAAACTCATAAAAAATACACATAGAATTTTACACCATAACCAAATATGATTTATCCCAGGAATGCAAGAGTGGTTTAATATATGAAAACCAATGTAATACATTATACTAATATTATAAGGGATAAATTAACATGATCATCTCAATAGTCACATAAAAACATTAGACAAAAATCCAATACCATACAATGATAAAAAAAAACAACAAAAAAAACAAATAACTAGCAATAGAAAGTTTTCTCGGCCTGATCAAGTGTATTAAAAAAACCATAGCAAGCATACATCATACTTACTAAGAAAGACAGAAAGGTTGGCACCTAAGATCAACAACAAGACATAAATGTCCACTCTTTCTACTTTTATTCAACATTGTATTAGAGGTTTTAACCAGTGCATTTAGGAAAGAAAAATAAATAAAATAATCCAGAATGAAAAAAGAAATAAATAAAACTATCTCTGTGGGTAGGTGTCATGTTTTTTGTTTATAGAAAACCCAAAGCATCAAGCAAAACAAAACAAAAAACTACTAAAGCTAGTAAATGAATTCAGCAAGATTTTAGGACACAAAATAAATATTTAAAAAATCAATTGTATTTCTATATTATCAGTAAACAATCAGAAAATAAAATTAAGAGAACAATTGCATTAGCAATAAAAATAATAAAATTAAGATAAAACTTAAAGGAAGTGCAAAATTTTTAAACTTAAAACTACAGGGCTTTTGGAGCAAAATTTTTAAAGTGAAATAAATGAAAAGACATCCCATAATCATGGATCAGAAGGCTTAATATTGTTAAAATGGCAATGATTTCTAAATTGGTCTACAATTTTAACACAATTACTATGGAAATCTCAGCTCCAATTTATAGAGATTAACAAGCTAATGTTAAAAGTAATATGGCAATGTGAGGAACTCAGCCACGATAATCTTTAAAAAAGAACAAAATTGGAGGACTCACACTTCCTGATATTAAAGCTTGCATAAAAGCTACAGTATCAGGAGAGTGTAGAACTGGAATAATGATACAGATGAATCAAAGGAATATAATGAAAAGTACAGAAATAAAACATCACATTTAAGTTTAATTGATGTTTAAGAGGGATACGAAGGCCATTTAAAGGGGACAGGAGGTGAAAAATTATTTCAAAAAATTGTGTTGGGACAACTGGATATCCACATGTAAAACAATGAAGTTGGACCATTTTGTACCCCACAGACAAAAAAAAACCCTCCATATATATCATATAGCTAAATGTAAGAGCTAAAACTATATAACTCAGAAGAAAAAATAAGTAGAAAGCTATGTAACAATGGATTAGTCAAAGTCTATTAGATACAACACCAAAAGTGAAAGTGACCAAAGAAAAAAACAGATAAATTGGACTTCATCAAAATTAAAATATTTTCTGCTCCAAAGACGCTATACTCCTTCCCTGTCATTCAGTCCTTCTTTTATTATTTAGGAAATACATTCTGCTTGACACTGTGAGGGAGGTGATAACAGCTACAGAGGCTTTAATGACAGTGTGGCAGTTGACCATGCTGAGCCATGGTGACCAATTATTTGGTCAAATATTATTCTGGATTTTTCTGTAAACACTTTTTTTTTAATAAGGTTATTTATTTTACTTATTTATTTTTGGCTGTGTTGGGTCTTCGTTGCTCTGTGCAGGCTTTCTCTAGTTGTGGCGAGCGGGGGCTACTCTTCATTGTGGTGTGAAGGCTTCTCATTGCAGTGGCCTCTCTTGCTGTGGAGTATGGACTCTAGGTGCTCAGGCTTCAGTAGTTGCAGCACATGTGCTCAGTAGTTGTGGCACACGGGCTTAGTTGCTCCATGGCCTGTGAGATCTTCCCAGACCAGGACTTGAACCTGTGTCCCCTGCACTGGCAGGTGGATTCTCAACCACTGTATCACCAGGGAAGACCAACATGTTTTTTTGGATGAGATTAACATTTAAATCAGTTGACTTTAAATGAGGCAGATTGCTCTCCACAGTGAGGGTAGGCCTCATCCAATCAGTTGAAAGCCTTAATAGAACAAAGACTGACCTCTCCCAGCAAAAAGGAATTATGTCAGCAGGTGGACTTGGACTTGAACTTCAACATTGGTTCTTCTCTGGGTCTCCAGCCCAGCAGTGCACCCTACATACAGACTTTGGACTTGACAGCCTCCATAACTACATGTGCCAACTCCTTAAGATAAATATCTCTGTCTCTCTGTGAGATTATGTATATATTCTAATAAAATCCTACTGGTTCTGTTTCTCTGGAGAACCCTGACTAACAGAGATTTTGGTACTAGGGATGGTTCCAGAGGAAGAGAATCCTGGATGAGTTTTCTGAATTGGTTCTAGGGTTCCTGGTGTTGGCTCTCTAATCAGATTAGATTGAAATACATTAATCAATCTATTTCCAGTAGTAAAGAGACCACTTGACATTTTTGTTTTACTGTTACTGTTTTTAACACCTTAAACAAATATTCTATATTTCAGCACCATATCTTCTCATATTAGAGCATCAAATTATCAAAAAGAGCATTTGTTACACAATTACAACAGTACACTGTACTATCTTTGGGCTTTGCACCTTTCAAAATACCATCACATTAAAGTGAATTAAAGTTTACGGCTGAGAGCATATGGGAGTTAAAAAAAAAAAGCAGATATAGTTCTAAATAGCATGAATACTTTTAAAAGATCAAATTCAGAAATTTTATCAAGTTAATTTAACAGTAATGAGACACATCACTGTCCTAAAAAATGTGCATGGACTGTTGTGGTAAATAGAGCTCTACAATATATTGCCACTGGATACTCCTAATAAAACAGTTATAAGAAGAAAGGATCTGGGTAATTATACATATGATAACTTTGAACACCTTTGTCAAATGAACAACTATTATGAGATTGGCTGGTTGCTCCTAATAAAATTGGACAAAATGGGAAGAAATGATATGTGTAGGGATTCAAACTGCAAGCTTGAGCACCACAAAAATGATCTGTAAATTTCTATGTATGCCCTGAAAGAGACCCTTCCTTCTCTACTGTACTTGCAAGGCTGAGATTGCTAAAAACTAAACTCAGAATTCCATTATGTAAGAGGCTGAGTTACGACACAAATGGAATTGCCAGCCTCTCAGGATGTCTCTTGTTAAAGTGAGGGCACTGAGAGCAGGCATAGGATCCTGAAAGATGGAATGGGGATGTGTGAGAAGACTCTGATAAAGGGGGGAATGTTAAGATTCTAAATTCTGATGAGTCTTCTTTGCCAATAGGAGCAGCTCAGCCTCTGTATGAGAAGATTAATCCTGCATTGCCTAAGGAAACTTTAATGGTCTCCTCTGAGAAAGCTCTTGCTAGACATAGTTTATTCTCCTCAGCAGCCATCTCCACCACCCATCTTTGTTTCTAGAGTTAGAGCTAGACTTAAGTCTAAGCAGGACCTTAAAAGTGAAGTACAAAGTGTGACCCAAGAGGAGGTATGCAACACTCTAAAACAACTACCTAGCAAATGCTAGGTTATACATACAGAAATCTAGGGAACGTGTGAGAGAGTGAATATTAAGGGTGTGTAATCATGGTGGAAGAAACATAAAGTTTAGTCAGGTCAAATTTATTGATATGGGTCCACTAAGCTAAGATTCTGCAATTAATTTTGCAGTTTGGAGAGTAAGAAAAGATTCTATTAGGTTGTGTTGTTGGCTGAAACATGGAAGGGAAAGTGGTCAGCATTTAATCCTCAAAATGCCAAGCCACCATAATTTAGTGTAGAGGAAGGATTCAAAAGTTTGGAACGACTGGAAGGTTAAAGTAGATTTGTCATTTAAGAATTAATCACCCTTCCTGAGAGGGCCCAGAGGAAACATATTTCATTATACTGTGAGAGATAAATTTTTGAGAGAGGTAAATTTTTGAGGAGAGCCTCAACATCCTTGAAGAGCTCAATGAACCCTCTTCTCTATAAGCCAGAACTTATGGTTGGAATCACTGCCACTGTAGTGGGAAACTTTAATGCAATGAGAGTAATTGGATCTCAGAATGCAGGGGCTAAGTGTTGGCATTCAACTGCCAAATGCAAGGTGAGCACAGTTATCATAATAGACAACAGAGCTAAAGCACCAATCAGAATAGTCTGACTGGTGTAGACCCATGCTGTTGGCCATGTAGTATTGCATCATGCTGTTTCTAGAAGGGAAATAGATATAAAGCCTACTAAATTCTTACATGGTCTATATGTGCAGAAATGTTCTAAGTCAAGTGAACAAAAATCTAATTTAAATTTTTAAAACTGAGAGTCAGAGCCTGTCAATCAGTTCCCAGATTTGAGCCAGTTTATAGACATAGAACCCTGCTAATGAAGGAGAGGCCGGGTCCCCTTGAGGAAGGAACTCAGTACACTGCCAAAAATTTACACTGTTAATTTTTACCTCCATTTTCCCCAAAAGAACCTACAGCCTCTTACCCTGCAACTGTGGATTGGGGAAAAAGGAACTGATCCACCCTTTGGAGACTTACTCAACATTGCCTCTGAACTAACAAATTCAGGAAACCCAAAACATCCCTGTGGTCCACCAGTCAGAGTACAGGCTTATTGAGCATAGGTGATCAATGGAGTTTATCTCAGGTCTGTCTCAATGGACCCAAAACCCATTCTGTGGTGATTCTACCATTTCTAGGATGCATAATTGGAACAGACATAGATAGCAACTGGCAGATTCCCACATTGCTTCCCTGATCTGTGGAGTGAAGGCTATTATGGTAGAAAAGGTCATGTGGAAGCCACTGGACATGCTCCTACCTAGAAAAATAGTAAACCAAAAGCAGTACCGTGTTCCTGGAGGGATCTCAGAGGTGAGCATAACTAGGGACTTGAAAGATATAGGGGTGGTGACCCCCAAAACATCCCTATTCGACTTGTCTATTTGACCTACAAGGAAGACAAGCGGATATTGGAGAATGACAGTGAACTGTTGTAAGTTTATCCAGGTGGTGACTCAGTTTGCAACTGTTGTACCAGATCTGGTTTTCTTGCTAGAGCAGATTAACACATCCCCTGGTACTTACTATGCAGGTATTGATGTAGCAAATGCTTTTTTTCCCCTCCATCTGTCTTAGTAAAGTCCATCAGAAGCAGTTTGCTTTCATCTGTCAAAGACAACAATGCACCTGCACTACCCTACCTCAGAGGCACATCAACTCTCTAGCTCTATGACATGATTTAGTTTGCAGAGATCTTGATTATCTTCCCCTTCCACAAGATATCACACTTTTGTTCATTACATTGATGGCATTATGGTGACTGGACCTATTGAGCAAGAAGTAGCCACAACTTTAAACTTATCAGTAAGACATTTGCAAGCCAGAAGATGGAAAATACTTCAAACAAGAGTCAAGGTCCTTCTACCTCAGTTAACTTTCTAAGTGTAGAGCATGTTGAGATATCCCATCTAAGGTAAGGATAAGTTGTCACATCTGGCCCTTTCTACAACCTAAAAGAGGCACAATGTCTAGGGGCCTCTTTGGATTTTGAAGGCAATATATTCCAATTTGGGTGTGCTTCTCTGGCCCATTCACCAAATGACTCCAAAGCTACTAATTTTGAATGGAATGTGAGTTAGGAGAATGCTCTGCAGCAGGTCTAGGTTGCCATGCAAGCTGCTCTGTGGCCAGGGGAATATGACTTAGCAGTGCCAATGCTGTTTGAGGTAGTAGTAGCACATAATGATGCAGTTTGGAGCATTTGGGAGATCCTTGGGAGTGAATCACAGAGCAGACCCTTAAAACTTTAGAGCAGAGATCAGTACTGAACCTCCATATGGCACCATTCCTCAGGCTGATCAACCAGCTGCCTGGTGGCAGGTTGATGAAACTGGATTACTTTCTTCAGTGGGGAAGTGACAGCTCCTACTATAATAGACACTCACTCTGTATACAAATTTGCCTTTACTGTATGAAGTCCTTCTGCCAAAACTACCATCCATGGACTTTCAGCATACCTTAACCTCTGTCACAGTATTCCACATAGCATTACTTCTAATGAAGAAGCTCAGTTCATAATAAGGGAAGAGCAGCATTGAACGCAGGCTTATGGAATTCACAGGACTTACCATGTTTCTCACCATCCTGAAGCAGTTGGCTTGACAGGACGTTAGGATGACCTTTTGAAACTCGGCTACAGAGCCAGTTCCATGGTAATGCCTTGCAGGACTGAGGCAAGGTTCTCCAGGAGACTGTATATGCTCTGCCTCAGCATACCATATATGTGCTGTTTTTTCCATAGCCAAGATTCACAGACTATGGAATCAAGAGATGGGAATGGGAGTGATATCACTCACTGTTAACCCTAGTGGCCCACTAGTAACATTTCTGTTTTCTGTTTTCCTGCCTTTATGCTCTTCTGTACTAGAGGTCTTAGTTCCAGAGAGAGGAATGCCTCCATTAGAAGATACAAAAATAATTCCATTGAACTGCAATATTAGGATTGTCACTCAACCACTTAGGGCCCCTCATGTCTTTAAATGAATAGACAAAGTTACTGTGCTGGCCAGGTGCCTGTTCTTAACTACCAAGGAGACATTGGACTTCTATTGCACAGTGGAGGTAAGAAAGAGTATGTCTGGAGTACAGGAGATTTCTTAGGGTGTCTTTTAGTATTGTCATGCCTGTGATTAGGTCAATGGAAAACTACAGCAACCCAGTCCAGGCAGGACTACTAATGGCCCATACTCTTCAGGAATAAAGTTTTGGGTCACCCATCAGAAAAAGAACCAAGAACAGCTGAGGTGTTTGCTGAAGGCAAAGGGAATGTGGAATGGGTGGTTTAAGAAGGTGGCTATAAACGCCAGCTATGACCATGTGACCAGCAGTAAAGATTGTAATGTTTATGAGGTTTTTTTTTTCTTATTTTGTTACGGATATATATGTTTTTTTATTTATTAAACAAATATCTTTATTTTCTTCCTTTGTTTATTCTAGTATCATGGAACATAACATGTATGTCATAGTGTTTAGGTATCGTTAAGCATGGTTTAAGGAGATGTGTATTGATGCCAGGTTGAAAATGAGTGGATATGTGATGGTTAATTTGGTGGTTAATGTGATGGTTAATAAGCACTACATGCTTGTGATCAAGTACAAGGCAAGGATATCCACAGTAACCATATCTATTTATTATTATATTGGAAATTCGAACTAATGCAATAAAACCAAAAAAGTAAATAAAATTTGGATTAGATAAGAAGAAAAACTAATAAGCAATTATACCAAGGTTGAAGCATACAAGGTGAGTATACAAAATCATTTGCTTTCTTACATAGCAGGACTGAACAGTCAAAATTTTAAATTATACACACAATACCATCTACATTAACACTAACAAAATAAGATGCTTAGATATAAATCTAACAAAATATACATGAGATATATATGGAAACTACAAAAACTCTGATGAATAAATCAAAGACCTAACTAAATGAAGAAGTATTTCACATACTTAGATGATAATTCAAGAACATCAAAATGTCAGTTCTTCCCAAATTGCTCTATAGATTAATTGCAATTCCAGACAAAACCTCAGTATCTTCTTGTGTGGATATTTATTCACTGATTCTGAAGAGTATATGATAAGCAAAAGATCCAGCATATCTAGCACAATATTAAAGAAAAAGAACAAAGTCAGAGAATTGACACTACCTAATATTGAGTTACTATAATGCTACAGTAACCAAGACAGTTTGGTGTCATTGAAAAAATAGACAAATAGATCAATGACAAAGAATAGAGAGCCCAGACATAGACAGACATAAATATAGCAAACTGATCTTTGACAAAGGAACAAAAACAATTAAATGGAGAAGAATAGTTTTCAACAAGTGATTATATAACAACTGGACATCTGCATACCAACATATAAACCTAGAACCACACCTTACACCCTTTAGGAAAACTTCACTCAAGATGAATCATAGACTTACATATTAAACAACAACAACAACAAAACTATAAAACTCCTAGAAGGAAAAATGTAGGATTCTTTGGTTATGGGCAATAACTTCTCTGATGCAACGTTGAAGCCATGATGCATAAAAAACAAATTTGATCATTTTTATTATTATTACTATCATTATCAATATCAAAATTAAAAATCCTGCTTGGAAAATACATTGTTAAGAGATTGAAAAAAATACCTCCATTTAATAGAAAATATTTCTAAACTCATATAAAGAACTGGTATCCAAAATATATTTAAAAAAATAGAAAACAAATAACCCAATTAAAACATGGGCCAAAGATCTGAACAGACACATCACGTGAGAATATATACAAATTCTAAATAAGCATATAAAAATATTCTCAACACTATGTGTTATTATGGAACTTCAAATTAAAACAACAATAAGGTAACACTGCACAACTATTATTAGAATGGCTAAAAGAGGAAACAATGACAACAGCAAATCCTGCTGAGGATGTGGGGCAAAACAGCCTCTCATTTATTGCTGGTGGAGTTGCAAAATTGTGCAGCCACTTTGGAAGACAGTTGGCAGCTTATTACAAAAGTGAACATACTCTCATCATATTATCCACCAAAAGCACTCCTTGGTAGTTACCCAAACAGTTGAAAACTTATGTTCATACAAAAGCCTGTACATAAATATTTATAGCAATGTTATTCAAAATTGGCAAAACTTGGAAGACACCAACATATCCAATAGGTAAATGGAAAAACAAACCATGGTACTTCCACAAAATAGTAATAAAAATAAATAATCTGGAGTGTAATATCAGCAAAATGGCAGACTAGGAAGTGCCAAGTCTTCATCCCCATGGAAACAACAAAAACCTCTGAAACTTACTAAAATAACTTTATAGGAGCTAAGAAAACAAATCAAAGGTCTGTAGCAACCATATAAACCTCCAGTGAAGAAAAAGCCACATTTAAAATTTAGAAACTTTTGTATTGTCTTAACTCACCTTTGCCCTAGTCCCTCCCAGGCATGATGTGGTCTTGGTCTGGAGGTGGCAGCTGTCTAGTTCTCAATTTCCTCCTTGAACCAGAGGGAGCAGATATGACCTTCTTTGCAACAATCCAAACGGTCAGGAGTCTGCCTGAAGGGCAGGTCTCTGTCTCTCCTAGCTTGGAACTCAGGTGGTAGATGCAGCAGTTCATGGAAGCTATATACATGAGGATTAGACACCCGCAATCACTTGTGGCAAGAAATTATGGGTTGAGACATTTAATAGACCATCTAAGGCCTGAAGAGAAACAGGAGTGAGATTTTGTTACATTAAAATACTCAAAAACAGCCTTAAATATGGGGGAGTAAGAAAGCTACACAAAAGTACAAGTTAGGGCTTCCCTGGTAGCACAGTGGTTGAGAGTCTGCCTGCCGATGCAGGGGACATGGGTTTGTGCCCCAGTCCGGGAAGACCCCACATGCTGCGGACCGGCTGGGCCCGTGAGCCATGGCTGCTGAGCCTGCATGTCCAGAACCTGTGCTCCACAACGGGAGAGACCACAACAGTGAGAGGCCCGCATATGGCAAAAAATAATAATAATAATACAAATTAGATGCATACTCAAAAGAAAAACCAGAGAAAAAACATATGCTTTTACATAAGGCTGATACTTAGGTTCAGGAGAGGCCCAAAGCACAGAGGTAGTCTGCAAATACTCAGAAAGTTGCCTATTTTTTCAAAACCCCAGTGTTCAGCCCCAAATCACAAGGCACTCAAAAAATAGTCAAACACAAATTATTCAAAGAAAGAAAATAAGTTGGCAGAACTATTCATGAAGAAATACAGACATAAAAATCATGAGACAAAGGCCTAAAATGAGCATCTTAAATACATTTGAATAGTTAAAGGAAAACATTAACACAGAATGAAAGAAAATCAGGAAAATGATGTGTAAATAAAATGGGAATATCAAAACCAAAAGACAGTAATTATAAAAATTAAACAGAAACTCTGGAGATAAAAATATACAATAACTAAACTGGAAATTTCCTAAAAGGGTTCAATAGCAGATTTGAACAGAAAAAAAAAAAAATCTGTCAAGTTAAAGTAGTATACTTGAATTATTATGTCTGAGGAACAGAAAGTTAAAAGAATAAAGAAAAATAAACAAAACCTAAGGGATTTATGGGACACAATCCAACGAATAAATATACAAGTTTTCAGAGTAAGGAGAAGAGAGAAAGAAAGAGAATAATTATTTGAAGAAATAATGGCTTAAAACCATTTAAATTTGTTGGAGTATTTGAATCTACAAATTCAAGAAGCTCAACAAATTCCATATACCTTATACTCGTAGACACATACAGCAAAACACATTATAATCAATCTGTTCAAAGACAAAGAGATAATCTTGAGAGCAGGAAGAGAACAGTCAATCATCACATACAAGAAATCCTCAACAAGTTTATCGATAATTTCTCAGCATAAATTTTGGAGGCCAGACACAATGATGAAAACAAAATAAAACTAAAAACCTCACAATTGACATTTCTATACCTGTCAAATCTTTCTTTCAATAATGAGGGACATATTAAAACATTCCCAGATAAGCAGAAGTCGAAAGACTGTACTGCCACTAAATTTACACTACAAGCAATGTCATAGGTGATGTTCAAGTGAAATGAAAGTAAGCTAGACAAGTAACTTGAAGCTGTATGAAAACAAAAATATTTTCAGAAAAAGTAATAGCATGAAGAGAGGAGCTTCAAGATGGCAGAAGAGTAAGACTGGAGATCACCTTTGTCCCCACAGATACATCAGAAATACATCTACATGTGGAACAGCTCCTACAGAACAACTACTGAACATTGGCTGAAGACCTCAGACCTCCCAAAAGGCAAGAAACTCTCCATGTACCTGGGTAGAGCAAAAGAAAAAAGCAAAAACAGAGACAAAAGGATAGGGATGGGACCTGCACCAGTAGGAGGGAGCCGTGAAGGAGGAAAGGTTTCCACGCACAGGAAGACCCTTCAGGGGCAGAGTGCAGGGAGAGGACTGGTGGCGTGAAAACAGCCTGAAGGGGCTAGTGCACCACAGCTAGCCGGGAGGGAGTCCGGGGAAAAGTCTGGACCTGCCGAAGAGGCAAGAGACCATTGTTTTGGGGTAAGTGAGGAGAGGGAATTGAGAGCACCCCCTAAAGGAGCTCCAGAGATGGGCACGAGCCACGGCTATCAGTGCGGACCCCAGAGATGGGCATGAGATGTTAAGGCCACTGCTGCTGCCACCAAGAAGCCTGTGTATGAGCACAGGTCACTATCCACAATTCCCCTCCTGGGAGCCTGTGCAACCCGCCACTGCCAGGGTCCCAGGATCCAGGGACAACTTCCCCTGGAGAATGCACAGTATGCCTCAGGCTGGTGCAATGTCACGCCGGCCTCTGCCGCTGCAGGCTCGCCCCACATCTGTGCCCCTCCCTCCCCACGGCCTGAGTGAGCCAGAGACCCTAAATCAGCGGCTCCTTTAAAACCCCGTCCTGTCTGAGCGAAGAACAGGCGCCCTCAGGAGACCTACACACAGAGGCGGGGCCAAATCCAAAGCTGAACACCGTGAGCTGTGCGAACAAAGAAGAGAAAGGGAAATTTCTCCCAGCAGCCTCAGGAGCAACGAATTATATCTCCATAATCAACTTGATGTACCCTGCATCTGTGGAATACCTGAATACACAATGAATCATTCCAAATTGAGGAGGTGGACTTTGGGAGCAATTTTATATATATATATATATATATTTCCCCCTTTTTCTCTTTTTGTGAATGTGTATGTGTATGCTTCTGTGTGTGATTTTGTCTGTATAGCTTTGCTTTTACCATTTGTCCTAGGGTCCTTTCTGCCTGTGTTTTTTGTTTGTTTGTTTTGGTTTGGTTTTTTTAGTATCGTTTTTAGCACTTGTTATCATTGGTGGATTTGTTTTTTTGGTTTGGTTGCTCTCTTCTTTCTTTCTCCCTTTTTTTTTATATTACTTTAAAATTTTTTTGGTAATTATTTTATACTTTTTATTTTAATAACATTTGATTTGATTTGATTTGTCTTCTTCTTTCTTTGTTTCTTTTTTTTTCTCCCTTTTATTCTGAGTCATGTGGATGACAGGGTCTTGGTGGTCCAGCCAGGCATCAGGGCTGTGCCTCTGAGGTGCAAGAGCCAAGTTCAGGACATTTGTCCACAAGAGACCCCCCAGCTCCACATAATATCAAATGACAAAAATCTCCCAGAGATCTCCATCTCAAAGCCAAGACTAGGTCGACTCAACCACCAGCAAGCTACAGTGCTGGACACCCTATGCCAAACAACTAGCAAGACAGGAACACAAAACCATCCATTAGAAGAGAGACTGCCTAAAATCATAATAAGGTCACAGATACACCAAAACACACAACCAGACGTGGACCTGCCCACCAGAAAGACAAGATACAGCCTCAACCACCAGAACACAGGCACTAGTCCCCTGCACAAGGAATTGTACACAACCCACTGAACGAAACTTAGCCATTGGGGGCAGACACCAAAAACAATGGGAACTACGAACGTGCAGGCAGCAAAAAGGAGACCCCAAACACAGTAAGTTAAGCAAAATGAGAAGACAGAGAAACATACAGCAGATGAAGGAGCAAAGTAAAAACCCACAAGACCTAACAAATGAACAGGAAATAGGCAGGGTACCTGAAAAAGAATTCAGAATAATGATAGTAAAGATGATCCAAAATCTTTGAAATAGAATGGAGAAAATACAAGAAACATTTAACAAGGACCTAGAAGAACTAAAGATGTAACAGTGATGAACAACACAATGAATTACATTAAAAATTCTCTAGAAGGGATCAAAGCAGAATAACTGAGGCAGAAGAACGGGTAAGTGACCTGGAAGATAAAATAGTGCAAATAACTACTGCACAGCAGAATAAAGAAAAAAGAATGAAAATAATTGAGGAAAGACTCAGAGACATCTGAGACAACATTGAACACACCAGCACTTGAATTATAGGGGTCCCAGAAAAAGAGAAAAAGAAAGGGACTGAGAAAATATTTGAAGGGGTTATAGTTGAAAACTTCCCTAATATGGGAAAGGAAATAGTTAATCAACTCCAGGAAGCACAGAGAGTCCCATACAGGATAAATCCAAGGAGAAACATGCCAAGACACATATTAATCAAACTAGCAAAAATTAAATACAAAGAAAAAATGTTAAAAGCAGCAGGGAAAAACAGCAAATAACAAACAACAGAACCCCAATAAGGTTAACAACTGATCTTTCAGCAGAAACTCTGCAAGCCAGAAGGAAGTGGCAGGACATATTTAAAGTGACGAAGGGGAAAAACCTACAATCAAGATTACTCTACTCAGCAGGGATCTGTCAGATTTGACGGACAGATTAAAACGTTTACAGACAAGCAAAAGCTAAGAGAATTGAGCACCACCAAACGAGCTGTACAGCAAATGCTAAAGCAACTTCTCTAGGCAGGAAACACAAGAGAAACAAGACCTAAAATACAAACCTAAAACAACTAAGAAAATGGTAATAGGAACATACATAATAATAACTACCTTAAATGTAAATGGATTAAATGCTCCAAACAAGACATAGACTGGCTGAATAGACTGAAAAAATAGACTTTAAAACAAAGAATATTACAAGAGACAAAGAAGGACACTACATAATGATCAAGTGATCAATCCAAGATGATATAACAATTGTAAATATTTATGCACCCAACATAGGAGCACCTCAATACATAAGGAAAATACTAACAGCCATAAAAAGGGAAATCAACAGTAACACAGTCATGGTAGGGGACTTAAACACCCCACTTTCACTAATGGACAGATCACCCAAGATGAAAATAAAAAAAGAAACATAGCTTTAAATGATACATTAAACAAGATGGACTCGATAGTTATAGGACATTCCATCCAAGAGCAACAGAATACACTTTCTTCTCAAGTGCTCATGGAACATTCTCCAGGATAGATCATATCTTGGGTCACATAACAAGGCTTGGTAAATTTAAGAAAATTGAAATTGTATCAAGTATGTTTTCCTACCACAATGCTATGAAGCTAGATATCAATTACAGGAAATAATCTGTAAAAAATACAAACACATCAAGGAGAAACAATAAACTACTTAATAATGAAGAGATCACTGAAGAAATATAAGAGGAAATCAAAAAAATATCTGGAAACAAATGACAATAAAAACATGATGACCCAAAACCTATGGGATGCAGTAAAGCAGTTCTAAGAAGGAAGTTTATAGCAATACACTCCTACCTTAAGAAACATCACAAATAAACAAAGTAAGCTTATACCTAAAGCAATTAGAGAAAGAGGAACAAAAAAAAACCCAAAGTTAGCAGAAGGAAAAAATCATAAAGATCAGATCAGAAATAAATTAAAAAGAAATGAAGGAATGATAGCAAAGGTCAATAAAACTAAAAGCTGGTTCTTTGAGAAGATAAACAAAATTGATAAACCATTAGCCAGACTCATCAAAAAAAAAGAGAGAGAAGACTCAAATTGATAGAATTAGAAATGAAAAAGGAGAAGTAAAAACTGACACTGCAGAAATACAAAGGATCATGAGAGATTACTACAAGCAACTATATGCCAATAAAATTGACAAAATGGAAGAAATGGACAAATTCTTAGAAATGCACAACCTTCCGAGACTGAACCAGGAATAATAGAGAATATGAACAGACGAGTCACAGCAGGGAAATTGAAACTGTGGTTAAAAATCTTCCAATAAATAAAAACCCATGACCAGATGGCTTCACAGGTGAATTCTACGAAACATTTAGAGAAGAGCTAACACTTACCTTTCACAAACTCTTCCAAAATATAGCAGAGGGAGGATCACTCCCAAACTCATTCTACAAAGCCACCATCACCCAGATACCAAAACCAGACAAAGATGTTACAAAGAAGGAAAACTGCAGACCAATAGCACTGATGAACATAGATGCAAAAATCCTCAACAAAATACTAGCAAACAGAATCCAACAGCACATTAAAAGGATCATACACCATGATCAAGTGGGGTTTACCCCAGGAATGCAAGGATTCTTCAATATACGCAAATCAATCAATGTGATATACCATATTAACAAATTGAAGGAGAAAAAACATATGATCATCTCAATAGATGTAGAGAAATCTTTTGACAAAACTCAACACCCATTTATGATAAAAAAAAACTCTCCAGAAAGTAGACATAGAGTGAAATTACCTCAACATATAAAGGCAATATATAACAAACACACAACCAACATTGCACTCAATGGTGAAAAACTGAAACCATTTCCACTAAGATCAGGTAAAGAAAAGTCTTCCCACTCTCACCACTATTATTCAACATAATTTTAGAAGTATTAGCCACAGCAATCAGAGAAGAAAAACAAATAAAATGAATCCAAATAAGAAAATAAGAAGAAAGATGTCACTGTTTGCTGTTGACATGATTCTATACATAGAGAATCCTAAGGATGCTACCAGAAAACTACTAGAGCTAATCAGTGAATTTGGTAAAGTAGTGGGATGCAATGTTAATGCACAGAAATCTCTTGCATTCCTATACACTAATGATGAAAAATCTGAAAGTGAAATTAAGAAAACGCTCCCATTTACCATTGCAACAAAAAGAATAAAATACCTAGGAATAAACCTACCTAAGGAGACAAAAGACCTGTATGCAGAAAATTATAAGACACTGATGAAAGAAATTAAAGATGATACACATAGATGGAGAGATATACCATGTTCTTGGATTGGAGGGATCAACATTGTGAAAATGACTATACTACCTAAAACAGCCTACAGATTCAATTCATTCCCTATCAAACTACCAGTGACATTTTTCACAGAACTACAACAAAAAATTTCACAATTTGTATGGAAACACAAAAGACCCCAAATAGCCAAAGCAATCTTGAGAAAGAAAAACAGAGCTGGAGGAATCAGGCTCTCTGACTTCAGACTATACTACAAAGCTACAGTAATCAAGACAGTATGGTACTGGCACAAAAACAGAATATACATCAATGGAACAGGATTGAAAACCCAGAGTTAAACCTACGCACATATGATCACTTATCTTTGATAAATGAAGAAACAATATACAGAGGAGAAAAGACAGCATCTTCAACAAGTGGTGCTGGGAAAACTCAACAGCTCCATGTAAAAGATGAAATTAGAACACTCTGGAGCACCATACATAAAAATAAACTCAAAATGGATTAAAGCCTTAAATGTAAGGCCAGACACTATCAAATTGTTAGAGGAAAAAATAGGCAGACAATTCTATGACATAAATCACAGCAAGATCTTTTTTTTTTTTTTTTTTTTTTTTTTGTGGTATGTGGGCTTCTCACTCTTGTGGTCTCTCCCATTGCAGAGCACAGGCTCTGGACACACACTTTCAGTGGCCATGGCTCATGGGCTCATCCGCTCCGCAGCATGTGTGATAATCCCGGTCCGGGACACAAACCCATGTCACCTGCATCGACAGGCAGACTCTCAACCACTGCACCACCAGGGAAGCCCAAAATTCTGGGTTTTCTTTTTTCTTCAATATCTTTTTTGACTCACGTCCTAGAGAAATGGAAATAAAAACAAAACTAAACACATGGGACCTAATGAAACTTAAAAGCTTTTGCACAGCAAACGAAACCATAAACAAGACAAAAAGACAACCCTCAGAATGGGACAATATATTTGCAAATGAAGCAACTGACAAAGGATTAATCTCTAAAGTTTACAAATAGCTCATGCAGCTCAATATCTAAAAAACAAACAACCCAATCCAAAAATGGGCAGAAGATCTAAATAGACATTTCTCCAACTAACACATGAAAGAATGTTTTGGATTGCCAACTAACACATGAAAGAATGTTCAACATCATTAATCATTATAGAAATGCAAATCAAAACTACAATGAGATATCATCTCACACCAGTCAGAATCACCATCATCAAAAAATCTACAAACAGTAAATGCTTGACAGGGTGTGGAGAAAAGGGAACCCTCTTGCACTGTTGGTGGGAATGTAAATTGATACAGCAAATAGTGAGAACAATATGGAGGTTCCTTAAAAAATAAAAATAGAACTACCATATAACTCAGCAATCACACTCCTGGGCATATACCCTGAGAAAACCATAATTCAAAAAGAGTCATGTACCACAATGTTCATTGCAGCTCTATTTACAATAGCCAGGACATGGAAGCAACCTAAGTGTCCATCAACAGATGAATAGATAAAGAAGATGTGGCACATATATACAATAGAATACTATTATTCAGCCATAAAAAGAAACAAAATTGAGTTTTTTGTAGTGAGGTGTATGGACCTAGAGTCTGTCATACAGAGTGAAGTGAGTCAGAAAGAGAAAACAAATACCATATGCTAACACATATATATGGAATCTAAAAAAGAAAAAAAAAGGTCATAAAGAACCTAGGGGCAAGACGGGAATAAAGATGCAGACCTACTAGAGAATGGACTTGAGGATACAGGGAAGCAGAAGGGTAAGCTGGGACAAAGTGAGAGAATGACATGGACATATATACACCACCAAATGTAAAACAGATAGCTAGTGGGAAGCAGCCACATAGCACAGAGAGATCAGCTTGGTGCTTTGTGATCACCTAGATGGATGTGATAGGGAGGGTGGGAGGGAGGGAGACTAAGAGGGAAGAGATATGGGAACATATGTATATGTATAACTGATTCACTTTTTTATAAAGCAGAAAATAACACACCATTGTAAATCAATTATACTCCAATAAAGATGTTAAAAAGAAAAAAAAGTAATAGCATGGACAAATATAAAAACAGTGTTTTATATATATATATATATTAAACTGGGGTATAGTTGCTTTACAATATTGTGTTAGTTTCTGCTGTACAACAAAGCAAATCAGCTGTATGTATACATATATCCCCTCCCTCTTGGACCTTCCTCCCTCCCCCGCATCCCACCCATCTAAGTCACCACAGAGCACCAAGCTGAGTCCCTGTGCTGTACAGAAGGTTCCCACAAGCTATCTATGTTACACATGGTAACCAAAACAATTTTGCGAAAGAAAAATGGAGCTGCAGGGATCAGGCTCCCTGAGTTCAGGTTAGACCACAGAGCTATGATAATCAAGACAGTATGGTGCTGACACGAAATCAGAAATATAGATCAATGGAACAGGATAGAAAGCCCAGAGATAAACCTAGACATCTATAGTCACCTAATCTATGACAAAGGAGACAAAAATATACAATGGAGGAAAGACAGCATCTTCAATAAGTGGTGCTGTGAAAACTGGACAGCTACATCTAAAAGAATGAAATTAGAACACTCTGTAACATCATACAAAAAAAATAAACTCAAAACAGATTAAAGACCTAAATGTATGACTGGACACTATGAAACATATGAACAACACTCTTTGACATAAATCACAACAAGATATCTTTTGACCCACCTCCTAGAGTAATGAAAATAAAAACAAAAATAAGTAAATGGGACCTAACTAAACTTAAAAGCTTTTGCACAACAAAGAAAACCATAAACGAGATAAAAAGACAACCCTCAGAGTGGGAGAAAATATTTGCAAATGAAGCAACAGACAAGACATTAATCTCCAAAATATACAAACAGATCATGCAGCCCAACATCAAAAAAAAGAAAAACAACCCAATCAAAAAATGTTTGGAAGGCCTAAGTAGTTGCAATTTTCGTTTGTAATAGAGTTACAAAGTAGAGCTTTTTATTTGTTATGTTATTTAAAACATGCAATCCACAAGGTAACCACAAAAAAAAATTATATAAAACATTCACAAGAGGATATGAAAATGGAATTGAAAACTGTCACTACAAAACATCAACTAAACACGAAGGAAGGCAGTAATGGAGGAATTGGGGGAGGAGGGTTGTAAAGCCATAACACATAAAGAAAACAAATAATAAAAGGCAAAATTAAGGTTTCTCTATCAGAAATTACCTTACATGTTAGTGAATTAAAGTTCTTAATCAAAAGGCATATATTGGCAGAATGAGGGAGAAAAAAAACAAGTTTATTGGCTTGCAAGATACTCACTTCAGATCTAAAGACATGCATAAGCTGAAAGTGAAACACTGGCAAAAGATATATTATGTAAATGGTAATCAAAAGAGAGCTGGGTGGTTTTCTAATAATAAATCAAATAGACTTTAACTCAAAACTCTTATAAGAGACAGAGAAGGACATCATATATTGATAAAAGGGTCAACCCACTAAGTAGAAATAGTAATTAAAAACATAAATGAACTAAACATCAGAACTCCAAAATAGATAAGGCAAACATTGACATAATTTAAGGGAGAAATGGACAGCTTTGCAATAATAATTGGAAACTTTAATTCTTCACTTTCAATAATGAATAGAGCAAATAAAAGATCAATGAGCAAATGAAGGACTTTAAAACAGTATAGATTAACTAGCCCTAATAGATATTTACAGAACACTTCACCCAGCAACAACAGAATACACATTTGTCTCAAGTGTGACATTCTTCCGAATAGTCCATATACTAAGCCACAAAACAAGTCTTAAAAATTTGAAAAGACTGAAATCATACCAACTATCTTTTGTAATCACAATGGAATAAAATTATTTCTGTCTGCAGATGACATGATCTTATATGTAGAAAACCCTCTAGATCCCACCCCTCACAAAAATTACTAGAATGAATAAACATATTCAGCAAAGTTTCAGGACAAAATCAATGTATTAAAATCAATTGTGTATTTGTATGCTAACAGTGAGCAATCTGAAAAGGAAATTAAGTAATAATTCCATGTATAATTAAATTGAAAAAATACATAGGGTAAATGTAACCTAGGAGGCAAAATACTTTTACATTAAAAACTGCAACACACTGCTGAATGGAATTAAATACAACATTAATAAATGGAAAGACATCCCTTGTTCATGATTAGAAGACTTAATATTGTTCAGATGTCAATATTACCCAAAGAGATGTACAGATTCAATGAAAAACCTCTCAAAAGCCCCAATTTTTCATGTGGAGATTAAAAAGTTTATTCTAAAATTTGTAGGAAATATCAAGGGACACCCAAATATCCAAAACAATCTTGGAAAAGATATATGAAGTTGAAGGCATCACGATTCCTGATATTAAAACTTAATACAAAGCTATAGAAATCAGAACAACATGTGTGGCATAAAGACAGGCACATAAACCAATGGAACAGAATGGAAAGCCCAGAAGTAAACCCTCACATATATTTTCAAATAATTTTTGACAAGATTGCCTAAACGATGCAATTGTGAAAAGACAGCGTTTTTTCAGCAATGGTGTTGGGAAAATGGATATCCACATGCAAGAGTGAAGTTGAAATCTTACCTTCTTCCATATACAAAATGTAGCTCAAAATGGATCAAATTAAACATAAGAGCTAAAATTATAAAAGTTTATATAAAATTTTATACAAAAATCTTAGAAGAAATTTTAAGGGAAAGGTTTATATCATGGGATTTAGCATTAATTTCTCAAATGTGACACCAACAGAACAGACAAGAAAAAGAAGTGTAGAAGTTGTATTTCATCCAAATTACAAACTTCTGTGCATTAAGGGACTCTGAAGAAACTTGAAAGGTAACCTGTAAAATTTGAGAAAATATTTGCAATTTAGATATAAAGCATCAATATTCAGACTATATAAACATATCCTTCAACTCAACAACAGCAACAAAAACAGAAACCCAATTCAAAAATGAGCTAAAGACTTGAATAGACATCTATCCAAAGATGACATACACATGGGCAATAAGTATGTGTAAAGATACTCAACATTACTAATCACTAGGGAAATGTAAATGAAAAGCAAAATGATATACCATTTCACTTCCATTAATATGCTCTTATGGAATCAAACTTAGGTTTGCTTGCCCCTGGGCAGTAAAGCCTATCTTCTGACACTGGGTTGTGGTGAAGGAAAGTACAGTGTTTATCGCAAGGCACTCAACTTGGGGCCAAGCATGTAGAACAAGCAGCTCATGCTCAACAGATTGAACTCCCTCATGGTTTTCAGGGGAAGCATCTTTAAAGGCAAGGTGAAGGAGAAGGGTGCATAGTGCCTGATCAGCTCAAAGACATTCATTCTTCTGACTGGTTTGTGGTGAGGTAATCAGGAGTCAACATCATTAACCTTCTGGTTCCAACCAGTGTGGGTCTATGTGTTTCTGGTCAGCATGTAATTAACTTCTTCTACCTGGTAGGGGTTTCAGGGTCTGTAAAACAACTCAAGAATCTGGCACAGAATATTACAGCCTTTGAAGAGGAAACAAAGGTTCTTGACTTTGTTTCATATCTAAACTATTATTATTTTGTTCTACTTGATTGTTTTCCTTTGTTTCTGCATTTCCTCGTTTCTTTGATAAAATCTGCCCTTTGGCACTCAAGGAAGATCTAAGAGGCTAAAGCTTTGCTACAAACAAGAGGTGGGTAGAGGATGTGAAGGGTCTGTCCCTGGGAAGGCCCCACAGTGTCCTGACTATTCTAGCAAAAAAACAACAACCAACCAAACAAAAAAAATTAAAAACACAGAAAATGAGAGGTGCTCACAAAAACTGTGGAGAAATTGGAACCGATCTGGTAGTGTGAAAGTAAATTGGTGTAGCTGCTGTAGAAAACAGTACAGTGGTTCCTCAAAAAAAAAAAAAAATCAACATAGAATGATCATACAATCCATTTATTCCACTTCTAGGTATATAATCAAAAGAATTGAAATTATAGACTCAAACAGACATTTGAACACCATTGTCCATAGTAGTACTATTCACAGTTGGAAAAAGCTGGAAACAACCTAAAATTCTATTTACAGATGAATGGATAAACAAAATGTGGAATATACATACAGTGGAATTTTATCCAGCCTTAAAATGTGGGATGGAATTCTGATACATGCTATAACATGGATGCACCTTGAAAACATTATGCTAAGTGAAATAAACCAGAGACAAGCAGAGAGAATGTTGTATATTTATGCTCATGTGATTGCTGTTCCTAGAGTAGACACAGTTATAGACACAGAAAGTAGAATAGTGGTTACCAGGGGTTGGGATGAGGAAGACAAGGGAGTTATTATACAATGGTAAGAATCTCAAAATTTCAGGTTGAGAGGACAAAAATTTCCAGAGATGGATAGTAGTGACAACTGTCTGATAATGTGAATATATTTAATGCCCTTGAACTACCACAATAAAAAAGGGAAACAAGCTAAATAAAAAAGAAGAAAAAGGGCTTCCCTGTGGCGCAGTGGTTTAGAGTACGCCTGCCGATACAGGGGACATGGGTTTGTGCCCCAGTCTGGGAAGATCCCACATGCCATGGAGCGGCTAGGCCCGTGAGCCATGGCCGCTGAGCCTGCACGTCTGGAGCCTGTGCTCCACAACGGGAGAGGCCACAACAGTGAGAGACCCACATACTGCAAAAAAAAAAAAAAAAAAAAAGAAGAAGAAGAAGAAGAAAAGAAAGAGATGATCCCATGTCTTTTTCCCTAGATGGGATCATATATGAACATAATACTTGAAAATTCTGCAGTAATTTCACAGTCATGAAAGGAGACACCCTGGGGCAAAGTTGTCTCACAGAGGATGCCAGAGGGAAGTGATGGAAGGAACCTGGATTTGTAATGATACCGTGGAGCTAAATGATTGTACTGTGCCTGGAACTTGATCAAACCCTGGACATCCAATTATGCAAAATGACAAAATTCATTATTATTCTAAGTAAAGGAAAAAAAAAAAAGAGCTATCAAGCCATGAAAACACATGGAGAAATCTTAAATGTGTATTACTAGGTGAAAGAAGCCAATCTGAAAAGGCTACATATGGTATGATCCCAACTGTATGACATTCTGAAAATGGTTAAACTACAGACATAGTAAAAGATCAATGGTTTCCAGAGGCTCATAGAGGAGAGAGGGACAGGGAGGAATAGGTGGACCACAGTGGATATTTTAGAGCAGGAACACTACTCTGTGTGATGCTGTAGTGATGGATACATATCGCTATACATTTATTAAAACACACAAGACTGTACAAGACAAATCATGATGTCTGATGTAAGCTCTGGACTTCAGTTAACAATAATGTATAAATATTTTGTCATCAATTGTAATACGTATGCCATATTAATGCAAGATGTTAATAGGGAAAATGGAGAGTGAGTGGATATATGGGGACCCTCTGTACTTCCTGCTCAATTTTTCTGTAAACCTAAAGCATCTTTGAAAAGTGTATTAATTTAAAAAGTGGCTATTATTGACATTTAGGCATGACAGCACCCGAAAAGGAGAGCCAGTTTAAGATAGGAGGTTTTTCTCCAAATCATTTACATCTGGGGGTCACCGACTCTGACCTGGTTGCTAAGTGATTTAAATGACCTGGCTGCTAAGTGATTTGTCCTTGGATAGGACACTGAGTTGACACATCTTATTGATACTTATGGTCCTTAAACAAGCCCTTGTCTTTGGGGTACAGCACAGGCTTTATAAACTGGGAATCAAGGTTGAAAACGGCATGACATGGCACCTAGATTCCTGCAAGTGACTACTGCATATGATAGGCTCACTAATATGTGTTGATGATTTTTGTTACAAATGCTGGAAAACTCTGACACCAATAGCTATACTTCAGCTTGATTTATTTATTACATTTGTGTGAACTTACCTTACACAATAACATTGACCTAAAGGAAAATAAGCTGAGAAATATGGATCATATTTTCAGCTCAAGTTTTAAATGAGAGGTAGAGTTAATGGTACATTCTATAGAGCTCCAACAGCATGAGTTTCTCATACACACATTCTCTCTCTTTCTCTCACTTTGATCCTAATTTTCTCATTTCAATTTACTATTCTACACAAAACTTATAGTTCTTACAGATTTGAGCATAGATAAATGTTTTTATGGTTTATAGTTAGGCATGGGCTGAATCTTCTTTGCCATTCTTTCAACCAGGTATGGTGGATGATCATAAGTAAATAAATAAATAAATAAATATCTGTTATAAAGAAAACCTACACTTGAAACCATGAATTACAAAACTTGAGTTTAAGTCATGACTGAGCCACTTATTAGCTCTGTGTCTTTTAAAATTTTATCTGTAAACTTGATTGCCTTCCCTCATTCTTACGTTATTATACTTTAAAATAAAGAGGTTAATTATAGCTTGTAGAATATTAAATAAACACTGTAATTATATGATATATGCGAGATAGCATCATGAAAAATATAACTGAAATGTTCATGTAATTACAATGAATTTAAGCTGAGTGAAATGCAGAGGCTGTTTTTCTGTGGCTATCAGAAAGAAAGGAAGAAAGAAAGAAAGAAAAAGAAAAAGGGATTTAATGAAGTGAACTTAACTTTCTTCCTTCTTGATTGCCATCCCCCCCACCCCCTGCCTTCCTAGGGACAATAGCAATGTTAGTTGAGTAGCCATTTTTCATTGGCAAGTCGATGTGACAAGTTCTGTGATCAGAATGAAGCCAGAAAGAGGTTTAAAGAAACTTAGAATACAAAGAGTGACACAGTCAAAACTCCTAAAATCTCAAGTCAGAAAGTTAGGAATTTTTTATGTAGACCCTGAAGGAGATCTTTGAGGTAACTTGATGTGTGATGTGTCAAATACACTTAATTTTAGACATTTTAGGAGAGAGGTGCCATTCTTTCCTCCATGATCAGTGCATCTGCTCTGCTCTGTACTCAATTCCATGACCAAAGGCATCACGTCTTACTTCTATCTAACAGCAGGTCAGCTGGGCACGATCTGGGTATAAACCTGATAAGCAAATTAAAAGAACTGAAAGGGGACTTGGATATTGATATCTCAGAAAGGACTAGAATGCACTAGAAAATTGTGAAAGGCAGGATTTGCTGAAGCCAGAGCCATGATTACAAGAAATTCAAGGGCAAGAAGAGCCTTTCCTTTACCCTTAAAATGGAGTTAATCTCTCAGATAGAAGTCTTACTGCCCCTTGAGCTGTGATGGGCATGTGTTGACGAGCACACAGAAAACAACTTGTTCCTGGTCTGTGCTCCCAGAGAAAGGAAACACCATTCTATAGAGATGCAACTAGACGATTTGTTAGTCTAACCTCTGCATGTTCAAGTAAGGACTGTGGAAGATGGATGCTCAGGGTCTTGCCTAAGGATATGCAATAATGAGTTTCCAAGGAAGGAACAAGGCCTCTCGTCAAGACTGTTCTGTGTTGTTCAGTCTCTCTAAGGAAAGGCCAGACTCTTAACTAATGGCTTCTTTGCATCTGAAAATTGGTCACAAGAAGGAAAGTGCCATAGAAATTATTCACTAAATATACAGGTTCACTTTCAGCCCTCACCAAGCTTTCCAAACAGCTTGACAAAAACAAGGCAAAGAACTATCCTTTCCATTTGCTTTAAAGGAATGATATTTGATTAACCCTACAAACTAAAGTCATCAAACTGAAATCAGAAATTTGCAAATAATTATATTCTCTTTGTATTCTATACTGTGTGAGTTTCATTCTCTGAATAGACTATCTGTATTCACTAAGCTAAGTAAGTACTGACTAGTCATAACTACTAGTCCACTGAGCTGAGGAAAACAGCTTAGATGAGAAATGAAGAAAATTATATATTAGAAAAATTAACCTAAAAATACAAAAATAACCCCAAATTGAAGTGGATTGGGAGTTTACAAATTTCCAGAAATTTTATTTTAAGTCAACCTTCAGAAAACTCTCCTATTTCTTCAAATTAAAATTTTGTATGCAACAAATATTCTGTTTTTCACTCCAGCCCACATACTGCTTTGCATTTGAAAATAAGATTTCTACCCCCAAATTTAAATTATTGATATATATATTCAATATGTTATTAATTTGTTCATTTTTACATCTTAGAACCTTAACAAATATAACCATATGTAGCCTTCAGGTGGAAAAATACCATTTTGTACATGATAACATAAATAGTATTTATGTATAAATATTATAAGCATGTTCCTAATACATATATGTTTATATATACTTGTGTATACTTATATATTCTTATGTTCTGCATGTATAATGTGTGTATGTGTGTGTGTATAAAAATCCAAACTATTCTCTTTTTCCCCAAGAATTTCTTACAAAATTATAAATTATTACTTAGAAGAATTTAACCTTTAACTATAATTTAAAAGCCCAGAAAAATACTTTCATGTTGAAACACTTTGAAGTCTGGATTTATTTTAATTTACCTAATAATCAAACTTAATTGGCATATTTAGCTAAGTTCACTTCCCATTGAGTAATATATTTTTAATCACTAAAGTCAAAATTCTTTATATATTTTTCAATCAGTTATTTCTTGTTCCAAAATTCTGTAAAAGCTTTTAAAATGCCAACTGCTTTGTGCTTGTAGAAATTGCTGGAAGAATTTAAAGACTTTAAATATGCATTAAAGAGAAATTAAAATAGGTATATGATGGACCTAGGAGAATATTTGATCATAATATGTAAGATTAATGCTTTAAATAAAAAGTAAAATATTGTGTATTTCTTGTTCTCTCATCCATCAGAAATTGTTGTTATTCAGACTAACAGCCTTGTCTTCATTCCTGCCCAGTCCTGAGTGTCCTGGAATTGGAAAGCTGGTGATAATTTACTGTCATTACAAACTAACTGGTTATGGTTAACATCATCTCTTCAGAAGTCCATACATTTAAAATGTCAGTCACATTACTTTTACATCTGTCCCTTTAGAATAGTAACAAAAAATGGTTTTATATCAATGTCACTCAAAATGGCACAAAACCCTGTGCATGGGGATTTAAGTTTAATTGTTTATTGCATAATTTAAGAGTAATCCTTGAAATCTATGACCTTCCTGGCTATGCTTACTGTACAAGTTAGTTCAAATTATTTAACCTAACTGTTCTTCAAGCCCAAATTCTAGAACTTCTTTTTTCAAATCAGTATCAACCTCAGATCAATACTTTAAGCAAGTTTTTTTTTTTTTTTATGATATGTTTTGTTGTTCCACCTAAGTCTAACCCATTTCAGAGAGAATTTAAGAAATCAAAAAGGCTGTTTATTAGAGCACTCCTCTTGGTGCAAAAGTTCACACATAATCCATTTGTAATTGTTATTCTTGTTGATTTGCAGGAAAAAAAGGGAGAAATATGCAACTATGAGATAAAATACTATACACTACTCAGAGCTTGAAACTGAAGACATGAAGGGCAAATAAAGACGGTGAAGGAAGGAGGAAAAAGAAGACACGGAGTCCTATGGGTGCTGTATGGTAACTGGGAATCACATTCTCTGTTCACACTTCTTCCACTGTCCAAACCTGGTCTTCTACGCTTTGAGGGCACATCTGTCATCTATGTAAAGAAGGGCTGTCCTGTGATCTCCAAAGTCATGTAGGTCTACCATTTACCCTCAAATATTTGCATTTTTTTTTTGTTTTTTTTTCAGGTTCTTTATAGGTTCATCTGAGCTGAGGTATATGCTCTGCCTTCCTTGCAGTACACACATTTAATTTCCCTAATTATGCTCTTTATTTTGAAATTCTTTTTTTTCTTTTTTTCTTTTTTTTTTTTTTTGCGGTACACGGGCCTCTCACTGTTGTGGCCTCTCCCGTTGCGGAGCACAGGCTCCGGACGCGCAGGCTCAGCGGCCATGGCTCGCAGGCTCAGCGGCCATGGCTCACGGGCCCAGCCGCTCCGCGGCATGTGGGATCTTCCCGGACTGGGGCACAAACCCGTGTCCCCTGCATCAGCAGGCGGACTCTCACCCACTGTGCCACCAGGGAAACCCTATTTTGAAATTCTTACAAGTGGACAGGCCAAGTTTCATCTGCTAATGATACAAATAGATTGCCTATAGGCTATTTTGGAGGTATGAGAGTCTTAGTTTATGAAATATGAAGACTGAGTCATGGGATAGTGTTATAGGATGATCCATAGTATGGATGCAGAAAACTGAGGCCAACTTTCTGGAGTGATACTTTCCAAAACACTGCCTGGGTATAAAAGGAAAGAAAGAAAGAAAAAAAAGAAAGAAAGAAAGGTCTTTGCTGAAGTTGATGTTTACAAATAAAACATTGTGAAGGATTTTTTTCAAAGTATGAATAACACTATTAATCTGTTGTACAGGCAGAGATTAATTAGGGAGAAAGAATTCTAATTTTATAGAGAAGGCACTAGATGCTTGCATTACAAAATTGGCAAAAGTGTTAAGATAATGATTAAAATAAAACTTGGCAAAACTTAAACATGCCTTCTAGTCTAAAAGTCCAGTTGGTTGACAACCTGGGCTTTTCAGGGAGAACTTAAGGTAAAAAAATGAAATTTGGCAGCAAAGTGATGAATATGGATGACATATGATTTGGAATAATAAAGGAACTTCTAGAATGGTCAGAAGGGAATTTACCAGTGTATGTCATGGAAGAGAGGATGACAATCTATTTTCCCATCAAATTAGGTAACTGACAGGTGGGTTAAGTATGTCAGAGGAACTTATAATTGTTTTAAGTTAAAATTTAGAAAAAAAGAGGTGAGAACTCTGGAAATAAATAAAGGACAGAATTTATTTAAAGAAAAATCCACTGTTCTAAGATTACTCTGTGAATAAGGAAAAACAAACAAGTTGAAATGTACTGTAACTGAAGGATGCCATATATGAATAAATAATTTATTCACACGAATGGGTCAGTTTTGTACTCTTCTTGAAGGCCACTGCATTTAGAACCATCTCCGTTGTGTGAAATCAAGTTAATGAAACCCACTTATAAACCTCAGGGAATGATTTCATTTAAATGAGTTTTAAGACAGAGTCAATTTATAACCAAAGTCTTTTTACACGTTAAAATATTTTAAATTAAAAACCTCTATTAATATGTGACATTTTATATTAATTTATATAGATTATATGTATTCTCCTCTTCCTTCCTTCAATGGCCAATCTCTGGATACTATACCCTCTTGAATTTGTAAGACTTGGGTCTGTTAATCCATCTTTCTCCTGACCATTAGCCTTTCACTTTATTGAGTGATTTGCTTTACATATAAACTTTTTCTAATATATGGCCCCCAACCAAATAGAAAACATTTCTCAGATCCCACATCCCTCTGTTAGCTGATACAATTCCACTTATTTACTTACTTTCTCAGCCAAACATTCAGAAATTATCCATCCACCCATACTGTCTCCAGTTGCTTATTTACCTTTTACTCTCTTTATTTTATTTTTAAAATACATTTTATTCCAGATATGCATATTGCTAAATGTACAGCCGATGATTTTCCACTAAGAAATTCTTGTGTATACAACTCCCTCTGAAAGAAATAGTACATTACCAACACCCCCAAATTCCCTTTGAAGTTAATAATTACTTATCTTTTCAAGGGTAACCATCTGACTTTGAGGTTTTTTGGTTTGCATTTGTAAGTTATATAAATGGAGTCATATGCATATGTACTTTCTGATTTGGATTCTTTCCTTCACTGTTATGATTGAGACATGGACCCTGGGAAGTATTTAAATCATTTTTATTGCTGTATACTGGTTCATTGTAAGAAGCATACATTTAACTTACCTATTCTCTCACTAAATGGGCATTATTCTTTTGTTCAGTGTTTGACTAATGCAAATAAGGCTGTTGTGAACATCGTTTTGCATGAGTTTTAGTGCATACATATATGCTGAGAGAGGAATTACTGGATCATAGGAAGGCATATATTCAGCTTCAATACATATTGCCATATTTACCAAACACTACATATTTGCTGCCTCTTTAATTTTATTCTCTCTGGAAGATGTGTAGAGAGTGCACATTAAATTATAATTTCATTCTCCTGATGTCTAATGATGTTGAGCACCTTTTTCATGTATTATTGTCAATTTAGGTATCTTCTTTAGTCAAGTGGATTTTCATGTATTTCATTCACTTTCTTTTTTACTGGTTTGTTGAGTTCCTTATATATTATGGATACAAGCTCTTTGTCAATTTTTTATATGCAAATAGTCACTCTCACTTCACTCTGTGGCTTGCTTAATTTTATGCTTTTTACAATGAATGTAATTTCTTGATTTTAATAAATATAATTATTTTCCTTATGGTTAGTATATTTTCAACCAGATTTAGAAATCTTTATCTCCTTCACTGGCATGAATATATTCCCCTACATTATCTTCCAAAAGTGATATTTTATTTTAGTTAGATATACAATCCACCTGGATTGATTTTTTGTATCTTGTGGATAAGTAATAAAGATACTCTTTTCTACATAAATATCCAATTGATCTAGTATAATTTATTTAAAAGACCATCTATTTTCATTGTTGTTCTTAGGACAAAACAAATATCTTTTTTCAAAGTTTTTTATTCTGTGTTGCTTAGTCTCCCTAAGGTAAATCCAGATAACCACTGGAATGGATTCTTTATGTCATTTTTATACATCAGGCATTTCTCTACCTATGCCAGTGTCTAAATCTGGACTACATTTGAATTATTTTTTCTGTTGCTCCAATATGACACTCACTTAAATAATATATCCTTATTTTAACCATTGATATCCTATAACTTTATTATTATTAATTTGTTTTTAACTAGGTTAATAGATCTTTTATGGTATAGGAATGTTATTTTTGAAGTGGTGACATTTAGAGAATTTCCCTTTGTATACTACATATATAGAGTTCTATACAATTTATATATAAACTAATACATTTAATATCTCAAATTACCTAATGAGGTAGGCATTATTACTGTCCCCATATTATGCATGAAGAAACAGAAGCACAGAAGTACAGGCACAAAGAAGAAAAATATGAATGTTAGTCACTTAACGCAGTTAGTGATTGGCAAATCTGTCTTTGAATGCAGGTATCTGGCTTCAGCATCAGTGCTTTCAGATGTTATGCTATGCTTTCCTTTCAGATGTGTCTTTGTGTTTCATCTTGGAGTACTTGAGGAGACAGTTGCTGAGACTGGGTTTTAGTTCTAGAGCTTGGAAGATTGGCTAGGTTTAAGGATATTCTTATTTGAGCATAGTAAATAGGATTTACTGTCATATTTGTATATAGTATTAGAAGAAAATAAAAATCCTGAGTGATAATTAAGTTTGCACCATGATAATAAATAGATAGAGGATCCCTTTATGGAGATAGGAAGCACTACGGGAAGTATATTTATAGGATGGAATGGAGAGGTTTGTTAAGTTGGAGATGCCTAAGAGACAACTAAATACAAGATTCAAGTAGAAATTCTAAGGTGTATATGTGATATGTAAAAGCATGAAACTGATGAGATCACCTAGAAAGAGAATGCACATAAAGAAAAAAAAAGAACTAAGAATAAAGTTTTAGGACAGGCCAAATTTAAAGTTCTGAGAAAGGAGATCAAGACAGCCAAAATATTAGGAGGAAAACTAGGTGAGTGTGGGTCATGGGAAGTGAGGAAGGGAGTAATCAAGACGGGAATGGTCAACTTTGCCGATTGTTGCTGAGACACTGAGTACAATTATGGCAGAAACTTGACCAAAGTTATTGGCAAGTTATAGGCAAAAAGGGCAGAAGATGGGATGAAATACAGATTGAAAAGAGTTGAAGAGAAAATGGATGCTGAGGAGTTGGATGTAGGGGTAGAGAAAGCTTTTAGAGATGTTATGCTCTAAGTGAAAGAAAAGAAATAGAAGGTAATGGAGGAACTGAGGGCTCAAGGGAGAGTATTAAATATATATGATATGAGGCTTGTTTTTATAGTGAAAGTAATAATCCCATATATAAGAAGACTTTCATTACAGTGACAAAGTCCACGAAAGCTTGAGAAGACAGAAGAGCAAAGAAGTAAGCTGAAGGACTGACCTAATGTAATTATAATTCCATGGGATATTGTCCTTTTAATATTTAGGTTTTTATGTATTCGGAAAATAAGTGGGATGAATTCCAAAGCAAATTCTATTTATTTTTCACATAAGTAGTCAATATTCTAACACTATTTAGGGAGAAATATTTTCTTTTTTTTACTGATTTGAAATATTTTTATCACATTAATACAGATAAATATGCATATAATACTATATATACATTCACAAATATACAATTTAACTTTTTGTATATTTCTGAGCTATAACAAATTATTTTAATTATGAGATTTAATGATATTTAACTCCTATACATTTGCTCTGCTTTTAAAAATATTATTGTTTTATTCTTGGGTATTTATTCTTCCATCTCAATTTTAGAATCACAGATTCAATTATAATTTTATTAAAATTTTACATGAATGTGAATGAGTTTGACATTTTTATAATAATATTACATTTATCATTAATGATCTTGATATATTTCTCCATTTAATCACGTCTTCAGAAAGGTCCATACTATTTTATTACACCAGATGAACATAATCATAATACATTAAAGAGACAGTGACCAGGTATTGAAAAGTCTATAAATCATGTCACAAAGACAAATGAATGTGTTTAGTCTGGAAAATAGCAACTTGAGACATTTATAGTAAAATTCCCAATTTTTGAGGGTCTCTTGTAAAACAAGAATTGAACTTTTTTTTTAATTGAAGAAGACAGAAAGGAAGAACAAATATGGAAGTGTAAAATTTTCATCAATCTGAAGTTTTTTTTTTTTTTATTAAGTTGACTATGTAATTATGTAATGAGTTCTTTATCATTAACCCAAACTGGAATTTGGAGAGAATAGAAAGCATTCCTTCCCTGGTGAAATTGATCCTTCCTAGGATGAGAGGAGATTCCATAGATGGCTCATGTATCAGCTGGACCTTAAAGGAAGTCAATATTTGATAAGATGTGAAAATATGACATGATGAGATACCAAATAAGAGCACAAAAAATGATATGGAGATGGAAATATACAAAGTATTTTCAGGAGACATAAAATAAACAAATAAGGATGAGTGTAGATTTTAAACCTCATGGTTGTCTGGAGTTAAATTGGGAAGGATAATGGTAGCAACTGTGAATGACCATATATATCAAGCCATAGGTTTAGGATTTTTTTTCTGTTAGCTATAAGCATTGCATGGTTGGGTTTTGGATAAAATTGTGAAGATCATATTTTCCAATTTTTGTGAAATTGGAAGATGTGAAATATTTTCAGAAATGAAATATTAATATAATTAATGGATATATTACATTTTGTTAGGACCTGGAGTATTAAAGCTTTATAGAGTAAATTAAATCATTTTGTCAGGTAAAATCATAAATATGGTGACAATTCTATGTAGTTACATAAGTCTTATTTCAATGGCCTCATGTTGTCCTTGCCATATATCCATCATTGGACCACACAGAGTCCATTTATCTGAGCCAACAAGGTATTCCTTTGTTCTTATTTTACTTTCTGACTTGAAATGTTTTAGGAATCTTCTTTGTTTAAGGCACTGTAGGAGAAAATATAAAGATATTCTTTACAATACTGTTTATACTCATCTTATTTGCATAATTAATTCAAATCAATTTGTAGACTTTTGCTTAATTTCAGTATACATTTTATCAAATGTAGCTGAATAAAAGTTTAATCATGGGCTAAAACTATCTTTCCCACTACCATTAGATTAATTTACCAATAGTTTTGATACTGCATTTTATTCATATTTTCTGTCTTAATAAAATTTCTTCACCTTCTTTACATATTCACATAATATTATATCCTATCAATCACACTTAGTATTACTCTTATGCTGAAGGTCTTCTCACATTTTCTCTAACAAAACAAATTATTTTCTCCTCTGAAACATAATTCAACATTCATTTCATACAACTTAAATATTCCTAGAGTAGCTTAGCTTGCTTTCCACAATCTCATCCCTACATCAAACCCAGAAATGTGGGTATACATTTATTTGTAACAAGCTAACAATTGTTTTAAAATTGAATCTGGAAATTCCTTGATTTCTAAAAATGAATGGTATACTGGTAAATTCCAGTTTATGTAATTATCCTGCAGCCTTATTTAGCCCTCTAGAAAAACCTGGCTGTACCTATTATAAATAGCTGTACTGTTGTGGCATTGAGAATTTGGGAGGAAATTGATGAATCTTTCCTTCTTTGAGACAATTCTCACATAGGGGCTAAGTACCCCTGAGCTTTGAATTGTTCTTTGAATGATCTATTAATAGAATGTAACTCATGTTTGAACACCTAAAACATACATATTCATTATCTGTGTTACTCTGTTCTTCACTATCTACTCAAAAGTCATTTGCACATGATATGAACTTTAATCAATTGAAAAACATCATAGTATTTATAGATTTTGGGGGGCTTACCTAGTCCAGCATCAACCCCAAGCACTTCTCACGACAAACTAGATTTAATGTACCATGTATTTAGTTTGGGATATAGAGGGGAATATTAACAAATCCTTAGTTTTCATCATTTTGCTGAAAAGAGAAAAATGACCTAAATAGGTAAATTGACTTTGCCATTATTACTAGTTCTAATTGAGGAAATAGCAACCATTATCCAAAGGCAAAGAAAGAAAGCAAAGAGGGAAGGAAGAATGAACTGCAGTGTCTGAGTTGGAAATATGGGCAGGAAATGGACTATTACAATTTCTCACTTAGTTTTGGGCTTAATTCTCGTGAAAGATGTGTGAAATGCTGCTTTAATTTATAAAAAGAGAGGAATCTACAACTCTGGAACCCCTACTATCTGCCAGGCATGCTGAAATTAAAGACTTCCATATATAATTTTTCTCTATAAACATTATAAAAATATTTTTTGTACATTTGGGTTTTTATTTGTTTTTAATATTCCATATAAACCAATGCAGTCAAAATTATAATGTATTTATTGTGTACATGATATTTATATTGATGTTTTCAACATCCCACAAGTAATTTTGCCATCATTGTCCTGGCTTTTTAGGAGCTAAGACAAAGGTAAGACAGAATTATAAGTCTCCATATTATTATATTTATAATAAATAATTTCACAGAAAAGTATTTTTCCTCGTCTCTGCTTACTATGTATTATATGAATAAATGAAAACAAGAGGCAAAAATAATTTAGAAAAAATGTTGATAAATAAGAATGTTTAATAAATATAAATGTTTTGAATTACCAGCCACCTTGAACGCTCATACAAACTTCCCAATTTCAATTAAATTTTATTGATTGGAATGAATGTTTTCTGCATTCATTATTAACATTTAATATCACTCTTAAATAATAAACTTTAGAAACATGGTAGTGAATGAAAGAATTTTGATATTACATTACAATCTCTGGTGAATTTTCAGCAATTTATATGTGTTTTCAACTTGAATTTGTACATGTATTTTAAATGCATGGATATCTCAATTATGTCATATAACTTTTTATAAAACAGAAAATATATTTTAAGACATTTTCAAAGATGTTAGTAGCAGCTGAGAAAAATATATGAAATATGTTCCAACCCCAGGGATGTTCTTGCCCAGAGAATGTGTTAATATGTCAGGGATGTTTTAACTTCATGAACAACTTTAATCAACTCAAAAAGCTTAGTGCAGCAGAAGGCATTTGGAAGGCAACTACATTTTATTTTAAAATTATGTGGTCCTTAAAATATAAATCCTAAGTATAAATGAAAGAAATTTTGACTTTATCTAAATGCAGAAAGAAAAAACATCATATTTCTAACATAAGGGAAATAAACAGACTTAGCCACTTCTCTTCAACTTTTATTTAGTTAGCATTTATCACAGACTCACTGCATCCTTTAATATTCACCAAAGAGTAATGGAAGTTACAAAATAAGGTAAACATCTCTATCTTTAAACTTACATTAGAAAAATAGCCGTGAATAAGACACAGAGATCACATTAACACTGGCAATATTGTGGCAGTCAGTATTTAAACATTTTTAGAATCACAAAGAAAAATTTTAAATATCTTGAGACAAATGAAAGTCAAAACCACAACCTACCAAAACGTACAGGATACAGTTCAAAGAGAAAAAAAAAATAAAGCTGTAAATTTTTATATTAAAAAAAAGCAATATCTCAAATCAACAACCTAACTTTACTCCTTAAGAAACTAGGAGTGGAGGGAAAGAATGAACAAAACTCAAATTTAACAGAAGGAATAAAAAATAAAGATTAAAATAACAATGTAGAGAAGAGAAAAACAATGGAAGAAGGCAACAAAACCAAGAATTTGTTCTTTGAAAAACAATTTTTTTAATGACAAACATTTAGTTAGACTGATTAAGAAAAAAGAGTGAAAAATCAAATAAAAATCAGAAATAATGTGAGGATATGACAACACGTTTTGCAGAAATTAAAAGAATCATAAGGGAATACTGTGAACAGTTGTATGCACCCCAAATGATAACCTAAATAAAATAGATAGATTCCTAAAATCACACAACCTACAAAGACTGAATCATGAAGAAACAGAAAATCGGAACAAACCTATAGCTATTAAAGAGATTGAAAAAGTAATCAAAGCCTGACAAAGAAAAACTCAGGAGCAGATGGCTAATTAATAAATTATACCATCATCTTTAAAAATACTGAAACAAATCTCCCTCAAAGCCATTCAAAACATTGAATAAGGCACTTACAAACTGATGCTATGAGGCCAGCATTACCCTGACACCAAACAAAAATAAAAAAAGAGAAAATCATCACAAGAGAAAAAAAAATACTATAGACCAATATTCCTGATGAATATTGATGCAAACATATTAAACAAAATTCCAGCAAACAGAATTCAACAGATCATTCAAAGGATTATATACTGTGACTCAGTGGGATTTGCTCCTGGAATGTAATGATGGTTTAACACATGGAAATCAATCAATGCAATACACTACATTAACAGAATAAACAATATTCTTTTGAAAAACATATTATCTCAATTAATGAAGAAAAGGTTTTTGAAAAGGTTCAACACCTTTTCATGTTAAAAAGACTCAATACACTAGTAATAGAAAAAAAACTATCTCAACGAAATAAAGACCATATGTAAAAGGCCCACAATTAACATGATACTCAGTGATGAAAGACTGAAAACTTTTCCTCTAATCTCAGGCACAACACAAGGATGTCCACTTTTACCACTTCTATTCAACATACTACTGGAAGTCCTAGTTAGAAAAATTAGTCAAGAAAACATAAATAAAATTATCTAAATTGGAAAGAAAATAGTAACATTATCTCCATTTGCAGGCAACATGATCTTATGTATAGAAAACCCTAAAGATGTCATTAAATATCTGTGTTAAATAATGAATGAATTCAGCAAAGTTGCAGAATACAAAAATCAATACACAAAAAATAAGTTGTGCTTACATAGTCTAAAAATAAACAATCCAAAAGGGAAATTAAGAAAATAATTCAATTTAAAACAACATAAAAAGAAATAAAGTATTTAGGGATAAACTTAATTTAAAAAGTTAAAATATTCTACAAAGAAAACTTCAAAACATTTCTGAAACAAATTAAAGAGGATGCAAATAAATGGAGAACCACCTTGTGCACATGGATGCGAACAATTAATATTGCTAAAATATTATATTACTCAAAGTAACACATAGATATAGCATCATCCTTATCAGAATCCTATCAGCATTTTTTTCAGAAATAGAAAAGTCTATACTAATTTATAGTCTAGACTAAATTATATGGAATCTTAAGGGATCTCTCATAGCCAAAACATTGTTGAAAAAGACGTTCAAATTTGAAGATCTCACATTTCCTGATTTCAAAATTTATTACAAAGATGCAATCAAAACAGTGTGGCACTGGCATAAGACAAACATATAGAATAATAGAATAGAAAGGAGAGTCCAGAAATAAAATGCATACATATATTAAAATTATTTCAACAAAGTTGCCAAAGCCATTCGATGGGAAAAGGACAGTCTTTTAAACAAATGGTATTGGAAAAGCTAGATATTTACATGCAAAAGAAGTTTGACCCTTACCTTACACAATTTACTAAAATTAACTTAAAATAGATAAAAGATTTAAACATAAGATGTAAAATTATACCACTTTTAGAAGAAAATATATGAGATATCTTTATGACACTGGATTTAGCAGTGAATTCTTTGATATGACACTAATAGATTAGAAAACAAAAGTTAAAAAAAAATAAATTGGACTATATCAAAATTTAAAACTTTAATACATTATAGGATTCAATCAAAAGAGTGAAAATGTAGCTTATAGAATGGGAGAAAATATTTGCAAATGATATATCTGTTAAAAGCTTACTATCTAAAATATTTTAAAATACACAACCCAACAAGAGAAAGGTATAACATATTTAAAAAGTGGACAAAGATCTTGAGTAAACATTTTTCCAAGGAAGATATACCAATAGACACCAATAATCTAAAAAGATGTTCAACTTCACTAATCATTAGGAAAATGCAAATCAAGACCACATTGAAATATAACCTCATATTCATGAGAATGGCTACTATCAAAAACCAGAGGTAAGAATGTGGAGAAATTGGAACACTTGTGCACTGTTTGTGTAAATGTAAAAAGATGCAGCTGCTATGGGTAACATTATGGTGGTTCCTCAACAAATTAAAAATAAAATTACTATATGATTCAACAATTTCACCTCTTAGTATAAATCCTAAAAATTAAATGCAGTGTCTTGAATAAATATTTGTATATCCATGTTAATTACCATAACAAAAAGGTGGAAGCAACTCAAGTATCTATCAACAGAAGAATGGATAAACAAAATGTGGTCTACATATACATTCAGCCTTAAAAGTAAAGAAAATTCTGACACATGTTATAACATGATTAGACTCTGAAGACATTATACTGAGTGAAATAAGTAAATTACAAAAACACAAATACTGTATAATTCCACATATATGAGATATCTAGAGTAGTTGAATTAATAGAAACAAAAGAAAAATGGTGGCTGCTAATAGGGGAGGGAGGAATGGAGAATTGTTTAATCAGTAGAGAGTTCAGGAATAAGTTGCAGAACTATGTGAATAAACTTACACAATAATAAACTTACACTTAAAGTTGGTTAAACTATAAAATTTATGTTATGTGTATCTGACTACAATTTTATAAAAAGAAGTCCCTTGATGAATCAGTGAAATATTTAACTGCATTAAAATTATACTATGATATTGATTTCCACATTCTTTTTAACAAGGAATAAAAATTGTTCCCTAAGTATGATGAAGCAAAATCTCTTTCGACATCTTATTATTTTACTTTCTGTATATTTGGTTAATCAGCAGCACCTAGTTTTATTCATACAGGGAATCTTTATTCTTGCATTCTGTATTAACTAAAACTTCAGATAAAAAAAATTTTTTTTTCTAAAGAGTAGAGGTTAGCATCAGAGTAAAATTTTACATTATGTGTTAATTTTTGCAAATAGATATTATTATGGTTAATATATATGTAGAATAAATTTTAACTTGTCTTAATCTATGTCTAAGTCTCAAGTAGTTCTTTGGGGACATTTTTAAACATTAGGGTTAAAGAATCTCTGTAGGTATTCTTATATATTCATATGTATAACAGTGGAATCTGGTTGATAATTTTAGTCACAGTTATGTATGCCAAATGTTTAATCAAATAAATATTAACCAGTTTTACTGAAGCATTTTTTTTATTACAGAAGGTACCTTAAGACTCAGTGGTGCACAGTAGAAACTCAGTAAGTATATTCAAATCAACTTAATAATTGTAGCCAATAATATTTTTATTAAAATACAAAATCCTCAAACTCATTTTCTCTTAAAGGTCAAAGTTTAATGATTTAAAGAACCCATGAGGGTTTCCCTGGTAGCACAGTGGTTAAGAATATGCCTGCCAATGCAGGGGACACAGGTTTGAGCCTTAGTCTGGGAAGATCCCACATGAGGTAGAGCAACTAAGCCTATGCACCACAACTACTGAGCCTGTGTGCCACAACTACTGAAACCTGTACACCTAGACCCCATGCTCCACAACAAGAGAAGCCACCACAATGAGAAGCCCACACATCACAATGAAAGTGTAACCCCCACTCACTGCAACTAGAGAAAGCCCGCGCACAGCAACAAAGACCCAACACAGCCAAAAATAAATAAATAAATAAGTTTATATATTAAAAAAAGAAACAAGAGTACCGTGGTAAGGCACAAAAGAAACCAGAACCCATGAGCCCTCAGCTGACCCTGGATACAACCCTAGACCCAGAACCCACAGGACCCTGTAGTCAGAGACCCTGGGACAAAGCTCCACCAACCAGTGTGCAGGCACCAGCCCCAGAATCTCCTGGTTCCCAACCCTGCACACTAGAGAGCCTGCTCTAGCCTCTGTATTAGCCTCACCCACCAGTAGGTGGACACCAACCTTGGGAAAATCACAGCCCCGCAACCCGTGGACCAAGAAACTTCCCTGAGACTACATGGACCCTTGCTATGCCCATTAGCAGGTGAACACAAAATTCTAGGCACACTAGGTCCTGCAGCCAACTGTGTCATGAACCAGCCCTACCCATCATAGCCCTACCCAGAGCAGGGATATGTAATGTGCTGTGGGTTCCCAGGGCCCTGCAGCCAGACCTTAGGAAAGATGCTGCCTTCCAGTGGGTTTGCACTAGCCCCAGGACATGGCTTCACTCATCAGTGGGTGGGCAACAGCCCCCAAATCTCTTATGCCATGAATCCACCAAGCAGTGAGCCAGTCCTAGCTCTGGAGCTTTCCACACTTCCTCAGTCAGCTGCCTCGTGACTTGGTCCTATCAAACAGCAGCTGACAGACTCTGCACAAGGCAGGGCTTGGCATCCACCAGATTAGAGGTAAATCAAGCCTACCAGACTGCCCACATATTCAGCCCACCCCAACAGAAGGATCCATCCAGCCATCATAAGGGAAACTTCTAGAGCATGTAGCTTGGAAGATGAGAGGGGAGTACACTGCAGGGATCATAGGACTCCTCCTACAGAGAATTACTTCCCTAAGGTCTGGAGATGTAACAAACATACCAGATTAGCAGAAAAAACAGCAAGTTAGGCAAAATAAGGTGACAGAGGAACATATTCCAAATGAAGGAACAAGGTAAAACCCCAAGGGAAGAAATATAATAACTATTAGCAGTGATTGTAAAGATGATAGAAGTACTCAGGAGAACAATGTATGCACAGAGCTGAGAAGTTACGCATTTTTAACAAAAAGAAAATATAAAGAACACCCAAACAGACATGAAGAATACAATAACTGAAATTAAAAATACACTAGAAGGAATCAATAGTAGACTGAATGATATACAGAAATGGATCAGTGAGCTGGAAGACAGAGTAGTGGAAATCACTGATGCTGAACAGAATAAAAGAAACAAGAATAAAAAAAAATGAGAGCAGTTTAAGAGACTTCTGTGACAACATCAAGTGCAATAATATTCACATTAGAGGGAACCAAAAAGGAGAAGAGAGAAAGGACCTGAGAATATAGTTGAAGATATAATAGCTGAAAAATTCCCTAACCTGGGAAAGAAAATAGACTTCCAGGTCCAGGAAGCACAGAGAGTCCCAAACAGGATTAATCCAAAGAGGACTACACCAAGACACACTGTAACTAAAATGGCAAAAGTTAAAGACAAAGAGAGAGTATTAAAAGTGGCAAGGGATAAGCAGCAAGTTTCATACAAGGGAACTCCCATAAGACTGTCAGTTCAATTTTCAGCAGAAACTCTGGGGGGCAGAAGGGTTGGTATAATATGTTTAAAATGATAAAATACTCTATCTATCAAAACTGTCAGTCAGATTCAATGGAGAGATAAATAGCTTTACAGACAATCAAAAGCTAAAAGGGTTCAGCACCACCAAAAACCAGCTTAACAACAAATGTTAAAGGGACTTTTATAAGTGAACAAGAAAAGACTACAACTAGAAACATAAAAATCTCATTGGTAAAGTCAAACATACAGTAAATGTAGGAAAACATCAACACACAAAACTAGTAGGAATATTAAAAGACAACAGTAGTAAAGTCATCTATATCAACAATAAGCACTTAAGTGACTCAGAAAATAATTAAATTTAAAATATGATGTTGAAAAAAGTAATCATAAGGGGAGGAGAGAATAAAGGCTGTGTTGTTAAACTGCACTTGAAATTAAGGTATCAGCAACTTAAAACAATCATAGATGATAGATAGATAGATATAGATAAATAGACAGATAGCTTTATAAAAACCTCATGGTAATCACAAAACAAAAATGTATAATAGATACACACACAAAAAGAAAAAGGAATCCAAACATAACACTAAAGATAGGCATCAGATCACAAGAAAAGAAGAAAGGGAAAAGGAAAAGAACTATAAAAACAACCCAAAAACAATTAACAGAGCTTCCCTGGTGGCGTAGTGGTTGAGAGTCCACCTGCCGATGCAGGGGACACGGGTTCGTGCCCTGGTCTGGGAAGATCCCACATGCCACGGAGTGACTGGTCCCGTGAGAAATGGCCGCTGAGCCTGCGCGTCCGGAGCCTGTGCTCTGCAATGGGAGAGGCCACAACAGTGAGAGGCCTGCATACCACAAAAAAAAAAAAAAACAGTTAACAAAATGGGAATAAGAACATACATATCAATAATTACTTTTAAATGTAAATGAACTAAATGCTCTAATCAAATAACACAGAGTGTCTGGATGGATAAAAAAACAGGAATTTTATATATATGCTGCCTACAAGAGACCCACTTCAGATCTAAAGAGACACACAAACTGAAAGAAAAAGAATGGAAATTTTAATTCTATGCAAATGGAAATCAAAAGAAAGCTGGGGTAATAATACTTATATCAGACAAACAATCTTTAAAACAAAGATTTTTACAAGAGACAAAGAAAAGCATTACATAATGATCAGGAGGTCAATTCAAGAAATTAAAACAATTGTAAATATATATGCATCCAAAATAAGAGTACTTAAATGAAAGAACAAATATTAATAGAAATAAAGGGAGATATATAAATTAACACAACAATGGTAGGGGACTTTCATACCCCATTTACATCAATGGATAGATCATCCAGACAGAAAATCGATAAGGAAACAAAGACCTTAAATGACACATTAGATGAAATGAACTTAGTAGATATATAAAGAACATTCCACCTAAAAGCAGCAGAATACACATTCTTTTCAAGTGCACATGGAACATTCTCTAGGATAGAACACATGGTAGGCCACAAAACAATCCTTGGTAAATTTAAGAATATTAAAATCAGACTTCCCTGGTGGTTCAGTGGTTATGAGTCCACATTTCCACTGCAGGGGGTGTGGGTTTGATCCCTGGTCAGGGAACTAAGACCCCATATGCCATGTGGTGTGGCCAAAGCCCCCCCCCCAAAAAAAAAAGAATATTAAAATCATATCAAGCAACTTTTCCAGCTACAACTCTCTTATACTAGCAATCAACCACAAGAAATAAACTGCAAAAAGCACAAACACATGGAGACTAAATAATATTCATCTAAACAACCAATGAATCACTGAAGAAATCAAAAAGGAAATCAAATTATTCATAGAGACAAATGAAAATAAAAATACATTTGGCCCAAACTGTAGGGGACACAGTGGAAGAAGTTCTAAGAGGGAAGTTTATTGTGACAGAAGCTTAACTCAGGAAACAAGAAAAACCTCAAATAAACAACTTAACCTTACACCTAAAGGAACCAGAGAAAGAAGAACAAACAAAGCCCTAAGTTAGTAGAAGGAGCAAAATCATAAAGATCAGAGCAGAAATATTGATAAAAGAAATAGAGACTAGGGGATTTCCCTGGTGACACAGTGGTTAAGAATCCACCTGCTAATGCAGGGGACATGGGTTTGAGCCCTAGTCCAGGAAGATCTCACATGCTGTGGAGCAACTAAACCCATGCACCACAACTACTGAGCCTGTGCTCTACAGACTGTGAGCCACAACTACTGAGCCCATGAGCCACAACTACTGGGTCCATGTGCCACAACTACTGAAGCCCATAACCCTAGAGCCCATGCTCTGCAACAATAGAAGCCACCACAATTAGAAGCCCATACACCACGATGAAGAGTAAACCCCGCTTGCAACAACTAGAGGATACCCATGTGCAGCAACAAAGACCCAACACAGCCATAAATAAATAAATAAATAAATAAATAAAATAAAATGTATTAAGGAAAAAAAAAGAAATAGACAAGAAAAAGCAATAGAAAAGACCATTGAAACTAAGAGCTGAGTCTCTGAGAAGATAAATAAAATATACCTTTAGCCAGACTCATCAAGAAAACAAGAGAGAGGACCCAAATCAATAAAGTCAGAAATGAAAAGAGAGAAGTTACAACTGACACCACAGAGATACAAAGGATAATAAGAGACTACTATGAACAAGAACACATCAATAAAATGGACAAACTAGAAGAAATGGACAAATTCCTAAAAATGTACAATCTCCCAAGACTAAAGCAAGAAGAAATAGAAAATATGAACTGAGTGATTTCCATTAATAAAGTGGAATCATTAATTTAAACACTTCAAACAAACAAAAGTCCCAGACCAGGTAATTCACAGGTGAATTCTACCAAACATTTGGAAAAAAGTTAAAACCTATCATTCTCAAACTATTCCAAAAATATTCAGAGGAAGGAATGTTTCCATATGTATTCTGTGAGACCAGCATCGCCCTAACATAAAAACCTTACAAAGATATCACGAAAAAAGAAAATTATGGACCAATATCATTGATGAACATAGATTCAAAAATCTTCATCAAAATATTAGCAAAATGAATCTAACAATACATGAAAAGGATCATGCAGCATGATCAATGAGATTTATCTCAGGGATGCAAGGATGGTTCAATACCCACAAATCAATCAATGTGATACATCACATTAATATATTCAACTATAAACTGTATATAATCATTGCAACAATTACAGTAAAAGCTTTTGACAAATTTCAACATTGATTTATAATAAAAAAAAACCCTCTCCAAAAGCTGGGGATAGAGGAAATATTACTCATCATAATAAAGGCCATTTATGACAAGCTCACAGCTAACATCATACTCAACAATGTAAAGCTGAAAGAATTTCCTCTAAGACCAGGAAAAAGACAAATTTTCATTCTCAACACTTTTATTCAACATAGTATTGAAAGTGCTACCACAGAAACCAGAGAAGAAAAATAAAAGGAAGGAATCCAAATTGGTAAGAAAAAAAAGAAAACTCTCACTGTTTGCAGATGGCCTGATACTATACATAGAAAATCTTAACAATATCACCAAAACCACTACTATGGTTTATCAATGAATTCAGTACAGTTACAGAATACAAAATTAATATACAGAAATTTGTTGCACATCTATACACTAACAGCAAAATATCAGAAAGAGAAATTAAGGAAACAATCACATTTATAATCACATCAAGAAGGATAAAATACCTAGGAATAAACCTACCTTAGGAGTAAAAATCTGTACTTGGAAAATTATAAGACACTAATGAAAGAAATTGAAGATGACACAAACAGATGGAAAGATATACCATATTCACGGATTGGAAGAAATAATATTATTAAAATGATAATCTATATTTTCCATGCAAACCTTACCAAAACAGCAAAGGCATTTCTCACAGAATGAATGTAAATAATTCTAAAATCTGTATGGAAGTATTAAAGACTCTTAAGAGCCAAAGCAATCTCAAGAAAGAAGAACAAAGTTGGAAGTATCACATGCCCTGATTCCAAAATACTACAAAACTACAGTAATGAAGACAGTATGACACTGGCACAAAAACAGATACATAGATCAATGTAACAAAATAGACAGCCAAGAAATAAACCCACACTTTTATGGTCAATTGATCTATAACAAAGGAGGTAAGAATATACAATGGAGAAAAGGCAGTTTCTTCAAGTGGTGCTGGGATAACTGGACAGCTCCATGTAAAAGAATAAAATTAGAATACTCTCTAATACCATATACCAAAATAAGCTCAAAATGGATTAAAGAGTTAAATGTTAGACCATAAACCATAAAACTCCTAGAGGAAAACATGGACAGAAACCTCTTTGACATAAATTCTAGCAGTATTTTTTTGGATCTCTCTCCTAAAGCAAAGGAAACAAAAGCAAAAATAAACACATGAGACCTAATTAAACTTAAATGCTTTTGCACAGCAAAGGAAACTATTGATAAAACAAAAAGACAACCTACTGAATGGGAAAAAAATATTTCCAAGTGATAAGATCAATAGGGGTTAATATCTAAAATATATAAACAGTTCATACAATTCAACATCAAATAAACAACCCAATTAAAAAATGGGAAGAAGACCTGAATCAACATTTTTCCAAAGAGGATATGTAGATGGCCAACAGGCACATGAAAAGATGCTCAACATCACTAATCATCAAGGAAATGCAAGTCAAAACCACCATGAGATATCATCTCACATCTGTCAGAATGGCTATCTTCTAAAAGAACACAAGGAACAAATGTTGGCGAGGGTGTAGAGAGAGGGGAACTCCTGTGCACTGTTTTGGGAATGTAAATTGGTGCACCCTCTGTAGAAAACATTATGGAGGTTTCTCAAAAACTAAAAATACATTACCATATGACCCAGCACTTCTACTCCTGGGTGTATATGCAAAGAAAACAAAAACACTAATTTGAAAAAAATACACACACCAAAATCTTCATAGCACCATTATTTACAATTGACAAGATATGGAAGCAACATAAGTGTCCATCAACAGATATATGGGTTAAAAATGTGAGCCATAAAAAAGAATGAATTTTGCCATTTGCAGCAACTTGGATGGACTTGGAGGTAAAATATTCACAAAATAAGCATATGATAACTGATTTGTATCTAAAATGTTCAAAGAATTCTTAAAAATCAACAATAAGAAAACAACTCAACATAGGCAAAATTTCTGAATTGACCCTAATTTAAAAAGCTGTATAGAAAGCATATAAGCATATGAAAAATGCTCTATGTTATAGGTCATTAGTAAACTGCAAATTAAAACAATGAGGTACCACTATACAACTATTAGAATGGTTAATATCCAATATACTTACATCACCAAATTCTGCCAAGGTTATGGAGAAACAGGAACTCTCATTCATTGCTGATGAAAATGCAAAATGGTATAGGCACATTGGAAGACAGTTTGACAGTTTCTAACAAAGCTAAACATAATATCATGTGATCTAGCAATTGCTCTTTTAGGTATTTACACAACTGATTCTAAACTTACATCCACAAAAACTTGTTTGCAAAGTTATAGCTGCTTTATTCATAATTACCAAAAAGTAGAAGCAACCAAGAGGTCCTTTAATAGATGAATGGTTATTCAAACTTGTGTGCATTCATATAACTAAATACTATTCAATGATTTAAAACAAAATCATGCTCTGAAAAGACATGGAAGAATCATATTTCTAAGTGAAAATATGATTTTAAAAGCCTGCATTCTGTATAGTTCCATCTAGATAACTTACTATAAAAGACAAAACTTTAAAGACAATAACAATATCACTTATGTTCAGGGTATGTTTGTGGAGAGTAGGGAGAACAGTTGAACAGATGAAGCACAGGAAGATTATTTTAAATAGTGAAACCATTCCTTACCATAGAGTAATGTTGGATAGGTGACACCATGCATTGCTAAAATCTTTACAGAACAAAGCATTAACCTTAATGTATGAAAAACTTTTAACTGTCACATAACAGCTTAGGGGATCTGAGGACTAAATATTCACTGTAACAAAATAGTCTAATTGAAGTAAAATGGATGAAATAATTTCACTGAAGTGGGTGAGGGGAAAAGTGTGGATATAAGCAACTTTGAAAATGAATGGAGTGTGGAAAACTTAAAACAAAGGGAACTGCACACAAGCAATGCACTTTAGCTGGTAATGGTATTTTCTGTAGATTCATAGGTTAACAGTTCTGAAACCAGGACATATGTATAATGGAACTGGACAATTAAGAGAGTGGACAGTGGATGGCAAGAACTTGATTTCTCACTGATGGAGGAACAGGTTACAGACAAGCATGGGGCAGAATGATCATGCAGATTTGGAGACATCAGTATGTATTTTAATACACACACTGATAGATATATCCATATAAATAATAATAGGTATGTGTATATACATAGGTTAGTACACACACATATATTTCCTTGCTCTGTCAATTAAGATGAGCCAGAAGTTTAACACCACTCCAGAAGCAAAGAGCACACCAGTGCCTAGATCTTATTCTCTAAAACCCTTCTCCCATAAGTGGAACCAGGATTCTTGGAGAAATGGCTGATTCTACAACTGAGGCAGCATTATACAGAATGATACTGGAGTATCTTGTAGTGTCAGAAAGCAAGGAAATGTTCAAAATGAAACAAAACCAACAAAACAATGACGAGTATATGTCAAAGGACAGAGGGAGACAACTGAAAGTGCTCCCAGTGGCCAAAGCTCAAACCATTTGAAAAATAAAATAAATAAAATAGCATTGTTGATAATTTAAATAAACAAATATCCATGAGTCCATATAGAAATACATTATGAATAACTAAACAAATGTGGGAGAATAGATAAATATCCCCTGCAGAAGAATTCTAAATAATTTATGTCTCCCCATCTAGGAGGTTAAGATAACTCTCCACTCTTTAAGTGTGAGCTTCTTACAGTAATTTTCCCTCTAAAGAACACTGTGTGGAAAGGGGAAATGAAGTAGTTTACAGTGGAGAAACATAACAAATACTACTTCAGCCAAAGGATGAAGATTAAAATAAATAGGGATTTTCTATTGATAATATGCTCAACTTACATCTGTTGTCTTACTTCACAAAACCCATAACATTAGTCTAATCATAAGAAAGACATCATAAAAATCCAAACGTGTGGACTTTATACAAAATACCTGCCTGTACTGCATACCAAAAAGTTGTCCAAAACAGGAAAATTCTGAAAAACTTTCACAGTTAAGAGATGCCAAAGAAGATACGATGACTAAATGTAATTTAGTATCTTGGGTGGGATCCTGAAAGAGAAAAAGTACATTATGTAAAATAACTAAAGAAATCTGAATAAAATATGGATAATAGTTCATAAGAATTCATTGTATTGATTTATTAATTGTGATATAGGTGCTGTATTAATTCAAGATGTTAATTAGAGGAAATCCTGGGTGTGAGACATATAGGAACTTTCTCTACTATTTGGCAAAGTTTCTGTAAATCTAAAACTATTCTAAACAAAAACTTTATTACAATGCAAAAGCAAAGGACATTTTTGAGAAATAGCAACCGTGGCCATTTTAATAAAGAAATAAATGTCTAGCATCTTGGCAGAGAAGCTCTGCTCCCCAATGACTGGAGCCCTTCTGGGCCTCACTGAGAAGACATCTCACAGTCTCCTCTATTAGCCAGACACCATGAGTTGAGGTTCTGTCTGATAAATCATGAGCAGAAGTGGTGTGCACCTCAACTAAACCTAACCATAAAAACCTCATGTGTGATTGTCATTTTTATTTGTATTTTTTAAAATTTTTTGTCTTCATTCCTTGGATGAACAGGTACAGACAGAAATTTTAAAAAACTGAGACCTTGAATTATTGCTGGAAGTAGAAATCCATACACTCCTCTTATATTAATGAGACCAGGACGTGTACAAGAAATATATTTTAATGATCCAAACATGTAATTTCAGCATTTATCAGCTAACATATTTTATTCCTAATAACACAAGTGTCTTCACCAAGAGAAACTCTGAGAGATTTGAGAGAAATGCACCTTGCAAGTCTAATCTTAACCTGAGTTGAGAACTCAAAAGAAATTAAGTTTGAATGGACATATGATCAAAAAATCTACAAACAATAAATGCTGGAGAGGGTGTGGAGAAAAGGCAACCCTCCTGCACTGTTGGTGGGAATGTAAGTTGATACAGCCACTATGGAAAACAGTATGGAGGTTCCTTAAAAAACTAAAAATAGAGCTACCATACGACCCAGCAATCCCACTACTGTCCATATACCCTAAGAAAACCATAATTCAGAAAGAGACATGTACCACAATGTTCATTGCAGCACTATTTACTATAGCTAGAACATGGAAGAAACCTAAATGTCCACTGACAGATGAATGGATAAAGAAGATGTGACACATATATACAATGGAATATTACTCAGCCATAAAAATAAATGAAATTGAGTTATTTATAATGAGGTGGATGGATCTAGAGTCTGTCATATAGAGTGAATTAAGTCAGAAAGAAAAAAAAAACAAATACCTTACGCTAACGCACATATATGGAATCTACAAAGGTACTGATGAACCTAGTGGCAGGGCAGGAATAAAGACGCAGACATAGAGAATTGACTTGAGGACATGGGGAGGGGGAAGGGTAAGCTGGGGGGAAAGGTAAGCTGGGACGAAGTGAGAGAGTGGCATGGACATATATACACTACCAAATGTAAAATAGCTAGTGGGAAGCAGCCGCATAGCACAGGGAGATCAGCTTGATGCTTTGTGATGACCTAAAGGGGTGGGATAGGGAGGGAGGGAGGGAGGCTCAAGAGGGAGGGGATATGAAGATATATGTATACATATATCTGATTCACCTTATTATACAGCAGAAACTAACAGAACATTGTAAAGCACTTATATACCAATGAAGATATTAAAAAAAAAGAAATCAAGTACATTTGTAATTTATGTTGAATATTCAGAAAATATAACAAGTATCAATGACTGTTTCAATGATAGTGAGTTTTTTTGTCGATTATATAAAAGATAATGACACATGCTTTGTCAGAGCTAAGATAATTTTTCAAAATGTTATTTCATGATCGTACCAGGATTTCACAAACTTTTTCATATTTAATCCTATTAGGTATGAAATATTTATGAAAAGTTTTCAAAAGCTAATTTACTAAATTTAGGACAATGGTATTTTGCAAGACAGTGGAAAGCTGCTAATGGGCAGAATTGTGAATTGCAGCCTTTGCTGCACTGAAATGATGACCTTATCAACTGGGAGAAGAAAATACATATTATTTGGCAAACATTTTCTAGTTAAATTCTGTATTATGTATGTTACTACATTTAAATGATAAAATACTTACATTTAAAAGAAATAGAAAGGAACTAGACTTTTAAAAAATAAAAGGGGCTTGACTAGCTTGCATCCCCTTAGGATATCTTAACTAGAGAAAATCTAACCAAAATTTGTCTAGCTGTACATAAAATATAGAGATGTAAATCAGAGCCTGAAGAAAAAGAAATGACACAAAATATGCCAAAATTTGTAAGGAAAATAACAAGGAAGTTGTTATGATAATAAATAATTGAAAGGAATGAAAATAGAGAATGAACTCTAATGAATGAGGAAAGTTAAATTAATGATGTCTCTCAAGATAAGAAATGCATATGTTTAAAAGTTTGACATAAGGAGAAAAAATTGGAAGAATTGTTGCAGCCATGAAGCAACAAGGACAATGTAAACAAGTTTAATAGAATTTATTATACATTGTGTCCCAAATAACATCTATTTAATTTCAGTAACTAGGTGAAATTCTATGTTGTAGGATACAGGTTATCTGAAAAATGTGTTGCTCTCTCCCTTGGTTCTGTCTACCTTCCCATCGCCCCACTCCCTTCTACTTCCCTTCTTTCTTTCCACGTTTTCTCTATCTATTAGTTCAGTGTTTTTTGGAAGGCTAACACTTACAAAACATTGTATGGGGTATTATGGGGATAGAAAATGAAAAGCTTAAAAATAAAGTTCTCAATAGATAAAATATAAAGTATTATCAATATAACACAAGGTACAATACAAACTAGTTTTACAGGAGTTACAAAAACAGGTAATACCTATTGGATGAAATCAGGGGAAGCTCCTAGAAGCCATGAGATTTGGAGTAAATCTTGTAAAAAATTCTAGTGCATGGAACTGGTTGGGAGGAAGATATATGTTTATTTCTGCTGATGAATTACATTTTATGTAAATATGTGAAGAAGTTTAGATATTGAAAAGCTAATAACATCTAATATCCCCTCCAACTTTTAAACCTTACAATTAGAGCACCACAGAATAATCCTTGCTAAAATGTGTTAATGACTTATTTTTTTCTTTTCTGGATAATGGCCAAACATCTGACTTTGGCTCCCAAGGCCCTGGTTAATTTTCAGCCACCCTTCACTCATCAGCTCTGCCCAATGCTCTTAATGCTAATGATGTTGACTCACTATAGGACACTGTGGTCCATTCACTTCCCTCTCTCTCTAGAAAATGCTTCACTTCTTGAGTCTCATCTGTCTGTATACCGTCTACAAATTCTTCATTCCTTAGTCAAGATGGCTCTTACTTCATCATATATTCTCTGAACAGCCGAGTTCCATGCATCCTGATGTACCCAAGCAGAGAAATCCTCCTGTGCTGTTTGAACTGCTCTTCTGTCTCCTTCATTCTAGTCAACCCTTTGAGGTCAAAGACTATGCTTGTTCATATCATTAGTTTACCTAACAGCAGCAATCAAAATTCTCCCACACGCTAAGTGACTGGAGCCTGGACGTTACGTCTCAGGGGATGATAGCTTCCGATGCCCATACTCAGTCTTCTCCAAGTGACTGACAGCTTCAGGCAGCTACAGGGTGGCTGGTGCCAACAGGAAGTACCCAACTCTTCTCCCCACTGTCAGGTAGAGCTTCAGGGAACTTCAAAATCTTGCTCTGGCACTTATGTTTCTAATGGAGGTAGCTGGTACCATTTCAAAGTGACTCAAAAGAAGAGAAGCTTCAATGAGATTTCTTGAAATTCTCCAACCTCTATATCCTTTTACATTTCCAGGAACTTATATAAAACATCATGGGGAGAGGAAAGGAAGAACAACGTAAATTTAATCTAGTAGAGCAATCACAGTAGTTACACTTTGTTGTATATGTCTACTTTTTATCATATTTCACAGAAACTAGTTCCCCACCAATTTATAAGCCAATCAGTGAATTTGATATTAGATGCAAACCCTTTTCTAAGAGAGTTAAGACCATAATCCCAAATCCTCATTAGCATTTCTCTTTATTAACTACTCTCAGTAATGAAAGTCATCAACCAGTGGAAGGAGACTTTCATTGTAGGTCATAAAAGAGAGGAAAGATTCTTGGAGCCAGTGTATGCTAATGATTTTAATTTTCATGTCCTGATTCTAGCAAAATAAAAATTTAATAAATTTTCATTATTATTACAGTTTTTACTTTATTATTACTTATTATTACAGTTAAGGCAGTGTCCACAGAACATTTTATGTAACTATAGTACAGAGTGGAATAGATTTAATGAGGCATACTAGGATGTTGTAAATTTTTTTTCTGTGAAAAATCTAGGTAGTAACTGGAGGAAACCTAATAAAATCTTTGTAATTAAAAGGGGTGACATTAGATGGTGGATCAAGCAGCAACACAAACAGAGCAAAATGATGAGACTGCTTCCTAAAATAAGAGGCTGGTGTGAGCAGGCAGGCAAGCTTCCTCCTGGATCTGATGGCCACAAGTAGAATAGCAGATGGTAGCAAGATGGTGTTGTTATGGTGCAAAGCACCTGCACCATCACGACACTTCTAGAGCTTAGAAAAATAGGAAAAAAGCATGCAAGGAAATGTTTGATTCTGAGCCAGTATCAAAAGCCTATTGAAATCCCCTGTGGAGAAATGTTCTCCTGAATTCCAAAACACAGGGAAACCTTGTGGCTTATGATATCTTGGAGTTCAGACAGAAAAGAACCTCTCTGAACATCAGAGGGACTGTTCTTCTGGTTTACACATCGTGAAATGGATGGCAAGGATGCCTGGCCTATCAGCATAATGCTGACTGCAGGATACCACGCTAACGACATCAGAGCTTTCAGCCTTAAGGAGAAAAAGCAATTTGACAATAGGAAAATTACAGTAAAGAAAAGCCAGAAGTTTCTTTGTTCATATTTTTTCTTTAGGCTGCATTGTTTTTCCCACTATCCATTTTTCTCCATGGATAGCTGTTGTCTTTATCTGGCATATTCAGTAAGCATGGGTGTTCTTATGTACTCTGTTTATTGTGCCCTATCCAGAGCCTGCTGCAGTATCCAACACAGAGCTGGTTCTCTCTCTCTCTCTCTCTCTCTCTGGATAGATAGGTAAGTAGATAGATAGGTAAATAGACACATACACACTTGTTACATACATCAACAAAGAGCTCAGTGAGACGAAGAGAGGTTAAGAGCCTGCTAAGGTCACACAGCTAACAAATAATTTTCCACTTTGAACACTACATGAGGGATAAGTTGTCCTGTTATTGCAGGTAACCAACTTAGTTTGCATTAAGAATTCAAGTCAGTAAAGCAACAGCCTCTGCTCAAATACTTAAGGTACCTGAACCAATGAGAGAGAAAGAGAAGTTACTGGCAATGATGACTGAATGACACATGTGATTGATTTGATTTCCATGTTTAATCTCAGGATAAGGAGACCTGAAATGTAGCTTATTCATAGCACTCTCTTCATATCACTCTTCCTGGCATGGTCTTGTAATTTTTCATAAAGAGCAATTGATTGAAGAACAGACTTTTTTTGTTTGTTAGAAACTAATTTCTATAGAAGCAGGGAGAATGACTGAGAACCAGTGAATATAAGAATCATCAGATTTGATTTATTAAGAAGGTAATTAATTTTAAACTCAACATTATTTAAGGTTTATCATACACCTCACATTTAATGCAAGTTTTTGTGAATCTGAGCCCATTAATTTGTGTGAACACCATAGAACCGGGGACAAATGGCTTCACATAATTATATCTACATGACTGAAGTAGTTTTCTTCTGTTATCCCTAATACCAAGTTTTAATTGGACAAAGAAGACTTCGTACTTTTGGTATAAGTGTTTTACTCCTTTTTCCTTTCAAATTAGAGATTATTTTTATACTGGGTATTATATGGACTTATTGGTGATTAGATGGCATTTGATTTTTAAAGAGATTTTATTGCAACCAGCATTTAATTAAAAACAAAGAATGGTTCATTGCTCAAAGGGTTAAGGACTCTTATTTTTCTCTAATAGATAAACTAATTTTAAGTGGTTTATGAAAACAGCCTGTGTGCTCCATAATGCAGGTATAAAGTGTAAGATCAATTAGAGCTTCTATTTATTTTCCATATTATTACTGGAGATTAAGCATTTTTATAGGATTGGTTCAATGGATATTTGATTACTGTTGAAACATGTAAAGTTTATGATATAATATTTTCAAAAGTTGATTGCTTCATACTTCTAGTATTTGGATAAAAACTGAATAGTGATCCATCCCTTTATCTCACATATGTCTCTTACCAAATGACCATTCTGTAAAATTAGCAAACTCTTATAAATTTCTAAAAACTGACCACTTCTTCTAAAAGTATTTCTAAAGCATCTTTTATAACTTAGAAACTTAAGAACCAGAGATAAAAAAAAAAGAGGTAAATAAAACAGGTAAGGATTAATTAAAGACAAACATGATATTATTTTATAGCATTTAATTTAAACAACAAAACAACCTTTAGAACACTAAAAAATATGTTTTCTCTTTCATCATACAGTTACAGATAAAGAAAAGTAATTTAAATGATAACAATAGTACAGATGATCATCACAATAACAATAATTCATAATATTGTGTGAACCTTCCAAAAATATTGCATGAGATTTGACTTATCTGCCTTCTCAAAAGACTGCCAATATCCAGAAAGATTGTTTTCAGGCTTATGATAAAGTTTCTTTATTCTATTTGACAGAATTTTTACGTGTTATACAATATGCTTAGAGTTTTATTTTTATACTAAGAACATGAAAATAAACAACTTTTTAAATGAAACAGTCATCAAAAATCCCATGGATTACTCAGAATGCCTATACTCTTTCCTTGATTCTCATTCCCACATGATTCTAGGAGATTCTCTGGGCTTCTGGGGGCAAAAAATCAAGCGTGCATGTCCTCTTAAAAGTTCTTTGATTTAGAACAGAATTACTTGCCATTGTTTTAATAGCCTCTCAAATACTTATTGCCAATTCAAGTAAAATATTTAGAAACTGTCAGAGAAAAAAAAAATTTCCTCTACCTTTCAAGGTTCTTCTGGCTATTCTGAGAATTTAATTGACATGACACAGAAAAACAGGAGAATATCAAATAAAATTTTAACAACGAGTACACATACGAGAGACCCAGAAAAACTGAGTAACTCACCAAAACTGCTGAAATCCTCACCTTAAATACCATCTTCAGCTAAAAACCAAGGAGGATGTTGGGGGTAGTTGTTTGGAACTTCAAAGTGGAGGAAGTCAATTTACCTGGAGATGGAAAAGCAAATGCTTGGTAAACAAATGTTTGCTGGGCCTGCAGAGACAATGGGACACAGAGAGGTGCTTTAAAAAACAGACTTTGCTAGGTTCCTCCCTGTCTACACGCCTAGTTCATACTACTGGTGATCTATGGTGACAGCTCTCTTCCTGGACCAGATCCTCTACCTACATTCTTTAGGCAGATGGGGGAAGGTGAACAATATCTTTGAGTCTTTTGGGCCTTGATTGTTGAGAATAATCCACAGTCCAAATCTTGAAGTGATCCGCATGCCAAAGAGACATTTTGGGGTGGCAAATTTTGTTCCCCTATGAAAGCATACATTAAAAATAAATAGGAAATAAGAACAGTAGGTCTTCCATAATACTTAGCAAACTTGAATTAGAAAGGGTATTTAGAATTCAATCTTTTCTTAAATAAACAAACAGACAAAAAAAAATTGTGAGGTAAAAACTTAGTTTACTACCTCAAACAATCCACAAATTCAATTCCAGTTTCATCAAAACTTAAAGGTTAAAAAAAAGCATAGTTGTAAAAAAAAGAAAAAGAAAGGGGGAGGGGGTTTAAATGTGGGTTTGTAATCCACTCCTTAGGGACACTGCAGCAAGCTTTACCTTCAGTGAAACCTCTTGAAAATGTTTTGATGGCATTTACTTGTTAAATGATCGATGAGGGCTCTTTTTTTTTTTTCAATGTCTCCACAGTTTATTTTAGCAGATTATTTTTTAAACAAATATGAACAAGCCATTACAAACAACCAAACAATAAAAGAAAAATAGCTTCTAATTTGTTTCAAGCCAAAAAAGTAAGGCATACCCTCCAGAGATATTTCACCTGATAGTTTTCTGTGCTGTCTTATACCATTCAACTCTTGCTACATCAATGTAACAAAAATACCAAGGAAACCCTATGCTGCTGGTATTAACAGAAACTTCAAAGTTAAGAAGGAAAAAAACCGTGAAGAACAAATATATAAAAGCTCTCTAACTCCCCAAATGGAACAAATGGTTTACAGAACGTTTTGCTCAATAAGCAGATTGCTCAATAATCTGGTTCTTGACAGATGAACAAAATGACAAAATAGCAAAATGTAAAAATTGTTACTGTTCTATCAAAAAGAGAAAAAGAACATTTAGTTAGGTCAATAGTCACCTAATAAGTCATTGTTCACATCTACTTTCAAGGCTCCCAAAGATTCATTCTCTTTTATCAAGAGAATCAAACAAACTAATATCCAACAGTGAAACTTCTAAGAGATTCATTTTTAGTGAGTCATAGGACTCAACAGTGGACATGACAGTATTATTTTTGTTAAAGCTGTTAATACATCCAACAACCTAGAAGTCTCTATGTAGACTTTTTTTTTTCTTACATCTTTATTGGAGTATAATTGCTTTACAATGGTGTGTTAGTTTCTGCTTTATAACAAAGTGAATCAGTTATACATATACATATATTCCCATATCTCTTCCCTCTTGCATCTCCTTCCCTCCCACCCTCCCTATCCCACCCTTCTAGGTGGTCACAAATCACCGAGCTGATCTCCCTGTGCTATGTGGCTGCTTCCCACTAGCTATCTATTTTACGTTTGGTAGTGTATATATGTCCATGCCACTCTCTCACTTTGTCACAGCTTACCCTTCCCCTTCCCCACTACTGGGCATATACCCTGAGAAAGCCATAAATCAGAAAGAGACATGTACCAAAATGTTCATTGCATCTCTATTTACAATAGCCAGGAGATGGAAACAACCTAAGTGTCCATCATCGGATGAATGGATAAAGATGTGGCACCTATATACAATGGAATATTACTCAGCCATAAAATGAAACAAAATTGAGCTATTTGTAATGAGGTGGATGGACCTAGAGTCTGTCATACAGAGTGAAGTAAGTCAGAAAGAGAAAGACAAATACCGTATGCTAACACATATATATGGAATTTAAGAAAGAAAAATAAGAGGAACCTAGGGGTAACACAGGAATAAAGACACAGACCTACTAGAGAATGGACTCGATGAGAGCTTTTCAAGGAATTTCTATGTGCTGATCACTCTTCTAGGAATTCTAGAATGTTGCATTTACTTTTGTGATGGAGAACATTTTTCTAACTGTGAAACCAAAGCTAAAAATCAAAAATACTACACCAGTAGTTTTTTACTACATGAATATTTTAAACTTCTAAATGTCAAACCGCACACACACAGAAATACTCACACAGCAAAACAATAGCAAAAAGAAAAACAACTAGGAAATATTCTTACATATTTTATAATGGATACCCCACTAGAAGTAAAATATATTACCATTTTTCCAAAAAATACAGTAGGGTAGAAAGAATAATGTTTATGTTATATAAAATGTTCAGTTTTACTATGAATCAAAAACATACAAAATGACTTGATTTTTAATACACAAATTGCTTATTTTCAAATGTGTTACAGATATAGTCTAAATTACTAAGAATGTTTAAAACTGAGTTCCAGGAATACTGTTACCACTTTATTTTATTTGTCTTCTCCACATTCACTAAAATTTGTTTCCTTCTGTAATAGGAGAAACATTCAGACAAACAATTTTTTATGGCTTGCAGACATAGTAACGTATTTATTAAATATTTTATTTTGTTTTCCCAATGCTTTATTGTGCTATGCCCATGCAGTGAAGTTAATGGCTATAAACATTCAAGAAGGTTTTAAATGCCTCTGTAGGAAAAGAGGAAAGCCATTTTGATCTATGACAAATTGCTTTGCCACTTATTCAAATTTACATCAGTCCTCAAACATTTTGCTAATAAAAGGTGATTCTAAGGTCTACACTATCTGAATTGAATGAAATGGAAATATCTTATGGCCCAACTAGTATACAGCTTTTCAAATCCCTTACCCTCTGAATTAGTCATGCAATTTCTACACCTGTCACCTAAATTTGCTTAGGAATTTCAAAAGAATAGGTAGTGCTAATTTTGTTATTCTATACCTGAATTAGGACATTATGAGTTGAATTGTAAAGTAGTAGAAACCACATGTCATATGTAAAATAGTTGAAACTAAAGGTAACTGTTAAGGAAATAAGTATGACATATCAAGTTAGAAAATAAATGTTAACAAGGCTGTAGTGTTTAGTACGAAATTACCACTTATACTTGTTCTCATTGTCTAAGTATTCGATATTTACGCAAACCCCAGAGGTGTAGTTTCACATGAATTTTTGTAAAATTATTAATTCAAGATGAGAGGTCCTAGCCACATGGACCTCTTTACACTATGGTAACTTTCTTCTTGAAAGTCAACAGGAAAAGTATCCCTGTATTTTACTACAACAGTCTTATATAGCATGATCTATGGAAGAGGGTGCCTATCCCACTATACTCATCTTTTCTGCCAACACTCAGGGGGAGGGGATTATACAGGCATATATACTAGTGGGTAGTGATTTGGCGGTCATCTTAGTATTCAGGCTTCTGCAAAGATAGAACTTTCCTTGGGCTAAGAGATATTATATGGTTCCCAAGGTCAGGACAAAGATAGTCTATGCAAACATGGAATTAAAGCACTCTGTGTCACATAGGGTATTTTGAACTCAAATAAGAGAATATTGAACTAAAATTATACTAAATGATAAGAATATGTATTCAGTTGTTAGGGACAGAGTAGGATAATTAAATAGATAGTTTGGAAATCCCACTAGGGGATTAAAGACAGAGAAGGAATTTTAAAGGAGTTTGGGAGACTGTTATAAGCTAAAGACCACTCAAGAAAAGAATCTGGTAACCTAGCAACAATCTACGTTACCTTGAAGGAAGGCCAGATGCATTCAAGCACCAGGCACACTCAAGCCAGAAGTCCTGATAGTTCAAGTCCAAGACAATAGATATGGGGCTTACATCTTTTTCCATGAAGTCAGGGAGGTAATGGTCCTTGAAGAGTAGCATTTCTTCATGTAGCCAAGACAGAAATATGGGTGAAAGGGGACAGAAACTAGGTGAGAGGGGATGTTATACCGAAACCTGAGATGATTTACTATATTTTAGTCTATGTTACCACCCTTCTGGTGATATGCATATGATTTAAATAGTGCCATGGCAGTCCTGGTTAGACCATATAGGGTTAAAGAGGAACTAATGATGTAAGCCTTGATGTCTACCCAAAAATGAGGAAGAAAGCAGTCTTATCCCCTCCCCACTTTTTCGTTGATTATAAAAATGTAGCTGTGGGGCTTCCCTGGTGGCGCAGTGGTTGAGAGTCCGCCTGCCAATGCAGGGGACACGGGTTCATGCCCCAGTCCGGGAAGATCCCACGTGCCGTGGAAAGGATGGGCCCGTGAGCCATGGCCGCTGAGCCTGCACGTCCGGAGCCTGTTCTCTGCAATGGGAAAGGCCACAACAGTGAGAGGCCCGCATAACGCAAAAAAAAAAAAAAAAAAAAAAATGTAGTCATCTTTATTCTCGGGGCTGTGTTCCTTTGCCTGCCCATTTCCATCTCTCACAAGCATCCTACACCTGTCACTTGGCCTCACACTGAATTCGTTCTGCATCAAGTCAAAAGGACCTGAGCTTCAGTACATCCTGACACCAGGTGAGTGGTTTCAATTAAAAGACAGTGGGTTTGAGTCCCCTCCTAAATCAAGGATCATGGGTTCAAGTCCCAACCTGAGTTTTGGCTGGGTTTGAGTCCCATCTGAGAAGAGTGAGGTTTCACAGTCACACTGTAAGAAATCTGGATGTAGAGTGGTTGTAGTATTGATAAATTCAGCTACTCATTGATATTAACGAGGTGAAAATGCTTTCCATCTATCTTTCGTGCCTCAGCATAATGTTTCTAGATACTGGACTATTAGTAACTACATTTTGGCTTATTTCACTAGCTCTGCTTGTCATTATGTTCTGGGTACATCTCAGATGATAGATCTTAATAAACTACCCCTCATTGGTGGATTGTTTATAAGGACAGAACAGATGTGTTTGCTGGAGGTCCAATGAGTGCAGCAGTCTTGGTTCTCTGCCCCTCTTCCCTGGTGGGATTCTCAGGCATGTAGCTATTGGTGGAGGGGAAAAGAACGAACACAAGAAGTATAATCCTCTCTTTTGTTTTCTTAGATTTCAGTAGGTGAACGAATGTTTACATTTGGATTCCTATAGAGGTAATATCTCAAAATTTGAGAGGAAGAGTGGGCAAACAATCTGAATTAAAGAGGGAGATTAATAGACTACATGTAATTGAACCTAGAAAATGATCTCCAAAGAAAAAGTGATGGGGAAGAAATGAATTCTCAAATGAAAAGATTTAGGTTTTATGATGCCCAGGTTTAGGACATGGGACTACAGTGCCCTGTGCATGAGTAAGATTGTCTGAAAATGGCACATTTTGTACCTGTATCATGGATAAACTGAAATTTGGAAATACCTCTGACCAGTGGGAGGGGCCATTCCCTTCTCAGTGTTGCATGGAATTCTTAGCTAAATTATATTTATAAAATACTTGAGGCAGTAAAATATACATCTTTTCAAGTCTACATATAATATTCACATAAAACGCTCTTCAATATACTTAAAAGAATTGAAATCATACAGACTATGTTTTCAGAACAAAACAAAACTAACTTATAAGTCAATAACATAAATATTTGTTTTAGAATCTACAAATATTTGGAAATTAAATCACACACTTCTAAATAACTTGTGGGTCGAAGCATATTAGAAGTTATTTTGGTTGCTAAGTGAAAATAAAACATAACATATAAAAATTGTAAAATGCAATTTAAGCAGTCCTTAGAGGGAGTTTTATTACTTAAACACTTATTTTAGAAAAAGAGAACCAAATAATATCAGTAAAGCAAATTCAATTAAAAAGATGAGTAGAGTCAAAGTAAAGGATTGAATTAACAAGAGCAGAAAATGGATAAATAGAAAATACAATAGGAAAAAGAAAACAAAAAGCTAGTTCTCTAAAATTATTAAAATAATTTAACATCTTACTAGACAGATCTTGAAGACCCTAGAGAAAACAATAGAAACAGCACAAATTACCAATATAAGAAACAAAAGTAGTGACATCACTACAGATCCAGTAGAATGAAAGTGAGATAAAAAATATTTTAAACAGCTTTTTACCAATAATTCCCCTATTCATGTGAAGTGGACATATTCCTAGAAGGACACACATTCTCAAACTTGACTCAAGAAGAAACAGAGGTTTGAATACTAGTGTTGCGTGGCACCAGTGGGCAAGGCATCATAACCAATCCAATAGTAACCTACAGAACTGTCACACTGACTCCAAATAAATACGGAATGTCTGATCCTCTCATGGAAGACAAAGCATAATATTATTTTTAATCCTGACTCTACTTTCTTGTTATTATCTTTTTATTTTAGCATGTATCACACTGAATTATTTCAGTGATTATTTTTATTAATATATTTCTCTCCCAATACATTAAAATTCAATGATAGCAGGATGCATAACTATTTTATCACCAATTCTATTCTCAGTGCCTGGAACATATAAGGCATTACATTAAAAGGTTGAAAAAAAATGGAGGGCTTCCCTGGTGGCTCAGTGGTTGAGAGTCCGCCTGCCAATGCAGGGGACACAGGTTCGTGCTCCGGTCTGGGAAGATCCCACATGTCACGGAGCGGCTGGGCCTGTGAGCCATGGCCACTGAGCCTGCGCTTCTGGAGCCTGTGCTCCGCAATGGGAGAGGGCACAACAGTGAGAGGCCCGCGTACCGCAAAAAAAAAAAAAAAAAGGATTAATTGGAGAAATTGCATTGTTCCATATATTATCTTCCTTGTATGCATCCCTTGAACTGGTCTGAGACATTACCCAATGTGCAACCAAACCATGCTCAACATCACCTCCTCTCTGGAAAACATACAATATGCATTAGCCAAACTGGTCCTTTCACATCTTGTTAGTACTCCCTTTGTATTCTTGTCTGAAAATTTGTCCTACATAAACTATTCAGTCCTCATATCTGCCACTAACAACTCTCCCTTTTCTTAAAGTCTGACAGCAAATGCTATTTCTCTCAAAAATGTTTTTCCAGTTTATCAAAAATAGATGTTATTCCTTTATTCTGAAACAATTGACTTGTATTCATTTTAAAATATTTTTCATTACCTACATTTGACTATATCTTGAGTATATAGATTATATATTTACAGTTGTACCACAGACAACTTTTTAGAGTATGTTTTCCTATATATTTTTTGTTGTTGTTGTTAATAAAAGCAGGGATGGGAAAAAGCTATTGTATCCAAGAAATGTTTTGATTCAACCACAATCTCAGGCAGACTCAGTGTCCCTGTTCTCAGCAGAGAGGATTGCTCAGAGATTCTGGTCACATGGGGTGTCTAAGAACCTGGAATTTTTCCAGTCCTTCACCAGAGGTAGAGTGGTCCCTCCCTCCTTCCTTCTCTCCTTCCCTTCCTTCTTCCCTTTCTCCTTCCTTCCCTCATTTCTCTCAATCTCTTTTTCTGTCTCTGTCTCTCTTTATCTCTATCTTTCCCCTTACCACAGGGAGAATAGATTTTCAAGGGGAAGAACAGGTTTGAAAACCTCCCCCAACAAGCTTTGGGCTTTTGTGTCTTGGGAGAGATAGGAGTGATGGACCTTAGTGGGGCTTTGGTTTTTCCCATAAGTCCTGCTCATCTCTTCCTTGATACCTGCACACAAGACAGGTTTCCTTTTATATCTAAATCTGCTTCCACTCTTTCTCGTGAGGTAGTGGTGAGGTGTGTGGAAAAAGACAGAGAATATGAATTCCCCTGTGCAGTGCCTAGAATTTCTACACTCTCACCTTGACCCCCATCTGGCCTTAAGTAATTCAGTATAAATTTTAGCAGAATTCTTTTTACCAGCTCCCATATTGTCCAGTGTCTGCTCCAGGTAAGCAAGTGCTTGCTTCTGTGTTTCCTTGGAGTCTTTCCTTAGTTGATTGTCCTGTCCTTAGCCCTCTAACAGACTGAAAAAAGTTGTAATTTTGTAGATTATCTACCATTTTTGTTGTGTTTATATAAGGATGTTCCAGCTTTCTATATTCTAACTAGAACCTGGAGGTGCTACAGATGTTTAAAACCATGAAACAGAATTGAGTTAAGCCCGTTGTCAAAGAAAAATATCACAGTTTCATTTTATTTGCATACATGCACATACAAACTCACACACATTTTATGTCTAATGTGTCAACCACTGAGATTCTCTGTTATTTTCTAGATCCAGAGTTTGATCACATTGAATGTGTTTCTATTTGCTTCCCTTTATGAGAATTTACGTCCTCCAGGACACCTCCACCCCACACACAAACGCACATACACACACACACACTGTGATGTCTGTAAGAGGGATGTTTGGGGTAGGAAATGTCTGTGCAGAAGCTGTAGGCATTATGTTAGTAGAATTTAATTTTGCTACATTCAATGGGGATGATTTCTTCTTGTTCATAGGGGAAAAAGACCCACGGCAAGGTGGAAGAAGCACAGTGAAAGAAAGAACCACTGTGCAAATGGGCTGTGGATCTCTGGTGTCTGTGTTCAATGAAATATAAGTTAACAAACATAGTGGTTCTCATCTATGGCTTCAGAAAAAAAAAAAGTATTTTAGCTGTTTTGGGAGAGAGCTGGACACAGAAACACATTGGGAAAAATATAGGCTTTTTGGATTCAATTCAGAAAGTCCAAGAGAGACGTGTTTCTAGAAAAGGTGTTGGGCATTGACTGCGACTTATCTATGAAGATATAATACACAGGCAAGATATAATACACAGGCAAAACAGAGCCTTCTGAGCCTTTGTACAACACTGAGTTATAATGAATCATAAGCTACTTATAAATACTTATGAGTCTTGTTGCCACTGTGAGGGTGTATGTGCATAATTTGTGTTCATTAATCAGGGATGAGAAAAAAAAGAGGAACAGATTTAGTAGGCCAAGAGAGGAAGAAAGACCAATTAATTAAGTTCAGGTAAATGGTGCTTGGGAAGTCTGGGGTTGAAATAAGTTTATTCTGTGCCTTCAAAAGCCCTCAAGGAAAGGATCTATATCCAAAATCCATATTCTTAGATGAGAAGGAAGATAATCCATTGACTACTTTTATGGAAAAAGGAGAACATAGTTTCCCATGATTTTTTAAGTGCCATATAATTGGAGAGGAGAGAGTATTTTCTTAAAAATTGATGTTGGCTAAATAATTACAGTATGTTATGTGCTGGCCATTTTCTTTATATTCAACGCACCAGAACTAGACTATGTGGGGAACCTTGTTTTACATATATATATATACTTTTTTTTTTTCAAAACCTAAAATTAAGAAAGGGGACATGGAAACTAATATCAAAAAAAAGAGGGAGGGAAAATGGACTCATTGAATTTAAGATGTGGATGGATGATAAGAACGGCCATCTTGGTGTATCTACTCATGTGTATCCGTGATGCATCATCCACAGGTGGATACAGCTATGATGCACTGTGGGTACATCATACATGATCCAGGAAATGCTGGAAAATAAGATTTGAGACTAGAACTTCAGAGAGTTCCAGCCACAAATTTCTCAGTAAATAATGAGAATAGAGTTCTGACTTTTACCTGAAGCTTAAGAGTTGCCTCTGTACCAAGTCTGCTCTCATTTGCATAATATAACTTTAAGAAGGACAATTCACAAGTTCTATAATTAATAAAAACACAGATAGCAGTTTGCAGAATCTTACTGCAAGTTAGTGCTGTCTGAATTGCAATGACCTCATCTATGTGCTGTACATGGTTATATATTTACTAAAGAGTTGTATTGAGAAATAAATGGAGTGATGCTTGTAAAGGTCCCTAAACATGATAGATGATCAAAAGGAGATACAGCAAATATAAGTTTAAAAAAAAATTAAATTAGAGCAATCCACAATGGATGAAACAATTGACATATTTTTTTGAATTGTGAGCATGAGATTTAATCCACATTTTTCTTTTGGAAGAAAAGATTGTGGCTGATGAATTATGTGGAAAAGATACTTATGATTCACTGGCTACAGGGCAAGAAGAAAACTACCTACAATAGGAAAGGAAAAATGAGGAGAGCTGTGGAAGGAGTTAGGGTTCTGAATTTTAATGTCAATAATAGTGTACTTTAAACTAGGGCAGAATTCTGGATGTCTAACTCAGATTCAGTTTACTCACACAGAAGCTACATGTGGAGTAGCATTGAATTGTCAAGGGAGAGATCTGGGCCTTGCCTTCACTGGTCTTAATAATGGGGCAGCTGTATGTGTTTCTAGCCAGCCATTTCCTCATAGTTAAAGTGAAGGAGTTTAGATGATTTCTAAAGACTCCTTAACATAATTGCTTCTACATTCTAATATATTTTTCTCTACTACTTACAAGAAGTTTGATAACTTTACTGCCTGGGACTAATAGAATAAGAAATATATATTCATGTAGATAAATGAATGCTATATATTATATTAAAAATTTCAAACAATCAAACTTAATTTTACTAACATGAAAAATGATTAACTAGAGCTTGACTTTGGTTGCTTTTGTCATTTTCAATCATTCACATATACAATAAATATTTATTGGCTCCCAACAATATGCAAATAATCATGCTGTGTACTGGGTATATAATAAGGAGCAAATGTACCCTCTATAGACGTACATTCTAGGGGAATGGATAGTGACTAATTAAATATTAGTATATTCTGTAATTTTGAACTTTGATTAGTGCAGTGAATGAAAGCTACAAGGATGTGAGGAACAAAATAATACAAAAGGCATAGGATGGTATTTCTCAATGAGAAGGATTGATCAAGAACAGAGACAGAAAATGATAATAGGAACACAACAGTAAACTACTGATGTGGATCCTGAATGCTGGAAAGAACTGTGGAGAGAGGGGAAATTAAGTGACAAAGAGAGCAACAGAAGAGCAGAAGCAAGAAAAATTACAATCCTGCAGCCTGTGGAACAGAAACCACATTCACAGAAAGATAGACAAGATGAAAAGGCAGAGGGCTATGTACCAGATGAAGGAACAAGATAAAACCCCAGAAAAAACAACTAAATGAAGTGGAGATAAGTAACCTTCCAGAAAAAGAATTCAGAATAATAACAGTGAAGATGATTCAGGACCTCGGAAAAAGAATGGAGGTAAAGATCGAAAAGATGCAAGAAATGTTTAACAAAGACCTAGAAGAATTAAAGAACAAACAAACAGAGATGAACAATATAATAACTGAAATGAAAAATACACTAGAAGCAATCCATAGCAGAATAAATGAGGAAGAAGAATGCATAAGTGACCTGAAAGAATGGTGGAATTCACTGCTGTGGAAAAAAATAAAGATAAAAGAATAAAAAGAAATGCGGACAGCTTAAGAGACCTCTGGGACAATATTAAATGCAAAAACATTCACTTTATAGGGTTCCCAAAGGAGAAGAGAGAGAAAGGACCTGAGAAAATATTTGAAGAGATTATAGTCAAAAAATTCCCTAACATGGGAAGGGAGATAGCCACCCAAATCCAGGAAGTGCAGAGAGTCCCAGGCAGGATAAACCCAAGGAGAAACATGTGGAGACACATAGTAATTAAAATGATAAAAACAAAAGAAAAATTATTGGAAGAAACAAGGGAAAAATGACAAATAACATACAAGGGAACTTCCATACGATTAGCAGCTGATTTCTCAGCAGAAACACTACAAGTGAGAAGGGAGTGGCATGATATATTTAAAGTGATGAAAGGGAAGAACCTACAACCAAGATTACTCTACCCTGCAAGGATCTCATTCAGATTTGACAGAGAAATCAAAAGATTTACAGACAAGAAAAGCTAAAAGAATTCAGCATCACCAAACCAGCTCTACAACAAATGCTAAAGGAAATTCTCTAAGAGGGAAACACAAGAGAAGAAAAGGACCTACAAAAACAAAACCAATAACAATTAAGATAATGGTAATAGGAATATACATATTAATAATTACCATAAATGTGAATGGATTAAATACTCCAACCAAAAGACAAAGGCTCCCTGAATGGATACAAAAAAAATATCCATATATATGCTGTCTACAAGAGACCCACTTCAGACCTAGGTACACATACAGACTGAAAGTGAGGGGATGGAAAAAGATATTCCATGCAAATTGAAATCAAAAGAAAGCTGGAGTAGCAATACTCATACCAGGTAAAATGGACATTAAAATAAAGAATGTGGGCTTCCCTGGTAGTGCAGTGGTTGAGAGTCCATCTGCCAATGCAAGGGACATCTTCCTAGTTGTTTGGTATAGGGTGTCCAGCACTGTAGCTTGCTGGTCATTGAGTAGAGCTGTATCTTTACTTTGAGATGGAGATCTCTGGAACAGATTTCACCATTTGATATTACGTGGGGCCAGGATGTCTCTGGTGGACCAGTGTCCAGAACTCAGCTCTCCCACCTCATATCCTCAGGCCTGTCACCCAGCTGGAGCAGCAAGACCCTGTCAGCCACATGGCTCAGAAGAAAAGGGAGAAAAAAAAAGTTCGAAAGGAAAAAATATTTTTTTTTAAATAAAAAAAATTAAAGATAAAAAAGTAATTACAAAAAAAGAAAAGAAAAGAAAGAAAAAAGAGAGTATCCAAACCAAAAAACAAATCCACCAATGATAACAAGAGCTAAAAACTATAGTAAAAAACAATACAAAAAAGTGACAGAACCTTAGGACAAACTGTAAAAGCAAAGCTATACAGACAAAGTCACACAAAGAAACACACATACTCACAAAAAGTGAAAAAGTAAAATATATATATATATATATATATATAATAAAGGAAGAGAGCAACCAAATCAATAAGCAAATCTACCAATGATAATAAGTTGTAAATACTAAGATAAAACAAAAACCAGAAACAAATTAGATGCAGAAAACAAATCCCAAGTCTACAGTTACTCCCAAAGTCCACTGCCTCAATTTTAGGATGATTTGTTGTCTATTCAGGTATTCCACAGATGCAGGGTACATCAAGTTGACTGTGGAGTTTTAATCCACTACTCCTGAGTCTGCTGTGAGAAATTTCCCTTTTTCTTCTTTGTTCACACAGCTCCTGGGTTTCAGCTTTGGATATGGCCCCTCCTCTATGTGTAGGTCTCCTGAAAGGTCTGTTCTTCACTCAGACAGCTCAGAGTTAAAGTAGAAGTTGATTAAGGGGTTCTGGCTCACTCAAGCCAGGGAGAGGGAGGTGTACAGAATGATGGGTTAGCCTGCGGCAGCAGCTGCCAACATGATGTTGCACCAGCCTGAGGTGCACTGTGTGTTCTCCTGGGGAATTTGTTCCTGGATCACGAGACCCTAGCAGTGGTGGGCTGCATAGGCTCTCGGGAGGGGATGTGTGGATAGTGACCTGTGCTTGCACACATGCTTCTTGGTGGCTTCAATAGCAGTCTTATTGTCTCATGCCTGTCTCTGGGGTCCATACTGATAGCCGCACCTTGCACCCATCTCTGGAACTCGTTTAGGTGATTCTCTGAATCTCCTCTCCTCATGCACCCTGAAACAATGGTCTCTTTCCTCTTAGGCAGTTCCAGACTTCTTCTCAGACTTCCTACTGGCTAGCTGTGGTGCACTAGCCCCCTTCAGGCTGTGTTCATGCAGCCAACCCCAGTCCTCTCCCTGGGATCTGACCTCCGAAGCCCGAACCTCAGCTCCCAGCCCCCACCAGCCCCAGCAGGTGAACAGACAAGCCTCTCAGGCTGGTGGGTGCTGGTTGTCACCAATCCTCTGTGCGGGAATCTCTCCGCTTTGCCGTCTGCACCCCTGTTGCTGCACTCTCCTCCATGGCTCCAAAGCTCGCCCCCCCCACCCCTGTCTCCACCAGTGAAGGGGCTTCTAGTGTGGAAACCTTTCCTCCTTCACAGCTCCCTCACACAATGCAGGTTTCATCCCTATTCTTTTGTCTCTGTTTTTTCTTTTTTCTTTTGCCCTACCCAGGTATGTGGGGAGTTTCTTGCCTTTTGGGAAGTCTGAGGTATTCTGCCAGTGTTCAGTAGGTGTTCTGTAGGAGTTGTTCCACATGTAGATGTATTTTTGAAGTATATGTGAGGAGGAAGGTGATCTACACATCTTATTCCTCTGTCACCTTGAAGGTCTGCACCTATTTTTTTTTTTTTTTGGTCAGCTTTTCCTTTATTTCAAAATCTTCTGTGGAAATTTTTACTTCTTATAATTTTGGAAGTTCTTTAGTAGGATTAATTTCAAAGTAAACTCTTAATTTTTTTTGTCTGAAATTATCTTTATTTTGCTCTAATTTTTTAGAATATTGTTTTGCTACACATTTTTGAAGTGACAGTTATTTTCCATCAACACAGTGAAGGTATCTTTTCACTCTCTCCTGACTTACAATGTGCGCACACACACACACACGTTCATATTTATTTATTGTAATTTTTTTCTCTAACTACTTTAAAAATTGTTGTTTTCCTCACTTTCATTTTGTGTCACAATTTTCAAATTTTTCATTGATGTGTTGTATATGTTATGCTTCCTGTGTATGTAAATTCAGTTGGTCATTCATTCTGGAAATTTATCAGCCATTATGCTTCCAAATGTTTACTCTGATAACTGTTCTCACTTACTGCAGAGCTATGTATAACACTTCTATCCTCACCTCCATATCTCTTAGCCTCTATGTCTCATATTTATCTTCTCTTTATATCTTTGTGTTCCTTCTGACTATGGCTTGATCAATACTCCAGCTCAACAAATCTCTTTTAAACTATGTATACTCTCACATTTATCCTTTCCACTGAGTATGTTTTGATTGCTATTTATTAAAATTTTGTGATATGCAGTTTTCATAGACTCAAGTCAAAGATTTTTGCTAGAATAATCTAATATTCTAATATTTTTAAAAAGTCTAAGACTAGACGTTAATACCAGGAATACTATGAGGACATTTCAACTGTGCTCTAACAGAAAGAGGTAGAGTGTGTTTGTTTGTTTGCCTGTCTGATTGATTTGTACCCATTCTTTTTATTTCAGGATGTAACCCCTTCAAATGGCCTAAATTTATGTGGATGTCTCAGATCTGGTGATCTTTTCTGTGTTTTGAGAATTAAAGCTAAACCTCTATTATTCTTGGGCTTTTGTCCTAAAGATATCCAGGTCTCTGGTTTCATATTAGTATTGATCTCCTACCCACTTTGATATATGTTTTATATTCCTGAAATCTTAGCTATGCATTCAGATGTTTGTTTCATGTATTTTATCCAGCAGTATTTTTAGGATAAAGACGTTGGGACTCTGGAAATACTATTGGAAGCTGAAGTCCATTTTTTTTTTAATTTGTTATAGATCCTGGTCTTTAGGGACCCAACAACTGAATCATTACTTTCATGGAAAAGAAATGAGACTTTTTTCTAAGTACAAACTTCCAACTGTGATTGAAAAAATATAATATCTCAAAATTTTAGGATTTTGTTTATTATTGTTGGTCCAAGGTTTCACACAGGTAAACATTGTTCAGTCATAAGTATACATGTTGACATTACGTACCTTATAAGATAATTTCAGAACAGCTTCTAGATAAAATTTGCAACACAATAAACATTAAGGAAGCTGTGCACTTTCAATTTTCACAAGAAAATCAATTTCAATCTGTAAAGGATCAAGTTCCTGGATAATAAACAACATAATTAAATCAAATTCTATGAATTTAAGTTTAGATCCACAAAATTTCAAGACTAAATATTACTTGTAATAAGAAATGAGAGCTATTTTATCATTTCCTGTAGCATAGTCTAATAGAGTTTGAAGAACATACATTGTCAAATTGGCTTTTATGTCGGAAATGTATGGAATCTTTTAAGCAAATGCACTGGAAAAGGAATCAGTACATTAGACAGGAGCCTCAATTATTTTGTATATGGTTATTGAGCATAAGATATTATTAGAAGCCATTTTTTTAATGTCTGGGATGCAGGCTTACAGTTTGAGTCTCTTCTTGGCCTATTTCAAATGTTCAAAATAATTTTTAGTTCACATATTTGAATATAAGAAACTATAATAAACAGTAAACAATGGAAGGCAATCAATCCTTTGATATGTATTTTAAGAAATTTCTAAAATAGCAGTTTTAGAGTAAGTGTGATAAAACTATGCAAAAATAGCAATTACTTCATTAGTTTGTTGATTGCTTATATTCAATGCTGAGGACTTCCCAGATATCACCTGTTTTGATTGTAGCTCTTTTTATGGAGTGTTAGAAGAGCAGGAAAGATTAATTTTGGACTTTAGAGGTAGACCTTTAGACTTAGCCGATTTGGGAAAAGGTGAGATATATAATTATAATTTGGAATGAACAAGGCAAAGTGAAACAAATCTATATAATTATTTATATTTTCAAATTTCTACTTACTGATAAAATATTGGGATAAATAGTCCTACATAGGCTTAGTTTTCATTCTTTTGTCTGAAAATGTAGACTGACTCACAATGATAGTAGATTAAAATAAAACATAAGGAACTACTAATTATATATCTTTTAGTGGTCAAATATGGAGCATATGTCTCATTTACAACTTACTATTGACAAATTATAAGGATGCAATGCATGGATTTCAGCAAATATCATAAAAGAATAAATATGATTTCTAAGTAAATTATGTTCATTAAGATTATATGCAGTTTTCTTTCAACATTTTTCTTTGCATACAAACAACATTTCTTAAAACATTAGAGAGAACTCTCTCCTTATTGAGAAAAATACGGTTTTCCAAAATTTTAAGATTCTTAGAAGAACCATAAGTAACAGTTTTACACCCAAAATAAAATGCTTTCTCAGCCTGACTTTTTAATGTGATATTCCTTCAATATAAAAACTATTTTAGAAAGAGAAAAATGATTTTCAAGGGGTGCCACCTCCTTTACACATATAATAACAATATAGGCCAAATACACTGAAAATTTCTGAGGCAGAGTTTATTAGTTATTTGACATCTTAGTAAACAATAAATGCTACCTTCATGTTTTCTTATAAAAAAATAAATTACTCATAAGGTTAAATGTTTATTTTCTCCTTTAGTTTAGTTTTTAAAGTGAAAATGAACAGTGTATCCAATTTTTCTCTAATAACTCATGTTTTCTCCAATACAGTGGTGGTTGGTCAGGTACAGCCACAAAAGGAGACGTAGGAAAGGCTCTGGAAAACATATCTTATTGCATTACAGGTCCATGGACACTACAAGACTCTCCTCTGGTCTGGGTTGACTAGATCAGTGATGGACACTCGAACCAAGTTGAGTCAATAAAATTCTCTTTCCTGGCAAAAACAAAACAAATCAAAAGAAAAAAACAAGCAAAAAAAAAAAAAAAAAACACAGGAGAAGGTAAGGCATGCCTGCAGAGCCACATGGAGAAGCACTAGCATTGGTCATTAGCCAGAGGGAAAGGATGGAGGGGATAGCCAAGGCTAAACCTGTTTTGGAGTTTTCTTGGGAAAGGAAGGCTGATAAACGCCTTATGACTTGCTAGTTTGAAGAGTTTCAGAGGGCTCTAAGTCATGGGCGTGCTCCCTGTTTGCTTGATATCTGGCCCTGGAATGATTGAGGCAGAGGAATATTGTTTCCTGGAGGGTATGGGCCAAGTATGGGAGGTCTAGCTCCAAATTGGTTAGTTTGTATATCAAAGGGCTGCTTCTTCTGAGCACTTTGATGTTTCTAAGAATCGTCTCGTCTTCAGAGGTACAGTCTCTCTCCAGCTAGAAATGTTGTAAAGATGTCAAAACACAATAATATAAAGTAAATAAAGAATATATAAACAGTACAGTGTTTTATTATTTTTATTGATTAATATAGGGCATGTTATTTTACATTTAATGTGAAATAATTTTAATTCACACTGTGCAAAGTATAGAACACAAAAATGCTATTTTATTGTGCAATGTTTCCTTCTCTTCGGCATATTGAGTAGATAGAGGTGTTAGTGTAGGAAATTCAGAGATGCTATGTGTAGACACATATTGTCGTGGGGAAAATGTTCAAATTAGAGCAGTTGAAGATTTGCCCTGATTAAGGCAGAGATTGGTGGATCTAAAAAGTTAAATAACTCAGAGGCAGGATCTCCAAGCAAGTGTTTAATAAATACATGTCCAAGGGCCAAACCCTTAGAGCTTCTAATGAGAAAGAATTATGATTGGAGCATCTGTTGCTCAGTAACTGAAACAGCATTGTCAGTAAAAGGCTGTAAGCAAGCTGTCTAGCCCTGATCACATGATGCATCGAATCCTGCCAGTAAGAAAACCAGGGCAAGACCTTAACCTTGGAGTGGATACTTTCCAAGAAATTCCTGGGGCACTAGGGACCTGGAGAAATGGGAGAAGGGGAAAATAGTGCAGAGATGCTAGCATAGCAAGAAACTCCAGAGTTTCTGCTGGTTTGCCTATAGCTACAGCAGAGATTTTCCTTGACTGCTCAACATTCCATGTAGTGTGAAGAATCACAATTACATTCTGTGACAATTACAAATGGATAAATCTTGGTTGGCAGATTGTTCATAATGAGAACTTCTCTCATTCTAATTGTCTCATGATTGTATCCTTGAATGTCATCTGCAAAATCTTAGCATTGGGATAAATAACAGTCAATCCAGTCATTATAACTGTATAACCACAAAACTGTGTGGATCCATGCATGTATAGTCCAGTTCTGGCCAAAGCATCATTGACCAAAAAAGATCTGTACACAGTAGATAAAGAATTACTCTGAGTCAAACACCAATTCCTTCATGACAATTACCCTAAAAGTTAAATACTTAGTAAATCAGGGCATGAGAAGATTTAATATGATCCATGAAAAGTCATAGGCTGTAAAAAGAGTTTAGTCAAACTGCATGTGAAAGCTTATAATTTATAATTTTACTGCATCTGAACTGAAATATTCATGACAATATACAAAGATGTAGAATCTACTGCATGTTGCAATATTATTCCACAATCCATCAAATTATTGGGATACTTAAAATAAAGGCTTTGTATGTAGTTCTGAGGCAATTATAGTAGGGGTGCACAGTGGGAAAAGGTAAAAAATTTGTATTCAGTAGTTTCCTGTAATAATAACATGAGCAGTATATAGTTATGGAATTCTTATTATGTGCCAGGCATTGTGTTAAATGCATTATCTTATTCAATCCTCTCTTAACCCAATTAGGGAGGAACTGTTATTACAGTCAATCTACCAATGAGTAAAGAGAGGTTAAGAAACTCACTAGGATGGTACACCAAGTAAGTTATAGAACCAGAAACTAAGCATCTGGCTGTAGAGCTCACAATTAGAAGGCTAACACACAAATATAGGCATTCGCCCTCCAGAGAGTTTTGATGCCTGTGCTACAGTGGAAAAGGGTGCTTTTCTATTAGTCCAAACAAGCACTCTCTTCATTTTCCACAAGACAACCATTTGATGGAATGTCGTTACCTGTGTGCAAAAGTGGACGGAAGTTGCTCTCAAAAGTGTACAACTGGAAGCAGACTGTCTCTAGAAAAATGAGAGAGAATATTTCTTAGAGATTGGTGTTTCATTTATTGACTTTAGCAGGAAGAGAGGTGCTTTTTAAATTTTAAAGTAGATGTTTTGTTTTGTTTGTTTTTCCATAGAGCATCTTTTAATCTTCATTAACTTTTAAGCCAGGGGCTTGCTTTCCTACCTCCGTAGAAGCAAAATCTCAGGCACGGAATATAATTTCTTCCAATTATGCACCTGGCCATGAGCCTATTTAGAATGGACATGGAGAAGGAGGTGCAAGCAAATTTCGTTCTGGTAAATGATGTCTGGAAAGACATCAAGCTTTTAGAGATAACAGTGATGAGTGTTTTGGAGGTTACATTGCATATCCACAAACAACACAGTGACACAGTTCTACCTATCAGGTCAGTGTAGGTCCTCCAATACCCCTATCTGCAGATGCTTCTTATATTACACTTGTCTGTGGGGCTTCTAAACATGATTCATATACATCAACCAGGGCTTCCATTAGCAATCCTAATATGTATATACTTTCTGCCTTTATCTGATAATTTTGTTGTTTGCAACAAAACATCCTAATTGGCCTGCCCAAGAATAAATTCCTTAGCTTATAATAAGGCACCTGTTCACAGATATTTCCCAAAGAACTTATTGAACACCTGCTATGTGTCAGGGATGTTATTGTATTAGTATGAGAGACAAAGATAAATAAAACAATGATTGTTTTAAGGAATTTAGCAGAAAATAGATATAAAAGTCAATTTTAGGAAAATTAATTCAAATGTAAGTAGGAGAAAGATAAAGGGGATGCTATGAGAACATATAGGAAGTTCAGAAAATCAAGTCCCAGGAAGGCAATTTGGAGTCAGAAAGACACAAAACAAAACTTTGTGGGAGAAGTGACAGAGAGTTCTGTGAATTTATACTTTCATCAGGAAAACTGGGAGAGGAGAGTTTTAGTCAGATAAACACACAGGTGCAAATCCTTAGAGATGAGAGAAATCACAGCACTTTCAGGGAGCTGGTAATGCTTCCAGAATAGCTCTTACCTAGATAGTGAGCGGGGGATGCAAAGAAATGGAGATGCAGAGTTTTGCAGGGGCCAGATAATAAAGATCCTTATGAGCTGCTAAGGTATTTGGAAGAGGAACGAGCTTTATCAGACTAGGGAGCAATGTTAGCAGACAACCCAGGATGCAAAAACATGTAAATGAAATAAAGGGTAGGAAGCCAACAGAATCTTGGCTACAAACTGTGCACATCAGACATAATTTCAAATTAAAAAATAGGAAGATTTAATTCTCTCAACAACCAAGGGGAATTTTAGAATTGGCTCATTTAATGGCATTAGCAGTAAATTCCAACACTAGCTAAAGCTCCAGAAAAACGGTGAGCACACAGGAAAAAATGACATCATTTTTTCCAACAAAATGCAATGAAATAATACAAAGAGAAAGAGAAATTTTCAATATAAAGTTTTGCTTCAGGTAAAGGAATTACATTATAGAAAACATCTACTTTGTAATCTTGCTAGGATTCAGGGAGAAATGAACTCTACCCAAGGTAAGAATGATATGCTGATTATAGGTATTTGTAAACATCTCTAAGAAATATATGACAACCCTAATAGGAAAATGGTTTTTCAGTGACTTGGTGTGGGAGTATTAGATTTCCTATTATTCCTTTTCTTCCACACAAAAGTCAAAGGCCTGGCAAGAATTTCAATTCTGCAAGTATGTAAGCCAGATAACATTGGCCTCAAACACTTAGAAATCAAAGACATTTACAATAAAAATAAGATGATGTTTACCTTCTGTCCCTATTTATAAGAATGATAATTTTCAGGGGAATAATCCTTCTCATACACTCTATGCTGACAGTAGCAATTTAAGTTAGGCATATTTGAAAGAAAAATTGTTTATAACAATAAAATTATTTTTTATTTAAAAATTATTTTAACAAACTCTTCCATTTCTTTGAATATATTAACAAAAAGTTATCTGTAAGAATGTTTACCAATGTAGTATTTTAAATTATAAAAATTGGAAGCAATTTAAAATACAACATGGAAATGGATTAAATAATACATTATATGTACTTAGGGAAGAGCAGCTCTCAAAACACAGGTAGTGGAAAAATACACTATACAATCCTTAGACCTTTATATTGTCAAGTGAGGAGAGTGATTTCAAAGTTATATTACAATATAATTTCAAATATGTAAAATCTTATGTAACTGTATTACTGACTTCATCTGTGGTTTTACAATAGACAATTTTAAATTTTGTCCAATTTTTGGCATATTATCAATATATGAATCACATATATAGTCAAAGTATATATTACCCAAAAGTTTCATTTGATGGATATTTGTTCAACTTTTACTTCATTTTACCACAAAATTATTTTATGAAAAAAATAATTACAGGAAAATTGAAGGGAATTCCATCACCATTTAACACTGAAATGAATCAGAATGTCTGCCCACTGTTCCACCTTCCAACAAATTCTGATTTATGTGAAAAACATCTTATAGGAACTTCTGTGTCTCGCTGTGGTTACTTTATTTCCATGCCTTCCAGAGAGATGTATGCTTCCCTGCCAACAAGCTCTTGCAAAAAGAAATACTGATTTTCTTGTATTGTTCAAATAACATTACTTCTAGAAAGCTCCCCCTTTCAAATCCAATTGACTGCCAATAATTTGTGCTGAGGTATTTACAATTATTATTAATTTTTAAATTCTCCCAAGAGATGGAAATATCATTTCTTCTCATTTTACTTCACCTAATGTGTCCATGGGAGTTTCAGGATGAGCTTCCTGGACCTCACAGTTCCAATAGACTTTTCCTGGCAATACTTCACACAAACGCAAGGTAGAATGGAAGAAATTTGACTGGGATATCTGTTGGCTTGATGGCTGAATATCTGAATCACTTTTAAAAATAATTATTAACAAAAGTTTATGGGATTTTAAAAGAACATGAAGAATGATGTCGGCTAGATTATTATTTTTAATGATAGTTAGAAACCTTAATAATCCCACAAATGTTTGTCCTAGGGAAAAGTTATTGTAAGAAAAAAGTACCTGATAAGTTCTAATGGAATGTTTTTTTTAAAGTTTCATATAAAATGTCTCTAGATTATATAGTAAAGGTAAAAGTGTTTTTATTGGCAATGAAGTTTTGCAAGGTTCAGCACTGTTTTTCTCACCTCTTCATGCTCCCAGTCCACTTAAACTTTATTTTCTCTTCACTCTCTCCTGGCCCCAGCACTGACTGCATGCTCCTTACTTTCTTACTCTTAACAGAGCTCCCAGCAAGATTCCACCACCAAGTCTCCCCACTTGTCAGCACCCTAACCATCACGTTAGCTCCCTCTAAGAATGATCTCTCCTTTAGGCACTAGCTCCCAAATCTGCTTGCCTCCAAAAGGGATTGCTTCAGCATCTCCTCCCACCTCTCTTTCCCACAACATCAGTTTTTACTTCTCTACTGCTAATTCCCAAGTGTATACAACATTTTGCTACTTCCCCCATCGTGGAAAAAATAAATGAAGCAACTCAGTTGACTACACTTCCAGCATACAAATAGCATGCTGTTTTTTTGTCCTTCAGTTAGAGCAAAACTCTTGAATTTTTGAATTATTTTGAATTGCCTTCAGTTGTCTCATTGTCTCCAAACTCACAAAATCAATTTCCTCTTAACCCTATTAAAATCAGTGGTTCAAAGGTGTCATCCACTAAATCTATCTTACCAGGCTGAAGCTGGCCAGTGACTCTCTCCTTTTGTCTTACTGGATCCGTTAACAACACCCGACCCAGTGGATCATTCCCTGTTTCTAGAAACCACATTCACCTGGCTTCTCTATTGTGGTTTCTTTTTCTTGTTCCTCATTATGCCCTGACCTGCATTGCCCCAGATCTCAGCCCTTAGGACTCTTTACTTCTCAGACACTCCTTGGTGAGCTATAGAATCCCATGCTCGAAACATCATCTGTGCTCTAAAATGCTTATTTCATCTCAGGTCTCTCCACCAAACTTCAAATCCATACATCAAACTTTTCCAGGCATTGACATTGAACGTCAGACTGCTCAGCCTGAGCACAGCACCAAGATCTGCCCCACCCATGGTCTTTCCCTCAGTTCCTTTAAACTAAATACCACCAATTTCTGTTGTGAAAACATGTAGAGTTTTTTTGTTTTGTTGAGGTTTTACTCCTTTAATATATTTATTTTCCTCACACACCCAGGAGATTTGCCTTCCCATCTTTTGAAAGTACAACCTGACCATTATCACCGTGCACATCCTCCATTGCCGTTCACCTAGCTCCAGCCTCCTCTCTCTTGACTGACCACTGCAGTGTCTCCTACTTGGCCCTGCACATCTATTCCTCCCTTTCTTGCGTACATTTCTGGCAGAGCAGCTGAGTCAGCTTTACAATATATGGCAGTTTATGACAATTCTCTGCTGAAAATAAACTCATGGCCTCCTCCCTCACCTTAGGGAAAACGCAACTCATCTACAAAGGAATTCAAAACCTTTGAAAACCCGGTGAACCATTAATTCTGTGACTGCATCTCTTGTTGCTCTCTACCTCACCGACCCATTTTCATGACATTAGTCTCCTGGCCTTTCCTCAAACACACCAGGCCTAGCTACCTCTGGACATTTGTGCTTGCACTTTCCTCTTCAGGAGCACCTTCCTCTGAGGATATTTCCAACAACCTTAATTGCAACTTTTCTTAACATGTCTGCTTTATTTTTCTTCATAACATTTATCATCATTGAATATTCTCTAATTTACTTATTCATCTTGCTTATTGCCCATCTCCAGCAAAATAATAATAAATGCAGAAAATTTGTATTTTTTTAACTGCAGCAATCCATGGTTTGAAAATTATATAAGACCTAATGTGTACTCAGTAAATATTTGCTGCCTAAAATAAGAATGCAAGCTTTAAGAGTCTTTTCCAAAGTATGTATGTTCTTGTGTATAGATGTTCTGCTTAAAGATGGACTGTCTACTGTGGACTAGTTAGATCGTTAAGCATGGGTCATCATGGTACACATTGTGTTGTCTGGAATCAGATTCCCAGGTCTTTCCCAGATCCAATAGTCCCTGACATTAGGTCTCAGTTTTTTCCCTATAATAGGGGCATAACAGGACCCAAGTCATATGGTTTTGGGGAAAATTGAATGAGTTACTTTAAGTAAAAGCAGTTAAAGGACTGAGTGAATTTTACAAACTTGTTGATTGTCACAAATTCCATTAATCTTTCAAGTGTTATTTTCTCTGCCAAAATTGTGCTTGAAAAAAAGATTTATCTATATTTAAATTTCATTATAATACACATGAACACAAAAGTAGATAAAATTCTATAATAGAACAGAAGTTAAACTCAGTTTGCCCATTGTTAGCTCATGAATATTGGAAAATAACTTAGCTTCTCCTTATCTGTGAATAGAGACATCTATGTCTCATGGTTGGTGTGAAGAGGAAAAAGAAAATGTAAGTAAGGCATGAGTATTACGTTCAATACGGCATTAAAATATATAAATTAAAGTGTACATATCTATGAACATACACTAATTATCTGCATGAAGTGTCTACTACACATAAGGTCAATGGAGTCAAATTAACCACAACATTCACTGAATTTCCAAAAGAAAAAAAAAGGAAAGCAGTCCATCTTTCCCATAATATCTCCTTCTTATCACACAGAATGTGTTTCCCTAAAAGCCTGAAAAATGTGACAACAATCTGTTATTCACGATTAAATTTTTAAAGATAGTATGTCATATTAGAAGTCATATTTTTCTTGATTATAAAATAGCACAGGTTTCCATTTAAAAATAGAAGATGAAAACCTTTTCTTCTCCAGTATTACATCTGAGAGCAATCAAAAACAAAACAAAAAATAGAGAAGAAAATTTATTTCCAGGGACCCCAACCAAAAATATCCAATTGCCAACACAATCTTGAGAAAGAAACAAGAGAAAAGGCATCATACTTCTTGATCTCAAACTATATTACACAAAATATGGTTTGTGTAATATAATAGTAATCAAAATAGTATGGTACTGGCATAAAAACAGATAAATAGTTCAATGGAGCAAAATACAGAGCCCAGAAAAACATACACACATATATAGTTAACTAATCTTTGACACCAGAGCCAAGAATACTTAATGGAGAAAGTATAGTCTCTTTGATAAGTGATATTGGGAAAACTGGATATTCATGCATAAAAGAATGAAACTGGATCCATATCTTATACAATACACAAAAATTAACTAAAAATGGTAAATTGTGACATCATTTAAAGACTTAAATGTAAGAGCTGAAGTCATAAAACTCATTGAAGAAATCATAGGGAAAAAGCTCCTAGACATTGGTCTTGGTAATCATTTTTGGACATGATGTTAAAAGCACAGAAAACAAATGCAAAAATAAACAAGTGGGATTAAATGAAACTAAAAATCTTCTGTATAGCAAGGAAAACAATCAACATAATGAAAAAGCAGCCTGTTGAATGTGGGAAATATTTGCAAATCATATATCTGACAAGGGATAAATATTCAAAAAATATAAGGAATCTATCCGACTCAACAGCAAAGAAAACAGAAAAACAACAAAAATAAATAAACAAACAAGAGAAAAGCAAAACAAAACCCTAAATAACCCAATTTAAATTTGGCAAAGAACCTGAATAGACATTTTTCTGAAGGGGACATACAAATATCCAAGAGTTATGTAAAGGTGCTCAACATCACTAATCATCAGAAAAATGCAAATCAAAACCACAATTATTTATCACTTTACACCACTTAGGATGGCTATTGTCAAAAAGGCAAGAGATAACAAGTATTGGCGAGGATGTAGAGTAAAGGGAGCACTTGTGCACTCTTGGTGGGAATGTAAATTGGTGCAGCCACTTGGAAAACAGTATGGAGGGTCTTCAAGAAATTAAAAATAGAACTACAGTATGATCCAAATATCCTACTTTGGGGCATAAATTCAAAGAAAATGAAATTGGTGTCTCCAAGAGATATGGGTACACCAAAATTCATTGCAACATTATTTACAGTAGATAAGATATGGAAATAACTTAAGTGTCTATTGAAGGATGAATGGATAAGGAAAAGGTGGTATATATATATATATATATATATATATATATATATATATATATATATACACACACACACACACATATAATACCATATATATATACATATAGTACCATGTATAATAATAAACAATATATGTAAATATAATATCTTCATAATAAAATATTTTTCAGCCATATAAAAGAAGGAAACCTAGCCTTTTGTTACAAATAGATGAACTTGGAGGTCATTATGCTTAGTGAAATCAGCCAGGGACAGAAGGCAAATACTGTATGGTATAACTTATATATGAAATCATAAAAAAGGCAAACACATAGAATCAGAGAATAGAATGGTGGTTTCCAGGGGCTGGGGAGGTGGGAGAATATGCAGAGAGACGTTGGTCCAAAGGTACCAACTTCCAGTTATAAGATAAATAATTCTGGAGATCTGATGTACAGCACAGTGATTACAGTTAATAATACTATACTGCTTACTTGAAATTTGCTAAGAGAGTAGATCTTAAGTGTTCTCATCCCAAAAGAAAAGGAAACTGTGAAATAATGGATATATTAATTAATTTGATTGTGGTCATTTCCCCATGTATTTGTATATTAAATAACCATATTGTACACTTTCAAAAATCACATCATGCAATATAAATATGCACACATTTTGTCATTCATATCTCAATAAAGCAGGGGCAAAATTTAAAAAGAAGAAAAAATTATTTTTACAGGTGAAAATTAAAAGATAGTCTCAAAATTGGTGAAAAGTGCCCCAGAAATATGGCTAGGGAATCAATCTCCTCCAGCTGCACACAGATTTCTGCATGGATCTGAAGGACCAATTGCTGGATCACCCTCATACAGCATGGAGACATCAGCTCATGTGGGCTACAGAGTTCACCAGAACTCTGAGAGCAGAGGAGGCAGTGGAATAAGAAGCATCATGTTTTAGAAGCAGGCTGGTGTTTTTCAGGGTGGTGGAGACCTTGGGAATAATCATCTTATCAGCTGATAACTCAGATAACAGAAGAGAAATGTGCTAATAAAACTGTCCCTGTTAAGCACAGAACCCCCACCAGTGGCTCCCCTCCCCTCCTTGGGATGTGTCTGATGACACCATGTGTGGGGAGCCCTAGGGTGACTGGGCAGGACTGGTGATGCTTTGTTCTGATGTAATTCTACATTTGAAATGCTTGCTGTTCTCATGTCACTTCTCTGCATAGTCCCTTTCCTTATTCACCACACACACCTTTTTTTAAGTAATTTTTGACCCAGATAGAGAGGTCCTTTCTGATCTTTCATAAAACCATGGCTTTATGCCAATGAACAAAAATGATAAGAAAAATATAAGTACCACATAATTTAAAACAAACAAATAACAACAGAAAGGAAAATCATTTAAAAAAAGACTTGTTGGACATATCCTTTCCCAGAATGGGAAAGCATATATCTCAGAAGTGAAAGTTCAAAGATTTTAGTCAAAGTACAAGGGAGAGGTGACCTGGCAAAGTTGAGGAAAAAAGCAGAAGAGAAAACTAAATACTTTACAGAAATAAAAGCAACATTAGATAAATCAAAATGGAAAGTAGATATTGCCAAAAATAAAATCAGAAACATGAAAGATAGGCATTGCTAGAATCAGGTGTAAGGAAATGGGAAAGGGAAGCAAGTGATGAAGGAATTAGAGTAAATATGGAAGATATGAAATGTGGTCAGACATGATTTATTTTCCTAAAGAAAAGCAGCAAAAGGAAAAAAAACCCCACAAAATTAAAGGTAAAAGAAAAAGTTTTCTGAAAAATATTATGGAGTCAATGGGTATACTCATTCTGGATGCATCAATAATGAGATATGTCTTAATGAAGCTATTATTGTCTAATTAAAAACAAAAAAGGAAGGAAATGCCATTATAAAATAAAATACCTAGGAATAAACCTACTGAAGGAGGGAAAAGACCAGTACTCAGAAAACTATAAAAAACTGATGAAAAAACCCAAAGGTGACACAAACAGATGGAGAGATATACCATGTTCTTAGATTGAAAGAATCAATATTGTGAAAATGCCTATACTACCCAAAGCAATTGACAGATTCAATGCAATCCCTATCAAACTACCAATGGCATTTTTCAGAATTAAAACAAAAAAAATGTACAATTTTTATGGAAACATAAAAGACCCTAAATAGCCAAAGCAATCTTGAGGAAAAAAAAAAAAAAAGGAGCTGGAGGAATCAGGCTACCTGACTTCAGACTGTACTACAGACTATACTTCAGACTATACTACAAAGCTATAGTAATCAAGGCAGTATGTACTAGCACAAAAACAGAAATATAGATCAATGGAAGAGGATAGAAAGCCCAGAGGCAAACCCATGCACTTATGGTCACCTAATCTATGACAACGGAGGCAAGAGTATACAGTGGAGAAAAGACAGTCTCTTCAATAAGTGATGCTGGGAAAACAGGACAGCTACATATAAAAGAATGAAATTAGAATACTCCCTAACACCATACACAAAAATAAACTCAAAATGGATTAAAGACCTAAATGTAAGACTGGACACTGTAAAACTCTTAGAGGAAAACATAGGAAAAACACTCTTTGACAAAAACCATAGCAAGATCTTTTTTTTACCAACCACCTAGAGTAATGAAAATAGAAACAAAAATAAACAAGTGGGACCTAATGAAAGTTAAAAACTTTTGCACAGCAAAGGAAACCATAAACAAGACAAAAAGACAACCCTCAGAATGGGAGAAAATATTTGCAAATGAAGCAACTGGCAAGGGATTAATCTACAAAACATAGAAACAGCTCATGCAGCTCAATATCAAATAAACGAACAATCAAAAAACAGGCAGAAGACCTAAACAGACATTTCACCAAAGAAGACATACAGATGTCCAAGAGGCACATGAAAATATGCTCAACATCACTAATTATTAGAGAAATGCAAATCAAAACTACAATGAGTTATCACCTCACACCGTTCAGAACAGCCATCATCAAAAAATCTACAAACAATAAATGCTGGAGAGGGTGTGGAGAAAAGGGAACCCTCATGCACTGTTGGTGGGAATATAAATTGATACAGTTATTATGGAGAACATTATGGAAGTTCCTTTAAAAAATAGAAATAGAACCACCATATCATCCTGCAATACCACTCCTGGGCATATACCCTGAGAAAACCATAATTCAAAAAGAATAAGTACCCCAATGTTTATTGTAGCACTGTTTACAATAGCCAGGACATGGAAACGACTTAAATGTCCATTTACAGATGAATGGATAAAGAAGTTGTGGAACATATATACAATGGAATATTAGTAGCCATAAAAAGGAATGAAATTGGGTCATTTGTAGAGATTTGGAAGCACCTAGAGTCTGTCATATATAGTGAAGTAAGTCAGAAAGAAAAACAAATATATATTAACACATACATGTGGAATCTAGAAATATGGTACAGATGAACTTATTTTTAGGGCAGGAATGGAATAGAGACCTAGATGTAGAGAACAGACATGTGGACACAGTGGGGGAAGGGGAAGGTGGGACGAATTGGGAGATTAGGTTTGACATAAATACGCTACTATGTGTAAAATAGATAGCTAGTGGGAACCTGCTGTATAAAACAGGGAGCTCAGCTCAGTGCTCTGTCAAATAAACGAACAGACATTTGGGTGGGATGGGGGATTGGGGTGGGAGGGAGGCCTAAGAGGGAGGCGATTTATGTATACATATAGTGATTCATTTCACTGTACAACAGAAACTAACACAATGTTGTAAAACAACTATACTCCAATAAAAAAAAGTAATTAAAAAATCCTAGGCTTTTTTCTCAAATTTCCATGTAATGTTTACCAAATTCACTAGGTAAGTGAATATGACTCTTGTAAAATGAATACCTTTGATAGGCTATCTTTGAAAGAGAAAGACTAAAATTAGAAGTCTATAGAATAAGCAAAACTTTATGTTGGAAATGATATTGGAAGGATCAAAGTTGTATACAACAAATAATAACAAAAGCACAATTTATAATACCTAAGTTTGTAATTGCCTATCATGATCTAATTTAAATAGATCTTAATGAAGAAAATATTGACTCATTTGAGCAAAATAACTTTTACATAATTATAAATGCAGATATCTTTTTTCCTGGATGCAAAAAGTAATCCTTGTAAACAAAGATTTTTTGATGTAAATAACTTGGTTACATCTCTTTAAATCTATCTAATTTTTTTCTAATAATATAACAGCAGATATTTTTAATCTTCACATTTTTTTTCTAAAAGTCATATGAAAAATTAGATGTTGGAGAATAGCCAAGAGTATTTTTAAAAAACAAAGGATTGACAGGGCACTAACATCAATAATTAATATATATTAAATTTGCTGTAAGAAAAGCACCTTATGATTTGCATATTAATAGAGAAACTAATGATAGGAATAGTATAGTTATGAGTAACACAATAATTTAGTCCATGAAGAGAAAAAAATATCAATGGGGAATATGCCATTTGAAAAATTGAATTCTTTTTAAAATTAAGATATAATTTTCATGACTAAAATCATCCTCTTCCGTGTACAGTTAAATGAGTTTTAACAAATAGATATTGTTACTTAATCACAACCACATTAAGATACAGGCCAGACCCTTCTCCTCAAAATCTTTGATCATTATTCTCCCTCTCTGAGCTCCTGGCATGACTGACCTGGTTTTCACCTCAAAAGTTTTGACTTCTCCAGAATATCCCATAAATTGAATGGTAGAGTATGAGTCTGGCAAGAGTCTTTGTGATGTTCTATGTACATGATCATGTCATCTGTGAATAAAGTTTTATTCATTCCTTCTAATCTACATGTTCCCTTTGTCTCTTTCTTGCATTCCTAGCCTGTCTCAGGATGCTGAGTTCAATAGGGATGGTGACTGCACCTTCTTGACTTCCCTCCACACTAAAAGGAAAGAAATCCAGGCTCCACCATTAACTATGATGTTATTTGTAGATTTGGGTAGTTTCTTTATTCTAGTCTGAGGACTTTCTGTTTCTAGTTTCTTGATAATTTTTATCATGACAAGATAGTGAATTTAATAGATATTTTATCTGTCTCTATTGAGAGATACCCTATGGATATCTTCTTTAAAATCTATTTACATAGACAATGACATTCATGGACTTTTGACAGTCTGACCAGCTTTGTATTCCTCGTATTAATTCTTGTTGGTCATATGTTATCCTTTTTACATATTGCTGAATCTCGTCTTCTAAGAAGTTGTTAAGGATTATTTGTGTTTATTAAAAAAGGATATTTATGTCTGGTTCTATTTTCTTATAATTTTCTTTTAGTGTTGGTTGCATAGAAAGGCTGTCCCTATGAAATGAAGTATTCCCTTTTTTTAATCTTCTGGAAGATTCTGTGTGAATTGATATTATTTCATCCTTTAAAGCTTCACTGAACTTGCCAGTGAAGTTATCTGGGAGTAGAATTTTCTTTGTTGGAAGTAATTTAACCACAAATTCAAATTATTTAAGAAATATGGAACTATTCAGGTTATATTTTTTATTTCTTCAGTGAATATTGGTACTTAGGGCCTTTAAAAGAATTTGTTCATTTAATATGAGATTACAAAAGAAAGAAAATAAAAAGTATTAGTTACTTTTCATAACTAATTATATTTCTGATATATTCAAACAATACTGAAACTTATAGAAAAATTGAGCTACTGTCAATATGGAAAACTTTAGTATGAAGGTATAAGACATATAATCCATATAAACTGTATAAGTTACAATTATATTATACATTGGTACATATTAATGCAAATGCAAATGACAATCTAGAAAATAGCTTTTTGACATCTATGACAAAACAATGATTTCCTTGCATATAAAGAAATTTTACAAATCATTAAGAAATAGAGCAACAATGAATAGAAACAGTGTCCGAAATATGAATAGGCAATTGACAGAAGACACATTCAATTTTACAAAAACATATAAAAAGTTGTTAATTTTCTCTCCAAATTGAATGTGACATGTCATAGTAGCAAAGAGATATTACTTTCCACTTCTCAAGTGGGTAAAGCTTTTGTATTGTGTTTATAATTTTTATTTTGAAGATAATACACAATACTAAAGGTCAGGTTGTAGGTAACATTCAATATTATTCATTCTTTTGAAACTATAATTTGTTGTACTACCTTTAATGGTACATTCTTGGAATATAATAATGAAACAAATGACACATACCTTGTATCTCAGTATCAATAATAAATTTCTGGGAGGATAAAGGCACATTTTAATGCTGTTTTCCACAGTGTAATTGGATTACAGTTTTGAGAAAGTAAGAGGCACATTTGAAATGTTTGATGTTTTATAGTTTTTCAATGTGCATGCATTCTTTTCATAATAAGAAAACAATTTGTAAATTTTCCTACTTGTTAAAATTTATTTTTAACTCTCAGATCAATACTCTTGGAAAGGCACAGTGGTGAGACTCTTCAGTCTCCAGATGTGCACATTCCCAGCTGAGGGTGAGCATCATGATGCTCTGTCTCCTCTCAGCCCTTATACTGTAAATAAGTGTCTTTCTCATGATCTATTTGGTATCACATTTTTTGCATTTTTGTGATTCTCACTGTGAGTTCGTTGTCTAAAATATCCCTGCTGGCATGGTGCTGAGGTGCTGTCTAGTGTTCCGAACAGCAGGAAGGCCGTGAGGTGCCTTATTGAGTAAACGTGTGTGTTTGAAAAGCCATGTTCAGGTACGACTTGGTGTGAGTTCCATGTTAATAAATCAACAATATGTATATTACATAAGGTGTCTTTAAACAGATACACATAAAACAAGTTTATATGTTGATCAGTTGACAAAATGTTGTGATTAGAGGCTCGTAGGAATCTAATTCTGTATTTTGTCTAGGAGGAATTGTTCAATATTCACTAATTCAGCGTTCATGAGGACCTTATAGAACACAACTACTGCTAATAACAAGAACTGACTACATTTAAAAATTACATCATGAACATTTTTCCATATCATTAAAAATAATATTTGTCTAAACAGGAATTCATGCTTGAAAGACATTTGTTCATTGCTTACAAAATGACATTAATAAACTTCTCTACAGACAAATCTCTTTCAAAATTCAAAGTGACTGAGCAATATCAAGGCAACTAATATAAAGGTCCCAAATTTTAACAATTTAGTGTCACATCTAAAGTTTATGGCAGCTCTATTTTTAGTGCATTTTCTTCAACACTAGGTATTAATACCTTATAATTACCTTTTGATTCATGGGTTACCCTGTAGTGCTCATAAGAATCTAGGCAAAAAAAAGAAAAAAATCTCAAGACTAAAGTGAATTGAAATAGTAAAAACATGTTGGTATTAGAGACATGGTTGTGAGCCTCAGTAGCGCTAGTACAGAATGTCTACAAACCCTCTGTGTTGAGCTCCCCAAGAATACCGTCAAGATGAGCAATTAACTGGGACTGTCAAGACTCAGAAGTTCTTATAGTCATGCTTACAGTTTATTACAGCAAAAGCATACAGGGTGAAATTAGCAAAAGGAAAAGTCTCCAGGTGTGACAACACATATGAAGTGTTACCAACCAGAGAATCTCACCTGGTCCTTGATGTCCAGGGTTTTATGGGGAGTCAGTCATGTAGGAATCCAGCACCTGTGTGGCTGACCTCAGTTACCCAGGCTTTATGCTCCCAGAGAAAGGACAGGTATTCTTCATAAACTATATTGTTAGCATAGACTATCTGAGCATAAATTGTCCAACATGAAAACACTGTAATTGAACAGGCTGTTCTTGGAAATGCTCAGCATTCTTGCACCCAGGCCTGCCATGCTCACTCTTTCTTACACACCATCAAGTCCAGTTTCCATGTTCATGCTAGGTCTACAATCATATACACAGGTCTTCTTTTCCTTGTGCCATTTTTCACCTCATAATATGTGTGTTGCTATTGACATACCTGACAAAATAAATGTTCAAAAAGTTTGGCATTTTACAGACAGCCCTCTAGATTTATATCAGCTTTTTAAAGTCTTCATGCAATATGAATTAACACTTCACATCAATAGTATCATCTTCTCTAAAAGAGGGAAAATTGTATTCATCAGAAAACATCATAAAAAATGCCATTATCAAGACTGAAAAAGACTTGACTTAAAGAGCAAGCCAAGGATATTTCAGATAGGGAAGGAGAATAGGAGTTTGTACACAGTCTTCTGCTCAAGCTGCCTCTCTGTTTGAACTTCCTTATTTGATAACCTGTCTCTATGCTCTGGATTATTTTCTATGACCATTACTTTTAATTTTGTATGACACAAAACTATGGTGCCTGGTAATTTACAGATATTGTATTTGAACTTTGGAATCTAAGACTTAAATTTTTTACTGGGAATTTAAAGACTTAGCTCTTGGCTCATATGTAATTGAATACCCATATTCACTATGATTCAACAATTGAAGGTATTTTAAAGACTTTAGTATAAAATGTCTGATAATCTATTCATAACTTAAAATGGCTACCAACATTTTCTAGTGAATAACTATCATTTTGCTCCACAAAACCAGATCAAGCAATATGCAAAAAGTTAATTTCATAGATAAATGAGCAGTCATAGTTTTTGAAATAACTTCAGTTAGACCCCCAAGAGTTCTATTCAGTGTGAAGTCTTTCACAATTCAAAACTAAGCAAAACTTTTTCTAGTACTAATTCTGATATATGTATATATATGTATGTATATATGTATGCATATATATATAACATTTTTCTGGATTGCTGAAGCAGTGGGTTCTTCTTCAGTAGTAGCCAACTTAGTATTTTAAATTTGATTCATAAGTATGCTTATTTTCAACAGCTAAGAAAATACTAAAATTACAATAAATAGACTAAATTAAATACTAGTATTTCAATAAACAGCAACAACTGTTTAAATTTAGAATTTCAAATATATAAACCTTTACTCTCTTTAAAGAACATTTATCATTCTCATAAAACAGAATTTTTCATCAAGAAACTTTACACCCTGTGGTGTTCTTATGATAATTCATGCACTGGGTCCTCTCTTGACTATAAGAAAAAGGTAAATTTGTTTAATGGTATATTAGAAAGAGTTATCTGTGTTCCCATCAGTCATTTGTATTCAGCTGCTTCCAGTGACACACGCCTCTTCCCCCAGCCCAGGAGGAGTTGCTAGGAAAGGCATGGCAGAAAAATTGTTTAGCTATAGTGAATTGAAAACTAATAAATCCTCCACTGATGATTTTCTCACTGCAACTTCTCCTCAGCTGTTTCCCTTGGCATTAACTCTGAAGTGAACTGGCCTCACCATAGACCCGAGAGAAGGGAGAGAGAGTTGCAGTAACTTAAGGGAAGTGTCTGAAGAAAATAGGCTATCTTCTGTCATAGGTGGAGATATACCATGAATATGAATAGGAAAATGCAGTATTACATGTACATGTGAATTTTATATGAAGATAACTTTTCTTAGGGTAAATCAGAAAACAGAAATATCAATACTTATAATTTTTTTAAAAAGGTTTTGTTGTAATTAACACTACAGAAACACACACATATACACACCCCACAAACATACATACAAAAAATAGACTCACCTTTGTCTTAAGGATAGTCTTCCTTAGTTTTTGGCTTATTATACATGTTTCATAAAGGGCGAATATAGTGTTAAATACATGTGAAATAATATCATGTGCCCATTTCAAATGGTGACATAAATCTAGGTTGCATTGGAATATATTCATAGAATTATATTTGTGATAATACTGTTTCAAAAGAGATGTCTAGTATAGTTTCATTTTACTAAATCATGTATGTGTGGATACTTACAAAAAGAAAAAAATCAGAACGAAGTTAAGAGTGAAATTATGGTTGAGTTGTAGGAGTTTAAATTTGTTTGTAAATTTGTTCATCTGTTTTTACTAAACCATGTAGTTTCTTAGGTTAGTAAAAATGATAATATGAAAGTACAAGTTAATGATTTTTAAAGAGGGTGTCAAAAGATGAGGCATGTTAAAATTTTCAGGAGGTTATTTGAACAGACACCTGTTTGAACCGGACAGTCCCAACCTGAAAAGACTTGGGAGCATTCCACCAAGAGGAGCTGGGGGCCAGGCTTTTATAGAGGAGACACCCAAGCAGATCAAGGATGCAATTTGATTGGCTACAGCTTAAGCTGTTGCCTCATCTGGAAAAGCTCAGTTGGCTGTTTGTAATTGGTTTCCTTCTCAACCTTGAAGGGTTCACAGGAAAGGACACTGGTTTATGTTTCAGTTTGCTTTACTTAGGGTAGGAAGCCTTTAGAGCCACCTCAGGCTAATGGTTTCCTGGTTTAATTACTTTAACAAGGGAAAAGACATCAAAAGGAAAAGGAGGTCAAAAATGAGTGGCATATTTATACTTATAATTGCATTATTCATAAATATAGTATAATATCTATAAATCTATCTATCCATCTATCAATCATCTGCCTGACTATGATCTATTAGCCAACAATGGCAGAATACACACTCTTTTAAGTGCTCAAGGGACATTATGAATTTAACCAAAATATGGCCCATATAAACCAAGTCTCAATAAACTTCAAAGAATTAAATTAATTCTCAGTATTTTATTAGATCATAGAGGGATTAAGACAGAAATCGATAACAAAAGTAACTAGAAGATTTAAACATTTCAATATCTTTTAATATGTTTGTCTTTTTAAGTGATTCTCATATAGATTTTTTAAGTGCTAAGTTCAATCTCAAAACCTGTATAAAATATCAGGATACTACACACTTGCTCTGCCAAAAGACTGAGGTGAAGCAAAACACAGTAGCTGGGCAAACTTTTCCTCCAAAGTTTTTGTCCTCTTAATGTCTCCTTCTTGATGTTTAGATTCCGTGTCTCTTTCCTGTTCTAAAAGGTTTACGGGAAATAATATTATTCTATATAATATATAAATATAGACATTTTTGAGTGTGGGGTGTCACACAGATGACACATGGCTATTTATTTCACCCACCACAAATAAAACTATGGAATTATTGGAACAGCAATAAATGAAACAAAGGTCATATTGGTGGGTATGAAATGGACTTTGAAATTACGTATACAAATGAAGGAATAATTATACATGATATATTTGGAAAATTACCAGTGTTTTGTTATTTGTATATTTTAAAATCTATAATATTATAGTGTAGTACCCATACGTGATTCATGTATAAGAGATTATATACAATGAGATGTATGTGTATATATGTGAGATTCATAGAGCTAAAGGGACATAGAATTTAGTTCATCAAACGTGTACTTTAGCTCACTCACTGGGAAATATTGTGGTCCATTCAATATCTCACCAATGTCTCACATTTCTACTATTTTAAAAACATCTAAGTGACAATGCATTGTTATCTTCTGTTACATACTTAGAGAAATTCCTATTTTAAGGCCTTTTGTGATAATTCTTTCTCATTTATAATCAGCATGCAAAGCGTCATCTGTATTTGTAACCCTGATATGATGTTTCAACTTATTTATTTATTTAATTTTTATTTATTTTTTTATTTTTGGCTGCTTTTGGGTCTTCGTTGCTGCACGTGGGCTTTTCTCTGGTTGCGACGAGCAGGGGCTACTCTTCGTTGTAGTGTGCAGGCTTCTCGTTGCAGTGGCTTCTCTTGTGTGGAGCACGGGCTCTAGGCACGCGGGCTTCAGTAGGTGTGACACACAGGCTTCAGTAGTCGTGGCTCGTGGGCTCTAGAGCGCAGGCTCAGTAGTTGTGGCACACGGGCTTAGTTGTTCCGTGGCATGTGGGATCTTCCCAGACCAGGGCTCGAACCCGTGTCTCCTGCATTGGCGGGCAGATTCTTAACCACTGCACCACCAGGGAAGCCTTCAACTTATTTAAAAAAGGATATGGTGATTCACTAGTCAGTGGTATAAAAAATTGGCCTACCAATTATATTCAAGGTAGCTTTACGTCTATTTAATAGACAATATAAATGAATTACTAATAAAATCTTAGAATATTATACCTTAAGTATGCACCGACCAACCCAGCCAGGCAAAATTAATTCTTATGTAATTGAAGCCAGCAGGAGTAAAACATTGGCTATTAGTCAGTTTCTGTGAGAAAGAGGAAGATGGGCAGTCCCCAGCTGCTGTAAGTAAATCCCTTTTCACTATTTTTTCTATCTTTGCTGAAGCTAAATGAGCAAGAGACAAAAGTCAAATACACACAAACTATGTTTCTCTATGTCATCCTATTCGTTCTCTGAAACTGAGAAATTGAACAGTGAGGCCTGCTGCTCAGGTTATATCTTTACTCCTAAGAGTAAATGAAAGAAAAAGAAAAGTCCTGAGCTCAGGCCAAAATGCATAAATAAGTGGTATTTTACTAATATTGATATTTACCTAACAATTTGAATTTCCTGTACTGATTAATTATGTTATTAACATTATAGAAATTCATCTATCAAATTCACAGTAGGTTGTGAATTAAAATGGAAATATCTTGGACTTCCCTGCTGGCACAGTGGTTAAAAATCTGCCTGCTATTTGTAGTGAGGTGGATAGACCTAGAGTCTGTCATACAGAGTGAAGTAAGTCAGAAGGAGAAAAACAAATACCGTATGCTAACACATATATATATGGAATTTAAGAAAAAAAAAACTGTCATGAAGAACCTAGGGGTAAGATGGGAATAAAGACACAGACCTACTACAGCATGGACTTGAGGATATGGGGAGGGGGTAGGGTAAGCTGTGACAAAGTGAGAGAGTGGCATGGACATATATACACTACCAAACGTAAAATAGATAGCTAGTGAGAAGCAGCCGCATAGCACAGGGAGATCAGCTAGGTGGTTTGTGACCACCTAGAGGGGTGGGATGGGGAGGGTGGGAGGGAGGGAGACGCAAGAGGGAAGAGATATGGGAACATATGTATATGTATAACTGATTCACTTTGTTATAAAGCAGAAACTAACACACCATTTTAAAGCAATTATACTCCAATAAAGATGTTAAAAAATTAAAAATTAATAAATAAATAAATATTAAAAAAAAAAAAAGAATCAGCCTGCCAATGCAGGGGACACGGGTTCAAGCCCTGGTCCGGGAAGATCCCACATGCCATGGAGCAACTAAGCCCGTGCACCACAACTACTGAGCCTGCGCTCTAGAGCCCATGTGCCACAACTACTGAAGCCCGCGTGCCTACAGCCTGTGCTCTGCAACAAGAGAAGCCACCGCAATGAGAAGCCCACCACCGAAACAAAGAGTAGCCCCCGCTCGCCGCAACTAGAGAAAGCCCATGTGCAGAAACGAAGACCTAATGCAGCCAAAAATAAATTAATTAATTTAAAAAAATAATAAAATAAAAATAAAATAAAATGTAAATATCTTGGAATGATTTAAAAGAACTAGATGGATGTGGATCAAACGGCAAAGTTAGATGTATTTACCTATCACCTATGTGCAAGTAGATTAGGTCTCCTTAGCCTTGGTACTGTTAATACTTTGGGCCAGATCATTTTCTGTGGTGGGCTGTCCTGTGCACTGTGCATGTGCAGCAGTGTCCCTGGTCTCCAACCAATAGATGCCTGTAGCATCTCCTCCCCCCTCAAACATCTCAACTCAAAACATCTCCAGACATTGTCAAAGGTCCCCTGAGAGAGAAGCAAAACTGCTTCTGTTTGAAAAACCACTGCTCTGAGTATAAGCATTGTCTGAGTCAGCAGAAGCTTGGGTTTGTAATATTTGAAGTTCTGCCAAATTCATTTCTGTCTCTCTTTCTTTCCCTCCCTCCTTCCTTGCCTCCTTCCCTCCTTCCCTTTCTTCCTTCCTCTCTGTCTTTCTTTCTCTTTGTGTCTCTCCCTTTCTTTCCTTCTTCCTTCCTTCTTCCCTTCCTCCTCCTCTCTCTCTTTCCTCCCTCCCTTCCTTCCTTCCTTTCTTCCTTCCTTCCTTCCTTTCTTCCTTCCTTTATTTATTCCTTTCCTCCTTTCTTTATTTCTTTCTTTCTTTCTTTCTTTCTTTCTTTCTTTCTTTCTTTCTTTCTTTCTTTCTTTCTTTCTTTCTTTCTTTCTTTCTTTCTCCATTCCATTTTTTTAAACTGACATTGATGTTAGGGTCATCTCAATTTAAGGCTTCATTTCATACATGGCTTGCCCTGTGACCAACCTTTACTTCACTCTGTATAATTTTTCTCCAGCCTACTGCTTAAGTAAAAAATTCATATTCCTCAATTCTACCTTCAGAGGCCTAATTTTTCAAGCATCTCACAACCCCTGGGGCCTGCACAGACTGGACTTTGCTGAGGATCACAGCCTGGTATGTCTCATGCATGGAGCATCCCTAATGCGCTGTGGGGCTCTGACCTCCCAGAGTCCCACGGAGCCATTCATCTGCCCTTCTTTGCCATGTCTCCTTGCAGTAGGCATCTTGCTTAGGCCAGTGGTTCTGAAAGTTCAGCATGAATCAAAATCACTGGGAGGACTTGTTAAACACCAGGTTACTGGATCTCAAGCCCAGAGCTCTGACTCAGTAGGTCTTGGGTAGACTTGACAATTTGTGGAACTAACAGGCTCCCAGTGATGCAGACACTGCTGCCCTTTGAGAACCACTGGTGCAATCAGACCCTTTGCAGGTGGGTGGGTGGATTATTTCTCTTGATAGGGAACATGAATATTACTTTTAATAATTGATTCCTTCAATGGTTAACCTTCGAGTAGAAGTTACATCTGAAATGATATAGTTCAACTAATCTCTGAGAAGCTACACTGAGATTTAGACTTAAGGGAAAGTCTTTTTTTTGAAGTAGGACAATTACAGATTAGGCATGATATTAGTAATTAGTATAAACACCTTACTCTGAGATCTGGGACTTATGTCCAGGATATTTCTGGCCCTGGAAGCAGGGGCCATCTGCAGTGTCTCCTCTCATGAAGTAAGACCCACCTTGTGTGCCCTGGGATTCTCAGGGGCTTACGACTGCTGGGTTCCAGAAAGGACTTGCCAATCTGGGTGCTGTAGCTACAACTAGCCTGCTCTTTGTACCTGCACACTTATACTGTCCATCTAATGTGTAGTTAATGCACACTGCAAACCAGGAACTTTGCCTTAACCATTTAAGCAACAAAATGTGGTAGATATTATTATCATTATTACTTTTACAATTTTGTTTTGAAGAAAAATCAATTTAGGCTTGAAAGATCAGGCTACACACACAACTCTGGTCATTAACTTCTAAAAGGGGGGCCATTTTCCCTTTAGTTGTTATGTAAATTATAATATCCATTGGAACACTCTTCTATTTAGAAACTGGTAATCTGGTTACTAAAGATCCAATTAATGTGAGCATATGAGCTATTAGTATACCTGTGCTCACTTTATCTTTCATGAAATCTGTGTAAGATCTGTGAAAAGAAGGTCAGTCACATTCTTGAAGACCATTCTATACTACCCACTTTCCCCTGGATCTTTGTACAAAATATCCATAGATGAAATAAACTAAAATCATAAGGTTCCCCCCGTTCCCCACACACACAATTTTCAAATGTCTTTTCATATTGAAAGAGAAAAAAGAGAAAGACAAATAATGTCAGGAGAATGAATGAATCAGTAGTCAGTCCCGTCACACGTGGGGTTCTTTCACACCCCTCCCCCTGTCCCCCACAGGGCACCAGGCAGCACTGATTTCCTATCCTTTCCCTGTACTGCCCCAAAGAGAACCCCAACTCTGCTCATTCCTCCTTAAGTCGCAAGACTAACAGTATATATTGTACTTCTGTGACATTTTAAATGATATATTCACCACCATGGCAATGGTAGGGGTGGGGAATCAATAATCTTATGTCCCTTCTTACATTTACTTTCTGGTTATAATGTTCCTGACAAAGCAGTGAGATGTGAATATTTCCTTTTGGTTTTTGTGTCAACTCTGTGTGTTGGTGTTGTTCTGTGAAATATACAAATACTGCCTTGAATAGCAGGTGAAGGTATCAGATGAAAGAAATGGAGGAAGTTGTTAAGCTCACTCTGGAAACAAAGCTGCTTAGTCATCTAGACAGATCATTGACAGGAAGGAAGTTTGAGGCTAATCTAAAGCTTTGCATCTGATGCACTTAACAGCGGAAGATAATAAGCCAGATAGGTGGGTGTGGGTGGCCTCACAGCCTGTCAGGCTGAAAATATCTGAGCCATATAGAGTCCCATTTCAGCTTACAAGGTCCTTTGATTCTCCCTCTCCTTACTTCTTTCTCTATTAAACATGGATTTTGTCTTTAAGGAGTTTGCAGCCTGGCAAGGCAGCAAGCACAAGCACGCTGAATTTCTACGCAGAGCCTCAAAGTATCCGTGCACACTGCATTCTTCCACTCCCCCTGCTCCAACCACACTGGAGCCTCAATTTTCCAAGTGTACCTTGGGGAGTCTGAGGTCTCCAAGAACCTTTCCAGAAGTCTAATAAGGCAAAACTACTTTCAAAACAACACGGTTTTATTTTTTTTTCTCGTTCTCATTCTCTCACGAGGGACAGTGACATTTACCAGAGGCTATAATGCATGCTGTTTCAACAGATTGGCTGCAGAAGCAAAGTTGAGAATCAAGTTATCTTTGATTCAGCCAGATTTTCGAATTGTAAAGCAATGCTATTCTTCTCAATATATGTTTTTTACTTTGGCCATAGAGCTAATTTTTATAAATTGTGCTATTTGTGCTCTCCTTTAATGGGTTTATTATTATTTTAAAACAAATTATTGCATGCATGCAGTCTGAATTTTTCATTTTAATTTCTAATATGGCTAATTTTGATGGACATATCCCTAATTTTTTTTTTTTTTCGCGGTAGATGGGCCTCTCACTGTTGTGGCCTCTCCCGTTGCGGAGCACAGGCTCCGGACGCGCAGGCTCAGCGGCCATGGCTCATGGGCCCAGCTGCTCCGCGTCATGTGGGATCCTCCCGGACCGGGGCACGAACCTGTGTCCCTTGCATCGGCAGGCGGACTCTCAACCACTGTGCCACCAGGGAAGCCCATTATTTTTATATTTTTATCATCTATGGAACTACATTAAATGTGTTTATGTCTTATTTCACCCAATGTATGGCATATGTCACTGACGTCGTGCTATTCTAGTGTATGAATAAACAACAGTTTATTCTATTCCAGTGTTGTAGGACATTGAATTGTACACAGTTTCCAGCTATTACAAAGAATATTGCTATGAATATGCATGTTCGTATATTACTATGCATATATACCCTGTTGTACAACTGCATGTGTTTGTCTAAGGCAGTGGTTCTCAAGCATTTTGGTCTCTGCACCCCATTATAATTTAAATGTTACTGAAGACTTCAGAGAGTTTCTGTTTGTATAAGTTGTATGATGTCAATACTTGCAAATTAAAAATATCAATAATTTAAAAATATTTATACATCCATTTGAAATAATAAGCTCATTATATGTTGATATAAATAATAAGCTTTTTATTAAAGCTATTATTATATTTTCCAAAAGAACAACAAAATTATTTTATCTAGAGATTTTGCAAATCTCTAATGTTTGGTGTAATAGAGGCAGCTCTATTCTGCCATCTTCTTCTGCACTAAATTCCCTATAATATGTTGTTTGGCTGAATAGGAGAAAACCAGGTTTCACACAGATATGTAGCTGGCAAATGGAGAACCATCTTTTTTGAACATTTTGTTTTATTGAAATATAATTGACATACAGCACTGTATAAGTTTAAGGTATACAACATAATGACTTGATTTATATGCATCATGAAAGACTATCACAATAACTTTAATGAACATCCATTATCTCATATTATACAAAATTAAATTTAAAAATATATATTTTTTCTTTGTGCTGAGAACTCTTAGGATTTACTCTCTTAACAGCTTTCATATTTAACATACAGCAGAGTTAACCATATTTACCATGTTGTACATCATATTCCTAATATTTATTTATCTTATAACTGGAATTTTATACAGTTTGACAGCTTTCATCCAATCCCCCTCCCCCCACACCCACCACTGGTAGCCACAAATCTGATCTTTTTTTCTATGAGTTTGTTTTTGAAGTATAACTGACCTACAACACTATGTAAGTTCCTTTTATAGAACTAGTGATTCGATATTATTTATACCTTTCAAAATGATTACCACAATAAGTCCAGTTACCATCTGTCACCAAAGATATTATAAAATCATTGACTATATTTCCCACACTGTACATTTCATACCCTGACTCAATTTATTTTGCAACTGGAAGTTTTTATCTCTTAATCTCCCTCATCTGTTTCCCTCCTTCTCCACCATACAATCCAGCAATTTCCCTCCTGTGTATTTATCTGAAGAAAACAAAAACACTAATTAGAAAATATATATGCACCCCTATGTTACTTGAAGCATTATTTACATTAGCCAAGATATGGAAGCAATCTAAGGGACCAACAATTAATTAATGAATAAAGAAGATGTAATATATATACACAATGGGATATCACCCAACCATAAAATGAATAAAATCTTGCCATTATGCAACAACATGGATAGACCTAGAAGGTATTATACTCAGTAAAGTAAGTCAGACAGAGAAAGACAAATACTGTGTAAGTTCATGTATATGTGGAATCTAAAAAAAAATACAAATATGCAAACATAATTAAAAAGAAAGAGAGTCACAGATTCAGAGAACAAATGGAGAAGTATCTCAATATCTTTTTAATAAAATTATGGGTATACTTTGATATTACACTATACTAGGCAAGTAGTTATTTCTCAAAATTTAATTGCAATATGGGATTAGTGAACATTTCAGTCTCTGCTACATTAAAATCTATTGATCTATCTTGAACTTTGAATGACCTTTAACCCATTCATAATTTTGTAAATGCATATGTTTGTCTTTTGGAAAAAATACTGGCTCATCAAGTAATTCAGCTCTTCTAAGTGTTGATGCCTTTTATTGAAAGATATTTTTAAAAGATCAAATTTGTTAATATCTCTACTGATCTCATAAGAAAAGTCTTTATGTGTAGGGAAGCTATCAAGTTCATGATGGTGGATATACAATTTAAAAAAATGTAATTATCATTTGAAAACTCACATTTTATCATGGCAACAAATACTATCAAATGCTTTTCTTGAATGACAGGCTCACTGTGTTCAGTTGTATGTAAATATCTGCTAGGGCATTAGTTTGCCTGTCAGTCATTCCTTCAAGTAAAAACAATATTCCATAAAAGAGTGGTTAGTTCAGCTTGCAACACAAACAATTGCATCTTGAGGCACATAAGACATTAAAGACATAAAATCAATGGTTAAGATTTAATGAAATTAATTATTTTTGCTTCCTCATGTTGGAAATTCTAAGTGAAACTGGCATTTTTTTTTTCCAACTACAAGTGTGGTGGAGAATAGTACAACTAGTAGTACAGATTGGTGACAATGCCTTCATTTTTCTTAGATGTCAGCAGTGTTACTCACATTGCTTTTGCACCATGAGTTCAAATGTTAGCACAGTGAAAAAACAGAGTAAAACATCTTTGTGCTACTGTGCAAACAGCTTTGAAATCATAGTTCCCACATTAGAAAGGTCTTGGGGACTCTCATGGGCGCCAAGACCACACCTTGAGAAGTGCAGCTTTAGGACATGCATTGCAATTGTCCCTAATGTTTTACAGGGAATGTATAATTTCTAATTCACAAAATTGTGCCAAGCTGTTCTTTACAAAGTGATTATATACCAATTTATGTTAACTTTTTTATCTACATGACTGATCATGTTGTAACAAAATAAACTCCTACTATATGATTTTGTTGGTTTAAAAAATATCCATTTATATTTTTTGTTAGATGTTGTCAAACTATGTTGCAAAACGATACTTCCCAATATAAAGTTTTAATCAAAGGTCTATGAATGACTGATTCTCAAAGTTCTTTCCAAGGTTATATATAATTAATACATTTTTTAAAAAATTGACTGATTAAATAAACACAAAAAGACCTTAATTTGCCATTGTTTTAACTCGTTGGAGAGATGAAGTAATTCATCTTATTTTCTCCATTTGCATTTTTTCCTCTGAATTGAATGGCCATACCCCTTGTCCATTTATTTCCTTGGGTTGATTATTTTTTCCTCACTAATCTGTAAGGCCCTTTAAGATACTGTGGATATTAATTCAATCCATATTTTTTCTACTGCAAACATTTTCTCCTATTCCTTTAAATTTGTTCCTAATTTCTTATATCTAACATAATTTAAAATTGCCAATAATTCTGCTATTTCTCCTCAACTTTAGCCTGGTCCTCAGAAAACTCTATGAATCCATAGATTTGAAAAAATTATCTCACACTTTCATCTAACATTTTTGTAATTTTTTCTCGTCTTTATATTTAGCCTACATAGTATTTATTTTTAAGTATAGTGTGAAATATTTTTAAAGGATAGACTGTCAAACATTTTGTTGTGCAACATCTTTTTATGCATTTTCCACATAATGTTCTGTAGAATTACATTTTATCTTAATAGAAAAGGGAGGGGAGGGGAGTCTTAAAAACGTAAAACTGCTGAAAATGACTTAGTCAATTGGAAATGCTAAGTTTAAGTTTTCTTCTACCAAGGGGGGGGGGGGAAAAGGAAAACATGGAATAATTTGAGTTCAGATGGCAAAGAATGAAAATAAAAAAAATTCACCAATAAAGCCTGTTTACTTTTAGTAGAGAGTGGGATTTAGAAATTAAGATTAAGAAGTAGAGGTGTTAGGCATGTGGAATGTCATGATATCTTTGTTGGCTTTTTTGGTGAGCCATGCCATTCTTCGGTGAGCTTTTTCGGTGAGCCATGCCATTTTTCGGTGAGCCATTATCATAAATTGATAATAATGTGTGAATTCAAATATACTATTATCATGTTTTTCAGAACCTTTTGATTTTATATTTTCTAGCTTTTCTCCTACAGTGAGACCTTGATTTCTAACAAAGCTGATGCATTTACTTGTGTGCTTTATCTTTCAAAGTACATCGTTATAATACTAATATAACTCTCACCAGTAGACCTTTGGGGTGAAATGTCATATTAATTTGCAGGTCTTCTTATGCTTGGAACATGCCTGTTAAAGATGGGCACTGTGTTTACTTCCTTAGAATCATTCTTTTCTCTGGGTAGGTATGTTGATTATTTGATTTACTGTTATGGTCACTCATTTGTGTTTTATTTTAGGATTTGCTGTTGTATATTTTTGAATATATCATACATTTACAAGTTTCGAAAGCCAAAATTCTATTAATTGTCATCCCTGGAGTAGTTTTGCTTTTATACTTGTCATTTCTATTCCATCCTCCCCTAGTATGTAATTGTATCAGTTAGCTTGTATGAAATCTTCATTATTTTTAGCAAAAAATAAGCATATAATTCTGAGCCTTTTTATTTTCCATGGTTTCTTATATAAATGTAAAATACTATCTTCCCTTCTTCCATCTGCATTTTCTTTAAACTGCTTAGTGAAATATCCTGGATGGAAATAGTTCTCGTATTTCTGAAGGCTGTGAAGTACTCCATTGTATGAATGCTCTTGCTTTATTGGGGAGTTCTTAATGGATGGCCTTTCAGGCTGTTTCCAAACATTAGTTATTACAAATAGATTCTTCATCGCACTGGGATGGTACCCTAAGCTAAGCCTATTTTTTCACTCATTTTTGATGCATCAGTGGCAGTTTTCTGTGTGCTCTGCCTCTCTACAGAAGAAGGCTCTTTTCTTCTCTACAGTAAGAGTCTGTCCTGATGGCCAAAAACTTAGTTTCAGTCATCTCTAGTATAGTTTGGCTTATTTATCATAACTATGTAGCTTTTAATTTTTTTTTATTTTATATTGAAGCATAGTTGATTAACAATGTTGTGTTAGTTTCAGGTGTACAGAAAAGTGATTCACTTATACATATACATGTATCTATTCTATTTCAAATTCTTTTCCCATTTAGGTTATTAAAGAATATTGAGCAGAGTTCCCTAAGTAGCTTTTTGAATCAAAAATAGACAACAGATATTACTATATCTTCTTGTGTAGAAACTTTTGGTTTAAATTCATTGTGAAATCACAAATCTATATCCCTTTACTAAAATCATTTAATCCTACATGTAGAGAATATCTTTATTAAAATTTACATAGATCAGTCTATCTCAGTTATTGCTATAACCTGCTCAGATTACTTTTATACACATTCATCGACCATTTTCTCTTGAAAACATGTTAAGTCTCATTCATTAGAAATGGCCTTGCATTGGGCTAAGATATGCACTTTGACCTATCCAACCATACCAATTCTATGCAAATGGAAACGTCTTCCTGATTATAAAAATTGTGCTCCATTCCCTAGCTGTTTACACTGCAGATTCATTTAAAAATATTTTGTGTAACTAGTATATATCTCAAAATTATGCCATATTTTAAGATATTTTATAGAGCTTTTCCAGGCATTTGGAAATGTTAACAATTATCTGAAGAGGTTAGAAGGTAGAGTGTGAGAACTCTAGCTGTGAATGGAAATGTCATTGTGTAGGTGTATTTTGTTCAGTTTAGCTTTTATATATTAACAATTATGTGTGTTGCAAAAATAAAGTACTCTTTCTTTTTTAAAAAAAGTATCTTTATTGGAGTATAATTGCTTAACAATGGTGTGTTAGTTTTTGCTTTATAACAAAGTGAATCAGCTATACATATACATATATCCCCATATCTCCTCCCTCTTGCATCTCCCTCCCATTCTCCCTATCCCACCCCTCTAGACACTCACAAAGCACAAAGCTGATCTCCCTGTGCTATACAGCTGTTTCCCACTAGCTATCTATTTTACATTTGTTAGTGTATACATGTACTTGCTGCTCTCTCACTTCCTCCCAACTTACCTTCCACCTCCCCATGTTCTCAATTCCATTCTCTATGTCTGCGTCTGTATATCTGTCCTGCCCCTAGGTTCTTCAGAACCATTTTTCTATGTTTATTTTAGATTCCATATATATGACTTAGCATCCGGTATTTGTTTTTTCTCTTTCTGAATTATTTCACTCTGTATGACAGTCTCTAGGTCCATCCACCTTACTACAAATAATTCAATTTCATTTCTTTTTATGGCTGAGTAATAACCCATTGTATATATTTGCCACACCTTCTTTATCCATTCATCTGTCGATGGACACTTAGGTTGCGACCATGTCCTGGGTAACGTAAATAGAGCTGCAATGAACATTGTGGTACATGACTCTTTTTAAATTATGGTTTTCTCAGGGTATACCCTGGTAGTGGGATTGCTGGGTCGTATGGTAGTTCTGTTTTTAGCTTTTTAAGGAACCTCCATACTGTTCTCCATAGTGGCTGTATCAATCTACATTCCCACCAACAATGCAAGAGGATTCCCTTCTCTCCATACCCTCTCCAGCATTTTTTGTTTGTAGATTTTTTGATGATGGGCATTCTGACCGGTGTGAGATGATACTTCATTGTGCTTTTAATTTGCATTTCTCTAATGATTAGTGATGTTGAGCATCCTTTCATGTGTTTCTTGGAAATCTGTATATATTCTTTGGTGAAATGTCTATTTAGGTCTTCTGCCCAATTTTGGACTGGATTGTTTGTTTTTTTGATATTGAGCTGCTTGTAAATTTGGGAGATTAATCTTTTGTCATTTGCTTCATTTGCAAACATTTTCTCCCATTCTGAGGGTTGTCTTTTCATCTTGTTTATGTTTTCTTTGCTGTGCATAAGCTTTTAAGTTTCATTAAGACCTATTTCTTTATTTTTGTTTTTATTTCCATTTCTCTAGGATGTGGGTCAAAAAGGATCTTGCTGTGATTTATGTCATAGAGTGTTCGGTCTATGTTTTCCTCTAAGAGTTTTATAGCGTCTGGCCTTACATTTAGGTCTTTAATCCATTTTGAGCTTATTTTTGTGTATGGTGCTACAGAATGTTCCAATTTCATCTTTTACAGGTAGCTGTCCAGTTTCCCAGCACCACTTATTGAAGAGGCTGTCTTTTCTCAATTGTATATCCTTGCTTCCTTTATCAAAAATAAGGTGACCATATGTGTGGGGGTTTATCGCTGGGCTTTGCATCCTGTTCTATTGATCTATATTTCTGTTTTTGTGCCAGTACCATAATGTCTTGATTACTGTAGCTTTGTAGTATAGTCTGAGGTCTGGGAACCTGATTCCTCCAGCTGCCTTTTTCTTTCTCAAGATTGCTTTTGCTGTCTGGGTTTTTTTTGTGTTTCCATACAAATTGTTAAGTTTTTTGTTCTAGTTCTGTGAAAAATGCCATTGGTAGTTTGATAGGGATTGCACTAAATCTATAGATTGCTTTCGGTAGTATAGTCATTTTCACAATATTGATTCTTCTAACCCAAGAACATGGTATATCTCTCCATCTGTTTGTATCATCTTTAATTTCTTTCACCACTGTCTTATAGTTTTCTGCATACACGTCTTTTCTCTCCCTAGGTAGGTTTATCTTAGGCATTTTATTCTTTTTGTTACAATCGCAAATGGGAGTGTTTCCTTAATTTCTCTTTCAGATTTTTCATTGTTAGTGTATAGGAATGCAAGAGACTTCTATGAATTAATTTTATATCCTGCTACTTTACCAAATTCATTGATTAGCTCTAGTAGTTTTCTGGTAGCATCTTTAGGATTCCCTAGGTATACTATCATGTCATCTGCAAGCAGTGACAGCTTTACTTCTTCTTTTCCTATTTGGATTCCTTTTGTTTCTTTTTCTTTTCTGATTGCTGTGGCTAAGACTTCCAAAACTATGTTGAAAAATAGCGGTGAGAGTGGACAACGTTGCCTTGCTACTGATCTTAAAGGAAACGGTTTCAGGTTTTCACTGTTGAGAATGATGTTGGCTGTGGGTTTGCCATATAAGGCCTTTCTTATGTTGAGGTAAGTTCCCTCTATGCCTACACTCTGGAGGGTTTTTGCCATAAATCGGTGTTGAATTTTCTTGAAAGCTTTTTCTGCATTTATTGATATGATGATATGGTTTTTCTCCTTCAATTTGTTACTGTGCTTTATCACATTGATTGATTTGCATATATTGATGAATCCTTGCATTCCTGGGATGAACCCCAGTTGATCATGGTGTATGATTCTTTGAATGTGCTGGTGGATTCTGATTGCTAGTAATTTGTTGAGGATTGTTCATCCAAAATATTGGCCTGCAGTTTTCTTTCCTTCTGACATATTTCTTTGATTTCTTCAGTGATCTCTTGGTCATTTACTAATGTATTGTTTAGCCCCCATGTATTTGTATTTTTTACTGATTTTTTTCCTGTAATTCATATCTAGTCTCATAGCGTTGTGATCGGAAAATATACCTGATGCAATTCAATTTTCTTAAATTTACCAAGGCTTGATTTGTGACCCAATGTAAGATCTGTCCTGGAGAATGTTCCATGAGCACTTGAGAAGAAAGTGTATTCTGTTGGTTTTGGATAGAATGTCCTATAAATATCAATTAAGTCTACCTTGTTTAATGTACCATTTAAAGCTTGTGTTTCCATATTTATTTTCATTTTGAATGATCTGTCCATTTGTGAAAGTGTGGTGTTAAAGTACCCTAGTATGATTGTGTTACTGTTGATTTCCCTTTTATGGCTTTTAGCATTTTCCTTATGTATTGATGTGCTCCTATATTGGGTGCATAAATATTTATAATTGTTATATCTTCTACTTGGATTGATCCCCTGATCATTATGCAATATCCTTCTTTGTCTCTTCTAATAGTCTTTATTTTAAAGTCTATTTTGTCTGATATGAGAATTGCTATTCCAGCTTTATTTTGGTTTCCATGCATGGAATATCTTTTTCCATCCCCTCACTTTCAGTCTGTATGTGCCCCTAGGTCTGATGTGGGTCTCTTGTAGACTGCATACGTAGGGGTGGTTTTTTTTGTTTCCATTCAGCCAGTCTATGTGTTCTGGTTGGAACATTTAATCCATTTACATTTAAGGTCATTATCGATATGTATGTTCCTATTATCATTTTCTTAACTGTTTTAGGTTTGTTATTGTAGGTGTTTTCCTTCTCTTGTGTTTCCTGTCTAGTGAAGTTCCTTTAGCATTTGTAAGCTGGTTTGGTGGTGTTGAATTGTTTTAGCTTTTGCTTGTCTGTAAAGGTTGTAATTTCTCTGTATAATCTGAATGAGATCCTTGCTGGGTACAGTAACCTTGGTTGTAGGTTTTTCCCTTTCATCACTTTAAATATGTCCGGCCTCTCCCTTCTAACTTGCAGAGTTATTGCTGCAAGATCAGCTGTTAACCTTATGGGGATTGCCTTGTATGTTATTTGTTGCTTTTCCCTTGCTGCTTTTAATATTTTTTCTTTGTATTTAATTTTTGCTAGTTTGATTAATATGTGTCTTGACATGTTTCTCCTTGATATTATCCTGTATGGGACTCTCGGTCCTTGCTGGACTTGATTGACTATTTCCTTTCCCATATTAGGGAATGTTTCACCTATAATCTATTTTCTCAGTCCCTTTCATTTTCTCTTCTTCTTCTGGGACCCCTATAATTTGATTATTGGGACCTTTAATGTTGTCCCAGCGGTCTCTGAGTCTGTCCTCAATTCTTTTCATTCTTTTTTTCTTTTTTCTGCTCTGTGGTAGTTATTTCCACTATTTTATCTTCCAATTCAGTTACTTGCTCTTCTGCCTCAGTTATTCTGCTATTGAATCCTTCTAGAGAATTTTTTATTTCATTTATTGTGTTGTTCATCATTGTTTATTTGCTCTGTAGTTTTTCTAGTTCCTTGTTAAATGTTTCTTTTATTTTCTCCATTCTATTTCTAAGATTTTAGATCATCTTTACTATCACCACTCTGAATTTTTTTTCAGGTAGACTGCCTATTTCTTCTTCATTTGTTTGGTCTGGTGGGTTTTTATATTCCTCCTTCATCTGCTGTGTATTTCTCTGTTTTCTCATTTTGCTTAACTTACTGTGTTTGGGGTCCCCTTTTTACAGGCTGCTTGTTATAGTTCCTGTTGTTTTTGCTGTTTTCCCCCAGTGGTTAAGGTTGGTTCAGTGGGTTGTGTAGGCTTCCCGGTGGAGGGGACTTGTTCCTGTGTTCTGGTGGCTGAGACTGGATCTTGTCTTTCTGGTGGGCAGTACGGTGTCTGGTGGTGTATTTTGGGGTGTCTGTGACCTTGTTATGATTTTTGGCAGCCTCTCTGCTAATGGGTGGGTTTGTGTTCCTGTCTTGCTAGTTGTTTGTCATAGGGTGTCCAAAATTGTAACTTGCTGTTCATTGAGTGGAGCTGGGTTTTACCATTGAGATGCAGATCTCTGAGAGATCTTTCACTGTTTAATATTACATGGAGCTGGGAGGTGTCTTGTAGACCAATGTCCTGAACTCGGCTCTCCCACCTTAGAAACACAGGCCTGACACCTTGCTGGAGCTCAAAGACCCTGTCAGCCACATGGATGCTAAGTAGTACCCCTGCAAGTTGGAGGCCCAGGAAAGCCGGTGGTGTAGTTCCAATCCAAGACCCAAGTCTGAAGGCCAGGAGAAACTGGCCATAAGCGAGTTTCCAGTGTAAAGAACAGTACTCTTTCTTTTGCCCCACAAACTAGATAAAGTTTGGGAAAATTATTTTTTAAAGGGCTACAAGTTGCTTTATCAGAGTCCATTTTTACAAGTTCTTCTAAGTGTTGCCCAAAATGATATTCCAAGAAACACTATTTTTCCAGAACTGAATAAACATCCTTTTACAGAAAAACCCAGTTCATTGTCAAAAATTTTGTAAATGCTGCTACTCAGAGGGTTATAATGCCCTAATAACTCTTAGAAATCCTTTAGTAAAGGCCTCTGTATAACTTTATTTGACACACCTCAGTTAAAACTATAAGTTCTAAGTGATTTCTTTCAAAGCAAAACTACTTAGATGATTTATTTGTATGAAAAATAGACACTGAGTTGTTATGTATACATTCTCTTGCTGTCTTCATCTCAAAATACAGATTTTTATTTATGTCAGTGTGAAATTTCATCCAAGGACTAATACGAAAGCAATAATAAACATAAAAATAGAAAATAGAACAACTCCTAAATATATGACCCTAAAAATAGTTCAAAATATTTATTGAAATTTTAACAATTATATGTTTAAAATTAATCTGGGGATTTTCAGTATCAAGGAAGTTGTCTTTCCTCTACTATACACACAAAAACCACTTTGTTTAATGATCATGAGGTAGAGTTTCACTTTCTTTGCTATTGCTAATTATGCTTTTCCAAGGGCTGTATATATTTCTTCTAGCTTCTGCGAAATTACATATTGCATAAGAGTTGAAGGGATTCTTTCCCTTGGCTTCTAGAAATCAGATATTCCTCTTCTGCATGCAACAGAAAAGGTATTGAAATATTCAAAGATTCTGCATACTTCAAAGCTTTGTAGAGGTGAGGTATTTCATGCTGGTATTTGGGAATTACCATATCAAAAATATTGAAAATCAAACTGTAGAGTTATTTTTTTTTCTTTCTGCCTGAGGATAAAGAAGGAATTTTAAAGTAAAATCTTAAATATTGTGATTTTTATTCATTATTATTAATAAATCCCATTATGGCACAACTTTATCCAGAATTTCAAAAAAATAAATAACAAGTAAAAGAATGGGTATGATTTTATAGTTAGAACTCAGTTATATGGCAATGTACCTTTCTTTTTTCTTTATAAATAAACTGATTGTTATGAGCTTCTATTTTTCCATGAGCCAAAACTGTGCTTGGCCTTTTCTAAGAAAATTCAGTCAAACTCGGAGATTTCTCTGCTCTTTCATTTGCCTGAGGATATCCACCTGAATCTTTCATCTCTCCAGGTGTCACCTCACCACTTGTAGGAAAGATCTCATCCACTTCCTGTCTGAGAGGTCTGGATCCTCTGCTACCTTACTCCTCCCTATAGAAGTTGACTTATGTGGTCCTTACATGTATCAACAGTATCTCCTCAGAGATAATTGAATCATTGGGATAATCCAAAATATCCCTCCCTATCCAATATTCCCTTGTCCAGTCCAAGGGATCATGTAAACAGTTTTGTCTCAGCTAATCCCAGAGTTACAAGCCACAGGAAGGACACTGCCAATACCTTCTGTGTTAACTCTTGACCACAAGTGAGGGAGCTATCTCCAGCCCTCATAGAACTAGACCCTCACATCACCATTCCCACAATGTGTCTATAGTGCCCCCCTTGCAAGGGACCTCTCCTCTTGGATTTCCATCTGCTGGGCCACTCCAGTAACTAAGACCTTCTCACACTTTCTTTAAATCCAAAGAAAGAGAGTTCTGCTGTACCTTTCCCCAGGACCCATCACTGTCATGACAAATGCCTGGAGATCTCACTGTGTACCTTGACCTTCTTCTACAGGTTCTCCCTGGTTCATTCCCTAGCAGACACACTCAGTCTAGGAAATCTGAAAAAACAAATTAAAATTACCTTTTATTGTATGGTATCACAACTAGTTCTTAAATTATTTTATTTTACTGCTGTACCCACAGATTTAAGCTTCAAACATTAAAATTTAATACCTTTGTTTTCTAGTCACCCTCTTATATTTCCTATCCTGTGATAAATAATGGCCCAAGGGTCCATAACACAAGTTGACAACAAGGTGAAACAGTGCAGATAGAAGGAAAAAAATGTATTCTTACAAATTATCCACAAAATATAGTATAATTATTGCAGCCATAGAAATTGACAGTAAGAAATTCTGTGTGTTATTCTTGACTCTTCTGTTTTCTAATAGCAAGCCTTTGGTGTTTTACATGTCTTCAGCTTTAGATTTATCATGTATAAAATAATTATATTAACTAATGATCATTTCTATAACTGTTACCTCTTCTTTATGTCGTATAATCTTGTAAGAACCCCAGTGAGATGGGTATAATTGCCCTCATTTTGTAGGATTTATGAAATAATTCACATAAAGTGTTTTGTTGGCACATAATAGAAGGCATAAATGTTAACTATTCACAAGACAGTGAAAATAAAACTTGACTAGAGTTCAACCTAACTCTTAAAGCACGTTTATTTGAACAATGTTTATTTGCCTTGATAAATTCTAAAGAAATGATATCTATTAAACTTATTTCCTGGGACTAACTCCATCTATAAATGAGTTATAAGTTAGTTTTTCTTTTTTATCTTTTGTTCCTTCTTTTAGATGCTTGTGATTAAGGATTCATTAGTATTAATGCATAGAATAAAAGGAAATTTTCATTAAAAGTAACTAATTATTGGACTTCTGCAATTTATTTTGGGAAATTTATTTTTCCTAAGCTTTCCTAGTGGAGAACAATCTTATTTCTATATTTTCAAAAAAATCTCCCTAAGCTTGAAACCATCGAAGTCTCTTTGGTAATCATAATATCATTCCTCTATCATTTCTGTGGAGGCTAATGCAAACACTGTTTTTCGGCCCACGTAGGATATTGTAAATCCAGAAGCAGTAATTTTCTGGGAACTGAACCATTAACAGTGTTGTTGGCAAGGCATAGAAGGATAGGGTAGGGTGTTGGAGTAGAGGTCAGCTAAGGGAGCTTCTAACTAAAATGTATCCAAAGTGCTGAGAGTGCTGGAAGGGATGTTAAAGGTCTGTAGTCATGCACTAAATCAACACCATGGGTCAGCAAACCAGAATATTCAATGGAATGCAAAGGGGGCTGGATGAAGTCATACCACCATGTGTGCTCAGGCAGAGGAAAGTTTCCAGGCTTCCTTCAGGACTTACTTCCTGATTACTGACAAAACCAGAACACGACGTAGAAGAGAGTCAGTAAATCTAGGGTATGAGGTGGGAGAAACCTCATGGGTTTTTCTTATATTTTTTGTGATGTAACCAGCTCTGGTCTGCACATTTACTCCACTTTTTGCATTTTGTAAGTGAGTGGCCTTGAGGAAAATAAAGGATCTACAAGAAAGTGAAAGCTTCTGACATTTCAAATCTCCCACACCTCTTCCTCCCCACACTTTCTTTCTCTTGGTGACATATCACAAAGCTCAATGAGGAGCCCTTTTTGCCAGCTCCCTTCTATCTATGGCTGGAAAACAATCATTTCTTATTATCCAATCATGGCAATGTTGTGTAGTTTGCATGGGAATAAAATGAATTAGGCTGAGCTCTTCATGCAGGTGCCTTGTAATGATTTCATTAGAGTCCATACAAAACCTCCAGCTAGTAATATTTCCAATATGAGTTCCCAGTGCAGAGTAAGTGTCTTCAAAACTGACAGCACTAAATGAAAAATATCAGTGCGTTACCCCGGTGTCAAAGTTTGGCTGAACTGAAGATGTATTACAGTTTTACTTCCTTCTTCTCTCTTCTCCTCTTTTCTCTTATATGACTTCACACACTAGCATAGAATAGTCTTAATGTAATTGATGCAACTATCATAAAAGACAGGTTAGTACCTAGTGATGATTCTAAATGTTTCAGTGTATACATTATATGTCTATAGAAAATAATATTTTATTTGTTCAGATTTATTTGGAATACAATTTTTGGGAGAATGTTATCTGTTTGTCAGTTGCTTAAGTTTAACACCAAATAAAAACACCAATGCTCTTATTTGCCAGTGGAGCCAGTAGACAGAGAACAGCACAAGTGTGTCTGAAGTCAGCTTCTAGTGAAGCAAGTTAGATTTGATGAAAAGTATGGTTGTGTCAACATCATCAGAAGGGCTGATGTTTAATTGACAGCTCTGGCTGTGAAAGTTCTGATTATGTAAACAAGATGATAGGGACAGATGTTGGAAGATAAACATTATGTAGAATATACCTCATTTCACTATTGTCACACTCTGCAGTGAAAAATAAGACAAAAGTGGGTAAGAAAAAAATTATGAGAAAGAATCAAGAAGGTAGTTTTAGAAAGAGTCATCATTAAGTAGCAATAGTCCAGCCGTAAGCCCAAGATTTTAAAATAGAAAATTGGTTATTTCAAGATGGTAGTAAAGTCAAAAATTAGAGTAATAGGTTCTGGGCTCTTAGAAAGATGACCAAGCCAATTACCTCATAGATGGAAACAATGAAGAAACCATTTATAGAGTTTCTATTTGACTCAGGAATTTGGTCACAGATAAAAAAACAGACTACTTTAAGTCTGAAATGCTTGGGCATTTCATTTATAATCCTATCATCCGAAATCTCCATCTGCCTATAAAGTTAGGACATGACACAGGATGGTTTAGGGGCATAACTCACAGGTAAGCCAGAATGACCTTGGCTGCCAAGAAAACAGAATCAAGCAGACAACTGGCAGGACATGATGGCTATGAGTTAAAACTGCTCTCTTATTGTTGTAAATGAATAAAGGGAAGTTTGATGATTTTGGAAACATCAATTTTAGGTTTATATATGAAAAATAAGTTACAGAGTAGCATAACTCATTGAAAAGGAGTTTTAGTTAAGATAAATGAAATTATGGGTTTTGGAGTTATTCTCTAAGAGACTAATATTAACTAAGCCTACATCTTATTATGTTCAAATTCCAAATTAAAAAATAAGCCGACTTAGACTTCCTTGTAATCAAATGTGTAAAAAATGCACATGACCTCTAAAGGGAATATGTTACATCATAGATGCAAATTTAGATATATTAAATATGTTAAAAATGTGAGTTAAGTTGAATTACATAGTATGTGTTCATGGAAGAAGCTTTTACATCATAATTAATTGTATTTTATAATTTCTCTCTAGTAAAAAACCAACACATTATTGTATCTCAGCAAGTCTTTGTTTCACTGAGTTTTCTGGTTTACAGAGGATTTTCTGGAGTACTAATGAATGTTTATTGAGGTGTAAATATCTCTTTTACATCAAATAGTTAATTTGTCACATAGTGTTCAACCAGCCAACAGTTGAAATATTTTGAAGTTAATGCCTATTACCACAATAAAATTATCACATTAGGATCGAGAATACAAAATAGACATGTTCTCAAATTATTCTTAATTTATGTTGTAATGCACATTGTCTAAAGTGGAATATGAAACTTACTTTTACTTTTGTTACTGAAGATATCTAAAATATAGAATAACAGGTCAACACTTTTAAGTCAACCAGCTGGCGTTCTCATCCATCATTTTCAGTTCTAAATTGTGATCAGTATATTTAGAAAATGAAGAGAACAAAGCACATGTATTTCAGTGTATCACTTGGTATGTTGTCATCAGATTTTAGGGAACTCAGGGTGTCTCAGAAATGTGGCTTAGCAAAAAGCCTTTAAATATAGTCTAAGTGAATGATCATAGCAGACATTATATTAGCTCATCAGGCAGGGTGCAAGAGAGATCACATTACCAAAGCTCATTTTCTCATTTTTTATTAATATCTGGGCTGAAGAATAAGAAGCATATTAATAAAACATGTCAGTGCTTTACAAATTGTTAAGAGACATGATATCACCCAGCCCTGGTTTACGGAGAACTCATGCTCACCACGGACCTGAGGGGCAAAATTAAGTGGCGAGAAGTCCAACTGTTTCTTCAGGAAATGCTCTCTATCACTTTTAGCCACACAACTTTGAAAAGGTTCATGACTTTCAACTTTCATAAGCCTGATGAATCTCAGAATCTCAAGCCCTGTCAATTTGCTCTTTGCTCCTGTATCTTCCCACAGGAACATTTGATTTTCTCTGTTGCTGTTTATTCTTTTGATATCTTTGACCTGAGAAGGTTAAGCAAAGGTTCTGAAGTGAACACTTCCCTTGAGGAGAAAGTCATAATCCATTAGTGAGGCTGCAGAAAACCAGGCTAAGCCCAGACATTATTCTTTAGAGCAAAATGTCTCAATGATATTTGTCTGTTGCATTTTTTTTAATAAACAGAATTTAACTTTTATATATATAAATACCCAAAATGGTAGGTTCCATAAAGCTTAACACTCCCAGAACAGTTTTTATTCTTGTTTTTGAAAATCCATTTTCCCCATTTCTCTACTAGTTGAAGTTATTTCCCTAAAAGTTTCTCTCTCATTTTATCCTTCTATTGGGTAGAAGTCCACTAAAAAAGGAATCCTGAATCCAAATTAGAATCTACTATAATAGCAACTCCCCTTGGTAGCTTTTCAATTATAGTAGGGGTTTTGGAATTTGAAAATAAAGGAAGGGATTTTAAAAAGATTATATATTGTAACTATTTAATAAATACCAGTACTGTGCATGGTTGGTGCTTGAAAAAAAAAAAAAGAAAATAACTTAAATTCAGGCACAAACTCTGATACTCAATTTTTGGGGAAAAATTTCCATTTATCTAAATGTATTACCTGAAATTATTCACTTCAAAATGTTTATTCAAATCCTTTTTATTCTTTTCTTTAACCTATTTTTAAGACCAAGTTAGCAGTTGTAATGGAGAGACCTTCAATTTTTCCTCAACTTGATTTTTAATGTTATTTCAGTGCAAACAACTTCCGAGTGGCAGTCATCTGACTTTTTTTTTTTTTTTTACTTTAGCATTAACAATAGCTATGACCTTGAACAAAACAAATATTTCTTACTCTCTAACTTATGTGTCACATTTAAACCACTAACAATAAGATATTGGATTTAGCAGTGACCACTGCATTCTCACCAGATCAGATAATCCCTTTTGAACAATATGAACAATAATCTCTCAATTTTCTTACAACAAATTCCTAACATCATAGTATTATGGAATGTGTAATGTGTGTAATACTGTACAAAGTTTTATTCAATAATTTGTCGGGAAAGTTGAATAGAAACATAGAAAATCATAAATTCATTACACTACTTTCCATGAAAACCCAAAATAAATTGTAGATAATGTACAGGATTTGATCTATAAAGAAAATAAACTTTGTTGTTAAATATTTTCTCTAATACTTATATAGCCTGTCTAATATCATGAAGGGAAGAGAGCATTAAGACTGAGATTTATAGATCTTAAAAAATAATTTAAATGTTATTTTTCAAAACTATATGCAACTTTAAAATGCAACAGATCTAAATTTGTGGATATTGAAAAACTAATACCAAAACTGATAGGTAAATAAAAATAACCAAGAATGGTTAAGTAAATGTTGGAGAAGAAATATGAAGGAATTATACACCTTTTATTAATACTTATTTGAAATTGCAAATAATTAATTACCAATTAAATAATTGGTAAAGAATAGAAAAATAGACAAATGGAATAAAATAGAAATTTTAGAAATAGTCTTACAAATATACAATCACCTAATTTACCAAACAACAACTGCAGAAACATAGTAGGTATCACTAACCCTCCTCAACTGAAAATAAATACCAGAAAAATAATTGGGTTTGATCTTGAAGCAAAGGGACAGATTTTTGGTTCACAGGGTTTGCAAACCAGAGTGACTTTTGGCTGTAACAGAAAGTCCATTCTGAGGAAGAGGTGAAGGGCGTAAGAAATTTTTAAAAGTAAAAACCACAGAAACCTCAGCTCGGAGATTTGTAGGAGGACTGGATGGCCCTTGCAGCCTGGCCACAAGTCCCTGCAGCATGATTGCAGTATTCTGTGATTGGTTGTCATAGGAAATTTTCCAGGTAGGACTGTAAGGGAGTAGGACCCTATGGGGCCTTCCCCAGACAGACCCCCAACCCCAACTCATATCCTCCACCTGCCTATTCTCTGTAGAAAAACTTTAGTCAAAGAATAAATTTAATCAAAGAAGTGAGAAAATGCAGAAGTAAAGGAAAATAGTCAAACAGACAAAATAATAATAGTTTACCCATTACACAAAGTCAAGGACATTTAGTTCCTCCTCAAGGGCTATAGATAATATTCTGAGCCATATCCATTGAGCTGTTTCATAGATACTGAAACCTCCACCAGGTGGAAGAAGTTAACTACATGATGACCAGATGGTAGCCATGATATAAGCTGCCACAATTCCAAGAACTGGGCTCAAGGAAATGGGAACAAACCAACCCTGGAAATGAAGACTAACTGTACTTAATACAATTAAGATGACACTGATCAGACCACCGCATGACCAATGTCAAGATGATAGTCCAAGCTGACTGTGATGTTTCTACATGTAGCTCCCTACCTCCACTTATACCCCTGAAACTTCTCATTAAAATATCTTCCCACTGATCAGCAGGGAGGGAGTTGGCCTTTGGACACAGAATCTGCTTTCTCCAAGGTTGTTGACATCCTGAATAAGACAAACTTTCCTTTCCTACAAACACCTTTTCTTCAAGTATTGGCTTTCAAGCAGCAAGCAGCCAAATATGAGCTCAGTAGCAGAACTCTTAGCAGAATCAGAAGTCCTCATAGTTGTCTGTTTGTGGTTTCTCTAAGAACACAACGTATGTAACTGAACCCCAGGTCTTCCATGACCGCCTGGTTCTATTTTATTTTGGGTCCCTGTTAGCCACACCAGGTCCATTTTCTATGTCCTTTATTTAAGGAATTTCTCTTATTTTTATGTTTCCTTAGAGGATTTTAATTTTACTTTTTACACACTGCAATGCAATAAGAAAGGGTGGATGATCTTTTCAGTAAATGTGATGGACCAACTATATATCCACAGGAAAATTAAAGGTGACTATTGTCCCCTATCTCACACCAAACATAAAACCAATTTGAGATGAATTATTATAGAAATAATTGTGAAACTTTCAAGGCACAGAGCTGAAGAAGACATTCGTAATACATATAATTGTCAAAGAACCCATAGTCAGAATATATGATAACATTTTCACATGAATAAGGAAAAAGCATAAAATCTCATAAAAAAAAGAGGTATCCAGAATCCTGCAGCCTGTGGAACAAAAACCACATTCACAGAGATAGATAAGATGAAAAGGCAGAGGACTGTGTACCAGATGAAGGAACAAGATAAAATCCCAGAAAAACAACTAAATGAAGTGAAGATAGGCAATCTTCCAGAAAAATAATTCAGAATAATGATAGTGAAGATGATACAGGACCTTGGAAAAAGAATGGAGGCAAAGATCAAGAAGATGCAAGAAAAGTTTAACAAAGACCTAGAAGAATTAAAGAGCAAACACCTATAAGAATTAAAGAACAAACAAACAGGGATGAACAATACAATAACTGAAATGAAAATACACTAGAAGGAATCAATAACAAAATAACTGAGGCAGAAGAACGGATAAGTGACCTGGAAGACAGAATGGTGAAATTCACTACCATGGAACATAATAAAGAAAAGAATGAAAAGAAATGAAGACAGCATAAGAGGCCTCTGGGACAACATTAAACATAACAACATTTGCATGATAGAGGTCCCAAAAGGAGAAGAGAGAGAGAGAAAGGACCCGAGAAAATATTTGAAGAGATTAGAGTCGTAAACTTACATAACATGGGAAAGGAAATAGTCACCCAATTCCAGGAAGCACAGAGAATCCCAGGCAGGATAAACCCAAGGAGAAACATGCTGAGAAACATAGTAATCAAATTGAAAAAAGTTAAAGATAAAGAAAAACTATTGAAAGCAACAAGGGGAAAATGACAAATGACATACAGGGGAGCTCTCATAATGTTAACAGCTGATTTCTCAGCAGAAACTCTACAAGTCAGAGAGAGTGACATGCTATATTTAAAGTGAAGAAAGGGAAGAACATACAACCAAGATTACTCTATGCAGCAAGGAGCTCATTCAGATTTGATGGAGAAATCAAAAGCTTTACAGACAAACAAAAGCTAAGAGAATTCAGCATCACCAAACCAGCTCTGCAACAAATTCTAAAGGAACTTCTCTAAGTGACAAACAAAAGAAAAGAAAAGGACCTACAAAAGCAAACCCATAACAATTAAGAAAATGGTAATAGGAATATACATATCAATAATTACCTTAAATGTGATGGATTAAATGCTCCAACCAAAAGACACAGGCTCGCTGAATGGATACAAAAACAAAACCCATATGTATACTCTCTACAACAGACCCACTTCAAACCTAGGAACACATAGAGGCTGAAAGTGAGGGAAAGGAAAAAGATATTCCATGCAAAAGGAAATCAAAAGAAAGCTGGAGTAGCAATACTCATATCAGACAAAATAGACTTTCAAATAAAGACTATTACAAGAGACAAAGAAGGGCACTACAAAATGTCAGGATCAATCCAAGAAGAAGATATAACAATTATATATGCACCCAACATAGGAGCACCTCAATACAAAAAGCAACTGCTAATAGCTATAAAAGAAGAAATGAACAGTAACACGATAATAGTGGGGAACATTAAACACCTCACTTGCACCATTGGAGAGATCATCCAAACAGAAAATTAATAAGGAAACACAAGCTTTAAATGACACAATAGACAAGATAGAGTTAATTGATATTTATAGGACATTCCATCGAAAAACAGCAGATTACACTTTCTTCTCAAGTGCTCATGGAACTTTCCAGGATAGATCATATCTTGGGTCACAAATCAAGCCATGGTAAATTTAAGAAAATTGAAATCATATCAAGTATCTTTTCTGACCACATGTTATAAGACTAGCTATCAATAACAGCAAAAAGTCTGTAAAAAATACAAACCCTTGGAGGCTAAACAATACATTACTAAAAAACCAAGAGATCACTGAAGAAATCAAAGAAGAAATCAAAAAATACCCAGAGAAAAATTACAATTAAAACACGATGATCCAAAACCTATGGGATGCAGCAAAAGCAGTTCTAAGAGGAAAGTTTATAGCAATACATGCCTACCTCAAGAAACAAGAAAAATCTCAAATAAATAAGCTATCCTTACACCTAAAGGAACTAGAGAAAGAAGAACAAATAAAACCCAAAGTTAGAGGAAGGAAAGAAATCATAAAGATGAGAGCAGAAATAAATGAAATAGAAACAAAGAAAATAATAGCAAAGATTAATAAAACTAAAAGCTAGTTCTTTGAGAAGATAAACAAAATTGATAAACCATTAGCCTGACTCATAAAGAAAAAAAAAGGAGAGGACTCAAATCAGTAAAATTAGGAATGAAAATGAAGAAGTTACAAGAGACACCTCAGAAATACAAAGCATTCTATGAGACTCCTACAAGCAACTCTATGCCAATAAAAGGGATAACCTGGAAGAAAAAGACAAATGCTTAGAAAGGTATAAGCTTCCAAGTCTGAGCCAGGAAGAAATAGAAAATATGAACAGATCAATCAAAAGAAATGAAATTGAAACTGTGACTAAAAATCTTCCAACAAATAAACAGCCAGGACCAGATGGCTTCACAGGTAAATTCTATCAAACATTTAGAGAAGAGCTAATACCCATCCTTCTCAAACTCTTCCAAAAAATTGCAGAGGAAGAACACTCCCAAACTCATTCTATGAGGCCACCATCACCCTGATACCAAAACCAGACAAAGATACTACAAAAAAAAGAGAAAATTACAGACCAATATCACTGATGAATATAGATGCAAAAATCCTCAACAAAATACTAGCAAAGAGAATCCAACAACACATTAAAAGAAGTGTACACCATGTACACCAAGCAGGACTTAAACCAGTGATGCAAGGATTCTTCAGTATATGCAAATCAATCAATGTGATACACGATATTAACAAATTAAAGAATAAAAACCATATGATCATCTCAATAGATGCAGAAAAACCTTTTGACAAAATTCAACACCGATTTATGATAAAATACTCTCTAGAAAGTGGGCAATAGGTATCCTACCTCAACATAATAAAGGCCATTTATGAAAAACTCACAGCAAACATCATTCTCAATGGTGAAAAACTGAAAGCATTTCTTCTAAGATCAGGAGCAAGACAAGGATGTGCACTCTCGCCACTATTATTCAACATAGTTTTGGAAGTCGTAGCCACAGCAATCAGAGAAGAAAAAGAAATAAAAGGAATACAAATTGGGAAATAAGAAGTAAAACTGTCACTGTTTGCAGATGACATGACACTATACATAGAGAATCCTAAAGATACCACCAGAAAACTACTAGAGCTAAGCAATGTATTTGGTAAAGTAGCAGTATATAAAATTAATGCACAGAAATCTCTTGCATTCCTATACACTAATGATGAAAAACCTGAAAGAAAACTTAAGGAAACACTCCCGTTTACCATTGCAACAAAAAGAATAAAATACCTAGGAATAAACTGACCTAGGAGACGAAAGACCTGTATGAAGAAAACTATAAGACAGTGATGAAAGAAATTAAAGATGATACAAACAGATGGAGGGATATGCCATGTTCTTGGATTGGAACAATCAATGTTCTGAAAAAGACAATACTACCCAAAGCAATCTACAGATTCAATGCAATCCCTATCAAATTACTAATGACATTTTTTACAGAACTAGAACAAAAAAATCTTAAAATTTCTGTGGCGGCACAAAAGACCCCAAATAGCCAAAGCAGTGTAGAGGGAAAAAAAATGGAGCCAGAGGAATCAGGTTCCCAGACTTCAGATGGTACTACAAAGCTACAGTAATCAAGACATTATGGTACTGGCACAAAAACAGAAACATAGATCAATAGAACAGAATAGAAAACCCAGGTGTAAACCCATGCACCTAGGTCAACTAATCTATGACAAAGGCCGGAAGGATATACAATGGAGAAAATACAGTCTCTTCAATAAGTGGGGACAACTACATGTAAAAGAATGAAAGTAGAACACTCCCTAACACCATACACAAAAATAAACTCAAAATGGATTAGAGACCTAAATGTAAGACTGGACACTATAAAACTCTTAGAGGAAAAATTAAGAAAAACACTCTTTGACATAAATCACAGCAAGATCTTTTTTGATCCTCCTCCTAGAGTAATGGAAATAAAAACAAAAATAAACAAATGGGACCTAATGAATCTTAAAAGCTTTTGCAAAGCAAAGGAAACTACAAATAAGATGAAAAGAGAACCCTCAGAATGGGAGAAAATATTTGCAAACGAATCAATGAACAGAGGATTAATCTCCAAAATATATAAACAGCTCATGCAGCTCAATATTAAAAAAAAAAAAAAAAACAGCCCAATTCAAAAATGGGCAGAAGACCTAAATAGACATTTCTCCAAAGAGGACATACAGATGGCCAAGAGGCACATGAGAAGCTGCTAAACGTCACTAATTATTAGAGAAATGCAAATCAAAACTACAATGAGGTATCACCTCACACCAGTTAGAATAGGCATAATCACGAAATCTACAAACAACAAATGCTGGAGAGGGTGTGGAGAAAAGGGAACACTCTTGCACTGTTGGTGGGAATGTAAATTGATACAGTCACTATGGAGAACAGTATGGAGGTTCCTTAAAAAACTAAAAATAGAACTACCATATGACCCAGTAATCCCACTACTGGGCATGTACCCAGAGAAAACCATAATTCAAAAAGACACATGTACTCAATGTTCATTGCAGCACTATTTACAATAGACAAGACATGGAAGCAACCTAAACGCCCATTGACAGTTGAATGGATGAAGAAGATGTGGTTCATATGTACAATGGAATATTACTCAGCCATAAAATGGAATGAAATTTGGTCATTTGTAGAGATGTGGATGGATCTAGAGTCTGTCATACAGAGTGAAGTAAGCCAGAAAGAGCAAAACAACTGTCGTATATTAACGCATATATGTGGAACCTAGAAAAAAGGTACAGATGAACCTGTTTGCAGGGCAGAAATAGAGACACAGATGTAGAGAACAAACATATGGACACAAAGTGGGGAATGTGGCTGGGGTGGTGGTGGTGGTGGGATGAATTTGGAGATTGGGATTGACACGTATACACTAATATGTATAAAGTGGATAACTAATAAGAACCTGCTATATAAAAATATAAAGTAAATTATATTCAAAAAAATATATATCCATGCATCTGAGAAACATATGTAAACATGCTCAACCACACTAGTCACTCACAGAAATGCAAGTTAAAATCAGCTATATATATCCATCCAGAAGTTTACAAATGTATAGTTACATACCAAGTGTGAGGGTGTGGAAAAATGAGAAAATTTGTCACTGTTGGTGGGAGTTTAAATGGATACATCTACTTTGAAAAACTGTTTTGCGGCATCTACTAAAGTTGAATATGCACAGATACTCTTTGGGTCACTCTTAGGCACACTTCCTAAGGAAATACATGCACATATCTACAAGAAATTCTCTACAGGAATTGTAATAGCAGCAAGCTGGAAAGAACTCTAGTGGAACAAAGATACCTCCAACACCTCTGGACAGAGATGTCCTTTTTTTTACCTACTTCTGTCCAAACAGAGCAGAACCTTAAATGCTACATCAAGCTCTGAAGGCTTCTTCCCAAGACCTGCTTCCATCTTTCTTAAGCTTCCTTGCTGTTACAGGAAACTTAAAGTCTTGTTCTTTGAATATCTCATCAAAATTTAGTGAAATATACTTTAAGTGCTGTCATCTCCTTAAAATCCTCTTTATTTATAAGTAAAGCTTTATTCTACATGACAATGCTCAAAGAAAATCTCACAGAGGGAGCTGCTTCAATGGATACTCTGTAGCAGAAACAAATATGTTTTCTTAGCCATTTCTCGAGGAGGTACCTAGTTTATTGTTCACTATGCTGTCAACTTTAAAAATGCACAACGTGAGAGTGGTGAATCGAGTATTATTTGGGGCAAAATGAGGACAATAGCCCAGGTGACAGCATTTCAGATAGCTATGAGAAACTGCTCCAAAGAGGTGGGGAGAATGTCAGTATATATGTGATTTTGGTGTATGGGGAGTACATACAATCAAGCACATATTTTTTGCAGAAGGTTTCTTCTAGTCATGAGAGCAGTCAACACCATGAAGGATTTTAGTGGTTTTCTAGATATGAGGAGATACAGGGCTCATAAATCTGCTCCTGAAAATATCTAACTATCTGAATATCTGTTCTGACAGTTTTTCCCAGAGCACAGAGTGCCTCATTTCTGCTCTCTACCCTGAACTCCTTTCAGGGGGTATTTAAAATCAGCAGCTGCAGCAGCACATGATTTAATCCTTGTAGAGGTAGATGGCAAGTGCCAATTTTTCGTTGACAATGTCATTAAAGAGAGCCCTGGAAGCACAGCCTACCAGTCTTCCCGACATCTATACATGGAGAAAATGCATGAGCTCTAAATCACTTTATGTAAATTTAAGTTACAAGAGAAAGGTAACAGATAACCATTATAAATGTACTCTTAAGATTAAGAATATAATTCGGAGCTTCTCTGGTGGTGCAGTGATTAAGAATATGCCTGCCAATGCAGGGGACACAAGGTCGAGCCCTGGTCTGGGAAGATCCCACATGTCGCAGAGCAACTAAGCCTATGTGCCACAACTACTTAGCCTGTGCTCTGTAGCCCGTGAGCCACAACTACTGAGCCCGCATGCTGCAACTACTGAAGCCTGCATGCCTAGAGTCCATGCTCTGCAACAAGAGAAGCCACCACAATGAGAAGCCCACACACCACAACGAAGAGTAACCCCTGCTCGCCACAACTAGAGAAAGTCACGCACAGCAACAAAGAACCAAAGTGGCCAAAAGTAAATAAATAAAAAATAAAATAAGATTAAGAATATATTAGAACATTGTTTAATGAAAACAATTAGTAAAAGGAATTTACTAATTCCTTGAGTTAATTTCATGCTCATAAATTACACCTTTGTCTGTTGGAGTTCTTACCTACATGAATGGGATCGTGTACAAGAAATATCTTAAAAGCATTTATTTAGTAGCTGCAGATTATATGTTCCCAGTGAATACTTTTGGTTTTGTTCAAGAATGTTTATTTCTTTGCTCAGTCTTTTCATTTTCCATTGTCTGTGTATTATATTGTAGTTATGAAATAGTTAAGTTTAATCATTTATTCCTTCCACTATATAAGCAAGGGGTTGAAATTCTTGGTGGCATTAACAACACTGGCAGACAAATCAGAGTAGGCTTGTGTGTTCCTTGAATTGTAACAAGAAACATGATGGAGGGGAGGCAGAAAAGAAACACTAGGAAGATAGAAAGTAAAATCCTTTGAGTTTGGAACCATCATTTAAAATGTCAACTCATTTCATGTTATCTATCTGCAAATATTCAGTATTTGTTGATATTTTCATAGCATTAGCCTCAGAGAACTAATTGCAGCATTAACTAATGTGGGTAGTAAACTGGGTATTTTCTTTCACTAGATTCCATCTGTGGCAGTGAATCAAAGGGAAAGTGAGCAGAGTATTGGGAATGGGGCAAAGAGGGCAAAGAATGTCACCTCTGCCCCGTGCCACAGTCAAATAAGAGAGGCATGGAAGCCCTGCAGGGCTCAGCACCGGTGAGTAAGACCACCTGTGATTGTCTCTGATGGCATCTGTGCCCAGGCTGGCTAACTGCCTTGACCCAGGTCACAGTGTGAATTACAGTCATGATTACAAGACACAATTTCTAGCCTCACAATCAATAAGCTTTAAAAATTTGTATTTGTTTCCTTGTCTGTTTTTTTTTTTTTTCTTTTCTTTTCCTTTTATTTCCTACTATATCACTCTAATATTAGTTCAACTGCCTTGGAAAAAAATGAGAAATTCAAGTAATAATTGCATATCTCCCAGGGTCTTTATCTGAAATTACTCTATTCTCCCTTACAATATACTACAGAGGGTTTAAAGTTTTACTTTTTAAAATTGCCTACTATTTTAGGGATCATTTTTTATTTCTTCATTACCATTTTATTTATAGGTATTTAATTTTAAAAAGCAGGTATTAGATAAAACTCAGCCTGTAGTTTTAATTGTTAAAATAATAATGATGAAATGATACCTCATTAACATCTTAAATATCATATAATTGAAATATTTGATTTTAGCTATCTACCCTGTGTATAAATAAAAATTTGTATTTAGAAGATTATTACTTCAACATTCTCCAATTTTCAACCCCCTTCTTAAAAATTGAAAAATCTCTGGTATAATACTATAGGATAAAAAAAAAAATCAATCCTTCATGACTTTTAATAATCAATTTCCTGCAAAGAACAACAAAATAATGTCCCTTTACTGCTCTGCTTTCATGCTGGGCTGAGGTCACAGAATACCTGTAAATACGCCTGTAGTTGTAAAGCCATACTTTCAGCTTTTTCTTGGCTTCAGGATCTACTATGTTCTACATTTTTTTTTTTCTCCCATAATCTAGCATCCCTGAGTTTCATCTTGAATCTAACTCTCTTAACTCATAATTGATAAGATGAGACATTTGGAGACCTGTCCAGAAAGCAGGGCTACTGCACAGCAAATGAGAAAGAACTTGATGTAGGGCTGAGATGAGGACCAGGCTATAGACGCTGTAACTGAGAGGGACCCTACAGGGCTTCCCAGGACAGACCCCTCCGCCATATCCTCTGCTTTAGCTCCTCTCTGAAGTACCTAGATAATAATATCTTTTGCACATTTCCTGAGTTGTCTTACAGATGCTAAAGCCACCACCAAATAAAAGATGTTAATTACTAGATGATCATGAGCACATAGCACCCAGGCCTACTGGGACCTGAGAATAGATAACGTTGACACCACTCTGTTACCTCACCATTAACCAATCAGAGAACTATGCATGAACTGATCACATACCCTGTGACCCCCCTTCCTCTGCTGGCATTTAAATGCTTTGCTGAAAGCCACTGGGGACTTTGACTATTTTGAGCATTAGCTGCCTGGACTCCTTGCTCAGTGCCCTGCAATGAAAGCTGCACTTTCCTTCATCACAACCTCATGTCAATAGATTGGCTTTACTGCACTAGGGTGAGTGGACCCAAGTTAGGTTTGGTAACAGAGCAATGAAAGAGATGTATTTGTCCTCACTCTCTGAATTAACAGTCTTTTTGGCAGAGTCCAACAAGCCCATTGATGCCTTCCACACTATTGTACATTGGAATGGCTTCAAGCATTCACACAGCTGGAAGAGAAGGGTCTTTGGACTTTGAAGGACCTTACTTCTCTCAGTGAGTGGACGTTTACTGGATAGAATATTATTATTATTTACTAGCTTGCAGGGCTGTGGAACCTACCTCCCTGGGAAGAAGTCCCTTTCCACATTCCACAATTTGTAGTTCAGTGTGCTCATTTGTGAAATGGACACAAAAATATGACCTGGTTAAGATGAATGTGTATTTTAACCTCCATAGTCTAAGATGGTCTTTGCTTGCTTTGTGGAGACCTGGTTGATTGTGTTGTCTGTGTAGGGAGTAGAAGGCTGGAAGGAGCTGGTTGGTTGCATGGCTGTGCATGCAGCAGCTGCAATGGAGAAGAAGTGTTGCTGTGTACACCAGAAAGGCATTAAACACATCTTTTATTATAAGGAAGACAAAGTAACCAAGACCCAGAAAGATTAATTAAATTTGTAATAGCCAAATAGCAAGGGAGGAACAGATTAGGATGCTGGCTTCCAACATTTCAACAATGAAATGGTATTTATTATTTATTATTTCATTATATATATATAATTTCATTACCAAAAGGACCTTTTGTCTCAGACAGGATTGGAATATTCCTTGGTACCTGTAGTGTTGGGCTACCCTTTCAAATCCTTGCATATACATGATACTTTTTCCTGGAATGCCCATTGCACCACATGGTAAATAGCTATGTTAAAACAAATACAGTTATATGGTAGACTCATAACAATCCCTGGAACATTTAAGATAAAACAAAGTGTTGAAAGATATTTTGCTCTTGGGAATGCCAGCTTAGATTTTAAAATTACTGTCTGCCATTATTGACAGAAGGAAAAGAAAATATAATGAAAATTGTTGTTCTCACTCCTACATAACTGCACTGACTTGAGATGTATACTGAATTAAAGCCAGGAGTCAGATTCATGAACAGCCTGAGCTTAACTGAGATCCTGGCTCCCTTAGGCACACAGATATTCAGAAACTTTTAGGTTGCCTAGTGTGTTTCTTGCATCCTGGTTTTAAATACTCTTTTGGAGGAAAATGATTTTCTATTCAGCTCACCATACACCTTTCTCTTTCTTTTGTAGAAAAAAATGAACAAAATCTTCCTATAGTCTTTGTGATGTTTAATATGCATTATAATTTCTTTGAATATTCCCTTCTGTACTCTTTCTTTTGCCTTGTCTACTTAAACAAGTGTGAGCTATGATGCTGAATTCTAGCACTTTAAACTCTGTATGCACCAATATTTTATATCACTTTCAAGGTGTTTTCATCTATTTTTCTCAATTTTTCTTCTACTTGTTTGGTCATTTATCTGATCCATTCTTTCTCTCTCTGTTCCTCTGTCTCTGTCTCTGTCTCTGTCTCTGTCTCTGTCTCTCTCTCTCTCTCTCTCTCTCACACACACACACACACACACACACACCCTTCTCTCTCCTTTCTGTCTGAGCATTTCCACCCTATACTCATCTCGTTATTGTCTGAAGGAAAAGTCAATATATTTACAAGATGGTACTATGATTCAGAGTTAAGACTGTATTTTATGAGTTCCTGAGGCTTTATAGAGCAGAGATTTGGGCTACAGAAGGCCAAGATTAAAGGATTCTCTTGAAACCTGTTAATCACTTTCCAGGTATGGACACATAATTATTCTCATGTTACATGCTTCTGGTTCAGCTACTATGGGCAGATTATTGTATTTTTTGATACCACCTGTGTTGCTGGGTGAGGTGCATCTTCATATCGCCCTTGTAAAATACCTGTAATGGACAATATCAGCTTTGTAAAATTTTAATTTCCCTCATCCATTCTTCTACATAATTTTATAGAAATTTATTAAATCCTGACCCTAATATAGAGTTGGCATAGAAACTCCTCTTTCAGACTAATCCAGTAAAACAAAGCATTGCATCTTTTTATTCTTCCCTGTCATTTTGCTAATACAGAGATGTAGAAATCAGGAGAGACAAATTTGTCCAAAGACAAATTGGACTTAGGTCAAATAAGTGACCTTTTCTTTGTGGCAGCTGATTTACTTACCAAAGCAAAATCATCTCTGCTGTGACAAAACTGCATTGAGTTAGATAAGATGCCTTAAGTCTTTTATAAACGTCTGGTGTGTATTCTTTTCATTTCCCAATCTTTCCATCCCACAGACTGCTTAACAGATTGCATTGTGAAGCTCACGCTAAGTATTATATTTATTACATAGGAGGAGTGCAAAACCTTACAGGATTTCCATGTGGAAAAGAATACATATAATTCACCTACACAGTAGAATAAAAATGACATTTGCTTTTCAATAAAGCTTATTTTGTGCAAAAGCAAACACCATCAAAATGATACATTTCTTGAATTCCTCAAATTAGAATATAAAAGCAATATTTTCATTTGCAATTTTTATTGTTGTTATTCAGTTGCTAATCCTGAAAATGTTAATCTGGAAGGCAAGTAGAAAACCTCCTAATTTTTAACAGCCACTGGGATAATATAATTATATCTATAAATCTACAGTAAATATTTTGCTTAACCCTCCTCTCATGTAGACAAAACTCTGAATTTTGATGTTTAAATGCTTTAGATATAAAATGAGATATGCTCTGATTTATTTAAGAATGATATCTGCTTGGGTACACATACTCTCCCAGTTGATTTTGAGAAAATGCACCTCAATGAACATAGGAAATAAAAGGGGAATTTTTCTAAATCTGAGAGTAGACTGTTTTCCTTAGTGGCTTTGCTAAGAGGGGAGATACTCAGCAGTGATGGGATGATGCAGTTTCTCAGTTTACAAAACATGGCATTATTGATCCCAACTTTGTTTCTACTGACAGTCTCTGAGAGGGTGTTTTGTTTAGTTCTTTTGTCATGCTGCTGTAGGTTTTAATGGTAATTTCCCATTGACTAATCTCCTTCTTACTGACGCAGATTCAGGAAATGTTAATTTCTGGGAAGAAATTCTGACAACCTATCTGTTCATGGGTGTCAAAAATGGAAGAAACTCAAGAACGAAAATCCTATTGGCAACAAGAGCAAATGCTTTGCACCTCTCAATATTTCAGGAAATGCCACACTTGATTTTTTTTCCATCTAGTTTATTCAGATCCTTATTCAATTAACTGACTTTCTTAACTGATGACCTATAAATTAGCCTATTTCTCTTGACCAGATATGCTTAAGACCAAAACCTGAATCAGAAAAAGAAAAAAAAAAAACTGGAAATATCATGTTTTAATTGGTTTTACATCATTTCCTTTGTCTCTTTTCATTCAGAAATACTGACCCCAGAACATACATGCGTATGATGGATGTTGCCTTTCTTTATGAAATAGCCCTTTTCACATGAAGCAAGGACTGTTGGATGACCAACAACAAAAAAAGCCTGAGTGATTCCAATTAATTTTGTCACTGATCTACTTTGTCACTATGTATTTAGCAAATGTGGATGAAACTCTCCAAAGGAAATAAATGTTGCCAGAAGGCTGGTGATCAGCAAACCTGGCTGCATTAATATTCTCTCCCATTTCTCATTTCAGAATGAACATGGAGGAGGGTGTGGGGAAACTTAATGCATAGAAAGCAGAAAGACATAGAGGAAATTGGTTCTGAAAATGTCATTAATCTTTCATTGTCTATATCTAGAAATAGGCAAAATCATCGCAAATCAACAAATCATATTTCTCTGCATTATGTGTTTTAGTAATCTTTTCTTCATTCAAGTAAAATTAATCAAATACTCATTATGTTCCAGACACAAGGATAAGTACACAAGATATACAGAAGCTAAAGATACAATTGTATTAGTTCCATACAAAAACAAAAAGTAATTTTGACTATGAAACTGTAAGCAAAAGCTTATTTTGTCTAGGGCAGCAATGGGAAAAGTGATGTGTCTGTACTTTAATTAGGCAACAGAAATCCATGAGATTGCCTTCACTTGGCTTTCAGCTGTTTATTTTGCATCAGGAAAATCCATAGACTCTGAAGAAGAGCTCAACCGTAATTAAAAGTGTTATTGAACTAAACACAATTACCAGTGTTTACCTCATTAAATAATACTGTTGGCACCAGAAGCAGAGTTCAAACTAGTTTTCTTTCCTGCATTCTTGTTAGACATGGTTTAAAAAATGTCTAATTCAATTTAGGAATGATCAGTCCCAAAATCAAATTTGGAAAAATTGCTGACTGGGGGATCAAGGGACCAGGACTGCATCACATGTCAAGTTCCTTTGAACCAGAAAAACTCCTACCTCAACACTGAAACATTGATGCTCTTTAATATTTTAATTTGGGGTTTTAGCTTCTGAAGCTTTATGTTTGCACTGTGATTAAAAACAAGGAGATTTGGGAATTCCCTGGCGGTCCAGTGGTTAGGACTCAACGCTTTCACTGCCAAGGGCCAGGGTTCAACCCCTGGCTGGGGGACTAAGATCCTACAAGCCACATGGCATGTGCAAAAAACAAAACACAAAAACAAAACAAGGAGATTTATCATTTATAGTAAAGTAAGGACAGTAATATAATGTCCTCATTTTGTGAATATAATTACAGGCTAATAATAACTTTATCAAAAGACAAATACCTGAATAAAACAAACATGGCACAGAAGATAGACTTCTAATTTTTTATCAAATAAAATAAAAATTTAAAGTAGTTAATATATTAGGTGTCACATATTTTGAATAAGAATAGGAAAGCAGTTAATAAGGCTAAAATAATCATGATCTGATTAAAGAACTTTTTGGATGAGTAGAGAAAAGCATAACACAGTCTGTATGTCTATAAGTTAAGTGCATTTTGTTAGGACATTTTCCATATACTTCTAAACACAGCATGATGGAATAAACTGCATAGGTTTATTTTTTATTCATTTAGATCATAAAAGGCCACTAATAATAACTGGAAAGCTGGTTCAAACCTAACAATTTACATGTCTGAAAATGAAGAAAGTGTAACTTCTCCTAGTCTCCTGAATTCTTTGATGACTGTCTTGACCAGACCACCTGCAGAGTCCTGCAGACATCTGCCTCTTTCTTTGAGGGCCTGCTTATATGCCTGTAATCCTGGCATGCCCAGCACCTTTTCACCATGTGCCAGGTAAACACCTCCTGATTTTTGATCTTTACAGATCAAAACTATCTGCCCTATAAAGATTATTTTCATCTCCTAAGTGGCAATCTTAGCGATTCCCTCCTTCAGATTTTATCTTTTGACTTACTTTTAAAATTTTACCACTAGAAATTTACATCAATTATTATTATTTTTTTTTACATTTACATTTCTGTCTTTCACTAGATTGTGAGCCCTTGTGTTTTCTTTGTTCTTTGACACCTTATACTTTCTGGCATAGAGCTTTATAAGATTTTAGTGAATGAATGAATGAGGCTGCATTTGCCTAGACCTGTTAAATCATCATTCACTTATTAAATTCTAAGGTAAAATATCGCATGAGTGCCCATGCACATGCAACCTGGTTATTTAAATTAAGGAATGTCACTCAAAACTAGTAACTATTACGTTTCTGTCAGTCTTCTAGGTACTGGTAAAGTAGTAATGGAAAAAATGGATGATAATCCCTGTCCCTGTGGCCCTTACATGCAATGTAAACTCAAAAGTGAAATATAATGCTTACAATATATACGATTAATTTAATTGTAAATTAGAAAACTGCCTAGATCTTTTAGGAATATCAACTAAGTATTGGGAATTCCATTCATAATGAATTACACATTCATTTAAGGCTTATACCTGTGGTCACTTTCTATGAGTGTTTAATGTAAAAATGTGTGTTAGAAAGTTATTCCTCCACTGTGGGATTGTTTTATCTAAGTTAGGCTGGCTCAGGAATACAACTTTGCAGTCCTCTGAATCAAAACCTGATTTGTATATGGAAAGGGTTCATCACCTGACATAAGTCTCTATGGATTTCAAGGATATGAAATTCAGGGTTTGGATACTTCATGGATTTTCTAAGATTTTGCAAGCTGTTTTAATATCATTTGCATTATTCATAAGGCCTGAGCAGTTCTGCATGCATGACTATAATTTGCTCTATGTGCATTTAAATCATAATCTTGAATATCTTAGTCCAGAAATAAAAATGATTTGACTTCCCTAGTTCCCAAAAGAACCAGTATTCCTTCTGACACTTCATGCTTCTCTCTGCCTGTTGTTCATCTCACCATTTTCTTATTCTTTCAGTGTTAGTTACTGAGCATCTACCGTAGGGCTGCCCTGCGCTAATTGCCCCATCTGGTGAAAAATACCAAAGAGTTTGTAAGCAAAAGAAGAAGATATTGAGTTTACTATAGCAAGTGGAATATATATTGAGATAAGATCTCTGAGAGCATAAACAGAATTCTAATCAGTTTGGGGGATGTTTCGGGGGGGGGTTCATTAAGGAAGTTACATGAAATAAGATATGAAAGATGTATTGAAGAATAAAAATGGAGTCATTAGAAAAGAGGAAGAAACATAAATGACTTTTATTACAGGCAGAGAATACAGCTGGAACAAAGGGAAGACAAACATACGTGTCAAGTTTAAGTGAAGGTATACTCAAGGCTAAACTGTATAGAACTTGAAGCCTGTTATGAATCTTTCTGACCTTTATACTTAAACAAATGGTAAACCATGAAACATTCTAAGAGGCTGGTGATATGTATGTTGTTTAAAGTTCACTCTGGCTTTGTGTAGATTAAAAGGGCAAAATGGACGTGAAGGAAACAGTTAAGACACATAACACTATTTCAGGTTAGAGATATTGGTGGTTTGGAGTAAAATGGCATCATTCGATATGGAAGTAAGGAAAGAGAGTTAATAAAATGTAGTAGATAAAATCTAGAGCACTTTTTTAAATATAGGGACAGTGGGTACGGGAGTAAGGGGTCAAGAGTGACTGCCAGAGGTTTGCTTCACATGGCAGATGGATGATGTTACCATTCACCGAGAAAGGGACCTCTGCACGAGAGCCAGATTTGAGACGAAAACCATGGCTGTCTTTATAGACTATTCATTTTCAAAGTGGTGGATAAGCTATTAGAAATATGTGCCTGTGGAAAATAAAAATTTGACTGAAGGTACAAATTTTGTATATATATATATATATATATCTGTATATGTGTATGTATATATATACACCCATATATATCTATCAACATAGGAGGTGACACAAGCAACATACTATGAGTGCAGACTATGAATTTGGAGATATTTTTTAGAAAACCCAGGTATCTCTACTTCAGTTGTTTTGGTGACTGTGAAAGTAACTATCCTTTTTTTCTTTTTTACCTTAAGGTTATGAGATGATATAACTGATGAAGTAGATGGATATCTGTCTGGCCTCATATGGTTCTATGGGGCATGATGCTTATGTTTATGTGGTTGTCAGTTTCCCTAGAGGGAACATCTTCAAAAGTAAACCTAGGGTTTAATCCCTTGGCTCATGTTCACTGCAGATATACTTGGCACATCCCCTGTAGTTTTGTCTGGAGTAACAGGAATTTCTTTTGATTCCACTTCACAGATCTTAGAAATGAACAAGTCTTACAGTACAGCAGGAATCTTCAGCTATCAGGGTTACCAAACATGATGTAACTTATGTTGACTCTTTCTGAATAAAATTCTAATAGATTTTGAATCTCATGAAGGTCTAAAGCAGTCTTTTATTACGATGAATCTGCATGAGAGAATCTTCATTTTCTAATAAAATTTTAATCAAAGCCAGGCAGAGGTGTGACTGAAATGGTCAGCTATACCATTTATATACCAAGGTGGTAGCACTCACTTTCCTTAAAACCCAGGAAGTAAAACATGTTTTCATGCACATAGTAGGCAAAATATGTTTCAAGTTTTTGTTTTCTTTTTAACCCCTGAAGAATGACTGAAGATGTTGTAAATAATCCAATAACATCATAAAAGGCATCAACATTATGTGAAGGAGGCAGAAAAAGATCCTATTATGTTTTATATATGGACCCCAAAAATATTATATCAATAGAATGAAATAAGGATTTTTTTTTCAGGATTCTTAATAGTTTTCTCTCCAAGTTAGATTAATGTATTGACTTCTTCTTTTTCTTCTTCTCCCTCTCCCCCTCCTCCTCTCCCTCCCCTTCCCCCTCCCTCTTCCCTTCATCCCCTCCTCCTCTTTCTTCTTTTCTTCTTCTTTTTTTTCTGCTTCTTTCTTCTTCTTCTTCTTCCAATTTACTACTGGATTGATATCTTAAACACCATCACTAAGACCATTAAATAAGTTAAAATGTTATGTTTAAATAATTCCTGTCCTTACTGAACAAATGTTTCATGAACTTTTCCCCAGATTTTTCCTTAGAACAATCCTGGTTCTTCCAAAGATGCAACAATTTTCATGGAATGTTTCTCAGCTGAGAGGTCAGGGACTTGGTCCTGTACTCAGAGCCTGTGTCCATACTGCAGATAAGTGTCCCTCATATTCCAGGTCATAACATTCCAATTGTTACCACTGCACCTCCAGACAGATGCTAGAATTGAATCTCCACATGGAAACTGTGAACATGTTACTCAGTCACTGAGAAATTGTCAGCAGTATCTTAAATAGTAATCCAACTGAAATGACATATTGACTGAGGAAATGCCTAAGTTAAAGTAAGTCCTTATTCTCACTGATTCTAAGTTAAAAGGATATTTTTCCAAGAACTTGAAAAAGAGGAAAAGATGATTTCCCTCCTGTGTTAACCTTCAAATTAAAGCAAAGTGGATTAGTGACCAAAAATTAATAAACACCCTGAAGGACTAAATGACTCAAAAGATACTATAAATTGAGTACTTTAAGAATTGAATCTATGAACCCATTTAAGGAAAGAATATACACATCAGAAATGTGGGAATTAGTAACCTTTCAATTTATGAGAAAACAAAAATGTAAAAATATATATTTGGCAGAGATTTTGTCCAGGGGAGAGAGAGCTTTGACTCTAAAATTCAAGTATTCCCCTTTTGAATGAGAAAAGGGAAAGAAAAGATATTGTCTTATCTAAATTGTTAGAACTGGTGACTCACATATTCCAATTCAAATTATCTCATTACGGTAGTATAACATGCATGCATATTGTCACCTAGAGCTCATTTGTCTCCCCATGCAAGGAGAGAATTCATTGTCACACAAGTTCAGCAGCTATTTCTCACTAAAAATTAATAAGTTGTCATTTAACTTAACCTGTATGTTAGCTACAGGGAGAGACTGGGCTGATCTTGACAATGTGAGCATTCTGGTTCTTTTGACAGGTACATTATTCACTGTGAATTAATAAAATAGCATCATGGGACAGACAGTTCTTTAATGGGCCACACTCAAATTGCTGACAAATGAAGGTCTCTGTTTTTCTAAGCCTGAGTTCAAAGTTTTAAAAACATAAAGAGTGTTTCCATGGCAGTCACTGAGGGAGCAGCTCTTGGCCTCCAAACTCTACAGGATAAACATTTAAAGCTCTCTTCCTACATTATAAAATGTTACATTATAAACATCACCACCTACTTTCTCTCAGACCTCACCACGTTTGAAATTTCCTCAGGCATGCAGGCACTCTGAAGGGTCTTAGCACAGTGGTGGACAATAATTAACCCTAAATTAAATGCTGAAATAGGCCTACTTAACAAATATCAAAAGCAGATCCAAAAGGATCAAACCATTTCCAACTAATTCAACTGTGCTCCAAGAGAAAGCTCAGGAATATTTACAAAAAAACACATTGGAAAACAACACCAAAAAAAGTAAAGTTCATGATACTTGCCATCCGATCTAATATTACCAAGCATACAAAGGAGGAGAAACACATGACACATTGAAAAAAAGGGAGAAACCAATCAATAAAACTGACCCCAAGTTGACACAAATGTGAAATTGAATAAACAGAAAATTAAAACTGTTGGTATAAATGCATTGCTTGTGTTGAAATGTTAAAAGTAAATGCAGAAGATATTTTAAAGAAAAGTCCAGTAGCACTTTTACACAAAAAAACACTACAAACTCTGAGGTGAAAATTACACTGGGTAAGATTAATGGCAGGTGAAAATTACACTGGGTGAGATTGTCAGGTAACTTTGCAGAAGAGGGGAACAGAAAGTTGAAGACATATCATGAGAAACTATCCAAAATAAAGCAGAGAGAGAAAACTAAATTTAAACAAAATAAGATCTTCAGTGAGCTGTGAGACAATTAAAAGGTGTGATAAATGGGAAATTTAGATCTCTTGGATGGGGGTGAGGGAATAAAAGATGTTTAAAGAAATCATGGAGGAAAACTTTCCAAATTTGATGAAAACTATAAACTCAGACATGAGAAGCTCTGCAAAACACAAACACAAGAAATATGAGTACAACTACACAAAAGCACATAATAAAAATGGTCAAAGTAATGAGAGAAAAATCTTAAAAGTAACGGGTAGGTGCACATTGCATACAGAGGAAAAAGATGTAGAAACAGTGCAAGTGAGTAACATCTGAAAAATACTAAGAAAAAACAACAACAAACTGTAAACCTAGAACTCAATATTCAAGACATATGCACCGTGCTGCAGGCTCGGACTCCGTGGAACCAGAGAGTTGGCACTGCATACAACACCTTTGTGGACTGTGTGCTCCTTGAGGACAAAGAAATCAAAGCAGAGCAAAGTGCCTGGAACATACCGTGTGGCTGACAGGGTCTTGGTGCTCCAGCCTGCTGTCAGAGCTGAGCCTCTGAGGTGGGTGAGCTGAGTTCAGGACATTGGACCACCAGAGACCTCTTTTCCCATGTAATATCAATTGGCGAGAGTTCTCCCATGGATCTCCATCACAACATTAAGACCCAGGTCCACCCAATGGCCAACAAACTCCAGTTCTGGGTGCCCCATGCCAAACAACTAGGAAAACAGGAACACAAACCCACCTATTAGCAGAGACGCTGCCTAAAATCATAATAAGTTCACAGACACCCCAAAATACACCACTGGACATGGCCCTGCCCACTAGAAAGACAAGATCCAGCACCGTCCACCAGAAGAAAGGCACCAGTCCCTTCCAACAAGAAGCATACACAACCCACTGAACAAAACTTAGCCACTGGGGGCAGACACCAGAAACAACGTGAACTCCGAATGTATAGCCTTAGAAAAGGAGACCCTAAACATAGTAAGTTAAGCAAATTGACAAGACAGAGAGACACACAGCAGATGAAGGAGCAGGGTAAAAACCCGCAAGACTAAACAAATAAAGAGGAAATAGGCAGTCTACCTGAAAAAGAACTCAGGGTAATGATAGTAAAGATGATCGAAAATCTTGGAAATAGAATGAAGAAAATGCAAGCAACGTTTAACAAGGACCTAGAAGAACTAAAGAGCAAACAAATGAAGATGAATGACATAATAAATGAAATAAAAAATTCTCTAGAAGGAATCAATAGCAGAATAACTGAGACAGAAGAACGGATAAGTGACCTGGAAGATAAAATAGTGGAAATAACTACCACAGAGCAGAATAAAGAAAAAAGAATGAAAAGAACTGAGGACAGTCTCAGAGACCACTGGGGCAACACTAAATGTGCTAACGATTGAATTATAGGGGTCCCAGAAGAAGAAGAGAAAAAGAAAGGGTCTGAGGAAATATTTGAAGGGATTATAGCTGAAAAATTCCCTAACATGGGAAAGGAAATAGTCAATTAAGTCCAGGAAGGGCAGAGAGCCCCATACAGGATAAATCCAAGGAGAAACACACCAAGACACATATTAATCAAACTATCAAAAATTAAATACAAAGAAAACATATTAAAAGCAGCAAGGGAAAAGCAACTAATAACATACAAGGCAATCTCCATAAGGTTAACAGCTGATCTTGCAGCAGAAACTCTGCAAGCCAGAAGGGACTGGCAGGACATATTTAAGTGATGAAAGAGACAAACCTACAACCAATATTACTCTACCCAGCAAGGATCTCATTCAGATTCAATGGAGAAATTAAAAGGTTTACAGATAAGAAAAAGCTAAGGAAATCCAGCACCACCAAACCAACTTTACAACAAATGCTAAAGGAACTTCTCTAGGCAGGAAACACAAGAGAAGGAAAAGACTTATGATAAAAACAACCAAAAAATTAAGAAAATGGTAATAGGAACATACATATAGATAATTACCTTAAATGTAATTGAATTAAGTGCTCCAATAAAAAGACATAGAATGGCTGAAGGGATGCAAAAACAAGACCCGTATATATGCTATATAAAAGAGACCCACTTCAGACCTAGAGATACATACAGACTGAAAGTGAGGAGATGGAAAAACATATACTATGCAAATGGAAATCAAAAGAAAGCTGGAGTAGCAATACTCATATCAGAAAAGAAAAGACTTCAAAATAAAGACTATTACAAGAGACAAAGAAGGACAGTACATAATGATCAAGGGATCAAACCAAGGTGAAGCTATAACAATTATAATTATTTATGCACCCAACACAGGAGCACTTCATTACATAAGGCAAATGATAACAGCCATAAAAGGGGAAATTGACAGTAACACAATCATAGCAGGGGACTTTAACACCCCACTTTCACCAATGGACAGATAATCCAAAATGAAAATAAATATGGAAACACAAGCTTTAAATGTCACATTAAAGAAGATGGACTTAATTGATATGTATAGGACATGTCATCTAAAAACAACAGAATACAGTTTCTTCTCAATGCTCATGGAACATTCTCCAGAATAAACCATACCTTGCGTGAAATATCAAGCCTTGGTAAACTTAAGAAAACTGAAATCATATCAACTATTTTTGCTGACCTCAATTCTATGAGACTAGATATCAATGACAAGAAAAAATGTGTAAAAAATACAAATACATGGAGGCTAAACAATACACTACTAAATAAGAGATCACTGAATAAATCAAAGAGGAAATCAAAAATTACCTAGAAAAAAATAACAGTGAAAACACGATGACCCAAAACCTATGGGATGCAGCAAAAGCAGTTCTAAGAGGGAAGTTTATAGCAATAAAATCCTACCTCAAGAAACAAGAAACATCTCAAATAAACAACCTAATATTACAGCTAAAGCAATTAGAGAAAAAAGAACAAAAAACCCCAAAGTTAGCAGAAGGAAAGAAATCATAAAGATCAGATCAGAAATAAATGAAAAAGAAATGAAAACAATGCAAAGATCAATAAAACTAAAAACTGTTTCTTTGAGCAGATAAACAAAATTGATAACTGTAAGCCAGACTCATCAAGAAAAAAAGGGAAAAGTCTCAAATCAACAGAATTAGAAATGAAAAAGAAGTAACAACTGACACTACAGAAATACAAAGGATCATGAGTTGTTACTAACAAGCAACTATATGTCAGTAAAATGGACAACCTGGAAGAAATGGATAAGTTCTTAGAAAAGCACAACATTCCAAGACTGAACCAGGAAGAAATAGAAAATATAAACAGACCAATCACAAGCACTGAAATTGAGACTGTAATTATAAGCCTTCCAAAAAAAAAAGCCCAGGACCAGATGGCTTCACAGGCGAATTGTATGAAGCATTTAGAAAAGAGCTAACACCTGTCATTCTCAAACTCTTCAAAACTATAGCAAAGGGAGGAACACTCCCAAACTCATTCCACAGGTCACAATTACCCTGATACCAAAACCAGACAAAGATATCACAAAGAAAGAAAACTACAGTCCAATATCACTGAGGAACATAGGTGCAAAAATCCTCAACAAAGTACTATCAAACAGACTCTAACAGCACATTAAAAAGACTATACACCATGATCAAGTGGGGTTTATCCCAGGAATGCAAAGATTCTACAATATATGCAAATCAATCAATGTGATACACCATATTAACAACTTGAAGGAGAAAAACCATATGATACTCTCAATAGATGAAGAAAAAGCTTCCAACAAAATTCAACACCCTTTTCTGATAAAAACCCTTCAGAAAGTAGGCCTAGAGGGAACTTACCTCAACATAATAAAGGCCATATATGACAAACCCACAGCCAACATCCTTCTCAATGGTGAAAAACTGAAACCATTTCCTCTAAGATCAGGAAGAGCACAAGGTTGCCCACTCTCACCACTATCATTCAACATAGTTTTGGAACTCTTAGCCACAGCAATCAGAGAACAAAAAGAAATAAAATGTATCCAAATCAGAAAAGAAGAAGTAAAACTGTCACTATTTGCAGATGACATGATACTATACATAGAGAATCCTAAATGTGTCACCAGAAAACTACTAGAACTAATCAATTAATTTGGTAAAATAGCAGGATACAAAATTAATACACAGAAATCTCTTGCATTCCTATGCACTTATGACACAAAATCTGAAAGAGAAATTAAGGAAACACTCCCATTTACCATTGCAACAAAAATAATGAAATGCCCAGGAATAAACGTACTTAAGGAGACAAAAGATCTGTATGCAGAAAACTATAAGACACTGATGAAAGAAATTAAAAATGTTACAAAGAGATGGAGAGATATGCCATGTTCTTTGGTTGGAAGCATCCACATTGTGAAAATGACTCTACTACCGAAAGCAATCTACAGATTAAGTGCAATCCCTATCAAACTACCAATGGCATTTTTCACAGAACTAGAACAATAATTCACAATTTGTATGGAAACACAGAAGACCCCAAATAGACAAAGCAATCTTGAGGAAGTAAAACAGAGCTGGAGGAAATCAGGCTCCTTGACTTCAGACTCTACTACAAAGCTACAGTAATCAAGACAGTATGGTACTGGCACAAAAACAGAAATTTAGATCAATGGAACAGGATAGAAAGCCCAGGGATAAAACCCCACATACAGGGCTTCCCTGGTGGTGCAGTGGTTGAGAGTCTGCCTGCCAATGCAGGGGACATGGATGTGCCCCAGTCCTGGAAGATCCCACATGCCATGGAGCAGCTAGGCCTGTGAGCCATGGCTGCTGAGCCTGTGCTCCGCCACGGGAGAGGTCACAACGGTGAGAGGCCCATGTACATATATATGGTCACCTTATCTTTGATAAAGCAGACAAGAATATACAATGGAGAAAAGACAGCCTCTTTAATAGTGGTGCTGGGAAAACTAGGCAGCTACATGTAAATGAATGAAATTAGAACACTCCCTAACACCATACACAAAAATAAATTCAAAATGGATTAAAGACCTAAATGTAAGGGCAGACACTGTAAAATTCTTAGAGGAAAATATAGGCAGAACACTCTTGATATAAATCACAACATGATCCTTTTTTGACCTACATCCTAGAGAAATGGAAATAAAAACAAAAATAAACAAATGGGACCTAATGAAACTTAAAAGCTTCTGCACAGCAAAGGAAACCATAAACAAAACAAAAAGACAATCTTCAGAATGGAAGAAAATATTTGCAAACTAAGCAAATGACAAAGGATTAAACTCCAAAATATACAAGCAGCTCATGCAGCTCAGCATCAAAAAAAAAAAAAAAAAAAAAAGACAACAATCCAAAAATAGGCAGATCTAAATAGACATTTCTCCAAAGAAGATATACAGATTACCAACAAACACATGAAAGGATGCTCAACATCATTAATCATTAGAGAAATGCAAATCAAAACTACAAGGAGGTATCACCTCATACTGGTCAGAATGGTCATCATCAAAAAATCTACAAACAGTAAATGCTGGAGAAGGTGTGGAAAAAAAAAGGAACCCTCTTGCACTGTTGTTGGGAATGTAAATTGATACAGCCACTATGGAGAACAGTACGGAGTTTCCTTAAAAAACTAAAAAGTAGAATTACCCTATGACCCAGCAATCCCACTACTGGGCATATACCCTGAGAAAACCATAATTTAAAAAGAGTCATGTACCCCAGTGTTCATTGCAGCACTATTTACAATAGCCAGGACATGGAAGCAACCTAAATGCCCATCGACAGACGAATGGATAAAGACGATTGATACATATATACAGTGGAATATTACTCAGCCATAAAAAGAAATGAAATTGAGTTATTTGTAGTGAGGTGGATGAACCTCACTGTCTGTCATACAGAGTGAAGTAAGTCAGAAAGAGAAAAACAAATACCATATGAAACATATATATATATATATATATATATATATATATATATATATATATATATATAATCTAAAAAAGGAAATAGTTCTAAAGAACCTAAGGGAGGACAAGAATAAAGACCCAGACATAATGTATGTACTTGAGGACACAGGGAGGGTGAAGGATAAGCTGGGACGAAGTGAGAGAATAGAGTTGACATACATACACTACCAAATGTAAAATAGGTAGCTAGTGGGAAGCAGCTGCATAGCACAGGGAGATCTCTGTCCTTTGTGACTGTCTAGAGGATTGGGATAGGGAGGGTGGGAGGGAGATGCAAGAGGGAGAGGATATGGGGATATATGTATACATATAGATGATTCACTTTGTTATACAGCAGAAACTAACACAACGTTGTAAAGTAATTATACTCCAATAAAGACGTTAAAAAAAGTAAATTACAATATAATCTATGAATAAAGGCAGTTTTGCATCTTCAAACAACCATACAAGGCAATAACTTTCACAAATGAGATAAAGACTTTTAGATATAAAAAGCCACATCAGCCAAAATCTGTACATAGATGCTGAAATCCCTTATATAAAACAGGTTCATAGAGTCAGCCCTCCATATCTGTGGGTTCCACATCGCAGCTGATTGAATCCACTGAACCCACGGCTGTGGAGATCTGACTATTTAGCAGATGGAAATAGGCAGCTACACAAAAGAATGAGAATTAAGAAAAAATATCCAAATTGGAAAATAAATAATATTTTCCTTATAATTTAAACATTTTTAGATGAAATGGAAAACTTTATTTTTAAAGTACAACCAGTTAAATCTGACAAAAGAAATAAAATCTAAAGAGCCTTATATTAATTAAAGAAATGAATTCATTATCAAAAATCTATTGAGAACTCCAGGCCCAGATGTTTTCATGTTTGGCTTAAATCAAACATTTAAGGAAGAAGTCACAACCGTCTTCACAGACATTTTCAGAAAATGATAGAAGAAGGAATAATGAACAACCTTTTTCTTTTTTTTGAACTTTAGAATTTATTTATTTTTTTATACAGCAGGTTCTTATTAGTTATTGATTTTATACATATTAGTGTATATATGTCAATCCCAATCTCCCAATTCATCACACCACCACGACCCCTGCCCCTTTCCCCACTTGGTGTCCATATGTTTGTTCTATAATTGATTGAAACAAAAACAAAGTATTGTACAGTTTGTAATACATGAAGAAGTAAATCAGATGGAAATACCATAAAGTATGAGTGGGGAAAAGTGGATATACAGTCCTGGAAGTTCTTATACTACATGTGAAGTGGATATATCACTTGGAGGTAAACAGCAAAGAATTTATTTAAAAAGTTAAATATAATTAGCCAATTAAAGAAATAAAATGTAATCATAAAATATGCTCAATTGGAAAAAGACATCAAAGAGAAAATAGGGGACAAAGAACAGATAAGAGAAATAAAAACTAGTAGAAAGATGATAGGTACACAAAATAATTTAATTAATCATATTAAATATCAATCATAACACTGCTCCAATTGAAAGGTAAATTAGATAAAAAGCAAGTTACAAATGTATCCTGCTTATAAGAGACACATGTTAAAGACATGAATGGTTTAGAAGTAAAAGCTTATGAAAAACGTCCTCAGTGCTATAGTATATTTTAAGAACATATTAAAAGAAAGTAGGACATGCATATTAGGATGACCATTATAAAAAAATAATAAAAGAAAAATTGTTGGAAAAGATGTAGAGAAATTGTAACTTGTGCTTTGCTAGTGGTCGGGGATGTAAAATGGTTGGGCACCTGTGGAAAACAGTATGGTAATTTCTCAAAACATTAAGCATAGAATTATCATATGATCCAGCAATTCCACTTCTGCATATATATTCAAAAGAATTAAAAACAGGGACTTTAACACAATATTTAGCATAATAGTCAAAAAGATAGATGCAATTCAAGTGTCCGTTGACAGATGAATGGTTATGAAAATGTGTTATGTACATAGAATATTATTCAATCCAGAAAAGAAGGAAAGTTTGACACATGCTACAGCATGGTTGAAACTTAAAGACATTATTCTTTTTTTTTTAATTTTGGTAAAATGCACTTACTCAAAATCTATATCATATTTGAGTCTGGTTATGATGCTTGTTTAGTTTCTTCAGACTGTGCTTTTCCTTGCCTTTGGCATGCCTTGTGATTTTTTTGTTAAAAGCCAGACAAGATGTATCAGGTAATAGGATATGTGGTAATTAGGATTTTAACATCAGGTTTTATGTAAATCTGGCTGAGAGATGTGCTATGTTTATGTTTGTTGCAGCTTTTGGAGCCCGAGGCTTAAATTTCCCCTAGTTTCATTTTTTTTTCTCTCTCTCTACTGTTGTCTTTGGGTTTTGTTAAGAACTCCTTCCTAAATTGGGTCTGAATCTTGTAGTTCTTTTAGCAAAAATCCACTGTTATCACACCGGAGCCCTTTTGATGTCATTGTAAGGTGCCTGAAGGGCTATAAGTTTCTATACAAATATGATTAAATCTCATTTTTTAAAGAAAAAAAATTTTTTTATACAGCACGTTCTTATTAGTTCTCTATTTTATACATATTAGTAGATACATGTCAATCCCAATCTCCCAACTCATCCCACCATCACCACCACCCCTGTCACTTTCCCCCCTTGATTTCCATATGTTTGCTCTCTATATCTGTGTCTCTATTTCTGCCCTGCAAACTGGTTCATCTGTACCATTTTTCTAGGTTCCACATATATGTGCTAATATACATTTGTTTTTCTCTTTCTGACTTACTTCACTCTGTATGACAGTCTCTAGATCCATCTACATCCCTACAAATGACCCAGTTTTGTTCTTTCTTATGGCTGAGTAATATTCCATTGTATATATGTACCAATCTTCTTTATGCATTCATCTGTCGATGGGCATTTAGATTGTTCCCATGACCTGGCTATTGTAAACAGTGCTGCAGTGAACATTGGGGTGCATGTGTTTTTTTGAATTATGGTTTTCTCTGGGTATATGCTCAGTAGGGGGATTGATGAGTCATATGGTAGTTCTATTTTTAGTTTTTTAAGGAATCTCCATACTGTTCTCCATAGTGGCTGTATCCATTTACATTCCCACCAACAGTGCAAGAGTGTTCCCTATTTTCCACACCCTCTACAGCATTTGTTGTTTGTAGATTTTCTGATGATACCCATTCTGACTGGTGTGAGGTGATACCTCCTTGTAGTTTTGATTTGCATTTCTCTAATAATTAGTGATTTTGAACAGCTTTTCGTGTGCTTCTTGACCATCAGTATGTCTTCTTTGGAGAAATGTCTATTTAGGTCTTCTGCCCATTTTTTGATTGGGCTGTTTGTTTTTTTAATATTGAGCTGCATGAGCTGTTTATGTATTTTGGAGATTAATCCTTTCTCTGTTGATTTGTTTGCAAATATTTTCTCCCATTCTGAGGGTTGTCTTTTGTCGTGTTTGTAGTTTCCTTTGCTTTGCAAAGGCTTTTAAGTTTCATTAGGTCTCATTTGTTTATTTTTGTTTTTATTTCCATTACTCTAGGATGTGGATCAAAAAAGATCTTGTTGTGATTTATGTCAAAGAGTGCTCTTCCTAGGTTTTCCTCTATGTGTTTTATAGTGTCTGGTCTTACATTTAGGTCTCTAATCCATTTTGAGTTTATTTTTGTGTATGGTGTTAGGGAGTGTTCTAATTTCATTCTTTTACATGTAGCTGTCCAGTTTTCCCAGCACCACTTATTGAAGAGGCTGTCTTTTCTCCATTGTATATCCTTGCCTCCTTTGTCACAGAAACAGATGGAGAGATATACCATGTTCTTAGATTGGAAGAATCAATATTGTGAAAATGACTATACTACCCAAAGCAATCCACAGATTCAATGCAATCCCTATCAAATTACCAGTGGCATTTTTTACAGAACTAGAACAAAAAATCTTAAAATTTGTATGGAGACACAAAAGACCCCGAATAGCCAAAGCAATCTTGAGGGAAAAAAATGGAGTTGGAGGAATCAGACTCCTTGACTTCAGATTATAATACAAAGCTATAGTAATCAAGACAGTATGGTACTGGCACAAAAATAAAAATATAGATCAATGGAACAAGTTAAAAAGCACAGAGATAAACCCATGCACCTATGGTCAACTAATCTATGACAATGGAGGCAAGGGTATAAATCTCATTTTTAAATGGCCTCATTCCCTGGGGTCTGACCTTCAGAAGCTCTTCTTAGCCTTTCACCCCTTATGTGAGACAGGAAAGTATAGCACTAGAGTTGTCTCGTTCAGTTAACCAAGGTCAGATAAGACCCCAGGAGGCAGCAGTTTCCTTCGAGGGCAGAATTTTGCCATAGAGAAAACTGCAAGTATTTCTAGTGATGACTTTTCCCCTTCCCTGATCAGAAGAGGAGGGGAATTTTCTCTCATCTTTACAATGAAATCCTGATGGTGATCCTATGGGGGTTAAAATCTATGGAAGTGTGCTTGCTTCTCCCTGGACCTTCCCACTGGACCCCCAGGAGTTTGTAATTCTCAAAGTGGTCCACACTCAGCCTCAGAAATTCATTGACAGTATCCCATTAGCGTTCTTACCAGTTGCTGGCTCCAACCTGTTTCTGCCCCTGATAAGCTGATTTCAGCTGCAATTCTCTATATTTACTTATATGTTAAGTTTTGTGGGTGATGGGTTTGCTCAGTGACCTCAATTCTGTGGCCAAGTTGTTGATTTTTTAGTTTTTTCAGCTTTTTTCTTGTAAGGATGCAAGTGACAGTTTTCAAACTCTTCACATGTCAGAGCTAAAAAGCCCCTCCTTCAATTAATTTCTATTGTGTAAACTAAGCATTACTCTTCTTGGCTGTGCATCTATCTTTCCTTTATGTACACCATGTTAAAACATAATTAACTATCTCTGTACTTTTCTTTAAGTCAGAAAACCCTGGCTGTCACTCAAACCTTGGTGCTAATCAGGGTGTGTCCTTTGTTTCCTACTGTTCAGCTCTGCACCTCTATCATACCTCCTGCTACAAAGAGCCTATCTCCCTTGTTTATCCCCACCTCTAGAGATTAGCAAGCACTAAACCTCTTGATGATTATGATGTTCTTGTCACCGGCGCATTCTTTACCATTTTAGGGAGCAGCGTGTGTTCTCGGATCTCTCACAAAACACAGGTAACTGGGTTTTCCCATCTCATGTAACAAAACTATGCTAGCATGGCAACTTCCCTAAGACTTCTTTTGATTCTTTTCCTCTGCTACCTTTCCTGAAAGTTCTTACATTTCCACTTCACTTTATCACTCCATACATGATTCCTAGCCCTCCTAGCCTGTACTAGCAGCATCTTCTAGGACTCTTTGTAAAGGTGTAGAATACTCATCTTTGTTCTCCGTCTACTTTGATAAAATCTCCCTTGTTTAGATTCGTATTCCTCAGGCTTGTGGCATCATATTCAGGACCTAGTCACATATTTAACTGACTGCTGCTGGATTAAAAATCTTCCAACAAACAAAAGCCCAGGACCAGATGGCTTCACAGGCGAATTCTATCAAACATTTAGAGAAGAGCTAACACCTATCCTTCTCAAACTCTTCCATAATACAGCAGAGGGAGGAACACTCCCAAACTCATTCTACAAGTCCACCATCACCCTGATACCAAAACCAGGCAAGGATGTCACAAAGAAAGAAAACTCCAGGCCAATATCACTGATGAACATAGATGCAAAAATCCTCAACAAAATACTAGCAAACAGAATCCAACAGCACATTAAATGAATGATCAAGTGGGTTTTTTTGCAGTTTTCTTCCTGTAATTGATTTCCAGGTTCAAACCCTTATGGTCAGAAAAGATGCTTAATATGATTTCAACCTTCTTAAATTTATTGAAACTTGTTTTGTAGCCTAGTATTTGCTCTATCCTGGAGAATGTTCCATGTACACTTGAGAAGAATGTGTATTCTGTAGCTATTAGATGGAATGTCCTGTGTATACTTGTTAGGTCCATTTAGTTTACAGTGTTATTCAGATCCACTAATTCCTTATTAATTTTCTTTCTGGATGATCTATCTATTAATTTAAGTGAGGTTTAAAAAACCCCTATTCTATTATTGTAATACAGTCAATATCTCCCTTTATGTCTGTTAATATTTGCTTTATATATTTAATTTATTTGCATAAATATTTGCAAAAGTTATATCTTCTTCTTGAATTGACACATTTATCATTATGCAATGCCTTTCTTTATCTTTGTTATAATCTTTTTTTGAAAGTCTATTTTGTCTGATATGGGTATTGCTACCCTAGCTTTCTTTTTATTTCCATTTGCATGGAATCTTTTCCCAACTATTCACTTTCAGTCTGTGTGTGTCTATGGATCTGAAGTGAGTCTTTTAGGCAGCATACAGATAAACTTTTTTTTTTTTTTTTAATTCATTCAGCCACCCTACATCTTTTGATTGGAACATTTTTATCACTTACAATTAAAGTTATTTTGGATAGCTATGTACTTATTGCCACTTTGTTAATTGTGTTCTGGATGTCAAAGTAATTTATTATTAAAGTCTTATTCCAAACTTTAATGTTTTCCACTGTCCATAAGATACTTCAAGATCCTGCTCTTTCTGCTTTGACATCAAGACTTCTCTATTTAGTAATGATGCTCTAGTCACAGTGGTTTTCTTTTATTCTTGCATAAACCAAGACATCTGCCATCTCAGAATCTTAGCAATTAGTATGCCCTCTACCAGGAATCCTCTTGGTTTTATCATTCTCATGCACATTATTAGGAAAATTTATCCTGTTTTTATGAAACACCAGCATTAAAAGCAGTACCTGTGACATTTAAATATCTGTTAAATAAATAAATAAATGCAGGATCAGATGAATCACTCTTGAGAATAAACTACAATAGCAGGAGTCTGGTATAGAATTTGAGGAGACTATTTTCCAGTCAAATATTAAATATGTGACTCACTCATACCTGTGTTTCCATGAAAGAACGTGCAGGAAAATGAGTTAGTTGTGGAAGAGAGCATAAATGCTTCCATATGCCTATATAAGACTGATCACATGCAGATGGTATGTTTGAGTTTATAAAACATGAGTTGATTATAGTATCAGGTTTATATAGAGAACAATGTCCACTATTTAAATTTGATTCTCAATGATGAAACATCCCACTTAGGTGCACATTAGAATAAAAGTCTAATCTTAACAAAGGTACTATCCCCAAAAACATTAAATTTTATCAGCAATATACCTCCCTTTTTTATTTTCCTATTAGGCTGCTCTTCATGGGTTCTTGATGTCATTTTAAGTGACCTTTCTTCTAAACTTAAAATGTTACTCTCATCAATTATAAAATGGCCATAAGCTTATACAGAAATGTTTATTCTTAATGAACTAGTAGAACCATAAGAAAATTCATCTAGGAATCACACATTACCATAAGCAACAATTTACCATGCTGTAAATGAACCGGATCTGCCTGCATAAGAGGTGACAGATTAATATTAACTTCTCTCACATAAATAAAACCCTGGCACTGTCCAAAAATACTTAAAAACACAAAGCTGTTTTTCTGGAGAAATGACAAGGTTGGGAAAATTGATGTAGGAGCCATTTGCATGAAGGGCATAGGATTGAGTGGAATGACCAAGTCAGGAAGTTTAGAGAAGGAATGTAAAGGAAGGGTAGGAAAATTGGAAACCAGGTTTGAAGTGGCAGGATAACCTAACATCTTCTCTGGAACAGTATAAGAGTTTTAATCAAAGGTTTATGCAAAAGATGGGAAGTGAATCAGTGTCCCCATAAAAATAATAATGCTAACCAAGAACAAACAAGATAGATGAGTGGTCCATTCAGAAATGGAGTGGGTAAGACCTTACTCTGGGTCAAGGAAATTACTACCAAACAGAGCACAGAATTCAGCTATAATTTCATGCCACAAAAATATTCATTAAGTGCGGTAGAGATTTGAAAAAGGCCCCCATAGTATAACAGATTTGTAAAATACTTTAACTTCAAAATTCTGCAGGGCTACCTTCCTTGTTCACATATCTGTATGGTTGCACCACATGTTGTTTGGTCCAGAATTCTAATTGATAATATACACCTTTTTTAATCTTTAAAATTGGAAGACCAAACACCAGTAAAGATGGTGTAAACCTTTTGACCCTTTCTACTCTATGCTTTTATTTTGGGTGAATAGAAATAAAGAGAAGAAAGAAGAATGAAATCTTCTAATAGATGCAAAACCTTTTGCTTTGTGATGATTCATGTTTATACAGACTTTGGAGAAACTATTATGTTACTGAGAAGGATAAACATACCTTAATTGATGTTTTAGAATTCAAATCAAAGGCAGTCTTCAAAATATGGTCTACTTTTTCAAGTGTTACTTGAAATTTCAGGTAATAAGTGGCTGAAAAAAAGGCCTCTGGGCATAGCGATCAGAAAACATTGATGGAAGTATTTTCAGGAGTATGGTGAGTATGGAAGCCAGATTGCAAGGGTAATTGAATGAATGGATATTGAGTCTGGAAAATTAATGAAAATAAATTACTGCTTTCAAAAAATTGGGGAGTGCATATGTAGAGGTCTGCAGGGATGAAAATAAATTATTATAGAATTCTTTTTAAATGCATCTCTTTATAGTATAATGTAAGTTAGAAAGAGTAAACATTGAAGGTGGGTTTTTTGATGGATTATAAAGTCCCAAAGAAAAGGAAAATCAGAAAATTTGGAATTTGCATTGTAGGTTGGGGGTTCTGTGTCTAGAAAGATGGTCAGCTGAGAAGAGAAGAAATGCAAGAATTTAGAAGGGATAGAATTAAGCATTGATCTACTCAAATAATATTCCCTGAAAGTCTGCTTTGTGTATAAATCTTGTCAAGGAATATTGAGCTATATAAACTTATACTTCCTACAGATTATGGTTTTATCACAATTTATCATCTGAGAAGTCAAAATAATAACAATTAGGTAGATGATAATACCAAACAACTATATTAATAAAGTAGGCTCTGTTGATATAACATGAGAACTCAGACTCTCAAGTGTTTAATATGAAAGACAAATAAATCCTGGGCAATCCCTCTTTGTCACTATAGGTAAGAATACTGTTGCATTAAGGGACAAAAGGAGGAAGGATATACACAGCCTCTTAACAGCCTTGGCCTGAAAATGATATACTACACATCTGCTCAGTGTTCTGCAAGAGGCTAGGAAATATAAGAGGGCAAAAGACGATTCAGTGAGCACCCTGACACAACATCCATTTCCCAGAAGTGTATGTACATAAACCTGCACAATTATATAATATAAAATGTGTCTGTATATCTGTTTATAAATACATATGTATATATGTACTACACATATAAAAGTGTGTACCAATTGACTTCAACAGATATTAAGAATGTTATACATTTAAAGAAAGAATAACATATTAATGGAGAAACTTCTATTAAAGGCACCTTTGCTGGTCCTGGGGATACAGCAAGCACTAAAATGAAAGAAAAACCTCTTTTCCTAATAGAGCTTATGTTCATGTTATGTTTTCTAGGCTCATGGCATAGGGCCTTTAAGACAGGGTGTGATTTGCAGGATCACAGATGGTCCTACTTAAATGGACACACAAAGCATAATATTCTAATAATAATCAAAGCTGATGATGAATTTGATAAAGTATGAGTGTGTCTGTGCTGTTATTTTGTTCTCCCTTCTATTTCACCATTACTTTTTAGTTTTGGTCACATAAGAATTTGAATTAAAAAAATGTTTCATCTCTTTTAACTTATTGATTTTCTTAAAAGTGCTTCTCTATTTTTTTCCTGATAGATATAATGATACTTTTAATTAGGCTATTTAACTCAACATGCTATTTGTATATGATTAGATTCAATTTTATACACTCTGTAAAATGGATGTAAGGTTTATTTTATTGTTCTAGACATAGCAATACTTATTTAAAAATTAAAATGATTTTGAATGTTATTCAGTATACTTCTAAATGGTTATCTGAATCATTGTGTAACTCTGAATATTATAGTCCCACAACTGCTTCTACATTTTCATTGTACATCTTTAAAAGGTACTCTTCTCAAAATTGCTGGCTATGGGCAAAAAAAAAAAACAAAAAAAACCACCCAACTTCTTATAATGATGGGTACCTTGCACAACTCAAAATTTATTGTTGATAAATAAGTCTTTTCTCAGCCAAATAATGAGCTGCAATAAAGATAAAATGAGAATGTTGAAGAAAGAATAAAGGTGTTTATAATCTTTTTTTAACAGGAAGACATAAAGAATGCAATTTCGCTAAGCAACATGATTTCTCAGTATTATGTGTGAATATGATCATTATTTTTATCACTTCCACATCTTCACTCTTTAAAATTTTCTTTGATGTAGTCTTTTTTAAGGAGTTTATTTGTGTAGTGATAATCTGATAATTAATGTTTGATGACTAATGAAATGAATCGACCTGTCTGAATAGCAAATAAAAAAATTCACAACTAATTTAACCACTTCAGGGAACACCTGAGGGGAAAATGCAAAGGAGTTTTTATCACTCCTTTCCAAGTGGTCCTCAGAAAATCTCTGGTAAAGTGCACCAAACTATCCTTTTCATGAGGATGATGTAGTGATCAAATCAAAAACTGCTACAGCTATAAATTTTGGTCAACAAATTTTACCTTTTAGGTACAAATGAGCTGTCTTTAAGTAAAAACAAACCTATTGTGATACTTCAAGAACACTGTTTCTATTAAATGAGCCAAGTATCACTAGGAGCCCACTCCTGACATTTAAATTATGCTCTGCTTTCAAAATGAAGTATAGGGCTTCCTTGGTGGCGCAGTGGTTGAGAGTCCACCTGCTGATGCAGGGGACACGGGTTCGTGCCCCGGTCCGGGAAGATCCCACATGACGTGGAGCGGCTGGGCCCGTGAGCCATGGCCGCTGAACCTGCGCGTCCGGAGCCTGTGCTCTGCAACGGGAGAGGCCGCAACAGTGAGAGGCCCGCATACCACAAAAAAACAAAACAAAACAAAACAAAATGAAGTATAAAGATGTGTTACTTAAAGTCTTAGTAGAAATGCCAAGAAAACTATAATGCCCTAAAAGGTGCAGATCTACATTATAGGTTTGTAAATAATTGTGTGTGTGTGTGTGTGTGTGTGTGTGTGTGCACTTATTCCCTACTATGTCTTACAAGCATTTATTTATAAATGGTGTTATTCGGAGGTATACTGAAGTGTCTAAAGGTCTACATTAAAACAGCCTAAAGTACAAGAATGCATATTTAGACAAGTTCTACATATACAACATCTTTCAACCACTGAATTTTGTTCAATTTGACAAATGCTGTATATTAGTGCTTCTCAAATCTGAGTGCACATGAGAAGGAAGGACACAAAGATTTGCTTCCAATAGGCTAAATTTTCACAGGAGTTGTTTTTGTACTGTTCATGAGCTGAGAATATTTTTTGGTTTTTGATTTTTGCATAATTTTAAAGTTTAAAGAAAAGTAGAACACATGACAGGGACATAGAGGCATTTGTGATCCCCAAAGTCTTAAATATTTATTATCTGAATGTTTACTGAAAAAAATCTCTGATCCCTGCTTCAACTAGGGAAAATGGTTTCCTATTACCTAAATATTATTTATAAAAGTCTTCGTCTAAAAAGCCCAGGAAAATGGCTAACACATATAACAATTAATCCAATACAGTTTAATAGACATTAATTCAGTGCAACAAATTAGTTTCAATTACTATTTGCAAGGTACACAGGTAACTTAGAAATTACAGTAAATACAAAGATGAACACATTACATTTACAGAGAATACCACTTAAAAAGAGAAATAAGACAAATGAATTGATAATAAGAAAATAAAAGGTAAAATGGAGGTGATAAAAATATTTAAATAGTCTTTGGTAAAAAGATGGTAGGAAAAAAGACCAATGAATATCTAGATATAAGAAAAGCCATATGGGATTGAGACATTACTTGAGATGGACTTGGTAAAAAGTATAATTTTAGTCTACTACAGATGAGGCAAAGAGAAGACATCCCTGCAGAAGAAATTTGGGTGAAAGTTGAAAAATGTGGGAAAGAGCAGTTAGGGCAATATGTACAGTAGAGTTCTGAAATAATGGATTAGTGCTATAGTGTACAATAGAGGTTGGCAAACTTTTTTGTAAAAGTACAGGTAGTAAATATTTTTGTCTCTGCAAGCCATGCTGTCTCTGTTCTAATGATTGAACTCTGTAGTTCTATCAGGTAGGTTGCCATAGACGTTATTAAATGAATAGGTGTCCTGTGTTTGAATGAAATTTTATTTACAAAAACAGGTGGTGATCTGGGTTATAGTTTTATGAACCCTCATGTAGTCAACCATAAAAAGACAATGAGATTAGTTGGGCAATAGGGATTTTTTTGAAAATTTCTGATCAGGACCATAGTACATTTTAGGGATACATGTCATCAGTAATCCTTACAACTGGGAATACAGAAACATAAATCTATGTTGTCTCACCTTGTTTGCACATAGAAGTTTATTAATAAACTATTTTAATCATAAAAGACACAATGTGATACGATGTCAATATAATTGACAATTGTTAAGTTAAAGGACAGTACAGTGAGTGCTATCTGTGTTCAGAAACAAGAAAAAATTCTGTGATGGTTAATATTATGTGTCATCTTGGCTAGACTATGGTGCCCAGTTGTTTGGTCAAACACAGTCTAGATGTTGCTATGAAGGTATTTTTTGCATGTGATTACCATGGAAATCAGATCTGCTTTGAGTAAAGCAGATTGCCTTCCATAATATGGGTGAACTTTATCCAATCAGTTGAAGGCTTTAAGAGCAAAACCCAATTTTTCCAAAGAACAAGTCTTTTCCTGAAGACTGCAACATAGATACCCTGTCATTTTCAAGCTCTGTGGAATCTGGACTCAAGGCTGCAATGTGAACCCTTCTCTGAATTTCCAGTCTGTCAGCTTGTCCTGTGATGTTCAGACTTGCCAGACACTGCACAATCCCATGAGACAAGTCTTTAATCTTTCTTTCTGTCTCTTTCAATAGGTAGATGATAGAGATAGATGGATGGATAGATATTAGTATAGGTAAAGGTATAGACATAAAGATATAGGTATGGGATATATATATATAGGTATAGATATAGGTATATATATGTAGGTATAGATATAAGTAAAGGTAAAGACATAGATATAAATATGGTTATAGGGATATATATATATATATATATATATATATATATATATATATATATATATCCCTACATATATATGGACATATATAGGTATAACTATACATGTACATGTAAGTATAGATATAGATGTAGGTATAGACATAGCTATAGATATAAGTATATGAGTTTTTGACAAGTGCTAAGATCTTTCAAGACCGAATGATAGTCTTTCCAAAAAATTGTGCTGCATAAACTGGATTGCCATATGCAAAGGAATGAAGGTCATCCCTTTGTCATACCATATACAAACATTAACTTGAAATTTATCAAAAATTTAAATATGAGAGGAAAAACAATAAAACTATTAGGAAAAAATCATAGAAGTAAATCTTTATGATTTTGGACTTAGCAACTGATTAGGTATGACACCAAACCCAAGACCAACAAAATAAAAAAAAAAAAAAAGATAATTTGACCTCATCAAAATTAAAAAGTTTTGTGCTCTAAAGAGCGCTATTGAGAAAGTGAAAAGATAGCCTACAGAATGAGAGATAAAAATTCCTAATCATATACCTGATAAAGGACTTGTTTTAAAGGACTTAGAATTTAAAAAGAACTAAAACAACTCAAAAATAAAAAGAAAATCCAATTTAAAAATGGGCAAAGAATCTGAATAATCATGTTTCCAAAGAAGATATACAAATGATGAATAAGCACATAAAGAAATACCCAAAATGATTAGTCATTAGGGAAATGCAAATCAAAATCACAAGAAGAAATCATTTCAAACCCACTAGGATGGCTAGAATCAAAAAGTCAGATAACAGGGAATATAGTCAATAAATTTAATGTCTTTGTATGATGGCAGATGACAACTAGACTTATCATGGTGATCATTTTGAAATATATAGCAATACGGAACAACTATGCTGTGTAGATGAAGTTTGAATTAGATGAAGTTTGTCAAAAGGTACAAAGCTCCTGTTATAAGATAGATAGGTGCTCTGAATGTCAGGAACAACACGATGACTCTGGTTAACTCTGCTGTATAATATACAGGAGAGTTGCTGAGAGAGTAAACCCTAAGAATTCTCATCCCAAGGAAATGTTCTTTTCTGTTTCTTTAATATTGTATCACATGAGAGGATGGATGTTCACTAAATTCATCGTGATAATCACTTCATGATGTACGTAAGTCAAATCATGATGCTGCACACCTTACACTTATACTGTGCTCTATGTCAAATGTATCTCAATAAAACTGGAAGAAAAGTCAGATAATTACAGTGGATAGGAAGAAGGATCCTGGGAGAAAACCCCTGTTCACCTCCCAACAGCCCCAGTTTAAACAGTAGAGGTTTCTGCTACAAGGACCATAAACCAAATTTATGCAGCTACTGCCTGAGGTGGAAAGAAGGAGGAGAAATAACCACTAAGCACGTAATCAGAATCTGTGCCATTGCCCAGTGACTTGTAACCCCACCACTTGAATCCTGCACCTTCAGTGGAGACCTGATGTTGAACTGGGAATATTGGTGGGGAGAAGGTCAAGGAGGTCTGAACCTAGAGAAAGGGTGGAAAAGCCATCAGAAACATCCACACACAGAGGGGAAGATTCTAATTGAGATAAAATTATAAACTAAAATTTCAAAAGGTTATAAAAATTACATTATGAAAAGTATGAAAATTCAACAAAGAATATATATTCTGAAGGAACTTCAGAAAAATACTTTAAAATTTAGGTATTGAAAATTCTCAGATGTGTCTACCAACCTTCTCTCCTTCTGTGCAGAGGTCAAGCAGCAGCCACAGCCCTCTTGTCAGAGCAGTAACTCAAGACAAGGAATGCACCTCTACTGACCAGAAACACTGGATTTCTGCCAGCCCACAGCTGGAGGTTGCTACCACTCCCCCCACCCACAGCCTCCAGTGGGACTCCACTCTTCATTGGATGCTACGTCATAGGGATCTCATTTGGAAGCTCTCCCTCCAGACATTCTGCCTTAGAAATGTGTCAGTTACAGAAGGATCATCACCAAATGTCACACATCCGTTTTCTCACACCTTCTCCCAAATCCTTCAGAAAGATGGATGGCCACAATAACAATCTGTGTCCAAAATCATGAAATAAGGGCCCGCTTCATCACTGCTTTATTTACATATCATGCAGTGTCTTCATTCCAGTGTCTGTGCAACCTCAAAATGCTTCCTATGAGATGAGAGTGAAAAGAATCCTCAAGGAGACAAAGCAAAGCCAAGAAATTATAAAAATAAATGTAAGAGGGTATGAGTCAAGAGACTCAGAGTCTGTCATACAGAGTGAAGTAAGTCAGAAAGAGAAAGACAAATACCGTATGCTAACACATATATATGGAATTTAAGAAAAAAAAAATGTCATGAAGAACCTAAGGATACAGGATATTGAAAATGTTGATTTTTAAATTAAAAACCCATTAAGTGAATAATCTGAGGATGCCTAGACAAGCCTGTGAACCCAAAGGCCTGACCATCCTGCCAACCACACAGGGACAGGGAGCAGCCAGGAGTCTGCTGTCCTAGTTCCTTTATAAGAGGTACGTAATGTCCAGAAAGTGAACAGATGAAAGTGTAAGATGCAGGAGAATGTTTATACTTCGCCCTGTATTGTGAAAACACTCCTTCTTGTGTCTTGTCTGACCTTTTTAAAGGATGGGAGGGGACATGATTTTCACTTTTATAAGTATGAAAATAAAAAGTGTATGTGTATACCCTTACTCTCAGCCATCTTGGCAGTTTGAGGCAAAAGCAATAAAAAAGCAGGATGATGGTGGTCTGTCTGCCATGAGGGCACTGGGTAAAATTGATTTCCTAGTTTTGCGCAAATGTTTCAGATATTTGAGACCTCAGATATCAATAATAGAAATCTGAGGAGTTAAGCGGAGGTATATTAGTTATCATTTAATATAATTTGAATATAAAATAAAGAGTTTGTTTTGGAAAGCCTTTTGACAGATGTCTGTCTCATTGACTTCTGAAATGTTTCCCCCCTTTCTTATAAAAAGAATCTATTATCTAATTATGGGCTTCGCAAATATCAAATTTTTGCTGTTTGATCAACTCCCTTCCAAAGTATTTAATATTCTGGTGCACTAACCTACCTGATGGGTGTGGTGACCAAACACTAGAGTGTTCTTACCCAGCCCTGTGATCTCCACCCCTTGGTTTTACACCTCTATATCCTTCCTTCCTCCTGAGTATTAGAGGGACCTCCAGCTTACTTCTCATCGATAGAACACGGCAAAGGAATGAGATTTCACTTCCGTGATTATGTGACGTCCATACAAATCTGCCAGACAGCTGACTCACTAGAGAGCCTCTTTCCCTAGCTGACTTTGGAGAAATAAGTGGTTATGTTGGAAGGCCCACATGGCGATGAGCTGGTATCCAGGAGCTGGGGGCAGCCTCCAGCTGACAACCAGCCCAAAAGTGTGCTCACAGTTTTACCACTGCCAGGAAATGAATTCCAGCAACAGACTGAGAGAGTATGGAGGGGTTGCCCCACCAAGAACCTCCACATGAGATGCAGCCTGGCTGACACATTGGCTGCAGCTTTGTGAAACCCTGCTAAGCTGTGCCCAGACTCCTGACACAGTACCATGTGATAAAAATGCATGCTGTTTTAAGCCAACAAATGTGAGGGAATTCTTGTGTGGCCGTAGATAATTTACACAATAAGGTTGTGAAAGAACCTGGATCCTAACAGGCTCTTGAGTAAATGTGAAGTTTGCTTGTTTTGGGTAAAACATGTTTCTCCGATATGTCATTGATAATAATTTAATTCTTGCCTTTTCTTCTTTTTTTTTAATGTGTGTTTCATTATTTTTAAAATGTGGTGTGCTCTGAAGAGATGCTCTAAAATCCAAAGGAATTGTTCAATTTTCCCTTATGGAAGAAAACTTCTAGTGGCAAGATTTGAATAAAATGCACATATTAGTCAACTATGGAGTTATCGTTGGAATTTTTTAAATGTTGTAAATAGATCAATATTACACATATTGGGGTTTGGAGTTAGGATCACAACATATTACAGGTGAAAATAACACTGGGTACAGGGAAGCTGAGTTAAATGTAACAGTTTTGGCAGTACTCATGTGATTATTGTAAAGAGCTGCAGAATGTGGTCATGAAGAAATTTCTAATTGTCTTTCCTTTGTTGAACCAGTCATATTTAAATGTAGAAAGAGAGGTGAATATGTAAAATGTGACTTAAGCAATATTCATCATCTTTGAAGTGAGGAAGTTAGGAAGGTAGAATAAGCTCTTATCACGAGAGTAAACCCCTGATAGGGATGTTGTGTTTGGGACTTGGAACACCGGGTCACTGCCAAGACAGAGAGGTCAGACTGCTTCTTCCTTTGTTAAAGTTTATTTAAACTTTAACAATTAGATCATACTGTCCAAATACACATGCCATGGTAAATGAAAAACTTCAGAAGTAAGGCTACCACAGCTAATTAGCAAATGATTTAAAAAATTCTGAAGTTCACTGAGGCATCCTTGTTCTGGCTTCAGTGTACAATCAAATGTAATTGGGACAACATTGATTGTGCAAAGGGACGTGATTGAAAGAAAAAGAGGGAAGATAGCTTAATTAGACTGAAATGGTAAGAAGAAAACTTAATGAGAAGGTCCCTAAAAATTAATAAGCTTTGTTTCTATGAGTAACAAGCATGGAAATTTGCCCTAAATTGGATGTAAGTAGGAAAACTCTCCCCATGGTAAACTGTAAAGACAGGCTTAAGAATTTTAGAACAGAGGATTTCCATGTACCTGTCTATATCCAGATCATAGCTGTGCTCCAATTTCATACTGAAATTATTTCTTGACTCTATTCCCCCAAACTAACAGACTGTTTGTATAAGAGGCTTTTATTTAAATGGCTAACAGTAGATGCTCGGTATAGTCATATTACAGTAAGTGCCTTACATGCAAACCTTCAAGTTCCGAGCTTTCAAAGATGTAAATGTTCCATCAACATCAGGTGTAAGTGAAATTGTGGTTTTCCCTCCATCTCCTGTTGCTGATGATCCTTCAGCTCTACCATCTCCCACCTCCTCTCCTTCCTCCAGTCAGTAACTCTTCTTGCCTGTTCACTCGATGCCAAACCCTGGATGCCAGCTCTTGTACTGTACTACTGTAATTTTCAAGGTACTGTGCTGTAAGATTAAAAATGTTTTCTTTATTTTTGTGTTTGTTTTTTATGTATTATTTGCATGGAATTATTATGAACCTATTACAGTATAGTGCTATATAGCTGATTTTGTTAGTTTGGTACCTAGGCTAACTTTGTTGGACTTATGAACAAATTGTACCTAATGAATACACTCTCGGAATGGAACTTATTTGTATGTAGGGGACTTACTATATTTGGGTGAGTAGAGTATACTTTTTATAGAGTACATATACTTTATATAGAGTATACTTTGCAAGACACTTAAAAAATGTACATGGCAAATGTCAAAGCATGGGACTCCTTCACTCCACCATATGAGAATGTAAAAACATGATTAGACTCTAGGAGAACTGAACAAAATCACAGAAAAACATTGAGTTGGGGGAAGTAGGGTTTGTCTGTTTCATATTTTATGTCTTTTGCTAGTCAGATGGGCCAGTCCAAAAGGTGGATAGGACATGGAGTCTCTTGTCATCAATCTGCCTAACAGGGTCTTATAAAGTCTGCAATGTATCGATGCAAAATTGCCAGGAATTTTTTTTCTTGTTCTGTTGGGACCAAGAATTCCTCTTTTCTCTCTTGCTAGAGAGGTGGTATTGTGTCCCCATAAAAAGATATGTTGAAATTCTAACCTTCATATCTTAGAATGTGACCTTATTTGTAAATGGGGTTGTTGCAGATATAATTACTTAAGTCAAGGTCATACTGCAGTGGTGTGGGCCCTAATCCCACATGAATGGTGGAACTTCTAAGAAGATGGCCATGTGAAGACACAGAGACCAAGGGTGAATGCCTTGTGATGACAGAGGCAGAGACCTGTGAGTGAAGTAATATCAAAGCTTGCTGGTGATACAGAAGCTAAGAGAAACGTCTGGGCCGTATTTTCCCCCAGTGTCTTCCAGAGAGCTTGGACCTGCTGACACCTTGACTGTTTGTTTATAGTCTCTGAAACTGTGAGACAATTATTTTCCACTGTTTTAAGTCACCCAGTTCATAGTACTTTGTTGTGGCAGCTCAAGGAAACTTATAAAAGGGATGTTCATTTTTTTCTGAATATTATGTTCCAATGACATCAGAGTTTATAAGGGCTCTGTACTTTAGAAGCCATACAGGCCTATAATAATACTGACTATATACTAAATGGTTATAGGAGTAAGGCCACTCAATCATTTGAAATTAAGAAAACTTTACTTTGTTTTCCTTTCCAATATAGCCCTCCAATCTTTTTCATTCTGATAACATTATTGTTTTTAAACATTATTTTTCCAGAATGGCCCCAACCAATGAATGTGTGTGACTTGAAATTCATAATTATGGTGGGAAATCACATAACTTGTTGAACATCAAATAATGCTTTGTTGAGTTGTCTGGGCCAATGAGTATCTCTCATGACAAGAGAAACTTCATTAGGAAAGAGTCCATGTTCACTTTTATTTTTCCAAAGGATTAAATTACTTTAGTAATAATGTTATAAAAGAAATGATAATGTATAACATATAGTGGGTACTTAACTGTAAGATATTTTTGAGTGCTTTTTGTGACATATTATGAATACACTTAAAAACTTATGTTAGTATTATAAGGCAGGTTCTATTATACCATTTTAGAATTTCAGAAATTGAGGCACAGTGGGTTTAAGTAACTTGCTCAAAGTCACTGATCTTAAAAGCAGCAGACCTGGGAACTGATCCAGGTGCTATGACTCCAGAGCCTAGAGTTGCATCCATTACATTGTTCTCTGTAATGAAACTGCCTGTGTATCAGTACATGAGATACAATAGGTTTGCTTTCATTGCTTAACCCAAAGGCCTTAGACTCCTGTGCACAGCAGGTCCTATGAAATTATCCGGCTTTGCTTTGAGACGAGTGCGACCTTGTCTCCCTATACTGAGGTGGACAAAAAGTGAATAATTCTAATGCTGGGTCAAACGTGTTTAGTCAATTTAATTAAACCCACTATGCTTATTATTCGTGCTCCTGAAATGGCTGTGAGCTAAAAGGTTATGGAGACTCTATAATAGTCCTATCTTATTGGTTTAATAAAATGGTGCTCTTGCAGGAGTCAAAGCTGATCCTGTGACTCAACAAGAGTGATGTGCTATTTTAGTTTACAGGTCATGTTAATCTGGCACTACTGATATGGAAATCTCTCATCTTGCATCATCTAGGGTATGTTAATCTAAGAAGGGGAGAGGGTAGAATTGGATATTACTTGTAATGGCCAACAATATAAATACCAATTAAAAACAGATTTAATACTGTGAAGGATGGTTTCTGAGCTGTAAGTATAAAAACACTCATTCCTGGAAACTTAGCCCTTCATTTCCAAAATCAATGTCAATATTTGTCTGAATTTTATGGTTGCTGAGTCTGAAGGAAACATATCCTGCTTTCATTTATCTTTCAAAAATGGAAGGAATGAAGTGTTTCTGTAACATAAAGAGAATTGCATACATATGTTCTCACTTGGGAGAAAAAAATCAAGGGGTGAAATTTTCAACCTGAGAAAACTCCACATAGAAGAATAAAAGCTCATCTATTTGACATGTGAAATATGAGGAACGTCTGGGAGTCCATGCATATAGAAGCTTAAAAAAATCCTACTTACATGAGATGTTTTATGTAAATTTAAAAAGGAAGGAAATTAAAATATGAGATCTTCTGTGGTATGTCTGTCTTACATCAACTGACATGAAGATTTTTGTCATGGGTGCCATGTTTTAATATCTCACTTGGGCCTGCCTCACAATGCATTCAGTGAGAAAAAAATATTACTGAATATAATACTGCCAGGGGGTCCTTCAATTACCTGCTGCTGTATATCACACCTCTTCAACATTTAGTGGCATAAAACAGCAAAGATTTATTGTTTTTGCAACCCAGTGATACTGACTGGGTTCAGCTGGGCAGTGCTTCCACACCATGTGCTAGTGCCAAAATCACCTGTATTTGCATTCAGCCAGGAGCTCAGGGAAGAGTGGAACTTCCAAGAAGACATTTCAAATCCAAGATTTGTCTATACATAGCCTCTCATTATTCACTAGTTGAACCCCAGTTTCTTTACAGGATGGCACCTGACCTCAAGAGGGGATGTTCTAAGAAAACAAGTCTCAGTTCACAGAAACCATTTGTCCTCTGCTTGTATCACTCTTGTTAACAGCAACTTTGCCAAAGTAAGTCAGAGGGCCAAGCCCAGGGTCAAGGTGGGTAAGGACTAAGCAAGGGCATGAATATAGGGAAGTTTGGCTCCTTGGGGGGGTCACCAATGTAGTGGTCTACCCCAAGGGAGAAACAATGACCCATCACACACAGAGTTTGACAAGTGACTAACTTCTCTCAACTTCTCTTCCTTTGGAGGAGGAGGCTCCCTCCTTTCTGCTCAGACTTTTAAAATAGGTCAGGAAGGCAGATGTCACCACTAAGGAGTCATAAAGTGGTGTGAGTATCTGATTGTATCTTTTTTTAAAATCCATATTTTATTTGTATTTCCTTATTTTTTTAAGATTTTTTTTGATGTGGACCATTTTTAAAGCCTTTATTGAATTTGTTACAATAATGCTTCTGTTTTATGTTTTGGTTTTTTGACTGCGAGACATGTGGGATTTTAGCTCCCTGACCAGGAATCGAACCCCTCTGATTGTATCTTAACATAATTTTATATAGAAAATAAATGAACTATGTCAAAAATATTTCAACTAAAATGATGGCATTTTGAATCTTTCTGTATCAGACTTGAAAGAAAGAAAGAACGAAAGAAAGAAAGAAAGAAAGAAAGAAAGAAAGAAAGAAAGAAAGAAAGAAAGAAAGAAAGCACAAAGAAAGGAAGGAAGGAAGGAAGGAAGGAAAGGGAGGTCTAATTAATTTGTAATTTTACAAGGAGACAGGGTGCTCATCTAATTTTGTCCATTTATCCCCTAATAATGTTTCCTCAAAGTTATCCATGTCCTAATCCCTGATCCCATTGATCTATTCCATTACATGGCAAAAGAGACTTTGCAGATGTTATTAAATTAAGGATTTTGCCATCAGAAGATTATCTTGGATTATAAGGTTGGCCTACTGTAATCACATAGTACATAGGAGGGCAAGGAAAGGCAGAAGAATCAGAGACAGAGGTGTGGTGATGGAAGCAGAGGGTCCAGATGACACAATTGCTGGCTTTGAAGATGGAGGAAAGATACTGAACCAAAAATAATGCAGGTATCTCTGGAGCCCAGGAAAGGCAAGACTCTCCCCTTGAGGTTCCGGAAGGAACCAGCCCTGCGGACACCTTGACTTTGGTTGTGTGAAGCGCTTTTTGAACTTCTGGCTTCCAGAACTTTAAATAACAAATTTGTGTTGTTATAAGGCACTAAATATGGGGTAATTTGTTACAGCAGCGATAAGAAACTAATTCAATCCCCTTGGAACAATCAGTTTAATGATAATCTGGAGAGAGGTATTGATATTGAGCTGGAAACAGTACTGAGTTAAGTATCCAGCATGTGCCTCAAACAAATTAATTCATGGAAAATAAGAAGTTTAGAGATATAGAGGAGAGCTGGAGAACTCAGGCATCCTTCTCAGGAGAGTTCTTGCAGCAGGGGATTGAGAGAAAGACAGAGGCAATCTATGAAGAGATAAGGTGTGAGAAATTAAAAGTGCCTAACAACAAGACTCAGTTCAAATATATAGCCCAGAGAAACTACAGAGCGATAAGGATACAGAGAACATCCTATGAGACCAGGAACAATAGACACATAGCTGTGAAGCAATGATCATCTAGCCAAAGGTGGATTTCCCAATAGCAACAAGAAAAGTTCTTGGGAAATAATTTGGCGTGAAGCAAAAAGTAAACACAAAGGAAGAAATGGTATGAAAATATAGTTTAGTAGAGATTTTAATAAAATTATTTCATAATCCTAACCATTGAATTAAAACAGATACAAAGTTTTAAAATTATTAAGTTTATTATGTTAAAATAGAGGTGAATTAAAATTCATTTTATAAAAAATAGGAGGAATTAAGAGAAAAGACAAATCAAGCTGAGCTTGTCTTATTTATGAGAAACACAGATAATTCACATAACTGTGCGTATCTTTAGCCCTTAGGAAAATGTAAAATACATATGGAATTTTGTAAGTAGCATTTAAAATCATTTTTGCATATGATAATTTAATGATGGTCTAAGGCAACACTTTAGTTCCCTTTGGAGGGAAACAATACTGGGCTGTTGCCATAGGTCATAGCAAAATAGAATCCAAATGACCCAAATCCGTTTCATCCAGTAAATATTTACTAAATGCCACGTGTATGTCAGACACTTTATTGTAGTTGGAGATAGAGGAAAGAGTTGCCACCATGTGTCAGTTAGAAGGAGAAATAAATACACTAATATGATACATAATATCATGGTATGATGGGACAAGATAATAGATAATGCTATGTACCCTGAAGAAAAATGAAGCAGGTTTAAATGCTAGGGGATGCTTGAGTGTGTTACTTTGTACAGGGTATTCAGGAACATTCTGTCTGGGGGCGACATTTTAGCACATACCAAGATGAAGTGATAGGAAGAATATAGGGATGCTTCTGAGAAAATAAACATTACTAGGAGAAGAAATAGAATTGTGTGAGCCCTGAGGTGGAAGTAAACTTGCCAATTTCAGTAGAAGCCAGATCAGTGTGGAGGAGTGGAATTGAAATGTGAGCAAGCCCCCATGTCCTTTTCTTTTGTAGTAAAAGGTTGACTCAAGAGTGAATGATGGGAAATGTAAAGATGTATCAATAGAAACAAAGAAGAGCTGTTGGGCTGGGGAACTGGTAACAATTAAGACTATAAATCTGCCACATCACGGAATCACTGAACCCCCAGTTTTTGGAAAGATACAGATAAAGGCCTGATACATATTCCTAAGCTGTTTTTACAGGAAGCACACCCTCACCAGATGGAGATGGCAGACCTTAAGCACATGGACCCTAGGCTGGTTAGAACCAGAAAGCTTGGAACTTCACCTTGATGCCAACCAATCCGAGAATTGTCCATGAGCTGATCACGCCCTGCTCCTTGAACACTGTAGACTCCTCACTAACCCCTCCAGCGTGGGTCACGCAGTCTTGAGAGCATTAGCCCGCTGTGGCCCCCTTTGCCTGGAAAAGTAATAAAGCTACTCTTTTCTACTTCACCTAAAGCTCTGTATCCGCGTTTCTATTAGGCACTGGTGAACAGAGTCTGAGTTTTGGCAACAGTGTGAGAGAGGGGAAGTGTGGTGGGAGATGAGCTGGGGCTCTGGCTATGGCCCAGGTCCAATGGTTGGGCTCCCTTTGGGTTTTTTTTTACATTTTCATCTGTATGAGAAGGGGAAGGCACTGGAGGGTTTTGAGCAGGGCAGTGATGTGCCAGGGGGTTGTAAATATTTTACCCTGGAAAGCTATCACCTTGGATGACTCACAGAGTTCCTGTTTTTCTGGGGAGTCTCAGACGAGCCCCCCTCCTTCAAGACTCAGACTCTGTCTCCCATCACCGCCCAACCAGATAAATTCTAAACCCTACTACCTAGGTATCCCCAGAGGGCTTCTAAGATAACAATGGCTTTGCTAACAAAAAGCTCTCTAAGAATTATACTCTGAATGTGCCTCTGATTTCCGAAAAGTTTTCTTAATTTATGGAAAGCTCAACCATATATTTAAGAATCTACATGCAGAGTATAGATTCTTTTATCACAGAGTGTAGCAGTCATCTCAGTGCTGGATAGGCTGAGGAAAACCTGTAAAACAGATCCCTGTTTCCCTCATTCATGCAATGAAAGGAGTTCAGTCAAGAATATAAACTATTACTTCCATTTCACTCTTGCTGGGAACATTTTGTTAGACGTTATTTTATTTGCACAATTCTTTCCTACTTGACTATAATGAGAATGGTTCAATTTTCTCTTACAATGTAAATCATCTTTATCTTTGAATTTTTTTGCTTTTGCTTTGGATTGTCTCATAATTAATTTGTCCAACACTATATTTACTGTATAAGTGAAAGCCATTGGACTAGAGAAGAGAGGCTATTGGTGAACAGGAAAGACAGCAGCCTCTATCCTCACTCCCCTTACAGTCTAAGGGCAGAAACGCACATGATCACAAGGTGATTAATTGTTGGATCCTGAGAGAGAGTTTGATGGACCTGCCCAGGCCAAGTTGTTCAGGAGGGCTGACCTGAGGAGGTGAGTGGTAAAGTGACAAAATGAAAAAAAATAATTAAGGAATGTCAAATAAAATGGTGATGGTAGTTAGGGAAAAACAGGTTGGGATATTAGGAATTGAAACCAGGCTAGTGCATTGGTAGCAGAGAGATCTGTGGGTGTGGGGTAGAGACTTTGGATCTAGAGCATCTGCTGTAAAGGTAAGATAGAGTATGACATGGACAGAGTCATATGAACGTGTTGTCAGTGGAAAAACTTGTGTCTTAACATTTAAATAAATTGAACATTTTCCACTTTTCTAATCTGTTTTAAAAAACATAAAGAATTTTTATGTACACATTTTTATTTTTTAAAGCAACTTTCAACATTTTTATTTTTTAAAGTAACTTTCCATTTTTTCAACATAACAAGATGAATATTTACTTCTAAATTTTTGTAAAATACTCTATAATAGTGTATTTTATGAAAAAATGTGTATCATTATTCAGTCTTTCATTTCAATCCTCATATCTTTGTGAATTATCATTCCAGATAAAATAGTCACTGGGGAAAATGTGCCACATTAAAATAACCAGACTAGTATATATCAAAAGGGTTAAACCAAGATTTTACAAATGTAATCATATTCAGTGCTTTTATTTCCATTAAAAATGAGATTGTTAGGGGCTTCCCTGGTGGCACAGTGGTTGAGAGTCCGCCTGCTGATGCAGGGGACACGGGTTCATGCCCCGGTCTGGGAAGATCCCACATGCCGCAGAGCGACTGGGTCCGTGAGCCATGACCGCTAAGCCTGCGCGTCCGGAGCCTGTGCTCTGTTCGCAACGGGAGAGGCCACAACAGTGAGAGGCCCGCGTACCGCCAAAAAAAATAAAAAATAAAAAGATTGTTAAAGTATTGCTTTAGTGTCGAGTGTTTATAACATTACTAAATTGTAAAATAAAATGAAATATGCTTTTGCTGTTAGAAATAGATTTTGTATGCTTTTTATAATTTACATAATACATCAGAGCAATGGTTCATGCATATATATCTAACATATTTATGTGTATGTATGTATCTATACCAAGGAACAAGGAAATATAAGGTAGATGGATTTTACATGATTTAAATTATCGTGCATACAGATATGCTCAAAGGAACAGAATCCACTGAATTTGGGCAATGATGTTCTCTTGGGGAGTAACTGGAAATGAGTCTCTGCCTTTAATGGTGTCAGAAACAGTGCCCAGTGTCCCTCTTCTGTGGCTGGACTCTCAGCAGTAGTGGAGGTCCCGATGTGCTGCACTTCACCTGGCCCTCTGCAGCACAAGGACTCTATTTTGCCCCCTAGCCATATGTTTCAGTATGTCTCTATCACTGTGGAAGCCAAACTCTGATATGCTTCATAAAGTTCTGGATGAACTTGCAGAATGTGAATTCAAAAATTAATGAACATGGATTAACACTCTCCCTGGTCAGTCTTTGTTTATGGGCTTAACACATTAGACCTCTGACCCTTTCAAACCATTTTCATTGCATTATTGTAAACCCCTGACCCAGAAAGGTGCAGTGCAATTGGATAATGCACCATAATAAATAACACCATTGTCCTAGCCATCATTTACCTAGTCTAAGTATGGGAAACTCTGGGGCTGTGTATAAATAGAAGCTTACCAAATTAAATGTCAGTCCAAATTGTATTCTGACATCAGATTGAAATATTGTATTTAAAGTGATTACAGAATACAGAAAAATGCCCTTTAACATTTAAAATTAATAATGTAACAAAATGAAATTAGGTAGAAAGTAGGCAAACTTTTTAAATAGGATGCTGACGTAATATCTTTTTTTCTTGGTTTCTAGGGACTGGGAAGAGGAGGAAAAAAATACACATAACTGCATAGAAAGAAAAATTGGAAAAAGACACATTTGAATCTAGACAATTATGCTGAAGTGAACAACAAACCGTCTTCATGTACAAGAATGAAATTGGTTGGTCACACAGGCCTTATGTAAACCTTGCAAAGAATGCTGAAGTCAGGACTATTTGGTTAGTTTTTATATGACTATTCCAGGAATTTCCATAAGTCCACAGTTTCATCCAGGACCTATTGGGATTTGTAGCTTATTTGAATTTCAACAAGTTAATTGTTCAAGTTCCCTGAGGATTTATTTATGCTTGTTCTTGTGGTGATGGTAATATAGAATGGGTTATGTAATCATAGTGATGGGTAAGAAAAAATGTCCAACTAAATAGGACTATCTAATGGAATGACTTATGTTAACATCCTCAGCTTTATTCTGTTCACCGTCGTTATCAAATCATAGATGGTATAGATGACATGCTTATCCAATTATAGGAGGCCCGACTGGAACGTACACCTTAAAATACCTAAACAAGGTGCAAGGGTATTTTTCACGCTGAGTAAGCTTTGATTTTTTTTTTAACAGAATGCCCCTTGCTCCCTAGAAAAAGCACTACACAACCCTAAATATCATCCAAGTTTCATAAGCAGAAAAAAAAAGAGCTATATGAAAAGGACTCAGTGCAGCAGAAACCATCTGGGCAATTATTTGCCTGGCTAACTCCTTGATCTCACATTGAATTAATTGTACCATAGATTTCAGAGTAAGAGCGATAATTCATTTATCACAAGATGGCTTCTAAGTGAAAAGGTTGAAGAAGACAGTTAATGTTGTTAAGGCATATATTCAGTACCATAATCACATAAATTTATGTGAGTTCAATCATTATTAAAACTTTCTAATTAATTCTTATTCTTACTCAATAAAAATAATAACTTCTTATTCTTAGAAAATATTTGTTTCTATGTTTGCATTGCTTTATGTTATTGACATAATGGGCCATCTAATTTGGTACCCTGAGAGCATGATTTCTAAATTTCACATTTGTACTGTTGTTAAATTTTGGTTGTTTTTAAAATAAGAATTTCTAACTGGAAGCATCAAACACTTGAAGAAAAAGGTTGTGAATAAGACTGCTTGTTTCCCTCCATATTCCTCTTCATGTATAAAGTACTCTATACGTGACTGTTCAGTTCTGAACTACCTATTTTAAGATGCTGCAGAGAAAATGAAAATTTCATTTTACCCTTCATAAGAAGTTATCAAATTTTTCCAAAACTTGGCTGAATATCAAAACATATAGTATTTCCTTTAGTCACAACTAAATAATTGTTTTCTAAGTTTTTGTTGTAAAAGAGAACATCAAACTTGCTAACATTTTTTTTTCTTCCATGTGGCTTGCTGTAAAAGAAGGGTGCTAGTTTTCTGCTCGTAAAACAAGTCACTGCTAAGTCAGTTGGGGGGGGGGGGGTAAGGGCAGTTATTTAACAGTGTCTGTAGGTCCCAGGTCCAGGCACAGGGTGTTTAGACTCTCCACAGGGTTTTAAAGTTTGAGACCAAGGTGCCTGCAGGCTGTGTTATCTGGAGCATGACGTGCTCTTCCTGGCTCATTCAGGTTGCTGGAAGAATTCAATTCCTTGCAATTGTAGAATTGAGATCCTTGCTTTCTTGCTGGCTGTTGGCTGTGGGGATGTTTTTATTTTTTAGAGGCTAAACAGGTTCTAGACAAATGGCCTTCTTACAAAGTCGCAGCTCACCTCTTGAAAGCAAGCAGGAAAGTGTGACCCTAGTCTCCTAAAATGGAGTCATATAATAGAACAGGAGCAACTATCCCATCATCTCTGTCTTGCTGTGTAACCTTGTCAAAGGGTGCTGTCCTATCATGTCTGCAGTTCTTGACACACTCAAAGGGAGGGGCAGATACACTGGTGGACTAGGATCTTGGCGGACATTTAAGAAATCTGCCTACCGCGAGATTTTGTTTGAAAACTCCCATTCTCTATGGAAATTTAGAGACTCTATTTTCCAGTTTTTTCACATGTTTATTCATTCCTTTAGTAAAGACTTAAGGTTGCCTCTTATGCTGCAGTGCAATTCCGACCCTAACTACCAAGAGACACATAGGGCAAAATTTGGGAGGGTATCAAACTCAGACCTTTTGAATCCTGTCCCCATAAGGACACTCTGATGGGGGTCCCCATCAGAACACTCACTCTTCTGGTATATGGATGTGTTCATCAACCTGTAAGCTCACACAAGCATCAATGTTTTTAAGTGGGGCTTCATTTTGCAGGCATGACCTAGTGAAACATTAGCCATGTGCTTGAACCCAATCTTTATCCCCTCCTTTCCCAGTTCGTTGGGCCAATGTCATGTGACTCAAAGCCCCAGTTCTCTAATCACAGGATTAGTCTTTATGGCATGAGAAGTTTCCATCTTTGAGTCATCTCCTTAGCATAAACTCAGGTATTTTCCAAGGATTTTCGATACATAACAAAGACACTCCTACAGCTTGGGAAAGTGGAGATTTTGGTGGAATATAGAGATGATCGGAACTCTGTAGACCTTCTTTAACAGATGTAGAAACCAAAGCCCAGTGGGGCCAAGCTACCAGCCTGATATCACATAGTGACAGGGTAATGACATAAATTTGTTATCTAACCCAGGGCATTTCTGAGAGTGAAAGGGGCTCTAGTAATAATTATGTTGGGACAATAGGTGTGGTGTCCTATGGTGTAAGAACAAACTCACAATTCTTTTTCCTTTTATGGGTTGGGGGAGGAGGAGGAACATGCAACAGCATAATTGAGATATAATTCACATACAATACAATTTACCCATTTATAGTGTAAAATTCTATGATTTTTAGTCAGTTCACAGAATCATCACAATCAGTTTTAGAACATTTTCATCACTCCTAGAAGAAACCTTGTAACCTTAGCAAGTATTCTCCTACTGTCTTTCCAAGTTCTCTAGTCCCAGGCAACCACGATTCTCCTTTCTATATAGATTGACCTATTCTGGACATTTCATGTATATGAAATTATACAATACGTGGCCTTTTGTGACTAGCTTTTTTTCACTTACCATAGTGTTTTCTAAGATCATCCATATTGAACATGTATCAGTACTTCAGTTTTTGGGTTTTTTTATAGCTTAATAATGTTTCATTCTATGGATGTACCACCTTTGTTTATCCATTCATCATTTGCTGGATATTTGAGTTGTTTCTACTTTGGGGTATAGTGAAAGATCCTGCTATGAACATATTTGTGCACGGTTTGGTGTATACCTATGTTTGCTGTTAGGAATATACATATGAGTGGAATTGCTGGGTTCTATAGTAACTCTATGTTTAACTTTTGGGGGAAATTTAAATGTTCAGAATCTCCCTCCAAGAGTTCCCTGGGAAATATCAGATCACTTTTTTTTCTTTTCTTTTCTTTTCTCTTTTTATTTTTTATACAACAGCCTCTGGTGTGCCATTAACTGATCTAGGCTCTAAGACTATTATGGTAAACATGGTACACAGTGTTTTTTCCCTCACAAGGTAACATCTGATTAGAGAATAGCAAGAATTAAACAAGTCCTTTAAAAAGAAGTGTTATGAATGGAATAAAGAAAAAGATAAGCTATGAAAACACATATTAGGGGAAACCTTAACTCTTCAAGAGGACAGAGAAAGCTATCCTCGAGAAGTGAGATATAAGCTAAGGTTAAAGAATAATAGAGTAATAAAGAACAAGGTCACATGGGAGTGTTTCAGTAAATAAATCACCATGTATAAAGCTTGCATGCAAGATAAAGCATAGAGCAAAAGAGAAAATGAAACAGCAGCACCTATTAAATACACAGTTTGAAGGTCAGAGTTGTTAGATGTAGCTTGGATAGTTAAGAAGGCAAAAAACAAAAAAACACCATGGAGAATTTTATGAGACAGTGAAGGAATTAATAGTTTAACACAGAAAATAGCATCTCACTGAAGGATTTTCAGTGATAGCCTGATCACCAATGTGGTCTTTGAAACCTCCTCTAGCTCCCAAGAGGAAACGGGGGTGAGGAGGAGAAGACATGAAGTTCATAAGTCTGTTCTAGCCCTGGTGAGAAATGGCATGGGCTGTTCTGTCTGTGGTTCTGGCAGCACAGGTAAAAAGAGGTGACTATACCAGAAAGGTATGTAAAAATAAATCTAATGGACAGTCATGATGAGTAAAATTAAAGATATGCAAGGAGAGGGAGGAAACCAGTATGACTCCCCTTTTCTGGTCTAAGAGCTAGGAGTGGATGGGGGACTGTTGCAGGAGACATTTAAGGACACAGAATATGAACTCAAGTTGGAAATGCTGAGTTGGGGTATTTTCTGAGTACCCATGTAACAATATTGGTAGAAACCTTGTTAAATCACAGGAGAAAAATGAGCAACATGAGATTGGGGTGAATCATCAGCATATACATGACTATGAAAGTCTCTGGAATTGAACTCATAAAGAAAGAATGAAAGAAGTGAATCTAAGAAAGAGTCCTAAAATATGCTAAAATAGAAGAGCAAAAAGAAGGAAAGCCCTCAAAGTTGATTCGGAAACAGTACCCAGAGAGGTAGGAGGAAACTCAGAGAGTGTGGTATCATGAAAGTGTTTAAGGATGTTTAAACCAAATATTTAGGTAAGATTAACTGAATCTATGAGATTGATTTGTTTGACTTGTGGACTCTATGCTGATACATTTAACTGAAAATTATTATTCTTGTCCTGGGGCAGGAAAATTGATGATAATAAAGAAGTATAAAAATCAATGGTCTAGGGGCTTCCCTGGTGGCACAGTGGTAGGGAGTCCACCTGCCGGTGTGGGGGACACAGTTTCGAGCCCTGGTCAGGGAAGATCCCACAAGCCACGGAGCAACTAGGCCCATGCACCACAACTACTGAGCCTGTGCTCTGGAGCCCGTGAGCCACAACTACTGAAGCCTGTGTGCCACAGCTACTGAAGCCCACGCACCTAGAGCCTGTGCTCCACAGCAAGAGAGGCCACTGCAATAAGAAGCCCGTGTACAACAACGAAGAGTAGCCCCCACTCTCAGCAACCAGAGAAAATCCGCATGCAGCAGCAAAGACCCAATGCAGCCAAAAATTAAATAAATGAATAAATAAAAAAAAATCAATGGTCTATTTTTGTTATTTGTTAATGAGAATGAAAAAGAGGCCAACAAGACAGATAATACATGGAGAAAGAATAGAAAACAAGAAAGGAAGGATGTTACTCCCACAAAGCTATTACTTATTGACTACATGGCTATATGACACCTACAGTTCATCTCTTCTTAATGATGTTTCAAACTCTGATAAGTAATGGGAGGATTTTTGAACCAGAAGTTGATATATGCACTAAAGAGCTATATGCATCTACTAATATCTGAAGAAAGCAAAGGGAAAATGATTTTCACATATAAAGTGAATAGAAGTGGGCTTAACTTGAGATAAACCTTGTCTGTGTTGAGTGGCAGAACATAGCTAATTGCATGATGACCAGACTGTAGCCATGACATAAGTTGTTTCATCGTGAGCAGTACTAAATCTATGGCTAGCACAATTCCAAGAACTGGCCTCAAGAGGATGGAATTAACACTATTGCTCATAATAATCTACATCTTTGTTGGTATCAAAAAATTGTAGCTTGTTCTGCTTGTTTATGCAAACAGCCAACTACAACTATCAGCAAAGAGAAGCTACAAGTCAACATATTCCACCCTAAGAATACAGCACCCTATGTCAGCATGAATATACAGAAGACAGACCTTCGCCCATAATCCATAGAAATGGAATGATGCCCTGATAAGTGGGGATTTGTAAGCAGCTCTTGGTAGGAAGGAGCTCTCTGCCGGAGGCCCCTTTTGTCTTGTTACTAACCTTAAGCCAGGTGCCCCCATGCTCTATTCATCCCAGGCCCTACCTTAGCACACCTTTCAGATCTTTTGATCACACAATAGCTTGCCTAATCTGTTGGTTCTTTCTGTAGATCAAAGTAGAAATGAAGAATACATAACAGATAGCCAGATCTCTTTGCTAGCTCTCCCTTCAATAATTTTGTGAACAAAGTGTGTGAACAAGATAGCATTTAAATAAAGATACAAAAAGTCAACCATCCTGCACACATTGGGGAATGACAATGACTCTGACCCCCCATCTCAATGATTAACTGAGATTACTTCCCTTTTTCTCTTTAAAAACTTTCATGTCTGAGCAGAATCTTGGGAGGTGATTTTTGGGGGACACTGAGTCTACCATTCCCCCCCCACAGATTGCTGGCATTCTGATTGAAAGCAACTTTCCGTTCTACCTCTCAATATTGCCCCTCTCAAATACTGAGTTTTGAGTGGTGAGCAGCCGGACCTGATTTGGTAACAGAATTATTATGTGTTTTTCCTCTTGCTCTCAGCTCTGTTTGCATTCATGTTTTAACACCAGATAATATGGATCTTTGTTAGTTATAGTATAATACACATATAGGCGTATTAACATCAAATGTGGGATAAAAACACAAATAATTGGATTTAGGAGAAAGAATCCAAGGGATAAGAATAGTAGAGAATTTCAGAAGACCACTACCCACTTAATATACAGAAGAAATGGATTCACAGTGCAAGAGATGTATCCAATGCCAAGGGCATGATATGGCCCTAAAGTACAAAATTTCTTTTAACTGATCTAGCTGCTTCTGAGAAAAAAAAAAAAAAGTATGTACTTGTACTATATAGAAAATGGGTCATTATTTGCTACAGAGTCCTCAGTAAGCAATAATGATTTCTTTTTTCTTAATTCATTGTATTGAAGTATAATTGATTTACAATGTTGTGTTAACTTCAGCTGTACAGCAAAGTGATTCAGTTATAAGTATATATACATTCTTTTTCATATTCTTCTCCATTATGGTTTATCACAGGATATTTAATATAGTTTCCTGTGCTATACAGTAAGACTTTGTGGTTTATCCATTCTATGTATAATATCAATAGTTTGCATCTGCTAATCCCAAACTCCCAATCCATCACTCCCTGACCTCCCTTTCCCCTTGGCAACAACAAGTCTGTCCTCTATGTCTGTGAGTCTGTTTCTGTTTCATAGATAAGATCATTTGTGTCATATTTTAGATTCCACATATAAGTGATATCATATGATATTTCCCCTTCTCTTTCTGACTTACTTAATTTAGTATGATAATCTCTAGGTCCACTGGAGTAGCTGGTGGGATTTTTCTTAGACTTTTGTTGTTAACATCTCTGGTCTACAGATGCTATTCTCAGTCTTCATCCCAGGTAAATGTTCTCCATACAATCTGCCTCTCCACCTGAGGTCTGTGTCTCTCTTGCCTGTGACTAGATTTTAATCTTGCCAAACAAAGCATGAAACCTGTCTCGCCACATCTGCACCTAACTCTTGACTTGTCCCCTAGTTTTCTAGACCACAGCCAACATACATTAACACAGGGTCATATCTGCCCCACTTCTAGACTTGTGTCTCAAAGCCAGGAATTGAGTTGCAAGAAGTCTCTGGAAGGTGTAAAATTTATTTTTATCCCTCTTGGAAAATATAAAGGTTGAGGCTGAGAAAAGGATCTGCTTGTTAATCATGTAATCACAGTTAACACAGATATCCGCGACTGAAACAGCTGTGCAAATTGTTAGAGCCACGTGCCATTAAATCCCATAGAGCATCTGTGCTCCTCTGTGCCACATACAGTGCATTTGTCATTTCTAATCTCACAATAATGCACAAAGAGAGGGATTATTAATCTCTTCCAACAGAAAAAGAAATTGATGGTGGTAGAGGTTTAGTACCTTCTCAAACTGAAGGGTGCTTGGATACCACTACTCCATGGCTCTCTTAGCCATTTAAGCAACTATGTTCACATGATTAATATCCTATGACAATTGGATAAACTAATAATGTTTTAACTAATATAAAGAGAACAGAAATGATATATTATTTCAAAATGATATTAGAGTTTATACTCTGTAACCTCCTATCGTGTTAGATTGCCCCAAAGAGAGTATATATAGGAAAGTAAACCTCCACAATGACTATTACCACTGGAAGAAAATCAGTAGCTGTGGTGTATGACCCCGTACTGAATGCCACAAGCCCATAGTCTTTTTCTTGCCATGTTTTATTTCTTAATAATTTGTAAAAATAATTTTCTTAGTCATTCTGTGCTTATATAATAAATATGCCTAGTGAAAGCAATTTGGCTATATGAACTTTCTTAAGGATATATATTAATCTCAATCATAAACTTTACTGGGTGTCATAATAATGTGTCTGACAACTCATTCTTATTGCTTCCCAGGTATTTTAATGAAAAAGCAGAAATGACAAATGATAATAGACAAAGAATTGAAGTTAAATGTGCCGTAAATTGTTACCAACATTGGGATTTTCCTCATAATTTAAAGAAAAACAATAATAAATATGATATATATGAAGATCTTATTCTTGCTCAATATCTTTGCTTTAGAATGTATTAATTTGAAAAATAAACCTCTAAATATACTCATAAATTATTCTGCCTTAAAAAGTGTCCTTGATCCAGTATGCCCTTTATAAATGATTCAGTATAGTGTTGATTACCTTAAAGGCAGCTGGAAAGATGAGGAGGTTCTCTTATCTCCATGGGACAGGATTTATAGCTCTGATGTCCTGAAACCGGCAGAGTGGCTTTCTTGAGGGATATAACAAATAAGATAGTGCCACTGGCATTTTTCCATGAGATGCATACAATTATAAAGTTATCCATCTCAAGATCCAGATTTTTGAGTTTTATGACCAATACAAAAAATGGAGAGTTTAAGGAAATACTGTACAGCTAATGTCTCATTTATTCTAGACAAGTCTCATTACTCTTAGTTTTTCCATTGATCTGATCAAAGGTACAAAACAACATTGTACTTTCATCAAATCCCTATTTACATGGTAAGCACCTTGGTAAATCCAGTGGCTTGTGTTCACCAAAGGAATTTCCTTGGACATTTTTTTGACCATCTGTGTGTAATATTCTAATTACATTATTTTATTTTTATTATATTTAAAGCTGCTTAATAGCTTATAGCTAACATTTGGAATGCATCTACATTTAACTTCAGCCAATTTGAAACACTAATAGAAATAGGAATTGAAATTTTCTGGAATATGTTCAAATCATGTAATTACCTTAGATTGGTCAAACAATTTTATTTATTTACTTATTTATGTTTATTTATAAAAATTGAAGTATAGTTGATTTACAATATATTCATTTCAGGTGTACAATACAGTGTTTAAAAATTTTTGTAGATTATCCTCCATTTAAAGTTATTACAAAATGATGCTTATATTCCTTGTGCTGTACAATATATTCTTGTAGGTTATCTATTTTATGCATAGTAGTTTGTATCACTAAATCTCATACCCCTATCTTGCCCCTCCCTCTTTCCCTATCCCCCCGGTACTTATTGTTTTCTATATCTGTGAGTTTGTTTCTGTTTATTTTGTATGCTCATTTGTTTTATTTTTAGATTTCACATGTAAGTAATAACATAAAATATTCATCTTTCTCTGTCTGACATATTTCACTAATCATAATACTCTCTAGGTCCATCCATGTTGTTGCAAATGGCAGAATTTCATTATTTTTGTGGCTGAGTAATGTATATATATATATATATATATATATGTATAAAATACAGAAGATATGGTGTGTATATATATATATATATATATATCTTTTTTATCTATTCATCAGCTGATGGACATGTAGGTTGCTTCCATATTCTGGCTATTGTAAATAATACTGCAATGAACATTGGGGTGCATGTAACTTTTCAAAGTAGTGTTTTTGTTTTCTTCAACTATATACCCAGGAGTGTAATTGCTGGATCATATTATAGTTCTATTTTTAGTTTTTTGAGGAACCTCCATGCTGTTTTCCATTGTGGCTGCACCTACTTATATTCGCACCAACAGTGCACAGTGTTCTGTTTTCTCCACATCCTTGCCAACATTTGAAAACATTTAAGCATATTTTATTATCTACATTTTCTACGCTTTGCTATATGTAACCAAAGCAATAGTATATACTACCTTCTATGAGGATGGGGGAAATCATTCTTATTTTACATTTTAAATGATTTCTATTGAGCTTATGTGACTTTTTGTTTATTTATTTCTTAACTCATAGTTGATAATTCAGGCCATCTTTTATTATTTTTTATACTTTCAATGAAAGTTCTGGTACATTTCATGAAAGAAAAAAGCACTTCAATTTTGGTCAACGCAGAATAGAAGAAAATGAGCAAGAGAAGTTTGTTGATCATTAAAATAATGATGACCATTTTATTTGACCATTTGAAATGATAAAATAAATATTATCAAAAGAAAAATACATCTCGAAGAAGATCAGTTTTCAGAGACTGTGTAATGTTATGGAGCTAAATAATATCTATAAATATTTTCATTTCTAATTGTGATTGAATGTACCTTGGACACAATTCAATCATTAAAACTACATACTATTAAAGTAATTTCTGAAAAATTATTTTCCCTCTACTATATTTTTACCTAAAGAATAATGCTTATGATATTTTTGTATTTCCAAACCTAAAAACTACTTATCATAATTCAGAACTCAAGAAATGTTTGTGAAATAATTATTTATTATAAAAATCAAGTGGAGTAATGTTAAGGATTGGTTCAAGAAAATCTGCTATTTTCAGGGTATTTGTACTTATTTATTTGTCTCCCTCCCTTCCTCCTTCTTTTTCTCTCTCTCTCCCTCTTACTTTCTTTTTTCTTTCTCTCTCTCCCCCTTTCTTTCTTTCTTTCTTTCTTCTTTCTTTCTTTCTTCTTTCTTTCTTTCTTTCTTTCTTTCTTTCTTTCTTTCTTTCTTTCTTTCTCTCTTTCTTTCTCTCTTTCTTTCTTTCTTCTTTCTTTCTTTCTTTCTTTCTTTCTTTCTTTCTTTCTTTCTTTCTTTCTTTCTTTCTTTCTTTCTTTCTTTCCTTCTTTCCTTTCTTCATCCTATTTACTTTAGTAATAATCACGCTGTATCTATGCTCCAACTTATAAACTATTACTTTGAAGAAGACATACATATCAACTTGCATATTTCTACCCTACTCCATCCCACAATTTTTTCTTATGTTGGAAAATAAGAGAACCAAAGAGAACCAAAATCATAACTAATATTTATTATTATATATAATACATATAATATTAAACACACACACTTACATATTTACAAATCGTATTGCAGGAATTGAGAGGAGGGAATCCTCACCAGCCAGAGACTGGGAACCAGCACCTACCATTTCCTCCTACATATAAATGGCAGGTTTCCTTGTATACCTGTCAAATCTACCTGTACAGTTTGTTCTCGGGTTAACAGTGAGGTGGGCCCTTGTGATACTACAAGGTGAAGATGAGACCCAATGATTCAGCAAGGGAAAGGAAAGTGGATATTGCCATTAGTTAGAAAACTTCACAAAGGCCATTGGGGAGGTTTAATGATGATATATATTTACAAGAAGTTCCAACATCTGTCTAGTAAAACTTGTAGGATCTGCAAAAGGATTACTGAATTTTCCTAGGAATTTGAAATATAGAATATCTTTACAGGGATATACAGTAAGTGTAGAGGAAGGTAAAAAATAAGAATGTCTTAGATGGTTCAAATATTTCAATTTTAAGATTATGTGACATCTTTTTTTTTTAATTTTGTACTGAGAGGCTAATTTCCTTATCAACTTCTATATCAAATAAATAGTATCAACAATTTTGCATTTTATTCATTTGAGTGAGATATATATATATATGTATATTCATATATATGTGTGTGTGTTGTTATTTTGAGCAGTTCTGTTATAAATATTCTATTATTATCTGTTACAAATGTGCAATAATATTTCTTAAATATTCAAGTAGGAACGGCATGTTGTTTTACATTGTCTCTGAATTTCAATTTCACTAGATAATGGCAAAAATTTATGTATAAATTTATGTATAAATTCCACACTCTATCTCATACATAGTTTTAATAAACATTTTTATTTTTGCATTTTAATGAGGGCAAAGAGAATTACATTATGTGTTTATTTTCTTTGATTTCATTGAAAAAATGTTTTTATTTTTTTAATAAAAATATATAATTATATATATTTAAGGTCTACTGCATGATGTTCTGATATACATATACATGATGAAGTGATTGGTATAGTCAACCTAATTAATGCATCCTTCTTCTCATATAATTAACTTTTTTTTCCCTTTGTTTGTGTGACCTCAGGTTCATTTCCTTAGTAAATTTCCAGTATTATAATATAGCATTATTAACTTTAGTCACCATGCTGTACTATGATCTCTAGAACTTATCCATCCTACATGATTGCAGCTTTGTACCCATGGACCAACATCTGATTTCACTCACTTCCTCATTCCTGGTAACCTCCCTTCTACTCTCTGCTTCTATGCATTCTACTCTTTTAGTTCCACATATAAATGAAATCATGCAGTATGTTTCTTTCTGCATCTGACTTATTTCGCTTAGCATAGTGTCCTCTAGGTCCTTCTATGTTGATAGAAATTGCAGGATTTCCTTTTTAAAGCTGAATAACAATCTATGATGTCATACACATATAGCACAATTTTTTATTCACACAACCGTCAGTGGACGCTTAGGTTGCTTCCTTGTCTTGGTTATTGTGAAAAATACCTTTGGAATTTTGATAGAGATTGCATTGAATCTTTAGATAGCCTTGGGTAGTATGGATATTTTAACAATATTAATTCTTCAAATTTATGAATGTAGACCATCTTTCTATTTATTTTGTGTTCTTCAATTTCTTTTATCTGTGTTTCATAGTTTCAGTGTAGAGATCTTTCATCTTGGTTAAATTTATTCATAAGTACTTCATTCTACTTGATACTATTTTAAATAAAATTGTTTTCTTGATTTCCTTTTCAAATACATTATTGTTGGTGTAAAGAATTGCTACTCATTTATGTATAATGATTTTTAATTTTGTATCCTGAAGTTTTACTAAATTTTTTATTAGTTCTAACAGCTTTTTATTGGAATCTTTAGGATTTTCTATGTATAATATCATGGCATCTGGAAACAGAGGCAAATTTACTTCTTCCTTTCTGATTTGGATGCTTTCTCTGGCCTACTTTCTCTGGCTAAGACTTCTGGTACTATGTTGAATTAAGGTGTTAGGAGTGGTCATCCTTGTCTTGTTCCTAACCTTAGAGGAAAAGCTTTTAATTTTTCTCCACTGATTATGGTTTTAGATGTGGGCTTTTTATAAATGGTCTTTAGTGTGTTGAGGTAAGTTCTCTCTTTACCTATTTTTTAAGAAAAATATTTTTTTAATTGCCTTATGTGTGCATTGATAATAAGTGTTTATGCTTTAGGTAAAATAATAAATATTTGAGCTGATAATTTTAATAGGTAGATTTCATCTAATGAGCAAGAAGATATGATATCTACTATCTAGCAGTAAAGGCAAAGACTAGACTTAGATTTGCGCAAAAACTTTAGATTTGCGCCTCTTGCACCTCCTTCCCACCCTCCCTATCCCACCTTTTTAAAGATCCAATCTCTAAATACAGTCACATATGAAGATACTGTTGATTAGGACTCCAACATATAAATTTGGGGGGGTGGGGCACAGTTCAACCTGTAACAGACACCAGAGTCCTTTAACTATCACAGTGGATAAAAATGTAATATCAAAAAGGAAAATAAAGTTTTGTTTTAAGAAAATCTCAATCAAGGATGCCTTCTGGATAAACCGTAGTGCAACATATTGTATCTAACATGATCTTTAAATAAAATAGGAGCCATATTACAAGTAAAAATGTGAAGGATATATTCAGATATGCTGTTCAACACACACACACACGCACACACACACACACAAAAGGCAATTTTAATTAAATTGAATCAATACACAAAATGGCACAGAAAAAAGCATCTGCAAAGTTTAGCATATATGTACTGAAGACTAAAGAAGCTTTCTCCTTTCCCCTAAGACATTATCTTAATAACATTTATCCAATGTATTTTCAGTTTCAATTCCAGATTTCTAAAGGAAATCAATTTGTGGATGTCAGACTATATGCTTAGAAAAATAAATAAAACTTATTATAGATAAAATGGTATACTACAATTACTTATTTTTGTTTTTTAACAAGAATTCATACATATAATTAATATTCAAAGTTGCCTTATCCTTCTGGGTGATATTCTAAAGAAGTAGATAATTTTAATCTTATGTTACATTGGTTAAATGTGTATCAGCTGGATATTCCAGTAACAATTACTTAATATATATTTTGATAGAATAATATCAATTAAAAATATATATTCTCCTATTTATTCCTCCTCTTGAGAGAAATACAATTTTCCATCAAACACATATGCATATGATGATTTACCCTGGATATCTTTTATAAATGCCATAGCACAGTCAGTCTGTGTGTATGTATGTAGATAGAAAGATAAATAGATAGAGATAGAGATATATAGATATATGGATAATGTATATCTAAAATACAGTCTGTAAGCTGTTTTGAGATACAGAATTGAAGTAAGCATTCTAATAGTTATTATTCTCTGATAATATAGAATTCAGCAATAATTTCTAACTAATATAAAACAGATATTTTAGATTTATGGTTTGAATATTTTCTTAACTTCATCAATTACACTTTCAACTACTGATAATTATTTAAGAACAAAGAAGAAAAGCAACATACCTCTATTTTTAGAATATAAGAGAACTTGAAATTCCTTACACATGAAATAAAGTTACAGATGGACACAGATGAGAGAGGTTATGTAGGAAGGACCCGAGAGGACACACATTTTACAGAGAGAGAAATAAGTGGCGAGAATACCAAGTGGTGAAGAAACCAGCATAAATACTCTCCCTAAAATTGAAAGGCCATCTCAAGGTGAAAACCCTGCAACTGTTTGCAACAGGATGTTCAAAAGTGCATGGAATGAAAAATAAATAATAATAAAAGTCTATCTATAGCCTTGTAGCAGACTGGCACCAGAAATCATTTATTTATTTATTTTACCTCTGAGGAGAGAACAGTAACATTTTGTAGAAAGCAAAATAAGAAATGAGAGTAGTTTGCTTTGTGAAAATGCTACAACCTGCAATACTACTCTGGATTTCTCCTTATCCTCCAGCGAGATTGCCTCCAAAGAGTTGGATCCAGAAAATAATCCCTTTGTTTTAAAAATAATTTTTTAAAAGTCACAAAAAGAGCACCCATATAACAATATCACAAAAGGAAGTGGGGGACAAAGTACAGGAAAACTCATCAACAGAACACAGTAAAGAAAAATTAGATGAAAACTAAAAAAATGAGTCTCAAGTTTAATAATGATGCATCAATCACAACTATGAATAAAACAACAAATCAGATATAGAATCAATTTGGAAAAACCACCACAAAATATACATGTATATATGCAGTAGAAGCCAGTAGAACTGAGAAAAAAAATTGGAAAATTGACCACTTAAATTATAGATAATAGGAAAAAATATATAGGAAAATAATCACTACAAAGTTCTGAATAAAGATGCTAAGATGGACCTGAGGAAAGCATTAAGAGAAAACAAAGAATTTAAAATAATTATAAAAAAATAAAATACAAGTAAATTAAGGACAACATATACATTTTGGAGAGTGTAATAGAGAAAAACAAATTTAAAAAATGGAACAACTATTTAATTAGATAACTCATGATATTATCAAATTAAAGACATAAATCTACATATTAAAAGATACATCATATGTTGGGAGAAATTGTCACAGGTTAATCAATATTGAGATTCTTATGTAAAATTGAAATATAACAATGCATACAGAAAGTTTCCTAAGACATAAACATACAGATCAATGAATTATCACATTGTGAGCAACTTGTGGATTTTCCACCTGGACTGAGAAACCAAACAGCCAACACTTTACACCCCTTCCCAATGATTAACTCCTTTTTGTCTCTCCAAAGTAAACCACTTACTTTAACACTTGAGCTAGTTCTGCCTATGTTTTAGATTTATATAAAGGAACTCCTAGAGTACGTATGCATTATTGTTTGGCACCCCGCCTCAACAATATGTTTGTGAGATTCACACTTATTGTTATAAGATGTTCAAAGTTACTTATTTTTATAGCTGTGCATTATTCCTATCAATAACTCTACAGTAATGTATTTATTCATTCTTATTGTTGGTAGCCAATCAGATATTTTCATTACGTGTTACTATATATACTGCAGCCGTGAACATCCTTGTACATAGCTCCTGTTGTACAGATGCATGGGTTTCTTCAATGATTTAACTAGGAATGGAATTGCTGGCGCACGTGATATGCATATATTCAAAGATACATCCAACGCTTTAGATTCACTCAGTTTTCCAAAGTGTTTGTTGGCTGGTTGGTTTGTTTACCAGTTAAACTCCTTCCAACATAATATGAGAGTTCTATTCATGATTGTGTCAATATATGGATTTTCAATACTGTTAATATTTAGTAACAACAAATTTTAATCATTCTTATTAAACTTATTGTTTTTTTTGAATTGTATTTTCCTGATTAATGAGATTGGCCACCTTGTCATATTTTTTTTCATCATTTGGACATGTTCTTATTTGAAGCATCAGATCAAGTGTCCAGCTTATTTTTTTTGCATTGAGTTGTCTGTTTCTTCTTGATTTAAGGCTATAATATATTCTTCATAGAAGCCTTTTGTCTTCTCCCATTCTATAACTCACCTTTTCTCTCGTTATGAGTTTTTAATGATCAGAAGATCTTAATTTTGGCTTATGTTTATTTGTCTATCTTTTACTTTAACATTAGCATGCTTGTAATTAATGAATCTTTCCCTACATCAAACAAAATAGTTATCATTTGATATCTTAACATGATATAATTTAATACTCAACCCAAACATCATCATTAAGTATAATGGAATAATAGTTTATGTTTGTGCACTACAGTGAAGATCACTAAAAATATCACACATCATCCTATTATCAAACATTGTTCTAGGGGTATTTCACAAACAATTAGACAAAATAATAAAATTACGATACACAAATTGGAAAAGAGGAAGTAAATGTATTACTATTTACACATGAAGTGGTGGTTTACCAAGAAAAGCTAAGAGAAAAAAAAAAAAAACCTGAAAATCCACTTCAAACAATTAATGAATAGATGAGATAATTATGCATAAAATTAATAAATATGCAACCAACACATAGTTAAAATATTTAGTGAAATAAATATATTTTATATGATTCCCCCCAAAAAACACCAACAAATAAACTTAAGAAGCTAAGTAAAGTTCAAAAATCTCAAGAATACTTTAAAGAAAGACATTGTAGTACTTGTACATTAACACAGATCAATAGAAACAAAATAGAAAGACCATAAACAGACAAAAATAAATATAAACTGCTGGAGTACAGTAAAGTTAGCATGAATCAGGGAAAAAATTAATTTCCTTTAATATAAATATTTTTGAATAATCAAAAATCTTTTGAAACACAAGAAACTTTAATGCAAATCTCCTGTGTTAAAGAAAATTTTAATAAAGCAATTATATTAAATAATAAAAAATAAAAGCATAAAATACTAATTATAACCAGATTGAATCAGAGTTTTATAATTATGACCCAAATCAATAATTTATAAAATAAAATTTTGATTAATTTCCATTAGAGTAATAAATCTGCAAGAAAAATGTATCAGAAACCAAACAGAAAAAAAAACTAGTTAAGAAAAAATATTGATAACCTAATATAGAAAAAAGTATAGCTTCTATAATACATAAGGTGCTCATGCAAATTAATTTGAAAAATAACAAATAGAAAAATGGGCAAATATATGAAGAGCAAGGGAAATTAGCATGATATGCCATTTTTCTCCAGTTAGGTTGACAGAGACCTTAAAGTTTAACAATATGCTATATTGGGATGTGCAAGGAAATATTTGTGGGATAAACAGTATTTGTAGCTGTTAGGAACATATTTTAGAACAACTTCTATGGAGAACTATGTGTTAAAATATACAAAAAATAAAATTCAGTAATTATATTTCTAAAATTATTTATCAGTAGTAATAAATCCTTCTTTCTACTGAAAAAAATTAAATTACAGTAAGATTTACTTGTCTAAGAGATACACATACATAATTGTAAATGACATATATTAAAAGTAATACATTATAGTATTGTTTATAGCACCAAAATTATAGTTTCATTTTAAATTCCTTTTAACAGGAGTACAGTAATATTAGGATATTTGGTAACTTATGCTTAAATCAAAATAAGGAATCTCATTACATATTGATATAAAAATTAGTCAAAATATTAATCATTGGGGAGAAAAGCAAAGTACTGAATATTGTATACAGTGTGCTATCACTTTTTGTAGGAAAGAGAAAAAAGATACTATCTCTATGAGTTTGTTGTTACATCCACAATATAAATATATATTTGGAAGGAGAAATAAAATATTAGTAAAAATGTTTTTGTGCAGAGGTAACTAATAACAAATAAATGTGTTTAGACCTTATATGTTTTATACTTTTGAATCATGTGATATTGCAAAGTTAACTAAAATTTTTAAGAGAACTATGTATGTCAGATTATTGAGCAAGGTTCCCTGTGCTATACAGTAGATCCTAGTTGGTTATCTATTTTAAATATAGCAGTGTGTACATGTCAATCCCAAACTGCCAATCTATCTCTCCCTCACTTTTCCCCCAGTAACCATAAATTCAATCTTTTAGTCTGTAAATCTGTTTCTGTTTTGTAAATAAGTTCATTGTATCATATTTGTTTACATTCCACATATAAGTGATATCATATGATATTTGTCTTTGTCTCTCTGACTTACTTCACTTAATATGATAAAAATGGATTAAAGACCTAAATGTAAGACCAGATACTATAAAACTCTTAGAGGAAAACATAGACAGAACACTCTGTCATAAATCGCAGCAATATCTTTTTCAATCCATCTCCCAGAGTAATGGAAATAAAAACAAAATAAACAAATGGGACCTAATTAAACTCAAAAGCTTTTGCACAGCAAAAGAAAATGAAAAGAAACCATAAAGAAAATGAAAAGACAACCCACAGAATCAGAGAAAATATTTGCAAATGATGGAACTGACAAAGGATTAGTCTCCAAAATTTATAAAGTGCTCATGTGGCTCAGTATTATAAAAACAAACAACACAATCAAAAAATGAGCAGAAGAACTAAATAGACATTTCTCCAAACAAGACACACCGATGGCCAAGAGGCACAGGAAAAGATGCTCAGCATAACTAATTATTAGAGAAATGCAACCAAAACTACAATAAGATATCACCTCACACTGGTCAGAATGGCCATCATCAAAAAATCTACAAACAATAAATGCTGGAGAGGGTGTGGAGAAAAGGGACCCTCTTACACTGTTGGTGGGAATGTAAATTGTTACAACCACTATGGAGAACTGTATGGAGGTTCCTTAAAAAACTGAAAATAGAGCTACCATATGGTCCATTAATCCCACTTCTAGGCATATTCCTGGAGAAAATCATGATTTGAAAAGATATATGCACCACAATTTTCATTGCAGCACTTTTTACAGTAGCCAAGACATGGAAGCAACCTAAATGTCCATCAACAGAGGAATGGATTGAGAAGATGTGGTACATGTATACAAAGAAATATTACTCAGCCATTAAAAGGAATGAAATAATGTCATTTGCAGCAACCTGGATGAACCTAGAGTTTATTTTTAAGAGCAGTTTCCAATTCACAGCAAAATTGTGCCAGAGAGTACACAGTTACCATATATTTGTGCCCCCACACATGTATAGTTTTCCCCATCATCAACATCCCACACCATAGTGATACATTCCTTATAATTGACAAGTAATAATTAACACATAATTTTCACCCTGAGTCCAGAATTTACATTAGGGTTCGCTCATGTCATTGTAAATTCTATGGGTTTTGACAAATGTATAATGATATATATCCACCATTTTAGTATCAGCCAGAATGGTTTCACTGCCCTAAAAATCCTCTGTGGTCTTGAAAGTGTCTTTTGTAGAATAGAACTTATGTTAATGAAGTCAGGCTTATCAATTATTAATTCAATTGATTGTGCCTTTGTTGTTGTATCTAAAATGTCATTACTAAACCTAAGGTAATTTAGATTTTTCTCCTATGTTATCTTCTAGGAGTTTTATGGTTTTGCTTTTAGATTTAGGTCTGTGATCCATTTTGGATTAATTTTGATGAAGTGTGTAAGATCTGTGTCTAGATTCATTTTTTGTGTGTGGATATCCATTTGTTGCAGTATCATTTGTTGAAAAGACTATCACTTCACCATTAAATTGTTTTTGCTCCTTTGTCAGATATCAGTTGACTCTATTTGTGTGGGTCTATTTCTAGACTCTCTGTTTCATTACATTAATCATTTGTCTATTCTTTTGCCAATACCACAGCATCCTGATTGCTGTAGATTTATCATAAGTCTTGAAGCCAAATAGCCTCAGTTCTTCAACTTTGTTCTTCTCTTTCAATATTGTGTCAACTCTCCTGTGTCTTTTGCCTTTCCATAGAAATTTTTAGATCAGATAGTCTATATCCACACAATAACATGTTGCAATTTGAATGGAGAGTGCTTTGAATCTATAGATCAATTTGGGAAATACTGAGATCTTGACAATATTGAGTCTTCCTATACATGAACATAGATTTTCTCTCCATTTATTTATTTTTTCTTTGATTTCTTTTAGTAGAGTTTTATAATTTTCTTCATATGGGTCTTGTGTATATTTTGTTAGATTTATAGCTAGTGTTTCAATTTAGAGATGCTAATAAAACAGTATTGGGTTTTTAAGTTCAAATTCCACTTGTTCATTGTTAGTATATGGAAAAGTGACTGATATTTTTATATTAGCCTTGTATCCTGCAACCTTGTTCTAATTCCTTATCAGTTATAGAATTTTTTGTCAATTCTTTTGAATTTTCCACATAAGCAATCATACCATTCATGAAGAAAAACAGTCTTATTTCTACGTTCCCAGTCTGTGTACAATTTATTTACTTTTCTTATCTTATTGCATTAGGTAGGACTTCCAGCATGATGTTGAAAGAATTAATAAGAGGGAACATTCTTGCTTTGTTCCTGAGCAAAAGGGTTTTAATTTTCCCAAAATGTTTGCTTACAGTTGATAATTTTTTAGGTCCCTAGTTAGACACAAGAACATTTTGTTTAATCCACTTTCATTTTCTGAATTATCAATAAAGGTAGACATTTCCATATATTTATATTTACAATTATATTACACATTTTTTGTGAATTGTCACTTAATTCATCTGTCCATTTTTCTAACTATTGCTACTGGACTGTTTGTGGAGTTAAAATAAAATTTTTAAAGCAAGCAAATATAAGCCCTATTGGATAATTTTAGTAAATATAAGCACTTAGTAGAAAATGAAGTATAATTTTACTGCTCAAAATAGCCACCATTTTCCTTATGATTTATGTCAGTATATATTTACAGTCTTTCATAATATTTATGTTATACATATTCGATATAATCAATTTTATATAAAAATGTGACAACATATGAAAATAACCAATTAACCAAATAGAAATTTTAATTAAAAAGAAAAATTTAATAACTGAAATTATAAAATACTTAAAACAAGTGGAACAAGAAATAATTATAGCCAAATAAATCTTCTTACAAGATGACATAAAAATACAAACTTGTATATATTTCTGCCTATACATATGGAGAAAAAATAATTTGCTCTCTCTGTGGGTCCTGATTGTGTGTTCTGAATCACTAACCAACACTGTGTTGTTAGTTACGCCCATTTTTCCTAAGATATAAATAAACATAATTAGCAGGCCATAAAAGCAGATACTCTTTACTATTTTGAGACTTTTACTCAGAAAACCAAGTGGTCTCCTATTGAACTCTGAGCTAAACACTTTTTGCCTACACAGGAAGCTGTGATAGGTTTTATTTCTTATTAAATAAAGTCAGGACCACATTTTTATCCATCTTTCACTACCAGACTCATAATACCTCATGCCCACTGTCGACTGGCCAGAAAGAAGAATATGTTATTACAGGAGCAAGATTTTGGAGCAAGATTTCAGCACTATGCATAAAGGACAATTCCTGCTTCACATACCGTTTATTTAAAAATCTCTTTTTCCCTTTCCAATCCCGAAGTATAACATTTGAACTATGCCAGTCTTTAATTGTCTTTCTGTGCCACCAGTTAGAATCCATCAGAAAGGGCTGCTATTAACTTGGAATTCCAGAAGGAATGGAAGGCAGTAATAACCTCACTTTCCTTACACCTGCAGAGAGAAGGTATCATTCTTTGGGGTAAAATTAGTGTAGAACAACTTATTTAAAATTTTAATTCCATGAGGATACACAGGAGACATTCAATAAATGTATAACAACATAAAATGTCACATTGGGAATATTTGCAAGAGCGTTTTTTGTTTGCTGCTCTAGTGTAAATAATTGTATAAAAACAAGACATCTAATAATGTCATGCTCAAAATGAATACATGAATACTACCTGCTTTATATTGTTATAAACTTAAGCAGTTATTATTATCATTATTAAGGAAAATAAGTGATGTCCTTCTCTATCAAGATGCCATTACTGCTCCTTATCTCCTGTAAACAAAGAGCAAGTTCAAAAAGGAAGAGAGAAAGGATGTTTAGCTGTCAGTATAGAGAACGAGCAAAGAGGTGCAAATTCAATAGTAAAAAGACCTTCAAACTTTCTGTTTGGTTTCAGATTCCAACAAAGGAATGATTTTTATACCTTCATGCATACACGGAGAGCAGGTAAGAAATGAAAAAGTAATTGTAAAATTATATATCATTTTAGAGTTAAAGAGATGTCAAGTAATCTTTTATTATCAGAATAGCATTATCGAGCAAAACAACCTATTGAAATTAAAGACTTTTTCGAGGATCAAGATAATTGTGCTGGTAATAGCAATGATAGCTGAGTCTTAAAAGTTTCTTGCTATAAATAAAATTCCCCAGTCTAATTTTATGGACACTGAAACACACATACACACATGCACACACACACACACACACACACACACACACTATTAGTATGAATAGTTGTAAGGGCTCTGTCATGATTCCAAGTCTCAATATATTTTCCCCTGTCTCTCTTTATCAATCTTATTCTATCCTCAACATTTTCCTAGCTATCATCCCTGGGTGTTTTGTTTGTTTTGAAGAAAACACTTATAATAACTATTTAGTTTCCCCAAAAAATATTTTTGGTTTTTGGATGTAAAGTGTTTTACATTGATAATTTAATTTTGGAAAATTAATTTCTTCATATTTATTTTTTTTAATTTCAGCTTTACTGAGGTATAGTTGACAAATAAAATATCAATGCTTGTTATGCCTCTCAAGAAAGATTTATCTCTAGAAGTCTTTCATATTTTTTGTCAAACTTCTTTCTGATAATTTTTTCCCATCTGTGACAAAAATTATTTTTCTCTTTTATTTTAGCAAACTAACATAATAATTGTATGTTATCTTACAGGTATGTGTCATGTGAACTTTTATTTATTTTGTTGTTTATAAATTTTATTTTATTTATCTTTTTATTTTTTGCTGCATTGGGTCTTCATTGCTGTGTATGGGCTTTCTCTAGTTGTGGCGAGCAGGGGCTACTCTTTGTTGCGGTGCACAGGTTTCTCATTGCGGTGGCATCTCTTTGTTGTGGAGCATGGACTCTAGGCATGCAGGCTTCAGTAGTTGTTGCACTCAGGCTCCGTAGTTGTGGTTTGCGGGTTCTAGAGCACAGACTCAGTAGTTGTGGTGCACAGGTTTAGTTGCTCCATGACATGTGGGATCTTCCTGGACCAGGGCTCAAACCCGTGTCCCCCGCATTGGCAGGCAGATTCTTAACCACTGTGCCACCAGGGAAGTCCCTATCATGTGAACTTTTAAATAGTAATTTCCTTATTTGTTGTTAATCCTATATTCTTATATCAAGATGTGAGCAAAAAACAGGTGGAATCTAGAAAAATGATATAGATGAACTTATTTGCAAAGCAGAAATAGAGACATAGCTGTAGAGAACAGACATATGGACACCAGTGGGGGAGGGGGGTGGGATGAATTGGGAGATTAAGATTGACAATTATACACTACTAGGTATAAAATAGATAACTAATGAGAACGTACTGTATTGCACAATGTTCTGTGGTGATCTAAATGGGAAGGAAATCCCAAAAAGAGGGGATATATGTATACATACAGCTGATTCACTTTGCTGTACAGCAGAAACGAACATAAAATTGTAAAGCAAGTATACTCCAATAAAAATTAATTAGAAAAAGTAAAGAGGAGAAAAGACATGAACAAGAGGTTATCAATTCTGATAATGAGCACTCTGATTGGATTCATAGTAAGTGAATAACTTCCTAATGATCACAGCTGGGACAAAGCCCCTGTTGATATATTTCTGAAATATGAATTACTTAATTCACATTCACAAGGATGCCCTCCTATTGGTATTGGGTTTTCTGAGTTGATTGCATGGGGTTCATCTCGGAGGCCTCTCTGTGATCATGAATTATGAGCTTCCTAGGCTAGAATCTGTATCATTGGGATACTTCAAAGCTTCTTCTCACCAGGATGGGGGCCATATACTTCAGATTTACAGTGTCACCTTAAATCATTCAGCCCTTAGGATACAAATCACTGATGGTCAGTGGAGGCCTCCTACAACTTTCTTCCAGTTATCTCCTGTCAGGCTTCTATTTTTTATAAGCAAGGCAGACTATTATTACTCATGATTTTCTTTCCTATTTATGAATTTTTCCCTTTACATTGAAAATAAGAATGTAATAAACCAGAACTTGGGCTTAAATTACAACATATACAAATGTGAGGCCATTATTTTATAATTTTTCTTTCCCTAAAATAATGTCTGGTGGCCCTTAATGCTGTTAAAAACAGTGATGAAATTCCCAAATTTTTAAAGCATGTCCCGTGAGTTTTATTTTTTATCCCACTATTTAAAAATTTTTGCTCACCCCATTTTTGCTATTTCATGTGTTGTATGGCTTGGATTATTTCTAGTATTACTTCATTTTTTTTCTATAGCCCTGTTCCAAAAGAAATATTCCTGATACACTTTAATCCCTTATAAGATAAAATTCGATGATAAAGTTTGTCATCAGTCATCTATAACAAAAATGAAGCCCAGGTTATGTATTTTGGCAAAACAAAACCATGTTTTATGTTGAGGTTTTAGAATGTGAACTTATACCATCACCCTTTTACTTCATCTGCTTTAAATAATAAATAATTTGTTATGTTACCAGTCAGTTCTTTTTGTTGCTTCTCCTTTAATACTCAGGAGAAAAGCAGTATTTTGGAATTCAGTACAAGGAGAGAGACAGATGTGATAGTGGTATCCTCTAAGGGAAGTACAGAAGATTGTGGTTCTTAGCTTTGAAAGTCCAAAGATGTCCTTCTGCTATGCTTGGGGATTATCAGAGTCCTCAAGGCTGCGATCCTGACTCATTAAAGTGTGCCTGAGGCTGGGGTTTCCCTCAGTCTGACAGACATGTTGATTTACAACAATCACAAAGTATCTTAGGAACTTAAATATGTAAAGTCAGAGTTATTTTCTGTAGGGAGACCTGTTTAAAAATCACTCAGAACAAGAAAATTGTGTTTTGATAATAGTTTCAAAACTAGGATAGTGGTGTTAGGGTTGTTAAGGCATGAGCCATATGTCTCCTTGCATGGCCCTGCAATAAAACTTTCTCTGCTCCACCCACCCAAAACAAACAAACAAACAAAAAAGCAGGATATTTGGATGCCCCAAATATTTAATGGCCCTCAGTGTAACCATCCTTTTAATAGTAGGGGGAGGGAGCTGGGTAGTATTCCTTTCATCTTCTCTTTACAGTAATAACTTGAAGTGGGGCTGAATGGAATTCTAAGTCTTATGTGTGTGTGTGTGTGTGTGTGTGTGTGTGTGTGTATTATATGTTGAATTATGACTCAATACATTTTGTTTCAAAAGGATTACTAATTTTTTTTAGGATTACTAATTTTATTCATTTATATTCTAAAGTGATTTAGTTTTAATTGAATAACAGCCACAAATAATAAAATATAGTACATTATTAAGGCAATTCAATGTAACACATCTTATACTACTTTTAGTACAATACACAATGTTCAGTCTACGGATGTCATTCCTTAGTGATTTTCCATCACATACGTGTTCCAATAGATTAAACAACAAAAAATGTCTTTGTTACCAGGACATGGGTCGTAGATTAGTTTGCCTGTAGGTTTTACCATAATCAGGTCTACAGGGTTAAGAAGGAAGCTTTCATTGAAAGGTTCCCCAATCAGAGGGTTATATAGGCTCAGTTGTTCCTATGAAAATTTTCTATGTTAACAGAACCTACTTGAAAATTCTAACTTGGTTCCTTTAAATCTCTGGTTATATCAAGTCCTCTCCTTCCCAATGTAGATTTAGAGGATTTCATTACAAAGCTTAAATTTTTAATGCTACATCTTATCTAAAACACATTATAGACTTGAAAGCAAACACACCTACATCTGTTTTAGCATTCTCTTTCTTCTTCTTTGGCTCTCATATCCTATTCTTATCGATTCTAAATAACTATTAATTGAAATATTGTATTATGTATTAAATAATAACACTATTAAATATAAATCGTAGTGTATGTAAATTGAATAGGTCAGTATATATTTTTATTATATTTAAAATTTCAAAATAATCATGTGTGTATACACATATGTGTGTGTATTTATATTATATTCTTGTATAAAAATGATATGGAAGAAAACGTAGGTTCTAGTACTAAGACTGGCACTCATTTGCATGTATTAGTATCTAGGATTTACTTTCTTCGTCTTTGAGATGGACATAGTTACATTGGTCTTATATTTTGTTCTCTACTTGTGAGATAATTATTGAAAATATGCTTAACAAGTATAAATTATTATTCAAGTGCAAGTAGCATAATAAAATACCAGAATATTGTTATTTCTATACCATAAATGATTCTGATGAGGTTGAAATGTATACTGTAAATTATACAGCTAGTTCATAGTTGAATAGCTTTCCTATGTCCTTTACCAGGAGATATTTTTAGGAACCATGGTAAAATGGTTTAAATGTTTATGATTCAAATCATATGCACTATAAACATTTTGAATAGTAAGACAAAGCATATTTAAAGTCCTAAAGGAGAAAACATATTTTAACCTATGCTTTAAATGTAATGCTAAGATGGTCATCTGAAGTATTTTTACTTATTTGAAGTATAAAATTACATTTATATTTGAGTTCAGTGACAATGTCTTAATGCTATAATAACTGAAATCTTAAGTATATATAAAGAAAGAGATAAAGATAGATTCATATAATCATTCTCGGGATTTGTAAGACACCAGTAGAGTCAAGAAATCTTTAAAATGCTTTATGTGAAGCTTAACCAATAATTACCCAGTAATGTTATTGTAGTGTATCCAAAATTAATCAGCAAAATCCTCATTTGATGCCCGCCAATTTAGTTATAAATTCTATCCAGTAATGTGTCCTTTTGGATAAAAAGAAAAGAAAAAAATACACTTGAAAACTTTTTGAAAATGTGGCAATTCCTGATAATTTGAACAAAGAATACACTGAATTATTTTCAGCAGGAAATGACTTTTCTCATCTAATTAAAATAGTGTTTAGTTTTTGCATTGCTCACCACCTCACTCCTATGGTTAGATGTTGATGTGAGATTGAACTAAAGGTTTCCTTATTCTTCTTAAAATTTCTTCATATTGTGCCATGCTACCATGTATGTATGGATTTAAGTAAACTAAATCAAAAGAGCAAAAATCAATGCTCCTTTATACTACAAGCCTTTCTCTTTGGAAAGTGCAAACATTAATAATTGGAGAGGCAATAAAGAGTACTTATTAATGAATAAAATTTGAAGTCAGACAAGATGAGAAGTAAACCCAAACTTCCACACTTTCCATCTATGTTAAATTGCAAAAATTTATAATCTCTGTTAGTCCTCATTTCTCATACCCTCTGGGGTGAGTCTTATTTCTATTAAATATTTTAAGGACTGCAGTATATAAGTAAATTATTTAACACATATCTGGTGTGAAGGGATGGAAAAAGATATTCCATGAAAATGGAAATCCAAAGAAAGCTAGAGTAGCAATAGTTGTATCAGAAAAAATAGACTTTAAAATAAAGACTGTTACAAGAGATAAGAAAGGACACTACATAATGATCAAGGGATCAATCTAAGAAGATATAACAAATATAAATATTCATGTACCCAACATAGGAACACATCAACACATAAGGCAAATGCTAACAAATATAAAAGGGGAAATGGACAGTAGCACAATAATAGTAGGGGAGTTTAACACCCCAGTTACACCACTGGACAGATCATCCAAACAGAAAACAAATAAGGAAACACAAGCTTTAAATGACACAATAGACCAGAGAGATTTGATTGATATTTATAGGGTATTCCACCAGAAAGTGGCAGAGTACACTTTCTTCTCAAGGGCACACAGAACAGTCTCCAGGATAACTAACATTGTGGGTCACAAATCAAGCCTCAGAAAATTTAAGAAAACTGAAATTGTATCAAGAATCTTTTCTGCCCACAATGCTAGGAGATTAGAAATCAATCATAGGAAAACAAAAACTGTAAAAAATATGAATACAAGGAGGCTAAACAGTGCACTACTAAGTAACCAAGAGATCACTGCAGAAATCAAAGAGGAAATTTAAAAAATACATAGAAACAAAATGATAATGAAAACATGATGACCCAAAACCTATGGGATGCAGTAAAAGCAGTTCTAAGAGGGAAGTTTATAGCAATTCAATCTCACCTCAAGAAACAAGAAAAATTGCAAATAAACAATTTAACCATACACCTAAAGCAATTAGAAAATGAAGAACAAAGAAAACCCAAAGTCACTAGAAGGAAAGAAATCAGAAAGATCAGAGCAGAAATAAATGAAATAAAAATGAATAAAACAATAGCAAAGGTCAATAAAACTAAAAGTTGGTTCTTTGAGAAGATAAACAAAATTGATAAACCTTTAGCCAGACACATCCAGAAAAACAGGGAGAGGACACAAATCAATAAAATTAGAAATGAAAATGGAGAAATCACAACTGACATCACACAAATAAAAAGGATTATAAGAGACTACTACAAACAACTATATGCCACTAAAATGAACAACCTCAAAGAAATGGACAAATTCTTGGAAAGGTAAAATTTACCAAGACTGAACCAGGAAGAAGTAGAAAATATAAACAGACTTATCACAAGTAATGAGATTGAAATTGTAATTAAAAATCTTCCAACCAACAAAACTCCAGGACCCGATTGCTTCACAGGCAAATTCTATCAAACATTTAGGGAAGAGCTAACACCTATCCTTCTCAAACTCTTCCAAAAAACTGCAGATGGAGGAACACTCCCAAATTCGTTCTACAAGGCCACCATCACCCTGATACAAAAACTAGACAAATATTTCACAAAAAAAGGAAATGACATGCCAATATCACTGATGAACACAGACACAAAATTCCTCAACAAAATCCTTGCAATCAGAATCAAATAACACATTAAAAAGATCATACACCATGATCAAGTTGGATTTATTCCAGTAATGAAAATATTATTCAATATATGCAAATCAATCAATGTGATACACCATATTAACAAATTAAGGAATAAAAATCGTATGATCATCTTAATAGAGGCACAAAATGCTTTTTACAAAATTCAACACCCATTTATGATAAAAACTCTTCAGAACATGGGTATAGAGGAAACCTACCTCAACATGACAAAGGCCATTTATGACAAACCCACAGCAAATATCATTCTCAATGGTGAAAAACTGAAAGCATTTCCACTAAGATCAGGAACAAGACAAGGATGTCCACTCTCACCAATCTTATTCAACATAGTTTTGGAAGTCCTAGCCATGACAGTCAGAGAAGAAAAATAAATAAAAGGAATCCAAATGGGAAAAGAAGAAGTAAAACTGTCACTGTTTGCAGATGACATAATACTATACGTAGAAAATCCTAAAGATGTTACCAGAAAAGTACTAGAACTAATCAATGAATTTGGTAAGTTTGCAGGATACAAAATTAATGCACAGAAGTCTCTTGCAATCCTATACACTAACAATGAAAAATCAGAAAGAGAAATTAAGAAAACAATCCTATTTACCATTGTAACAAAAAAAAAAATAAAATACTTAGGGATAAACCTACATAAGGACACAAAAGACCTGTACTAAGATAACTATAAAAGAAAGAAATGATGAGAGAAATCAAAGATGACATAAACAGATGGAGAAATATACCATGTTCTTGGATTGGAATAATCAATGTTGTGTAAATGATTATACTACCCAAAGCAATCTACAGATTCAATGTAATTCCTTTCAAATTACCAATGGCATTCTTAACAGAATTAAGACAAAAAGTTTTACAATTTGTATGGAAACAGAAAAGACCCCGAATAGCCAAAGCAATCTTGAGAAAGAAAAACAGAGCTGGAGGTATCAGGTTCCCTGACTTCAAACTATACTACAAAGCTATGGTAATAAATACAGTACAGTACTGGCAAAAAAAAAAAGGAAATATAGAACACTGGAACAGGATAGAAAGCCCAGAGATAAACCCATGCTCTATGGTCACCTAATTTATGACAAAGGAGGCAAGAACATACAATGGAGAAAAGACAGCCTCTTCAATAAGTGGTGCTGGGAAAACTAGACAGCTACATGTAAAAAGAATGAAATTAGAACACTACCTCACACCATACATGAAAATAAACTCAAAATGGATTAAAGACCTAAATGTAAGAGTGGACACTATAAAACTCTTAGAGGAAAACATAGGAAAAACACTCTGACATAAACCACAACAAGATCTTCTCTGACACACCACCTAAAGTAATGAAAATAAGAACAAAAATAAACAAATGGGGACTAATGAAAATCAAAACCTTTTGCACAGCAAAGGAAACCATAAATAAGACTAAAAGACAATACTCGGAATGGGAGAAAATATTTGTAAATGAAGCAATGGACAAAGGATTAATCTCCAAAATATACAAACAACTCATGGAGCTCAATATCAAAAGAACAAACAACCCAGTTAAAACATGGGCAGAAGACCTAATAGACATTTCACCAAAGAAGACATACAGATGGCCAAGAGGCACATGAAAAGTTGTTCAACATCACTAATTATTAGAGAAGTGTAAATCAAAACTACAATAAGATATCACCTCACACTGGTCATAGTGGGCCCGTGAGCCATGGCTGCTGAGCCTGCGTGTCCGGAGCCTGTGCTCCGCAATGGGAGAGGCAACAGCAGTGAGAGGCCCGTGTACTGCACACACACACACACACACACACAAAATGAAGGTGAACTAAGGCATTGCCAGATAAACATTAATTGAGAGAATTAATTGCTACCAGCCATGCCTTGCAAGAAATGCTGAGAAGAGTTTTTCAATTTTAAATGAAAGTACAGTAGACAGCAACTAAAATTCACACAGAAAAATAAAGATCACTAGTAAGTATAACTACACAGCTAAATATAAAAGACAGTGTAAGTGTGTATTCATAATGACTTCCTTTTATCCAGTTTTAAAATCTGCATAATACAATGATGATACTGTGTTGGTGAGCTTATGATATATAAAGATGTGACTTATATGAAAATAATATCACAAAGGAGAGAGATAGGTAAGAAACTATTACACTGGAAGAAGTTTTTGTATACCTTTGAAATTAAGTTGGTAATAATTTGAACTATACTGGTTTAGTTTAATATATTAATTTTAATCCCAGGGCAACCACTAAGAAATTATGTGAAAACATATTAAAAAAAAAAAGCAAAAAAGGAATTAAAGTGGCACAGTAGAAAGTATATATTTAACACAAAAGCAGGGAGTAGGAAAAGGACACAAGTCAATAAAAGATATTTTTATATAAAAATAAATAGAAAATAACAGACATGTCTTCCCTTATTAATTACATGAAGTGAAAATTTATTAAACCGCAATGAGATACTACTTTATATCCACCAGTATGGGTATAATCAAAAAAGATAAAGAAAGAACAATTCCATGTGTTTGTGAGGATGTGGAGAAATTAGAACCCACATATATTTCTGATGGGAATGTAAAATAGTATAGCCACCATGGAAAACAATTTGTAGGGTTCCTAAAATAGTTAAATGGAATTACTGCCTGATCCATCAATTATACTTCTAATTATACTCAGAAGAATTAAGAACATATGTTGAAACAAACTTGTACATGAGTGTTCATAGCAGCATTATTCACAATTGTGGAAAGTGGAAATAACCAAAGGTCCATTATCTGATGAACAAATGAATAAAATGTGATGTAAGAATGGAATATTATTCAGAGACAAAAAGGAATGATATACTGATATGAGATACAGCATGGATGAACCTTGAAAACATGCTAAGCGAGAAAACAAACAAGCAAACAAAAAGGTCACATATTATAAGGTTCTATTTACATGAAATATCCAGAATGTACAAATCCAGAGAAACAGAAAGCAAATTTGTGATTGACAGAGGCTATAGTATGGTGAGTGACTATTTAATGGGTATGGATTTGTGTGTGTGTGTGTGTGTGTGTGTGTGTGTGGTGAAAATGTTCTAGAACTAGATAGTCATGATTATTTCACAGCATTGTGAATTTACTAAATGCCACTGGAATATACATTTTAAAATGATAAATTGTATGTGTCTTATAACAATAAAAAGGAATATAAACAGATGACAGACTCCAACCAAAAGACAGAGATTTTCAGAATACGTTAAACAACATGATACAACTATATGCTCCTTAGAGAAAACACACCTTAAATTTAAAGATACAAATGGGTTTATATTAAAAGAATGGAAAAAATATACCATTCAATCAGTAATCAAAAAATCGAGTGGGCATGTCTATAGTAATATCAGACAAAATAGAGTTTAAGATAAATGTTACCAGCAAGAAAGAGGCACATTTTATAATGATAAAAATTATCAATCCATCAAGGAGACATAAGAAGTATAAACGTATATGCACCTAACAATAGAGCCCTAAAATTCATGAAGCAAAAACTGACAAAGTTGAAGGGAGAAATATGCAATAAAACTATAATAGTTGGATACATCATAACTACCATTAAATAATGGATAGGAAAAATAGGTCTAAAATCACAAGAAAATAGAACACTTGATAAACAAACAACATTAAACCAACTAGACCTAAGATATATCCAGAAACACTCATTCGAGAACAGAGGACTATATGTTCTTCATGAGCATGCATAGAACATTCCTTGAATAAACTATGTGTAAGGCCATTAAATATGTACCCATAACATATTCAAAAGGACATAAACCAATACTGACTTGAAATTAAAGAGAAAAGAAATTCAAGGGCACTGAATTATATAAAGTATTTATCTTACCTCAGTGCAATGAGGTAAAAAATCAATAACAGAATGAATTTGGGAAATCCACAAATATGTGAAAATTAACAAACATATTTCTAAATATCCAATAAGTCAAACTGAAAGTCACAAGGGGAGGGCTTCCCTGGTGGTGCAGTGGTTGAGAGTCTGCCTGCCAATGCAGGGGATATGGGTTTGTGCCCCGGTCTGGGAAGATCCCACATGCCGCGGAGCGGCTAGGCCCCGTGAGCCATGGCCACTGAGCCTGCGTGTCCAGAGCCTGTGCTCCACAACGGGAGAGGCCACAACAGTGAGAGCCCCACGTACCGAAAAAAATGTACCGAAAAAAGATGAAAGTCACAAGGGGATATTGAAAATATTTTGATAAGATTGAAAACAAAAACACAACACATAAAAATTTAGCGAATACAGCAACAATAGTGCTTAGAGGAAAATGACTACCTTGAAAATAATCTTAAATAAAAAACTAACTTTCCACCCTAATAAACTAGTAAAAGAGGAGCAAATTAGTCCCCAGAAGAGTAGAAGAAAGGGAGATAATATGGCAGAAGAAGAAATCAATGAAATAGACAACAGGAAAACAAGAGAAAAATTAGTGAAGCCCACAGATAATTTTTTGAAATGATTAACAAAACCCACAGATTTTAGCTAGACTGGCCCAGAAAAAGAGAGAGAGGGAGAAGACTCACAGCATTAAAATCAACTATGAAAGAGGAGGCATTCCTATTAACTTTACAGCAATAAAAAAAAGAATTATAAAAGAATGCTATGAGAAATTGTATGCCAACAAATTCAAAAAGCTATCAAGTGGATAAATTCTTATAAAGATACAAATAACTAAAAGTGACTCAAGAAGGAATAGAAAATCAGAATAGACCTACAATGAGAAAAGATAACATATTAGTAATTTTAAAATACCCCAAAAGTAAAGCCTAATCTCATATTGGTTCACTGGTGAATTCTATCAAATATTTAAAGAAATATTAGCACCGATCTTTCACAAACTATTTCCCAAAATAGAAGTTGAGTGAATATTTCCCAGTTCACTTTACTAAGCCCGTGTTCTCCTTATACAAAATCTCACTCAATATACTAAAACTCACACAAAGAGAAATAGACTATCTGAATATCCCTACATATATTGAATAAACTGAATCACTAGTTAATAACTTCCCAAACAGAAAGTGTCAGCCCAGATGAGTTAACTAGTATATTCTGCCAAACATTTAAGGAAAAACTTATACCAATTCTCTATAATCCCTCCCAGAGAACAGAACCAGAGGAAACACTTCCTAACTCATTCTATGATTCCAGCATTATACTCATAATGAAAACCAGGCAAGGATATTACAAGAAAAATATATATATATAAATCAGTATGTCACATGGACATAGATACAAAACACTAAAAAATATAGGCAAATCAAATCCAACAATGTATAATACAACATGTTCAAGTTGGATTTATTCCTGGCATTATTGACTGGTTCAATATTCACAAATCAACCACATATTCTATCTCATTAACTAGCTAAAGAAGAAAAATCAAATAATCATACCAGTAAATGCAGAAAAAAACATATGACAAAATTCAACTCAAATTGATGCTAACAACTCAGTAAACTAGGATTAGAGGGAGAATTTCCTCTACTTGAAAAAGAACATTTACAAAAGACCCAACAGCTAGTGGTGAGAAACTGGACAATTCCCCTCTGAGATTGGAACAAGGCAAGGAGATAAGGCAAGGTTTAAATAGATGAATTGACATTCTATAAAATACTTGAACAACTCTCTTCAAACCTGTCAAGCTCATCAGAGAAAAGTCAAGGGTGAGAAACTATCACAGCCAAAAGAACCTAAGGAGATAAGACTACTAATTGTAATATAGTATTGTAAATACTGGATACTGGAACCAAAAAAATCAAGGTAAAATCTAAGGAGATCTGAATAAAGTATGGGCTTTATGTAATAGTAGTGTATCAGTATTATTTTATTAGTGTTACCCAATGTACCTTGCTGATGTAAAATTTAATAATAAGGGAAACTGGAGCTGAAGAGTATCATTGTCCCCAGTCTCTCCTCACATCAATGATCCACTCCTATGTTCTATAAATTTGGAGTCTATTCTTTATAAGGAAGCTCTGTACACTATTGTTGCGATCTTTCTTTAAGTCTGAAACAGTCCTCAAATAAGATGCTTGTTTAAAAATATATAGATAGGTATTTGATATTTAGACTCAATGGTAGGTAAATTAGATGCATATGAAGACAGTTTAACAAATCTGGTGCTTGAGAGAGTAGTCATGTGTTTTAATGGCTGGAAATAAAATATGAGGATGTGATAGACATTGGCTGTACTGTCCAGTTGTCCTTTGAAGGGCAAACTTTGACCCAACTGTGAAGAATACTTTCAGAAAGTAGCCTGCAGTTGTCATCTCTTCCGGAATGGCCTCATCAAAGAGCTGCCTTGCTCAAGGTGATGCCCCTCTCTGGGATGACCCTTATGCAATAGCTGATTGGTCTAGGAATATCTGACCATCCTGACCCAACTCAGGACAACTCTGAGGGGTCATTTTAGTTCCTGAACTCCCTATTGTCATTGGCCAATTCTATTTTCAGGCCTGTATCACAGATCAATTTCTCCCCTTGGTCTAATCCTGCACTTTTCATTCCTTCTGCAGGTGTAATAAAACCCCAGAGCAGTCCCATATACATATTTTGCACAATGAACTCAGCCAGAGGGTGTGGTTTCCACAAAATTCAACCTGTGACAAGAGTTATGGTTAGCATAACAATTACTTTATTTTGGTATTAAAGTTGTTTATTCAGAAGGTAAGAATAATAGCCTGGAGCTGTAAGAGAAATTTGACTGTAAATTTTGAATTGGTCATTTTATGAAGAAAGTGAAGTCATATGAATGAGTAAGATAAACAAAGTAAAAACAACTGAAGAAGAGAAAGGGATGAAGATAGAAATCTTGAAAATAATGAACATTTAAAATAGAGGGAGTGAAGGAGCTCTTCCAGAAGAAGGATAATGAAAGTGGAGGAAAGCCCCTGGAGCAGGGATTCTGAAGAAGAATGGGAAGACAGTCTGAAGCAGAGGGCAAGCAACTGGTGTTTAACATGGCCAACACACTCCAAGGAGATACAGGTCAAATAATATATAAGAACTATTTTAACATGTTTGTAATGTTATTACAGTCAAATTATGATGACTCAACAGAGGCATGTACTGAGAAGCGCTGAGATAAGAAAAGCTAGCATTCCACAATTAAACTGATGGTTGTATGGGAAGATTTTCTACCTTTTTTGAAAAGTAAATTTTTTCTTTAATTTTGAGCCAGGAAAATTCTAGATATGATTAGGAGGAATGGAAGTGTCAAGAACAATAAGTGAATGTTATTCACATGCAAAGGTAATAATATTGAGGTGGGGAAAACTGAAGAATAGGAGGATTGAAGGCCCAGGAGAGTGAAGGGGTTAAAAAGCTAATTTAGGCAAGTGGTGAGCTGACAGGAGTGGACATTTTTTCTGGGATCCCAGTGGCTGAGATGACAATTGTTTCCTTCAAAGAGCTTCAAATCACTTAAAGTCATTCAGGACTCAGATTCTTGCCTCTGTAAAACTATTTTAAGAAAACATTTAGCTTTTTAGAGAGTTCCCTGTTGGTCCACTGGTGAGGAGTTAGCGCTCTCACTGCCAGGGCCCCAGGTTTGAGCCCTGGTCTGGGAACTAAGATCCCACAAGCCACAGGGCAACCAAAAAAAAAAAAAAAGAAAGAAAGAAAGAAAAGAAGAAATAATCTAGCTATTCATGGGAATGGAAGCTAAAATTGAAAGCATAACATTTGAAAGCAGATTTGACCAAAATGTTCATCTAAATTTTTAAATTTATATTTTCATGAAATGGCAATACTTTTTTGTGGTTAAGTTGGAAAGTTTTATTTTTCAAGAACTACTGCCTGCTTAGGTCTTCTGCACATAGACATTTCTCCAATGAAGATATACAGATTGCCAACAAACACATGAAAGAATGCTCAACATCATTAATCATTAGAGAAATGCAAATCAAAACTACAATGAGATATCATCTCACACCAGTCAGAATGGCCATCATCAAAAAATCTAGAAACAATAAATGCTAGAGAGGGTGTGGAGAAAAAGGAATACTCTTGCACTGTTGGTGGGAATGTAAATTGATACAGCCACTCTGGAGAACAGTTTGGAGGTTCCTTAAAAAACTACAAATAGAACTACCATACAATCCAGCAATCCCACTACTGGGCATATACACTGAGAGAACCATAATTCAAAAAGAGTCATGTACCAAAATGTTCATTGTAGTTCTATTTACAGTAGCCAGGACATGGAAGCAACCTAAGTGTCCATCAACAGGTGAATGGATAAAGAAGATGTGGCACATATATACAATGGAATATTACTCAGCCATAAAAAGAAACGAAATTATTTGTAGTGAGATGGATGGACCTAGAGTCTGTCATACAGAGTGAAGTAAGTCATAAAGAGAAAAACAAATACCATATGTTAACACATATATATGGAATCTAAGAAAAAAAAGTCATGAAGAACCTAGGGGTAAGACAGGAATAAAGACACAGACCTACTAGAGCATGGACTTGAGGATATGGGGAGGGGGTAGGGTAAGCTGTGACAAAGAGAGAGTGGCATGGACATATATATACTACCAAACGTAAAATAGCTAGCTAGTAGGAAGCAGCAGCATAGCCCAGGGAGATCAGATAGGTGGTTTGTGACCACCTAGAGGAGGAGGATAGGAAGGGTGGGAGGGAGAGAGATGCAAGAGGGAAGAGATATGGGAACATATGTATATATATAACTGATTCACTTTGTTATAAAGCAGAAACTAACACACCATTGTAAAGCAATTATACTCTAATAAAGTAGTTTAAAAAAAAAAGAAATAACAAATATTATTTCTCAAACCTAGGGGAAAAAAAAAAAGAAAGAAAGAACTACTGCCTGTATTTTATAAAAGAAAATGTCATTTGTTCATCCATTTAGAATGTGTCCTAATATTTTTCATTCATGTTAAGAGATACAAGATATAAATTTTGATTAATGGCTATGCATTATATTCTACCTAATAGTGAATGGAAAGCAAATTTATTTTCTAGTGCAATATTAATTTTAGTATCACTAAGATATTTTATTCCACTATATTAGGAATAAATTTGATGGTTTCTCCATAACATTCTAAAAAGTGTATGTTTTAAGTGGAATCATAAAGTATTTGCCAAAAAGAGTCTCCTAATGGCATTTTTAACCTTCTCTTTGTTCACTGTGACATTATGAACATAATACATCTTTTCTACAGTGTCAATTGATGGTCATAATTCTTTTATAACAATGTAATTTATTCCAGACATATAAATTAACATCAAAAGAAAGCACTGTTGATAGAATTTATTTTCGCAGTTATTTATTAAGGTATAATTCACTGAAGTAGAATATCAGGTTTGGAAGATAGTCTAAAATTTATATAACTGAAAAGTAAATACAATATCCCCCCAATTTTTGTTTAAAGTAGGCTTACATGCCATCAATTATAAGGAATTTTAGAAAATACAAATATGGCTGTCATATTAAATAAATAACATTATTGAAATATCTTTTTTGTGGTTTTCATATGCTATAAGTTTGGACATATGTGGACTTCTTGGACCACATTATTCTTGACTATTTATGTATTTAATGATATTTACTGTTGCAAAATGAATATCTGAAGTTGACCTTTTCACTCCTCTGCAATTAGCTTCTTATTTTGATGAGAATATTCATTTTTCTCTTTATATTTTAAAATGAATTTCTAGGTGGTGATTTCTGAATATTTGCCTAGAACATATGAATTATTCTCAATGTAAAATATCACTTTTTTTTTTTACCATTTCTCCACCTAATTATTGAAATTGTTTCATTATACCATGTGTAATAAGGGTCTCATTTTAAACCAAAACTGTGTTCACTGGAATATTTAAGATGTCTGTGTCTGAGAAAGTTGAGGACATGGATTGGGGTGTTTTGATTCTGAGTGACCAAGAACCTATACAAAAAAGCTAATACCAAAAACAAGAGATAGAGTTTAGATGAGCACATTTATTAAAGGTCAAAGGGAAGAAGATCATGGTATTTCTGAACACAGCATCAAATATTTTACTGAGATTCCCTGTGGCATAGTCACATGGATGCTAACCTGAGTCAGAGTGAGATATCTGAAATAAAAATCAGGTGAAAATTAAAAGAAAGTTTATTAAAACATTCTTAATATTAAAGTTTAACTATTAAATTAAAAGTTGAATTTAAATCTAATTTTCATAGCCTTTATTGCCACAGAATTTGTTGTCAGAAAATCTTATCTGTCTAATTCACTACTTTTGCCTAGAGCCAAAAACGGGCTGGTGAATCCTTCACAAATATGTTAAATGAATTGATAAATCATTGAATTAATTCTTTAGATGAGTGATAACATTTGGAAATGACAAAAAGCAATTTCAATCACATGATCTGGACAATTGGAGCGGTTCTGACACCTCCAGTGGCCTCAGGCAATGTCATAGCATCATCTTGGCTGTCACAATGAAGGAGTTGCCTTCACTGGACTTCAGGGACCTCCCTGTCCCATTTGGGGTTGGTGGTAGGAAGAAATAGCACCAAAATTAATTGAATCAAGAGAGGAAGCAAAAGTACTTATGCAATGCAGCAGTGAAGAGAAAGAGTTCAAGAAACTTCTCATAATTTACAGAATTACAGGGGGATAGGGTGGTTGAGGCTAGAGTTCTAGGGAGAGAAGAATCAATTTTATGTTCCTGTTATCCTGTTTTCAATGCTAGTTGCAGTTTTAGCTGAGGACACATGCAGGAGTCCCACTGCTTTCTTTCTTTTCTAGTATTTGGTTGCTCCAAACATTCACAAATTGTATATTTATAAGCTCCCTTTAATGTCTCTTAGTCTCTCATGCTCATTCTGTCCATATTTTATTCCTTTGTCCTTCTTATTTAATATGTTTTATGAGTTTATATTGTTTCAAGTTGTCTTTGTCTTCTACATTACAAATTCAATTTTATTCTCTGTTGCATTTAGTTTATTTAAATTAATGCTATATGATCTATGGCTATTTACATTTTGTTGAAATATGGAAAATAATGAACAGGTAAAGTTTAATCTATAGACCATTTAAAATTGTTATTGTTTTTCATTACAGCTTTAATTTTGATTCATATCATTCTATGTGAATAAAAGCTGAATAATAGATCTGCTTTTAATTTTTTATTCTAATAATATGGTAGTTTTTTGCCCGGTTTTTCTTTAAAATAATGAACTACTCATAGAGTAATTTTTGTTATCAGTTAGCATCATATAATCATAATTACTTATTGAAAAATGATGCTTAAAATTACCAGACTACTATATTTCTTCACTAATCTTCCTCTTCTCTCCAGCTATCATGTTTTGCTGTTTTAGGCTTTTCTTGACACATTTTTTATCTTCTAGCTTTTAAAATAAACTTTACTCAATTTCATTTCTTTTTACAGCTGAGTAATATTCCATTGTATATATGTGCCACATCCTCTTTATCCATTCATCTGTTGATGGACACTTAGGTTGCTTCCATGTCCCGGCTATTATAAATACAGCTACAATAAACATTTTGGTACATGACTCTTTTTGAATTATGTTTTTCTAAGGGTATATGCCCAGTAGTGGGATTGCTGGGTCGTATGGTAGTTCTATTGTTAGTTTTTTAAGGAACCTCCATAAGGTTCTCCATAGTGGCTGTATAAATTTACATTGCCACCAACAGTGCAAGATGGTTCCATTTTCTTCACACCCTCTCGAGCATTTATTGTTTGTAGAATTTCTGATGATTACCATTCTGACTGGTGTGAGATGAAACCTCACTGTAGTTTTGATTGGCATTTCTCTAATGATTAGTGATGTTAAGCATCCATTCATGTGTTTGTTGGCAAACAAACACATGTATATCTCTATATATACAGATATACATGTATATCTGTATATCTGTGTATCTTTGGAGAAATGTCTATTTAGGTCTTCTGCCCATTTTGGGATTGGGTTGTTTGTTTTTTTGATATTGAGCTGCATAATCTGCTTGTAAATTTTGGAGATTAATCCTTTGTCAGTTGCTTCATTTGCCAATATTTTCTCCCATTCTGAGGGTTGTCTTTTCATCTTGTTTATGGTTTCCTTTGCTGTGCAAAAACTTTTAAGTTTCATTAGGTCCCATTTGTTTATTTTTGTTTTTATTTCCATTTCTCTAGGAAGTGGGTCAAAAAGGATCTTGCTGTGATTTATGTCATGGAGTGTTCTGCCTATGGTTTCCTCTAAGAGTTTAATAGTGTCTGCCCTTACATTTAGGTCTTTAATCCATTTTGAGTTTATTTTTGTGTATGGTGTTAGGAAGTGTTCTAATTTCATTCTTTTACATGTAGCTGTCCAGTTTTCCCAGAAGCACTTATTGAAGAGGCTGTCTTTTCTCAATTGTATATCTTTGCTTCCTTTATCAAAAATAAGGTGGCCATATGTGCATAGGTTTATCTCTGGGCTTTCTGTACTGTTCCATTGATGTATATTTCTGTTTTTGTGCCAGTACCATACTGTCTTGATTACCGTAGATTTGTAGTAGTTGAGTTATTTGTAGTGAGGTGGATGGACCTAGAATCTATCATACAGAGTGAAGTAAGTCAGAAAGAGAAAAACAAATACCATATGTTAACACATATATATGGAATCTAAGAAAAAAATGATCATGAAGAACCTAGGGGCAGGATAGGAATAAAGATGCAGACCTGCTGGCGAATAGACTTAAGGATATGGGGCGGGGAAAAGGTAAGCTGGGACAAAGTGAGAGAGTGGCATGGACATATATACACTATCAAATGAAAAATAGATTGTGGGAAGCAGTCGCATAGCACAGGGAGATCAGCTCGGTGCCTTGTGACAACTTATGGGGGGGGGATAGGGAGGGTGGGAGGAAGGGAGATACAAGAGGGAAGAGATATGGAAACATATGTATATGTATAACTGATTCACTTTGTTGTAAAGCAGAAACTAACACACCATTGTAAAGCAATTATACTCCAATAAAGATGTTAAAAAAATTAATGGGCAAAAATAAAATAAAAATAACTAAAATACACTTTACTGAAGAATAATTTACAAAGCACATGTTATAATTAATGGGTTTTGATGAAGGGATATAACCATATAAACACCCTTCCACTTAATAAATGGAACATTCTCATCACCACAAAAGTAGACTCCTGCCCTTTGCAATGAACATACCTCTCAACTCTCAGCTTAGGGCAAACACATCTCTGTATTCTCTCAAGCTATACTGTTTGTTTCTTAGAATATTCTATATATGAATTTATGCACTATGTACTCTTTTGTGTCCTGCTCATTTTCTTAACATATTTTTTTTTAGATTCACCTATGTTGTTAAAATAACTAGCAATATATTTTTTATGCTGCTGAGTAATATTTCATTTATGGATATACCAAAATTTATTTACCCATCCAAATGTAGATGGGCTTTGGGATTGTGGACAGTTTAGGGATATTATGAATAAATCTATTATAAACATTCATGTAAAATCTTTGTATAAGCATGATTTCCATTTTCTTTGTATAAACACACAGCTTGGAATTTCAGGGCCTTGTAAGTGCATAGTTAACGTTATAAGAAATTACTGAACAGTTTGTCCAAGATGACTATACCATTTTATACTCCAAAAAAGCAATATATGAGAGTTTTCAGTCTTTTCAACAAGAGTTAGTAATATTATATGTATCCCAATGTACCTTAATTTGCATTTTCTTGATGATTAATGATGTTTAACATGTTTTCAAATATTTATTGGCACTTCACATAAAGTCTTCTGTGAAGGGTCTGTTAAAATCTTTCCTTTCTAAATTAATTATTTTTTTTATTAGTTATCTATTTTATACATATTAGTGTATATATGTCAATCACAATCTCCCAATTCATCCTACCACCACCACCTCCCTGCTTTTCTCCCTTGGTGTCCATACGTTTGTTCTCTACAACTGTCTATTTCTGCCTTGTAAACTGCTTCATCTGTTCCATTTTTCTAGATTCCACATGTGTTAATATACAATATATTTTTTCTCTTTCTGACTTACTTCATTCTGTATGACAGTCTCAAGGTCCATCCACATCTCTACAAATTGACCCAATTTAGTTCCTTTTTATGGCTGAGTAATATTCCATTGTCTATATGTACCACATCTTCTTTATCCATTAGTCTGTCAATGGACATTTAAGTTGCTTCCATGACCTTGCTATTGTAAATAGTGCTGCAATGAACATTGAGGTACATGTGTCTTTTTGAATTATGGTTTTCTATGGTTATATGCCCAGTAATGGGATTGCTGTGTCACATGGTAATTCTATTGTTAGTATTTTAAGGAACCTCCATACTGTCCTCCATAGTGACTAGATCAATTTACATTCCCACCAACAGTGCAAGAGAGTTCCCTTTATCCCACACCCTCTCCAGCTTTTGTTGTTTGTAGATTTTCTGATTATGCCCATTTTAACCAGTGTGAGGTGATACCTCATTGTAGTTTTGATTTGCATTTCTCTAATAATTAGTGATGTTGAGCAGCTTTTCATGTGCCTCTTGGCCATCTGTATGTATTCTTTGGAGAAATGTCTATTTAGGTCTTCTGCCCATTTTTGGATTGGGTTGTTTATTTTTTCAATATTGAGCTGCATGAGCTGTTTATATATTTTGGAGATTAATCCTTTGTCCTTTGATTCATTTGCAAATATTTTCTCCTATTCTGAGGACTGTCTTTTCATCTTGTTTATAGTTTCTTTTGCTGTGCAAAAGCTTTTAAGTTTTATTATGTCCCATTTGTTTATTCTTGTTTTTACTTCCATTACTCTAGGAGGTGGGTGAAAAAAGATTTTGCTGTGATTTATGTCAAAGAGTGCTCTTCCTATGTTTTCCTCTATGAGGTTTATAGAGTCCAACCTTACATTTAGGTCTTTAATTCATTTTGTGCTTATCTTCTTCCCTTTTTAAATGGTTATTTTTCTCTTTTTTCATGAATTGTAACATTTTTATATACAATAAGTTAAAGCATTTGCCAGATATATACATTACTAAAATCTTTCAAGGTTCTATCTTTCCTTTGCATTATTCTTGGGATGTCTTTGGAGAGCAGAATTTTTAAATTTTGATGACATCCACTTTATCAAATTTTTATTTTATGCTGAGTGTGTTTCTTGTCGAATAAATATTTACATATCTCAATATTTCAAAGATTTACATCTATGTTATCTTCTAGAATGTGTATGATTTTAGCTATTGCATTTAGGCCTGTGATATATTTTGAGTTACATTTTATGCACGATTGAAGGTAATGAGTCAGGTTAATTTTTATTCTTTTCACACAAAGGCTCAATTTTTCCAGGAGTATTTGCTGAAAATTCTATTCTGTTCTAATTGAATTAACTTGGCATCTTGTTTGAAAAGTAATTAACAACATATGGGTGGTTCAGTGTCTTGACTTTCTGCTTTTTTTCACTGATTTATCTGGCTCTCCTTTGTTGCATATCACTTTATTTTGCTATGACTCTCTAGTCAGTCTTGAAATCAGGTTGTATAAATATTTTGACATTGTCCTTCTTTTCTAAAAATAAGCTATCTAGGCTTTTTGCATTTACATAAAAACTTTAACACTAACTTGTCAATTTCTGTCCATGAAACCTCCAGCATTTTTTTTTTTTTTTTGGTATTGTGTTGGATCTGTAGCTACTTTGAGAAAAATATTCACATTGATAATATCAAGTGTTCCAATCCATAAGCAAGGTATACTAATATGTATATGTAGATACCTTATGTACTCCAACCATGCTAAATACCCATAACTGCTATTTTTGGTTCATTTCTCAGGTGATTCTACTTAGATAATCATTTTGTATGAGCATATATTTTTTTCTTTGTCTTTCTACTAACTATATATTCTATTTCCTTTTCTTGCCTTGTTGCAGTAGTTAGAATTTCTAGTGTACTAGTAAATACCAGTAAATAAAACTTTAAAGGAAGATATCCTTGCCTTATTCTCTATCTTAGGGGAAAATAGTTTATTTTCACCACTTAAAGATGACTTTAACTATAGTTTTGCCATAGATGCCCTTTTTCAGAAGGAAGCAAATTACACTAATTGATTTTCAATGTTAAATGTACTTTGCACCCTTGGTATGAAACCCAGGTATTTATGGTATTTTATCACTTTATATTTTGCAGGACTCTCTATATTTTTAAATAATATTTTGAAAATATGTTCATAAAGGATATTGGTTTCTAGTTTTCTTGAATTTTCTTTGCCTGGCTTTAATATGAACATAATGCTTACCTCATACATTGAGTTTTCAGCTGTTTCTTTCTTTTTTATGTTCTTGAAGTATTTATGTAGAATTGAATTGGTATTATTTTTCTGCTCCTGGCTATTTCTTTGTGGGAAGACATTGATGCACCCTTCCAGTTCTGCTGGCCAGAATCCATGCAGATATCACCAATATCTTCCTGTTCTCTATGTCTCTGGTATCTAAACTTTCACCTTGCTGTGTCCATTTTTTCTCTTATCTGTGCATGATCTGGTCCTCTTTGCTTCATAAACCTAGTGCTCAGTATGAGTTTTTCCTACCAGGACTCCTGCAATAGCATCCTATCTGTGTCCCTTGTGTGCATTGGAAACACAGTTGTAGTTTACTCTCACCAAGCTCACCAAAGTAGAATTATATTATGACTATATTATTATAGTCATGCCAGATTTCCTATTTTTACAATTCATATTGTATGTCTTCTTTTCCTCAACTTTTACTTTCACCTCTATCTATGTCTGTATTTAAAGTGCATTTCTTGAATGGAGCATATATTTGTGTCATTTGTTTAATCCTTTCCGGTAATCTTTGTCTTGTAATGGCACTGATTTGCTCATTTACATATAATGCAATCGTCGACATAGTTGAGTTTAAGTATAGCGCTTTACTATCAACATTTTCTATTTATCCCATTTTTCCTCCAGTTTCTACCTTTTTGTTGTGGTAAGCTAAATAACTCCCCCCAAAATATGTTCACTTCTTCATCAACAGAACCTGTGAATATTACCTCATATGGCAAAGGGGACTTTGCAAATGTGAGTGAGTTCAGGTTATTGATGTGAGAATATTGCTACAGATTATCAAGGTAAACCTGATGCAATCACAGTGTCCTTATGAAATGTAAGCAGGAAGAGTCACAGTCAGATGAAGAAGGCTGTGTGAGGACAGAAGCTGGGCTGGAGGGATGTGTCCAGGAGCCCAGGGATTCTGCAGCCACAAGAAGCTGGAGGAGTGAAGAAATCCAGAGGAAAACAACACTGCTAATACAATTTAAAAAACTCCTTAATATCTTATTTTGGACCTCTGACCTCCAGAACTATAAGAGAGTAAGTTTGTGTTATTTGAAGCCACTAATCTGTGGTAATTTGTTACAAGAAGCAAATACACTTCCCTTCATTTTTGGTTTATTGAGCATTTTTAGTAGTATTCCAATTAAATTAATTCTTGACTTTTCAGTTGTACTTGTACTTTTAAGAATTTTTCTAAATATTAATATGGTTTTATTTAACTTACTATAGACTGCTTAGAGCTAACCACTTCATTTAAATATAAGAAAATTATAACTAATTCATGTCCTGTTTTGGTTATCATATATTTTATATTTACGTATGTTATGCAACTCACAGTTTTAAAATTTTTGCTTTAAATTGTTAGCTGTGTTTTTTAAAGTTAAGAGTATATATAAAATAACTTGTTTTGTTTCCAGCATGTATGTCATTTCATGTTTTCTTCATTTATTCTGATCCAAATCCTATTAGATATCATTTTCCTTCTGTTTGAAAAATTTACTTTCATATATATATTTTTTTCAATTTATTTATTAATTTATCTATTTTGGCTGTGTTGGGTCTTTGTTGCTGCACACAGGCTTTCTCTAGTTGTGGTGAACGGGGGCTACTCTTCATTGCAGTGCATGGGCTTCTCATTGTGGTGGCTTCTCTTGTTGCAGAGCATAAGCTCTAGGTGCACAAGCTTCAGTAGTTGTGGCACACCCCGACCAGGGCTCGAACCCGTGTCCCCTGCATTGGTAGGTGGATTCTTAACTACAGCACCACCAGGGAAGCCCTATATATATATTTAGATTTATAGATTTTAATACATATAACAGATACTGCCAGTTTTGGTTTTTCTAAAATGTTTATTTTACCTTTCTTTTTATAAACACATGTTCACGGGATAAAGAATTTTAGAATGACAATTTTTTTCTCTTTCTGCTATTTAACATTTCACTACATTACTTTCTGGCTTCCACTATTTCTGAATAGCATGTACATGAATTCTATTCATACTAGTGTTCCCTTAAATGTAATGTACACTTTTTTCTCTGATGGCTTTTAAGACATTTTTCTGCATGGTTGATTTACAGAAGTTTGGCTATGATGTGGCTAGCGAAGTCCTCTTTTTCTTACTTAGTGTTTACTGAACTTCTAGGATTTTTAGGTTGATGTTTTCATCAAATTTAAAAATTGAAATATTCAGCCATTATTTCTTCAATTATTTATTTTCCGTCCTCATTCTCTCACTCTCTGGTTTCTGGGATTAAAATTAAAGCTATGAAATTATTTTATTTCCCTGACACTTTAGAAGGCAAAAAATTCTTAGAAAATGGTTATATAGACAGGCAATATTTGATTGCCTGAATTAATATTCAAGTAAGTTCTCACTGTAAATAGCTATTTCCCTGACATTTTAGAAGGCAAAAAATTCTTAGAAAATGGTTATATAGACAGGTGATATTTGATTGCCTGAATTAATATTCAAGTAAGTTCTCACTGTAAATAGCTGTACATTTTTACAGTAATTTTTTTCAACAAAGATAAACAATATTTAAGAATAACTGAACATTTACTCTTTTTTGGTTATGTTTTTGATGGTGGTATTTGCTAGAGGAAGTTATTTTTGTCTCTCTTTCTTGACCTTGCTTGTCTCCAGTAAGAAATTAGATTGAAAGTGCTATGAACATTTATTCTAATATAATAACTATGTTAGGTAATATACATAAAAGACAATATCCAATTAGCAGTAACATAAGGATCACAAACTAGTGCAATGAATGTAAAACACTGAACCCTTGGGAGCATTTTTTAAATGCTAAATTTTGTCTAATTCCCTTTTTATTTTAAAAAGAATGGTTAAAATATTTTAATGTTTATTTTGGTTAACGCTAAAGCATGCAACTCAAACTGTATAATATTCACCCTCATGATATTGTCCCCATGGCACCCAACATGTTCAAATCAAACATACCATCATCTACCCATGTAAATAATTTCATTTATTTATTCATTTCCACAAATCTATCAAAGAGCTAAGCAGTGTGATATGGAAAGAAGGTCAAGAAGACATACATTTTATTGTTTTTATAGCACAGTGAAAAGACACAAAACCATAAAAAAATCATTGTCATTGGAAACCACTGAAATTACATTATTCTAGTCTCAATTTAACCATCATTCAGTGGCTTCTTATAGATGACATGAAAAAACTCAAAATTTTTAGTGTGGGACATAAATAACATTTCTATAGTTACCTTTGCAATCTCATCTACTGTGTCTGGTGGTCTTTGTAACTACTGAACCTTTCAAATATTGTAAGTTTTCCTACTCAGTTTTGGACCTCTTCCCAAGGTGACAGGAACTTTTCCTCCCTTAATTTTCATTTGGCCAACTAATTCTACCATAGTGTAGTGAATGCTGAGATGTGTCCACCAGATGTCCCTATAGGAGAGAAAGATGCATTCCCTCAAGTCACTGGGAGCCCTTCCATCATGAAGCCTCCTCTGCCAGCCCTGCAGCCTCAGCAGATTTGTCGAGCCTCACCCAGGGTGGTGCTTCCTTACAGGATGGCCTGCACCTCATGGCTAGACTGGGCAGCTCCTTTACTTCAGTGAAGGGCTTCTCTTTACAACTCTCTACCTGTTAAGGGCTCATTAGGGAAGCATCACACATCATTTTATTCTTAAGTCCCTTCTACAGGTGTTCATTCTAAGAATATTCCCAAATAAACTTCCTGATACTAATCTTCATCTAAAAATTGGCTCCCCGGAGAGCACAAATTGTGAAACATCATGTCACAAAATACCCTGTTATTTGTCCTTGACTTATTTTTGTAAATCTATGTGTTTTTGAACCTCAAAGCATTTTATATATCTAGTATTTTTTTCAATAATTCTTACTTTATTTTCATTTGTGCCATATAAACACTTTGTAATCTATGAGATGAGGCTGGGGGGAATATAATATATATTTTTTAGGAAAAATATGAGTCTGAAACTCCCTAGTTGTGTTTGACATTGTGCAAATGAACTTAAGAGAAATCTTCACCACAGTCCAAGTGACGTGTGATTTTAAAATGTTGGCTATTTAGATAGGCAGGCCTTGGAATTTTCTTGATATGTCATGATTAGAGAGTGAAATAAGGTGCTAGCATAAGAATAAGTAAAATGGGAGATATTATACAGTTAAAAGCAAAATAATTGGAAAACAGCCTAAAAAATAAGCAATGATTATCTCAGACTCCTTACTTGTCTAGTGAAGAAATACCATAATTAATTGTAGTTCATCTGCATCTGGCTTATCCTTCTGCAAACTCTAAGCAAAAATGCATTCTCTTTCAGATGAAAATACAAAAGAATAATTGAGTATAAATGTAGAACTAGTGCATGCCCTGCCAGCATTAGCCCCATCTGAAAGTGCCCCAGCTATTTCTGAGATTTCCCAAGTCCGTTGTCACTTGTTCACTATAGAGAAAGCTCTGCAGTTCCTTTTTTCTTATTGTCTGCTCTCCTCCTCTGATGTTTAGGCTACTCATGAGAGTCCCATTCTCCCAGTCATGGGAGTATATGCTGCTAAATACTGTCCATGCATGAGTTGGCCTATGGAAGTCACTCTTCTCTTTATGTCAAATGTCCTTGAAGTCCACTAGCAAAGATAAAAATCAAACAACACTCCAAACCTAAACCTACCCTCTCAAGCTTGAAATTATTTATTTGTAGTGCCCCTAAATGCTGGTTATTTGCCCCATTTTATGCTACAAATATGGTTGAATCCTGCTCAGCCTCCATGCAGCCATGGGCAGCCAAACTGCAACTGAGACCCCCTAAGGCAAACTATACCAATTACCACACATTGGACTTTCTTCAACCCTGGACCTGAGGGCCCATCTTATTTCCTGTTCCAATGCAACGCATGGAACAGATTGGTTTCTTTAAGATGAAATCCACTCCCATCAACAAGGTGAAGTTTAACCAATGGCCCCACTAAGCAATCATAAACTGGTCAGATGTAACACATTGCCTTTTTCATGCTGTTATGTAACTTTGGTGTAGATTGGAGTGTGGATGAGGAATGATTGGTTCAATTGTACCAATCCTACTTTTTCATGAAGTCTGTATATATGACATTGAGTTGCCAATGAATCTGAGAACCTACTTGATCTGGCTTTTAGTTTTGTACAAGAATAACTGAAATTTTACATTCAATGTATGGTGCATGGTAACCAATGTATTAGAGTTAATAAAAAATTGGGACTTAAGGGAATATACCTTTCTATCCAGATACATTATTTAACAAATGGTGAACTAATAACATACATAAATAATGAAATAAGACTCAAATGTTTGAATTGAAAACAATGACAAAACCAGCTAAAAGTCAAATTTTCATGATAGCTGAATGCTGGTATTTCTAAAATATGTCAGTGATAAAAAATTCTTTCCCTCCAGAATCCTGTGTCAGTCTCACTTTTAAACAATTACTGTAGTTACTGTTGATGAAACCATGGGTTAAATTCATTTCACCTTCCTTCACCAATCAAGGTCGCTTTATAATTTGCATGTCTTCCAAGTGGCACATAGTCTAAACAATAAGATGTTTGCCAGAATTGTTTTCTAGGAACTTGGAGTCAGCTGTGTGTAGTTGGAGCTGAGCTGGTTAAGACTGGATAGGACCACTGGCCCTCCAACCGGGCATGAGCAAATGCCCAATCCTTGACCTTTTGAATGTGCAGAGTCTGGTAGCCTAGTTATATCTGCACAGAAACAAAATTACCCTACCTTTTCCCAATCATCTGGCCCTACACTCCCCCTGCTTCAGACCGTCCAGTTTCTTTATTCATTATCCCCTAAATACCATGAGTCCCTCACCTTGAGGTAGGCAGGTTTGAAATTTATTTCCTTGTATGGCTCCCTTGTGAATAAAACCACCCTTTACTGCAAACCACAATGTCTCAGCATTTTAGTTTGCTGTGCTTGGGGCAAAATCAACCTGGTTCAGTAACATTGAGTTTTACTAATGGTACACAACTTCGAAATGGCAATTTTTAAAATTATTTATCCATTAAAGTTTGTGTTCTACATAGAAGTTAATATGGTGACCTCTCCTTATACTGACGGCTCCCCATTAACGCAGGCTAAGCAACAGTCTTTGCTCACGATAGATTCTTAAGTCTTCCAAATCTTTAAAGTTCATTTAGGATATGTTTCATGGCTCTAGCACCTGTGGGTAATTTACATGTAATTTAAATACTAGATGCAATTAGCAATGAGAACAGAGTGATTGTAAATACTGGTACAAAGCAAAATAACTAGAATTATACCAATTGTTACAGTGTACAAAATCACTTGGCATATTTAATTTGTGTTTTACATTTTCTGACTAGGGAGATATTTGAATCCTGCTAAAACCTCTCTTGTAGAAACAAAGTAATGGACAGTATTGTAATTTATGGAATTTGTTGGAAAATTTTAGTGTATGAGACCTTTACAAATGTATCCTTGTGCTTAATAGTTTTTCTTAATATTTGTATATGTGATTCTCCATGGAAAATAAAATCTTAAAATTAAAAATTAATAAAAGAGTTATTCAATCAACTAGGAAAGAAGAAATGTAGATAACTCTGTCTATATCATGTATAGCACAAGAAAATGAATAAAAAATCAATTTTGACAAAGTCATTGTCACATTTGCAGAAGTTAAAACTTAACAGCAATAGTAAATGTATTATTCATTACTATGACAGACCAAAATGTAAGTATAATTGTTTCCCACTGTTTAAAAATGCACTAATGTATTAAAAGAATCTTTTTTTCATTTTTGTATTATGATATTTCCTTGTATTTTTCTATTTTAAATGACTTTATTATATATATGAAGTTCAGTGCAATCAAATATTCACCATCTGTATTTTTTTTCTTTAGTATCTTGTGTTTCCTTCCATAATTACTGAAGATAATTTGGTCACATGAAATAAAATTGTTAAAGTCATTAGCAGAGATGTTTTAGAACTCTGCCTACCCTGTAACTATCTGAATCTCATCTGGCAGGAAATACAGACTCTTCTTGCATGTATCCAAGTAAAGTAGTTTAGCTCAAGAAAGGTTCTCCATTGTTCTTCCATTCACAGTTGTGACTCTGTTATAAAATGTTTCCAGAGACAACAAAAAATTTCCTGCAGGAGATTTCAAATCTGTACGTGTGCCATTGCACTGAACATAAAATTATTCAGTGAGTTGATTACTTGATGCTATAGGAGAAAATCAAGTCTGATACATTGTTTGTAGAAATGCAAAATAGCACAGTCCTTTTTTGGGGGGGGGTGCTGGGGAGGGTGGCATTGTGCAAATATTTAGCATAGCTATGTACATATTTGTCCTGATAATCCTTTTCCCAGAAACCTCTTCTAAACATGAGCTTGAAGAAATAAAACTGAGCACATGTACAATACAATATGATTTATTGTGGTATTATTTCTGGCAGTAAAAGACAGGGAAAAATGGATATTCATATTACATACATATAACTAGTCCTATGCAGTCATAAAAACAAACAGGGAAGTTAGGTATTAGCTAATGTGAAGTGATTCCCAGGTTACATAATTAAATGCAAATTGACAAACATAGTAGCCTTAATCTTGTGTAAGAAGGGGGAAAAATATAGATATATATTTTATATGTTCATTTGGTACTCTATATGATAGAGTACAGTATAATATAATACAATATAATATATATGTATATAAAATACTGAATAAATAAACCAGAAATTCATTTTGCTAGTATCTCCAGGAAATGGGATGTTTGAAGAGGGTAAGGAGTACAGAAATGCAAGTGAGATTATTCTTAATAAATATCTATATTCTTACAAATTTTGATTTTTAATTATGTTAGTGTATGGCACATTGAATAAAATTGAACAAACTCGAAAAAGCAATCCCTAAAACTGAAAACAAACTAATTCAACCAGCTGTGTATGAAATTTGTAATCTATTTTTATATAAAATTACATATTTTAAATGATTTTAAATAATATTTTCACTCTACATCCTTAGTGAGAGACACCCTAAAACCAAAAGAAATACAAATAAATATTCAATGTAATTCAATAACTGTGCACTCTACAGTTCCTAATATTTCCATAATTTGTTTTTGTTTTATATGAGGTTTGGACTGGTTTTATTTTGTTCACTTTTCAGGTTTAAATCTATGTACATTTCTAACTACCTTTCTTTTTTTAACATATTTATAAGAGTATAATTGCTTTACAATGCTGTGTTAGTTTCTGCTGTATAACAAAGTGAGTCAACTATACATATGCAATTATCCCCATATCCCCTCCCTTTTGTGTCTCCCTCCCACCCTCCCTATCCCACCACTCTAGGTGGTCACAAAGCACAGAGCTGGTCTCCCCATGCTATGCGGCTGCTTCCCACTATCTATTTTACATCTGGCATTGTATATTTGTCAATGCTACTCTCTCACTTTGTCCCAGCTTACCCTTCCCTGCCCCCTGTATCCTCAAGTCTGTTTTCTAAATCTGCATCTTTTTTCCTGTCCTGCCCCTAGGTTCTTCAGAACCATTTTTTATTTAGATGGTAAAAGGGAGTGTTTCTTTAGGTTCTCTTTCATCATCAGTGTATAGGGATGCAAGAGATTTCTGTGCATTAATTTTGTATCCTGCTACTTTACCAAATTCATTGATTAGTTCTAGGGTTTTCTAGTAGCATTTTAAGGATTCTCTATGTCCATAAGGACTCTCATGATATAGTATCATGACATCTTCAAACAGTGAAAGTTTTACTTCTTCGTTTCCAATTTGGATTCCTTTTATTTCTTTTTCTTCTCTGATTGATGTGGCTAAAACTTCAAAAACTATGTTGAATAATACTGGTTAGAGTGGGCAACCTTATCTTATCCCTGATCTTAGTGGAAATTGTTTCAGTTTTTCACCTTTGAGAACGATATTGGCTGCTGGTTTGTCATATATGGCCTTTATTATATTGAGGTAAGTTCCCTCTATGCCTATTTTCTGGAGGGTTTTTATTATAAATAGGTGTTGAATTTTCTCGAAAGCTTTTTCTGCATCTATTGAGAGTATCATATGGTTTTTATCCTTCAGTTTGTTAATATGATGTATCACATTGATTGATTTGGGTATATTGAAGAATCCTTGCCTTCCTGGGGTAAACACCACTTGATCGTGTTGTATGATTCTTTAATATGTTGTTGGATTCTGTCTGCTAGTATTTTGTTGAGGATTTTTTTGCATCTATGTTCATCAGTGATGTTGGTCTGTAGTTTTCTTTTTTTGTGACATATTTGTGTGGTTTTGGTATCAGGGTATGGTGGTCTCATAGATTGAGTTTAGGAGTGTTCCTCCTTCTGTCATATTATGCAAGAGTTTGAAAAGGATAGATGTTAGCTCTTCTCTAAATGTTTGATAGAATTCTCCTGTGAAGCCATCTGGTCCTGGATTTTTGTTTGTTGGAAGATTTGTAATCACGGTTTCAATTTCAGTGCTTGTGATTGGTCTGTTTATATTTTCTATTTCTTCCTGGCTCAGTCTCAGAAGATTGTGCTTTTCTAAGAATTTGTCCATTTCTTCCATGTTGTCCATTTTATTGGCATATAGTTGCCTGTAGTAATCACTCATGATCCTTTGTATTTCTTCAGTGTCAGTTGTTACTTCTCCTTTTTCATTTCTAATTCTATTAATTTGTCTTCTCCCTTTTTTTCTTGATGAGTCTGGCTAATGGTTAACAATTTTGTTTACCCTCTCAAAGAACCAGATTTTAGTTTTATTAATCTTTGCTATTGCTTTCTTCATTTCTTTTCATTTATTATGGATCTAATTTTTATGATTTGTTTCCTTCTGCTAATTTTTTTTTATTATTATTCTTTCTCTAATTGCTTTAGGTATAAGGTTAGTTTTTTTATTTGAGATGTTTCTTGTTTCCTGAGGTAAGATTATATTGCTATAAATTTCCCTCTTAGAACTGCTTTTGCTGCATCCCATAGGTTTTGGGTCTTCATGTTTTCACTGTCATTTGTTTCTAGGTACTTTTTTATTTCCTCGTTGATATCTTCAGTGATCCCTTGTTTATTTAGTAGTGTATTTTTTAGCCTCCATGTCTTTGTATTTTTTATAGTGTTTTTTTCCCTGTAATTCATATCTAGTCTCATAGTATTGTGGTCAGAAAAGATACTTGATATGATTTCAATTTTCTTAAATTTACTGAGGCTTGATTTGTGACTCAAGATATGATCTATGCTGGAAAGTGTTCCATGAGCACTTGAGAAAAATGTGTATTCTGTTGTTTTTGGATGGCATGTCCTAGAAATATCAATTAAGTCCATCTTGTTTAATGTATCATTTAAAGCTTGGGTTTCCTTATTTATTTTCATTTTGGATGATCTGTCCATTGGTGAAAGTGGGGTGCTAAAGTCCCCTACCATGAATGTATTACTGTCAATTTCCCCTTTTATGGTTGTTAGCATTTGCCTTATGTATTGAGGTGCTCCTAGGTTGGGTGCATAAATATTTACAATTGTTATTTCTTCTTCTTGGATTGATCACCTGATCATTATGTAGTGTCCCGCTTTGTCTCTTCTAATAGTCTTTATTTTAAAGTCTATTTTGTCTGATATGAGTATTGGTACTCCAGCTTTCTTTTGATTTCCATTTGCATGAAATATCTTTTTCCACTCCCTCACTTTCAGTCTGTATGTTTCCCTAGGTCTCAAGTGACTCTCTTGTAGGCCTTGTTTTTGTATCCATTCAGCCAGTCTATATCTTTTGGTTGGAGCATTTAATCCATTTACATTTAAGGTAATTATCGATATGTATGTTCCTCTTACCATTTTCTTAATTGTTTCAGCTTTGTTATCATACGTCTTTTTCTCTTCTTTTGTTTCCCGCCTAGAGAAGTTTATTTAGCATTTGTTGTGAAGCTGGTTTGGTGGTGCTGAATTCTATTAGCTTTTGCTTGTCTGTAGAGATTTTAATTTCTGCATGAAATCTGAATGAGATCCTTGCTGGGTAGAGTAATCTTGGTTGTAGGTTTTTCTCTCTCATCACTTTAAATATGTCCTGCCACTCCCTTCTGGCTTTCAGAGTTTCTTTTGAAAGATCAGCTGTTAACCTTATGGGGATTCCCTTGTATGTTATTTGTTGATTTTCCTTTGCTGCTTTTAATTTTTTTCTTTGTATTTAATTTTTGATAGTTTGATTAATATGTGTCTTGGTGTGTTTCTCCTTGATTTATTCTGTATGGGACTCTCTGCACTTCCTGGACTTGATTGACTATTTCCTTTCTCGTATTGGGGACGTTTTCAGCTGTAATCTCTTCATATATTTTCTCAGTCCCTTTCTTTTTCTCTTCTTCTTCTGGGACCCCTATAATTCGAATGCTGGTGTATTTAATGTTGTCCCAGAGGTATCTGAGACTCTCCACAATTCTTTTCATTCTTTTTTCTTTATTCTGCCCTGTGGTAGTTATTGCCACTATTTTATCTTCTAGGTCACTTATCCATTCTTCTACCTCAGTTATTCTGCTATTGATTCTTTCTAAAGATTTTTTTTAATTTCATTTATTGTGTTGTTCATCATTGTTCCTTTGCTCTTTAGTTCTTCTAGATCCTTGTTAAAAAGTTTCTTGTATTTTCTCCATTGTATTTCTGAGATTTTGGATCATCTTTACTATCATTACTCTGAATTCTTTTTCAGGTAGATTAGCTATTTCCTCTTCATTTGTTTAGTGTAGTGTGTTTTTACTTTGCTCCTTCATCTGCTGCACATCTCTCTGTCTTCTCATTTTGCTTAACTTACAGTGTTGGGGTCTCCTTTTCTTAGGCTGCATGTTCTTAGGTCCCATTGCTTTTGGTTTCTGCCCCCAGTGGCTAATATTGTTTCAGTGTGTTTTGTTGGCTTCCTCGGGGAGGGGACTGGTGTCTGTGTTCTGGTGGATGAGGCTGGATCTTGTCTTTCTGGTGGGAAGGACCACATCTGGTGGTGTGGTTTGGTGTGTCTGTGAACTTAGTATGATTTTAGGCAGGCTCTCTGCTAATGGGTGGAGTTGTATTCCTGTCTTGCTAGTTTTTTGGCATGGGGTGTAGAACACTGGAGCTTGCTCATCTTTGAGTGGAGCTGGGTCTCAGCATTGAGACAGAGATCTCTGAGAGATCTCTCACCGATTGATATTACATGGGGCTTGGAGGTCTCTGGTGGTCCAATGTCCTGAACTTGGCTCTCCCACCTCAGAGGCTCAGGCCTGACATACATCCGGAGCCCCAAGACCCTGTCAGCCACCTGGCCAGGTACGTGGAGAGTTTCTTGCCTTTTGGGAAGTCTGAGGTTTTCTTCCAACATTCAGTAGGTGTTCTGTAGGAGTTGTTCCACATTTAGATGTGTTTCTCATGTATTTGTGGTGAGGAATGTATCTCCACGTCTTACTCCCTGCCATCTTGAAGGTCTTTACTACTCCTCTTTTTAAAACTATTTCTCCAGTTTCTTTGATGCTTTTTCTCTTTCTAAATAGGCATGCTATTTGAGGCTTTGATTTTATTCATTTTCTCCTGTACTTTTATTTACTTTATTAATAGGTTATTCTATTTTAATGTATTCAACTATCACCTCTAAATTAAGATGGCTAATGTCTCCAGCTTTTCCTCTCATTGATTACTCACTTCTATATTCTATGAATCCAGAACACAGTCTTTAGATGGGAGTTTTAACTTTGCCCATCATCAGTTGCCTCTGCAACTGTGGTGTTGTTTTCACTGATGTCCATGTTCTTCCAGTATCCCAATTGGAAACCAATTGGTTCTCTCCAATCTTAACCCTCAAGCGGACCAACAAATGTTCATTCACCACTAGTACCACTGCTACTACTATTGCCTTAAATATATCCTTCTCAGTCTGATTTTCAACAACTTCTGTAAAATTTCTTTATGATAACTATTTAATTATATTTTCCATCATTAATCATTACAAATATTTTCTTGAGTTCAAATTGTCTCCTGCACTATAAATACATGTTCTTATCTCTTTAGCTTCTCCTGTGCTCTGCATTCCTTTCAAAAAAATGTATTTTAATCTTTTCTACCTCTCCTCAGTTATTTTCTTTCAAATACATTCTTTTGTGACTATCCCAGCCCATGGTAAAAATGTCTTTTTTCTTTCCCGTTATATACATTACAACCATCCATTTTGTGTCATCTTGTTTCTTCATAGTTTCATCTCTGCTCAGCTTAAGTTGCTTTAACCAAGTATGCTAGATCTGCTTCATCTAAGTGATTAGATGCCAGGCTATTGCTTTTCTCTAGCAACTAACACAATCATGGGATGATAAAAGTAGTTTGATAGCTAAGTTTAAATTTATGGCTTCATCCTAACTACCCTAAGACCAAAACCTGAGAATGGAGAAGATTTAGTCTCAATTAGGCATTAAATTCAAGCATTTTGTTGTGCTTTCTCAATAATAACTACTCTAGAACTATTGTCATTCTAGAATTTTATCATTTCTGCACAAAATTTTCCATTCTCTGAAAATTTTAAAGCAGTTCTATTTTTCCCAAATTTCTTGTTTGTTTTATTTTTTTAATTGGGACATATAATACTGTTTCATTTCACCAGGAATTTGGATAAGAATTTATAATGTTTAAATCAAAATATTTAACCTTACTATTTTGGATTTTAGTAAGAATTTTCAGCAAGTTTAACTTGCTTAACTTTTGTTAGAGGTTTTTTTGTTTTGTTTTGTTTATAGGATAGAGGGCACCAAAAGTGAATTTGACACTAAAAACAATTACATTGCCTGGCAATTTAATGGAAGAAAGAATAAATCATTTATTCCCCTAACCTCAAGGAATTTACAATCTGGAAGGAGAAAGAAACACATATGTCATTACATACACTTTAAAACAAATATGTATGTATTTCAGAACCAACACGAATTTTATTTATTTTTATTTTTTTTAATTTATGCGCTATACAGCATCTCAATCCAAAAAAAGATTTGATATTTCTTACAATGAAAGAAAAGTAGTAGGAAGGAATATATGATGAAAGAACCAACTGGACATGAAGCATATTAAAAATCCCAGTGTCATTTTCTGAGATATGTGGCAATTTATTAAAATCAAAAATTAACATCATTTTCATAACACACACTGTTAAGTATACAGTCAAGAAAATTAAAGCACCTATTTTGAGTAGTAATTAGTGTCCTCTGAGACCTGAAACTCAAATATGGACTTGGGAACATATAGATTATTTGAGAAATGATTCCAGGAAGCAGGAAAATGACAGAAAAGAGGAAAATATAATGTAAAGATAAATCACTGAGATTGCTGCGGTAGTCAATGGAGTCATCATACCACCAAGACCTCTGACAAGTTTATCGGTTGCTTCTTGAAGTTCTCTACCTAGAGACGGGATGCTGGGGCATCTACCCACCAGCTCCTATCCCTGTTCTTTGAGATGTTAAATTCCCTGCCCTTCTGGGCTTTACTTTTGCACAAACCAACTGAGTAACTATGTCTTCAGGGGAAACTCTAAGGCAGAAAAGGAAAAAAATGCATAATATGCTGTTGAACAGAAGGCTGTCAGCATGAATCCAACCTTCAAGGAACTGTATACCACAGCTAGAACTGAAATCAGAGCTGGACCAAGGCACTGTGAACAAGAAGCCAAAAGCCTGCAGGTCAGTCTACCCCTTTCAGGGCTCATGTCTGTCTGTACTCTTTATGTCTACATTGTTACTTAACTTTTTGAAGTAGTAGTTCACTGATTTCTTTTTAAATGTTAGGAGATTTAATGAGATTACATAGAGTCTCTGCTGCTGAAAAAGGCCTGGAGCCTATAACTGAGGTCTATCAACTCACTGTTTCAAATTCATTCAGCATTTCAAGCGGTCCAGATTTCCAGTGGGATGAAACAGATCTTTCTTTATAACCAATAGGATATATTGTTACCTTGCTCTCATCAAGCCATGGTTGAGAAATACTATTTACACAATGATTGTCAGGCTTGGAATCACCAGAAATGCCCAAGTGAGCACCCTGGGTTCCAGCATACTTCTCTCAGACCCTATTACGTAGCAGCAACTCTGGTTCTACATGGATATCAGGGTTGATTATGATCATTATCAAGCTAAGGCTTTATTGAACTCAATTAATTATTATTATTATCATTTGCTTACTATTCCATTATCAGGATAAGAACAAATTACCCAGATAGATGTTGTAACTTCAGACTCAGTGGAAAATTTTTTAATCACCTTTTTCTGTATTTTCTTTCCTGGAAGATAATTCAACAGAAGTCAAAGCTGTGAGAAAGAAAGCAAAAATATGTGTACAAATTAACCACTGGAATGGTATTGAAAATGGTCACGTTGATTTGACTTCCACTTCTTCATCCCTAGTGCCATGTAATCTTACCTTGAGATTCACAAAAGCATATGTAGGAAATTACAAAGCTTTGTAATTTATTGGTTTGTAGGAAATTCACTGTTTATAACAGGCAACGTTCAAAACAGAAAGTATTTTCTGAGAAAGAACAGCACATGGCTCTCTGTCTGGGGGAATCTATTACCTTGGAGGCTATGATGTTGTGTCCACTGAGCTTGGGAGTTAGACTCAGACTGCTAAAGTGTAAGCGGAGAGGTATTTTTTTCAAGCAGAATAGCAAATTTGAGCAAAAAGTCCTGCCCGGTTGGCACATTTGACTTTGATCTATAAGTTAATGTATCAGTTAATTTCCATGAATTAGTCCCAAGAGGTAAGGGACCAAAATAGTGGTTGGGCATTTGAAATTTGATCAGTTAGTATTTCACAGGAAGTTACTGGAATGCATCTTATCCAGACAAATTTGCATTCATAGGAGACATACCATGGCTTTTAAGCCTCACAGATGAGGGTATGAGCAATAGAGATGAAATGTTGTTGGCCCCATAAGCAAAAAGAGTCTATATCAATGTCAAATAAAGGTTAATTTTTAAATGAATTTTTTTAAACAGACTCAAGAAGCTAGTTTATCATATCAGTTCTGCCACCTGGGAGATAACTACTTACTTTATGTAACTGAATAACTTTCTAGAGACTTGAAATAGCAAAAGCCACAGGTGCAATTAACCTGACACTGTTCCTGTGAAATAAGATCACTAAGAAACACAAGGCACAGAAACAGCCTAGGATCACAGTGTAAAAGTACTACAAAGGTCTTCAGGATGTTTGGCTAAAAGACTAATTAAAATAATATATTTTGTACATTTATTATCTTGTCAAATGCAAGCATGAAAATACCCCACACTTCTGATTCTTAACTGTCTTTCTTTACAGAGTGTATACTTGTTTTAACATATTCAAAATTCTCATTTGTCTATCCAAACTTATTCATATGAAAATGTGTTTCATTAAAGCCAAAATATAGCATTTGGACACAAAATCACGCCAACGCATATCATTAACCTGCCCTCATTGACGTAAATGAATATGCATTTGGCTTCTAGACAATGCTGGCTATGCAATTTGCAGGCCTCGTGCTAAATGAAAATCCTAGACCCAAACTGGGAGAGAGGAAGTTAACACCCACATTCCAAGAGTCTACTGTCCCAACCCATGATGGACAGCTGACCTCAAGACATTGCAACCTCCCTGCCTGAAGCTCTCAGTACTTGGATCGTGAATGGGTGAGAGATCAATGCACCACGGCCCTGTCAGTCCAGGATGGGATAGCCGTTGCCTAGACCTGCCCAGAGATGCCATTGGCTACACACATGACCCTCAACCCCTCCAGGAGATCAAGTCCCCACAGAGGGGCAGAGGGTGACATCAGACTGTGTCCATTCCCACCTCATGCTTCCAGACTTCCTGGTCACTGCTCCAGGTGGATGGCAGTAGTGGTCATGAAGCAGGGGCAGTAAGGGGGCAGTGAGAGTTGGGACTGCACGTGAGCTGAGGCTCTGAGTCCCTACCCCATTCTCCACTGTTCTATCGGATTTAAGATGTAAATGCATGGGATTGACATATATACGCTAATATGTATTAAATGGATAACTAATAAGAACCTGCTGTATTTTAAAAAAAAACCACAAATTCAAAGATAAATCATTAAAATTTCAAGTCAACAGTCACAGAACATTCAAACCCTAAGCATGGGGCCCTCTCAGCCTAGGCCCCTGTGCGACTGCATTGGCAGCAACCTATGAAGCTTATCTTGCCTCTAGATGTACATCCTCCATTGCCTTGGAAAAGTGAAAACACTCTCCTCAGAAATAATCTCCAGAGCATGGAGATCACGATTCAATTATGAATGTTTGGGAGATGTTTTAGTACAGGCTTAATTACACAAGTGTCCCTATTCTCAATAATACCATCATAGTCCGAGGCTTTGGGGCACCACTATTAATGTAAAACAACAAATAAAGTGGCACCTTTTCTTCTTCTGTACATACTAAGATCATACTGTTGCATTTGTCAAAACCAACTGCAGGGTTGGAATAACAATATATAAATCACTCTAAACCTTTTTTAGTGCCTCCAAACCATTCATAATGCAGCACAACTTTGTGAAATCCTGGTGAGACTGAATACATAAAAGATTTGCTTCTACATTATTCCTCCACTGTCATAATCCATCCTTTGATTTGGGGGCTTACTCTCCTCTGAGCTCAGACTTTCTATTTTGAAACATTTCTGACCATCAGGAAAGTATTTCAGTGAATTCAAGTGAATTATTCTTCTTTATAAATTTTGCTTTCTAACCCTGATTCTGCACTGTAGAACCATACAATAAATTTAATTTATTTTTCTTGTGAAAGCTATTTAAATATTTAAGTAGAGTTAAATATCTTAAGATTAACATGTTTTATATATATTAGATGACAAAAAAATCAGCTAATTCATCCTACTAATAATTATTGAGTGTCTCCTTTTTGTCAGTATGCAAAGATAAACATGATATATAAAAGAGGCATTGCTCCTGCTCTCAGAGAGATGGCAATATTGTCATCTTCAGACAATTCTTCAAACAAAACAAGTATAAAAATGGGGAGAGGAGATACTGAGTATTAGGGAAGCACAGGACAAGAGACTCTAATCCACATATACCTGAGTGTCACCAGGTAAAGATGTACAGCTGTGAACAGGGATTGCTGAGAAGGAGTAGAAGGAGGGGTAGAAATATTTTAGGCAGATATAAAGTATATAATAAATTCCAAAGAAAAATGACAATATGATAAACTTAAGGCCTAAATTGATAGTTGTAGCTGGGAATAGTGTGCAAAGGAAACAATGGTGAGTCAGAGTCTATAAGATAAACAGAAGCTGGGTCACGTAGACCATTGCCAACTGTGTCAAGTTTAGATTTGACTTGCAGATTGAAGAGATCATTACAGTGTTTTAAAAGTGATGGCTTCATCTTTTGGTTAAAGATAGACCACTCTGGGGTTTCCTTGGTGGCGCAGTGGTTGGGAGTCCGCCTGCCGATACAGGGGAAATGGGTTCGTGCCCCGGTCTGGGAAGATCCCACATGCCGTGGAGCGACTGGGCCCATGAGCCATGCCCGCTGAGCCTGTGCATCCGGAGCTTGTGCTCCACAACGGGAGAGGTCACAGCAGTGAGAGGCCCGCATACTGCAAAGAAAAAAAAAAAAAAAAAAAGATAGACCACGCTGGATGCATTAGGAACCAGTGCCAGAATGAGGGAAAAAATACTTGAAGCCACAAGACTAGTGATGAGTGTGTTGAAGGAAGTTAGGTGAGAGACGGAAGAGTCTGATCTAAGGAAGAGTTAGTGGGGAGTGAATAAAGTGGATGGATGTCAAAATTATATTAAAATTTAGGAGGTATAAATTGCAGAGCTTGTTATTTGGACATGGAAAATGAGAGGAGAGAGTTAAAGTTCATACCCCTGTTGTTAATTGGGCAAACTTGTAGATGGTGAAGTCATTTATTACAATAGGAATCAGAAGGGTAGATTTTAAGGAGAAGGCCAGTCAGTTTGGGACAGGTTATGGTGGATGTGACTCATCCAAATATGAAGTCTAAAAAGTAGCTGTAATATATAGATCAGGGGTTCCATGGAGAGAATGACTAGAGAAATGCATGGGAGATATGTATCTATAGGTGGTAATTGAAGGTAGGGACATGGGAGAAGCTACTTAAGGAGAAAACTAAGGAGAAAGAAGGAGAGCATGAGGCAGAGACTGGAGGAACCACTGATCGTTAAGGGACAGGCTGAGGACATGGTGCTCAAAGAAGCCTAAGAAGGAGCAGCACAAGGAGAATGAAAGTTTTCACCAGAAGTGCCATGCCACAGAGGCCATAGTTCTGGCAAAATTGGGAAGGAATTAGATCCAAGTAGTAAAAGAAAGTATTAACCTTACATAAGAGACTCCTCTACCTGTAATGGGAGAAGGTGGTATTTAAATATGAGCTTGCAGGTGATAGTGTAGTTTTGCAAAATTTTGCATAAAGAGTCTATTTTCAGTGCAGAGAAATTATGTTCATTTGCTAAAAGTGAAGAGGGAATGTTTGAATGTGAGCAATAAAGAAGACGTGTGTGAACAATGAGGGAGAGAAATGACTTGCCAAATAAAGGTCACTGAGTGACAGGGTGGCCTATATGAAACTGTCATCACAAATTTACAATAGCATAAAGTGGGGCTTTTGAGTGAAATTCTCCAAGAAAACTCAGTAGCCTGGCTTGAGAAATAAAGTCTGTCAGGTCCATGAGAATTGAAGTTTTGTCAGCACTCAGCAGAGATATGACCAAAAACCTCAAGTTACAGGAAAAGATGAAGAATCAAATGTTGCAAATTTCCTTGATAATATAGGACTGGAAAATAAAAATAAAGGAGTTATATATACTAGTAATGTATATGTATTTAAAATATACATATTTATTTTTATATATAAAATATAAACTTATAATGTATATATGAAGAATATATATATATGAAGAATATATATATATATATATAAAGAATACTGTGATAAGATTAAGGGATATAGTTTTTATTTCAGAAGTAGAAAAGTTGTGGTGCATAAGGCACAGGGTATATTCATGGTAGTGAACAATTGAAATGAATTGTACAGGGTCACTGGTAATGAAACGATTAGTGTTTAAGGGACAATAAATAATTGCAGAATAAACTACAATCTCTTTTATCCATTCATCAATAATGTGTGGTAACAGCATGATCTGGTTTCCTTGTTAACAGGACTCCTCTGACTTCTGTGTTGAGAATAGATTGAAAGGGGCAAGCATAGAGTAAGACCAAAAGCCCACCTGAGACTTCAGTCTTAACAGGAACAAAGAATGTTCCAATAACAATAATCATAATAACAGGAGAGAAGTTAGGCACACATGTAGGAAGGTAGAGGGTGCACCAGTTATCTCGGAGAAGTAAATTGTAAGATCAAGAATTGAAAGCATGAATGGGGGAAAGCTGTGTTGTAGGTTAAAGGTAAACAGGCAAGATCTGAAGTGCTGGGGAAGGAACAGAATAGGGAAATAGAGCAGGATTGCTGGACTGATTCAAGGACTCAATTCAGCACAGTGATTGTGAATTTAAAAAGATCTCTTTCAGCATGATTACAAATGTATCTTTCATCACAATAGCTACCAGGGTATAAGGGATGGGGTTGTCAAAGATATTAATTTAATCAGAGTTTTTACTGCCCTATCTAGATATAAAGCTAGTCTTGGACTACCTATGTAGGCACAGGAAGTGGTATAATGATTGACCATTGATTTTAAACTGGATAAATAGGGAAGTGCAAGGATAAAGGGGGTAGGAATTACAAACGTAGAATCAAGTCATTAGAAGCTATTTAGTGCTAAACTTTCATTGGAGATGCAGTACATGAGAAAGTGATATGAAAAGACAGGAGTCAGTAGGAGAGCGGAATTTTCCAACTGCTATTCTGGGGTACTTGAATAGGTAATGATAAACTCCGAAGGTGGAAAAGTGTAACCATTTGAATGAGTGGCCAAGGCAAGGATGAGGACAAGTTCATTGGAGAAGATGAGCTGCAGCACCTGTGGGGCTAGATTACAAAAGCTGATCTACCTGGATATATATATATACTTGGAGATATATATATATATATATATATATATATATATATATATATATAAAGAACTAAGAACAATGTCTGGAATGGTGTTGGGGAGTGGAATGGGAGGGTAAGCTGTTATTTATATTCATTCGAATGTCCTGGAACATCTAGTAGAGTATCTGAATATTATAAAATACCTATTTGTTGAATTGAAAATTTTGTTTTGAATGAAGTACTTTGGTTAAGACAGGCTAATTTCACACATTTTCCAAATCTAAGTAGCAATCTCATTTACTGAGAAAGCTGAAATTCAGATAGCACACTCTGTAAATTTGAGATGCTAATTAGATGTGACTACCTATTGATTGTGAGTCCTACAGTGCAATGAAAGTGCATAATTATAGAAGAGACTGGCTTCTATAGCTCTGAATTTCTTTCTGCTTCAAAGACTATAAATTAATTTTGTCTGATTAACTGGGCAACCCATTGATTGAATTACTAGCAACCCAAACTTTCCTCCTAGAGGTCAACTTTAAATTAGCATCAAATGCTACATGTATTTTCTTTCATCAGTGAAACATAAACAACATGGGAAGAAAGAATTCTTGGCCCAAACTTAACAAGTGAATAAAAGTTTTATAAAAGTTTAAGTTACTAGGTAGCATGTTTCAAGATTTCTAACTTAAGCTGAAAACAGCCAATATATCAAATTAAATGTGATACTTTATGTATCATAGATCACAAGATAATTTAAAATACAAAATTCTCAAAAAGTGGTGTTCTATGCAAAAGTAATATGAAAAATTAAAAGTTAAAGGTAATAAAATGACTATAGAAATTTGTCTATACTCAATTTCATAGACTTTTATTTATTTTTAATAAGGTTTTGCTTATTCCAAATTAATAGTAATATATGCTCAATATAGAAAAGTCTGAAAATTTAAAATGTTTTTAAACTTTTTGTAAAATCATCTAAAAATTACTACAATTTCTCTCTTAATTATTTTACTGTCAGTTTTCAGTGGTGTTGTTTTGATTGAGATCTAAATTCATGTGTACTAGTCTATATTACTGTATAACTTTAATATAGTAACATAAGCAGAAGTCATTTCATTAAAATATCTTATGGTAGCAGAGTAGGCCTACCGAGTCATTACAGAATTTTAGTAAGATATACTGATTAATCCTTTGTTGCTAACATAAGCACAGATTAAAAGATCAGTGGACTATAACAGATAATCCAGAAAGAGCTTCAATCTATGTGGGGATTTTGAATATGACAGTGGTCTCATTTCAAATCTATAAAAATTGCTCTTGTCAAACAATAACTTTAAAAGATAATTGGAGAAATTTATAAAAATTAGAAATTCAGTAATATTCAAATATCGACATGGTCATAATTAGATACAAATTTCATAATAGCAATATGCTTATAAATTTGGGGAAAAAATCTTAGAAGAGCTTATGCAGTTCTCAGCCACAGCATATGGATATTAGCAGTCTCATTCACTATGCATTAGTGTAAGTCATATGGATATTGGCAGTCTCATTCACCATGCATTAGTGTAAATCAATATAATGTCCTTTAGAAAATAATTTAATACTATGTATCATAATATTACAAGTAAATTTGATCTACTGACTTCACTTTTAAGAATGTTTCTTCCAGATAGGGATGCTCACTTCTGTATATTATCATACAATTTTAATGCAAAATACAACTGAATATATATCAAACAATTAAAATTACAGAGAAAACATTACATATTTATATCATATACATATAAATGTTCATCCATAACACTGGATACTTTAAAACAATTATGAAAAATAAACAGGACATTGACCAAGATATAATGTAAAGAAAAAATCAAAATAATGTGCATGATTTTTATAATAAAAAATATAAACCTCAATGTTCAACTAGGGCCACCATGAAAAGTATGCTGTCATTGAAGAAAACTGGAAAACAATTGACAATTTTGAAAATGAGTGGAGCCTCTAAGAGTAAGGCAAAAGAAAATATATATAAACACTGTACTTTCATTAATAGATCATTCCTAAATATCCAATTTTGATAATCTAATACATGTATCTTGGAACTTAACCACAAAGTAAATAGATGGTGAATGGTGGAGCAAGACTGTTGAGGTGGGAGTTTAAAGGTAAGAAGGTGGAGGAGGCTAGAAAATCCTGTACGGTAATGACTTACATTTGGAGGCATCAGTATAAGTTCATATTTAGCTAAATATAGATACAGATGGCTATATACAGAATTATTTATACCAGTGCATATGTATGAGTCATTGTACACACATACATTCCCTTGCTTTGTTAGCTGAGAGGGCCTAGAAGCAATGAGATCTCAGTAACAATGTGTACTCCTGGCAGCTAGATCTTGGAGTCTAATGCCATTCTCCAATAAGTGAAAGTAAGCCTCCTTGGAGAAAGGGTGGATTCTAGAGCTGAGCCTGAAGCATCTTCTAGTGCCAGAAAGTAAGAAAGTACTGAACACAGGCACACACACAGAATAATGGAGTATGCCAGAAGAACAGAGTTCACTAAAAGGGTCAAAACTGAAATAATCTGAGTAACAACATAAATAAAGTAGCAATGGATTATTAAGAAAAATATGAAAAATATCCATGTGTCTACCCTGCTGTAAATAAGTAATTGAATAAACAAAGAAAATGAGGGAAAAGGCCAAAGTCTCCCATGAAGAATAATTCCAAATAATTCATGTAGATATTTCACTCTCAGTGAGGTGAAGCATAACTCACCACTCCTTAAATATGGGCTGTGCATATGGAAAGGGGTGGGTGGGTATTTACAGTGGAAAAATAAGACAAACACTTGCTTAGCCAGGTGATCAAAGTTAACATCATTTGAAGTAAGTCATGCTGATAATCTGTAACCTTGATAGGATGTGATGAATATGGCATTTCACTTCTGTGAAATTTTACCCCAAAACACATAATCTCAGCATAATCATGAGGAAAATATCAGACTAATCCCAACTGCGAAGAATTCTACAGGACGCCTGACCAGTATTCATCAAATTGTCAAGGTTATCAAAAGCAATGAAAGTCTGATAAACTTTCAGAGCCTGGAGTGGCCTAAGGAGACATAATGACCAAACGTAATGTGCTATCCTGAAACAGAAAAATGTCAGTGGAAAAAAAAAAACTAAGAAAATCTGAATAGAGTATGGACTTTAGTTACTAAAGTATCAACATTAATTTTTAATTTATCAAATGTACCACATTAACGCAAGTTGTTAATAATAAGGAAAACTGGAGGCAAGGTATAGGGAAACTCTCTTTACTTTCTTTTCAAATATTCTGTAAATATAAAACTGTTGTGAAAATAAAGTTTATTAAAAACTTGATTACCTACGTGTCCATCTCAATAAGAAGAAACATAAAATAGAAAATCTTAAATAATAAATATAAGAGAAAAAATGTGAGATTAAACAAGCATGAAAAAGAAAACCAATACAACCTGTTTGTATTTTGAAATAAGAATAATGAAATACAAATAATTATAGTAAGATTAACCAAAACAAACAAGCAAAGAAGAAAAAAAATTGTCAGAGAAATAAGACAAAAAAAGAAATATAATCATAGGCTGTCTACACAGACTATGATTTTGAAAAACATAAAATTATTATGAAGTACTTTAGCTAATGAAGTTTTTTAAAAAATCAGATAAACAGAAAAAATATAGAAAAAATGTAGGCAATGCTTAAGAAGTTTCCAAAACTGGTGAAATATATCAGCCCAAAGTTTCAAGAAGGTAGGTCAACCCAGGATAGCATAAAGATGAAGAAAACCTCACTAGGGACATATATCAAAGCTGCTGAAAAATAAAAGACAAAGAGAAAAGTCTTGAAAAGGGCATATGATCTTAAATGAAATCACAATTATATTGACAGATAACTTCACAAAAGAAATGTTGCAAACAAGAAAAAAATGAATAATGTATTTAAATTCCAGAAAGGAAAAACCTAACCTAGATTCAGTGTTCAATAAAAATATCTCTTGAACTAACTAAAAACACAGAGAAAATATATCAATAATGGTTTTTCAGACATCGGACATTAAGCAACTTAGAACAGTGATCCTTGAGATGGGAGAACAAAATGTATGCTCTTCCCAGCTAACTTCTGGGAGAAAGGTTTTAGACCAGAGAGTAGTCAGGGGACGTTCAGTAGAAACCAGCAGTCTCTCTGAATTGGAAATGTGGTGCTGGGAGCCCAAAAGCTGAGGCAGCTGGAGTTGTCAGGGGAGAGTACCAGACTAGAGGAAGCTGCAGAGTGACAAACCCTCAGAGCTACAGAGAGGGTCCCATGTGAATCTTAAGCTTGGTAACGATCAGTGAATGAGCTGTCTACCTAAAGCTGGGGAGAGAATCACCCAATGGGTGCAGAGGGAATAAATCTGAGAGCTCATACAGAAATTTCTGATATTCCCTCACCACTGTGGAAAATTTGTAAGTCAAGATAATCAGAAGTTTATTGTCTCAACATTGGTATAAATTAGCCCTAGACTAGACATGTCTTATCCTGTCTATAAGGCTCCCAGCAGTGTAAAATTTACAAGGTTTGGCAACTGATCAAAAAATAAAGTTATTTAACAATGGCATAAAGTATGATCCAGAATGATGAAAAAATTGATCAGTAGAAGCAGATACAGAATGACACAAATAACAGAATTGATGGAAAATGGCTTTAAAACCATTATTATAACATTACATGTTCAAGGAGATAAAGATTGAACATAAGTAGAGAAATTTAAAGATATTTAAAGATAAAAAAGACTCATGTTGGAATTTTTAGAGATTAAAAAATGAAATGGATGAGATACAAAAAGTAGACTGTAGAAAAGATGTGTTAACATGACGACATTGTATCAGTAAAGTGTGGGATGACCTCAAGCAGCTTAACATATGTGTAATTGCAGTCCCAAAAGAAGAAACAGTGGAGATGAAAAATATTTGAAGATTGAAGAACAATGTCTATTTTCAAAAAAAGTTTAAAACTGTGAACTCACAGAAATGAGAAGTTCAAAGAACGCTAAGCAAAAACAAACAAACAAACAAAACAACTAGGAACATCATACTCAAAACTAGTCATAATGAGAATATCTTAAAAGCAGTCAAAGTTGGAGCAGGGGTGCATGTTATGTACAGAGAAAGAGATGTTTTTTTTTTTCAGGAACACGGCAAACTAGAAAGATAGTAGAAGAAAATCTTCTACAAAGGAAAAAATAAAGCACCGTAGAATTCCACACAGGCAAGTGATTTTTTTTTTTTAAGGAAAAATGGGACTATTTCTGCTTTATAACAAAGTGAATCAGCTACACATATACATATAACACCATATCTCCTCCCTCTTGCATCTCCCTCTCACCCTCCCTATCCCACCCCTGTAGGTCATCACAAAGCACCAAGCTGTTCTCCCTGTGCTATGTGGCTGCTTCTCACTAGCTATCTATTTTACATTTGGTAGTGTATATATGTCAGTGCCACTCTCTCACTTCATCCCAGCTTACCGTTCCCCCTCCCCGTGTGCTCAAGTCCATTCTCTATGTCTGCTTCTTTATTCCTGTCCTTCCCGTAGGTTCATCAGAAACATTTTTTTTTATTTTTTTAGATTCCATATGTATGTGTTAACATATGGTATTTGTTTTTCTCTTTATGACTTACTTCACTCTGTATGACAGACTCTAGGTCCACCCACCTCACTACAAATAACTCAATTTTGTTACTTTTTATGGCTAAGTAATATTCCATTGTATATATGTGCCACATCTTCTTTAACCATTCATCTGTCAATGAACATTTAGGTTGCTTCCATGTCCTGGCTATTGTAAATAGTGCTGCAATGAACATTGTGGTGCATTACTTTTTAACTTAAATCCTAGTATCGTAATTTCCTCTTTCTTCATCCTTAATATAAAATATCTCTTATGAGATAATATTATCAAATTTTTATCTTGCTTTGTACTAAATTAGAAACTACTAATATTTTTTGACAACTTTGTTGGAGTATAACAATGTTATACAATGTTTACAATGTTGTGTTATTTTCTGCTGTATAACAAAGTGAATCAGCTATATGTATACATATATCCCAATATGCCCTCCCACTTACGTCTCCCTCCCACACTCCCTACCCCACCCCTCTAAGTGGTCACAAGGCACCGACCTGATTTCCCTGTTTGATGCAGCTGTCTCCCACTAGCTATCTACTTTACATTTGGTGGTGTATATATATTGATGCTACTGTCTCACTTCGTCCCAGATTACACTTACCTGCCCCCTGTATCCTCAAGTCCATTCTTTACATCTGAGTCTTTAATCCTGTCCTGCCCCTAGGTTCTTCACAACCTTTTTTTTTCTTTTTTTTTTAGATTCCATATATATGTGTTAGTATACGGTATTTGTTTTCCTACTTTTGACTTACTTCATTTTGTATAACAGACTCTAGGACCATCCACCTCACTACAGAAAACTCAGTTTTGTTTCTTTCTATGTCTGAGTAATATTCCATTGAATATATGTGCCACATCTTCTTTATCCATTCAACTGTTGATAGACACTTAGCTTGCTTCCATGTCCTGGCTATTGTAAATAGTGCTAAAATAAATATTGTGGTACACGTCTCTTTTTGAATTATGCTTTTCTCAGGGTATATGCCCAGTAGTGGAATTATTGGGTCATATGGTAGTTCTATTTTTAGATTTTTAAGGAACCTCCATACTGTTCTCCATAGTGGTTGTATTAATTTACATTCCCACCAACAGTGCAAGAGAGTTTCCTTTTCTCCATACCCTCTCCAGCATTTATTGTTTGTAGATTTTTTGATGATGGGCATTCTGACTGGTGTGAGATGATACTTCATTGTGCTTTTGATTTGCATTTCTCTAATGATTAGTGATGTTGAGCAACCTTTCATGTGTTTTTTGGCAATCTTTATATCTTCACTGAATAAATGTCTATTTAGGTCTTCTGCCCATTTTTGGATTGGGTTGTTTGTTTTTTTGCTATTCAGCTGCATGTGTTGCTTGTATATTTTGGTGTTGCTTGTATATTTTGGAGATTAAGCCTTTGTCAGTTGCTTTGTTTGAAAATATTTTCTCCCATTCTGAGGGTTGTTTTTTAGTCTTGTTTAGAGTTTCCTTTGCTGTGCAAATGCTTTTAAGTTTCATTAGATCGTATTTGTTTATTTTTGTTTTTATTTCCATTTCCCTAGGAGGTGGATCAAAAAGAATCTTGCAGTGATTCATGTCATAGAGTGTTCTGCCTATGTTTTCCTCTAAGAGTTTTATAGTGTCTGGACTTACATTTAGGTCTTTAATCCATTTTGAGTTTATTTTTGTGTATGGTGTTAAGAAGTGTTCTAGTTTCATTCTTCTACATGTAGCTGTTCAGTTTTCCCAGCACCACTTATTGAAGAAGCTGTCTTTTCTCCATTGTATATTCCTGCCACATTTATCAAAGAAAAGGTGACTATATGTGTGTGGTTTAATCTCTGGACTTTTTATCCTGTTCCATTGATCTATATTTCTGTTTTCCTGCCAGTACCATACTGTCTTGATTACTGGAGCTTTGTAGTTTAGTCTGAATCTGGGAGCCTGATTCTTCCAGCTCCATTTTTCTTTCTCTAGTTTGCTTTTGCTATTCAGGGTCTTTTGTGTTTCCATACAAATTGTGAATTTCTTTGTTCTAGTTCTGTGAAAAATGCCATGAGTAGTTTGATAGGGATTGCACTGAATCTGTAGATTGCTTTGGGTAGGATAGTCTTTTCACAGTGTTGATTCTTCCAATCCAGGAACATGGTATATCCCTTCATCTGTTTGTATCATCTTTAATTTCTTTCATCAGTGTCATAGTTGTCTGCATACAGGTCTTTTGTCTCCTTAGGTAGGTTTATTCCTAGGTATTTTATTCTTTTTGTTGCAATGGTAAATGGGATTTTTTCCTTAATTTATCTTTCAGATTTTTCATCATAAGTGTATAGGAATGCAAGAGATTTCTGTCTGTGCATTAATTTTGTATCCTGCTACTTTACCGAATTCATTGATTAGCTCTAGTAGTTTTCTGGTAGCATCTTTAGGATTCGCTATGTATAGTATCATGTCATCAGCAAACAGTGACAGTTTTAGTTCTTTTCTGATTTGGATTCCTTTTATTTCTTTTTCTTCTTTGATTGCCATGGCTAAAACTTCCAAAACTGTGTTGAATAATAGTGGTGAGAGTGGGCAACCTTGTCTTGCTCTTGCTCTTAGTGGAAATGGTTTCAGTTTATCACCATTGAAAACGATGTTGACTGTGGGTTTGTCATATATGGCCTTATTATGTTGAGGTAGGTTCCCTCTATGACTACTTTTTGGAGAGTTTTTATCATAAATGGGTGTTGAATTTTGTTGAAAGGTTTTTCTACATATATTGAGATGATCATATATATTTTGTCTTTCAGTTTGTTAATATGGTGTATCACTTTGATTTATTTGTATAAATTGAAGAATCCTTGCATTCCTGGGATAAACCCCACTTGATCTTGGTGTATGATCCTTTTAATATGTTGTTGGATTCTGTTTGCTAGTATTTTGTTGAGGATTTTTACATCTATATTCATCATTGGTCTGAAATTTTCTTTCTTTCTTTCTTTTTTTTTGTAGTATCTTTGTCTGGTTTTGGTATCTGGGTGGTTATTTAGTAGCATACTGTTTAGCTCCCATGTGTTTCCAGTATTTTTTCCTGTAATTGATATCTAGTCTCATAGCATTGTGGTCAGAAAAGATACTTGATACAATTTCAATTTTCTTAAATTTACTGAGGCTTGATTTGTGGCCCAGACATGATCTATCCTGGAGAATGTTCATGCACACTTGAGAAGAAAGTGTATTCTGTATTTGTTGCTTTTGTCTGCTGCTTTTACTATTTTTTCTTTGTATTTAATTTTTGATAGTTTTGTTAATATGTTTCTTGGTGTGTTTCTCCTTGGATTTATCCTATATGGGATTATCTGAGCCTCGTGGACTTTATTGACTATTTCCTTCCCCACGTTTTTGATGTTTTCAATTATAATCTCTTCAAATATTTTCTCAGACCCTTTCCTTTTCGTCTTCTGGGACCTCTATAATTCGAATGTTGGTACGTTTAATGGGGTCCCAGAATTCTCTAAGACTATCCTCAATTCTTTTTATTCTGTTCTGCAGCAGTTATTTCTAATATTTTATCTTCTAGGTCACTTATCTGTTCTTCTGTCTCAGTTATTCTGCTATTGATTCTGCTATTGATGAATTCTGCTATTGATGAATTTTTAATTTCATTTATTGTGTTGTTCATCAATGTCTGTTTGCTCTTTAATTCTTCTAGATCCTTGTTAAGCATATCTTGTATTTTCTCCATTCTATTCCCAAGAGTTTGGATCATCTTTACTATCATTACTCTGAATTCTTTTTCAGGTAGACTGCCAATTTCCTCTTCATTTGTTTGGTCTGGTGGGTTTTTACCTTGCTCCTTCATCTGCTGTGTGTTTCTCTCTCTTCTCATTTTGCTTAACTTACTGTGTTTAGGGTCTTCTTTTGCAGGCTGCAGGTTCAGAGTTCCCATTGTTTTTGGTGTCTGGCACCAGTGGCTAAGGTTTATTCAGTGGGTTGTGTAGGCTTCCTGCTAGAGGGGACTGCTGCCTGTGTTCTGGTGGGTGAGGCTGGATCTTGTGTTTCTGGTGGGCAGGACCACATCTGGTGGTGTGTTTTGTGGCGTCTGTGACCTTATTATGATTTTAGGCAGCCTCTCTGCTAATGGGTGAGGTTGTTTTCCTGTCTTGCTAGTTGTTTGACATGGGGCATCCAACACTGGAATTTTCTGGCTATTGGATGGAGCTCAGTCTTAGTGCTGAGACAGAGATCTTGGAAGAGCTCTTGCCAATTGATATTACATGGCACTGGGAGGTCTTTTGTGGTCCAGTGTCCTGGATTTGGCTTTCCTACCTTGGAGGCTCAGGCCTGACACCCGTGTAGAGCACTAAAACACTGTCAGCCACACAGCTCAGAAGAAAAGGAAGAAAAAAAAGGACAAAATAATAAAATGCAATAAAAAATAAAAATATAAAAGTTAATAAAATAAATTAAAAAATTTAAAAAAGAGGAGAGCAACCAAACGATATCATCATATCTCTTTCCTATTCTGTCTCCCTCCCACCCTCCCTATCACACCTCTCTAGGTGGACACAAAGCACCAAACTGACCTCCCTGTGCTATGTGGCTGCTTCCCACTAGCTATTTTTTTCACATTTGGTAGTGTATATATGTCCATGACACTCTCTCACTTCGTCCCAGCTTCCACTTCCCCTTCCCAATGTCCTCAAGTCGATTCTCTACATCTGCGTCTTTATTCCTGTCCTGTCCCTAAGTTCGTCAGAATCTTTTTTTTTTTTTTTTAGATTCCATATATATGTGTTAGCATATGGTATTTGTTTTCCCCTTTCTGACTTTCTTCACTCTGTATCACAGTCTCTAGGTACATCCACCTCACTACAAATAACTCAATGTTGTTTCATTTTATGGCTGAGTAATATTCCATTGTATCTATGAGCCACATCTTCTTTATCCATTCATCTGTTGATGGGCACTTAAATTGCTTCCATGTCCTGGTTATTGTCAATAGAGCTGCAATGAACATTTTGGTACATGAGTCTTTTTGAACTATGGTTCTCTCAGGGTATATGTCCAGTAGTGGGATTGCTGGATCATACGGTAGTTCTATTTTTAGATTTTAAGGAACTCCATAGTGGCTGTATCAATTTACATTCCCACCAGCAGTGCAAGATGTTTACTTTTTGTCCACACCCTCTCCAGCATTTATTGTTTGTAGATTTTGATGATGGTCATTCTGACCAGTGTGAGTTCATACCCCATTGTAGTTTTGATTGGCATTTCTCTAATGATTAGTGATGTTGAACATCCTTTTATGATTTTGTTGGCAATCTGTATATCTTCTTTAGAGAAATGTCTATTTCGGTCTTCTGCCCATTTTTGTATTGGATTGTTTGTTTTTTTTTGCTATTGAGCTGCATGAGCTGCTTGTATATTTTGGAGATTAATCCTTTGTCAGTTGCTTCTTTGCAAATATTTTCTCCCATTCTGAGGGTTGCCTTTTTGTCTTGTTTATGGTTTCCTTTGTTGTGCAAAAGCTTTTAAGTTTCATTAGGTCCCATTTGTTTATTTTTGTTTTCATTTCCATTTTTCTAGGAGGTGGGTCAAAAAGGATCTTTTTGTGATTTATGCCATAGAGTGTTCAGCCTATGTTTTCCTCTTAGAGTTTGATAGTGTCTGGCCTTACATTTAGCTCGTTAATCCATTTTGAGTTTATTTTTGTGTATGGTGTTAGGGAGTGTTCTAATTTCATTCTTTTACATGTAGCTGTCCCGTTTTCGCAGCACCACTTATTGAAGAGGCTATGTTTCCTCCATTGTATATTCTTGCCTCCTTTATCAAAGATAAGGTGACCATGTGTCTGTGGGTTTATCTGTGGGCTTTCTATCCTGTTCCATTGATCTATATATCTGTTTTTGTGCCAGTACCATGCTGTTATGTTTACTGTTGCCTTGTGGTATAGTCTCAAGTCAGGGAGCCTGATTACCCCAACTCCATTTTTCTTTCTCATGGTTGCTTTGGTTATTTGGGGTCTTTTGTGTTTCCATAAAAATTGTGAAATTTTTTGTTCTAATTCGCTGAAAAATGTTGTTGATAATTTGATAGTAATTGCATTGGATCTGTAGGTTGCTTTGGGTAGTATAGTCATTTTCACAGTGTTGATTCTTCCAATCCAAGAACATGGTATATCTCTCCACTTGTTTGTATCATCTTTAATTTCTTTCATCAGTCTCTTATAGTTTTCTGCATAGAAGTCTTTTATCTCCTTAGGTAAGGCAGCAGCCTTAGTGTTTCACGCCCACCTCTGGCATCCTAGCTGATAGCCGTGGCTCACACCCATCTCTGGAGGTCCCGTAGGCGGTGCTCTGCCTTCTGTGGGAAGACAGGGAAGAAATCCCCTCTCCTCGTGCACCCGGAAACCATGGTCTCTTGCCTCTTAGGTCAAGACTTTTCCCCAGGCTCCCTCCTGGTTAACTTTGGCACACTAGCCCTCTTTAGGCCTTCTTCACACAGCCAATCCCAAGCTTCTCCTTGGGATCTGACCTTCGAAGCCTGAGTCTCAGCTTGGGCCCCCACCCACCTCAGCAGGTGAGCAGACAAGCACCTCAGGCTGAAGAATGCTGGTTGGCACCAATCTTCTGTTCAGGAATCTCTCTGCTTTGCCCTCTGCCCCCCTGTTGCTGTGTTCTCCTCTATGGCTCTGAAGCTTTCCCCCAATGCACCCCACATCTCCACCAGTGAAGGGGCTTCTTAGTGTGTGGAAACATTTCCTCCTTCACAGCTCCCTCCTAGAGGTGCAGGTCCCATCCTTATTCTTTTGTTTTTTGTTCTTTTTTGTTTGTTTGTTTTTTCTTTTTTCTTTTGCCCTACCCAGGTATGTGGGGATTTTCTTGCCTTTTGGAAGTCTGAGGTCTTCTGCCAGTGTTCAGTAGGTGTTCTGTAGAAGTTGCCCCACATGTAGATGTATTTTTATGTATTTGTGGGAAGGAAGGTGATCTCTATGTCTTACTCCTCCACCATCTTGAAGGTCCCCAGGAACTATTAATATTATTTTACACAGAAAACATTTTTTTACCCTTATTTTTTCAGGATTTTGTAGATTATGCACAGCTACAGATTTTATGTCTGGAGTTGAATGATCATGTTATAACTAGAGATACTCTAAATACAGGTATTTTTCTAAACAATGAGACTTTGGTTCTAGACACTGTGCTGCACACAATGATAGCCATGCACCATGTCAGCTTACACCCACCAAGGGCAGAGGGACCATTTGGAGCCACACAATGTTGCATTCAGTGAGAAACAGAACAATATCTCAGGCCAGCCATCGTGTAAGTGGTGATGAGAGAGGTACAATGTGAGTACCAGAACTATGGAATTTGGGGTGCAAATAAAGTATCAGTGAGCAGTAATAACTTATTTATTCATCAGAATACCCCTGATATAGATAGTTTTACTTTTCCACATTTCTAGTAGGATAGATAGACCCTGGTTGGCTAGGGCTGTCGTAACAAACCAGGTGACTTAAACAACAGAAATGTTTTCTCACAGTTCTAGAGACTATAATTCTTAGTTGAAGGTGTCATCAGAGTTGGGTCCTTCTGAGGTCTCTCTCTTTGGCCATAGATGCCACCTTCTCCTCCCTGTTTCCTCACATGTTCTTACTTTGTGTGTCTATTCAAATCTCTTCTTATGAGGATATTAGTCAGATTGGATTAGAACCCACTCCAATGACATCATTTTAACTTTAGCACCTCTTTAAAGACTCCATCTGAAAAGACAGTTACATTCTGAGGTGCCGAGGGTTAGGACTTCAACACATTCATTTCGAAGCAGGGAGAAGAGAACAACTCAGCCCATAACAAAGTATTTTAGGCTTATTGAATTAAATAGTTTTCTAAAGTCAGACAAGCCCCTGTCAACAAGGGTAGCCAGGATTCAAACTAAGCCCTCTTTTTCACCAGATCCCATGTGTTTATGGTGGAAGCTGCCAATCAGATACGGCTCTAATATCTTAGAAAGTTAGTAGTAGTGTTCCACAGATAGTATAGCATTATTAGGATATGTTTTCATTGAAATGTTAACCACTTATTTAGACTTATCTCCATCCTGAAGCAAAAATATATCCCATTATTTCCAGTGTCAGAACAAAGGTTACTAAAGTAAATCTATACATAATGGCAGTAAATGGTTTCCCAATATTTGTTTTGTGGAAAAGACTATTATGTGTAGCTCTTTCAATTTCAAATATGAAGTTCAAGTTTATACATATTCATATAGCATAACAGAGATAAATTTGTCTTGGGAAAATAAATTTATCTGAAATCAAAATGGTTTACATTTATGGGTATAGTTTTTGGCTACTAAGCATTGCTTTGATGTTTCCTTATCTTTGTTGATATAGACGTTTGCTTTCCTCACTCAGTAATTTTTATATATCCATTTTTCATATGTCAACTTGCCTATGGGTAAGCCTACCTACAAATCAATTCTGAACCCAGCAGGCTTATCTGCTGGTGCCTGAGGTGCTTCCCATGACATCCATGGGTTTAGAGTTTCTCCTTTGCTTCAATTCTCCTGGCTGAAGATTTGCTCAGTATGCAGTCTCTCACAGAAACAGCAGTACTTCCTTTCATTGCGTACCTATACATTATTAGGTGACCGTTACATATTCTAGAACTACAAGAACATCATTTTCAATCATCTCCTCAAATGAAGAACCCACATCAGACTTCACGAATTCTGATACCTCCATTCAAGTCTCAGAAAATAATACTATTGATAATATGGATGGTTCAGGCCACTAAAATTATGGACTATTGATAAAAATAATAAACAAATAAAAATATAATGTTATTTTAACAGAAAGTTGCACTCAAAATAGAGAGGTTTTTTACATAACAGGGGTATTATTATTGAATATAATCATTGTTATATCAAGAAAGATAAAATTGTCTCTACAAGTTGTGGACAGTGGTGATAAGATCAACCAAAAAGGTAAAAATAAAGAGGCCATGAATGAGGTTGAAAGATAAGCTGGCTTCCCAAGTACTGTTATTCTCACTGCTAGTATGTTTATCTGTTCCCGAGGAAACTGAAGACTGAGATCACAGCCGTCTGACCTTTTAAAGAACAGGTAGGGATATGTGAACACATGCCAGGGAAAAGTCTGGACTTGCCAGAGAGGCAAGAGATTTTTTCTTCCCTCTTTGTTTCCTGGTGCGTGAAGAGAGGGGATTAAGAGCACTGCTTAAAGGAGCTCCAGAGATGGGCGTGAGCCGCAGCTAAAAGCACGGACCACAGAGACAGGCATGAGATGCTAAGGCTGCTGCTGCCGCCACCAAGAAGCCTGTGTGCGAGCACAGGTCACTATCCACACCCCCTTTCTGGGGAGCCTATGCAGCCCGCCACTGCCAGGATCCCAGGATCCAGGGACAACTCGCCCAGGAGTACGCATGGCATGCCTCAGGCTGTTGCAACGTCACGCTTTCCTCTGCCACTGCAGGCTCACCCCGCACTCCGTACCCTTCCCTCCCCCAGGTGTGAGTGAGCCAGAGCCCTCGAATCATCATCTCCTTTAACCCCGTCCTGTCTGAGTGAACAACAGACGCCCTCCAGCGACCTACATGCAGAGGCGGGGCCAAATCCAAAGCTGAGCCCCTGGGAGCTGTGAGAACAAAGAAGAGAAAGGGAAATCTCTCGCAGCAGCCTCAGAAGCAGCGGATTAAAGCTCCACAATCAACTTGATGTACCCTGCATCTGTGGAATACATGAATAGACAACGAATCATCTCAAATTAAGGAGGTGGACTTTGAGAGCAAGATTTATGATTTTTTCGCCTTTTCCTCTTTTTGTGAGTGTGTATTTGTATGCTTCTGTGTGAGATTTTGTCTGTGCAGCTTTGCTTCCACCATTTGCCTTGGGTTCTACCCATCCGTTTTTTGTTTTTTTTAAATTTTTCTTCTCTTAATTTTTTTTATTTTAATAATGTTATTATATTGTATCTTACTTTATTTTATTTTACTTTATCTTCTTTTTTCCTTCCTTCCCTCCTTCCTCCCTTCCTCCCTCCACTCCTCCCTCCCTCCCTCCCTCCCTCCTTTCTTTCTTTCTTTCTTCTTCTACTAATTCTTTCTTTCTACTTTTTCTCCCTTTTATTCTAAGCTGTGTGGATGAAAGGCTCTTGATGTAGCAGCCAGGATTCTGTGCTGTGCTTCTGAGGTGGGAGAGCCAACTTCAGGACACTGGTCCACAAGAAACCTCCCAGCTCCACATAATATCAAATGGGGAAAATCTCCCAGAGATCTCCATCTCAACACCAGCACCCAGCTTCACTCAACGACCAGCAACCTACAGTGCTGGACACCCTGTGCCAAACAACTACCAAGACAGGAACACAAAACTACCCACTAACAGAAAGGCTGCCTAAAATCATAATAAGTCCACAGACACCCCAAAACACACCACCAGACGTGGACCTGTACACCAGAAAGACAAGATCCAGCCTCATCCACCAGAACATAGACACTAGTCTCCTCCACCAGGAAGCCTACACAACCCACTGAACCAACCTTAGCCACTGGGGACAGACAACAAAAACAAGGGGAACTATGAACCTGCAGCCTGCAAAAAGGAGACTGCAAACACAGTAAGATAAGCAAAATGAGAAGACAGAAAAACACACAGCAGATGAAGGAGCAAGATAAAAATGCACCAGACCTAACAAATGAATAGGAAATAGGCAGTCTACCTGAAAAAGAATTCAGAATAATGATAGTAAAGATGATCCAAAATCTTGGAAAAAAAATAGACAAAATGCAAGAAACAATTAACAAGGACCTAGAAGAACTAAAGGTGAAACAAACAATGATGAACAACACAATAAATGAAATTAAAAATACTCTAGATGGGATCAATAGCAGAATAACTGAGACAGAAGAACAGAGAAGTGTCCTGGAAGATAAAATAGTTGAAATACTACTGCAGAGCAGAATAAAGAAAGAAGAATGAAAGGAACTGGGAAAATCTCAGAGACCTCTGGGACAATATTAAATGCACCAACATTCAAATTATAGGGGTTCCAGAAGAAGAAGAGAAAAAGAAAAGGACTGAGAAAATATTTGAAGAGATTATAGTTGAAAACTTCCCTAATATGGAAAAGGAAATACTTAATCAAGTCCAGGAAGCACAGAGAGTCCCATACAGGATAAATCCAAGGAGAAATACACAAAGACACATATTAATCAAACTGTCAAAAATTAAATACAAAGAAAACATATTAAAAGCAGCAAGGGAAAAACAACAAATAACATACAAGGGAATCCCCATAAGGTTAACAGCTGATCTTTCAGCAGAAACTCTGAAAGCCAGAAGGGACTGGCAGGACGTATTTAAAGTGATGACAGAGAAAAACCTGCAACCAAGATTACTCTACCCAGCAAGGATCTCATTCAGATTTGACAGAGAATTGAAAAGTTTTACAGACAAGCAAAAGCTAAGAGAATTCAGCACCACCAAACCAGCTCTACAACAACTGTTAAAGGAACTTCTCTAGGCAAGAGACACAAGAGAAGAGAAAGACCTACAATAATAAATCCAAAACAATTAAGAAAATGGGAATAGGAGCACACATATCGATAACTACCTTCAATGTAAATGGACTAAATGCTCCCACCAAAAGACACAGATTGGCTGAATGGATACAAAAACAAGACCCATATATATGCTGTCTATAAGAGACCAACTTCAGACCTAGAGACACATACAGACTGAAAGTGAGGGGATGGAAAAAGTTATTCCATGCAAATGGAAATCAAAAGAAAGCTGGAGTAGCAATACTCATATCAGACAAAATAGACTTTAAAATAAAGACTTTTAGAAGAGACAAAGAAGGACACTACATAATGATCAAGAGGTCAATCCAAGAAGAAGATAAAAAATTGTAAATATTTATGCACCCATCATAGGAGAACCTCAATACATAAGGCAAATACTAACAGCCAAAAAAGGGGAAATTGACAGTGACACATTCATAGTAGGGGAATTTAACACCCCACTTTCACCAATGGACAGATCATCCAAAATGAAAATAAATAAGGAAACCCAAGCTTTAAATGATACATTAAACAAGATGGACTTAATTGATATTTCTAGGACATTCTATCCAAAAACAACAGAATACACATTTTTCTCAAGTGCTCATGGAACATTTTCCAACATAGATCATATCTTGGGTCACAAATCAAGCCTTGGTAAATTTAAGAAAATTGAAATTGTATCAAGTATCTTTTCCGACAACAACACTACGAGACTAGATATTAATTACAGGACAAGATCTGTAAAAAATAAACACACATGGAGGCTAAACAATACATTATTTAATAGTGAAGTGATCACTGAAGAAATCAAAGAGGAAATTAAAAAATACCTAGAAACAGGGCTTCCCTTGTGGCACAGTGGTTAAGAATCTGCATGCCAATGCAGGGGACACGGGTTCGAGCCCTGGTCCGGGAAGATCCCACATGCCGCGGAGCGGCTGGGCCGGTGAGCCATGGCTGCTGAGGCTGCGCGTCTGGAGCCTGTGCTCCGCAACGGGAGAGGCCACAACAGTGAGAGGCCCGCGTACCGCAAAAAAAAAAAAAAAAAAAAAAAATACCTAGAAACAAATGACAATGGAGACACAATGACCCAAAATCTATGGGATGCAGAAAAAGCAGTTCTAAGAGGGAAGTTTATAGCAATACAATCCTACCTTAAGAAACAGGAAGCATCTCGAATAAACAACCTAACCTTGCACCTAAAGCAATTAGAGAAAGAAGAACAAAATAACCCCAAAGTTAGCAGAAGGAAAGAAATCATAAAAATCAGATCAGAAATAATTGAAAAAGAAATGAAGGAAATGATAGCAAAGATCAATAAAACTAAAAGCTCGTTCTTTGAGAATATAAACAAAATTGATAAACCATTAGCCAGACTCATCAAGAAAAAATGGGAGAAGACTCAAATCAATAGAATTAGAAATGAAAAAGGAGAAGTAACAACTGACACTGCAGAAATACAAAAGATCATGAGAGATTACAACAAGCAAATCTATGCCAATAAAATGGACAACCGGGAAGAAATGGACAAATTCTTAGAAACGCACAACCTGCCAAGACTGAATCAGGAAGAAATAGAAAATATGAACAGACCAATCACAAGCACTGAAATTAAAACTGTGATTAAAAATCTTCCAACAAACAAAAGCCCAGGACCAGATGACTTCACAGGCGAATTCTATAAAACATTTAGAGAAGAGCTAACACCTATCCTTCTCAAACTCTTCCAAAATATAGCAGAGGCAGGAACACTCCCAAACTCGTTCTACAAGGCTACCATCACACTGATACCAAAACCAGACAAAGATGTCACAAAGAAAGAAAACTACAGGCCAATATCACTGATGAACATAGATGCAAAAATCCTCAACAAAATACTAGAAAACAGAATCCAACAGCACACTAAATGAATCATACACCATGATCAAGTGGGGTTTATTCCAGGAATGCAAGGATTCTTCAATATATGCAAATCAATCAACGTGATACACCATATTAACAAATTGAAGGAGAAAAACCATATGATCATCTCAATAGATGCAGAGAAAGCTTTCGACAAAATTCAACACACATTTATGATAAAAACCCTGCAGAAAGTAGGCATAGACGGAACTTTCCTCAACATAATAAAGGTCATATATGACAAACCCACAGCCAACATGATCCTCAATGGTGAAAAACTGAAAGCATTTCCACTAAGATCAGAACAAGACAAGGTTGCCCACTCTCACCACTTTTATTCAACATAGTTTTGGAAGTTTTAGCCACAGCAATCAGAGAAGAAAGGGAAATAAAAGGAATCCAAACCAGAAAAGAAGAAGTAAAGCTGTCACTGTTTGCAGATGACATGATACTATACATAGAGAATCCTAAAGATGCTATCAGAAAACTACTAGAGCTAATCAATGAATTTGGTAAAGTTGCAGGATACAAAATTAATGCACAGAAATATCTGACATCCTTGTACACTAATGTTGAAAAATCTGAAAGTGAGATCATGAAAACACTCCCATTTACCATTGCAACAAAAAGAATAAAATATCTAGGAATATACGTACCTAAGGAGACAAAAGATCTGTATGCAGAAAATTATAAGACACTGAAGAAATTAAAGATGTTACAAATAGATAGAGAGATATACCATATTCTTGGATTGGAAGAATCAACATTGTGAAAAGGACTCTACTACCCAAAGCAATCTACAGATTCAATGCAATCTCTATCAAACTACCACTGGCATTTTTCACAGAACTACAACAAAAAATTTCACAATTTGTATGGAAACACAACAGACCCCGAATAGCCAAAGCAATCTTGAGAACGAAAAACGGAGCTGAAGGAATCAGGCTCCCTGGCTTTAGATAATACCACAAAGCCAAAATAATCAAGATAGTATGGTACTGGCACAAAAAAAGAAAGATAGATCAATGGATCAGGATAGAAAACCCAGAGATAAACCCACACACATATGGTCACCTTATCTTTAATAAAGGAGGCAGGAATGTACAGTGGAGAAAGGACAGCCTCTTCAATAAGTGGTGCTGGGAAAACTGGAGAGGTACATGTAAAAGTATGAGATTAGATCACTCCCTAACACCATACACACAAATTAAAGTCCTAAATGTAAGGCCAGAAACTATGAAACTCTTAGAGGGAAACATAGGCAGAATACTCTATGACATAAATCACAGCAAGATCCTTTTTGACCCACATCCTAGAGAAATGGAAATGAAAACAAAAATAAACAAATTGGACCTAATGAAACTTCAAAGCTTTTGCACAGCAAAGGAAACCATAAACAAGACCAAAAGACAACCTTCAGAATGGGATAAAATATTTGCAAATGAAGCAACTGACAATGTATTAATCTGCAAAATTTATAAGCAGCCCATGCAGCTCAATAACAAAAAAACAAACAACCCAATCCAAAAATGGGCAGAAGACCTAAATAGACATTTCTCCAAAGAATATATACAGACTGCCAACAAACACACGAAAAAATGCTCAACATCATTAATCATTAGAGAAATGCAAATCAAAACTACAATGAGATATCATCTCACACCAGTCAGAATGGCCATCATCAAAAAATCTAGAAACAATAAATGCTGGAGAGGGTGTGGAGAAAAGGGAAGCCTCTTGCATTGTTGGTGGGAATGTAAATTGATACAGCCCCTGTGGAGGACAGTATGGAGGTTTCTTAAAAACTACAAATAGAATTACCATATGTCCCAGCAATCCCACTACTGGGTATATACCCTAAGAAAACCATAATTCAAAAAGAATCATGTACCAAAATGTTCATTGCAGCTCTATTTACAATAGCCCAGAGATGAAAACAACCTAAGTGTCCATCAACAGATGAATGGATAAAGATGTGGCAAATATATACAATGGAATATTACTCAACCATTAAAAGAAATGAAATTAAGCTACTTGTAATGAGGTGGTTAGACCTAAAGTCTGTTATACAGAGTGAAGTAAGTCAGAAAGGGAAAGACAAATACCGTATGCTAACACATATATGTGGAATTTAAGAGAAAAAAATGTCATGAAGAACCTAGGGGTAAGACAGGAATAAAGACACAGACCTACTAGATAATGGGTTTGAGGATATGGGGACAGGGAAGGGTAAGCTGTGACAAAGCTAGTGAGAGGCATGAACATATATACAGCACCAAACGTAAGGTAGATAGCTAGTGGGAAGCAGCCACATAGCACAGGGAGACCAGCTCGGTGCTTTGTGACCGCCTGGAGGGGTGGGATAGGGAGGGTGGGAGGGAGGGAGATGCAAGAGAGAAGAGATATGGGAACATATGTATATGTATAACTGATTCACTTTGTTATAAAGCAGAAACTAACACACCATTGTAAAGCAATTATACTCCAATAAAGATGTAAAAAAAAAAAAAAGAATGGAAACAAAAACAACAAGAACTGTGAGACTGAGCATAGCAGAACTTTACGCAGATGACTGCATAAGTCTAACTCAAACCCAGATGTTTCAGTTGCTGAAAACCCGGGGTGCCTAGTTACCTACACCTACTTCCCAAACATCCAAATCATCAATAAATAGAATCTATTTCACAGAACCCAATATTTATTCATCTTAGCCACCTTTTTAAAATTCTTTGTATTATCTTCACTTTGCTGAATACTAATCAAAGGACAATTTTATACAATAATATTTTTTAAGACAATTGATTAAGAGTTGATGGTGGTTACAAAAGCTGCCAATTTCAGATTTTTTTAGAGTTTTCAATAAACCAGCATAAATTTATTATTTATTTGAACAACATGATTTATCTTTATGAATTATATTTCACCAAATCACATTGCATATTTTGTCAAAATCTTTCATTCATGACCCTCAGTTTCAAATTATACTATATATAGTTTTATTGCTGTTTCTATTCTTACAATTCTAATGCTAGCTACATACTTGGAAATAATATGCTCTACGTTCTTATCAGTTTAGCCATTCTTCAAGATATTAGGTTAACCTAAAATTGTAAAAGGCACTCAATAAAATAAAGCTTAAATTGAAATTTAAAATAAATATCATCCAGATATAAATCCTTCCAGGAATAGTAAAAAGAAATATATTAAGTAGTCTGACACTTATGCATTAATATACTTATTTCCATAATGGAACTCTGTTTCAATTAAACATGTGTGTTAAGGAAGTCTGCTGAGTGCACCAACTCTCTTAGAAAATGCAGAGTCAGGACAATCCCATGTATCTCCACATTTGAGGCATGTGTTAGTATAATGTTTAATCTTTTGTGAGGAGGTTGGTGAGACGATCTCAGGGCATTAAGGGACAGTAAGGTCAAAACAACAAACAGGAAGGTAAGTCTATTGAATATTTTGATTTTTAAAAATACTGACATATAAGGTCAAAAATTACTGCCAGAATTTCCAGCTTCTACCAAAGGTGTAGACAGTTAGACAGGGTGTTTTTATTTTTCCATCAAAACTATATATATTAAAAATACTGGATACCATAAAACTTGATAACTTTCTGGACCTATCAGAGACCTGTGGTTCAGAGCAATTAAATACCCTGAAATCTCAAGAAAGATAGTTTCCACCTAACAAAGATGAGATGCAGTCTCTTGTCCACCTGTGGCAGACCATGGGAAGAATCCATGGATGACACCCATAAGCAGGTAAGCAGCTGAAACTTTTAATGGATTGTTAATGACCAAGTGTATACCAGCATGACAATACAGTAACCTTGGTAGCCACAGATACAAGGGAAGTTCACATAGTCTTTTCCATGAACCAACTCTAAGATGTGGGCTTGATTTAAATAATGAGATTATGGACATTGTCATAGGATGAGACTTATGAGGTTCTCAGGAAGGAGTGATGCATTTTGTACTTAGAAGAAATGGAAATCATTGTAAGGGGGTGGCTGGAACACTGCTTCTAAATTGAGTCCCAGGGATCCCCACCTCCTGGTATCTTCTCCCTTGAGTGATCTCCCTTTTTGTGTGGCCTAACCCTGTGATTTGCTTCTAATGATTAGAATATAGAAAGTGATAGGATGTTGTTACAGACTGAATGTTTATTCCCACTAACCAAGTCCTGTGTCAGCTTTAACCACCAGTGTGATGGCATTTGGAAGTGGGGGCTTTAGGATGTAAGTAGGGTTAGATGAGCTCATGAGGGTGGAACCCTCATGATGGGATTAGTGCCTTTATAAGTAAAGATACCAGAGAACTTGTTCTCTCTCTTTATTCCATGTACATATACAGGGAGAAGTTGGCCATCCACAAGGCAGGAGGAGAGCTCTCATCAGAACCCAACCATGCTCTTGGCGTTCAGTCTCCGTAACTGGGAGAAAATTAATTTCTGCTGTTTAAGCCACCCAGTCTATCATCTTTTGTCATGATAGCCCCAACAGACTAAGAGAGATTTGAATTCTAAGATTAGGTTATAGAGGACTATTTTTTCTGACTTGCTGGCTGGCACACTAACATCTGGGAACTGAGATCCTCAGTTCAACAGTCCATAGGAATCAAATCCTTCCAACCTGGGAGTGAGTTAGAGTAGATTTACCCTAGTGGAGTCTTCAGGCAAAAGTGCAGCCCAGCAGAAATCCTGACTGCAAACTGTCAGAGGGTCCAGGAACTCACACCAGATTCCCTACTCACAGAAACTATGAGTTAGTGTACTTGTGGTGTTGTAATCTAAATTTTAGGTTATTTGTGATGCAGTGATAAATAACTAACACAGGTGTGGACATCTGAGGAAGCCTCCCTCTGTGATGCAGGCCTGAAAGCGGGGCATGACCACTGCTGCAGAATCAGAAAGAAGCCTTGCCTGGACCTTTCTCTCCTAAAAAGTAAAGGCTTCATATCTCTGAACAAGCACAGAAAAATGCATCTTCAGTCTTTGCATGAAGACTGATTAAGATGGGGCAGGCCCTGGAAAACATGTATCCCAGACGACACTAGAAAGCTGAAAGGAAAAAAAAAACCTGTCAATTCATTTAAAAATAAATATTTTATCAGATGAACAAAAGCCTGAAACAATTTATTACTAACAGACTTGTACTACAAGAAATGTTAAAGGAAGTTCTTCAGGCAGAAACTGGTATCAAATGGGAAGTGGGGCCTACACAAAGATATGAACACCTTTAGAAAATTGTTCAAATAAGGGTAAATATAAAAATATTTCTCTTATTTTATATCACTCAAAATATAATTGGCTATCTAAAGCAAAAACAGTAGCAAACTTTTGTGGGTTTATAGCATAAATAAAAATAAAATGTACAACAAAATAAGATAAATAAAATACAGTGTAATAAGGATTATACTGTGTTAAGTTTCTCATACTATACATGAAGCAGCATAATATTCCTGAAGGTTGACTATGATTAATTTCAATATACATTGTAAATCCTGAGGTAACAATTGAAAACTTTAAAATAAAGTGGTATAAGTGATGATCTAATAGTGTAGATACAATGAAATCATAAAAATTACTCAATCCAAAAGCAGACAAAAAAGGAAATCAGTGATCAAAGAAGAGATTTTAAAAAATACACAAAATCAATGTCACTATGGTAACTATTTTCTCAGGTAAATACAAAATTTTATTAGATGAAATGATCTAAATATACCAATTTTAAAAGCAGAATTGGCTTAATAGATTAAAAAATGAGACAATCAAAGAATGTTGCTTAAAAAAAATTCACTTTAAATATAAAGACATAAATGAGTTAAAAGTATGGGGAAATATGTACCCTGCAAACATTAAGTAAAAGACGCCTGGAGCAACTGTCTTAATTTTAGACAGAGTAGACTTCAAATCAAGGAAATGTATTAGCAAATAAAGAGGGACACTGTCTAATGATAAAGAGATCAATTCATCAAAACAATATTACAATCCTAAGTGTGTATGCACCTAACAAGGGAGCTTCATGATACATGAGTCAAAAACTGATAGAACTGAAAAAAGAAATGGACAATTTAACAATTTTATATGTTACACCATGCTCAAGTAAGATTTATCCTGGGAATGCAAGTCTGATATTGAAGTAGGAATATCCATGCAATCCAAGGAAAATAATAGAGAATCCAGAAATAGATGTTTTCATAAATGGCTATTCAGTTTTCAACAAAAAAGCAAAAGCTATTAAATGGAGAGAAGATAGTCTTTTTTACAAATGTGTTGGAACATTTGGACATCCATATGTAAAATAATAAGCCTTGATTCATATCTCCTACTCAATATGAAAATTAACTAAAAATCAATCATATGCTTAAGTGCAGAAACCAAAACATAACATTTCTAGAAGAAAACAAAGCAGAAAATATTTTTAGCTTTAGTTAGATGAGTATTTCTGAGCTACAATACCAAAAATATCTGTGAAGTAAAAATTTTGATAAACTAGACTTCATCAAAATTAAGATATTCTGCCCTTTAAAAGTCACTATCAAAAATTGAAAAAAAAGAGATATACACTAAGAGAAAATGTATAAAAAGCACATTTCTGATAACAGATTTATGTCCAGAATAAATAAAGAACTCTCACAACTCAATCACAGCAGGTCAATAGTTGCTGAGTGTGGGCTTGGTGTTGTCTGAAAAGGGCCACTACAGAGTTTTCTACAGAGATGTATCTGATCTGCACCCTGAGAGTGGTGAAATTTACATGATTGTACATGTTTATCAAAACACAGAGAACCATACACTGAAAAGGTTGTATTTTAATATGTAGAAATTATACGTCACTTAAACTGACTAAAAAAACCCAAATTACTGCGCCAAAATTGTCATGCATATAAGGGCAGAAGACACACTATATATTAATGAAATTGTAAAAATTGAATAATCAATGTATTGATGATTCTTCCACATATTGACATGTTCTCTATTTTAAACACAGAAATTTTTCACTGAAAATTTATAATGAAATTATATATTAATTTAAATTTACTTATAAAATATAAGAAGATGTGTTTTGTTATATTCCCTCCTGAATCATTTTTCACTAGTGATCACTTAACAATATTTTTATTTCTGGGTTATACTATTTTATGGCAAATATGATTCTCAAAGTGCAATAAATTCTAGAAAATCATGATATAATTAGTAGTTTCCATTTCTATGTATCACTTCTGATACAATAAAAATAAAATAGGGTTATGGAAAAAAAAAACAGGCTTTTGAACTTTGTGTACTTTTAAATCTCTTCTTTAATCACTGATTTCTTTTTTGTCTGCTTTTGTATTGAGTCATTTTTTATTATTTCATTTATCTTCAAAGCCAATATGATTTTTAAAACATCTTTATTGGAGTATAATTGTTTTACAATGGTGCATTAATTAATGCTGTATAATAAAGTGAATCAGCTATATATAAACATACATCCCCATATCTCTTCCCTCTTGTGTCTCCCTCCCACCCTCCCTACTCCACCCTTCTAGGTGGACACAAAGCACCGAGCTGATCACCCAGTGCTATGTGGCTGCTTTCCAATAGCTATCTATTTTATATTTGGTAGTGTATATGTGTCCATACCACTAGCCCAATTCCTCCCAGCTTCCCCTTCCACTTCCCTGTGTCCTCAAGTCCATTCTCTACATCTGCATCTTTATTGTTGTCCTGCCCCTAGGTTCTTCAGAATCTTTTTTTTTTTTTTTTTTTTTTTTAGATTCCATATATATGTGTTAGCATATGGTATTTGTTTCCTCTTTCTGACTTACTTCACTCTGTATGACAGTCTTTGTCTGTCCACTCTGTATGACAGTGGACAGACATCCACCTCACTACAAATAGCTCAATTTTGTTTCTTTTTATGGCTGAGTAATATTCCATTGTATCTATATGCCATATCTTCTTTATCCATTCATCTGTCAATGTACATTTAAGTTACTTCCATGTTCTGGCTATTGTAAATACAGCTGAAATGAAAATTATGGTACATGATTCTTTTTGAATTATGGTTCTCTCAGGGTGTATGCCCTGAGATTGCTGGGTCATATGGCAGTTCTATTTTTAGTTTTCTAAGGAACATCCATAAGGTTCTCCATAGTGACTATATCAATTTACATTCCCACCAGCAGTGCAAGATGGTTACTTTTTGTCCACACCCTCTCCAGCATTTATTGTTTGTAGACTTTTTGATGATGGCCATTCTGACCAGTGTGAGTTGATACCTCATTGTAGTTTTGATTGGAATTTCTCTAATGATTAGTGGTGTTAAGCCTCCTTTCACGTGTTTGTATATCTTCTTTGGAGAAATGTCTATTTCGGTCTTCTGCCCATTTTGGATTGGATTGTTTGTTTGTTTTGCTATTGAGCTGCATGAGCTGTTTGTATATTTTGGAGATTAATCCTTTGTCAGTTGCTTCTTTGCAAATATTTTCTCCCATTCTGAGGGTTGCCTTTTTGTCTTGTTTATGGTTTCCTTTGTTGTGCAAAAGCTTTTAAGTTTCATTAGGTCCCATTTGTTTATTTTTGTTTTCATTTCCATTTTTCTAGGAGGTGGGTCAAAAAGGATCTTTTTGTGATTTATGCCATAGAGTGTTCAGCCTATGTTTTCCTCTTAGAGTTTGATAGTGTCTGGCCTTACATTTAGCTCGTTAATCCATTTTGAGTTTATTTTTGTGTATGGTGTTAGGGAGTGTTCTAATTTCATTCTTTTACATGTAGCTGTCCCGTTTTCGCAGCACCACTTATTGAAGAGGCTGTGTTTTCTCCATTGTATATTCTTGCCTCCTTTATCAAAGATAAGGTGACCATGTGTCTGTGGGTTTATCTGTGGGCTTTCTATCCTGTTCCATTGATCTATATATCTGTTTTTGTGCCAGTACCATACTGCCTTGCTTACTGTAGCTTTGTGGTATACTCTGAAGTCAGGCAGTGTGATTCCTCCAACTCCATTTTTCATTCTCAAGGTTGCTTTGGCGATTCGGGGTCTTTTATGTTTCCATACAAATTGTGATTTTTTTTGTTCTAATTTGGTGAAAAATGTCATTGGTAGTTTGATAGGGATTACATTGAATCTGTAGATTGCTTTGGGTTGTATAGTCATTTTCACAATGTTGATTTTTCCAATCCAAGAACATGGTATATCTCTCCATCTATTTGTATCACAATTAATTTCTTTTATTAGTCTCACAGTTTTCTGCAAAGAGGTCTTTTGTCTCCTTTGGTAGGTCTATTCCTAGGTATTTTGTTCTTTTTATTTCAAAGGTAAATGGGAGTATTTCCTTAATATCTCTTTCAGATTTTTATCATTAGTATATAGGAATGCAAGAGACTTCTGTGCATTAATTTTATATCCTGCTACTTTAACAAATTCATTGATTAGCTCTAGTAGTTTTCTGGTAGCATCTTTGCGATTCTCTATGTATAGTATCAAGTCATCTGCAAACAGTGACAGTTTTACTTCTGTTTTTCTGTTTTCACTTCCTTTTATTTCTTTTTCTTCTCTGATTGCTATGGCTAGGACTTCCAAATCAATGTTGAATATGAGTGGTGAGAGTGGACATCCTTGTCTTGTTCCTGATCTTAGTGGAAATTGTTTCAGGTTTTCACCATTGAGAACGATGTTGGCTGTGGGTGTGTTATATATGACCTTTATTGTATTGATGTAAGTTCCCTCTATGGCTACTTTCTGGATAGTTTTTTTCATATATGAGTGTTGAATTGTGTCAAAAGCTTTTTCTGCATCTATTGAGATGATCATATGGTTTTTCTCCTTCAATTTGTTAATATTGTGTATCACATTGATTGATTTGTGTATATTGAAGAATCATTGCATTTGTGAAATGAACCCCACCTGATCATGGTGTATGATCATTTTAATGTGTTGTTGGATTCTGTTTGATAGTACTTCACTGAGGATTTTGCATTTATGTTCATCAGTGATATTGGCCTGCAATTTTCTTTTTTTGTGACATCTTTGTCTGGTTTTGGTATCAGGGTGATAGTGGTCTCATAGAATGAGTTTGGAAGTGTTCCTCCTTCTGCTATATTTTGGAAGAGTTTGAGAAGGATAGGTGTTAGCTCTTCTCTAAATAGTTGATAGAATTCGTTGGTGAAGCCATCTGGTCCTGCATCATTGTCTGTTGGAAGATTTTTAATCACAGTTTCAATTTCAGTGCTTGTGATTGCTCTGTTTATATTTTCAATTCCTGGTTCACTCTTTGGAAGTTGTGCTTTTCCAAGAATTTGTCCATTTCTTCCAGGTTGTCCATTTTATTGGCATATAGTTGTTTGTAGTAATCTCTCATGATCCTTTGTATTTCTGCAGTGTCAGTTGTTACTTCTTTTCTTCATTTCTAATTCTATTGATTTGTGTCTTCTCCCTTTTTTTCTTGATGAGTCTGGCTAGTGGTATATCAGTTTTATTTATCTTCTCAAAGAATTAACTTTTAGTTTTATTAATGTTTTTTATTGTTTCCTTCATATTTTTTTCATTTATTTCTGTTCCGATCTTTATGATTTCTTCTAACTTTTGGAGTTTTTTGTTGTTGTTCTTCTTCTTCTTTCTCTAATTGCTTTAGGTGTAATGTTAGGTTGTTTATTTGAGATATTTCTTGTTTCTTGAGGTAGGATTGTATTGCTATAAACTTCCCTCTTAGAACTGCGTTTGCTGCATCCCATAGGTTTTGGGTTGTCGCATTTTCAATGCCATTTGTTTCTAGGCATTTTTTGATTTCCTCTTTGATTTCTTCAGTGATCTCTTGGTTATTTAGTAGTGTATTGTTTAGCCTCCATATGTTTGTATGTTTTACAGTTTTTTCCTGTAATTGATATCTAGTCTTATAGCGTAGTGGTCAGAAGAGATACTTGATATGATTTCAATTTTCTTAAAGTTACCAAGGCTTGATTTGTGACCCAAGATATGATCTATCCTGGAGAATGTTCCATGAACACTTGAGAAGAAATTGTATTCTGTTGTTTTTGGATGGAACGTGCTATAAATATCAATTAAGTCCATCATGTTTAATATGTCATTTAAAGCCTGTGTTTCCTTATTTTTCATTTTGGATTATCTGTCCATTGGTAAAAGGGGGGTGTTAAAGTCCCCTAATATGATTGTGTTACTGTCGATTTCCCCTTTTATGGCTGTTAGCATTTGCCTTATGTATTGAGGTACTCCTATGTTGGGTGCATAAATATTTACAATTGTTATATCTTCTTCTTGGATTGCTCCCTTGATCATTATGTAGTGTCCTTCTTTGCCTCTTGTAATAGTCTTTATTTTAAAGTCTATTTTGTCTGATATGAGTATTGCTACTCCAGCTTTCAATTTCCTTTTGCATAGAATATCTTTTTCCATCCCCTTACTTTCAGTCTGTATGTGTCCCTAGGTCTGAAGTGGGTCTCTTGTAGATAGCATATATACGGGTCTTGTTTTTGTATCCTTTCAGCCAGTCTATGTCTTTTGGTTGGAGCATTTAATCCATTTACACTTAAGGTAGTTATCAATATGTATGCTCCTATTCCCCTTTTCTTAATTATTTTGGGTTTGTTATTGTAGGTGTTTTTCTTCTCGTTTGTCCAGCCTAGAGAAGTTCCTTTAACATTTCTTTTCAAGCTGGTTTTGTGGTGCTGAATTCTCTTAGCTTTTGCTTGTCTATAAAGGTTTTAATTTCTCTTTTGTATCTGAATGAGATCCTTGCTGGGTAGATTAATCTTGTTTGTAGGTTTTTCACTTTCAGCCAAAACTCCAAAACCCTGTCAGCCACATGGCTCAGAAGAAAAGGGAAAAAAGAAAGAAAGGAAGAAAGAAAGAAAGAAAGAAAGAAAGAAAGAAAGAAAGAAAGAAAGAAAGAAAGAAAGAAAGAAAGAAAAAATAAAATTAAGGTATTAAAATAAAAATTAAAAAAATATAATTAAAAATAAAGAAGGAATTAATAAAAAAGAGAGCAAACAAACCAAAATACAAATCCACCAATGATAACAAGTTTTAAAACCTATTTTTTAAAAAAAAGAAAGACAGATAAAACCCTAGGAAAAATGGTAAAAGCAAAGCTATACAGACAAAATCACACAAAGACGCATACACATACACACTCAAAAAAGGAGAAAAGGAAACGTTAAAAAAAAAAATAGAGGAAGAGAGCCACCAAGTCAGTAAACAAATCTACTAATGATAATGAGCTCTAAGTACTAAGCTAAGATAAACATAAAACCAGAAACAAATTAAATGCATAAAGCAAACCCCAAGTCTGCAGTTGCCCCCAATGTCCACCACCTCAATTTTGGGATGATTTTTGTCTATTCATGTATTCCAGAGATTCAGCACATTAGTTTGATTGTGGAGATTTAATCTGCTGCTCCTGAGGCTGCCTGGAGAGATTTCCCTTTCTCTTCTTTGTTCGCACTGCTCCTGATTTCAACTTTCCTTTGGCCATCCCTCTGCATGAAGTTTGTCTGAAATCACCTGTTCCCTGCCCAGACAGAATGGGGTTAAAGTAGCAGCTGATTAGGAGGCTCTGGCTTACTCACACTGGGAGGAGGGGTGGTACGGAATGAGGGGCAAACCTGCAGCAGCAGAAGCTGGCGTGACATTCCAACAGCCTGAGGCACGCCATGTGTTCTCCTGGATAAGTTTTCCCTGGCATGGGACCCTTGCAGTGGCTGGCTGCACAGGCTCCTGGGAGGGGAGATATGGATAGTGACCTGTGCTTGCACACAGGCTTCTTGGTGGCTGAAGCATCAGCCTTAGCGTTTATTGCCCATCTCTGTTGTCATGCTGATAGCCGTGGCTCGAGACTGTCTCTGGAGCTCATTTAGGTGGTGCTCTGAATCCCCTCTCCTCATGCACCCTGAAACAATGGTCTCTTGCCTCTTAGGCAGTTTCAGAGATTTTCTGGACTCCCTCCTGGCTAGCTGTGACACTCTAGCTCCCTTCAGACTGTGTTCACACAGCCAACCCCAGTCCTCTTCCTGGGATCTGACCTCCGAAGCCTGAGCCTCAGCTCTCTGCCCTCATCTGCCCCAGTGGGTGAGGAGACAAACCTCTCAGGCTGGTGAGTGCTGGTTGGTGGTGATCCTCTGTGTGGGAAGCTCTCCAATTTGCTCTCTGCAGTACTGTTGCTGTGCTCTCCTCTGTGGCTCTGAAGCTTCCTCCCCGCCACCCACAGTCTCTGCCAGTGAAGGGGTTTCCTAGTGTATGGAAACCTTTCCTCCTTCACAACTCCCTCCCAGAGGTGCAGGTCCCATCCCTCTTCTTTTGTCTCTGTTTTTTCTTTTTTCTTTTGCCCTACCCAGGTACGTGGGGATTTTCTTGCCTTTTGGGAAGTCTGAGGTCTTCTGCCAGTTTTTAGTAGGTGTTCTGTAGGAACTGTTCCTCATGTAGATGAATTTTTGATGTATTTGTGGAGAGGAAGGTGATCTCCACGTCTTACTCCTCCATCATCTTGAAGCTATCTGCCAATATGATTTTAAGTTCCCATTCTAGTTCTTTATCACTCTCAAACTTTAAGTAAGTAATTCTTCTATCTGCAAAAAGGGGATGTTTATATTTACAGTACATGTTATTTGTGAAAGTTAATTGTGGTCATGTATATTTAGTATAAATTAGCCACCTATCATATATTAACTGGTCAATAAATGATAGTCCATATTTATTTCCTAGGAGAAAGTCTTGATAATTTGTTTCTTTACATGATGGTCTCCTCTTATTTTTCAGTTTTTATGACAGCCTGGTATCTGTAGGAAAATAAACTGAATAAGGAAAGAGAAGATTTAGGCTGCTTACTGTGTATGTGATTTGATTTAAAAAATAATAACTCTCTGAGGCTTGTACTTTTTCAATTTAAATTTAGCATAATATTTATTATACAAAATTTGGTAAAAATGAAATGAATTGATGTTTGTAAAACAATTTGTATAGTTTATTACTATCAAACCTTGCCAAATAAACTATATTTATATATTTATTTATTTAAACTTAAGCCATTTTAGATCATCTTATTTTTAAAATAATAGAAATAAGTGTCATCCACACTGAGGACCATGCTAATAAATAAATAGACAGTATAAATTTTAGAATTTATATTTGACATTATTACATGTGTTCATAGTTCTCCAGTTAACAGTAAGTTAAATGTTGATAGGTGCTAAGAGATTTATTTACACCTAGTAAAACACAGTTATAGATGAATAAATAGTGTAACTTGAAAATAAAACAGAGATTACAAGCTCACTTTCCAATATGCTCATTAAAAAACCCAAATATTAGCTTCAAAGTATTCAATGAGTTAACTAAAAACAATTGTGAAAATCAATGAGATGAACCAATGACCAAAAAAAAAAAAAAGTTACACTTGTTTTTTTTAATTTAAAAGAATCAGGATAGATGGAATATAGGATCAATCATACATGCCAGTTTATATATCCCCTAGGATGAGATCATGAGCTCAGAACATGAAAAATGTTTCAGTGCAAAAATCAGAAACGAAAGAAATGAAGGCACAGGTCAAAGGTAGACTGAAATAAAGAAGACCAGAAAGTTAGACTAAAATAGATATATCCCTGTACACTGTGATTCTTTACATCACTGATAGAATAAGATGAACACTGGTGAGGTAAATAACTCCAAACTCTCAAAAAGCTATTTAAGCTAATAACTGAGTACACCAAAGTTGCCAGATACTAGATCAATATTAAAAAAAAAAACTATTTCTATAATGTAGCAGTGAACAATATGACAATGAAATTAAGAAACCAATTCCATTGTAAAAGTAACAAAAAAATAAAATATTTAGGAACACATTTAACCAAATAAATGCAAGTCTTATGCACTGAAAACTACAATGCATTACTGAAGTAAATCAAAGACAATCTAAATAAATAGAAAAGCAACCTATGCTCATGTGCTCATGTACTGGAAGACTTAATGCTCTTAAGAAGATAATATTCTCCAGATCCAATGCTATTCTTATCTCAATTCTGTCATTTTGCAGAAATGTATAAGCTGATCTAAAACTCCATGTGGAAATGCAAGGTGGACCCAGCCTAGTCAAAACGATATTGGAAGAAAAGTGCAAAGAATGAGTCCATACATTTCCTGATTTCAAAACTTACAAGAAATCTGCAGGAAGCAATGTAATGTGGTGATGGTAAGACCATGCATACAGAGCAATGGGGCAGAACAGAAAGTGCAGAAATAAACACATGATTTTTGACAAGCTTTCCAAAACTGTTCAATGGAGAAAGAGTGGTGTTTTGAACAAACGTTGCTGGCACAGCTGGATATCTACATGTAAAAGAATGTATTTGAAGCCATCCCTCACACCATATACAAAAATTGATTGAAATTACATCAAAGACCTAAATACATTTATGTCTCTGAAATTGCATTTAGACCTAAATGCTAAAACTATAAAACTTTTAGAAGAAAACATATACGTAAATCTTTTTGAATATGGATCAGTCAATGGTTTCTTGGATATTACACTAAAAGCACAAGCCACAAAGCAAAATATTGATAAATTGGACTTCATCAAAATTAGAATGCTTCCTGTGTCAAAGAACAATATCGGGGACTTAAAAAGGTAACTCCCAAATGGAAGAAACTATTTGCAACATTTATATCTAATGGTCAAGTATCCAGAAAGATAAAGACTTCTTACAGACAAACATTAAATGACAAATATGCAATTGTAAATAAAGAAAAGAATTTGAATTCACATTTCTCCAAAAACATATACACTTGGCTATTAAGCACATGAAAAGATGCCTAACCTTGTTAGTCATTGTTAGTCGGGTAAAAACCAGTTCACTTCTAATAGGATGGCTATTTTTTAAAAAAAAGGAAATGACAAATTTGGGGGAATGTGTTAGTTTGCTAGGGCTGCCATAACAAACCACCACAGACTGGGTGGCTTACACAAGATACATTTATTTCTCACAGTTCTGGAGGTTAGAAGTCCAAGATCAAGGTGTGGACAATGTTGATTTCCTCTAAAACCTCTCACCTGGGCTTGCAGTCCAGGGGTTGCACTCTTGCTGCTTTGTCACATGGCTTGTGAGCACCTGTGGCCCTAGTGTCTCTCTGGGTGTCCAAATTCTGTTGTTGTTGTTTTTTTTTAAGGACACCAGTCCTATTGGATTGGGCCCCACGCTAACAGACTCATTTTAATTTAATCCACTCTTTAAAGCCCCAATATCTAAATACAACCACATTGTGTAGTACTGGAAGTTAGGGTTTAAATACATAAATTTGGAGGACACAGTTCAGCCCACAATGAGGAGGATGTGGAGTAACTGGAACCCTTATACTTTGTTGGTGGGAGTATAAAATGGTTCAGCCACTGTGGAAAATAATAGGACAGTTCCTCAAAAAGGTAAACATTTGATTTACCACGTAATACACGTATTCAACTCCTAGGTAAATATACAAGAGAATTACACACTGTGCCCATTTGTAACCATGTAAGACGATGGATGTTAACTAAACTTATTGTGGTGATTGTCTTGCAACATACACATATAGCAAATCATTATGTTGTACATGTTAAACTAACATGTTTGTTATATGTCATAAAAATAGAAAATAAAAGGGGACCAGGAGAAGGATGGAGTCAAATAAAAATTGTCAAAAAAGAAAAAACATGTGTGCCCAAAACTTGTACATGAATGTTCATTGCCGTGTTATTCCTAACAGTCCCAAAGTGGGAACAAACAAACGCCCACCAACTGATGAATGGATAAACAAAGGTGGTATATCCATACAATGGAATATCACTGAGGCACTAAAGCTGAAGTAATGGTACAGGCTACACCTTAGATGTACCTTAAAATGATGATAAGTGAAAGAATCCAGACAAGCAAGGCCACAGATTATATAATTTTATTTCTAGAAAATACCTACAATAGTCAAATCCATGGATACAGAAAGTAGATAAAAAGTGGTCAGGGTTTGGAGCAGGGGAAGGGGAGGGGTGGAGAGTGACCGTTAATGGACATGGAGCTTCTTTCTGGGCTAAGGAAACATCTGTAATTAGATAGTAGTAATGGTTGCACAGACTGTGAACGTAATAAAAACACTGAATTGCACACTTTAATGTGATGGCTTTGATGGTATGTGAATTATATTGTAATTAAAAAAGAACACTCCAACTCAGGAAACCTGGGTGGTCCTGAGGCCAATTTGCTTCATTTTAGTTCAGCAATAGCTCAGCTTCAAGGAAGGTTAGAAACATGCTTAACGTCCACTCGTGAGGAGTGAGGGTTGCCAAGATTTTGAGGCCCATCCAGCATGATTTTAAATCCCTAGAAGGTTTGTAGTAAGTGGAACAATTAGATGTGAAGAGAAGAAATAGAAAAAAAGAAAAAGAAAGCAGAAAAGAAAAGAAATGCTGTTGTTAGCTTCCTTCTTTAGGGTCATTAGCCTAATCCATCCTTTGTCAAAAATCTTGATTCAGTTAGTTTAGCTAAATTTAAGATTACCCTTTAATGATCTGGTATCATTGATCTCTCTCTCTCCCTCTCTATCACACACACACACACACACACACACACACACACACACACACACACACACAGAGACAGGCTGGGGCCTGGGACCCTTTGATGCAGTGCTGCAACGCTTGCACCTGCGCACACCTGTCCTCAAGAAACAAAACACAAAGAAACTGTGTGGGACTAAAAATAACTGTGTGTATACACAGTTGGGACGAATTCTGGATCCAAAAAATACAAAGAGACCACAAAACCTAACTGCTACTTTTGAAGAGCCTGGACCAAAAACAGGGTGTTGGGAGCAAAAGCAGGGGCACTGCACACGCCGCCTGCACAGAACACCACCAGAGGGTTGAGCAAACCACCTAAGCCATGCCTCTGGCCCAACCCCTGGACACATCCCTATCCTAATCCCATATAAGGAACAAGCTCCCCACCTCCCACCCTCAGGGAGCACGCCAGGGAACCTGTTGTTTGTTCTCACTCCCCCCACTGCAACAGGGGCCCCAGTAAAGCCTTGCCTGAATTTCTTGTCTGGCCTCTGATCAATTTCTATTGACTGGGGAAGGCCAAGAACCCTGGTTGGTAACAACACCACAAATATACCACACACAGGAAGGAATTATTTGAATTTAGGAGTGCTGAATTTAAGGTAAATCATTCTTCCTGAAATGGCATGTCCCTATATCCTGAACAATGGGTCTGAAACTTTTGTGGAAAGCTTTTATTTGAGTTGACAAGTTAGATAATCACTGCCCAATACATTTATTAATTCATATGTTTGATTTGAGTTTCCACAGAAACCAACTTGAAGACCCAGATTCCCGTGTATGTGCTTTACTGTGGGGGAGGAGACCCGGAAGAGCGAGACAGGGAAGAAATGGGCCAATGAGGATGTGCTGTCCAGTCTGACAACTGCCATGTGACCCTGCTGTAGAGGTATTCCAGCTGACAGGTGAGGAGGCTGGGTTTCTTACTCCAGAACACTCCATCCCTCACTGGTTGTGGGCTGCTTCCAGGAAAACTAACTCATACTCTGGCTTGTGTGCTCCTACAGAAAGAAAAACAAATCAGGCAGTGCTGCAGGTGTTTGCTATATGCAGCCTGCTGTATACAAAAAGGTGAATGCCAGGGGTATGTAGGTAAGGCACTGGCAGCATCTGCTAGGTGTATCTATAAATTTATTTACCTACATGATTCCCCACCAAAAAGGAGAATACATCAAAGAACATGTGTAACGCTTACCCTGAAATACAGCAGAGGAACAAGTGTAAATACATGTAAAGATTCCTGGTCAAACCAGTTATCCCAGCAGGACTGTATTAGCAGTGCCCACTTTCACTCTCAAAGTTGTCACATTTTGAAAAATAATTACAGGTTTATGTATTATATAGGTAAAATATAAATTACAAGCAAGAATAAGACATCAAACATATAAATCATATATATATATATATATATGTAAAACTTGAAGTCTTTAGAATAATCCATACAGTTTAAATCATTTTACTTTTGAGCCCTCAGCATATCATCTGGAGAATATAAATAATAAAAAAGCAGATTCAAGTACATTGCTGTACAGAAATAGATAAAGGTTTTGCTCCAAACAGGTACAGGGAGACCTTGGAGATACTGCTGGCTCTTTTCCAGGCCATCACAATAAAGTGAATGTCACAATAAAGCAAATCACACAATTTTTTTTTTTGGTTTTCCAGTGAATATAAAAGTTATGTTTACACTATACTCTAGTGTGTGGAATAGCATTATGCCTAAAAAATGTATGTAACTTAATTAAAAATACTTTAGTGCTAAAAAATGCTAACCATCATCTGAGCCTTCAGTGAGTTGTAATCTTTTTGCAGTAGTAGCATCAGAGATCCCTGATCACAGATCACTATAACAAATATAATGAAAAGGTTGCGATACTGGGAAAATGACTGAAATGTGACACAGAGACATGAAGCAAACAAATGCTATTGGAAAAATGATCCCAAGAGTCTTTTGCTTGATGCAGTGTTGACACAAACCTTCAATTTGTGAAAAATGCAATACCTTTGAAGCACAATAAAGTTGGTAAGGCTATATTCAATTTCTTTAACAAATGATTTCGGGACCCTTATTAATGGTAACTAACTTAATGCTCCTTAGAGTCCTATCATGGAATTGAGGATAACTCTTCTTTCTATCCCTGAGGTTGTAACATGCTCTCTAACTTGCCTCACTAGGAAGTGGTGGGCTGGGACTTGTACACACATGGGCAGTATAGTTCCTGGGGCCCTGCTTTTAACTGCACACTGTGCTGCCTTCATAAAATTAGCATATAAAATGCAATTAAAACATTGTGTTTTCATTTTCAGCATGTTTATTTTATAATTAAATGATCTTATTAATAATAGTATTATTAATTTACCTATATTATTAACTAATTTCATTTATTTATAAGCTTACAATTAATTAATTAATACATGTATCATTAATAATTGGTAATATTAAGTGAATGGAAAAGAAACCATTTTTTAGGCCAGAAAGATTGTTCTTACATTTATTACTTTTTTTTAAATTTCCAGGAATTTTCTTTTTTGTTTTCTCATTTCCATTTAATGATTTCTCATGTTTCCCTTATGTCTGAAAATTTAGATAGTCAAAAGAATGTATTGACTTGGAAAAAGGAATTTAGGATACTTTTGAGTTTAAAAAAATGATCATGAGTTTGATGAAGCAGCAGATCAGAAGGAAGCCTAGAATTTCACTTTCTTACTGATTTACACTTGGGCAAGACCATAATATTGACAAAAAGTGTGCTTGGAATGTCCAAGTCATCAAAAGAGGAACGTTTGGTGCTGTCAGGAGGCCCGCTGAGCTGAGAGAGGGGATGAGCTATCAAATTATCGGAGTGGCCAATTAAAGCAACATGCCAAAAATGAAATAATTAGGTCTTTAACTGCTCACTGACAGGCACATCTAAAACCTGAGGAAGTACCAGCTTTCCCTGACCCATTCTGCCGCATGGCCTGGCACATTGGTTGAGGGTCAGGTAGGTCTGTTTGGACATGGGTGTTCTCTCACTACTGAGGAGCCCCAAACAAAAGGTTCCTGAAATTTTGTGAATCCTGGGAGAGCAAGGAGTAGAAAATACTGGGTACGGAGTCAGAATATGGAGAGTTGTCCACAGGGTTCCCCCAAGGCTCACCCCGTAAATAGGTCTCTGCGGAGGCACCTGAAGAAGACCTTTGCCCAAAACCTAGGATAAAGAGACCTAGAAAAGGTTATAAACTCCTGGAAAGTGGGGCTTTGACTTATTTACAAAACAGGAAGAGACGCACAGACATAGAAAACAAACTTGTGGTTACCAAAGGGGATAGTGGGGGGAAGAGATAAATTAAGAGTTTGGGCTTAAGAGATACACACTACTATAGGTAAACTGTGTAGCACAGGGAACTACACTCAATATCTTTTAATAACCTATAATGGAAAATAATTTGAAAAAGAATATATATAACTGAATCATTTTGCTGTACACTTGAAACTAACACAACAATGTAAATTAACGATCCTTCAATTAAAAAGAAAAATAGACTTGAAGGGTTAGGAATGTGGATATGCAAAGACCATCACCAGCCCAGGGCCTGAGTCCTTGACTACACCTCCCTTCAGAGGCTGTGCACCAAGTCAGGTGTATGGGATACAGTCTTCCTATGACCTCTGCCAGATAAAGTCTCTGTAGTTACCTATGGCTGGACATGAAAGATCACACATAAGCTTTTAGCCAGGTGGAGATCTCTTTTCAAATAGCTCTTAATGCCTGTTTGATCACTCACTGAGATCTTTTGAATAATGCTGTACAAATTGTTTTTATGGTTTATATTAATGTTTTGTGATTTCATTCTCTCTAGTTGTGAATATTAAGCCAGTGAAACATGGAAAAATAATGGCTATTTGAACCCATATGGTTGCTCAGAATATTTGAATGAACGTTGAATGTTCTGCAGGTTTATTAAGGGAACAATGTGGAAATAGAAATCTAGGCAATCTGGCCTTATTCGGCCACAAGAAAACCAATGCTGCTCTAAATATTATCATCTTATATTCAGAGGAGATGGGAATTGGAAATCTCATGGTTCTTGGGGATGGCTTCCTATCAGTTATATGATCATGGTTCTAACTCGTTATGACAATGAATGGCTCTCCGGCCCTAAAACTTGCACAATCAAATGATAGCAGAATAGCAGGGGAGCTGGTGTTAGGGATGGTGGAATCACAGGGAGAATGAAATCACACCTTCAGGACACACTCCCCATCATTTGCCCACCACCACTAGACATGTGTTCCTTCACTCACTAGCATCACACACGTATATGAACTAGACAGTTGCCACTGTGTATATTATAAATCCAGGCCTAGCCATGCCCATTTTGGCTCTGAGAAGACCTGAATCTAAGTGAAAAATATATACCACATAGTACAAAAATAATGAATAGACTCTTCATAATACAAGTTTTAATATAAGCTTCTATATTGTGTCACTGTGATATCTCATTCAAAACATTCAGAGGCCCTTGGAGGAAGGTGCTATTAGTCCTTTTACAGAGGAAGGAACAGGGGCTTAGAGATGAATTAGTAGGTCCAAGCTCCAAGAGGAATCCAGTAAGCACTATGGGAACACTTTTATAAATTTAAAAATGGCGTGCCACCTTCATTCGAACTTGAAATAGCCCAGAGAGAATTACATCATGCATCTTTTCCATTACTGGAAAAAATGTACCACAATAAAACCTTTGCTACTGCACTACTTTTTATTTAAGAACTATTAGGATGGTAAAAATTAATAATACTCTAATAGTTTCTAAAAATATTTCTTATAGTAAATATTCACCACTCTATTTCATATGACAAGGTTATCACAAGATTTTTGATTTTTTTAATAAATTGCCAACATTTTGTTTTTTCTCTTAGCATTAGACTAGTGAGCTTTCCAAAGATGGAAGTTACAACCCAATAGTCTTGGAAAAGTAATATGTGTTCTACTGCCTAGTGCTGTTAGGAATTTTCTTACAGTCCAACTGGGAGTGCTTATATTTACTTTGAATAAGTGTGTTTTTATACATAGTAAACATAAATGTTTGAAGGCAAAACTAATCCATACTCTTAGATGCCAGGTTACCAGTTACTCTTGATGAGAAGTGATGAGGGGAAGGCTGCTTCCTGGTGTTGATAATGTTCTTTTCCTTGATCTGCTGAGGGTTACATGAGTGATTTCAGTTTTAGCAAATGCATCCAGGTACATGACTGGTACATGGAGGTATGAAATGATATATGACTTTTCAATATGTATATAACTTCAATTTTAAAAAGTTAAAAAAGTAAGTATTGCAAATAAAATACTTCTTTAAAAAGGTTATTCTGTCAATGATAACTTGATAAATTTTAAAGAAAAATATGAGGCTCACTGAGAAGGAAATCTACTAGCTCTTTGGCACTCAGTAAAACACTCAAATTTTATTTTTTTGTTGTTTTTTAAATCTAAATATAGACAGAGATTGACTCAGTTTAATTTCCCCACATTCATATATTTGAACCCAGACCTTTCTGACCCTTGATATTCTCTTTTAAAAAATTATATCAATAGACCTATCATTAGGTCTTAACTTTATAATGTTGAAGTTAAGAACTTTAGAATATTATTAAATATTATATTTTAGAATATATTAAAATCATGTTCCAAGGTCTTTCATTAGAAGTGATTAATTAATATTAGTGACAAGTTCACCACACTAGTGATAGACCACATGAAGGAAGGTGAGGCCATGCCCATCTGGGGAACCAAATTACTGCTGTCCTAGCAACACTTGTCCTGCCCCAGATTGTCTCTACTGTAGACTTCCCTTCTGAGATCCAGAACCCTGTATCCAGTTGCATCCCTGATAACTACACTTGAATGACTTACATTTTTTGTAAGAAATAACTCTAGGATTTCCAAACTGGTCCCTCCACGGCCCTCCAAGCCTATTTTGTTGTCCTCATTTCAGTAGACAAATCTTATCCTTCTCATTTTAGTAAACAGAACTAACATCCATCCAGGTGCTAATTCCAGACACCTGCAGCCATTCACCTCTCATCCCTCACATCACCATCCTGCTCAACTGTCATGTACTGGCTTCCCTGTCATCTTAAATCTAAACCCTTAACATTTTTCATGCCCTGAACACTCCAAGCTCTTTTTCACCTTAGGGTTTTCAATATGAAATTATCTCTGGAATTGTTTTATCTCCATTCTCATCAAGTTTGACCTGTTCTCATCCTTTATAACTCCAGAAGTTTTTCTTTAAAGAGGTACCCTTAGACCACCCAGATCAAAGTTAATTTCCCATTCCCCCTTCAACACTGTTATTTGTTCTTATAACATTCTGTTACTTTTCCCCTTTAAAAATAAACACAGTTAAATTACAAATATATTTGTTTACTTGCCAGTCCCCCAAAGCACATGAGCCAATTCTTTAAAAATAAATATATACACATTATTTATCTATATATATAGATTATCATAAAATTACATAAAAATTATAATTAAATAACATAAATATGTTATATTTGTATATATATATTATATATATTATATATATATATTATATATATATATATGTAAACTGCTTCTGTTTCTTTGGAGGACCCTCATATAATAACCATGTTCAGAAACTGGCTGATTTTGAGTTTCAAGTGGGACCTTAAGCGTTTTGCTCAGACTGTAAAAGTTGTGGAAAAAAGCTTTGTTTCTCAAGAAGAAAAGAACAAGAGAAATATTCTGGCTGAAGGGAAATGAACTTCATGCCCATCACACTATGGAACAAGATGGCTCTGGAGCTCCCTGGAGTTCGTAACCGTATTGTTCACATGCTAACCAACCATCCAGTGGAAGGTCAGCATAGGTCGCCTGTCTCTGGATGCCCAGCCCCCTGTAACAGAGGTGCAGTAAATGAGACAGAACAATGGCACAGCTGATGCTTGTGGGCATGAGACTTCAAGCACTCACTGTGTGCTCAAATGCACTTTAAGATGATCTGGCCCTAAGTGCTAGTTTCTTTGACAAACATTAAAATTAAGGTATAAATCCATACTACATGCTAACATTTGAGGGCAGTAGCAGTGGTACATCAAACTCAAATGTAATACTTTCCATGATATGACTATTAGAGTTCTGGGAATATTTAATCATTTTATTCATGAATTGGAATATAAAGGTATAAGTAGTACACATATATTTCATTATTTAAGGAGTTCTAATACTTTTATAGCCATTTTTGACATACTTAAAATTCATTTTTAGATGTAAGAAAAGGTGACAAAGAATTGCTGGCAGGGGCATATCTAGTCCCAGGGGGAAAATATTAAAGTACCAATAATAAAATTTCACTTTTTCTGTCATACCTTGTAAAGCAAATGGCGAAGATGAATCTTTTCATCTTACAAATAAAGATATAAGATACAGAGAAGTTCCAGTTCCTTATCCAGTGTGAACCAGTATGTCAGTTCAGGAGCTGAGCACCAAAGGACACATTTCCCCCTGAAACTGGAGATTGGCATTCCCCACGCTGAGTCCAGTTATGAGAACAAGGATGAAAACTACCTTATCAGACTGCGGAAATTCAAGGGCAGGGGTGTTACAGAGTATTGAGCCTGTCGTTTTCATAGATGTGCTTGAACTGACAAGTGGGCTGCTCCACACAGACAGGCTTCGTCTGTTCCATAATGATTTTACCTGTTCAGGTGAATTAAGCAAGTAGCTGTTATTGTTCATTCTGTCAAAGTCTAAGTTCCAATTAGTAATTATTTAATGGGAAAGACAAATTGGCATCTCGACATCATAGTGCTTTTCTAGGCACTAATTCCATCTACTTTATTTGAAAATACATGTGCATCTTGGAATGATTCAGAATGGCAGTTTAAATAATCTACAAAAGTGAGAACTTACGAAAGTCAGGGTATACTAAATGCATTGGCCTTTCCATCTAATTTGACTCTTTCTGTAATGAATAGGTCATGGTAAGAGTGAACAGAAAGAGTTCTAGAAAATCTTTTGCTGAAGTGGCTTAAGTATTTACCATAATGAAGATGTTCTAGACACAGCTGTCTCCATTAGCAGGGTGCTGGTTTAGGGACACAGCTTTGAAACATGACAAGGATAATGGAGTGACAGCCATGCAAAAAGAATGAAATCATGCCATTTGCAGCAAAATGGATTGACCTAGAGATTGTCATACTAAGTAAAGTAAGCCAGACAAATACAAATACCATGTGACTTCACTTATATGTAGAATCTAAAAAACATATGAAACAAATGAACTTATTTCCAAAACAGAAAGACTCACAGACATAGTAAACAGACTTATGGTTACCAAAGGGGAAAGGGGGGAATAAATTAGAAGTTTGGGATTAAAATATACACACTCTTATATATGAAAGAGATAACCAACAGGACCTACTGTATAGCACAGAGAACTATACTCAATATCTTGTAATAACCTATAATGGAAGAGAATGTAAATAAAGAATATATATGTATTATGATAATTATATTATAATTATAGATATATATGTATAATTGAATCACTTTGCTGTACATCTGAAACTAACGCAACATTGTAAATCAACTATACTTCAATAAATTTTTTTTAAAAAAGGATAATGGAGTGAGTTTTGAGGACAGTTGAGTAGCTCTGGAGGTGGGCTATATAAGTATATTTTTTTCTGCTGTTGGAAAAACAAAGATTAGGGGAATTTCTCCCATTTCTTTTTTCATTCCTATATTGAGTGATTTTTCAATTCTAGAAATATAGTTTTAGTTTTCTTTGTGTTTTTTCTATTATGTTATTTTTTGAAACTGATGAAATTTTACAAATAATTTATGCTCAGCCAACTGTTTAATATTTATACCATGAATTAGCCCTATGATTAGTTTTTTCTTGTTATTTCCAACAAGGGGTAGTGTTCAGGAATAGACCAGGTTCAAAGAGCTAGGGATATTCCAGCAAGCATGCAGGATATGGGATAGTGGACAGACTGAATAATAAGCACCAGAATCCCCACACCCAGGGAGGAGGACCCAGAGGACAGCTCTGGGCATCCACAGAGGAGGAGGACATCCCCAGCAGTAACATGTCTCTTTAGAGAAGCTGGGGTGTACAACAGGGTCAGGATTCCATTCTTAGACTGTGGGGAAGGAGAGGTGGCAGAAGTAAGGAAGCCTCAAACCATCATGGTGAGGAAGGCAGCTTCCTAAACCCAACTTCAAAATGACCCCTTAACACAAGCATGGTCAAAGAAACCAGACCTCTAGTTGGTGGGCTGGCACCAGGAGGAGATAGAAGGTCTAATATAGGAGCTGAGCTTTAAGAACCCTGTCATTTGTGTGCATCTCTGTAAATGACTCAGAGTCAACCCAGGGGCAATATATTCTGGCCCAGGTGAGTGTTAGGTTGAGTCATCTCAGAATTTGTGGCAAAAGGTGTCCTGTTATCACTAAAGGGGCTGCTAGGACCAAGGCCCAGGGGCTGACACAAGAGCTGTGCAATCACCCTGCAGACATTTTACTGAGATTAGGCAATTTAATGCTTTGATTTAAAATCAGGATTATTTAGGGGATGGTTTGGGAGGCTGAGGAGACTCATGTTCAGACAGAGCAGCAGGAATTAAACAGGGTCATTCCTGCTCTTTCCCATCCTCTCTGCCATGTGTCCCGACCAACAGAGGGTAAGAAACCAGAATATGTGGACAATATACTCATGAGCCTTTTTCACATTTTTATTCATTTTACCAACATGTCTTTCATGTAGACAGACTCAGGGGCCCTTCCTGCTGGTTTCTGTGTTCCTAGTTAGGTTTAGTTCTTCTAGGCCCTCTGTCTCCCAACTTCTACCCCCAACTAAAGAGAAAACTGAGGAGGACTCTAGGTCTGTTATCTGAAACAATTATTATTTCACCTAATCAGCACCAAGGAGACGTGTTAACGTGGGTACTGAATAAGGGGACATTACTTTCTTAGGGTACTCAGGGTACTAGCAGATCTAGTCAAATCCTTCTCTACTACTTTGAGGATCATTTAAAGGTTCTCCTTTGACTTGATTACATGGAAATGATTCATTAGAACTAATACTACATTAACTTATTGGTTATTATTTACCTAATTTGGATAAAACATTCATAATATGAACATAAGACATATGTCTCTAGGGATGAGTCTGTTGATACCACTACAGACAGCAGCATGCATTATTCCACGTTTTACACATTTTACTGGTGATTATTACCTTTGCAGTTCTTCCCCGTTGAGTTAGGCTTGTGTGCAATTCCATTAGAAATATTTAACTCCATTTCAGCAACCTACTGGGTCCTCTTTACTGGAAAATTTAAAATCTTTAGCCCTAAACCTGGTCCTGACCTTACTCAATGTGCTGTCTTTTTCCTCTGCTGAAATTAAAAAACAAAGGAACCAGGAGTTTTACCAACAAAATGAGTTTATTTGGGAATAGCCAAGAATTGCAATTTGTGACAAGCAAACTACGGAGAACCATAGGCACGTCCAGAGAATAGAGGAGAGGGGCTTGCTTTTACAGAGGAAAGGAGGAAACTGGAGAGCACTGTGGGGTTTTTCATTGGCTGCAGGCATCGGGCGGCTTGTTGTTGCTGGGTCAGAGGAGAGCATTCTTCCTTCTGGGGTCTGTAAACTGTGGTGAGTGGTACCTTCATGAGACCCCCTGCATCAGAGCTTCCCGACTCCATTTTAAATGAGTTTTCCTTTATTCATTTTCACACTTTCCTCAAAAAATGGGCTATTTCTAGGGTGATTTTTTAAAATTCTACTTTACCAGGGATATAAGTGCAGATAAAAAAGAAAGCAGATGAACATTTTATTGTTTTTAGTTTAATGGTTACTGAGTCAGAGTCTTATTTCTAGAGCATACAGAGAACCCCAGTAGAATCCCATTTATTCACAGTTAAAAGGCTTTCCTTGGGAAACCAGTATAAGTTCAGACAAATAATCAACCAGAAGTATGTAAGAAGGACATGTATATGTTATGTCCATCAGAACATACTCAAGGGTAGCCTTCCCTTGTTGGCTTGGTCCAGTGAGCTTAGCCACTTATGATTCTTAACAGCAAGGGGTTCTTTGTTCAGGGTCTACCTGTGCTGCTGACCAAGGCTGGGACCACATTGATGGCTACTGGTTAAGGCTATCACTATGGGTGCTGGGTTAACTTGATAACATGATAGGAAAGTATTTGCTATCAAAATTATATTGAATACGAGGGGGAAAAATACCCATCCCATCTCATTTCATTTCTAAGCACACATGTAGACTACAAATTTTAGGCCTGAGGTTAGTTTTGGCACCATTTCCAAAGCTCACCCCCCCACACACCCCATACACCTGGTCCACTCTGAGCTTTTTCTCCTTCCCCAGCACTGAAGCAGGATTGCATCCGACCTCGCAAGCCATATGTTGAAAGTGGTGGAGTCCCTAGATGTACAGGGTCTGTGCCCTTACTCTATCACTTAAAAAAGAGCTTCTCACTGCTCTGGAATCCTGGTTTTATAGTTTGATGAGAAAGAAATAAACTTCCATTGTATTAAGCCACTGCATTTGGGGGTTTTGTTGATTAAGTGCTAACCAAGCCCTAACCGATACGCTGGAATACCACTTCCTCACCAAGGGAGCAACAGAATTTAGAACTCTGTCTGAACTGTGTAGGTCGTGGGGACAGTAATGGGTACAGGTGCTACACGCAGTTATTAAAGCCACACCAGATTTTTTTTACTGGATATTACTGGATATATGTTTACTTTTCCTGGAGCTGCCATGGATACTTAGATCTTCCAGTTATACATGTGTTATAATTGGTGGACTCAGATGTAATCTCAAAGTAGATTTAATCAAATCTAAATATAATTATATTTAATTTAATTATATTTATAATTATATTATATTTATAATTAAAAATATTCACAGTTACTCTCTGACAACTCAAGTGTTCTAAATTTAGGGTAAATGACTAATTAGATATATACATATAGCTATGCATATGTGTGTGTGTATATATGTGTGTGTATATGGTACACAATTACACTACAAGTTTGTATAAAAGTACAAATTACATGATAAAAACTATTCTGGTGGTGCTTTATGGTCAATACTTGTTCAACTCACCAGGAAATAAACAAAAGAAGCTAGCATATTACTTATTCTTGATGATTCACCTGGTTGCTTTATTGTTATGACCTGGACTGGGTAATGTGCTGTCAGTCATCAAGGTGTAATATTATTTGGGAGTACTAAACTGATGCGTTTCCAGCTCTCAGCTTCACAGCAGGGACAATTTGTCATAAGAGAAAGCAAATGAATTATCTTACACTCTGCTATAAATTTAAGGTTGTGATTCCTTTTTGTCCAGCAGGTGCTACCCTGATTGTGCCTGCATGACAATCCATTAGTTTCCTGGATGTCCCTCAGTGGCTAATGAAATTCAGGCAAACTTTCTTCAGAATTTCTCTGTCCTGCAGTTCTGCAACTTTTTTTTTAATTATTATTTTTTAAACTTTTCCTTGGGTTAATTATGGTTGGGATAAAATTTAGATCTGCAAGGAGGGAGTGGGGGAAAATAAAATTCAATATTTTGCTAATTTTTAAGAATTTTAAGTAAAATATTTGTTTTGGGACGTTATGAAATGAGAATTTTACCAGTCATATCATTAGTGTCATAATGCTAAAGATTACTTAAATTAAGCTATACAATAGATAAATCTTCATCATGCCCCAACACAGTACTACTGCATTAGACAGTAAAGTGTAATGTGAATTAAGTGTAATCCTGTATAGGTGTGTGCAAATTGTGTTAAAAATCACTCCTGCCATAATGGTATGGATAATAATGAGAAGCACTGATTTATAAGAAAGAGGTGTGATCTTAAGGTCCAAATATATTAGTGCAGAAAAGAAACTTAGAGGTATTCTAATATAGGTTCTTTACTCTATGGGTCACATCTCAAATCTGGTTTCTAAGTTCCTCAACAATGACCTTATCTCTCACATAGGTTACTAGCATGTCTTCACTCTAGTCTATCCTCCTCTACAGCATTTCAAAACCACTTTCAAATTTTAATATTTTTTCCTCTTTATATTTTTTTATTAGAAATGAAATTTATAGGGTGTGGAGGAGAACACTTTCACTTGCTTAAACACCAGCCATTCCCTTCTCTGTCCTATTCTTCTTTGCTAGAATATCCATATTTAACTATACAATTCAGTGGCACTAAGTACATTCACATTGTGTGTAAATCTCACCATCACCCATCTCCCCAAATTTTCACCTTCCTAAACTGAAGCTCTGTCCCCTTTAAACACTAGCTCTCCATTCCTCCTCACTACCCCCCCACACCCCGGCCCCCTTGCACCTACCAATGTACTTTCGGACTCTATGAATTTGACTATTCTAGGTACATCCTATAAGTGGAATCAAACAGTATTTTTCTGCACCTAATGTATATTGTAATGTATTTTTAAGGTTAATTTAATATATGTCCTGCAAGCAGATTGTACCTTCTTTTATTTTACCCCTGTGCTATACATTAGGCCCTCCCCAGCCATCTAGTTCATACATAGTAGTGTACATACATCAATGCCAATCTCCCAGTCCATCCCACACCCCTCCCCCCTTGGTGTCCATATGTTGGTTCTCTATGTCTGTATCTCTATTTCTACTTTGCAAATAGGTTCATCTGTACCATTTTTCTAAATTCCACATATATGCATTAATATATGATATTTGTTTTTTCTCTGTCTGACTTACTTCACTCTGTATGACAGACTCTAGGTCCATCCATGTCTCTGCAAATGGCACAATTTCATTCCTTTTTTATGGCTGAGTAATATTCCATTGCATATATATACCACATCTTCTTTATCCATTCCTCTGTTGGATGGCAACATGGAAGCAACATTTTGGTTGCTTCCATGTCCTGGCTATTGTAAATATGTTGCAATGAACATTGGGGTGCATGTATATTTTGGGATTATGGTTTTCTCTGGGTATATGCCCAGGAGTGGGATTGATGGGCCATATGGTAGTTCTATTTTTAATTTTTTAAGGAACCTCCGTACTGTTCTCCATAGTGGCTGTATCAATTTACACTCCCACCAACAGAGTAAAAGGGTTCCCTTTTCTCCACACCCTCTCCAGCATTTATTGTTTGTAGATATTTTTGAAGATGGCCATTCTGACCGGTGTGAGGTGATACCTCATTGTAGTTTTGGTTTGCATTTCTCTAATAATTAGTGATGTTGAGCATCTTTTCATGTTCCTCTTGCCATTTAAAAAAAAATCTTATTTTTTTCCACCAGCCATAAACTGCCCTTATTCCCAAATATACCCTATTATCTTAAGCCTATCTCAATTCCTATCTCAAGCAGTGTCTTCATAGCCACTTTGTTTGTCCATCTGTTATCACACAATAGATATAGTTTCAGCCACAGAACTAGAACAATATAAACACACAAATATTTGTCTTAGCAAGATTTACATCTTACCATTGTAAATACAAAGTGTGAAACACAGAAAGAGAACAGCCCATGTGTTTTTACCTGATCCTGTTGGCAAGACGGATTAGAATTTACAGTGAAATTGATACTGGATGAAAATGGTTTAAGTCCTTAAAAATGTCACATGAAAAGTGATCATCCATTTATTTATTCATTAAAAATAAATACAGGGCTTACCTAGAGGCGCAGTGGTTGAGAGTCCACCTGCCAATGCAGGGGACACGGGTTTGTGCCCCGGCCCAGGAAGATCCCACATGCCGCGGAGCGGCTGGGCCTGTGAGCCATGGCTGCTGAGTCTGCGCGTCCGGAGCCTGTGCTCCGCAACGGGAGAGGCCACAACAGTGAGAGGCCCATGTACCGCAAAAAAATAAATAAATAAAAAATAAAATAAATACATATTTTACTTTTGAGAGTCTACTTTTTGTCAGGCACTGGGGTACAATAAGATTGACAATTGGAGACAGACAATGAAAGAGTTTTAAAGATCATAAAGATAATACTTCTTTACTCTTATCAGTTTCTGAAATGATTTATTAAATACATGTTGTAACAAGTTCAGAGTATTATAAAATCATATTGAGTACAGATATTAATAATTGAAATAAATAATTAGTAAATCATAATCTGGAAACATGAGTTAATTTTTCTGTAGTATTAACATTGAACTGTAAATTTTACAGTTCTTTTGAACATCACCATAAAAACTAATGATGCCACTTGATTGAGCCCCTGTATTCCGAGAGGACTGAAACATAAGTTAGTCAAAGTTTATAAAGCATTTAACATATGCAAAATGTTATTATTACTTGAAAAAGTACATAATATTGATGAAATTAATATTGTTTCATGTGCTTTTAATATTTTAATAGCAATATCAAAGTCTATTTATGTTGGAACAACAGGTAACCTCATCCATTGCTAGTGAGAAAGCAAAATAGTACACCTTGCAAGACCATTTGGCAATTTGTTATAAAGTATAACATACGCTTACAATAAATCCCAACAATTTTATTCCTAAGAGTTGCCCTAGTAAATTGGAAGCTGGTGTTCACTCAAAAGCCTGCACATAAATGTTTATAGCAGCTTGATTCACAATCACCAAAAACCAAGATACCCTTCAGAGGGGGGTAGATTAACAAACTCTCATGTATCCATATAGTGGAATCCTCTTCAGAAATAAAAAACATTGAGCTATTGACACAAGCAACAACATGGGTGAATATTCAACACATTTTGCTAAGTGAAAAAAGCTAAACCCAAAAGTTTACATATACTGTAATTCAATTTGTATGACATGAAGAAAACATTGAAATAAGAGAAGCAGAAAACGGATCAGTGTTTGGTGAGAGAAAATGGATTAACTCACGAAGGAAGCACCCAGGGGAATTTTCAGGGATAAAACACTATTCTATATTGTACTGTGGTGTTAGTGACATAATTATGTGTCTGTGAAAACTCATAGAAATGTACACCACAAAGACTGAACATTGTGATGCGTAAATTAAAAAAAAAATCAACATTAGGGGATTCCAGGGTGAAATGAGTCTAAATGCATTAAAAATGTCACTGAAGGAAGTGGGAAGAAAGGAGATGACCTAAGTTCAATACTTCGGAAATCTGTATTTTAACTGATTCAAAGGAACTGCCCGTAAACACTGCAATCTAGTTGGTAAATTTCTTTCTCAAAGGGACATGGTTCACAAATTCTGAAATTATTTTACATATGTACTAGTGTTGAACAATTAAGTAAATGAATTACAGACAACAGGGGCCAGGTTTCTCACTGTCAGAGAAAGAATTTACTAGTAAACAAGCAGGGAAGAATAGGATGAGTCCTGTGGTTCTGGATTACCTTTGGAAATGTCAGTATGAACTCATTTATCTTAAAATATGTTCACATAGATACATGTATAAATAAATGTAGATATGAAAGTATACATGGATTATTATACATACAGACATCTTTCAGTAATGTCAGCTGAGAAGGTCTGGAAGCTGTGAGCCCTACATAGCAATGAGCACACCTAGTGCTCAGATCTCGGTTTCTAAATGTCATCCTCCAACAAAATGGAACAGGTAAACTTTGGAGAAATGACAGAGACAAGGCAAATGCGAGACGAGCCTGGAGTATCTTGTTATGCCAAAAAGAAAGGTATGCTTCCACCCACCAAAAGAAAAAGAAGCATGGAGGCAGAGACATAGTTACAGAACACAGAAACCAAACTGAAATATCTCTCAATGGTCAAAGCTGGAGTAATTTGAAAAACAACAAAAAGATAGTAATATAGAACTGAAAGAACAATGTTAGAACACAAAGAATAAAATAAATATCATATGTTCACCCTGCTATAATTAAATGATTGAAAAAACAAATAAATGGGAAAAAGCACAATTTTTTTAAACAGAAAAATTCCAAATAACGTATGGAAAAGTTATTTCCCCTCCATAAAGTGGAGCTTAATTCCTCTCTCATTAAGTGTGAGTTTGACTGATTCTGTTCCAAAGAGGAGAGTTTAAAGTGAACAATAGTAACTTTATGATGGGGACACCTGCAGACAACACCCTGAGTGAGCAAGGTTAACATCATGTGATGTCATGTTGGTGTCATGGATTCCTTGATTTGTTGTGATAAGGACATTTCATCTTTGTGGCATTCTTCCCAACAATATGTAACCCCAGTCTAGCCATGATAAAACACCAAAGAGACCCAAATTGATGGACATTCTGTAACATGCCTGACTGGTACTATTCAAAATTCTTAAGTTCAAAAACATAAGGAAAGATTGAGATACTTTCACAGATAGAAGTATATTAAAGACTGGATGACTGAATTCAGTGTGTTATCCTGATAGGACCCTGGTACAGAGAAAAAGGATATTAGTGAGAATACTGGTAAACTCCGAGCAGAGTTTGTAGTTTAAATAATAGTATTGTGACAATGTTAATTTTTTATCTATAAAGAGAGCAAAAATTGTGCCATGGTTATGTAAAATGTTAACATTAAGAGAAGGTGGTTGAAAGTTATGTGGGAACTCTCTGTCCTATCTTTGTACTTCTTCTCCAAATTTAACTTTATTCAAAAATAAAAAGGTTAAAACTTTGAAAAAAAATGTATGGTTATTACACTACAAGTACAATACATTTATAATTTTCAAAACTTTAGCTATGCAGTATGAAATGCCTGAGAGTTGATTATCATCCTGCAAATTCAGGGTTTCAACCTGAGTTTATTTCATGCATTAAAATCCAAAGAAAGCAACTATTAAATATTAATCAAAAACCCTCTCTGATCTATATCATAATTTAATATAACATTTTAAGTTTAGAAGGGAACTTAAATGTAATATAATCAATCAATGTCTGAATTCCTTGTACAATGTTGTAAAGATCTTCTCCTAGAACACTTCCATTTATGGATATGTAATATTATCAGACACTTGGTTCATAAAATCCTGTTATTGAGCTAACACAAATATCAATTTCATTTTTTATCCAGCATACCATTCTGAGCCTTTTATTTTGACAGAAAATAAATCTAATTAAATAGCTGTAGCTCTTGTACCTTCATATTACAAGGGTAAGACCAAATTTTTCTTCTTGTTTTAGGAAACCTTGCTGCTCTTCTAACAGTATTTACAAGTCTTTATATATTACTTTTAATTACTTCTAACATATTAGAAAATCTGAACTTATTTTGTCTGCCAAATATGTGTCTATGTAGTATTGTTTACAAAATTGCAAAAAAATAATTAAAGGTGGGCTTCCCTGGTGGCGCAGTGGTTGAGAGTCTGCCTGCCAATGCAGGGGACACGGGGTCGTGCCCCGGTCTGGGAAGATCTCACATGCCGCGGAGCGGCTAGGCCCATGAGCCATGGCCGCAGAGCCTGCGCGTCCGGAGCCAGTGCTCCACAACGAGAGAGGCCACGACAGTGAGAGGCCCTGGTACCGCAAAAAAAAAAAAAAAAAAAAAAAAAAAAATTAAATGTACTTTGTATTAGAGAATTTTATATTTCTTCTTCGTGATCAAATCTCTCTCTCTCTCTCTCTCTATATATATATATATATATATATACACACTCCACTTATATATACATTATAATATATATATCATATATTGTATATATATAAAATCCAAAATATGATTTAAAATTAGAATATAAACCATGGATTACATCAAACTGACTGCTCTATAATTAGTGCAATTTACTTTCTACCTTTTAAAATATATATAATAATTTAAAATATATATATATAATTATTTTTTAGGCTTATGTTATCTATGATTTTTAGAATCCTTGCTACTATATCAGAAATATATTCGTATGACACTATTTCCTTCTAAACCTTACAAAATATATTGAAGAGTCTTGAATTTTTTTCAAGGTGAAAATATATACATCTTATAGATAGAGATTTCAATAATGATAGAGATTAATGAACTATATATAGAGAGGTTACATAATTAATTATATATAGACATCGACTATATACATATATGTATAATCTATCCATATATGTTAGAGATCAACTATTGCTATAAGTTGAATTGTGCCCCCTCAACTTCATATGTTAATGTCCTAACCTCCTACCCAGTACCTCATAATGTGATTGTATTTAGAAATAGGGTCTTCAAAGAGTTTCTCAAGTTAAAGTGGAGTCATTAGTGTGGGCCCTAATCTAATATGACTGATGTCCTTTTAACAAGAAGAGATTAGGACATAGACAGAGGGAGAAGGCAACAGTCTGCACACCAAGGAGAGAGGTCTCAGAAGACATCAACCCTGCTGACACCTTGATCTCACAATTTAGCCTCCAGGATTGTGAGAAATAAAATTCAGTTGTTTAGGTTATACAATCTATTGTAATTTGTTATGGCAGCTTTAGCACACTAGCACAATTATATAAAACTAAGGATTATTTAGTTCTCATTTTACAAAGATGACAAAATTTTGTTGAGATTTACCACGCATGTACAGTTTAGGATAAGTGCAACTACACGCACGTATATATGAGAGACTACAGAGGACACTCCAGGAGAGCTGATATAACTTTCTAGTTTCTTGTCAATGTGGATCAGATCACGAACCTCACAGTGATATCAGGCAGTAGCCCCCGACTGGTCAGGCAGGATCATGACTTCCAGCTCCACACCCTCTTGCCTTACACCCGCTGCTCCCTGCTACAGGGCCCCTATTACCAAACAGAGACAGCACGTGAGGGTTCTAAAGCACTTCCTAAAATACGACCTTTAATAATTAATTTTTGGATGGTTTTATTTCCAACATATTTTGCAAAGTGTTGGCTTTATATTGTTTGTTACTTAAATTAATGAAAATAAGAGAATGATTTTATTGTTTGCCCTAACCTCAATATTGCAATTTTAACTTTAACTTCTCTCTTTCCTGCCTTCATACTCTGCTTTAACCTGTGTTCTGATTCTGCAGTGACACAAAGGTTATTTTACACCTTCTTTGCAGTGTAATTTTGTGTCTGCAGTCTGAGCTGAGAATGAATATACCATCACCTATATCAAGACATGTCCTTGTGACATCAAGGGTCAATCAAAGTTTCACTTTAGACTATCTAATCTCATAACAGTCTTTTAGTTTATTTTTCCTAATATTGGTTTAATATCCATTTAGTAAAGCCAAAGAGAAACTACTTTTTGTTCATAAAAACCATGTATTTTCACAGTAAGGAATTTAATGTAATGGTCAATAGTCTGCCATTTTCAGAATCACAGAACATCTTTGAAAGATTATGAAATCATTCAATATTTTAATAATTCAAATAGGAAAACACATAGCTTGTCCTCTATTAAAAGAATTGGCTTTGAATTGTTTTAAAATTTCACCTGTATATTTGCTACTGTAGACCTCAGTCAACCACCATCCAATGTATCTTAATGGCAAGAATTACAAACAGTGTCAACTGCATAACGTTGGTAGCAATGAGAAGGCTCTGTGTGTGTGTGCTTCCTTTTAATTTTTCAAAAATAACCCATGACAATATTTTCTATCTCAGTAGAAGTAATCTAATTTATTTTTCATCAGCTATGTACTGAAATACATGTGGAAAATCTGAGTATCTGGAATTAAAAGTCCAGAGATGTTGAACCACTGGAGTTGTGCCCTGTGGACAGCTGCCCCCTGGTCTGTCCTCTGTCCAGGCTGGTAACACAACATCAACCACCTCATTATCAGTGGATTTTTGTTCTAGATTTTGTTCCTCACAAGTCTTCCCTCATCATATCTTAGAAGAAGATGCTCAAGAGGTCAAAGAACCCAAATGCTCTCTGCTGAGACTTTTAAAAGCCACACAACTATATGTAAGTATATATATGTGTGCATTTCCATTATTTCAAAGGAACCAAACAATCCATAATTGCATCTTACAGAAAAGAAACATCTCCAAGGGGAGCAGTGTTATAGCCTATAATGTCGTCTAGAGGGGTTCCATGTTTACAAGGATATAACGTGTAGGTAACTTCCTCAGAATCTGTTATTACCAGTTTGTGCTCTTAGTGGAAGGCAGGGTTTTTATTTGCCTCTGTTCAGTTGGTTGTTTATTCCTTATCCAAAAGGACAACACAGGAGTACGCAGATTAAGACGCTCCAACCAGCTGTCACTGACAGCCCCCTGTGGGGGTGGGTTTGGAAAGTCTTCTTTTAATCTTGGGTTAAAAAAGAATTAATAACTGATGGGAAAATCAAATTCCTCAATTAAATTTTTTGTGGAAAACTGTAAGTGTAGTTGGGAGAAATCAAGATCTTTTGTGGAGGTTTTGACATTTTAGATGTCAGCATGGCTTATTTTGATTCCCCAAGACATAAGTGGGTCTTCACTGGGAATTCCACTGCAACTGACGCCACCTCATAAGTTATGCCACATGTATAGCTTATTATTTGATGCTCTAGTGCTTCTTTACCTCACAAACTATACCTGCTTCAAAGCATATGTCACTTAGCTTGCACTATTCCTCTAAAATATGAGTAAATTACGGCTCCCTAATAAATTCAAGCGTTCTTATTCCTTAATTAATGTGTCTCAATATGTCTGTCTGAATTCACAGTTCCAAGGAATTTAATGTTGATCAAGAGCATTGTAAGCATTTCAAAGTTTATAATAGGCTGGAATCAAAGCAACTTATCTGTGGAAATTGTGTGCCTGTGTGTGCTGGTAAAAGGGTTTTCCATTAAAAATTGACCTGATGATTGGAACTGGATGAGCGGAGACCAGCAGGGCTGCAATAATTTGCATTTGGATGGAATTCTGATTGCTTATATGAGACTCTGGGATACTGATAGCATGTATGTTAATAATTCTAATAGCGTTTATTATGTCTGCACAGTGCACCAGGGACTGTTGTTGCACTTTACACACACACACACATATATACGTATATATATACATATATATGTATGCATATATACATATATATGTATGCATGTATATGTATACATATGTATACATATATATGTATACATATGTATATATAGTGTGTGTGTGTGTGTGTGTGTGTGTGTGTGTGTGTGTGTATCTTTAGAATCATGCCATTAAAGAGGTACTTCTTTTTAGGCCATTCTCAGAGGAGAAAACAGAATTTTGAAAGCTCATTTGCTCCGTGTCTCCCAAATAGAACATATCAAACCTCAGACTTGAACCCTGGGTTTTCTGGTTAAAAACCAATGCCGTTTATATATCCATGAAAGTGTGTTCCTTACGTCACCTACCATGGAGAGGACAGCTGACTGATGACCACAGCTGCTGTGCTCTGACTCTACCACCACATTCCAACAGGCTGCTCCCCACCTGGTATGCATTGCAGGAAAGCTACTGCAGGCACATTCCTGCGAGCCCTGATACTCTCCTGAGGGGTGACTTTACCCATCAACCTTCCCAAACTCTCATAGGACTGCCCTGCCATCTAATAGTCTTCCTATCTAAACTTCTTTTCTTCCACTCTCTATTTTGTAGGATTTAATATTGTATTCAGACATGTTATTATCTCAGCCTTGTCCAACTTTGTCCTCATTTTCTCTCACAGGCTGTCTTACTGAGCTAGGGCTGCTATAACAAAACACCATAGACTAATAGACATTTATTACCAAAAGTTCTGAGGCTCAAAGTCCAAGATCAAGGTGCCTTCAGGTTATGTGTCTGGTGAGGATCCTCTTCCTTGGTTGCAGAAAGCTGCCTTCTTGCTGTGTGCTCACTGGGAACTTCTTTGGTATGTGTGCATGGAGAGAGAGACAGAGAGATCATTTTCCTCTTTTTATAAGGTCACTAATCCCATCCTGAGGATCTCACCCTCGTGACCTGGTCTAAACATAATTAACTCCTCCAAACCCCATTTTCAAATATCATTACATTGAGGGTTAGGTCTTCAACATATGAATTTTGGAAACACAAAATCCATTGCAATCTGTCCCTGTGCTTCCAAAATCCATGCCCTACTCAAAAGCAAAATATATACTTCTATTTCAACAGCCCCAGAAATGCTGACTCCTTCCAGCAGTGAATCAAGTCCAAAGTTGCATCTAAATATCATTTAGTCTGAAGTCAGGGAGCCTGATTCCTCCAGCTCCGTTTCTCTTTCTCAAAATTGCTTTGGCTATTTGGTGTTTTTTTTGTGTTTCCATACAAATTGTAAAATATTTTGTTCTAGTTCTGTGAAAAATGCCATTGGTAGCACGATAGGGATTGCACTGAATCTGTAGATTGCTTTGGGTAGTAGAGTCATTTTCACAATGTTGATTCTTCCAATACAAGAACATGGTATATCTCTCCATCTGTTTGTATCGTCTTTAATTTCTTTCATCAGTGCCTAGTAGTTTTCTGCATATAGGTCTTTTGTCTCCTTAGGAAGGCTTATTCCTAGGTATTTTATTCTATTTGTTGCAATGGTAAATGGGATTGTCTCCTGTCTTCTTGATTTCTCTTTCAGAGTTTTCATCCTTAGTGTATAGGAATACAAGAGATTTCTGTGCATTAATTTTCTATCCTGCTATTTTACCAAATTCATTGATTAGCTGTAGTGGTTTTCTGGTAGCATATTTAGGATTCTGTATGTATAGTATCATGTCATCTGCAAACAGTACGTGGAAGCAACCTAAATGTCCATTGACAGACGAATGGATAAAGATGTGGGGAGGCTGGAGAAGATGGCAGAAGAGGAAGATGCGGAGATCACCTTCCTCCCCACAAATACATCAGAAATACATCTACATGTGGAACTGCTCCTATAGAACACCCACTGAACTCTGGCAGAAGACCTCAGACCTCCCAAAAGGCAAGAAACTCCCCACGTAACTGGGTAGGGCAAAAGAAAAAAGAATAAACAGAGACAAAAGAATAGGGACGGGACCTGCACCAGTGGGAGGGAGCTGTGAAGGACAAAAGGCTTCCACACACTAGGAAGCCCCTTCGTGGGTGGAGAATGTGGGTGGCGGAGGAGGAGAGCTTCAGAGCCGGGGAGGAGAGCAGAACAACATGGGTGTGGAGGGCAAAGCAGAGAGATTCCCGCACAGAGGATCGGTGCCGACCGGCACTCACCAGCCCTAGAGGCTTGTCTGCTTACCAGCCGGGGCGGGCAGGGCTGGGAGCTGAGGCTCGGGCTTTGATAGGAGCACAGGGAGAGGACTGCGGTTGGCAGCATGAACACAGCCTGCAGGGGGTTAGTGTACCACAGCTAGCCGGGAGGGAGTCTGGGAAAAGTCTGGACCTGCCGAAGAGGCAAGAGATGTTTTCTTCCCTCTTTGTTTCCTGGGGCGTGAGGAGAGAGGATTCAGAGCGCTGCTTAAAGGAGCTCCAGAGATGGGCGCGAGCCGCGGCTATAAGTGCGGACCACAGAGATGGGCATAAGACGCTAAAGCTGCTGCTGCCACCACCAAGAAGCCTGTGTGCGAGCACAGGTCACTATCCACACCCCCCTTCCGGGAGCCTGTGCAGCCCGCCACTGCCAGGGTCCCGGGATCCAGGGACAACTTCCCCGGGAGAACACATGGCGTGCCTCAGGCTGGTACAACATCATGCTGGCCTCTGCCGCCGCAGGATAGCACCACACTCTGTGTCCCTCCCTCCTCCCAGCCTTAGTGAGCAAGAGCCCCCGAATCAGCCGCTCTTTAATCCCGTCCTGTCTGAGCGAAGAACAGACGCCCTGCGGCGACCTACATGCAGAGGCGGGGCCAAATCCAAAGCTGAGCCCCTGGGAGCTGTGTGAACAAAGAAGAGAAAGGGAAATCTCTCCCAGAAACCTCAGAAGCAGTGAGTTAAAGCTCCACAATCAACTTGATGTACCCTGCATTGGTGGAATACCTGAATAGACAACAAATCATCCCAAATTGAGGAGGTGGACTTTGGGAGCAAGATATATTATTTTTTCCCCTTTTCCTCTTTTTGTGAGTGTGCTTGTGTATGTTTCTGTGTGAGAATTTGTCTGTATAGCTTTGCTTTCACCATTTGTCCTAGGGTTCTGACAGTCCATTTTTTTTGTTTGTTTGTTTAGTTTTTTTTTACTTAAAATTTTTTTTCTTAATATTTACTTTTTTATTTTAATAATTTTATTTTATTTTATCTTTATTTTATTTTATCTTCTTTCTTTCTTTCTTTCTTTTTTTTTTCTCCCTTTTATTCTGAGCCCTGTGGAGGACAGGCTCTTGGTGCTGCAGCCAGGTGTCAGGGCTGTGCCACTGTGGTGGGAGAGTCAACTTCAGGACACTGGTCCACAAGAAACCTCCCAGCTCCATGTAATATCAAATGGCAAAAATCTCCCAGAGATCTCCATCTCAACAACACCACCCAGCTCCACTCAACAACCAGCAAGATACAGTGCTAGACAACCTATGCCAAAAAGCTAGCAAGACAGGAACACAACCCGACCCATTAGCAGAGAGGCTGCCTAAAATCATAATAAGGCCACAGAGACCCCAAAACACACCACCAGATGTGGACCTGCCCACCAGAAAGAAAAGATTCAGCCTCATCCACCAGAACCAAACCTTAGTCACTGGGGACAGGCATCAAAAACAACAGGAACTACGAACCTGTAGCGTGCAAAAAGGAGATCCCAAACACAGTAAGATAAGAAAAATGAAAAGACAGAAAAGCACACAGCAGATGAACGAGCAAGGTAAAAACCTAACAAATGAAGAGGAAATAGGCAGTCTACCTGAAAAAAATTCAGAATAATGATAGTAAAGATGATCCAAAATCTTGGAAATAGAATAGAGAAAATGCAAGAAATATTTAACAAGGACCTAGGAGAACTAAAGAGGAAATGAGCAATGATAAACAACACAATAAATGAAATTAAAAATAGTCTAGGACTTCTCTGGTGGTGCAGTTGTTGAGAGTCCACCTGCTGATGCATGGGACACTGGTTCATGCCCCATTCCGAGAAGATCCCACATGCCGTGGAGCGGCTAGGCCCATGAGCCATGGCTGCTGAGCCTGTGCGTCTGGAGCCTATGCTCTGCAATGGGAGAGGCCACAACAGTGAGAGGCCCACATACTGCAATTAAATAAATAAATAAATAAAAATACAAATACTCTAGAAGGGATCAATAGCAGAATAACTGAGGCCGAAGAACGAAAAAGTGACCTGGAAGATAAAATAGTGGAAATAACTACTGCAGAGCAGAATAAAGAAAAAAGAATGGAAAGAACTGAGGACAGTCTCAGAAACTTCTGGGACGTTAAGTGCACCAACATTCAAATTATAGGGGTCCCAGAAAAAGAGGAGAAAAAGAAAGGGAGTGAAAAAATATTTGAAGATATTATAGTTGAAAGTTTCCCTAATATGGGAAAGGGAATAGTTAATCAAGACCAGGAAGAACAGAGAGTCCCATACAGGATAAATCCAAGGAGAAACATGCCAAGACACATATTAATCAAACTATCAAAGATTAAATACAAAGAAAACACATTAAAAGCAGCAAGGGAAAAACAACAAATAACATACAAGGGAATCCCCATAAGGTTAACAGCTGATCTTTCAGCAGACACTCTGCAAGCCAGAAGGGAGTAGCAGAACATAACTAAAGTGATGAAGGAGAAAAACCTAAAACCAAGATTAATCTACCCAGCAAGGATTTCATTCAGATTTGATGGAGAAATTATAACCTTTACACAAAAGCAAAAGCTGAATGAGTTCAGCACCACCAAACCAGCTTTACAACAAATGCTAAAGGAAATTCTCTAGGCAAGAAACACAAGAGAAGGAAAAGACCTACAATAACAAACAAAAAAACAATTAATAAAATGGGAATAGGAACATACATATAGATAATTATGTTAGATGTAAATGGATTAAGTGCTCCCACAAAAAAACACAGACTGGCTAAATGGACACAAAAACAACATCCATATATATGCTGTCTACAAGAGACCCACTTCAGACCTAGGGACACATACAGAGTGAAAGGGAGGGGATGAAGAAAGATATTCCATGCAAATGGAAATCAAAGAAAGCTGGAGTAGCAATATTCATATCATACAAAGTAGACTTTAAGATAAAGACAATTATAAGAGAAAAAGAAGGACACTACCTAATGATCGAGGGATCCATCTAAGAAGAAGATATAACAATTGTAAATATTTATGCACCCAACATAGGAGCACCTCAATACATAAGGCAAATACTAACAGCCTTAAAAGGGGAAATCAACAGTAACAAAATCATATTAGGGGACTTTAACACCCCACTTTCACCAATGTACAGATCATCCAAAAGGAAAATAAATAAGGAAACATAAGGTTTAAATGATACGTTAAACAAGATTGACTTAATTGATATTTATAGAACATTCCATCCAAAACCAACAGAATACACATTTTCCTCAAGTGCCCATGGAACATTCTGCAGGATAGATCGTATCTTGGGTCACAAATCAGGCCTTGGTAAATTTAAGGAAATTGACATTGTATCAAGTATCTTTTCTGACCACAATGCTCTGAGACTAGATATCAATCACAGGAAAAGATCTGTAAAAAATACGAACACATGAGGCTAAACATACACTACTTAATAACGAAGTGATCACTGAAGAACTCAAAGAGGAAATCAAAAAATAAAAATGATAATGGAGACACGACAACCCAAAATCTAGGGGATGCAGCAAAAGCAGTTCTAAGAGGGAAGTTTATAGCAATACAATCCTACCTTAAGAAACAGGAAACATCTCCAATAAACAACCTAACCTTGCACCTAAAGCAATTAGAGAAAGAAGAACAAAAAATAACCCAAAGTTAACAGAAGGAAAGAAATCATAAAAAACAGATCAGAAATAAATGAAAAAGAAATGAAGGAAATGATAGCAAACATCAATAAAACTAAAAGCTGGTTCTTTGAGAAGATAAACAAAATTGATAAAACATTAGCCAGACTGATCAAGAAAAAAGAATAAAAAAAATAGAATTAAAAATGAAAAAGGAGAAGTAACAACTGACACTGCAGAAATACAAAAGATCATGAGAGATTACAACAAGCAAATCTATGTCAATAAAATGGACAACCGGGAAGAAATGGACAAATTCTTAGAAATGCACAACGTGCCAAGACTGAATCAGGAAGAAATAGAAAATATGAACAGACCAATCACAAGCACTGAAATTGAAACTGTGATTAAAAATCTTCCAACAAATACAAGCCCAGGACCAGACGGCTTCACAGGCGAATTCTATAAAACATTTAGAGAAGAGCTAACACTTATCCTTCTCAAACTCTTCCAAAATATAGCAGAGGCAGGAACACTACCAAACACATTCTACAAGGCCACCATCACCCTGATACCAAAACCAGACAAAGATGTCACAAAGAAAGAAAACTACAGGCCAATATTACTGATGAACATAGATTCAAAATTCCTAAACAAAATACTAGCAAACAGAATCCATCAGCAAAATGATCATACACCATGATCAAGTGAGGTTTATTCCAGGAATGCAAGGATTCTTCAATATATGCAAATCAATCAATGTGATACATGATATTAACAAATTGAAGGAGAGAAACCATATGATCATCTCAATAGATACAGAGAAAGCTTTCGATAAAATTCAACACCCATTTATGATAAAAACCCTGCAGAAAGTAGGCATAGAGGGAACTTTCCTCAACATAATAAAGGCCATATATGACAAACCCACAGACAATGTCATCCTCAATGGTAAAAAACTGAAAGTATTTCCACTAAGATCAGGAACAAGACAAGGTTGCCCACTCTCACCACTCTTATTCAACATAGTTTTGGAAGTTTAGCCACAGCAATCAGAGAAGAAAAAGAAATAAAAGGAATCCGAATTGGAAAAGAAGACGTGAAACTGTCAGTGTTTGCAGATGACATGATACTATACATAGAGAATCCTAAAGGTGCTACCAGAAGAGCTAATCAATGAATTTGGTAAAGTAGCAGGATACAAAACTAATGCACAGAAATCTCTTGCATTCCTATATACTAATGTTGAAAAATCTGCAAGTGAAATTAAGAAAATACTCGCATTTACCAATGCAACAAAAAGAATAAAATATCTAGGAGTAAACCTACCTAAGGAGACAAAAGACCTGTATGCAGAAAATTATAAGACACTGATGAAAGAAATTAAAGATGATACAAATAGATGGATACATATATCATGTTCCTGGATTGAAAGAATCAACATTGTGAAAATGACTCTACTACCCAAAGCAATCTACAGATTCAATGCAATCCCTATCAAACTACCACTGGCATTTTTCACAGAACTAGAACAAAAAATTTCACAATTTGCATGGAAACACAAAAGACCCCGAATAGCAAAAGCAATCTTGAGAACGAAAAATGGAGTGGAGGAATCAGCCTCCCTGATTTCAGACTATACTACAAAGCTACAGTAATCAAGATAGTATGGTACTGGCACAGAAACAGAAATATAGATCAATGGAATAGGAGGAAAAGCCATAGATAAACCCACGTACATAATAGCCAGGACATGGAAGCCACCTAAGTGTCCATCATCGGATGAATGGATAAAGAAATGTGGCACATATATACTATATAATATTACTCAGCCATAAGAAGAAATGAAATTGAGATATTTGTAGTGAGGTGGATGGACCTAGAGTCTGTTATACAGAGTGAAGTAAGTCAGAAAGAGAAAACCAAATACCGTATGCTAACACATATATATGGAATCTATGAAAAAACAAACAAACAATGTCTTGAATAACCTAGGGGTAAGAAGGGATTAAAGACACAGACGTACTAGAGAATAAACTTGAGGATATGGGGAGGGAGAAGGGTAAGCTGTGACAAAGTGAGAGAGTGGCATGGATATATATACACTACCAAACGTAAAATAGATAGGTAGTGGGAAGCAGCCACATAGCACAAGGAGATCAGCTCTGTGGTTTGTGACCACCTAGAGGGGTTGGATAGGGAGGGTGGGAGGGAGGGAGATACAAGATGGAAGAGATATGGTAACATATGTATATGTATAACTGATTCACTTTGTTATAAAGCAGAAACTATCACACCCTTGTAAAGCAATTATACTCCAATAAAGATGTTAAAAAAAAAAAAAAGGAGGCAATGGATTTGAACAACACTGTAGACCAAATGAACATAGCAGAAAGATACAGAACATTTTATCCAACAACAGTGGAATACACATTTTTCTCAAGTGCACATGAACATTTCCTAGAATAGACAATATGTTAGACTACAAATAATGTCTTAGCAAATTCGAGAAAATTGAAATAATACCAAGTATCTTCTCTAATAATAATGGCATGAAACTAGAAATCAATAACAAGGGGAAAACTGAGAAATCCCTAAACACATAGAAATTAAGCAACACTGTCCTGAACAATCGAGGGAAAAAAGAAGAAATTGAAAGGGAAATTAAAAAGTTACTTGAGACCAAAATGGATATATGGCATACCAAAACTTGAAGGATAGACCAATACCAGTTTCTAAGATACAAGTTCATAGCAATACACTTAAAAGGAAGAAAGTCAAATAAACAACTTGTGTCTTAAGGAACTAGAAAAACAAACTGAACCCAAATACAGCATAAGAAAGGAAAAGTATTAAAATAGAAATAAATAAAATTGAGAACAAAAAATAGAAAAGATTAACTAAACTACAAGTTAGTTATTTAAAAATATTAACAAAATTGACAAACTCTTAGCTAGACAAACCAAAGAAGGAAGAGTGAGGACCCAAATCAACATAATCATAAATAAAAAAAGGAGACATTACAACTGATATCACAGAAATTCAAAAGGTCATAAAAGACTACTATGACCGGCTATATGCTGAAAAACTGGACAACCTAAAGAAATTTAAAAATTCTTAGAAACAATCAATTTACTAAGACAGAATCAGGAAGACATAGAATATCTGAATAGATAAATTTGTAGTAAGAAAATTGACTCAGTAATCAAAATCTCCCAAGCAAAAAATGTCCAGGATCAGATGAGTTCAGTGGTGAACTTTAACAAATATTTAAATAAGAAATAAAGCCAGTCTTTCCCAAACCCTTTCAAAAAATTGAAGAGGAGGGAACACTCCCTAACTCATTTTACAAGGCTAGTCTTATCCTGATACCAAAATGAGAAAAGGATACTTTGAGAAAAGAAAAGTAAAGGTCAATTTGCATGATAAATATAGCAGCAAAAGTTCTCAATAAAATACTAGGAAACTAATTTCAGCAGTACACTAAAAAGATCATATGCACTATGATTAAGTAAGATTTATCCTGGGGATTCAAGGATGATCCAACATATGCAAATCAATCTATGTGATGTATCAGATTAATATAATGAAATAAAAGTATCATATGATCATCTACAAAGCAGGAAAAGTATTTGGCAATATTAAACATCCACTCATGATAAAACTGTTAACAAATTCAACATAGAACATATTTCAACATAATAAAGGCCCTATGTGACAAACCCACAGCTAACATCATACTCAGTGGTGAAAAATTGAAATCTTTTCCTCTAAGATTAGGAAAAAGAACTGTGCCCACTCTCATCACTCTTATTAAATATAGGCCTGGAAATCCTAGCTAGAGCAATTGGGCAAGAAAAATAAAAGTTAGCAGAATTAGAAAGTAAGACATAAAATTGTCTCTATTTGTAGATGTCATAATTTTATATGTATAAAATCCTGAAGACTCAACCAAAAAGCTGTTAGATCTAATCAATGAATTCAGTAAAGTTACAGATACAAAAATTACATACAAAATCAGTGACATTTCTATATACTAACAACAAATTTCTGAAAAATGAATTTAAAAAATTAGATTCCATTTATAATAGCATCAAAAGCAATAAAATACTTAAGAATAAATTTAATTAAGAAGGTGAAAGATCTCTACTTTGAAAACTGGAAGACAATAATGGAAGAAATTGAAGAAGATACAAATAAATGGAAAAGTATTTTGTGCTCATGAATTGGAGGAATTAGTATTGTAAAAATATCAGTAGAAACACAAACCATCTATAGATTCAATGCAATCCCTGTCAAAATTCTAATGGCATTTTCTACAAAAGTAGAGAAAAACTTTTCTAAAATGTATAGAGAACCACAAAAGATACTGAATAGCCAAAAATATCCTAAGCAAGAAGGACAAAGCAGAAGACATCACACTGATTTCAAGCTATACTATAAAGCTATAGTCATGAAAACACTATGGTACTGATGCAAAAACAGACAAATAGACCAATGAAACAGAATTGAGAGCCCAGAAATAAATCCAAGAGTATATAGTCAACTAATACTTGACAAGGGGGCCAAGGATACTGAATGCAGAAAAGCCAGCCTTTTCAATAAAATGTGCTGGGATTATTGAATAGTCATGTGTAAAAGAATGAAACTGGACCCATATCTTATATAAGTCACAAAAATTAATTCAAAATTGTTTAAAGCCTTAAGTAAGACCTGAAACAATGAAACTTCTAGAAGAAAACATAGGAATAAAGCTCCTTGACATGGGTGTTGGTAACGATTTTTTTGGATATGATGCCTAAACCACAAGCAATAAAATAAAAAAATAAACAAGTGGAGTACATCAAACTAAAAAGCTTCTGTACAACAAAAGAAACCACCTACAGAGTGAAAAGACAAATAAGATGCGAAAAAGATGCAAATCTTATATTTGATAAGGGGTTAAATTCTAAAACATACAAAGAACTCATACAACTCAATAGCAAAAAAGACAAGACAAAACAAAATAAAGCGTATAATCCAGTTAAAAGTGGGCAAAGTACCGAAATAGACTTTTCTTCAAAGATATATTAAAGGCCAACAGACAGATGAAAAGATGCTCAATAGCACTAATCATTAGGGAAATGCAAATCAAAACCAGAATGAAATATCACCTCATACCTGTCACAATGGCCATCGTCAAAAACACAACAAAAACAAACTCTGACATGGATGTGGAAAAAAGGGAACTCTTGTGCACTGAGGATGGAAGTCCAAGATCAGGGTGTCATCAGAGTTGAGCTCTAGAGTAAGCTCTCTTCCTGGTTTGTGGATGGTTACCATGTCTTTATATACTCACATGGCAGAGAGAGAAAGAGAGAGAGAAAGTCCACTGGTCTATTTTATATGGCCACTAATTTCATCAAACCAGGATACTACCCTCATGAACACATGTAACCCTAATCACCTCTCCTAAAACCTTATATCCAAATACCATTGCTTTGGTGGTTAGTTCTTCAACATCTGGACTTTGGGAGAACATAAGTGTTTTATCCATAATAGGTAATACACAAGAATGTTTGTAATATTAAGCTTATAATATAATTGTAATATTTTTAAAACAAACAGTTTAATATGTATTACTACTTAGGATGAATAGGGTAAAACTGATGAGTCTAAAGATAAATGTTGAGTAAATAATGACAGTAAATGTAGGTTAGTCTATCAGTGGGAATAGTGAAATAAGAACCTCCAAAAATTGTCAGTGCCTCAAGAGTCAAACTCACACTGGCAAAAATTGTAAAGTCAATTTTTTCAGAACTCTGGAAGTTAACCAAAGTCTTGAAACAATCAGAGGAGTGTTTACTCAACAAAAATGGCTGAGTAGCAATAAAGACAGCAAGTTTTGTGGCACTTTGAGTAGTCCTACTCCTATCCAAATCTCTCTAGATCCCCAGGAGCCTTGAAAACCAACAACTTCACAATCACTGTGAAAACCAGCAGCCTAACAGACACTTAAGGGTGCAGGACATATTTAAAGTAATTCTCATTGATTGACATAGTTATTATATCTGTCTGGCTGTTTCTTGAAAACCCCCAATTAACAGACTTTTCTCTGTGTGACCTAATTCAGAGATCATTCAGTGCAAATAACTTTTTTCCCAGGGGTATTTGTGGAAAAAAAAAATATTGACAATTGTTTAATATCATAACTGCCTGAGGCAGTAATAACAGTTATAGCAAAGAGGAGTTGACCAACAAATTTAAAAGAATAAGCTGGGGAATATGGTATTCATATGGGATTTTGAAAAGCTCCAACATATTACTGGGAATCCAGAGGTTCATATATATGGTCAGGGATGTGCCCATGTCCAGGAAAGACCTGAGAAGGACATAGGCTCAGGCTTCTGGCTAAACTGGAGGCTCTGTACAATAGGAAGTGAAAGTAAACTGATCACTGTAAACTACCTTTATGAGTATTGAAGGGATACCCCAACACACATGGAGTGTCTGCCAAGGGCGGGAAACGTGGAAGCTCAAGCCTTTAAAGAAATCTCTGCCCAGTAATTTGCTGACTAGTAACACAGCAAAGCAGAGAATTAATGGCACTAAATAGTAAAGGATACAGACTTTACAGATTTAATTAGGGAAAGTCACTAAATAAACAAACAACAAAGACAATAAATTGCAGCAACAACAAACCCTGTTGCATAGGAGAAGCGTTCTGATTTCCAGAGTTGCCACTTTATATTATTTTAAAATGTCAAATTATCAACAGAAAAGTACAATGTATGCAAAGAAATGAATGGAAACTGGAATGGGGTAGGGGGAGTCAATATCAACTGTACTTGAAGAAATGAAGATGTTAGATTCACTAGACAAAGGTTTTAAATCAGCTCTTTTAAATATTTTCAATAAACTGAAAGAAACTGTGTCAAAAGGCTAAAGAAAGGTATGAGAATGATGTCTTACCAAATAGAGAATATCAATAAACATAAAAATTACAATGAACAAAATAAAAATTCTGGAGATGAAATGTATAATAATGGATGAAAACTTCATGAGAGAAGTTCAGCCACAGATTTGAGCTAACAGAAGAAATAACCAATTAATCTGAAGATAGGTCAATTGATATTACCCAGCCTGAGGAACAGATAGAATAAAGAAAGATTACAGAGCCTTGAGAACTGTGGGACACTATAAAGCATAGCAACCTGTACATAAGAGAGTCTATAGAATAAGAGGAGAGAGACAAAAGGGAAAACAGAATATTTGAAAAATTGTTGTCTGAGAACTTTCCAAATTTGATAGAAGATCTGAACATACACATCCAAGAAGCTCAGAAAATTTCACATAGTATAAATACAAAGAGATCTAAACACGTTCACATGATTACAAAAAAATGTTGAAATATAAATACAAAAGAAATTTGAAAACTATCAGAGAGGTGACTTACACAAAATGGATCTGCAATATAGTTATCAGCTGATTCCTCATCAAAAACTATGGAGGCTGTATTTAAAATGCTAAAAGGAAAATACTATCAATCAAGAATTCTCCATCTAGCAAAACTATCATTTTGAAATGAAGAGTTGTTTAAATTATTTAAATTTCATATGATTATTGATAATAGTTACATTTAAATCTATCATCTTATTATATATTTTCTATTTGCCCATTGTATTTCTATTTGTCCCATTGGTTCTGGGTTCTCATTTTTCTCCTTTCATTAATTTTTAATTTCTCTGTTCATTAATTGACTACTTTTTACAATTCAATACAATTTTTGTTGGCTTACTGACTACACTGTTTTGTTATTTTAATGTTTGCTCTAGGGTTCATAGTATACATCTTTGACTTACCACACTGTCCACTATAGTCTTTTATGTTATAGTTCCATCAATTCCTATAGTATAAGCACCTTACAATTGTATACTTCCATTTCTATATTTACAGCTTTTGTGCTACAGTTGTCATAGATTATATATTTACCCAGCATACATATAGATATATATATACACATTCTCTCTCTCTCTCTGTTTCACTACATATGTTATATGTTACATTATCATTACATATGTTATAAACCCCATACTATATTAATTATGTATAACTGCATTGTTAATATATGTAGCATTTAATTTTATCTTGAGACATTTCAGTAATAAGAAAAATCTTATACACTTACCCACGTAGTTACCATTTCCAATGTTCCTATTTTTTTCGTTGATTTATATTTCTATTTGATAAAAGCCTAAAAGACTCCCTTTCATATTTTACAGTGCAGGTCAGCTTGTGATTAATTCTTTCAATTATTCTGTGACTAAAATTTACTTATTTTACCTTTATTTTGAAAAGGGTTTTTGTTGGATATAGAATTCTAAGTTTATTGGTTTATGCTTCATTTTTCTTTCAGTAATGATAACTCAGTACTAATATTTCAGAATATAATGACCTATTTCTTCTCACTTGCATTTTTTCTAGTTCCAAATTGGCACTATCCTTTCCTTTTGCTATTCTGTACATAGCAATAGCATGTTTTTCTTTCTCTTCATTTCATTTATTTCTGTTTCTTTACCACTGGTTTTGAGCAATATGATTATGATGTAAGTGTAGTTTTTTACATATTGCTTATGCTCGGGGTTTATTCTTTGCTTAGGTTCTGTGGATTTATAATTTTCATCAAATTTAGAATATTTTCAGTAATATTTTCCACATATTTTTTGTCCTTCCTTATCTCTCCTTTGGGAACTGCAAATACACCATCTGATCAAGGAACTACACTGCTGAATATTATCTCACAGTGTCCCTGATGTTCTGCTTACTTTTTGTTTTGTTTTGTTTTGAGTTGTTTTGTTCTCTTTTGGTTTTATTTTGAATATTTTATATTACTATGTGTTCAGCTCAACTAAATATTTTTGCAAGGGTTAATCTGGTGCATATCTTTTATCACAGACATGTTAATTCATATCTCTATGAGTACTATTTGGGTCTTTTTATGTCTTCCATGTTTCTACTTACCATTTCCCATATTTGCAGTACATATATTTAAACTATATCACTATCCTTTTCTGTTAATTATAAAATCCATGCCAGTTTTCAGTCTCTGATATTATAAGATTTATATATTTATTATATATATAATTATTGTATTATATATTATATATATATGTATACGTGTGTGTGTGTGTATATATATATATTTATTTATTTATTTATTTATTTATTTATTTATTTATTTATTTATTTATTTATTTATTTATCCCCAGATCCTGGCACAGAGATCCTAAAGCACTTGTAATTTTCTAAATGATGGGGTGAGAGGAGCATCACTTTTTATGCATAGTGGGACCTTTTTGATCATTCCTGAATTTAGGTCTATGAGATGACTCTTGGCAGGCCCTAGACAGAGTCGTGATGGGGGCTTGTTGCCAGAGGAATCAACCATGTGATTAGAGGGTAGTAACTTTCACCTTAACTCTGACCTCTGGGAAAGAGTGAAGCCTGGGATTGAGTTAATCATCAATGCCTAAGGATTTAACCAATCATGCCTACCTAATAAAACCTCCATAAAAATCTTGAATGAAAGGCTTGGAGAGCTTCCAGATTAGTGAATGCGTTCTTATGCTGAGAGGGGGTGCATCCTGCCCTCCATGGGGACAGAAACTCCTGGGCTCAGGATGCTTCCTGACCCTGCCCTATGTACCTGTTCATCTGAGGTAGTTAGTGTCAGTATAAAATTTAAGGACATGCAGTTGGTATCCACAGAGAATGAGATAATTTTTTGGTGTGGAAAACCCACACATTTGGTGTCAGAAGTGTTGTGAATAGAAACATCACAGTAGTAATAAGGTCATATTGATTAATTTTATTTCTGCTTCTTTGTATGTGCGTTAAAATTTTTATTGGATTCAAGACATGGTGAATTTTACCTTGTTGGATGTTATATATCTTTGTATTCCTATAAATCTCCTTAAGCTTTGTGGTTGGATGAGAGAAGTTACTTGGAAACAGTTTGATCTTTTCAGATTTTAGTTTTATGACTTGTTAGAAAAGTCCACAGCAGTACTCAGTTTAGAGCTAATTATTTCCCACTAGTGAAGGAAGTTTCTTGAATACAGTACCACACGCTAATGAATTTAAGTCTGATTGATGACTACAGGTACTATTCCTGATCTGAGAGAGCACAGGAATTTTATCTCTAATGTTTCAGTGTTGTTCTTTCCCTAGTGTCACGTAGTCTTCTCACATGCATGTCCTAAATATTCAGGGAAGACCTCCTTTAGATCACTAGACTTCTCTCTAGATGTAGTTTTCTATTCCCTGGCATTATGCCCAGGAAACTCTAGCTGCCATGGTATTCCTAGGCTCTCAGTTCTACATCCTTAATTCAGCAAGTCTGTCAATGTGTTCATGAGTTTCCATCTATGGTGGTGAACTATATGCATCAAATTGGCTAAACTATATTACCCAGCTCTTTGTTCAAAAACTAATATAGATATTTCTGTGAAGGTAGTATTTTGTAGATGTGATTAAAATTTACAAACAGTTGACCTTAAGTAAAGGGGATACTCTTGATGATGTGGGTGGGCTTCATCTAATCAGTTGAAGGCTTTAAGGGCAAAAATGCAGGTTTCCAAAAAGAGAGGCTTCTGCTTCAAGACTATAAAATAGAGATCTTTCTGGGGTTTGCAGCTGTCACCCTGTCCTACAGATATCAAATTTCCATGTCCTTCTACAACTGCATGAGACAATTCCTAATGAAATAGATTGATATTTTTATCCTATTGGTTCTGTTACTCTAGAGAACCTTGACTCATACTACCATACCTGTATCTTGCTCTGGGAACTCTTCTAAGATAATGAACTGAGGCAATCATAAGACTCATCTCATTTGGTTCTCATCTGTCAGAGATTGCTGCCCTTTTTCCATTATGCCTGGTGTCTTTAAACCCATTGTTTCATAGGTATTGTCAAATTCTGTTTGTTTCAGGTGAAAGGGTAAATCTTGTTCCCATTATTTCTTCTTAGAAGTCTTTAGCAAAGTTCTTGATTATCAGTCTTTTCAAGATAGCTTTTTACTTTTGAGGCCATAAGCACTTCTCTAGATACTCCCTGCTGACTGCTGTCCACTTCCATATCATGGACCCCATTTCTCCTTTGCTTCTCTTTGCTCCCAAATACTTGCTGTTTCAATTTCCCCTTAACTTTAGTTCCCACTAATCAATCCCATAATCTCTTAATTCCAGTGACCCCCTTGTTCCCACATTTTCTCTAGGGAAGAATCTATTTTTTAAAAACTACAAACCCACATCCCCAAACTTAAAGACTTGGATTGTCAGATACAGTCCTCTTCATTGTCACATACATCTCTCAGCAGGAAGTGGCATTTCTCTCAGGATACATGTCAGGGTGGAAAGAAGAGTCACTAGGATACTTTGTGTTGTTTCTGGCATTAACACTCAGTACAACCTCAGGTAGTTCATTTCAGTCATCGGTGTCTTTTGATGTTCTAATTTATTCTTTACCTTTTTAGACTCCTATAAAGAGGTTATCTACCTGTTATCCTTCTATCTATCTATCTATCTATCTATCTATCTATCTATCTATCTATCTATCTATCATCTATCTACCTATCATCTATTTATCATCTATCTACCTATCATCTATCCATCTATCACCTCTTTCTATCTATCTATCATCTATCTATCTATCATATCTCTCTATATATTCATTCATGTATACTTAAAACATCTAAAGAAGAGTTTTAACTTCTACTTCGAAAGTAATCTTCTTGCATTGCTGTGGAGAGTTTGGGGAGGAATTCAAGAACATTTGAACAAAAAGAAAAAGAGAGACCTATCGAACCAGCAGGCCAGAGAATAGCATGGTACAGCCAAATTCTGCTAAATATTCTTGGAAGTTTTAAGAGGCCTTTTGATCCTGAGTAAATGTGTTGTGGTTGACTTAGGCAGTCCTGCTAGATTGTGTTTCCTGTTCTTCCAACCTGTTAAAGTGTCTTACAGATTCAGTCCTTCTCTGTCACTTAAGAGTTAACTGAATAGCAACTTGTCATGCTTAACAAAGCTGATTTATTTATCAACTGGATGGTAGGCACCAGTTTCCCAGTAACTTTTCAAGAGTAAAATATTGAGGTCATCGTTGAATAACTTGGGAAATGAGAGCAAATGAAGAGAGAAATGCTGGGTCAGGCCTTACATTTAAAAATATCACTAAGAAAAACATCATCATCTTGAAGATGAGAGCACCACAAGCATTTATGAAATGTCTAGAAAACTACTATGAGGTAGCCCTAAAATCAATGGAAGACGTTAAAATGTCTCTGCTTCTAGAGAAAAAAGAAAAGTTTAGCTAGAAAAAAAAAAATACACATGGTGAAACTTCTGCATGTAGTATTTTAAAGAAATGTAATTCATGTAAATCATTTCCTATACTCTCTTACTTCTAAGGCAATCAATATATGTTTGTTAAATTTTAATGGAAGTTTATTTTTCCTCTTATGTTTATTTCATACCAAATGTACAGTGACGTTCAGGGTATTTTATGTGCTCTTTCTGTATCCCTCTGTTTATAGTACATGAGGTCTTAAGTACAATGAATAAACTCAAAATATTAATGTCCTTTGGATGATACTAAGAGCATAATTTTGTGTTTTTTTTCAATCTAGTCATTTTCAATATTTACTATAAGGATACATGCTATTGCAATAATGAATAGTAAAAATGAACCTCAAATATATTTTCAAATTCATGGGAAAATTTGATGTTTTATGATTCTTTTCTCTAATTGCAATGACAAGGAAAAGATTTAATGCATATGTAGTGAGACAGACAGTGTTCCCAAAAGATAATTATCTACATGGAATCCCAAAATGTGACCAAATTTAGAAACAGGGTATTTGCAGAAGTAATTCGTTAAGATAAGGTCGTACTGGATTACATGAGCCCTGAATCTAAGGACTGGTGTCCTTATACAAGGTGGGGAGGACACACAGTGATGCACACAGGGAGGGAGGCCATGAGACAACAGAAGCAGAGATTGGAGTGAAACAGCCACATGCCAAGGAATGTCAGGGACTGCTGACAACCAGCAGAAGCTAAGACAGAGTCACAGAACAGATATTCCACAGAACTTCCAGAAAGAATCAACCATGCTGACGCTTTGATTTCAGACTTCTGACCTTCTGAACTGTGAATAAATTTCTGTTGTTTTAAAGCCACCTAGTTTGTGATCATTTGTTACAGCAGCCTTAGGAAACAAATATAAAATATTCCAGGTACATTAAGACAGTAGTAAATTTTACTCCATTTTCATTTCTAGAAACTTTGCATAATCTAATTTCTAAATCAATATAAAAGATATATTTCTAAATCAATATAAAAGATATCTCCCCAAGTTGTAGAATAAATTACTTTTCAAATGTTATTTCCAAATATTACTATTCAATGTTGTATTTTTCTACTGGAAAAAATACGTAGTAAAGAATCATTTTTAATGTGATTTTTAGGTCAGTTTTGTTCAGTGTCTCACTCCTGACAAAATAGGAGACCCTGTCTTCCAGTTAAATGTATGACTTCAATGCAGTGTATGTGGTGGTGCACTTCCCAGGCATCCCACAGAGGGGGAAGCACTCATTCCAGAGCTGCTGGGAGGGTTGACACAGGCAGCTCTCAGCTGAGTCCCTCTCTGAGACTTCCCCTTGGTTGAAGAAAGTCACTTTGTTCCATGGTCAGGACTCCTCCGAAGGGACAGCCCATACAGAATGACTGACCAATGTAGGCAGATAAAGTCCAGCTGCTTTGCCCCATCTGGGACAGAACTGGAGTGTCTTTCCAGCTTTAGAGCTCCCCAGAGAAAAGGGTTGGCTGGGATACTTGTGCAAGGGCCGAGCAGTTCACTTTCTCCTCTGCTCAATCCTGGTTCCTTCCTGCTCAAAATCACGTTCATCCCATAAGCACTTCTCAATACACTTCTTGCACACAAACATTTGAACATTGATCTCATAGTTTACTTTTCATGAAACCCAACTCTATCATCTGGGGATGAGGAGAAGTATATTCAAGACCTATTTAGGCCACCAATTAATCTTATTTAGAAAAAGTCTTTCTAAAGACTTTCCTACTGCAGTTTCCTCCCTTACAAAATGAGTAATTTATACTCATTTGTTATTTGGTTTGGGCCCCCTCTAGCTCTACACTGCTGAGAAATTCTATTGATATCCTACATATTTGTCCTTAGATCATACAAACTCAATATAATGAATCATGGTAGCTATTCATGTTAATGATAACAGAGCAATACATATTTTCTGATCACAAATTATGTAAAATTTAGTCTTTCTTTGTAAAATAAAGAGAAGTACATTGATGTAAAATAAAGAGAAATACAGTGAAGAACTCTTAAATATGAGAAAGATAAACTATATTTTGAGAAAGAAAAATATTAACTTTGAATTTCAAAACTGTGACCAAACTTATGTAAATCACTTTTAGACTGCAAACTTTTATACTGTAAACATCCAAATATTGGATGTAATAGAGATATAAGAGATAGATGCTGCATTTTGAAAAAGTTATGACCTCAAATTTTCCTGCCAATTTATTGGAAGTCTTCTTGAGTAAACCTGCCCTCAAAATAGATTGTTGAATAAGCAAGTGCAGTAATTCATCTTCTGTGATTCTGGTGTTTAAAGGAAATAGCTACCTCTGGATGAGAGTTGTGTAACAAGCTCACAATCAGCTTTAGGATGCCATATTAAAGGTGACCTTGACTTATTTAGCTGATTAGTAAATAGATAGTTTATAGAGTTCAATATTCTCAAGATTGATCAGAAAAGGAAACTTTTAATATCCTTAATGGGATCATTAGTGATATTTCTAAATGAAATTCAATTGAAGGACAATCTCAATAAACCTTTTTTAGGTCTAATAGCATACCCCTGGGAGAGTTAATAGCTAGTGTAAATTGGTGCCTATTTCCTTTATCTAGTTTAAATAGATAACATTGAATATAAATTAGAAGCATTGCCTATTTTCTAAACTTGACTTTTGTAAAAATAAATGTATATACCTTTATAAGCTCAGGAGTATTTTATGGGAAGTCATCAGTACTTTTGAAAAGTTGATATGTTTTTCCATGGATAATAAAATTTTGATTTGTGAATAATTACCACAGATGATGAAGTATGGTTTGAGATTCTGAAGTCATCAGGAAAGAAAGCATCATCAAAAGAAGCACCTTATCAAATAGTGGGACTGTTTATATTTTCTTATGCTGCCCCCTAAATAAATATATTCTGTGGTTCATGGAAAGAACTCAAGAGAGAGGTCAGGGATTGCTGATATTTTTTCTGAAACTTTGCCAAGTACTAGGAAACATAATCTTCTGAGTCTTACACTGCTCTTTTCTTAATTGGGAAATAATTGAATGTGCCTTGTTCTCTCTATAGGGTTCATGTACAAATCAATCAGATAATATGTGTGAAAGCAATATGAAAACTGCAAAACAATACCTAAACAAAAGATATTTGAGAGATATCACAATTTAGTATTCAAACCTGACTTCATATTGCTCACCTAAGCATCAGGAAGAATTCTTTTGTTATAGTGAGCTCTTGTTTCTTGCTAAAGTAAATGAAACAAGCCTAAGGATGTGCAAGTTTGCCTTATAGCTAAGACCTGTGAGGTGGAAAGTCGATATTATTTAGTTTATAATAAACATGCAGATAGGATATTAGGTGATTAGAATAAACAATAATATATGCAATATACAATTATATATGCAATATAAATTTCTCATGGCATATGCTAAAATGAAAAATAAATGAAAGCTCCAAAAATCTATCAAGATTAATAAACAAATTTGCTAGGTCACAAGATACAAGATCAAATTACAAAAATCAATCTCATTCACAATTGCATTCAAAGAGAATCATATAGCTAAGAATAAATTATCAAAGGAAGTGTACCATTTGTACACTGAAAATTACAAAACATTGCTGAGAGAAATTAAAGACCTAAATATATCAAGAGATATTCTACATTCATGGTTGGAAGACTCAATATTGTTAAGACATCATTTTCTACTCAAATTGATTGAAACATTTTAAAGAATCCCTGTCAAAATCCCTTTATACATATCTGTATAAACTGAAAGTTGACTCAAAAACTATACAGAAATGAAAGATGCAGAAGACAAAATAGTTTTAGAAAATATGAACAAAGTTGGAGCACACATACTATCAAATTTCAAAAATGACTATAAAGTTATAGTAATCAAAATATTGTGTTATAGGCAAAAGAATAAGCTAGGTCAATGGAACATAACTGAGAGTCCAGAAGTTTATCTTTATATTCATGGTCAACTGCTTTTTAACAAAATTGCCAGTATAATTCAATGAGGGAAATAATTGTTTTTTCAACAAATCATGCCAGGACAAGTGGATATACCTATGGAAACAGAGAAAGAAAAGAAGAAGAGGGAGGAAGAGAAGAAGAAGGAGAAGAGAAAGAAGAAGTAGAAGAAGGAGGAGGGAGGGGTAAGGAAGAAGGTGGTGGAGGACGAGGAGAAAGAGGAAGAAGAGGAGGAGGACAAGGGTAAGGAAAATCTTCACCCTTAGCTCATGCCATACACACAAAATATCTCAAAATATGTTATAAACCTAAATAAAAGATCCAGTCATATAGAACTTCTAGAAGAAAACATGAGAAAATCTACCTGACCTTAGATTAGATGAAGATTTCTTAGGTGTGACACTAAATGTACAATGCTATAAAATATCACATTGAATTGTGATTAGCCTAGGGAGTACTAGGCATGCATAAGGATGGCTAGTTTTTAATCAAGAAATTTTAGAGAAAGGTGTGAGCATTAGAACCATTTAAAGATGAATTTGATTGACTCTAAATGTAGTGACTTTCCTAATGTATAATAACAGGATGGAGGTATGGCTTCTTGCTGCTCAACAGCCAATAAATTGAAGGTCAAGCTTCAGTAGGGAAGAAAGGTACTTTATTCAGAAAAGCCGGAAATCTGAGGAGATGGTGGACTTATGTCCAGAGACTAACTCTGATGATTATGCTTAGTCTTGACAATTTTTAAAGGAAAAAGGAAAAACAATCTCAGTTAATCATTAAGACAGAAGGTCTTCATCATCTTTGCATTGTATGCAGACCTGCTGACTTCACCTGGTCTTCCATGGGACACTGTCTTTCTCACAGGGTCTGCCTCCAATTGGATGTTCTCTTGCCCTCATGGTCCACCTATGTCCGCGAGGTCCACCTGCAGATTTACTAAGGGGAAGCTAAGGGTAGAGGGTCATTCTTTAATTACTTTATTCTTCATTCTTACTCCTTCTAATCCAGGAAAGGAATCAACAGGTTAAGTAAGGTGTTGGTATATTTTATAAAGGAGAAATCAGGAGCTAAGTTAAATGTTGCTTAATGATCTCATCTTTATCATTAAGGTCTAGAGAAAACAGGAATGATCAAAGAGAAAAGAAGCAAAGGAGCTGCTCACACTAACACAGTGTGTAATTAATCATCCACTCAGCATTACAGGCATTGTATTGCATTGGAGAAACAAGGATAAATGCCATTCCCTGATCTGACATAGCTCCCAGTCTAAGGATGAGGTAGGAAAGTTGAAGAATACATAATAAGTATGATGCAAGTTCAGAGCAATGTGCCTGTGACAAACATGGAGGTGAGGGAAGGTTTCCTAAAGTAGGTTACAACTGAGCTGAATTTTTAAGAATAAATACAACTTCACCAGACAAAGAAAGAAGGATGGGATGATATAGAAAAAGAGTGGTTCAAGGGCAGAGACACACTCAAGTTCACAGATATGTATTTACCACTATGTGATGAACATTGTACATGCTGTAAATATAACAGTGAACATAATAATATATATGTAAATTATATATGTAGAGTTTGTTTGAAAATAAATAGTAAGGGAGACATAAAGCAGAGAAGTGATGTATGGAATAGAGTGAGGAGGAGGATCACCATTTCAGTTGAGGTAAACTGGGAAGGTCCCACTGAGAAGGTGATGTTGAGTGAAGATGTAGAGGAAATAGTGAGCATGTTGCTCTAGGAGAAACACAGTGTAGGTAGAGGGTACAACACATGCAAAACCTTGAGCACTAGTAAGCCTGGCAGGTCCAGGAGTGAGATGGTCAGTGAGGCTGGATGAGGATTTACATAGAGAATTGAAGATGAGATCAAAGAAGCAACGATTTGATCTGAGAGGATAGATCACACAGGGTTATCTATTTTTAAGGAAAAGGGACAAAACAGCCCTTTCAGAGCTCTATACCAATTTAATATAGCCAGAACATAGCTCAAGGACAGCAAGCATGATGATTTCCCGAAATACACAGATGTCTATATTTGTTCAAAAGAGTTCCTGGGGACTCCTGTTGTCTTGGTGTAATTTCTAATAGAACTATATTTTACTCTCAAAAGTGTGCAACTTTGGTGATAAAATGTTATGGTCCCCCAACACATGATGAATATACTTTTTGACATAAGGAGGAATGAAAAGTGGTGAGTCTGAGAAAGAGCACATGAGTACAATATGGAGATAATTTGTTCAAGGCCAAGATGGAGGCTGGGGGACCATTTCTGTGATGTCAGAGAAGTCTGCTGAAGGCTTGAGTTAGTGCAGCCACTTAGGCTAATGGGGTGATAGGAGAATCAGCAGCAGAGAAGTGTATACTCAAGTTTGATGATTCTATTATCCTTTGTAATTTTCATTCCTCCAGAGAACCTGGGTATGTGTGTATTGGTGGGACAGTAGGGTAACTATGCTGTCACATGTTGGTGAGTCTAAAAGGACAGTGACATTTTTGCCTTAAAAAAGGAATCATTTGTTATCTAACTGGAGCTGTGAAGGGGTGTTCCTTAGTATCCCCCTTCATAATGTGAGCAATGGAACTGTCTTCAAAATTCGCAACATTCAGATATTGTTAGATGATTTGGTTGACTGTTTTGGAATGCTATGCAAATACAAAGCATCCTACTCAAAAGTGCTTAAATCTGCTGAAAGCCTCTGAAATGGAGCATAACTCACTATTAACATTACAGTTTTAGGCCACAGCAACTCTTATGTAAGTAACTTCAATCTCATAAAAAATTCACAAGCAATAATACTACTTTAATTCTAAGGAACTCCACCAGACAGCTGAAACAACTAAATAGCCTAAGTTTCTGTCTTCTTTAGCAATCTTAAAATCAAATAAACCTTAATTTTGTTTTTTTTTTTTTTAACAAATTTTACATTTGAGAAGACTATTAATCATGTGCAGGGCAAGGGAAGGAGTTAGCATTAATTAAGCACCCGTAATATGTCAGACAGCATTTGAGTGTTATCTACTCTTATCATCCTGATGACCTCAGGATATAAGTTTTAACTGATTTTCCAAATGAAGAAACTGAGGCTCACAGTGGTTAAGCAACTTGCCCAAAGCCACTCATATAGTAAGTGGAGCAAATTCAATACAAAACAAGTCTCCCAGACTCCAAAGCCCTCATTCAATTTCTAAAACAAATTCTCTGTCACTATTTGCAAAAAATATCCCACTGCATAGTCAACAGATAAATGATTAAAAGTTAAAAAAAAAAGAATAGAGAAATATTTCATTAAATGTATTGGAATTTGCTGTGTGTTGACGGTTGTATTCAATTTATATGCAACTGTCTGGACCCTGTACCTGGGATGATGGACCTGTTTCATAGAATAAATTGGTAATAACACTAAGTGATACCTCCTTTACTATATTTCAGGCACCTGTTTATAAATTAATTTTAATTTATTAATTTTCATTTAATTTTCTTAATGATTCTATAAGGTAGTTAATATTACTGGCACCATTTGCAGATGAAATAGATGAGGCATTGTGATTCAAAGGGCAAAAGTATCTGGAAATGGTTCAGGGTGACACCTGGATTGCCCTGGAAACCTGTGAGCTGGAACCATTTTCTCCAGGGTTGGAGCTGAACTGGAGCTCACTTATTTCCCACAGGGTATGTACATTCTTCCTTCCAGCCACGGTGCTCTAACATCCCAACATCTCCAAGATCTTTAGGGCCAAGCAGATCATGTTCCCATAAAACTCCATTATGTGGTGTTACTGAACTCAGGTTCAGCTGCTTGCCACTTGAAAGCCAATAATTGAGGGGCAAAAGGTGGTAGAATGGAAAGACACTTTATTCAGGAAAGCCGGCAATCTGAGGTGAAGGTGGACTTGTGTGCAGAGACCAACTCTGAAGGTTCTGCTCAGCCATGACAATTTTTAAAGAGAAAAGGGGGAAACAATCTCAGTTAATCATTAAGGCAGGAGGTCAGATTCTTTGTTATTTTTCCATTGCGTGCAGACCTGCTGACTTCTCCTGATCTCCCATGGGACGCTGTCTTGCTCATGTGGTCTGTCTCAATCAGCTGTTCTCTTGCCCACATGGTCTGCCTGCACCCATGAGGTCCACCTACAAATTTACTAGTATCACATGGTTAATTGGTGGAGCAGGGACTCAGAACCAGGTTTCTACCACAATCAAAGTATATTCATTAATTAAGGTCACATTAGCATAAACTGATATAAAAATGTCAAATATATCCTTATTGGACTCCTAACTTTCATTTCTTAGTGTTTGAGATGATACTGATAGATATTACCAATCAAGGTAGCTGAGAATTCAGAGCAAAATCGAACTTAATATGTGACAGGTTGAAAAGAGACCAGAGGCAGAAATTTTTATTGCAAGGATGAATCAATAGAATACCAAATCCTCTGGGAGGAAGACATTGTTACCTGAAGGTTGATCACTAAGACAGTAGAGAAAGAGGGTAGTTCAGCTAGGTAGACCTGGGTTAGAATCATTGCTTCAACTCTAAGGAACTGTGTGAATTTGGTCAAGTTATTTTATTTAGCTAAACCCCATATGTTTCTAAAGTGAGGAAAAAATACTATTTATTTCATAAGGTAGTTAGGTGGATTAAAGAAAAATGATGTGTGCAAAAAAGCTAAAACAATGCCTGGCATGTTACATACATGCAAGTAATTCTAGCTAGTTCATGCCTTCCTTGTAAGTATATTCAAGGTAAAATCGAGGAATCATACAGTCCATTATAAGAATTTCTACTCATTAGTGACTCAGGTCAAGGGTGATGAAACTAATTTTACACTTGGAATTGTATATAAATGGTTTTTAGTATTTTCAGTATTTTGCAACAAATTGAAAAATGTAGAAAGCAGTTTCTGAGCGCACACAAAGATATAAATAACAGCACAACTTGGATGACATAAAATTGAAAAACAAAGTAATAATTTATTTAGACAGTGTTCTACCTAACGAAATTCAGAAGGAACTATAGTTCAAAATATATGCCACATATGTTGCAATGTATAATATCTACCTCAAACTATAGATTGAAATAATTATTTTTAGCAAATGCCTGAGGTGTTTCTCACAGGAAAAGGCCATGTGGTATCATTTCCAAAGTTATGCTTTCACTAATAATGGTTTCAGTTAGATGTAACTTTCTAAGTTGAGAAACAAGATGCTTCTCCTGTATAAATTAGAAACCTTGTCTTGGCCTATAGTATAATATGAAAATCGGTTCAAAGGGAATAGCATATCTAAAGATGAATCACCTTGGAAGTGAAAATTGGAAATTTTACTTTCTTCACTAGATGAGACAACACTACAGATATTCAAGAGATATAGCAAACAGATGTGATATTAATGTATTTTAGATTTGTTTTCTGTATTACACAGTTTTGTGCAATACAATAAAGAGAATAGTGAATTTTCTTTTGGAACACAATACATTTATTTGTAATTTCTATACTGTTGGAGGTATTATTACACTGGTCTTCTATTTGTTCCCATAATTGATTGTATTCAAAGAACTCTACAGATGTCATGGAAATGAAAGCCAGTAAGAACAAAACATTAAGCAAATTTTTTTATTTTTGTTATTACTATATCAGAAAATTGTCTTCTTAATCTCACAGATTTTTTAGATAGAAATGCATGATTTACTTCATATAAAAATTTATATGAGTATGGATTTTCTTTGTTGTTGGTTCTCAAATGCAACTAACACCTCATTTCAAATAAAATATTTTGTGCATAGAAAAGACTACACATTTAACACACATAAAAGTCTTACACATTTTTTTATTGATCTGAAAAAGGTAAAGAAATACTATTCAGTACCATTATCAATTGGATAAGCAGAGCAATGGTGGAAGAACATGTAAAGAACTGTCTATGTAGCTTAGCAGAAAGAGCAAAGAAAGGCATTTAACCCTTAAAATGTAATATGCTTTGATACTCACACTATACTTTTATGTTACTAATTTTATTACATTAAAAGTTCTACTCTCAAACCCCTTTGTAGCAATGGAAACTTATTCAAAACATTGTACCTTTTAAACTGCAATTTTCTTATCACAAAATACATAAATAAAAATATGGCTTACTGATTTTAACAATTTATTCTGAGGACCAATTAAAACAATAAGCGGAAAATATTTGATAAAATGTAAAGTTTAATACTATGAATACTGATAAAGTATTAGTCATAGAATTGCTTATCTCTTTATTCTTCTTAAAATTAATCATGAGTTATTTCTTCAAATAAAATTATAAAGGGGGCTGAACATTTTTGATTGTTATTTTCATGATCCAGTCAATTATATCAACATGGTAGTCTCCATGGGTGCATTTCCTGTAGACACACACACACTAATCCAATGCTACTGAAAAATATTATCAGTTATCTATGCACTTCAAATAGTAAACAGTATTGCTTCAACAACTTTATTATTGCTATTCTTTATCTGAGCAATTGTGCACTTCTCTACTCTACATTGCACATTTAAACTTGAGCCATGCTCCCAGTTCAATTAGCTGTGTGCGCATGACCATGCTGGGTATTCTGCCTACTCTAATAGACAGATGAGAGCACTAAAAGGCCCATATGCTGGACATAAAATATGATGACATGTGAAGTAATTGGAAATGCTCTGGAGTTGGCAACAAAAGATCAGTTCTGTTGCTGAGGTTGTTTGTTTATTTTTTATTGCTTAGTTTTTCATAATCTATTTCACCCATTAAACTGTAAGCTCAATGAGGGAACAACTCTATTTTATTTACCCACTGGAATTGGCTATCACCTTTTCTACCACAGGGTATAAGCTCAAAAATTAATTTTCTGTTTAGCAGATTATTTAGAACATTTATGCCATATTTCTCTCTTGTAAAACAATTCATTTATGATATATGAAGTTTAGGTGTAATTTGCATTTTAAAGTTGCTTCTGTTAAAAAGTAGTATGTAGTCATAAACATAATAAAAATGTGTAGATATTTTTAAATAAAACTGCAACACTTCATGGAGAAACATAAAAGATGACTCAAATTAATAAGAATACCTACAGTTCATACAATTTCTTATATTCTCAGACTCAATTGAGAAAAAGTATCTACTGTATAGGAATTTGTCTATAGTTGCTATGTATTTGATTTATTTTTTAATTGAAAAAATAAATAAATACAAATAGCCAAGAAAAGACTAGAATCAAGAGTTATGATTAGAACTCAGCCCTATCAAATATTTTAATAAATTATGAAATGATAATGACTAAAAACTTGTGGTACAGAAGAAAAGTCAAGAAAGTCTAAAGATAGCTCCATATTATAAGAGGATTTAATACAATGTGGCATTTATAATCAGAGGGAAAATTGGTTTTCTTGGTAAATGATAGGTGGGATACTGGCTACCAGTTTGAAAAAGTCTGGGTCTATATCTCACTTATTATTTCAAAGTAAATCCCGGAGGTCCAATGATTTAAACATAATGAAATTAATCCGTTGAAGTAACCAGAAAAACCTTAAAATACTTTTTAAACAGTGATATTTTTGATAGTATAAGAAAAATTTTGAAGCCTTTATACATTTCTAATATATAGAGAAAAAGATTTTCAAATTCATATACAAAAAATAAAATTCTAAATGGCTATTTTTCACTCACTGAAATAATATATATAGTTATCCCTCAAAATCTGTGAGGGATTGGTTCCAATACCCTCCACAGGTACCAAAATTGGCAGATTCTCACGTTCCACAGATGACCCTCCTTATCTGTGGTTCCACATCCCTGGATTCAACCAACTGTCAATCATGTAATACAGTAGTATTTATTGAAAAAAATATCTGTGCATAAGTGCACCACTACAGTTCAAACCCATGTTGTTCAAGGGTCAACTGTGTGTGTGTGTGTGTGTTTTGTTGCATATACAAGAATTATATGTGAAGTGTTTTTTGACTTAAAAAATACTGGAAAAAGGAAAGTCTTGCAAAAGATTCTAAGAAGGTAATTAGTAGTACATCCATGCTGTGGAATTTAAAGTAAGAATTAAAAACTCTATGCATTCTGAATATGGTATGTGATAACAAATAATTGATTTTTTCCAAATGTCTTAGTGTTATATCCCAAAAAAACTTAAAAAATGATTGAAGATGTAGGAGAGATAGCTCACAATTTATTATGCAAGATTAAAATATGAATTTAAATTTGCTAGAAAATAGGAAAACAGTTCTTAAAATTATCCTCCATTTAAAATTTTCCATTTTTTAAAATTAATTTTCAATGAGTTAAAATTTTATCAAAATTTATTGGGTGGTAATAAATGAAGTCTTACATAACTCAAACATACTTCAGATTTTCAAATACATATTCCTTAAAGATTACAATATAGAAAGGATTTTTAAAAAATTATCTTAAGGAATGAAAAAGCACTCATAAAAACCACAGATCACTTAATTATTTTTAGCAGCATGGGAAAGAGATTGCCATTTGGGGTAAGATGGTATGGGCACTTTTATATGTTTGAAAATTTCAGAGTTTGTGCTGGGAGGGCTATTTTGATTTAATTTTGGAAAAAAAACTAGTAACTTTGCTAATTTAATCATTTAATTTTTCAGGGAATGTGGTTCTATCTTCCTACTAAGTGTGTACAGGTAGGAAAGAATGGGAGAAAACAAAGTGTTTACTTTCTAAAAGCTTTTTATAATTTAGTTGGAATCTTACATCATACAAATAAGTTAAAATGTATTCAATACCTAAATATAAGGCTTGAATGTCATTACCATGTGAGACCTAAAACTATAAAACTTTTAGAACAAAACATATGGGAAAAGCTTCATGACATTGATCTTGGTAATGATATCTTAGATATGACACCTAAAGCACAGGCAACAAAAGCAAAAATGGACAATGGGGCTACATCAAACTAGAAAGCTTCTTCACAGCAAAGGAAGCAATTAACAAGGCAACATGGCAACCTACAGAAAAGGAGAAAATATTTGCAAATCATATATCTGAAAAGAAGTTAATTTCTAAAATGTATAAAGAATTTCTACTATTCACTAGCAAAATAAAATAAAATAAACCAACTAAAAACTAGAGAAACGACTTCATAAACATTTTTCCAAAAAGACAAACAAATTACCAAAATGTATATGAAAAGATTACTCAAGATTACTAATAATCAGGAAAATTAGAATCAAAACCACAATGAGATATCACCTTATATCTATTAGGATGGCTATTATTAAAAAAAAAAAAAGTAAGTGTTAGTGAGGACGTGGATAAAAGGAAACACTTTCACACTGTTGGTAGGATTGTAAACTGACACAGCTATTAGAGAAAACTGTATGGAGAGTCCTAGAAATATGCTACTATAGGATCCAGAAAACCCACCTCTGGGTATTTATTTAAAACAATTAAAATCAGAATCTTGAAAACATGTCTGCACTCCTATGTTCACTGCAGCATTATTCTCAATGGCCAAGATATGGAAACAACCTAAATGTCAATCATTGGATGATGGATAAAACTAATGTGGTATATAGATACCATGGAATAGTATTCAGCATCAAAAAAGAACTAAATCCCAAGAAAATGACACAAGCCAAAAACTGGGATAAAATATTTGCAAAAGACACATCTGACAAAGTACAGTCATCCAAAATATACAAATAACTCTTAAAACTCAACAGTAAGAAAACAACCAATTCAATTAAAAAATGGACCAAATATCTTAGCAGACACCTCACCAAAGGAGGTGTACAGGTGGCAAAAAATCCTATGAAAAGATGCTTCTCATCACATGTCATGAGGGAAATGCAAATTAAAACAACAAAGATACCACTATACACCTATTACAATGGCTAACAACACCAAATGCTGGCAAGGATGTAGAGCAATAGATCCTCTCATTCATTACTGGTGAGAATGCAAAATGACACCAGCCACTTTGGAAGATATTTTGCAGATTCCTTACAAAACTAATCATGTTCTTACCATAAATCCAGCAATCATGCTCATCCAAAGGAGTTGAAAGTATATGACTGAACAAAAACATGTATGTGGTTATTTATAACAGTTTTATTCATAATTGCCAAAACTCAGAAGCAACCAAGATGTCTTCAGTAGGTGAAAGGGTAAATAAACTGTGGTATATCCAGACAATGGAATATTAGTAAATGCTAAAAAGAAATGAGATATCAAGCCACGAAAAGATATGGAGGAACCTTAAATGTATGTTACTAAGTGAAAGAAGTCAATTTGAAAAGGCTACATAATATATGATTCCAAATACATGACATTCTGGAAAAGACACAATTATAGAGACAGTAAAAAGATCAGTAATTTCCAGGAGATGGTGGGGAAAGGAATGAATAGGAAGACCACACAGGACTTTAGTACAGAGAAAATAAATTTTCTTGAGGTGATTATAATTTTTCAATGTAGGACAACAGCAACAACAAAAATGAAATTCTGCCATGTGCAACAGGTATAAATCAGGAGGATGTTATCTAGAAAAGTTCTTACCAAAATGAAAAAAATGACAATTTCTGAAAAATTCAAACACTTTAGAGAGATAAACTATATATATACACACACACACACACACGTATATGTATATACACACACACTATATATATGTATATACAGTGTATATATATGCACACTGTATATATGTATATATATACACACACATTAGTATACCTATATATTTAGTATTTCTATAATAGTCTCCCCATGTTACCTGTATTTCTCTCCTGCTTTAGCTTTCTTCACAGAGCTCATCCAATATATTTTGTAATTTAAATATTTACTTATTTTTTGTCTATCTCCTTTCACTAGATTATAAATTTCACAACAGCAGAGATTTACCTATAAATAAATATTTGTTTAGTAAAAGAATGGGCATTTCAAACAGAATTAAACTGTTTTATGTGACAGGGGCTGGGAGCTGAGGCTCGAGCTTCAGTCGGATGCAGGGAGAGGACTGGGGTTGGCTGCATAAACACAGTCTGAAGGTGCTAGTGCACCACAGCTAGCTGGAAGAGAGTCCGGGAAAATGTCTGGAGCTGCTTAAGAGGCAAGAGACCATTGTTTCAGGGTGCGTGAGGAGAGGGGATTCAGAGCACCATCTAAAAGAGCTCCAGAGATGGGCAAAAATTGTAGCAATAGGTGCAGACACCAGAGACAGACATGCACTGCTAAGGCTGCTACTGCAGCCACAAAGAAGCCTGTGTGCAAGCACAGGTCACTATCCACACTTCCCCTCCTGGGAGCCTGTGCAGTCTGCCACTGCCAGGGTCCCGTGATCCAGGGACAACTTCCCCAGGAGAACGCACGGCACACCTCAGGCTGCAGCAAGGTCATGCCAGCCTCTGCCACCGCAGGCTCGCCCCGCATTCATGTCCCTCCCTCCCCCCAGCCTGAGTGAGCCAGAGCTCCCGAATCAGCAGCTCCTTTAACCCCGTCCTGTCTGAGCGAAGAACAGATGCCCTCCGGTGACTTACATGAAGAGGCAGGGCCAAATCCAAAACTGAACCCCAGGAGATGTGCGAACAAAGAAGAGAAAGGGAAATTTCTCCAAGCAGCCTCAGGAGGAGCAGATTAAATCTCCAAAATCAACTTGATGTACCTGCACCTGTGGAATACCTGAATAGGCAATGAATCATCCCAAAATTGAAGCAGTGGACTTTGGGATCAACTGTAGAACTGGGGTTTGCTTTCTGCATCTAATTTGTTTCTGGTTTTATGTTTATCTTAGTTTAGTATTTAGAGTTTGTTATCATTGGTAGATTTGTTTATTGATTTCATTGATCTCTTCCTCCTTTTTTTTCTTATATATAGATAAATATATTGTTTTCCTTTTTCTCTTTTTGTGAGTGTGTATGTTTATGCTTCTTTGTGTGATTTTTGTCTGTATAGCTTTGCTTTTACCATTTATCCTAGGTTTCTCTCTGTCTGTGTTTCTTTGTTTGTTTGTTTTTAGTATAGTTTTTAGTACTTGTTATCACTGGTAGATTTACTTTTTGGATTGGTTTCTCTCTTCTTTCTTTTTTTTCCCTTTTCTTTTTTCTATTACTTTTAAATTTTTTAAAATAATTATTATTTTTAATAACATTTTTAAGTATCCACTTTATTTTATTTATTTATTAATGATTGCTTTTATTTATTTTATTTTTGGCTGTGTTGGGTCTTTGTTGCTGTGTGTGGGCTTTCTCTAGTTGCAGTGAGTGGGAGTGACACTTCATTGCAGAGCATGATCTTCTCATTGCAGTGGCTTCTCTTGTTGTAGAGCATGGGCTCTAGGTGTGTGGGCTTCAGTAGTTGTGGCACATGGGCTCAGGAGTTGTGGCTCATGAGCTATAGAGCACAGGCTCAGTAGCTGTGTCACATGGGCTTAGTTGCTCTGCGGCATGTGGGATCTTCCTGGACTATGGCTCGAACCCATGTCCCCTGAATTGGCAGGCGATTCTTAATGAATGCACCACCAGAGAAGTCCCTTTATTAACCTTATTTTATTTTGTTTTATTTTATTTTTATCATTCTTTATTTTTTTCTCCCTTTTCTTCCCAGCCATGTGGCTGACAGGGTCTTGGTGCTCCAGTTGGTGTCAGGCTTGTGTCTCTGATATGGGACAGCCGAGTTCAGGACATTGGTCCACCAGAGACCTCCTGGCTCCATGAAATATCAAATGGCGAAAGCTCTCCCAGAGATCTCCTCCTCAATGCTAAGATACAACTCCACTCAACGGCAAACAAGCTACAGTGCGGGACACCCTATGCCAAACAACTAGCAAGACAGGAACACAACCCCACTGATTAGCAGAGAGACTGCCTAAAATCATAATAAGTTCACAGACAACCCAAAACACACCACTGGACGTGGTTCTGCCCATCAGAAAGACAAGATCCAGCCTCATCCACCAGAACACAAGCACTAGTCCCCTCCACCAGAAAGCTTACACAACCCACTGAACCAACCTTAGCCACTGGAGACAGACAACAAAAACAGTGGGAACTACAAACCTGCAGCCTGTGAAAAGCAGACCCCAAAACAGTAAGTTAAGCAAAATGAGAAGACAGAAACACACAGCAGATGAAGGAGTAAGGTAAAAACCCACCAGACCAAACAAATTAAGGGGAAATAGGAAGTATACCTGAAAAATAATTCAGAATAGTGATAGTAAAGATGATCCAAAATCTTCCAAATAGCATGGAGAAAATACAAGAAACTTTTAACAAGGACCTAGAAAAACCAAGGAGCAAACAAACAATAATGAACAACACAATAAATGAAATTAAAAATTCTCTAGAAGGAATCAATAGCAGAATAACTGAGGCAGAAGAACAGATAAGTGACCTGGAAGATAAAATACTGGAAATAACTACTTCAAGGCATAATAAAGAAAAAGAATGAAAAGAATTAAGAACAGTCTTAGAGACCTCTGAGACAACAGTAAATGCACCAACGTTTGAATTATAGGGGTCCCAAAAGAAGAAGAGAAAAAGAAAAGGACTGAGAAAATATTTGAAGAGACTACAGTTGAAAACTTCCTTAATATGGGAAAAGAAATAGTCAGTCAAGTCCAGGAAACGTAGAAAGTCCCCTACAGGATAAATACAGAAAGAAACATGCCAAGACACATGTTAATCAAACTATCAAAAATTAAATACAAAGAAAAAATACTAAAAGCAGCAAGGGAAAACAACAAATAACATACAAGGGAATCCCCATAAGGTAAAAAGCTGATCTGTTAGCAGAAACTGCAAGCCAGAAGGGAGTGGCAAGACATATTTAGAGTGATGAAAGGGAAAAACCTACAACCAAGATTACTTTACCCAGCAAGGATCTCATTCAGATTCAATGGAGAAATTAAAATTTTACAGACAAGCAAAAGCTAGTAGAATTTAGCTCCACCAAACCAGCTTTACAACAAATGCTAAAGGAACTTCTCTTGGCAGGAAACACAAGAGAAGAAAAGGACCTACAATAAAAAATTGAAAACAATTAAAAAAACGGTAATAGGAACATACATATCGATAATTACCTTAAATGTAAATAGATTAAATACTCCAACCAAAAGACAGATTGACTGAATGTATACAAAAAAAAAGACCCATATATATGTTGTCTACAAGAGACCCACTATAGACCTAGGGACACATACAGACTGAAAGTGAGGGGATGGAAAATATATTCCATGAAAATGGAAATCAAAAGAAAGCTGGAGTAGCAATTCTTGTATCAGATAAAATAGGCTTTAAAATAAAGACTATTTCAAGAGACAAAGAAGGGGACTACATAATGATCAAGGGGTCAATCCAAAAAAAAGATATAACAAATGTAAATATTGCGCACCCAAAATAGGAGCACCTCAATGCATAAGGCATATGCTAACAGCCATAAAAGGGGAAATCAAGAGTAACAAATTCATAGTAGGGAAATTAAACACTGCACTTTTACCAATGGACAGATCGTAAAAAATGAAAATAAATAAGGAAACACAAGCTTTAAATGATACATTAAACAAGATGGACTTATTGATATTTATAGGACCTTCTATCAAAAAACAACAGAATACACTTTCTTCTCAAGTGATCTTGGAACATTCTCTAGGATAGATCATATCTTGGGTCACAAATCAAGCCTTGGTAAATTTAAGAAAACTGAAATCCAATCTAGTAACTTTTCCGAACACAACACTATGACACTAGGTATCAATTAAAGGAAAAAATCTGTAAAAAATACAAACACATGGAGGCTAAACAATACACTACTTAATAACAAAGAGATCACTGAAGAAATCAAATAAGAAATCAAAAAATACCTAGAAACAAATGACAATGAAAACACAACAACCCAAAACCTACGGGATGCAGCAGAAGCAGCTGTAAGATGGAAGTTTAGAGCAATACAATGTTACCTGAAGAAACAAGAAACATTTCAAAGAAACAACCTAAGATTACACCTAAAGAAATTAGAGAAAGAAGAACAAAAAATATCCAAAGTTAGCAGAAGGAAATAAATCATAATGATCAGCTCAGAAATAAATGAAAAATAAATGAAGGAAACAATAGCAAAGATCAATAAAACTAAAAGATAGTTCTTTGAGAAGATAAACAAAATTGACTCATCAAGAAGACTCAAGTCAATATAATTAGAAATGAAAAAGAAATATCAAGTGACACTGCAAAAATACAAAGGATCATGAGAGATTACTACAAGCAACTATGCCAATAAAATGGACAGCCTGGAAGAAATGGAAAAATTCTTAGAAAAGCACAACCTTCCAAAACTGAACCAGGAAGAAATAGAAAATATAAATAGACCAATCACAAGCACTGAAATTGAGACTGTGATTAAAAATCTTCCAGCAGAGGCCCAGGATCAGATGGCTTCACAGGTGAATTCTATCAAACATTTAGAGAAGAGCTAACACCTATCCTTCTCAAACTCTTCCAAAATATAGCAGAGGGAGGAACATTCCCAAACTCATTCTATGAAGACAACATCACCTTGATACCAAAACCAGAAAAAGATGTCACAAAGAAAGACAACTACAGGCCAATGTCACTGTTGCAAATATCCTCAACAAAATACTAGGAAACAGATTCAAACAGCACATTAAAAGGATTATACACCATGATCAAGTGAGGTTTATCCCAGGAATGCAAGGATTCTTAAATATATGCAAATTAATCAATGTGATAAACCATATTAAAAAATTGAAGGAGAAAAACCATATGATCATCTCAATAGATGCAGAGAAAGCTTTAACAAAATTCAACACATATTTATGATAAAAACCCTCCAGAAATTAGGCATAGAGGGAACTTACCTCAATGTAATAAATGTCATATATGAGAATACCATAGCCAAAATCGTTCTCAATAGTGAAAAACTGAAAGCATTTCCACTAAGATCAGGAACAAAATAAGGTTGTCCACACTCACCACTATTATTCAACAGAGTTTTGAAAGTCCTAGCCACAGCAATCAGAGAAGAAAAATAAATAAAAAGAATCCAAATCAGAAAAGAGGTAAAACTTTAACTGTTTGCAGATGACATGATACTATACATAGAGAATCCTAAAGATGCTACCAGAAAACTAGTAGATTTAATCAACGAATTTGGTAAAGTAGTAGGAAATAAATTTAATGCACAGATACTCTAGCATTCCTATACACTAATGATTAAAGATCTGAAAGAGAATTTACCATTTCTCTGCATTTACCATTGCAACAAAAGGAAAAAAATACCTAGGAATAAACCTACCTAAAGAGACAAAAGACCTTTTTGCAGAAAACTATAGGACACTGATGAAAGAAATTAAAGATGATACAAACAGATGGAGAGATATAACATGTTCTTGGATTGGAAGAATCAATATTGTGAAAATGACTATACTACACAAAGCAATCTACAGATTCAATGCAATCCCTATCAAACTACCAATGGCATTTTTCACAGAACTAGAACAAAATATTTCACAATTTGTATGGAAACACAGAAGACCGTGAGTAGCCAAAGCAATCTTTAGAAAGAAAAACAGAGCTGGAGGAATCAGGCTCCCAGACTTCAGATTCCACTACAAAGCTACAGTAATCAAGGCAGTATGGTACTGGTACAAAAACAGAAATATAGATCAATGGAACAGGATAGAAAGCCCAGAGATAAACTCATACACATATGGTCACCTTATTTTTGATAAAGGTGGCAAGAATATACAATGGAGAAAAGAGAGCTTCTTCAATAAGTGGTGCTGGGAAAACTGGACAGCTACGTGTAAAAGAATGAAATTAGAACACTCCCTAACACCATACACAAAAATAAACTGAAAATGGATTAAAGACCTAAATGTAAGGCCAGACACTAGAAAACTCTTAGAGGAAAACATAGGCAGAATACTCTATGACACAAATCAGAGCAACATCCTTTTTGATCCACCTCCTAGAGAAATGGAAATATAAACAAAAGTAGACAAATGAGATCTAATGAAGCTTAAAAGCTTTTGCACAGTAAAGGAAACCATAAACAAGACGAAAAGACAACCCTCAGAATGGGAGAAAATATTGGCAAATGAAGCAACTGACAAAGGATTAACCTCCAAAATTTACAAGCAGCTCATGCAACTCAATATCAAAAAAACAAACAACCCAATCCAAAAATGGACAAAAGACCTAAATAGACATTTCTCCAAAGAAGATATACAGATTGCCAACAAACACATGAAAGAAAGCTCAACACCACTCATCATTAGAGAAATGCCAATCAAATCTACAATGAGGTATCACCTCACACCAGTCAGAATGGCCATCATCAAAATATCTACAAACAATAAATGCTGGAGAGGGTTGGAGAAAAGGGAAGCCTCTTGCACTGTTGGTGGGAATGTAAATTGATATAGCCACTGTGGAGAACATTATGGAGGTTCCTACAATATCTGAAAATAGAACTACTATACGACCCAGGAATCCCACTACTGGGCATATACCGTGAGAGAATCATAATTCAAAAAGAGTCATGCACCAAAATGTTCATTGCAGCACTATTTACAATAGCCAGGACATGGAAGCACCCTAGGTGTCCATCAACAGATAAATGGATAAAGAAGATGTGGCATATATATACAATGGACTATTACTCAGCCATAAAAAGAAACAAAATTGAGTTATTTGTAATGATGTGGATGGACATAGAGTCTGTCATACAGAGTGCAGTATGTCAGAAAGAAAAACACTAATACTGTATGCTAACACATATATATATGGAATCTAAAAAAAAAAAGAAAAAAGAAAAATATGGTTTAGAGGATCCTAGGGGCAGGATAGGAATAAAGAGGCAGATCTAGAGAATGGACTTCAGGACACAGGGATGGGGGAAGTGTAAGCTGGGATGAAGTGAGAGAGTGGCATGGGCATATATACACTACCAAATGTAAAATAGATAGCTAGTGGGAAGCAGCTGCTTAGCACAGGGAGTTCCACTAGGTGCTTTGTGACCACCTAGAGGGGTGGGATAAGGATGGTGGGAGGGAGACACAAGAGGTAGGAGATATGGGGATATATGTATATGTATAGCTGATTCACTTTGTTATAAACAGAAACTAACACACCATTGTAAAGCAATTATACTCCAATAAAGATGTTAAAAAAAAAGTCTGCTATGCATATGTGTACATACAGAAATGCACAAATAAAGAAGTGTATTGAAATAGCAAAGACTAGAAATATCTAAAAAGCATACAAATATTAGGAAACAAGATGTTAAAGATACCATTTAATTATGAGAATACACTTAAAGAGATTAAAATGTTTTATCCTTATTAAATTACCAAATTTCTGGATTGCATTAAAGCAAAAAAAAACATTAACTCTAAATTCAGGCAACTAGAGAGAGATTGTAAACAGATTAATCAAAATATTTAAAAGACATAAATAAATAATGTAAGGGAAGAAAAACATTGAATGTGACACAGAGGATATTAATGTTTATATATACAACTGACAAGCCATTCAAACCATGAATATGTTTTACAAATGTACAGAAAATGTAAAAAAAAACACATTACAGTTCAACATCCACTATTGATTTTACATGCAACCTTGAATTCAAATGTATTAAGCTTTAAGAAACTGAACAGAATAACTCCTTAAGATATTTATGTAAAATATAGTATCTTATTTAATAAGAAATTGGAATCATAATTGTTAAAACAAGGAATTAAAAAAGGATGTTTATCAGCAACACTATACATGTTGTGGAAGAATTTGTAATAATTACTACAATTATCAAAATCAACTAAAATAGAGATATAACTATCATAAGGGAAAATATAAATATTATTTGTATATAATTTTTAACTTTATGAAGAATCTGAAAATCTACATAAACTAACATAAGTCCTCAGTGAGTTGACTAATTGCAAAAATAAGTTAATATTTTAAGATGAAATAACTTTCCTATCCTCAAGTATTAGAGCATAGCAGAATGGGACAGATAGAAATAAATGGTAGAAGGTGGACAGAGAGACAAAGTAGCATTCCACAGAAATGAAAATGGAATTGTTTAGTTAATTAATGGCAGCTCAGCTAAGTGGTTAATGTTTTGGAAATAACCGAAATTAGAACTTTAGTATATTCCAAATTAATTTATTTTAATTTAATAAAAACGTTGAATATAAAATAATTAAAACCATGAAAGGAATTTGTTTACATTTATGTAACTGTGCTAAGCAAGAATATTTTCATATGCTATGGCAAAAATCACACAGAAAAGTCTGGTAGACTCTTTTAATACTTTGATTCTTTTTGAAATTGACTGAATAGAATGTTAAAAATTCTGTTTAAAAAATCCAGAAATTAGTTTAAATAAAAAAGACAAAGTATAGCATAAATATTTGCACAAAAGTTAGTATATTGCAATAAAAGACTAGCAAAGCACCAACATTAAGTTAAAAACCTATAGGACAATTGGTAAAGGATGTAATATAGCAATTCACAAAAGAGGGAATAAAAGTAAAACATGCACACACACTCACAATTATCAGAGAGAAGAAGGAAGAGGAGGATGATAAAGAGAAAGGAATGGAGGAGAAGAGGAATGCAAAGGAAAGATAGATTTTAAAATAGCAAACACAAATTTGCAAATGTAAAAACAAGCAACAGAATACCTGTTACTGCTTTATGCTACCTCCTATCATTCACTTACAAATTTATTTATACATCCAGTTAACAATGAATTCAAGCATAGTTTTGAGCCCCAAATACATTGCCAGTGCTGAGATAATGTCCAGATTTTGAAAGTAAAAAATACAGGAAAAAAAAAATATGTTATATGGCTGATCTATTGTTTAAATTGGTACCAGTTTCCCACCCAACAGCTATTCTTTGTTACTACATATTTACATTTTCTTAATCATTAACTCTTGAGCAAAACTTTTGAAACTCAGCGGAGGCCTGAAGAAAAGGCTTTCACTTAAGGAAAAGGGGACGTGGTGGGGCTCTTATACCCGATAGGGTCCTGTGGGGTTCTGTTTGGCTTCACTCTATAGGCACACATACACACAAAGGTTTGGGGTAAAATATTTTATAAACCCGGAAAGTTTCTTCTAGTATTATTGATGAATATCTGCTATTAAAATTGCATAACTGGGATTTAATTTGGCCATACTGCTTCTCCTGCAAATTCTGTGTTTGTGTTTCACTGTTTAGCATTGCTAAGACATAATATTTACTGTCTTGTCTGAAATCTTAATCCTTCTAGTTGGGTAGACACGATTCTGTAGTTAAATTGACTCAATACTTATTTTGTCATTCTGCAACAGCTTCTGTATTTCTGAGATTTTTCTTATGATTTATCTTGTATTGGCTGGATTTTTTCATTCAGTTATTTTTTGTTTGTTTTGGCACCATTTTCCCAGATTTACTTGGTTATTGTTGCTTGCTTTTTTCTTTGAGGATCTCTGACTGTTGTGTTATATGTATATAGTAACCTGATTGGGTATATATGTTATTATAAATACTTTATAAAATTAAAAAAATATAATTAAAATATTTTATTTATATTATTATATATATATAAATATAATTGTACTTTATTTCCTGATTTGTTTGGTGAATGCAGTTCTCTGCTCTTCTGTCATGGATTGTTGCTGTGAAGAATTCTGAGACAAGAATGAGTTCCTCTCTGTATCCTTCACCCATTGGTGACCTGCTTTTAGCTTTTACAATGGTATCTGGAGGTCTAGAGCTCCTTATCAGATACAAGTAAATTCTGCCCTTGGGATTTGTTTCCTCCAGTCCAGTGTGGATTTGGCAAAGGTGAACTCCTGATGGTTCAGGCATACGGAGTGCCTAGAGCCCATGCTCCTCAACAACAGAAGCCACTGCAATGAGAAGCCCGTGCACCGCAAGGAAGAATAGCTCAAGCTCATTGCAACGAGAGAAAGCCCGCACAAATCAACAAAGACCTAATGCAGCCAAAAAAAATAAAATAAAATAAACTTTAAGAATAAATAAATAAATAAAATGAAATAAAATACAATTGCCTCACTTCAGGATACTGTTTCCAAGCTCACCACTGCAAATAAAGATCTCTAATCTCATGTAAATACTCCAGAAAAAGCTCAAGAGGTCTCTTCTTCCCCTCATTCTCCTTTGACTCCAGCTTACCCAGAACCTGCTGAGCTGCCACTATATTTTTCTGATTCTCCTATTCCTCCTCCAAAATCTCCCCCATGTAGTAGCTCTCCTGTAAAAACCTTTCCCTTTGTCACTGCTTTGAGCCCTGATGGCACCCACAATCTGTAAGACCAGAAGCCTTAGGTCCCTGCAGACTTATGGTCTGTAGCTAAGTAATTTCCCAAGGTCAGTGAGGATCCCTCCACCTTGTAGAAGAATTTAACCTTGCAATACAGACCTATGATCCAAGCCATCTCTGACTTATATCAAATAACCTGCAAGCTTAGCTGGAGAAGGCCAAGCCAGACACAGGCAAACTCCAGAGAAGGAACATGGGTGTAGCAACACCAGTTTCTCAGGTAACTTGAGCCCTTCATGAACCAGTTCCTCAGTCTTTGCACCACTCTACTGACAGGAAACATCTAGTCTACTACAGAAAGGCCTGATGGAACTGTTCATGATCTTTATTCATGCCATAATCCAATCATCTGTATACAATAATCTTACCCTCTGATTCAAACAAATTGTGTAAGCCTGAGTTAACTTCCCTCCTTTTTCTGTAAAAAACCCTGCCCATTTTCCTCTGGTATCACACTCTTCTGGTTTCCTCTGGAATTTATGATCCCTGAATTGCAGTTCTAAGATGCCAAATAAAGTTCCTCTTTGCTTTTTATAGTTTGTGGTCTGTTTTGTTGACAGAGGCCTAATTGGTATGTTTTTTTTTAACAGACGCCTTATTTTGTCTCCTCTTCATACTGAAGACTAACATTTTCCATAACCAAAAACAGTTTCGAATTTAAATTAATAAAAAATATTCAGGGCTTCCCTGGTGGAGCAGTGGTTGAGAGTCCACCTGCCGTTGCAGGGGACATGGGTTCGTGCGCCGGTCCAGGAAGTTCCCACATGCCGCGGAGCGGTTGGGCCCATGAGCCATGGTCGCTGAGCCTACGCGTCTGGAGCCTGTGCTCCGCAACGGGAGAGGCCACAGCAGTGAGAGGCCCGTGTACCCCCCAAAAAATAAATAAATAAAAATAAAACATTCAATATTTTGTTCATAACTTCCCCACGAGTGAGAAACAATGCAGATGCATTGCATGGACTATCTAAGTAAGTCGAAGATCTCTTCTATAGTATTTAGGTAAAAGCCATCTTGAGAAAATTTCCTTTCAGTGGAAGAGAATTTTAAATGTGATATCCAGAAGATAGAGTATTCCCTTGAGAGTTCTCATGCTGTCACTTGTAGATGCTTGTTTCATGTCCCTGCTGAACCTTTCGGGATCTGAGAGGTTCGAATTATTGAAGTAGTGCTGTATCCATTTTGATCTTTTTTAATAAGATTTGTAATGATATCTCTTGCAATCTGTTTTTAAAGTTTCCACAGCTACTAGAAAACTCCCTTGTGACATTTTCAATGTGTGACGTTCACTCAAGTCATGACTCCTCTCTTCTGGTCATATTTTTATGACAAAGATGACAATTTATTACACTCTCATCTCAGTAGGATACATTTTAGTTACAAAAGAAGTGCTGCCAGGTCACTGTCTGCAGAGAGCTTCCCACACCTAAGGGTGCAGGAGAAATAGCTGCTCTGCAGGTTGAGGCTCATTGCTCAGGCGAGGTGAACCCAGAGCTGTGCGGGCACAGGGCTCCACTTCCACCTGCCCCCAGTCCTGGCAGGGTCCCCAGATCTGGACCAGAACCAGTTTCTTTACTGTCTCTGTGTCCTTCTGTTACCTATCTTGACAGTTAGATATTTATAGGCTGTTTGAATAGAATAATCTTACCTCTCTGTTTGTAAATTTTGAATCTTGTTTCATGTTCACACAAAACATTTTGTACTTTTCAATTTATTTATGATAACTTAATGACCCAAGTACTTTTAAAATATATTTAAATTCATAGATATATTATTTTGGAGTTCTTGAAATGTTTTTTTACCTATAAGAGATTTTACCATATAGATATTAACCTAATATTATTTTAAATAATTCTGATTTTTTTAATGATTTTAGTTTTTGAATGATAATGTTTTCCTGATAACAAAGTCATTGCATGCTTATTGAAAATGTATGGGAAGTGTCTAAAACAAAGAGAAGCTATGTTCCCCCAACTGAAAAATGCCCCTGCCACATTTTGTGGTGTTTTCTTCAAGTCTCTGGCCTTATCATTTGGAATATTAGCTAATTTTGAAAACAAAGTAGTTGGCATGCTGTGATTGTTTAAATCTTCAACTCTGTAATTGTCAATGAATAAAAAACATCTATTCATATAATTTGAAGTTATTTATGTTGCAAATTCATCATATTCTGAGACTTTTGTCTATAGGGGGATGCTCTGTCATATTTTGCAAATATTTTTCCAGTTTATCATTTTAATTACAATTTTATTCATTGTGTTTGTATTAGTCAGAATATCTATGCTTTGTTATAGTAACAAATTAATCCCTAAATCTCAGTGACCTAACTCACTAAATGTTTATTTATATCAACAATACAGGTCCCAATGCAGGTGATGCAATCCTCCATGATAAATATGAAATAAAGAACAGGCACACAAGACACTTTGATCATGAACACGGCCATCATAAAGTTTTATATGTTGCCACAGTGGGGTAAAGAGAACCACATCGTGGTTGGTGCACCCTTTCAAATTCACCAGCCTGAAAACCACATGCTCTGTTCTCTCAAACAATTGGATAGAATCAGTCAAGGACTCCCCTTCAGGCATGTGGCAGGGAGAAAACACATGGAGCAAACATCTCAACTGCAGTCTCTGCTGCAGAGAAATTTTATGATTTTATTTTGAAGCATCTATAATTAATTTTGGAATTGCTTATTAGGTCATTATGCATTATGATATACTCCTTTCTGTCCATCTGCTCATCTCTCTACTTTGACTGCCCTTTTATTCTCTTCTGTCTGAATGCTCCAGCCCATCCTCAAGTCATGAGCAATAGTCACTTCCTTTTCCATGTCTTATAGATGCTCAGAGCAGCATTCCCTTCCTATGCTGCTACACAGGACTCACAGTGCTTTTGAAACATCATTTTTTATTATGTCCATCTCTTCTGTGTATGCTCTGGGGGAAGGAATCATACTGTTTATATCTACTGTACCATTCAATATATGCACTTGAAGCAGAATACTACACAGTGAGAATGCCTGGAATTCAAATGTACTACATAGAATTTGTTATTAATGGAATTTTGATTATGTTTCTAGTCACTTTGTGCTCTATTTTCTCATCTTAAACTAGAGATACAGAAATCAATATCAGATTTTCATAGGAATTAAACAGAATAGTGTGTCCAAAGTGCCAACTATAGCACCCAACATAGATTGGAAAATCAATATTTTTTATTGTTAAAATGTCTCCTTTCTCTTCTTTCTTACATAATTTCTTATATAAAAGGGACACAAAAATATTTACGACTCATTATATGACAAAATGTTACCCAAGCTTCATTTATTTACCAACTATATTTCAATAACTGTTGACAACCTATATTATAATCTACTTAATATTATTTTGCTTTATATACACTCAACTTTTAGTTACAAAATATACTTAAACTGAAATTTTTATATCACTAGTATTAATGGAAAACCAGTAACACTTGTTATAAATAAAAATTATCAAAACAACCTTATTAAATTAAAGATTAAACTGTGAAATAAAAATAAACAATAAATTGTAAAAGCACATTCAAATGTTGCAAAAATACTCACTAGAAAAAAAGTCCAGGGCTTCCCTGGTGGTGCAGTGGTTGAGAATCCACCTACCAATGCAGGGGACATGGGTTTGATCCCTGGTCCGGGAAGATCCCACATGCCATGGGGCAACTAAGGCCGTGTGCCACAACTACTGAACCTGTGTTCTATAGCCCATGAGCCACAACTACTGAGCTCACATGCCGCATCTATTGAAGCCCATGCGCCTAGAGCCTGTGCTCCACAATGAGAGAAGCCACCGCAATGAGAAGCCCACGCACCGCAACGAAGAGTAACCCTCGCTCACCACAACTAGAGAAAGCCCGCACACAGAAATGACTACTCAACATAGCCAAAAAAGTAAAAATAATTAATTAACTAATTTTTTTAAAAGTCCTTTAATGAGAAGTTTTGTAATATTTATGATTATTCAGTAATGAAGGGATATTTAGCCAGTATTATTTGTATAAACATGCCATAGTTGTTCTATGTCTAAAAGAAAATCATTCTTCACCGAGAGGATCCAAACACCGATGTGTAGATGAGTAAAAACAAAAAAAGTTAATGAATTTCCTGAGAAGTCTGAACACTGAGACCATATACTCTTAGATAAAATAGTGTAAATGATCATTGATATACACATTTTCATTTCAAGATGCTGTCTTCTTAAAACAATCATATTGTGCCTAGCATAAATCTTTCATATTGAAAGTTTTCATTAAACGTTATTAAAGTTCTCACAATGTCAATAAAATAAGAAACTTTCCCTTAGTAAAAATCAATGAACTTCAGAATAAAGCAAGAATTAATTTAATCTCCACCCCCATATTCATAAAACTGAGAAAAAATAACAAATATTCAATGACCTGCTCTTAATTTGGTTGGCAATTGCCTAACCTTAACAACATCTCCTAATTTTTCAGATAATACATCATCGGCCAGAGCACCCTTCTTTACATCACACTATGAAATGTGGATGAAAGCCTCTTTTTGGACAAATCTTTGCATTTCCCTATATTTATTTATGCAAGTGTAGTGCTGCCAGTGTACAACATTGTTTAAAAATTCTATCTCCATTTCTACAAATCAGCAAATATTTGCAGTATACTGTGACTTTAGGGATTCTTTTTACACCTCCAAGCTGGTAATTACCAAAAAACTGCTGGGTTCACAGCAGTAGTTTCATCAGTGGATAATAGATAATACTGCCTTTTTAATATTTACAACTGAAATAGTGAACTTAAAATTTTGGCTGTATCTCTAATTCTATTGTGCACAGTGTCCTTTGGACAAGCATGTCTTATCAGTCAATTTCTTGCTTTGTCTATGATTATCCATTTTACCATTTCTTTGACAGAATTTTTGCTATGTGTCATTCCAATTATCTCAGCGTCTCTGGCCCTTGAAATTAAATATGATGGTACAAAGAGGTTTCATGAATTTTCATTCGCTGTCACACCGAGCATAAGTTTCTAGGACACTTGAAAATCCTTCTACTTTGATTTAAAATTTTTAATCAACTTTCATGAAATTCTTCGTGTGTTTTAAAATGAGACTTGAAGTCTGATGGTTTCACTACAGAATATGGGTATCTGAAAACATAAGGTACATGGAAAAATTTGACCACAGCCTTAGAAAATGGCAACACAAGTTAAAAATAATAATCATATCACATTGTTTTAAGTTTTCTTACAGCTGAAAATGTATTAGGAAGTATATATATCTGAGTTAATTCTATTAAATGCTAATTTTAATCAAATTTTTTATCGTAATCTTCAATATTAGTAATTAAAATATCCTATTGTTTAAATTGTATCTCTATAATTTCCACTAAATTTAGCCCTTTAATTCTCTTGTTCAAAGTGCCTACCTCCTTCTAATATTTTTCCTGCTTGATTAATCTATGTCTAAGAGAAATGTATTAAAATTTTCCCTTTAGGTTGTGGAATTATTCATTTTTCCTTGTATTTCTATAGATTTTTGCTGTATATATTTCATGTTAATATATATGTTCATGACTTTTATTCCTTCTTGTGCCATTCCATGAATCATTATATGTTACCCACATATGTATATCAAGAGTTTGCCTTAATCCATTTTTTTCTGATATTAAACACCACCTCCATGTTTCATGTTAATTTTTATATTGAATTGCATGTATAATTATATCAGTTAGTGGACTAGTAAATGTTTAACAGTCAGTCACCAGGGTAAAACACAGCTACTAGAAGCATTTGCTTATTTCCATGGTATAAACACACCCATCATAGAGGCCAAACTTCCCTCTGCCTGGCCAGTGCTCCCAGGATCCAGCTCTATCTATGCCCCTTCATTTCAAGTAAACCTTGAATCAGAATCCTACTGCTGTCTCAGCCCAGTGGGCATAGTTCTGGTCCTCACTTGTGGACCCCCGTAGACATCCGCTCACTTCTGAATCTGCCTTCTCATCAGCCACTTCTTCTTTGGACCTGAAATTCATGATGCCTGAGGCTGCAATCCCCACTCATGGTTTTGCATCTAGAACATCGATAACAGTGTGTTTAAAATAGAATCATAACTATTTTCGTCTCAGTTTCACCTGAGTTTTTGCTGATATATTGCAGATAGAGGTGTCAGTAATCACTCTTTCAGGAAAATAGAGTGTTTGACAACTAGTGCTTTAATTGGTAACTGATGTCCAGTTTATGAAATACTTTGGAGACACTGAGCAAGTACTTGCAGGTTAGGGGTATGGATCAGGAGAGAACAGCCAGCCATGTGTGAGCCCTGCCCTCCCCCACATTGTAAGGAGTTTGTGTGTTCAACGGGGGGTGGGTATTCTACTTTGATTTTATGTTTGGAAACCAATGAGTGACCACCAGAGAATGCACATGCATCCCAGGAACATGGCACTGCCCAGAGTCTGCGCCCTAACAACTTTCTCCAGAAAATAAAGGTGTGAGGTGATGACGGGCTTGCAGCCCTGATGATGGAGCAAAGCAGATGTAGCTGATTAGTAATCGGCTTGTGCTGCCAGAAATTTTTAGACCCAAGTATGCACCAATGTCTCCCATGGTCCAGAAATGGGCCATGTATGTGGGAGAGCTGACAAGAGGTGTCCTTAGACTCTGATTCAAAGGGCCCAGGAAGGGGCTGGAGACATCTGCAGATGATGTGGGGTGTGCTCCAGAGGGCTGACAGCTAAGTAAGAAGTCATTAGTGCCCAGCAGGTAGAGAGGTATCTTTATTGAATACAAATGTGATGTAGGAGATGGAAGATTCTCTAAAGAACATACACACACACAATATGACAAGAGTCACCTTTGATATCAGCCAAGCACAGAAAGCACTAGAGCTTTCCATGGCATTAGCCACAAAGGGGTTTGCCTGCTCCTCTTTCTTCGCTTCCCTCCCTTCCTTGATCTCAACCCTAATTTGCATGGATCCCATGCAGCACTGGTTAGAAAGAGGTGAGGAGGCAGTGAATTCCACCATTCTGTCTCCCAGTTCACTTATCCGTTCTTCTGCGTCAGTTATTCTCCTATTGATTCCTTCTAGTGTATTTTTCATTTCAGTTATTGTATTTTTCATTTCTGTTTGTTTGTTCTTTAGTTCTTCTAGGTCCTTGTTAAACATTTCTTGCATCTTCTCGATCCTTGCCTTCTCACTTATATGTGGAATCTAAAACAAACAAACAAAAAAGATACAAGTGAACTTATTTACAAAACAGAAACAGACTCACAGACTTAGAGAATAAACTTATGGTTACCAGAGGGGAAGTGTGGGGGGAGGGATACATTAAGAGTTTGGGAGGGATACATTAAGAGTTTGGGATTGACATGTACACACTGCTATATTTAAAATAGATAACCATCAAGGACCTACTGTAAAAAAAAATAAATCATAAATAACTATGAGGGAGGTAATGTACATGATAAATATAATTAACACTGCTATATGTTATATATAAAAATTGTGTAGAGAGTAAATCCTGAGTTCTTATAATGAGGAACAAATATTTCTTTCCTAATTTCTTTAATTTTGTATCTATATAAGATAATGGAAGGATAACGGATACTAAAATTATTGTGGTAATCATTTCATAATGTATGTTAAGTCAAATTTTTGTGCTGTACACCTTAAACCTATACAGTGCTATATGTCAATTATATCTCAATAAAACTAGGGGAAAAAAAGAAAGAGATGAGGAGGCATGGAAGCAACAGGAGGGATGAAGGAAGAAGCCACCTTCCTTGTTTTCTCTGCAGCCAATGACCCACACTGGGGAAGGGAGAGACTTATCTAACTTAGGTTCATTTATGACATGGGGCTGGACATATTAATTACAGAGATAAGACCATTTTGTGACTACATAACATTGGAAGATTTTTCATTATCTGTGTGTAACCAGAGGAAAACTAGAACCTGCTCCAAATCTAGCTCAATGTTACGGGAAGAAATAGCCTTGAAAATGGGCATGTACAGAAGTAAGTGTGGGGTGGAGGGGTTATTGAGTTGCTTTCTGATTTCATTACAAAAGTCCTAATTTTTCAATGGAAGTTTTAATGTGAAGTTAATCCTCTGTGTGTCTTTCTCATTTTTTCTTTTTTTTTTCTTTTTTCTATATTTTCTATGATAGCTCTGCATTTGCAGTAGAGGCGTGTTCAGCACGGAATCACTGTAACGCATTGGCCATGAATTCCACCAAATTTATCTTAGAAAGAGAATACAGCCTCAGCATATCAGCCTATCTTCTGTCTTTGGAGGGAGTGGATATTTAACAGAAAGTTAAAAATTGATAAATCAAGAAATGTAAATAAACTTTAAGGTGGCCATCCTGAAAGCTAACTGTTAGTGATAGCTGAAGCATTATGTTCCGCATGTTTAGAAATATTACTGTATCTGTACCCTCTCCATTTCTTCAAATTACTGCAACCTTAAATGGTGGTTTTATTGTTGTTTACAGAGAAGTGATTATACTAGAAGTATGAAGATATGTTATTGTAACAAAGTATAAAATAAGTAACAGATGGATATCTATTATAGAACAAGTGTGTCTTTCTTTAAATGTGCTTATAGTAAAAGAAAAAAAAGAAGTTTTAAAAATACATGAGCAAAATATCTCTAAGAAGAATGTTTTTAAAATATTTATCCATTAAACATCAAATGGTCTGTTTTGCTTTACTTCTTAAGAGCATTAAACTTATGATTTTTTTATGTCTCCAGATCACATTCCCTAGTTGAATATATTTCTTGCTATAAGTAACCCTACCAATCATTTTGTTCCACCTGTTTATTTTACAGATTAATAAACAGATGTCCAGAAAAGATAATGCCTTGCCCACAGTTTCCAACTAATAATTGAGAGAGGTAAGTTTTGGCTTTCTCACATTTTTCTACACTAGATATGTTGACTGTACTCTACATTTAAGTGATGCATTAATTTTATGAGTTGCAGATGACTGGCACCACAATAATGCCATTTTTCAGATAATACTCCCTTCTTTATAAAATTTGGTAACTTTCCCCACCCAGACCTTTCAATATTACTGAGCTGTAACAAAGAGTGATGACACCTGCACTCATAAAATAAAGCATCACATGAACAGTGTTGATCTTATTCTCTCAAAGGTTTGAAATAGTTGTATATGTGGTTCAAGGAGGATGGAGAGAGTTCGAAACTGACAATGAGGGACTTGAGAGAGTCCTCACGGGAAAATTCAAAGAGTGTCTGAGGGCTTTGCAAAGCCCATCTCAATATGGTAACAGTAATTTTTGTCATGAGATTAATTTCTACGGTGAAAGGATTTTGCTCAGCTGTGCTGCAACCTCCTACAGGGGGGCAAATGTTGCATAGAGGTAAGAAGGCCAAGCAGCTGAGATCGCATAAGGGTGAGTTTGTAGTAGATTACAAACTGATTACACTCCTCCTGACTCCACACCCTTTGCAATTGAACCCAGCACCCTCTCCCATTAAGATATGGAGTCCATTCCTCTTCCCTTTGAGTCTGGGCTGTCCTTGTGACTTGCTTTGCTCAACAGATGTGGCTGAAGTGGCAATGTGTAGGTTTCACGTCTAGGTGTCAAGGAGACTGGCATGTTTTCTCTCTTTCTCTCTCAGAATCCCTGATTATGTCGTGAGACCAGCCCCAAGCCAGCCCCATAGGGAATGAAGAACCATGAAACAGTCCCAAGTCAGAGCAGCTGTTTCAGTGATGTGTAGAGAGCATAGCCAAGGTCAGGAAAGCCACATGTCTAACTTGTGATTGAGTAGAGATGCATGGCAGGTCCCACTTGGGATGAGACTAAATTACTAACTTGAACAACTGTGAATAAATAAATGGTTGTTGTTTCAACAACACAAAGTTTTGAGTTGTTTTTTACACAGCAGTAGCTACCTGATACAGGGTTCTTGTAGTACTTATCAGGGAAACCAGTTTTTTGGTGAAAGTAAAGTAAGGTTAGAATAAGGATGATACACTTAGTGAATGAATATATACCAATGTTGTTAGAAGGAAAGTGAGATAAGGCATTGAATACAGGAAAGGTTAAAACCAGGGTTTCAGGGGGTAGAGGAGTAGAATAGAACTGTGCTGATAAACCATTGCCCTTGTAATCCATTGTTATATCACTCTTTAAGTCTGTACAAACTTAATTCAAATTTTCAGAAAAACACATTTTCTACTGGTGAACCAATCAGTTGGCTCCTCAGTTGGCTCCTCTTAGGTCAAGAGAGTCTGCTCTGGTCCAACTATGCTCAGCTATGGACATAGTATAGAGCAGCACTGCCCAATACATATGTGATTGCATAAATATTATAGTATAGAGTGTGAACATGACTGCAGGTACCACATATATTGTGCTACTTATATATATAACAGGAAGGTGGGCAGTTCAGAAATGTCCAAGGTATGCCTACTTTAATTACTTAGAGAAAATGAGAATGAGGGGGAAGGATAGCCAGCATGACCGGCTGGCTTGAAGTTTGAAAAAGGAAGGGTTTTGACACAAGGGTAAGAAAATTATGATCTGCAAAGAGCCATGAAGAATTAGGCCAATCCTGACTGCGAATCATCTGAAGACTTGACATCAGTCCCACTGCAAGGTTTTAGTTCAGGAAAAGAGAGAAGGAGCTGTCCAAGCAGATTAAAGTAAAAGGTGTGTTTATAATTCGGCACCATATTAAAGAAGTTTGGTGTTAAAAGGAAGGGAGAAAGTTCATAGTGACTACATTTTATTGAGCATATTGTCTGAACAATGTTGATTTACACTGAGGTATAAGACAATGAATTCAAACTTATTTAGAAGGCATCTCCCACACTTTATAGTAAGAGGCGTTGTTGCATTACACATACTTTGTGTTCAACTGCTGTTTTCTCAACACTTGTGCTTCTGGTAATAATGCAACAGTAGGGATTTGGGAACTTTGTGCATTAGAACATGACAGACGGCTAAAGCCACAGAAGCAGTTTCACAGTCATTTCCTTCTCATGTGCTCTGTGGAAAGAACATCTGTAGAGAGAAGAGAAATCATAGATGACGGTGCTCCTCCTCCTCTCTTGGTAGCGTTCTTTACCGGCCACTTGAAATTTCTGCCTTTGCAACATAATCTAAGGACGTGATATCCTCCATCCACTGTTTTGTTATTTCAAATTATGTAGCAATAAATGTATTTTCTAAAAATATCCATACATTTCAGAACAAAGCTTAGTTTGAGATGCTGCTTAAGCACCTGAAAAGGGCTTCAAATAAAACTTATGAGTGAAGAAAAAGAGATTTGAGGAGTTATCCTTGTAATGGTTATTTATGGCCACTAATGAGAGAGAATGTGGAGATAGATGAACCTCCACCAGAAAGATTAGCATCTGTTCCAATTAGGGAAAGTCAAAGTCAGTATTTCAGGCAGAATGAATACTCAAAAATAAATGGGAAACATTTTCTTTGGGGTAAAGAGACTAGCATATCAAATAATATTGACGTTATAAAGAAAAAGTGCCTGTGGAACTTGTGGTGTTTACCTTTTTAGTAAAGTTATCTATTTTGTTCCTTGATTGGAAATAAGAAGTATTCTTTTCCTGGGTTTTATTCATATATTCCTGTTTTGTGTTTTCACTGCCTCCCTGCTGTCTTCCTCAGAATCCCTTGGCCATGTAGAAATAAGAAAGATAACAGGAGAGGATTTAGTTGCTGGAAAAATTCACCTACTTTCTTTGGAAAAGGAAATCAATAGAATTGTATTTCTAAGAACGAGTCCTATTCATAGCTGCCTTAGAAGGAGGCAGTATTGTTCTGATAAGGAAACTTCCAGCATACAGGACAGTGATATTTGGGACCAGGTGAGAGGATGGGCGGGATAAAATGCAAGAGAAGGGCAAAATCCTCAAAAGTGTGGAGGATCCGTATATGCATGCCAGAGGGGCTGGGCATGGGTGGGCAGGTCTTCCAGGACAGGGTGACTAAAAAGAGTTTGAGTTTGAGCATCTCTCCTTCAGTGTCTCCAGGCTGGGCAGTCTTTGCAGGGTGCCTGTCATCTGCAATTTCTTATTTCTTCCTTACGTAATATTTTTTTTCATTATCGAAAAAAATAGAGAAATAGGAGTTAATTGAGAGAATACCCAACTAGAAGCAAGTATGGAAACTAGTGGCAATAACAAATAGTGCTGGCAATTACACTTACATAAGTATTTAATTTGAGCCAGACCATGGACTGCTCTAAGATACACACACACACACACACACACACACACACACAAACACACACCCCTTATTCAATCCTCATCATACCTATTTAAGTTTATTATGTTTGAAATTTAATTTAACTTTTTAAAATTTTTCAACGGAGGTATAATTGACATTTAACATTAAATTAGTTTCAGATGTACAACATAATGATTCCATATTGGTATACATTGTTAAACAATCACCATAATAACATCTCTCACCTGATATAGTTTAAATCTTTTTTCTTATTTTGATAATAACTTTGAAGATCTACTCTCTTAGCAACTTTCAAGTATGCAATACAGTATGTTTAACATAGTCCCATGTTGTGACATTACAACCCCATGACTTATTTATTTTATAACTAGAAATTTGTACCTTTTGACTTCCTTCACCCATTTCTTTCAACCCTTACTCCTGCCTTTGGCAACCACCAATCTGATCTCTGTATCTATGATCTTCATGTTTTTGTTTTTGCTTTTATTTTATTTTTTTTAGATTCCACGTATAAATGAGAGTATACAATATTTGTCTTTCTCTGTCGGACTTATTTCACTTAGCATAATGCCACTTAGAATAATGCCATCCATGCTTTTGAAAATGGCAAGATTTCATTCCTCTTATATATATATATATATATATATATATATCACATCATCTTTATCCATTTATTCATCAGTAGACACTTAGGTTCATTCCATATCTTGGTAACTCTCATAATAACTTATGGAGAGATTATACTACCTGATATTTTCCCTATTTTGCATAGGAGGGAACTGAGGAAGAGAAAGTTTAAGGTTCCTAAAGTTATACTGCTAATAAACAGGTAGCTGGGACTTGAGAGGCACGCTATGCTTCTAATACATGCAATGCTACTGCATACAGTTCAACATGTTTCTATTAATGACCCTTTGTATTCTTGCATAAAGGTTAAAAGGGGAAAACAAAACTCAAAGTAAAATATAGATGCTGACAATAAGAGATTATAATTTAATTTAGTGGAAGAGATAACTGTATAAATCATATCAGTTATATGATTTCATGATCAGTTATACAGATAACTGTATAAATCATATCATACCATCAGAAATGGTATGGATATATATACTCAGAAGTACATCAGAAGTACATATATATGGATATATATACACAGAAGTACATCAGAATTAATGGCAATGTGGTTTAGCATATGGGATCCAGAGGTGATGCTTAAGCACTGGAATCTGTGTTCTGCCACTTACCATGAACATGATGTTCTGAGACTCAATGTCCTTATTTGTAAAAATAAGGTTAGTATTAAAAACCGCACAAGGCACATTGTGAATGAGCACACTTAGAACAGTGCCTGGCACAGAGTAAGCACTCAATAAATAGTCCTGCAGCTGGTCTTATTACATGTAAAATCAGAGACAATTAAAAATGCATGTTGCATAATTAGGATCTCCACAGGCTGAGAGCAATAGCAAAGACTGGAAAAAGATGATAAAGTTAAAAGAAGTGCAACAAAATCATCGGCAAGTAGGATTGTGTGGAAACAAGACTGCAGAAATACATTAATGCATAGAGATATTGAGACATACGCTGTGAAATGTATTGGGGTTCTGTTGTACTTTTACACTTAGAAAATAAAACTGATTAAAATCAAATGTGATTTTCAAATGAATGCAGGCACAGTCCCACAGTCAAATATAAGGCTGCAAAGGGAGGGATTATGTAACTTGAAGGCTGCTGCTATAGGTCTGCTGTGAGGGCTGAGTTAGGGCTCTAGAAAGAGGCCTAAGAAGAATTATATTTAAGAAAACTGTGAGGTACAGCATCTGTAGGACATGGTGCCCAGAGAGTAGACAAGAAGAAAGAGGAAGGAGAGCTAAACATGATTCCAGACTTACTGCCCTGGGGACCTTGAGAGGCTAGTGTCCAGATTGGAGATTAAGACAACACAGGTTATCACATGATGGATAAAGAGAGGGGAATACAGAGTGGTCATCTGAGGAACTGTGACAGACTCTGTGGAGAAATTCAAAGAGTTGTTTACCCTCTAAGAGGTCGTATAGTATTTGACATAAAGTTCCCCTGAAATAATGACTGTTCTGCTCATCATGGACTTCTGATTATTCTTAGGATAAGCCCTGAATCCTTAAACATGAAGAGGCAAGTCAGGCTCTGTCTCCTCACTGAACTCTTCCCATTCTCCTTTGACCATTTCTATCCAGGCCATAAACTGTTTTACTTAAAAATTCTAATTCTGTGCTTCTTTCCACCTCAAGACTTTTCTCATATACCTCCACCCCATCCTCTTAATAAGATTTCCCTCAAGTTCTTGCTTCATTAATATGTTTTCAAAGAAAGAAAATGTCCCTTGAACTTCTTCATTTGGTCAGTTCTCCCTGTTAAATGTTCTCTTAACAGCTTATAGCAGTTTTAACAGGTTAATTGCTACTCTGTCTTTTCCTGCCATTCTTTTCTGTTTCCCCTTAATAACCATGCATGTGTGTGTATATATATATATATATATATGTATATGTGTATATATATATATATATACATATACATATATATATGGAGAGAGAGATACACACACATGTATATGTGGCTGAGAGCATAGTAAAGGCTTAAAAATAATATATATTTTCTTCAAAAAAATGAATGAATAACTAAATGATTTAGTTAAGTGTCTGTCTGGTTATATTATTTATAATTTTGTTTTCCAGGCATTTAGAGGAATAAGTGTAAAATAAATAGCAAGTTGATTTGGATGTAAAATAAACTTCTATAGTTCAAAGTTAACCATTTTATTACCTCACCAGAGAGCTTCCTTGGTAACTACATATTTCCGACATTCAAATGGACCTCTATTTGAATTTTCTCCAAGATGTTAGGCTGTTTTTCTCATCAGGATAGGTGTTCATTACAATCGCAGTGTGTTTGGAGCAGCGTGGGGAGGAGAGTGACGTTTTTTTTCTGGGATAACAGCTGTGGAAATGAACAGATGCAGTTGATTAGCTGTGCGGTGTTGCTGATTCTAAGTAATTGTTATGAGTATTGAAATGTGGCTGAAATGATACGCTTGGCAATGTCAATTTCTGTAGCATCTTATTCCTATTCATCACATTTGTAATTCTTGTGTTTATTCAGTTCATGGGAATTTTCCTTTTATGACTACTTAGACTTCATTAGTCATCTCTTCTGTTAATGTACCAAGCCGTGGGTGTGTTTGTTAGTAAATGATCATGAAGGAGAAATATGAAAGGAAATAGTCCTCTCAAACTGAAGAGCCAAAAACAAGAGGTTTGAGGCATTCTTTCTCTACGGGGTCTGATATTGAAATGATGTTGACTTATAGAACAAGCGTGTGTAAATTAAGGAATACTCAATCCTCAATCACTTACTGGGGATTGGGGCTTAGTAACTTAGTTGGACATTGTGGCAAATGGAAGCAGGTATTAGGATAAATGCCTATGTGAGCCAGAGAGCTTGGATTGTTAAATTTATTGTGGCCTGTATTGAAAACATTGACCAACCAATGTGCTCATTCCTATCCCTTCAAAACAATGCATCCTGAGGTGTGGGACAAAGTATCAACAATGCCAACTTTGTAGGGAAAGAGAATTGCAATTTTAACCTCAATACGAGGGATAATGACAATCTACTGCCTTTGGAATTTATTGATGTAAATATGGATGTATCTGATGTCAGGGATCCACTGCTAGACCTACTACAAAACGCAAGAGAGGAAGCTATGGGAATATATGATCTACACTTTATATAGTTCCTCAGCCACCCCTCCTCCAGCATTTTAAAATCTACTAAGTACTAGAGATTCTTAGGTCAGGGTAAAGGTAAAATGAAGAGACTTGATGGGCTCTGGATTTTAGAAATTTATAGTTACTTAATTGAGTGACAGAATTTAGCACAGTTAATGAATTGATGTTTGGTTCTTGGATTCATAATTGTGTTTCTGTTTTTGTGTGTCTGTCCCCCAGTCTTTTGCTTCCTATGGTGTGTTTTCTGTTGCTGTTCTATAGAATTTTTAAATGTATATTCATGAAAATTATCAATATTATCACTATTATCAATTACCTACATTAAGGAGAATATTAATGATAATTATCTCCATGTGTAGATTATAGTAGTTCTTTTAAAATTCTATGAGGGAATAAAATTAACCTATCTTGTGCCTTGTGTATGTACATGTGTAAAATATTTTTGAAATATACAGAATTAAGCAAAGTGAAAATTTGCTCTTGATAATGTCAATATAATGAGGAAAAAAAATGGTTGGGTGCTTAAAATGGGAAGTGAGTTAATTGAAAAGCCTGCAAACATCAACCTGAAACTTAAGTCTGAGAAGCTTTTTTCAGTAGAGTATTATTATAATATTGTATATTATGTATATTTATTATTATAGTAAAGTATTATTGTACTCTGGGATAATTATGCCACATGATCCCTGTGATATTGAAATAATATTTACTGATTGTAAGCTCTCAATATGGATTGAGTGTCAAAAAATTCTGAATCTCATCCTGTGGTACCACAGATATTATTATAGCAACTTTAACATATTTGACTAGAGTACATGTTAGACTAAAAGGGACCTATATGTATATGTGTTCACCAAATTTTTCTACTGCTTTATGTATCAATGATTTAGAACAACACAGAAAAATCATGGGAATATAATTCAAGTTGTAGAAAAGACTGTTTCAAAGAATAAGCCAAAAAGATTAAGAAAAGAAGAGCAAAAGTGCAGTTTACCAGAAGAAAATTCAGATTCTACCTCAGTGATCTAATTACATTCCATAAATCATAAGCCAACTTTGGGTATCTGTGAGTAATCTCAGTCTAGGTCTCCATAGAGAACGGTTAAGGAGAGGCTGTCGTCAAGTAGGTGCCGTCAACAGTGATAGCGCAATATCCATTATAAGCTATTCATGTATATAATAAATTATAATATGAAACCAATTTTGAGGAAATGTTAATTTATGACACCAGGATGAAAAATTATTGTTTTGATTGTTTTATTTAGATGTAACCATATACACAAAAATATTTTAGATCTGCTCACAAATGGAGTAATTGAACCATGCCCTGAGCCATGGGTGTATCCCGGATGTACAGACATGGCGAATCAGCTATGGCCATGCTGCCACATAACAAACAATAAACACCCTGCTCTTAATCCCTCCTTCCAAAACCTTACTTTTAGCAGTAACTCCCTCTCTTATCCACAATTCTGAATTGTTTTAAAAAAGACGATATGAAGGTTTGTAAACAGCTTATTTGGAAGTTTAACCTTATTTACAATTAGATGAAGCTATTCATAATATTTATCTTACTTAGTGTGAAGATTCATACCCCTCTCTGCAGAAATATCAATGTCTGATTAAAGCCCTCCTTCCACCAATCCCCAATAGAGGTTTATTATATGTATGATAGTTGAAATATGATTTTTAAATAGATCTGTCCCAAATGTTTCTTATAAACTATTGCACACATGTATTTCTACTCTTTCAGTGATGTTCAAGCACACACACACACACACACACACACACACACACACACACACACACACACTTCCTTCAGATCCTAGATTGCCTTTGAAGTTCCTGTGAGAGCCACACTGTGTCTGTTTAACTGTGTTGGGGAAGAGAGGACATTTGTATCATTTTCTGCTACTCTGGTTAGGACTGACCCTGGGTTCTGAGCTGAATGTGATGGAGAGGAAGGAGAAGGGGCACAGTAGCCAGGTAAACACAGGTGCTGTTCACAGCTCTAGCCCTTTGCCACCTATGTGGCCTCCACTCATTTTAGTTTTATTCATGTTCGATCCCTCATTTTTAAAATACAGTTAATAATACTTAACCTATGAGTTATTTTAAATAAATAATAGAGACATAATGTATATAAAGGCAATGAGACACAGTAAATACTTCATAAGTGGCAATTATTAAAATATAGGATTTTTTGCCTTATTTAGTGAAGAAGCAAATTATGTAGTGTTAATACAAAAGTAAAATCCGTTTTTTATTAAATAATGGAGTGAATATGTCGTGAAAAGTTTTCTGGACTTCAGTAATCGATAGAGGGGATTTCTAGAAATATACTGTTTACTGAAAATGTGTACAATAAATCATTTTGACCTCCACAATAGAATGACTACATAATAATGTGGAATTAGTCCTCAGAACTCTGACATTTGGATATAAATGTCATATGGTAGGAACAATCGGATATACACACATAAGGCAAGATTGGAAACAATTTTCTATCTAAAACATGAGTACTACAGTCTATCAAGAAGTGGCAAGACCATAATTCTCCCTTAATTTTGAATAAATTAAAAGCACATTTGCATATAAATATAATGATGATGGAAAACACTTTAGTATAACTTTCTAAAATGTATTTTTCAACTTGATGCCAATAAAAAATAACTGTAAAAATATGGGAGGACTCAATTCAGTAAATTCATATTCACTTTGAAAATTAATGTGTGCCTTTATAATATAGATCGGGAATCTCCCATTGGTAATAAGCACAACAGATCATACAATATTAGTATTAAATTACTATAATAATTGTTTATTTAAATCTAATGCTAAATCTTTGGAATCACTTTTTTTACCTAAATATTTCTTTGTGATGTCATTATAACAAGTGGATTTAGTTATTGAAACTAAAATGAGAAAAAAGTAATTATGGAAAGTGAAATTGTTTAAATTTCAAATGTACCACAGATAATTAGTAGTTTAGTATAATTCCATCACATAAGTACTCTGCTTTGTAATTCTAGAGTCAGTAAGGGATTAAATTCTCTCAGTAATAGATTCACTTGAAGAAAAATAAAGCCTCCAGAAGTCAGTTTTAATGTCCTCCCATTTGGGGTAGTAATACTACCCATGAAATTATTATGTCAGCAAGAAAATGGCTCGCTTCATTAGTTACAAATATTGCCAGCAGAACAGGGACCTTAATGAAGGCCAAGGTTAATTATGTAGCAGTGATGTCCACTGTGGAGAGTGCTACCACAGTTTTCACTATCATTCTAGCAGGGAAGAAAAAAAATTATCATTCTGTTCAAATTGAAAAGTTATGCCTATAAATTGTTTCACATTAAGACAGTACAATACTTATATGTATCTACTCATTTAGATAATCCATGAGCTTTCTAAGCATGATTACCTAATACCGACGTGTACTGCTCAGGTACTACTATATGATACACTGCTCAATTGTTTACATTTTAGAAACTCAGGTGTTTTTCTAAAATTAATTTTCTGTTGAGTATTTAACTCATTGTCTCCAAAAGATATTTAATGTACAAGTAAGGGTGCTGTAGGATGATACACCCTGGAATAAAGAGCATTGTCCTCTCTCTGACACTGCAGGTCTGGGAAGATGGCTGTGGACTGCAGAGACATGTGACCTCAACGGAACGCCCACTTGCAGGACCTGAAGAGCCTCAGGTCTCGTCTTGATTTGCTCTGCCTCCATCTGCTCTCTCAGTTCTACAGAAATGTATTTTAGCTCCAAATTTAACAAAAAATTGTTTCTACAACATATTCAATTTTAAAATGTGTAGCAACTGAACATATATGGTATTTTATTCATACGAATTATTACATTCAGCTTTTCTTTAGTAGAGTCAAACCAGTTATTTTTGTCACATACTGAGCAGAGTGGAGGAACATCTAAGTGTGGCTGAGGCTCCTATGAAGACCCCAAGACACACAAGTCAAGGTTACACAGGTTTAATGTACTGGGGAGGGAGTTTAGGATCTGACTTCCTGGAATAATCACTGTTACTGTGATTTTTATTATTACTATTTTTAAAATATTTTTTAATATTTATTTATTTAATTTAATTTATTTATTTAATTTATTTTTTGTCTGTGCCGGGTCTTAGTTGCAGCATACGGGGTCTTTGTTGAGGCGTGTGGGGTCTTTCATCACAACACGGGCTCTTCGTTGTGGCACGTGGACTTCTCTCTAGTTGTGGCCTGTGGGCTTAGTTGCCCCATGGCATGTGGGATCTTAGTCCCCCTACCAGGGATCAAACTGTGTCTCCTGTATTGGAAGGCGGATTCTTTACCACTGGACCACCCAGGAAGTTTGACTCTCTTGGTAATGTGATCTGTCTTCCAAATCATTAATGAGACCATTTTAGTAAACGTTGGCTACAACATGGCTAGGGAGAGCAGTTTTCCAGGCTGAAATATGTTTTTTTGCTGACTATTACCCAATCCACCCCTTTCCTCTGCAGCACTCCACATCCAGAGCCTTAGTAGGGGTGTGTATGTGTGATGAAATTAAACTTCAAATGGCCAGAATAACAGATTGTGGTGGACACTGCTGTCTCCCCTTGCCTTTTAGAAATAGAACATTCCTGGTGTGTCCACCCTGACCACTTGTAGCTGGGTCCATGGCAGCCAAGCTAGATACTAAATTCCACAACATTTCTGGTAACTAATGGTAAGCATGTAAATACATTAGAGAAGATGGGATGTGAGTTGAAACAGTCTGGTCAATTCCTTTGAGGGAGATCAAGATATACCACACCAAAATATGCCACTTTGGCATAAGGTTTATTATAAGTTGAAGGCAATTAAGAATCAACAGATAAAGGAAAGATTTCTCTTTCCTCCTCTTATCTGCCCAAAATCAGGGCATAAATTTCCCTTTGAGAAGTTAACATTCATTTCCCCAATCTCCTGTACCAGGATGAGGAAACAACACTTATCACAAGAGATGAAGAGCTATATAAATAAACCTTACTGAAATAACCCTTACTTATCATTCCTTGAAGCACAAAAGTCCCATTTTTGTTGAAGAGAACATAAGCTGTCAAGTCTCACCACTTCTTTGAGTTTCACTTCTTTCCTGTGAACTCCCGTGCATATAAAAATATTAATAACTTTGTACTCCTTTCCTCCATCTTTTTTTTTGTTAGTTTAATTCAACACAGACTCTGAACCTAAGAGGTTAGAGGAAATGTTCCTCCCTGACACCTCAAAGATAATTTTAACCCTAAGATTTTTCTTCACTTTTCTCCACTGACTGGGAAATGAACACAACTATTGTTTCCGCCCTGAACCCATAGCTTTAAGCCACACACTAAGAATGGCAAAACACACCTGCCATTCTGGACTCTGAGTGACACAAGTAAATAAAGTTCTTTACTCAATGTAGAAGTTAGGAGACAAAAATAAAATCCCATCTTATATAAGCCACTGTACTTTATGGTGTCTTCTATATCAGCTTGATTTCTACTCTGATAACACAGTGGTTTATCAGGCCAGCTAGTTCAATACAGTTTTGGTCCTTCTTCCCTATTCCCAAATTTCCTCTGAAGAAATAGACCTAAGCCATAAGTTACCAGTAGTTCTTCATTTTTCCCTTTTTCCTCATTTATGAGAGATGCCTCTCATAAAGGGAGACTACTCGGGTCCCCACAGTATGTCCTGTACTCTCTGGATTCTGAACTCTGAGGCATTCCCACTGACTGTCCAGATTCCAGCTGCTGTCACATCAGCTCTCTTCCCACTGGCATTTCTCCTCTGTTTATGGTACACTGGAATATTTTCTTACATATGAGCCCAGCTATATATTTTGTTTTCTCTTTTTATGTTTAATCTATTAGTGCTACATGTTTGGAGAAAATGGAATGCATCAAAGGATAAAATTATTGCAGTATTCTATATTAAAATTATTTAGATATCGTCTTTGAAATAATTAGAAAAGGTGTGATGGTAACAAAGTTTTATATATCCTTATATTATTCATTTCTTTGTGGATAAAATGATTGAAATATCTATTTTAAACACTGTCAAAGAAGGGTTTCCTAACTTAGCTTTGTTTTTAAAATAATACATAAGTGGTTAAGAACCTAGGGAGACAGGTTAGTGTTTATCTACAGGGCAGCTTTGGGGTTTTTAGAAAATCGGGGTTTCTATAGGTCACATCTCTGGCTTGTGAAATTCATTCACCTTCCTTCCATTTTCTATATTGAACGTGCATTACTTTCCAAAGAAAACTGGTTTTCTTTTTGTTTGTTTATTTGTTTATTTAAAAGAAACCTTTGGAAGATACTTTATAAGTATTCTTAAATTTTCCTCTAAGATTATCCGAAAAAAACTGGCTGGGGATGATAAAGATAAAATAGTTATTAACTGAAGTGTCACAATTTTCCTGCATATGATTTACTCCTCTTGGAAGAAGAAATACAGATGTCATAACAAGTTTAGATTAGATATTATTTTTTAATTAACAAACCAGACCAGAGGGAAGGCTTGATTTTTTAATAGTAAAAGCAATATGTCTTTGCAAGTCAGATGATCTGGAAGTGGCGTAATGACTAGCTGGCCTCTCTCCATGGTATCTGGCTCTTAGGAGAAAGGAAACTAGTGGGAGATGACTTACTGCCCTGGAAACAATCTTTTCAACAAGAATGGACCTGAAGAAAGATCAGGAGGGGTATGTGTCAGGACAAGTGATAGAGGATGGGCACCAGACCATGATTGGTGGCTACAGTGAGAGGCATTGTATTTTCCCAGTTTTTACATTACCATGTAGCCCAATCCTATTTTTTTGTTTGATTGTTTTGTTTTGTTTTTCTTAAAAGAAGAAAGGAGACCTTAAGTATTAACCAATGTCCATACAGAATCATCAACACCTCACTCTCCATCAGTCATACTCATGACAAGGGAAAAGGGAAATTGTTCAGATAAAGTAATAGTAACTAACAGATAATTGTGTAAAATAACCTGGATTAGTCAATTAAATTTCTGTTCACTTTTGTTCTAGATTACAGTATGAAAATTGTTCAGTTTGGTTCAAAGATATGTTGGTAGGAAGAATTAAAAGACATTAAAAATTTGCTGGAAATTATTCCAGCTGGTATAGATGCTCATTCCAGTTATCAGACAAATCCATCTCCAAAGGCCTTGGTGTCCTTTAACAGTATCATTTGGTATTTTTGAAGGTGTTCTCTTACTGCCAAATAAATGATCCCAGACCCTTTGAGCCTAGTACTTTTTTTTAGTTTCTTTTTTTCTTTCTTTCATTCACAAGCAGCTTGCTTTGAAGAAGACAATTTATAATTACAGCAACAAAAGTTATATAATGTTGTTGAAATTATGGTAGTAATTTTATTCAGTAATTACCTTTGTGTAATTTACTATTATAATGCAAAATCAATTTTCATAACATGTTTTGGGAAAATATTTTGGAACACACAAGTACATTGTTGCTTTAAGTATGGTAGAGGATTCCATCCATGTTTGTAGAGAGTCAAGCAATATGTAAAAATCCTGTTTTCTAATTTTTGCAGTAAATAAAATCTATGCTGACAGAGTCTTCTTTTAAGGAAGAAAATGCCTCCATTCTCCCAGGGCAACATCTTGGTGTTATCTTCTTCTGCAAACATTTCTTTTGGAGAGCATAAAAATGTTTAAGACATAAAAAACTTTTTTGAATACACATCATGATTATCTCAGAAGACCTGGTTTTGTATTAAATGCAGTAATATTGTTGTCTTAAAAACTTAATGTACTTCCATAATTGTGTAAATTAAACTTAGGGCATAATTAAGTACTGGAAGGTCCTCATTCCTTATCTTAAAAATTAGTTTTAATGTTACAATTTAATTATATATAAAATGCATTCCCCTAGACCTCAATGTAAGTTTGCAACTTGGAGAACGCTCAGTTACTCTTGATTCTCACTTTTTGGAGCTGACATTCTGACATATTACCTAAGTGTCTGGGCTGGTTTAGAGGTTACCTACCCCTGACACTGGATACTCTACAGCAGGGCAGTTTTCAACTTTACCAGGTAGTTCTTGGCAGGAAATTATTTTTGACTTTTCAGGAATTACAATTTCTATTGTTTTTTAAATTGTATTATTATTGTGGGATGTGTTCCGTTCCATGACAATGTTACTTGCTCCCAGAAGATATATGTCTCATGCTGTTCCATCCAAATACATATTTCATATTTGTTGTTAGAAATCCTTCCTCATAGCCATTTCTAACTAAATGAACCAACCTAACCAAAGGCAATTTAGAACATCAGTAGTCATTACGGGAAACTCTTGAAATCCTCCAACTTACTTTTCTTAAAACTGAACTGGACAATCATGGCTCTAAAATTTCTAAAACTGAATGGAACACCTATTTTGATTGTTATTTTGAGGCTTCCAAATATTATCAGGAGCCTAATATTGCCTCGCTGCCAAATAAGATTTTAAGATAAACTGAGGCCAAGAAATGATTAAAGAAAGAAAAGGGGCATCTGAAGCCTCAGGCTCCTCTTCCCTGTCTGCTTGTCTCAGGCTCCTCCTCTGTTGCCATCTTCCTCCTTCCCCTTTATACCTCCCCCCCATACCCTTAGTTTTCCCATACTAATTCCCTCACTGAACTTCCCTTTTTCCTCTAAAATTCTCCACCCCCTTTTCCTCTGAAACTGTTAGAACCTGTCCCTTTAAAAGTCAGCCTTCTGAGGATCCAGAGGCTAAACCTTTAACTTCTTATATTCCCTGGACTAAGGGTAAACTGTGAGCCATAGTAAAGATTTTCCCAAAGTAACTAAAGAGCCTCACAGATTTTCTGAGGAATTTAGTATAGTCACTCAAACTTATCACCTGATTTCTCTGACTTATATCAGCTGGTTCATATGTTTATAGGCAAAGACCAGGCCCAGCACAAGATGAAAACCACTCATTGGGAAAATCCTGAAAGGTCTCTAGAATTATAACCAGGAGACCAGCCCATTAACTTATATGATCAGCCTCAGGCCATGTCTAGGTGACTTCAACAAGCAATTCCTAGGGCTTTTCCAAAAGCTGTTGATTGGAACAAAATTCAGTCTTATGCACAAAAATCTGATGAAACTGTTCATGAATATTATAATTGATTTCATGTTATTATTATTTTTTTAATCTGGTGTTCCGTCAGATGTTGATTCTGCCTGAATAGCTTTTAACTCTCTCTTTATTAATGGGCTAAACCAGGATCTTTTCACTCTAGTAAAAATGATGAGGATGGAAAGGGAAACCATGTAATCTCCAGCCTTCGTTAATCTGGCAAACCAATTCTCACACTCCAGATGAGTCACCTCGAAGGAAGATCACCAAAGTTCTTAATTTTCAACTCCAGCAAACAAAGGCTCATAAACAAAACTAAAAACCTTTTAGTTTCTGCTATTAGTGCAAAGAGCCAGGACATTGGAAAAGAGATTGTTACAAATCTAAGCTGTTCAGGGACCTGCAGCCTTCTAACCAGCTTTTCCAAGTCTTCCCAATTCTCAAAGATGGGGCTCCAAAGAATTATGGCAGCTCTTTCCAATCCTCCCTCTTATTTGGCTTAGAGAAACATTTCTCCAGATGAGGGTTGAGTCTTTTCCAGTCCTAATTGACACCAGAGCCACACTCTCAGTGCTCAACCCCACTACTATAAAGCAACCCCTGTGTTAGAGGACTAAAACAGCTCTAGGGTAGTGGGGAATCTCCAGTGAACCTCAAGAGGTTTCTGTCTCTGAACCCATTGCCTTTTGTTTAGACCTTTTGAGAGATACCTACCATTTTCTCCTTAGTTTCTCAGCCCCTATACATTCATTAGGCTGAAACTTCTTAGAGAAATATCATGCTGGGATTTCTTTCTCCCAAAAGGGAGAAATAATTCTAGAATTTGACAATAGTCATCAAAATAGTCCACCAGCTGAATTAAATGATACTACCACATCTTTCATTTGCTCCATCTGATGGTACTAGAGCAGATTCTGGAAGCACTAATCATTTGAATCAGCTACCACCCTCCTTATGGGCAAAATCTCCAACTAATGTTGGCAAACTTCACAGTGCATCTCCCATCAAGATTCAAATAGACCCCTCAAATCCTCTCCCCAGAATTAATCAGTACCCTGTAAACAAAGAAGCCCTTCTGGGCAGAAAGCCCCTGATACAAGATTACAAGGCTCAAGGCCTCATTTTCCCTTGTACTAATCCCTCCTATTTTCCTGGAGAGAACACCTAAGAGCTGAGGGTAGAAGTTTTGTTGTTTAACCCAAGTTTGTGTACCCAATGCACAGTGAGGCCAACAAACTAAAACACTGGAGTTTGGTTCAGAGAAAGGTTTATTAGTCAAGGATATGCAAACCTGCAAGATGGGATACCTAGACTCTTTTCAAACCCATCTTGCAGACTGGCTAGGGAGCAAGGATTTTAAAGACAAAAATGGTAAAGAGGAGGAGGTCTTTGTGATTTCAGTTTCCTGATAAGACATCAGTTGCAGACTTCCTGGCATTGTCTTGTGACTTGATGTGTCATTGGTGCTTGTGACTGATCTATGTGTTTCTACAAAGCAACTAGTAAATCATGGTCTTGTGATCCCTTAACTTCTTTCTAGGATAGAGCAAGAGCAATGGTCAAGGCACATTATTCTTTACTTAGAGTCTATATGATGTGTTAAGAATTCAAGCCCTTGCTGTTTACTTTAAGACCATTTGAGGCTGCTGTTCCTTTGTTTCTGCATTCCCTCACTTCCCTAATTAGTAACTGTTTGAATCTGCCCTTTTGAAATTGGGGAAGGACTGCAAACAAGAAAGAGGGGACATAGAAAGGCTTTTGTACAGGAGAGGTCCCCACAGGGTGCTATTCTCTTTCAGCTTGTCCAGGACCTCTGAGCAATAAACAACTTTTATTTCTCGAAATCCTGTTGTACCTAACCCTCATGTGCTTACTAGCATCCATTCCCACCAGAAATAAATCCTTTACTGTAATTGATTTATGCAGTGCATTCTTTAGTATTCCACTGATGAACTAGCCAATACCTTTGTACCTTCATTTGGAAAAAAACAACAATTCATCTTGACACTAACACCTCAGGGTTATACTAAGAGTCCTTTTTTCTCACAAATGCTGAAGGTTGGTCTAGATGATCTTCCTCTTCACAGGAAGAGAGCATCCACTTGCTAAAGCTTTTAGCCTTAAAGGAACATAAGGTCATCAAAGAAAAATTGCAGTGTGCCCAAACCCAGGTTTGATATTTAGGGTATTTGATATCAGAACAGGGGCTACACTTAGATCCAGATAGACTTCATGCTTTCCTAAGTTTCCACAAGCCCAAAACTAAGCACCAACTGAGAGGTTTTCCAATATCAAAATTGGATTCCAAATTTCTCTCTTGTAGCCAAATTTCTGTATATTTTACTCAACAATAAGAATCCGACCCAATTTTATGGGAAGAACTGGCAACAGAACCTTCAATGCCTTAAGGGATAACTTGATGAACCTAACTGCCCCTGGACATCCCAATGACTGGATTCCCTTTTTCCTATTTGTATATGAAAAGAAATGAACTGCCCTTGGGGTACTCACCCAAATCACAAGGACCACCGTTGACCATGGGTATAATAGCCAGCAACTGGACCCTGTGGCATGAGGATACCCCCTTGCTTTAGAGCCATTATGGCCACTGCCCTTTTCGTTAAGGTCACCAGGAAAATCATTGTTGGGGACCCCCTTTAATGATTTTTGTACCTTATGCAGTAGAAGTTCCCCTGAATTGTCATTACTCTCAACATTTCTCAGCCAGCTGCCTCACTCCTATGAAATCTTTATGTTAACAACCCCTCCCATAACTCTTTTTTTTTTTTTTTTTTTTTTTTTTGCGGTACGCGGACCTCTCACTGTTGTGGCGTCTCCCGTTGCGGAGCACAGGCTCCGGACGCGCAGGCTCAGTGGCCATGGCTCACGGGCCCAGCCGCTCCGCGGCACGTGGGATCTTCCCGGACCGGGGCACGAACCCGTGTCCCCTGCATCGGCAGGCGGACTCTCAACCACTGCGCCACGAGGGAAGCCCGGGACACAATTTTTAATACCTTAGCAACTTGAGTTATTGCAGCTCCAAAGGACGTTATTCACCAGGGTTAATATCCTGCATTGGAAAAATCATACTCACGGTGAATAAAAGTTGCAGAGATTTTACAGTCACTTTTGTGAAATTAAATTAAAAAGTAGGTTTTCTATTACGTTTTGTGACATTCAGGCTGTAAAGATCTTATCAAGAATTAAATTAGGCTAACTTTCTCCATTTGTTTCCCCCCTTAGGAAACACCCAAGGAAGTAGTTCTTTCATTTAGTGGTTGGGATAAAAATATTTTAATTCTGGGGTTTAAGGGGTGATAAAACTGACCCTGCATGTTACAGTCCAATCAACTTCATTCATGTTGCAGTTAAATCGCACATGAGAATTTTATTGCAGTAGTTGGAACTGAGGAAAAATATTTAAAAGGACAGACCTAATATGCTAATAGTAGTTAGGCGATTTCCCAAAGCAATTTTTCTTACTGAAAATTGATCTTGCCTTCACCCATATTTCAGTATATTTATCCAAATCTAAACAACAAGAAAAATGTAATTTATCTATCTACTACAGGCAGTTCTCTGTTTTGTTGGGGTCCCTGCATGAGCTACATTACAATGACCTCTGTTTGCTCTATTATCTGCTTCTGGTCTCAGGACAAGATATTAAGAATTCACAGCTTTACTGAACAGCAAAATATTACTTGACAGAGAAATCCAGGACATTCTGCTTCATTTACTTTATGTGTACCTAATTTTCTTAGACAAAAGTATTTACATAACACACACACATACATAATACACATTTGTCTCTGGACGCATGTCTATGAGCATATACAGCTAACACTTAAGAGTGACTACAATGTGTCCAACACTGTTTTAATCACTTTGCATGTGTCCATTCCTTTAACCTTCAGAAAAGTAGCCACTATGAGAATAAACCCAACCATATAGAAATAGTATGTGAATGTATGAGACCATGAACACAGGTCATAGAGATCTTACTCTGGAATGCATGTAAGTCACCTGGAGATCTTATAAAGGTTCAGGATCTAGTGCTCACCTAGGGAGTCATAATCTCCAAGGGGGAGATTATGGGGCTTCAGCAATCATGTCTTTAATGATTTCCCAGGTAATACTACTGCTCACCAAAATTTATGATCCACTATCTTATACAGGCATTGTCTTGTTTATTTTATTTTATTTTCTCAGTAAAGGTTCTAAAAAATGAGAAAGAGTTTTTATGTTATATTCCGCTCTTAAAAATGTCACATTCTGTGGTTCCATTTTGATCTGACAGTTTGCACTGGTTCTCAGATTTCTTCTGCACACAATAATCACGTTGTAAAGATTTACTACTCAACACAATAGAAAGCTGCTATTATTGATGATATACTCCCAGTACTGAGTAACTCTCTCTTTGACCTTTGTAGATTTGTAATTGCATCCCCTTATAAAGATATCCATTCCCTTTTATGATATTGTTCTGCATTGCATTGTACTTTCAATTTTAGGTCCACATTTCTTTCTTTTACTGTATGGTCACAAAGGCCAGTTCACACACTCCCCCGTCCCAGATGGGACCCTTGCCCTCATCATGTGATCATGTGGCCAGGTTCTTCCTGGTAGTACTTTTTTCATGTCACTCTGAGAACTCTGCTGCTTCATCTGCTGGTCTGTAATTGCTCTGCCCTGCCTAACGTCATGGCCCTCACAGAGACTGGTCTATCTTTTTTCTGAAGAGATACCCAGGTTTACATGTGTACAAGTTTTGTTTTGTATTATTTTTTTCCTGTCAGGCTAGATCTTAGAAAAAAAATATGTTTTTGTTACATAGAGTGCCCAGTTCCCTTCTCCCAGCTGATCCACACTTCCAGCTGAGTTCTGACACTCTGGATGAAAACATCTGATCTAAGTGATGCTCTGTCTCACACATCCCAAGGATCCCCTAACTTTCTCTTCTCAGCATGACAGAAGGGTGTTTTATTTGCTTTTTTCAGATTTGAGAGAGAAAGAACAGCTTCCAGGCAGATTCATCCCTAGGAAATACAAACAAACGTTTTCCCTATGATCTTCTTAGTTTTATTTTCAAATTTATTTTTACAGACAGCATCATCGAAACTGACTTTAACTGTGAGTGGCACCAAAAGAAGCATTTAGTACATTTTTATTACTAGGTATAGATTTTTAGAAGCAAAGGTTGTAAAATATCAAAAATATCAAAATATCAATTGGATCACAGGTCCAATTCTTCTTTCCCCAGATGCTGTAATGTCAATTGGAGCTGAATGCACATACATCTATTAGCTGTAATATGTGAATCTGGAGAAGCTATCTCAAGGTCATTAAAGGTCATGGTCATCCATAAAAGGAAGCCATATATATCATGTTACTGGAGACAAACCTAAATGGACAGTGAGTTTATTTTATAGCATATCACAAAATGGTAGAACTGGGAGGGACATTTAAGATAATCTATTCCAACACCTTTATTTTAAAGATGAGGAAATGAAAGTCCAGAGAAATTATATTACTTGCTCAAGGTTACAGAACTAGTTAATTACCATTTTTCATAAGTGTGATAAATCTATATTTTGAACTAGCATTAATTTTACCACAGGTAGAATGTATGGAAAAGCAGATTATAATCTACAAAGTAGACAGTATAGGGGGATGTAGAAAAATGAAAATCACTGCTACAGAACATTGCAGATATTTTCAAACTTGTCATTTAATAGTGCAAGATATGTCTTTTTTTTAGAGTTTTTATTTTTATCAAAGTTATGCATAAACATTGGTTGAAGACACAAGTAGTTTTATAAGGCTTATGTCTTTAAAAAGGCCGCGTCTGTTCCTGATTTCCAGTTTCCCTCTCACTAGAGGGATCTGCTTTCTTTACCTTTGCAGCTTCTTTTGGTGTTTCCTTCATGTCTCTAACAAATATGTTTGTTTATATTTCTTGATTTTTTATTTTTTTAATTTTATTGAAGTATAGTTGATTTACAATGTTGTGTTAATTTCTGCTGTACAGCAGAGTGATTCGGATACATATATATATATATATATATATATATATATATATATACATTCTTTTTTGTATTCTTTCCATTATGGTTTATCACAGGATATTGAATATAGTTCCCTGTGCTATACAGTAGGTCCTTGTTGTTTATCCATCCTATTTATAATACTTTGCATCTGCTAATCCCAAACTCCCAATCCTTCCTCCCCACCTCACCCTCACAGCTGGCAACCACAAGACTGTTCTCTATGTCTGTGAGTCTGTTTCATAGATATGTTCGTTAGTGCAGTAATTTTGATTCCACATATAAGTGATATATGTGGTATTTGTCTTTCTCTTTCTGACTTACTTCACTTAGTATAATAATCTCTCGGTCCATCCATGTTGCTGTTAATGGCATTATTTCATCCTTTTTTATGGCTGAGTAATATTCCATTATAAATATATACCACATCTTCTTTATCCATTCATCTGTTGATGGACATTTAGGTTGCTTCCATGTCTTGGCTATTGTAAATAGTGCTGCTATGAACATAGGGGTGCATGTATCTTTTTGAATTATAGTTTTGTCTGGGTATATGCCCAGGGGTGGGATTGCTGGATCATATGGCAACTCTATTTTTAGTTTTTTTGAGGAACCTCCATACTGTTTTCCATACTGGCCGCACCAATTTACATTCCCACTGACAGTGTAGGAGGGTTCCCTTTTCTCCACACCCTCCCCAGCATTTGTTATTTGTAGATTTTTTTAATTATGGCCATTCTGACTGGTGTGAGGTGACACCCCATTTTAGTTTTGGTTTGCATTTTTCTAATAATTAGTGATGTTGAGCAGCTTTCCATGTGCCTCTTGGCCATCTGTATGTCTTCTTTGGAGGAATGTCTATTTAGGACTTCTGCCCATTTTTTTATTGGGTTATTTGTTTTTTTTCAATATTGAGCTGCATGAGCTGTTTATATATTTTGGAGATTAATCCTTTGCCTTGTTGATTCGTTTGCAAATATTTTCTCTTGTTATGAGGGTTGTCTTTTCGTCTTGTTTATAGTTTCCTTCATTGTGCAAAAGCTTTTAAGTTTCATTAGTTTCTAAGTCAGTGCCTACAGAACATCTGAACGGACAATGAATGTTCCCTCAACGAAGACAGGTCTAGCTTTAGCAGCTGTAGACTTTATGGTCACATACACATGGGGGTTGGGCCAGGCCAGAGTCTGAGCTGCCCGCATAGCACCCACAGCAGGTCCAGATCCGTAATTACTGCAATTCTTGGAACCTGACTTCAGTGGCTCTACGCTGGTGACCTGGTGAAAACAATACCTGAGAGGCTCCAGGATCAATTGCTGGCTTACCCACAGTTAAGGTGGGGCTGAGAGCAGTGCCAACAACATAATTCTGAATCCTGAAAGTAGAAAATCCCTAGGAATTCACACACACACACACACACACACACACACACACACACACACAGCTATTAGAGCTTATAAATGAGTTTGGCAAAGTCTCAGAAAACAATAATACCATACAAATATCAATTGTATTGTATATACTAGCAATGAACAAACAGAAAATAATATTAAGAAAACAAATCATTTAAAATAATATCAAAAAGGACAAAATATATAGGAATATTTTTTTAAAAAATAAGTGCAAGACTTGTACTATAAAAAAGACAAACATTGCTCAGAGAAATCAAAGATCTGAATAATTGGAGAGATATGACATATGTGTGTGTTGAAATTAACCAAAGATCAATGTAATCATAATTTAAAAAAAGAAATCCCAATGTCCTACTGGAAACTGTATTCAATATCCTGTGATAAACCATAATGGAAAAGAATATAAAATATCTGTATCTATATCTATATCTATGTCTATATATATCTGAATCACTTTCCTATACCAACTACACTTCAATAAAAAAAATCTCAATGGCCCTTTTTTTTTGCTAGAAATTGACAATCATCCTAAAATATATTTGAAATGCAAAGGTCCTAGAATAGCCAAAACAATTTTGAAAATGAAGAATAAAGTTGGGGACTTTTAAACTATCCAATTCAAAATTTACTCTAAAGCACTGTAATTAAGACAGTGTGGTATTGATGCAAGGATAGGCATAGACAGAGATTAATAAGACAAAATTGAGAGTCCATAAATAAATTATTATTATAAATAAATTATTATTATTATTATGGTCAATTGAATTTTAACAAAAGTGTGAAGAAAATCCTACAGGGAAGGGATAGTCTTTGCAAAAATGATACTGAGACAATTGGAAACATGGGGGAAAAAAAGTATCTTAGATCATTACCTCACACTATGCACAAAGATCAGCTTAAATAGAACACAGACCTAAATGTAAAAGCTAAAATTTAAAAAATAACCTGTGGAAAAAGCATAGGAGAAAATTTTGGTGTTCTTGAGTCAGGCAAAGTTTTCTTCACTATGACAACAAAAGTACAGATGTAAAAAAACAAATCAATAAATTTGACTTCATTAAAAAGAATTTTTGTGCTCCAAACATAACATTAAAAGAATAAATTAAAAGAAAAATTGTGAGAAAGTATTTGCATATTATATACATAATTAATGACCATGTCATGGTCACGTAAAAAACTCTACAACTCAATTATAAGACAAATAACTCTATTATCATATGAGCAAATATTTGAGTAGACATTTCACTAAAGAACACATATAAATGGCTAAAACAATATGAAAAAATAAGCTCAACACCATTAGTTATTACAGAAAAGCAAATTAAAACCACAATAAGATACCACTACACACACACATACACACATACACACACACACACACACACACTATATTGGATGAAATTAAAATGATAGATAATAATGAGTATTGGTGAGGATGTGGAGAAAATGGAAAACTGATATATTGCTGGTGGGAATGTAAAATTGTACAGACACTTTAGCAAGGAGTTCAGTTTCTTATAAACTTAAACATAAATTTATCATATTACTTAGCTATATTATTCTAAGAATTTTCCAAAGAGAAAAGAAAACATATGTCCACACAAAAATATATACATAAATCAAATGTTTATAGCAGCATTATTTATAATATCCATAAAACTGGAGATAATTCAAATGCCCATCAACTGGTGAGTTGATAAACAAATGTGAGATATCCATACAATGGAATGCTCTTTAGCACTGGAAAGTAAGGAAGTACTCATACATGCTACAACATAGGTAAACCTCAAGTCATTTTAAGAGAAGGAAATCAGAGACTGTATATTTTATTATTCCATTTATATAAAGTATGTCAAAAAGGTGAATTCATAGAAGTAGAACATTTATTAATCCAGACTTGGGTGAGTATGGGCATTAACTGAAAATGAGTAAAAGAAACTTTAGGGGATGATGGAACTGTTCCAAAACTGGATTTTAGTGATGGTTGCACAACTCTATGGAATTTACTACAATGTCATTGAATGATACATTCATAATGGGTGAATTTTATGGTACATGATTTATGCCTCAATACAGTGGCTTTAAAAATGTAAAAGAGTTAAAAAGTTTAAATGTCAAGGGTATAGACTAGGAGAAAAAATAATTGCCACATAAATAACCAAAGAAAATCTTCTATTCAATATATTGTATTCTATATACAAAAAGCTATAAATCAGTATAAAAGAAGTACCATATAAAAGTGTACAAAAAACTCAAACACATACTTTACAAAAGATGGTATCTAATTGTCCAATAATATACAAACATATCCTCCTTCTCACTATTGATCAGAGAAATTAAAATTAAAGCCACATTAAGATGCCATTACATTTACACCATTGTGGCTAAAATTTTAAAATCTAAATAAATATTACTTTTGACGATATCAAACACTTAGAACGTTCATACACCTTTGGTAGGAATGTGAACTGATATTTGCATTTTTGGAGACTTCTAGGTCATCTAATGTGACACATACTTCCATGATGTATTCCAGGAGACATACACAAGGATTTTCTGAGCAGCATTAGCCAAAAACTGGATGCAAATCAGATTTTCAGCAACACTGTAATAGATAACTCAGTCAAGGTATACATATTCAACAGATTGCCCTCTAGGAATAAACACAAATAATTTATAGGCATATGCAGTAGCAAGGTCAAATCACAGAAACATAATGTTGAGTCAATGAAAGTATGTAAAAAATACATGTTTTATGATTCTACTTCAAAAGTTCAAGAAACTACACTCTAGGGTTCAAGAATACAAGTTTATGTAGTAAAATTATATGGTGGATGATTAATAAAACGTAGAATATTTAAGGGATGAGAGGAATACTGATCATCAAAGGTATGAGAGGTCTTCTGACAAGTGGCAGTGTTTTAATTTTGTCCTGGGTGGTCACATTGGTGTTAACTTGTTTTGAGAAATCATTAAGTTACCTTGATTTTTTGTGACCTTATTATTGTCTGTATATGTGGTATTTCACAATGTTAAAAAAAGAATACGAGCTTCCCTGGTGGTGCAGTGGTTAAGAATCAGCCTGCCAATGCAGGGAACACAGGTTCGAGCCCTGATCCAGGAAGATTCCACATGCAGCTAAGCCCATGTGCCACAACTACTGAAGCCTGCGTGCCTAGAGCCCATGCTCCACAACAAAAGAAGCCACCGCGATGAGAAGCCCGTGCACCGCAAGGAAGAGTAGCCCCCGCTCGCCGGAACTAGAGAAAGCCTGAACGCAGCAATGAAGACCCAACACAGCCAAAAATAAATAAATATTTTTTTAAAAAAAAGAATAAAACAGGGAAGTTTGGGTAATATAATACTTATGCTGAAGTAGATTTTTTTGCAGAAAACAAATAATTTATTTCAGAAAAGCAAATAATTATTTCTGGCCAGAGTGGCATCTGAATACTTTCTAGAAAATTGTAATCATACTCATAACTTATTAAGCTCTCTCAAAAGATTCCTTGGTTCCAATATTCCTTTGTAAAAAATAGATTATGCAAAAAGAAAAATAAACTTACTTAGGTAATCATCCCCATGACACATTAATTTATGCTCCATATCTTTTACATGCTGTGATATTCCTATTGGTGGAAGGATGAAGGATTAGTTACAAGAAAACAAAGCTACACTACTGCTTATATTTATTATGTTTCAGTTTGAGTTTTATGTCAAGATATTACCAATCAATATATGCTAACAAGGCTAATAAATTGAAATTTACCTTATTGTTTTACCATTTTGTCCCCAAGTTTTTTTCATTTCTGTACAAGGCTGGTATCTCCAGTGAATATAAAGTAGTTCCTGACTACTCATTCTAGCGGAGTCCACTTCTTGTCTGTCGGATAATTTACCAATATTTAGAATTATTCATGCATGTATGTGTTTATTTTATAATTTCCTTCCCTGCAAGACTCCAAGCTTCAAAAAAGACTTTGTGCATAGGTCACACCTGTGTGCCAGGCACAGTGACAGTGCCTAAGAATATATGTTATTAGTAATTTAATGTCAGTAGGCCTTCTCTGTCCATGCCTGGATAAAAATAGTCAAAATCAAATAGATACTTGTTGAAAGTTTGTCTACTCAGCATTGAATTTAGCAACAAAGAACTACATCCCAACAGTCTTACATTGCTTGAGACTCTTACAAAACACTTTTCTCTGAGTTTGTGTCAAGTATGACCTTTAACAAGAAAGTCGCTAAACCACTGGTGTGTAGTGCATAGGACTGCAAGTCTCTGGGAATTTATTCAGCCATTTTAACAGCTTTTATCTCAGTACCATAACCAGTTAGCTATGTTTTATTAGTTCACATAAAATGCCAAGTTTTTGAAGAAGGAATACATACAAAACAAAAAGAAGGAGACATTTTATCATCAGTATATCCACATTTCATGTGTGTAATGTTGACTGTGAATAAGAAATCATAAATTGTATACCAGCAGAATAATTAATTATTTTGACTGCTCAAACACTCCTGCACCACAAAAACATACAGATGTTAGAATAAAATAAATAGAATTTTTTTTCAAAAATAAATAGGCTTTAATATCACAAACAAAAAGAAACCTGTATGTAGGGTTCTGGAAAAAAATGTCCTGCTTAGTAATTTTCTTGAGAATTTAATTAATGTATCTGGCAACCCAGTAAAATTGGCAATTTAGAGATACAGTTAAAAATTTCCTGGGAATTCCCTGGTGATCCAGTAGTTAAGACTCCACGCTTCCTCTGCAAGGGACATGGGTTCAATCCCTCAGGGAAATAAGATCCCACATGCCCCACGGCATGGACAAAAAAAAGAACTCCTATAACAATTCAACAACAAATAAACAACCCAATTAAAAAATGGCCAGAAGACTCTAATAGACATGCCAACAAGCACATGAAAAGATGCTCAACATTACTAACTGTTAGGACAATATAAATCAAACCACAATGAGGTACCATTTCACACCTATTAAGATGACTATAATCAAACAAATAGAACATAGCAAATGGTGGTGAAGATATGGAGAAATTAGAATCATTGCGTATTGTTGGTAAGAAAGTAAAACAGTGCAGCCTCTGTGATAAACAGTATGGATGCTCCTCAAAAACTTAAGCAAAACTCTCATGTCATCCAGTAACTCCATTTCTTCGTATATAGTCTGAAAAATGAAAGCAGAGCCTTGGACAGGTATTTGTGTACTAGTGATGATAGCATGATTATTCAAAAATAGTTAAAAGTAGAAACAGCCCAAATGTCTATCAGTAGATAAATGGATAAATAAAATGTGGTCTATATGAACAACAGAATATTATTCAGCCTAATAAGTGAAATAAGCCAGACGCAAAAGGACAAATATACAATTGCACTTATAATAGGTACCTAGAACTGTCAAATTCATGGAGATAGATAATGTAATATGGTTACCATGGGCTAAGAGGAAGTTATTGCTTAATGGTACAGAGTTTTAATTTCAGAAGATGAAAGAGGTCAGGAGATGGACAGCGGTGATAGTTACACAACAATGTGAACATATTTGATGCCAATGAACTGTACACATAAAAATGGATAAAAAGATAAATTTTATATCATGTGTGTTTTCCCACATTAAATATATTGTCATAAATAAGTACATCTCTTGACAAGTAGTGCAAGCAATGTATGCCTTTTATGGGCTTCCAAATTTTGTGTCAGTGGGGCTTTCTACATTTCTTATTTCTGAATACCACATATTCATCTACTTCCTGTTCTTGGATTCATGTTACTTACTCTCCAAGAGACCCACCAAAGCCCCTGGCTAGGCTGCAATCCTGTTCCTGATAAAAAGCAACTGTGAGATGATAAATGTATTTTGCTTTAAGCTATTAAATTTGGGGTAATTTCTTATACACAGATAATTAATATCCAAGGATCCAATGTATATATATATATTTTTTTTTCTTTTTTTTTGTGGTACGCGGGGCTCTCACTGTTGTGGCCTCTTCCGTTGCAGAGCACAGGCTCTGGATGCGCAGGCTCAGCGGCCATGACTCACGGGCCCAGCCGCTCTGTGACATGTGGGATCTTCCCGGATCGGGGCACGAACCCGTGTCTCCTGCATTGGCAGGCAGACTCTCAACCATTGCACAACCAGGGAAGCCCCCAATGCATATTTGAAAAGCAGCTCAACATCATTATTTATTAGGAATAACCAAAATAAGAAACCACTACTCACGTATCAGAATGGTTAAAATTAGTGATAAACTTCTGACGCTACTACATATATTGATAAACACTTGAACTAATAGAAATTATCATCATTACTGGTGGGAGTGTAAATTAGTATAATCACTTTGGAAGTCAGATTGAATATTTGTATTCTCTAAAATCCAGTAATTCCACCCTAGGAATATACCTCAAACGAAAGAAATGGGAATGTGCAGAAGAGACATATGTTGTTGCTTATGTCCGTGTTGTCTTTATTCATAACATTAAAAAGAAAAAAAGCAACTTTATGCCAGGGTTAAAAGCAAAATATAAACACAATGACACAATAAACTTGCGAAAAAATTCACAGTTAAAAAGAAAGATTGGTGAGGAAGCTTTTTATAACGTTCATAAACAGGAAAATTTGAATCGTATGATTTAAAATAAAATAATGGTTGCTTTGAGAGGAGGCACAAAAAGGGGATGTCAGATGCATAAGGGGTCCTGCCAGGTCTTCAAAGTGTGGATTTCCTAACTTCTGTGGAGGTCACACAGTGCCCACCCTCCTTCAGTTCAACAGGATGTACATTTGGGTTCTGGGAACTTTTCTCTATGTGCCTTATAAGTCTCCAAAAAATAATAGACAATACTTAACAAGAGGGGAAAATAGTTTCTCCTACCATTCTACTTTAAGGGGAGAAACTTGTTTTCAATACTTGTTTTAGCTACATCAGCCATTTGTAAGAAGACAATTCTTTCAGATTTTGACAATAGATTGACTGCATGCCTTTGTTTCACGATTGTCAGTTTTCACATTTTTTGGGGATAATTACAGATATTTTAGTAGAAATTTAGGAGAAGTTTACCAGAAGTTGCTAGCTTATAAAGAAAATACTTTATTATTATATTCTTTCTATAATATTGTTATCTATTTAATAGTTTAAGATATTGAAAATAATATTGAGTGGTAAAGTGAATATAAATAAGATGGTACTATTTCCATATATTACTAAAAGTTTTTAAAATTATAAAATGTCAAATTCTATAAGATATAGTAAAACTCATATGCTACATATTACTTTTATAAATTAGTGGTGACAGTAATTCGTAGGGCTCTTCGTGTAAAACAATGGAGCACATTTTAAGGACTGTAATTAATTCCATTTAATTTGAGAACAACTGAATTTTAACCAGTTAGTATGCTGTTACATAAGTTATTTACCTTAAAAATTAAGATAATGACAGAAGACTGAAGGGTAAGTATGAACAGAAAAGTAGAAAAAAATAATCAAATAAACAAACATAAATAAATAATAAAGGGACATGTGGAAGATAAATAAAACTCATGAGTCCAAATTTAAATGTACAGAATTACTGAATTTAGTAAAATATGAAAGGGAAAATTGATGATAGAACCCATAGAGTGGTGTTGGGAAAGAGGAGTTAATAAGGAACTGTGGTTGGATATTGTTTCCTTTCTGAAATTTCCAAATTCAAAGAAGTTAGATATTACATTTATAATGCAAAGATAAATGTTCACCATGCATTTTCAGTGAATGGGATGCACTTTTCCTGGTTGATGGTGTTGAGGACAGAAAATATGAGAGAAGAGGATTACTTGGGACCAGATTTGGAGAAATTAAGCAAAAGTCACTTTTACTATTGCTAAAAAATGACCGCTACCATTACTTTGTTCTCTGCTTTGATTCTTATGTCTGTATGCCTCTGGCCAAATGTCTTATCAGTCTTCTGAACATTCCTGGTAGCGTGAGGACAAGACCACTCTCAGCTTGCTTTCAGCAGCCGTAAGATGAAGAGTAAAGAGACATGCAGTTCTGTTCCAGCATTGCCACAGTCTAGCTGAGTGACCTTGAGTATAAATGTCCTACTTCTTCCTTTATTCTCTAAAAAAATGAATGCATTAGAATGGTTCATTTCCACAAATTTTTTTCTTGACCAGTGTAAAATTTCACTAACCAAATAAACCTTAGTCATATTAATTTATTACTTTTATAACTCTGATTCTGTAAACTATGTTTTCTAGTTAATAGCAAGTGGAAGCTTATTTACAAATATTAAGAAACTCCCTAGAGACTGTAGTTATAATGATAATTGGCACAGAAATTTGAATTAAGTTGATCATTATATCCAAAGGTAGCTGGTTTACTAACAGTTTGATGATTTACTATCTTTCTGAGATGGCACTTACTCAGGCAAGTTTAATATTATCTTCATGAATTGCACAGATTTACCCTCAATTTTAGACATTTTAATTTATTTCTGTCATAGTGCAGGATTTATTTTTTTACAACTTTACAGTTAACCTAATGAAGCAGGTTGATTTTAAGCTGTAACTAATTGAGAGAAGTATTATTATAATTCATGTGCATAGGACCTCTCTAAAATACAGTAATCTATTTAGCAATTTTCAATCCAGTTTATAGTTCATTCTCTGCTGGGTAGTTTATACTGAGACACACATATGCAGCTATGGGACACAGACTAAAATCATTTGCCAGGGTTTTATAATTAAAATGACAAATTGCACATCACGCTCTAGAAGCATAACCTGCTAGTTTAGAAGTTGTGATCTCTGTGTTTGATTGGTCCCTTGCAGAGACTTTCACTCATATTTTTAAAAAATGCTTTGACATGTAAACAAATTTCCTAATTACCTAATTTTACATAGTTTTTTTTAAAGGGCTTCTGCATATATTGTCTTATTTGGGGTAACCAGGGAAACCTGAGAGAGATAATTTAGAGATTAAAAACATCATTGGGGGAGAGATAAACTAGGAGTTTGGGATTAGCAGATACAAACTACTATATATGAAATATGTAAACAACAAGGTCCTACTGGATAGCACAGGGAACTATATTCAAGATCTTGAATAAACTACAATGAAAAAGAATATGAAAAAGAATATATATATGTGTATATATATACATATATATTTATATGAATCACTTTGCTGTACACCAGAAACTAATATGACATTGTAAATTAACTATACTTCAGTTTTTAAAAAAGGCATTTTCTGAGGCTATGGGATGTAGTAGGGGCCTGTGTCCAGAGTAAATGCTGTATGGAACTGGGCAGAACACTGCTGGGCACCCTTCCCAAGCACAAAACCCCTCTATGTCTCCTGCCTCTTGTTTGTAGAAAAGCTGAAGTCTCCCAGGCCTCTCAGAGTCACAAAAGAGAGGCATGAGCAGTTAATGATTAGGACAATAGTCATAGAACTCAGTATCTGATGAAATAATGGTAAATAATTAACTCTATTGTTCATAATAATCTATATCTTTTGGGCATTAGAATAATTATAGCTTGCTCTGCCAATATAGGTGAGCAGGCAAATAAAATCATCAGCAAAGAGATGCTACATTACCATGTTGACATCTTTCATTCTAAGGCCTCAACAGATTCCCTGTCTCAGCATGAAGTGTTTACAGAAGATGGACCTTTGCCCCTAATCCCATAGAAATGGAATGATGTCTGACAGTGGGGATTTGTAAGCAGTTCTTTTACCTTTTTTCTGTTTGTTTATCTCTGTTTTCCTTAAACCTTAATCATAAAAGTAAGATCACTAGGTAACATTTAACCTAACTCCTGATCTCTGTTCTACTGAATGTACACAATACCTTGTCTAACTTGTTGATTCCTTTCCTGGATTAGAAGGAGTAAGAATGAAGATTTATGTAGTTAAAGAATGACTGACTCTCTACCCCTAGCTTCCCCTTAGCAAATTTACAGGCAGACCCTGTGGGCCCATGGAGACCACACGAGCAAGAGAACATCCAAAGAAAGATCTGAAGTCATCAGCCTGCACGCAGTAGAAAATGATGGAGAACCTAACCTTCTGCCTCAATGATTAACTGAGATTACTTCCCCCTTTGCCTTTAAAAATAGTCATGGCAGAGAAGAACCTTCAGAGTTGGTCTCTCGACATGAGTCCACCTTCTCCCCAGATTGCCAGCTTTTCTAAATTAAGCACCTTTCCTTTCTACCAACACTTGCCCCTTGATTATTGTTTTTTTGTTTTTGTTTGTTTGTTTGTTTGTTTGTTTGTTTGTTTGTAGTACGCAGGCCTCTTACCATTGTGGCCTCTCCCACTGCAGAGCACAGGCTCCGGATACGCAGGCTCAGCGGCCACAGCTCACAGGCCCAGCCGCTCCACGGCATGTGGGATCTTCCTGGACCGGGGTACAAACCCGTGTCCCCTGCATCGGCAGGAGGACTCTCAACCACTGCGCCACCAGGGAGGCCTGATTATTGTTTTTTGAGTGGCAAGCAGCTGAACCTGAGTTCAATATCATCGACAGGGAAATATGTAATCCTAGGAAGGTCACAGTGGCTGAAGAACATTCATTATTTCACTCTTTCTAGAAGTGTCCTTTCATTCAGCAAGGAGCCTTATGCTTCCCACCTGAATAAGGGTAAATTTTACCTGAAAGTTCTTTTCTTCATTCACCATTCATTCATTCAGAATATATTATCTTTTATGGGACTTCTCTGGTGGTCCAGTGGTTAAGACTCTGTTTCCACTGCAGGGGGCACAGATTCAATCCCTGGTTAGGGAACTAAGACCCTGCATGCTGTGCTGCATGGCTAAAATATATATATATATATATATATATCATCATTTAGGTCTCTAAGCCCTAGATGAGAGGCTGGTAATGCAGAGAATAACAATGATCCCTTCTTATTTCTTATGATGTGGAGAAGAAACAAGACAGGAAATCAGATACCCTTGAGCCAGCTCCAGCTGCCAGCACAGTGGGGTTTGGATGGACAGAGACAGCCAGCCTCTTCCTCTGACTGGTCTGTAGGAGGCTGGAAGACCTGCACATTGTGCTTCCACAGTCGGTTGCAATGGCACCATTTGTGAACCTATCATTATGGCCTAAAAGTGGTGGTGGCAAAAAAATAAGGAATTAGAAGACTATGTATTAAAAATTGGCCAAATCTACATGGAATAAAAAATGTAACCGAACCATGATAGCTGGTTTCTTACATTAAAAATTTATTTGAAGGAAAATATTTAAAACTGTTGTTAAACTTTTTAAAAGAGAGTAACTATTAGATAAATTGAGTTGCTTAAAAAATGGAAATTATGAAATACAATTGAAAATTACTATAAGTTTTCATTGTTCACCATTATAAAGAACAATAGAGACAAATACAAAGATATAAAAATAGTTCAACATAGTCCTCCCTTAATGACATATTATTTTTATTACTATATTTTTTAAAATGTTTTATACATTTACCCAATTGAGAAACTTATATACAGTTTTGAGTCTCCCCTTTTCAGTGATTATATTATGCAGTATTTCTCTGTTATAAAATTCTGTGAAATAATCTTAAAAACATTATTGGCCCTTTATCTGTTATATATTTACATTGAAGACTTTAGAAAACAAAGAAAATCAAATGCTCAATTAAAAACAAAAAAAATTGAAATCATGCCAATCCAGATACTAAATATGTTCCAACTGCATGACTGTCTTTCTTTATCTCATGATTCAAGGAAACTTAAAATTTAAATTACTGTCCATTTTCTCTATTACCAAGACCCTTTTAATGCATGAACATGTTATATTACTCTCTTAACAACATTATGAGCTCATCATGAATATTGTTTTGTAACCTGAATCTTTTGCCCAAAATATATATCATGGTTATTTTCTGACTTCTCTAGTTTTTAAAAACTTGATCTTTTATTGCTGCTAATGAGAAGAAATTATACATGCATTTGTACAAATGTATATATACTGTTCATATTATTCCTTACATTATCCATGTTTTAAGAGGCTCTACAGTATGGTTTTAAACATGAAATAAAGATGCAGTATAGTTCAGAGTTATGAAAACCAACTCTGAATCCAGACTACCTGGGTCCTAATCCTTGCTCTGCCACTTACTAGCTATATGACCTTGGGCAAGTGAAAACCCTCTTGTGCTGGAATTTCCTCAACAATAAAACAGAAGTGAAAATAGTACTGTAAGAGAAGAAACCAGTCTAAGTATTTCAAGCTTTGGAAATCTAATATGGAAAATTGGTTACATGATTATTGGAAGGCTGAAAAATCAATAAATGCATACCAAAGAAACCTGTAGACTAATGGTCCTAGGAAACATCTATGCCCACTAGGACTGGGGGAACAAAAGGACCTCCCACTGGAAGAACCCAGCAGAAAGCCCATGGAGGATGGGCAATGCAGCTTGCAAACTTCCAGCACCAGCATCAAAGCATGTAATATAGAAAGATGGCCTCAAAGCTGAGAGTCTACAGGTAAATCATTGGTACAAGTCCATCTCATAGGGTTGGCGTGACACAAACAGCGCATTTATAGCAAAGCCTGGCACAGGGTGAAGAGAAGACTAAGTGCTGACTATCACTTAATTCACTTAAACCCATATCTCTCATTGTTTCCTTATTTGATTTTCTTTACCTGAATTCCAAAACCTTGTAATGAATTAGCCACAGAAAGATCATACTCTGAAATCCCAGATGATGTGGTGCAGGAACTCTAGCAGTCATTTTAGTTTGATTGTATTTACCTTTTCTTCCATAAGAATATGCTCCCATCTTAACTTCGTTTACCAAACCAGCTTTCTTGGTAAACTTCTTCCACCATCTCTGTGGGCTACATGGTCTCTTTCTACAAGAGTGCTTAAAATCCTGGAATATTTTGAAAACAAGTCGTGGCCATTATTCTAATTTGCTGCAACATAATAACTATAGAAAGAGGTCTGGAAGTGACCACATTAAACTTATGATATAGTCAGATATTGGAAGTGGATAGTGGGTGTTGAGCAGAGCAGAGCAGCATGAACCCCTTATATATTGCAGGGGTTATAATATATATATAATATATATATATTATATATATATATAATCAGATATGGCTTAATTTGACTTATATTTACAAATATCGCTCTGATGTCTGTTTGCAGGCTGATTGGATGAGAAAGCCAAGAGAAGAATAAGGGTGAAGATTTAAGAAGCTATTGAAGCAATCTAGGTAAGAAATGGCTGTGGCCCAGACTAAGCAGCCAAAGCAGCCTGATAGAAGAGAAAGATTCAAGATACATTTTTGAGAAAGAAATGACATGTAATAAATAATAATGGCTTCAGAAAATAAAAAAAAGTATCTCATCTGTTCCTCCATCTGTACCTAAATTTTATATATTTTAATTGCATATTTTATACTGAAGGCTCCACTTCATACACAGAGAACCTGATTTTATTTACCTTTATTTGAAAACAGAAACAAATTTATAATTTGATTTTAGAAATAATGACATGTAATACACTTTAGTTCATATTTTTACATACCCCCAAGTGTTTACAAGCTATGCTACTGTACTACTGGAAGTTATGCTTCAGAGTAGTTATGCTTCATAAAAGTTTAAACATAGACACCAAGTAATCTTGCAGCTTGGTTAGTTGTGACTTAATTAGACTGAAACGAAAGAAGTATCAGTATGTGTCACCAATTCATACTTAGGTGTTCAGGAAAACTAGAATGTATGAAAGAGAGATGAATTCTGAATCTTTCATTTAGATCAAACTTCAGCAGGAGAGTGACCTTCAAAATGGCAGAAGAGTAAGACATGGAGATCACCTTCCCCCCCACAAATACATCAGAAATACATCTACACGTGGAACAACTCCTACAGAACACCTACTGAACTCTGGAAGAAGACCTCAGACCGCCCAAAAGGCAAGAAACTCCCCTTGTACCTGGGTAGGGCAAAAGAAAAAAGAATAAACAGAGACAAAAGAATATGGACGGAACCTGCACCTCTGGAGGGAGCAGAGGAAAGCAGGAAAACTTTCCACACACTAGGAAGGCCCTTCACTGGCAGAGACTGGGGGTGGTGGTGGGGAAGCTTCAGAGCCACAGAGGAGAGTGTAGGAACAGGGGTGCAGAGGGCAAAGCAGAGAGATTCCCTCACAGAGGATCGGTGCTGACCAGCACTCACCAGCCCGAGAGGCTTGTCTGCTCACCCGCTGCGGCGGGCGGGGCTGGGAGCTGAGGCTTGGGCTTCGGTCGGAGTGCAGGGAGAGGACTGGGGTTGGCGGCGTGAACACAGCCTGCAGGGGATTAGTGCACCACGGCTAGCCGGGAGGGAGTCCAGGAAAAGTCTGGAGACCATTGTTTCCTGGTGCGCGAGGAGACGGGATGCAGAGCACCGCCTAAACGAGCTCCAGAGATGGGCGCAAGCCGTGGCTATCAGCGCGGACCCCAGAGATGGGCATGAGACGCTAAGGCTGCTGCTGCCGGCACCAAGAAGCCTGTGTGCGAGCACAGGTCACTATCACCACCTCCTCTCCCGGGAGCCTGTGCAGCCCGCCACTGCCAGGGTCCCGGGATCCAGGAACAGCTTCCCCGGGACAACACACAGCACACCCCAGGCTGGTGCAACCTCACGCCAGCCTCTGCCGCCGCAGGCTCACCCCGCATCCGCACCCCTCCCTCCCCCTGGCCTGAGTGAGCCAGAGCCCCTGAATCAGCTGTTCATTTAACCCCGTCCAGTCTGAGTGAAGAATAGACGCCCTCTGGCGACCTACACGCAGAGGCGGGGCCAAATCCAAAGCTGAACCCCGGGAGCTGTGTGAACAAAGAAGAGAAAGGGAAATCTCTCCAGCAGCCTCAGGAGCAGCGGATTAAATCTTCACAATCAACTTGATGTACCCTGCATCTGTGGAATACCTGAATAGACAACGAATCATAACAAAATTGAGGCAGTGGACTTTGGAAGCAAAGATATATATATATTTTTCCTTTTCCTCTTTTATTGAGGATGTATGCTTCTTTGTGTGCTGTTGTCTATATAGCTTTGCTTTCACCATTTGTCCTAGGGTTCTGTCTGTCCTTTTTTATTTTTTTTTTTAAGTATAGTTTTTAGCACTTGTTATCACTGGTAGACTTGTTTTTTGGTTTGGTTGCTCTCTTCTTTCCTTTTTTTTATTTCTTTGCTTTTATTACATTTTAATTTTATTTATTTTTAATAATTATTTTCTATTTTTATTTTAATAACTTTATTTACTTCTTTCTTTCTTTCCTTCTTTTTTTCTCACTTTTTCTTCTGAGCTGTGTGGCTGACAGTGTATGGGTGCACCAGCCTGGTGTCAGGCCTCTGCATCTGAGGTGGGAGAGCTGAGTTCAGGACATTGGTCCACCAGAGACTTCCTAGCTCCATGTAATATTAAACAGCAAAAGTTATCCCAGAGATCTCAATCTCAATGCTAAGACACAGCTCACTCAACGACCAGCAAGCTACAGTGCTGGGCACCCTATGCCAACAACTAGCAAGACAGGAACACAACCCTACCCATTAGCAGAGAGGCTGCCTAAAATCATAATAAGGACACACACACCCCAAAACACACCAATGGACATGGTCCTGCCAACCACAAAGATAAGACCCAGCCTCATCCACCAGAACACAGGCACTAGTCCCTTCCACTAAGAAGCCTACACAACCCACTGAACCAACCATAGCCACTGGGGGCAGACAACAAAACAATGGGAACTACAAACCTGCAGGCTGTGAAAAGAAGACTCAAACACAGTAAGTTAAGCAAAATGAGAAGACAAAGAAACACACAGCAGATGAACGAACAAGGTAAAAACCCACCAGGCCAAACAAATGAAGAGGAAATAGGCAGTCTACCTGAAAAAGAATTCAGAATAATGATAGTAAAGATGATTCAAAATCTTGGAGATAGAATGGAGAAAATACAAGAAACGTTTAACAAGGACCTAGAAGAACTAAAGATCAAACAAACAGTGATGAACAACACGATAAATGAAATTAGAAATTTTCTATAAGGAATAAATAGCAGAGTAACTGAGGCAGAAGAACGGATAAGTGACCTGGAAGATAAAATAGTGGAAATAACTACTGCTGAGCAGAATAAAGAAAAAAGAATGAAAAGAACTGACGTCAGTCTCAGAGACCTCAGGGGAAACATTAAATGCACCAACATTCAAATTATAGGGGTACCAGAAGAAGAAGAGAATAAAAAAGGGACTGAGAAAATATTTGAAGAGATTATAGTTGAAAACTTCCCTAATATGGGAAAGGAAGTAGGTAATCAAGTCCAGGAAGCACAGAGAGTCCCATACAGGATAAATCCAAGGAGAAAGATGCCAAGACAGATATTAGTCAAACTATCAAAAATTAAATACACAGAAAAAATTCTAAAAACAGCAAGAGAAAAACAACAAATAACATTCAAGAGAATCCCCATAAGGTTAAGAGCTGATCTCTCAGCAGAAACTCCGCAAGCCAGAAGGGAGTGGCAGGACATATTTAAAGTAATGAAAGGGAAAACCCTACAACCAAGATTACTCTACCCAGGAAGGATCTCATTCAGATTCGACAGAAAAATTAACACCTTTACTGACAAGCAACAGCTAAGAGAATTCAGCACCACCAAACCAACTTTAAAACAAATGCTAAAGGAACTTCTCTAGGGAGGAAGCACAAGAGAAGGAAATTACCTACAACAACAAACCCAAAACAATTAAGAAAATGGTAATAGGAACATACATATCGATAATAACCTTAAATGTAAATGGATTAAATGTTCCAGCCAAAAGACATACACTGGCTGAATGGATGCAAAAACCGGACCCATATATATGCTGTCTACAAGAGACCCACTGCAGACCCAGGGACACATAGAGACTGAAAGTGAGGGGATGGAAAAAGATATTCCGTTCAAACGTAAATCAAAAGAAATCTGGAGTAGAAATTCTCATATCAGACAAAATAGACTTTCAAATAAAGACTACTACAAGAGACAAAGATGGGCACTACATAATTTCAGGATCAATCCAAGAAGAAGGTATAACAATTGTAAATATTTATGCACCCAACAAAGGACCAACTCAATACATAGGGCAAATGCTAAAAGCCATAAAAGGGGAAATTGACAGTAATACAATCATAGTAGGGGACTTTAACACCCCATTTCAATCAATGTACAGATCATACAAAATGAAAATAAATAAGGAAACAAAAGCTTTAAATGATACATTAAACAAGATGGACTTATTGATATTTATAGGACATTCCATCCAAAAACAACAGAATGCACTTTCTTCTCAAGTGCTCATGGAACATTTTCCAGGAAAGATCAAATCTTGGGTCACAAATCAAGCCTTGATAAATCTGAGAAAACTGAAATCATATTAAGTATCTTTTCTGACCACAACGCTATGACCTAGATATCAATTACAGGACAAAATCTGTAAAAATTACAAACACATCGAAGCTAAACAATAAGTTACTAAATAACCAAGAGATCACTGAAGAAATCAAAGAGGAAATGAAAAAATACCTAGAAACAAATGACAGTGAAAACATGATGACCCAAAACCCCTGGGATGCAGCAAAAGCAGTTCTAAGAGGGACGTTTTTAGCAATACAATCCTATCTCAAGAAACAAGAAACATCTCAAATAAACAACCTAACCTTAAACCTAAAGCAATTAAAGAAAGAAGAACAAAAAATTCCCAAAGTTAGCAGAAGGAAAGAAATCATAAAGATCCAATCAGAAATAAATGAAAAAGAAATGAAGGAAACAATAGCAAAAATCAGTAAAACTAAAAGCTTTGTGAAGATAAACAAAATTGATAAACCATTAGCCAGACTCATCAAGAAAGAAAGGGAGGAGACTGAAATCAATTGAATTAGGTATGAAAAAGGAGAAGTAACAACTGACACTGCAGAAATACAAAGGATCATGAGAGATTAGTACAAACAACTATATGGCAATAAAATGGACAACCTGGAAGAAATGGACAAATTCTTAGAAAAGCACAACATTCCGAGACTGAACCAGGAAGAAATAGAAAATATAAACAGACAAATCACAAGCACTGAAATTGAGACTGTGATTAAAAATCTTCCAACAAACAAAAGCCTAGGACCAGATGGCTTCACAGGCAAATTCTATCAAACATTTAGAGAAGAGCTAACACCTATCCTTCTCAAATTCTTCCAAAATATACCAGAAGGAGGAACACCACCAAACACATTCTACAAGGTCACCATCACCCTGACACCAAAACCAGACAAAGGTGTCACAAAGAAAGAAAACTACAGGCCAATATCACTGATGAACATAGATGCAAGAATCCTCAACAAAATACTAGCAAACAGGATCCAACAGCACATAAAAAGGATCATACACCATGATCAAGTGCAGTTTATCTCAGGAATGCAAGGATTCTTCAATATATGCAAAACAATCAATGTGATACACCATATTAACAAAATGAAGGATAAAAACCATATGATCATCTCATTAGATGCAGGAAAAGCTTTAGACAAAATTCAACACACATTTATGATAAAAACCCTCCAGAAAGTAGTCACAGAGGGAACTTATATCAACATAATAAAGGCCATATATGAGAAACCCACAGCCAAGATCATTCTCAATGGTGAAAAACTAAAACCATTTCCACTAAGATCAGTAACAAGACAAGGTTGCCCACTCTCACCGCTACTATTCAACATAATTTTGGAAGTTTAACTACAGCAATCAGAAAAGAAAAAGAAATAAAAGGAATCCATATCAGAAAAGAAGAAATAAACCTGTCTCTGTTTGCAGATGACATGATACTATACATAGAGAATCCCAAAGATACTACCAGAAAACTTCTAGAGTTAATCAATGAATTTGTTAAAGTAGCAGGACACAAAGTTAAAGCACAGAAATTTCTTGCATTCCTATACACTAATGATGAAAAATCTAGAAAAGAAACGAAGGAAACACTTCCATTTACCATTGCAACAAAAAGAATAAAATACCCGAGAATAAACCTACCTAAGGAGACAGAAGACCTGTATGCAGAAAACTATAAGACACTGATGAAAGAAATTAAAGATGATACAAACAGATGGAGAGATATACCATGTTCTTGGATTGGAGGAATCAACATTGTGAAAATGACTATAGTACCCAAAGCACTGTCCAGATTCAATTCAATCCCTATCAAATTACCAATGACATTTTTCACAGAACCAGAACAAAATATGTCACAATTTTTATAGAAACACCAAAGACCTTGAATAGCCAAAGAAATCTTGAGAAAGAAAAATGGAGCTGGAGGAATCAGGCTCCCAGACTTCAGACTATGCTGCAGAGCTACAGCAATCAAGACAGTATGGTCCTGGCACAAAAACAGAAATACAGATCAATGGAACAGGATAGAAAGCTCAGAGATAAACCCAGGCACATATGATCACCTTATTTTTGATAAAGGTGGCAAGAATATACAATGGAGAAAAGACAGCCTCTTCAATAAGTGGTACTGGGAAAACTGGACAGCTACATGTAAAAGAATGAGATTAGAACATTCCTGAACACCATACACAAAAATAAACTCTAAATGGATTAAAGACCAAAATGTAAGGCCAGACACTAGAAAGCTCTTAGAGAAAAATATAGGCAGAGCACTCTATGACAAAATTCACAGCAACATCCATTTTGACCAATCTCCTAGAGAAATGGAAATTAAAACAAAAGCAAATGGGACCTAATGAAACTTAAAAGCATTTGCACAGCAAAGGAAACCATAAACAACATGGAAAGACAAGCCTTAGAATGCGAGAAAATATTTTCTAATGAAGCAACTAACAAATGATTAATCTCCAAAATTTACAAGCAGCTCATGCAGCTCAATATCAAAAGAACAAAGAGCTCAATCCAAAAATGGGCAGAAGACCTAAATAGACATTTCTCCAAAGAATATATACAGATTGCCCACAAACACATGAAAGAATGTGCAACATCATTAATCATTAGAGAAATGCAAATCAAAACTACAATGAGATATCATCTCACACAGGTCAGAATGGCCATCATCAAAAATCTACAAGCAATAAAGGCTGGAGAGGGTGTGAAGAAAAGTCAATCCTCTTGCACTGTTTGTGGGAATGTAAATTGATACAGCCACTATGGAGAACAATATGGAGGTTCCTTAAAAAACTAAAAATAGAACTATCATATGACCCAGCAATCCCGCTACTGGGCATATACCATGAGAAAACCATAATTCAAAAAGAGTCATGTACTACAATGTTCATTGCAGCTCTATTTACAACATCCAGGACATGGAAGCAACCTAAGTGTCCATCAACAGATGAATGGATAAAGAAGATGTGGTACATATATACAATGGAATATTACTCAGCCATAAAAAGAAACGAAATTGAGTTATTTGTAGTGAGGTGGATGGACCTAGAGTCTGTCACACAGAGTGAAGTCAGAAAGAGAGAAACAAGTACCATATGCTAACACATATATATGGAATGTATTGAGGATACTGGGAGGCAGAAGTGTAAACTGGGACAAAGTGAGAGAGTGGCATGGACATATATACACTACCAAATGTAAAATAGATAGCTAGTGGGAAGCAGACCTATAGCACAGGGAGATCAGCTCGGTACTTTATGACCACCTAGAGGGGTGGGATAGGGAGAGTGTGAGGGAGGGAGATGCAAGAGGGAAGAGATATGAGGACATATGTATATGTATAGCTAATTTACTTTGTTATAAAGCAGAAACTAACACACCATTGTAAAGCAATTATACTCCAATAAAGATGTTAAAAAAATGTTGTGGCTCATATATACAGTGGAATATTACTCTGCCATAAAAAGAAGTAAATTTGAGTTATTTGTATTGAGGTGGATGGACCTAGAGTCTGTCATCCAAAGTGAAGTAAGTCAGAAAGAGGAAAACAAATACCATATGCTAACACATGTATATATGGAATACAAAAATTTTAAAAAAATTGGTTCTGAAGAACCTAGGGGCAGGACAGGAATAAAGACAGACATAGAGAATGGGCTTGAGGACCCTGGCAGGGGGAAAGGTAAGATGGGACAAAGTGAGAGAGTGTCATGAACATATATACACTATCAAATGTAAAATAGATAGCTAGTGGGAAGCAGCCACATACCACAGGGAGATCAGCTCGGTGCTTTGTGACCACCCAGAGGAGTGGGATAGGGAGTGTGGGAGGGAGACGCAAGAGTGAGGAGATATGGGGATACATGTATATGTACAGCTGATTCACTTTGTTATATAGGAGAAACTAACACGTCATTGTAAAGAAATTATACTCCAATAAATATGCTAAAAAAATAGGCAAAATCAAGTCTGCCAGAAATAGATGAAAGAATATTTAAATTCATTATCCCCATGTCAAATTGAATTATTATGTAGTCATTACTTCAGTTATGGATGATAAAGTAGAAATTAAATGGAGACAGAGGAGTTCTTCTTAAATTATTGAGTCATGAATTCTTGCATAGAATGAAAGAGATCTAGCTTCAGAAAAGATATTGTGTTAACATAATTTTGCACATGGTATTTATGGGACTGAGAAACCACCTAAAGTTCCAGTTAAGGAAATTCTCCTGAATTGGCTATAAATAATGTATACTTAAAATTCTGAAAAAAAAAAAAGCATATATATTAAGGTCAAATTTTGCATCAACTTTTCTCATAAAACTTATCATAGATTTCAATTTATATTAATATTTAGGTTTATATTTTGGTAAGCTTTATATTTTGGTAAGACATGTTTTATCTGTTTAACTCATAACAGTATAAAAAATCTAAGGTATTTATACTTTCTTATTTTGTTTTTTTTTTAAATCAACTTTGAATTTTCTACAAAAAGTCTTACAAGCAAGGACCAACACAGCAAAAGCATCCACAGCATCTAGGTGACAGTTTTAAATGGCATTTCCACTAAAATTCAGTAGGGTTCTGTAGGAAAATGTCCAAGTCCATGTCTGGTGCAGGAAATGTGCCCAACCAGCCTACATGATCTGAAGACAGAAGGCAAGGAATCTTTCAGTGACACCAAAAGGAAACAATAGCTAACTGGATGAGGCTCCCAGTGACCAAAACCAGAATGCCAGACCAATGAAAATAGCTGTGATGCACAACACTTCCTAGATTTGTTTAAAATTTTAATTTATAATGATCTAAAAATATGCATGTGTGCATGCATATTGCATGTTAGTGGACTAACATTCATTTCCACTTGCTTACACCTTAATTTTTCCCATTTGAAGGATTTTTGCTAATCAATTCATTACCTATATAAAGGAAAACAAGTATATATCATTTATCTTTGTTTTCCTTTTCAAATTTTATATCATAGTAACCAAAATGCTTGAGGAGGAGATGTGGGTAACCAAATAATTGATGAAGACATGTGTCTTCTATAAATTATTTTAGTTTATAAATTAAGAATTAATGAAGCAATTAGAATATCTCCATTTGCAACTTCTATTGAACTAATGGATTTAGTCAGTGGTCTGCAATGAATAATTACATATACATAAGGGAGACAACCAATCATTGACTGTCTCCTTTGGAAATGGAGAGAATACCAACTATAAAATTTTCTTGTGAAAACACTGAACTTGAATCTGATTAAGATGCTAGATCCAATCATGAATGTAAACGACTACAGGGGAGAGAGGAACATAAGAATTGGCACCACAGTGATGCAGTTGGTAAAATCCAGGCTGTAATAAAAGCTAGAGGTAGAAAATACTCTGGTTCCTTACAAAATAATTTGAAAAAAAGACATCATCATTTGTATTACAAAAAGATCGAGTATGTATCAACCAATTTCAGTATGTAGACCTTATTTTGATAGGTTCTTGATTCAAACAAACTATAAAAACAAATATAAAATAAACAAAACTTGCCGATAGATATTTTAACTGTACTTTGTTCAAGCAATTTCTTTCATTTCTCAAGAAAATGAAAAACTTAAAATGTCTAGATTTATATATATTTTTTTTTTTGGCAGTACGCGGGCCTCTCACTGTTGTGGCCTCTCCCATTGCGGACGGAGCACAGGCTCCGGACGCGCAGGCTCAGCGGCCATGGCTCACAGGTCCAGCCGCTCCGCGGCATGTGGGATCTTCCCAGACCGGGGAACAAACCCGCGTCGCCTGCATCGACAGGCGGACTCTCAACCACTGTGCCACCAGGGAAGCCCCTAGATTTATAATTTTACTAACTGTGAAATATAATACAAAATTGATGAAAATGAAAACAAATCATGTATTCATTTGTGAAGAAGTAGTTATATAAATTAAGTTTTATAAAGCTGATGAACATTTTTTTCTTATTAAAGTGTTGGCTATTCAAGGCCGTTTAATTTTTTTTTTTTTTTTTTTTTTTTCTGTTTTACAGAAGAAACACCTGGAGCTTAGAGAGTTTGACTTGCCAGCCAAAGCCACAGAGGTGGTCAGGAGCAGGTTGGATTTTAAATCGAATTTACTGAATCCAGAATATTTCAATAATATATTTATGATAAACCAGGGAAATAAATAATATGCAAAACTAGATACTAGAAGAACTAATTTAATTTTTGCACATTCAATTGTGTCTATCTAAATACTTATGTAATTAAAATGGTTTCAAACTAGTGAATTATATATCAAAAAAGAATGAAAGGATATGATAGTTTTTAGATAATTAAATGAGAATTTTAATCTGAGTCTATTCCTATCATACCCTTGCATGGAAACTGAATCTTGAAATTAATATTTGTTCTTTTTTAAAATAAAATTATATATATTTATGGTACAAAACATGATATTTTAATACACTGAAACATAGTGAAATGATTACTACGGTCAAGCTAATTCACATATCACCTATTCACATAAATACCATTTTTCGTGTGTGTGGTGAGAGCATCTGATACCTATTCTTTTAGCAAATTTCCAGTAACATTAACAACATTCATTGTGCTATACATTCTATCTCTAGATTTGTTCATCATTCATGACTGTGACTTTGTATCCTTTGGCCGACATCTTCCCAATTCCCCCACCTCCTTCTTCCTAGTAATCACCATTCTAATCCCCTTCTATGCATTCAAATTCTTTAGACTCCACTTGTGACATAAGCAGTATATTTATTTCTGTGACTGGCTTATTTCACTTATCTTAATGACCTCCATGCTGATATCCTTTGTTAAGGCTGAATTGTATTCTGTTATATGTATATGCATTTATCCATTCAACAATCAGCAGACATTTAGGTTGTTTTCATATCTTGGCTATTGTGAATAATGCTGCAATGAACATAGGAGCACAGATATCTCTTCAAGCTACTGCTTTTATTTCCTTTGTGTATATACACAGAAGAAGGACTGTTAGATCGTATGATAGTTCTATTTTTAATTTTAGAGGAACTTCCATACAGTTCTCCATAATGCCTGCACCAATTTGCATCCACACCAAAAGTGCACATGGGTTCCCTTTATTCCACCTCCTTGCCAACACTTGTTATCTTTTATATTTTTGATAACAGCCATCCTAGGAGGTGTGAGGTGACATCTTATTGTGGTTTTGATTTACATTAGGGCCTTTAAGACATCTCATCTCCATGTGTGCAATGCCACCTGACTGCACGGGAACCGATGATCATGCCATTGACATACGCAACAAGAGTACTGGAGTCTTTGCTTAAAGTAAACATTTGACAATGTCTTCTTAACATTAGATATTTATCTGGTATTTATAGTATGCATGAAAGAGTATAGAGACAGTATTTCCTTGGATATTATAAATAATCATATTTGGATCTTTTGATTTTCAAATAACATTTCTATATGAGATATAATCATTTACATCTTGCACTGTACACAACCAAGAGAGACACATGATAAGGATTTCCCCCTCCCTGATTTTGTAGAGCCTTTACCTCGAAAAATTTGGCCTTTAATTAATCTCTTAAAACTCTGTAAATAGAGTGGTGCTCTTTTAGCCCCGGGCCACAGATGGCTACTTGTCTGAGGCCTGTTAGGAACAAGGCCACACAGCAGAAGGTGAGTGGCAGGCAAGCTAGCGAAGCTTCACCTGCTGTTCCCCATCGCTGGCATTACCGCCTGAACCAATGCTCACATTACTGCCTGAACCAACCCCCATCACGTGCATTACCGCCTGAACAATTCCCCCCTCCCCCGTCCGTGGAAAAATTGTCTTCCACGAAACCAGTCCCTGGTGCCAAAAATTTGGGAACCACTGCACTAAGGGATTGAGATATAATTTCACTTGATTATAGAAACTATCCTTAATCTTGGTTTTAAATATAATTATTCCATGAGCTCCCCTTTGCTTCTTGACTCTTGCTGTTTTATTCTTCACTTGATTGTTTTTAATTATGTTACATATTTACTGTTTCTCAAATCACATTGGTTCATTTGGGAAGTCTGTATCGCAGTTTTAAAATTTTAAGTAGTATTAAGATAGCTAACGTGGTAAATTACACATACTAGGTTTAAAATAATACCTTGTTTTATTATTTTGGAAGACAGAATATGTCCTATGGCCAAATATCACTTTAAATATTATACAGATTTCATACAAAATATAAATATCAAGACTTTAATAGTTAAAAAAAAATACCTGGAGTTCTGAATATTCACAATACTTAGAATTTGAATTTAGAGTCATACTCTTTTAAAAAACATAAATAAACATAGCTTTAGCTTCTTCCCTCACTTCTTGTATTGATTCATCTGTGATGGGCATAAGTGTATATGTGCACACACAACACACACACAGGCACACACACTGCCTCATTTGCATGTAGAAAATGATGTGTTTCATTTATTCAAACAAGTCTTGCAACCTGAATGGAGTACCGTAAAGGATAAGGGGATGATAAGGGATATAAATACCCAAGTTCATGCTACTTTCTGCATTGTAGTTCCCCGAGGCATTGTGGTCTGCAGGAAACACAGACATGCACACATGCATGGAATTCCATGCAGTCAGGCACAACATCTTCAAGCCTGACTCTGCCGAGTATGTTAACTTCCAAAAGCCTATTTTTCTCATTTGTAAAATAGAAGGGATAACATGGGATTTTTGTGAGGACTCAAGTTTGCAACATACATGGAAAAGTCTATAGGAGGCCTTCCACACTGTGGGAGCTGAGTAAATGTTATTTCTCTGTTGTATTTTTTAATCTCTTTTTTAGTGTGACTTTAATTGTGTATGTATGTGTGCATGTATTGTTTAACTGTGTATTTGTTTGTATTGTATGAGGCTTCTTTTTTCTTGAAAATCACTCCTTCTCTATAGTTTAGTAATGGGAAGATACATTATATGTAGTTGAATGGTTTAGTCTCCACCTAGAGAGAGGGAAAACCTTTTAAAGTGACATCAAGTCCTTGTGCTAAGAAAGAAGCACATGAGGGTTTTGCCTATAGAGGGTGAAGAATGGGGGCTGTTGGCTGGCTTCATCTGGACCTGGTCTGAGAGGTACTCTGCCACAAAGAAGTGTCAGGTAAGACTTCCACCCAGAGCAACCTGGCCAAGATGCTGTGGGAATGCCCAGGAACTTCATAGGAGTGATGTGCCTGTCGACTGCACACCATCTGCTCCCCAAACCCTTTCCCATTGCATTTCAATTACCCGTGAGAGGAGCAATGCCCCGGGCATGAACCTACACCTGCCCTTCAATGGTTGTTCTCAAAACTCCCCAGGACACTTGAACACATGAACCCTCCATGTTCAGGGACCATGAAGAGAAGGCACCCAATCATAGCATGGGGGCGAATTAGGCATGGAAAAATCTTCTTAAGCTGGGTTAGTGAGAAGACAATAAAAGAATTGCACCAATCAGTCCAATAAATATCAACCATATGCAAGGTTAATATTAATAATTATTTATTTGTAATCTATGCATTGTAAGGAGTGACCACAGTATCATTCATTTCCTCCCAATATAAATATACATTTGACTTAAGCTTTCAAGATAAATAATTATTTCATTTACATTTTATTATGAAAATTTTAAATGTAAATAATATTATTTATATATATATTTTATATATATATATATTGTGATAGAAAACTCTTCTATTTCCTTTTTGTTCCTATAGACTGGTCATCATATCCATGTGAATCCTTTCATTGCCAAAGATGGAAATATATATACATGTGTGTGTGTTTATGAGTGTGTGCATACTAATTCTGCAATCTCTGTTGCTGTGGTTTTGCTTCTTTGCTTACATGATAATTTACAATAAAGTTCTGCTATCTCAGCAGGAATGTTCTGCTTTGATGGCTCTTGGGGACTTAAAAAATTTCATGTTATTTATCCTATAACTTCTTCTGAAGATACTATTTCCTTTAATTTTGTTTATAAACTCACATGTACCTACCTCGATTTTAAGACATCAGTCACAGAGAAGTTTTATAACATAATTCAATTTAAATAGTTATTTTTAAAAATTCTAAACTTGTCTAAAACTCATAGTTTTGAACTGTTTTATAACTGTCCACTGCTTACAGCCTAATATGGAATATTTCCAGGGGAGGGTAAACCACCATTACCTTCTCTGTTTCAATTTTCTGTTCTTGTCAGTTACCTCTTCTTGGCTAGAGTGGAAATTCATACACATCAGAGTTGGTTCATTTGTATTCTTGTTTCCAAACATCAAATAAAGTCATCCATAAATTAATTTTATGAGCAATTAAGTTCTTCCAAGTCAGTACTTTCTAAATTGATTTCTCTTTTACAATCAAGACACAGTTTAGCTCCATTTGACAGCATTAATCACTGCACTCAAAGAGTTTGCCATTTTCTTTTTGGTTTCCCCTTTCTTTCATCATATTTTTTATAAAAATAAAATTGGTGACAGAGAGAGAGAAGCCTTTGGAAGCGCTGGTGAAGGAGAGGGCTGATGCCAGGGCTCGAGGAAATGAGTTGTTCAGGCAAAGGGACCATGACCATGGCAGTAGGGACACTGCTTTGACCCCTCAGGGCCCAGCTCACTTAAGGACTGGCGGTGAGTACCCTCACATCAGCTGGTGGCACAGCCAGATACTGGACATATGGTCAGCATGTTTTAAGAATGTGAGTAAATATGACTTTAGGGTAAAGATTTGGCCTCTCTATATGTATCCTTATGGTCATTTGGAAGAAATCCTCACAGAAGATAAACAGCTTTAATCTAAGAGCTTCCAAACAATGCTAGAAGAAAAGAAGTGTGAGCGGATGGGTTCCATCAAACTGTGTGCCTGTTCTAGTAAATGTAACCATGACTGACCCAAGCAAAAGCAGAAAGATAAGCATTACTTCAAAAGGTTGCTGTGGAGATGGTGAGGGGCTAGCAGAGGGCCTGCTGCACAGTGAGCCTCCAATGCTGGGGAGGAATCATGTTCATGACCATGATTATATGACTGCCTGTATCAAGAGTTTACCCACAGTAACCTTGTCTCTGGTTTTACTTCCATTCTTGTTTCATTGTATCCCTGCTTCTTACTTCTCTCCTTTCTAAGAAATTTCTGTGGTCAAGATTAATAAAACCTTCTCCTGATCCCCAGGGAGGGAAGAGGGGAACATCCAAGGAGTAGGTCAGCTGTTGGAATTCTATGTCCCAACATAGAGTTCCCCGTGGTCACCAACTAAAATCAGGCAAATATGTGGAGCCAACACTAGAGTATGTCAAAAGCTTAGATCAATTTACTGAAGAAGGCAAAGATGAATTCATTGTCAAAACAGAGCTTCAGTGACATATAATGATGCTGAGAAATGAACAAATCAGATACATGAAAAGAAAAAAAAAAGAAAGAAAAACAGCACTTAAGGATGAGTGCCCAGATGTCACTGATGAGAGAGCATTAATAGTGTGAGAGAGAGCTTGTGAAAGTCAGCAGACAAGGATGGTGGCAATGAGAGAGGAGACCCATGCACTGCCTCCAACTTGCTCTTATGTTCATGCTGGGCCATGATATTTGGCATGGGGCACAAAGCACTCCATTTTCTCCTGCTCTTTTTCCTAGATTGGGCGAGGCTAGAAACTCTCCAGTTTCTAGCCTTCTAGACTACATTGTCCAACTCAGTAGGCACTAGCCACATATGGCCCATGAACATTTAAAATGTCAGGAGTCTAAATAAAGATGTGCTATGCATATAGCATACACACGATAGTTTCAAGACTTAGTGTTACCGAGTCCAATCTCTTTCTGCTCACTACACGACAGGCCAATAAATTGGGAGACAAGTAGTTGGGAGAAGGGATGACGACTTTATTCCGAAAACCAGTGGACCGAGAAGATGGTGGACTAGTGTCCTAAGGAATCATCTTACCCCAGTCATAAACCAGGCTTTTTTCACACTAAAAGGGGAGAGGCTGTGGCTCGTTGTTACAAACTTCTTGGTGTTGAATCCTTTGTTCTTGAAGCTGTCCACATAGGTCAGGTCATGATACTCCTGCAAACCTCCAACAAGACCAATGTTATTCTCTGTTCTACAACTTCTTCTCTCTATAGGAAGGGAAAAGTGTTATACCTTTAAAGGTCAGAGCCTTGAGAATGGGCTATCCTGTATATTTCAGGCTATGGGCAACATTCTTAACTCAAAGCAGAAATAATAGAATACAAGGGTTAAAGTAAAATAAACATATCTAATATGGGGTCAGATTGGTTCTTAGCTATTACATTAGCACACAGAAAAAGAATGTGCAATATCTCATTAACCATTTTTAATATTATTTACATGTTGAAATGATAATATTGTGGATGCTTTGTGCTGAATAAAATATATTATTGAAATTAGTTTCACCTGTTTCTCTTCACTTTTCAAATGTGCCTGCTCTAGACAAACTTTTATTTCTGACTAGCATTATTTTTCTGTTGTGTAGAACTGCTCTGGAGACCTGGCTATACTCTAGCAAGTTCTTACACAACCACTCTCCTCACCCAGACTCTCTAATGTTCACAGAGTATTAGGGTTGACTATGGTGACATCAGGGGAGCAGTATTTGTCTTAACACATTCCTGCTCAGGTGCTCTGGGTCTGGTGTTCAGGTAATCCCTTGGGATGTTGTCTTCAGGGTGTGATACAGGTTAGACTGGAAAACCCATGTATAGAAAAAAAGACATTTCACTGAGGTGAAATGGGCCATACATTTTCCATTCTAAAATTTTATTCATTAGCCCAGGTGCAGATTTTTCACAAATTTAGATTTAACCCTCAAAGCAGTGCTATGAGTTTGATACTATCATTTTCATTTTACATACGACAAGAGTTGCCCTACCAGGAGCTCAGTACCTTGTCTTGCTCAAAGTTCCAATTTAAGAAGCGGAGCTGGGATTTGAATAGAGTTCCGTCCTGACCTCAGTGCCGCAGGTCTCTGCAGGTGCTTACTTCACTGGCTCGGGAGTACAAAAGAACAGTATCCACAAAGTGAATAAACTGCTATTTCTCCTTGAAGGGATTGCAAAAGGACTCCATAGGTCTCCAAATCCATATGTGTCTTAATCTAGATTTCAAACTATCTCCTGAAACTAACTTTGTTCAGTATGTACTATTAAATGAAAGGATCAGAATGTCTGGAGAGCTTCTGGTCTTAAAGAAAAAAATTTATCCAAGTAAATTTCAATACGTAACCTTGTTTTGAATAAACATTCAGTGAACAGTCTAGGCAAATTGTGATGGCAATAGTCCTTCAGCAAACATTAAGTGATTTCTGTATTAAGTAGTAAAGAAACAAAGAAGATTAAGAAACAGTTTTTGTTCTCTCAAAATGAACAGATTGTGGAAGAAGGAGAGGTGACTGTAATGGATTTTGGTAAATATCATGGTATGTATGAATTTGAAAAGTCACAAAAAGCAGAAGCATTGACATCTACTGAGGAGGATAGAAAATGCATCTTGGAAGAGCATTCGCTTTGGGACTTGAAAGAAGAAAGAGTACCTGTAACAAGACACAGAGATGTGAAACTGCAATGTACAATCAGAAACAATAGAGGTTGATAATACCTTTTATCCTACCAATGAATCTGGAGGGAAGTACGGGCTGGTATTAGAAGAGTCTCAAAAAAGTATGGAAGGGAGAGGGTGATGACACAGTGGACCAATGGATTGTGAGCAACTTAGGGTCTCTGAACAACTGGGTTGTGGGCTTTTCTTTGTTCACACTCAGCTGCTAAATTATAACAGCAAAAAGGCAGTGGGTGGTCAATACTGTGATGAAAATTTATACTCTGAAAGCAAGATAAAGATGAGGAGGCCAGGTGTTTAAGATTTTTAGCAAAAAGGTGGTTTTCTTGACATTCCAAGGAGTTAAAACTTGAAAAGAAGTTAAGAATAAACCAAAAAAAATAGAGAATGGATATGGTCAAGGACCTGAGAAACTGTATGCCCTCATTGCACAAGTAGGGTGGGTAAAATGCAGGACAGATCGGGAAGAATGTGTGGATGGGTTTACAAATTGCTTATTGAAATTAATATTTTATTGATTTAGTGGTTTTAAATTTTCATCCTAAAACATCCATAAGGTAACATTGTTAAGTAGTATAAACTTAAAATTCAAAATGTTACAAGGGTTGTATTTTTCCATAAACTTATGAGGGGCAAAATAACTTAAAAATACAAATAATAATTATCTGGCATTGTGATATATCTGTGCAAGAGTATAAAATGGCAATATAATTATTAGTTGATGACAATAGAATATCAAAGGTCAAATATATTCTTAAGGATGTGGTCCAGATTTCATATATATTCTAAGAAATGTCCTAAATGCTTCAGTTCCTTTCACCTTATTTCTCAAACTGCTCATATATAATAAAATAATCTATGCCTTTAAAAAAACAAAAAAGAAAATAAAGTCAGTACAGAAGGGTTTGTGCTAATACAAGGAAAATTCCACTTTGAAGGGGGTAGTTAAGGCAGCAGTGGTCCCTCTTTGACAGCCTCCAGAGAGAAGGACCTAGAGTTTTCTAAGGCAGATTCCTGAAAATGATTTATCTCATACCAGCAGCAGGAGCAAAGCCCAGGTCCAGATCCAATTTCAAGAACAAAGCATTTCAAATAATTTTATCAGCCCCAGAACTCCAGTGATGCCCTAGTCCTCTTCCCAGTGCAAGGCTGTAATCACACAGTGAATTAGTAAGAGCAGGAGGGGTGGAGCATGGCTGCTGAGCTGTTTTGCGATTTGAACCACTGCCCACTCACGCTCTTCCTCTCAGCTCCCCTCACTTGCCCAGCTCAGCATCAGCCCCCATATTGAGAACTGAGACTTAAACGGCCATCTTGGTGCCCATGCCCCATCTCAACTTCCAGTTCTAAATGGTCTGCAAGAAAATATATACAATTATATAAATTCTACCTTTGGGCCATGAGGAAAGTGCAGGTTAAGGATTATGACCATGCAAGTCAGCCAGAGAAAGACAAATATAACCTGATATGACTGATTTGTGGAATCTAAACAAATGATACAAATGAACTTATTTACAAAACAGAAACAGACTCACAGACACAGAAAACAAACTTATGGTTACCAAAGGGGAAAGGGGGTGGGGGAGAGATACTGGTGGACAGAGGGATAAGTTAGGAGTTTGGGATGAATAGATACACACTACTGTATATAAAGTAGATAAAAACAAGGGCCTACTGTATAGCACAGGGAACTATATTCAATAATTTGTAATAACCTATAAAGGAAAATTTTATATATATATACATATATATGTAAATCACATTGCTGTACACCTGAAACTAACACAACATTGTAAATCTACTATTCTTCAGTTTTATATAAAAAAGAAGTTATGCCAGTGCAGTTCTGTTCACTAGGGAAGAGACCACGGCTTGAAGTGCTAAAAGTAAGGAATCCAGGAGAGCTGTGCACCCAGACACAACAGGAGCTTTGGTCTCATTCACAAATCCTTCCATCCTTGATATTTTCCAATCCAGTTAGCCATCTATTAACAATAGGGGGCATGGATTTAGAAGAGGAAGGAGGAGAAAATTAGATAACAAACAGCAGCAAAATACTTCATTGGCGTGATGGAGATTAGGGCTCAGACTGGGGCAGGGTTGCACATGGGTCCAAATGGAAACCAGGAAAACACTGAGGTGAGGGAACAATCTTTGAAGCACAGTCTCCAGGGAAAAGTTGAGCACTGACTGTAGTATTATCATCAGTACCTGTAATTCAACAGATTTTAATCTATTTATTTTTTTACTTATTGAACATTTAAAATGACTGATCCTGCAAAACATTCTCTTTGTTTCACTGATTTATTCCTATAAGTGATAACATGATATTACCAAATCAAAATATGTGCATAGTTATCCATCTGCATGAATATATTATGAATATGAAAACAAATGTGTGAGCCTCTGGCATGTATTAGATAACAAAAATCGAAGAACATTATTAAGTCATGTATTGACACATTTTGTTTGTTGACATAGTAATAAACCACGTTTTAAACAGTGAGTACAATTAATTTTTGAGATCCATGTTAAAGTAAGGAAGAAAATCTTTTTCAAGAAGCATCTAAATTTTAAATATAATGGACTTTGCAGAGCAAAACCAGATATTATCACTGTCCCTAAAGTAAAATTTCATTTTATAAAAGAGTTGACTTTACAGAACAGGATAAAGTCGCAGTCGTTACAGTAAGCATTTTGACAAATCAATCAATATTTCAACTAAAATCAGTTTAAAGTTATATTAATAGCCACATTTTATAAAGCACTTAATGTAATGTCAGCTACAGCGTTAGGTGTTTTGAATACATTATGTCACTTATCATACCAGTTATATAAAATAATATTATCCCCATTACAGAGATGAAGAAACAAGTTCTGGGATCTTATATGATGCAGCCCATGTCACTTGAGACCAGCAGAGTTGGAAACCTGCCAAGGTATCCTGATTCCAGAGCCCTTGCTGTGAACCTCCAAGCACTTCCCTGCCCACCCCTCCTGTCAAGGCTTTAGAATGTATACACATTATTGAATTAAGTAATGGATGTATTTTTTTTTAATTTTTTAAAATTTTTATTGGAGTATAGCTGATTTACAATGTTGTGTTAGTTTCAGGTGTACAGCAAAGTGAATCAGTTATAAATATACATATATCCACATACATATATCCACTCTTTTTAGATTCTTTTCCCATATAGGCCATTACAGAGTATTGAGTAGAGTTCCCTGTGCTATACATTAGATCTTTATTAGTTGTCTATTTTATATATAGTAATGTGTACATGTCAATCCCAGTCTTCCAATTTATCCCTCCCCTCCTCACCCCCTGGCAACCATAAGTTTGTTTTCTACATCTGTAACTCTATTTCTATTTTGTAGATAAGTTAATTTGTACCCTTTTTTAAGATTCTGCATATAAGCAATATCATATGATATTTGTCTTTCTCTGTCTGACTTACTTCACTCAGTATGGCAATCTCTAGGGCCATCCATGTTTCTGCAAATGGCATTATTTTGTTGTTTTTTTATGGCTGAGTGATATTCTACTGTATATATGTACCACATCTTCTTTATCCATTCTTTTGTTGATGGACATTTAGGTTGCTTCCATGTCTTGACTATTGCAAATAGTGCTGCAATGAATATTGGGGTGCATCTATTTCTTTGAATTATGGATTTCTCTGGATATATGCTCAGGAGTGGGATTGCTGGATCATATGGGAGCTCTATTTTTAGTTTTTTAAGGAACCTCCATACTGTTCTCATAGTGGCTGCACCAAGTTACATTCCTGCAAACAGTGGAGGAAGGTTCCCTTTCTTCCGCACCCTCCCCAGCATTCATTGTTTGTAGATTTTTTGATGATGGCCATTCTGACTGGTGTGCAGTGATACCTCATTGTAGTTTTGATTTGCATTTCTCTAATAATCAGTGATGTTTAGCATCTTTTCATGTTCTTCTTGGTCATCTGTATGTCTTCTTTGAAGAAATGTCTATTTAGATCTTCCACCCACTTTTTAAATTGTTTTTTGTTTGTTTGTTTGTTTTTATATTGAGCTGCATGAGTTGTTTATGTATTTTGGAGATTAATCCCTTGTGTATTGCTTCATTTGCAAATATTTTCTTCCATTATGAGGGCTGTCTTTTCATTTTGTTTATGGTTTCCTTCGCTGTTCAAAAGCTTTTAAGTTTAATTAGCTCGCATTTGCTTATTTTTATTTTCATAACTCTAGGAGGTGGATCGGAAAAGATCTTGCTGCGATTTATGTCAAAGGGTGTTCTGCCTATGTTTTCCTCTAAGAGTTTTAGAGCAATGGATGTATTTTTTGCATTGATATTTCTTGGCAGAATTTTTAGTTCAACCTTTGTAACAAATAGAATCATAAGATGTTACAAACACTTACAAAGATACCCACACTCCTTCTCATGTGCATGCACGTGGAAAACCACACACAGTTCTCTCCTTTCCTCATCCAGCTCAAGTGATGATACACACATAGCTCACCAGAGGTGTGAGTTGGCCTGGTGAGAAATGAGAGGGCATTTTTATTATAAATACAGTGGAATTTCCCAGTATAATCTCTTTTCAAGTGTTTTTTTATGCTTTCTAGTGGTTTGCATAGGAGCCCCTCTTTCATAACAGATTTCATAACAGATCTAAGTTTGCTGGCCAGTTCTGAAGTTTTGAACTGTGGTCCATGTTGCTATCCAAGTATCCATGCAAATAAGGAATTGATCTCTTCAGGTGATCAGAATTTGGAGCACACCTTTTTTTCTTTCTTTCCTTTCTTTCTTTCTTTCTTTCTTTCTTTCTTTCTTTCTTTCTTTCCTTTCTTTCTTTCTTCCTTCCTTTCTTTTTCCTTTTTTCTTTTTTTTTGGCCTTTTGTGGAGGATATCATACCTGCATAGTGTGTTCTGTTGAAAGCTTACTCTTAGGTTTTCATCTTGTATTGGTGTATATTTACACTCCCTTTTCACACAAATCTTTTCAAATTTTGTCCTCTTTGATGGGCAAGTAATAATGCTAATAACAACATATGAAAAGTCAATTTTTATTTCACTATTTCAGTGGTCAACCCAAGTATAACATAAATTATCACATATTAAAATCAGCATTGCCCTTCCTTCCTTCTGTAAGTCACTTTCAAATCTCCTTTCTCACTTCCTGGGATTTGAGGCCAGCCAGGGAGCTCTCTTTGTGGTTCAACCTCCCCCAGGGTCTCCAGACTCAATTTCTGGAGTTCAATTTCTCTCAGTTCTTGTAGCACTTGTGACTGATAATGCTCATGGGATCTTAGGTCTGTATGTGTGTCTTCTTCCCCAGTAAACCTATAAGTTTCTCATACCAATAAATCTTAGTGTGACAGACCAGGAATCTGGCTTTGCTGAAGTTCATCCCCTCCTGAGGAATAATGTCATATACCGCTTTTCCTTGGCGGTATCTTTGAAGAAGATGCATTCTGTATGACTGTGGCACTGCATAATTATTTGGATCCCATCTTTAATGTCACTAACATTAACTAGCTAAGCAGTGATGTCATCTTAAAGTTATAAGACATTCTCTCTGTTGGTAAAAATTTAGCAATTCCTCAGAGTATAGTATATAAGGAATATATTAGGCAATATTTTTAATTAAATCAACAGTTACTAAAAGATTAATAAGCAAAATATATAATTCTAAAGAAAATATAATCTTCTTAATGTAATAAGACTTTTCAGAGTTCACTGTTTACTTAGATAATTCAGAAAATTTTCTTCTGAACTTGCATTAATGTCCAGGCTTCTAAAATGCCATTTTTGTTCCCATGGCATTTAAAAAGTGTTTTACTTGCTTTATTTAAAACATAACATATTATGAACTATCAGAACTTCTTAAATATTGTATTAGTCTTCTAGGGTTACCATAACAAGGTACCACAGACAGGGAGGCTTAAATGACAGAAATTTATTTTCTCCTAATTATGGAAGCTAGGTGCTGGCAGGATTGATTCCTTCTGAGGCATCTGTCATTGGCTGGTACATGGTCATCTTCCTATGTCTTCACATGATGGACTCTGTGTGTGTGGCTGTGTCCTAATCTATTCTCATAAGGACACCAGTCATGTTTGGATTAGGGTCCACATTTGCAAACTCATTTTAACTTAATTTCCTCTTTAAAGACCCTATGTTCGAGTACAATCACATTCTGAGGTAGTGGGGGTTAGGACTTCAACATATGAATTTTGGGGGGATACAAATCAGTTCATACCACTCTGTGCTCTGTGCCACCCTTCAAAAAAATTCATGTCCTCACATGTAAAATACATGCACTCCATCTGAACCGTTCTAGGACTCTTAGCTCATCCCAGCATCAGCTCCAAGTCCAAAGTCTCATCCAAACATCAGCTAAATCAGGTGTGGGTGAAAGAGGAGTTGTGATTCATCCTGAGTCAAAATTTGCCTCAAGCTGTGAACCTGGGAAACCAGAAAACAAGTTATCTAATTCTAAAAAAAGTGTTGGCACATATAGAGCAGAGGCACTCATATTCCAAAAGGGAGTAATTGGGTAGAAAAGAGAGGTCACAAGTCCCAAGCAAGTCTGAAATTTAGCAGGACAAATTCTATTATATTTTAAGGCTCTAGAATAATCCTATTTGGCACTAAGCTCTGTTCTCCAAGCCCCCTGGGGTGGTCCTGTCCCCTCACCCCCACCCCGGGCCCAACAGGGCTGCACCACTGTCCCCTTTGGAACTGAGCAGGTGACAGTCTCATTCCCTGGATGCCTGCAGGCAGTAGCAGCCCTGCTGGCCTCTGAACCACCATTGGGATTATTCTTCCCTTTTAAGGAAAAATTACACATGTTTACATCTGGATAGCTCTATTGGCCATCCTGTAGAATCCTGTAAATTCAATCAATAAGGAACAATGAGCCCAAACTTTTCAAAGACAGAGGTTGGATTAGGACAATTGACTGAAGAGGTGAAGTGAGGCAGGTTGGTCATGTGATTAAAAAGTCTGTGTTGCTAAATGGCACTTTTGGAAGTTAGGCTCCTGCCCTCCCACAGACAGTGGGGATAGGGGCCCTGTCCCACTTGATAATTACATCTCATAGGGGTCGCCATACAAACAAGGATTCACCTTGTTTCATTGCAAAGATTTTTCTCTTGAGTCAATCTACTGCAAATCCATTGGTAGATGGAATGAAAAATTTACTTTCCCTGGGGAGTTATTAAATCATTGCCATACAGGATTATAAAGAAAGATTATTGACAGCTGGAATACTTGGATGATAATCCTATTTAAAAGTATCAATTTTGGGTTGGGTTGTTTTTTCCTTGATGGTGGGGGCATGTACATATCTAAATTTTGAGAGATTGCATCTTTCTTATTTGAAAATGAAATACAAAGGCATCAACCCAGAAAATATTTATTATATTTAGGAAATATTGTAATCCTTTTGTATTTCAGTGAAGTTGGTCAAAATGCTTATTGTTCCCGGAGAAAATTTGCAATCGGCTATTTCAATTTTATATGTCATCTTAACCCATTTAAGGATTAGGCTACAGGAAATTTTATGTCAGAACAAAAGAACAGGACAAAGAATTTGTACTAAATAAAGACAGAGAATATTTGATTTCTGGGCAGTAAGTATCAAAAAATTCCAAGTAGATGTGAAATTACAGCCAAAAATATAAATTTCCAAGTTTTCTCCTGTAGGGGATCAGATTATTTCACCACAAAATATGTCTCTTAGGCATAAAGATTATTTTGAGCTGGAAGCAAAAGAGAATCAACAGACACAGAAAGAAGACTTTCTTGGAGCTTTTTTAATCTGACTAGAAGTAGAAACTTAAATGAGAACTTGTATAAATTCCCTCTTCCAGGGGAATTATATGACTAAGAAGACAGACCTGCACAAAAAAACCCTTACTAGATTAAGCCTTTTCATTTATTCCTCCCCCCATAAATTCGTCTCACAGTTTGCCACCTCTGAAAGTCTAAACCCCTTTTCCTTTGTCATGTCACTTTCCACATTTTAGCCCTGTGCTAAGATGCTATAGAAGCCTGAGCTCTAACCACCCCTTTGAATTACTCATCACTGAGTTTTCTCCCGGGGATATTGTGCTGCACGTGTTAACAAACTGCATTTGTTTTTTCTTGTTAATCTCTCTTTTCTTAGTGTGACTTGCAAGTCCCCAGTCAGAGAGCCTAGGAGGTTAGAAGAGAAAGGAATGTTTTTCCTCCTCGACACTTTGGTCCCTGGCTTCTGAGCCTTGTTATCATAACCCGCTGTTGCTACACCTCAGAGTCCTAGAAAACTTGTGTGGAGCAACATCGATAATTCTACCTTTAAGTTTGTAAAACATTTTGTGTTTTCATTGCACAAGAAAACATGGAGAAATGTTAGAATATACAAAAAACATAGAGACGGGGGAAAGAATAACTTATGATCCTATCTACTAAAGTGCTCATCTAATTATCCTATTATTCCAAGTATAATCCAAGATATACAATTTCATATGATGATTTTAAATGACTCTCTTTTCTATCAAAGTTATATGTTACTGCAGAAAATTCAAAAAATAGAGAACTTAACAGGCAATTAAGTTAAAAACACACTTAAAACTCACTTCTTAGAGATAAACACAATTAATATTAGCATGTGTTTAGTCTTTTTTTAAGAATAATAATATGCCTAAAATATATGTACATTAATTTTTAAAGAAATGTAGAAATTTTTAGAATAAAATAGAATGAAAGAAGTGGAATAGTCTAGAAATAGCTTACATCATTGACTAATTTGGGTGAAAACTTTGTTGACTCTTTTCAGTTTGTCTAATTGTTTACACCTGTCAAGTGAGACCTTTCTGCTCCTTCTCAGCTAAATTGTACCTTAGCCTCAGACCTCATCCAAAGAGAACACCCATGGTTTCCACCTGCCTGCAGGGAGGCACCAAGGAAAATGAGGTCACTGTTTCATTGGCAGTATTGATCAAAAGGAGAATTTATTATGTTGAGGGTGGAAATGCTGGTGTTAATTAGTAGAAATGAAATATGTTCGGTCAGTTGATTTAGATGGATGGGCAGTGGACTGCATGAGGACAAAATGCAAAACTCCAATTACTCCAATATTGACAGTTCTGACCGAGTGTGGGGTGACTCAGAAAAGTCAGCCTCAGAAAAACATAGCTAAGGTTCCAAATGAGGCAAACTTTTATGTCCCACACTGGTTCCTCCAGAAAGAGACCCATTTTTGTGAAAATGGTAACATAAAATGTTCTCCTGTACAAACCTTAAAACAAATTTCGTTAGCAGATCTGGATCAAGGCCACCTCAGAAGTGTTCCAAAAATTGTATCCTCAGGAATAAGAGGTTGCATTCTTGGTGGGAAACTCATGCAAATGGGTCCAATTATGCCATGTCATTCCTTTTACACAGCAATAAATGTTTCAAAAAGTGAAGGAGGTAGAAATATTTTAAACTTCCCTATTTGCATAAACAAGGTAGCAACCAAGTGAACCCTTCCAGAATCTGGTTAATTTGTTCCAAGAGGACATGACAGCTTCAAGGAAGCAGAGAAGTGGAGGTGAAATTTGAGGCATCAACCGCTGGCCCCTCATTATAGAGATTTGTTTAAAGTGTCTTTTTCTGAAGTGTTATTTTAAATAGCGCAAAATTTCATTGGTCCAGTTTCTTGACAGTGTGGATCCAACTTGGGACCCCAGAGTTGATGTGAAGATTACTTTAAATTGAAAACATTTTAGATTCAAAAGATGCAGAAAGAAGTCTTCTTGGAGATCCCCTTATTTGACTAAAAATAGCAACTTCTGGGAAATAAGGTTTCAGGGCAGATCTACTCTTAAGAAGAAGACTGAGATTAAACCTAACATAAATCCCCTCTCTGGGGGTGCATTAGGACCAAGAAACAGCTAGAAATTCCACCCCTACCTATATAAACAAACATCGCAAACTTTCTTAACTCTCGTTTGTCCTGAAAACCCATTCATCTTCCCTAAGGAAACCTATTTGTTCTTCCCACAGAAGACTTTTCTGTACCCTCTTTTCCCAAGAAAGTCAGGTATGGAAAACTCCAGCTTAAACCATTTAGTAAGCTACCTACTTCTTTTGTTGGTTGCCATATACCTAGGAATATGTTTTTTTCTCTTCTAGTAATCAGTTTAGTTTGTAGGCCTCCAACTGCCAGTCTCAGAGAGCAGAGGGAAAGTTTTTAGTTAGTTAATCTTATGTGTCAGCTTGACTGGGCTAAGGAATACCAGGATAGCTGATTAAACTTTATTTCTGGGTGTGTCTATGAGGGTGTTTCTGGAAGATATTAGCATTTGCATTGGTGAACTGAGTAAAAAAGATCGCCCTCACCAATGTGGGTGAGTAGCATCCAATCCAGGAGGGCCTGAATAAAACAAACATGTGGAGCAAAGGTAAACTGACTCTGCTTGAATTAAAAATGTCTGTCTTTTCCTTCCCTCCAACTTTGGTGTTCCTGGTTCTCAGGCTTTGGGACTTGCACTATTGGTGTCCTGATTCTTCAGAATGGACTGAATTACACCACTGGCTTTCTGGTTCTCCAGTTTGCAGATAGCAGATCGTGGGACTTCTAGGATGCCATGATCATGTGAGCAAATTCTCACAAAAAGTTTCATATCTATCTAGGTATCTCTCTCTATATATATCATATTTGTTCTATTTCTCTGGAGAACTCTGGCTAACACACTAGGGATGAGGACTTTTTGTATTGCATGTGTATGTCTTCTACAGGGAAACAGATACTTTAGACCATATAACAGGGCTATAACAGAAAATAAAAATATCCATGACAAGATTTTTAGTCTGAACTGTTGGGAGAAGTATATGCCTCAAGAAATATATTTTCTTGCACTGATAAGAGTTGAATTAAAAGTGGAACTACAGAGCAAAATTTTTTAAGATCGTGTTTTACTACAATTTATAGACTCTGCATAACTGTGTAATATGCTACAAAATTCCTGAATTAGTGTCCAAATTGGATAGAAACCTGTGTTTAAGTCTTGTGAATTTCACTCTTCTATTTTTGAATCCTTAAATTTGATTCATTTCTTAGTAAGTTAAAAGTTTCAAATAAAATTTCAATAATAGCACGGAGATTCTCTATCAGTTATGATTAGATTCAACTATAGGTAACAGAGACCTAAAAAATAGTGGCAGAAACAAGATAGACATCTGGTGCAGGGCAATATAGGGTGGAGATTATAGCTCTGGGAATTGTCAGTGTCTGCTCCTGACAGGTGCCATCTGCTCCTATCTATAGGGTGTGGTCCTTATATATAAACCCCAAAAATGCATCAGTAACAACCTCAGGATACCCATAGTTCTTGATACCCAGAAAAAGAGCCTATTCACAAGACTACTGCACCATCTCATGACGTCAGTGACATAATGGTCTTGTACTGCAAAACTGACAGCCTTTCTTCCCAATGTGCTTGTCATCACTATTAGCATCACAAACTTAAGAGGTCCATCAGTGACATTTTATTAAAGACTTTACCCCACTCTTCCCCTATCGTTCCCTATTTACGAAAATTGTACCCATTGTTCAATCATGAAACCTGGTATTCCTTAATCTTTAACATAACTTACATAAAATCTATCACCAATTCCTGTTGATTTTTTTTTGTCCTCACTTTAAATCAAAGTGGCCATTATTTTATCTCCTTACTGGCCTTCCTCTCACCACCTCAGTTTACAAACATTATGTAGAGAGATAACCTTATATAGAGATATCACTCTCCTGATTAATATCCTTCTAGACTCAGTTTTCCATGTGGAAGAATTGCCTAAATATGTTGTCCTGTCTGTAGACAGTGTAGTATTTTCAAAGAGCAAGGTTTTGGTTTTGTTGAATCTCTTTATTCTTTCTGTTAATTAATTAATTTATATTCTTAGATCTAATATTTCCATGCTTATACATTTGTTGCATGTACTTTATTGTATATTTCTATTGTTTTAGTAATTCCTCACTTCTAATATGAGTTTAAACATAAAATTACCTTCTAAATAATATTAGTTGAGTTACACAAGTTTTTTTAAAAATTACTTTCATTTTTAATTATGTCCTCAAAATTTATAGTCATCATAGGTATTTCATTTTTATCCATAAATTTTTTAATTTTATTTTTTGTAATTTCTCCTGTACTTCTTAAAATTTTCTTGTCATTGGTATATTAATTTATAATTTTAAGGCAAAATGTTCAAAGACTTTTGTAAGATATTGATTTTTGTTTACTGCAAATTATTCCCTAGCTGAGTACATATCAATTTTATAACTATTTTAATATACTTTTCACATTTACATCTTCAGTCCAGCTGGAAATTCTGTTTTCTGCCATGTGATGGGAACACGTTATAAAAATTTTTATAATGATAACCACTTGCCTCTGCATTATTCATTCATGTTTGGCTGTAGATGTTCTTTGTATATTCTATATGTTAAACCCTTATCAGTTATTTTGCATGATTATAATCTTTGTAAATTTTATATTTGAGATTGTTGTGTGGCCTAACATAAGGTTTTCCTGGAGAATGTTCCATGTTCACTTGTGAAGTATGTTTATTCTGCGTTGGATAGAATGTTCCATGTATGTCTGTTAGGTGGAGTTGGTCTACAGTGTTGTTCAAATCCTCTATTTCCTTATTAATCTTCTGTATAAATGATCTTTCCATTATTGAAATTGGATGTTGAAGTCTCAAACTATTATTGTAGAACGTTTTCTCCTTTCAATTCTGTCAATTCTTCCTCACACATTTTGGGGCTATATTGTTTGGTGTGTACATATTCATAATTGTTGTATCAGTTGACCCTTTTAAAAATATATAGTGTCCTTCTCTGTGTCTTGTGAAACTTTTTGACTCAAATTTTATTTTCCTGATATAGCCACCCTTGCTCTTTTTTGTTTAGTATTTGAATGGAATATCTTTTTCCATCCTTTCATTTTAAACCTGTGTGTGTCTTTGGATATAAAGTGAGTCTCTTGCAGACAGAATATCATTGGATCATTTTTCTACCCATTCTTCCAAATTTTGTCTTTTAATTAGGTAATTTAACCTAGTTATATTGAAAGTAATCACTGCTAAGGAAGAACTTAATTTTCTCATATTACTATTTGTTTGTGCATGTCTATTTTTATTCCTCATTTCTTCTATTACTACATTCATTTATGTTAACTGATTTTTGTAGTATACCATTTGATTTTTTCCCTGTGTTATTTTGCATATTTGTATTTTTAGATACTGTCTTAATGGTTACCATGGGGATTAAAATTACCATCTTACATTTATAACAATCTAATTTAAATTGATACCAACTTAGCTTCAATAGCAAACAAAATCTCTTTTATGTTGTTGTTGTTATTGTTAAAATTACATCTTTATATACTTTGTGCCCATCAACATAGATTTACAATTATTTTAATAATTTGTCTTTTAAATAATGAAGGAAATAACAAAAGGAATTACAAATAAAAAATTAAAATGATACTGGCTTTTAATTTATCTATGTAGTTACCATTCCAGATATTTTATTTCTTTATATGGCTTTGACTTACTTCTAATGTCATTTTATTTCAGCAAAAGCACTCTCTTTAGTCTTTATGTACTGCCAACGAACTCCATTGATTTTTGTTTACTTGGAATATTTTAATTTCTCCTCTATTTTTGAAGGATAATTTTTCTGGATATAGAATTCTTGGTTGACAACCTTTCTTTTTCTACAGGCTTTTAAATATGTTACTCTAGTGCCATCTGATCTTCATTGTATTTAAAGAAATATAGACTGTTAACCATATTGAGATTCCCTTTTATGTGACAAGTAATTTCTCTCCTGCTGCTCTCTAGATTCTCTCTCTCGCTCTCTTTGCCTTTCAATCTTTTGATTATAATGAGTCTTAGTGTGGATATCTTTGAATTTATCCTACTTGAAGTTTATTGATTTTTTTTCATATGTAGATTCACATATTTCATCAAATCTGGAAATTATTCAGCCATAATTCTTCAACTTTTTGTTTTGTTTTGTTTTACCTTTTCTCTCTCTTTCCCTTCTGGGATTCCAATAACATGTGTATTGGTATGCTTGTTGATATCCCATAGATCCTTTAGATGCTTTACTTTTTTTCATTTTTTCTGTTCCTCAGATTGAATAACCTCAATTGTCTAGTTTTCAAGTTCACGGATTTTTTCTTTTTCCATTCAAATGTGGCATTGAATTCCTCCAGAGATTTTTTTTACATTTCAGTTATTGTGCTTTCAGCTCTGTGATTCTGCAGTTGGTTGCTTTTAATCATTTATATCTCTTTATTGATATTCTCATTTTATTCAGACATAATTTTACTTGTTTCTTTTAATTATTTGCCCATAGTTTCCTTTAGCTCTTTAGCATATTAAGATAGTTGATTTAAAGATTTTTGTCTAGCAAGTCTAATATCCAGTCTTCCTCAGGGACAGTTTCTGTCAATTCATCTTTTGTTCTTTGAGTGGAAAATACTGTATTGTTTCTTTGTGTGATATAATTTTTTGTTGCTGCTGAAAAGTGGATATTTGAATATTATAATGTCATAATTCTTGAAGACATAGTTCCTCTTCCCCAGGATTTGTTATTGGTGGTTGTTGAAGTCTTTTGTTGTCTTATTTGTTTTGAGATATTCCTAAACTCTTTTTGCAAAAAAAAAAAAAAAAATCCTTCTAGGCTTTCATGTGTGTTCACTGAAGTATCTGTTTCATTATCTCAGTGATCAGCCAGTCACCTAAGAGAAATTTCCTTAAGTACCTGGGGCCAAAGAGAAAAAAAGAAAATATTACTTGCCTGTTCTTTGCAGCTTGTCCTGCTAACTGCTTAGCTGGAGCGCTGCTTCAATATTAAGTGTGCTGCCCACAGATTTTCTTTTGTCTTCACCTCGTGCTTGCACAGAGTCCACAGATCTGCCAGAGGTGAAAGTCTAAGTTCATCTCAGATAATTTTTGAGCAGGGGTCCAGTCCTGGGTAAATGCATTACATTTTCTCTTCCAAGTCCTTATTCCATAAGAGATTTCCTCCTCTGCCTTCTCCTGCATAAACTGGGACTGCACACCCCTTGCTCCATCTGCCATCTCTTGGCCCAGGTGGGGACAAGAAGTGGGTCTTTGAATACTTTGCAGATACCACTGCTGCTCAGATAGCTGTACCAGCCCAAGGTAGGGAGGAAGAGGCAGTACAACAAACTTCAACCTCTATGCCAGTTCCTCAGGGTAACACCAAACAAGTCAAAATGCACAACTAGGGTAATTTAAGAAAAGAAAATCCCATCGGTACTAATGACCTGGCATCAGCAAGCTGCTGCAGGATCTCAGAGTGCTGTCTGGGGATTGCTGCCCTGCACTGGAATATAGTAATGGTATGCAGGTGAAGGAAATTGCCACAACACTCTCTTACCAAAATTCAGCCACCCTCTTCTCTGCAAAGGAGTTCTATGGTTGCTATACATTTTGGATTCGATTTCACAGTTCTAAGAATGTTGATTCTATAACTGTTTACCAGCTTCTGCTTGTTTTGTAAAGGGGCCAATTATATGAATGTTTCATCTGCAATTTTCTCCTATTTTTACTTTTTTGTTACTTTTTTAGTTGTTCATTTCTGGTATATAATGGATGCCATTTTGTGTTTTTAATATTTTTAAGCTATTCTTTTAATATGTCCTAGTGCTTGGTATATTAGTTCTTCTTTTATTTTTTATGAACATTTCCTCATGGTGTTTTTTTCTTCTTGTTTTGTATTTATTTACTGTGAGATCTTATTCAGTGAAGTGGTTTTATATGTGTGCTTAGAGGATCCTATATGGTTGGACTTAGGGAGTTTCTCCAGCTTTGCCACTGCCAGACTTTAAGTTTTATGTAAATCCCTTAGCTTATAAATTTTACCTTCAGATAAGCAATATAAATTCAGACTTCACACCAATTTAACAATTAAGACTAGAGTTTAGATTTTCCATGTTAAACTTTATTACTTTTTAACTTATAGACTTGAGAGTGTCATGAATCTTCATTGTCTTTTTGAGCCATTAAGCAGAATTTTTTCTGGATTCTCTTAATGGTTCTATCTGTTATACAGGCGTCTCAGTTCTAACTTCAAGCCACATATTTTCCTTCATGGGTATTTAAAGCCATTACTCTGTATGACACAGTCCTATCCTTCCTTTGTAGCTCTAAACTGCCTCTTTGTTTCTGATACTAGGAATGTCCCTTTTTTTTTTTTTTTGCAGCTCCAAAGTGCACTTTTAAAAAATCTTGCAGTTGCACAGCATTTCAAAGATTTGTACAGCAAAAATTCTGCATAACCTTGCCCCATTTCTCCTGAACCTGAAATTTTCTCATTGACTCCCCAGCCCACTTGAATCTGCTTCCATCCATATCACTTCACTGGAGTTATCACTGTCATTTCTGACCTTCAAATTGTCAAGTTCAATGTCTTTTATACTTTCATTTCACTTATTACTCACCAGCAATTGGTAGAATGAATAATTTTCTTCTTCTTAAATGCATTTTCATTTGCCTTCTTTGCCAGTATCTCCTATTTTCCTTTTACTTCTGATTGTCCTATTCGGTACTTTTTCCAGCTTCTCCTTTAATAATATTTGGTTATTAACAGTTTCTACAGTTTATTTTTGGAGTCTCTTCATTTCTCATCCTGCAGTGTATTCTTAAGCAATCCTATAACTTCAGTCACCATATATATGCACATTATTCTTATTTTTCTTCTTTTTTCACTAGTACAAATGTCCATATGACATTGACACTAAATGCTTTAGGGAATTTAAAACCAAATATTTCCAAATCCAAACACTTATTTTCCTGTTCTAAAACTATTATTTTCCATCTTTCATTTTAGTAAATACCAAATGTATTTACACAGCTACTCTTGTTAGGGTCCTGAAAAAAAAACATTTATATTCCTCTCTCCTTCATTCTTTCACTCCACCTTAATCCTTTGCAAAACTGGCTTTTTCTGCATTTAATATATATCTGATTTCATGTACCTTTTTCCCTCCTCATTGTCACTATTCATCGGCAATTCTCCATCCTTTACCACTGAAGTAGTACCATATCTTCTTAATTGGTTTTTGTGATTCACTCTTCCATAAGTCATAATATGTCTCCTAAGATGAACCAGAAATGTCTTCCTAAATTGAAAACAGGATCCTACCACTCATCTGATAAAATTCAACAGTGGCTTCCCATTGTATACGATAAAAGAAGAAACATAAAATGAAAAAAGATAGAACAAATAGAAAACAAATAAAATGATAAGCTTAAATCTTAGTCTATCAATAATAACATTAAATATAAAAGATCTAAAAAATCAAATAAAGACAAAGAATAGCAGAAGTGATTTTAATAATTAACCCATTATGTGCTATCTACAAGAATCTTACTTCTACTACAACACATAGTCCTGAAACTACCAGATATGATTATAAAAAATGCATAATTGACGACTTCCTGCAACACTGAAAACTTAATTAAAAATGTATCATAGTTTTGAATATAAAAATTAAAACTATAAAGCTTCTACAAGACAAATTACAGAATATCTTCACAATGTTGGTGAATGCAAAGATTTCTCAGAGAAAACACAAAAAGCATTAACATCAAAATTTTTTTAAATGATAAATTTGACTCCATCAATATTGAAAACTTTTGATCATCTAAACTAACCATTGAAAAACTAAAATTGCAAGCTACATACTCAGAATATATACTACACACACACACAGATATATTTAAATCACACATATAGACATTTGATCAAAGAACTTGTGTCCACAATATACAAAGAATTTTTACAACTCAGTAATAAGAAGTCAAAGAATATATTAAAAATGGGCAAACAACTTGACAGCCACATCACAAAGGAGGACATGAATGGCCAGTAAACACATGAAAAGATTCTCAACATTGTGACTCATTAGAAAAATGCAAACTAATATTACATAAATATACTACTACAAACCCACTAAGATGGGTAAAATTAAGATTTATGGTACTTCCAAATATTGATGGGGACGTGGGACCAATCAAACTGTCACGTATTGTTGAAAGGCCTATAAAATGCACTAACCAATTTGTAGAAGTTTTTGTAAGTTCCTCATATTGATAAATACATGGCTCAGTAATTATTGTTCTGTATATCCTACACCTAAATACCTAAGAGAAATAAAATTATATGTTCACACAAAGATTTATAAACAAATGTTCTTAAAAGTTTTATTCATAGAAGCCAAAGTATCCAAACATTGGAAACACCCTAAATATTAACCAAGAAGACAATGGATAAACAAATTGTGATGTGTTCATACAATGGAATACAGCTCAGCAATAAACATAAATTATTGATATACACAATAACATAGGCCAATCTTCCAAAGAACATTATGTTGTTTTTAAAAAGCTTAACACAAAAATCGTATACTTTACTATTTCGGTTATATGAATTCCAACAAGTGGCAAAAATAATCTATGGTATTAGGAATAAGAACAATGAGCAAGATTAACTGGAAGAGGACATGAGTGAACTTTCTGGGTGGTGGAAATATTCTATATCTTGACTGTAGTATGGTGGTTAGATGAGTGTATACATTTATGAAAACATCAAATTGTGCACTTAAGATTTATGAATGCATAGATTTCTCCATATATAATTTCCAGTATATATATATATATATATGTGTGTGTGTGTGTGTGTATATATATATATATATATATATATATATATATACACATATCATGAAGTTTGATGTTAAGCAGTCCATAGTGGATATAGCAATCCCAGGGATAGGGATCCCAGAACCAGTTCTCTCCTTAGCATCCTTAACGTGGACTTCCACTGTCAACATCATCTAGTAGTCACTTGACAGCTCCTGGAATGTCAATCCTCACAGTTCTTTTGCAGTTAGGAACATAGAGTAAAGGGGAGGGTGAAAACGGTGAATTCCATTATATAAATACAGCTTTAAGACTTTCCTGGATATCTCATCAAAAAACTATCACTTACATGTAATTGGCTGCTCTCTTCTTCAAGAAAGGCAAGCAAATATGACTTTAAAAAATCTGAGCACAATGTCACTCCCAGCAACATAACAATCCTATTAAGTAAGAAGAGGTAAATGAGTCAAATACTAGTCTTTGCTGGAGCCCTCACACCCTGCACTGAGATTTTCAAATTTTCATGCACAGCCTTTTCATATATATATATAAAGAAAAATTTCCCCATCTCCAGAGATGAAAACCTCAAAACCTCATCGAGGTTTTACTTTTATCTTTGAGAAGCAGTCCAGAATTTCTGGGTGATATAAACACTTCTTCACTGTGCATAGTTGTTGATACTTACTTTTTTTTTTTATCTCCTCCAAACACATCTAATATAAAGTGGTTGAGAATAAACAATATAAACACTATAATAGCTTCATTTGGAAAATGGAAGAGTGAAAAGCTCTCTTAAGTCACTAGCTCATAGCAAATGCCATTCTTGGATAAGAAATAGCAGACAATTCTTTGTTTCATAATTTTTTTATTGTGATTCGCCTTTGCGGAGAACCAACCAATTGATGAAGAATATTGTAGGCCAGACAGATTGAGACTTGGGGCAAGGTGAATTGCTAAGCTTCCAGTTGCATTTTCTCTGTCCTCTTCTCTAGTGACAGTTTTTTTGTTGTTCTCTTTTTCTTTTCCTTCTTTTTATTTTCAGATCTTAGCATTCTCTTTCTTCACTAAGGCCCATGAAGCCTGCTGCTTTCTGTGTGCATGTATGGTGATTGTTATCCTGATTTCTGCCCCCTTCATGCTACTTCACCTCTGCCACTTGGTGGTCATAAATAATAAGAAATGGGCATTGGACTTTTTTCTCTTTCTGTTTCAGAGCATTCTCTGCTTTGCCTTTGGTAGGCCCCTATATTTATTTATTCATTTAACAAATTGTTGGATAGACCTTTTAAAGCAATGACACTCATCTTAGGACAGTGGGTATTTTTCCTGAGGTTCAAGATAGTGTGTATCAGCTCAAGTTTCTCCTGGACTCAAGTCCAAATTAGTCAGTATTTAATGGGGTTTTCTTCACCATTCTTGATATAGAGCTTTGTTTCCTGATTTCACTTAAGTTAATTATTTATCTTTACAACTTTTGCTATTTTGGGTGACACTCAAAAGAGAGGAAAGAAACTCCTTTATTGTATCAGTTTTAAATAGAAGACATAAAAGTGTTCTTAGCACTGTGTAAACTTTTTGATGGACAGGCTTTTCACTTTCATAACAGCAGACACTCACTGATCGGAGGCATGTCCATGGATTTCTGACAGGTTAAAAATGCCCTAATTGAGCCATGTTTGTGGTAATGGCAGCATGTCAAGTAAGTCACAAGGAAACTATTCAGAAATATATTCAGTTAAATATTTTAAAGCACCTTACTTACTCAAGAAAAATTGAGTAAAACAAATCCCAGTGGGAGTCTCTTGGCTTAGCTATTGTCTATTAATAAATATAGATTCCAGGACAGAATTGCCTTGTGGCTACAATAAGAATGATTGTGCATTGACACCTGGTTGGCCTAATTCTCTTAGTTTATAAAAGAGGGTAACTGAAGGGAATTTTCAAGAGCTGAATATCTCTGCAGAATACATCTCCTAACCACTTCTGTGACCTTCATTGTGTTAATGATTTTCAGTTGATTAAAATGTTTTATTGGAGAAAATGTTATTACACTGACATTTATTGTTTTTCTTTCCGCTAAATGATTCATTTTAGTTAATTCAGTAGATTCATTTTCCTCAAAAAAATAGAAAAATTTCTATTTTCCCAGAAAAAAGATTTAACAGTTTTTTCCTTCTTCAAAAGTATATATGGAGCTTATGAATTTCATATTGTATATCTAGGCTAAACAAAATTTTAATCCATACTATAAAAAATCCTAATAGAAAGAACATTAAACTTTGACAACAGTGAGAAGTATGTGAGCAGGAGAGGTAGCCCCAGAGCCATCTTTCCCTGGCCCTGAGGAAGAGGCCAGGGGCCAAATAACACTGGATCCAGGGATGGAGTGAATTTCTTTCTCATTTTATAGAAGCATGAAAGGTATGGATTAAAGATTTTCTTTACAGGGTCAAGAATAACAGCATTATAATTCCAGGGAGCTCTAAATATTGTAGTGGTAAAAATGTTATCTGATCAAGGGATTTAGACAGGCTATACCATAATGTGTATTTGTGAAAAGACCCTCAGTTAAGGTCCAAGGAAACACTCCAGAGCAGACCCCAAATCACTTTGTTCTATATTTTAGCGTCTGTACCCACAACATCTCATACCTGGCTCAACATTCTGTATAACTCAGAATGCTTTCAGGTGCAGGTGTTAGAAATCCAAATTGAACTACCTGAAGTTTCCAAATAGGATGGGCCAGATAAGGGAATAAAGACAGTAATTTTAAGATTTAGTATAACTTCCAGGATCCTCAAAAGCAGGAACCAGAGGCTCAAAGGTACAATCAGCTAACATCAAAATTACGAGGATGAAACTGCAAGACAGATAACTTACAAAGTGAAGGGAAGTATGATTCTCCATAAGACATGGAGCTGACAGTCAGATACAAAACAGGTGTTCTCATCCCCAAGGCTGTCATCAAATTCCCACCAAAAACATAACAACATCAATTATGTTAAATTTTAAATAACAAAACATTCCTAAATATGTTGCTTACTTAGGAAATTATAATGAACTTGATAATTAGCACATATTGTAGGAGCATATGCTGACATTGATGGTAATTGAATTGAATAATTGGTTCCTTGACTGCAAATTTCTTCCAGAAGAGACTAGAAACATTGCTTTTAGGAGTTAAAAATGGGTAAGATGTCAGAATAAAATGATTTTTGCTATGTTTATGAATTATTCAACAATGGAACAAGTATGTTTAGCATTTCCACTGTTAGATTAGTTTGATTAGCTGACAAATCCCCAGCTGATACACATAGTAGATCATTAATAGTTCATGTTAATTACTAAGCTTATGGGAATGACTTTGGGTAGTAATACATTTTCTATGGTCAGAAAACAGATTCTCTGCTGGGAGAGGAATCAGTCAAGGTTAAATGTTTTCAGGAATTTGAGAAGATATGGAAAGAGGAAGTAACATTGGAATAAAAATCAGGACTAAAATACATGATTTAAGGTGGCTGCTTAGCCACCTTATTGCTTTTTTTTTTTTTTTTTTTTCTGGAGACAATGGAAATAAGGATTAAGAAGTGCTTGGATTTAGTCATAACCGGACTACTTGTACCTTTGTGATCAGAGGCAAAATACTTAATCTGTCTTTACTTCATGAGGATCTCCTTCAAGGGTCTGGGAATTTCCATAGTCAGCATCTTTGCTGTAGACATCATTGTTGCAAGCACTTTCATCACAAACATTTTTACTGCACAACAGTGGCCTTAAGGCAATTTTTCTGTAAAATGTAAAATAACAAAAAATAAAAGAGGGACATTCAAAAAGACATAAACGTAAAACATGAGAAATGAATAACAAATTAAAAAGACTTTATTGAAAAAATACAAAATATTTTAATATATTTAAAATGTGTGTGGATTCATGGCAATACTGTGCAAGCAACTGGTTTTATTTTGTGGGTTGTACCCAAGCACTTGTCTTCCAAGTCTATCCAAGTTTTTTGTTCATAATTTGTTTCTCATAACTTCATCTCCTCTTTCAGCATAACACTTTTTTTTTTTACTAAAACTTCTTCATTAACAGAGGTATCAGTTTCCAAATACCAGGATGCATATCTGTAAACTAAGCATTGTATTGGGTTGTGAAGCCTCTACACTGTTCTTGGAATATTGTCAGTTGTCTGTTCATTAACATACCAAATTTCTATGGGAAATGTGGCTTCAATTCTGTGCCTTCAGATCACCAAAGAATTTACAAACAGTTATATTATTATTTTCCACTATAGTTGCAGTCTGGCTTCACACTTTTTTATTTCACACTTTCAGTAAGTTTTATTATAGTATGTTCTATCAAGTTGACATACATAGTTATCATCCACTATTTTAAGACTGCCATATCTACTGGTCACTGTATAACCATTATGAGGGCTAAGATTTATGTAATATAAAAATGGGAATATGGGGTCAATGAAGAAAGGAAACCAGACTGTCAACAAATTGGAACCAAACTTTCAAACCAAACAGTAAACTAGTTATTTTATCTGTTATGGCAAAATTGCATTATGGCCAATTAGTTACGTGGCAAAAATAGTTGTTGAAAAGTGTGCAGCAAAGATGCTTTTGGTGAAAATACTGAACATGCTCCCTTAATGCCCCAAACTTTCACCCTCAAGGATAAGGAGAAAAGCAAACTGTACCTCGAGGTAGACATACCTCTCTAAGTTTTGGGCATTAAGTAACAAAAAGCAGACTTGTTTTTACTCACTGTAAAATAGTGAAGCCCCAGCTCAGTGGTCTTCTGAAGGAGTGCTCCCCACCATGTGTGCAGGATTTGAGATGGACCTTCCTGTTACATCTGGGGAGGGGTGGGGCAAGTATGAGCATCGTGTTGACTCTCCAGCTACTGTTTTTACCTTAAGTGATAAAGTCTTTGTTTCTGATTCAGGAAACTGTGTCAGTGCGAAACTACATATGGCAGGTTATTTTGTTAGCCTACAGGTAGGGTAAAATTTCAATTTCTCACCCTTCACAATTATTGACAGCCACACCTTCTTGTGGTGGTAAAATAATAATGATTATTATTGTCTTAATTGAAGAGAGAACACCTGTGAACTGAAAGAGGATGAACAATTTACAAGAGGGACCTGAAAAAATATGGCGGGACAAAAAGAGAAAATTTGGGATGAAATTATGTGTTTATACAAGAGAGAGAAAAAATATGGTTAACATTTGGAAAGAAGGGGTCTTCATGTAGGAAAATCTAAATGTATGGGTAGCTAGGCTGCTGCATGGTTCAAGTGGGGCAAACTGTCACACTGCGTGTACAAAGATACAGTCTCCAGATACATGCACTGAAAGATCACAGTCCTCATGTGATGATCCCATGGTTTGTTATCGCCTTTGGCTAATGCAAATCCCTTGAGTGAAGTGATGAACAGAATGATGAGCATTCCTTGACCTTCAATACTGCACCAAGTACAAGTGAAAAAAGGAGTTAAAACATGCAATCAATAGAAATGCTTATGAAGAACAATTTATTTTGGAGATAGTAACTCAGCAACTTTAAAATGATTTCTAGGAAAAGAAAGTAAGCATGCTCTATAAATTCATTTAATATTCTTACTGTAAGCTATTTATAAATTGATAAACTTAATCTATGGTCATGAAAGTAATGAACATGCTTAGATTAGTTCGAGGGATGTATCACAGAAAAAGATGCATGAATACCATTTTGGTATGTCATGAAAATAGAAGACAGACACAATTTTCAAAGCAGGAGGAGTAGCATAAAAAGTTTATTAAGCTTCCAAATGTGAGTAGACTGGAATAGTCTATGGCAGGTCAATGATCTCACTCAGATAGGCAGGAAAAGCTGAACGAATTATGGAAATCATATGTGTAAAAGCATCAGAGGACCTCAGGAGGAACACAGACCAACAGGAATAAAATTCTACCAAAGGAAAGAATCTATTATCTGTTAGCTGTGTATTTGCAACCATCCTCAGAGGCACTTACCAACTGAGTGAAGGGCTAGACTCCAAGAAGTCAGCCTTTTCTCAGGACCAGGGATGCCACCTGAAGATATAAGAGATGAGAAAATAAGTTTGGTAGATATTAATTTAATTATACTAATAATTGTAGTAAACAAAAAATACAAGCAGAAAAATGCCAAAATGTCTAGATACAAAATTGGAGATTACTAAATAAACCATAGTTCAAATAAGAAACTGTGGTGCCAGTATAAAATATATTTTGAATTGAATGATAATGAGATTAAAACATATCAATACTTTTGAGAACCAGCAAAAGTAGTTATCAGTGTGTGAATTTATGTAAGCATATATTTGAAAAGTATTACAACACTGTAAATCAATGATCTAAATTTCTAGTTTAAGAAATGGAAAGAACAAATCAAACCTAAAAATTAATTAGTCAAAATGAAATAATAAATATAAGAACAGAAATTAATTACATTAAGATAAGAGTAAAACAGAGAAAAATCAGTAAGTGAAAAGTTGGCTCTTTGAAAAGATTAATAAAATTGATAAACTCATAGCAAAATGCTTAAGAAAAAATGTAGAAAAAATATAATTACCAACATCATGAATGCAGAAGATGTAATCATGAGACAGGCCTGGGACCTGGGACCCTTTGCTGCAGTGTTGCGGTGCTTGCACCCGGACATACATCTCCTCAAGCACCAAAATACAAAAAAACTATATGGGACTAACAATAACTGTGTGCGTGTGCAGCTGGGGCAAATTCTGGACCCAAAAGATACAAAACGACAAAAAAAACCAACAGCCATTTCTGAAGACCCTGGAGCAAAAGTATGGTACTGCGCATGCCCCCTGCACACAACACCACCTAAGTGGTGGGAAAAACACCTAAGCCACGCCTCCGGCCTGACCCCTGGACACACCCCTACCCTTACCCCATATAAGGAACAAGCTTCCCCCCCTCCCCCCGCCCCGTCAGGGAGCAAGCAAGCAAGGGAACCTGTTGTTTGTTCTCGCTCACCCCTGCTGCAGCAGGGGCCTTAATAAAGCCTTGCCTGAATCTCTTGTCTGGCCTCTGGTCAATTTCTACATGCTGGGGAAGGCCAAGAACACTGGTCGGTATCAATCATACTATATTAAAAAGGAAATAAGAGCATATGATGGATATTTTTATAATAATTAATTTGACAAAATGTATGATAGAGGCAGTTTTTAGAAAATAAATGCAACTTATCAAACATGAAATAAAAATAAGTAAAGATACCGTACAGTCAAATATCAATTAAAGGAATCAATTTTATTATTGAAAGTTGTTATACAAGTAAAACTGTAGCCCAGTTTACCTGTCTTGTTAATGTTTCCAATAATATGTAGAACAAATATCTTCAACCTGACCCTACCATTTACAGAAACTAGAGAGAGAACATTTCCTAAATCCTACATGAGATCACTATAATCTTGATGCCAAAACCTGAGAGAACATTTTTAGGAAAGATACATTACAGCCAAAATCTCTTTCATAAAAATTTAGCAAACAGAATTTAGTAGTACCTAAAAAAAAGATAAAAATAATGAGTAAGTTTTTCCAGGAAGAAAAAAAAAGGTATGTTAACAGTCAAAACCAATTCATGTAACTCACTGAATTGACAGAAAACATTTCTAGAAAAAATTTTAGAAATCATATTTGGAAAAAAGTGAATATAAAGCTGTTTTATAAAATGGTATATATTCATTTTTTAAAAAATACATCTTAGTGAAACATGAATTAAAAGAAAAGTAAACTGCTAATGAGTATATTAAAAACTCTAAGGTAAGTATCTTGGTGAAATATTATTGATGAAGTATTGAAAGTTTATCACCAAGATCAGAAATGATACAAGGGAAATTATTGTCACCATATCAATACATCATTTTACTGATGGCCTTATTCAGTACGATTAGGTAAGGAAAAGAAATGAAAAGCATAAAGATAGGAATGGAAAAAATCAAAGTGTCCTTATTTTCCAATAATATGTGTATATGTAGAAATTCCAAAAGAATCTATAAAATATTAAAATTATAATAATGAATTTATTGAAATCCCTGTGAACAATGTCAATGTATTGAAATCCCTGTAAACAATGTCAATGTACAAGAATGGACAGTATTTCAATATTCCAGAATAAACAAATACAAAAAAAAAATACCCAAACAAACAATGAGATATACTACAGATACTGTGACAGGGAAATACTATAATCACAGTTTGCAAGACAGTATCATAGATGCCAGTTCTTCCCAAATGATCATAGTGTTTAAGTAATCTGACTCAGGATTCTTATAGAAATGTGTGTGCGTGTGTGTGTGTGTATGTGTGTGTGTGGCATTATAGTTATTCTAATATACATGAAAACACAAAGGGTGAAAAGAGTCAATGCAATCTTGAAGACCTATTTTCACGTAAAAACCTGCATGCAAATGGTTATCTGAGCTTTATTCATAATTTGTCTAAATCTGCAGCAGTCAAAATGTCTTTCAGTGCCTGAATAGATAAACTATGATACATCCCACTGTAGAATATTATTCAGTGGTGGAAAGGATTGAACAATCAAGCTGTGGGAACATTAGATACATGTTGATAAATGAAAGAAGCTGGTGAGAAAAGAATACTTTTGTGTGATTCCAGATATACGACACTCAGGTAAATGAAAACTATAGAGACTGTTAAAAATAGAGTGATTGCCAGGAGTTTGCAGGGGGATGAATATGTGAAGCCCAGGGGATTTTTAGGGCAATGAAACTACTCTGTATGATACTGTACTGGTGGATACAAGACATTATTCATTTATCAGAATCCATAGGACTGTACAGCAAAAAGTGCTAACCCTAATGTAGGCAAATTTTAAAAGCTGGGGGATCCCTGGGGAGGATACAGTCTGTAACAAGAGAATCTAACTGTATGCAAAATGTATGAAACAACCACACTGACAAAGATGGTGGAAAGGTACTGATCTATATATCTTTGGAAATTAGTGTAAGATGAAAGGCAAAAGGAATTGCACATACACACCATACTCTAGTTGATGAAGTTGTTTCCCACAGAGATACATGTTAACAACTTTGACATTGTTGTAGATGTCTGCAGGAATGCAACAATCAAGTAGATGCATGGCAGGTTTCTCACTATTGGAGTGAGAATTTGTAGTAAGAGGAGGAAGCTACAGTGATCCATGTGATAATGAATTAGAGTGGAGACATCAGGATAAACTCATATTTAGGTTCATAAAGACACAAATGGTTACATATAGAAATATTTTACATATATATGTGATATGCATGGGTTAGTATACACATATATATTTTTTGCTCTATCAGTTAGGAGGGTCTAAAATAAATGACATTCTAGAGGCATCTAGAAAAATGTCTTGCACTCAGATATTGGTTTCTAATACCATTCTCCAACAAAAGAAACCATGGCTCTTTAGAAAAAGGGATGATTTTAGGATGGGGCCAATAAATACACAAGATGAGCCAGGGGCATATTAGTATAATAAATACCTATGACTCCACACTGATGGGGAAAAAGAGACAACACCCCCATGAAGAATAATAATTCCAAATAATACATGTCCTCAGGAAGGGGGTGACTTCCTTCCATAGTGTACAGTGGGGAAGTCACTTTACTGTAAAGGAACCAGACACACAACTCCTCAGCCCAGTGATCAAGGCCAAGGTCAGTACTCCTCAATCATGTTGATAGAGCTACACTTGCAACAGTGTGATGAAAAAGGAGCTTTACTTCTCTGATCTTCCAACCACCAACCCATAACTCCAGTATTATTGTGAGAAAAACAGACAATTTCTAATAGTGGGCACCCTCGCAAAAGAAAAAACCTGACCAGTCCTCCTCAAAATTGTCAAGGTTGTAAAGTACAAGGAAAGTCTTAGAAACTACCACAGCCAAGAGGAGCCTCGAGACATGACAAATAAGCGTGACATTCTGGATGTATCCGTGAACACTCAAAGGACATTAGGTGAAAGTAAGGTCATCTAAATAAACTATGGACTTCAGTTAATAATGAGGTATCAATATTGGTCCATTAATCATAATGAACCTATCTTATGTAAGACATTTACAATAGAGGAAACTGGGTGCAGTGTAAACTCTTCCAAAAAATAAAAGTCTATTAAGAAAAGGAACCAAATCCCTTGAAGCTTTAATTCTTTTCATCTATTTCACATTATCTTAATATAACCTTGCTTTGCTTCCAGTAAGCTGTGAGAAAATTCTATTAGCAAGTTGATTTCCTTGATAGAAGTCCTAAGTACATGATTTTTCCCCTTGATGCTAATCTGATATGCACCATTGGGTGCGATCATGGGGCACTGGTGGTTTCCTAGGCAGTTTATTGAGTTATGCTTTCAGAGGGGAGCAGAATGAGAATTCTTCTTACTGCAGAGAGGTGATTTTAAGAGAAAGTTTAAATTTTGTTTAATTTTACTGATATTGAACGAAGTTTAAAACTTCTGTTTTAAAGAGATATATTATATATGAATATTAATCAGATAAATAATTCTTAGTATCTCTGTGAAGGACATTAATTGTATGGTTTGTGTCTTTTGTGTACATCTCTCATAAGTGTCACAGAGGGCTAATGTAGTCAAGGTTCTCTATTTATTATGTATGCATATATGCATGCATGTGTATATCTCCTGTCTGCCTACCTACCTCCCTATCTAGCCCTGCCCACACATCTATTTCTTTTTCTATCTACCTGTGACAATAATTGAACGCCATCTAGTGCAAGATTTAAGACATCAACAAAATACTTAATTGAAAACAAATAAACCCACTTTATTGGGTTGTTACTTGAAACACATACAAATATATTAAACAAAGTAAATAAAATAGAAGTTTTATATTTTTATGGCACTGTATGGATGAAATTAAGTTTCTATCACATCTCATTTGCCTGATCAGGCTATAGGAAATTGTTCTATCCTTGTGCTGTGTGAAGACCACCATACTGCATTCTGCATTTCATAATGCAGAATACTACATTGGCTTTAGTTATTGCTCTATTATTGTAAGTTACTTAGGTCAAGCTGTATTTGGCTCTTCTAAATAATGATTTTTGAAAAAATAGCTTGTGATAAACAAAAGCAGTTTCAATTATTTCCACATGATATTTGTATCAAAGTTTACACATATTTCTGTCTTTTGCTAAATTGTGCCCAAGTAAAATATCAAGTTTACATTTGTTCTAGAATATTTAAGTGTCCATTGTTCGCCAGACATAGACCCATACTGGAATTTATCATTCTTTTTTCATTATGGCCAATTTGATAAAAGAAATTAAAATTATTTGTGTCATGTATATAAATAATTTATATATTTATTGGCCACATATTTTTCTTCTTCTGTGATTTGCTTTTTTATCTCATTGTGAATTATGATACTTTTATTAAATTCTGTTTTATGTATAGGATATTATTTCTTTTTCTTTTTTTTTTTTTTTTTTGCGGTACGCGGGCCTCTCACTGTCGTGGCCTCTCCCGTTGCGGAGCACAGGCTCCATATGCGCAGGCTCAGCGGCCATGGCTCACAGGCCCAGCCACTCCGCGGCACGTGGGATCTTCCCAGACCGGGGCACAAACCCGCATCCCCTGCATCGGCAGGCGGACCCTCAACCACTGCGCCACCAGGGAAGCCCCTATGTATAGGATATTAGTACTTAGTCTTTATACACTTTGGAAGTATTTTTTGAGAAGTATACTTTTCCCATTTAAAAGTATTTGTTTCATAATTCTGATTTTCTTTTCTCTTTTACTATAAATGTTTCTTTAGCTCCCTTCCTCTCATCTTTTTTTTTTGCTGTTGTTGTTGTTCTTTAATTATTTTTTTTGCTTCCTTCTATTAGAGGTATAATATTTTAAATCATCAAACTTATCGATATTTTAATTAAACAATTACTCTTGGAGTCAGGCTTAGGAAGTCCTCAGTCATGTTAAATTATATAAATTTCCATCTGTATTTTATTCAAGTTTTCACATTTTTACACATTCACTTCTGTTTGAACACATCATGCTGTAGCACTTGCTGTAGTTTAAGGGATGGCAGTGGTTTTTTTGTTTTGTTTTTTTGTTTTTTTGTGGTACGTGGGCCTCTCACTGTTGCGGCCTCTCCCATTGCAGAGCACAGGATCCGGACGCGTAGGCTCTGTGGCCATGGCTGAGCAAGATTTAAGACATCAACAAAATAATTAATTGAAAACAAATAAACCCACTTTATTGGGTTGTTACTTGAAACACATACAAATATATTAAACAAAGTAAATAAAATAGAGTAAATAAAATGCTCCACAGCATGCGGGATCTTCCTGGACTGGGGCACGAACACGTGTCCCCTGCATCGGCAGGCGGACTCTCATCCACTGCGCCACAAGGGAAGCCCGGGATGAGAGTGTTATTAGTGATCTGGGAAACACTGCACTTTCCTTTAGGAATATACTTTCCCTAAACTTTGGAATATGAAAAGGCTTGGAATCTAGTCTGAAGGAACGGTTTCAAGAAGTAAGAGACATAAGTGATCTAAATAGTTATTTTTAAATGAAAGGAGAGGGATGATCATTTCTGTAGAGAGAAGTAAATTATTTTGAAGTTTAAGGTTACTTCTGGTGATCCAATAGATAGGGATTTATGCCCAAAAATGATAAGGGAGAAAGTTGATGGAGATGCTAATCTGAGTAAAAGATGGGTGCCAACAATACGACAGCAGAGCAGGCTGTGTCTCAGTGAGCGAATTGACCATAGGGGTTCCATTTGCTGGAGAGTGGTGGTGGCAGGTAATATGCAATTTAAAGTTTACTTTTCGATGTTGTAAATCCCTTCTAATGCCCTGAATTCTTCTGACAGGCCTATTATACAATGTCATTAATGCCAGCCTTTTATTAATTCTACCTTGGATAACAAAAGAATATACACATGTAAGGTAATGAAGCTGAAGGGGCTGTGATGATTACCTGGGAGAGTGCAGAAGCCTGAAGCCACAGTCTGGACAAAGGTCAGATATGATAATACAGGCACTTAAGTGTTCTTTGGAAATCTCCTGAGACACACTGAAAGGAGCTGAGTTACTCAGCAGTCCAGCAGGATGTCGCTCAAACAGCTAAAAAAAAATGGGAAACTCAGGTGAGGGTAAACTTTGACATTATTTCTAGCAAGAGACTACAAAAACAACAGCATTTCACTCTCTTCATGATGTTTATATTACAGTGTCTATGTTACAATTCTTAAATGATTTAAGCACATTAAGAATACAGTAGAGTTTTGGTTGAAAATGTAGTCTCTCTAAAGATTAATTGGGAGAGAATTTATTCATTCTCAATATTAATTCTTTCTATAAAAGAATAAGACAACCTCTCATTTTATTCCCTATTTATTTATGTCTCCCAATGGCATTTAGTAACATTTTCACATAGGTCTTGCACAGTAAACAGTTGTTCCTAATTTTTTGAAATATTTTAATATGATTATGAATTATATTCTTAATTTTTTAACCTGCTTTTCCACATAAGCTATGAAGGGTATAATTTTTAATCTTCATTTTGTCATTTTACAACTTAATTTTCTTTTTTTTTCTAGCTCCAATGTGTTTCAGAAGATTTGTTTAAATCTTCAGTTACAAAACCATTCCTGTAGCAAATAATGATAATGGTGCTTACTCAGTTTTGATGAGTACATTCAATTACATTTTTCATACTCTATTGCAGTGGCTGAAATCCAAGAAAAAATGTTCTGTAGTAGTGATACAATGAATAACCTTGTCTTTTTAAAGAGTTTAATGGTGAAGCCTGTAGTGCTTCAGCATTTTTTATGCTTGCTATTGACAATATACCATACTAAGGAAGTAAAACTCTATTATTTCTTACATTGATTTTTTTATAATGAGAAGTTAAATTTTCCATGACTTTTTATTCATAACCTAAGAGTTTTAAGAATTATCCAGTTTTAAATGTATTAATTGATTAATACTGTATGATTACTCTCACAGTCTTTTAATAAATGTTATCACCATTTATTATTGGCTTAGATATAGGGAATCCTTCATTATACTGTATGTATTTCATGATTAAGGACCACCATGTTCTTTTTGTGATTTTTTTCTTTCATCTGTGGCCATCAGGACTATGCTAATCTCATAAAATGAATTGAGAAAAATTTTTATTTTTTGTGTCCACAAAATCCAAAAAATCAACTAAAATTTATTATAGTGGAAATTATCTGGTCATGAAAAGCTTTAGCTCACATCACCATCTGACCAGTACTTTTCTGAGACAGTTTTATAACCTTTTATTTTTTATTTTTATTTTTTTTTTTGCTCTGTTCAATTGTTTCAACATCTTGAGATAAATTTAGGAGCCATTAGAAGTCATTAGTTTTTATGGAAACTTACTACAGAAAATAAAAACATAGCAATATACAAGCTAAAATTTTGTAAGTCTCAACTACTGATTATTCCCATATATTCTTTTTTTTTTTCCTTTTGGCAATGCTGTGTAGCTTGTGGGATCTTAGTTCCCTGACCAGGGATTGTACCCAGACCCTTGGCAGTAAGCATGGAGTCCTAACCGCTGGACCACCAAGGAAGTCCCTCCCAGGTATTCTATGTTTTCCTTCATTCAATTGTTTGAAGTTTATCCATTTTATTTATTTATTTTAATAACCAGTCTTTGATCATTAATTGACACCAGATTTTCATTTTTCTAATTTTTTTTAAATTACTGTTATTTCTCTCAAAGTTTATCGTAGTTTAGATTTTCAAACCTTCTTAACTAACCCTGTAGACTCATTTGTTTTATTTTTTTAACTGTGAAAGCCACTTGTGTTATAAGTTTCCCTTTTATATATCTTAGGCTGAATTTCATTTCTCACAATTCACTCTAATTTGTCCACTGAATATGAAGAGTTACATTTGTTTATGATTGTATTAAAAATACTGCATTACTGTTATGTCAAAAATTGTGTCTTGAAGACTCCAGTGTTTCTGTGTTTCTAAAGTTCCCCTATATACCACAATTTATATAGAGAACATTCTGTTCTTTTCCTCCTTGAAACTATTGTGTTACCTGAAGCTACAGTCTTCTGAGTGGATGTAGAAAATGAGGTAGACTTTCTTTGAAAGCTACTCTGTGGGAGATAAATGTAATGCTTTCTGCTCCATTACAAGGTCTAATTCTCTGATTGAAGGTTGGAAGATGAGCATGGGTAGAAGGTACAAGCTGTTTCTGCATCCAGTAAAGTTTCTTTATTTCAGATGTTTAGAGCTTTTTCCAAGCTCCTCTATCTGTAGCCAAATTGGGGTTGAAATTGACATGAGTGTAGTTCTGACATAAATGTTTGTTGATGCCTTTTTGTACACTAATGTGAAAGAAGGTGTGGAGAGAATAAGGATACATATGTTGAGACATTCATCTTTGATAAAAGTGGGTTATTTACTAAGCCGGATATAAGTTTTCTAATACTAAAAATATTCCTCAATGTTTTTACACTATGATGTAATGGCTACCGACATATCACACTTTTAAGCTTAATCTTCCTAATTACATTCTCCTTTCACTTTTTTTGAGACTAGATAGTCAACAAAACCAAATCACTTCGAAACGTTTGAGTTAAAGAAATTTTACTGCATGCGGAAACAGCTTGTACTGTCTACCCATGCCCATCTTCCAACCTTATATCAGAGAATTAAACTAGTCAAAGAAACAACATATCAAACTCCGATTTGGAGAGTTTTTTGATTTCCATGGTGCATCTATTCCTACTGTGAGTAATTTCAAGCTACCAACATGATATACAGTAACACACTATAGTACATTATTTCCACCATACAGGTTCAATAGACATACATAACCCCAACAGCCCAGATAATAGTAAAACATAACTAGTAAGAAAATAGTTTGAATATGCATTACTTTGTTTTAAAATAATTTATGTTTTTAAATTTAATTTTCGATAAGACTATGTTTAAAACCGGCGCATAACTTGTCTAGGATAAATGTATGCTGATAAATTCTTCTTTAATTAAGAAAAAGCTCACAGCCATTTTGCCTATATACAGAGAAAATAAAGTATAAGCATTATTGAGAAACAAATAACCAACACTATCATCACACAGGCAAGTCTCCTCCCAGCAAACACAAAATAACAAGCATGAAAAGCATTGGTACACAATGCTGAATAAACAAGTGAGAGTTGACAAAGGGAAGATATATAGGTATCATCCCTGTTGGCCAGGAGTATGTATGGGGATTATGGAGACTTTCAAATAACATTCCAGTATTATGTAAGTGTTTCTTTTCACCTCTTTGCTGTTTTTGGTTAGGTGTGATGTTATGATTATGCAAAACTGAACAATGATTTGTCAATTAAATGCAAATCAAATCTCAATAAACTAGCATGATTGCAATTTTACTTCAGAAGAATCATACAGATGAGATTCCTCCTATGGTTCATTAACTGAGTGACCTAAATTTCAATGTGAGCAAGTTTTTCGATGTGGGGATCCATTTGTCACCATACTGATACACGAGTTAAGTACTTCTTATAATGTATGTGTGCTGTCAACATATTCCTTGACATATATTTGAATATAACCAATGCAACAGCATCGTCTTTCCTAGGCAACCAGTTTCATTTTGAGAAAACTAAATTCAGGAGGGTAAGAAATCTTCAGAGGTTTGGTGCCACTCATCCTAGATGGTGAGTAAACCTGAATAATTAGTTTTAACTAACTGACCCAGAAAGGTCTCTACCAAATTAAAATTGTACTGAGGCATGTACATTTAAAAATTTTCCTATCTAAAGAGACATTGTTGCTAGTGGGGTTTTTTCCTATTAATTGGACTTGTTTCCTAATTGTCTCTTTAAAACAGAATCATTCTCCTTCTCCATCACTAAATTTATCAATTAACCTTTGTCAATGAGAGTATTACTTCTGCCTTAGGGCCTTTTCCTTGATTAAAGATGTGTATTTTAGATCTATAATACAAATTGCATGGACTCCATGAACCTTATTGTCATGATAGCAAATTAAATGTTATTAGGAAGAATGTCTTTCCTACTGTATTCCTACTTTAATATATCTTTTAATACCATATTTCTTATAAGAAATATCTGTCAAATATTAATTAGATTATTAATTTATTCTTATAGCTATGGGGCAGAGTTTAAATTTATAAGCAAATGTCACAACTTCTAAAGGTCTGAATTCATCTAGTTTGTTGAGGTGTGACTTTGTATTGAAGATAGTATGCATATAATCCCCTGGAATAGGAATGACATTCTCTAGTTATCTTTAGTATAATAACAGAACAGGAACACTTGAATACTCATAAATATATAAGACCTATTTTATAACTCCATAAATGTTTTATACAAGAGACATTTACTATGTATTATCATTCATTTTCAAGTTGATATCATTAAATATCAATATTAATCCAAATAAATATTCCTTTGAACTTGTTGTCAAGCACTAATAAAATTAAAATTATAAAATATGCATGAAATAACATGCAAAGGAAAAAGCTACTTCCACACCATCCTTGTTCAGGAAAAAATTAAACGCAAGTTGATTCATTCTTATTTTGAAATCACACCAGAAATAATAATTGTGCACCCTGAACTAACCCTATTTTTTATAACAACTATTTATAGAGACATATTCTTCAAAGAGTACTTAATATTCTTTTTAGGTCTTCTAATGATACAGAATCATTTAATGCAGATCCTTTCCTAAACTTAATATGATCACACTCTGTTATTAAATCATCTTAATGGCTCTGTTTTTTAGGCTAAGATCCTTTAATTTTTCCTGTAGGTCAAACTGCCTCAACCACTGGGCTTTGGAACCACCCAGGGAAGGTCCTTGGTCTTATTTACCATGACTCTGTCTCTCATAACTCGCAGCATCCTCTCCACTAATAGTAAGCAATAAATGCATGAACGATTTCCAAATAAAAATTAGTACATTGCTTAGCCCCTATCATTTACTGAGCAAGGGATTAAAGATAAACATGATTTCTTGCAACTCAGGGCATTTCAGATATGAAGAGAGCATGTTTATAAACAACAAAATAACAGGAATATACACAAGTCCCCGTGGAGCTTCAGGAGGGAAAACTTCAATCTGAGTGAGCTGAAAATGACTTTAAGATGAAGTAAGGTAGAGTTTGCGATAAAATCATAGGAGGGAATTCTAGGCAGAGGATTTATAATATTCAGTGACCTGGAGGTATAACATAGGCAGTAATTTCCTGAGAACCACAAGTGGTGTAGTATTCCTGGAGACCTAAATTAAGGGAGTTTATTTATATATAGATATGAGTGTGTCATGGAAACACTTAGCTGGTCAGTTGTTCTCATAGCAAACACTTAATAATCCATCTATGTTCCCACTGCTAGGAAATGCCACCTTTATTTTGCATCTTAATTTGTATCTATTTGTTTCTATATTTTAGGCTTTGTGTTAAACTCAATTAAGTTATCTGTCTATTCTTACACTATTGTATGCATATAAATTCCTGTGGCTTTATAATTAATTTGTTGAGTGAAAAGGTGTGAAAGAGGTTTGGATTTGAAGAGAATGGGAAGATAGGGGATAACTTTTGCAGAGCATGAAAGGACTTTTTAGATAAGCTTATATAACATGATTGCCGGTGAGGACTGAGACTCCAGCTAAGACCAAATGCCATAAATCTAAAAATACATTGTCTTAAGTCATGCAGTGTTCTCTCTTAGCCCTAAGAATTGTAAGTGTATCAGCTTAAAAGGAAGATAGTCATATGTACCCGATGTGAAGGTTTTGAATGTTAGCAAGAAAGCAGCTGAATCATTGTCTCAAAGCTTCATTGGAGTGAAAATAAAGTCACAATTGGGATATTGTACTAGGTGAACAAAAGAAACATCTGAATTTACAATATAGAATATCTAGGTGTGTGAGAGTAGAAAAGACAAATGATTTTTAAGAGAACTAGATATTCCAGAATTAGTTTTCAGGGTCAAGGCAATTTCTAATGAGGAAAAGGTCAAACTTTCAGTCATGAAGGTCAGAGGTAAAGTAGATGGTATTTTTAGGTCATCTGAATTAAATAGGCCTAAGACATGAGGTTAGAATGTTACAAGTCCTTTCTTAAAAGGTGTTAAAGAATTCTACCATGGTGAGACATTTTCCTCTGAAACATAAGATTTTTTTCCAGGAAATATGGTGATAGGTTGTACATCCAGAGTCAGAGAAATAGGGGAGGCAGGAATGGAGAGTCATGGGGATGAGAGGAAGTTTAATGGTTGCAGTTATTTCTGGAATGACCTAAGCTATTTAGAAAAAATAACCACTCTACTCCAGCCAACACCACAGAAAACCTGGGGCCAGAACCCCTCAAATGCCAACAAAAACCACATGGGGAACTTAGAATTCCACCCTTATCGGCTCTAACAAGGAACCTCTAGCTCGTGCTGGGTGGTGTCAGAGAAAGCTGAATGGGGACCAAGGAGCTTCATCTCCACTGGGCAGTGATTAGGCTTCTTCCACTTCCTGCCTGAGGGAGCTGGTGGAGAATCATGGCTTTCACTGTCACTAGACAGCAAAGAGCAACCCCACTCCCCAGTGGTACCAGAAGAAGGCATGCAGGAAACAGGAAGGAAGCACGCCCACCTCTCAGTGGGTGACAAGGCCCTCCCCATTAGGTGTCAAAGGAGGCCAACTGGGAAACCCAGACTTCTACCCACACCTTCCAGTATCGAGGTGGTTTTCTGTCTCCATCTTGCCATCCCCTGCTAGAGCAGGGTCAGAGCAAGCCAGCTAAAACAAAAGGCTTCAATAAGATTTACAGGTTTACAATGTAACACTAAAATATTCAGGTCTCAACAGAAAATTACTTATCATACCAAGAACAGGATGACCTTAAATGGAATGAAAATGACAGTCAATAGAAGTTAATACCAAAAATGACAGAGCTATTATAATTATCTCATGAAGATTTCAAATCAACTATCATAAACTCTAAAATAAAAATTATAAATATACTTTAAACCAATGGAAAAAAATAGAAAGCCACACTAACTATATAGAAAGTTTCAGCAAAGAAATAAAAGACATAAAGAATAAAATAGAAATATTAGTGAAAATACAATAACTGTAATTGAACTTCAATGGATGGACTAAAGAGTAGAGTGAAAAGGACAGAAGAAAGAATCAGTGTCACAGCAATTTAAATTAACCAATCTAAACAACAGAGAAGAAATAGAAGGGTAGGATTATTACAAAAATTAACATTCATGTCATTGGAATCCTAGATATGTACAAAGATATGACATATCCTGGGTCATAAAACAAGCCTCAACAAATGTAAAGGAACTGAAGTAATAGAGAGCATATTCTCTAATCACAGTTAATGAAAATTAGAAATCAATAACAGAAAGATAAAAGGAAAACCTCCAAATACTTGCAAACTAAACAACAAACTTCCAAATAATCCATGGGTCAAGTCTCAAGGTATATTAAAATATACACCATACTGAATGAAAATGAAAATACAACATATAAAAATTTATGACATTGTTAAAGTAGGTTGAGAGGAAAATTTCTAGCACTAAATGCATTAGAAAAGAAGGAAAGTCTCATCGATAATTTAAGATTCTGCCTAAAAATCCAAGAAAAAGAGGAACAAAATAAACCAAAAACAAGGAGAAAAATGGAAAGAATAAAGTTAAAAGGAGAAATCAGTGAATATGAATACAGAAAAACGATGAAGAAAATTCAACAAACAGAGCTGTTTCTTTGAAAAGATCAATGAAATTGACAAATCTCTTGATAGACTGACAAAGAAGAAATCAAGAAGACACAAACTACAGAATTACAATATCTGAAACAAAAGAGTATTATTATTAGCCCTGCAAATATAAAGAGGATAATAAGGGAATACTATAGACAGCTTTACACACATAACTTCTATAACTTCAATTAATTCCTCAAAAGCTACAAACTATCACAACCTACTCAATACAAAAAAGATAATTTGGATAAACTTACAAATATTAAGAAAGTTGAATTTATAATTTAAAAAAAAGAAATCTCTAAGATCAGTTCGTGTAACTGGAATATTTTCATAAACACTTAATTCTACACAATTCTACACAATGTCTTCTACAAAGTAAAAGAGGAGAGAACACAGGCAGACTAAATTTATGAAGCTAGTATTACCCAATACCAAAATAAAACCAAGACAGTTCAAAACAAGGAAACAAACAAAAAGTTACAGACCAATATATTTCATGAAAATAGATGGAAAAATCCTTAACAAAATATTAGTGAATAAATACCAGGAACATATAAAAATCTTTCTGTATTCAAAATGATACAGTGGAGTTTACTCCAAAGATGCAAAATTGGTTCACATTTGAAAATTAAGTAAAGCAAATGCACCATATTAACAAACTACAGGAGAAAAATCAAATAATCATATTGATTGAGGTAAATACATTTTACAAAATTCAACATCCATTCATTAAACAATAACAACAACAAAGCAAAAACAAAAACACAACCCCCTCAAAGAATAGGAATAGAATGAAACCTATTCAACTTGATAAAGAGTATCTACTCTTTATGAAAAGTTAAATTCATCATGAAAAGTTAAATTCATTTCCCTTAAGATTGGGAAGGAAGCAAGAATGTCTCCTTTGCCACTCATATTCTGTACAGTGGTAAACATGTCAGCCAGTGCAATAAAGAAAGAAAAGGAAATAAAAGTCACACAGCAAAAAAGGAAGAAATAAAATTGTCCATATTTACATGTGGCATGATTGTCTACAGAGGAAACCCAAAGATCTACCAAAAAAAATCTCCTAGAACTAAAAACTGTGTAAAAGTCCATAAGATACATAGTGAACATATAAAAATCAATCCCTTTTTGATAAACTGTCAATGAACACAATGACACAAAAATGTAAAATGTGATACCATCTAAAATTATAAGTAAAATACCTCAGTGTAAATCTAAGAAAACATGTACAGATGTTAGAATTGAAAACTACAATATTTATTTATTGAAATTCAACATAATAAGGATGTCTATTCACCCTAAGTGGATATTTAGGTTTAAAGAAATTCCTTTCAAAATCTCAGAAAGATGTTACGTACATACAGACAAGATTTTTCTAAAACTTATATAAAAAGACAAAGGAACAGTAGCTAAAATAATTTTTGAAAAATAGTAAATGTAGAAGATTAAATCTACTGAATTTCAAGACTTACTATGTAACCGTACAATCAAGCTTCTGTAGTAGTCACAAAGGGATAGACACTAGATTGATGGAAGAGACTAGAGAACTCAAAAATAGAAACACACAAATACTCCCACATGATTTTTGACTAAAGTACAAAAGCATTTCAGGGGAGGGAGGATAGCCCTTCAACAATGGTGCTGGACCAATGAGATATCCATGGGCAAATAATGAACCCTGTCCTGAACCTCACACCTTATATGAAAACTAACTCAAAATGCATCACATACTTAAATCAAAAATTTAATTCCTAAAACATTTGCAACAAAAAGCTTTGGAGAAAACCTTTAGTATGTAGGGCTGGGTAAAGAATTCATAGACCTGACATCAGTGTGTATAGCAAAAAGGGAAAAGTTGACAAATTGGATGTCCTCAACTTTTAAAACTTTTGTTCTGCCAATACCCTGTTGAGAAGATGAATAGCTCTACACTGGGAGGAAATGTTTGCAAACCACCTATTTGACAAGAGGCTAGTGCTTAGAATATATGAAGAACTCCCAAAATTCAAGTGAAAATAAAATAAAATAACCAAAAGGGAAAAAATTCATGATGGGATATTTTGTTGAAGATCATCAAGGATGACAAATAAACACATGAAAAGATATTCAAAAGAATTCATGATTAAGGAATACAAATTAAAACCCCAAAGAGATATTGCTATAAACTTATCAGGATGGCTAAAATAAAAAATAGTGGCAACACCAAGTGCTGGCAATGATGCAGAGAAGCTGGATGACTCACACATTGCTGGTCGGAATGTCAAATGGTACAGTCACCCTAGAAAACACTTTGGCAATTTCCCACAAAACTAAACGTGTAGCAAACATGTCCCAGCAATTGCACTCCTGGGTAATTATCCCAGAGAAATGAAAGTTATATTCAAATAAAATCTGTACACAAATGTGCATAGCAGCTTTTCTTATAATAGTAAAAGCTGGAAACAATCCAAGTGTCCATCAACTGGTGAATGGTTAAACAGACTATGTTACATTCATGTAATGAAATACATGAAATGAAATTTAATAAAAGTAATAAATTATTGATATATACAACAACCTCAATGAATCTTCAAGAAATCATGCTGCATGAAAAAAAGCCAATCAAAATGTCGCAAACTGAATGATTATATTTGTATAGCATTCCTGAAATTTCAAAACTATAGAGAATATTAATGGTTACCAAGTGTCAGATGTAGGATGGGAAAGTGAGATGGGTATGAATCTAAATGGGCAACATTATAAGGAATCCTTGTGGTGATGGAAATGTTCTGTATCTTCAGTGTATCAATGTCAGTATCCTGCTTGTGATGTTATTGTATAATTTTGCAAGTTGTCACCTTTATAGGAAACTGGGTAAACGATGCATGGCGTATCTATATTATTTCTTACAACTGCATGCAAATCTACAATTTTCTCAAAATAAAAAGTTTAAACAATTGTATATATTCAACTAGATAGCTGTCACTTTTTAAATGGCATTATGACCTTCTTTATTTCCTTACACCCACACACTCTCAGAATCCTATCCTGCCTTACTGACATCAGCCAACACTGAGCCATGGGTAAATTTCCCAGTTGATGAAATATATTTGTCTTCTAGAATCCATTTCGTGCCTCATTAGCTATACTACTAGGAAATAATTTTGAAACATTTCCTTTTAGAAATACAACTTGTATAAAATTAAATAAATTTGTGTGGAATTTATCTCTGTATAGCATGGAGCTAAATAAACTACTTTGTAACATGAGCTAAACAACATGAGGTTGTTTTTCCCCACAGTCATTTAGAGTATGACTTCCAGCTCTTCAATTCTCTATGGCTCCAGTAATTCATCTCCTTATCACAAGCTAAACTGAGCCATTTGCCATACATTAATAAAAAGATAACAATAGTGATTAAGTGTGCACAACTATGTAATTAACTTTGAATTGTTAGCACCAAAGAGAGATAAAGAGTTATATTCATTGGGGAAGTAAAAACAATAGCTGTCTCTTAATTATCTTAGAGGTTGTATAAATGCTTGTACTGTCTTTTCAAATTTGTAGAGTAATATATAAAATATTTTCAAGTTTTTATTGTAGTAAAATTAAGTATTAAAAATAATCTAGATTTAAAGGATTTCCCTATGTTGTTGTTCGCTGGGTTTGAACTACCTGGTTAAGATGATATCTAAGTCCTTGGCTTATCATTTACCAAATTCTTACTAAAATATGCTTTAAAATTGGGCGTGGGTGGGAGGAGATGAAAGACCCTAACATCAAAACAAAGTATCAGCCAATTGATAATCTGAGCAAATTTCCCTTAAACACATGGCATATTTAACTGAAAATAAAATCACAGCAACAACTGATGCTGACAAAATCTTCACCACTCAGAAGTAAACATAGTGAGCACTTATGTATTCACTGCTGCCTTCACCATCATCCTACTTCTAAGTTCAGAAATCAGGGTGTGTTCCATCTAGTAAACCAGAAAATAGTATGAACACTGTTTTTGAGTATCCACTCACTCATAAAATAGTTTCCTTCTCCCTTCACATGCAAAATTACAAATCCTCTGAAAAGGGCATGAGAAGCAGGTTTCCAAAAAGGAACACTTAGAAGAATCATGGAAGAAAAGGTTGGTAACTGGGTTTGTTGAAAATAGCTTTCTGGAAATGGCTTCCAATTTTTCAAGGCTGCTAAGGGTGGACATGATGCCTCAACACATCAACTCCATCAGATATTTAGCAGAGATATCAGCCTCTGGAAATTGGGCTAAGTGATTATAACCACTCCTACCCCTAATCTCTTTATATCAGAAGGATAAACGCTCTTAATACCAAAGCAGAGGTTCCTTCCCCTCTATTTGCAGACTCTCTGAAGATGATAAAAGGACTTAAAAACAACTATGAAATTATCCACATAAACTGAAAAAATAGTAAACAAACACAAAATCATATAATAGATTTCATCAGTATTGCTAGGAAAAAAGGGACTAGTGTCATATAGAAGCCAGGTCATTTGAGGAATATTTGGACAACAGGATGCAATTGAGAAAAGGGTGACAATATTGACCAGTCTAAGGTTTGCACAGGAAAAATAATGTGACAGGAATTTGCAGAGATTATCTATACTGGCTACATACAGAAAAAGGGCGGCAAAGAAAATAAAAATCTTGGGAATGAAAATTGTGTTGGAGTGAAAGGCAAACTGAGGACACTGAAAAGGTTTCCAAGGAAGACTTCAGCCTTAACTTTAAGAAGTTTAACGAAAAAAAATCTGATTCAGAACAGCTGCAAACCAGAATATAGTTTTAAAATACCAATGGTACACAAACAATAAAGGGAAATTCCAGTCAAAATCTCAATATAGTTTTCAAAATCTCCAAAATGACTCTAAAATTTACCCAGGAAAAAGTGCAAGGAAAAATTCTGAAGTAAAAATTAGTCCATATTTTGAATATATCACATCATGGTATATTTGGTGTTTCATGACATTTAGTGAAACATGATATGGATTTTTATTATGAAAGAAAAAATCCTAGTCCAATAAGACATGATCTGAAAGTTTGGTGTAACTTTAGATTTATTAAACAGGTTATAAATAATTTCATGAAGTCATAAATCATGATTACCTCAAGAAGTAATGGCAATTCATATATTTTGATTATTGTTAATTATTTAAGGTATAAATGCTTTTGTGATAAATACATGTTTCCTTCTACCACATTATTCCTTTTTTTTTTTTTTTTTTTTTTTTGCGTTGCGGAGCACAGGCTCCGGATGCACAGGCTCAGCGGCCATGGCTTACGGGCCCAGCCGCTCCGCGGCATGTGGGATCTTCCTGGACTGGGGCACAAACCCGTGTCCCCTGAATTGGCAGGCGGACTCTCAACCACTGCGCCACCAGGGAAGACCCGCATTATTCTTTTGTCACCTTAATATGAGTATTTGATTCAAGGACATAAAGTCTCAGGAAATATTCTACAGGGTCACAAAGCAACATTGTTTCCTACTATGACTTAGGAGGGTGACCCTGACAAATGGGAGAAGCTGTATCATGGAGGAAGACAGAGAGGGAGAGACCAATTTATTTGAATTCTCATACTACAGGCAGAATTAAAGACCACCTGAATACCCCCTCCCAATAGAAGACAAATAAATAATTACACAGACACACACACAATACAGTAATATACAGCTATTTGCAAAGATGGAGTAATCTTTTTGAATAGTTTATTTTTTAAAGTTCATGTTATATAATTATTTAATTTATTCTCACTGATTACTTTTCGTGGCTTACTGTATTTTTATTTACCAATTCCTTTAACTTCATAAGTTTTAAATATATCTAGAACAAAAACACCTAGCATAAAGAATTACTATAAATGACCCATATAATCATTCTTCGGGTCAAGAACTAGAATTTACCAGCACATCAGAAGCCCATGATGTGTATATACTCTGACAATAATAACTCTCCTCTCATTTCCTTAAGGTAACTGTTATCTTTACAATTTTAGAAGTTGTTTTTTTCTTTGAAACAATTAAGTTCTTTTTGAAACTTAATCATTTTTGTATTCACACCTATATACTGCAGTTTAAAGTTCTGTTTATAAACAATAGAACTGGGTATATTCAGGATATTCTGGTGTATCTGGCATCTTTCACTCAACATAACACCTTAAGTTTCAGAGTGTTTTGCAGACAGTCATATTTTATTCACTTCCATTGCCTAATATAATTTTTGTATGAATATACCATAATTTCTTCATGCATCACACTTTAATGGATATTTTGGTCATTTCCTGGTTTTGTACTTTAAAGATAATTCTCAAATAAAATTTAAATCCACATATTTTGGGGCACCCATGTACACATTTCTGTTAAATATATATGCCAAAGAGAAGAAACATTGACATGTGAAATTTATGGCTCCTACTTTAATAGGTACTAAGTTCATTTCCAAAATGATGGCATCCATAGAGATGCAGCACGTAGTACTTCAGTCTTTTTAATTGTGGATATTCTGTATGCTGTGCAGAGGCAGCTATTTCATTTTAGTTTTCTTTCCTCTGATTATAATGATTCTGAGCATCTCTTTTATAACTTTGTTTTCTATTTGTATATCTCTTTTGTGAAATATCTGTTTTAATCCCTCTTATTTTTCTACATCCCTACGTATCTTTTTATCTTACTGATTTGTAGGTGGTTCTTCATAGACTATAGATATGATCTCAGTATCAGAATACACATACAAAATATCTTCACCACTTTTGTCACTTGCCTTGACTATCTTCAAATTGTATTTCGATAAACAGAAGTTCACAATTTTAATGTAATTAAAGACATCATTTTTCTCCTTGAATTTATAACTTTTTGTATCTTGTTTAAGAAATTCTTGGTGGGGGTGGAAAAGGAAGGATTGGGAGTTTGGGATTAGCAGATGCAAACTATTATATGTAGGATGGATAAACAACAAGGTCCTACTGTACATCACAGGGAACTATATTCAATATCTTGTGATAAGCCATAACGGAAAAGAATATGAAAAAGAATATATATATATATATATATATATATAAAAAAAACTGAATTACTCTGCTGTACAGCAGAAATTAACATATTGTTAATTAACTATACTTCAATAAAATTTTAAAAAAGAGAAATTTTTTTCTACTCTTCATTCTTATCTATGTCTATGAAGACATAATCCTACATTATCTTCCAAAATTGTTATTGTGTGGCTTTTCATAGTTATGACCATAACTCATCTAAAATTCACTTTATTTATGGGGTGAAGAATGGGCCAAGTTTCATTTTACCCTATGTTTTTGCAATTAAGTAGTACCAATATATAAAACGATTGTCTTTTCCTTAATGTTCCTCTGTAGCATCTTTATCATAAATCAATTTTTAAATGTGTTAGTAAATATAATCTGGAAAAATGCCAGTTTTTGTCTTAATTAATGTAACTTTTTAATTACATTTTTTAAAATTTTATATAGTTGAAGATTCACATGCAGTTTGTAAAAAAATAATAAAGATGCCATATACCTTCATTTATCCAGTTGCCTCTGAAGGAACAACTGGCAAAACTATATTACAGTATCACAACCAGGAAATTTACATTGATAAAGTGAAGATAACATTTCCATCACCACAAGGATTTCTGCTCTTGCCTGTCCCCAGCCACAAACATCTTCCTTCCCCCATCTCATCTCTATCATCCAGGGACCACTAATGTTCTCCATTTCTATAGTTTTGACATTTCAAGAGTATTATATAAATAGAATAACTCAGTATGTGACCTTTGGGGATTGGATTTTTCCCTCAGCAGCATATTTTTACAGAGCTTCACTGAGGTTGTTACATGTATCAACAATGTATTTATTTTTATTGCTAAGTAGTATTCCATGGTATGATACAAAGCAGTTTCTTTAACCATTCACCTGCTAAGGAACCTTTGGGGCCTCCAGGTTTAAAGTATTATTTTTTTAAATCTACAGTGAACATCCTTGTATAGACTTTTATGTAAACAGAAAATTTCATTTATTGGGCTTCCCTGGTAGTACAGTGGTTGGGAGTCCTCCTGCCGATGCAGGGGACACAGATTCGTGCCCCAGTCCAGGAAGATCCCACGTGCCACGGGGCGGCTGGGCCCATGAGCCATGGCCACTGAGCCTGCGTGTCTGGAGCCTGTGTTCCACAAGAGAGGCCGCGATAGTGAGAGGCCCGCACACCACGATGAAGAGTGGCCGCCGCTTGCCACAACTAGAGAAAGCCCTCGCACAGAAACAAAGACCCAACACAGCAGAAATAAATTAATTAATTAATAAACTCCTACCCCCAACATCTTCTTAAAAAAAAAAAAGTTTAAGGACGTGATACTACCTAAGCTTTCTAAAAAAAAAAAAAATTTCATTTCCCTGAGATAAATATTCCTTGGTCATGTGGTAGTTGAATGTTTAATTTTATAAGAAACTTCCAAACAGTTTTCCAGAATGTGTGTGCAATTTTACAGTTATACCAGCAATGTATGAGCAATCTGTTTTTTTTCACATTGTCACCAGTATTTGGTAGTGTTAATATTTTTTTTTTATTTTAGATTTTGTTTTTTTTTTATTGTTGCATTTTAAGAGTTCTTAATATATCTTAGATACTATTCCTTTGTCAGATAAGTGGTTCACAAATATTTCCTCCCAGGCTGTGACTTGTATCCTGTTAATGGCATTTTAATTTGGTGAGGTCTGATTTATCATTTTTTTCCTTTTATGAATCATAATTTTAGTGCCAGATCTGTGAACTCTTTTTCCTGTAGCCCTAGATCCTGAAGATAGTCTCTGATTATTTTAATTTTTTTTTTTTAAAAGATGTTGGGGGTAAGAGTTTATTAATTAATTAATTTATTTTTGCTGTGTTGGGTCTTTGTTTCTGTGTGAGGGCTTTCTCTAGTTGTGGCAAGCAGGGGCCACTCTTCATCGCGGTGCGTGGACCTCTCACTATTGCGGCCTCTCTTGTTGTGGAGCACAGGCTCTGGACGCGCAGGCTTAGTAGTTGTGGCTCACGGGCCTAGTTGCTCTGCGGCATGTGGGATCCTCCCAGACCAGGGCTCGAACCCGTGTCCCCTGCATTGGCAGGCAGACTCTCAACCACTGCACCACCAGGGAAGCCCTCTGATTACTTTTTGACCTGAAAGATTACTAATTCAGTATTGCATGTAGGCCCATGATTCTCCAGAGAAATGTCATCAGTAGAATATGGATATATAAAGAAAGAGACTTATTTTAAAGAATTGATTCCCTTGGTTACAATGGCTAGAAAGTCCAAAATCTGTATGACGGGCCATCACCCTGGAGACCCAGGAAAGAGCTGACATTGCAATTCAAGTCTGAAGGCTTCTGGTGCAGAATTCCCCCTTGCTCAGGGGGAGTCAGTTTTTATTCTAGTTAGACCTTCAACTGATTGAATGTGGCCGGCTTACATTATCGAAAGCAGTCTGCTTTACTCAGCTTTTACAAAATTAAATGAAAATCTCATCCCCAAAGCCCTCATACCCAGAATATTTGGTGAAATATCTGGGCACCATGGCCCAGCTAAGTGGATATGTAAAATTAAGCATCACAGAACTGCTGCATTTTGAGATAATTGTTGTATAGAGTATGAGTTATAGGTCAAGTTTCTTTTTTTTTTTTTTTCTCTCCTGTGGTTATCCAATTAGTCCAGCACTGTCTGCTGGAAAGGGTATCCTTCAGCCTTTGAGCTGTTTTTTTTTTTTACCTTTGCCCAAAATCAGCTGGGCATTTTACGTGTGTCTTCTGGGTTCTTTGTTCTGTTCTATCGATCTGAGTCTATACCTCTGCCAATTACACAAAATCTTAATCACTGAAGCTATATAATAAGTGTTGAAATCAAGTAGAGTGATTCTCTACTTTATTTGTATTTTTCAAAAAAATTTTAATCTATTCCAGCTACTTTGCTTTCTATATAAACCTTAGAATAATCCTCTGCTTATGTATAAAAAAAAGAAAACACTTTAATAAAATTTGCAATAAATTTCAACATCAATTTGATCAATTTGGGGAGAATTTCTATCTTTCCTATGTTGATTCTTCAAATCCATGATCACAGTATGGAATCTCCATTTATTAAGGCCTTTTATTTCTTTCATCTACTTTTTGTAACTTTCTGCATTCCGATTCCTTACATGTTTTAAGTGTGTACTTAAGTATTTCACATTCTATGGAATGGTTTTAAATTATATTGTGAGTCTAATTTTTGTTTTTATATGTTCATTATTAGTATATAGAAATGTGGTTGATTGTTGAGTGTTAATTTTTTATATTGTGAACTTTTTGCACACATGTGTTAGTTTTAAGGGTTTTTACTTTAGATGCTGTTATGAGCTGAAATGTGACTCCCCCTCAATTCATATGTTGAAGTCCTAACCCTCAGTGCCTCAGAATGTGGCTGTATTTAAAGATAGGGCCTTTAAATAGGTGATAAAGGTAAAAACATGGTCATTAGAATGTGCCCTAATCCTATGTGACTGGTGTCCTTGTAAGAAGAGATGAGAACACAGGCACACACAGAGTAAGGCCATTTGAGCAAACAGCCATTGACAAGACAAGAAAATGGGCTGCAGAAAAAACACATCCTGCTTGGGATGATTTTAGCCTCCAGAATCATGAGAACATAAATTTCTGCTGTTTGAGCCACCTAGTCTGTGGTACTTGTTTTAGCAGACTTAGTGAGCTAATTCTGATGCTTTGGAATTTTCTACATACACAATCATGCATTTGCAAATGGAAAAAACAGAGATGTTTTTTCTACCTTCCTTTCCAATCCCTGTCACTTATTTCTTTATCTTGCCTTTTTGAAGTGGCTAAAAGTTCCAGCATTACCTTGAAGAACAGCATTGTGAATGGACATCCTTACCTTGTTCCCAATCTAACAAGGAAAGCATTTAGTCTTTTATTTTTTTTTTATTTCTTTAGAAATATTTTCTATGCAGCATGTTGATCTTCTATGAAGTTTTCTATAACTGAGAGTTCTGATACTAACTTTCATTTTGTTGGATTTTGAAGATGTCTTTTACTTTTTGTTGCCCACCCTTCCCTCTAAAATTGTTGAACAGAGGTTCTAGTATGCCATGAGAGTGATTGGTTTCTCAACACCATGGTAAGAAATTCACAAGGTTCTCATAGTAAGAACTATAATCTCCTTCACTTTTCCCTCTCTGTACAGGTAACAGTTAATGTAAATATAATTTATTTAAATAATTATTTACAGCACCTATTAAAGACAACCACCTCACCCCAGAGAAGGTAATACTTGACTGAGAACTTCTTAGATCTGATAGAGAGTAGTATGGTAGATTCCTGGCTTTACTGTAATTTCCTCTACTGTGTTTTTGTTATTATTCAGCATGAGAAAAGCAGTGTCATTATGAACTGGCTAAAAGAAGCTATACCATAGAATAAATGAATCTGCTTACCTCTCTCTACTGGAATATACCAGCCTTTTTTTTTCCTAGAGCAGTGATACAATTGAATAGTCAACTAATACTTTTAAACAACATTGTTTTCTTACTTTCTCTTTCTAATAGTTCATTATTAGTGCATAGAAAAGCAAAAGATTTCTGTATATTAATGTTGCATCTTGAAATTTCCTGAATTCATTTATTAGTTCTAATAGTTTTTCAGTGGGGACTTTAGGATTTTCTATATATAGTATTATATCATCTGAAAATAATAACAGTTTTATTTCTTCCCTTCCAATTTGAATGACTTTATTTATTTTTCTTGTCTCAATGCTGTGTCTAGACTTACAATACTATGTTAAATAGAAGTGGTGAGAGTGGGCATCCTTGTCTTGTTCCTTATTTTTGAGGAAAGGCTTTCAGCTTTTCACATTTGAGTATGATGTGAGCTGTGGATATGTCATAAATAAAATTTATTATTTAGAGATATGTTCCCTCTATACCAACTTTTTTTTTATCATAAATGAATACTGAATTTTTCAAATGCTTTTTCTGCAGCTATGGAGATGGTCATGTGTTTCTATCCTTCATTTTGTTAATGAGTGTATCACATTGATTAATTTGAGAATATTGAACCACACTTATATCCCTGGTATAAAACCCACTTGATCATGACATATGATTCCTTTTATATATTGTTGAGTTTGGTTTCCTAATATTTTGTTGAGGATGTTTGCATTTGTATTCATCAAAGATATTGGCCTGTAATTTTCTTTTTTGTAGTGTTTTTGTCTGGATTTGATATCAGGGTAATGGTGACCTTGTAGAATGAATCTGGGAGTATTCCTTCCCCTTCAATATTTTTCAGTATTTTGAGAAGAATAGGTATGAGCTCTTTATATGTTTAGTAGAATTCCTCTGTGCACCTGTCTGGCCCTGGATTTTTGCTTGCTGAATTTTTTTTATTGCAAATGCAATTTCACTACAAATATTCAGTCAGTTCAGATTGTCGATTTCTTCCTAAGTTTTGGAAGATTGTATGTTTCTAGAAATTTATCCATTTCTTCTAGGTTGTCCATTTGTTGGCATATAACTCTTCATTGTATGTTCTTATGATTTTTTATATTTCTGTGGTACCAGTTGTTATTTCTCCTTTTTCATTTCCTCTTTTATTTATTTGTCTCCTCACTCTTCCTCTTGGTGCGTCTGGCTAAAGTTTTATCAGTTTTGTTTATCTTTTCAAAAAATCACATCTTAGTTTCAGTGATCTTTTTTATTGATTCTTTTTAAAATTTTCTCTTTGATCTTTAGTTTTCCTTCCTTTGACTGTCTTTGGGTTTTGTTTGTTTTTCTTTTTCTAATTCCTTTAGATTATAGGTTTGATTATTTATTTGAGATTTTCTTTGTTTCTTGAAGTAGGCATGTATTGCTATAAACTTCCCTCTTATATTTCCTTTTGCTGCATCCCATAGAATTTGGAAATTTGTGTTTCCATTTTAATTTGTCTTGAGGTATTTTGATTTCTTCATTGACCCATTGTTTTTTTGAGTAGAAAGTTGATTATTTGCATTTTTGTGCTTTTCCCATTTTTCTTCCTGTAATTGATTTCAACTTTCATACTGATGTGGTCAGAAAAATGCTTGATATAATTTCTATCCTCTTAAATTTAGTGAGACTTGTTTTATGGCCTAGAAAGTGATATATCCAGAAGAACATTCCATGTGCACTCAAAAATAATGGATATTCTTCTGTTTGGGGATGGAATGTTCTGTAGTTACCTATTAAGGCCAACTGGTCTATTATGTCATTTAAGACTGCTGTTTCCTTATTGATTTTTGGTCTGGATGGTCTACCCATTGATGTAAATGGGGTGCTAAAGTTCCTACTATTATTATATTATTGTTAATTTTTCCCTTTATGTCTGTTAATATTTGCTTTATATATTTAGGTGCTCCTGTATTGGGTGCATTTATTTTAACAAGTGTAATATCTTCTTGTATTGATTCCTTTATCATTATATGTCTTTCTTTTTCTTTTGTTATAGACTTTGTTTCAAAACCTATTTTGTCCATTATGAGTATGCTACCCCCACTTTCTCGTCATTTCCATTTGCATGAAACATCTTTTTGCATCCCCTCACTTTCATTCTGTTTGTGTCTTGAGGATGGGGACAGATCCCAAGTAGCTGGTGCCAAAGCCCTAAGGATCAGGTCTGAGCTGGCTCCATTCCTTTTATATGCTCTCCCCCATACCAGCAATGGCATCCTTGCCCCAGAGGTGCTGACACAAGAGGGGCTAGTTTGTGCACTTTGCCTGGGTCAGGGTGTGGGCTGTGGCCATCAGCCTCAGGTCAGAAACCCAGAACGCTTCTGATGCACAGCCTGTGTGACTCCAGTAATGACTGACCCCACTCAGCTCAGAGGCCTCTTAGGGTCTTAGCTGCCTCTGTATCTCACAGCCAAGCTCTTTCCTCAGCCATGGAAGACCTCATCCCAATGTGAGGATGTGTCATGAAGCAAGCAGGGTTGGAGTGTTCACTTAGCTTAAGCTGGGGCACTTATGAGAGCAGTCACAGGAAACTGGCCAGCCACTAATGCAGTCTCAATCCTCCCTCTGTGCCCTGCTTCAGGAGCAAGAAAATGTGTGTGCACTTTTACTAATTTCCTGGGATTTCTTCTTGTTTTTCTGGCAGGCAAGTTCTCATTGATTTCAGTGGGCCATACTGACCAGCAGACCGAGCCTGGAAGTGAGGAACTTGGAAAAGCAATGTCTTTCTTGCACACTCGGTGGCCGTCCACACCCTTCAGTCTGAAAGGCCCTTTTAGTCTTTTTTTAACCATGCATACTGAATAAATTCTATGTATCTGTCCTAAATTTATTGAATATATCCTTGGCTATCTCTCTTCTACTATTGAGATTATCTAGCAAGTGCTTTATTTTAGTCATTGTATTTTTTAGTTCTATACTTTCCATTTATCTCTTTTCTGTAACTTATTTTCTTGAAATTTTCCAGTTATTCATGTGTTTCAAGGGAACTCATAATTGCTTCCTGAAACACTGTTATGACGATTGCTTTAAAGTCCACTTCAGATCATCCCAACATTTAATTTATCTCTGTGTAGGTATCTGTTGATTGTCTTTTTTCTCATTTTTTTTGTGATTTTTCTGGTTCTTGAAAAGACAAGTAATTTTTAATTGTATCCTGGACATTTAGGTTGTTTTATAAGAATCTGGAGCCTCTGTTGAAGTGTAGCATGAGGGCCACATGTGTGTGTATATGAACTTCTCTCTGGGCCCCACAAGCACCATCTCAAATGTGGAGTATTGGCTTAGTCACATCTCTTTTCCTCCAAGTGAGATGGAAACACCAGCTCTTTTCTGAGTCCCAATCTCACCAGGGTGGGTAAAAACATAGGGAATACTCACAATGATTTGTTGCTGTAATGTGGTGCCAGAAGCGTAGCTACCTGGTGCATCCTTCTAACTCCCAAAAAGGAGAGGTAGGGAAGCCCAGAGTGCCAAGTACCCCTTCCCACCACCTCAGCCCCATTAATGCTGGTTGGAGTTTGGGCACATCTCCCCATTGGGCCCTTCTGCCATCAAGGATGTTTGGAAGCTGAATATTGACCACTCCACCATTTTCTACCTCATTATGCCTGATTGATGCTAGGTTGTCTTAGGTTCTGACCTTCCTTCTTGGACTTGCTAACCTCAAGGATTGAAGGAAAGAGCAGAGCAACAGCTCTTGTTGTTTCATACTGCCTTCTTCAGTCTTTGCTGTCAGCTGGAAGTGGACATTCAGCTTCCCCCTGAGTCTCGGTGACATGAAGTAGGGTGGAGGGGAATTAGAGTGCTTTCTCTAATGGTGCTTGCACCATCTTGTTCAGTCTTGTTGATGCCAGGTGTATACTGAGGCTGTCACCCGTAGGAGCTGGATGACATGCAGTGGACAGAGAGGGGTGTAGGAAAGCTTAGTGGCTATGAGCATGACCTTACTCCTCCTCAGTTGAGTCTCATTGTAGCTAATTGGAGCTGGAGGTTCAGCTTGACACTGGACTCTGCTAACACTATCTTTCTGGAATTTCCTGAGCACCATCTGCTTCCTCCAGGAGTGGGTGGAAAATCAGCTCCTTGCTAGCCCCACCACGACTATCCAGGAGGACAGTTGGTGCACCTCCTGTTTCCATTGTGTAGGGGATAGAAGATCAGCTCCCTACTCACTTGCTGACACCACTTGCAGAACCCTGAGCACCACTGCCTGCTTCCTTAAGGGTGGGGTGGAGTGGTAGGTTGTGGGATGGTGCTAGATCAATTTCCCAAAAGGTCTCCTCTGAAACCTTGGAAAGTGGTGGTTTTCCTATTGGTGTATGAAGAAAGGCTGGCATTGCCAAAAAAAAATTTGTTGTCAGGCCATTGTTTTCCTCATCCTTTGGTTCAAAGATCAGGCTTTTGTAAAACTCTTCTAGTCTGTTGCTGTGGCAGGCCCCAGGACAGAAGTCTCTGGAGCACCTGCTCAGGATATATGGGAGGAAAAAGGCATTCTTCAAGTTCCAGAGAAGGAGGCAGCTCTCCTCCTTCTTTCTATAGTTCAGAAACTTCTGTGTTTATTGTGTTGCCTCCAGGGTCCTTAGCTGTAAAGGGAGAGCCTAGGAAGAATGGAACTACTGCTCCTTGGCAGAACTTGAAGCCTTAAATGTGGTGTTTGAAATAAATTTGATATATTGGAGCTACTTCTACATTTTTCTGCCTTTCAAGAAAGTCTATTTATTCCTGTCCATTTGATTTTTCTATGTAAGCTTCAAAATTAGCTAGTCAGATTTTTTAAAAAATATTTATTTGGAATTTCATTGATAAGTCACTAATATGAGATGAATGTGGAGAGAATTAACAGCTTTACTGAGTCTCCTAATCCATGTAAACATAATATTTTCTATTTATTTATTCTTATTTGAGCTTATGCAACACTATAATGTAGCTTACTGCATAAAGCTCTTTTATATATTTTATTGTATTTATTTCTAAATATTTAATTTGTTGCTATTATAAATGACATATTTAAAGAGCATTAATTCTTTGTTACAGGTTTATAGAATTACAATTGACCTCTTTTACTGACATTCTATCTAACAAACTTGCTATAATTTTTTATTCATTGTAATAATTTATTCCAATAATTTATTTTTGGATATTCTTGATACACAGTTACATCATTGACCAATAATGAAAGTTTTGTGTTATCCTTTTTTCATTTTTTATTGCTTTATTTTATTATTCAAACTTCTAAAACAATACTGACTAGAAGTGGTCATATCAACCACTTTGAATTTTCTTCCAGTTCAAAGGGAAGACATTTAATATTTCCTCTTTAGTTTTTAAGACTACTTTTTGTTTAACATATACAGTATTTTTTTTATTTACTTAAAGTGTTATAACAGTGATAATAAGTCTTAGTTTTTGTATACCTAAAAATATACTTCCTTCTTTCTCAAACATAGAAGTATCTTGGAATTATAATTCCAGGCTCATAATCTATTTCTCCTTTTTGTATATGTTGCTCTAATTTATTATAGCATTATTTGTTATTTTATACATGGAAAGATTGTGAATGTTATTCTCCTTAAACGTATTTATGTTTTATGACTTTTTATCAGTGACATTTAGAAACGTCATGGGTATATATTATTATGGCTGTTTTGTTTCAAACACTGTGTCCATAAGTTAGTTTACCTTTTTGAATCAAGAAATCAAGTCTTTATTCAACTCAATGAAATTACTTTCAACTGATCATCATTTTCCCATATTTTCTTCTTTCTTATTAAAACCTTATTTACTCAATATTGGATCATTTGGATTTATCTTTATGTTTTTTATATTTTCTCTCAGTGCTTCTGTTTTTACTCTTTCAATCTGAGAAGATAATAAAAGTTGGCCTTCTATCACTTTTTATCTATTTTTCCTACATTAACAATTTCAGAATGAACATTTATTCTGACTTTTTTTTTTTTTTTAACCTGGGGCTCTAGAGATTCATCACATGTCAGGTGATTATTTTCCCCATGAGGTCTTCTTTCATCTCTGTGGTTGGTTCCATCATATATTGTATCAGCTTTTGGTCAATTTCTTCTGAGGTCTTATATCCCTTAACATTGTTAGAGGCTGCCAGGATCCTCAGGCTCAGCTGGTATCATGTTTCCCTATGGTATCTGTGGTACATATATACAATGGGATATTACTCATCTATAAAAAAGAATGAAAAAATGCCATTTGTAGCAACATGGATGGACCTAGAGATTGTCATACTGAGTGAAGTAAGTCAGAGAGAGAAACACAAATATCATACAATATCAGTTATATGTGGAATCTAAAAAAAAAAAAAAGGTACAAATGAACCTATATACAAAACAGAAATATAGTTACAGATGTAGTAAACAAACTTATGGTTACCAGGAGGTAAAGGAGGGAGGAATGAATTGGGAGATAGGGATTGACATATACTCGCTGCTATATAAAATAGATAACTAATAAGGACCTACTGTATAGCACAGGGAACTCTACTCATTACTCTGTAATGACCTATATGGGAAAAGAATCTAAAAAGAGTGGATATATGGGCTTCCCTGGTGGCACAGTGGTTGAGAGTCCGCCTGCCGATGCAGGGGACACAGGTTCGTGCCATGGTCCGGGAAGATCCCACATGCCGCAGAGCGGCTGGGCCCGTGAGCCATGGCCACTGAGCTTGCGCGTCCGGAACCTGTGCTCTGCAGTGGGAGAGGCCACAACAGTGAGAGGCCCACGTACCGCAAAAAAAAAAAAAAAAAAGAGTGGATATAGGTTTATGTATAACTGATTTACTTTGCTGTACACCTGAAACTAACACAACATTGTAAATCAACTAACTCCAAGAAAATTTTTTTAGAAAGACATAGAATGCCTGAATGGATAAGAAAGCAAGATTCAAAAAGATGCTGCCTACAAGAGATTCACTAAGCCTTAAAGACAGGCATTGTCTGAGAGTAATGCAATGGTAACCCCATCACTTTCAAGCAAATGGTAACAGAAAGAAAAGAAAAGGCAGGTATAGCTATACTTATAAAGGCAAAATAGACTTTAAACTAAAAATGGTAAAAAGATGACAGAGGTCAATCTATCAGGAAGATATGATAATTGTAAATATTTATGTCTCCAAAATCAAAGCACCTAAAACCATAAGAGAGCTAAAAGGAGAAATAAACACTATTACAATAAAAGTTGGGGACTTTAATATCCCACTCTCAAAAATGGACAGATCATGCAGACAGAGAGAATCAATAAGAAAACTTTGGGTGTGAAAAGTATTAAAGATCAAATAGGCCTAACAGACATAAATAGAACATTCTATTCAACAACAGCATAATACACACTCTTCTCAAGTGCACACGGAATATTTTCTAAGATAGACCATGTGTTAGGCCTTGAAAGAAGTCTTAGAAAATTCAAGAAGATTTAAATCATGCCAAGTATATTTCTGAGCACAATGGCATGAAACTAGAAATCAAGAACACAACCAGTGGATCAAAGAATAAAGTAGGGCTTCCCTGGTGGCACAGTGGTTGAGAGTCCGCCTCCCGATGCAGGGGACCCAGGTTCGTGCCCCGGTCCGGGAGGATCCCACATGCCATGGAGTGGCTGGGCCCGTGGGCCATGGCCGCTGGGCCTGAGCATCTGGAGCCTGTGCTCCGCAGCAGGAGAGGCCACAGTGGTGAGAGGCCCGCATATCGAAAAAAAAAAAAAAAAAAAGAATAGATTAAAGTGGGAATAAAAAATGTTTCTTGAGACAAACAAAAGTAGAAATAAAACATATCAGAATTACGGGATTCAGCAAAATCAGTTCTAAGGTGGGAAGCACATAGCAATAAATGTCTACATCAAGAAGCAAGAAAGCTGTCAAATAACTCTACACCTTAGGAAACTGAAAAAAGAACAAACTGAGCCAAAGTTAGCAGAAGAAAACAAATAATAAAGATTAGAGCAGAAATAAATAAAATAGAAATCATAAAAAATAAAAAAAAAAAACTCACCAAAGTAAGAAATTGTTCTTTGAAAAGATAAAAAAAAAAAAAAAAAAGAAAGAAAAATTGACAACCCTTAGCCAGACTAACCAAGGAAGAAAGGAAGAGGAGCCAAATCAATAAAATTATAGATGAAAAAGCAGACATTACAACAGATATCACAGAAATTCAAAGGATAATAAGAGGCCATTATGAACTGTATGCCAAAAAGCTGGACCACCTAAAAGAAATAGAAAAATTCTTAGAAACACTATTAAGCAAGACTGAATAAAAAAGAAATAGAAAATCTTAACAGACTAATTACTTGTAAGGAGATTGAATCAGTAATCAAAAATCTCCCAAGGAAAAAAATACCAGGACCAAATGACTTCACTGATGAATTTTACCCAACTTTTAAAGAAGAATTAATGCTGATCCTTCTCAATCTCTTCCAAGAAATTAAATGGGAAGGAAGACTCCCAAACTTGTTTAATGAGGCCAGCATTAAAATCAGAAACGGACACTCCAAATAAGAAAACCACAGGTCAATATCTCTGTTGAATATAGATGCAAAAATTCTCAATATAATAACTACAAACCAAATTTAGCAGCACAGTAAAGGATCATTCACCATCATTAAATGGAATTTATCCCTGGGATTCAAGACTAGTGCAACATAGATAAATCAATCAGTGTGATACATCACATTAATAGAATAAAATAAAGAAATTATACATTCATCTCAATAGATGAAGGAAAATCATTCAAGAAAAATTAGCATCCATTTTTGATAAAAATTCTTAACAGATAAGGCATAGAAGATACCTAAGTCAACATTTTAGTGACCATATATGACAAACCCACAGCTAACATCCGATTCAATGGTGAAAGTTTGAATGCTTTTCTTCTAAGGTCATGAATGTGACATCAATGCCCATTCTCACCACTCATAATCAGCATAGAACTGAAAGTCCTAGACTGAAAGTCCTAGTTAGACAAGTAGCTAAGAAAAGAAATTAAATGTATCAAACTTGGAAATGAAATATTAAAATTGTCCCCATTTGAAAACAAAATGACTTTATATATAGAAAATCCAAAAACTCTTAGATCTAATAAATGATCACAGTAAAGTTGCAGGATACAAAATTAACACAAAAAAATAAGTAGTGTTTCTATACAACAATATATTCTATATTCAGCAACAATATTTCTGAAAAAGATAAAGAAATTAATCCCTTTTACAATAGCATAAAAACAATAAAATAATTAAGAATATATTTAACCAAGGAGATGAAAGATTCCTATACTGAAAACTACAAGATACTGATGAAAGAAATAGACACAAATAAATGGAAAGATATTATATGTTTATGATTGGAAGAATTAATAATGTAAAAATTTCAATATTACCAGAAGCACTCTAGAGAGTCAACACAATCCCTATCAAGATTCCAAGGGAAGTTTTTAAAGAAGTACAACAAAACTCCTAAAATTTATAAGAAAACACAAATGACCATTAAAAGCCAAAGAAATCCTGAGAAAGGAGAGAAAAGCAGGAGGTATCACACTTTCTGATTTCAAGCGATACTAAAAAGCTATAGTCATCAAAATAGTATGGGACTGTCATGAAAACAGACAAATAGACCAATGGAACAGAAATAAACCTAAGTATATTTGGTCAACTAATATTTGCTATGGGAGCCAAGAATACTTAATGGACAAAAGAGTGTCTTTTCAATAAATGGTGCTAGGATAATTTGATACTCACATGTAAAAGAATGAAACTGCACCCATTTCTTATACCACTCACAGAAATTAGCTCAAAATGGAGTAAAGACTTAAGTAAGACCTGAAACTATGAAACTCTTAGGAAAAAAAAAAAGGAATAAAACTTCTTGATGTGGGTCTTGATAAGGTTTTTTCTTTAGATATGACACCTAAAGCACAAGCAACAGATTAAAAAATAAAAAAGTGGGACTACATCAAGCTATTAAAAGCTTCTGCACAGCAAAAGAAACCATCAACAAAATGAAAACACAACCTATGGAATGGGAAAAATATTTGCAAACCATATATCTAATAAGTGGTTAATATCCAAAACAACAACAAAAACTCACACAACTCAGCAAAAATCAAATAACCCAATTCAAAATGGGAAAAGAACTTGAATAGACATTTCTCCAAAGAAGATATGTGAAGGGCCGACAGGCACATGAAAAGATGCTCAACATCACTTTTCATTAGGGAAATGCAAATCAAAACCACAGTAAGATATCACCTCACGCTTGTTAGAATGTTCATCATCAAAAAGACAAGAGAGAACAAATGCTGTTATGGATGTGGAAAAGAGGAAACCCTTGTGCACTGTTGTTTGGATTGTAAATTGGTACAGCCACTGTGGAAAATAGTATGGACGATCCTCAAAATTTTAAAAATAGAGCTACTATATGATCCAGCAGTTCTACTTCCAGGAATATACCCAAAGGAAGCAAAGACACTAACTCGAGAAGGTATCTCTACCCCCCTGTTTATAGTAACATATTTACATTAGCCAAGACATGGAAACAACTGAAGAGTCCATTGATGAATAAATGGATTAAAAAGTTATGATATATAATTTAGCCACAAAAAACAAGGAAATCCTATTATTTGTGACAACATTGATGGACATTGAAGGCATTCTGCTAAGTGAAATAAGTAGACAGAGAAAGATAAAACTATATAATCTCACTTATATGTGAAATTTAAAAAAGCAAAATTCTCATAGAAAAAAGATTAGACCTGTGGTCACCAGAGGTGGAGTGTGGGGAGAGGGAGAATTGGAAGAAGGTGGTCAAAAGGTAAAACTTCCAGTTATAAGATATTTAAAAAGTACCAAAGGTGTATGTACAATGTGATGACTATAGCTAAAACTGCTGTACAGAAAGGTAGTTGAGAGAGTAAACCTTAAGAGTTTTCATCAGAAGAAATTTTCTTCCTTTATTATTTTCTTTCTTTTCTTTTTATTGTACCCATACAAGAAGATGGATGATAGCTGAACCTACTGTGGTGATCATTTCACAATAGGTGTAAATTAAACCACCATGTTGTACATCTTAATCTTATACAATGATGTATATCAATTATTTATCAGTAAAATTGGAAAACAAACACAAACAAAAGAAAGATATGCCTAAGAACAGAAAAAGTAATTAAATTTTCCTTCCTAATAATATGATTTTTTAAAGAGAAAATGCAAGAGAAACTATGGAAATAAAACAATTTAAAATAACCAGAGTTAAGTAAGATTGCTGGATGTACAGCAGTAAACAAAAAATCAACTTTGTAGTAACCAAGAAAAATAAATGAGGTAACTTTAACATTTTGGAAGCCTTAATTACAATTGCAAACAAACTGTAAGATTTTTAGAAATGAATCCAATAAATGAGGTTAAAGAACACTAAAGAAAAATGTATGAAATATTATTTAAGGATATAAAAAATATAAAAGGAGGGGTAGATTATACCCACTGAGGGAAAAACTGTAAAATAGCAGAGTTAAATTCTTTCTAAAATGTATTTAAAATTCAATCAAAATTTTGAGAGCCATTTTTGCCACATAACTATACAAACAAATTTGTATATTTTCAGGCACCATGAAAGCATAATTGCAACTATTAAAGAAGAATAAAGAGAATTTAACCCATCAGGTAGTGAAACTTAAAAATAAAAGAGCATATTTTGATACAGAAATACAAAGTAGGCCAATTAAAACTATTGAGCCCAGAACGAAATCACTTCAATATGGGAACTTGAAATATGATAGAAAATAATTTTATAATGAGCAAGAAAATGATAAACTGTATTAAAAAATCTTGAATCCTGGACATACATTAACCATATAAAAATAAATATTATAGAACAGTTTTCCTCAGTTTTTTTTATTAATATTAAAGGATTTTTATATTCAATGTACTACCTTGGATTTTTTTCAGCTGACAGGTAAAATTATCTCATCCAAAGGTTAGAGAGTCACCGTGGATGAAATTTCCAACTTGATTAACATTTATTAACATTTATTAATAGAACTGTTAGACTGCTCTTCGAAATATTTGCAAAAAAAATCTAAACAGTAGATTACTGCATAATGTGCAAGTATTTCTTTAAAATATACATTCTTTACAATTTTACATTTTATCTTTTCTCCTCTAATGTGATTCAATTTCATTTCTCTCACAGAATTTTATCCCAGTATAATATACTTTATACTTGAAATTATTTTATTAATCTCGCCATCATATCTGTACTATAAAGTTATATATGAAAATTGATTTTTATAAAGTCTCTGTAATTGTATATTTCCAAGTTAATAAATAATCTGGATTGATTAATTACCATGCTACTACTAAAAGTTGATCAAACTAGAGAAATGTGTTATAAATTTTAATAAATCTTAAACATAAAAATAGAAATATAATTTAACTCTATATGCTTATCTCAATGGGCAGCAATATGATTTATTTCGCATTGTGTTCCTGTGCCTCTGAGTGAGTACTACTTGTGCTCGACTAAGACTTCATCATCATTCTTAGAGATAGGCAGTGTATCTATGTTCATGCAAAGTAATAAATGAGCAATAAATGAGCAGGTGAGGAGTTTTGTCATTCAATTCTTTTAATTCCTTCTGAGTTATATGCCAAAAGTGACACAGTGGTCTATTATCATTCATTACTTTTAGCAAGTGAATACCTGGCAGCTTAATTAGTTCCTTTTTCAATGTTGTTGAAGGCAAAAAATGAAACTAATGATTCAAACAAATACTTTTTTTTCTACATAAACATTTGTAATTTTTTTATAAAATAGGAGCAAAATAATTGACACAAGAACACCTTGACCTTAACCGAAGACTTATTTGCAAGAGGATTACTTCTAGGAAGCGCATACAATGATGCTGAGGATCTGGAAACACAGTTCTTTTATACTACCTAAGAACCACAGTTTGAACACTGCTTATAGACAGCATCTAAAATGATAGAACTGGGCTAAGAGACTCAAGATGGATACCTTTTTTAAAGTTTTTTTTCTTTTTTTTATCTTTCAAGATACTAATCCAACGTACTGTGTCACACCATTTATATAAATTTTCAAAACACAATACAGTATTACACATAGCCACTGACGACAAATTGTATGGAGTAATCATAGTTCAGGCATACAAAAATGGAGTTGGGCAGCCACTGAGGATCTGATCTAAAACATGTCTCTGTACCACTGAGAACCTGAACTTTCTGTGAACTATCTCTAACCCAAGGACACCAGTCATCTTTAAAACAACTTCTGCTAACTGCAACCTTGTTTCCCAAGGTTGTTCTCCCTTGTAACTATGCAACTCTTTCAGACTCAAACAATCTTTACTTAACAAGTGCCCCTTACTTCTGGCCAACTCCAATTATAATTCTTGATAAACACCTCATATAACAATAACTTTGTGGCTTCTGCCTTGATAAGTCCCCCCTGTTTTGTTGTCTGGCAGAACACAAATACAATTTTATATCATATGTGTGTATATGTATGTATGTGTGTATGTATGGTGTGTAGTTAACAAAAATTTCAGAAATGAAGACCAGATTGAAATAAAAAGTTATTTATTTGGGATTTGTTAGGACTGTAGCCTCAGAGACACAGATGCAAGAAGCTAAGTGGCAGCTAGCAGATGTTTTAAAAATGGCTGGTGTCCTTGTGATTCTGGGGGTGAAACAGCTGGAAGAAGGACCTCGGTCCTTGTCTTATTTGAAGAAAGAATTCAGCAAAGAGACCAAGACTGTGGAATAAAGACAGTGCTTATTAGAAGCAAACTACATGTGGAAGAGCACATGAGCAAACTCAGAGTGAGGTGCATGCAATAGAGGTGGCTGACGCTGCTCACATGGGGGTAGCTTTCCAGGTTGTCTCAGGCCAGTCACCTCTCTTGTGCCCATATTTGGTCTGACTCAGGGTCCTTCCTGAATGTGTGCATGCATCTCTCAGCCAAGATGGATTCCAGTGCAAAGGTTTCTAGGCAGTTGGCAGGACGTATTATGGGCTGGCATCTCCTTCCTCCTTTGGCCCCCATCCCTAGACTGAGGACCTGTTCTGCACATGTGTCAGGCTGGGAAATTCCCTTGAACACAAGAATAAGTTGTGGTCACTCTGTCTTTCAGCTAATCAGGACCCAATGCTCCTGCTGGTACCTTATCTCAAAGTGTCAGCAGAAGACCAGTCGCAGCTGCTCAGCCTGAAGCCTATCTACCTCCTACCTCACTTGGATTCAGCACACTCCACAGAAGAATCAAGTTCTTAGTGGTGCAGAGACGTGTCTGAAACCAGATCCTCAGTAGACACCTGACCCCCATCTGTATGCCTGAACTATGATTACTCCTTTATGATTTCAATCTGCTGTCATATTATACATAAGGTAACATTATACAGATGTGAAAGAGAAGGACACCTACAAGTTTCAAAATTTTGATTACCTATGATGGTGGTTTGGGTGGTTTCTACACTTTCCTTGAATTTATGTTTCTTCTAAAAGGAAATAAAGTCTGAAGAATGGAGAAAGTGAGGCAGGAAAAGACAGGGCTGGACCCAAGGGCAGCTTCCTCATGCATAGGCATTAGGCAGAAGAAAAACCCACCTCCTTGTTTTGCATTTAATAAGGCCATGACCCATGGAGGAATGATCTCTAAAACAGAAACTTTGCAGCATCCGAGCAAGAAACTCTGACCATGAAAACCATGGAGCATGAACAATAAAAATGCCCAGGTTTCTGATGACCCTGTATGACCTTCCATGTGTGGTGCTCCAGTAGTAAGGGAAAATTTAAGGGAAAACAGCTCTAAGAGAATATGTACAGTGGCTTTAGGAGACAAACATGCAGGACCTGGAGCTGACAAAACCTGGTGCAATCGAGGCCACACCTCAACCTTTCCCTCAATGAATAGTCCACCCCTAATGAAAAAGACCCCATCCATTCAAAAGGTTAAAAATGAGATAAAAGGGGGATCAAAAAGCCCTACACATGACCCAGCCTCACAAGGACACCCAAACTCTTTTTCTTTGAGTGTGTAACTTTCGCTTCTGCCCTAAATAAACTGCTTCCTGTTCTCTTTGCTCCTCAGCCCCAGTGTGTGTGTTTGTGTGTTTTCCTTTGTGGTCCTCACCCAAATTATTTTGGATGGGTTGAACAAGAGCCTGGACTTTTGATAAAGCTTTTCTGGTATCAAAACTACAGAGGGAAGGAAGGATGAAAGGGAGGGAATAAGAACTAAGACACAGAGGAGGGTTGATTTTTAAGTGTCCTCAACAGATAAATTAAAGAATTACATATGGCTTCCTAGGGAAAAAAATGAAGGACACATAAGGAACACATAAGTGTACATTTAAGGTACACTCGACACGTGCAAAAAGATAGAAGGCAAAGAAATACTAAATGCTATACTGACCATGAAGAGTAAGCCTAATATTATGTGTCACACTACATTTTCACAGAAATGTAAAAAAGTCAAAGATAATCATAGTGAAAAAGAGTATGTCTTGTGTGTTTATTTGCTTAAAGCTTCAACGTCACAGATGACCAAAGAGCTGAAACCTTTCCCATATAAACAAGAATTTAGAATTATCCTACAAAATAGTTACATTGTCTTGTACAATTGCAGTACTATTTACTAATTTTACAATTAAGTGTTATAACAGCATTTTTACCTGCATTTCAAAGCAGTATATTGAATGGTATATGTACAAAACAATCAATTCTACTATGGTCAAAAGTGGATAAGAATTGTACAAAAATATTTTAGTAAGAAAAATGTAGCAGAAGAGTTGGCACACATAAAACTTTGACCTTTGAAATATCCAGAGAGATACTTGAAAACTCATTCCCTTAAGAGTCTCTGAGAAGATAAGTTTGCCTGACTAATTCTTGTTCCCTACTGTGTCTGTGTACTATTAATTATTTTTCCCAGAATAAAAACAGTCATCAGGGTTATTGGTTATGCTAGACTGGAGAAAATAAGCCCATTATAGATAACTAACTGTTTCTTTGTAGTTCTGTGAGTAGGAGTGGGTGGAGGTCCAGCTTCAGCTTTTGAGTAGATTGGATTTTTAAGCCTCATTTCATAAGCAGGACAGATTAACCATTCTCATAAATGCTGAAATAAGATTCATAAACATAAATGAAGAGCTGGTTTACAAAATTTCACAGTCTGATCACTCTCCAATTTTACTAAATGGAGAAGAAAGTATAGGCTCAGACTTTGTACTAACTGTAGACAGTGAAATCAAGTGCAGGTGGCTATGAGGGCGGCTTACGTGATCTATTGAGCTGCACATCCTCTCTGGAACTGCATACCGTGTATTTGATTGAAGAAGTCTCTTGTGTGCTTTTCACCTGCAACTAGCTCATTATATCACAAAACAGAAAAGACAAAACATCTAGAAACTTTGGTTAATAGTTAAGTGAATCTTAGAGAACAGAAAAGAGCTCTGATGTTAAATCACTTTTCAGGTTTTATCAGCATTCAGAAGAGACTCTTTCTATTCCTGAAATTCTTTATTATACAATACACTAGAAAGACTGTAACTGGTATGGCACCTCCTGCTCCTTGGGTTTCAAGCCCATATGATATTGAGGTAGCTTCAAAGAAAAAATAACTTCAAATGCATCATGCCTTGACAACTTTCTGTGCATGTTTTCAGGGGCAACATCCTTGTTAATGTCTCAGAATTATAATCGGGCCACTATTCTATATCTATAGTAAAAGTGAAGTGTAACCATGAATTTCATTACTTTGGCCATAACCACAGATTATTTTATACACATTCTGTCTCTAGTAAATTATATCTCAAGGGAAGTGTCTGAAATTAATCTCTGAAATTAATTTCTCCATTATGTAACATGTAATGAATGTCAGAAATAATTAGAAAATAAATTAATGATATAACATTTTAATATATTTATTACTTATTTGAAGTTATTCCTTCATCCATTAACTATGCCAGTTGGCTATAAGGGTGAGTATGAGAAAGTCTGCACAGTTGAAGTGGCTGTTGTGTAGTATAAAGCAGTTTTTAGAGCATAGGACAGGTTAAATTCAGGTGGGATGAAGAAGCATTGTCATACCCTTATGTATACTGCTTAGAGTTCTGAGTGGTTATTCCATTTGTGAATATGGTTTGGAAATTACAGAGCACATATTGTTCAGTTGGCTGTCTAGGTTCAGGAAAAAAAAATAGGTCAATTAATAAACAATGACACAGAAATATGAGATGTGGTCCAAGGTACAATTGAACTACAAAGTCTATAACTGTCTATGGGATTTAGTCTATAGAGGAGATCACATAAGCAAGGTAGTAGAAAATAATACAGAACAACCTAGTTGAAAATTGAAGCTGGATTTGTAAATTTTGGCAGCAGGGGGTTCTACTCTTAGTGTTGGCAGTAGAGGTTACATTGAATTTGCCCTGTCTCTAATAAACAGCAGTTGTACATTCTTGAAAAATAACTACATGAAAATGCTAGAAAGCTAAAACACATGTAGGAACCAAAGGGTTTAGACACTTAAGGGAATGGCACTAGGAATAGTGTTTGTATGGGTTTCACCAGGTGACACATCCCAGTTCTCTCAGTTGGACTGGCAAGGAGTCATATAAAAAAACAAAACACAAACAAACAAAAAAAAAGCAGTCTTTTTTATGGCTGAGTAGTATTCCATTGTGTGTATCACATATTCTTTATCCATTAATCTGTTGATGGACACTTAGGTTGCTTCCATATATTGGTAATTGTAACTAATGTTGCTATGAACATTAGGGTGCATGTATCTTTTCATATTTGTGTATTTGTTTCTTTTGGACGTATACCAAGGAGTGGAATTCCTGGGTCATATGGTAGTTCTATTTTTAGTTTTTTGAGAAACCTCCATACTGTTTTCCACAGTAGCTGCACCAATCTGCATCCCTACCAACAGTGCACAAGAGTTCCCTTTTCTCCACATCCTCCTCTATTCTTGTTATTTGTGTTCTTTTTGATGAGATCAATTCTGACAGATGTGAGTTGATATTTCACTGTGGTTTTTATTTGGATTTCCCTGGCATTTCCTCTTTTGGAAACAATGTCTATTCAGTTCTTTTGTCAGTTTTCTAATCAGGTGGGGTTTTTTTTTTTTTGATGTTGAATCATATGAGCTGTTTATATATGTTGGCTATTAATCCCTTATCAATCATATCATTTGCACATTATCATGCTCCCTGACTTCAGACTATAATGCAAAGCTATAGTAATCAAAACAGTATGTTATCGGCACAGAAAGAGGCACATAGATGAATGGAGCAGGATAGAGAGGCCAGAAATAAACCCATGCACTTATGGTCGATTAACCTATGACAAAGGAGGAAAGAATGTAAAATGAAGAAAAGACAGTCTCTTCAATTAGTGGTGCTGGGAAAACTGGACAGATACATGTAAAAGAATAAAATTAGAATATTCTCCCCACCATATACAAAATGGCTCATACACAGCTCATACAGCTCAACATCAAAAAAGCAAATAACCCAATTAAAAAAATAAAATATAGAATAGATCAGAGGTTATAAGAATGTAGGGTAGGTACAAAGATGTAACATAAAAAATTTGGGGCAGAATGATGAAACCGTATTTTGATAGTGGTTGTTGGTTTATAACATTATGCATTTTTCAAAACTCATACAAGAAATAAAGTAGATTTACCTGTATGTAAATTACAAAATAAATTTTAAACAGAAAAATATAGCTAGAGAAATTAAAATTGGAATGCTAGGAAACTACATAATTAACCCAGAAGAAGGAGGGAAATGCAGGAACAGAGGGGAAAAAAAGAGGGAGAATTATAGAAACAATTAGTAAAATGATAAACATAAATCCAACATATCAATAAATTAAATATCAATAGACTAGACAGTTCAATTATATTTAAAGATAGCACCACTTGTTGAAGAGATTATCCTTCCCTGTTGTGCATTCTTAACATCCTTGTCAAAGATCAGTTGATCATACAGGTGTGGATTTATTTTTCAGCTCTCTATTTTGCTTCGTTCATCAATATGTCTCTCTTCACCAGTACCATAATGATTTATTTTTGTAGCTTTGTGAAATCTAGAAGTATGATGCCTCAAGCATTGTTCTTCTTGTCAAGATAGTTTTGGCGGTTCAACATTTTTGTGGTTCCATATAAACTTTGGAATCATTTTTCTATTTCTGAAAAATGCTATTGGAATTGTGATAGGAAGTGTATTGAATCTACACATTGCTTTGGGTAGTATATACATTTTAACCATACAGAGTCTTCCAATCCATGAACATTGAATGTGTTCCACTTATTTAAGTCCTTAATTTCTTTCATCAGTGTTTTCTGTACATGTCTTTCACTTCTTTAGTTAAGTTTATGCCTAATATTTTATTCTTTTGATTCTATTGTAAATGGGGTTGTAATCCTACTTGCCATTTCAGGTAGAAAACTAGATAGTCAAATACAAAAGAATGAAATTGGACCCTTATCTCACACCATAGACAAAAACCAACCCAAAATGGATTAAACATTTAAATGTAAGACATGAAACTGTAAAACTCCTAGAAGAAAACTTAGGGGAAAAGTTTCTTGACATTGGTCTTGGAAATGATTTCATGGATAGACATCAAAAGCACAAGCAACAAAAGCAAATTAGACAAATGGTACTACATCAAACTTAAAAGCTTCTCCCAAGAAAATGATACAATCGACAGTGTTAAAAGGCAATCAAACTAACAAAGTAGGAGAAAATATTGCAGTTATTATATTTGATAAGAGGTTAATTTTCAAAATGTATAAGAAATTGCCATAACCCAAAAACAAATAAACCAAAAAAAAAGAAAAGGACTAAAGACTTAAATAGACATTTTCCCAAAGAAAATATGCAAATGAGCCAACTTGTATTTGAAAAGATGCTCAGCATCACTAATCATCAGCAAAATGCAAACCATAACCATAATGATATCACCTTACACCTGTTAGCATAGCTATCAAAAATGACAAGCAAAAGATAAGAAGTGTTGATGAGGATGTGGCAAAATTGGAGACCTTGTACTCTTTCGGTGGAATTCTAAACCAATACGGCCAACCTGGAAAACAGTACAAAGTGTCCTCAAAATAATTAAAAATAGAACTATTATATGATCTAGCAATCCCACTTCTGGGTACCTATCCAAAATAATTGAAATCAGGATCTCAACCAAGCCGATGTTTATTGCAGCATTATTCATAATGGCCAAGATATGGAAACAACTTAAATTCCCATAAACAGATGAATGGATAAAGAAAATGTGGTGTATACCTACAATGGAATATTATTCATCATTATAAAAGAAGGAAATCCTTCAATATGTGACAACATGGATGAACCTGGAGAACATTATGTTAATTGAAATATGCCAGTCAAAGAAGGACAAATATTGCATGATTCCACTTATGTCAACTGTCTATAATAGTCAAATTCATAGAAGTGAAGAATAGAATGGTGGTTGTCAGAGGCTGATGAGGAGTCACAAACCAACGTATATAAAATTTCAGTTATGCAAGACGAATTTATTCTAGAGATTTGATACAGAACATCATGCCTAGAGATAACAATACGGAATTGGACACATATATATCTGTTAAGAGGGTAGATCTCATGTTGTGTTCTTATCAAAATAAAATTTTAGATAGATGATAGATAGATAGATAGAGAGAGAGAAGATAGATAGATAGATGGAAAAGAATTAGAGACTGTCAAATTGGATATATAAGTAAGATCCAAAATATTCTGTCTTCAAGTGGCACCCTTCAAATATAAAGGTTTAAGTTAAAAGTGAAACAATGCAGGTACATTATATGCCAATAAATATAAAAGTGGAGTAACTGCATTAACATCAGAAAAAAAATAGACTTCAAGACAAAGAGCATAAGCACAGGTATTGATACAAAAGGACATTTAATAATGACAAAAGAATTGATTGATTAGGAAGATAATTTAGGACAACAGTCAAATTTGTATGTGTATAATAGCAGCTTCAGAGTAGATGCTGCAAAAGTGACAGAAGTTAAAGGGAGAAATACAGAAACCCACAATCTTAGCTAAACACCATTTGTTCAGAGAAGTGGTTGATCCTGGTAGGGTAAGAAGATTCACTGCAAAGTTGCAATTCCTGGGTTGAAGAAAATGTTCTCTATCTTGAGACAGTTATTGTATCACTTAAGTTTAAAAATTTGTCAAGACATCAAATTATACATTTACAATGTGTGAAAATTTTAAACTTATTAAGTGTATCTCTAAAAAAATAGTACTACAAATATATTGACCTTTAGATTGTAAACTTGCTTTCTACAGTGGTTTGAATCAGCAATTCTGAAACTGTTTTCTCTGTATCTAACCTTGAGAAAATGAGTAAATAGATTGAAGATAAATAAAGGAAACCAGATTTCACACTGTGGAAAATGGAATTACATTTAAGTTTGGGGATCAGGGTTCAGAGAGATCAATAGATAGAGCATGACTCACAGATATGAAGATCATTGTCTATGCTCTGAAGGAAGCTTTAGGTTTTGACTCTGGTCTGAAATTTATTGTTTTTCTCTTTGAGTCATTCTCTACCTAAGAAGCAAGTTGTCAGAGACTGTCCACTATGGATTAAAAAAAAAACCAAAAAACAAACAAACAAAAAAAGGAATCCCTTTAAGAAAGCAATTCAACAAGAAAATAAAGGGGGCATGAGGACGCTAATCTCCTTGCTCTGATGCTTGCACTGTAACCCTGTAGTTTGATAACATTAGAGGATGGTGGGTGAAGGGTACACATCGACTCTCTGAACTTGTACTTGAAACATTTTTTAGTGTCTAAATTATTTCTAAGTAAAAATTTAAAAACATTCCCTAGCTCCAGAAGCTGACCATGGATTATTCTCAAGAAATATCTGAGTACTCCTGTGGGTTGTTAAAATCTTCATTATTTTAGCAGTTGTTATCTTTTGTATGGTTCAAACACTCTCCTTAAAAATGGAATAAGGGTCTTTATTGATCAGTTTGGGTTCATAACTTTGAAATTTCTCTTTAAAAGAAAAAATATGGATTAGTTTGCAAGCTCCATATGGTAGGTGCTGGTAGGCATCTGCTACATTTCAGGCATGTTTGTGGCTGTTACGATACTGATGATTTGTTTTTACCATGAATCTGATGTCTGCGTAAGTGGAAAGACTTAAAACAGAAAGTGCTCTGAGAGTGTGCACCTTCTGGAGGACAGAAGTGAGCCTCATTCCTTTCTGTACTTCCCCTGTGCTTTGGAGAGATGATCACATACTTCTCGTATTAACATTAACTGAATTATCCAAATATATTTCAAATCATGTCTGCAATGATAATCCAATCTTATGTGTTTCTTTAATACAAAAGTAATTTAGGCCCCTGATGCTGCCATCAACTTTTTTTGTGTGTAAATTTTCCTGTCTATAAAAGTATCACATGTTAACTTTAGAAAATTTAGAAAAAGTATGATGAAAATAAAACCAATAAGTGTACCATGTAAAGTTTACCACAATTAGTTTCTTATACTTTTACTATGACTGTGCATTTCACAAAATGTGGGGACTTCTAAGGATTATACAAGAATATTTACTTTCAAACACAATTAATGTATCGTATAGTACTTCACATATTTGACAACAATAATCAAAATATTTTACTTGTATAACTTCTTTTAAAAATATTTCATATACAATTCGTTTACTCTTAACCTCTAAGCCATCAAGCTTGTGGTCTCATCCTGAGTTAGCCCACTTTACAGGCAAGGAAATTGAAACTTAGAAGGGGAAAACTGACTTTATCCTGCACAATCACAGAAAATGACATCAGGACCCATAAATCCTGGGCAATAGTTCCAGGATTATTTGTAGAAAGTGCACTTTTATGGTACGTTTTAATGCATTTATTTATAATTATAAAGTACTATTAGATATTGCAGTTTGGTTAGACATGAAGAGTTTTATTTACTCAGCTGACACAAAGCCCTACTGAGACTACATCTCTTCTGCCAGACATAAGAAATCTACATGCACATTTTACTAAAAAATGTAACATGAACATAGGGAAGCCTGTTAGTCAAACTCTCCACTTGCTTAATCCACTATAATTGTCAATAATCATTCGCTTAAGTAGTAGCAATGCAAAAACAAATCAATTAGTCTAATAACTAAATCCACACAAGATTAAGACACACAATTTCAAAAGGATAAATAAGCATATTGTGCTAAATAAATTATGTGTGTGAATAAACAATGAATTTGAGCAGAGGAGGATATTCAGAAAATTCAGGATTTAAAATTTAATTATAAAGCATATATTACTTTAAATAAAGAGCTAATTTTAAAAATAAATACAGGAAAGCATTCACAGCAAAAAATCATTCGCACAAATACTTCACTATAAAGTATAAAAATGCTGTAAGAAGTGATTTACATATTCACTCATTGGCCTCATTCCTGCCTATATATCTATTACTGTTAGAACAAATAAATAAATGAATAATATGATGATGGTAGCACTTATGATTACAACCTCAGGTCTGCACTCAGTGTTGGCTGGCAAACCTATAAAATTTTTCTAATGAATATGTTCTCCCACTATCTTCCATGACTATTTTATAATTTAACATAACTACTCTGCAACCTTTCTTCAGAAGACAGTCTTGCCTATGTTTAATATTTACAAAATCAAAAAATATATAATTCAGGATATCCCTCCTCTTCTGGCAACTGTGTCTGCAAAACTGGCCCTCATCTCTCCTGTCAAGGACCAGCATGCTCCCCCACCCCTACCCAGTATACAGCATCCTTCCTTTATCCACTTTCTCACAGCCTTGCTCCAGGGGATGCCCCATCCTACCTCACACTTTCAACATCTTTCTCTCTCCTGGCTGGTTCTCGTCAGCATCCAAACATGTTAGATAATTCACTATATTTTAATCAAAGGAAACACAAAAATAACAAATTGACCCCTTATTCCACATTCCCCTTAATCATAAAGATATACTTCTTCACCCAAATCCTCAAATATTTTCTAAGTCAACAGTCTGCAGGTTCTTACTCTTTTTCTTCGTTTTGAAGCATTTCACTCACAGAGAAAAATCCAGATGAGCACGTAAATGCCAACTGTTTTGCCCTACTGAGATTTCATAATTGTTATTCTGAAAATAGTTAAGACTTTCATTTTTTTAATGAATTAAATCTTTATCATGTGAAATGCCAGTGCATCCTTCCCTGATTCACAACTTTCTCTAAAATTAACTACTATTTTTTCTACTTTAATCTAGTCCTACATTTTTATACTTTTACTCCATGTGTTTAGTTCCATGTGCAGTATATAGTATGTGTGCTGCACATTGTAGTTTCTAAGACTTTTGGATTTATCCTCACCATTCTATATAGAATTATAACATTTATTTAAGATGCTCTTCCATTGAATGAAGCTATCATGTTGTGGCTATTGTGTTAGATAGAAAGTAAAGCTGTTTCTATTTTTCTTTATCCCAAACCATGCTGTAATGAAAATCCACCTTCTTGTCTCTTTAAGTACATGTGTGACCAGTTCTAGTAAATATCCAGGATATGAATTACTTGCTCATTGATTACGCTTATCCTCATCTTAAGTAGATGTTGTCAAACTGCTCTCTAAATTGGTTTTATCAATTTACATTACCACCAGTAACAGGGTTTACTTTCCTCCCTCAGACAAACAACATATGTTACAGTCAGACTTTTGAAATGTTTGCCAGCCCAATATGTGTAAAGTGCATTTGCATTTACCTGATTAATATTATGATTGATATGTTTTCATATACTGGGGATTTAAGTTTCCTTTTCTGTGAATTACTTTTTTGCCTACTTTTCCACTTGTTAGGTTGTATGTCTTTGTCTAAATCTAGGATTGATTTACATATTCTGGGATCTGATTTTTTGATGAGTTTATGACTTGAAATATTAATCTATGTGTTTGTTTTATATAAATATTTTATATTTTTATATAATCATACTCATTAATATTTTCTTTATAATTCTATAAAAGCTTTTGTGTTAGTTTTGTTTTTCAGATTTAAATGACTCATTTATCTTTATTTTATAAGAAATAAGTTAAGGATAAAAATAGATCTTTGGGGTCATGCTGATACTCAACTGACAACCATTGTTAAATTTCCTTGGTCTAATTCCCAGTTGATCTGTGACTGTACCTCACTGACGTACCAAGCATCCTCTAGGTGTGGCGTGTTTCTTGACTCTGTAGAAGGTTCCACTGATTTATTATACCATTCTGCCCCAATGCAAACTGTTTTCATTGTAATAATTTTTGATATTGAATATGAATAATTTTCAAATCTGAAAAGGCAGATTCTTCCAACTTATTCAGTATTTACTCATATTAACTATTCTTGTCCCCTTATTATCTTCGTTTTTTATTTGCAGATTACTTTTGCTGGTGTATGTCCATCTTGAATTCAGCATGTTTACATCCAACAAAATTTCTGACTTCTAGTTTTATGTTTAGTCTTCCCTTGGAAATTTCTGATCAATTATGTGTAAAGAGATAAATATATTTCTAAGTAGTACTTTAGTACTCTTCCACAAGTTTGATATGCTTTATTTGATGTGTGATTATAAACATGTCACACTTTCATCCTTGTACCCAATTCATTATTTAAGGTTGTCTTTTAGCTTTCAAACAGAAGAGTTTCTTTCATCAGTTTTATTAATGCATAATGTACATAGAGTAAAATTCACCCTTTTTAGTTTACAAATTCACTGAGTGTTGCCAAACATACAATCATGAAGCCTTCACTAAAAACAAGACATAGAATAGTTTCATCATCCAGAACTATCCCTCATATTCCTTTGTAGCCAATTCCTACACCCATCTCCATTTTTGGGTCACCCTTAGTTTATGTTTTCTTAATAACATTTTGTTGTTAATTTTAGTATAACTGATTTTAGATCTCAAAGTATATAGTCCTGTATTTTAAATGGTTCCTGAAAGTGATGCACAATTACTTTGTGATCTAATATCGATCACAGGAGTGATGAGCCATGGGCAGCTACAGTGCTTTGTGTAGTGAGACCAATACCAAAGAGTTCTTGTCTTAACTCTTTGCCTTTAAGGGTGTATCTTTTACCTTTTATTGAGAGATATTGCCATTGTTTTTTCCTGTTGTATTTCTTTGTGAGTGCTGTGTAAAAGGGGATAAATAAAAAAGATCCCAAGTCTTAATAACTAACATAATTTGAAAGAGAAATTGGGAAACCCAAATTGCCAATGCCAGAGGCGTGGCCATGTCTCCTATGTCATAAACTTAACACGACTACGCTAGTTGTTATCCAGTTAGAAACTGCAGTATATTCCCTGATCATTTGCTTCTAGGTCTCTGGATTTGAAAAATACAAACATCTTGGCCTGGTTCCCCTTGAAATCAGGGCCAGCCACATTAAAAGAACCTTTAATATCGTCCAGCAACTGTATTGTAATCCCTTAGTCCATTTTATCCTGATCCTCTAGACTGTGTCAGTCTTCTCTCTTTCATTTAAAAATAGGATACATCTTCCCCCATTCCTCCCTCTGAGGTGATACCTAGCTCTGTAATTCACTGAGATAATAGAGTTAATAAGAGGAGAATGAGTTTGGTTTCAGGTAGCAGTGAGTCCAAATTACTCTGGCTAAAAGAGTCAGGAATATTTTTCTCTGGAAAAAAAAATATCCAGAAGTAAATAGGCCACCAGCAGTGTATTTTCTCAAAGATATTATTAAGGGCTCACTTTGAGCACAGGCTTTTGTCTTCCAATCTCAAAATGATTGCTGAGCATCTTGATTTACATCAGTATTCCAGGCAGGAGGCATGTGCAACAAACAGGAGTCTAAACGGACCGAGGGAAAATGCTTTTATCTTGGGAAATTTTCCCTTTTTGTCTGGAAAAGGAAAATTACCTTCTCGAGAACATTAACTACTCCCCCTTCTCGTAAGGCTGGTACGTGACCATCCCCCAGCTCCTCCCACTGTGGAGTCTGAGGAGTCTGTACCCATCTTCCCACCTGTATCCCTCACCTGCTGCTCACCTGCTGACTCAGCCTGATGGTCTGAAGCAGCAGCTGGGCCTCAGGTGCTCTACCTGGCCCTGGGTGCCCCTTTAACAGCTTTCTCCTTCCAGCGTGTGTGTTTAGCACCAGGTGTGCAAGTCCAGTTTCTGCGGGAGGCCCACACCGCCTAGGTCAGAGGAAACGGGAACTGAGGTGAGCTCCTGAGTCTATCTTTATGAAGTTCCAGCTCATACTTCCAGGTTCCACCCGCTCTTGATCTCCCCGACGTTACATCCATCTTCCTATCCCACCTGCCTGCCCTGAGGGCTTCAAGCTCCAGCATCAGACGTGAAGACAACAGCCTTAGACACACTGCTTAGCCTGTGCCCAGAATTGCACAAGGGGAAGCCTGTAAGTGAGCTCTGTCCCTCTTTCTCTCTCTGTATATATGAATCCATTGGTAGCAGTAATTCTGCTTCTCTGGTTGAACCCTGAATGATCCACAATTTGGAGTTGTAAATTGGTTTTTGTTAACTCATCTTTAGTGACTGTCTGGTACTTTTACTTTCAAATAATATTTTCCCATAATTTACTATGGATATTTGTGTTTTATTTTATTTTTATGTTTTATTTTAGTTAGTGTATTAGTTAGTCAAGCTTCTCCACAGAGAGAGAATTGAGAGATTTAGTTTAATGAATTGGCTCATGTAATTGTGGAGGTTCAAGTTCAACATTTGATGGGAGAGGCAGGCTAGAGTTTGAGTCCAAAGGTTGTTTGCTGGCAGAATTCCTTCTTGCTCAGGGGAGATCCATCTTTGCTCTGTTTAGGGTTTCAACTACTTGGATGCAACCCACCCACAATACGGAGGGCATTCTGCTTCACTCAAAGTCTACAGATTTAAATGTGAACCTCATCTAAAAATACTTTCACAGAAACATCCAGAAAAATGTTTGACTAAATAACTGGGCAACAGAACCCAACAAAGGTGATGCCTAAAATAAACCATCACAGTTACTATTGATATGATATATATTTTTCAATCTTTAACTTTCTACCATTCAATCTGTTTATTAGTTATGCCTCTTGTAAGCATTTTAGCTACATTTTAATTTTTAATAAAATCTGCCTCTTTTAATTGGTGATATATCATATTTACATTTACCCATATATTTGTGATTTTTTTTACATAATAGTCTGTAGTTCTTATTTGCCTTCATATTTCTTAGCTTCCTTTATGTTTCTCTTGCTTAAGGTTGGATTGATCAAATTTTTATTTTTATTTTCTCTGCTCACTTCGAAAGTATAGAGAAAATTTCAATTATTTATCACTTACCTTTAAAATTTTAATATGCTTAATTAAATTTTAAATGTTTTCTAATAAAGACTAAAATTCAACTCTTTCCTCTTCTTGAATAAACCAAGGCCCTTAGCAAAATTTAACTTCTTATAGACATGGTCTTTGAAATAATTTTCTGTGTTATTGTTGTCTAGAGATGTAGTTCTGCCTTTTAAACACAAAACACTAGCCTGGTTTTTATAGTCAACAGTTAATTTAGTTGTATGTTGCACTTAATATTTGCTTGCATTAGTCTTTAATAATTGAGGTCTCATCCTTGGGAAAATTTTTGCAGCCTGAAGTAGAGCCTGCTAGTATTTCTTTTAATTTTCTTAATAACTGAATCCCTTTGTCATTTTGTGATGCCAAGTGATTACTTCTGTATCATCTTGCAATTGATTAACATGCCAGACTATTTCCAATCCTGCATGGAGTTTACTGTGACAATTAACTTTTAAAAAATATTCAGTGGCATAAGAGGGAAGAGATATGGGAACATACGTATATGTATAACTGATTCACTTTGTTATAAAGCAGAAACTAACACACCATTGTAAAGCAATTATACTCCAATAAAGATGTAAAAGAAAAAATTCAGTGGTTACAATTTACTTAGATTCTATAAAGTATTTTTTTATCCATTCATCTCATCATTTTCTGCCTTTTTCATAACCTCATATTACCATTTTGGGATGATTTTCCTTCCTTTTTCTCTTTGATAATTCTGAACATACTTATTTTAATGTTGTGTTAGTTTTTAAAAAAATATTTCATTTGATCTGGGGTGAATTTACCTTTTCATTGTGGATGCTAGTAGCTTTCTTTTTTAGTGTTAATATTCTTTAAATGTTTTCAAAATTTTGTTTGAAAATATAGCTAGTAAGCATTATTATTTGCTTTATTTTGTTGTTTCTTTTCATTTTTAAGCTGTTTTTTATGTTTCCTTTCTAGTTTGGTTGCTTTATAGGTATCTCCACTCAATCCTGAGAACAAATATTTGTATAATTGTTTAGAACTTTTGCTAAATGGTTATATTGAGAGTAGTACAGAGCTGATAGCAAGCTAGGGATCCACATCGTGCTTGTGAGAGTATATCTGTGTCATTCAATCTCCCTGGAGGATAATTGCATAAAATCTGTATCTTTCTCTTCAACTTGTACAAGTGAGGAAGCCCTAAAGCAGCCTATGTTTTTTTCTTTTTTTTTTTTTTTCGCGGTACGCAGGCCTCTCACTGTTGTGGCCTCACCCGTTGCAGAGCACAGGCTCCGGACGCGCAGGCTCAGCGGCCATGGCTCACGGGCCCAGCCGCTCCGGGGCACGAACCCGTGTCCCCTGCATTGGCAGGCGGACTCTCAACCACTGTGCCACCAGGGAAACCCCAGCCTCTGATTTTGAAGCAAGAATCTGGCCCTTGGTTTCTTCCTCATGACAGGAACATCATGCCTCTTACGCCAGAAGAGCTCTCACCTTTCCTCCTTCCTAGGAGTAGAGAGGTCACTAATTGTTACACACTCATTTTGGCTTCCTGGATAGCACACTTTCCTGATTTCTTTCCCACACTTTGGATGCTCATTTTAAAATCATTGTGTAGGCACTTCCTTTCTAATTGTAGGAACTTCTGTTCAAATAACACCTCTATGCCAACAATTCATCAATTTATATCCCCATCCAAGACCTCCTCTCTAAGCCCCAGACAGCTAAGTAAAGGTTATTCCTTGGTACGACGTAATTAGCTGACCAGACAAAAGGGCCTAGAGACCATTTTAATATTCTTGTCTTCACTTGCTTTGCTCTTGTCCCAAGCATTAATTCCGTTATTTCCATACTGAAGAGACTTAACTCCTGGTATGTTTTCAGTGTGGTACCTGTGCTGTGATGGTGTATGTTGTTAGTTCCTCACTGCCTTCTAAAACGTACCACACTGACAAGTGTAGAAATAGGATTCTGGCTCAAAGAGAGAAAGATGCAATTAAATTCTTAGCAAGATAGGGGTCATATGAGAAACTCAATACATTGTGTGTCATAGTTTACTAGGTTGCCCAACCTGTGTAAAAGTCCTGTACTAAGTCAAGTATCTCATGGATCACATGATCCCATGGTATACATTTACTTCCATCAAATGCATGACAACTTAGCCAAACTGTACCTTACTCCTCACCACACCTAAATCCTGGAACTGATTTAGAAAGACCTAAATGATCCAGCAACAAACCACTCTGCCCTCCTCTTCTAGCTAACCTATTTGGTTAACCTGCCTTCAAGATACAAAAAACCTCTGTCCTGAGAGGGGAGAGACACCTATACTAGGGATGGAGTGATATGAGGCAGGACAGCAAGCTCAGCCCCACCTGCCCCCGACCTCATCCCTTGGCAGAAAGATACGATGTCTTTCTCATCTAACCATGATCCTTATTAGGATGGTGGCAGAGAATGTATGCGCTAAAGATTTCTAGTCTAGTTTCTCATAGCTTGGCTATTTTTCTGGAAAACAGAAACAACACTGGGACTTAAGGCATGATGTGGAAAATCAGGATTCAGAAAGTGAGTTGCTAGAGCCCCAACCTGTCTCTACTTATACCCCCAACTTTAGACAAAATAATTGGGAGTTTAGTCATTCCAGCTCTATTCTGCACTGGTAAACCCTTCACAATGGGTGTCCCTCCTGATGGGACTATTTATAATTGAGGTTACTAGATTAGAGAGGGAACTGCCACCCTTGTTAGTTTAACTTTATCTTAATTAATGAAGATTTGTTCTCTGGAATAGGATCTTCATCCTTTAGTCAATACAATTTATTTCAGTTGTAAACACTCTCATTAATTTACTATTAGCATAACACATGTGTGCTATTATCAGTATAGAAAGTATTGATCTTGTTGGAAGAGGTCGTGGAGAGGACATGAGTGACCGATGGTTGACCTGGGAACTGGACCCAAGAAATTTGAGGCCCCTCAGCCCCTTCCCCATCCTTGGAAGGTACATCTGCCCACTGTTTCCACAGTGGGAGCTGTGAGACCACCTGGATAGTACATGACTGAACCCAGCTAAGCCCTATATAAAGACTCTTAAGACTCTGACTAGTGGCACAGAGATCTAACAAGAAAACCTCGTAAGTAAGTTCCCTTGCTTATTAAACCTGCCACCTCCCAATCTGGAGAGTCTGGCTCTTTCTTGGGTGTCTCCTTGTCCTCTGCGTATGGAGGCCATTCCAAATTTCATCTGGGAAACTCCTGAGAGTGTGAACCTACAGATCTAAGAGTATATGATAGGTATTTTGCTTTCAATTGGCAATCTCTCTCCAACTTGAAATCTAGAAACTTGAAGTGTAATAACCGTCATCGACATTTTAGAATGTAGTGTGGGAGTTTTTAAAATTTAATCATTAAATCACACTCCTATCTCCACCAAGGTGAACACTTGTTGCTCAGGGACACTAAAAATTTCTGTTTCCAGTTTCAATGACCATTGTCACTTATCTTACTTGATTTTCAGACACCTTTTGACAGAGTTCATTGCTCTCTTTTTCTGAAATTCTTTCTGTACTTGGCATCCAAGGCTCTTCCTTGCAATCCTTGTACAAGACCTACCAATCCTTCTTTGTCCTCACTGTTGAATCTTCATGTCTTACCGCTAAATGCTTGGTTACCTGGGACTTGCTCACTGTTCTCCTTTCCTGCCTTAGTGTTCATTCTCTAGGTGGGCTCATGCTACTCTATGGCTTCTATCCCATTGGTTTGCAAAGGATCCTCAGCATTGGTCTTTAAGTTGAACTCTAGACTTGAAAAGTTTAACTGTTTACTTATCACTACTTGAGTGTTTAATAGGCTAGCTAAATTTAGTATTTCCAAGACAGTACTGTCAAGTCTCCTCCCCTTCAAAATAAACAAACACAAAACCTGCTTCCTTTCTTCCCCCAGTTTCACATTTCTCAGAATATGGCACTCAATTTATTCAATTGCTCCAGAGAAAAATCTTAGAAGACGTTACCTTTCCTCTTTATTCTCTCACATCTGACATCCAACTTCCCAAGTTTTTTTCAGGTCTGCCTTTGATCAATGATTTAGAGTTTACCATCCTTTTCAAAGTCACAGTTGAATCCCACCTTGAATCCCCAGCAGGTCTCTTTGTTCCCACTCTTGCCCCTCTACACAATATTTCTACTCAATAACTAAAGTTATCATTTGAAAATATAAATCAGATGATAGAAATGTACTGTTCAAAATATCCAAGTGATTTTCCATCTTACTCAGGAAATATATATATATATATATATATATATATATATATATATATATATTCTTTACAAGGAGGTACCAGCCCAATGTGATAGGCTGATGCTGAGACCACAGGGTAATTCAGATCTAGCCACACTGACCATACGCTGCTGCAAGTTTGGGGGGCTTTGCTCTTTCTGCTCCTCTACCCAAAATAATTTCTCTCCAGATCTTTGCATCACTTACTCTTACTTCACCAAAACCTCAAATTGAATGCCATTTCTTCAGAGAGGCTGTTCCTGTAAAATATACCCGTCTTCACTGTCCCCAGCAAGCATTTTCTGCCTCTTACTTGGAGCTCAACAACTGTTTACTAGATGAATGAATTACAGTACAAATCACACATACTATTATGTGAATCAGAAGTCAGTATAGGTACTTGTCTAGAGTGCAGCGGTGCTCTAGACAAGTACCTATGCCCAAGGGGTGTGTAGGAATATGACCGAATATTTCTGTGTGTGTGGATCCTTGTCTAAATAAACACTTTTATTAAAAGATAAAAGATTTTACAAAATTTGTGGCCTCATGAAAATTATAGTGATTTATTAATGAAGATTTAAAAAGATGTGTAAAGAAAGCGTGCTTTCTTACATATTTGCTTAATATCCAATCAGTGTAGATGAGGAATTCATAGTGTCCAAGCACATCTCCTCCTTGTCGGGTGCAGGGACCATCTCTTCATGTTTTTTTTCTTGCCAAATGCACCATTTCTTCATAATTTCACGTGTTCCCCCTAAGAAAAAATGGTAGTGCTCCTATTACTCATTTCCTGGCTTATTTGGCCCTGTTTCTATTGAAACAGTGTAGCTCTTCTTGCCCTTTATTTTCACAAGGACTTTTATTTAAGTTCTGGTCGCACTGTTACACTGACACCTCATCTATCCTGTCAATTGTGCAGCAATGACTCTCTCAAAAGTTGTCACTGTTCTTGGTTAATGATGACCCCAAGTGCAAGTCCTGTCCAAAATATGCATTAAAATGTGAATAGTAATTTGTGTCCTTGTCATGTTAGTTTTTTCTATCCAGCTTTCAGAGTGTAAACATAGAAAAACACACTTTCCAACCATGTCTCCTCTTGAACTCTGTAGGCTACCGCAGGCCTTCTTTCAACCTTGAGGCCACCAGCATCCATACACCCCAGAGTGGGGAAGGCTGGCAGAACCATGGACAGAACAATTAGAACCAAGTCTTTCTTTCATCTTCAGGTGGCTTCAGACCACCCTAGGAGAGCCCCATGTTAGCACCTCTGTGGATCCTGCTGGCATTGCAGATCAAAAGACTCAGGTTGGCCTGACAGTGGGCAGAGCTCATGGAGAGAGTGGCTGACCTTGGCACTGTGGGTGAGTATCCATGTGCCCACCTGCGCACAAGACTCTGGCCCAGTGCCCAGAGGTGGACCTGCCCCCGAGGTAAACAGTGTCACCCCAAACCAGAGTGTCAACACCACGCTGGTGGGGTGCCAGACCACAGGTGCCAACTCACCATCTCCTGAGCATCTGGATATCAGGTGGGAGTGGAGAGACAGAGAGTACTCCTCTGGGAAAACCAGGGCCTGGCACATGTGCCTGGGTAGGTGCTCAGAGCTCCCTGTCCAGACCGCACTGGGACCACTAGCCCCAGGCACATGAGGTGGGACTTGGAAAATTCCAGGCAGCCTTTCCAAAGCCCAGAGCTCCCCTGAGACCGCAGGACCAGGGTTCCCTGCCTGAGTCTAAGGACTTTTCCTGCAAGAGAAAGCTGTTTCTATTTAACTACTACCAGAAGAAATACTAGATCATTTTAACATAAAATCTTGGTTTAAAATATCCTCAAATGTGGTAAATAAAACCCCCCAAAATACAGATTAAAATTTTATAAATGGATAAAAATTCATGGTTGATAAATTTAGATATTGCTCTTGTCTGAAGTGAAATGAATCCAGACTTGCAAATAGTGAGATGCTCATTTTATTGTTAAACCTGAAAACTAACTCTATAGGCAATTGTTGTAAAGGGAATGTGAAATTGTTTGGAGCAGTGCAAATATCAGAAAAAGTATTTTACCTACCTGCTGTAACTATTTCAAAGGATAACAACTATCCGGTAGTGTATGTGCTATTAGGATTAATTAAAAATCAAGTCTTATTACTGATCAAACAAAGCAAACTAAAGACATCTCCAATGATATTGGCAAGCTATATGCCTCATCTGTATGCTGCAGTCAAGAACTAATTCAGGCTAAATTCACTGGTTAATTTCCCAATTTTAAATGGGCAAAAAATAAATTGGAAAGAGGAGTAGAACAAGCAATAAAAATAATTGAAAGACCAGGAGATACGAATAGGATTTGATTTAGTCGACTGAAAAAAAATGCCCAAGGGTTGAAAAAATGTCTCTATTACTCTTCTCAAATAAATGAGAGTAAATGCTCATTAAAGAGCATGTGTACATAGAAAAGACTCCTTTGGCAAGAGCGTCTTTACACTACACATACATTTCATTTTCTACATGCACTAGAGTCCTATGTTGACCCAGCAGTGTAAATCAGAGAAGCAGAAAACACACACACACACACACACACACACACACCACTAACCTCAAGATTCAAAGATTGAGGCATGATTTAAGACCAACCTGGTAGAGAACTGAGGTAAATTTACTTATGATAGATTCATAATATTATGAAATCCTTTTCCTAGAAGAATACTGTCTCTATACATGTTCCTTCAAAAGAAAAAATTGGGGGTAGAATGGAGGGGTCAGCTCAGCACCTTCATTTTAGGTTCAATAGCATTATAGAATTTCATTTCAAAACAATTTTGTAAGCTTTATCAGTTTCCTGTGGCTGCTATAACAAACTAACCTTGCTGGCTTCAGGTACAGAGAATTTTCATATACACCTGTCTCTATACACACAGCCTCCTCATTGCAAACATCCCACACCAGAGTGGTACATGCCACAATTGATGAACCTACACTGACAAGTCAATTCTTTTCTGCATCCCATTGTTTACAATAGAGTTCATTCTTGGTTTTATACATTCTGTGTGTTTTGACAAATGTATAATGACATGCATCCATCATTATGGTATCATGCAAAGTATTTTTACTGCCCTAAAAATCCTCTGTGCTCTGCCTTTTCATTCCTCCCCTCTCCCAACCCTTTGCAACCACTGATCTTTTGATTATCTTCCTAGTTTTGCCTTTTTTCAGAATATTGCATAGTTGGAATCACATGGTATATAGCTTTTCCAAATAGCTACTTTCATTAAGTGCATTTCAGTTTCCTCCATGCCTTTTCATTGCTTGATATAGTTCATTTCTTTTTAGTGCAGCATAATATTCCATTATGTACCACAATTTGTTTATCAATTCCTCTGTTGAAGGACATCTTGGTTGCTTCCAAGTTTTAACAATTATGAATAAAGCTGCTATAAACATTCATGTGCAAGTTTTGCAAGATTGAGGTTCAATACACGTCATTGCCCTGTAAAGGCAAATGATACCCTTTAATGCTGCTATGAAATATGCATCCATTTAGTATCACTGATTATTCATATTGTAGGACCCAAGACTGAAGGCATGCATGTTTGTGAGACTTGTTGCTCAATCCTGATGCTGGAGAATATGTTAACATTTTATCCATCTTCCAAATAATCAAATTTCTTCTTCCTCTTCAGAGAGTAAGTAATTTCTTTATTGGATTTTCCCAGTAACTAGATTCTGACCTTGTTTCCATCAGAACAAACCTCTAGCAATAATAAATGGTTACTATGCAGCTGCTTCCCACTAGCTATCTATTTTATGTTTGGTAGTGTATATATGTCCATGCCACTCTCTTATTTTGTCACAGCTTACCCTTCCCCCTCCCCATATCCTCAAGTCCATTCTCTAGTAGATCTGTGTCTTTATTCCCATCTTACCACTAGGTTCTTCATGACATTTTTTTTTCTTAGATTCCATATATATGTGTTAGCATAAGGTATTTGCCTTTCTCTTTCTGACTTACTTCACTCTGTATGACAGACTCTAGGTCCATCCACCTCACTACAAATAATTCAATTTCGTTTCTTTTTATGGCTGAGTAATATTCCATTGTATATATGTGCCACATCTTCTTTATCCATTTATCTGATGATGGACACTTAGGTTGCTTCCATCTCCTGGCTATTGTAAAGAGAGCTGCAATGATCACTCTGGTACATGACTCTTTTTGAATCATGGTTTTCTCAAGGTATATGCCCAGTAGTGGGATTGCTGGGTCATATAGTAGTTCTATTTGTAGTTTTTTTAAGGAACCTCCATACTGTTCTCCATAGTGGCTGTACCAATTCACATTCCCATCAGCAGTGCAAGAGGGTTCCCTTTTCTCCACATCCTCTCCAACATTTATTCTTTCTAGATATTTTGATGATGGCCATTCTGACTGGTGTGAGATGATATCTCATTGTAGTTTTGATTTGCATTCTCTAATGATTAATGATGTTGAGCATTCTTTCATGTGTTTGTTGGCAATCTGTATATCTTTGGAGAAATGTCTATTTAGGTCTTCTGCCCATTTTTGGATCGGATTGTTTTTGTTATTGAGCTGCATAAGCTGCTTATAAATTTTGGAGATTAATCCTTTGTCAGTTGCTTCATTTGCAAATATTTTCTCCCATTCTGAGGATTGTCTTTTGGTCTTGTTTATGGCTTCCTTTGCTGTGCAAAAGCTTTGAAGTTTCATTAGGTCCCATTTGTTTATTTTTGTTTTTGTTTCCATTTCTCTAGGAGGTGGGTCAAAAAGGATCTTGCTGTGATTTATGTCATAGAGTGTTCTGCCTATGTTTTCCTCTAAGAGTTTGATAGTTTCTGACCTTATATTTAGGTCTTTAATCCATTTTGAGCTTATTTTTGTGTATGGTGTTAGGGAGTGTTCTAATCTCATACTTTTACATGAACCTGTCCAGTTTTCCCAGCACCACTTATTGAAGATGCTGTCCTTTCTCCACTGTACATTCCTGCCTCCTTTATCAAAGATAAGGTGACCATATGTGCATGGGTTTATCTCTGGGCTTTATATCCTGTTCCATTGATCTATCTTTCTGTTTTTGTGCCAGTACCATACTGTCTTGATTACTGTAGCTTTGTAGTATAGTCTGAAGTCAGGGAGTCTGATTCCTCCAGCTCCATTTTTCGTTCTCAAGATTGCTTTGGCTAATCGGGGTCTTTTGTGTTTCCATACAAATTGCGAAATTTTTTGTTCTAGTTCTGTGAAAAATGCCAGTGGTAGTTTGATATGGATTGCATTGACTCTGTAGATTGCTTTGGGTAGTAGAGTCATTTTCAAAATGTTGATTCTTCTAATCCAAGAACATGGTATATTTCTCCATCTATTTGTATCATCTTTAATTTCTTTCATCAGTGTCTTATAATTTTCTGCATACAGGTCTTTTGTCTCCTTAGGTAGGCACAGGGAGATCAGCTCGGTGCTTTGTGACCACCTAGAGGGATGGAATAGGGAGGGTGGGAGGGAGGGAGATGCAAGAGCGAAGAGATATGGGAACATATGTATATGTATAACTGATTCACTTTGTTATAAAGCAGAAACTAACACACCATTGTAAAGCAATTGTACTCCAATAAAGATGTAAAAAATAATAATAATAAATGGTTACTGATTACATATCAGATACCCTGTAAGTGCTTTATAATGTACAAATTGTTTTGGCAGTGAGGTATTGTCAAAACCACTTTACACATGAGGAAACTGAGGATTTTGAAACAAAATATCTTGTCTAAGATCACATAACCAGTAAGAATGGAGTTGGAATTTGAGACTTTCTGACCAAAATCACTTGTTATTTGAACCATATCCTCTGTAACAGGATTCCAGTTTACTCTCAGGGATCAGAATTGCTGTCCTTGAATACTCGCTGCCCTTTAATCAAATTCTCAGGGCTTGCTACCTGGAACCTCTCAGGCCTGGAAAAACTTGAGAATGTGAGGATCATGTCCACCGTTGCTCTTGAATCCTGTCTATTTGTTTCTCCTACATCGTGCCATCCCTGGGCTTATCTTACAGTTTAAGAACTGAAGATTTGCTCTCACCCTAGGGGTATACCCTTAGCATAATGAATCTTTAGCTTTATATCAAAATCAGATGCCACATCTTTATTTATCCCTATAATTTTAGTTTAAATCTCAATTTAGATTTTTATCAAAGTGGCCCAATTTGATAATTTGCTGAGCCTGTTTTGGAATGTTACCAGTCTGCCATGATTTACCCCATGGCTCCACAAATAGTAAGGGGCCAATAATTGAAACTATTGCATGTAAGAACCTAACACATGGAAGATCAGGAAGTGAAGTGCCCTTATGAGTCTCTGTCATCAAAGAGGTCATAGCTAACTTTACAATAAAAATAATTCATGGGGAAATATTTACTTGTCATGCAAGATAGCATGCAAAATATTTGTGTAGAGAAAGAAACGTTACTGTAGTAATGTTTATTTTAACAACTTTATTGAAATATAATTCATATACTGTGAAATACACAAGTTTTAAGTGTACAGTTCAATGGCCATTGTTTTAGATTTAGATTTCTATCACCTGAAAACGTTCCTTGTGCCTGTTTGTAGTCAATCCTGTTCTCACCCTCAGCACTAATGAGCACAAATCTACTTTCTGAGTCCATAGATTTTCCTTTTTTGATATTTTTGTGTAAATTAAATCATATAGTATGTGTTCCTTTGCATCTAGTTCCTTTCACTTAGCATAATGTTTTTGAGGTTTGTCATGCTGTAGCATGAGGCAGTATTTTTAAATAGTATTCCATTGTATAGGGATAGCATATTTTATTTCTACATTTATCAGTTGATCAACATTTGAAATCTTTCCACATTTTGGGTATTATAAATACTGTTGCTGTGAACATTTGGAAGAAATTTTCCAATGTATTCATCACTTTGGGGTATATACCTAAGAGTGGGATTGCTGGGTCAAATGGTAAATTTAGAAATAGTGTCTGACCAGGAAAACCTGATGATTTCTATTAGTGCCCCTAAAGTTTGAATGGAAATTTAAAGAATCATACAAAAATTCAAAAAACAGAGCAATTTATTAACTTGTTGCCCACATCTGGGAAATTTTTCACCAACTACCTATGACAGATTTGGAATGCATAATGCAGTTTTCATCTACAGGAAACACATGTCTAGAAAAAAAGAAAATCCTATTGCTTGCAATTAAACAGTGCAATCCTTTGCGCCTCCCCTATTATTTGCTCCTTGATTTAAATATGCAAGAACTTTGTAACCAAAGCAACTGAGATTGAATCCAGTCACACAATGCCTGTAAACATGTAGTTTTTTAGGTGGTTGGAGATCTAGCTGCTGCACCACAGCTCTCATGATACCCCCATCCTGAGGCTGTAAAGTAACAGAAAACTCTCATGGAAAAAGAGGAGATGGTGTCTGGCCTTGTTGGTCTGTGTCCTGGCAGGGAGAACACATCCATTCAAGTCGACCTGTGAAAGCAGAGCTGGTGGCAGGAAAACCCGTAGGCTTGGTTTTTCCTTGAACTGAATCCATTTACCGTGTCAAAATGTAAATGTGTGGTGCTGATAGAATATTCCATCTCCGCCGCAAATGGAACTTAAACAAAACTCTCCAACAGTGTTTTAGTCATGCATCACAACTTTTGGGATGAAGCACACGGCACACTGGTATAGGTCAACCAAAAATAATTGTTGCTGTTTGCTTGTCTATTCATTCAGCTGATTTGCAGAACCGAAGGACTGAAATGACAGAAAGGCTAGGGAAGCAGCCTCATAGAAGGTCCAGATTGCCACCGTCCTGTTCCTCTTTACCCCACCTTGATCACAACAGGCTTCCCAGGTGGGGCTCCACCTCCAGCCTCCTGATTGAACTTAAGGCAGAGAGGAAGACCAGATGAGGACAGAGACACATCATCTAGAGGGGAGAGCAAAAAAAATTGAATTTTATGAAACTATTGAAGAATTTCGGGCGGTCTAGTACAAAATCCATTCTTGCAAGTATCCAATGTAAATTGTAAAGAGTATTCTCTAAAAGGTAAAATATATAAATTATCTTTCCTCTTTAAAGTTTATTTCATTACTCACATATCCATTTTACACGTGTAAATTTATTTTTCACATTTAAGAATAATTAGCTCTTACAACACCTGGTGCACAAATATTATTGCTGACATTTTTCTCTGGAATAAATGTATTCCTTCATTCTATCTTTTTTTTTCTTTGCTCTACAATCTAATATCATTATTTAATTTAATTTGTCATTTAATTTTTTATCTAGCTATATTTAATTGATATATACTTATACTTTTACAATTGATGTGTCTTTGTTTTCCATATATTATATTCTTAGAAATAACTTTGATTTCAAAGCATAAATAACCACAGTGTATTTTCTTCCCTAGGAAGAAAACTTAACTGAAGACGCTGGTCTCACTTCTGTCATCTTTCCAATGCTTTCTGCATTGTACATTCATTTTGTTGTAATATGTATATGGATTATTTAATTTGCTATTTTTGAGTCATTTTGTAATTTGAAAATTGTACATCTTTTACTATTACCTAGTTTAAAGGTTTTGGTGTCCTTTACACACACTTGATTCCATCTTACTCTAAGTAACAATGATCAGCATGAATGAACCAGTTGCATCTATCTATAACAGAGTTTGGCAAACTGCAGCCTCTCAGGCCACATCCACCCCCATCCCTCCACACCTGTTTTTGTAAATGAAGTGTTATTAGAAAACCGTTACGCCCATTCGTGTGTAAGTTATCTGTGACTGTGTTCTCACTATAGTGGGAAATAAGAATAATTGTGACAGAGACTTTTTGGCTGGCAGAGTTGACAGCATTTTCTATCACATAAAATATTTTTCAACCCCTGGTCTAACACACACACACACATACAATCACATAAGTACATATACACACATTCTTCTTTGACATGTAAAGCAAATTTTAACCAAGAAGATAAAGTTTTAACAATTTACTATATTATTGTATACTATGGGTCTAGCACTTAAAGGTTATTCTTTAAAAGTATAAGAAAAAATATAAGATAGTCTAGGAAATCTAGAAATGCATACATTTTTGAGAGAAAAAATATGCTTTCACAATAGAAGAACAGCAGAGTTACAGAAAATTGAATTTCTTAATACAGAAAATGCCTATAATAGGATATACAACTTTAATGCATCTAAAAGGTAATCTTTCTTAAAGAAACGTTTGACATGACAACAGTCATTTTAGTTCTTCTTTAAATATACTCCAAATTATAGAAACAATAGCCTTAGCAATTATAGAACAGCAGCAACATATGCATATTAGAAAACACTTCCACTATTTTCTGTATGTATAAGCCCACTTTAATAGTTTCTTATTCCTTATAAAGCAGAACTAACTCTATTTGAATAAATGTGCTTCATTTCACATCAATAAACTCCTAAGGGTGACATAAAATTTGACAGTGATGTAAGTGGCAAACCAATATCTATTTCTGGCATGTCTATTCTACAGTATTAATCATGCTGCTGGTATTTAAAGGGTTGCAATGAACACTCCCATTGGTACTCTATAGCAATTTAATCACAATAGTACTCATCATTAAGTGTTACCCTGTGGATAATATCATTCACTGTAGGGTTGACATGATGATACACTGAGGGCATGAGACAGCTTTGTCTTCATTAGCTGACTTATGTGGTGACTTGAAGATTAAATGTCATCAGTGACCTCCTAATTGCCAAACCCGTTGGCATCCTTGGAGTCCTCATGCTAAGTGTCCTTCTTGCAGTGTTTGACCCCACTATACACCACATTTTTTCATGCCCTTTTCTCTCTGTTTCCTTGATAGTACACTGTCCTACTCCAGTCCTTTTCTCAAAAGGTTCATTTTCAGTCTCTTTTCGTGACTGTATTTCTTTTACCTTGTCCCCAAATGAGGAATCCCCCAGATTCGTTGTATGAGCAGTTTTCCTTTGTACCCTTCTCTTGGGGGTCATTTCCACCTGTATGAATTTATTATTACTTCTAAGAGCAGACTCTGGTGTTCAGATTCATAGTTTCAAGTACTTGGTGAAGTGAGTTGGGTTCACCTGGGCAGAGCAAGGAAGAGAAAAGGGGTTAACAAGAGAGAAGAATCTTTTATTTTATATAATCAATTCCTTCATGTTCCAGATTTTGATCTAAAACAAAAAGAACTGATAATGGTCATGCATTTTCATATAGATTTCAATTAATATCACCCAAATTATCTTTGTATTAACCAATATTAAATTAAAATGAATTTCTTCATGCTGAGGACTAGTTTTTTGATAAGAAATATCAAGGATTCATCAGGTTAAAATTTAATGAATTACTTTATGATTTATTGACAATATCCACTATCAAAAACTGTGAATGTCTGAGAATTTACCTTATCTGAAAACTAATAATTTAACTTGTCACAGCTTTATGGATTCTGGTAGAAGATACAAAACTTCTGAGTCAGAGACAAAGGACAGATTAATACAGACAGAGAAGTAGTTGAATATCAGCATTTGCACTGTTTCCTCAAACCCCAAGTCCTTCTGGTTGACATAAAGAAGGTCAGGAAAAACCTGTAGATGCATTGAGTCACACAGGAAAGGGAACCCAAGTTTAGGACTAAAATCCTTCATAATGGAGAGGGGTGTCTTCCTGGCCTTTGTCCTGGAGGGGACATTATGTTTATACTTATCATATCAGAGAGCAAACAAAAGTACCCTTTGCTCCTCTCTCGCCATCCCAAGACTGCTCACTATGCAAACATCCTTGAAGGGATAAACTGCAGCCAGTACCTCTGCTCACAAGATGGGAAGAGACCCCTAGAGACCCATAGAGAATAATTTCCCTATATATGCTTATTGAAACAATAATTAAGGAAAAAGTATAAGAAATAACGTTTATGTACCCTTTCCAAAAAAGAGATGTGAAATGAGTACATTGTTCTTTGTAAGCCATTTCTCTAATGCCAGTAACCTTGAACAATTGAGGAAACAAATCAGAGTAACTGATTCTGAATTCCTTTAAAATTATTTCCTTTCATTGCTAGAATTTACCTCTATGGTGATTGAGGAATACAACACTTCCTAGTCAAGGGGAACAAGACTTTCAGGGAACCATTCACATTTAGCATTTATGAATCATCTCATTTCCCAAGATGGGCATTCTAGACATCCTTGAAAAGCCTAAGTGGTCTCCTTTGCCCATCAATAACAGCAATGGTGAAAATTAAATAATAGATGTTCATATGTAGTGAAGTCCCTAAAATTCTTTAGGAATTTTGAGCAACCTGCAAAGGTAAACCTACCACAGGTCATGGATTAGTCAATACCAGGTGCTTCACTATTCCTGACACATCTTCTCATGCCTGGCAGCCCACTGTCCATAAAATACTGAATAAAACAATAAAGGAAGTAAAGAAAAGATAGTGAAACCAAAATGGATATATATATCTTATAGCAAATTTTGGAACTGTTTAAACTAGTAAACAGTGGGTTTCCTTACAAATCAGTATTGTCATAATTTTTAATCTTTCCCAAACAGACACATAAAATATTCAATGTTGTTGATATTTTAATTCTTATATTTGTTTTTATGCTGTGCATTATTTTTAACATACCTATTAGCTAATTATATTTCTTTTTTAATCTGTACACTACTTATATTTTTTGTTCATTATTCTACAGAGTAGTTTTCATTATAGAACTTTTAAACTTTAAGGAAATTGATCCTGTGTATGTTACATGTGTTTAAAATAATTTCTCAATATTTTTCTCAACACAATTCATAAAATAATATGTATGTCTAGAATTATTTTAAATTTGACTTTATCATATCTTAAATTATTTTGCACCTATGAATTTATTTTTTAATTATTTTATTTGATGTTGTTTCTTTGAAAAGGCTATGCTTTTTTGATTACCAGAGCTTTAGAGTATGTTTTAATAAATTATGTTAGTTTCCCATATTTTAATCTCTTCTTCAAATATATTTTCAGGCTATCATTATTTGTATATACTTCAATGTTTAAAAAAAAACACGTTTTGTCTAATTACACACAAATAAACTGATATTTAATTGGGATTTTATTTGGGGGAGATTAGAATTTAAAACAGCAAATCTTCTTAACAGTGAGCACTACAAAACAGAACCAGTGTGAGATGTTTGAATTTTCTTGAGTATAAGCATAGTCTCTGAGTTAAGTCTAATAATAAACCAGGATATTTTGTCTCTCCTGGTACTGCAGGGGTGATCTCATTTTATGCATATACTTCCTTTCATTATGCACACAATTTAAAACATTTTTATTTAGTTGACTAATTAAATATTTGATTCTGGTCTTTAAGTCTAGGGAGTAGGATACTAGCTAGTCCATCCCAATATTTCTCAGGTGACACATTTCTTTAAACAGTTACCCTAGGTAGATGACTTCTGCCTGGATCCATAAAAGTAATGTTCCTCCAGTGATCTATCTGTTTTTCCAACAGCTTCTTTCATTGGCCATTTTCCTGGAGCATTTTGTCATGATATTCTAGAACCCTTTCCTCTTGTTGAACAGGCATGTTCAATTCCATTAGCCCATTTAGAATTACATGATAAATTCTGAGTAATATATTTCAGTTATTTTTATTGCTTCTATCTGCTTTAGGCATTTGGAGGTTGGAGATTGATACCGTGTTAGCTACCACATTGTCTCCAGCCAAAGACCTTTAGCAGACCTGCAGAATTATTGCTAAGTAACTAATCTATTAACAATTTTCTAAAAAATGTAATTGGCTTTTTGATGAGTCATCATTTTTATAGCCATAAAGAGGTCAGATATGGACTCTTAGAGAGAGCACTAAATGTTCAGAATTTGCACCTTACACCAAGTCAATGCCAGGATATCTCAAAATGGGATAGGTTTGAATAATAATTCATCTACAAAACAGCTTGTGTTTTTTTTAATTGACTTTGGCCCAATTGCAATACTTTGTAAAGAAGGTTGGACATGTAAAAAAAGAGAATGTTTATTCTCTGTAAATTTATCATTATCATGGTTTAGCCTGTAGCTTCAAAATGTCAAGTAAAGGCTACAGTTTTCAATATTTATAAATGGATGGTGTAGATCATAAAACAAGAAATCTCAGCTGAACAGAAAATGATCAATGTCCTCTAAGGAAAAAAATGGAAATTGTAGAAGTCACAAAATAGCTTTTCTGGTAAGGAAAACTCCCCATTGCTCACACACTCCCTAATCATACAGACTTGGATGCTTACAACCTTGAATTGGGAAGAAGGTATAAAGGATTATGGGGTAATAATTATTCTGAAACTTATAGTTCCTTTGAGAAAGTCACTAGGAGAGCCAGGTTCAGTTTGGACATGCTTTCTGGAGATGGGCAACCCAAGGTCAAGAACAACTCTTAAGATTCTACCAAGCCAACGCTGTTTCCCTAGTGGCCTTGACTATGGATAATATGTCATAATATCCTTGATTTATATTATTCCATTTTAAACCCTAGATCATCTAAATTTATAGTGATAATGGGACAACACTAATGTTCTCCTACTGAAAAATCAAATTAACTTGTGTTTACTAGGTATCTTGAGTTAGATACCATTCTTCTGAGACAATAAAGCAACATACATATGTCTATATATCTATATCTATCTATATACTGTAAGCAGTATAATAGGAGGCAGAAACAGATTTTGTATTTAGAACATAAACCTTCAAACAGGCATGAATAATTTCAACTTTTAACATCCTCAACTTCATGGCTTACTGTCCCCATTGCTCAGCTTCTTATACTGGCCTTGCTTTGCGAGCATGATTGGTGTCTAGAAACCACTAGGATTCGGCTGCTACATTACCAGACACCTAAACAAGGAACTTCATAATACGTTCTCATATGTGGTCATGGGTGCCTTTGTGTTTTTGACTATATTCTCCATCTAGGTCATGGGTGCCTTTGTGTCTTTGACTATATCCTCCCTCTAGGTAAATTCAAATGTATTTGCTAATAGTTCCCAACTTCATATCTCTAACATTTGTAGCTCCTTTAAGAAACCTGTGCTTGTATATGCAATTGATTTCTGGTTTGCTCTACTTTGACAGGGAGAAATTATTGTGCCCCTAAATATATGTCCCTTTAAATGACACCATTCACTAAAGACTTTAGGTCTCAAACCTATGGTATGTCTCTGAATCACTCAGCCAACAAGCTCAATCTTTAAGCAGGTCTTATTGTTATACAGCAAATATTTGCTTCTGTTCCATCTGTCACTGCTACTGCCTTAGAAGCTACATATTTTAGCCTAGCTTATCTCCTCAACAGATGCCTACCTTCACACTTGACCACAATAATCTATTAACCTTTTAGAAATATGAAACAAACATTTGTTTTCAGCTTATGTTCTTCCATTGGCTTCACAAATTACACTTAAAGTCCAAGTGCTAACATACGGTGTACAAAACCTAAAACTGTGAGCACTCTGCCTACTTCTCAGACCATCACTGCTAGCCTGCTTCAGCTTATGATGCACTGATACTCACTGGCCTTTTTTCTGTTTCTTGAATCCACAAAACTTGAGGATTTGAGGGGTGTACTTCCTCTTTCTGGGATGCTCTTCTCAAGGATCTCTATGGAGATGGCTTTTCCTCATCAGTCAAGTCTCTTTCTCAGAGAGCTTTCTTGATCACCAATGATATCTAAAATAGCATCCCACCCCAGTCACTTTCTCCATCACTCCCTTGCTTTATTGTCCTCATAATGTTTTATGGTCTGTATTCAGTTAGTCAGTCTTTAATTGTTTTCTTCCCCTACTAGAGTTTCCATGACAACAGAAACCTTAGCTATTTTCCTCCCTACTCTTTACCCAGTGCCTAGAATAGTACTTGGCACATAGGAGGCTCAATAGTTATTTGTTTACATGTATGACTGAATGGATGAACGAGTGATTTGTTATAAGATCTGGACTGGATTCACACAAGTTCCTTATCATTTTCACTGTTCTAAATGGGAATTTTCTTTGAAGACATCCTATTTCTCATTTACCATTTTGAATTGGGAATGTTAGGAATAACTGTATCTTTCTGTTGGTTCATAGATTTCAATCATGTATGAGAAGCCACATGAGGTTTAAATGGAGAGAAATAGAAAAGATCCAGAAGTTTCAAACTTAAAATCTAGTCAGGTGACTTGTTGTTGTTTTTGAGTAGATGTGTCCTTGATTGTATGTAACATTTTTGTATAATAACAAGGAATGAATTTAGATATTGTATATAAAAAGGTGTTGATAAACCTGTGTGTATGTGTGCAGATATCAGATAGCCAAGAATTGACTGCATTTAGTGCTTATTTCTTCTCATGTCCAGACAGAACATCCTTTTTCTTAGAAAACCCCTCTTTATTCACTCAAAACTACGACAGCACATTCTCTGGTCCCATGGCGGAAAAATGGCACTGACACACAGAGGGAGACAACCATTCTGACAGGCATCAGTGGTTAACCTTGAGATGGTCATGTGGTCTAGCTGGGTCATGTGAGGTGCTGGTCCTCACATATCCCACTTCTGGTGTCCTGGATACAGAGGGCTGGAGAGTATGAACTACACATGCTGAGAAAAGCAGTGAAAAGGGACAGTCATGAGAAAAGGAGTCCTGGAAGTCTGATTTTTATCTCTAACATACATCTCCAGGTGTTACTTATTTAATCCAATAAATTAATCTATTGTATGTAAGCATAGTTAATTTGAATGTAAAGCCTTTGCAACTGAAGAATGGTAAATATCTTCAAAATTATAATAAAGGCTCTGGATGTGCTCTAAAAATCTGGTTTAGAGTCTTGTCCAAGTTGCTTTGCCTCTCAGAGTATTTGTTTCCTCATTTCTTAAATGGGAGTCTAATACACACTTTTTTTAAAAGATTAAATAATGAGACATTATGTATAAAGCGTTTTGAAACTATTTACCATAGAAACACTCAGTTTATACCCATAAAACTACCACCACCAGCACCACACTGTGTGCCTGTGGACTGTTATTAAAATGATTTGTCCAAGGGCACTGCAAATTTCTGGATCTCTCATTACTAACCCTGATCCTTGTTTGCTATACTGTTTCTCAAAATTTATGTGTACAAGGTATTGTAATATTTAACAGATTCAACTTTATTAACAGAGCTAAAAAACATGTTTATTTTGTTGAAAAATTAAATGTTTGAGGACAGAATTGTCCATCTCCCAACATGTTATTATTGCTTTATAAATAGAATGAAATAGAAAGCCACTTTTCAGGTGAAAATACCACAAATTTATTCTTAGTAATTGTTTATTTCGTGTATATTTTCCACATACTGAATATATATAATAAATACTCATGAATTAATGTCAAAGTGTTCTATAGAATTATTTTGCTATCAAAATTCCTCTTAGAATTTTTAGCTAATTTCTAAGTGTATTGGATAATTGGTGAACTGCAACTGCAGATAAATTCAAAGTTTGTCCTGTGGAAAAACATCAGAAAGTATAAATTCACTAAAAATGTCCATGAACAGATGAAGCCCATACTTCTCTACTTCTCAATATACTTGTCATAAATTTATTTCATCCTTATTTACTTACATTTTCTAGGAGATATAATAGTTACTTAAAAATAGAATCAAGAAACTACTGTCTGATCTTCTGCAATAAATTATTTTAAGGGAAATTGTCATACCCAGTTTTCTGCTGCACAGTTGAATAGTGTGGATCCTAAATTCATATAGCAATAATTACCAAATTCACTAAAAGATGCTTCTCTTTACATTATTCAGCTACTAATATGATATGTGATGTTCCTACTAAGCCTAGAAAAGTATGCCACACTAATTTTCTGCTTATTTAGTTAATACCAAGTGCATTTATATATTCTACATTTCTCTCTTCAAGGATAGGCTTTGACAGTGTGTTAGAATGTACCAAATTTTGAGAGACAAGACACATAAATGACAAAGTTTCCATGAAATAAATGTTTCAGAATAGCTGAATCATAACTTATGAGAGTAAACAAATATATTCATCTAAACCTTCTGAAATTATCATTTGTCTTTGGTTGTTAGAAGAGTCTATGCATGGTAACGACAGACATTGACACATTTTATTTTATGTGTCAAGTGTCTTGACAGTAGTAAAATGTTTTGCTGAATAGCAGATAATTGATCATAGCTGGAGGCGTCCTGCTTAAATTTGATAGCATCTTTATCAAAAAACAGAATGCACTGCAAACACTAATATCAGTTCCCAATTTTTATTTGTTTTTTGCCATTGAAGGATTAAAATGGCATTGAGTAAACTACAGTAACATTTTAGCTATATCTTGAAACCTCAACAGCAATTTTTAGAAAAATGTGGTGTTGTTGTGAATGTACTAATGATATACCAAGTCTTTGATCAGCAGTATGATCAATAATAGATGCGTTATTTTAACCCAACACATGACATTTATATTGAAACCCTTTAGATATGTCATTGTTTTGTCTAGTAAAAGTACCTCCTCTCAAGGAGGTAGTTATGCATTCATCAATGCAGACTTAAAAAAAAATATGCCAAATGAATAATAAACAACTGAGGAAAAAATGTTCTAGCAGAATTATCATCATATTTAGTATTTTTTATTCAATTCATGTCTTTGAGCACTAAGTTCCATGCATTGTTTTAGGTGTCAGGATGGAATAATGAAGGGGTAGGAGTGAAGTCAAAAACTCTGCCTTGGACAGCTCATGTTCACTGTCCCAACAGGTATTTGGCTATTTGAGATGTACATGGTACTTTACTAGATCCTGAAGTTTGAATGAATAAGAGGTAAATATGTAATAATATCAATCATTTGAACTACTATAATTGTTTTTAAAATAACAAAATTAAAGAAATATAAGTTAAAATATTAGCAAATCAATAAATTTGTAATTATCAAAAAAGATAAAATCTCTCCTAGCACTTTTGGTTACATCACTGTTTACTCAATATAATTTATATTCTATCCACTTTTAAGGTAAAAAAGGAACTAACACATGCAAGTCTGATTAATTATAAATTAAAGATAAAAACAAGAATAATGGGATTACTGATATTAAGTATTTTATAAATGTTTAACTTATGCTCATTTTCATCCTATTTTCATTTGTTATCAGACCAAGTTAAAACAATTATTTTCCTTAGGACATAAACACCAAGTATATTATAAATTAAAAGTCTGAAACCATACCAAGAGTAAAACAAGTATGTGAAATAACAGCGATGGTAGAGATTTCGAAATGAAGGTATGTAGACATGTTGGTTTTTACCCCTGACTTTTATGCAATTATTACCTATGATATGACCATATAAATGAGTTCTTTTTTCTTAGAATATCATTTTATAATCAATGCAAAAGTATATAATGTCTATGTGTGATAGGCTGACCCCCAAAAGTCTCCTGTGGATCCATGGAATCTGTGAATATGCTACCTTGCATGGCAAAAGGGTCTTTGCAAATGTGGTTAATCAAAAGATCTTGAAATGGGAACATTTCCCTGGATTATAGGAGGGAGTTCAATGTAATTACAAGGGTCCTTATAAGGGTGAGGCAATGGGGGCAGAAGCTGGAAAAGGCAAGAGGCTCCCCTGGAGTCTTCAGGAGGAACACAGCTCTGCCACCACCATGATTTTATCCCACCAGGCTCATTTCAGACTTCTGACTTTCAGAAGTGTAAGAGAATAAATAAGTTATTATTGTTAAGTCTGTGGTAATTTGTTACAGCAGTAATAGGAAACTAATATACTACTAACTAAAATTTATATTCCACTCTTCATTTTTATAATCACTCTGCATTGTAATTGTCATTACTACGATTTGTTATTTATTAAAGCTGTGGTATTCAGCTTTCAAAGAATTGCAAATTACCATTATGTTCTCCTCTACCTTTGCTTATTTAAATTATGTTTTGCTGTTAAAGAAGCATTCACTCCACTTATTTTTTAACATTATTTGCTGTGAATAATTTAATCATCTTAGCATAAAACATAAATAAGTTTTGGAAAGAATATTTAATAGAATGGAAGAAAATAGGAAGTTGGAGAAACATCCGAACTTACCAACTCATAAAGCAAAATCAAGTCTCCTAAGACCAGTAAGCGACTCTTTGTGTCAAATAACACACGGCCCAAGAGGACATGACAAGGATAAAAAATTATATTGAAATGGATTAAAACATTTGAGATGATCTTTTTGTACTCCAAACTTAGCTTAAATAAATATGTTTGACCTCATCTTTCCACCCAATAAAATTGAATTTTTTTATTATGATGAAAAGACCTCTGAAACCCTAAAGTCACTCTCTAAATGTTGCTGTTTCCATTTCACTTTGCCTACGTTGTAAGGGATCATTTACTATAATATACAGTAGCAATTTTACTTTATTGAAAGAATAAAGTTGATATTGAATGAAGTGTGTACTACCTCGAGTTTCTTAATAGTCTTCAACTTTCACTTTGATATTCAGAATCTAAAGAATATGAGAGGGTCAATGGTTTATTTCAGAATACACAGTAAATAAAAATCCCTTTTGAACTATTTTAAACTATGCAAAACATTTGATATCAGCTAAATAGATTCAGGTACCAAGTGTCTGTCAGATAAGTACCAGGTGCACTCCACTGGTTGTAGAAATCAATCTTTCATCCTTGAGGCTTTTTGACTGTTTCATGGACCCAACAGTGTAGACATACAACAATCTCAGGAAGAAGTCAGAATCTGAATCAGGCCTCAAATTAATTCCAGTTTAAAACATCTTGCTAGATAAATACTGTCTGAGTTCACATTAAAAGACATGCAGGATGATAAATATAAAAAATAAAAATTGACAATACAACTGGAAAAGAAAAAGGATGAGGTAGGGCTAATGAGAGAGATTTTACCCATGGACACCTCAGTCTTTCAACCTAAACCCGAGCCATGCAATGAAGATACTGAAACAAATTAACAAACAGAATAAAACCCCAATCATTTGAAACAACCTGGCTTTACATATTACACTTGAGATGCCTGAGGGATTTCTAGCTGGAATAGTAAAGCAACCTGGTCCATCATTAATGTTGCTTATGAATCTAATAAAGATGAAATATCAAACTTAAAAAAAAACTCTGCATTCTCTAAAATTCAGATAAAAAATAATTTCTCCTTTTTCTCAAATATGAATCAACTGCACTCTTATTGTAGAGGAAAATGTTTATGATTTGATCACAGCCATGCAGATTCCTACTTTGATTTCATCATTAAAAAAGATATCTTTTCAGTTTTGTCATACAACTAATTCATATTTTGAATATTTTAATTGTGTAAAAACAATTATGGCTCCTTAGGCAACAGTTTTTACCTCAGTGTATGGTTTGTAGATGGACAAAGTCACCATCTTTTCTTAAGGTTTTGAAGAAGACATTTAAAAAAACTTTCCAGGATAGACTGGGCATGATAGAGGCATGCAGAGCAGAGAAGATATTGGAGGCATCCATCTTTCTGTCAGACGTGGACCAGACAGTTGAAGAGGTCTGACCTGCTGAGTCAGAAAATCAGTAGGTATAAGAAGGCTGAATATATGACCAAACATTCAGAAGGGACCAGATTCATATTGCATTTAGTGACACTTCCCAGCTCCAGAAACACCATGAGGTACTATTATAAGTCATATGGGAACCACCTGCTCCTGAAATAAGGGTACTTATGCTAAGGGGTCATTAAAGAATCTTTGCAAAAACGATTAAAAAGTGAACATCTTCAAATTTTCTCAATTTAATTATTACAAATATATCAATAATAAAACTATAATGCTTAATTTAAAAAAATACGGACATAGTAAGCATGATAAATTAACTCTATAGAAAATTGCACTGATAAACATGTGTTAAAAATTTTAAAAACCTACCAGTAGGGCTTCCCTGGTGGCGCAGTGGGGGCTTCCCTGGTGGCGCAGTGGTTGAGAGTACACCTGCCAATGCAGGTGGGCGCGGGTTCGTGTCCTGGTCCAGGAAGATCCCACATGCCACGGAGCGGCTAGGCCCGGGAGAGGCCACAACAGTGAGAAGCCTGTGTACCACAAAAAAAAAAAAACTTACCAGTAAGTTAAATGGAAAAATTAAATTAATTAAAATAACTATCCACCAAAAAAACTACTTTTTAGTCATAGAAATGCAAGGTTGAAAATTTTAAATATTTAGCATAATTGGTATTGTATAAAGTGATCAATATAGAAATCACCATCTAAAAAGAGGTCTGCAGTAATTTGTATATTTTTTAAATAATGGTACATTCAAAATGTGATTCAAATTCAAAATATGAAATATATAGATATTTCCTTAAAATACATTTGTCTCAAAATCATGACAACAAACCACATTTAACATTCAAACAAAAGTCATTTTAAAATTTCTGGTCAAGAAATAAGGAACACAAAAAGAAATAAAACACATATTCACTGAAAAGTATAAACTGAATTATCGAAAGTAATAATGTACAAATTATTTGTCAAATGCAATACCTTTTCTTTATATTAGCAATAATCAGCTGAGAGCTGTTGGGGGTGAAAGGGTCCATGTTGAACAACAAAGTAATAAATAATAATAATAAACAAGATAAATGGACTATTTAAGAAGGAATGAATATCGCTTTATTGCATGTATAAAAGGAGGTTAGTAAATGGAGTGACAAACCATATTATTGGGTTAAAGTATTGGATAATGTAAATATGGCATAATTTGTAGATTAGAATATGGATTTAAAACAATTTATACTAATTCTCAGCTATTTTATGTTTTAATGATTCAAAGTTGTCATCATACTAATACTTTACCTCATTTAGCCATTCTCCTACGATTTAGTTTACTTCAAAATAGCCCATTAGTATAAGCCAGACTTTATTGAACACAATTTTAGATTAACTGTCCTCTACCTTGACTGAAAATTAGAATCACATGAGAACTGTTACAAGCCCCTAAGGAAGAGAACAGCCCAAATCAATCAGAAACTCTGGGTGTGTCAACAATTTTTAAAGTTTCCCAGGAGATTCCAATGTGCAATTGCAGTTCAAAGCAAATATTGGAAAATTATTTTTCCATAAAAGCAGCACAACTGCTTTTATTTTATTTGGATAAATTCCTAGGACATAAATTGGTTTTCAAAAAAACACATTTATTTTAATACATTGTTATGCCTTCCTAAAAGGATATACTTATTTATAAATTCCACAGGTAGAAGATGAAATAACCCATTTTCTTACATCTGCTCACTTTGTTTAATCACTTCTCTTAGTCATTATCAACTTGCTATAAGAGCAGTGACTGTATATAATGCTAATACATATGTTCTGATTTATAGTATTTGTATTTCCTTTTTAAATGTCCTAATCATAATTATGAGTGTTTAGGTTAATGCATTCATCTCTTACATCTTGCTTTTAAGGCTTCTTATAATAAATCTTAATCTTTTCATTTTCTGTCTCTCTTTTTTGTGTAATTTAATTTTACTAAACTATTTTTATCCATCAATAAAACAAAAAGACAACACTCAGAATGGGAGAAAATATTTGCAAAAGATGCGACTGACAAGGGCTTAATTTCCAAAAGATACAAGTGCCTCATACAACTCAATATTGAAGAAACAACAACTGAATCAAAAGTGGATAGAAGACCTGAATAGACATTTCTCCAAAGAGGAAATGCAGTTGGCCAACAGGCACATGAAAAGATGTTCAACATCACTAATTATTAGAGAAATGCAAATGAAACCACAATGAAGTATAACCTCATACTGGTCAGAATGGCTATTATCAAAAGGTCTACAAATAATAAACTCTGGAGAGGGTGTGGAGAAAAGGTAACCCTCTTACACTGTTGGTAGGAATGTAAATTGGTGCAGCCACTATGGAAAACAGTATGGAGGGTCCTTAAAAAACTAAAATTAAAGCTACCATATAATCCAGCAATCCTACTCCTGGGTATATACCCAGAAAAAAAAGAAATTTGAAAACATTCATACACACCAGTGTTCATAGCAACACTCTTTACAATAGCCAAGACATGGAAGCAACCCAAGTACCCATCAACAGATGATTGACTTAAGAAGATGTGATGTACATATATACAATGAAATATTACTCATCCATAAAAAAGAATGAAAAACTGCCATTTGCAGCAACATGGACAGACCTAGAGAATAAGTAAAAGACAAATACTATGTGATATCACTTATATGAGGATTCTAGAACAATAACACAAATTAATCTATATACAAAACAGAAACAGACTTGCAGACATGGAAAACAAACTTATGGTTACCAAAGGGAAGAGAGAGGGGCAGAGACAAATTACAAGTATGGGATAACACCTACAAACTACTGTACATAAAATATATAAGCAACAAGGATATACTACATAGCACAGGGAATTATATCCCTTATCTTGTAATAACCTAAAATGGAATATAATCTGCAAAAACACTGAATCACTGTGCTGTACACCTAAAACTAACACAATACTGTGTCAATTATACTTCAATTAAAATAAAGGAGTATGTTTAACAAAACCACAAACAAAACCAAAAAGTTTTAGTTATATGAATAATTTTGAGATTATATTTTTATTTTGTTACTTTTCTAGAAATTCTATTTGCATTGAACATTCCAAATTATCTTCAATCTGTTCATTTAGAGTACAAATTTTTTACTTAGTTCTTACTACTCAATATGTAAGCAGAATGATAAAAAATAAAACTGCTTTTTGAAAACCTTGAGTGTATGTACCCATAATGTTAAAGCCAAAGTCATTGGATCATTAAACGTAGCCACAGGAAACTAAATTAACTTCTCCTTGATGAGAAATTTGACTTGCGAGTTCCTCAGAAGAAAATAAATTAGCACAATCTTATCAGAATATATTGATTTAAATGAATTCAGTAATGTCAATATCTATGTAACTATACCTTATTATTCATTTATTTTTATAATGCATCTTGTATCAAAAACAGATTCATGATGATTTGCAAACATAAATGCAGGTAGAAGAAATAAATATTAATAGGTGAAATAAAACTGGAATAGGAAAATGAAGCTAAAATCATAATATAAAACAAAGAATAATGAATCCACAGAGTAGTCATAGGGAAGTATGGAAATTTCTTTCTAAAATTTATAAATGTAATATTTTATTTTTTTGTTTTTTAAATTAATTTTTATTAGAGTATAGTTGTTTTACAATGTTGTGTCAGTTTCTATTATACAGCAAAGCAAATCAGCCATACATATACATATATCCTCTCGCTTTTGGATTTCCCTCCCATTCAGGTCACCACAGAGTACTGAATAGAGTTCCTCGTGCTATACAGTAGGTTCTCCTTAGTTACCTATTTTATACATAGTATTAATAGTGTATATGTGTCAATCCCAACTCCCAATTCCTCTCAACCTCCCCCTTTCCCCCTTGGTATCCTTACATTTGTTCTTTATGTCTGTGTCTCTATTTCTGTTTTGCAAATAGGATCATCTATATCATTTTTCTAGATTCCACATATATGTGTTAATATATGGTATTTGTTCTTCTCTTTCTGACTTACTTCACTCTGTATGACAGTCTCTAGGTCCATCTATGTCTCTACAAATATAAATGTAATATTTTATTTTAAGCAAAGTTTTATTAAACAATAATTCTAAATAGCATCAATATTTGAATTATTGTTTTTGACAAAATACTGATCTTACTTTCATCTAGAAATTTGCAGATAGTCCAGAATGTAAAGACAGTTTGACTGGATGGTTTGTACTAGGGACTTGAGAAACATTGCCCAGTGCTCAGTAGTAGGTTCCTATGTTTTCTTATGTCTAATTATGGAGAAATAATGAAAATAATTCATATTGATAGACCTTTTTTTCAGAAATTAAAAAAAAATACTACATGTATCCAAAAGACAACATTATCAGTTAGTATGTACTGATCAAGAGCAAATAGTTTAAATTGTGTGTTACCCTTGCCAGTTATACAGTCCCTCAAGTCACAATTGACTCTTAGCTGAATTGGTAATTTCACTGAAAAGTAGATGGAGTAAACCACATCAAGCAGGTTGAATAATACCTGCAGATCAGATGGTTCTCATCCTTGCACTAAAATGTGCTGTATTAATTTTAACTCCATCATTCATACATATTTCAAATTTTTATTTTATTTTTTTCCAGCTTTATTGAGGTATAATTGAAAAGTAAAACTGTATATACTTTAAGTGTAAATGTGAAATGTATACACTGTAAAATGATTACCAAAATCAAGTTAATACCTTCACCACTTCACATAGTTACCTTTTTTTCTAATGAGAACACATAAAATTTACTCTCTCTCAAACATACAATACAGCATTATTAACTATAGTCACCATGCTGTACATTACATCTTACAAACTTATTCATCTTATAACTGAAAATATGTATTCTTTGACTGACATCTCCCCATCTCCCTCATCCCTGCAGTCTCTGAAAACAATTATCCTACTCTCTGGTTCTATGAGTTCAACTTTTTTTTTTTTTAAATGAGATTCCACATATAACGGATACCATATATTACAATAATATTATTATTCATATTATTATAAGATTAGTTGGTTGTATATGCATGCATTTGTTTCTGTGCTTTCTATTCTGTTCCTTTGGTTTATATGTCTGTTTTATGCAGGACCATAATGTTTTAATTACTAGAGCTTTGTAACATACTTTAAAATCAGGAAGTATGGTGCCTTCCACTTTGTTCTTACTCAAGATTGCTTTGGCTACCTGAGGTTTGTGATTTAAAATACATTTTAGAATTTTTTTTCTCTATTTCTGTGAAAAATGCCATTGGAATGTTGACAGAGATTGAATTAAATCTGCAGGTCATGTTGGGTGATATGGACATTTTAACAATATTAATTCTTCTAATCCATGAACATGGGATATCTTTCCAGTTATTTATGTCTTCATTTTTTTTAAATGAATATCTTATAGTTTTCAATGTACAGGTCTTTTGCCATCTTGGTTAAATTTATTCCTACATACTTTATTCTTTTGTTGATATTGTAAATGGAATTGTTTTCATAATTTCTTTTTGAGGTAGCTTATTGTTAATGTATAGAAACAAAACTAATTTTTTATGTTGATTTTATATCCTGAAATTTTACTGAATTCATTTATTGGTTGTATTAGTTTTCTTTTGCAGTTTTTAAGATTTTCTCTACATAAGACCATGTCATCTGCAAATGCAGACAGTTTTACTTCTTCTTTTTCTATTTGGTTACCTTCTATTTATTATCCTTGCCTAATTTCTCTAGCTAGGATTTCTAGTACTTTGTTGAATAGAAGTTATCAGAGTGGACACCCTTGTCTTATTCCTGATCTTAGAGAAAAAATGTTTTGCTTTTTACCACTGAGTATGATGTTAGCTCTGTGCTTGCAATATATGGTCTTTATTATGTAGAGGTACACTCCTATTCTTAATTTGTTAAGAGTTTTTATCATAAAGAATGTTGAATTTTATTAAATACTTTTTCTTTATCTACTGTGATGGTTATATGATTTTTACCCTCATCCTGCTAATGCAGTGTATCACATTTATTGATCTCCATGTATTGTACTGTACTTGCATCCCAGGGAAAAATCCCACTTGATCATGGTGTACAATCCTCTTAATGTGCTGTGGAACTTGGTTTGCCAGTATTTTCTTCAAGATTTTTGTATCCCTGCTCATCAGGTATATTGACCTATAATTTTCTTTTTTATAATGTCTGACGTCTTAATAAATCACTCTCTAGATTTCCCATCCCAACTTTTATGAAGTGTGCAACTGGGGATACAGGAACAGTGACTCAGTCCTCAATTAGAAATGTCATTTAACCAAGTGATACAAAGAAATTTAGAATTAGTTAATTAATTTCATTAGTTATATATCAAATATTTATATAGCAGCAATCCTTAGACAAAATCCTTAATAACTGCTCATTATTAATATTAATAATTATTTCCTATTGTTTTAAATATCTTTTAATTTATTTCTTTCAAAATGTTTTGCTTTTTATTTGATTTGATTTTTTTGAGAAATACTGTCACATTTTAAATTTCAAATCCTTTCTGATAGATGTAGGTTTTAAACTCTCCTGAAAATAATTCCAAAGATTAATAATTATCCACCCTTGTGTATTTTACAAGTAAATAGTGATTATTATTCTTAGTCAAGTGAAAATTCCCAAATAATTAAGATACTTTCTGTAACTGTCCTAATATCTTATTAATCGTGTCCTTGCTTATTCAGAAACTGGGAATATCATTCAAATTTAGAAACTTTATCTCTGTACTTTCTCTGAATAAAATTTACAAGAAAATATTTTTTACTAGATTGTTTTATTTACCAAAATGTTGAATGTATTAATTAATGTTTATATCATATAACTCATAACCATATATGTTTTTCTTCATCTCCCCATTTCTATTTGTCCTAATATGTAAAGAATTAATAATCTGAGAACCAAAGATGACAGAAGTAGCAGTTTGTGAGCACAAGACAGATATTTGCAAACATACAAAATTGTGAGATGTCTCTTTGCTAGGAGAGAGTGGTATAAGATCAGACAACAGCACCAAGGTTTAGGGGATTGTTGGTAAAGAGATGGCTGCCTAGAGCCAGCTAAATCAGCTTTGGTTGTGCAAACATGGGAGGGGGACAGAAAAGACAGGATATTCCTAAACCTTCCAGAACTCAAGCTCAGGTCCAGTTATTCTTCTCGAATTCAGAGTTAGCATCTTCCAGGGTGACTCCCATCTACTTTGTGAATGAAGCATAATCAGCAATTCCCAATGTGTCTATTATTAGAGCACCAGATGGAATTTTACAGAGTAAGGACTGCATTTACTTCATTTATCTGGAGAAGTTCAAGGTGGCTCCCAAATTGAATCTTTCTTACTAATAGAGTTTGTGCTTCTATCTTTCCATAGTGTGTGGCTTGGTGTCTACAGCTTTCCCTGCTGTTTGTTTTACAGAGGTCTCGTGGTGGCAAAGGAATTGGAATGGAACTTGCTCTTCCCCAGGTGCATCCAAGCCCTCTCCTCAGCCCTCACTGATGTGGTAGAGAGATTTTAATGTCACTAGTTTGTAGTGGTGTTAAATATTATATGACTACTCAGGTATGAAAATAATCTCAGGTATTAAAATAAAAACATATCGTTTGTTTCTTTATAATTGTACAAACCACAGAAATCCCATTCTTGCCTGATAACTGAAAACTGAATCTGGAAAATTATGGGACTACTACTCTTGGAAATTTTGAACTCCCACAAAGCACAAAAGACTTGCGCAAACACTGCAATGGGAATTGGTCAACTTTTGCCATCCCCTGGGCTAAGTCTTTGCTCAAAAAAATGCAAATCTGCCGAACCATACTCCATATACTTTGTCCCAACCCATGTAGTTAAACCATTTCAGTAACTTTCTCATCATCCTCCTCTAACGATCCGTTTACCCAGAGTCTTTCTAATCTCTTTTTGTTCCTTCTCTGTTCTTTTTTTAAAAACCTCAGTCACCTTTGCTGGCTGAAGTTGAGGTTAGCTTACACCAGAATCTCTCCCCTGCGGCAGTTGTGCGAAGAAAATCTGCTTTGCCACTTTTAATGAGTACCTGGTACTGTCTTTGATCCTCTTTCCATTAAAATTATTTTAAATTACTCATTCGTTAATTCAGGATTCTCTCTTCCTCTCTCTTGTCCTCTTTTTTTTTTTTTTTCCTGGCTGGTTCTTATTTCAGGAGAGGACTGCTTAACATCAGGGGTGGAGACGCTTGTCTTGTCTTTAGTCATCCTCTTTTCGCATCCTCTGTTGGGTTATGGTCAAGGTATTGGAATAAACACAGGTGCCGGCTGCTTTAGCCTGGTGTCTATGGCTTCATGGTCACCTCCATTTGTCAAGGCAACAGGTCCTGGGTCCCTGCTCCACTCTCTCCTCCTCTTCCCATCCATGCAAGCCTGCTTGATGCCACTTTATCATCATTCTCTGGAACTTAGAGACAGTCCCCTGCTCTTGTCATAGCATACTGGGATTTACAGGACCCCAGGAAGCTGTCCTCAGAACCACATGCTTTTTCATCTTCCTTCAGCCACTGCCTCTTTACTGCCCAGACACAATGTAAACTCACATTTTGTGTTTACAATTACAATTTTGTGCAAATCCTGGTCATTTTTTCTCTGTCTGCAGTTTCTTCTCATAATAGGAACTGGCATCAATTTCCTTTGCAGGAAACTACCAGTATCTAAACCTTAGTCACATCATCTCTGATTTCCTTCTTTCAACTTTATAGTTAAACTTACTGACATTTGGTTAGCAAATTGATCTTGCTGTACCCAGTATGCTTGACTTCTTCATTATTAACCTCTTAATATACAAAATCAAGCCTTTGTAATTGATAGAAATCAGCACTTTTTCTCTCAGGATCTCTCATTTGAAAGTCATGGATTTCAAGAACATTCTCTTCATCAAAGAATAATGAAAACTACCTGAGACTCAGAAAAATTATTACCTTTTTTTTTTTCTCTTTGTCATTCTTCACCTAAGGGAACAGCATTGAACAAGCTCTCTATGTTAACTGAGAGGTGAAATGTGGGAATAAGACAGCTGGAGAAAGAAAACGAGTTGGGTGCTACCAGAGTTGTCACATCTATTTGGTATTATGGCCTCATTCTTTATTTCTCTGTGGTTCTCCCTGGAGAAACTTGGTTACAGTTTTCCAAAGGCTTGGACAGCATTCATTTAATTGATTCCACTGAGTTGCATTTTATAGTGTCTCATGAGGAGACTGACGTTCTCCTTCCTCAACTAGAGCAAGCCTTCATGTGTCTGAAAGAGACTGTATTATTCAAGATTTCCTTGTTATTCAAGATTTTAATCTCCATCATCAGAGTTGAACACTTAATTCCAGATTTTTCTGTATTCTTTTTTTTCATCCAGAGATCTGACTGGATCTTCACATTTAGAAAGATTCCTGGTTCCTCCTCTCATATTCCATAATGTCAATGAGACTATTGAATAACATTCTTTTCCTTAGTAAATTGATACCAAAACCTAGAGCATGCAAAATAAAAAAGAGTAACTTTACAATGAGGGAAGCTAGAAAAGGCCACTTTAATCAAGTGGCCAAGGCTAGCATCACCAGTGAAAATACATGTTGCTGTTATTTACCCCTGATAAGATGTATCGAGATGAACACTTAACTTCTGTGGTGTTCTTCCCCAACATTGATAACCTCAGTCTAACGATGGTAAAATGTTAGACAAATCAAAATTGAGGGACACACTACAAAATATCTGATCAGTATTCTTCAAAAATATCACAGTAATAAAAAGGAAGGACAAGAAACTCTAACATACCAGAGAAGACTAAGGAAAAATGGCAAGTAAATATGCTGCTTTATCCTGATTGCATCCTGGAACATAAAAGGGCATTACTGGAAAGAATGTTATTGGGAAAACTGAAATGTGAATAAAAGTTATAGTATTTCAATAGTATTGTGCCAGTGTTAAGTTCTTAGTTTTAATAAATATAATAAGTTGATTGTGTAAGATGTTAACATTCAGGAAAGTTGGCTGAAGTATTTACAGGAACTCAATTATTTTTGCAACACTTGCATAAACCTCAAATTATTTCAAAATAAAAAGTTTTTTAAAAGTCCATTTAAACCTGATATTCTAGAACTGAATTTTCATATTTCCATTTGACATATCTTACAGGTACCTAAAATTAAGCATGGCCCTGAACGAAAGTCTTTTCTTTCCTCCAGAATTAAACTCTGTACAGGTAAACCCGTTTCTTGAGCTCATTCATCGCACAGTTTTGTAAACTGCTTTTTCTTGGTTTTAATCCTATTGTGTTTCTGTCTCATTCATGGGGTCTTTTTCCTTGTTTCAACTATTAAATGGTAGTTATCTATGGGGATCTCTTTTAAGCTGTTCTGTTTAATCATACTCCATGTACATCTTGGGTGAACTTGCTTTCATCCATGAGATGAAGCCACATGTCACTATGATAGATCTCAGTCCTCTATACAGAAACCAGAATTATCTGTTAAGCACCTATGATTGATTACTGTGCACCTACAAGGGACACTTTAATTTACGGCATCCAGGAGAACTCAGAATCTTTCCTTGGAAAGGCTACTGAGCCTGTGATTCCTGTCCCCATGACTGACATCCTAGCACCTCAACAGATAAATCAAAATATGATTGCACAGTATTCCCTCATTTAATCTCACTATAACTCACCACATTTTAATGATTCTAACACTAACTCTTAAAATTATTTCAACATAGTCCCGCCGGGTCATATGGTAGTTCTATTTTTAGTTTTTTAAGGAAACTTCATACTGTTCTCCATAGTAGCTGTATCAATTTAGATTCCCACCAACAGTGCAAGAGGGTTCCCTTTTCTCCACACCCTCTCCAGCATTTATTGTTTCTAGATATTTTGATGATGGCCATTCTGACCAGTGTAAGATGATATCTCATTGTAGTTTTGATTTGCATTTCTCTAATGATTAATGATGTTGAGCATTCTTTCATGTGTTTGTTGGCAATCTGTATATCTTCTTTAGAGAAATGTCTGTTTAGGTCTTCTGCCCATTTTTGGATTGGGTTGTTTGTTTATTTGATACTGAGCTTCATGAGCTGCTTGTAAATTTTGGAGATTAATCCTTTGTCAGTTGCTTCATTTGCAAATATTTTCTCCCTTTCTGAGGGTTGTCTTTTCATCTTGTTTATGGTTTCCTTTGCTGTGCAAAAGCTTTTAAGTTTCATTAGGTCCCATTTTATTTTTGTTTCTGTTTCCATTTCTCTACGAGGTGAGTCAAAAAGGATCTTGCTGTGATTTATGTTATAGAGTGTTCTGCCTATGTTTTCCTCTAAGAGTTTGATAGTGTCTGGCCTTACCTTTAGGTCTTTAATCCATTTAGAGTTTACTTTTGTATATGGTGTTAGGGAGTGTTCTAATTTCATTATTTTACATGTAGCTGTACAGTTTTCCCAGAACCACTTATTGAAGAGGCCATCTTTTCTCCATTGTATATTTTTGCTTCCTTTATCAAAAATAAGGTGACCATATGTGCATGGCTTTATCTCTGGGCTTTATATCCTGTTCCATTGATCTATGTTTCTGTTTTTGTGCCAGTACCATACTGTCTTGATTACTGTAGCTTTGTAGTATAGTCTGAAGCAGTCCCACTACTGGGCATATACCCTGAAGAAACCATAATTCAAAAAGAGTCATGTACTACAATGTTTATTGCAGCTCTATTTACAATAGCCAGGAGATGGAAGCAACCTAAGTGTCCATAAACAGATGAATGGATAAAGAAGATGTGGCACATATATACAATGGAATATTACTCAGCCATAAAAAGAAACAAAATTGAGTTTTTTGTAGTGAGGTGGATGGACCTAGAGTCTGTCATACAGAGTGAAGTAAGTCAGAAAGAGAAAAACAAATACTGTATGCTAACACATATATATGGAATCAAAAAAAAAAAAAAGGTCAGAATTACCTAGGGGCAGGAGGGGAATAAAGATGCAGACCTACTAGAGAATGGACTTGAAGATATGGGGAGGGGGAAGGGTAAGCCGAGACAAAGTAAGGGAGTGGCATGGAAATATATACACTACCAAATGTAAAACAGATAGCTAGTGAGAAGAAGCCGAATAGCACAGGGAGATCAGCTCGGTGCTTTGTTCCCACCTAGAAGGGTGGGATAGGTAGGGTGGGAGGGAGGGAGATGCAAGAGGGAGGAGATATTGGGATATATGTATATGTATAGCTGATTCACTTTGTTGTGAGGCAGAGACTAGCACACCATGGTGGAGCAATTACACTCCAATAAAGATGTTAAAAAAAAATATATATATATATATATATATATAGAGAGAGAGAGAGAGAGAGAGAGACAGAGACAGAGACAGAGACAGAGACGGAGAGACAGAGAGAGAGAGAGAGAGAGAGTCTTGCTTCTCACTGCTAGCACTCCCTCTCTGGTAGTATTTAGCTATTCTCTTAATTATGATGAATTTCTCAGAATAAGGGACTCCTCCTTATTGTTACCAAGCTCCCTTCAACACTACTGCTGGCTCACTAATATCTTTGAAGTATAAATCAAAGCATGGCATAATTCCTTTAAGCTGCTCTGCTGCTGAGAATGTTCTGATGGCTCTCCATAAGTCTAGCTCAGCACCTCTTGTGATCCAGCTCTCATGTTAGAACAGTAGAATAAGCTATTATCCTTCTGATACAAGAAAGAACAATAATGATTGGACCAACCATTTTTTAAATTGATGATTAGGAATAGGTACAGGTAAAATAATTCCTAACAAATGGTCTCCTTTTCCCAATCTGGGTCATAGTGAAAAAGGTGACACTTTGTAGGGAATTTGAGTCAAATATGTTGGGGATTATTGGCTGAGAAGAATGGATATTAGTGCAGAGAAATTATAAATAGACAAGTATGCCCAACTCAGATTGGGGATCAAGAATTTGCACTAGCCAAGACTGAATTGCTATTCCAGTTTCTCCACAAACTTTCAGCTCCTGGAAATTTTTAGGTTTTAAGACATATGTTGTAAAAGCATCAAAAGTGGTAAGGATATCAGATTATGCAAGACCAATTTGTGGAGGAAGAAAGTGAAAAAAAATCACAGATGCAATGGAATGGGTGTCTTGATGAATTCCTGGAATGTGTTGAAATATGATTACAGTTTGAAGGTTGAAGGTAGAATTAGAGGACTGAAATGTTTAGGAATTTAAGATCAAAGACGTGGAACAGAATGGAATAACAAGATCCAGAGTGTGGCTACGGAAATGAGTTTCTAAAGTGCAACATAAGGAATTCTGCAAGCTGAATATGTTAAATATTTAGGTCAAAAAGGTTATTAAAGAATAGAAGTGGAGAAGAAAACTGTAGATGGAAAACAATCATCAAGAAACAAACAAATAAGCAAACACTGTAGGAACAAGGGAAAATAATGGCCAGTGCAGGAAGGTGATCTTTCTGCAGGAGCTTGTGTGAATAATTCCCAACTGGGTCAAGGACTACTTGGTCGATGCCAGTACCACTTCCTAACCAAGTGGTAAATGGACTGTGAGATAAGGCAGACTCCTTTCAAGTAAAGTATCTTAGTCAAAATAACATTTCAGGTAAGGTGAAGAGATATGTCCATTGTTTATTAGAGGTGAAAGGTGAGGGAAGTTAGAGTGGAATGGATATTCCAGAGGACACAATGGAAACTTGGAGATATGTCTAGAGATGAGAAATGAGAAAGAGGGTTATGCATTCAGATTAATTTGAAGCTAAAATGAGTAGTCCCTGGAAAGTATGTAATTCTTGCAATAGTGACCAAAAATTATAGATGTAAGAGGCATGATCTTAAATATATCACTTGAGTAAATCTAATATTTTTTCCTAGGCTCCATGAATTGTCTTTCCTTCTTCCTGAATGCTAATCTTTTCAGCATCACACAAATACTTTTCCTGGCCAGTAGCAGTGGCTGAGAGCTCTAGGACCTCAAGGGGTCCCATAGCAAGAATTAGGCAGAGAGACCTGCCAAGAGATGGCATGTGTGTTGAGGTGGGGGAGGAAAGGGCGACTCTAAGCCCAGGATAATGTGGGGGAGGGAATTGCTTCTCTGGAATCATCTCGTCCTTTCTCCCCAGATCTGCTGGTAACACTATATTTTATGCTCCAAGAACAACACCTGGCTATTTGCTATGGTTGAGCTTGATTTAGTTAAATGTTCACACACTGATTTCTTCAAACTTGCTGACTCCAATTTTTTTGCAAAACTTCACTCTTTGATTTGTTCCCAGTCTGGAACCTCTAAGAGAGATGATTTCTTCTTCTGTGCTGCTGCTACACCTTGTACAAGAATTTTCAGGGTCTACCACACTTTCCAGTGCTTGTTAGTTCACATGACTCTGAGAAGTAAGCTGGAGGGAAAATGTCACACAGGGTGTGGAGTTTGGTGCTTGAGGCACATGTGTCTAGGGACAAACACACCAGTTTGAGTAAAGCTATACAAGTATTTCTAATTGGTGTTTTGTCCTTTTTTTTTCCAAAAGAAGTGTAGAGCAGTACACAGAATTGTTACCTATATGTGGAAGAAACCTTCTGGAAAACTATAAAAATATTTTTTTTCTCTTTCTCTCATGTTGTAGATCATTACCCATTTAATGATAATTGGTATTCCATTATAACATGAATCCATCTGTTCAATTTCTATAGAGATCACTAAAAATATCACAATGAAAATAAAAGTCAAACACATTCTGGTAATTCAGAGCTACTGCAAATTTCATGTGTGTGTGTGTGTGTGTTTGTGACTGTATGTGTGTCTTGTCATTTTGTAAGGCTATTAATGGTAAAGAAATTCTGTTCCTAGTGTACATGTAACACTGGGTTCCTTATTACTGAAAAAAGAACCCACTTTTGAAGATAAAACCCAGAACAAGCATTTGACCAGTTGCCGGAGGATCTAAAACTGCTATCAAAAAGGTGTGAACATAAGCATTTGGTGGCAAAAATCCTTAAAGCCCGAATTGTGAAAAGAATCCTGAAATAGGAGACCACAGCAGGACAGATACGTGCATGGACTGTCTCCCTAGAGACATGTACGATCTCTGCAAGTGACAAATCAATCCACCACATATAGGAACTAGCTTATGAGCTGCTGTACAATCACGAGGATTGAATTCCAAGAAACAAAAATCCCTTGAATTCTAAATATGCAAGGGAACTGGGAGCAATGTGAATATAGTGATGAGAGTTTGCCGGTTCATAGTGGTTGCCAAAGCTGGTTCTTAGTGGGGTCCTGCAAAGAGAGAGGGCTATGCAGGGCTATGTTTAGGGAATCATGTATAAAACCTCTTTCTTCTAATTAATCTGACCCAAAAAGGCCTTCTATCTAGATTCTAATTTTATATAGACATCACTTACTCATAGAGTGAGAATTAAATGATCAAAGCAAATACTTCATAAGGTTTTAATCATGTACATACATACATTTTTGCTACCTGCTTTTTTATATATAAACAGGTGGCCCCTCCACTTCTGAACCCACAGGAATAAGTAAAGGAAATAATAAAAGGAAGACCAGGTTAAACATTACGATTCTGCAATTTTGTGGAGCTAATTATTTCCTCTATGGGAAACTTCCTCCTCACCTCCTGTTTGGTTCTCTGGGGCCAGGAGTAAGGACTCTCTCCTCCTGTCTTCATAACTATGCATAGTGAATTTATAAAATGGTAATATGGTCAATATATTAGAATTTTACATAAAATTTCAATTTCACTGAATGAAAAAATTGTAATTAAAAAATTATATTCATTTAAAAACCACTTATAAATGTTAAATAGTAGTGGTTAGTTAAATGATGGATAATTCAAATTAAAAAATTAACAATCAAACCTCTTACAAATTAAATTTAAATATGTCTAATTTGAATGGAGAAGGATTATGTTGAGACTACCTTATAAAACCTATATTTTTGCAAAAAAAGAACACAGTAAGTTCCTTTATTCAACAAACCCAGTAAAATAATGAGTTCTAAAACTTCTTACTGACGTCTTCTAAGCGTCATAGTTCTCTATACTAAATGAGCTTAACTTTGGGAGACATGCAATTTTTTTGAATAAGGGATTGTGTCCAAGGGCTGCATCACCAGGAGAATTCACAACATTTTAAGTAATAGTGCTTGGCACTCAAGTCCCATGAAACATACTCAAGGGACCCCTCTAAGATAACAGACCACAGATGAAGTTTGCCTCCCCAAGGTTTCTGTTTCTCTGAAAGATATACGATAAATGACAATGCTAGATTTTTTGACGCAAAAATGGTAAGAAAGAAGAAAAGGAAAGAGAAAGAAAGAAAGAAAGAGAAAGAAGAAGACTCTAGAAGATGTTGTAGAGGAAAAAATGAAAAATAGAATGTAAATCTCTAGTTTCACACATTTCCTGGCTCCTGGTAGAGGTTTCCTTGACCATTATCCACCCAGGACAATGCAAAGACACAGCGATAGAAGACCATGGCTCATAAGGAAAGCTCATCAGTGAGTGGGCTGCACCTTCACATGCCCAAGTCAGCTACTACTACAAAGCCAATCATCGCCCAGATTTGGAGGAGCCACGGCGGGCAGGAAGGTCACTGCAGCGAAGGGAAGCAGAATAAGGAACTTAACTATGACCAAAGATAGGAAGAGAACTGCAGGGACCACTTTCAGGGCTTCAGCAATGCGGTGCTCAGGCTACCAGTGAATATGAAGCAGGTGCACCAGGATCGCAGAAGCGGAGTGGGGCTCCACTCCCGCTCTGGTTTGAGCACCACTTCCAGTGAAGAAGCACACACATTCTTACCTACTCTGGGGCTCTGTCTTCAGAGATACAGGAAGAGAGGATCCCCTGTGGATGTGACTGCACCAAATCAAGGTGGCATGTCAAAGAAGGGCATCCTCCAGATGCAAAACCCAGGCTAGGAGAGAAGCTGGTAGGACAGGCCATGGAAGGACACAGTTAGCTGAAGGGTAGGAGCCAGGATCACTGCAACTGCTAAGGACTTCAAAGGGGCAGAGAGATGATGTGGGATCATTGGGGTTATAGTGCTCAGGCTGGAGGATGCTTAAAGAAAATATTGGAGAGTACTGGAACATAACTCTTTAAGTTATTTTGAAGCTATTTACTGATATATCTTTTCAGTGTTGTTGCATGAGGCCCACATTCATTATGGAGGGTTATCTCCTTTACCAAAAGTCAATTGATTACCAGTATTTACCACATCTACAAATACCTTCACAGCAAAACCTAGATTAGTGTTTGATCAAATACAGGGTATTATAGCCTACCCAAGCTGACACAAATTAACATTCATGGAGGGGTTCCCAAACCCCTGCTCAGATTTTATAATTCACTAGAAGGATGCACAGAACTCAATAACAGTGTTAGGTCAGAAGTTTTCTTTAGTGCTTTGTAATGTAGATGAAGTATTCTGTCTGAGATATGGTTTACAAGTGATATATATTATTAATAAATATTACTTTGGAAATAACACTAATTCTCAAAGTAATTTGGATTTGTACTTCCAGTTCAATGGAATTGTCATATTGTTTCCCTGTGAAAGTATTCCTCTTTTTGGAAGTATGACCTCTAGTCTAGCAGAGAATAAGGTCATGGGGAAAGGGAGTAAAAATTTTTGATAGTGGGTCACTAAGGGAAATAGTAAGTGTTGCCACTCTCATTTCCAATTCTTGATTCCTGGACCTCTGAATCCTCAAGATCTGGCAAAATCACCATCTGTTCGACCCTGATTCAGGGCATATACAGCCTTCTGGAGAGCCTGGACACAGCCTTGCAAGGTATGGCCATCTTGCTGCCAGTGTAACTGAAACTTCATAAAGCAATTCCACCATCCTATCAAGGCAGCTGCTCCAGGATGATGGGGAACATGGTAAGGACATTGAATTCTATAAGCATGGGCCCTTGGTCACACTTCCTTTGCTGTGATGTAAGCTCCTTGATCAGAAGCAATGCTGTGTGGAATACTATGACATAGAGAAGGCAACCTATAAGTCCACAGATCACAGTTTTTGAGGAAGAATTGCATGCAGGGAAGGTCAGTTTGTATCCATGGAAAGTGTCTATTTCAGTCATAACAAAATGCTGCCACTTTTATGATGGAAGCTGTGTATGCCCAACTTCATAGCTTCATGGGCCAGACAATACCTAGTTCATTTTGGACAGCTCAGGTCTTATGATAACTTGGTGGCCCATGGCTGAGCATTCAGTCTCCATTAAGGCTCAGTAGCCAAGAGCTTCTTCTCAAAAGGAAGGTAGTTTTCTGAGAGGAAGGCAAGTATTTGCTTCAAAATCCTAAGGCCCTACACTGTGATTAACTTGTAGGAGCTGCCACAGCCCCCAAACAGAATCTCTACCAGGAACCCTTCAAGCACCATTGGATCTGCTGGATCATTAGGCAGCCTGGACCTGTTACAGAGCCTTCTCTTGTTCTGAGGGGACCCCATTCAAAACTAGCAAGTTTTAGATCACTTAGTAAATGGGCTGGAGTAGCACACAACACTAGAAATTGTGCCTCTTAACTGGTAGTAGGAGGCGGCCCAGATGCAACAACTTATCCTCCATCTTAGAAGGAATATGTCAACATGCTCCACACCACTGGACCCCTAGAAATGTCACTGTGGTGGAAAGCCTCTGAATTGTTGTCAGATCATCTTCCATCCTCTGATATGCAAATGTATTGCCACTAAGTCTAGAGTAGTTACTACTTCTTGCCCATTAGGTCCAATCAGCATAATGTCACCAGCGTAATGCAGCAGTCTCCAACCGTTTTGGCACCAGGGACTGGTTTCGTGGAAGGCAATTTTTCCACAGACGGCAGGCGGGGGGCAGTGGTGGGAGTGGTTCGAGCAGTAATGCCAACGATGGGGAGTGGCAGATGAAGTTTTGCTCTCTTCCCCACCTCTCACATCCTGCTGTGCAGCCTGGCTCCTAACAGGCCTCCTTGGACAGATAGTGGTCCGCAGCCCGGTGGTTGCGGACCCCTGATGTAATGCATCAGTGTGATGTCCTGTGGAAGGAAAAGGGGATCAGGTCCCAGCAGACTAAATTAAGGTATGGCATGGCATACCTTAACAGGCATGGCATAAGTTTAAGTTGAGAATTTGAAACCCTGATAACACCTTTTTTTCTCCACTTCTTCTAGTGTAGTTAGAAGCAACTAGCCAATTTCATGATACTCATTATTTTGACAAACACATTCTAAGGTATGAAATATATGTTCACCCAGAACCTTGCCTTTTAATAAGTATTTGGCTAGGATAACATAATGGTGATAATTTGTTTACCTCTATTGCCACATTATGACATAGAATTTTAGTACTTTCTTTATGACTGAGATTTATGTTAAATAGTTGGCTCCTATGATTGCAGGGGCTGTCAAGTTTAAAATCTGTAGGAAGGCTAATTTGGGTGGAAACTCAAGCATACTTTGATCTGCATTTGAGACAAAATTTCTTCTTCTCCAGGAAACTTTTTAAGGCTTTCAACTTACTTAGGAAACCCACCCACATTATCTGAAGTAACAGTCTTACTTAAAATCAATCTATCATGGATGCTAACCACAAGTACAAAATATTGATACCTTCACAGTAAAACCTGCATTAGTGTTTGCTTAAATAACTGGTACTCAGCCTAACCAGGATGACACATGCAATTAAAAATAAACCATCACAAGGTGTTTCCAAAACCCTCCTCAATTTTGATCATTCACTAGAAAGACTCACAGAACTCACTGAGAGTGATGATACTCATGGTTATAGTTTATTATGGGGAAAAGTTGCGGATTAAATCAGTCAGGGAGGATGCACTGAATGTGTCCCTGTCGAGTCAGGATGCACTGCATTCCTGCTGTCTATGGGCTACTGCACATGGAGTGCTGCTCAGAGAGAGGTTCGCCTAAGGCTTGCTGTTCAGGGTTTTTACTGGGGCTCCATTTTGTAGGTATAATTGATTCGTTGCCCACATCGTTGATCTCAGTCTCCAGATTGTCTGATACAGTATTACCTAGATCCTCTACCCTATAACACATTATTGATCTTTTAGGTGTGGCCTTCCCCGCCCTAAATAACACTGATGCTATCTGGCCAGCCAAGTCCCTGACACAAAGATTACTGCCTTACTTAATGAAATCACTTACTTAAAATGCACATTCATTGTCTCATGTCCTATTTTTTGTCTACTGCACTAACTCTTCCCACACTCTTTATCTGACAATTTCTCCAAAAGAGACTGACTCTGCCTGGGGTTATCTACTCCTAAACCATTCACTTTGTTTTACAAGTTGTTGCACACTACGTGATTAATGATATGAGGAGTAGAGCATGCATCATGGCAACCAGAAGTATTATCTTTATAGATTCATCTTAGTGGGACATTTTACTCCATTTGGTTGAATATCACCTGTTCTCTTGGCTATACTCACACTTGCAATTGCAAGAATGCTAATATAATACAGTATCCACTTCCCCTTACCTGGTTATTTGTGGATAACAATATATGTCCTTTGGAACCATTTGACTTATATTTCTACCTACAAAATATACAGACTATTCCCAATCTCACATAGATATTATTTATTTAATTTTTTTCTTGATACTTCTGTCTTAAGTGAAACAAAATTTCTTTCCAATCAGCTCCTCTATGAATAGAGGTACAAATATAGTTTACTTACACTAAACTGTTTATTTGACAAAGAAAGATAAATTGATAATGGGATTAATAACTGAGTTATGTCCAAAAGTTGTCATTTTTGAATATTCATAATATTTCATTATTTTAGAACAGCTTAATAAGATGACCTATCAACATCAAGATATGTAGTATATTTTCATTTACTCCATCTTACTAAGGTGGTGCAATAAACATCTTTATATACCAACTTCTGATTGTCTTCTAGATCATTTCATTTAAGAAGTAATTACAGAAGCAGGATTAATGGACTAGAGTATATAAACATTTTTAATGACCCAGATAAATATTGTCAAATTGCTTTTCTCAGAACTTGTAGCAATTAGGCTCCAACGAGTGTTATATACATGAGCCTTTCCTGCTATCTCAGCATTAACAACAACAACAAAAAAACGAAGAACAAATTAACTAGTTTATTGATGAAAATGTATTTGATTTTAATATGATTTAATTTCTACAGGGAAAAAACATGATTTTATGTGTATTTGACTTCTTTTCTTTTGTATATTCTCCATTCATGTCATTTATTTCCTTTGCTATAAGTGTATCCAAACTCCTAGAACAGTGAAAGCTCAATATATATTAGTAATATTTACAAATTTAGGTCAAATTAACTTGGTAAATTGGTTCTGTTGCTTATTTTTATGCTTTATATTCACTATATTATTTTGAAATATTTTTAAATCTATAGAAAAGCTGCAAGTATACAGAAAACTATTTACTCAGTTTCACCAAATTTTAATATTTTGCAAAATTTGCTGTAACCTCCTCTCTAGATAGATAGGTATATAAATAGGTAAATACACAGGTAGATGTAGATATAGTAATTATTAAATAATAAAATATACCTATTTTAATTAGGTTGCATTCATCATGCTGTTTTCTCCGTAATATTGATACTTCAGTGTGTTTTACCTAATAAATTATCTTGTGTAATCAAAGTACAGTTACCAAACTCAGACAAGTTAACATTGACATAACTTTTTTGTTTTGTTTTCCAAAGATGTTTTATTTTATTTATTTATTTTTTTTATATATTGGACTATAGTTGATTAACAATGTTGTGTTAATTTCAAGTGTACATCAGAGTGATTCAGTTATACATATACATGTATCTATTCTTCTTCAAATTCCTTTCCCATTTAGGGTATTACAGAGTATTGAGCAGAGTATTCCCTGTGCTGTACAGTAGGTTCTTGTTGGTTATCTAATTAAGTAAAGAAGTGTATACATGTCAAGCCCAAACTCCCAATGTCTCCCTCCCCCCCATCCTTCTCCCTGGTTTGTTTGTTCTCTAAGTCTGTGAATCATAGAACACTTTTTCATTTAATCTATAGTCTATATTTCAGCTTCTGGAAATTGTCTCCATACTATCTTTTTTTTTTTTTTTTTTACATCTTTATTGGAGTATAATTGCTTTACAATAGTGTGTTAGTTTCTGCTTTATAACAAAGTGAATCAGTTATACATATACATAAGTTCCCATATCTCTTCTCTCTTGCATCTCCCTTCCTCCCATGCTCCCTATCCCACCACTCTAGGTGGTCACAAAGCACCGAGCTGATCTCCCTGTGCTATGTGGCTGCTTCCCACTATTTTATGTTTGGTAGTGTATATATGTCCATGCCACTCTCTCGCTTTGTCACAGCTTAGCATTCCCCCTCCCCATATCCTCAAGTCCATTCTATAGTAGGTCTGTGTCTTTATTCCTGTCTTACCCCTAGGTTCTTCATGACATTTTTTCCCTTAAATTCCATATATATGTGTTAGCATATGGTATTTGTCTTTCTCCTTCTGACTTACTTCACTCTGTATGACAGACTCTAGCTCCATCCACCTCATTACAAATAGCTCAATTTCATTTCTTTTTATGGCTGAGTCATATTCCATTGTATTTATGTGCCACATCTTCTTTATCCATTCATCTGATGATGGACAATTAGGTTGCTTCCATCTCCGGGCTATTGTAAAGAGAGCTGCAGTGAACATTGTGGTACATGACTCTTTTTGAATTATGGATTCCTCAGGGTATATGCCCAGTAGTGGGATTGCTGGGTCATACGGTAGTTCTATTTGTAACTTTTTAAGGAACCTCCATACTGTTCTCCATAGTGGCTATACAAATTAACGTTCCCACCAGCAGTGCAAGAGTGTTCCCTTTTCTCCACACCTTCGCCAACATTTATTGTTTCTAGATTTTTTGATGATGGCCATTCTGACTGGTGTGAGATGATATCTCATTGTAGTTTTGATTTGCATTTCTCTAATGATTAATGATGTTGAGCATTCTTTCACGTGTTTGTTGGCAGTCTGTATATATTCTTTGGAGAAATGTCTATTTAGGTCTTCTGCCTATTTTTGGATTGGGTTGCTTGTTTTTTTGTTATTGAGCTGCATAAGCTGCTTATAAATTTTGGAGATTGATCCTAGGTCAGTTGCTTCATTTGCAAATATTTTCTCCCATTCTGAGGGTAGTCTTTTGATCTTCTTTATGGTTTCCTTTGCCGTGAAAAAGCTTTGAAGTTTCATTAGGTCCCATTTGTTTATTTTTGTTTTTATTTCCATTTCTCTAAGATGTGTGTCAAAAAGGATCTTGCTGTGATTTATGTCATAGAGTGTTCTGCCTATGTTTTCCTCTAAGAGTTTGATAGTTTCTGGCCTTATATTTAGGTCTTTAATCCATTTTGAGCTTATTTTTGTGTATGGTGTTAGGGAGTGTTCTAATTTCATTATTTTACATGTAGCTGTCCTGTTTTCCCAGCACCACTTATTGAAGATGCTGTCTTTTCTCCACTGTATATTCTTCCCTCCTTTATCAAAGATAAGATGACCATATGTGTGTGGGTTTATCTCTGGGCTTTCTATCTTGTTCCATTGATCTATCTTTCTGTTTTTGTGCAAGTACCATACTGTCTTGATTACTGTAGCTTTGTAGTATAGTCTGAAGTCAGGGAGCCTGATTCCTCCAGCTCCTTTTTTCATTCTCAAGATTGCTTTGGCTATTCGGGGTCTTTTGTGTTTCCATACAAATTGTGGAATTTTTTGTTCTAGTTCTGTGAAAAATGTCAGTGGTAGTTTGATAGGGATTGCATTGAATCTGTAGATTGCTTTGGGTAGTAGAGTCATTTTCACAAATAGATAAAATTATAAGTGAAAGAGGATACTTAACAATTGGTAGAACAGAAATACAAAGGAACATAAGAGACTACTATTAACAATGATACACTAACAAGTTTGACTGTCAGAGCAATCGAGAATTTCTCAACAAAAGCTCAGTGCCAGATGGATTCACAGATGAATTCTACAAAACTTTTAAAGAAAAATATTTCTCAAACTCTTCTAAAAATTTGAAGAGGAAGAAACACTTCCAAAATTATTCAGTGAGACCAGCATCAACCTTATACCAAAGCCAGATAAGGACCACACAAGAAAAAAAAAAAAAATTATAGACCAGTATCCCTAATTAACATAGATGCAAAAATTCTCAACAAAATACCAGCAAATTGAACTCAATCTCACATAAAAAGGATAAAACACCATGATCAAGTGGGATTTATCTTTGGGGTGCAAGCATGATTCAACATATGCATAAATAAGCAGGATACATCACATTAACATAATGAAGAGTAAAAATCGTATGATCATCTCAATAGATGCAAGAAAGCATTTGACAAAATTCAACATCCTTTCATGATAACAACTCTTGGCAAATGAGGAATAGAAGGAATGTACCTCAAAGTAATAAAGGCCATCTTTGAAAAGCTCACAACTAGCATTCTCAACACAAAAAGCAAAAAGCTTTTTCTCCAAGATCAGGAACAAGACAGGATGCCAACTCTCATCACTTCTATTCAACATAGTATTGGAAATTCTAATAATAACAAGAAAGATAAATAAAAGTCATCTAAATCAGATAGGAAAAATTTTAAATTTCTGTTTACAGATGACATGAACTTATTATATATTGAAAACCTTTAAAACTCTACCAAAAAACTGTTAAAACTAATACAAGAATTTAGTAAAATGGCAGGATACAAAATTAACATGAAAATATGTTTTATTTCTATGCAAACTATAAGAAGAAACTATCTGGAAAATAAATTAAGAAACAATTCCATTTAAAGTAGCATCAAAAAGAATTTAAAAACTTAGGAATAAATGTAACTACTGAGGTGAATGACATGTACACTGAAAATTGTAAGACACTGATAAATTTGGATGAAGACATCAATAGAAGGATAGCCAGTGTTTATGGATTAAAAGAAATAATATTGTTAAAATATCCATATGACCCAGGATTCTACAGATTCAGTGCAATCCTTATCAAAATTCCAAAGGTATTTTTCAAAGAAATAGGAAAAACACTCCTAAAATTAATTTGGAACCACAAAAGACTGAATAGCCAAAGCAATCTTGAGAAAGAAGAACAAAGCTGGAGGCATCACATGTCCTGATTTTGAAATATACTACAAATTTATAGCAACCTAAATACTATGGAATTGGCATAAAAACAGACACATAGATCAGTGGAACAGAATAGAGAGACCCAAATACACCTATGCATATACAGTCAACTAATATTTGACAAGAATGCCAAAAACAAACAATAGAGAAGGGACAGTCTCTTCAATAAATGGTATGGAGAAAACTGGACAGCCACATGCAAAAGAATGAAACTGGACCCCTATCTTACACCACTCACAAATGCAGTTCAAAGTGTATTAAAAACTGATCTGTAAGATCAGAAATCAGAAAACTCCTAGAAGAAAACATAGGGAAAAGTTTCTTGACATTGGCCCTGTGATAATTTTTGGATATGACATCAAAAGCACAGGAAACAAAAGCAAAAACCAACAAGTGAGACTATATCAACTAAAAAGTTTCTGCAAGGCAAAGGAAATCGTCAACAAAATGAAAAACAACCATAAGAATGGTAAAAAAAATATTTGCAAATTGTATATCTGATAAGGGGTTAATATCCACAACATATAAGAAGTTCCTATAACCCAATGGCAAAAAATCAAGTAACCTGATTAAAATTGGGCAAAGTACCTAAATAGATATTTTTCCAAAGAAGATATACAGATGGCCAACATGCACATGTAAAGATGCTCAGCATAACTAATCAGGGGAACACAAGTCAAAACCACAGTGAGATATCAGCTCGCACATGCCAGAATGGCTATATCAAAAAGACAAAAAAATAACAAGTATTGACAAGGCTGTGGAGAAAAGGGAACCATTTGCACTGCTGGTGGGAATGTAAATTGGTGCAGCCACTGTAAAAAAAAACAATATGGAGGTTCCACAAAAATTAAAAATAGAACTACCCTAAGGTACAACTATTCCACTTCTGGGTATATATGCAAAGGAAATGAAAACAAATCTCAGAGATATCTGAAATCCCATGTTCATCACAGCATTATTCACAATAGCCAAGATATGAAAACACACTATGTTCTCTTGCACAGCATGGCTAAACCTTAACCACATTGCGATCCTAGCTGCACAGGAGGCTGGGAAATATAATCCCATATGGGATGCTCATTGTCCAGGAAACCCTCAGGGGTTCTATTGCTGAAAGGGAGCAATGGAATTGGATCCTGGGAAGAAAACTCCTAGAGTCTGACAGAGGGCCAGTTGATTTAGATCTTACAAAGACCTTTGCAGAATTTTGTCTTAAACACTGAGTGAGATCAGAAACCATAAGATTTGAACAAAGAAGTAATAACATCTGACTTTTACTTAAGATATTATTATTTAAATAATCTGATTGATTATTTTATCCTTATGGTGCTCAAATAACGTTGATTTACTTATGAGACTCCCTCTTCATATACAAAGTGTTATTTTATATAAGCAGTTCTATTTCAGAAGTACTTTTTCTGCCCATCAACCTGTTATTAATTGTGCAGTTTCCATTTTAATTACTATAATTTTATACAGAAAGGTAATATAATACACTGAATAATATACTGAGTTCTGGTTCTGGTACAGTTTATGTGTTTATATCACCTCCAGATAATCCCATTTCTAGTGTGATACATCTCCATGCCTCAATTTCTTCTTCTGCCTCAAAAGTTTCTGTGTGTTAAGTATTTAAATAACTCCTGGCACATAACACAGTCTCAGAAAACTAGAAGTTAATTTTCTTGTTCTAGCATATTTTGACCTCATCAATTAATTTTTTTAATTGGGTTTTAGCATTTTTCACATTTCTTCTTCTGGTTAACACTTTTATCTTCTTATAAAATTTCAAATGTTTTCTTAAATTTTTTGCAGTGAGCAATTAGTTTGTAGAATTTTTCACTGTTAACAGTATTCAGGCAAAGACATAAACATTCAGACACAGGTTATAGTTCTTCTTTTTAAAAAATCTCTTGTTACAACATTTACTATTTTTTTATCATGTACTTTCCACATACACTTTGTTAGGCTTTTCCAAAAGATTTTTTAATTTTTTCTTTTGTAATTGTTTCTTTGTATGCCCTCCTAAAAATTATGTGAAACATTGTATTTGTATGTGCTTATGTGAACTCTATATGTTTATATACATTTTTCAGGAAGGGCTCCATGGTTTTCATGGACTTATCAAAGCAAATCTCAAGTCCATGAATATTTTATTTCAAATATTTTGTTATACTTTCCCATAAACACCACAGTGGGCTGTGGTTTACAATAAGAACAGCCCTGTGTTCCCTTTGATACTATTGCCTTGAATTCCATTTAGCCTGAAAACAAATAAATCAACCAAGCAACAAAGTAACAAAAACTCAGATATGATTTTTGTGTGCCTGATAAAGTGTGCTACATCAAAATGTAGAAATGCCACGTTCATAAACAATTTATGGGCTGAATTTTTAAGACAAACTATTGTCCTTTCTTATCTTTTCCATAAAAATGAAGGACAAGCCATAAACTTAAAAATGACAGCATTGGTTAATGCACCTTTTTATAGATTTAGTACTGAATATCTCTGAAATTATGCTTACATCGCCTTTTCTACTTAAATTTTAGTCCCATGAGTTTCCTCAGTTTAGCACTGCTTATGCATTCTCCGGGATGCATATCTTTCTTTATTGCTGCATTTCAATCTCAGTTGATTGATGCTTACTGATTGTTTCCTAGGAAATGGAAGGCAGCCCCAAGAGAGAAAAACTCCTCATTGAGTCCATAAGTATGTTCTTCGGTTGACTGAATGACCAGCCAAATGAAGCAAACAGTTAACCCCAACACACTGCACAGGTTTAATGATGTGTTACCCCCTAAGAATAATTTTTCTTTAAAACAAAGTGCTTGCCAGGACACTTTCATGATTACAAAACATCTTTCTAATTATAAGACTATCTTTATTTTCACAAATGTTATCCCCATATACCCATGTGCATAAGGTAAAATAAATGAATTCAGTAACTGCAGTGATTTCACACTTTTCATCCCATTCCTCCACCTCTTGCACAATATATATTTGACAACATCAAAATGCATATCTGGTAATTATCTTTCAAGAAAGGCAATCTGTACAACGTTAACTGTTTCTTGTTTTCAGCAAATGTGTGTGAAAGTATTTTAACTATTTCGGAGGAATATTTATATTTTAGTCTTTTTACACTGTAAGTAATCTTTTATTATTTCTAAGGAGCCCCAAATCAAGCATAGCAGAAGATGGGATTCCAAGACTCCTTGGCTAAACTCTTCCAGATTTTTTTGCTTTTTTTTTTTTTTTTTATACAGAAGTCCTGTCAGCTCTCAAAGAGGTGGCGGAGCTATGTAGAAAATATCCTTCCCTTTCTGCCTATTTGATGATGCAATTGTTCCCAGCAGCTCCAGGGCTGTGGAGTCCTCAGACAGCCCTAGGAGGAGACTGCTCAGTCCTACAGGGCGTACAGGTGGCATTTTCCCTCTTACATTTTCCATACCAGCTTGGAGCACACTTATTGAGTGTGTTACGTACAGTGCAAGGGTAAGAGATTCAAAATTGGAGAGAGTTTCTGTTCTGTGCTGGTTCTTTATGCAGTTAAGGAAATCAGGGTCCCAATGCAACCTTGATGCTGTCGTACATCCCCTGACGTTATGTCGCCAAATGAGCATTGTTCTTGGAGAGGGGTTTTGCTCACCTGCTCTGTCAGGTGTGAACACTTAAATCTTGGCAGGAAGTATTAGTTGAGGCCACCTTTTTCAGGCCTCTCAATAACTAGAGGTAATTTTTTCTTCCTCGGGAATTTCATAAATAAAATACAAAAGTGCATAGTTGAGGATAAATAAACTCACTCTAGATGGCAGAAGTGAGTTCAAACCAATGCATAGTTAACTGCCTTGGATGGGAAAACTTTCCATTTTTGCCTGCTCATAATTAAAATGGCATAGATGTTTAAGCTTAAAAATGAGACTAAATATTTGGACAAGTAATTATAATGTGTGATTCCTGAGGGGATCCCACCATGAACAGGCACTTTGCTATACTCTTCAGAAATAAATATCATTTTGCAAATTATCAGCAATATGCATTTGAATTCAACTAGATGTAATTACAATGTTATTGTGCGGCGAGTTTCCAAATTTACTTCAGCAAGTAATTGGAAACAACTTTGGAACAGTACTTAAAGAAAATTTCCTCCAATTTTTACACTGATCACCTCTTGCTGTGTAATCCTATGGGCCATCACCCACACTGCTCTGCACCAAGATCAAGGAACATTATTTCATTTTATCTTTTCCTTAAATCAGATTAAATCTCTTTCTAATAAAATGGGTATTGAAACTTTTTTTCTAACGATAAACAATTTTAAGATTGTCCCATTCGTATCATAATCTTCTCGTGTTATTGATAGCACATTATTTAAAGACTTTCTTACAATCAGTAATGTTCATTAGACAAAAATGTCATTCTATCCTACAGTAGAAACTGTCAAATGGTATGTACTTTCTATAATAACATAGCAAATGTGGGTCTTTCTGTTATTTGAAAAATAAAAACACTTTTCAGCCCACTTGAAATAATGTCGAATTACGGGAATATTGCTTGAAATATGTAGGACTACAAGCACTAGCATTATGTTAGTGCATATTCCAAGCTACAAATTTTCAATTAATGCAATTAAAGTGAGTTTCCTGTTTCATAGCATGTATTTCATAGTGAAATCGGATGCTATTGTATCTTCTTCTCACAGCATCAGTAATGAAACAAGATGTCAATCATGTTTCTTTAAGGCAAGTGCTTTTAAAATACGTATATATTTAAACTTCCTCACTTAAGAATGTCTTCCTTTAAAAATTCATTAAATTTGTTAGAACAATGCTTCACATCAGTTGTGAATATGTTAGTGACAGGAGAAAATTGCATGAAACAAGGTATTCTGTAATAGTATCTTTCACGTTAAATGTTAGGTATCCTTTTCATATTATGTACCTTTTTTTTTTTTTCGGTACGCGGGCCTCTCACTGTTGTGGCCTCTCCTGCTGCGGAGCACAGGCTCCGGACGCGCAGGCTCAGCGGCCATGGCTCACGGGCCCAGCTGCTCCGCGGCATGTGGGATCCTCCCAGACCGGGGCACGAACCCGTGTCCCCTGCATCGGCAGGCAGACTCTCAACCACTGCGCCACCAGGGAAGCCCTATGTACCATTATTATGGAACTTTTGAGCCATTTAACAAATAATGAAATAAACAAGAGTAGCAAAATCATTGGAATGAAAGACACTTAAGTCATGTGAAGATCATATAACTGGACAACTTAAAGAAAAATAGTGGGAGAAACACTAACATCTCTCAAGCTCTCATAATGAGATTTTTTAAAAAAGGAAAGTAGTTATAGGAATAGTGTTCTAGGAATAGTTATAGCTGTAGTGTTCATATGAGTATTTTTTAACTCAGCCTGTACTACAATAATATAATATGCCTTTTCCACAAGTACCCTTAGAATATTTATAAATGTGTTTACATCCTAAGACACAAAACAAATGTCAATAATTTTGAGAGAGCGTATCATGTAGATGATAGTCTTTGGGAATAATAAAAGTAATAATAACATAGATAAGAACTACTAATGGTATCATCATTTACTGAGTACTAAATATGTATCAAGCATTGTGCAAAGTGAGAGATGTCAATAGATTTCATTAGCCAGCCACCAGAACCCGAATGCAGATCAGTCATCAAAGTCCATATTTGTCATTGGAATAATAATGCATTAAAAAAAATTTCAAACCAAATTGTTTCAACAAATTGGAATTTAACAAAATGTGCATCTAAATAACTTTAAAGGCACAGACTTAGAGAACAGACTTGAGGACCCGGGGAAGGGAGGGGAGGCTGGGATGAAGTGAGAGCATAGCATTGACATATATACACCACCAAATGTAAAATGGATGGCTAGTGGGAAGCTGCTGCATAGCTTTAACTTTCATTTACAAAATATTTAAAATATAACAGCAATAAGAATATTACTCGTTAGGACTTATAAAACATGAACAAAGGTGTGATCACATGAAAAAACACTCAACAAAATAATTCCTTTATTGTGAAAAGAAAAAGAAAAATTAGAAATAAATAATGTTTGTTAAATTTTAGTACAATAACCACAATGAATATTTGAAAAAAACAGAATTGACACCTTATTTTTAAATATAGACAACCTTATGTATAAATATCTCTAAAATAAAGGTAAACAGAAATATTTATTTAGGAAAACTAAGGATGCTGCTGTAGGAGAGGAAATGTTTTGTTTGGATTTGTAATGAGCACTTACATAATACATGTACATTTTAATTATTTTGAAACTATCAACAAAGGCGAATTGTTCTAAAATATTTTTAATGATCAAAATTTCCTGCAAAGAATTGTTAAAATAAAAATTGAATGATGTGACGGTGCAATAAATTACAATTGCCCCAAAGTCCATAGATCTAATCCTAAATAGTTTTATTTATAAGTTCTTTCTAACACACCTGTAACTAAGTTCCTCAGAAACAATAAATGTTGTTGAATATAGAAAATGTCATTTTATAAATCCAGAAAAGCTCTGATATTAAAACAAATATAGAACAAATATGAGTAGAATTTTATTTCATATGGGACCATAAGTGCAATTTTTCTCTAATAATGAAAATTATAATATATATATATAATATATTACCAAGGCAAATGTTGTCGTTCAGTTTATCAAACTATTAGACTAATGGGGAAAAGATTAAAATGACATGTTGATAGTCGTAAAAAGCTACTTGATAAAACTCAAAATCTACTTATGATTTTAAGCAAATATTCTTAGGAAGTGAAGAAAGAAGTGTTGATCTGTAAATGCAAAGACATGCCAATCAAACTATCAATCTTATTTGTGATGACACACAGTGACTTGAGATACTGATTCTAAAATGTATTTGTAAGAAAAAAATGCCTAAGAATATCCATACCCTCATTATGTGTTTATCTAAATTATCATCTAAGATCATGTGTTTTTTGTTTGTTTTTATGTTTTGTTTTTTGTTTTGTTGTTTGTTTGTTTGTTTGCAGTACACGGGCCTCTTACTGTTGTGGCCTCTCCCGTTGCGGAGCACAGGCTCTGGACGTGCAGGCCTAGCAGCCATGGCTCACAGGTCCAGCCACTCCACGGCATGTGGGATCTTCCCGGACCAGGGCATGAAGCCGTGTCCCCTGCATCGGCAGGCGGAGTCTCAACCACTGCACCACCAGGGAAGCCCAGATCATGTGTTTTTAATAAGAAACCATAGATATAAAATTTTTGATCTAGCAGCCTTGACCTAGTTATAAGTCTTGAATATAAAATTCCCATATAATTATTTTTGAAATTCTCCATGAGCATTAGTAATAATTTAACTTCAAATTTACCATATGTTTCTCTTCAAATTTCAAACCAGTAGCTGGGTGTTCTTATAAATTAATGGCCTTCAATCTCATTTGGACAATCAACATGCCTGACAAAATTTGTATATGTTGCTAGAGCAATTCCTATTCCTCTCCCACTGTTATTGCCAATTTTATTTTCATGGCATGTCTACTTCATGTTGCATCATTTTAATATTTAAAGGGTTGTGGCAGCTGTGTGATAGTTTACTGGCCACAGGGTTGGAACCCTCAGACCTGCCTAATGTATATTTTTTAAAATAGCAACACACCTGAAGTAGCTTCTTTAAACCACTCTGAATTTCACTTACTTTACTAAAAATTGGATTAGCTGACACATGTCTGGCACATTAAGTAAACTACCAGTCAAGACTGCTTTTTGTTGTTCCAGGACCAGAAGTTGAGGTTATTTTTAAACATATTTTACATACATTGATCTTACAGTTCATAATTTGGCTTAGACATAAGCAGTTAAAATCATCCATCATAGGAAATCACTCGGGTCAAAAGTTTTAAAAGGTCACTGGACAGCTTCTAGTCTCTGTAAAGAAACAAAAGAGTTTTTTTCATAATGTCTTACTAATTTCTACTTTCTTAACTTTCTAGTACAGTAATTACTGTGTCAAGCAACCTAGATCATTGGCTGATTTTTCTCTTGTATTTATTTCTCTTTGAGCCATGAACATGGAATCTTCATACTTTAAAAGTAAGGTTTTAGTTAAATACAAATGATGGCTATATTAGTTTTCTAAGGCTACTGGGGTGGGATAGGGAGGGTGGGAGGGAGAGAGACACAAGAGGGAAGAGATATGGGAACATATGTATATGTATAATTGATTCACTTTGTTATAAAGCAGAAACTAACACACCATTGTAAAGCAATTATACTCCAATAAAGATTTTAAAAAAAAATAAATCACCGGTTGGTGGTTTAAAACAACAGAAATTTATTTTCTCACAGTTCTGTAGACCACAAGTCTGAAAACAAAATTTTGCAAGCCACACCCCCTTTTGAATTCTCTGAGGATCATTCTTAACCTCTACACAAAGTTATAGCATAGTAAGAAACATTATTAATAACACATTATTAATTTTGTATTAAATATCTGAAGGCTACCCACTTCAGTCCAAGTCTTGCACCTGATGTTCTACAGGGTGAATACTCGGGCAATAATGATGATGACGATGCACACAAAAAATGTCTCTTACAGTTCTTGCCATACAGATTATCATGCAAAGACATTCACACACATACACAACAGGTAAGGTTATTAACTGTATGATATGATGATGATTTACTATTCATTAAGTGGAAGTGAGTCATTATAAAGGTCTTCATCCTCACTGTCTTCACATCGAGTAGGCTGAGGAGGGGGAAGAGGAGGAGGGTTGGTCCTGCTGTCTCAGGGGTGGCAGAGGTGGAAGGGCAAGCTAAGAGGCAGACCTACTGCATGTAGCTTCATTGGAAACACATCGTAATTTCTGTCTGACATTTTTGCTTTTTCATTTCTCTAAAAACGGTTCTATACAATACCAATCTTTCTTCCACTGTTTGCTTTAGTTTCAGTGTCCATATCATAGAGGGTCCAGGCTATAAAGGAGTTGAAATCAGTCATGAGTAATCAGAGCCCTTCTGCCAGGTTGTCCAGCATCAATTTGTTTCCGGGCGCTGCTTCTTCCTCATCTTCTTCCTCATCGTCTGGCCCAGGTTGGGAAGTGCTCTTCTCCATCTAATTGTCTTCTGTCAATTCCTCTCATGTGGTGTCTATTAGCTCTTGAATATCTCTAGGATCTGTATCTTGAAAACTGCTACCTCCCACCCTTTTTGCCATATCCACAGTCTCTTTCATGATTTCCTTGATTGGCTCTGTCATAAATCCTGTGAAGTCATGCACAACCTCTTGATGTGTTTTTTTTTCCAGCAGGAATTTGTTATTTTAGGCTTGATGGCTTTTTCTATAACAACTATGGCATATTCCAGACTTTCATGGTATTCTCTCTATTAGGGTTCTCTTCCATAGTGTTGACAATCCTTTCCGCAGAGTAGTGTGTGTAATTAGAATTAAAAGAATTTATGACCCGCTGATCTGGAGGCTGAATTAGAAGTGTTGTATTTGGGGGCAAGCAGACCACTTTGATGCCTTCAGTGTTGAACTCAAAGGGTTCTGGGTGTCCAGGGACTTCGTCCCATAACAAAATAACTTTAAAAAGCAGACCCTTACTGGCAAGGTACTTTGTGTCTTCAGAGACATAGCTTTGATGGAAACAATCCAGAAAACGTGCTCTTGTTGTCCAAGGCTTTTTTGTTGTACAATGAAAAAAACCAAAACAAAAAACTGGCAACTGTTTTAATCTTTTCCCTTCAAGGCTCAGAAGTTAGCAGATATAGGGAAAGGGCCATCCTGATCTTACACCCAGCCACATTTACAAAAACCGGTAGACTTAGCCTATCCCTTCCTGCCTTAAATCCCGGTGCTGACTTCTCTTCCTTACTAATGAATGTTCTTTGTGGTATTTTTGTTTTTTTCAGAATAGGGTACTTACATTTGCACCAAAAACCTGTTCAAGCGGATATCCTTTCTCCTTGAGGATTTTCTTAATGGTGTCTGAGAACTCATCTGCTGCATCTTAGTCATCAGAAGCTGCTTCTCCTGTTACCTTGACATTTTTTAAACCAAACCTCTTTCTAAAATTATCAAATCATCCTTTGCTGGCATTACGTTCTCCAACCTTAGATCCTTCACCCTCCTTTTGCTTTAAGTTGTTGTACACTGACTTTGCTTTTTCTCAAATCATAGTACAGTCTATAGGTATGCCTTTCTTATAGCAATCCTGCATCCATGTAAAAGCTGCATTTTCAATACAAGATAAAAAGGTATTCACAAAATGTGCAAGTTTTTCATGCCTGCTGGTGTAGTATCAGCAATGACTTCACAAATTTCCTTTTCTTTTTTTTTACAATTGTCCTTAAACTGGATTCATTTATCTTAAAATGGTGGCCAACTGCAGTTGCAGACCTCAATCTATGGCAATTCAACTCTTTCTTGTAATGCCATGACATTGCTTGGGAGCACTTCCAACATCACTAGTGGCACTTCTCATGGGTCCCATGATGTTGTTAAGGTTTATGGTATTGCTAAACACAATGAAAAGTACATGAGAACTGTGAGAGATCACTTTTTTTGTAATACACAATCTACTGGAGTGACTAACTGTTCACGTGGAGGTGATTCATGTAAATGGCATTTTAAGCACGTACACGTGACTCTTGAGGTCACCACAATAGCAACAGGAGATGGCTGCAAAATTATTACAGTAGTTCAGTACGTACTACAGTTAACTTTGTGCAGTTTTGACTTGACACTGAATCTTTGTTTGTTTACATTTCTCTCAACTGCGAGTGGGATCGCATAGAGTCTGTGTGCATAAGTTCTGTTAAATTTAACTTTTTATAAATTTTTGTGTATATTTTATAGTAGTAAACAATAAAATAGACTAGTATCTACATATATTTTATTCATTCATGGCATACCTAACTTTTTCTTAATTTTTTATTTATTTTTTTTGTTTCTAGGCTATGGGGTTTGTCTGAGTTTTTTCAAGTTGTTACAAACATCCTAAAATGTTTCCAATATTTATTGGAAAAAGTTCACATATAAGTGGACCCATGCAGTTTAAACCCATATTGTTCAAGGGTCAATTGTGCATAGTAATAAAAAGGGCAGAACCACCTTATCTTGTTTTAGTTTTCTCTGCTAACCCAAGAAACCATTGTTCTTTCAAGAGATCATGTTCTTTTAAAGAGTGGAACCAATTGTGGACTGAAGGCCAAGTTAAAAAAAATAATCTAAGAGATCACATATGAATGCAGTCAAAGACTCTTGTCCATATACATTTTAAAAAATCCTAATAATAGAATTTAAGTGCTATAAGTGATTTTTGGAGATTAATGTAGAATGGAAAAGAGAGCTTGAAGACAAAAAAACAGCAGTGGTGTTTTCCTGTTATCAAAGTAGAATGATTATTAATTTCACTTTGTAAAAATTACACTTGAAATTGAGACTGGAAAAATAGTCTAATGCACGATTAAAGGAGTGCTATGTCTATCCTAAAACAGGTTTTTGTTCACTAAGAATAAATTATATCACACTAATCTTATTTCTGGCAATGCTTCTTGCCTGCTAAACAATGGAAATGTGTAATAAGATGTTTGAAATACAGTATGAAGGTAAATGATATTTTTGTGGAAATGGTGAAGAAATATGGCCTTGCTTCTGCTCAATTAGGGGAGTTAGTAATGGTTTGAAATGCTTACATTAAAAGTTGCTCATCAATTTTGTCATAGAAGAGAACTTTGTTTTCAACCTGCCTTCTTAAGCATCTTTTTTTCAATAAAACTGGCTGAAGACTTACAAGGTATGTTTAACAAATATGTTCATTATTTGAAGTTATGTATAAGGGTCCAAGTTTGGGATGACAAAAGAATAAATTCGTAATATCTCAAGGAATTACAACATTAGAATAAATCTAGGGAAAAATGTGGATTGTATTACAGATGAGCATCAAATAAGTACACAAGAATAGGATGAGGAGGCCATGGAGGTTAGCAATAGAAATTATAGAAAGAAGTCATGGAAGAGACAATTGGCAGTAAGAAAATTATTACCTAATAGAATCATATGACTACTAAAAATAGCTACTGCCATTGTCAAAAGTATAAAATTTAAATTCAGTTTTATATGGGTAATTACAATTCTCCATAACTGGAGTTTGGTTTTCTGTTTTGAATATTACTCTTTAAAGAGAATGTTAACCCTAGAATATATTTAAAAACAAATAGCCAGAAAAATGACCTGAGTGTATATGGCTTGGAAAAGAGGAGAATATGGGCAGAAAATTAGAAATGTAGATTATTAGAAAGGCTGGCATGTAGAAAAGGTTCTATCTGGCCCCAAAAGATACCACCAGATCGATAAGCAGTCTCTGAAGAAAACAGACCTCAAGAATTAATCAAGCAAGATCTAATCCAAAATTGACGAAATTCCAGAAACAATGATTTGCTTGTAATTGGGATTGTACAAAAGAAATCAGGTTCAGGGCTAGAGAGGCGAGGTACTTAAATTTGATTATTATAAAAGAAGATTACAAATATCACCCATCACCGTTAAGGTCTTTTCAACCCTGACATAATCGGAAATACATATTTAATTTTGCTCTTTGTATGGATTGGATTTCAGAGACATAAGAATTCCTTGTCTCTCCAAAATAGGACTTTTTCTTGATACATCTACATGAGACACAAATACATATTACTCAGAATGAAGGTCTTCTGGCCATCCTTATACTCTTATATTCATATATACATATATATATATATATTCTTATATTCTCTGGCCATGATTCTTATAATTAAGGTATTCCAATATTTCTTTAAATATTAATACCTTTGATTACAGGATTCATTATGAAATTTAAGTTATATTGTGAATTTGAGGGATATCTATATACAAAGATACACAAATAATATTTTTATATTCCATAGAAGTCATTGAAAAATCCAAGAATGATGTATAATGGTTTTCTCATTGTTTTGTTTTGTTTTTTACCTGTTCAATAGTTTTAGCTATTAAACACCTGCATGATAAGATATGGTAGAAGGAGAAAAGTTGATTTCAATTTTCCAGAAATTAAAAATGCATTTTTTTTCTTTTCTTTTTTCACAAAGCTTGTATGCTTGAAAACTTTATATTCAAAATTAAGTGCAGGGACTTCCCTGGTGGCGCAGTGGTTAATAATCTGCCTGTCAATGCGGGGGACACTTGTTCGATCCCTGGTCTGGGAAGATCCCACATGCTGCGGAGCAACTAAGCCCGTGAGCCACAACTACTGAAGCCCGTGTGCCTAGAGCCCATGCTCCACAGCAAGAGAGGCCACCGCAATGAGAAGCCCATGCATCACAATGGAGAGTAGCCCTCGCTCACCACAACTAGAGAAAGTCCACGTGCAGCAACGATGACCCAACACAGCCAAAAATTAAAAAAAAAAAATTTAGTGCAATTTTGTCTGAAATATATTGTTTCATATCGCCAAAAATCGCCAATCTTGGTTCATTTTGTTCCTTTTTTTTTTTTTTTTTTTTTGCGGTACGCGGGCCTCTCACTGTTGTGGCCTCTCCCATTGCAGAGCACAGGCTCCGGGCGCGCAGGCTCAGCGGCCATGGCTCACGGGCCCAGCTGCTCCGCGGCATGTGGGATCCTCCTGGACTGGAGCACGAACCCGTGTCCCCTGCATCGGCAGGCAGACTCTCAACCACTGCGCCACCAGGGAAGCCCCATTTTGTTCCTTTTTATAAACCATGATTCAACTATACAGTTCATAGTTCTCTATAAAAGCATCAAGAGTCAGAAGCTTCAACAGATAATGTTTAAAAATTTTGTCTGAAATATATTCAGTTTCATATCGCAACAGTCTTGATTTTTTGTAAAATAAGAAAAATAACATTGACTACTGTTTCACTAGCATGCTCTGTTTTCTGTACCTCCCTCTGTAACTCTACCACAGCATGTAATTGTTATAAGTATTTAAAACTTTGCAAAAATATATTTTTTTGAATGTAAGTTTTTCTTTTTTTATTAGCAATTGTAGTGGGTTGAATGATGGCTCCCAAAAGATATGTCTATGCACAGCCTGTGAATGTGAGCTTATTTGGAAAATGGGTTTTGCAGATATAAGTAATTTAAGACTATCAAGAAGAGATCATCCTGGATTAGTCAGGTGGGCCCTAAATCCAATTATTGTGCCCCTTGAAGAAAATAACACATTTTAAAAAGCTGGTGGAGATGGAGATAATACTGATCTCACCTTCCAAATGAACACATCAAAAGTACAATTATATGTGGAGCAATTCTCATTGAAAGCAATCTGGAGACTGGCAGAGAGGCTCTTCTACAACCAAGGCTGTAAAGAAAGATACACACGTGGTATGATAGGAAAGGAGGAGAAGCAATCTCGTAGGGACCCACACCCCAGAAGGGGACACAGGAGAGGAGGGGGATGTAATGGGCTTGGGGACACTCCCTGGGGAGCAAGGGGTTCAAGCCACCTATTGGGCAACCCAGCTCTGGGGTCTGACACCAGAAAGATGAGCCCCCTTAGCTGGTTTGAAAACTGGTGGGACTTACTGTAAGACTGTAAGAAACTGATACTCTGCTCTTGAAGAGCACACATGCAAGCTTGCTTACTCTGGGTCACAACATGGAAGCAGCACATTGAAAACTTCCTGGGACTCTAGCTGGCTTTCTGGGACTGACTCAGTGCACACCCCAGTGCACAATGGGCACCTACTCCGGCCCCTCTTGCCCCAGCACTGCTCTCCACTAGAGCAGAGGCTGCTGTGGCCAAGGGAGGTATGCACACGTAGAGGGAATGGACTTGACTCTGACAATGAACAGGGTGGAGGCAACCATTACCAGTGCATGAGTCCTTGGATGCATGCACATACTTGCATGCACATACTTGCTTACTCACGGTCACAATGTGGAGGCAGCAGATTGGAAACTGCCTAGAGCTCTGGTCAACTAGCTGGGACCACCCCAGCACACATCCCAGCCTGCATTGGATGCCTGCTCCAGCACCTTTTGCTCTGGCATTGTTCCCTTAAGGTCTGAGGCACTGTTGACAAGTGTGTACACATAGAGGCTCAGAATGGAACCAGCTGGGATCCAACCCTGCCTCTGGCAAGCGTGTAGACAGCCTTTGTCAACACACAAGTCCCTGCCTGCATTTAGGAGGAGTGAAACTAACTTCAGGGCAGATACCCATATTACCAGCAAAAGCAAAACTGACTCAGTAGTGAGGCCCCAACTCCTCTGGCCCCAACCCAGATGTTCCCACACAAGGACAACTCTTTAAGACTGGGATAGGTAACTGTTTTACTTAACTTCATAGAAACAGAAAAAGTTAAACAAAAGACAGAGAAACTTGTTTCAAATTAAAGAAAAAGTAAAAACAGAACCAAAAATCTTAGTGAACCAGAAATAAGTAATTCACCAGATCAAGAGTTCAGAGCAATAACAATAAGAATGCTAACTGAGCTTGGAAAAAGAATAAAGGAGCACAATGAGAATTTCAACAAAGAACTAGAATATATATAAAAGAACAGCCAGTCTGAGATGAAGAATGCAATAACTGAAATGAAAAATATACTAGTTAAAATTAAGAGCAGATTAGATGATACAGAAGAATGCATAAGTGACTTGGAAGACAGAATAGTGGAACTCACTCAATCAGAACTCACTCAATCAGAACTCAATCAGAATCAAAAAGAAAAATAAATTTTAAAAAAGTGATGATAGTTAAGTGACCTCTGGGACAACATTAAGCCTACCAACATTCACATTGTAGGGGATTCCAGATGGAGAAGAAAGAGAGAAAGAGGACAAAAATATATTTCATAAAATTAAGACTGGAAACTTCCTGAAGTTGAAGATAGAAACATATCCAAATACAGGATACACAGAGACTTCCAACAAAGATGAACTTAAAGAGACCCACACAAAGACAAATCATAATTAGAATGGTGAAAGTTGAAGAGAGAATTTCAAAGTCAGCAAGAGAAAAACAGAGTCACATACAAAAGAAACCCCATAATGCTATCCACTGTTTTTTTAACAGAAATTTTGCAGGTCAGAAGGGAGTGGCATGATATATTTAAAGTACTGAAAGGGAAAAACCTACAACCTAGTGTACTTTGCCCAGCAAGACTATCATTCAGAATTGAAGGGGTGATAAAGAGATTCTCAGACAAGCAAAGACCAAAAGAATTCATCAAAACTAAACCAACTTTACAAGAAATGTTAAAGGACCTTATTTTAATGAAAAAGAAAAGACTACAATAAGAAGTAAATATTTATAGGAAATGAAAAATCCCACAAGACAAATATATAGTAAAGGCTGTGGATCAGCAATCAAATAAGCAGTACAAATGTTAGAAGACAAAAAGTGTAAAATCAATTATAACTACAATAAACAATTAAGGGATAGATGTGAAGATGTAAAATATGACCTCAAAAACACAAAATGTTGGGAAAGGGAGTAAAAATTATAGGTCTTTTAAAACGGGTTTGAATTTAAATGACCACCAGTTTAAAACAAGTAGATATAGCTGTAGGTTAACATATATGAATTCCATGGTAACCACAAATCAAATCTTATAACAGATAAACAAAAAAGAGAGAAAGGAAAACTAGCATAACACTAAATCAAACCACAAGAGAAGAAACAAAAAGAAGAAGAAAAAAACTACAAAAACATGTGGAAAACAAGTAATAAAATGGTAGTAAGTATATACATGCTCCAATTAAAAGACATAGGGTGGCTGATTGGATAAAAAAAACAAGACCCATCTCTATGCTGCCTACAAGAGACTCACTTCAGAGTTAAAGACACACAGGCTGAAAGTGAGAAGATGGAAAAAAGATATTTCAAACAAATGGAAATGAAAATACAGTTCAAGTAGCAATACTCATGTCAGAAAAGACTTTAAAACAAAGTGTATAGCAAAAAACAAAGAATGGCATTATATAATAATAAACAATTACTACAATAAGAGGATATAACATTTGTAAAGATAAATGCACCTAATATAGCAGTGCCTACATATATAAAGGAAACATTAACAGACACAAAGGGAGAAATTGACAATCGTACAATATTACTAGGGAACTTCCATTCTCCAATTATATCAGTGGACAGATCATTCAGAAAGAAAATCAGTAAGGAAACAGTGGCCTTAAGTGATGCATTTGACTAGTTGGACTTAATAGATATCTGCAGGACATTCCATCCCAAAACAGCAAAATACATATTCTTTTCAAGTCCACATGGGAGGTGTTCTCCAGAATATATCACATGCTTGTCCACAAAACAAGTCTAAGTAAATTTAAGAAGGTAAAAATTGTGTCAAGCATCTTTTCCTACCACAAAGGTACAAAACTAGGGAAAAAAACGGGAAAAATCTAAACATGTGGAGAGTGAACAACATGCTACTAAAAGAAACAATGGATCAATAGAGAAATCAAAGAATAAATCAGAAAATATCTTGAGACAAGAAAAAAAAAAACAACCTTTCAAAATCTATGAGAAGTAACAAAAGCAGTTTTAAGAAGCAAGTTTATAGTGATACAGGCCTACCTCAAGAAATGAGAAAAATCTCAAATAAACAACCTAACCTACCATATAATGGAATTTTAATAAATAGAAAAAGAGCAAAACCCATAGTCTGCTGAAGGAAGGAAATAAAGATCACAGTAGAAATAAATAAAATAGAGGTCAAAAAATAATAGAAAAGATCAATGAAATCAAGAATTTTTTTTTTCTTTTTTGATAAACAAAATTGATAAGCCCTTAGCCAGGCTCTTTAAGAAAAAAAAGTGAGCAGACCCAAACAAAATAAGAAATAAAAGAGGTGAAATGACATCCGATATAAAAGAGATCCAAAAATCATAAAAGAATGCTATGAAGACTTATATGCCAACAAATTGGACAACCTCTAGGTTATATTCCTAGGAACATACCATCTTTCAAAACTGAGTCAGGAAGAAATAGATAATCTGAGCAGAGCAATCACAAGTACTGAAATTGAATCAGTAATCAAAAAACACCCAACAAAAGTCCAGGACCACATAGCTTCACAGTGAAATTCTACCAAACATTTAAGTGTTAATACCTATTCTTCTCAAACTATTTAAAATATTTGAAAAAAAGGGACCACTCTCAAACTCAAGGACAGCATTACCCTGATACCAAAGCAAGGCAAAGACACTATATAAAAGACAGTGACAAGCCTATATCCCTGATGAACAAAGATTAAAAAATTCTCAACAAAAATATTAGTAAATGGAATTTCAACAATATATCAAAAGGATGATACACTAAAATCAAGTAGGATTTATTCCAGGCATTTAAGGATGCTTCAGTACCAACAAATCAATCAACATGATACATCACATTAACAAAATGAAGGACAAAAAACACGTGGTCATCTCAGTAGATGGAAAGAAGTATTGGGCAAAATTCAACATCTATTCATGATAAAACTCTCAACAAAGTTTTATAGAGAAACATACCTCAACATAATAAACCCATTTATGACAAACCCACAGCTAAAGTTATAATACAAAGTGAAAAGCTTCAGCTATTTCCTCTAAGACCAGGAGCAAGAAAGGGATGCCCACTCTCACCACTACTAATTAACACAGTATTGGAAGTCCTAGTTACAGCAATCACACAAGAAAAAGAAGTAAAGACATCTAAATTGGATGGTAAAATAACTGTCATTTGGAAATGACATGATATTATATATACAAAACCCTAAAGTGTCTACCAAAATCTATTAGAACTAATAAATGAATTTAGTAAAGTTGCAGGATTCAAGATTAATATCCAGAAAGCTGTTGCATTTCTATATACTAATACCTATCAGAAATAGAAATCAAGAAAGCAATCCCATTTGCAATCACATCAAAAAGAATAAAATATCTAGGGATAAATTTAACCAAGAAGGTGAAAGACCTATACTCTGAAAACTATATAAGACATTGACAAAGAAAATTAAAGACAATACAAATAAGTGGAAAGATATGTCCTTTGATTGGGAAAATTAATATTGATAAAATGCCGATATCACCCAAAGCAATCTACAGATATTATGCAATCCTTATCAAAATACCTGTAAAGTTTTTCACAGAACTAAAATAAATAATCCTAAAGTTTGTATGGAACCACAAGAGACCCTGAAAAATGAAGAAATCATGAGAGAAAAGGAGCAAAGCTGCAGGTTTCACACTTCCTAACTTCAGAGTACACTACAAATCTAGTGTACAAATGATACTGGCACAAAAATACACACATAGATCAATGCAGCAGAATAAAGAGCCCATACCCCACTCCCAAAGAATAGACATCCCAGCAATAAACCCATGCACATATAGTCAATTAATCCACATCAAAGGAGGCAAGAATATACAATGGAGAAAAGAGAGTCTCTTCAATAAATGATGCTAGGAAAACTGGAAAGCCATATGCAAAGCAATGAAATTAGAACTATCCTCACACCATATACAAAAATAAGCTCAAAATGAATTAAAGACCTAACCGTGAGACCTAAACCATAAAACTTCTTTAAAAAAGTAGGCAATATGCTCTTTGACATTGATCTTAGCAATATTTTTTGGATCTGTCTTCTCAAGGAAGGTAAAGGAGAACAAAAGACAAAAAAAAAAAAAAAAAACAAGTGGGACCTAATTAAACTTAAATCTTTTGCAAGATGAAGGAAACCATCAAAAAGAGAAAAAGGGAACCTATTGAATGGGTAAAGATATTTGCAAATGACATGTCTGATAAATGTGTTAATATCCAAAATACATGAAGAACTCATACAGCTCAATATCAAAAAAACAAACAACTCATTTTTAGATAACCTATACAGGAAAAGAATCTGAAAAAGAATAGTTATATGAATATGTATAACTAAATCACTCTATTGCACACCTGAAACTAACACAACATTGTAAATCAACTATACTCCAATATAAAGAAAAAAAAACAGCTCAGTTAAAATCTAAACAGAAGAAATGAATAGACATTTATCCAAAGAAGACATACAGATGGCCAACATGCACATGAAAAGATCTTCAATATCACTAATCATCGGGAAAATGTAAATCAAAACCACAAAGAGGTATCACCTCACACCTGTCAGAATGGCCTTATGAAAAAGTCAACAAATAACAATGTTGGTGAAGATGTGGAGAAAAGTGAACGCTTGTGCACTGTTGGTGGGAATATAAATTGGTTCAGCTACTATGGAAATGCAAAACAGTATGAAGTTTCCTTAAAAAAATTAAAAATAGAACTATCATATGATCCAGCTCCTGGGTATTTATCTGAAGAAAATGAAAACACTAATTTGAAAAGATATATGTTCCATATACCAATGTTCACAGCAGCATTATTTACAATAGACTAGATATGGAAGCAACCTAAGTCAACAGATGAATGGATAAAGAAGATGTGAGATATATATATATAATATTACTCAGCCATAAAAAAATAATGAAATTTTGCCATTTGTAACAACATACATGAACTTGAGGGGTATTATGCTTAGCGAAATGAGTAAGACAGAAAAAGACAAATACTGTATTTTTCATTTAAATGTGTAATCTAAAAAATGAAATGAATGAATATAACGAAACAGACACAGACTCACAGATACAGAGAACAAACTAGTGGTTACCAGCAGAGAGTGGAGTGGGTACAGGGACAAAACAAGTGGATAAGATTAAGAGGTATAACTACTAGGTTTAAAATGCATGTTAAAAGGATGTGATGTGTAGCACAAGGAATATAGCCAATATTTTATAATAACTTTATCTGGAGCATAACCTATAAAAATATCAAATCATTCCACTGTACATCTGAAACTAATATAATATTGTAAATCGACTATACTTCAATGGAAAAGTAACAATGTTTCCGATACTAATACTACATTATGTATATAACACTGTATGCCACAAAAAATTTATAATGACTCATTCATTAGTATATAGGCTAGTCTATCATAAAGTGATTGTATGGGTTACACTCAGATAACATAAAGCAATGACTGGTACTTCTACATTATCAATACATAAATTGTTATACCTCTAAATAAATATGAATTTCTTCCTCACATTATCTTTTCACTTTTGATGTCCAGTGTTAGTAATATGTATAACATCTATGATGTTCTGTATCAGTAATATGTAGAACATCTATGATGTTCTGTATCATATAAGACAATATTGACATATGAACTGACAGATTATTTGTTTTGGAAGTAGATGATGTAAACATATGGTATTGATAAATACAGTAAGTACTGTTAACATATTTTCTCTTCCTTAGGATTTTCTTAAATCGTTTTCTTTTCTCTAACTGACTTTATTGTAAGAATATAGTATATAATACATATAACATGGAAAATATGTGTTAATTGGCTATTTATGTTTTCAAGTAAGGCTTTTGGTCAACAACAGGCTATTAGTAGTTAAATTTTGGGGGAGTGAAAAGTTATACATGGATTTTCAACTACACTGTTAGGGTCAGTGTCCCTGACTCTTACATTGTTCAATGGTCAGGTGAAGTTTCAAATGCCTTCTTCATCAGCAAAATAGTTAAATTACATTGACTGTATATGTATGAAAATCAGTAGTTATTTTATATAGAGTAACAAATTAGAATCCATTAGGATATCTTATTTTCTTATTGAAAAAATGGTCATTTCCTGTGATACAGTCCAGTTTATCATAAAAACCCATATAGCTTGTGAAATTGAATCTTACACATTGATTAGCAGAAAGTACTTATTGAAGTTGAAGATCATGAATTCTTATTTAATATATATTCTCTAAAATGCTGGATCGCAATGAGATAAAAAAAACAGCAGTGATGGATCATACTATAATTTTAAAAAGAGGATATCCACTGTGCTCTGAGGACAACACTGCACAGTCCTTTGTCCGTGGACACAGAACAGACCAGACATCCTTTTCAATATAAGTTTGACAATGTTACAACTTATAGCAAAACTTTACATTTTACTTTCCTAAATGAAATTAGGTTTCCAGATTACTCTTCATTCTTACTGAATATTCGCTAAATTCAGCTTTATAATTTTTGATTTTGAAGAATTTTTGCCATGTAGATAGAGGAGGAAATGCTAAAACTTTTTAAAAGTCAAAAGCAAGCTAATATTTTTACATAGTAGAAGCACAAAAGCTATCCTCTGAGAGATATATCATTATACATTGTTCTAAAGTAAAATAATTTACATTCAAATTTGTAGGTGATAGATTATAAAACAGAATACTTTAAAGGATAGATATATGTGGGATTCAGTGTTAAGCAATAAGGCAAGATGTGCCTAAAGGATCAGAAATCTCATTTTCACATGCCTTATTAATAGTAAGACTTGAAACAAAGCAGTAAGTGTCCTATTTTACATAGAAGTGTTATTTTATCAAAATAAATGTGAATTTTTTATGTTTGTAAGAGTAACTGATGTGCATTACAGAAAATTTAGAATATGCAATACTTTGAAAAATATCATTAGGAAGTGTGGTTTCCTTTATTCTATTTACTTCATTACCTTATTTTAGAAAAGGATTCACCATTAGAAGACATTTTCTCCCTCCTCTCCTCATTAAATAAAAAACTTGTCTTTAGTCTCCCTCTTATGAAGTAAAGTGCTTAAACCATGTGAAGTATATCTGATCATTTATCCTATATATTGGGGAGCACTCAAACAATATTCTTGATGTCAAAGAGAAAGAAAATCTGAAAACATTTGAAAACCTTGCAGTGCTGATCAAGTGTACAGCTTAGTGGACTGTGCTTCCTTATAATGCTCCCACTTTTTTCCAAGGTATTGACACTGACAAGGATTTTTAAATGATATAAACTTTTAACTCCCATGCACCCATTTATAAAATTATTATTTTATTTTCATGAACATAAAGTAAAATTAATACTTTTTGGTCCTCTCAAATACATGGAATCATGGAATCACTACCATGTCAAGACATAGAACAGTTCCCTCACTCCCTCCCACTAAGCCTTTGTATTGTACACCCCACTTCATCACCTCTGGCAACTTCTGTCTCTATACTTTTGCCGTTTTTCAGAATGTCATCCAATGGAATCACAGAGTATACAGCCTTTTGAGTCTAGGGTTCTTTCACTTAGTATAATGCATTTAAGATTAACCCATGTTGTTGCATATATCAGCAGTTTGTTCTTTGTTACTGCTGAATAGTATTCCATGGTACGAATGTACCACAGTTTGTCCATTTACCCATTAAAGAACATTTATGTTGTTTCTGTCAATTATATGTAAGCTATTATGAATTTTCATTACAATCTTTTGCGTAAATATAAGTTTTCATTTCTCCTGGGGAAATATGTAGAAGTGGCAATGACGGGTCATATGATAAGTATGCATTTAACTTTATTTAAATATTACTGAAGTAGTTTCCAAAGTGGATATGGCATTCTTCTTTGCAACCAGCAATGTATGAGATTTCCAGGTCTCAGCATCCTTGTCTACATTTGATACTGTCAATAATTTTAATTTTAGCAGCTCTAAAAAGTGTGTAGAGGTATCTCATTGTGGTTGTAATTTGCACATTCCTAGTAACTAATGATGTCAGGCATCATTGCACATGCTTATTTGTTATCTGTGTATCTTCTTTGTTCTGTTCAAATTATTTGCCCATTTTTTCAAAAGTTTTTATCTCCTTGTTAAATTTTAGTTCTTTAAATACTTTGGTTACAAATTCTTTATCTAATGTGACTTTCAATATTTCCTCTCAGATTGTGGCCTTTTGTTTCATTCTCTTAACAGTGTCTTTCACAGATCAAAGTTTTATTTAATTTTTTGAAATCTAATTATTCATTGTTTTTCCTTCATGAATTGTGTCACAGTGTAGCAGCTTACAACCATTGCCTAACCTAACCTAAGGACACAAATATTTTCTCCTGTTTTCTAATAACAGTTTTATCATTTACATATATTTAGGTCATAATCCATTTTGAGTTAATTTTATATAAATTGTAAGATATGGATTTAAATCTACTGCCCTGAATATGGATATATGGTTGCTTCACCACCATTTGTTTAAAGACTATCCTTTCTCCCTTGAGTTATCTTTGTTCCTTTGTTAAAAATCGATTAACCCTTTTTGTACAAGTCAACTTTTGGGCTCTCTACTTTGTTTAGCCCAGTCAAGTTGACATATAAAATTAACCATCACATGACCACCTGTTGTCAACTCGATACTCATATGCATCTCCTTAAAACATACTTAATGTTTAAGTAAAGACAATAACGAGGTCATTATTCTGCCCAATATGATATAGCTATCCTTTGTACAACTGAATCACACTAACCCCTTCCAAAGAAGAAAAGGTATAGTACTTTGTGTTTACCCTTCTGTTTGATATCCCATAACTTAAATATCTTATATTTCATGATAAGATATTAAATGTTCAGTAGAATTCACCAGAGAACCCATATTGGCCTGGTATCTTCTGGTTTTAAAGGTTATTAATTGTTGATTCAATTTCTTTAATAGATATAGACCTATTCAGATTGTCTGTTTCTTATTGTGTGAATTTCAGCAGATTGTGTCTTTCAAGGAGTTGGTCTATTTTATCTTGGTTATCAAATTTGTGGGTTTAGAGTTGTTCATAGTATTCCTTTATTTTCCTCTTAATTTCCATAGGAACGGTAGTGATGTCTCCTTTATGATTTCTGATATCATTTATTTTTATCATCTTTCTTTATTCCTTAGTTAGCCTGGCTAGAGGCTAATGATGTTCAGTGTATTTTTTGTTGTTGCTGTTGTTTGTTTTTTTGTTTTGTTTTGTTTTGTTTCCCCTCTCAAAAGCCAAATAGTATCTGAACAGACTCTTTTTAAAACCATTTCCTGCTATCATGTCTCAGACAAATATCTCAAATGGTGTCAATACACTAAAGCATATATAGCTCAAGCTGCTATAACAAAATAACATAGACGGAGTAGCTTAAAAGCACACACATTTATTTCTCATAATTCTCAAGCCTGGGAAGTCCAAGACCAATGTGCTGATGGATTTGTTTCTTGATGAGAGCCCTCCTCCTGGCTTGCCTTCTTATGGAAGTATCTTCACATGCAGGAGAGAGAGAACTCTGGTTCTTCTTGTTCTTCTTATAAGGACACTAATCTCATCGTGGGGAAACCACCCTTATGATCTCATCTAACAATAATTATGTCCCATAGGCACCACCTCCAAATACCAGTATATTGAAGGTTAAAGTTCAACATATGAATTCACGGGGGCAGATATTTAGTCTATAAGTTTCTGCCCTTGACCTTCCAAAATTTATGTCTTTCTCACTTGAAAAATACATTCCATCCATTCCAACAGCCTCCAAAATCTTACCCAGTCTAGTATCAACTCTAAAGTCTACAGTTCAAAGCATCATTTAAATATCATCTAAATCAGATATGGGTGACACGACATTTCACTTATCCTGAAGAAAAATTCCTCTTTCATCTGTGACCTTGTGAAGTCAGATAACTTGTGTATGTCCAGAATGAAAGGGACAGCATTCCTACCTCAAAAGGAAGAAATCAAAAGGAAGAAAATGGGTGCCAGGTAAGGCAAATATCTTAGATCTTAAACATAAGACTATTCCCCTTTGGTTTGATGCCCTGCCTTCTGGGATGATGGCCCCACCTTCAGGGTCCATTAGTGTGGCAGTCCTGTCTCTGTAGCTCCTTCAGGCATGGGTCACAACCCCAAGGCTCTGCAGGATAAGAATTGCACCTCCAAGGCTCTAGGTGGCTGCTGTCTGCCCTGCTAACACTGGTTTCTGCTGTGGTAGTTGATTAGGGACAGGTTGAGAAGTTTCTGAATCTTTAAGTTCTGGTTCCTAGCTGTGTGAACTTAATCAAGTGACATTCTCCTTATGTTTCACTGTTTCACTAAATAAATAAATAAATAAATAAATAAATAAAGATAAGAATTGTACAAACCTTATAAATCCATTGTGAGGAATAGATGCATTAATGCACATAAGCATTATACACACAGTAAGAATTTGGTATATCTCTCTATATATGTAGCCTCTATATATATATAGCCTCCTTCCAGACGAGAAGGAGTCTGACCATTAGCACAGGGATGAGAAAGTGCATAAACAAACATTACCACAAACTGTCCTACCCTCTATTTGTTCCCCTAAAAGCCCAATTGTGCCCCCTAAAAATCTTATTTTTATCCCATAGAAGCCCTACCCTGTCCCTTTCCTCTATTAAATTGGCATATAAGCCCTCATCCCTGACTGTTCAGGGAGCCTTTTCATCCAAGTGCTGCCACACACTTAATAAGCTTCTCTCTGTTAATCTGTCTATTGTCAGATCTACATCAGTAGAGAAAGAGTTTTTCTTCCCAGTGTATGTATTTGAAGATAGGGTTGCCAGCCTTAACAAATAAACATAAGCAGACAAACATTTTTTGAGGGTAAGTAAGACCCACACAATATTTGAAATATACTAAAAGTTTAGAAAGTGTTGTTGATGTGAAATTCAAATTTAACTAGCATTCTGTATTTGGTGCCTAATTTTAAGACATCAGAAATCCAGTCTTCTAAGAAGAAGTATTAGTAAATAGTAAACAACCAAAGCTGTCCTTATTGGTGTACTAATAGATTGGAAGATATAAGATTATAATGAAAAATAAGTTTTCATTATTTTACAACTAGTAATTTCAATGAGTGGGACCACCATGTCCATGTAGCAGCTGTGCTCCTCTTTGAAGCAGGACTGCAGGTAGTGCTCTGCAGCCCAGAGCAGATTGAAGAAACACACGTCTCTACTCCTTGTGAGTCTTCACCACTCTAGGATCCCAAGACACCTCAAAAAACCTCATGAAATTATTGATATCCTTAATAACAATTACCTGGCCAGTAGGTTTGGAACTGAGCACAACCCTGCAGGGTCCCCACCCACAAGTACAAAAGCCTTTCTATGTCCCCTGCCTCTTGTTTGTAGAAAAACTGAAGTTTCCAAGGCCTCCCTGAGTCACAAAAGAGAAGGCTTGAGCAGTTAAAGATTAGGACAATAAAGTCACAGACTCAGTATCTGATGCACACACATGAGTTGTTTTACAGATGCTATAACTGCCACCAGAGGAGAAAAAAGGTAATTGCATGATGACCAGACTGTAGCCATGACATAAGGTGCTCCATCTTGAGAAGCACTGAATGTATAGCTAGCACACTTCCAAGAACTGGCCTCAAGAGAAGGGAATTAACATTATTGCCATAATAATCTAAATATATCTTTGTGGGCTTCAAAATAAGTGTAGCTTGCTCTAAAATTGTCAGCAAAGAGATGCTACAGACCCATGTTGACATCTTCCACTCGGAGAATATGGCACCCTTTGTCGGCATGAAGAAGTTACAGAAGATGGACTTTCACCTCTAGTCTCATAGAAATGGAATGATGTTTGACAGTGAGGAATTCAAAGCAGCTCTTTTGACCCTTTCCTGTTTGCACATTTTTGTTCCCCTCTAACCTTTACAGAACCTAATTATAGCAATGAGATTACTAGGCAGTTTATCCTATCTCCTAACCTGTGCTGTTCTAAATATATACCATGCCTTGTCTAGCCTGTTATTTTCTTAGACAAAAAGAAGTAAGAATAAAGAACTAATCAATTAAAAAATGACTAGCTCTCTACCCTCAACAGCCCCCTTAGCAAACCAACAGGTATGTCACACAGGAAAGATAACATTTGAAGAAAGAGTGAGTCAGTCTTCACTCAGTGAAGAATGATGCAGAACCCAACCTTCTGCCTCAATGATTCACTGAGATTCTCCCCTCTTTCTCCCTTTAAAAACCTTCATGGCTGAGCAGAATCTTCAAAGTTGGTCTCTGGACAGGAGCCCTCGTCTCCCCAGATTGCTGACTATTCTGATTAAAGTATCTTTCCTTTCTACTGACACTTGCCTCTTCAGTTATTGTCTTTTGAGCAGCAAGAAGTTGAACCTGAGTTTGGTAACAGGGTCTCAATGATTTAACAAACTACTTTTCAAAGAGTAAATAGTCTTTTCTTCTAATAATTAAGACTAAGATGAGCCAATTTGTTTTATACTTCGATTTCACACTTTTTTTTCTTTTAGAGTGTGGATATTACCAAATTTTACAAGAGGATAATAATACAGATAAAATAGTTTAAATGTTATACATAAAAATAACTCCTCCTAAACATTTCAAAATGAAATGGTACCACTTGATCAGAAATGGATAAGATCAATGGACCATTTGGCAAATAAGTGTTACTTTTATAATAAAATAACTCAGCATTAAAAACATAATTATAGGGCTTCCCTGGTGGTGCAGTGGTTGAGAGTCCGCCTGCCGATGCAGGGGACACGGGTTTGTGCCCCGGTCCGGGAAGATCCCACATACCGCGGAGCGACTGGACCCGTGAGCCATGGCCGCTAAGCCTGCACGTTAGGAGCCTGTGCTACGTAATGGGAGAGGCCACAACAGTGAGAGGCCCGCGTACCGCAAAACAAACAAACAAAAATATATATATAAATCTTGCAAAGATTATTATGCCTGACTATGGCCATTTTTTGAAAACTATTTCAGTATGAGTTATTTTTATTTTAATTTTCATCTTCAAAAATTAGTTTTATTAAATATTACATGATAAATTTTTCACTATTTAAAACAATTAACTCAAAACTTACACTGAGAATTAAAACAATAAAAGGTAATTATGCTTATGTTTCTTTTTAAAGAATATTAAGATATTTAAAGTTTTTTGTGTGTGGAATTAACACAGTTATTAACATCACTTTATTAAAGCATAAGCTAAAATAATAATAATGTAACCAAACAGGGCCCTATGGGGCCTTCCCAGGATAGACCGATCCTCCATATCCTCTGCTTTATCTCCTCTCTGAAGTTCTTAGATAATAGTAGCTGATGAACATTTCCTGAGTTGTTTTACAGATACCAAAACCCCACCAGATGGAAGAAATTAACTACTAGATGACCATGAGCGATAGCTCCCAGACCTACTGGTACCTGAGGATTGATAATGTTAACCCCTGTGACACCGCCCTGTTACCTCACCATCAACCAACCAGAGAACTGTTCACGAGCTGATCACATACCTTGGGATGGCCCTCCCTCACTTTGCCTTTAAAAATGCCTGCTGAAACCTGTCAGGGGGTTCTGGTGTTTTGAGCACTAGCTGCAATGGACTCCTTGCTTGGCGCTCTGCAGTAAAAGCTGCATTTTCTTTCACAACTCAATGTCAGTAAATTGACTTTACTGTGCACGGGTGAGTGGACCCAAGTTTGGTTTGGTAACAATAATAGGAAGAATTCTGTGTTTACAATCTATTCAAAGTCCTTGAAATGCAAATAAAAATGCTCGTGATCAGCTGAAGCCCAAAATCCATCTGTGGACCACAGTCCTTTCAAAAATTTTAAATTCTAAGACAAAGTCATTCAAGATCAGTTAAGAAAAAGATTTAAAGTGACTCCACATCACAGATAATACATAACAAATAATAGATTTAAACATTTATTTTTAAGTGCTCATGATAAACCTACCACAAAATCCCCAGGGAAAATATTATGTAAATGGTGCTGTGTGACTAGCACATTTGGTCCCTAAAGATGTGTTATGGCTTATGGAATTCTGTGCTTGCCTGTGATTTGTAGGTGAGATTAGGGGGAAAGCTGAGAGGTGACAGGTTATGGACATCATTAATCTTATTGATAAATAAGTTTATTCCATCTAGATTCTGCTGTGAATGAAGCAGAGTCATTTTCTGGGGAATTTTGAGAAACACAGTTTAAAGGCATATTTGTAGGTAAAGTTAGGAAGTGGCATTGCTTTTTCTTTATTGTTTTATCTTTAAATTATTTCCCTATAAATTATTCAAAAGAATGGAAAATATATTTTTTTAAAAATATATAACGTATGTAATTATCCAAAAATTCACATTGGTTTCTAGTGAAATTTTGAAAGATGGGAAAGTAGGTTGAGAGGGATGCCTGCTGTCATGTCTTCTGTATGTTCTTATGAAAAATGTGACTGCCTTAATTTAGAACTGAAATATTTTTTCCAGTATGTTTTCTTTTCTTCTCTACCACTTTTGAAATTTGAAAAGGAATCTAATTCTTCCTAAATTATACATTTTTTGAAAAAATGGTTTTAACATGGTTCTAAGATAATTCTAAGAAATTACTTAAGTCTGAATATATTTTTCTGAATAATTGTTACCTTTTCACAAAGAATTTAAGTGCATTAAGTACATTAAGCAAATATTAAAATCATAGTGATAAAGAGCAAGATGTCTCTATGTTTTCAAAATAACGACCACAACAAAAACTATAATTATTAGATTAAAAAACCCAATTAGATGTATATATATATATTTTTAATATTTATTTATTTATTTATTTGGCTGCACGTGGTCTTCGTTGTCACATGCAGGATCTTCGTTGCCAACTGCAGGACCTTTGTTGTGGCATGCAGTATCTTTAGTTGCAGCATGGCCCAGGTTCAATCCCTGGTCAGGGAACTAGATCCCACATGCTGCAACTAAGAGCCCAAATGCCACAACTAGTTACATTTTTAAAAAGCAAAATGGAAATTTTGGTATAAGCTTAGAAAAAAAAAATCCTAGAATAAAGCATAGCATAATATTTCATATTTTAAAGCTCGTTTTGGACTAATATTTTTAAAATAATTGTATATTTTGGTTCTCAAAGGTTATATTACAAAAATATGCTCACAATAGATGTTGAACTGTAATGCAAATATGGCTCAGCCCTCAGGAATCAGGAAGAGACAAGTTGTAGAATGATGGTCCTAGGACCAGCAAATTGTTGGTAGAGTGACTGTATCATGCTCTTTTGTGCAAACAAACCAGTCAGAAATATAATAACTTAGATAGCCCTGTCAGGGAGACTGATGCAGTCAAAAGTCAATGGTGGGAAGGCTTTGATTTTTATGTCATGTGTTTCTCCAGATGTGCAATCTCAATGTTATTCTGAAATATGTAAGTGTCATGTCTTGCTCTCACATTTGTCCTTGACGTGCCTGTGTTGAATCCTGGCACTCTAAAGAACACAGTTTAGATAACAACAAATTATATTGAAAATTGCCTTGGGTTTTAAAGGCTAAAATGCTTCAATGCTACTGGGCTTTGCTGAGAGTCTGTTAAAATTATTTCCTTACCATTTGTTTCCTATAGTACAAAAGAGTCAATGTTGTTATATATCAGGCTAGTTTGGTCTGATACCTGCCTACCCACCCTCAATCATGGCACACAGCCACATCCTGTGAGAGCCAGCCCTCAGCATCCTTGGCTTATTCACAGCCTTTGCTGGCTTTAGGAACTATCTCACATTGAACTTCGTTTCATGACACTTCCACATCCTGCTATGTCTTGGCTTCCTTGTATCTTGTATTCTTCCTTGGCTTCCTTGTTTTCTTGTATCATGTTTCCAGCTTTGTACTTATCTCAGGCATCTGATCCCTGATACTACTATTCCAGTGCTGACTTGATTTTCCTAACTTCTTCTGTGAAACGTTCTTGGAAATAACTTGCCAGTTCCATGGAAGAAAAAGATGACATCTAGGCCCTTGGTGTAACTCACACCAGTTTGATCTGAACTCACATAATAATATGTTCTCTGACTTATTTTACTTATTCTTTGTGCCACTTGCTGGGCAAACCATTCATATGTATAATCTTATTTAATCTTCATAATTGCTATCCTTACATTATTCTTATTTAAAGTCAAGAAAACTCAGACTGGATGACTTAAGTAACTCCCATGGGGTCACAGACTAATGGGTGGCATAGCAAAGATTTATAAGAAATAAATCCAAGAAGAAGATATAGCAAGTAAATATATATGCATCCAAAATACGAGCACCTCATTATATAAGGCAAATGATAACAGGCATAAAAGGGGAAATTGACATTAACACAATAATAGTGGGGGACTTTTAACACCCCACTTACACCAATGGACAGATCATCCAAAATGAAAATAAATAAGGAAACACCACCCTTAAATGACACATTAGACAAAAGAGACTTAATTGATATTTATAGGACATTCCATCTGAAAGCGGCAAAATACACTTCCTTCTCAAGTGCACACTGAACATTCTCCAGGATAGATCACATCTTGGGTCACAAATCAAGCCTCAGTAAGTTTAAGATATTGAAATCATATCAAGCATGTTCTCCAACCACAATGCTATGAGATTAGAAAACAATTACAGGGAAGAAAAAACTGTAAGAAGCACAAACACATGGAGACTAAACAATATGTTACTAAACAATCAATGGGTCACAGAAGAAATGAAAAAATACCTAGAGACAAATGACAACAAAAACATGACAACCCAAAATCCATGGGACACAGCAAAAGCAGTTCTAAGAGGGAAGTTTATAGCAATACAATCTTACCTCGGAAACAAGAAAAATCTCAAATAAACAACCTAACCTTATACCTAAAGCAACTAGAGAAAGAGGAAAAAACAAAACCAAAAGTGAGTAGAAGGAAAGAAATCATAAAGATCAGAGAAGAAATAAATAGAGATGAAGAAAGCAATAGCAAATATCAATGAAACTAAAAGCTGGTTCTTTGGAAAGATAAAATTGATAACCTTTTAGCCAGACTCATCAAGAAAAAATGGGAGAGGACTCAAATCAATAAAATTAGAAATGAAAAAGGAGAAGCTACAATGGACACCACAGAAATACAAAGGATCATAAGAGACTACTACAAGAAACTATACATCAATAAAATGAACAACATAGAAGAAATGGACAAATTCTTAGAAAGGTAGAAACTTCCAAGACTGAACACAAAAGAAATAGAAAATATGAACAGACCAATCACAAACACTGAAACTGAAACTGTGATTTAAAAACTTTCAACAAACAAAAGTCCAGGACCAGATGGCTTCACAGGCAAATTCTAGCAAACATTTAGAGAAGAGTTAACACCTATCTTTCTCAAACTATTCCAAAAAACTGCAGAAGAGTGAACACTCCCAAGCACTTTTTAAGAGGTCACCATAACCCTGATGCCAAAACCAGACAAAAATATCACAAAAAAAAGAAAATCACAGGTCAATATCACTGATGAACATAGACACAAAATCCTCAACAAAATACTAGCAAACAGAATCCAACAACACATTAAAAGGGTCATACACTATGATCAAGTGGGATTTAACTCAAACATGCAAGGATTGTGATACACCATATTAAAAAATTGAATAATAAAGTCCATATTGTAATCTCAATAGATGCAGAAAAAGCTTTTGACAAAATTCAACACCCATTATGATAAAAATTCTCCAGAAAGTGGGCATAGAGGGAAGCTACCTTAATGTACTAAAGGCATATATGATAAACCCACAGTAAATATCATTCTCAATGGTGAAAAACTGAGAGCATTTCCTCTAAGATCAGGAACAAGACAAGGATATCCACTCTTGCCACTGTTATTCAGCATAGTCTTGGAAGTGCTAGCCACAGCAATCAGAGAAGAAAAAGAAATAAAAGGAATCCAAATTGGAAAAGAAGAAGTAAAACTGTCACTGTTTGCAGATGACATGATACTATACACAGAAAATCCTAAAGATGCTACCAGAAAACTACTAGAGCTCATCAATGAATTTGGTAAAGTTCCAGAAGACAAAATTAAGACACAGAAATCTCTTGCATTCCTATACATTAACAATTAAAGATCAGAAAGAGAAATTAAGGAAACAATCCCATTTACTATTGCATCAAAAGAATAAAATACCTAGGAACAAACCTATCTAAGGAGGCAAAAGACCTGTACTCAGAAAACTGTAAGACACCAATGAAAGAAAGCAAGGATGACACAAACAGATGGAGAGATATGCCATGTTCTTTGTTTGGAAGAATCAATATTGTGAAAATGACTATACTACCCAAAGCAATCTAAACATTCAATGCAATCCCATATCAAATTACCAATGGCATTTTTCACAGAACTAGACCAAAAAAATTTACAATTTGTATGGAAATACAACAGACCATGAATAGCCAAAGTAATCTTGAGAAACAAAAGCAGAGCTGGAGGAATCAGGCTCCCTGGCTTCAGACTATACTACGAAGCTACAGTCGTCAAAACAGTATGGTACTGGGACAAAAACAGGACTGTAGATCAATGCAACAGGATAGAAAGTTCAGAGATAAATCCACACACCTATGGTCAACTAATCTATGACAAAGGAGGCAAGGATACACAATGAAGAAAAGACAGTCTCCTCAATAAGTGGTGCTGGGAAAACTGGACAGCTACATGTAAAAGAATGAAATTAGAACACTCCCTAACACCATACACAAAAATAAACTCAAAAGGGATTAAAGACCTAAATGTAAGAACGGACGCTATAAAACTCTTAGAGGAAAACATAAGAAGAACACTCTGATATAAATCACAGCAAGATCTTTTTTGATCCACCTCCTAGAGTAATGGAAATAAAAACAAAACTAAACAAATGGGACCTAATTAAAGATTCAAGTCTTGGTTACTCTGACTCTAAAGCTCTGACTGTTAGACCATGGTTTGCCATGAAAATACATTGGACATCCTGGCCTCAGAACTCACATTCTCATGCAATAGGCCGACTCTGTGTAAGGACAGTAGAAGATAGGAAGAAAAGTGAAATACAGAAAACGTTCAGCAGAGCAGAAGAAAGCACAGGAATTAGTCAGTCTTTATCAAGCTTCCTTTTTGTTTGTTTGTTCCTGGAGTAAACTTTAAGGTAAAGTAGAGTGATGAAGACCCCATCAGGTGGAGGAGTTTATTCTGAAGTGGAATACAACTAGTAGACAATTTCTTTGGGGTTGCTTGTTCATCTGAAAAATAATCGTGCATTTTAGTGACCTTAACAACACATGGATAGACCTTGAGATGGAAGGATATAGAAATAGAGATGTATTCTCAAGTAACCCAAGTGGACAGGCCATGTTCATACTGTTTGTTTGTTTTTTAATACCACATCTCAGTGTATCTCAAAAAACCTTGGATGATTGTCTGCATTAAGTTAGGATTCTGGATCTCTAGATTTGTGAATGTAAGTACATTCTCAATTCAAGGCTCATTTGTATCTTTTCAGTGCAATAAAGGATTAGGACCAGATTATTACAAAGGAAATTAGCTCTCAATTATGGACTGAGTGATTATACAGTCAGTCAGTCATTGCCATACTAATCTATTAATTAGTAGGTATCATTTATTAGTTCTAGATGTTCCTAAAATATGCTAGTGAAGTATTATACAAGAGAGCTAGGATAGGGATGTCGGAATTGAAGCATAACTTCAGAACATGTCTAAACTCTGAGATTTCTTAGTATTTCCCACCAAATACTTGTTCTGTTGGGCCCATTCAGACACTGTTGGTTTTTAAATGCAAGAATGGCTATAAGGTAGAACTAGAGCTGGGCTGGAGGGAACTATGAGCCTGAGATGATGATGAAGATAAAATGGAGCTTAAACAGGGAGAGAAAGATGGAGGAAAGATGGAGATAGAGAAAGGGACACAAAGAAATATAGTCTAATTTGCATTACAAAGCTTCACAGCGTTTAGCAGCTGAAACTCAATTGGTAGCTCATTCAATTATTCTTTCATTCACCTTTTCAACAATTATTTATCCAGTGAGAGGTACTGGGCAATATGCCAGACATAAATGTGAAACAAAACAAAACTAGTCTCTGCTGTCAAAGGCTCCTATATTTTACTGAGGGAGATGACTGTCAAGAACCATGCTGGGTCTGAGATTTTAAACTATTTCTAAGCTAAGACAGCCTATATCAGTGTTGTGGATGCTGAGACCTGTGGTCAGAGATGGAAGACTTTCTGTCACGGCAATAACAGCATCTGCATGGCTTTCCTGAGGGGCAGTTGCCACAAGGCAATTGTGAAAGAGCCAGGTGCTGGCTGCAAAGCAGTGGCCTGTGCTCCTGGAGAGGAACATGAACTTGTCTATAATGATGCAAAGAACAAACTGTTGCCCACCATTCCAGTTCTTCAAGGATCAAGCCATTAGCCATTGCAGTCACCCATCGACAGTGCACCATGAGGGTAATTCAGGAGGGAGAAAAACAGGAAACACTCTGCACTTTGGCTATACTGGCCCCTAGACAGTTAAGATGCAACTACATGTTATATTTTTTTAGCAAAAATATTCATCTATGTCCTGACCTCTCCCTTGTCTCTTTAGAGCAGTTCCTCAGAGCTACCTGAGAGGCTGTTTCCCGGGTTATGGTCCTCAGTAAGTTCCCCAGATAAAACTTAACTCACAAGTTTTATATTGTATGTTTCTATTTCAGCAACAATAGGCAGCTAGTAGGGTTGCCAGGTAAAATACAAGTGCCCAACTAAATTTGAATTATTGATAAACAATGGATACAATTTAGTATAAATATGTTCCAAACATTGCATTGCATGGGACATACTTAAGCAAATATATATATATATATATATATATATATATATATATATATATATATATATATATATATATATAGTTAATCTGAAATTCAAATAATTGGGCTTCTGTTTTTTAATTTAGTAAAACTGGTGACTTTAGGCCTGCCTGCCTCCTGCCTCATGGGAAGAGGGTTCTTCAGTCTCTGCACACATCCTTGTGAACAGAGGTGGGAACAGACAGTAACAGCCTCTGCTGAAAAGTTGTGCAGAAATGTACAGCCTCATGGAAAATTCTCTGTCAATACTAGGTATTAATCAAATTCCTATACAAATGCACACTTTCAGTTTGTGAAAATTGGTATGAAGCAATATGACGGGTACTGTTAGCAGACGAACCCGATACAGCCTAAAAAAACAGTTAGATAACTTAATGAAAAATTAAACTTCACTGCTAAACCCCTCTAATAACTAAATATAAAATTAAACTTAAGTATTAAATCCCTATAAAGAGCTCATAGGTAATTATTAAATCAAATCTCACAGCAATATCATCTCCCCTCATAATCATTAGTGAAAGTATTATTCCTATTACGCTTCTGCAAGGATGACATTGTTTTAACTGTATCTTTCCTAGCGGAGAATACAGTTAAAGTCTTGTTCAAAACACTTCTTCTCTTTAAAATTTTTGATTAATTTCTTCATTTGATTACACTATTATACTGGTCTTTCCTTTGAAGGACTGATTTCATTGAGGAGCATCATGTCTTTATTATTGTCAGAACTGAGAACATGATTACTGATTTCAGCTTTCACAACTCAGGTGGGGAGGTAGGGATCAACCAGAAATGTTGTGCTTAAGTGACCTATTTTGTTTTCGACCCATGGGCTTAAAATGTTATCGACTGCACTATTGTGAGTTGGTGTGCCAACAATTCTCTTGTCTTGAAAAATCTGCTTGTACTATATGGTTATATTTTGAATACCTGCCAAAACATTTTAAATTATACAATTAGCACATCAACTATATAATGATGAGGTTTAGAGTTCTGCTTGATTCATTCATTGTATTAATTTCTATTAATTTTTAAGCATTTCAAGTGCCAGTTATGTTTAATGGTTATGATAAGACCACACTTTCTGATGCTGTGGACCATGAACCACAAAACGGAATCGCTCAGGTCAAAAGTCAAAGGAAGCTAAAAGGGAGTGAGGGCTGGGATGAAGAAACTTTCTCATACCCACCCCAGGATGCAGCAGAAACTTTTGACCCAGCCCTCCTGGGACCACCTGGAACCTGTTTTCTTTATGCCCTAGAGACCACAGCTTAGCAACAAATCTGCTGCCATAGATAGCAGAATGCCTGTAGGCACCCTCACAGTTCTGTAAAAAGTAACCTATGTCACTTCTCTGGAACATCTTCCACTGCTGACTTTACAGACCCTCGTCCTCTTCTGTTTACCTCTCAGCATATTTGCATTGCTACTCAATTCCTCAGTGCCTCCAAAATTGCAGTTCTTAAGACCCCAGAAAAACTCTTTTTCGTATTTGCAGCCTTCTGCATTTGTTGGTCGACAATGTGCAGAGGTGCTGTGCTAATTTTCTTTATTTGTCATGAATCCACTGCCTTTGTACACTCTGCCTAGGAGTTGTAAGTAGTTGTGATTCCTACAGAAGAAAAAGACAGAAGTTAGATACTTGTTCATCCCAGTGGTGTCATATAAGAAACTGCTCTTCGATATAGAGTTACATGTTCCCTTTTTGTTAGAAAACATGTAAGCTTTACTGATTTTTGAAACTGGATTTTTACATACACTTTTCATATGTAAACTTTTCATAATTTAAAAGGAGATGATCAGATTTAACTGGGATATTTTCAGTGGAGTGAGAACTGAACAATTCCCTCCTATTTTAACTGTAATCTTTTATGGTTTTGCTCAATCAGACTAATCAGACCTGCTTTTCATGAGAATCCACTGCCCTTCACTTTCTTAGTTTATCTTCTCTGCAGTTTTCCTGGTGCATAAACCCCGCCGCTGACAGCACAACTATTAAATGATTCCATGCCTGCTGTCCACGCGGTCTCTCCCTGTTGTTTGGTAATGACTGATTCGCCCACTAATCCACTCCCTCCACAAATGTTTACTCAGCATCTTGAGGTGCTTGTCACCTTCCCAGACTATAGAGATGAGAATCCTTACGTTCCTCTTGACTTCTGTGACACCACCCTCTTCTTTCTTTATTATAACCACTCTTTCTCAGATTCCTTAGCTGGCACCCACCCATTAAATGTGGCTGTTATCTTACCTACATCTTCCAACCCTGCCTGAAAGCAGCTCTTTTTCCCCCTTCCCGTTTTCCCTTTTCTGTTCTAACCTTAAAAGAATCTAATCATAGGAATAAAATCACTAGGCAATTTAACCAAACTCCTGACTTATGCTCTCCTGAATGCACATCAAGCCTTGCCTAACCTGTTGATTCTTTTCCTAGATTAAAAGAAGTAAGAATGAAGAATTAAGTAAAGAATGACTAGCTCTCTACCCTCAAGAGCCCCCTTAACAATCCTGCAGGCAGATCAGGCAGGCAAGATAACATCTGAAGAGAGAATCAGCCAGTCTGAACACAATGGAGAAGGATGCAGAACCCAAACTCCTGCCTCAATGATTCACTGAGATTCTTCCCCCTTTTCCTCTTTATTTTTTATTTATTTATTTTTTTTTTTTGGTGTTACGCGGGCCCCTCACTGCTGTGGCCCCTCCCGTTGCGGAGCACAGGCTCCGGACCCCTTTTCCTCTTTAAAAGCCGTCATGACAGAGCGGAATCTTCAGAGTTGGTCTCAGGACATCAGTCCACCTTCTCCCCAAATTGCTGTCTTTTCTGATTAAAGCATCTTTCTTCTCCAATGGCATCTGCGTCGCGATTATTGGCTTTTGAACAGCGAGCAGCCAAACCTAAGTTTGGTAACACGGCTTTAATCTATATAGTCTCTCCAAAGACTTTATTCATCCAATGATATTCACTTATTCATTTCAATTGTAATCTAATCACAAATGACTTCTTCATTCATGTCACTGGGGGAAATTGTTCTACTGATCTACTGACATAGATTTTCAAACTTCCTACTCACTAACTTCAGAGTTCTACAATCTTTTTAACCTATTTAAAAATTTTCCCAAATCAACTCCTTCTTAGCTTCTTCTCCTTGACTTTCTATCTTTATTAATCATTGTGTCAAATTCTAGTTTCTTTAATTGGAAACATAGCAACATTCGCTGACACATTTTCTCTCATCATCATGTAGGGAAGCAAAATTTGCTGCCCCAAAATGTGTCTCTTAGGCATGAGGATTCATTTGAGCTGATTATTTTTAGGAAACAGAAGACTTGGGAAGTTTTTATTGTTACTGCACCCTTAGCTGCCTAAAAGAATTTAGATAAAGGTCTTGTTCCTAGAATACAGCTATCTGCAAAAAAGTGTGAGCTGGATGTGGTGGGTGAGACTTGGCAGGACCAAGAGTTCAGAGTCCCCTCTGGTTCCCATTGCCTCTGAGGGCCCAGCAAACATTTATTTACCAAACATTTGTTTTCCATCTCTGTGTGAATTGCTTTCCTTCCCTTTGAAGACCCAAATCACTTCCCCCAACATCCTATTTTTTTTTTTTTTTTTTGCGGTACACAGGCCTCTCACTGTTGTGGCCTCTCCCATTGCGGAGCACAGGCTCCGGACGCACAGGCTCAGTGGCCATGGCTCACGGGCCCAGCTGCTTCGCAGCATGTGGGATCTTCCCGGACCGGGGCACGAACCCGTGTCCCCCGCATCGGCAGGCAGACTCTCAACCACTATGCCACCAGGGAAGCCCCAACATCCTCTTTTGTCTTTAGCCGAAGATGGTATTTAAGGTGAGGGCCTTAGCCATTTTGGCGAGTTACCCCATCTTCCTTGGTTTCTCCCATGTACATGTTATTCAAATTTTGCTTGATCTTCTTCTGTTAATCTGTCTCATATCTCATGTCAATTAAAGTCTTAGGCCGTCCAAAGGAACCTAGAAGGGCAGAGGGAAATTCCTCCCTCTGGACTGACCCAGATGAGTCATTGGCCCCCAATCCCACCCCTCATTCAGGGTTCTCTGCCTGCCTGTGGTTTCCTGGAAGCCTCACCCCTGCACTGCAGCCCAAACCCCAGCTCCCTAGCAGCTGTCCTCTGCTACACTCCTCTATCTCAGCTCAGGAGTCCCCCAAGGACATGTGGAAGGCTATTATCCATATGTGGGGACACTTTTCTCTGTGGTTTTTTTCTTATAGACACTTTCCCTAAATTCCAGCTGCCTCTGTACCCCTGAAATTGGATTGCTGTGCCCTTTACTCCATGCTCAGACTCTATGTCCTGGCCATCAGGGAGAAAGCTGGGGTAGCCAGAGGCCTCACCTAAGGGTATCATGGCCTTGTACTGGTTGTTATCTAATGCCTTAAATAGTTGTTTTATATTTTCTTCCAGTTTTTATAGTTAATTATGGCAGGAGAAAGAGTCTTGATTCCAGCTCTTCTGTTATGACTGGAATTGTAAGTGGCAACTACTTTCAACTTGTCTTTAATAATATGACAATAAATAATAATACATCTAAATGAAATACATCTACTGCTATTAACAGGTTAGTAGACTGTAAATATTATCAATTAATGATTTTCCCTGGAAAATGAAGGTATGGTTCTATTATACCCATTGTGTATACACAGTTCTCTCCTGTTGTCACATCTTTAGCTTTTCAGTGGTCACTTTATTATTTTGTGTGCTGATAATTGATTGACTGGAGCCATGCTGGGGTCCTAGCCTGGGTTGAGACCCCTTGTCTTGGCCAGGGAGGTTCTTTTTCCGATTGGATTTGCACAGTCAATAACGAGATCGATTCTGAGACTGGAAGAGCACAAGCTTTATTCAATGACCAAAGAACAGAGACACAAGAACCTAGTTTGCATATCAGCTTCTCAACCCCATTCATGTGGAGATACCAAATATATAGGAAGGTCAAGGTAAAAGGGAGGGATTTGGAAAGAGTGGGAGGAATATTCATGCTGTATCCAAGAACAGGGGTGTGGTTTGCACCTAGAACTGGTGCAACACTACTTTTCAGTCCTTGTATGAGCATCTCCAATTGTTGTCAATGGCAACTGTCAACTGTCACGGGGCTGGTGGGAGTTTCATTAGTTAATGCATCACAATGAGGATGTAATGAGGCTCAAGGTCCCCTGGACATCAAATCTGCCATCTTAGGCCTAGTTGGTTCTTACCTGTTCTTGTTGTTTTCTCTTTGCAGCTTGCTCCTGAAACTTAGATAAGAGTAATTGGTTTCCGTTCAAGGGAGGGTCAGGGGTATGATTCTGAGGGAAGAGCCTTGGTAACAATGTTATATCTCCTTTTCCATACATTGATTTTTTATAGATGTAATAGTCACACGTTTTAAAATTTGCCTTGTAGATCCCATAGTTATAGCTCATTCACCTTCAAATGTACAGTAAACCTCCTCTTAAGGTGGTAGTGCACATTCTGTGTTTCTCAGGAATGCTCCTCTTTGGTCCCTCTTGTGCTCCTCTAGGGCAGTGGTCCCCAATCTTTTTGGTACCAGGGACCAGTTTCTTGGAAGACAATTTTTCCACAGACGGGTTGGGGGTGAGTGTTCAGGCAGTAATGTGAGTGATGGGGAGCGATGGGGAGTGATGGGAAGGGATGGAGAGTGATGGAGAGTGATGGGGAAGTGATGGGGGAGTGATGGGGAGTGATGGGGAGTGATGGGGAGGGATGGGGAGGGATGAGGAGCGATGGGGGAGTGATGGGGAGTGATGGGGAGCGATGGGGAGCAATGGGGAGTGATGGGGAGAGATGGAGCGATGGGGGAGTGAGGGGAGCGATGGGGAGCAATGGGGAGCAATGGGAGAGTGACGGCGAGTGATGGGAGTGATGGGGGAGTGATGGGGGAGTGATGGGGAGCAATGGGGAGAAATGGGGAGCAATGGGGAGCAATGGGGAACAATGGGGAGCGGCAGATGAAACTTCTCTTGCTCACCTGCCACTCACCTCCTGCTGTGTGGCCTGGTTCCTAACAGGGGGTTAGGGGACCCCTGGGGGTTGATGACACCTGTTCTAGGGCAGCCTGTGCTCTGTCCTGCTGCCCACTCCTCTCCAGCATTACCTCTCCTCTGCTCTCCTGGGCCAATTTTGCCTCCCAGCTCTAAGTCTGTCTTCATGTTACTGTACTCCAGTCTTCCAAAAGCTTGGTGAGGAAGGGTAAGTGGGATGTCAATTTTCTGAGCCCTAACATGCCTGAGAATTCTAACCTTGCTCTTGACTGATAATTTGAAAATAATTTTCTATTCGAATTTTAAAAGGATGAATTCATTGTATCCTGGTTTCCAGTGCTGCTATCCTACCTTTTGGTGTCAATCTGATTCTTAGTTCATCCTAAGTGATTTATTTTATCTTTGTAGATATGACAGAATATTCTCTTAAAATTCCTGGTGTGTGTGTGTGTGTGTGTGTGTGTGTGTCTTTGGTGTACATCTTTTTGCATTCATTTTGTATTCTTCCTGTTTGAATCTTTCATAGGTAAATCACAATTCTACTAATGTTTTTTTAAGCGGAATATTTTAAAATTCTCCTTGCATTCTATTTTTTCTGAGCAGCCACTCAATCTCTCTTCATCTTCCCCCTTTCTTTTAGAGGACACACTTGACATTAGTATATTTCTTTCAATATCTGTGAGTCCTTATCTCTGTATTAATATCTAAAGAGTGACGTATTTGTAAAGCTGATTGGAAGCTCTGTTTTCATAAGGCTGACAAATGAAAGTATGCTGGGTTAAGTCTAGTCATTATGGGAAGCCTACATATGAGTGTCTATGAGTATTTACTTTGACCCGGTCAGTTTCCCTAGTCTTCTACCTGGGATCCTAATCCAGGTGGTAGACATTCCAGGAACTGAAAGGAACACAGAGAGGGAAGGATTCCACTTTCAGCCTCCAAACATTGCAGCCTTACAATCTCACTGCTACACACAGGTCTGTCTGATGTTCACATTCCACAATCTCTTCCCCAAACTTTTCCAGAAAATGTATAATTCAGATGTTAATTTCTGGTAAGTAACAATCTCAGCATAAATGGCAATAAGCCATAAAATGACCAAAACACCCAGATATAGTTTGAATGGTGGCAACAGGTGTTTCTACATGTCAGAGGCATCCTGCTCTCCTGCTGTCACATATGTTTTCTCCAGAGCTGTCACATATGTTTCTCTCCTGCTGTCACATATGTTTTCTCTCCTGCTGTCACATATGTTTTCTCCAGAGCAGACATGGTATCATGACCACCAGGCATCAAATCTGATGTGATCTATCAGATCAGAAATCCTCACAGAAGAAGGATCCTTTCTCCAGATCTCTTGAAGCTCCCAGTAAAATATTTCAGAATGGTCTTTTTCAGGGGATGTGTCAATCCTTGTCACTTTGCTTAAGGGGATGGAGTTTTCTGGTACATCAAGACTCATTGCCTTGCTCATCTCTGTCATAAGGAATAGAGAGACACAGAGAGAGAGAGTGCTACCAAGTCGCCACCTGCATCCCTCTTCCCCAAACAAAATCTCAAACATGTCTCCTGCTCATAAAAAACAAACTATCATGTGCGAGTCTGTGTGTATTTTCCCTCTGTCTGCTAGGCATTCTTTAGTTCAACATGCCACCTCTTGTGGTCCAGCAATTAAAACAAACAATACATTTAACTACCACGGCAAGGCATTCAGAATACAGGATAGAAGAGATACGGGAGAGCTGCAGTTAAAAATAAAACAAAACAATAAAAAAAAACAAAACTGTTGCTTGTAAATTGCAGAAAGAGGAATCAACACACTGCATTCACTCTTCCACAAACATTGACGACTTAAAGAACAAAGATTTCAAGGCTCCCTTAGTCAATCAACTTGGCTTCCTCTAGAACTGGTCCCTGAAAATGTATCATTTGGGAGATTTTGTTTGCAAGTGACAGAAAATTCTGCTCAGACTTAGTGAGTAAAATCAAATGTAAGATACTCACGAGAGTCATTTGATCACTGGCTATGCCTGGTCTTCTTGAGAGCCAGCTTTAGCTCAGGATGCCCCCTCCTGATTTGAGGAGGCTTGCACTCTGAGACCATGTGGCCAGAGGGTTACAGGTTCTTCTTCCTCAGTCATCACAGAAAATGGCACATACTCAGTTCTTCCCCTTGGCCTCCATGAACAGCACTCCAAATTGGAGGTAATTGTTGGCATTGTCATGGAGAGATGGCCTGGGGTCATAGGGTTCCCAGTACTGCATAATCACCAGTACCCCGTGAGTCCCAGCTGTGTTTCTTCATCTCCCCTGCCTCTGCTGGTCTGCTGGAATTTATTTCAGCTCTTGTGAAATAATCTATAATTTGTGGTATCGCAAAGGAAAAAAAAAAGGCAAACCAAAAAGTAAACCATGTAATTATGTGGGGGTTTTTTTGTTTTTTGTTTGTTTGTTTCTTTTTTTTTTCCTTTTTTTTTTTTTTTTTTTGCGGTACGCGTACCTCTCACTGTTGTGGCCTCTTCCGTTGCGGAGCACAGGCTCCCGATGCGCAGGCTCAGTGGCCATGGCTCACGGGCTCAGCCGCTCCGCAGCATGTGGGATCTTCCTGGACCGGGACACGAACCCGTGTCCCCTGCATCGGCAGGCAGACTCTCAACCACTGCACCACCAGGGAAGCCCTAATTACGTGTTTTAAGCATTTTATTTAAAAAATTGAACACACACAAAAATAGAGACATTAAACTTTTCACCACATAATCATCAGCCAGACCCCAGAACTCAGTACAACTACCATACTTGCTTCGTCTTGCTTCTTTTTGCTTTTCCTTTTTTCTCTTTCTCTTTCTCTCTTTTTAATTTTGGCTAAGCATTTTAAAGCAAATCAAATACACCACATAATTTTACTCATTTTTTTCTTTTCTTGCCTTTCTTTGCATTAAATTGATATATTTTAATAACTCCATCGTGTTATTTAGTTTATTTATTGCTATTTATTGAGTTATTTATTGAGTTAACTTTATTGAGTTACTATTTATAGGACACTTTAAGAGGATTTTCTAGTATTTTTATAAATCTTAACTTATGACAGTGTTTCTTCAGAATATACACAATTTCATCTATAGTATGGGAAACAAATATTATACTTTTATTCTGTCTATTTTTGTACTATTTTATTTCTACATATGTTATGCATTTCATACATTTATACCTCTACATATGTCAATTTTTTCTTTAAACAATCATTTTTTTTTTATTGGCTGACTTTTAAAAAAATTTTTATTGGAGTATAGTTGCTTTACAATGTTGTGTTAGTTTCTACTGTACAGCAAAGTGAATCAGCTATATGTATACATATATTCCCTCTTTCTTGTATTTTCTTCCCATTTAGGTCACCACAGGGCACTGAGTAGAGTTCCCTCTGCTGTGCAGTAGGTTCTCATTAGTTATCTACTTTATACATAGTATCAACGGTGTATGTATGTCAATCCCAATTTCCCAATTCATCCCACCACCCTCTTTTCCCCCTTGGTAGCCATATGTTTGTTCTCTACGTCTGTGTCTCTATTTCTGCTTTGTAAATAAGATCATTTATATCAATTTTTTCATATTCCACATATATATGTTAATATATGATATTTGTTTTTCTCTTCCTGACTTACTTCACTCTGTACAACAGTCTCTAGGTCCATCCATGTCTCTACAAATGACCCATTTTCATTCCCTTTTATGGCTGAGTAATATTCTATTGTATATATGTACCACATCTTCTTTATCCATTCCTCTGTTAATGGACATTTAGGTTGTTTCCATGTCCTGGCTACTGTAAATAGTGCTGCAATGAATATTGGGGTGCATGTGTCTTTTTGAATTATGGTTTTCTTGGGGTATATGCCCATGAGTGGGATTGCTGGGTCACATGCTAGGACATACAGATGGCCAACAAACACATGAAAAGACACTCAACATCACTAATTATTGGAGAAATGCAAATCAAAACTACAATGAGATATCACCTCAGAATGGCCATCACCAGTCAGAATGGCCATCATCACAAAATCGACAAACAATAAATGCTGGAGAGGGTGTGGAGAAAAGGGAACCTTCTTGCACGGTTGGTGCGAATATAAACTGATACAGCCACTAGGGAGAACAGCATGGAGGTGCCTTAAAAAACTAAAACTCATTTTTTAAAATGATGAAAAAATAAATTTATCTTATTCGCAAATTATATGTTTGATAAAGGGCTTGCATTTTGAGTATACATATAAACTCTTACAACTAAATAATTAAAAGATAAAGAAAGATAGAAATTGGTCAAAAGATATGAATGGATATTTCTCCAAAGATGATACACAAATGGCCAAAAAACACATGCAAAGATGTTCAACATCATTAGCTGTTAGGGAAATGCAAGTCAAAACCTTAACATAACCTTAAATATATTGACATACACTTGTTATACAGGGAATGGTATACTTTAATGAGCGAATTGCACATTATATGAATCATTTCTCAATAGAGCTGTTTTAAAAAATAGTTATTTCACAATGGCACTGAGTACTGAATAAATGCACAAAACTGAACAAAGTAGGTAACAATTCATGTAGCTGTTTGTCACCGAAAAACATAAATATGTAGTTATTTAGCTGGAAATAAAGACATCCTCATTTTCAAGGATTCCCTTCAACACAGCCAATTGCATGTTCTGGCATTGGCATTCCTTGTTCACAGTTATTTCCGTTAGAAGCCTCTCTTTGTTGCAAATAACACAAGTCCAATTCAAGGTAGTCTACAAAAGCATAGAAACTCATCTGCTCAGGTAAATGGAAACAACAGGAACAACAGAAGTGTACACGGCCCTGACCTGTGTTCATGGAGATTCTGCTTCTTTCATTTTCTCTCGTGTAAGCTCTGCTCCACTGAAAACCACATCTCCTAATCTCCTGGCATGGCAGTAGTAGTGGAAAGATTGTTTTCTACCCAAATGCTCTGGTAAATAATTTTCTAGTAGGGCTTTATATGGTTACATACCCAGTTCTCAATCAGAAATTTTTAATGTGAGGGATACTAAGAAGGGGGAAGATACAGTTTTGTCAAATGATATTAGAAATGCCAATTAATTACACTCCTCTCTCTTCTAATAGCTTGGAATCAATTGAAAAGTAAGATATAGGGATGATAAAAATAGAACAAAATATCAGCTTAATTATTGCTAAAATCACAGCTAACTGGAGAGTGAGGCTTAGGTCTGCAGCCAAGTGACCTTTATATTACTATGTCTAGGACAAGTGTCAGCTGAATGGACAAGGCATTTCCACGTGGGAGAGGATGTCAAATTCTCTGAAAGAGAGCTCTCAGAGTCCCTCCTCCTTCTCTCCAACCCTCATCCTTGCGTACCCTTATCCATCTTAGGGGAGGAGTGAGAGAGGGAACAAAGAAAATTCAAAATAATTGCCCTTCTACCTTTATCTTCTGTGGAGGGAGGAAAGGTGTGGAGGTTTGGTAAGTTTCCCCCATAGTATCCAGAACAGAAAGAAATAAGTACATTTTTGTAAAAGCTGTCCTAAACTAAGGGACATGCAGGCATGGATGCACACACACACATGCACACACACACAACTGTCATTAGGTGTTTCATTCTCTCTGTACTCACATAGAAAAATGGTGGGCATTAGCTGTTGCCTATCCATTTGAGTGGTTATTCTGGAAGAAATGTTTGAAACTGACACAAGTAGCTAATATTGAGTAAAGAATGTCATGAATTACATTGATGATGTTTTGCTATATATTACTATGTATTAAATCCATGGCACAGACTTTAATTTGGATAAGTCAAATAATCATGATGGGGTGACCAAGTGTCATTGTAATGCTGATTTAAATGGAATTATAGAGGCTTCAGAACTAAAACTCAACTACATTGCAATATTTTTAAAAAGTGATTAACTTGTAATAATTTCCCAATTAAAGATCTCTTCTCTTTAAATAGTTTAAGTGCCTTAGAAATTAAAATACATTTTCTCTTAAGAAATAACTGTCTTTAAATATTATTAATTATAAAATAGCCATTAATTTAAAATGAACAGTAAGTTAAAGATAATATTGTATTCATTGTTATTATTATTTTGTGTCACTGATGTCTCAAATGTGTTTAAATACTGTTAACAGTGATTTCCCTTATCTTTCAAAATGCATAAAATATAAAAGAACTATGAAAAATTTATAAACATGTAAGAAAAAAGTAGATTACATAGGCACATTATATGAATTATTTCTCAATTGAGCTGTTAAAAGAAAAAAGCTATTTCACGATGGCACTGAGTACTCACACAAAACTGAACAAAGTAGGTAACAATTTATGTAGACATTTTCCCACTGCATAACATGAATTTGCAATTATTTGGGTACCCAAATTACTGTCTTAATAAATACCTTTGTGGTTAAAATTTCTGTGACTTCTCACTTTAAGATTTTAATTTAAGAATGATCATACCTATAAGTAATCAACATAAAGAAAATTAATAAAACTATGCCCTCTGCCTGTTCAATAATCTGTAATTCATTGTGAAGTCAATTTTGATGTCAATTATTCAAAAAACAGTGATTAAAGGAAACATAGTCTCAGTTTCAGGTCACAAATATTTTCAATGTGGAATCAAATTAAACTTTTTAAGTTGAAGAAACTACAAAAATATTTAAAATGTGACTTATGATGTTAAAAGAACCTTACTGAAATTTTTGTCACAGTGCCAACTGGTGACATATTAACACTACAAAATTTTCTAACTTTCACACTCAATTTATGCCACTGTTGGCTCTCTTTGGCTTTTTTATCATTAATATATTTTAATTACTAAAGAAGGATGAATAGACTATTGGTAAATGTTAATTAGATAATGGGCTAAATTAATGGCGTACAGTCTTAGTACATAAAATTTATTTATTCGTTCAATTTTCAATATGCTGCTTTCATTTCCCTCTTCCTATTCTTGTTTCTTATATCAACTATATATTACCAAGTAATAACAATAACAAGATGTTTATATTCTCCATTTACACAGTACTTTAACATAGTTTACACTGTTTTACCATTGGTGCTGTACACTATATTAGAAAATAATTATAATTCTAACAGAATAAGCTATAGGTCAAAAAATCTTATGACACCAAACTAGAAAGTTTGGGGTTGAATGTATGTGAACCCACATTTTCTGTTCTTTCTGGGATAAGACCTGTCTTCCCTTCTTAAATTTAATGAAAGCATTGTGACATCTAAATCTTAAAGTGCATGCTTTTCTAGTTTAACCTAAATTCAGCAGATAAAGTGACTATAAGAATGACAATGTGAAATAATGGCTGTTTTAGATATAATTGCAGCAAAGACTGGAAAACACATGGCTTGAGGTTTGTTCCATTGATAACAGCCTGAAAAAATGAGGATCAGTTTTTAGAGTTATTCTCAGAGACAAATAGAAATGAGCACTAGTTAAAAAAGACTTTGAGAGCTGGGGTAGGTGAAGAGAATTTTAGTAATACACATAGCTATTTTGAATGTCTGCTAAAGCACATGGATTAATACTCAAGTTACTCAGAAAATTTGCAAATGAGTTCATGAGCATATTCTTGAAAACATTTGAGGAAACTTGGTGAAACTTAGAAGTACTACAAGTTTGAAGTTTGACAAATTATGATTGCACTTCAAAAAGTTGGACAAAGGTTCTGCTTACTGCTGCCCTGTAGCATAACACTGCCTTCCTTTCTAAGGAACACATCATTAACATTGAAAGATGGTTCCTTAGAGAAAGAGGTGAATACAGACCCACAAAGAACAAATCATGTCAGACTAGGCGTTTGTGACAAGATTTAGAAAAGTGCCAGATCAAAATGATGGATTAGTAGCTGATTGAAAAACTCAACCCAAAGAGATGATTAATGGATAAATGTCAATGTGTAAAGATGGTTTCCAGTAGAGTGCCACTGGCTTTATCCTTGGCATGTCCTTTTCAAAATTTTATCAATCATGTGGATAAAAATATAAAAGGCATATCTAGAAACAAGGATATATAGCAATTATGTTAAATGAATAGTTAAAAAGTAGGAGACTTAGATAATTCCTTTCAAAATTAATTCAGGAATACAGTTGGAAAAAAGTGAATGCATAATCTTCAAAATATGACAGAACAATTATTTAAAATGAGGACATCTATAGGAATCCAAGGGTGCCTAGAAATTTGCATTTAATTGTTAATACACACTTTAAAATGTCAAATTACATAGAACACACTGAAAGAACAATGCGGGAAATTATGTTATATGAAAATATACTTTTAGTAACTAAAGTTTTTTTTTTTGTTTTACAGGCAATACTATTGGCTCACAGTAAGGAGGTATGTTGACTGGTTGGTGATGGCTTATAAGATGGCTTATATTTGTTGTGCACTGCTGTGTAGACAGAAGGAAGAAAGATGTGTGAAATCCAGTGGAAGGTTGATTCATCTTCTAGTCGCTGATGAGTAAAAAAGTTAGTGAACAGATTTAGTAGGCCGTGAGACATCATCCATTGTTTATGTTCATTTATAGGTCAAGTGACCATTTGGTAAGGAATGGTGTCTACAGGAAACCTTGGCTGCACAATTTGATTTTGAAGTGCTTTTTAAATGTTATCTCATATAAAGTGAAACATAAAAGACAGATAGAAACAGCTCTTAATTTGAGTTCATCAGGGGCTCTCTGTAAAATATATATACACACACATACAATATAAGCTCCATCTCAGTGTACACTGTATTATGGTTAAAAAATTGCTTCCTCTTCCAGGAAAAATTGAAAACATAACTATGTTTTTGAGGGAGGTGTATTTCTAATAGTCATCAGTATGGTCCCAAAGAGCATATGACCCTTCAGAATGTAAAACAAGTATTAGCTTTCCAAACTTCAAAGCAGAAGGAGCAGAATGAGAAGTCTATCTTAGTCCCCACGGAGGGCATATCGCCAATGCCCTTCTCACATGTTACAGAATAAGATGGTGAAAAAGGAAGAACATCTCCAAAAGTAGAGAAAAGAGCCACGGTGTGTGGGGCAGGGGGCAGGCTGGGAGAGGGAGTGACCATTCCCAATGTGTACAGTCAAGGTCTAAACAACATCACACACCCTTAGAGTAGGAACTTCTCAAAATACTGCCAAACAGGTTTGGGGGATTACTACAGACAAGTGATGGCTGGTTGTTTCCAAACAGGAGCTTTTATTGCAGTTATAGTATTTCTGTTGCTCCACTGAATACGAAGAGTGAGTGAGGCATTTAACTTGGCTTTAGTTCATGGGTCTCCTTAGCAAGAGGACACAGCTCCAGGCTGGAAGTAGAGATTGGCATGTGATGGAGGATGTTGTTAGGATTTTGGCTTGATACTCTTGATGCAGAACGTGAATGCCCTGCATTCCATGGGTGGCGGAGGGGGGATGCAAAATTAATATCTAGAAAGTTAGACTCCAGTGTATTATTATACCAAAAATATCCTTTCCCCTCCCTTCCCCATCTCACCGACATCAATCTTAGCCTTCTGACTTGCTCTGGCTAATGAAAAGAAGTGCAGGCATTATTTTCTCCCTGGCAGAAACTTGATGAGCACTATTTTCCCTCTGCTACAGACTGAGGCTGCTTCATCAGCCTGGGGGCAGAACATGGAGCAAAGCTGCAGCCGATCAGTTATGGACACCTAGTGGGAGTGAGGAACAATGTTTTGTTGAAAGCCACTGAGATTTTTGAGTCTATTGTTACCATAGTATAACCCTGGCTACCCTGACCATTACAGTCCCTGAGAGAGGAGCATCTTCTATTGAGGCCACTTAACTTCCTGAGTGAACAGAAACTATGAAGCAGATCATCAAGCTGTATAATATGTGTATATCCAGATGCTATATTATAAAATGCATGACTCTGAGTAAATAAAGCAGCTGGATATTTGGAAAAGTAAATAAAAATAAAATAACCTATTTGTTGATTTATGACAAATAGAAACAATGTTCTAAGATTATGCTCCATTGCCTATTATAAGAAATAGATATCTGTGCTGAATTCACTTAACATACAAAGTAAAGTAATAAGAATCAATGATTGTAAAATTGTTTCAATTAAAAGACTACCTTCACCCGTATGACATGGTAATCTCTATATTACATAAAATGAATATTTTTAAAATATACTTTACATGAAAATAGTCAGGCATAAAACATTGGTAGAATGAGAAAGTTGAGAATATCATGGAATATTATGAAAAAAAAACCTGTTATAGAAATTAGAGCTTACATCATTGTGGGAGGATTTGAGGAAATAGAGAACTATGAAGGATCCGAGATGACATCCAGGAGCCCTGACAAGTAAGAACTAATTGAAACCTGCTGGACAGTAGGTGCTCCCTGCTGCTGGTCCAGGGGCTGGTGTGGCCCCTCCGTCTCTGGGTTCAGAGACTCTGGTGGTTGGTCTGGACCTTATGATCAGGTCAAGCTCAAGAAGAGCTGGAGGAGATGCTAGAGAAGAGAAATGGGAACAAAACGGGACCCCATCTGCATCTGTCTCTCATGGCGTCTCTCCAATAACAACCTTCAGAACATAATCACTGATGCGTCTGTCTCCCAATCTCTGAAAATTTCCCTTGAGGCCAAACCTGAGCTCAATTCATGGAGGGAAGGGAATTCTGGGAAAAGTAATTCTTGCTTACTTTCTCTTTCTCATGGATAACCTTTCATTTGCCAAATCATCACATTTAATTTGGCATAGATAACCTAGTCAAATGTGGTCAGTTAAATCCTCCCAGTATTCTATTCAAAAATTGAAGCTTGTAATTTAATTTCAAAAAACAGTATTATGAAGAAAATTTTATTTACTCAAAATATATTCATTCCTAGAATAAGAGAAATAGCTTCATAGAGAAATGGAAGCTAAAAATTTTTCTTTTTACATTTTTAAAAATTTTATTTGTGAATACTATACATATAATAGAATTATCAGTTAAATGAGAATTTTGGAGAATTATCTTTCTCTTACTATGTTTAAAACTTAAAGGTCATCCTTCAAACTGAATATTAAACACAGAAAAGAAGAGAAACAGGTTTAAATATCCAAATATTTATTTCATTGATCTCTTAGTTCCCTAGGTATTTCTGATTGCTTATCAAACCAAAAATTGTGGTGGCATATTGGTACCCTCTGCCATGTTGCATTTTCTAAAATTCCTTACATCTAGCTGTGACTAGGTTACAGCCAATGGATGGGGAAGTTCTCTGTGCAATTCCCAGGAAGTGTTTGCAACGCTGCTTGGGATGTGGGGATGGAGGTGAAGCTCCACAGGGAACTGGTAGAATGTGGCCCAAATTCAAGACAGGGTGAAGAAGAAAGGGGAAAGAAATGCAGGATCCTGACTCCCTGCATAATTCACAGAGCAAAAGCACCAAACCAGTCCTGAATTGCCTCCTGATCAAATTTTACATAAGATGGAAATTAACCTTCATGGCTCTTTTGATTTTTGGTAACACCAAGCATATCTAATGCTAATTTATATGGCTACTTTCTTAGTCTATTTGGGCTTTCACTACAAAACACAGTAGGCTGTGTGCCTTAAACGACAGACATTTATTTCTCACAGTTTTGGAGGCTGGGAAATCCGAGTTCAAGGCTCCAGCAGATTCCATGTCTGGTGAGAGCCCTCTTTCTCATTCAGAGAGAACTGTCTTCTTGCTGTGTCCTCACATGGTGGAAGGGGCTGGGGAGCTCTCTGGGGTCTCTTCTGTAAGGTCACTAATGCCATTCATGGGGAATCCATACCCCCATTGACCTATTCATCACTCATAGGTCCCACTTTCAAACACCATCACATTGAGGGTTAAGATTTAACATATGAATTTGCCGAGGGGTGACTTAAACATTCAATCTATTGAAGCTTCTTAACATGGCATTTCTTTGGAAAATTTCTCAGATTACTTTAAGTAAATCTGAATGTTGGAAAACTGTGATCTAAGTCCTAGTGTTTGGTTGATTAAAAAAAACAAAAAACAAAAAACTTGTACTACTGTTTTAATTTGAGCTTTAATTGACAAAAATATCCTTTTCAGAATAGATAAGTTCACTGTTTTTCAAAGGTTTTAGTTACATTTCAATATATTCTTCATTACAGAAATAAATTCTAGTTTCTTCAGGATAAATCTTTATGCAAATTTACAGTTTGTTGTTTTAATAATATTTAAGGTAATTCCTCAAATGCTTCAAGTCATCTGAATGTGTGTGCCTGTATATCCAATTCATTGATATCTTCCTTCCTTGAACTAAATTGACATCTGTGGTAATAAGTAACAAAGTGATGGCCTTCCTCATTGCCATTCTGTCTTCTCCAACAATATTAATAATTTCCCCCATATTTCTAATTTCCCTTGTCTCTTTTGCATTATCAACTCTTTTGGTTTTGTTTGTACTAACTTTTAATTTATAACTCATGAATTTAATTAGAGCAACAGATTATTCTTTGAGATCAACAAGATATTGATTTGGCTTTCATTCCAACAGTTTTATTACAGGCTTCCCTACCTCAAAACAAAACTACACGCAACTAGTTTGTTTTTCAAATCTAATAGTCAAGTCATTGTGAAATATTGTATTTGGCTTGTTCATTTAATAAGTATCTTATTAATTTATTAGGTTTTTGAAGTGTGTATATTTTAAAGGAATTTGTAAAAGTTTTTATAATTGGATTGATCTAAGAATGCTTTAATGTTATAATTAGAAATAAAGTGCTAACTTTTGTAAGTACAGCAAAGACACATTAAACCATTTCATAAATAGTATTCAGGCTAATCTTAGCTTCAGAGGAAATCAGAATATTTTAAAAAGGCTTCCAAAGTCATTGAAAATAGGATTTTTACTTTCAATAATGGCAAAGTTTGGACCGCTGTCTGTTACCCATTATGCCCGCCTTGTGGATCTCTTCCCCAGGAACAGAAGCTACCCTGCTTCCTTTTATCTTTATGTTGGACACAATATAATTTTACTCCTTCTCTGTTCCCCTCACATTCTCTGTTTGACCTTGTGAAATCATAAATGTACCTCTTTAGATCCTTCATTCCTGAAATTGTTGGGTGTGCCATCCAGCTGTCTACCCTTGGGCAAGTGACCTAACTAACCACTGTGTAAACCACTTCCATTTTGCCTCTGGTAAAAGGGAAAATTTACTCCTATCTCATCAGGTTATTGCCAGGTTTAAACTGTTTAGTCTCTGTATAGAACTGTAGCTGACCAACATTCAGAAGTGTTGGGTTATAATCCAAAACTGGGCAGAAGACCTAAATAGACATTTTTCCAGAGAAGATATACAGATTGCCAACAAACACATGAAAGGATGCTCAACGTCACTAATCATTAGAGAAATGCAAATCAAAACTACAATGAGGTATCACCTCACACTGGTCAGAATGACCATCATCAAAAAATCTACAAACAATAAATGCTGGAGAGGATGTGGAGAAAAGGGAACCCTCTTGCACTGATTGTGTGAATGTAAATTGATACAGCCACTATGGAGAATAGTATGCAGGTTCCTTAAAAAAACTACAAATAGAACTACCATATGACCCAGCAATGCCACTACTGGGCATATACCCTGAGAAAACCATAATTCAAAAAGAATCATGTAGGGCTTCCCTGGTGGTGCAGTGGTTGAGAGTCCACCTGCCGATGCAGGAGACACGGGCTCGTGCCCCGGTCCGGGAGGATACCACATGCCGCGGAGTGGCTAGGCCTGTGAGCCATGACCGCTGAGCCTGCACATCCGGAGCCTGTGCTCCACAACGGGAGAGGCCACAACAGTAAGAGGCCCGTGTACCGCAAAAAAAAAAAAAAAAAAAAAAGTCATGTACCACAATGTTCATTGCAGCACTACTTATAATAGCCAGGACATGGAAGCAACCTAGTGTCCATCGACAGGTGAATGGATAAAGAAGTGTGGCACATATATACAATGGAATATTACCCAGCCATAAAAGGAAACAAAACTGAGTTATTTGTAGTGAGGTGGATGGACCTAGAGTCTGTCATACAGAGTGAAGTAAGTCAGAAAGAGAAAAACAAATACCGTATGCTAACACATATATATGGAATCTAAAAAAAAATGGTTCTGAAGAACCTAGGGACAGGACAGGAATAAAGACTCAGATGTAGAGAATGGACTTGAGGACACGGGGAGGGAGAAGGGTAAGCTGGGAAGAAGTGAGAGAGTGGCATAGACATATATACACTACCAAATGTAAAATAGATAGCTAGTGGGAAGCAGCCACTTAGCACAGGGAGATCAGCTCCGTGCTTTGTGACCACCTAGAGGGGTGGGATAGGGAAGGTGGGAGGGAGATGCAAGAGGGAGGGGATATGGGGATATATGTATACATATAGCTGATTCACTTTGTTATACAGCAGAAACTAACAAAACAATGTAAAGCAATTATACTTCAATAAAGATGTTAAAAAAAATTGTGTTGGGTTACCAACACAATTATCATCATCATCCCTGCCTGATACTTATCGCTAGGAATCTCTGCACTCACCTGTTGGCCCAGGGCTATTTATTTGGGCTATTATTGATTAAGAGTGTTTATTTGGTTGGATTCAATATTAATACAAGCAACAAGTAAATGTGAGGGTATCAGAACAATTGTGTTGGTGGCATACATGGCTAACTTCCCCCAACAAGCTGACCTGTATATTTGTCACCAGATGTACTAATTCAAACTATTAAGAGCTGTTTTTATGAACAGAAACATTTTATTTTTTATACTTGCCACCAAAACCTTCAGACCTTATGTGTACTTAAGGGAAATAAAGACACTTTTATACTTTAAGTTACTAATTGGCATAATTTTTTAGATTCTTATTTTTTTTGATTTTGTTTTCTTCTTTTTTTAACTGAAGTATAGTTGATTTACCACATTTCAGGTGTAGAGCAAAGTGATTCAGTTTATATATATATATATTTATATATATATATATTACATATATATATACACATATATATTCTTTTTCAATAATAGGCACATTTTTAAAATGTCTTTTAACATCAGTTTGAAAATTGAATCCTTTTCTAATAACTACACCAAAGAATGTCATCCAGAGCTATACAATCTGCAGAGCTAAGCTTCACTCTTTTCAATTTGGGAGTCCAGGTATTTGCTTATGTTTTGGTTATCATCGCTAAATTAGTGATTTGCACAGGATATCATTGCTTTATGCTTCATTATTTCAGAGAAATATATGGTCCTTGATGTCCTCTGGATCCAATCTCATCTCTTACTTCTTTCTGTAGTTTTGTATATATCTGAGTTTTGTTCAGTACAGTAGTATCTTAAAGTTTCATAATATACTTATAATAAACCAAATTGATGGTTTAACAATTTAATTCTGTATGTCACATAATGAATGTCGAGACTAAAAATGAAGAATACACTGCTGGTTCTTACCTGTTAAAAGAAAGTGCAGAAAAAGACTCAACAGAACATAGAAAGCAACAAATGACTTCTATTTAGAACCAACAAGTTGTATCTTTAGTAATAATATTTTACAATTATTCTTCTTTCTTGAACCAACACTTCATTCATATTGGTTTCCTTGCTGTTTGACTACATTATACACCGCTAATAAGCACATTAGCCAAATACAAGCAAAGCCAGATTTTTCTCTTCATTGCTTCTTTTAGCCATGTCACCTTACTATGATATATGCTAGAAAATGGGAGAGAACTGACAACAATTCAGGTAGAGTAGAACACCAGGTGCTCAGGGGCTGGCTCTTTAAAATATTTCTGTAATAGGAAAATGCAGGTAAGCACAGAGGAATAGGACCCATGAACACTGTCTTCAGTTCAAAATGGAAAAAAAAAATAATGAGAGGTAGGGAAGATTGTCTTCAGAAACTCAAAGTAAAGTAGAAATAAGCTTCTAATATTTGTGGTTCTGAATCCAAGAATCAGAAACATTCAAAAATCGAACCAGTGGGGCAAGTAGTGGTTACCAAGGAGCAACATTGTCCAGTCCCTGGCCCTCAGGCACTAGACAGAAGTGTGGAGAGAATCTCCTGCCAATAACAATAGGGGATAAGGAGCAGTGTGTATGGCAAGAAGTCAAAGCAACTGCTCAGGCTCAGAGACTGAAAAAGGGAACCAATCTCTAGAAACGGATTCAATTTATGGATCATCTTTTCCAAATAAGGCAGGAATTGTTGCCGAAGTTCAAAAGGGACACGCATTAAGATAAATCAAGAATAAAGCCCATAGTGCTAGCTAGATTTCCTTGAGAATTGTTCCTATAGTTTAGTGGCATCTGATACTCAGGTGGGACTCTATCGTGGGGACAGGAAGAGACTCAACAGGAATCTCATGATGCCGAATCTTAGGAGCACTTGACCATTTGCAAATTCTCAGCTTTCCCTCATTGAGTTTTTTGCTATTCTGTGTCTTTGCACAGTTTCTATAAATTCTTCTTCAAATGTACCGCTAAGAGGTTTTTCATTCTGAAAAGAACGGCCCCACTGTACCGCAGATGAGCTTTCCTTAAATTTTACATGACTTTCTTATTTAACAAAACAATCTTATTTAAAAACTTTACTGGTCCTTAATTTGGTTTCTTATTTCCTAATTCAGATTTTTTAAGGTTGCACTGAAAATATTTTCAAAGGCTTTGGGATTTAGATAAATATTTCTGAAATATTTGTAATATAGTTCTTTATTCATAAAATGAATAGCAGTTATACTCTAAGATAAAAATAGAATTGTATCTTTCAATATGTTTATATTACAAATTTACAGCTGAGTCTTTAATTCTGTTGTATTTTTCTTATGTTATTAATTCTGATTATTTTATTTAGTCATATTTGTTGACGGCCCACTACCATAGAATATAGTCCATGAACACTGTCTTCAGTTCCCTGTGTGCTCACTGATGTGCATGTAAAAATAAATCTACCCAAGTCCACACTTTCCCTGTCAGCTCCTCTTCCTGACAATGGCTATAGCTAAAGGAGAAAATGGGGGAAAATGCACATTTCTATATTCTACAATGTGCTTATCAAGGATAACTGAACAAAAAATAAATTTGGTTATTTGGATTCCAAATGTGCACACATGTTACAAATCTAAACGGTTTTATTTACCACATTGATTTTCTCTGAAATACAAAGAGCTTAGTGTATGGCCAGGTTTGTATTTTAAAGTATCACTTATTGTGCAGCAAACACCATTTGGTGATAAAAAGTCAGATAAGCAAAAAGAAGAAAATACCTATGAACCCAACCCCTCATCTTGATTATCAACTTGGTTTACAAATGCCTAATTGTTTTTATGCATATATATAAAATATTTATTTATTCATTTATATTTATTTATTTATGTGTATGAATTTAGATACTTTATTACTTTTACTCTATGTGACCATCCAATATTCGCTTTATCATTCACTAGTAACCTGATTTCCTTCCAAAGTCATTATTTACGGACATAAGCTGTCTTAGAATGAGGAGGTAATTTTTTGTTTTTATTTTTCTTTAAACTTCTAAAGGATGAGATCATGATGTTAAGGACCAGAGTCTACTAGAGACCATACAGGGTGATAGGTCACTTATGTAGCTTGTGTTTCATTCATATGTAGGAAAATGTCAGTAAGAATGTTTTAAACCTTGTTTATAAAAGCTACTATAAATGTTTTCGAGAAAATTTTGTTAAATAGATATTTTACTAAGTTATGGAATTTAAAATGAGGAACAATCATCAGATAAGAGAATGTTTTCTCTAGAACCTTACAAAACTGAACTCACTTGGAATGAAACTTTTATTCTTTTCATTTAAGCTTTGAAAGCTGACAGGTACAGATTTATACTCTTGCTGCTGTGGGTTGGAATAAGCTGTATTTATGAAATTCATAGGACTGTAAGTTATTCCCTTTAGGTGCAGGATACAAATGATTTCAAGTGTTTGGAGAAACCACATTGGATTCTGACAGTGAGAAACAAAGAAATAGGGAAGGAAAGAAAGAAGGCAGGAAAGGAGGGCCATGCGTGGGAGGGAGAGAAGATTGTAGGAAGGCAGGAAGATGGAAAGTGTGGAGGTCTGTCACCATGTCTATTAGAATTCTGCCTCTTATTCAGCATAACTGATTTATAGCAGTCTAAATCTTTGCTTTCCATGCGGAAGATTGACATCACAATGTTTTGGTATAATCACGTGGTTCCACTTAACCTTAATTATATGACAACAGAGTTGTAGAGTGATGGTTGGGAAACACAGATGCCACCAGAACATCATTTGTAGCAGCTTGAGGAGCATAAAACCCTGTATACAGAGGAGTCTCCAGCAGCATTCACGTTTGTGCCAAACTCTTAATAACGTGTCCAGGTTCCAACATTATGAGTCACATGCAGGGCCACATCAATTCGAACAGATACATTGGAAAAAAGTTTGACTTAATAAAATCTCTGCTCAAATTTAATGTAAGTTATTTGAACATAGTCCACTTATTTATATATTAGTACTCTTGTCCTCATATGCTTAATATTTTTCATATTAGTCCAAATATTCCCTCTCAAAATTAACTGGAGGGTTATTTAGGAGAGTATATCATTTTACTTTATTGTTTTAAAATTTTCAGATAGATGCTCTTATGTTTATAGGAATAACATCAACTTTCATTCATGCTGTCAGGTATACTGAACAGCATAATTTCTGTGTTTGGAATGTTTGAAGTTTAATGTTATTCTTGGGAAATGATTAACTTTGTAACCCTTTTGAGCATTCAAATGAAATATAATATCTCAATTTCGAGTGTGTATTTTTTGTTAAATAGCTGGTAAACCGATAGAATTAATTAGCTGGTATTTTGTTTTAGCATCCATTGGTGTCATACAGGAATAACATCTGACAATATTATTGGCATTTGAGTCAATATTTCTATGCAATGGAAAATGATGTTGTGTTGTATGTTTCAATATCCTATCTGCAGATAATCAAATTTTCATTGCAGACTCTATCTTATCAATATAAAATAACCTTTTCATCCACTTTGATTTTCCTTTGCCTTGAAACTTTCTCTGTCAGATATTAACATTGACACCTTTGCTTTATTTCTCTCTTCATTTCCAAGCAAATTTTGGTCTTTGGTAATACATTGAATAAGAAATATGCACCTTTATTGTCATCTTAAATTAATAGTTTTCGATAGCTAGGCTTTGATGGAAATCGTCAATATTTTAATGATTGGCAAATAATAATTTTCAAAATGAATACTGTTAAGACATAAAACGTTAAAGGGGAAGTTGAATTCTAAAGAGTGATATCTGTTTTCAGTTAATCAGGAAGTACTATTTTTATCACAACTTTCCACTAACACAATATTAACAAGACTGTTGATATAACACACGATATAAATGGACACATAATCTGGAGAGAAATGTGGAAATGTGCAGTAAGATTTAAATATTTTAAAATGACTTACTCTATGATTCTAAATAGAAATTTATTTTTAAAATGAAGGACATATATCCAAGGAAAAGCATTACAGTTTGTTTCTTACAGGAAAAAAATGACAGGTTATTTAAATAATTTTGTTAATTTATCAAAGTGCATTTTAAAAAGATAAGATCAGGTTGTTATATAAATGTTTGTATATCTGAGTGTGTGTATGTTTATGACCTATTTTTAATTCTAAAGAGTTATATTATTGTACAAATAATAAACATTTCACCTCAATTTTTTCTTGCTTTATATTTTTACTCTTTTAAAAAAATTATTTTTGAAATATAGTTGATTTACAATGTTTTGTTAATTTCAGGTGTACAGCAAAATGATTCAGTTATACATACATATGTATATATATTCTGTTTTTTATTAGGTTATTATAAGATATTGAGTAGAGTTCCCTGTGTTATACAGTAGGTCCTTGTTGGTTATCTATTTTGTATATAGTAGGGTGTATATGTTCATCCCAAACTCCTAATTTATCCTTCTCCTCCTCCCTTTGGTGGCCATAAATTTGTTTTCTATGTCTGTGAGTCTATTTCTGTTTCTTTTAATAACTTCCACAAACTATCTTAAACTCCATATTCTTAGAAAGCCAGTGTCCTCACAGATATTTCAGAACATTTTCAAATGGAGGCATCATCTTGGTCCCTGGTCTCTGGCTCCTGTCAGGACTCTGACTCCAGTGCTTTTCTCTTTAAGTCCTATTTCCTGCATATTCCGTGGATTATCTCTTCCCACTGTGGCAAAATTAGTCTCAGGCTGAGTTCAAAACTCCAAATTTCTGTAACCTGTAAAATGTTCATAAATCTGTTCATTTACTTGTAACAAGTCCACACTTGATACATAACCTTGAATGTCCAAGGAATTCACCAATGAGCTGATCTAAGCATATTAATGATAGATGTCTCCCACAATCACATAGAATATTTTAGGACATTCTAGTCTATAATAGAATGTACTATATTTATTTCTGCTTTGTCTGCAGAGAAAAATGACCAGAATGTCATACATCAACATATTCCATGAATGGTGAGCAATTTTCCTCCACGTTCCATGTTTTCTGACAACTTTAACTGAGATTACTTTTGTAATCTTGCTGTGTGACTGCTCCAACCTTCCTCATGACTTTGTTTCACCAAAAACTCAGATATGAGTGAGCAATTTTCTGTGAGACTAAGCGATGTGTCATTGTGTAAAGAAGAGAGCAGGTTTACATCATTTTTAGTAATTCATTAAACACAGTGATTTGTTGCCAACTAGTGTCAGTATTGGAATTCCAACGCCAGAAAAACAGGCACATCTCTACCCACAGGGCACTCGTTCTGGGATTCATGAGGCATGGAAATTAAACAATTAATGATGCTGGCAGCAGTGGTTGATAGCGTGTATGTAGTCTTTTAAACTCTGCACTGGAATATGTATGGGGCTGCCTTTGGACCACATCATCAGCCCCCCCGTCCCCGCACCCACCGGCTGGTGTGCAGGAATCACACTGAGAGACAAGGACAAGCCACCTCATCATTTAAGCCATCATCCACCCATTCCAAAGCCACAGTGCGTGAAATAGAAACTAAGGGTCTGAATTCCTCAGCAAATACTTTTTTCCATGGGAGATTAAAAGTAAAACACTAAGCAGAATCTTTATCATGGTACTGAAAGCAAATGATAGTGATATACGGTGATTTGTGCTCCCTGGAAAACTTGCCTAGAGGCCAGTCTCTCCCTGCTCCTTCAAACATAACGAAAAGACAGGAAAGCCGTTCCTAAGGCCCCTCCTCAGTACTCACAGGGTAGTATGCATTAACAGGCCAAAATCACCAGGTATGTAAATAATAAACTACCATGAAAAAAATACAGCAAACCATCTGAGACAAGATGATTAGAACAGGTACTGAATTGTATAAAAGAGTACTAAATATATTTAATAAAATAAGAAAAGAATATATATACACACTCATGTGTAGAACATATATAATATATTAATATATGCATATATTAATATATCATTATAATATATTATATAAATATAAAATTACATATAATTATATTTTATATATCATGTTATATATTATATACACATCATAATATAATATATACTATATATTATACTGTATATTAAATATTATATGGTATATATAATATATATACACATATATTAATATAATATATTATTATATTTTATATATTAGATATACACATACATACATGTGTATATACATATAATATATACATATTATATATTTATATTATATTAATATATTATATAATATATTATATATATTTACAATACTAATATATAATATATATTATTATGTTTACATATATATTATATATACACATACGTGTATATATACATGTATGTGATATAATTACATATTACAATTATGTATAATATATACTATTATATACATATATTTAATTATAATATAATTATATATTATAATTTCTATGTATTATATATAAATTATATATTTAATTTTGTATACTATATATAATCTTATATATATTATATATTATTATATATTTAATAGTATATATAAAATTATTTATAATTTTATAAAAATAATACATGTAAATTATTATATAATATATAAAAAGTATTATATAATATATGCTATATTATAAATATATATGAATATTTATATTATATAATGTATACTTTAAATATATATAGTATTATTATAATAGATTATATAATTATGAATATATGAATTTATATATATGAAATTATATATTATATCATGTAGTTATATTTTATATACACATATATATCAATATAATTTATTATAATATATGATATATTATGTATTATATTATATATGCTACATTTTATATTAAATATTACATATAATATACATTAAATATATCTAGTATATAATATTATATAATTAATACATAATATTTAGTATATAATATAGCATATAACATATTATATATAATAAAATGTATAGTGTATTATAATAATGTATATTATATTTATATATACATATATATCATTAATATATATCATTAATATATAATCAATATATATACACATATATATTCTTATATCTCCCAATACATAGATATATAGTCTTACTTATCTCTCCTAAATACAGTGAAATATATTGAGGAAAGAACATAAGAATTTGTACAACAGCAAGGTGAATACAATTAAAAATGGATTAGTATTGGAGACTCACACTGCAGAATTCTCCTATAAGGCAGCAGAAAGGAATAAAGAAATAGAAAATACAATTGTTAGAAGAAGTGTTGTCAAACTCAAGATAATAAGACCCTCACAATAAAAGGAAATAAAAGAAAAAATCAGGGAATGCAAAATATTTGGATAGATCATGAAGTTAAACGTTTCTGAAATTTAAAAAAAAATTAAAACATTCAAATTGAAAAGCTGTATGGAGTCCTAAAATGTGAGAGGTAAGTAAAGAAACCAAAAGTTGATACACTATGATAAAATGTAATGATTGCAAAGGAAAAGAGAAAAATATGAAATCACTGTAGATAAAAAATGGATTATCGACAAAGGAAAGAGAATCATATTAATATTGAGCTTCTCAGTAACAGCATAGGGATTAGAAGATAATGAAGTTTTTTTTTAATCAATTTTAATGGGTTATGATTTATACACTACAAACCAATATAGTATAAATCCATTTAGACCGTACCACTTAACAAGTCTTAACAAATGTATGCACACATTAACTTCTCATAAAAAGGAAGATACAGAACATTTCCATCACCCCAAAAGATGTTTCTTGCCCCTTTGCTGTCCATCACTCCTGCTGAACTGGCACCAAACAACCACCAATCTGCTTTTTGTTAGTGTGGCTTTGTTGGAATTTTCTAGAATTCTTTGCAAATGGGATCACAAAATATATACTTTTTTTGCTTATATTACTTAATATAGATTTTGAGATTTATCCATGCTGTTGTTTGTATTAATAGGTTATTTTTGGTGCTAGCAAAATTAATCATGGAAAGAAAAAAAAAGGATGGAGGTAAGAAGGAAAGAGATGCACACAAGTGAAATGCTGAATGAAAAACGAGACGTAATTACTGATACAGAAGAACATCAACAATAGGGCAATGTTATCAAGAATTGAATGCTAATAAATTTGAAAACCTATGCAAAAGGGGACGATTTTAAAAACGCATATAATTTCAACATTGGCAAAAACTACCTCTGGAACTTGAATAAACCAGTTAAAGACATGTGAAATGGTACTGAAAATCTCTCCATGTCCCTAAAATTCCCAGACCCTGATGATTTAATAGGGAAATGTTACTAAATTTTTTAAAAAATCCTATCTTATTCATGATAGAAAATAAAAAAGAACTATAGCTGCCAATTTTATTGCAGAATATAATTATCATTCCAGCTATGAATATAGATACAAAAATCATAAATAAAATATTAGCTAAGTAAATACAACAGCAAGTGAAATGTAATACATTATAATCAATTGAGGTTTATCCCAGGAATTCCAAGACGGTTTAACATCATAAATGTAATTATTACATTAATTACATTTGTTAAAAACTACATCAACAAACTAAGAGTGGAAAAGCTAACTCTTTATCCTTGCATAGATTTTTTTTTGACATTAGCAAGAGAGAGAGAGAGAGAGAGAGGTAAACCATAATTATATGCTTATCAGGGAACCATTAGAGGCATTCTCTTCAAAATCAGGAACAATATAAGAATGCTTCCATTCTCCTCTACTGCTCAGCAGAGTGCTATAATTCCTGGCAAATGTTATGAGGAAAACCAAATAAGGTCTGTACAGCTTGAAGGAAAAGTGATTGAACTACCCTTAGATCAAGATAGTATGATTGTCTCTCTAATTGGAAAAATCAACAGAAACAACAGATACACTGTTTGAACTAATTAGTGAGGTCAGAAATGTTTCCAATGCTTTAACTATAAAAAATTTTGCATACCAGTAATCTTGATTCAGAAAACATAATGCACTATTTAGTGAAACAATAGAATTATAAGGTATCTAGGAAATTATTGACCAAGAAGATGCATGAAAACCACAGCAAAGACTTCACAACTGCAATAATGGAAATGACAGTTGACATGAATAGATGAACTATTCCACTACTCTTTTTGAAATGTAAATTCTCAGGAAAGTAATTTATAAATACAATCCAATTAAATATAGGCTGAATATTTTGAGTATCTCAATAAGCTTTATATATATGTTTGTGTGTATACAGTGTATATGTAGTATTAACAGCATATACATATACAGTAGGTCCCCAAACACCTACGTGACCTGGAAGAGATCAGTGAAAAGGAGAGTACATAACTTATCAGATTTAAAATACATTTCAATTTATAGTATTAAAAATGCATTTATCATTGGAACAAAAAGATACATGGAAGAAAACAGGTATTTCAAAGAAAATCAAAATAAGAGATAGCAGAGTTGCAAGTCCAGGTGTACGTGAAAATAATATACTTCGAGGATAATACTGTATTTCAAGAGGGGACAGATATATTAGTGAACAGTATTGAGAAAATCTGGAAAATTAAAATTGAATTCCTATCTCTTGCTTCCTGTTCGTTTTTACTTCGACATGATTAAAAAATTAAAAGTGAAAGGTAAAACCTGTTCAGAATGCAAACCCCCAGTTTTATGCCAGAAAGCTAATGGCAGTCCCTGGCTGCAAGGACTGCAGGGTGGGGATGTGGTGAGGTGTGGAATTTTGGTATTTTCAGTGGATCCTTGAAAGCTTCTTTTCCTCATCCCATAGCCCTTCCTGTGAAGCACCTGGTGCCTCCCAGCTCTCAGCCTCTGTGGATACTGAACCACATTTGTTTTGGTTCCCCACAGAAACTCCGGTCTCAACTGTTCCTGTACTGAAGTTACCCCTTGTCTATCTGTTTTTTCACATCCAAAATTCTATTGATAGATATTGATGTCCCTTCTCTATTGATAGCTGTCCTTATCATGTAGTTATTTATCTAAATATGTTTTTAATCGATGATAAAATCAGATAACTTCTTACATAAAATATTAAACGTTGTCAGCTTTAGATAGATTATTTTAAAAGATTATGAATGAAGAAATTTCAATATTGTCAATAATGTGTTGGATATTTCCATTTGAACCCGATTATAATATCAAACAATTTTTTTAAAGTTTCATATAAATTCAGAAATCCAAGGTAAGGGATGTCATTCTCTCTTTTCCTATTATTGAATTTACCAGAATATTAAAGTGCTCTAAAACAGCTGGGTAATCAGCATGGATAGTATGCCCTTATCAAACAACTATCCTGTGTTGACTTAGCAGGATCAAATTCATCTAAAAATATCTGCCCCACTTTTTCATTATAGTAACGTTATATGACATAGATGTGTCTGCCAAAGTAAAATGTCTCTCTCTGGGGTTGCACCATTATTATGAATATGTAGTATAAACTAATCCGTAAGCTGGTTTCCTGATTGACACTGAAGTAACTTTACGATTTAAAAAGCATAGTTTTTGTCAGCGGACTTTCACCATTATTAAATTTAGCCTTAAGGTGCTACATAAAGGCAAGGGAAAAAAATCAAATAAATGAAATTATGGAACATGCATGCTTCCAAATTTGAATGCTTTTAATTATTCTTTGATGAAGAACTAGCAAGATCATTGATTCAACAGTGATAAATGTTGCCCTGTGTTAGAGCAGAATATCCTGTTATAGATTTTTCTTATGCTCCTTTGTGGCTGTTTCTCCCCTAATATAACTAGTTTGGCAAGAACTGACATTAAACATCGTGTTTTCATGATATTTGGGGTTTGCTTTTTTCTATTCTTCATACTTGGGGAAAGAGAGGAAATTTATTATATCAAGATTATCTCTGAGGAGTTACTTTTATACTGATTTTTAGAAGTTTTAGTCTTCTAGTCTGTGCCCCTTAGAATTTTATCTAATCAACTGCATCCCTCTATTCTGAGCATATAGAGGAAACAAAGAAGATACACAATGTGGCAACAAGAAGATCCTTTGCTGCTGATGTCATGTAAGGCCATGTGTTCAGCCCTTCTTACTCAGTCAATTTCATACTTGAATGGCATAGAAGTAGGTAAAATAATTGTTCCCATTTGAAAGACATGGTTGCTGAGTCTACATAAATTATTTTTGACCAGAAATCCACACAACAAGTCAATGTCACACCAGGTCTTAAATACTCATTTATATGACCCAGGAACCATTGATTTGTACACTCACCTAGGCTTTCTCTAATCATAACCACTTTGAATGAACTTATTTACTGCTGATAGTGCTAGTAATGATGACATTGATTATCATTTTGTGTGATATATTAGTACATATTTGTACACATACACGTATACATATATATACACATGCATGCAATGTTATGTACAGTATATTACAGTATATATTATAGACATATGTTATACACTGTCAGTAAAGCACTCTTCTGAGATACTTCAATCCTTTACTGAATGTGCATATGTGCCCCACAAAGGATTTCCTTCAAGAGATTTTTGTTTATTTGTATCATTTTGCTTTTTACAGTTTAACACAGAAGAAAAAATTGAGACAACTTATTTTTTAAGCAAAATATAATTGAACATTTATAGCTAAAGAGATGAATCTACACAGTATCTCTAAAGGATTCTACCTAAAAAAGAAATACGCAGAGGTTGTTTCAGCAATAGTGAAACAATTTCACTGACAGACTTACCAAAATTTGAAATATAAAACAGATAGATGTATGAGATTACTTTAAGAAAAATAACTTTAAGGACAGCCCAAAACATCTCCCCTAGTAGTCAGCCATCTTTGTTCCTTCACACTCCATGGCAAGTAATGATTATCTATTTCATTATTTTCAGATGTTGACCAATCTATATTGGATGTTTGATATGGGCAAATCACTCTGCTAGGTCCTTCAACAAAGAATTACAATTAACATTTGCTTCCAGTAGGTTTACCGTCTACTGGAGTAAATAAACTTGAAAGCAGGAAACTGTAAGTGAGAGCATGTCATCCTTGAAAGTATCTTCAAGCCTGCTTGGTCCACAAGCCTGCTTCCACCCCACTGATAATTTCCTGTTTCAACCTCCACCCCAGCATCTCACTAAAATGTGCTCGCGAACACTCCTGGTGATCTCCTAATGACACAATTTAGAATAAATCCTAGTTATTTATAATTTTCACACTGTAAGCCTTATTGGGCATTTGACCACTAGCTATTTTTGAAAACAATGATAGATTTAATTTGTTAGTACTGCATTAGTTTTACAAAGAAAAGGAGAAGATAGTAGAAGAGTTTTAATATACCTCCCCCCAACCACATAGCCACATACACAGTTTCCCCTGTTATATTCCTATGGTACCGTTGTCACAATGACCCAATATTGGCATATCGACTGCAGTCCATAATTTATTCAGGTCATGTCACTCATTAATATCACTCTCTTGACAGCCAGAAATAAATCTGATGAAATATTTTTGAAGATATCTTTTCCCCCATAGACATATTTAACTCAAAGCTAATCTAATCAGCTTACACCACAAAAATGTCTTTTAAAAATATTACTGGAAAACGGCACATCAAAATATGTAATATTACCATGGAAGTTAGAGGCACTCTGCCATTATCTTTGTCCTTCACCCCATATCTATCTTTGCACTGCTCATTCTCTCTTCTAACTTTCTCTAACATAGAACCAGTTTTCTCTGTTCTCAACATCACAGTTTTATTATCAAATCACACGGTACCTTACTTAAACTTCCACAGTAGCTTGTTACTTTGCATCTGTGATAACCAAACATCTGTACACTGGTGCAATAATGATCTTTCACCATATGTATATATTTTGTTAAGTTAAATTTTAATTGAATACATAAACTATTCATCTATTTTCTATTAAATAATTACCACTTTATAGATTGAGCAAACCTCCTATTTGAAAAGGAGTCTATTCCTTTCCCAAATTTGTTATCCCAAAGGTAACAAGTTTGACATCTATTTCTTCAGACTGAAAATGAATTTTATACATATAGCTTTGTATTTTTTCACTCTTTTTAAAATACCACATTGTATCATAGCAAATAAATATATTATGTGTTGCTATAAAAACATATTCCAAAAGGATTTTGCAATTCATATTGCCACTGTGTGGATATAAATGAACACATTTTCTCATGAATTCAATAATACAGTATTATGAACCTTTTAATACTTTCCTAATGTAATGAGTCTGTTTTCAATCTGTATTTTTTACTGATATGATAATATTTTTTTATTACACTTTTGGTCATTTTCTTATTAAGGATAGTTTTTAGATTTGCCTTTGTATATTGCAAACATTTGTTCTTACTCTATTGTCTTTCAACTTTGTATAGGGTCTGTTTCATTTTATGGTAGTTTGAAGTGTGTTATAATAAAATGTATTTATTTTTCTTTACAGTTTTGTTTTTCATTTCTAACTTAAGAAAATATTTACAAAACAAGATATTAAAAAATATATATTAATACATGCTAGAGCATGTCTTTGTGATTATTTTTTCAAATTTGCTTTGGCAGAATTGGCATGCTTATGTTTCATTAGAAACTTTCTGCATCCATGGTGATTTTCATAAATTACTGTGTGATTTTATTGCAAAGGTCTATAGGAGATTTTGTTTAAAAGTGCACTGAATTTAGAGATTAATTTAGAGAAATCAACTTCTTTATAATGTTGAATATTCTCTTTATTTAGTCAGATTTCTTTTGAGTTCTTTAGTAAAGCATATTATCTACATGAAGGTGTGCTTATTTTTTTGCAGGGTTTACTCCATGCCCACATGCATGCGTCTATCATAGTTTTGTTTCTGTTGTAGTTGTTTTTTCTGCTATGAATGGGATCTTTTATTCTAATATATTTTGTGAATTCTTTTTACTTCTACATAGAAAATCACTCAGGTTTGCATGTATAGTGTTAGACTCTGATCATAGCTCTCTCTATCTTGTTAAACTCTCATAAATTAAAAAACAAGTATGTTCATTTCTTTTTCCTTAGGTAAATAACCATAATTCCTCCAAATAGTTCAACTTGGCTAGTTCCTTTCAAATTTTATGCATTTTATGTTGGGTTAAATGAGATTTTCCTGTAGTAAAAATGACCTCAAGCTCTCTGCAGTTAACAAGAAAAGTTGATTTTTCATTAATCCAATTTTCTCCAAGACTCTGGATGGCCATCCAGGGTGGGTGTCTTCCATGTGTGATTCCTAAATCCAGGTTTCTTCATCTTGGGTTATCATACCACTTGAGTTCACATTTTGTGTGGCAAGACAAGAAAACATAACATATTGCACACTGGCTGTTAATTTTTTGTCATGGAAGTGAGGCAAATCATTTTTAACATTCTAGTGGTCAACAAGCAAACAACTTGGCCACACTTAACTTCCAAGAGGAGACATGCCACAAGTATTATCTCTGTTACATATTAGCCTCTTCGTCTTTGCCAATTACATTAATAAAGACCACCAAACACCACTAAAGTCATCTTTATAATGTCAATCTGTGATTGTTTTCTAATAACAATGGGATTACATAATATTTCATAATTAACTGTGATATTTTCTGTATTTCCTGGTCAATGCTCCTAATAATTCAAGAATATTCACTTTTATTCTTTCAGTTCCAAGAGTTCTTTGTTTGTTTGTTTTAATACATTTAAATTTAAATATTTTTATGCAATGTTATTTTTCCTTCTTATTTCATTTGTTAATGTAATGAATTATATTGACCCATTTTATAATGATGAAGCATAACTATTTACTGATGTAAAATTTATTAGTCTATTATTTTTAATATACAGAGAAACATAATATTTTAATATTCAATATTATAATGTTTGGCATATATATATATATTTGCGAGATATTATCCTGTAGTTTTCTTTTTAAAAATTGTCCTGTTCTGAATTTGATAGCTGAGTTACTCTAGACTCTTAATATAACATTGGGACATCATTTTCTGTGTCTTGGAAGAAATTTCAATGGGAATTTATCTGTTCTTTTAAAGTGCAGTTGGTCAACGTCTCATAAAATTTGCCTGGTACTCTTTTTTGATGGTAGACATTCTTTAATGGTACTTGGGCTATTTGGGATTTTTACCCTAACCAGGAAATTTTGGTCATTTTTAAGGTACTAAAAAATATCTCTTTTAAGTCAAAACCCAGTTATTTTATTCAAGAATAAGATTTTTTAAACTTGGTATTATTTTATATCCTCACATAAGATATTTTATATCCTATCCTCACTACCCTCCTCTACCTTTGTTAATGCTAACACAAGGTATTTCCATTTTTCATTGTTGTAAGTCATTTATCTTGACAACACTACCTTATTTAGGCAAAAGCATATTTTACTCATTTCTTAGATCATCGGTGACCTGTGCATTTCCCTTATTCTACGTAGATTTATTATATTTCTCTGCTGAAGTACATCTTTAGTAGTTCTTTCAAAGAGAATCTGTAGGTGACAAACTCCTTGAGTCCTTAAATATCTGAAACATCTTTATTTCACCTTCAGAGTCAAATGATTGTTCCACTCTTCTGGGTCAAACATTGATTTTCTTAAATACTCGAATATTGCTTCATAGTCCTATTACAGGTAGTGTCAGTAGAAATTGATGAAAATAACAATCACAACAAACTAGCACTGTGTACCAGACACTGTTCTAATCACTTTATAAATATCACCTAAATTAATATTCTGTCTAATAAGGCAAGTAATTATTGTCTTCATTTTACACATAAGAAATCTGGAGCCCAGAAAGTTGAGTAAATCACCCAGTGGTGCACAGGTGGTGAGCCAGGCCAGCTCGGCACCCACACTCTGCGTCACTGGGCTCTGCAGCTTCGCCATGTCAATGTGATTCCTGGTCCTTAGGCACATATTTATTCCATCACTGTTGGAGCTTAGAATATTTCTTTATAATTGACAGTTTGAAGTTTATTTACAGTTTGTGTATGTATGAGTTTCTTTTAATTTATTCTGCACAGCAACTGTTAATCTCCTTTCAAGTCATTGTGATAAATTATTAGATATTATTTCTTATCCTTCCCCATTATTCACTCTGTTCTTCCCTTCAGGAATTCCCTTCTACTTTTATGAATTTTTCTTCCATATTTTCCAACTTTCAACTTTTGTGCTGCATTCTGAGGCAATTATTCAGTTTCATTTTTGAGCTTAATAATTTGCTGTTCTGCAGTGTCCAGACTCCTATTCAGAAAATCTATTCAGTTTTTCAATAAATACTTTAATTTTTTTAAATTACATTCATCTGTATTTCCTTTCCCTACTCCCTATTCTTTTTTTATTATTATTATTCTTTTTGTTATTTTTGACTGTGTTGGGTCTTCGTTGCTGTGCGTGGGCTTTCTCTAGTTGCAGTGAGCAGGGGTTACTCTTCGTTGCAGTGCTCAGGCTTCTCATTGCAGTGGCTTCTCTCATTGTGGAGCACAGGTTCTAGGCATGCAGGTTTCAGTAGTTGTGGCACACAAGCTCAGTAGTTATGGCTCATGGGCTCTAGAGCACAGGCTTAGTAGTTGTGGTGCATGGGCTTAGTTGCTCCACGGCATGTGAGATCTTCCCGGACGAGGGCTCGAACTCGAGTCCCCTGCATTGGTAGGCAGATTCTTAACCACTGCACCACCAGGGAAGTCCCTTCCTCCCTATTCTTGACCTTAGTATCCTACTATAGGCATATAGATGAAATGACCTCCCTATGTCTTAGGGTGGATTCACATTTCTGGAAACTTTCTGTGGTTGTTACATTAAAGCTGTTTATAAAGGATAAGACATTGTACTGTATTTGTTGAATTGCTGCATATGCTTCCTGGTGTAGATAATCTTAAATGTGAGTGCATCTGCAGTTCAAATTCTCCTGAAGCTCCTCACCCTCCTTAAGCCTGCAGCCCTCCATACCTTGGAGAGGGAAATAGAAGTGGCTCCTGGGACTTTGCTCTCTACTCTGCTCAGTAGGAGTTGGGGATAGGATAAGCCTGATTTTGATTCAGATCCATAGAGCTTGGAATCTTCCAGCCTTATGTACTTATTTTCCTTTCCAAGCATTGCTAACCATCTGGGAACTGTTCTGTATCTCAAGTGCAAAGTTGGTTGGCAGACAAAGGAAAGGCATCTCTGCTTCTGACCTACAGGACTGGGGCCTCTTCAAGATGGCCAAACGTTGTGACACTTTTTCCATTGTGAGGTAGGCTCTGATTCTCTTCTTCTTGAATCAGGGCTGGATTGCTTGGGTTAGGGGTGTAGAGTGAATACTATATGAGTTGAAACTAGGGCCTTATGTAGACTGGCGGCTTTTGTCTCGGTTTCTTGGGTGCCTGAGCTGCCTTGAAATGAACCCAAGTATTCTAGCAAAGCCACATGGCAAAAGTGTAGAACCCAGCTGAGCCCAGCTCTCCAGCTGTCCCAACAATCTTAGCTCTATGGTCAAGCCCAAGTACTCACATCAAGTGAGTCCAGTCGACACCATGTGAACTGGGATTGCCCAGGTAAGGTTTGCTTGGAATCTTAATCCACAAATTATTAAAAAATTGTTGTTTAAGTTCTGGAGTAGTTTGCTACGTAGGCCTGCATGCCGCAGCTAAAGATCTCGCAACGAAGGATCCCACATACCGCAATGAAGATCCCACACGAGGCAACGAGGATCCCGTGTGCTGCAACTAAGACCCGGAGCAGTCAAATAAATTAAAAAATGATTAAATAAATACTAAAAAAAAGAGAGAGAGAGAGAGAGAGAGAGAGAGAGAAACAGGGGTCAGGGGACAGTTACCCAAGTTTTGAATGTTCTGTATTCTCCTAATGGAGAACCTCAGCTGATCCTTCATTTAATCTCCCACTTTAGGATTCTGTCATATCAGAATGTGAAATATCGCTAGTATTAAACACAGTTTTGGGGTGTACTACTCTTCTCAAGTATCTCTAATTGTAAATGGCTGATACTTTGCTTTCCAAAGAACTCTATGTGACCCTGAAAGAAAAAGAGAATGTATCCTATAGTTTACCATATTGATACTGCTAGCTTGGGGGATGCTTTGCCAAATATGGGGGAGACTCCTTTTCTTTTCTTTTCTTCAATACATCTTTATTGGAGTATAATTGGTTCACAATGCTGTGCTAGTTTCTGTTGTACAACAAAGTGAATCAGTCATATGCATACATATATCCCCATATCCCTTCCCTCTTGCGTCTCCCTGCCACCCTCCCTATCCCACCCCTCTAGGTGGTCACAAAGCACTGAGCTGATCTCCCTGTGCTATGCGGCTGCCTCCCACTAGCTAGCTATTTTACATTTGGTACTGTATATATGTCAATGCTACTCTCACTTTACCCCAGCTTCCCCTTCCCCTGCCCTGTGTCCTCAAGTCCATTTTTTATGTCTGCATCTTTATTCCTGCCCTGCCAATATGTTCATCAGAACCATAAGAAAACCATAATTCAAAAAGAGACATATACCACAATGTTCATTGCAGCACTATTTACAATAACCAGGACATGGAAGCAACTTAAATGTCAATTGACAGATGACTGGATAAAGAAGATATGGCACATATATACAATGGAATATTACGCAGCCATAAAAAGAAATGAAATTCAGTTATTGGTAGTGAGGTGGATGAACCTAGAGTCTGTCATACAGAGTGAAGTAAGTCAGAAAGAGAAAAACAAATATCATATGCTAATGTATGTATATGGAATCTAAAACAAAAATGAGACCCTTTTTTCTTATCAAATACTAACTTAATTATTTAATTAACATGACTTTGAGCAAAGGAGTCAGATTATAAAACATAAACATTATCAATATTTATTTTATTTCAAGAAAGCTCTGCATATTTTACTAAAGATAAAAACAATAAGGAGGTATTACAGAGAGTGTCCTCTCATCATTGAGGATGGGCTTTCTTTTTATTTGAACTCAAATTTCTTCACAAGGCAGATACCTGAAGAAAGATGATAAGAGAGGTTTTCAGTCATGTTTAAGTCCAAGTGTATGACCTGGTTATTCTTCACTTACAGCCATGGTGGATGAATAAGATAACACCACTTACAACATTTTCTTCCTCCTTTGGAGCACTGTGTCAAGTTCCTCTATTTTCAGACATGAAAGTACCAAAAAAACATAATTTCTCAGGGCAAAGGCCAAAATATCTCACTTAGCAGAACTCTTGCTTCCCTCCCTGTCTGTTACTGCTCCTTTTGGCACTGGAATGGCCCAGCACTTGTAGGTATACTATACCAGATTAATGAGAATTGAACAAGTACAAACTTTTCCAGTTGACATAAATTTTGTTAAAAGGTTATTGCCAAGTATCTTGATCAGAATGGCAGGAATTTCCAAGTCTCCTGACACGAGAAAATTATCTTTCTAAAGTTCACTTCTCCTTTAATTGGCCCACAGAGTAAGAATATGTCTTCAAGCTTTGCTATTGGCTGACATATTCTGACAGAATTTCCCTGCTGAAATTTTAGTTTTCCTTGCCTCTGTCATGTCGTGTAACCTTGTTCCAAACACATAAAATATTTTCCATCAATATTTACTAAAACTTCCAAAACTCTTCACTTTTCATGACTCGTTACCTCTACCTTGACTTTTTTCTCTATATGCTTAGCACACTAGTACTCAATTGTCCAGAATTCACATAAGTATAATATACTTGGAAACATATTTTCACTTGTGTATTTTTTGGACACCTTCCTCTATATTTCACATACACATAAACAATATAGGTTGAGTGTATTCCTACTAAAGGACTTATCATTTTGTTTTGTGTTATTGTAATGTTTTGCTGTGTGTCCTAATGAATTGTGAATTTCTCAAAAGCATGAATAATTTTTTTAACTTTAAAAAATACATAAAGATGCCCAGAATCACACACTAAAAGTTTATGTACACACTTTTAAGAATTTACTAATTTTCCTACTTATCACTTTGTTTCAGATATTTTTATTAAAGTTAAAACATTTTTAGACAAATTGTTATCTCCTTTGTTTACTCTCTCAATTAAATGTCCCTCCATCTCTCATCAGAGGCAAAAGTATCCTGAATTTAGTGTATTCTTCCATATGGAAAAATTTCATATGTTTATTGCCTTTATATAAATACATACACACAATACTCCTGGGTGTAAATTCTAGGTAAACTTTTGTTCACAGATGTAGAAGGATGTTTGCCATAGTGTTATTTTCAGGGGAAAAATTTTTTATAAACTTGGTGGTTTTATTTAACTGTATGAACCAGTAAAATGCAGAATATAAATACCATTCAGTGGAGTGAACTAAAGCCACATATAATGAAATGAAATATAATAAAATCTTGAAAACATAGAGTGAAAATATGATAACTCAAAAGTAGGACAACTAATGTAAATTTAAAACACAAAACAGTGATAGACATTCTAAATGAATAAACATATTATAAAAGCAAATGTGTGGGAGATGAATTGGAATTACAGACATTGAAAACACAAAAAATGATGACAGTGAAGAAAGGGCAATGCAATCGTGTTGGGTAACAAAGGAGAACAACCGATAATCTAATAATTGATAGTCTAATAAAAGAAGGGACACTGTATAAAGTGATGATAAAATGATACCATGAGTTAAGGATTAAAATCACCTCAGCTCTATGTTCCTGATTTCCCTCTCTCAACCCCTCAAAAAAGAAAAGAGCCTTTTACTTGTCTACATATTTAGATTTTGGCAATCAAAAATTATGAAAAGTTATATTTGCTAGACCTTACATTTTATGCGTGTTAGATACAAGTCCAAAAATGTTTTATTTTCAAATTCATATTATTTAGCATTGTTTGCAACAAAGATGTTCTATAAAATATAACAATGAGTCAATATAACTAAGAAGGACTAAAATATGACAGAGTGATTAGAGACACTGTTTACAGAGTGATGGGCAGAAAAACAGGGACATTAACATTTAGGGCTGTTCAGTATTTCAGCTGTCTCTTTTAACAATATGCAAATATATAGCAGTAATTTTACCATTTTTCTCAAAGGAAGACAATCCTACTTTGTATTCTTAATAAGCACAAATTCGTTTTCTTCTCCCCTTGAAACAAGAGTGTGATGATATCCATCATCATCATTATCATCATCATAATCTTTTTACATCTGTGTGGAGTCTACAGGGTGCACTCTATTTAAAGAAGGTATGATTGGTTAGAAGTGTGAAATTAGAGAGCATTAAAAACATATGACCAACACCCTTAGGCCTTTCTTTTCTGGATTAGATAAAATAGAAACAAAACCATCAGTATTTCACACCTGCCCGTTGAATAATCTGTAAGGAAGTCTTCACACTATCTTCCTCCTCTACCTACTCCCAGGCCCCCCTGTACACAATAAAACATAAACCCAGAAGTTCTAAGTTCTGAGATCTGTTCTTGGTCAAAGGAGAAGTGACGAATTTCTCAAAGGTGAGAGATAAACTCAGAAAAGTTCTCTTCAGTATTGCTCGTCCTAGAGCCCAGAAAATGATTATATTTTCTGTGTCATGAGCACCTCCTATGAGGCTCTGGTGTGCTGAGTCTATCACAGGGGTTATCACACATAATTCTAACCCCATGGTAGCCCTTAGAGACTATTGCCATTTCCACTTTTAATGAGAAACTGAAGTTTAGAGAGACTAAGTACATTGATCAGGTTATACAACTAGTAACTAATAAATGTGGAATTCAAGAGGACATTTGTCTGTCTGCCTCCAAAGTAAACACTCTGAATTCTTATGCCAAGCTGAAGAAAATGACAATTTTAAAAATGTAGTACCAGGGCTTCCCTGATGGCGCAGTGCTTAAGAATCTGCCTGCCAATGCAGGGGACACGAGTTCAAGCCCTGGTCCAGGAAGATCCCATATGCTGCAGAGCAACTAAGCCTGTGTGGCACAACTACTGAGCCTGCATGCCACAACTACTGAAGTCCGTGCACCTAGAGCCCATGCTCCACAACAAAAGAAGCCACTGAGATGAGAACCCTGTGTGCTACAACGAAGAGTACGCTCACTCACCTCAACTAGAGAAAGCCCTGCATGCAGCAACAAAGGCCCAATGCAGCCAAAAATAAATAAATAAACTCTTTAAAAAATTATATTTAATTTAAAAAAACAAAATGTAGTACCAGTGCAAGCCATATCAGCAGCCAGTGTTATAATAATGTTTTCATTACAAAGCCTCCAGTTTCTTGACTGTTGTTGAGTGACCAAAAATGTAATAAACATTCTAAACACATCAGCTTTTATAATCTTCAGAATTATTCTATTGGTTATGTATAAATATTCTCAATTAAAAAATGAGAAACTCAGCAAAACCAATTCTCTACAATCTGTTGTAGAAAATAGAAGCAGAGGGAACACTTAACTCATTTTACTAGACAAAAACAGTACCCTAATATAAAAACAATACAAAGATACTACAAGATAAGAAAACTGTACACCAGTATTTCTTATGAACATAGATTCAAAATTCTTCAGCAAGATATTAGCAATTGAATCCAACAATATATAAAAAGAATTATAGACTACAACCAAGAGGGATTTATCCCAGATATTCAAGGCTGCTTCAATATTTTAAAATCAATTAATGTAATCTGTCATAGCAATAAAAAAGTTAAAAATCATATGAGCACATCAATAGATGGAGAATAAACATTTGACAAAATCTAGTAATAATTCAGAATAAAAACTCTCAGAAATCTAGAAATAGAGAGGAACTTCTTCAACTTGATAAAGAACAACTACACAAAACCTACATCTAACATCATACTTACTGCTGAGAAACTACATGCTTTTCCCATAGGATCAGGAACTCAGCAAGAATGCCCTCTCTCCTACCTTTTCAGCATTATACTGGAAGTCCTAGATAATGCAATAAGAAAAGAAAAGCAAATAAAAGGTATATATCAGGAAGAAATGAAAATTTGTTCATATATGACATATTTGTGTGTGTGTGTGTATATATATATATATATATATATATATATATATATATATATATAAAAAATACCAAAGAATAAAGAAAAACTTTTGGAACTAATAAGTGATTATATCAAGGTTGTGAGATAAAAGATTAATATACAGAAGTCAATTGCTTTTTTACATATCTGCAATTAGTAGTCAGAATTTGTAGTTAAAAACACACCACCATTTACATTAACACCAAAAGAAAGGAAAAATAAATGTTGAAGTATATATCTAACAAAATATACATATAAGATTTATACAAGAAAAACTACAAAACTCTGATGGAAGAAATCAAAGGAAGTCTAACTAAAGGCACAGATATTCCATGTTCATAAGAAAGACACTCAATAATGTTAGGTTGTCAGTCCTTACCAGCTTGATCTACAGATGTAATGCAATCTAAATCAAAATACCAGTGAGCTATTTTGTGGATGTCAACAAATTCATTCTACAGTTTACATAAAAAAACAAAAGATACAGATTGCCAACACAATATTGAAGAAGAACAAAGTCAGAAAATGAAAAAAATACCCAACTTCAAGATATATTCTAAAGCAACAGCTATAACAGTAGTGTGGTATTGGTGAAAGAATATAGAAATAAATCAATAGAACAGAATAGGAAGCCAAAAATAGAACCATAAAAACGTAGCCCTGTAATTTAAATGTAAACTGAAATTTAATAAAGGAGCAAAGGCAGTTGAATGGAGAAAGGAGAGTGCTTTCAAGAAGCGGTGCTATATATATATATATATATATATATATATATATATATATATATATATATATAGACATTAACCTTACACCTTTCACAAAAATTAACTCAAAATGAATCACAGACCTGTTGACTGGAAAAAACCCTGCACTATGAGAATTGTGAGTTAAGTTTTATTGGGGCAAAATGAGGAATATAGCCTTGGAGACAGCATCTCAGATAGCTCTGAGGAACTGCTCTGAAGAGGTGGAGGGGTGGTCAGTATATACGTAATTTTGGTGAAGGGCGGTACATGCAATCAAGCACACATTTTGGCAGGGGTTTGCTGCTGGTCTCATGAAGTTTACTGCTAGAAACAGGAGCATATATTCCATTAATGATTTTAGTGCTTTTCTAGATATGATAAGATACAAGAATTTGGGCTCATAAAATCTTCTCCTGAAAATATCTAATTATCTGAATGACTATTCTTCCAGTTTTTCCCAGCACAAAGAGGGCCTCATTCCTGATCTCCACCCTGGACTCCTTTCAAGGTGTGTTGAAGTTCGGTGACTGCCACAGTTAGTGACCTAATCCTTGCAGAGGCAGACGTCAGTTGCCAATTTTTAGTTGGCAGACCTAAATGTAAAATGTAGAACTATAACACTTCTAGAAGATAACATTGAAGAAAATCCAGGTGAGCTTGGGCAGGAAAATGAGTTTTTAATACAAAAACAAAAGCATGATTCATGAAAAACATTTATACAGTGAACTTCATTACAGTTAAAAACTTCTGCTCTGTAAAAGACATTGTTAAGAGAATTTAAGAGATAAACCACAGCCTGGGAGAAAATAATTGCAAATCGCACATCTAAAGAACTGTAACCAAAATAATCAAAGGACATAGCAGTAGGAAAACAAGCCTATGAAAAAGTGGGCAAAATATCTTAATATACTACTCACCAAGGAAGATAAATGGATGGAAAATAAGCATATGAAAGGATGCTCAACATCATATGTCATTAGGGAATTGCAAACTAAAATAACAATGAGCTATCACTACATGCCTATTAGGTTAGCTAGAAGCCAAAATACTGACAACACCAAATTCGAGCAAGGACGTGGAGCAACAAGGCACTCTGACTCATTGCTGGTGGACTACTAAATGGTACAGCCATTTTAGAAGACAGTTCGGCAATTTATTACAAATCTAAACCTCGCCTTAACCACATAACCCTGCACGTTGTTCCTAGGTATTTACCCAAATGAGTGAAACATGTATGTCAACACAAAAACAGGCATCTGACTATTAATAGCTGTTTTATTCATCATTGCCAAAAACTGGAAGCAGCCAAGATGCCCTTCAGTAGGTGAATGGATCAACAAACTGGGATACATTCATGCAATGGAGTATTACCCAGTGATAAAGAGAAATGAGGTGTCAAGCCATGCAAAAACATGAGGGAACCTTAAATGCATATTGCTGTGTATAAAAAGCTATTCTGAAAAGGTTGCATATTATATGATTCTAATTATATGACATTTTGGAAAAAGCAAAACTATGAAGATGGTAAAAAGAACAGCAGATATCAAGGACTTGTGCATGAATAGATGAAATGGGGGATTTTCAGGGCAGTGAAATGAATCTGTATGGTACCGTGATGGTGGATACATGGCAGTATGCATTTGTGAAAACCTACAGAGCTATACAACACAAAGAGTGAATCCTAATGTAAACTATGGTCTGCAGTTAAAAAGTAATGTGCAGATATCAGTTCATCAATTGTAACAAATGCACCACACTAATATAAACTATTAACAGTAAGGGAAACTTTGTGGGGTAAAGTGGGGTTATACAGGAAATTTCTGCTCAATTTTACTGTAAAACTAAACCTGCTCTAAAATTATTAATTCATTCATTCATTAATTAAATTTTAATAAATCTTTATTGGAGTATAATTGCTTCACAATACTGTGTTAGTTTCTGTTGTACAACAAAGTGAATCAGCCATATTCAAACACATGTCCCCATATCCCCTCCCTCTTGAGCCTCCCTCCCACCTTCCCTATCCCACCCCTCTAGGTGGTCACAAAGCACGGAGCTAATCTCCCTGTGCTATGCGGCTGCTTCCCACTAGCTATCTATTTTACATTTGGTAGTGTGTATATGTCGATGTTACTCTCACTTCGCCCCAGCTTCCCCCTCCCCTCCCATGTCCTCAAGTCCATTCTCTATGTCTATGTCTTTATTCCTGCCCTGCCACTAGGTTCATCAGTACCTTTTTTTTTTTTTTTTAAGATTCCGTATATATGTGTTAGCATACGGTATTTGTTTTTCTCTTTCTGACTTACTTCGCTCTGTATGACAGACTCTAGGTCTATCTACCTCACTACAAATAACTCAATTTCTTTCCTTCTCATGGCTGAGTAATATTCCATTGTATATATGTGCCACAACTTCTTTATCCATTCATCTGTTTATGGACAGTTAGGTTACTTCCATGTCCCGGCTATTGTAAATAGTGCTGCAATGAACATTGTGGTACATGACTCTTTTTGAATTATGGTTTTCTCAGGGTATATGTCCAGTAGTGGCATTGCTGGGTCATATGGTAGTTCTATTTGTAGTTTTTTAAGGAAGCTCCATACTGTTCTCCATAATGGTCATAAATGCAAATCTAGTAATTTTAAAAATTAAGAACTCAAACCATGACATGACTAGTTAGTTGACTTTCTGAAGGCCAAGTTGGGGGAAGCCCACAGGCTGTGCTCCTGCCTGCTCCGTTAGCTAATGGCTGAAAGCTTAGAGCTCAGGACTCAGCCTACAGACTGCACATCCCTCATGCCCACCTGAAGCTTATCCTCAGTTGTTCTCATTTCCCATTGCTCTCTTGTTTTTAGGGCAAAGCATCACATTGTATTTCAGTGACCCACATTCATATTTCTGAAGAATGGATCCCTGCTTAATAACAAGCCCCCTATATCAATTCTTTCAACTCTAAGGCCCTCCACACTTCTCACCAGTTTCCCGAGTGGCTAGAACCACTTCTCAAGGAACACACATTTGTTAGAGGGCTCTCCTACTTGACAGCATAAGCTATTTACGTTCCAACCTCTATGTAGAGCTGGATCTAATATGCTTGTTTCTATGCTTGACATAACTTTCTGGATTTCCAAACTATCCTACAAATGTATAACTATCCTGAAAATGTATCAATATAACAATGTATAAATTGTTCGGATCAATTCAATTGAATTAATATTTGAGAAGTAAAAATAGAATCGCCCACTCTCCCTCACACACACACACAAATAGAAGGATAGATACATGATAGGTAGATAGATGAGAGATTGTAAAAACAGTGTTGCTATGTTGCTGCTATTGTATATGATTTTTCTATTTGAAAATATTTTACATATGGTGAGTGCCAGGTAGCTCCAAGTAGTACAAAAGAATAATCTAAGATGCAAGCAATAGAGCAGAGGACCATCCCTTCTACTCCCGGGAACAGGCCCCGGGGCCATGCAGTGTGTGTGTGGCAGGTGAGCTGGGACGGCGAGGACACCACAGGGAAAGCTAAAGTGACACTGAGGGGTTTGTGCTGAACCACAATATTGGAGAGGCTTATAGGACATACAATGGGTAAAGGACGGTTCAGGAGCCCTCAGGGCCTGTGACGCCACATCATAAATACTTAGAGGTCAGAGGAGCCCTGGTCCATTTGTCCAGAGTGGACATGGCACCCTCTGAGAGGCGAGGTTTCCCTGGGGAAAGAGAAATCAGAATGATCCCTAATACAGTAAAATAAAGAAACAGGTTTTAACAGTGGCAGACTACCCAGATATAAGAACTTTGATGTAAATCCAGCAAACAAGTGAAGTTTTAATTCAGAAAGAGGGTTGTTCATAAAGTGTAAACCTTCAGAAGGTTACCGCTATGACAGCTGAATATTGTCAATTATCCTTCATGTCAAGTCCATAAATCAGAGGACAATGGAAAATGTTCAAACAGAATTTATTGTGGAAAATTATGTTTGAATTTAGGGATGAGGGAATTGTCAAATGGTCAGGGGTTGGGCGTTCCTCCTTGTTTTTGTTTGTGTTCACATTTAACCTTTACTGAAATTTTCAGAGAATAAAACTATTTATTAATGTTGATTTCAAATAATAGCCATAAGACAAAAAAGACGTTTAAAGTGATTTGATTCATTCTTACTTTTCAATATTTATCCCATACAATTTCTGAGGTACAAAAAATATGTAACAACTGAGTAAATGAAAACACTATTTTTTTAAAATTCTTATTGGAGTGTAGTTGATTTATACTGTTGTGTTAGTTTCAGGTGTACAGCAAGGTGAATCAGTTATACATATATCTGCTCTTTTTTTTTAGAGTCTTTTCCTATATAGGTCATTACAGAGTATTGAGTAGAGTTCCCTGTGCTATACAGCAGGCTCTTGTTACTTATCTATTTTATATATAGTAGTGTGTATATGTCAATCCCAATCTCCCAATTTAACCCCCCAAATCCCCTGGTAACCATAAGTTTGTTTCCTACACCCATTTTGTAAGCAAGTTCATTTGTACCCTCTTTTTTAGATTCCACATATAAGTGATATCATATGATATTTGTCTTTCATCTGACTTACTTCACTCAGTATGACAATTACTAAAAAAAAAAAAAAAAATCTATTCCTGCTATAAGTATGTGAAAACTCACATAGGACGTAGCATTATATGATGATAAATTTGCTGAACAATCTGAGTGTTGTAAAATATTAGCTTCTGCCATTGTATCAAAGGATGTATACTAAAGAGATGACATTCTACTCCTTCACGCCAGTTTACATGGATTCATACACACATATACCCCCAACAACTTGGAATCAAAAAATAAGATGTCCTTCTGATAATTGGACAACAGAATATGCAAATAATTGGATCATAAATATATACACTTAGTTTATGAAGACAGAGTAGTTTAGAAGTCAGAGCAAGACTAGCACATAATCTAACTGAAAAATGTAGAAGAGAAATATGCCAGTTAGAAGCAAGAATATTGTCAGCTTGGAAAAAACAAAACAACTGTCCTAGAGAAAACCCAAAAAGCATCCTCTTGGGAAGATGTTACTCTTGAAAATTAGACACAATATTCCCTCTGCTTCAGTAAGCATGCTGAGGACAGAGTTACATCAGATTTTCATAATGTGATGTTATGAATCTTTAAATCATAACTTTTTTTGCTTAGAGTCCATAGTCATCAGTCAAACTCATCACTGATTGTCTTTCTGTATATTACAGTTACAAGGAGGGATTGTATCGGCCAGGTCTCTATAGAGATGGTTATCTGCTTATCTTTTCAACTTAATTGAAAAACTAATAAATTACCATCAAAGTTTATATTGTTTTATTTAATGGAATTTCAACATAATAAATCATGAATTCACTGGAATGACAAGACAAGTTGGATGGTAACTCACCTAAATCACTCTGTCTCTAAATTTCAACAATTACCATTATCAGGCCATCACAGACAATGGAGTAAAAAAATGTCCCAAAGGAGTTGAACCCAAATGTAACTTCATGAGTAAAATGCACTAATCAATAGAATTAAATACAGCATATATTTCATCAACTTCTAATAAAATCACTGCAATATCAGATGAAACATGAAAAATGTAGCCCATCTTCCATTCAAGTTCACTAATCCGAAATCCCACATAGAGATATGGATTTGATCAATAACACCTGCAGAGCCAGGGAAGGGATATTAAATCTAACGTTATTATGTAGATTACATCTTGATGACATACTTGGGAAATGTGTTTTATTTAATATTAATAATTCCCTCAAAATATTTGCTCTTTCAAAAACTTATATTACTTTTGCAGTTCTTATCAGACTATTCAGGGAGAAAAATATATTAAGATTAAAGATGTGCTGGAAGTAATAACATTTTCATAAATCTGATTTATAAGTCTCATAAAAACCTGGAAATAACCCCTTAGTTTTTACCATATCATTAATAGATAACTGTTATTTTGAATAAAACTTGTATTGTCTCATTCATCCTAATTTTTTTTTTAATCAACAGTTCTGAGTTGTAAAATTTCATTTTTCTACCTGACTTCATTAGTATCTAATATACCTCTGAAAATCCATTTCAACTATTAAGATTTGTATTTTCTGGAATTTGCTTGTGCCTTTTATACATTGAAACTTAAAGCTACAGTTTTGTCTGTAGCACAGCACCAAAACCAAAAGAGAAAAATGGTGACTAGCAGAGTGAATTATTTTGTTGTTGTTTTTCAGAAGAAATGGTCTCAACTTGATTTTTTTCACTGGTCAGGACACTTTGCTTGCTATTGGAGACATCCTACATATGTTTTCTAAACCTGAGCTATTGCCTTATGTGCATCCATGTGTTCACTGGATGTGAACTTCTAGTCTATCCCCACAAGTGTGTGCTATATATCACACTGGGCAATGATTTCATGGTGCTTTTCATAAACCAACATTTACTGAGAATAATATTCTTTGTTATGCATTGTTATAGAGACTGGGGATACAAAAGTCACAGAGAGAGATCTGTCCCCTTTCCTCAGAGAGCTGAGAGATGATCGCATAGATGGCATGCCTTAAGAAAAAAAAAAAAAAAGCAAAATTTGAGCTTGTCAAGAATAAAGGTAAACCTACCAAGCACAAAACCAGGGTAATATTCTAAGTTCTGCCTAGAAATAAGCAAGCAAAAAATATAAACAAAACAAAGATAAAGGTCCCTGTGAATTTGTAAGAAGGTAATATTCTAAGAGTAAAATACCGTCCATGGGATCAAAAGCACCATGCCCAATGTAAAATGTAGAAATAAGGCAAAGAAAAGCAGATAAATTTCTGTCAAAATCAAATCAGTGAAATAAAAGATGTTATCTCTGTAATAAATAAAATTAAAGCTATGGAGAATAAATACAAATCTTAGAAGATAAAGAGTGAAGCTCTTCTTCATGGGAATTACCTGAGTAAAGAACAGATTGATAGAAAGAATACAACTAGCGATATAAATAAAGCTTCTCTCTCTGAAGGCCCAGCACTCTAGACATGAAAATTAACTCACCTAATAACTCCACAATTAGTGAGTAAAACCCAAAACTATTAAGTTGCAACCTTACTGGAAAAAAAAGTTCAGTACGTACTCAGGCATAAATCAACAAATACATTTTAAAATCAGAAGAGTTTCAGGTTTGTATATACTTTAAAGCACCAAATTATAAATATAATGAAGTATACACAGAGCCTTGTGGAGATTAGGTTGTTACCAAATATTTCTACATCAAAGTAAGTTGCTAACATTAGTAGAAAAATAAGAGAAAAAACCATATATCTATGCTCTTAGAAAAATCCTTCTCACAAACCCATATGTTTACATAACTGCACTTGAACTCTAGCTGACAGATGGATCAGATAGGAACTCACATTAGGATGTGCTCAGTCATGAAATACATCAGATACAGAAGGAGGTTAAATCTAAGCAAATATTTAACATACTTTCACAAAGAGGTAAAAGTCAAAAGAACCAAATATTAATCAAAGTAATATTTTAATAATAACATTAAAACATAGATTTTATATTTTTGGACATTCACAGGAAGAGGGGGCCTGAACTATGCGCCCTTCAGGACCTGTCTGGGGGCTGACACCACTGTAAGTATATGATGTGCAGAGATTAGCCTGCTACTTCAGAAGTTATTGTATAAGCTTGGACCATACAAAATTTACAATAATAGATAAATAATAAACAAAAATAGATAATAGACCTGTAATATTTGCATTCAAGATGGCATAAATCAGATGGCTGAGAAAGTCAAGGATGGGATGTGCACCCCTGCAAGTTAAGGCCGGTTCTGAACCTTCCCCACAAGGTCCCTAGCTGCCCGGCCCTCTGAAAGGAAGACGCCTGGTCATGAAGCTTCAAGTTAGTGAGTCCGATCTTCAGGATATAATCGGTTAAGGCTTGTTCTGTATCCAACCGTCAAAAAGAGATACAAGAAGAAAACAGGTGAAACTCAGAAAAATTAAAAGAAATATATTGGTATCAGAATATATAAACTTTGCTAATATCAGGAAACAGAACCTCACCTACTAAAGGGCATAGTCTCAATTCTTGTCTACAAATAATATGAGTATCTAAGTGTATCTAATACAAAATTAAGGAAGGAAACATACATAATTCGATGATAAAAAATATTATAAAACTTATATACATTCTGATCTCAGGATTATAAAAAATTACATATATATTTCCTAATGTAGAAGATATATATAATATGTATATGTATAGCTATATACATATATATATAAATATATAAGAACATAGGCCATATATGTGATTTTAGACATGCAGTATTAGTTATATATTTATATATTATATTAATATAATATATATGTGTGTGTGTATACATATACACACACACAGATTTTAATACTAGGTGACCACATTAACTTGATTTTTCTTTTCTTTCTTTTTCTTTGTATTTCTCAATATAAACAATTTACTATTTGGTTAAACAAAAAATAATCTTTCAATCCCCAATGAGATTCACTGACTTCTTCAAAGTAATATCTCCTTATGACCTTTGCTAATGAGTTTAACTCAAGTCCTCTTCAGCCTGAGGGGGTTCAGCTGCCCATTCATCTAGACAGCGCCGTTTCCATCCCACGGTCTTCAGGTGGCTTTGCCAAAGGAAAGCCGATCACTGGACACGCATGGATCTCTGGGTATTGAGATCCATGTGAGAAGGAATATTGTTTACAAGATACAGTACAGCAAATATACGCATGATGGCATTTTTTCAAGCTGACCTCATGCCACCCATTATTTAGAAGCAACCCTTGAAAGTCAAACAGTGAGATCAGAGTTTTTCAGGGCTCAGCTTCTTAACAGAGAGGCTCTTCTCACTGGCACTTCATGCATCCTTCTCACATTTCAAGTCCAGCATGACAGCCCAGCTGAAATGCACGTTTTCCTTACCACTCTGGTTTTCTAGAGCAGCTGTGGCTGGAGTCTACTCCTCACCTTATGCATCTAGCAGTTGGACACTGAAAGGTTGAAGACTACACGGGAGTGAGCTCAGAATCCACAAAAACATCTAAAGCTTCCAGGCCATTGATTTCAGAGTTGTCTCCGCTAATATCCCTCTGTGTTAAACTGAGTTAGGAGACACGTGAGAGCTCAGTTAAGCTTTCCTAGGTGCTCACCTGGTGCAGGCAGAGCTGGGTTTTGCATGACAGTCTCCAGGCTGCATCCAGTTTCCCATGACTCTAGATTTCCATCTCATTGTCTATTATTTCTTGACTGCCCTCACCAAGAGACCATGCCACATCTTTTGTTTTCAGTGCCCTGAAGTGAGAGGTAAGACAGATGTCAGGCAAGGTTTCACGTACAGCAGAAAGGAGTACGGGTGAATCTCACTAAGACCTAGGTTTAAAAACTTAGCCTCTTATTAGCCATGTGATTTCAGACAAGTTACTTAAATATTTGGGGCTGAGATTCCTCAATAGTGAAATGTAAAGAGTGAAATGCAAATAGTACTTATAATAGACCCTGTCAATATCCTGCCCAAGGTTATCTCCATCTACATATATGCCTCTGGCTTCCTGGGTTTCTCCATCAGAGGCTATCATGGGCTGCTGAGCCGCCCCATCTTGGGCAGGGCAAGCTAAGAGCACTAAGGAGTTAGTGGTCCAGGAGCAAATCTCCGAACCTGAGATGATAACTGGTGGGTAAGTAGCTCAGTGCTCGCCGTTCACAGCTCTGAACCATTCCACAGGGCCTCTCAGCGGGACATCCCCAGTGGCACTCAGCCCCAGGTGCCGCTGGTGGTGACATTCTCAGACCTGCATGAATGGCTGGTTCTCCAATTTCCAGTCTTTCTTCCCCATGTCTTCAGAGTACTACCTGGGTCCCCTGCTGAATCAAGTATTACACTTAAATTGTTTCTCAGGACCTGAACAGGGAAGAGGGGAAATAAAAACTAATAAAGTGCCAGAGAGTAAACATATTATTTGTGAGGATCAAATAAACAGAGCATATATAAACTGTGCAGCACAGAGCTTGATACAGAATACGATTTTAACAAATACCACTTCCCTTCATCCTTACCCACATCCTTCCTTGTGCTATGTGTTAGACACACTTGTTTTCCTGCCAGAGATAAAAACCAAATAAAAAGGACAAATGAGTCCAGAAGATGGAGGTTAAATGTGACCTCTATTACTGTTAAAGGTGCTGTAAACGTGGTTTAGGTCTGTAGCCACAAATCGTTTCCAAAATAGGAACTAACCCACTTTACTATTGACAGCACTGAAAAGTGGAAGGATTTCAATTCAGGGGCCCCAGTTTAGTGATTCCAAGTGTAAACTAATGCAGGGGAAAGAGAGGGACAAAAGTATGTCTGCCCAGTTCTTCTTCCTCCACAAAAACTTTATGCCTCCCAAAGGGAAAAGACTGAAAGAACAAGGGAGATGTAAGTCAGCGTTGTCCAGAGAAACAGAACCAGAAAGAGAGAGAGGGAGAGAGAGTTAGTTCATGTGATTATGGAGGCTGAGATGGTGCAAGGTGCTGTTGGTTTGCAAACTGGAGACCCAGGGATGCGGGTGTTACAATTTAGTCTGAGTCTGAAGGCCTGAGAAGCAGGGGAGCTGATAGTGTAAACCCCAATCGGAGGACAGAAAAGGTGAGATGAGATGCTCCAGCGCGAGCAGTGAGGCAGGAGAAAAAGGGGAAGATTCAGCTTCCTCTGCCTTTCCTTCTATTCAGGCCCTAGAGGATGGGATGGTGCCCACCCACCCTAGGGAGGGCAATCTACCCCTTCTAATGCTAATCTCATCCCAAAACATCTTCATAGACACACCCAGAAATAATGTTTAAACTGGGCACTCCATGGCTGGTTAAGTTGACACCTAAACTTAACCATCACAAGGGAGAAAAAAGGTTAGAAAATGTAACTCTACTGGATCTCAAAAAGTGAAATCTCAAGAATATCAAAACATGAAACCCAAATACTGTTCTGTTGGGGATCATTTCACATGAGCAGTGCAGTGCCTGAATTAACCTCCAAGCATGAATGTTCTCTGCTCTATTTCCCATCCCAAATTATGTTCAGCTATATCGTCTGACATCAGCAATTCAGCAATGAGATTGCATGATAATATAAATATACCCCAATCAAAAAAATGCTAACAACACGGAGATAGCCCAAATTTAAATACACACTTTTTTATCAATTTTAAGGAAAACATAAAGATTAAAAATTAAGTATCTTTTAAGTTAGGTTGAAGTCCAAAATATAAAATTACAAGAGAATTAAAATCAATACCACATGACCTGTCTTTATGGATTATAAAGAGAGTAAGTCATCCTCAATTCCTTAATCTCATCCTCAGCCAAACAAGTCATCGATGCTTGATTAGAGGTAGGGTTCCTTCCAAAGCTGTGGCCTGGGTTTTTTCTCACAAGGCTGGTTGTATAGTGTCTCCAAAGTATATTGTTAAGGATATTTAGGTTGAAGCAACTCTTCCATACGGTCCTGGGTTGATTCATACATGGGTGATTCCATGCATTTGTCATACCCATAGGATTTATGTGTTTGACAAAGAGTGAACTTGACTGTAGGCACACTTTAAACCACCACCAGAAGGATGAGGAATTCCAGGACGGAATGCAGACTGTGACAGATGAGCTAAGTGTACCACAAATGTAGGACATAACTTCACTGAAGGTAGTGGGAGAAAAAGAGTTGACCTAAGTGTCTCTGGAAAGCAGTGTTTCAGCTGAACACTTGAAGGTGGAAGACAGGAACACCATACTCTAACTGGCAAGTATGTTTCTCCCAGAGGCACTGGTTAGCCATTCTGAACCTACTCAATACATATTCAAGGATGGAACAAATAAGTAAACAAACTGTGGATAACGGGAAACAGGGTCTCTCACTGTCAGAGAAGGAGGTTGCAAATAAGCAAGGGAGAGAGGGTAGAGTAAGCCCTGTGATGCTGGATTAGAATAGGAGGTGTCAGTATAAACTCTTGTTCATTTTAATAGAGAGATGGAGAGGTTATATGTAGATAGACAGATAGACAAGGGATAGGAAGGTAGGTAGGTAGGTGGATAGCTAGACAAGATAATTAAAATCCTGTGTGTGCATGGTTTAGCATACAGGAGTATTGCTAGGTCTTCCACTGAGAGGGCCTAGAAACAGTACCACTCCAGCAGCAACAATTACAGCCAGTGCTTGTATTGATTTTTTAATCCCGTTCTCCAACAAAAGAAACCAGAGCTCCCTTCATAAAAGATTGATTTCAGGGCTTCAAATGATTTCCTGCTAGGGCAGCAACAACACAAGATGAGGTAGATCATCTTGAAGTATCAGAAAATAATGAAGTGCTTTAAAAATAAATAAATAGAAGATAGGGGCTTGTCAAAAGGACACAGGAGCCCATCTGAAAGAGCTCCAAGTGACCAAAGCCAGAACAACTGTCCCCAAAGAGAAATAATGATGGTGTTGTGTTATGTACCAAAGAATAAAGTAAGTATCCTTGAGCCCATGTTAATGTAAATACATGATTAAATATATGAGTAAATGGAAAGTAAGGACAAAATTCTTACAGAAAAATTCCAAGTAATAAATATATAAGGATAAGAAGAATAGGAAAATCACCATTATAATCGCATAGCAATAATTGCTGCAGGCATAATCCATGAGTGAATTCCAAAATAATGAGCAATATTTTAAAGAGAAACAGAATATTTGCATAGCCTGAAAGCATATCACTAAAATATGTATTAATTACTAGGGTGGTTTTGTTATACTGCCACAAATTCCTTGAGCACAGGGCTTAGTGACTTGGGTTGGACAGAATGCAGGATGAGAATAAATAGTGAGTCTACAGTGGAGAAATCTAGCCGACTCCACCTTAACCAAGGGATAAAAGTTGACATCCTATACCCCAGACAAGATGGAGTGAGAAGGAGGCTCACTTCAGTATTATTCTTCCCCCAGAAAACATAGGTTTAGTCTAATCTTGAGAAAACATCATGCAAATTCCTATTGAGGGACATTCTACAAAATACTTAAGCAGACCTCTCAAATGTGTGAGAGTCATGGAAAGCCCACAGACTGCCACCATTGACATAGAGGAAGGAGACAGGGTCATTAAATGCACTGCAGCAGCATGGATGAGGTTCTAAACAGGAAAAAATTAGTGGAGAAACTGGCAAAATCCAAATAAAATCTCTAGTTAAATTTAATATCAGAGCTTTTTTCAGAAAAAGGGAAACCTTTGACATCCTTGCTTTCAGACCTGTGTGTAAAACTAGCTTGAACTTCATTCCTTGGGTTACAAACCCTCGAGTTCAAATTTAGAAATAAAAAATAAGTCCTCCTAAGAAAGGAAAAAGTAGATCTAACACCACATCTCTTAATGAGATTCACATCTTATATTCTAGAGTTAAAACTGCATAGTACAGGGAGATCGTCTCAGTGCTTTGTGACCACCTAGAGGGGTGGGATAGGGAGGGTGGGAGGGAGGAAATCCAAAAGGGAGGAGATATGAGAATGTATGTATATGTATAGCTGATTCACTTTGTTATGCAGCAGAAACTAACACACCATTGTAAAGCAATTACACTCCAATAAAGGTATTTAAAAACAAAAAGTGATCACAACGTTGGCCTCACATCAGCGACACTGAGAAATGCATCAGTGCCTGTTCCCCAAAGCAGGAGGCCCAGGGCAGGTTCTGTCCCCTGAACACCATCCCCGGGGCTGCCACAGACCACTATTATATCTAAATAGCATCTGAGCAACTTTGCTGTACAGCGGAAATTAAACACAGCATTATAAATCAACTATACTTAAACATAATTTTAAATATATATATATATATATATTTACTATGTTTCATTGAAACCTGGACACCTGGAGGGAAAAATGAGTCTTAATATCTTGTTTCCAATGTTTTTCTCATCGGAGTCTCAGTTTCTTCATGTGTCAAACAAATGTTTTGGATTAGGTAAAATTTCAGCATTCTTAAAGGTCTGACATTCTTGATCCTCAGTAATTGATATTAGGGAATTTCAAGTGATTGCTTCATTAAAAATTTATTTTGGTAATAATTTCATATGTCATGTGAAATTTCTTTTTACTGTCTTTATTGGAGTATAATTGCTTTACATTGTTTTGTTAGTTTCTGCTGTATAACAAAGTGAATCAGCTATATGTATACATATATCCCCATATCCCCTCCCTCTTGCATCTCCCTCCCACCTTCCCTATCCTATCCCTCTAGGTGGTCACAAAGCACGGAGCTGATCTCCCTGTGCTATGCAGCTGCTTCCCACTAGCTATCTATTTTACATTTGGTAGTGTATATATGTCCATGTCACTCTATCACTTCGTCTCAGCTTACCCTTCCCCCACCCCATGTCCTCAAGTCCATTCTCTACATCTGAGTCTTTATTCCTACTCTGCCCCTAGGTTCTGCAGAACCATATTTTTTTACATTCCATATATATTTGTTAGCATACAGTATTTGTTTTTCTCTTTCTGACTTACTTCACTCTGTATGACAGACTCTAGGTCCATCTACCTGACTACAAATAACTCAGTTCTGTTTCTTTTTATGGCTGAGTAATATTCCATTGTACATATGTGTCACATCTTCTTTATCCATTCATCTGTCAATGGACACTAAGGTTTCTTCCATGTCATAGCTATTGTAAATAGTACTGCAATGAACATTATGGTACATGACTCTCTTTGAATTATGGTTTTCTTAAGGTATATGCCCAGTATATTGGGATTGCTGGATCATAAGATAGGTCTATTTTTATTTTTTAAGGAACCTCCATACTGTCTTCCATAGTGGCTGTATCAATTTACATTCCCACTAAAAATATAGAAGGGTTCCCATTTCTCCACACCCTCTCCAGCATTTATTTTTTATAAATTTTTTGATGATGGCCATTCTGACTGGTGTGAGATGACACCTCACTGTAGTTTTGATTTACATTTCTCTAATGATTAGTGATGTTGAGCATCCTTTCATGTGTTTGTTGGCAATCTTCTTTGGAGAAATGTCTATTTAGTTCTTCTGCCCATATTTGGATTGGGTTGTTTTATTGATATTGAGCTCCATGAACTGCTTGTATATTTTGGAGATTAATGCTTTGTCAGTTGCTTCATTTGCAAATATATTCTCACATACTAAGGGTTGTCTTTTTGTCTATTTTAGGTTTTCTTTGCTATGCAAAAGCTTTTAAGTTTCATTAGGTCTCATTCATTTTTGTTTTTATTTCCATTTCTCTAGGAGGTGCGTCAAAAGGGATCTTGATGTCAATAATGTCATAGAGTGTTCTGCCTCTGTTTTCCCCTAAGAGTTTTATAGTGTCTGGTCTTACATTTAGGTCTCTAATCCAGTTTGAGTTTATTTTTGTGTATGGTGTTAGGGAGTGTTCTAATTTCATTATTTTACATGTAGCTGCCCAGTTGTCCCAGGACCACTTATTTAAGAGGCTGTCTTTTCTCCATTGTATACTCATGTCTCCTTTATCAAAGATAAGGTGACCATATGTGCGTGGGTTTATCTCTAGGCTTTCTATCATGTTCCATTGATCTATATTTCTGTTTTTGTGCCAGTACCATACTGTCTTGATTACTGTAGCTTTCTAGTATAGTCTGAAGTCAGGGAGCCTGATTCCTTCAGGCAGTTTTACTTTCTCAGTGTTGCTTTGGCTATTCGGGGTCTTTGGTGTTTCCACACAAACTTTGAAATTTTTTGTTCTAGTTCTGTGAAAAATGCCACTGGTAGTTTGATAGGGATTGCATTCAATTTGTAGATTGTTTTGGGTAGTATAGTCATTTTCACAATGTTGATTCTTCCAATCCAAGAACATGGTATAACTCCCCATCTGTTTGTATCATCTTTAATTTCTTTCATCAGTATCTTGTAGTTTTCTGCATACAGGTCTTTTGTTTCCTTAGGTAAATTTATTCCTATGTTTATTATTCTTTTTGTTGCAATGGGAAATGGGAGTGTTTCCTTAATTTCTCTTTCAGATTTTTGATCAGTAGTGCATAAGAATGCAAGAGATTTCTGTGCATTAATATTGTATCCTGCAACTTTACCAAATTCATTGATTAGCTCTACTAGTTTTCTGGTAGAATCTTTAGGATTCTCTATGTATAGTATCATGCCATCGGCAAACAGTGACAGTTTTACTTCTTCTTTTCTGATTTGGATTCCTTTTATTTCTTTTCCTTCTCTGATTACAACAGCTAAAACTTCCAAAACTATGTTGAATAATAGTGGTGAGAGTGGGTAACGTTGTTTGCTCCTGATCTTAGTGAAAATGATTTCAGTTTTTCATCATAGAGAATGATGGTGGCTGTGGGTTTGTCAAATATGGCCTTTATTATGTTGAGGTAGGTTCCCTCTATGCCTATTTTCTGGAGAGTTTTTATCATAAATGGGTGTTGAATTTTATCAAAAGATTTTTCTGCCTCTATTGAGGTGATCATATGGTTTTTCTCCTTCAGTTTGTTAATATGATGTATCACATTGATTGATTTGTGTATATTGAAGAATCCTTGCATTCCTGGGATAAACCCCACTTGATCATGGTGGATGATCCTTATAATGTGCTGCTGGATTCTGTTTGTTAGTATTTTATCGAGGATTTTTGCATCTATGTTCATCAGTGATATTGGCCTATAGTTTCCTTTTTTGGTGACATATTTTTCTGATTTTGGTATCAAGATGATGGTTGCCTCACAGAATGAGTTTGGGAGTGTTCCTCCCTCTGATTTATTTTGGAAGAGTTTGAGAAAGATAGGTCTTAGCTCTTCTCTAAATGTTTGATAGAATTCGCTGTTGAATCCATCTGGTCCTGGGCTTTTTTGGTTGGAAGATTTTTAATCACAGATTCAATTTCAGTGCTTGTGATTGGTCTGTTTATATTTTCTATTTCTTCCTGGCTCAGCCTCAGAAGATTGTGCTTTTCTAAGAATTTGTCCATTTCTTCCAGGTTGTCCATTTTTTTAGCATATAGTTGCTTGTAGTAATCTTTCATGATCCTTTGTATTTCTTCAGTGCCAGTTGTTACTTCTCCTTTTTCAGTTCTAATTCTGTTGACTTGAGTCTTCTCCCTGTTTTCTTGATGAGTCTGTCTAATGGTTTATCAATTTTGTTTATCTTCTCAAAGAACCAGCTTTTAGTTTTGTTGATCTTTGCTATCATTTCCTTCATTTCTTTTCATCTATTTCTGATCTGATCTTTATGATTGATTTCCTTCTGCTAACTGTGGGGTGTTTTTGTTTTTCTTTCTCTAATTGTTTTAGGTATAAGGTTAGGTTGTTTATTTAAGATGTTTCTTATTCCTTGAGGTAGGATTGTATTGCTATAAACTTCCCTCTTAAAACCACTTTTGCTGCATCCCATAGTTTTTGGGTCGTCATGTTTTCATTGTCATTTGTTTCTAGGTATTTTTTGATTTCCTCTTTTATTTCTTCAGTGATCTCTTGATTATTTAGTAGTGTATTGTTTAGCTTCCATGTGTTTGTATTTTTTAGAGATTTTTTTCCTGTAATTGATATCTAGTCTCATAGTTTTGTGGTCAGAAAAGATACTTGATACAATTTCAATTTTCTTAAATTTACCAAGGCTTCATTTGTGACCCAACTTATGATCTATGCTGGAGATTGTTCCATGAGTACTTGAGAAGAAAGTGTATTCTGTTGTTTTTGGATGAAATGTCCTATGAATAGCAATTAAATCATCTTGTTTAATGTGTCATTTAAAGCTTGTGTTTCCTTATTTGTTTTCATTTTGGATGATCTGTCCATTGGTGAAAATCGGGTGGTAAACTCCCCTACTATGATTATGTTACTGTTGATTTCCCCTTTTATGGCTGTTAGCATTTGACTTACGTATTGATGTGTTCCTATGTTGGGTGCATAAATATTTACAATTGTTATATATTCTTCTTGAATCGATCCCTTGATCATTATGTAGTGTCCTTCTTTGTCTCTTTTAATAGTCCTTATTTTAAAGTCTATTTTGTCTGATATGAGAATTGTTAATCCAGTTTTCTTTTGATATCCATTTGCATGGAATATCTTTTTCCATCCCCTCACTTTCAGACTCTATGTGTCCCTAGGTCTGAAGTGGGTCTCTTGTAGATAGCATATATATGGGTCTTGTTTTTGTATCCATTCAGCCAGTCTATGTCTTTTGGTTGGAGCATTTAATCCATTTACATTTAAGGTAATTGTCAATATGTATGTTCCTATTACCATTTTCTTAATGGTTTGTGTTTGTTATTGTAGGTCTTTTCCTTCTCTTGTGTTTCCTGCCTAGAGAAGTTCCATCAGCATTTGTTGGAAAGTTGATTTTGTGATGCTGAATTCTCTTAGCTTTCGCTTGTCTGTAATGGTTTTAATTTCTCCTTCAAATCTGAATGAGATCCTTTCTGTGTAGAGTAATCTTGGTTGTGTTTTTTTCCCTTTCATCATTTTAAATATGCCCTGCCACTCCCTTCTGGCTTGCAGATATTTTGCTGAAAGATCAACTGTTAACCTTTGGGGATCCCCTTGTATTTTATTTGTTCTTTTACCTTTCTGCTTTTAATATATTTTTTTGGATTTAATTTTTGCTATCTTGATTAATATGTGTCTTGGCATGTTTCTCCTTGGATTTATCCTGTATGGAACTCTCTGCTCTTCCTGGACTTGATTGACTATTTCCTTTCCCATATTAGGGAAGTTTTCAACTATAAGCTCTTCAAATATTTTCTTGGTCCCTTTCTTTTTCTCTTCTTCTTCTGGGACCCCTATAGTTCAAATGTTTGTGTGTTTAATGTTGTCCCAGAGGTCTCTGAGACTGTCCTCAATTCTTTTCATTCTTTTTTCTTTATTCTGCTCTGTGGTAGTTATTTCCACTATTTTATCTTCCAGGTCACTTATCCATTCTTCTGCCTCAGTTATTCTGCTATTGTTTCCTTTTAGAGAATTTTTAATTGCATTTACTGTGTTGTTCATCATTGTTTGTTTGCTCTCTAGTTCTTCTAGGTCCTTGTTAAACGTTTCTTGTATTTTCTCCATTCTATTTCCAATATTTTGGATCATCTTTACTATCATTACTCTGAATTATTTTTCAGATAGACTGCCTATTTCCTCTTCATTTGTTTGGTCTGGTGGGTTTTTACCTGCTCCTTCACCTGCTGCATTTTTCTCTGTCCTCTCATTTTGCTTAACTTACTGTATCTGGGGTCTCCTTTTTGCAGGCTTCAGGTTTGTAGTTCCCATTGTTTTTGTTGTCTGCCCCCAGTGGGTAAGGTTGCTTCTGTGGGTTTTGTAGGCTTCCTATGGAAGGTACTAGTGCCTTTGTTCTGGTGGATGAGGCTGGATCTTTTCTTTCTGGTGGGCAGGACTGCATCTGGTAGTGTGTTTCAAAGTGTCTGTGAACTTATTATGATTTTTGGCAGCCTCTCTGCTAATGGGTGGGGCTGTGTTCCTGTTTTGCTAGTTGTTTGGAATGGGGTGTCCAGCACTGGAACTTGCTGGTCATTGAGTGGAGCTGGGTCTTAGCTTTGAGATGGAGATCTCAGGTAGAGCTCTTACTGATTGATATTACGTGGAGCCAGGAGGTCTCTGGTGGTCCAATGTCCTGAACTCAGCTCTCCCACCTCAGAGGTCCAGGCCTGACACCCAGCCAGAGCACCAAGACCCTGTCAGCCACACGGCTGCAGCATCAGTCTGCCTTTATTGTTGCTTTCTTTCTCTCTCAACAACTGAGCACAATAACATACACCCTCTTTCTCCTGAACTGGGAGAAGCTGAAGGAGAGCTGGTGGGAGCAGGAGGGCCACAGTCATAGTTGAGGCTTGACTCCAATCGTCATGTGAAATTTTATTTAAAACAATTCTTTGGAATTTATATGATACATACAAGCATTTTTGATACCCTGTTCATACTAGAATAAGCATTCAAAATAAAAAGTTTTCTTCAGTTTTCAAAAAATTAATTAATTAATAAAATAGCATCTAAAGGGATGCAGGTGAGCCCTCTTCTTCTCCCCCTTAACCCTGAACAAAACTAGTCTGGGGATACTTACCTGACTATGCTGTAATAGGTTAAAGGTAAACCCTAAGGATGATGTACAGTGGAGGTAGAGCCCAGTGGTGTTGCATTTTTAAAGGCATAAAATGTTGTTTTACCCATCGATGTCTGAAAACCTCTAGGCAAGATCCTGCCTCAGTCCTGCCTACCGTGTGAAGCCAGGCTGCACGTCCATTGTTCAAGATCAGACTGCAGCTTTCTGTGCCTGAGGGCCACTGCCTTGTGGCTGAGGGACCCTCATCCCCACACACTTGACACTCACATTTGGACAAAGCAGCTATAAACTGCAGGACCTGCTGAAGCCAAAAGCACATGAGCCCTAAAGTTTCAAAGTCCTGATGAGCTGCAGTGACTTAAATCCACAGTGAAAGGGTAAAAGCGAGTCAGGGGCCCCCACACAGACCACTGTGCACAGCCAAGAGCAAATGTCCTTGGGGTCTCACCCAGCCGAAAGCAGAAATCAGCAACTGCTTCCCTTAAATTCTACTCAGGCTTTGTATTGGTCTAACAATACAAACTGGGTAAAACAAGTTTAATAGAAAGAATTGCTAAATGCTGAATAATAATACAAAAGTGATGATAGGATATAAGGGAACCATGTGCCTCTAGGGCTGAAGGAGAGTAGACAGGTTGGACAAATCTGGGAGAGATGACACCCACCAAACCTTATTGGGGAAGGTGGGTTGAGCCCCTGGGAGCAGGAAGTGTACAGATTCACCCAGGCTGGATCTCGTCTGCGAGTCACTGAGCAGTGGAAATGCAGCCCTCAGAGTGTAGCACCTGCTCTCAGGTCACCAGCAAGTGCTGATGTGGGCCTAGAGATGCAGGCTGAACAGGAAGCTGCAGCTGGGATGCAGCAATGCAGCCGGAGGTCTTCAGGACCCCAGTTTCCTTGTAGCGAGGCTGTAGGAAGGTTATCGCCAGGCTAGGTCGAGGTTGTAAGGTTGCTGAGGGGCCGCAAATTCTGGGCCTGCTGGCCTCTCCCCAACCCCCGACCTTGAACAGCAGGGTGCCCTTTACTCCCACAAGTAACATTGTGCTCATCGTAAAGGAGAGATGCTTAAAGAGTTCTGTCCATGGTGGCAGGGTATATGTTGAAATGTTAAATTGATAACAGTCAGATTCTTCTTCTAAATGTTCATCCCCATGCCCCAGACCTTAAAACCACCCTGGCTTGTTAAGAAATAGAAATTGACAAACCTTGAAAACAAAACTGCCTTTCTTCCTCCAAAGCAGAAGAGGCAGAGGGGAAGAGGTAAATTCCTCCTCCCAGAGTGAAATTTGGTGTGGCGGGGTGGAGAAGGGGGAGAAAGTAAAGGGCTGTCACTCTAATGAATGTTCCTCCTGAAAAACCGGGAGTCAGGGAAAGGAGGCCCCAGTCCCAGACATTAGGGGGTGGGTGAAAGGCACTGAAATGTTTCCTTTAGTGGAAGGATTGCCTACAGGTATGTTTTCCTTAGAGTTTACAGGGACCCTAGTGTTGGGGACCACTAAACATTGAAAAGGGAAATGGGCATTTTAGTTGGTGTTCCCTCCATCATTTTCCCAATACCCCTTCTCTCAGAGGTAGCCCTTGACCTTACTTTCCTGTCTCACCCCACTTTCATTCTTTGAGATTTCTGCTGTCCATAGTCTCTGTGTCTGTATGTTCTGTGTGGGCATCTTCAGGTCTCAAGGCATTACTTTTAGACAAGCTCAGATTATCACAGATAATTAGCCTTATTAGTAGTGAAAGCATTATGACTTGCTTCATGAATTTAACGTGGAAATTTGATTGCATTTATTTTATGTCTTCACTTAATTGCTTTAGCCTTCGTATAGGATGTATTAGCAGGAAGCCCAATACTTTAGTCTTGACACAGGTCCTATGAATTACCCAATGATCCTAAGAATTTTTTCATTCTGAAGGCTGATGAAGGTCATCAAAACCCAAAAGGTAGGACTGTGTTTTGATGATTCTAAAACTATTGCTGCTTGTAGATGCTTCTTAAAGATCGTTCCTTTGTGAATTATAATTTAGTACCACTGGGTACTCTTTCTTGTCCTGGCACCTGCCCAACCAGCACTGCTGCCCAACATTGGACCCCATGGCCTCTGCCATTCCCTCATCTCTCTACACAGATGTTCTTTGACAGTCTCCGTTCTCCTAAACTCTTCTCCAATATAAGTATCTCTCCATCACTGTTGGATCTGGAGGAGCTTCAGCATCTATATAAATCCAGACCGCCCCTCCCCACCATATGTTGAATACAAGTCTGCTAGCCTTGCTGTCTTGGTAAACACCTGTTTGAAGTAGTTCTAAGTTCACAAATCTCTGGGTTCCTAGTGCTCAGCTCTCCACACTCTGCTTTCCAAGGGCAGAAGCAGCTTTGCTAATCCTGCTACATAAAATAGAGTCTTACTACACTTTAGACTGGGATAATAGAACTATCTTTGTCTTAATTTTTGCTGGAGAAAGGGCAGCTCTTCGAGGAATTCTTTTATGAAAGAGAATCTTCTCCATATTGTCCCTTTGTCTGAACTAGAAAATTATTTATATCAAAATAATAAAAAATAAACAGACCACAGAAAACTAACAAAGACAACAGCAAGAAACCACTAAGAGAGGACTAGAACCCTGCTCAGAATTCAACATCCATCCAGCTGAGGAGGTACACCTTGCTTTTGTTGTCGATTTCTTTCTTCTTTCTAGTGTGCATTATCCTCGTGACTGCACTCTTTACTCTTAAGGACTTTATTTATCTGTTCTTTGTACTTCTTTTACTCCCTTCTGTCCTCACTGAAGATGGAATTTATTTTTGTTCTTGGTATATTCATGGTTATATCCATCTCATGCATTTTTGGAGTGGCATGTTGATCTCTAAACCATCTCTCAGCTGTTTTCTGGGTCTCTATAAGTCTCACATTTAAACTCACTTAAAACTTATTTGACCCAGAGGTTGAGCATACCAGCTGACCAGGGTTCTCACGTCAGTCTCATGTCTCACTTCATGGGTACTGACCAGCCCATGGATGCTTGTGCTTGTGCTAGTTCAAGAGTTGCCCCATGGTCTGTTTAATTCTGGCTGTAATTGTGGGTTGCACTGCAGGCACTTTGTTCAGAAACAGCTGTGAGCACATGGACATGGGTGTCCAGAATATCCTCCGCCTCCCTAGTTCATTCTCTACTCCCATTCTTTCTTCTTAATTCACAAAGTTACCCGTGATATGTGTTTACTATGTCATTTAGACTATTCACTTCAACTATAAAGAACAAGTAAATCAAATGGGATGGATAAGACCCACTAAATATGGAACCTGTTGAGAGTAAGTGAGCAACTAGCTTGTGAAACATGTTAAAGGCAAATTGAGGAGTGCATGTGTGTGCTAAAAATACACAGGAAGGTGGATGAGGGGACCAATTAAGAAACACATATTCCTGAGGCACCAACTACTTATGGTAATCATTGCCTCCATAAATTGGCCACCCACAGTGATGCTCAGAATGGTCCCCAGTGCTCTCTCTACACAAAAACTTGCATGTGAAGGCCACAGCTGCTCACCAGGTTTTGGAGAGTGACAGCTATGGCAATACTTTCTTGCTTCTGTACCCCTTTAACAGAGCAAGGATATATTGGGTCTGTTTGTTGGACCCCACTGTCCATGGGGAAGGCTGATACAGCAGAGATGAAAACAGGATATACACCATCGATGATTATACACACACAAAATGTTATCAGGTTACAGAAGGCATCTCTAAAATTATAGTTACTCTCTTGTTTATGTTTTATCCTGATTCAGTAAACCTGTGTTTAGAGCCCTTTAATTTGGTCCTAGAACTTTTCTGCTGCAAGTCTCCTGAAATGGTTTGTCTGGTGTCCACCTGGAGGTACCACAGCACCCTGCCCACTTCCACTGGAGTCTGTCCAGATCACTCAGAACTTTCCATCTTTGTTCTGTCTTCCTTATTAGCTAAAATCTGTTTCCTTCCCTTCAACCTTAAACTCATGCATCTTCCCCTGAATGACAGTCCGCATTTCTTTCTCTCATGATATTTAGTAATGCTCTTTAGATGCTACAGACCTTTTACAACAGTTCATTCTGTAAACTGTACATCAGTATTTTACACACACACTCACACACACACACACCCCAGATTAATGGTATTGGTATAAGTCTGGAAACAATAAGAGTTGGGAATGTTTAAGCAACTGAAACATAATTTCACCAGAGCTTAACCACCTTTTTGCTTTTCCTTAGTGGTAAATGAGATTTTAGTAATTTAAACTTATTCAAGAGTAGATGCTTTAAAATGACTGCAATAATGACCATCTTGCAAACATAAACGCTTTGAAAATAGCTTCAGTGTTCAGCAATTGTAAACTCTATGTTCTGACACCTTCTGTCTTTTGCTCAATCATTACTACAAGACTGCAAACATCCCAGGGGTGTATCTACACAATGTAAGTGTGCCTCTATTTCAATTTCCAATGTTTATCTGCTGCAAATAGGCAATTTAAGGAGAACTGCTTTGAGCCACTGAGATTCTGGATGAACACTTACAAAGACTGATCTTCAAGTCAGTTGCATGCCAATAACTTTAAATTGCCCTAAGCCATAGTTGCAAACAATTGCTTTATTATATCCTTCTGAGATACAACTTTATAATCCATATTCAGAAAAATAGAAAATGCATTTTAGTTATTTTCAATGAGAAACAGAAAACTTAATATTATATACACATATAAAAATGACAAGAGTAAATCAATGAATTAAATAGAGAAATATTATATCAAGAGATGAACTGAGCTTAGGACTTACCTGACGGTAAAGTGGTTAAGATTTCATGCTTCCAATGCAGGGGGCAGGTTCCATCCTTGGTCAGGGAACTAAGATCCTGCATGTTGAGCAGCACGGCCAAAAAAAAAAAAAAAAAAAAGAGGGAGAGAGAGAGAGAGAGAGATGAACTGAGCTTATATTTTAATTTTATCATTTTCATTTTACCATGAGGAATGCAGTAATTGTACATATTGGCAGTGAAGCTGCTACAGTTTGTGCTAGATTTGCTGAAAAAACGTGAGTCAAACATCTCTTATCTTCTGGAAACTACAACCAAAATTACTCTACCTGGCAACGATCTCATTCAGATTTGGCAGAGAAATAAAAATCTTTACAGGCAAGCAAAAGCTAAGAGAATTCAGCTCCACCAAACCAGCTCTAAAACAAATGCTAAAGGAATTTCTCTAAGTGGGAAACACAAGAGAAGAAAAGAACCAACAAAAACAAACCCCTATGAGGACATATGTATATGTATAACTGATTCACTTTGCTATAAAGCAGAAACTGGCACACCATTGTAAAGCAACTATATGATAATAAAGATGTTAAAAAAAAATCCATAACAAGAAAATAGTAATAGAAACAATCATATTGATAATTACCTTAAATGTAAATGGATAAAATGCTCCAACCAAAAGACACAGGCTCACTGAATGGATACAAAAACAAGACCCATATATATGTTGTCTACAAGAGACCCACTTCAGACCTAGGGACACATACAGACTGAAAGTGAGGGGCTGGAAAATGATATTCCATGCAAATGGAAATCAAAAGAAAGCTGGAGTAGCAATAGTCATATCAGATAAAATGGACTTTAAAATAAAGAATGTTACAAGAGACAAGGAAGGACACTACATAATGATCAAGGGATCAATCCAAGAAGAAGATATAACAATTATAAATATGTATGCACCCAACATAGGAGCACGTCAATACCTAGGACAACTGCTAACAGCTATAAAAGAGGAAATCAACAGTAACACATTAATAGTGGGGGACTTTAACACCTCATTTACACCAATAGACAGATCATCTAAATAGAAAGTTAATAAGGAAGCACAAGCTTTAAATGAGTCAATAAACCAGGTAGATTTAAATGATATTTATAAGACATTCCATCCAAAAACAGCAGATTGCACATTCTTCTCAAGTGCACATGGACTATTCTACAGGATAGATCACATCTTGGGTCACAAATAAAACCTCAGTAAGTTTAAGAAAATTGAAATCATATCAAACATCTTTTCCGACCACAACACTGTGAGATTAGAAATCAGTTACAGGGGAAAAAACCCCACAAACACATGGAGCTTAAACAATACATTACTAAATAACCAAGAGATCACTGAAGAAATCAAAGAAGTCAAAAAGTACCTAGAGACAAATTACAATGAAAACACAATGATCCAAAACCTATGGGATGCAGCAAAAGCAGTTCTAAGAGGGAAGTTTATAGCTATACAAGCCTACCTCAAGAAACAAGAAAAAAATCTCAAATAAACAACCTAATCTTACACCTAAGAGAACTAGAGATAAAAGAACAAACAAAACCTAAAGTTAGTAGAAGGAAAGAAATCATAAAGGTCAGAGAAGAAATAGATGAAACAGAAACAAATAAAATAATAACAAAGAACAGAAAAACTAAAGGCTGGTTCTTTGAGAAGATAAACAAAACTGATAAACCATTAGCCAGACTCATCAAGAAAAAGAGGGAGAGGACCCAAATCAATAAAATTTGAAATGAAAAAGGAGAAGTTACAACAGACACCTCAGAAATACAAAGCATCCGAAGAGACTACTACAAGCAACTCTATGCCAATAAAATGGACAACCTGGAAGCAATGGACAAATTCTTAGAGAGGTATAACCTTCCAAGACTTAACCAGGAAGAAATAGAAAATATGACAGACCAATCACAAGTAATGAAATTGAAACTGGGATTAAAAATCTTCCAACAAACAAAAGGTCAGGACCAAATCTCTTCACAGGTGAATCCTATCAAACATTTAGAGAACAGCAAACACCCATCCTTCTCAAATTTTTCCAAAATTTGCAGAGGAAGGTGTACTTCCAAACTCATTCTATGAGGCCACCATCACCCTGATATCAAAACCAGGAAAAGACACTACAAAAAAAGAAAATTACAGACCATTATCACTGATGAATATGGATGCAAAAATCCTCAATAAAATGCTAGCAAACAGAATCCAACAACACATTAAAAGGATCATACACCATGATCATGTGGAATTTATCTCAGGGATGCAAGGATTCTTCAATATATGCAAATCAATCAATGTGATACACCATATTGACAAACTGAAGAAAAAAACCATATGATCATCTCATTAGATTCAGAAAAAGCTTTTGACAAAATTCAACACCCATTTATGATAAAAGCTCTTCAGAAAGTGGGCATAGAGGAAAACTACCTCAACATAATAAAGGCCATATATGACAAACCCACAGCAAACATCATTCTTAATCATGAAAAACTGAAAGCATTTCCTCTAAGATGAGGAACAAGACAAGGATGTCCACTCTCACCACTATTATTCAACATAGTTTTGGAAGTCCTAGCCACGGCAATCAGAGAAGAAAAAGAAATAAAAGGAATACAAATTGGAACAGAAGAAGTAAAACTGTCACTGTTTGCAGATGACATGATACTATGCATAGAGAACCCTAGAGATGCCACCAGAAAACTACAAGAGCTAATCAATGAATCTGGTAAAGATGAAGGATACAAAATTAATGCACAGACATCTCTCGCACTCTTATACACTAATGATGAAAAATCTGAAAGACAAATTAAGGAAACACTCCCATTTACCACTGCAACAAAAATAATAAAATACCTAGGAATAAACCTACCTAGGGAGACAAAACACTTGTGTGTAGAAAACATAACACACTGTTGAAAGAAATTAAAGATGATACAAACAGATGGAGAGGTATACCATGTTCTTGGATTGGAAGAATCAATATTGTGAAAACGACTATACTACCCAAAGGAATCTACAGATTCAATGAAATCCCTATCAAATTACCAATGGCGTTTTTCACAGAACTAGAACAAAAAATCTTAAAATTTGTAGGGAGACAAAAAAGACCCCGAATAGCCAAAGCAGTCTTGAGGTAACAAAACGGATCTGGAGGAATCAGACTCCCTGGCTTCAGACTATACTACAAAGCTACATTAATCAAGACAATACGGTACTGGAACAAAATGAGAAATATAGATCAATGGAACAGGATAGAAAGCCCAGAGATAAATCCAAGTACCTATGGTCAACTAATCTATGACAAAGGAGGCAAGGTTTACAATGGAGAAAAGACAGTCTCCTCAATAAGTGGTGCTGGGACAACTGGGCAGCTACATGTAAAAGAATGAAATTAGAACACTCCCTAACACCATACACAAAAATAAACTCAAAATTGATTAGAGACCTAAATGTAAGACCGGGCGCTATAAAACTCATAAAGGAAAACATAGGAAGAACACTCTTTGACATAAATCACAGCAAGATATTTTTTGATACACCTCATAGAGTAATGGAAATAAAAACAAAAATAAACATATAGGACCTAATGAAACTTAAAAGCTTTTGCACAGCAAAGGAAACCATAAATAAGATGAAAAGACAACCCTCAGAACGGGAGAAAATATTTGCAAATGGATCATTGGACAAAGGATTAATCTCCAAAACATATAAACAGCCCATCCAGCTCAATATTAAAAAAACAAACAACCCAATCCAAAAATGGGCAGAAGACCTAAATAGACCTTTCTCCAAAGAAGACACACAGATGGCCAAGAAGCACATGAAAAGCTGTTCAACATCACTAATTATTAGAGAAATGCAAATCAAAACTATAATGAGGTATTACCTCACACCATTTAGAATGGGCATCTTCAGAAAATCTACAAACAACAAACGCTGGAGAGGGTGTAGAGAAAAGGGAACCCTCTTGCACTGTTGGTGGGAATGTAAATTGATACAGCCACTATGAAGTACAATATGGAGATTCCTTAAAGAACTAAAAATAGAATTACCGTATGACCCAGCAATCCCACTACTGGGCATATACCCAGAGAAAACCATAATTCACAAAGACACATGCACCCCAATGTTCATTGCAGCACTACTTACAATAGCCAGGTCATGGAAGCAACCTAAATGCCCATTGACAGACGAATGGATAAAGAAGAGTGGTACATATATACAGTGGAATATTACTTAGCCATAAAAAGGAACAAAATTAGGTCATTTGTAGAGATGTGGATGGACCTAGAGACTGTCATACAGAATGAAGTAAGGCAGAAAGAGAAAAACAAATATTGTATATTAATGCATATATGTGGAACCTAGAAAAATGGTACAGATGAATCAGTTTGCAGGGCAGAAATAGAGACACAGATGTAGAGAACAAACATATGGATACCAAAGGGGGAAATGGTGGGGGTGGGGGGTGGGTGTGATGAATTGGGAGATTGGGATTGATATATATACACTAATATATATTAGATGGATAACTAATAAGAACCTGCTGTATAAAAAGTAAATAAAATTCTAAAATTTAAAAAAAAAAGAAAAAACATCTCTTATCTTCTGGCTGAAATAATATATTGCAGGACATACAGGAAAGACATAATGAGTCTAATTCATTTATTCCAGCTACACCTCTCTGAGAGACACTCCCTTCCTAATAGAAGGATAAATAATCCTTATAACCATGGAGCCTGAAGTCTGGCAGGCAATTTCTACAAAAAAACAAATCTTTGTCATATTTTTATTTTCCTAATAGTAAGAGTAAATGCATGTTCATTGTAAAAAGTCAAAATGTGCACTACAATATAGAGGAAAAAAGTAAGAATCTCCACAAACTGATCCTCCGAAGAAAAACATTCATATGATTGGTAAATAAATCATCAGATAAATACAACTCTTGCTCATCAACCAAATATTAATTTTGTCCTTACTATGCATGTGCCAGACCCTGTGCTCCGGTTTTAATGATAAAATGATGGACAATGGCAGGTATGAGATCTTCCCCTCAAAATGTTTATAATCCAGTGAAGCTGCTGGATGCTATCACGTAATCACACACCGTTTTTTGTTTGTTTGGTTGGCTGTTTTTTTGTTTGTTTTGTTTTGTTTTGTTTCAGTTTTCTTTGAATTGAAGTATAGTTGATTTACAATGTCATGTTAGTTTCACATGTACAGCACAGTGATTCATATATATATATATATATATGTTCTTTTTCAGATTCTTTTCCCTTATAGGTTATCACAAAATATTGTGACAAGAGCTATAGCATGAAACTAGTCCTCTATGAAAATGATAGGGTGGAGCTGTGATGTAATCTGAGGAATAAGGCATTTCTTTATTTACTTACTCACATGTTGAAGATGGAAACTTGCCTGTGCTCTGAAGGGTGAATGGGTAGATTCTGGACCTAGCGTTAGGAGCATAGTGGGGGAGACATGGCAGGTAGAACAGAGGGATCGGGTTGTGGAAGTGCAGACAGAAAGAGGAGCTCTATTTTGAGATGAATCTAGAAGGCTGGGTGGGAGCCAGATCACACAGGGAAGGGCAGATTATGACAAGTATTATCTTCATTATCTGAAAAAGGAGAAGGCATTGCAGCATTGTAATTGGGTGCATGACAAGATCAGATATTTTTACACTTTGAGCATCTCCTGGTAAGAGTGGGGATGAAAGACATGGTGACAAGTTTCATTATTAGGTATCATCTATTTGCAAATCACTATCATAGCAAAATACCATGTACTGAAAATTGCTTTTGTACTTAATAAAATATTGTAGATACTTTTCCTTATGAGAGCATATTGTTCTACGCTCTTCAAGGCATCACATTATTCATTGTATCAATGTAGCATGCTTTTAATAAATCCATATTTTTACCTTTTTCAAAGTTTCAAATACTGTTAAGAGCAATATCCTTTAAGTTATATCTTTGAAATATATGAAAATATTTACTTCTAAGAAGTGAATTTAAGGCTAAGCCCATTTTAGAAATTCACAAATAATGTCAAACTACCCATTAAAACACTGTGACAATTTACTCTCACCCCCAACAGTGAGAGAGAGCATCCTGTATTCTCATCACCTTTACCAATGACATGTCATTTTCTTAGACCTACTAAGCTTCAGAATGTTGTTATCACTGGGACTACCTCTGCTTGACATTCTAAATGCCAACATTCCCTGTTCTGACTGACTCCAATTATTTTCTAATAGCCAATTAAATATCTAATATTTTCTAATATCTAATTACTTTCTAATATTCAAATATTTCTAATATTCACTTACTTTAATTACTATAATTATGTCCATTTTACAGGCAAGGAAACTGATTCACAAAGCAATTAAGAAACTTATCCAAAGTTTTACAACTAGTAAATATGCAGGTGGTTTTAACCACTATGCTTTATTACTTTAAAAAAAAAAAAGCTGTTTGATAAAATTCAAAATTGATTCATGATCAAGAAATTAAAACCTCTTCATATGCTACAAGTAAGCAATGGCTTATTAGTATAATAAATATTATATAACTCCTAACAATAATTAAAACCACAGTTTATTGAGGGATTCCACAGTTGTTCCACTAAAATAAAAAACCAGAAATGTTTTGATAAGACTATTATATAATATTCTTAATTTATTCTTTAGCCAATAAAATGAGAAGCCCAAAAAAATGACTATCATACAGAAGAAAATAAAGCAGTGATTTGTTAATTTGTTTAACAATAGTTAAGCCACTACTAAATGTGAGTTCTGGGCTCAGCAGTGGAGATTCAGTAAAGAAAAACAGATATGTGATTTACCCCTTCCTTGCTCTTAGAATCTCTTGGCAAATGTCAATAGTTAAACAGGACTAATATTAAAGCTTCCTTTGTACCATGTAAGGGAAAGTTCAAGGTTCAGTGTAAGAGTTAATACAGAGACAGAATCTATTCCTAGAGAGATAAGGAAGACCCTCCATGACAACTGAGGGTAGCAGGTGGAAAGCCAGACCAGCCATAAGCCAGACAGGACACAGGAATGGTCTTCCCAAGAGAGGCAATGGTATGTTGAGCTCCCACAACTGAAAGAACTCAGGGTAGAACAGAACATTAGGTGGGGATAGTACATTGCCAGGTTATATTAAGTGAGTAGAGGATTCCTCCATAAGAAACTTGCAGTGAGTATGACTTTTTTTTTTTAACCTGAAGATAAGCAGAGAGAAACTGAAAGTTTTGAGGAAAGGGGTTACAATGTTAAGAGGGGTTGCATTTAAAAGAATCACTTTGACTACCTTATAGATTATCTATGGTAAGGAGAAAGACCAGAGTTAAAACTCTGGTGATGAAGGTTCTGCAATAAATAAGAGGAAGATTTTGGTAGGCCAGACTTGAGTTGTAGATAGAGATATAAAGAGAGAAAAAAAATCAGGTTTGAGAAATACTGAATTGGTATAATGGCAGAACTTGGTGATTGTTGAGCTGTGGAAGAGGAGAGAAGGAGGCAAACAGTGGGGCGTCCATTGTAAAGGAAGTACCTGAAGGCAAGGAGGGATGAGTAGGTTAATGATTTACTGAATTTGAAGCATGAATTATAACTGAGCATGACCCTATGGGGCCTCCCCCATATCCTCTGCTTTAGTTCCTCTCTGAATCACCTAGATAATAGTATCTGATGCACATTTCTTGAGTTGTTTTGCAGATGCAAAAACCACCACCAAATGGAAGAAATTAACTAACTGATGACCATGAGCACTTAGGCCCCAGACCTATTGGAGCCTGAGGGTTGATAATGTGACACTGCCCTGTTGCCTCACCATCAACCAGAGACATGTGCACAAGCTTATCACAACTTTCATCCCCCTCCCTCACCTGGCCTTTAACAATGCTTCCCTGAAACCTACTAGGGAATTCAGATCTCTTGAGCACTGGCTGCCCTGGACTCCTTGCTGGGCACCTGCAATAAATGCTGCACTTTTCCTCCACCACAACGTGGTGTTAGCAGATTGGTTTACTGCGTGTAGGTGAGAGGACCTAAGTTTGGTTCAGAATGAGGTATCTCAGGAGAGATGCCCAGGATGCAATTGGACTATAGGTCTAAACTCAGGGGATTTTGTCTTGGATATAAATTCATTATTCATCAGCATAATCATGAATGAATGCTCATACACAGAAATGAATGAGACACAAAGTGGGTTTTGACAAATTGAGAAAAGGACCAAGGAGAGAACCTGAGAAATATTCACCTTTAAGTTGAATGAATAGGAGCCTGAAATGCAGGCTGAAAAAAATAAAAAAAAAAGAATCCAGAGAGATGGGGAAGACAAGGAGAGAGTAGAGTCACAAAAGACATGAAAAGGGTGCTCTCCAAGAAGGAGGGTGCAGTCAGGAGTCTCACCTGTTGGTAAGACATCAGTGAAGAAGGGGCTGAAAATTATGCCTTGAAATTAAATACAAGTAAGTTGTTGTTGACCCTGGAAAGAACTATTTTAGTAGTTCAGAGGAAACAATATAAAAACTTAATTTTGATTAATTATAAAAGTATGTGAGGAGCATGAAACTTTGCATGTAGAATAGAATTATCAAAACTCAGATTGCCAAGGAGTAGACAGATGTGGAATCATTGGAAGAAGATTTAGAGGAAATTTTGTTTAGAATGGCGAAGAACTGAGAATATTTATTGGTAATATTAAGGATCCAATAGAGATGGGCTATTGAAAATGCAGTGGAGAGTAGTGCTCTAGGAAGAAGACAGAGAACATAAGGGATGCAGCAAAGCATGTTAGAGCATTATCCAGGCTTCTCCCATAAGCAGCTAAGTAGAAACTGGAAGAAATATTGCATGTGGTGATGCTAATTGTGACTTTTATTCTGGAAATACTGGATTCAAGTTGCTGGTGAGACTTTCAGAGGAAGACATTTGGGAACATTTTAAGTGCAGAGCTCAAAATGGAAATGCACATTAGGAAATTTTCAGAATGTTTATGGTAATTAAATCATAAGATTGGAGGAGGCTGCCTAATATCAAAGATACACACAACTACAAATTGGTTCAGAGCTGCCCGAAAAACTTATTTATTTTAACAGTTTTGCTGAGATATAATTGACTGTACATATTTAAACTGTTCAATCATATATGTTTTAACATACATAACGCCCATGAAATGGTCATCACAATCAAGATGTGAACCTACCCAGCAACTACAGACCTGCTTTTTCTCACAATAGATTAGTTGACATTTTTAGTCTTATATCGATGGAATCATATAGTAGATAACTTTTCATTTTCTTCCAATGAGCACAATTATTTTGAGATTCATTCATGTTGTTGCATATATCAATAGTCCCTTTTTATTGCTGAGTAGTAGTCCATTGTATGGCTATATTTTAAATTGTTTATCCATTCACCTGTGGGCTTTTTTTCTATTTTTTTTCCTGACATCACTGAGATATAATTGATATATAACATTGAGTAAGTTTAAAATGTCTGATATGATGGTTTGATGTTTGTATATATTTCAAAATGACCCCTTCACCTGCTGATAGACATTTGGGTTTTACTAGTTTGGGGACTATTACAAATAAAACTGCTATGAATATTCATGTACAAGTCACTGTAGGCACATATACTTTCTTTTTTCTCTTGGGTGAATACCCTGGAGTAGAGTGGCCAAATTACATGGGAATAGGAATTTAAAATAGCACAACCCCTTTGGAAAACAGTTAGGCAGTACTATATAAAGTTAAACATATCTACCACATGATCTAGCAAAGGACTTTTAATACAGTCTTCCTAAAAGTGTACCAGAAAACAGAGACTGTGAGTTTAACAGTTGTGCCAGGCACCAGAGACTCTGCTGAGCTCTAATATGTGGGGCAGAGAGGTTCGGTTCAAGCTGGAGAGTTAAAGTAAAATCTGCTACTCAGTGAGAACTTCCTGTGTACCAGGATCTCATTCTTCTGCTGATTTACATCTTTATTCCATTCCATCCCATCCTCACAGAAAAGTGATTCTTATTATATTAAATGCAATTCTTATTATGATTTTCCATATTAGGAAATTGGTCAAGGTCACATGGCTAAGAATGTGATGAAGCCAGGGTTCAAACCCAGGCAGTCTGACCAGGGAGTCTAAGATCCTCAGCACCAGGCAATATGGGAAAGGAGGAAGAGAAATAATGGTGAGTCCCCTGGGAGCCCACGTAGACTAGAGTGATGCCATATGTACAACGTATGAACGGTCACCCTACACAGTCAAGTTTTAAGACTTGCTACAATTATCTAAAACATATTCACAACTTAGACATTCTTTCAAAGAAATCCGGGTTTCATTTTAGAAAGAGAGAGACAGTCTCACAGTCTGACAAGCCCAGACTCCTTATTTCCTTGTACACAGCATCAGGGAACACAACAGAGGAAACCGTCCCTGACAACAAAGAACCAGCCTAGTCATTTTTAATTTTATTTTATCTTCTGCTCAGTCAGTAAATGAATTCATTGTTTAGCTTCCTAGTTTGAAAACACTCCATTTCTTTACCCTTTCTTATTTATACAGAATATGATTTATATCCCAGTCTTACGCAATGTTCGAACACTGTGGTGGTTTATCCTATGTGGACTGAACTGGAACTGCCCGAAACTCCTTCCCCTCCTGTTTCTAAGGTTCAAGTTTACAGAGCACCAGGCCCACTGTGCTCAGGCAGATTGTTTCAGATCTGCTGGTGAAACTGAGAAGGATCCTGCAGAGCCCTCCTGGGTACAAATCCTTTCTATGTCCCCTGTTTCTTGTTTGTAGGATAAAGGCTTCAGTCTCCTAGACCTTCCCCGAGTTCCAAAGAGCAGAATTAAGCAGTTACTAATTAGGGAAGAGAGGGGATGCAGAAACAAAAGAAGAGCAGTCAAGAAACAATAGTGCAGCTTTGGGGCAGGACCCTGGTCCCTCCTCAAGGGATATGCATAACAATATCTTTGAGCTCTTCTACAGGAACTAAGGCCCCCACCCAGGAGGAGGATGGTAACTTCAGGCTGAGCACAAGATTCCTGAAGCTCCACCTTGTTACATCACCACTAACCAAGCAGAAGAAAGCCGCACACCCTGCAGCCCTCACCCCAAATTTTGCTATAAAATCTTTTCCCCCAAAACTGTTGGGGAGTTCAGGGTTTTCGAGCATGAGCTGCCCTTTCTCCTTGCTTGGCCCTGCAATAAACCTTTCTCTGCTCCAAAGTCCGACATTTTGGTTTGTTTGGCCTCACTGTGCATCGGGCACAAGAACTTGGATTTGACAACATTGGTTCTCTTTGCAGACCCACAGCATGGTCTGTGTCCCCTGTTTTGGCTTTTCTGTGACCCTGAACAGCTACTCCTGCAGGCCGTGCACGTGGCTGAGACTGGCATTGATGGTGGCTGGTATGAGTCTGGTTTGTCCTCAAGTTTCCAGGCTGTGCTCATACTCCTCCTCTGCACCTACCTTTTCTTCCTGACTGCTGGCCCCTGTGATTCCAGGCCCGTCACCACAGACAGAAACAGCAGCTTTTCACAGCCTTCTTTGCCTGCTCCCCACTGCATAATTGTAATGGCTAAACCCTGTAACAAAACTTTCGTGACATGTCACTCATGGTGGTAGCTTCCCTGAGTGTCCCCTGACTGCTGCAGGGGCCACCAGATACAGTTCGGAGTTCCCTGTTAATTACTTAACTTTTTAAAGGGAGATGCATGTGTTTATTCGAAGTTTCCCCTTCTCTAGAAGAAGGTGTTTTAATATTATGTTTCTTCTGTGGGGAGGAAGTGTAGTAAGTGCTGAGCTCCACAGACAGTACCTCAAGATCAGGGACAGGAGGGAGGGCTTAGCAAGGAAAGAGGACTAGTAAACCCAAGATTGGGAGGGAAATCAGGAGACGCGGTATCACAGAAGACAAGGAAGAAGCATTTCAAGTAGGAAAAACATATGGCTGCTTCTTTTCAAAGACAGTGTACCTACTGGTTTTCACTTTGATTTTACAGTTAAAGCTGTAGCATAACATTTCTCCAAAAATGCAAAATATCTTCCTTGAACATAATTTTAAATGGAATCAGCTGGGTTATATCAGACTTTCTTTAAATAATAGATTATTATTTCTTACAGATTATTTCCAATACCTTTAATTAAGAAAGCTTCAATAAATAAACTTACATTCAAACTTACATTCTACATACTATTGTAATATTTTTTCTCAAAATACAATTTTAGAAGTGATTTTTTGTATTTTTGATATACATTGTAAAGTTTATCTCATAAAAATACATACAGCCCTTGTAAGTCACCAGTAACAGGGCTAGAAGAGACTTTTGGAATGGGGACCACTAGCTCCGTACACCATCCCCAGGCACTTTTGTCTAAATCAGGTGCCCAGAGTTCCAGCTTCAGGAGCCTGTGAAGGTGAGTGGGTCTGCTTCCCATGACTCCTTGGGGGCAATCAGCAGAATATAAGGTCATGGGGCCCACAGCCTGACTGTTCCCAGAGGGAGTTTTCCAGTCATGCTAAGCATAATCCTGAGCAGCCAAGGTCAAAGTTGATCCTGCCTGAGTTGGCCCATTCTCCCTTCAGAAAGAAAGTAAATGTGCCGGAAAACTTTCCCTACCTATTATGCTGGGAGAGGACAAGTTTATGGGGCCATAGATGTGATTTTTATCTTTCACTGACTTGGGGATTCACACCATTAAGGATATTCCAACTCGTCAGTTGTGATCTCAGGGAAGCCAGATAATGGTAAAAATTATAATAACAAAAATGATCATTTGAGGCTCTTCAGAAGCCAGAATGAAGAGAATTCATGTCAACAATCAGAACACAAACCTAGTTTGTCTCCTACTCTGGAGACACATGGACACCTGAATTAATAATGATGATGGTGGTGATGACAACACAGAAGATGCAAATGCAACAAGCAAAATAAGACTTTCTGAGGCTTAACTTGTTCAAACTAAAAAAAAAAACAAAACGTTTTTAGATATATTTTAGGTAAATTAAAGGAGAGGGCAATAATTTAAGCACCCAGCCCTTTTCCCCTTGGAAAATCAGTTGCTCAATTACATTTCCCAGGCCCCCTCACTGTGAGTACACAGATGTGACCTACATTCCACTAAACTGTTACCTGCGGGCACAACGTTTATTGGAATGTGAACCACATGATGAATATGCTCTGTGTGGAACTGGCTTTTGGTCCTGGCAACTTATACCCCGGGGTTTTCCCTGTTTCCAAGGCCAGGCTCCCAATGGAGAACCGGTACCATACGTGGCATGAGAACAATTGCAACAGATATATTTTCTGGCATTTTATACCCTGCCGCATATGTATGTGTGTATCACTTGGGTTGGGACATTGTGTCTGAAAGTTTAAACTCAGTCCTTTTAATTCACCTTCTCTATAATCCTATAATTTACCTCATATCCATTATCTGTTTAACTCTATTTAAATCCCTTATCTGTTTAACCTGAACCCATCCTATTACTAGCAACTAAGAATATATTCTAAATAGGAATAAATTTACATTGGGCACCATGTTACAAAAGAACTTTGGAGATTACTTATAAAACTGTAAATGTTCAAGACAATAGTGAGATCCTCCAAAAGTCACCATATATATCAATTTTACATACATTTGTATAAAATATATATTTCAACAAATGTAACAGACTCAAAAACAAGATAAACACATATGTATATACCTCATAGACAACAGAGCAACATAACAGCAATTATGGGACTAGAGTCAGGGGATAGAAGCCAGTAAGATGCAGTTCTATTGAGGAACAAGGTATTACAGCATCTAATGCATGGAGCTGTGGAAAGGGAACCCCTGAATGAAAGAGAGGGACATGAGGCAGCAGCCCTACCTTTGAATAAATCTGAGAGAATTTATTGGTCAGGGTGCGTTAGCTACTAGAATAAATAATTCCTAAATTACAGTGCCAGAAAACAACAAAGTTTCCATTCTTTTTTATGTCACAGTGAGATGAATGTTGATGCCTACAAGAGTCTTCTTCACATAATGATCTACGGACCCTGAGTCCTTGTACCAGTGACGCGACCACCCTCTTGGCCTTAAATTACTTTGTTATTTTGAAGCCAGGTGGCCAATGAGAGATGAGAAGTTATGTGCAGAATCTTGTAAGAGAATTTAGAGGCCAAGCCTGCAAATGGCAACTGTTATCTCTGCTCCTGTTCCATTGGCTTGAACTCAGTCTTATAGACCCATTTAACTCTTCCATTTTTGTGTTTCTCAGTATTTGTGAAAATATTGTTCTTTTTCAATTTTACCTTGGCTATTCTTGGGTTTTGCATTGCCATATAGTTTTAATTAATTTTATATATGTTTTTATATGTTTAGATTGGGACAGTAGGGATTTACTATTTCCAACTGTAGGTGATTTTCCCTCACCAGTAAAGACTTATTTGGAGTGGTCTCCACATTGTAAGAGACAGTGTCTCTATCTAGTATTAATCAAACATTTCAACTCTATTATTCCCACCTTCAGTCTTAGGGTTAGCTTGGGGCTTACAGTACTTCTTAAAGCCAAAATCTAGGCTGTTGTTTCTACAAATATTCTGTCTTTCCTCTCCTCTTGAGACTCCAGCTCCACTTATGAGAGAATTTTTCACTGTGTTCCCTTTGTCTCTTGCATTTGTTTTCTTCCATTACTTTTCCACTTTGTGTTTCAGTTAAGATATATTTTTCTGGATTCATTGAGGTATAGTTGAACATTTTTAATTATATATATTTAATGTGTACAAGCTCATGATTTGATATATGTGTGCATTGTTAGATATTCACTATGATCAAGGTATTCAATGTATCCAACATGGCATATGGTTTCTTTTTTTCTTTCTTCTTTCTTTTGCTCTCTCTTTGTTTTTTCTTCTTTCTTTTTTTGTAGTGAGAACACGTAAGATCTATCTTCTCAGCAAATTTTAACTACACAGAATAATATTAACTATAATCATATTGTTGTACATTAAATCTCCAGAACTTATTTATCTTACACAACTGAAATTTTGTACCCCTTGACCAATATCTACCCATTTCCTCTACACCTCAGGCCCTGGAAATCACTGTTGTAGTCTCTGCTTCTATGAGTTTGATTTTTTTAGATCCCACATATATGTGAGATCATGCAGTATTTGTCTTCCTATATCTGGCTTATTTCACTTATCACAATGGTCCTCTGAACATGATTCATCCATGTTGTTGCAAATGGTAGAATCTTCTTTTTCAAATTTGCAGTTTATATATGTATATAAAATATAAAAAAATACATATATAAAATGCAGATTTGAAAAAGAAGATTTATACATATTATTTATCCATTCATCCACTGATGTACATTTAGATTGTTGGCTATTTTGATAATACTGAAATGAACATGGGGTGCAGATATCTCTTTGATAGCCTCAAAGGATATCCTTATATATCCTTCTGGATATATAACCAAAAGAAGAATTGCTGGATAATAAGGTAGTTCTATTTTTAATTTTTTGAGGACCCTCCTCACTGCTTTCCATATGGCTGTATCAATTTATATTCCCACCCACAATGTACAAGGGCTCCCTTTTCTCCACACCCTCATCAACACTTATCTCTTGTGTGTTTGATAGTAACCATCCTAACAGGTGTGAATTATATCATTATAATGTCAATTTGCATTTCCCTGATGATGTGTGAAGTTGAGTACCTCTTCATGTACTTGTTGACCATTTGTATGTCTCATTGATTATCTTCTAATTTACTAACCTGATTGCATACTATGTCTGATTTACTTTTAGACCCACCTGATAAGTTTTCAGTATTAATTATGCATTTATTATTCTTATATTTCAATTTGATTTTATAGATTCAAAATTATAACTGAAATTCCCTATTTCTAATTTTCTCTCTCTTCTATTTTTTGAACATATTAGTCACAGTCATGTAAAAGTCTGTACCTGATAACACATCATCTAAGTTACCTTTAGATCTATTGCTCTTATTTGCTTTACTTATTGAATTTTCTGTGGCTTGATGATACCTCTTGGTACACTTACTAATTCCTCACTGAGTTCTGAAAGTAACTTGCAGAAACACTGGATGTGCTTTCTCCAAGCAAAGAATGTTTACCCTTTTCCTTTGCTAGAGTGGATAGAACAGGGCCACATCACCTTAATCTAATGGGTAACTGTGCAGACTTCATACTTAGAGCAATTTTGGCAAACCTCCATTCATCTCTAGTTTGTTCTTGCTCCTGAAATGTGATTTTCAATGGATTTCAATTGATAGCTTGTAGTTTTCACTGGGATCTTGGATTCTTCTTTATTTCATGCTAATTTTGACTAATTTTCCCCAAAAATAAGTTTATTGTCTGCCTGATATCACTTTTTGAAATCTGTTATCTTTAAAACCTAGCATTATTTTGTATTAAATGTGTCTCTAAAGGTCCACAAGTTTGATATGTGTGAACCACTATTTTCTGGAAAATAATCTGAGAATCTTCTAGATTCCCATTCCTAATTAAATAGATTGTTTCCTGGCTCTAAGCATTGATATCACCTTGTGCTTTCTTTCTTTCTTTTCTCCTGGAATGTTTTCACTATTCCTTAAATTCCATGTTTACTCCTTTCATAGGTTTATTTCTGCTTTTGCTGGAATAAATTCTTCATATTTTCAGAAAGTATATACAGGAATTTTAGTTTCTGTCTTTGTATGAAATGTATTGCTTGAAAATGTATTGGTTTCTTCACTTGATTTCAAATTTGATTGAATAAAGAAATCTATGTTCAGAATCATTTCTCTCAAGATGCAAAGTATATTGTTCCATTGTTTCATTACTGTGGTGTTGATGCTGATTAATCTGACAGCAATTTTCCTTGCAATTACTTGATATTTTTACATGCTATTCCCTGGAAGCTTTTCAGATTTCTATTTTGTTCTTGGTTTTGTGAGGTTTTACCAGGTTATCTTTAGATGTGTGTGTGTGTGTGTGTGTGTGTGTGTGTGTGTGTTTTGTGTATCTTGATGTGAGCCCCCTGGTAATGTGTGTGTTGTTTTATTGCAAAAATACATCTTCTACTAAAGCAGCATCCTCCATTTCTGTTTCTTTTTCCCCAGCTTTTAAATTATAACTTTGTGTTCTATATTTTGAAAAAAACAAAACAGTTAGACTTTCTCTTTTTTACTTGAGTGACTTTTTAAGGTAACCATATTTTAAATTTTTATTTATTGTTTTCTTTGTTTCTTCTTCATACCAAGCTACTACCATATTTCCCAGACAATATCATTGTGACATGTCCTGAGGACACAACAACTTTTAATGTTTTCTTCTCTGACATATTCATTTTTCCTGAATCAATTTTTTCTTCATTTTTATTTTAGTTTTCCTCAAATATCCGTTAATTTTTGATTGTCCATTCACATAGAAAAATAGAAACTATTTTGAATAAAGGTGGGTAGCATGAGTTTCCCCTGGATATGCTATGTTTTTTTCCATAAAACTAAGCTCTGAAGAGTAAGGATGCCAGTGGGTACTCTTCCCACAACCATCCATCTTCCCTTAAAGACAAGCAGGGGGAGAGATGTAGGCTTCCCCACACCCCACTAAAGCCAACGTGGTGAGTTCTTTTCTTTTCTTGGAATGAAGAGAATCCAAGAAAGAATGATCTGTGTCACAGCCTGCATTTTTTTCTTTTCTTTTATTATTTTTAAAATTTTACTTAATTTGGAAATGTTTAGTGATCTCAATATGCACAATATGCACAATCGTTCTGCTTCTCCCTCAATTGCCAACCAATTGCTAGCCCTTCTCTCAAAGTGTTCTTTTTATTTCTTATTTTTATTTGTTTGTTTCCTTGAGAGAAAGAGAGAAGTAGTTCTGCCAAGAGGCAGCAAGGGCGAGGGGGAGAGCCAAATAGACCGGTTGTTAAAGAGGCTTCCTCCCAATTAATCACACGATTATTATCCATCCACGTTGGTTTCCATACCTAAAAACTGGCCACCTGGGAATGATCAAGGCCTCCAAAATGAAAAAGAAATTCCTCCTTACCACTTCCAGAAATTACTGATGGGTAGAAAATATCTGTACTCTTTATTATGTACAAATACAACCTGTGTAAAAATGGATATCACTCAAATATGAACAAACAGAGGATATTTATTTAGAGATTTTTATAGTGAGGGGGGTCAGCCACCCTCGGCATTTGACAGGTACTTAAAGTCAGGTAGAGAGTGGGAAGATTTATAGTTTAAAAAAAGGGATGGGGGAAGCCTCCAGGTATGTTCTTTATACTCATCAGAAGTTGTTATACCTCAGTAAAACTGAAAAAAAAATGACTATAAATAAGAAATGACTTACAAGAAAATCTCCATGAAACTTAATAAATAACTCAGAAAACCTAAATGAAATAGGTTATTTTTTCAGAAAATTTAAATCTATAAAGTTAATGCAAGAAATAGAAAACCAGGATAGAAAAATTATCATAGAAGAATTTTTAAAAGCAATAAAATATCCATACCTGAAAAAAAATAAGGAACAAACATTAAGAACAAATACTTTTTAATAGACATATTTCACTATACTTTCAAAGATCAAGTAATATCCATGGTATATAAACTCTTCCACATAGAAATATGGAAAGCTTTCCAATTTATTTTTGGAGACTGACATAACCTGAACATATAATCAATCAAACAAGGGTAACATCAAAAAAGAAAACTAGCTGTTAACCAATTATAATGATGAATAAAATGTTGACTACTAAATATAATATTAGCAATCAAATCTTACTGACCAAATAAAATACTTATTCCAAGAATGCAAGTGTATCCAAAATGAGGAAATCTGCTTCTGTATATCCTTACTATAACTCATTAAAGGAGGAAAACCATATGATTATCTTACTTGATGTTTAAAAAAAGCTTTTGATAATACCTGATTAAAAATATAGTGTGCCGGGCTTCCCTGGTGGCGCAGTGGTTGAGAATCTGCCTGCCAATGCAGGGGACACGGGTTCGAGCCCTGGTCTGGGAAAATCCCACATGCCGCGGAGCAACCGGGCCTGTGAGCCACAATTACTGAGCCTACGTGTCTGGAGCCTGCGCTCTGCAACAAGAGAGGCCGCAATAGTGAGAGGCCCGTGCACCGCAATGAAAAGTGGCCCCCGCTTGCCACAACTAGAGAAAACCCTCACACAGAAACGAAGACCCAACACAGCCATAAATAAATAAATAATTATATATGTGTGTGTGTGTGTGTGTGTGTGTGCCAACAATAGAAATATATTCTTTAGCAGGAAAAAAGAAGCTGGCTTATATGAACACATAAAATCAATAACCTCTGTGTTACTAAAAATACTATGACTAAAGTAAAATTAATTGGCAGATGGAAAAAGTGTATTTATGAGAAGGACAAATACAGAGAGAGCATCTCTAAATGAATGAGAAATGGGAAAACATGCCAATAGATATCTGGGAAAAAATTGTAAAAAAGCTATTAATTAAAACTCAGTAATAAGATCATAGAAAAATCATTTAACTTCACCAAGAGTCAGGAAGTTGCAGCCTTAAACAGGACACAATTTTTACTCCTCAGATTGATAAAATTTAAAAGATTGGAAACATCCGGTTTTGAAAGAGTGGTGGGGAAAAGCATTTTCATTAATTGTTAGTGTAATTTCAATCTTAGAACAGAATCTGGCAAAATTCATTGCTGATATGAGGAAGCTGGAAGTGAGCTAACAAGAAACAGGGCACCTTTGTGATTAGTCTGGGAATACATTTGGCTTTACCTGGTTGATCCTGAGGTGGAAGCAGGGAGAAAATATGGGACAGCTGTCAGCCACTGACCAAGTTCTGACCAGTTCCTTGTCAATCACTAGAGATTGTAGATTGACTTTCCAGGTGGTAGCTGCAGTGTGTTGGTCAGAGTTCTATGTCGTATATGGTCTATACATTTCATAACCTGTCCCTCAGATTTCTTCAGCTTTTCATTTCTAGGAAATCCTCAATGTCTCTGATTTGAATATGGCACTCTCTTTTTTTCAGTGATGCTTTGGACTTATTAATGTTTGTACATTTTTATCATAACTTCAGTGACATTTTGGAATTATGATAGGAAAATATATTAGCTTATTTTATATTTTTAATTAAGGGCTAGATGAGAACATATTCTTGGTATTATGTGATCTAATTAGGAAGATATGAATATGTAGGCATTTATAAACAATATAAATTTATGTATATATATAATTTTAAAATGTTTAAGTTGACAAAACAGATTATATTTTGCATCATCATTTTCTCAGTCAATTCTAACTTTAAAATTCTCTATATTTTTTTCAAAATTTGCTTAATTTTCTTGGTATTTCTAATGTTTAATATTTATACAAATGACTCTAATTTATTCAGAATTTATTTCATTTTGCCTTTTATGTTTATTTGTATGATCTTTGTTATATAGCTAGGATTATGATTTAATATCTGTGTAATGGTGCTAAGACATTGTTACAATATGGAGTGATTTGCAATATCCACTCCCTCACCCATAATTTTAAAATTCTAACATTAGATAGCATAAAAGGCAGTACATTTCACTTCTTTACCTCTTTCCAAATTTTTACAATTTAATATCAATGTTTAAACATTAAATTTCTTTTTCTGATAACTGTATTTTTTTTAACATCTTTATTGGAGTGTAATTGCTTTACAATGGTGTGTTAGTTTCTGCTTTATAACAAAGAGAATCAGCTATACATATACATATATCCTCATATCTCCTCCCTCTTGCATCTCCCTCCCACCCTCCCTATCCCACCCCTCTAGGTGGTCACAAAGCACCGAGCTGTTCTCCTTGTGTTATGCGGCTGCTTCCCACTGAAAACTAAGTTCCTGATTTACTTTCAAAATAATGTTTGTTTTTATTTTATTTTTTTCAGATGCATTTCTGAAAGCCATTTTATCAAGAATAAACTAATATTCTCTTTAAGTTTTAGGGGACATCCTCTTTATCTTCCTCTATGGTGATTAGAAAATAACTGAAATGTTTACAATATTCAAATCTTCTTTACCATTACCAACACTTGTGTTTTCATTTTTTGAAGTCATATTTATTTCTATCCATAATGACCTTAATATTTTATAATATACTTAGAACCACAAGTTAAGTTTTCAATTGTGTCTTTGTTGATACAAAGCCACTCACACAAAAAGGAACACTTTAGCAACCAAAAAGCTAAGACTAAAATGTTTTCAAAATGAAATAGAACGTCAATTGGCAAAGTTCACACAGTGAAAACGTCCCTTCAAAGTCTGTTGGATAATCCACTGACTTCCTTCTTCAGAAAAAAACAAGGTTCTTGGTTCCTTGTGGATCCTTTTAGATATATTCTAGGAAGACGTTTACAAAGGCACTTATAGATATAAATACACACTCAAATTTTTTAAAGAAATAGATACAAATAAACAAAAGTACAAAAATACGATGATACAAACAATCTAATTCCCTCCGTTAATCATGCCAACTCAATCCCTGAACTGTTTTCTCCATTTTACTGCTGCACTGTGTGTCAATGTATGAGCACATCATCACTTACGTAACCAGATCTCTCTTGATAACCAGTTATGAGGGTCATCCAGGGAGAGGCAGGCACTACTGGAGGACCCCCAAGGGGTAGACAGGACTTTCAGGGGAAATGCTTCCCTGTGCTCCCAGAGAGGCTCATTTATGAGGACACTTCTCTCAAATTCATCAAAGACACTTATACATGAACTTGGCTCAGAATTAGCTGAGCTTCCCTTTTTCCAATAAATAATGTGCATCCCAGGGGTAAGTGCCCCTCAGTACCTTGCCAAGTGTTTACCAGGGACAGATATAATTTGATTTAGAAAAATAAACTCATGTGACATTTCTTAAATCCAGAGTTGTAAAGTCTTTAGATAAAGTATTTGCCCGAGACATACATATGAAAGTGATGTGCTTGCTTCCAATTCTTCCAGATAAATATCTAGAAGTGGTATTGCTGGATCATGTGGTAGTTGTGTTTTTAATTTTATGAGGAACCTCAATGCTGTTTTCCATAGTGGCCGTACCATTTATTAGCACTCTCATGTTCACGGAAGCACTATGCATAACAGGCAAAATGTGGAAACAATCTAAATGTTCATTGACATATGAATAAACAGAGGTTAGCCCCAAAGAAGTGGGCTAACTCTAAACAGCACTAGTTAAAGCATTCTTAAAACTTTACCACAATATCTGAAATTAATTTCATCAAAATAAAATGAGTCAGTTGAAGAATAATATTGTTATCACAGATCACTTGACATTTCCTTTGATCCAACTAGCCCTGCTTGAAATCTTCTTTGATGCTTGAAATGCTCTTGTTTAACAATGGATGCAACATGCAAGGGAGCCCCTTCTGTTAAGACTACACCTAAAGGACACACGCCCTCATCAGTCCGTCAGGGCCCTCATTCTGATTAGAGTGTTAACTAGCTTGTTTGTGTCTCTCATTTTACAGTTCTGACTGGCTAGTCATTTTTATGTGAAATGGAGACCATTTACCTCGGCAAGAACTACATAATGAAAATAATGATGAATAGAAAACATGGCTCAAATGAGAAATACAGATAATACCAATATTGGTGAGGGTGGGAAGAGATTGGAATCCTCAAAGCACTGCTGATGGGAGTATAAAATGTAGTAACCAGAATGGAAGTATGTTTGGCAATATCTACTGACATGGATATAAATATACTGTATGACCCCAAATAAATGCATAAATGTGTTTAAAAACAAAAATAGCTATAGAGATAAACATAACACATTTATAATAACTTTACATTTGAAAGTATGCAATATATATCAATATTAAAATAAATAAGTAAATTGTGATAGATTTAACAATGGGACTCCTTTAATTCAGCAATATTTGCTATGCCCACCAACATGTTAAAACTCACAAACATAAACTTGAGAAAAAGAAACTAGATGAAAAAAAGCACCTTCTGTATTATTCCATGTGCACTCTCTTCTGTATCCAATAAAACTATGCTTAAACATGTTGAAATAAGCCGTAGCTTCACAATTCCTAAAATAAGATTGATTCAACAATCAACTCAGAAGATAGAACTGAAGTATTTTTCTTGAAGCTGTAATTTTAAAGCAATTTACATAAACTTGAAAAATACTCAATTTTCCATTTTAAAGAAAGGGTGTTGGTGGCAAAGCCTGCGGAGTTGATCTAAGGAAATCCACCACAAGCTAAAGCTTGTCCTCCACCCACTGGCTTCACTGACTGCACCTGATGTTAACAGGCCCAGATGTACCTGGAACTGTGGGTACACCTCAGGTAGGTAAAGGATAGAGATTAAGAACAGCAAATCTTTGTTGTTCGTCTTTTATAAAAGACTGTATCCTTGCAATTTTCTGTACTGTATCCAAGTCTGATGGCTAATTAATTTTAAAATGTATATATGCATTAGTACTGAAGCATGGTTTTTTGAACAATCTGAAACTTTAACCTGCCCTACCCAAATTTCACCATTCATCAAGAGGTGTTAAAAGACCGACTTGATGTAATTATGAAAATTAAATCAAGTAATAAATGCAAAGTGTCAAGCATAGTACCTGCTCTTCCACGGAGGGTAAATAGGTCCCCTCTCAAATCCATTACTATGTGGAAGATGATTTATTCCTTCTTTGTTTGGAAGAGAAGCCCAGCTCTCAATGGGGCACATGGTGGCCTAGAACACAGACCATATTTTCTTTGTGTTCTTCCCTGTCAGATGAGTGTGGCTGTGTGCTACGGTGGTAGCCAATGAGATGTAGATGAGAATTAGTAGCAGCTTCCCCCAAACCACCTGACCACGGAGCTGGCACACACCCTGTGCCCCTTTCCTCCTGCCCCGGCCTTTGAGGCTGCCAGGAATGTAGATGCAGAGAAGAAGGGCCAGGGTCATTGGGGTAACAGGACAGAGCAATGCAAGGAGCCTGAGAGCCTGGCAAACTTGAGGACCTCATCAGGGCGACTTCATGCCTGCAGACTCCCAGAACGTTTCTGGATTGATCCTCCCAACCTCCATTACACCCTGTCTTCTGCTTAGAGAATTCGAAAAGCTAAACACTATCTTTTGCAGAATCCCTCATAGACAGAGTTTGGGCATCACTTCAGTCCCGACTCTGACGGCACTTGTGTGCTATTTGGAGACAGACACGGGTCTGCAGGCCACAAGGAAACAGCAGGGCCCTGCATTCCTGCAGCAGGTCCTAGGACTCTTTCTCCAGTTTCTGGAAGACCAGAAGCAATTGCAGCATGGCTGATTTCTTGCTCGACTTCCCAAACCTTGGGTCATAGCTTTGGGTGGCCAGTCTCCAACCCCATGTGCTCTGAGGCTGTTGTGCATCAGGGGGGCTTCTGGGGGCATCAGAGGCAGGGCCGCCCCTGCTGGGCCACCTCCGAGTTGCACCTGGCCTGGTAACAGTGCCTTCTGCCCTTCCAGTGACACAGTAATAAGCCAAACCCCTGAATAAGACCCTTTCCTGCTTTAAAATGCTTATCCTTCCCTGCTCTGAATTCCGGCAAAGAGAGGATTTATGTTATGCCTGTGTTAAGTAAAAGGTCATTTTAATTAGGCCACTGTTATTTGGGGCTTTCTGTCACTTGAAACCAATAGAATTCTAACTCATAAGTCACCAGATCACTGACCTGGAAGCGATTTTTGCAAACCTGAAAGATGATTTTTCAAAGTAGACCCTTAATTTTCTACACATGGACTTTTTAATTAAGTATATAGGTGGAAGTTTCATTCAGTAACCTCAGTGGAGCACGTGTGGGTTGGGCACTCTGTCTGATGGGGCGCCAGGATTAAGAATAAAGCAACATAATCTATGTTGTATATAGTTTAACTATTGAATGACTTCATAGGCAACCTCGGAATGGCCCATACAAAAGCCTTTCTTTTTTGTTGATTTGAGCAACACAATTTGTTTTTATGTTCCTACAATCTCTAAAATGCTTAAATCAGAATAAATTCAGTGTTTTCAAACTTTAAAAGCATTTAAAAAATATTTTCCATTTGATTATTTTAATTTGTATCTCAATATTGCAATATTCCATTTTCTATATTTCTGTATTTTTTCTATATTACTATATTTTTAAATACATTTACATAGTTGCTTCACTCAGGGAACTAGGAGAATTATGCAACGTAGGGCTAGTTTAACATTTTGAACTTTGGATGTGCTGGTTTACTTCACTACTGCCTATAGACTGAACTCCCAAATTCTGCTAAACATCACAATGTGCTTGATGCAGGCAAAAGGTGAACCCAGGCAGAGCATGGAGAGAAACACAGAGTCGTTTGCACTGCCAACAGCCCACAGGGCATGGGCTCTACTGAGAATGGTGGAGTGAAGTCAGTCTCGTTCAGATGAACAATACACAGGTTGTTACTCCTGGAATCCAGGTGGTGTTGACTACAGAGGGCAAGGGTGTCATTGGGAGAGTGTGCTTTATAAAAATATCTTTTAATTTTCTGTACATCTGAATCTGCTGTTTAATATTCATTTCAAAAACTGGAGAATAAATGGAATTATATTTTCATTTTTATCAAGTTTCTTCAATATCCTGTAACTTAGAGCTGGTTTCATCATGTGAAAACTCCAGATGGGTGAATGGTAGAATAAGTTTAAACCTGTTGGATATTTGTCATTTACTCATTAAAGTACGGATTCGCAGAGGGAAAATGTATGCCATTTGGGGAATAGTTCAATGAAAGTAAATCATCAAATAAAATATGACAATAACAATTCTGCAGTGGAAATTTTAACCCATGAAACAGACTGCTCATTAGTCTCTTCAAGGGAGAATAAGCTTAAACAGTGTTTCATACAAGATAAATCACTAAATATTTGCTCAATTGAATTTGTCTATGCTACAAATTACGGGGAAATCACTTGATAAAATGTGTGGTTATTCTTTTCAAATCAATAATTAAATGCAGAGTGAAGCCTGCAGGTTTTCTCCCATTTTTGCTCCCCTGTGTATCTCCCTCCTTACTCGGGTTCTAGGACTAGGAGAGAATGTTGAGGCCATATTGTCAAAGCCCTCATCCAGTAGCTCAGTTCCACACACAGGTTTCCGAATAGCTGGTTGAACAAACTCAAGCGTGGAGTACGCGCATGGCATTTTCATGGTGGTCCACCCTTCTGTTTGTTAAGCTGTTCCCTAGAGATTAGCTGCCTTTTGAATTCTATAAGTTCTTCAATTTTTTCAGATGATAAAAGTAAACATATGCAATATGAAATTATAATGAAGTGATTTGCCATTATTAAATACCTTCATCAATGATAGCTGTAATTGTAGTTAAACATGCTAAAAGACCTATTGATGCCATCGGCTAATAAATGTTTTATCATTTACCCCACTTCTACCCTGTGAGAAAGTGTCAGTTCAACCAGTTACCCAACTAAGTAGTATCAGGAATGAGATTTAAACCCAACTTTAACTGGCACCTTTATTTATATTTTTATCATTGTGAAAAGTATAGTTTCCTCTACCAATTAAATTTCCACATAAATATATTAAGGATGATATATTAACATACCTAAAGGACATTATGTAATTACACCTATAGATCAAAAAAATGTTTTTAAAACATCAAAAATAATAATGTATTAAAAATAAAACAATAAAATGGGAATAAATGTCATGGAGAATTGTTATTTTAATATGCTGTTTAATTTTATTTACTGTTTTATTGAGACTTTGTACATAAATATTCATAAAGGAGATTATTATGTAGTTTTTGTTTCTGTAATATCTTTGAACTTGGTATCAAGTTTATAGTAGCACAGAAACATTTTAGAAACTCCTTTTTCTACATTCTGAGGAATTTTTATAGTGTTAGAATCTGTTCTTTCTAATCTTTGAAAATTACTTTTTGAAATTATCTGAGCATATTGTTATTTATGGAATGATTTTTAATAAATTATTTTATGTGTTCTATGACAATTCGATTGCTTAGATTTTCAGTCTCTGTAAGGTCAAACTATAATATACAATGTGGCAAATCATTCATTGTATCCATTTCAAGTTTATTAGCCTAGAATAGAGCAAAGTAGTCTGTAACACCCCTGGAACATTTGGCTGTTTCCACATTTAATTTCTTATTTTGTATGTTCACTATTCTCCTCCCCTTTTTTCTTTATTCAGTTAGCTGACAAAATAACTATTTAGTTATTTTCCTCAAATAAATTGCTCTTGAAATAAGTCTATTAGCTATACTTTTTTCCCATTTTCCTATTTATTTCTGTTTTCTTTATTGCTTACTTTTGTTTCCCTTGTTGTTCTGTCTGAATTGGACTATTAAATTTATTTATTTATTTTGCTCTTTCTTGCTTATTAATTTGGCTTTTTCATCTGAGAACTGAATTATCTGTGCCTTATATATTAGAATATAAATATTATGTAGTACCCCTGTATAAGAGGAAGAGGTTTATAATTGTCTGTGTACTGAGCAATTTACAATTTTTGTGACTCCTTTTTCTCAAACAATGTTTGAGAAAGATAAGGAAAACATCCTAGATGGTAGGATGTTGCCTAGATTTCCTTTTATATCCAATTTTACTATAATGTGATGTGTAGTGGTTTGCTCAAGAATTTTTCCACATATCTTTAGTCTATTTTTTCATTATTCCAAGGGCACATGAGTTCAGTATGAACCCCTAATGTATATTCCAACCAGGTCAACTTGGTAAGAATGACATTTTCTCAGAAAGCTTTTTTTCTGTAGCTGTATTTGACTTTTGGGTGGATATATTTTGTACTTTGACTTTGGTAAATGTGTTTGAGATGTATTATTTGTAAACCCTATTGTTTTCATTTTTCTTCTTTAAAGGAAAAGGATATCATTTCCAGATAAAATTGCCTTTGAAAGGACACTGCTTTTTATAGCAATTATGAAAAGGAATAGCCCTCCCATGTAAAAGAGAATGAGGGAGAAGAAGTGGAACAGGAAGGGTAAAAGGTCAACAGAGGGAAGAGGGGGTGAGGGGAGGAAAAGCAGCAGTGATGTGCTGGAAGGTGGGCTGGAGACAGGAGGGAAAGGCAGCTAGGAGAGCATGTGTTTCTTCTGTATTCAAAAGAAAATGCACTATTGTGAATTTTGATGCTGTTAAAGCTTATTAAGTTTATCTTATCAACAAAACTTTCTTAATTGGCACAAAATAACAACAACAAATACAGAAACCTATAAACTCCCAGGGAAGATGTTAGGCCTGAAGCTTTCTGACAAGATAATTTCCTAGTTGATTACATTTGACAGATATTATAGGCTAAGAGAAAGTTAAAGACACATTGAATTGAAAAGTCATGTGAGTTAGCCACTTTGACAGCCTTTGACCTGATCTCATAAAATGATGAAAAAAGGAAGAGATTGACAGTATCATTTCAGTCTTGAGAAATGTGTGTGTCCTGGAAGGTCTACTGCAGAAGGGAACAATTTGCATGTAAACAGTGTTCGTGATGAGAATTTTATTAACTTGCATTTGCAAAAGTCAAATATGTCTTTCGATCAACAGAGTAGTCACCAGGTTAGAAAGAGGTCCAGCTTACCACCACTTTCAGCTCTACTAACTTCACAAAGAATAATTAGAAGTACGTAAATTTCAGGAACTACTAGATTTACATACACCACACACTTCAGTTATACCTACTTTAGTGGAAATACCAAATGTGATCCTTAGATTCTCTTAGTGCCGTCACCTCTCAACTGCCTGCCCGCCTCAGCCCTTCTCCTCTGCTCTGTCCCTCACCTGAAAGAGTCTATGTCACCCTGCGGGGTGGGAGGAAACCGCTGCACACATTCAGGGTCCGCCTGTCCCACCACTTCTATATTTAGGTGAAACACCCCATCACCAGGTGGGGAGTCGAGGAGGAGGGTATGGCTTCTTGAGAAACTGCCAAGCAGGTCAAGGTCAAACGTTCCATTCTGTAAAGGCAGAAAAGTTAATTCCAATGGGGCCAATATTGACCAGTGCAAATATGGGAGAGAGCATGTCAGGTGGATGAATCTCTTCTCCTTCCTCCTCTTGAAGGACTTTTCTCAGGCGTGGTTCCTGTGCACAGTCAACGTAGAGATGTCCTGCCTGGTTGAGGGCGTGTCCTAGAGGAACGGTGAGCTCTGTGTTCTATTGTTGAGCAGTGGCCACCCTACTAATATGTAACCTTGCATTGCCTTTCCCTCTGTTTCATGCATTGGGATCACCTCTAGATAAATCCACAGTTTTTTGTTTGTTTTGTTTTTTGACATCTTTATTGGAGTATAATTGCTTTACAATGGTGTGTTAGTAAAGCCATAGTTGTTTTTGTTTTTTTTTTTTTTTGCAGTACGTGGGCCTCTCACTGTTGTGGCCTCTCCTGTTGCGGAGCACAGGCTCCGGGCGCGCAGGCTCAGCGGGCCCAGCTGCTCCGCGGCATGTGGGATCTTCTCGGACCGGGGCACAAACCGGTGTCCCCTGCATCGGCAGGCAGACTCTCAACCACTGCGCCACCAGGGAAACCCAAAGCCATAGTTTTTAATCCTTACCTTGGTCTCTGTTTTCTATGGGACCTAGGCTAAGACAACTACCAATTGAATAGGACATAATGATTTAAGAGTTAATGATTTGTATCTCTATTACTCTGACCTTCCATGCACAATGAGAAATGCAGGGAAATGTAAACTGGAGTTAGAACAAAGAAGATTCCTGTGAGTCTTGGATTATTGTGATTAGATTATAATGATTTATAGGCTGAGAGTATCTATAAAATAATAGAAGGGTTATATTGGGAGGGAGCAGACCAACTTACCACAAATTTGAGACTGGAAAATAAAAAATAATTTCCAAACAATATTTTCCACAATGGCCAGCTTACAATATTAGATGCCCAAAAAGCCAATCAATGTAATATATAATATGTTTTATTCCCCTTAAGTCATACTGTATCTTTTTTCTTTAATTTAAAATCAGGACCTTTATTCTCAGAGTTAGGGCTAAAGATCGGAACAGTTCCCAGTTCCTTTTATCAATTTAGCACTTTAATTTTGCCTGGTGTTCAAAGGTAGTTTCTACTATAACCTAAACAATACTTTGGATTTGAATTTACTATGTATAACTTACAGGACAACGGTCATGGAATGGTATTGGCTTGGACAAAAAAGATCGTTCAGGTTTTTCCATAAGATGTTACGGAAAAACCCTAATGCATTTTTGGCAATAAAAGGATAGATCTGGATTACTTTAGTTAACTCTTCTCCAGCCATATGCTTATTGCAATGAATTCAGCATTCTTTGTATAAGGTATAAAAAAATACTAAAAAAAAAATACTACCAACAAAAAGTCAATGAATGCAGTTAGCAAGAAAAGGCACCAAAAACCTGTTTTTATTCACTCAACCCTGTGTCCAGTGAAAGATAGCACCAGGATCAGGGATACGTTTTAGGTATAAAAGTGGCTCATGCTAAAGACCATAAATAATTCTGAACAAAGGCTCAATATATAATTATTTACCTTTCCTCTAATATCCAGAAATGGTCTGAGGAATAGTGACCCAATCACTGAAATTACAGGATAAAAATATATTTATGGACATAAAAATTTTCAGTTCAATGTTAATGAAAATACTGTTTTGTAATCTGATTTTTATAACATTTATAAAATCTTTTTTAATGAAATATCTATAAAATAAAATTTATAAAATAAAATCTGATTTGTAACATGGACATTCACATCTCTTATAAAAATATGAAAAATGTATATCAAAAAGTTATCAGGAGTGGCAGAAATACATATCTTTATTTTCTCTTTTGTTCATACCTGTAGTTTCTAAATTTTGTAGAGCAAACCTATTTCCCTCATGTTCTAAAGTATTGAATGCCGTGCTCCCTTTGCTCAACACCAGTTGTGGCATTGAGGTCCTCAGTAACAATCAGATCTTCAGTGGGGTGTGCAGAATAAACCTTAGAAGATCAGAAAAATGAAACAGTGTATTCAAACATTCCCATACAAATCAGCAGGGGAATGAAAGTGTGTAGAAAAATCATATATGGCTTGCCAAGGAGCTAGTATAAAAATTGGCTAAAAAGAAAATTGCTGTGTGAACCATACAGCTTTATATCATTCATTTCCTTTATTCTTTCCAAAGCTTTTTTCTCCCTTCTGATGGCCAGATAGATAAAAGTTCTAAAAGTATGAATATGGATAAAGAAATATAAAATCATAATTATGAGAGGAGATAAATGTTCTAAAATTCCACATATCATAAACCTTAATAACCTCAAAGACCCTAGAAAATCAATACAATAGTGTTCTCATGGCTAGGGCTCCACCATGTTATGTCCCTGAGTAAGGCTTTTAGTAATTTTAGAATAAATTCCAAAAAGTTTAGTATGCCAAAATAATTAAAAATAATGTAAAGTAATTTATCGTCCTTAATGAGGATCTTTTCACACAATAGTGCTCTGTGTACCATAAAGCTTCATATTTCAAATATGGCAGCCATGTCCATCAGGATCAAAGGGCCGATATGAAGAGTCAGCATAGCCTACTTTGGAGTGGGACTTTTGTAAAGCTAGGCAAAACAAAACACAAAGATTATCATTGAAAAGAGAATATGGAGTACAATGACTCTGGGTTTGGAAGAGAGGGAAGGGAAAACAGAATTGTTTAGAATAATCTCTCAGTTGGGAAAGGGTGAGGAAAATTCGACCTAGTTCCTGACTCTGAGTGTGGGTGGCAGAGATGGGATTTAGGTAAGTGGTATAAAAGAAAACTATAATAATCCTTTACTAAGACACTATGTAGAATCCAAGGGAATATTTGAGAGGAGAGACTAAGAAAAGTAAAAGTCAGGAGAGGTAAAAAAATGCCTAGTCCCTGAAGATTGGTAAATAACCTTTAAAGAGTATGGGAGTATTCTTTTTGGGAGGTCAGGACAAAATTTCGAGCAATTGTTTACAATGTTAAAGTATTATTCCACCAAAGTATAAAACAAATACCAAAAAGTACACACATAGTAAATGTTTTTCTCTGAATTTTCACAAAGTAAATGCACCCATGAGACCAGATAAAGGAATAGAAATTAGCAGTACCCCAGAAAGCCTCCTGGTACCTGCTTCCTTCCATTTCCTCAGGTCCATGATCCTGCCTTGTTCTCATGAATCAGATTTGCCTATTTTGGTTCTATATATAAATGGAAAAACACAGTATAGGGACTCTGGCTGTGTGACTGAATTCTTTTGCTTATCATGATGTTTGTGAGATTTATTCATATTGTCTCATAGAGCAGTAGATTGGATTTCCTTGTTGATACAGAATATTCAACTGTATGCATATTCTACAGTTTATCCATTCTGCTGTCATGGCACATTTGAATTTTTATTCCCAGTTCTCAGCCAATATGAATAGAGCTACTACAAACGTTTTTGTACAGACACATTTTTGTAGCTGTTCTGTTAGGTATGTAGCTAGGATACATAGTTTCAGCTTTAGTAGAAACTGTCAAGTATTTTTCCAAAACATCTGTGCGTATTTACACTCCTACCAGCAGTATGCAAGAGTTCCAATTGCTTCACCAGCCATGGTAAGGCCAGTGTGCCTCATTTAGCCATTCAAATGGGTGTGTAGTGATATCACCTTGTGGTTTTAATTAGCATCTTCCTGATGTCTAATGAGCTGAGCACCTCTCAAATGATTTGGGTTATTTGCTCACCCTCTTTTGTCAAGGGAGTGCTCAAATTGTTTTGCCCTTTGGTTTATCAGATTGTCTGTCAGTCTCTGACTTGTAGAAGTTATCATATAAAAGTGAACTGTCCTTATTTGAACTTATACTTCAATATTTAGGAACTCTATGCTTTGTTGTAATGATAGTGAACAGAAGGCCTTAATTCATGGAGCCTGATTGGCCTATTTTCCCCCTTATGTTTGTTTGTTTGTTTGTTTGTTTGTTTAGGTCTTTTTAAAAGAAATGCTTTCATAACTCAATATAAGGAAAACAACTTCCTGTGTTTTCTTATTAATGCTTTATTGTTTACTTTCCCATTTAAATCTATATCCATGGAATTGATATTTGAATATAGTATGAGATAAGATATATTTATTTTCTCCCGTGTGGATATCCAGTTGATCCAGGATTATTTAATGAAAGAACACACAGTGTCATTCTAATCATAGATTAGGTGACCACATATGTGTGGGTCTATGTCTAGACCCTCTATTCTGTCTCCTTGGTCTATTTCCCTATGCCTACATCAATACAACCCTAATGTACTTTTGTAATTTTATATTGTCTTAAGATCTAGTAATAAAATATTTTAATAATAATACTGAATCAATCAAGAATCATCAATGGATGCAAAAATCAGTAAGTGAAAATTTGAGGAGTAAGAGGGAATTTATAGCCTCAAAGTATTTCCCCCAAAAGATATTTAGTAATTACAGAAGGAAAAGCAGTGGTATCTTTACAGTTGAGACACTGGGAAGGCACCACCTTAACCAAGTAATCCAAGTTAACATTACCAGGAATTGGATGAATCAACATTACCTGACTCCCGATACGATGCGCAGAGAAAAACACGTTCTGTCGAAAATGCATAACCAGGGTTTAAATGTGAGAAAACACTGGACAAACTCAAACGGAGAGAGACTCTATGAATAAACTGTCCTCTTCAAAACTGCCCATGTCACCAAAGACAAACTAGACCGAGGAACTGTTCCTAATCAAAGGAGAGGCAACAACTAAAAGTAACACATAACCCAGGATTTCCTTTTGCAATAAAGCAACTCTCCCCAACATTTTTGGCATCAGGGACCAGTTTTTTGGGGGGGGCAAGGTTCAGGTGGTAATGCCAACACGATGGGGAGCAATGGGGAGAGGGAGATGAAGATTTGTTCAGCCACCTGCCACTCACCTCCTGCTCTGGGACCCATTTCCTAACAGGCCAAAAGTTAGGCCAGTACTGGTCTGCAGCCAGGGGGTTGGGAATCCCTGCCATAAAGAACATAATAGGAAATTGGTGAAATATAAATTAAACATTCAGATTACAAAATAGTGCTGAATAAGCATTAACTCCTTGATTTTGATCCTTAAACCATGGGTATTTATGAAAATATTTTTTTAGCAGTATTTAGCAGTAAAGGGGCACATGTCTGCAATGCCTGAAAAACAAAATACCAGTATATAACATGGACAAAGGGATCAAGCAAATAAGATGTTGAAGTTTGGAGAATTCAGGTGATGGGTATTTGGGAAGTCTTTGTACTAGTCTTGCAAATGTTCAGTAAGTCTGAATTTATATCAAAATCAAAAGTAAAAAAAAAAAAGTTTCTTTTTCATGACCCTTTTTCTGATTGAGGCACCCAGTGTTCCCATTATCACCAATAAATTGTTCAAGATACAATCAATATAATTCACATAACTAGTCTTTTAACAGTTTTATATTTTCAAGAACTAAACCTTTAATTTATTCAACATGAAGTTGGTACTACAGAGGTTTCCAGAAATTTGTATTTTTATTATGGCCTCAAAGAGACTGTAAGCAAGATTTGAGATCAGAAAACTTAGCCAAAGACAGAGCCAGCCAAGCGCTCTCAGTAACCATTCCCCACAAAAGAGCTTGACAGCCAGTAAGAAGACTGGAGTTCAGACTCAGACACTAACAGATACTTAGGAGCAATTTATGGGCAACTAACTGACATATTTGGGTCTGGGTCACATTGTGTATAAACCAAGGACATTGGACTCATCAAATTCTAAAACATGTTCTCTTTTTCTACAACTATTTGTCAGATGAGGGGAATATATGATGAAAATTTGACAAAGTCTTTGAGCCTGGGTAACACATATGCTATTTCTCAAATATTAGAAGGTTAAGAAGTAGAAAGGTTTTGGAAAGCAAGATGGCAGTTTTAAAATTTAGATGACAGTAAGAGTTCAGTGTAAAAATATATTCAACATCCAGTTAAAGATATATTTAAAATACATAAAAATATAAATAAAGGGTCTGAGAGAGAGACCTAAGAGTTTTTCAGACATAAAATACTAATCATAACTAATGTTCTGATTTCTGTGTCTCCACTAACTCAACTCTATGAAACTCTATGGTCTTAACTACCCATTGCAGTTTTGTTTTCCCAGTATGTTGGGAATCTCTAAGGTGCTAAACTACAATGATTCTGTTGTTTGTTACAAGAGCCTGAAGGTGTTATTGACCATTTCAAGTCATGATCATGGAAAATAGGTAATTATTTCAAGGAGCATATTTTTGAAAATTGTTTATTCAAATTCTGGGCTAAATATTTTTTCTACCTGTATCTAAGCTAATATTTCAAAGATGCATTACCCTAACATATCTTCCATGTTTTGTTTCCTTTGTGGTTTTCCATCATTTCAAATAAAATTGCCCTTTGATTTCAAAGATGAAAACATTTTCTGCATGATGAAATTTCAGTGTTGCTGGGAAAAGGGTTTAAAATGAGAACACTATGTTTTATGAAATTATTCAGATTGAAATGCTTCTAATCTAGTAAAATTATTTTTTGATTTATGGCAGACTAAATCTCATTCAGTGATCATTGAAATCCAATGGAGAATCAGGGTTAGATAAAGGATCTGATGTGGAAAGACAGTCCTGTAAGGGTGCCAGTTTTGAGAATATTTTGTTAAGATTGGTATCATGGGAAGGAGAAATCTGAGTGTGGATCGTTTCTTAGTTTCTTTAGTAAACTCTCTTGATTGCTAAAAACAAAGTGTGTCAAGAATTGTAAGCCTGAGATTTTATTCAATTTGCAAGCTAAAAAGTTAGCAAGCCTCAGTTTCATGGATTCTGGCAGAAGACACGAGACCCCTTGGTTTTAGACACAGGACATTGTTACTCATGACAATACAGGATATCAGCATTTCACATGTAGCAATCAGATCTCCAGTTCCCACAGGGTGACAGCAGAGGAGCCAGGTGACATCTGTACTGGACATTCACTGCATCGCATGAGTGGAACCACGAACTTAGGGAACTCAAGTTTTTGATAAACCTGACTGACCTTTCTTCTAGAGATGACACTATCTCTACCTATCAAATCTACAAACATCATGAAAAGAGTCCAAAATAAAGACAGTATAAATTGAGATACCTGGGGTGAAATGTCCCCCAACACAGCAATATGGGATGACCCAGAAAGAAACACCTTATTTATTGGTTACTATTTTCTTCAGAAATTCTAAGTTGAGAAAAACTCTCTTTACACAATATATTTCCCCCATGATTTCTGAATCCATTTATTTCATTGCCTATTATGAAATCAGACTCCAAGAGGCTAAGGTCATACAGAAGTAAAGATCCAAGATGGACCTCAATCCAAGCTCTGTCTCAGAGTACATTCTCTTACCCTCCAGCTACATGCCCCAACTGGAGTCCACTGCAGCCAGAATTGATCTCTTTCTTAGTCAATAGCCTCACCATCCTCTTGGTCACTGTGCCTGAATCTTGGGTGGTATCCTAGATACATAGTTTCTCTTCCTCTTATTCTATAAGTGAAAATGTCCATAAACCTCTTTCCCATGCTAATGCTACCATCTTGGTTCAGACCCACCTTCTGTGTCAAATGGACTTCTGTAAATAAATCTTATTGGGGATGCTATCTTGCTTTAAACCATTTTCAATATTCTTTTCAGAATTGTATTTCTAAGAGAAAAACAAACCAGGCTATGTCCCTACGGAAGTTGTTCCATGTTGCCATTTACCTTAGGATAATTTCAACTTATTTATGGCATAAAGGCCCTCTATGATGTCACACTTACTTCATTCACCTTCACAGCGTCTCTGCTTTCCTGCACCCACTCCTCATTCCAGCCATTCTTGCTTTCTTGCAGTTACTCTAAGATGCCATGCTGATTTATACCCACACAGCTGGGAACATGTTGCTCCTTTTGTCAGAAATTATCTTCTATTGTCTCTCAAGTAAAATCTTAGTTCCTTTTCAATGCTCAGTTCGGTGGTTGCCTCCATTGGAAAGACTCCTCTGCTTGATTCAAACAGAGTTCATCCCCTTTTTCTCATTGATGCCATAACTGCATCTTCTACATAAATCTAGCATGAGTTATTATACTATTGTGAAGCCATACATATGTCTAAGGATCTAATAAAGGTTATAGACTCTGAATTCCACCTAAACACTTACATACAAAGATTTGTACACTAATTAGGGGCTTGAAGCTCAGAGCCTCCAGATTAAGAATACCTAACATCCAATGGATCTCATGCTCTCTCTGCAGCTGAGAATTTGCATGCCAATCATGAAATTGCTTGAGAGCTCCTTAATGGCAGGAGGTGGAGACCTACTTTAGATATTTTAATAGTTGTAATGTGGCAGAATATCTAGCAGGCTGTATGTGATCAATAGACGTATTTTAAATTAAGAATGGAATGGTTGGCATGAAGAACCACCCGGCCCTCAAGGACCTGGCTTTCCTTCATATAGTCAATGGCATCATCAGAGATTCTTAAGGGTAATAGTGCTCAAACATTTTTGATGATATCAGAAGTTTTAGTAACTACACAAAGACTTTTTGGATTCTCAAACAAGACCTGTTCCTTAGATCACATTCAAAGTTGTTCTATTGGTGAATATTTTTAGGAGCTAACAGTTATCAAATTTTATTATAGGCCAAACACTCTGATAAATGCTTTACATATATACATCATTCGATCAACAAGAAAATGATATTAAATAGCTATTGTTATTAATTTCATTTTTAAAAAGAGGAAACCTGGCTAACAAGTGGCAGAGTTAAGATTTGAAATTAGAAAGTATAATCAGAGAGCCTGCTCTTGAATATATTATAATTGTCTCACCCAATTTTATTATTTCTACAAAACTGAATTCCTTTGTCTTCAAATATAATAATAATAATAAATTATACTACCAAATTAAAAACAAAACCAATCCTTAAGATCCAACTTGAAGTATTTCTAAGATTATGTATGTATTAGGCTACAAAATGATCTGGAAAAAGAATTCTATACTGAAAGATATTTTTCTACAAGCTACTTTGTTTCCAAATTTTAAAATGGTACTTAAATGAGTCCCTGCTTATTCAATTATATATTGACAGATTGATACTTAAAAATGTTATTGCGTGACTGGAGTTAGAGTCACATAATTCTGACAGTGTTTTCTCTAAACCATCTGTTTTGGGGAAGCATTGCAAATATAATTTATGTAATTTGTAGAAAGTATACTTTCACAACACATCACAATTAAGTAGCTACAGGTATTCATATGTCAAAACAGAAAGGTGTGTTTTTTGTTTGGTTTTTGTTGTTGATTTATTTGTTATGGTGGCTGAAGCTGAATCTATTCACAGTAGCACATGACTCCTTGTGTATTTATTGTGTCAAGAGTTACTAGCTGAGGGTGGCCCCCTTTATGTATGCAATTCAATCATTTTTCAGAAAACCACGTTATTTGTCACAGATGAGAACTTTCGGTAGCTTTTACTTGCTGTAAGTGGTATAGCAAATTAAATATTTATATGTACAACTACTTTAAAATGTTTTTAAATAGTACTTTCTGATCAAAAAAGGTAATTTTAAAAAATAAAGAAAAATATAAATAAGAAATATACTTCTGATAATTCCTACACTCAAAATTATCATTGCAAACATCTTAGTGCATTCTGTTTCTACACATGCACACACACACACACACACACACACAGTCACTCACAAAATTAGAGAGGTTTTGTAGTATGTATTTTTACTTGTCAGTTTAAGAACATATTTATTATCCAATTAATAATTACTTCATTAACTACTTTGTTAACCATTTAAAAATATGATAATTAATGTCTTCATAGTATTATACTGTGTGTTTACTTTAAAATTAATTTAAACACTCTAAATATATGGAATTGTTTGTTTTTAAGATTTTCCTATTAGTAAAATGTTAAATTAAAATATATTAATTATAGGGCTTTCCTGGTGGCGCAGTGGTTGAGAGTCCGCCTGCCGATGCAGGGGACGCGGGTTCGTGCCCCGGTCCGAGAGGATCCCGCATGCCGTGGAGCGGCTGGGCCCATGAGCCATGGCCGCTGGGCCAGCGCATCCGGAGCCTGTGCTCCACAACGGGAGAGGCCACAACAGTGAGAGGCCCGTGTATCACAAAAAAAAAAAAAAAAAAAAAAAAAAAAAAAAAAAAAATTATATATATATATATATATATATATATATATATATAATATTGAGATCAGACTGTATGCAAATGTTATCTCAGGCTTACACTAGGATGAAATTTCTATCTTATATGAACATGAACTATTTCACTTAATGTATCCGGAATCTCACTTGTTGGAGAAAAACCTATATAATTTTCTTGATAAGATTCTTGACGATAATGCCAGTAGTTAGATTCTTTTCTATAACACCAGGAGCAGCAATATAAAATCCAGACTCTCTAATAAAGAAAAACTATTCTCTGGTCTCTGAAAATGAAATTCCATAAAATTTTGCAATGTATTTATAACCCTTTCTAGGGATTTATTGTATAGTTTAAAGTACTTCAGTCTGAGGTCTAGGTGGTAGAATGAATGAGTTTCTAACTTATTCACACTTATCTGAAGTTGAGCAAACACACCTTTAAAACCAAAGTATTTGTCATCCAACATTAACAAACATTCATGGACTATTATATTAGTCTTTCCACTGCCAGAGCAGGGCACACAGATTCCCATTAGACAGGGTCCCTGCCTTCAAAGGGGTTTTAGTGGTTGTAATACATGGTGGTGGTAAGAAGCTAAGGAAAAATACCCACGAGACTACACAGAATAGAATGGGAATGAATTTCACAAGTGAGACATAAAAAATACATGATGGGAACTAAAAGGAGGAAAGATAGTATTTACCTCCAGGGATCAGAGAAGATTTTATAAAGAGTCGATAAAGGTGGTAGGCTCATGGGAAGAATTTACTCCCCAACAAAGTTTTTCCACCAAAATGGGCTAAAATTTAGAATTCCTTTGTTAAAGTTACTTCCTTGATTTTAGAATAACTGAAGAATTATATCATGAAAACATGAAACGCTCTAACACTGAAATATGGTATTCGGTCAAGTTTTCATCGTAAACCATGCTGTGGGCTGAGAATAGCACAAATGAGACTAAGAATGTAGGGTTTATAGTTGATGCTTCAAATTCCCATTCAGTGGATACATCACAGTCTTACATTTATGTTTTCGAAAACTGGACCAACAGATGCATCGAGCTAGGAGCACTTCAGGGCACAGGAGGGGTAGAGTAGCAGTGCAGTCCTCACCAGGAAACTTTTGTGACAGAAGTAATCTTAGGTGTCCCCTCTTTCCAAACCACAGAGCCCTGAGAGATGGGGTACACATTCCCCAGTTTTATGGACTCCTATCTGATGCTTGTCTCATGTTAATCGGCAGCATTTCACACCTCTATGGACTGTTGCAGTTACTTAAGAAAGCTTCCTGAAATGCATACATAAAGACCCTGAAAAGATACACAGACTGTGATAGCTTCTATCCTCAAATCATGGAGCACGGTGTGTTTTCACTCATGTTTCTTTTCTTTAACCTCGTTATGACTACAGAATCAATCACTTAAGAAGTTTATGTAATGGTTGGGCCTTAACCCACACCCTCTGAGTCTGAATATTTAAGGCTATATCGTCCAGCTTCTACTCTGAGATGTTGTATAAGATGATCAAATTTTATATGTTACATTTCAGTGACTCCTGTTCAGTCCTTCTTCTCCTCAGCTGATCTGGTTTAGAAAGCCAAAAATAAACCAAAAACAGTGCACTATTTTTTACTTCCCTTAACTAAACTATATAGACATATTTCTGACAGTTTATAAAACCAGCAATTGAAGATGTATAAAAAAAAACCCTCAGTTAATGGGATTTATATATTATTTAAATCCATTTTGTTCACAATGTAGGATATCATTATTTGAAATCAACTAAAATTACCTTAAATCATCACATGATAAGAATTACAGGATATTTTGCGACAACATATTTTGGGATAGCAAGATTTAAGTAAGTTGGGGTAAGTAGTAATTTTTTAATTAATTTTTATTGGACTATAGTTGCTTTACAATGCCGTGTTAGTTTCTACTTACAGCAGAATGAATCAGCTATACATATACATATATCCTCTCTTTTTTGTTGGATTTATTTCCCATTTAGGTCACCACAGTGCATTAAGTAGAGTTCCCGGTGCTGTACAGCATGTTCTCATTAGTTATCTATTTTATACATAAGTAAGTAATAATTACTGGTCATTTTGCTTTTTAATACTTTGTTGCCATTAAAAATAAGAAATATTTCCATGAATCTACTTGAAGATAATCTTTGATAGTTGCAATTAATTCCTTAAGTGTAATTGCCCTATTAAATATATGAATAAGTCAGAGAATTTTAAGTTGATTTGTCAAATAACTTCTGCAAACGCTATAGCAATTACACTAAAAATAATATCCTACTATGTGCCATTCTTCACATGAATTAATGATGAGTATTTTTAAATAAGCTGAGATATTATTAACTTTATATTTGATAATTAACTTAAAATCTTATTGTTTTAGTGAATTTAGTAAAATTTGCTAATAAAATTGGGTATTTTTCGTAGGATGGGTAATTTGGGGGTGAATTTGCATTTGTGTCCGTTGATTGTTTTTACGGTAGTGTTCATCTTTTCCTCACTTGATCTGTAACACACCCAGATGCAATATATACGGTAATCAACTGTCATAGATGTTCAATTATTTTTCCATATGTTCGTCCACACAGTTCTGCATATGTGCATATTTAAACAACAAAATTTCAGAAAATCGTTTTGCCTTTGAGTCAGTTTGAGTAACTTTGCTTTGAAGAGAAGTTGTGCCTTAAAGAGTTTACCTAGTTTTAACTTGATTCTCTTTTTCTTTAACATTTGTACAGAAAAAAAGTGTCAAATTTCCACATCAGACCCTGAGGTTTCTTTTGGAGCTGTCACTGTAATGACACCACCAGATGTTTTCAGCGTGTTCATAGCCCCTTCCTTTGTGGTCTTTTATTCTCAGGCCACCACTGCCACGGAAATGCTTGTTTCTTCCATGTGCTGAATAGAAAAATAAGGTGAATATGGACATTTCACTGAAAATACTCAGGTTCTTTAGTTTTTTCACAACTGAAAAGGCACCTCTGTAAGGCAGCCCCTGCATCACATCATGGCATTTGGCCTGACATTATGGGGACTTAAACATGCCTGTGACAAACCAGCAAGCACTATGACTACCCCAAGGGGACTCTCACTTTGAATGTCACTATGCTCTGTCTTTTAGTTTACAGGCGTCTCAAGTCTTTGAACCAGTGAGAACCCAGGTGCTCTCACCTGGGTCTGCAGACGTGAGAACTAGGACAGGCACACAGCAGGACACTGTTCTCATCTTCCTCCCAGCACCTGGGACTGTTCTCAAGAGATGCAAAGAGGTCATCTGTGACGGCACAGAGTACATTTACAACCACTGATGCCAGAATTCCATGAATAAAGCCCTGTTTTGGAAGGAGTATGGCTTGCTGCAGTTTTAGACTTGGAATCATTCTTCTTAATGGAATTGACTCACACTGAAAAAGATGTTTTTAGAAACACCAGGTTCTGATTAGAACAACACAACACACTGACTCAACTCCCTCTGTCCTTACATGGCTTCTGCTTCATTTGTCCTGTTAATTATGTTATTTTTCCTTCTTTCTTTTTATGGAGTGAAAAAATTCATAAGTGTACCTGATGCTAGTTATTGCTTTTAAAGATGTAGAAATGTTACTCATGTTGAAATTTAGGAATTAATCAAATTTTAAAATTAATTATTTATATAAATAGTTTTTGGAAATCATTCAGTAGGTATGTAATGTGGAATATATCATCTTTTCTTGTCATCCTATAATTTGTTAGACTGATTTTCATAATGTCTAAATTAAGATTTTATTTTTCCCCAAAATATCTACCATTAAACCATACAGGTCTTACAGGATAAAAAGCAAGCATGGTCGGAGCTTTTGAGACCCAGGCAGTATGGAGAGCCCTGGGTTGCCAAAGTGCGGTCCAGCTGGAGGTCCAGTCCTGTGCCCAAATGCCACACAACCTGAGTCCTGCACCTTAGGACCCCAGGAAACAGAACGGAAGGAATGACCTGAACGCTCTTTAACATTTCAAAAATGGAGATGATAGTTTTAGGAAAAGGGGGAGCTTTGCCAAGTTATGCAGAGACTTACCTAGTGTCATGAGGTTGTTTAATTGCTTCTCTCTATTGAGATAGCAAAGGTAACACAGAAAGGATCAATTTCATGATTCCACTAGCCGTATTTCAGCAGAAGTGTTGAAATACATAATATTCAACCTCATGATTCCATCATTTTTCTGTAGTCATTTGCATACAGTCCCTTCAATCTAGACAGCCTCCCTCTGGGAAAAGAGGCTGGACATCCCACCTACACGCTTGACCTAAGGTTTTCTTGATCTGCTCCTTTTAATCAAATGTTGCCTCTTTTGTCACTTTTCAACTTCATTTTCATTTTTTAAAAAGAAACTTTAATAAGTGAATCAAGTTTTTATCCACCAGAAATAACTACATGACAGATTTTAACCAGCTTGCAAATAAAGGGTTGACAAGGGGAGTTCCCACTCTATCCACGCTATGGCAGGTCAGTGGTACATTTGGAAACAATGGGTACTTTTCAAACCTCCATTACCCAGACCCAGCACCAAACACCCTCGGAGGACACAATCTTGGTTTATCCTAAGTAGGTAGGGATAAGACTCAAAGGACAAGGTCAGTTTAACTAAATCCACATTGAGTGTCTGTGCCCAACTTTTTTGGAGTCATTTATGAAAGGAAGCAGGAGTTTTAACAGTCACGTCCTGCATCACCAATACATGGCACTGCGGGAAGATGTCTGAAGTGTACCACATGCCTTACTCCAAAATAGACATAGGACGTTCTCCCCAGGACTATGGGCTTCCAGGGGAAAGGTGGGCATTCTCCCCCATCTGCTCTTTCCCTTTTATGGGGCCATGCTCTCCAGGGGGTACTTGGCAACCCCTGGTCCTCTTGAAAAGGTGACTTCTTTTCTGAAATGTCTGTGGGAGTCACTTGGACCCATTTTACACCAGATCTGGGTGAGAAATTCTGCAGTTTGCCTTGGTGGTGTGCTGGCACATTTGGGTGGTAAGCCCTGAAGTTCAGTTTGTTTGTGGAGGAAAGAGTCAAAACAGGCACTTGTCTACCTTCTCCAAAACCAGGATCACTTCCAAAAATGAATTTCCTTGTGGTGAGTACAGTTTACAAGGGTCTGCCCCAGAGTTTGGAAACAAAACCCCATTTAATTATAGAGTATATATACATATATATATCTCCATTTTTAGGCATTCTTAGGTCTCTTGACAATGTTGTTCTCTCTCCACCTACCTCACTTCATCAACCTCAGCAAGAACAAAATGCTGAGGAATAGGATTTTTTTCGAGTCTTTGGCTATAATTCAGGGTTTTTAAAGCACATTTGGAAATAGCCCAAATATACATAGTAAAAATAAATAAATAAAAACTAAACATCATCATTCAGACTACCCCCCTGCCAAATCCCTGAGGTTTATTAACCAATGTTTACAGAGAAAAAAATTATATAAATAAGTGCGCCTCACAGATATCCTAGGTAAAAATTCAGAAACTAGTAAGCTGAAAATTGAGGCAACTTTATATTTAAAATTTTTGTGAGAAATCAAACTTGAAGTACTTCATTTGGCCAAGACCACAGGGAAGAGGACAAGAGTCCAACAAGCCTAGAGCAAGAATGAATGTGTTCATCCCTCTGGGGATGATGCAGGGGATGTTTATAATTCAACGACAGCAGTAATGTGAAGGTGTATGGCCCATCAGTATTAGTATTGGTATATGCCATTAGTATTAGTATATTCTCATTAGTATTTTTAAGCTTAAATTGTGCCATGAACTTAAATAATTTTGTCACTCAATTCCTATGAGTTGGAGGCAAACACAATGACCTAACTTTATTTTAAATTAAGTGAGAAGTATTGCAAGAAAAATTTCCAAAGCTGAGTGATCCAGTATAAGGTTTCCAGCCAGGATCACTTAGTGTGGCTTCACTAATCACATTTTAGGGGGAAGAAGACCCTATTCACCCATTTTTTCACCTCTGAGTCTATCTTCAGACCTTGATGAGATCTAAAATTGAATTCAAAAGGGAAAGATGTTGAGAAACGTCTCTCTTAAGATAAGCAGTACCTTCTAGCTCTTATCAGAGAATTCAGAATAGATAGAAACAAACCCAAAACAAGGAAGATCACATAGTAAGTCTCTCACCATGTTTTTAACTGGTTTATCCACTCAAATCCTCTCTCTAAAGGGATGGGCTATAAGATACTTAATTTCGTGTGGGAGGAGGGGGTGGGTCTGTTTTTCCTAGAACCAATCAAGAGGAGACAGAGGAATCTGAATGACACTTCATCAGAATTGGGATAACAATAATCAGACATACAGATGAAGAAACTAGTCTGGACACCTGGAACTCAATGCAGAGAGAATTAAAGAAAAGCATAGGAAAATTTAAAAATATTTACAAAATTTTGACCATTTATTTGAATAATTATTTCATGTGCAATGAATAAGACATTGATTCTCCTGACTCGTGTCATTAGTAAGAAACTTGATCTCTCCCCTCAACCCATCTGCTAGAACAGCCATAAGGAAAAGAGGCAGTTTTGGTCAGCACACTGGAGAGTACAGAATAGGGGGGCAAGGAGAGGAAAGTTTGTGAAGGAAGAGCAAGCAAGCAAGACAGTATCAAAGACCTTCGCAGGGCTGGACTGTCCTGAAGAGAAATGTAAAACCAGAGGGCATTTAGATGGCATTGCACTTGAGGCTCTAGGAGAAAGGGAGGCACTTTGTCACATGTCCCTGCAGTAAGTTGAAGGGACAACATCAAGCAGAGGCTCTGAGCAGTAATCTTGAGCTGCACTTCTATTTGTTGTGTGAGAGGGAAGGAACCAAAAGTTCTTCATTTTTGCACAAAAGGGAGCTGAACACTTGGCTTGGGAGATAGCCAGGGTGGGGATTAGTGGTAGGGACAAAGTGACCTGGACCACAAGGCATCAGAGTCAAATCTAGAAAGAAGTCATCACTGGAATCCAGGCAGCTGTCAGCCCCCTGACAAGGCAGCAAGATGAGCGTCACTGTCCACCTCTGGGAAGGAAAGTGCCGCCCACCCTTGGAGTATGTCACATGGCAATAGAATCCATCACCTGGAAAAATGCTGAAAAAACTGAAACAACCAAGAGAAACTCTTTGTTTAACCAAAGTCATTGATATCTATGGGATGGGACGCTAGACAGATATTAAAATCATGGGGCTGGAGAGTACGTGTTGACAAATAAAACGACAGCTACCAGATTTCATTCACAGCTAAATATATGTGTGTGTGCAAATGAAGATAAGCAAAGGAATGCACCATGATATTTATAAATCTCACTGTTGGGAGGTGGAATTAGAGGTTTTCCTTGGGGGCTTTCTGGTCTTTTTCATGTGTTTTGCACAAAGCACTCATATTAGTCAGGCTACGTTATGCTGTGGCAAAAAACAGCCATGAATCTAAGTGGCTGAACGCGAAGATAGCTTATTCTGTCTTCCGCTCCCCTTGCAGGACAAGTGGGCAGCAGGCTTCTGGCCCTCACAGATGCTCATTTCCGTGATTTCTGAGACAGGACCGCTGAGATGATGCAATGTGAGCTTTTTCAGGATCCGTCTCCCATTTCACTAGTCAGGGTCAGCGAAAGCCCCCCTGAATCAGCAGGTCCCCTGGGACTGAGCAGAGAACTAGCTAGCAGAGACCAACACAAACCACCACTTCACCATCTATTTCTTGTTAGATAAATTTTTTAAATATTATGTTTGTAAGAAGAATTTTCCCAGCTGAGTTCTCACTGATGCCAAAAAAAAAAGGGAAAAAATAAAATAAAATAAAATGTTAAAACACCTTCAAAGCTTCTGTAAGTAAAAACAGAAAATCAGAAGTACAATTTGGAGTATTTTAGAACCTTACTCAAGTCTTTTTTCTCCTATTCCACGAGCTACATTTAATTTCATTTTTAATTGTTTTCATTGCAATTGTACAGGTTTTGTCTTCGTAAATACATTCTTAATTTAAATCATGTTCTCTAGTCTCAATAGTTGTATGCCACCTTTTTGTACATCATTTTAAGTTGTCTTAATTTTCCTCTGCCTTCTTAGAGGAATTTTCAGGGTTTAAGTCTTTTCCACATCAAATACCTCTATGAGGTCCCCAGTGAGGATTTTCATCTTGTTCTGATGTTTCTGCTTCCATGTAGACATCTTCACTCACTAGAAAGCTTTCAATCTTTCCTACCCTCTGATTTGCATTTGAAATTAACTTAAAAATAAGCATTTCTTTTACATATTTTTATTAAAGCAAAAATAGTACAGTCAAAAATAATTAAACTTATTTTAGGAAAAAAATGTGTTGCACAAATCTTAGATTAAAACTAAAGTTGATGTGATGAAATCAGATCATTTTACTTATACATTTTTTTAGCAGGGACTATACATTTTTTATACGTGAAATTATTCTTCCTTGGATTTTTAGTCTAATTCCAAGGGGCTATGCCTTCTTCTAGTCCATTAAGGGAGTAAATAGCTTGCTGAAATTATTTTATGATGCCTGGGATTAAATTATTTTCACAGGTAGTCTTTTCTTCAATAATGAGAAATCCCTGTCTTTGTCTATTCTTCAGTATTTTGTTTCATGAATCTCAATATTATTTTTTATCTGGTTATACTTACCAGGAATAGATATCCAGACACTGAATTTCCTCAGAATATGTGCATTTCCCACAGCTCTGTTCACTGTCCACTGACGCTGTGGGTAGAGCTCCTTGTAGAGGAGAACCCAGTTTATACACATGATTCTTGTCCGTTGATGGATTCAGCAGATGTTGCTGTAGTTGGTTCCATCCCCTCAACTAGAGCTGTGGTCTCCCTCACGCCGACTGAGCCATAACAATACACAATAGGGAGTCAGGCTGTTCCATCCTGTTCCAGCTGCTGGGCAAGTGTCCTTCCTTGTGGATGTTCCTCCCTTGCCACCCCCTCTGTGTCTGCAGTGATGCCCTTCCCCTACCTGTGCTCTCTGCTCCCTAAGGGCTAAGAAGAAAGCCCAGGGTCAGGGGCACTCCAAAACACCCAGAATACAGCACCCATGTCAATAGACAGCTTTGCGGGCCACCTCTAATTATGTCATCCTCCCTTCTCTCTGTTAGTGGAACTTCTCTGATAATTTTTTTAAAGGACATTTGCTCTTTTTGTGACTTTGAGTTAATTTAAATACTTAAGCTTTTCCCCAGTCTTGGGTAAAATGATCTGATTTCATCACATCAACTTTAGTTTTAATCTAAGATTTGTGCAACACATTTTTTTTCTAAAATAAGTTTAATTATTTTTGACTGTACTATTTTTGCTTTAATAAAAGTATGTAAAAGAAATGCTTATTTTTAAGTTAATTTCAAAAGTTGGCATTCTGCTTTGCTAGTGATGAATTATGAGACATTTTAATAGTTTCATATATTATATATTTTATGCATACATATATATATGTCCCATGTTATTTATCATCATTTCATTTATTACTTTATTTATCAAGGACAAAATATAGCCACATAGCCATCTTAGTATATATTTGGCACAAAATGTTCTATTTCTTTAATGAAAATTATATTATTCCCATGGGGTTGAAGTGCTTCAGGAGCTCCTTCTGACTCACGCTGAAAGAAAACCAAACACTGATGGATAAAATGCTGACAAGAAGCGGGGAAAGGGCTTCCCTGGTGGCGCAGTGGTTGAGAGTCCGCCTGCCGATGCAGGGGACATGGGTTCGTGCCCTGGTCCGGGAAGATCCCACATGCTGCGGAGCGGCTGGGCCCGTGAGCCATGGCCGCTGAGCCTGTGCGTCCGGAGCCTGTGCTCTGCAACGGGAGAGGCCACAACAGTGAGAGGCCCGCGTACAGAAAAATTAAAAAAAAAAAACAACAACAACAACAACAAAAAAGAAGCGGGTAAAAAATGTTGCTATTATTAAAATAGAGTTGGCAGGTGTAAATGAAATCTAAGTGATTAGGAGTCTGTATACCAGAGTTTTCATCCTTCTTTGCCATAAATATATGAGCTCAGAAACATCATTTTTTCATTATCGGTTCCACGTGGAGTCACTTTCATCACTTCACAACTGTATCAACTGTTGTAAAGAGTCACCATGACAACCATGTTGGCTGCTACACAAGCAGAAACAGTGCCTCAACTTTGGTCACTAAGGTGGTATGTGGTGAACACCACTGACAAGGCTGACAAGGATAGGACACCACACTGTGGGGCTCACCCTGCTGCTGTCTCCAGCTCAGCTTCCACTGCTGTTTCAGGAGGCTCACTCTCCCTGAAATCCCACCCCAAACACCATGAGGAAGAGGGTTCTGAGCTGTGCACACCCAAGTGTCGCTAGTCCTAATGCGAAGTCCCTGTATGTGGCCCTGGTGACTGAGTAACCAGCTGCAAGGGAGGCTGGGAGACAAAGGACTTATTTCCCACCAAGATTCAGGAAGAGAAGTATGATGAGCATCAGAGAAAAGAACAAAGTTTCACATGTGAAAAGAAGCAACCAGAATTATCCCATGAGTCCATCAAAGACTGGTCCTAGTTTGTTTGTCTGGCAGCTAGAAATGGGACCACCTTTGTCCCCACTGGAAGGGGACATGCTTGAGTGGAGCCTCCTGTAGACTTCTTCCCCTGAGCTCAAGGAGCTGCAGCTTCCCACGGGCTCCAAGGATTCCACATGCTGGCAGGTAGACTTACCAGAAATTGAGGCACATTGTTCAGACTGTCTGTTGCCAAGCATTCTACTTATTCAAGGTGGCTATCACATCTACACCATCAGAAAATCTGGACAGATCAATAAATTTATTAAAAAGTATATTAAGAAAAGGTTAACACAAACAGTTCAACTCTCCATCTTTCCATCTTTCTAGTTTCCAACCATTACCTACTTCTGAGTATTATAATGGAAAGAAAACTCAGGAGATAGGAGACTGAAGGATGTATAAGATTTGTATGGACAAGAGAATTCCACTACCTCCACCAGGTCTTTATGGAAGATCATGTATAAAGAAAAAATCTGATCTGGCAGATAAGGACACATGCTCTAGTTCTACACTGTACTTCTCATGACCATGAATGCAACTTTTATTCTGGCATCTTTTTGCATCAATCCGTGTGTTCCTGCTTTGGTTCTCTAAACTCTCAGATACTACTTAAATAATTCAAGGCAATATAAAAATTCTCAAGTGGTTTAATAGGAATTGGTTGTTAAAATAATATAATAACTATAAATAACACAATGTAAATATCAGTAATATTATAGTATAATATAAATAGGATTCTTTACCATTTTTCTTCATTAAGGAATATAACATACATATAAGAAATTATATATAAATTGCCTGTAAATTTGGAAAAGAGAGTTTGATTTCCACTGTAGTTGTTTTATGTTGAAATGGGGACAGTTTCCGTTCTGACACTTAAGGATTGAACTTCCTATTGTAAGTTCTCTCTGCCCTCCATGCCTCCACTCCCATAAGGCTTATCAAATTCAGGCTCTAGGCCACCAATAGTCTGCAAATACATTCGTGGAAAATGAATATTTTACTTTGCACTGAAAGTATTTTCAACTCATGTTGCAATATCAGTTGCCTTACAAAGATCAGTTCAAATTCAAAATATCTTTTCTTAATAAACTATAAATATAAATATTTTCACTTACACAGATTTATTACATTTCAGAACATGGGTTTATGAAGAGAAAGATATGAAAAATACTTCCAGTAATAAATTTAAAAATCCTCAACAGACTAGATAATCTATAACCAGGCTTTTATTTCCATAATTCTAAACCTATACTGTGGAAGTTCTTTTAAATTAGTGTATATAGAAATTGTTTGCATTCTGAATATCCTCTGTGCACTAAAAAATCATTATTCTCCAACCAGGCACTTTAGTGTTTTGCTGCGTCAGAGAAAGGGATTCTGCATGACATGATGTGATTTTCTCAAGTCAACTGGGAATGTGTGACCCCTAAGGTAAGGAGATACCTCAATATCTGGTTGTTTCCACAACAACAGAACATTTGCTTTACTGGTTTAAGATCAAAACTCTACTCAGTTTAGCAACTACCCCTTTATGTGAATTAATTTTGTACTCCCTGTATGGAATAAAATGCCATATATTCAGGACTGAATGAAGAAAAAGAGTCGACATTTCCTAATGGTATAAATTCATGAGTTCAGTATAGAGATCCAGAGTATCACCTTTCTCCCCATCAAAACTTCTGGCTTTATTATAGCTGCCTAAAAATTCTTTTAACAGGGTAAAACTTCTCATCCCGTCATAAAAATTAAATGGATAAGTCCTGGAGCAGTAAGGCATTAGCAAAGTAATTCATGTTAAGGTGCATGTGACTGACATAAATTCCCTCTTCCTACCTTCAAACTGATTCAGAGATAATAGAACATCATGAGATCACTTGACACCATCATGAAACTATGTATGAAAAGTATGAAAGTAATGTATATAGATGGGTGTGGGAGGGAGACAGGTGTTGATTGTTTTCAGTGCTTATTTCTCAGTTTTCCTTAGAGTGAATCTGATTGTGAAGACATTGTCCAATCAAGAAGAAAGGACTTTCTACGTATATAAAAGCTTCATATATAAAATATTTTAAAAATTTGATTTTTATAATTCAGCATAGAGAAAATTTAACTTTCGATGCTTATTATTCAAATTTATGTAAGATCTACAGTTATAAGATATTTAGCAACGTGTAATAGCAGTATTTAAATTTATTAAAAATCCATAGTTATAGGGAATTAATAGATGCTGAAATTTGAACAGAATTTAAAGGAATTATGAGAAGCTAATTAGGAGAAGAACCCAAACTAGAAATCAAGGCCCCCTAATCTCAATGCAGAGGCTTTGCCTTTGTTACCTGATACTGATCATTCTCACCAGACAGCACAGTCATGCTTCTCCACTGAAATAAACGGACTGATTCAGTGAATGAAAAGTCTGTGGAGTTAAAACAGTTTTCATGTAACCATGATACAAGAACTCGTGATCGGAGACACGGCTAAAATAAATACATACTACCCGCTGGACAGGATGCATTTCTGCCTTAGTTAAATCTGCTGGAATAACTCCTTATCCAACAAAACAAATTGATTAGCACATTGGAAAATTTGCTTCCCCAGGGTAATTGTTATCAGGAATGCCAGTTCAGACACATTCAGAAATGACAAGCATCGGTTGTTGAATGCAGTGCAGCTAGCAGCTAATAGCACATGTTTAAATGTGAGCCTGTTAAGAGCAGAATAGATTGGGCACCAAGTCACTCCCATGTATCAGTGACTTCAACTGTTATACCTGACACATTCACTTTCCAGCACACCTAAGAGGGCAGGTAAAACTGTTAGGAAAAAGCAGCATCAGCACCATCTTTGGGGAAACACTCACTTGCAATGGTTGTTAGCTCACAGTTTAATGTTCCAAGAATTCCAAGCACCTCAAGAAGAACATTAATCATTAGGGAAAAGAGATAGAGTCATCTTTTGCTATTCCAGACAGTTCTATTCATTTCATACTCTGTCATTAGATGACTTGTTCCATCTCAGTTTTGCTTAATGTACTTGCTTTGTAACCGAAAATACAATCATTCTCCGTATCTCTGTAATTTTTTCTTACTTTTTCTGTTTTTGGACTTCTCTTTCTCTTCTTTTTTTAAAAAATCTCATTTCTTACCAACTTTATCTAATAATTTTTCATTTTCTTTCAGATATTCAATCAATGCATTCTTTATGCTCTGTCTTCCAATTAAGGTAGATTTTATAATTGTAAGATCAAATAATCAAATATAACAATAAACATGCCTCCAGAAAAGCCAGAGGTTTAAAACTTAACACGTGGAGGCTTTGGGGAACCCTAATGATGGAGAGAATTTTCCACAAGGCTCCAGTGTGTCTGTTTCTACACGGATATAATGTATTTTAAATTCCACACGTTCCCTCTCTCTGCAGTGTCTCCTCTGATGTGAATCAATACCATACACAATAGGAGTGGCTTTCTGGGCTTTTTACTTGATTCTCATTTATTTAAACTCTTCTTCCCCTGTCTCTGAGCAAAATTATAATTTCCTTTTCTTTAGTCTTATAAATTTGAAATTTTGCCAGTAGCTGTGGACCATTTTTCATTCTTTATGCTCTGCTTGCCTTGGCCTTTCACACTGAAAGCTCAGTGTGCCTCTCTCTACGGTGTCATGAGATCATTATTATTATTATTTCCATCATTCTTTTTTTCCTTCTTCTCTAGACTGCTTATGGACAAATACTTTATTTTCTAGCTTTTATACTCAATATGTGTGTCCATATACCCATCTCCTGATTGTTTTTCTGTGTTTCCTATTGTGGGGGGGGCAAAATTTGCCACCCCAAAATATCTCTTTGGCCTGTGGATTATTTCAAGCAGAAAACAATCAAGCCCCAAAAGACTCAGGAAGAACCTTTGACCTTCCCTTTAACTGCCTAAAGAATGATGATAGAAGACCTAGTCCAAGAAGGGAGCTGTCATCATAGATCACCACGTGAATCGCCTTTCTCCCCCTTGAAGTCCTACTACCACTACCCCCTAACATCTTTTTTTTATTTTTACCTGAATGTGATATTTAAGGTGAAGACTTCAGCCATTGTGGCAAATTACTAAGTTTTTCTGGGTCTCTCCCATGTATATATGTTATTAAACTTTTGTTTGATTATCTCCTGTTAATCTATCTCATGTCACTTTAATTCTTAGACCAGCCAGAAGAACCTGGAAGGGTAGAGAAAAATTTCTTCCTTCCTGACAGTAGCATTGTTTAAATCAGTCCTCCTATTTGACCCATTTAATTTCTTTAAAAATATACTGGCATCAATATTTTTAATTTACAAGAATATTTTTCAAGTTCTCTATTCCAATTTCATTATAGCATATTCTTTTGCTAAGGAGACATAATATTTCAGAATCCACCTGAGAGTACTGAGTAGAAAATTATTTCAATTGTTTGTTTCCTGAAGTATCTATTTCTTCTGAGGTTAGTTTTTCTGTTCATTCATTTGTATTGACTCTTTCATGCTCCAAATTTTCTTGCTATCTACTAATCCTACCTTCCAAATCAGTGATTAAATCCACAGTGTGGTCAGTTCTGCATCTTTTCCTTGGCTGTTGCAGGCTACAGGATCAGTCCTCTCACTAGTCCAAGGCCTGTTTAGCATGATCCCTAGATCTGTCAAGGTCATTAGTCACACTCTGCCTTTCAGTACTGAGAACAGAAAGCATAACAGAATGAACTATATTTATCTAGTGAGGGTAGGGTTAGTAAATGTTCTGTTGAGTTCTCTGGGTAATTTAATGTACCTGAAATCATTACAGCTACTGTCTCCAATGGTCCAGGTTCAGACCTGACCTGAACCATATGTAATAACCTTCAGCATATCTTAAGACCAGCATATTTACAAAATGGGTCCAGTCTAGAAGGAGACAGTGGAATATCCTGAAGGTCAAACATGAACCTCATTCAAAATATCATCCATAAGTGATCATCCTCTAATGAGAATTTTGAGGTTGGAAGTTTGTACCTCCATCTGACCTGCATAGGTTGCCTTTTATCCTTCTTATATATCATTTTCAGTGACTTTATTTGGTCTCCTTTAAGTGAGAGAACTCTTGTGTCCAGTATTTTCATTAATCTGAACCTACTTAATATAGTGATGGAGCCAAGCCTCCATCCCAGGTGGGACATCTGGAACTGTAGACCCCACAGATGCCCTAAGCATCTTTGCATATATGCTATTGGAAAGATGCAGAAAGGCTTCACCCATTCATCAGTATATCTTTTTTCATGGACAATAATTCTAAGAATAGCTCAGCTATGTCTTTTTTTTTTTTTGTCTTGTTCTTGATCTTTGTAACATCTGGATTTGCCCCAGGCTCTATTCTTTTCTAAAGACTCCAAACTCATATTAGAAGCTTGCTGCAAATAATGGCTTAATTTATTTTGAAATCAGTGTGCTCAGCTTTTTCCTGAGGCCGAATAACCATAGGCAATAAATCTTCATAAACAAGTGTAGATGTGGGGCATATAGGCTCAGATGCTTTAAAGATAATCATTTCATTAATTTCATGATGATCTTCCAAGGCCAGTCCCTGTGTCTGTAGACTGGGAATTTATAATTTCTCTGAGTCTCATGGAGGAGATCAACACTGTACAGCAGCCCACTCATATTCAGTGTTCAGGTTTGGATTTGCTCTTTTCTGGTTTTCCTATCAATTAGATAATATCTTCCTTTCTTATTAAAATACCTCAAAATGCTTAGGTTGGTGGTTGCATCCATTCTTACCTTCCAATATTTGTATAATGATCATGAAAACTATTTTTCCTGCTTTCTAAACTCTATGTGGAAAGTAAGCAATCTGCTATCTTGAACGGTAAACAAGTTTAGAAAATGTTAAACTTTTATTCTCTCTATAGAAGTAATTCACTGTTGCTTTATCTACTTGTTAGTAGCATGATTATTACATTGAGGTAACATTTGATTTGTGGGGAGTGGATCAAGGTGCATCCTACATGCAAAGGTGCAGGGTGAAAAGGGAACTCAGTGTGCTAGGAAAAAGCTCTGAGTCACAGATAGGTAGGGTTTCCAGTAACCATGAAGGAGACCAAGAGTGAGTGGTTATAAATGGGAGACATGACAAGAGAAGACAGGGTCCCCAGAAGTGAGAAAAGGCAGAAAACCATGTTATTTAAAAAATAAAGTAGCAACTTCTTATTCAACCATCAAATCATTCTTTTACTCTCGCTGTGAATTTTGGCATTGGTTCAGTTTTATCTACAAGTCAACTCCACAGAACTGTGCTGTGACCTCACCACACACAAGCACAACCCAGTCTGCACTGGCCTCACATTTCCTTCACCTCCTCCACCTGGTGACATTCACTCCCACTTTAATTCAACATCACACTTCTTGGGGCTCACCCTTGACATTGGTATAAACCACAGCAATTCCATCACTAAAGTACAAAATACTGTTCTTTGTACACAATCTTACAATATGTCACAATAAGTTGACTTTTCAGCTTAAAGGAACTTCTAAAATCATTATGAAAAATAAACAAAATGCCATATTTACTGTTTCAAGTAAAATGCCTGATATACCACAGGCTTTCAATGTTAATTCCTTTCTCTCTTTACCCAAGATAAATTCAATGATCAATTACTTTTTTCCCCAGTCCAATTTTCACTCAGCCTGGTATTGATAACTACATATCTGAAGATAACCATATAACAAATGTATTCATTTAGAAGAGATTCACTCTTCAAAAATTTTATGCAGGGGTTGAAAACATATCTAATTCTTTGCAAACATGTATTGAATATAAAACATGTACAGAAAAGTTTACAACTGTAATTGTACAGCTCAGTGATTTAGCCAAAGGAAGCTCACCCATGTAAGCAACACCCAGGTTAAGTAATAAAATGTTACCAGCATAGCAGAAGTCCCAAGGTACCTTTGTCCACTACTACCACCTTTCTTCCTCCCAGACACAACAATTCCCTTGGATTTCTAAAATTACTGATTAGTTTTATTGGTACTTGAAATTTGTATGAAAGGACTCATACAGTATACATTTGGTTGTATTCTGCACGTGACTTTTGATGTGGCTTAGATTCTCACTGGACAGCTAAGTTGCAAAAGACTGCATTGCAAATAGTGGTAAAAGGAGCTGGGATCTCTTAGAGGCTCTGCATTAGCATCAGCTGCATCTCATTGGTGAAAATAGGGCTAGGGTCAACCCAGACTCAAGGGCGATGGCATCAGATTTTACCTAACAATGGGAAGCGTGGCCAAAATTTTCCCATCAATTTTATTCCACCACAGAGACCATGTAATTGGGCTGGACCTAGTATGTATTAAATGAATCCTTTTAAAATATATGTATTAATATAAAAATAAATACACATCTCAGTCTAGATACATTTTTACCCATGCTTATTTTTCAAGGTCTGGGTTATTGCCCCATTCTCTGGGAACCCACATTATTTTTATCCCACCATTAGAAATCATAGCTTTCACTTCATATTAACTGCATTATAACATTTTTCATGCCCAGAATCAAACTTGAGATTTGTATTCAATTCTTTTCTTCACGACATAGTAAGCAAGTTGAGAAAAGAGTAATATTTCATTCATAATTATTTCCAAGTGACTATAACCATATCTATATTATTAGCTCTTAATAAATAATTTTTGAATACTTGATAATGCTAAATTACAACATGAATTAAATATGGGATTAAAAATTTAACAAAAGAAGCTTTGTGATGAGTAGAATTAATTTTAATATTTAACAGCATGTATTATTATATATTTTTTATTCTACTTCTTGTGGAAAATTTGGAAATTATAAACAAAAAAGAAGAAAAAAATCCATAGTCTTATCATTCAGTTAATCACAGTTAAATTCTGATGGATTTCTTGTACTTTATTTTTATCAGCACTTCCATTTTTTGAAGAACACACATGACATATCTGCATTCCAAATTTTGTTATTACTTCTCACATTTGAAAGTAACAGATACAACTCATACATTTCACCAATAACAATTGAGAAAACTAAAAGCTACAATAACTAACATTTTGTAGCCAGAGTGAACCTTTAGTTTCAACTCTGGTGCTCATTCTATTTTTAGAAAATGATTAAATTTTGATGTCTCTTTTTCCCAAAAGCAATTTAGATTTTTTCCATGTACTATGGAAAAATTTTCCATTAGAAAATTACAAAAAGGAACCTCAAATAACACAATTTTCTCAAATTATAAAATTAATTAAAATTCTCATATAATTTTCTTAAAACTAGTTTGTGTTATATAAAAATAATTTACTATTTTATATAATGTTGTGAACAATATTGCTTAGTTAAAACTGTCTGTTCATCAAAGGTTTTTGTTGTTTCTTTGGATAGATTTTGTGAAAAGGAATGACTGCACAGAGCCTATATTAATAGTATGTGAATTAAAAGGGAGGGTGGATGTTAATGTGTATTTACAGATAGATATTTCCCTATGGTACCATTCTACCAGTCAACTTTCAGTGATATATCTTCTAAAGTTCTTTGCTTTGTTGTGCATTTATTTCAATGTGCATATGTGGTTTTTCATAATTGCTTACAATTTGCTTCTAAATTAATAGTCACGATTCATCTTAACATTTTGACATCAAACACAATAAGCCATAGCTTAGAAGTCAGCAGCCAGAAAAATTATTAGGTACCTAGAAATGTTAAATAATGTTGATGATCCCACAGTATCTTAGGTGAAATGACTCATAACTGATTTGATCATGAAAAAGTCAAATCACAATAAGAGAGAAGGAACAATTCTGAAGGATGTTACCTTATCCCAAAATCCCACGCAGTGGCTTAATTTAGACTTTATTAATGATGAACCCTTAAGTAAAAAAGATCTACGTTTGAATGTGATCCAATTTGTCAGTCTTTCCCATTATAGTTAATGCCTTTTGTATCCTTTGAAGAAAGTGAATCACAATGCACACCTGGGAGCTAAGAGACATGTGCTTTGGATTTTTACAGGTGCTTCAGTTGTGGAGTATAAATTACAGATGCTTCTGATCTTCTTGTAAACTCCTTGAACTGAAGTCTTTGCTGTCAAAACTCTCTCCACCCAATTAAGTTTCTGGATCCTTTGCGGTGTTTGATCGGTCTAATATCTATTTTGGTGAAAATATCACACTGTTTTATTTACTGTAGCTACATAATGAGTGTTGATTTTATATTAATGAAAGTCCTCCCAGTCATCCTTTGTCATGATTGTCTTCGTTGTTCTTGTCCCTTTGTAATTCTATATAACTTTTAAAAGCAGCTTGTGAATTTCCACAGTACAACCTGTTAGGCATTTTGATTGCAATTACAGTGAATTTTAGATCAATAAAAAATATTTAAAATATGGATATTTACAATTAATAAACATCTTATATCATTCTATTTAGGCATTTAAATATTTCTAATAGTAATGTTTTATTATTTTCTCTATAAAGTGTTTTGCTGGACTAATTCCTAGCCAGTTTATTTTTTGATGTCCTGGTATATAATTTTCTATTTGCTACTATTTAAGAAATGACTTATTTTTGCTAATAGTGGGCAGGTAGTTGGGGGGGAATCACCCTAATAATCCAGTGAGGGACTGATATGATTCCTCTGTGGGTTGCTCAGATTAGTCCTTTGAATAGTCCTTTGGGTCCCCAAGTGGAATCCTGAGAGGTTCATAGGGGCCTCTCATTTTTGGCAGGTCCTGAACTCCACCCCCATAAGCCTGCCAAAAGTTCTGTCTTCTTTATCACCTCAAATGCCAATTAAACTTGGGAAATCAGTAAGCACTTTAAAAGGGAAAAACAGCTGAAACAACAGACACCCCTCACTACTTCTTCTTCCATATGTTCAGATGATTGGCCCACAAATTCTCACTGATTGCTTACCAGCCAAGGCAATCATATAGTTATACTTACATTTTGCCCTGTTTTTCACCACAGGTTTGAAAAAAATTAAGTAATTTAAGAGAATCAATATTTCACTTTGTTAATTCTGTTTGCATTTCATTATATTAATTTCTTTCTTATCACCACCCTTTATCTTCTCTCTGATTATATGTTTTAAGGAATTTCTTTATGTCTTCATAACAAACATCATAATCATCTTCTGTTATGACCTTCATGTAGAAAGCACAAGATATATTTCCAGAGAGAAAGTCTTACAGTTGTTATTGAATGTGAAGAATAAGGATCGCATCAGCGCCAGATGAGTGTCATATTATGGGATCTGACCTACCTGGCGTCTCTTTCAGCTTCTTCAGAAGGTCCAGGTTTCCACTGCAGAGATTAACTTTTAGATTCTCAAGGAAAACATGTGATGTGAGTGTGGGTGTCATATTTGATTATTAATATGCATATTTGACTATCATGGTTTCTAACATATCTAAACAAACATACTTTAGAAAATGTTAGAATTTACTTTTTAAAATTATTTGGATGAGCTGGTTAAAAATAATACTCATATCTTAGCTCCAAGAATTCAGATTTAGTAATGTAACTGGGCTCATATATCCCTCATATATATGCATTGATATTTGCTATAACTGGGCTTGTATGTTGCATGTTTTGCCAGTAAATTAGATGATTCTGATATTTGCTCTAAAGATCACAATTTTAAAACATTGCTTTAAAGTGAAAATAAATCATAATACCTCTCTGGGTGTTAAAAGAAGATGCTTGCAAACTTTGCATATTCAGCAGTGATTCAGATGTGTTACAAACAATTCTAAACTTTTCCTTCATTCAATAGAACTCATCACTGTTGTCAAATTCTTTCCACCCAACTGAGCATTTTTAATAATGATAATGAAGATATCAAATATGCCATTTCTAAAGTGAACAACCAACACATTTCTCTGGCACCAACATTCTTTTTAAGCCATAAGAGAAAAAGCAGTAGTGTTTGCATTTATTAATAATTCACAACATATTGGCACTGGGAATATTTGGAATATTTAAAATACGGAATATGTAATAGGTTTCTAAACTTAGATTCTTTAATACGCTTCATTTTTGTATATTCAAGGTATTTCCTCTGGAGAGAAGCTATTTCTTTAGTTATATGTATCAAGGGACTTTGACTTCTCACAATATTTAATTGAAACTCCTAATTTTTTTTTTTGCAATATCACCAACCAATCATTTTAAGATAAAGAAATTAAAATATTTTGAAGTGATCATTTTCCCACAATATGATCTCACTTTCAGCTGACTAAATAAACCACACAATACTATGTAGTGTTATGGTCCAAGTCAACTATGAATTAATTGAACTAAGATGATATGGGATTATCAACGTTTGCCTAGTCTATGGTTCTTATGATAACTTTAGTGTAATTAACTTCAAATTATTTCTAATTTCTTCAACTTTCACACTTACTGCTGGCTTCTAAATTACCATGATGTTTTTGTTTCTCTTTGGAAAAAGAAGTTAAAGTGAATCTTGTTTGTTAATCAAGAAGCAAATTATAAGAAATTATGAAAAGCAACATATGCACATTGACATAAATGCACCCAAAGCAAATAACATTAGAAAATATATTACATAAAATTGACTACTAAAAAGTAACCATCAAGGAGTATCCATTTGTAAATACAAGTAAGTACTCTATTTTAAATTTTTTTCATGTACTATTAATGTAGTCTTTGTTTTTCTCAGCCATCTCACTCCCTATAATTTATCCAAAAAATACTCTTTAATGTACACCCAGTTTTACCTAAAAGTTATACGATCCAATATTAAGAATAAATAAAGAGCATTCAATAATTTTTTTGGAATTTGAGGAAATTTATATTTATAATTTAACACAATTTCAATATAATTTTATAAGTGGAAATTCTAAAATGTTACCATAATACACACTTCACAAAGAGCTCAAGACACAAAAACCTAAACATTTTCTAAGAATTTACTGAGTACTTTAGATTAAATCGAAGAATGACTCAAGCCTTCAAATATTACTTATGGTGGGAATTGTGGTTCTTCATCTGTTATCAGTGAAAAGCATTAGAGTTATATGACTCAACACAAAATCTGCAGTGCAAAAATGCCATGTGTGTTACTTTTAGAAAAAGCTAAAAATATACGTAAAAAGAATATCCCGTAAAAATTTTGTATGATTATCTCTGAGTGATGAGTTATGGATGACTTTGTTTTCTTCTTTGAATTTATCTGGTTTATTTAAATTTTGTATTATATTGATAGCTTATATTTACAGTATATTTATAATAGACTACATTTCTATTATAATTTATAAAAAACTACCTGTTGTTAAAATAAATAATAGAATTATCTTCCCAATTTTTCCGTTTTTTTTTTTTTTTTTTGCAAAGCAAAACTTAATTTTACCATATGATCCAGCAATTATGCTCCTAGGAATTCATCCCATAGATCTGAAATGTATATGTCCATATAGAAATCTGCATGCAAATGTTAGTAGTAGCTTTAGTCGTGATCTCCCAAAACTGGAAGCAACAAAGATGTCCTTCAATAGGTGAATAAATGACGATGATACAAAATACAATGGATTATAATTCATAAATAAAAAGAAATGAGCTATCAAACTCCAAAAAGTCATAGATGAAATGTACAGTGTGGGGAATATAGTCAATAATAATGTAATATCTTTGTATACTGATTTTTTTTCTTTTATTTTGTATCTATACGATGATGAATGTTCACTAAATTTATTGTGATAACCATTTCATGATATATGTAAGTAAAATCATTATGCTGTACACCTTAAACTTATATAGTGCTGGATGTCAATTATATCTCAGTAAAACTAGTGGGGGAAAGACATGGGTGAAACTTAAATTCATATTGCTAAGTTAAAGAAGTCAGTCTAAGAGGCTGCAAACTCCATGATTTCAATGATCTGTCAGATCAGTTGTTGCCAAGGTTTCAGGGTGAAGGGAATTGAATAGGTAAAGAACAGGGGATTTTTAGGATGGTGAAACTATTCTGTATAACCGTGTAATGATAAATGTAGCATACTGAGTGTTTGTTAAAATCTCACAGAACTTTACAAAATAAAGATCAACCTTAATGTATGCACACTTTTTAAAAGTCATTTAGGAGGTCAGGGATCCCAGGATGGATTTCAGAATCTGTTAAAAAAGATAAACTAAACATACTACAAATGTATGAAACAACCTCACTGAAGGGTGAGGGGGAGCAGGTGCTGACTTAAGTATCTTTGGAAATCAACAGAGTCTGTAAGATTACATGCAAAGGAATTATACACAACACTGTACTCTAGTTGATAAAGAAACCAGGGCTCCTTGGAGAAATGGCTGATTCTAGGACTGGAGCAGAAAATATACACAATGAGCCTGTAGAATCTTACTGTGCCAGAAAGTAAGGGAGTGATTTTTTTAAAAACTCTCAAAGATGGAGGCATGTCAAAGGGACACAGAAGCCAACTGAAAGAGCTCCCAATGCTCAAATCAGGATATATACAAATGATTGAATACATACATAAATTGGATACAATAGACAGACCTCATGTGTTTTTTTTTCTTCAAAAAAAAAATTGAAAATAATTGACTGTATACACTACCCCTACCTCAATGATGTAGAGCGGGACTCTCCACTCCTGGGGTATGGGCCACACGTCATGACTTTCCTCCATGGGGCACAGTGTGGAAGGAGAGGGAAAATATTTCAATGGAGAGACCCGAGAAACGTACCTCAGCCAGGTGATCCGAATTAACATCGACAGTGATGTCATGTATTAGTATGTGCCCTTGAAACACAACGTGATGAAAATGATACTTTATCTCTGATCTTCACCCCAAAACACATAAACACAGTCTAACCATGAGATAAACAGTGGATAAATACCAACAGAAGGGCATTCTGTAAAATACCTAGTCAGTACTCGTAAAACTGTCGAGGATATCAAAAACAAGGATAGTCAGAGAAACTGTCACAGCCGAGAGAAGCCAAAGGGGTATGACTACCAAATATAAGGCGGTATCTTGGTTGGGATTCTGGAACAGAAAAAAAAAGCACTTTATGTAAAAACGAGGATAATCTGAATAAAGTATGACCTTTAACATTTCATCAATATTTGTTCTTAACTGTAACACATGTACCTATTAATGTAAGACGCTAATACAGAGGGAAATGTGTGTCGGTTATATTGGAATTCTATGTATCATCTTCACAATTTTTCTGTAAATCTACAATTATATTTAAAAAAATGTTTGGAGGAGCTTCAAGATGGCGGAAGAGTAAGACGAGGAGATCACCTTCCTCCCCATAGATACACCAGAAATACATCTACACGTGGAACAACTCCTACAGAACACCTACTGAACGCTGGCAGAAGACTTCAGACCTCCCAAAACGCAAGAAACTCCCCACATACCTGGGTAGGGCAAAAGAAAAAAGAATAAACAGAGACAAAGAATAAGGATGGGATCTGCACCAGTAGGAGGGAGCTGTGAAGGAGGAAAGGTTTCCACACACTAGGAAGCCCCTTCGTGGATGGAGACTGCAGGTGGCGGAGGAGGGAAGCTTCGGTACCATGGAGGAGAGCGCAGCCACAGGGTTGCGGAGGGCAAAGCGGAGAGATTCCCGCACAGAGGATCGGTGCCGACCGGCACTCACCAGCCCGGGAGGCTTGTCTGCTCACCCGCCGGGGTGGGCGGGGCTGGGAGCTGAGCCTCGGGCTTCGGTCGGAGTGCAGGAGAACACTGGGGTTGGCAGCGTGAACACAGCTTTCAGGGGGTTAGTGCGCCATAGCTGGCGGGGAGGGAGTCCGGGAAAAGTCTGGACCTGCCGAAGAGACAAGAGACTTTTTCTTGCCTCTTTGTTTCCTGGTGCGTGAAGAGAGGGGATTAAGAGTGCAGCTTAAAGGAGCTCCAGAGACGGGTGCAAGCCGCGGCTATCAGCGTGGACCCCAGAGATGGGCATGGGACTCTAAGGCTGCTGCTGCTGCCACGAAGAAGCCTGTGTGCGGGCATAGGTCACTCTCCACACCTCCCTTCCGGGGAGCCTGTGCAGCCCACCACTGCCAGGGTCCCGAGATCCAGGGACAACTTCCCAGGGAGAACGCACGGTGCGCCTAAGGCTGGTGCAACGTCACATTGGCCTCTACCGCTGCAGGCTCGACCCGCACTCAGTACCCCTCCTTCCCCCCACCTGAGTAAGCCAGAGCCCCCGAATCAGCTTCTCCTTTAACCCCGTCCTGTCTGAGCGAAGAACAGATGGCCTCCGGTGACCTACATGCAGAGGTGTGTCCAAATCCAAAGCTGAAACCCGGGAGCTGTGTTAAAAAAGAAGAGAAGGGGAAATCTCTCTTAGCAGCCTCAGGAGCAGTGGATTAAATCTCCACAATCAACGTGATGTACCCTGCATCTGTGGAATACCTGAATAGACAACGAATCATCCCAAATTGAGGAGGTGGACTTAGGGAGCAATGATATATGTATATTTTTTTCCCTTTTTCTCTTTCTGTGAGTGTGTATGTGTATGCTTCTATGTGTGATTTTGTCTGTAAAGCTTTGCTTTTACCATTCATCCTAGGGTTCTCTCTGTCCACTTTTGGTTTTTTTTTTTATTACTTAAAAGTTTTTTTTCTTCATAATTACTTTTTATTTTAATAACTTTATTTTATTTTACTTTATATTATTTTATCTTCTTTCTTTCTTTCTTTTTTTCTGCCTTTTATTCTGAGCCATGTGGAGGACAGGCTCTTGGTGCTCCAGCCAGGCGTCAAGGCTGTGCCACTGAGGTGGGAGAGCCAAGTTCAGGACACTGGTCCACCAGAGACCTCCCAGCTCCACGTAATATCAAATGGTGAAAATCTCCCAGAAATCTCCATCTCAATGCCAAGACCCAGCTCCACTCAACAACCAGCAAGATACAGTGCTAGACACTTTATGCCAAAAAACTAGCAAGACAGGAACAGAACCCCATCCATTAGCACAGAGGCTGCCTAAAATCATAATAAGGCCACAGATACCCCCAAAACACACCAGCAGATGTGGACCTGCCCATCAGAAAGACAAGATCCAGCCTCATCCATCAGAACACAGGCACTAGTCCACTCCACCAGAAAGCCTACAGAACCCACTGAACCAACCTTAACCACTGGAGACAGACAACAAAAACAACAGAAATTACGAACCTGCAGCCAGTGAAAAGGAGACCCCAAACACAGTAAGTTAACCAAAATGAGAAGACAAAGAAACACACAGCAGTTGAAGAAGCAAGGCAAAAACCCACCAGATCTAACAAATGAAGATGAAATAGGCAGTCTACCTGAAAAAGAATTCAGAATAATGATAGTAAAGATGATCCAAAATCTTGGAAATAGAATGGAGAAAATAAAAGAAACGTTTAACAAGGACCTAGAAGAACTAAAGAGCAAACAAACAGAGATGAACAACACAATAAATGAATTTGAAAATTCTCTAGAAGGGATCAATAGCAGAATAACTGAGGCAGAAGAACGGATAAGTGACCTGGAAGACAAAATAATGGAAAAAACTACTGCAGAGCAGAATAAACAAAAAAGTATGAAAATAATTGAGGACAGTCTCAGAGACCTCTGGGACAATATTAAACACACCAACATTTGAATTATTGGGGATCCAGAAGAAGAAGAGAAAAAGAAAGGGGCTGAGAAAATATTTGAAGATATTATAGTTGAAAACTTCCCTAATATGGGAAAGGAAATAGTTAATCAAGACCAAGAAGCACAGCGAGTCCAATACAGGATAAAACCAAGGAGAAACACACCAAGACACATATTAATCAAACTATCAAAAATTAAATACAAAGAATAAATATTAAAAGCAGCAAAGGGAAAACAACAAGTAACACATAAGGGAATCCCCATAAGGTTAATAGCTGATCTTTCAGGAAAAACACTGCAAGCTAGAAGGGAGTGGCAGGACATATTTGAATTGATGAAAGAGAAAAACCTACAACCAAGATTACTCTACCCATCAAGGATCTCATTCAGATTTGATGGAGAAATTAAAAGCTTTACACATAAGCAAAAGCTAAAAGAAGGGCTTCCCTGGTGGCACAGTGGTTGAGAGTCCGCCTGCCGATGCAAGGGACACGTGTTCGTTCCCTGGTCCAGAAAGATCCCACATGCCACAGAGCGGCTGGGCCCGTGAACCATGGCCACTGAGCCTGAGCGTCCGGAGCCTGTGCTCCACAATGGAAGAGGCCACAACAGTGAGGGGCCTGTGTACTGAAAAAAAAAAAAAAAAAGCCAAAAGAATTCAGCATCACCAAACCAGCTTTACAACAAATGCTAAAGGAACTTCTCTAGGCAGGAAAAACAAGAGAAGGAAAAGACCTACAATAATAAACTTCCCAAAATTAAGAAAATGGTAATAGGAACATACATATCAATAATTACTTTAAATTTAAATGGACTAAATTTTCCAACCAAAAGACATAGACTGGCTGAATGGATACATAAACAAGACCCGTATATATGCTGTCTACAATAGACACACTTCAGACCTAGGGACACATACAGACTGAAAGTGAGGGGATGGAAAAAGATATTCCATGCAAATGGAAACCAAAAGAAAGCTGGAGTAGCAATTCTCATATCAGACAAAATAGACTTTAAAATAAAGACTATTACAACAGACAAAGAAGGACACTACATAATGATCAAGGAATCAATCCAAGAAGAAGATATAACAATTGTAAATATTTATGCACCCAACATAGGAGCACCTCAATACATAAGGCAAATACTAACAGCCATAAAAGGGGAAATCGACAGTAACACTATCATAGTAGGGGACATTAACACCCCACTTTCACCAATGGACAGAGCATCCAAATGAAAATAAATAAGGAAACACAAGCTTTAAATGATACATTAAACAAGATGGACTTAATTGATATTTATAGGACATTCCATACAAAAACAACAGAATACACATTCTTCTCAAGTGCTCATAGAACATTCTCCAGGATACATTATATCTTGGGTCACAAATCAAGCCTTGGTAAATTTAAGAAAATTGAAATTGTATCAAGTATCTTTTCTGACCACAAAACTATGAGACTAGATATCAATTACAGGAAAAAATTGAAAGAAATACAAACACATGGAAGCTAAACAGCACACTACTTAATAACCAAGAGATCACTGAAGAAATCAAAGAGGAAATCAAAAAATACCTAGAAACAAATGACAATGAAAACACAACAACCCAAAACCTATGGGATGCAGCAAAAACAGTTCTAAGAGGGAAGTTTATAGCTATACAAGCCTACCTTAAGAAACAAGAAACATCTCAAATAAACCTAACCTTACACCTAAAGCAATTAGAGAAAGAAGAACAAAAAAACCCAAAGTTAGCAGAAGGAACGAAATCATAAAGATAAGATCAAAAATAAATGAAAAAGAAACAAAGGCAACGATAACAAAGATCAATAAAACTAAAAGCTTGTTCTTTGAGAAGATAAACAAAATTGATAAACCATTAGCCAGACTTATCAAGAAAAAAAGGGAGAAGATTCAAATCAATAGAATTAGAAATGATAAAGGAGAAATAACAACAGACACTGCAGAAATACAAAGGATCATGAGAGATTACTACAAGCAACTATATGCCAATAAAATGGACAACATGGAAGAAATGGACAAATTCTTAGAAATGCACAACCTTCTGAGACTGAACCAGGGAGAAATAGAAAATATGAACAGACCAGTCACAAGCTCTGAAATTGAAACTGTGATTAAAAATCTTCCAACAGGTCTTCCCTGGTGGCGCAGTGGTTGAGAGTCCACCTGCCACTGCAGGGAACACAGGTTTGTGCCCCAATCCGGGAGGATCCCACATGCCGCAGAGTGGCTGGGCCTGTGATCCATGGCCGCAGGGCCTGCGTGTCCGGAGCCTGGCCTCCGCAGTGGGAGAGGCCACAACAGTGAGAGGCCGTGTACCGAAAAAAAAAAAAAAAAATCTTCCAACAAACAAAAACCCAGGACCAGATGGCTTCACAGGTGAATTCTATCAAACATTTAGAGAAGAGCTAACACCTATCCTTCTCAAACTCTTCCAAAGTATAGCAGAGGGAGGAACTACAGGCCAATATCACTGATAAAAATAGATGCAAAAATCCTCAACAAAGTACTAGCAAACAGAATCCTACAGCGCATTAAAAGGATCATACTCTATGATCAAGTGAGGTTTATCCCAGGAATGCAGGATTCTTCAATATAGGCAAATCAATCAATGTGATACACCATATTAACAAACGGAAGGATAATAAGTATATGATCATCTCAATAGATGCAGAGAAAGCTTTCAACAAAATTCAACACCCATTTATTATAAAAACCCTCCAGAAAGTAGGCATAGAGGGAACGTTCCTCAATACAATAAAGACCATATATGAAAAACCCACAGGCAATATCATCCTCAGTTCTGAAAAACTGAAACCATTTCCACTAAGATCAGGAACAAGACAAGGTTGCCCACTCTCAACACTATTATTCAACATAGTTTTGGAAGTTTTAGTCACAGCAATCAGAGAAGAAAAAGAAATAAAAGGAATCCAAATTGGAAAAGAAGAAGTAAAGCTGTCACTCTTTGCAGATGACATGATACTATACATAGAGAATCCTAAAGATGCTACCAGAAAACTACTAGAGCCAATCAATGAATTTGGTAAAGTAGCAGAATACAAAATTAATGCACAGTAATCTCTTGCATTCCTATACACTAATGATGAAAAATCTGAAAGTGAAATTAAGAAAACACTCTCATTTACCATTGTAACAAAAGGAATAAAATATCTAAGAATAAACTTACATAAGGAGACAAAAGACCTGTATGCAGAAAATTATAAGACACTGATGAAAGATATTAAGATGATACAAATAGATGGAGAAATATACCATGTTCTTGGATTGGAAGAATCAACATTGGGAAAATGACTCTACTACCCAAAGCAATCTACAGATTCAATGCAATCCCTATCACTGGCATTTTTCACAGAACTAGAACAAAAAATTTCACAATTTGTGTGGAAACACAAAAGACACCAAATAACCAAAGCAATCTTGAGAACGAAAAACGGAGCTGGAGGAATCAGGCTCCCTGACTTCAGACTATACTAGAAAGCTACAGTAATCAAGATAGTATGGTACTGGCACAAAAACAGAACTATAGAACAATGGAACAGGATAGAAATCTCAGAGATAAGCCCACGCACATATGGTCACCTTATCTTTCATGAAGGAGGCAAGAATATACAGTGGAGAAAAGACAGCCTCTTCAATAAGTGTTGCTCAGAAAATTGGACAGCAACATGTAAAAGAATGAAATTAGAACACTCCCTAACATCATACACAAAAATAAACTCAAAATGCATTAAAGACCTAAATGTAAGGCCAGACCCTATCAAACTCTTAGAGGAAAACATAGGCAGAACACTCTGTGACATAAATCACAGCAAGATCCTTTTTGACCCACCTCCTAGAGAAATGGAAATTAAAAGAAAAATAAACAAATGGGACCTAATGAAACTTCAAATTTTTTGCACAGCAAAGGAAACCATAAACAAGACAAAAAGACAACCCTCAGAATGGGAGAAAATATTTGCAAATGAAGCAACTGACAAAGAATTAATCTCCAAAACATACCACCAACTCATGCAGCTCAATATCAAAAAAACAAACAACCCAATCCAAAAATGGGCAGAAGATCTAAATAGACATTTCTCCAAAGAAGATATACAGATTGCCAACAAACACGTGAAGGAATGCTCAACATCATTATTCATTAGAGAAATGCAAATTAAAACTACAATGAGATCATCTCACACTGGTCAGAATGGCCATCATCAAAAAATCTACAAACAATAAATGCTGGAGAGGGTGTGAAGAAAAGGGAACCCTCTTGCACTGTTGGTGGGAATGTAAATTGATACAGCCACTATGGAGAACAGTATGGAGGTTCCTTAAAAAACTAAAAATAGAACTACCATACGACCCAGCAAGGCCACTACTGGGCATATACCCTGAGAAAACCATAATTCAAAAAGAGTCACGTACCAAAATATTCATTGCAGCTCTATTTACAATAGCTAGGACATGGAAGCAACTGAAGTGCCCATCAACAGATGAATGGATAAAGATGTGGCACATATATACAATGGAATATTACTCCACCATAAAAAGGAATGAAACTGAGTTATTTGCAGTGAGGTGGATGGACCTAGAGACTGTCATACAGAGTGAAGTAAGTCAGAAAGGGAGGTGCAAATACCATATGCTAACACATATATATGGAATCTAAAAAAAAAAAAAAAAAAACAGCAAATGGTTAGAAGAACCTAGGGGCAAGATGAGAATAAAGATGCAGACTTACTAGAGAATGGATTTGAGGACACTGGGATGGGGAAGGGTAAGCTGGGACAAATGAGAGAGTGGCATGGACATATATACACTACCAAATGTAAAAGCAATAGCTAGTGGGAAGCAGCTGCATAGCACAGGGAGATCAGCTTGGTGCTTTTGGCCACCTAGAGGGGTGGGATATGGAGGGTGGGAGGGAGGGAGATGCAAGAGGGAAGAGATATGGGGACATATGTATATGTATAACTGATTCACTTTGTTATAAAGCAGAAACTGACACACCATTGTAAAGCAATTATACTCTAATAAAGATGTTAAAAAGTAAAAAATAAATAAAAATAAAATAAAATATTTATTTTAACAATATGTATTTCTAACACAACATTGTAAGTCAGCTACATTTTAATAAAAAAATTTAATATGTATTCCTATGAATAAAATTTCTTTCATAAAATTTTGTAAGCTTATGTTTAAGTTATGGTTTAAGGTTATTAATATAGAACACCAAATATTCACAATTATTTATTAAGGACTAATATAAAAGACACAGTGCTAGGTACTTGGTGAAAACATATGAATAACACACAAACTTACTTTCTCTAAACTTGCTTGCATTCCAGTGGAGATAGAAGTGAATATATTATTTAAGTGCTATGCTGGGCATGAAGAGCATTATAATTCAATTAAAATGAAAAGAAAGCCGTTATCCAATAGATGAATTAAAAAGGCATCCCAGAGAATGGATAATTAAAATACGTCTTGAAATATTAGTGTTCTTTCAACTGACAGAGTGTGAATGAAATGTGCTCTTGGCTTAGATGAGAGCATTCATTCTTCCATTCCTTCATTCTTTCAAAGAATATTTATTTAATACACACTAAGTCAAGACCCAGTTTTGTAGATTCTGTAGCAAATATATTTTACCGCTATTCTAATCAATAGGTAGAGACTACTTTCGTCCCCTCCTTGAATCTGTGCCAGTCCAGTGACTTGTTTTAACTAGGAAAAGGCAGGGAGTAAAGCAATGTAGCTTCCAAGTCAGAGACTTAAGGAGATCATTTATTCGAAGGCTGCCTTTTGGAACCCAGTCATTAAATGAGAAAGAAGCCCAAGCATCATGGCTTGTTCAGGTGGATGGAAACCCAGGTGCCCTGGCCAACAGCTTTTGGGAGCCCCAAGTGGTTACAAGCAGCAGCCGCCTGCAGTGTGACTCAGCACTTTCAGAATTTCGGCCTCAGGCACCAACTATAGCCTGCACCCGACACTTAGTGGAACGAGAACCTTGGGAAGTCGGTGGCAGCTGTGTGCACTTTTACATGAAAGAATGTAAATAATCTACAGTCAGTCAACCCATAGAATTGTGAAAAATCATAAATATTTTACACCATTAACTTTGAGGGCTTTTGTTATTCATCAATATATAATTGAAACAGAAGATGGTACTTGTGAAGGTGGCTTTGGAATCAGGCAGAAGATCAATTTTAGAGCAGGCTGTGAAGGCTGGGAAGGCAGCGAGAAATTTGCCTACAAAATTACTATTTAAGTCTTCAGAAAAGAGATCCCAGCTTATACACAGTATAAATGATAGCTGAATATTCCATCAGTAAGATGGAAGCAAGAAAATGTATAAAATGAACTTGTGAATCTGAAAAAGGAGATTTCCAAGAAGAATGAATACCAACTGGCTTCCTTTAACTGACTGTGAAAAACAACAAATCCAAAAGAAAAAAAAAAGAAAGAAACTTTCAATAAAAGTGGCTGATAATTTAGAGAATTTCCAACCTAGGACTTACTGAGTTGAAAAACAAAATGGTTCCCTCAGTTTCACCAGGGATCCAAAGTTTGGCCAGTAAGAAATGGCTCCAGGGCAAAGACCAAATCTAGGGGGCTGCCAGTGTAAAGATTAAGTCAAGGGTATGTTTGTCAGACTCTCTGTTGAAACTTTAGAGGGTTTGTCAGACCCTCTGTTGAAACTTTAGAACTTTAGGACGTTACCCACCGTTCTTCCACTAAACAAAAGGGCTTCTAAGAAATTGAGGGCAGTGTCGCACAGTACTGTGAAGGGCTTCCCAAAGCTGAGAGGGGCCCATCTGTGAGAATTCATGGGTATTGCTTTAATATCATAGAGTGGATTATAATTTTATACTTAGAATTTAATACACAGTATTAAAAGGAGGTATTTTACTTGTCCTGACAGTGGCAGAAACACTTCAAAGTGAAAAAGATGCCTTTGAGCCCCCAAACTTCTATGGTCAGGAAGCAGGCTTAGAAAATTACTCAGCTGCAAACACAGGCCATTTCTTATGGAACAGGAACACCAGGAACCCAGATGATGGAGCCAAAAGCCATGAGGAAGCATCTCTGTTAAACAGAACTGATTCCTAACCAAGGACCACTCTCTGTCCCAGGAACACGGGGAATGTGCAACATGGGCTTGGCTGGATTCAGAAGACTGTAGTCCAGTGAGTGTTATGAGGCTCTTGTCCTTCCCTTGTGTATTAGTAGGTGGATTAGGTCCCACCCTGATGGCCCCAATTTACCTCAATCTTGTCTTTTTAAAAGTCTTATCTCCAAATACAGTCAACGTATGAATTGGGGGAACACAATTTAACCCTTAACACCTCCTTTTTGCACAGGAGTGTCTGTTGCAGTTACCCTGTTTCTTTTGCCACATTTCATATTGGGCATGACTGGTGGTGAGGTAGGTAGATCTCCACACCTGAAGAGACACACAAAGAACCTCATCTACAACTGAACCTGATTTAAATGATGAAATCCTGTATCTTAAGCCTGAGTGTGATAAGAATTCATTCATATAGGATGAGAATTCAGGATGTTTTAAGAGGGGTACATGTACTTTGCAGGTGGGAGAAATGTAAGTAATTTTGATCAGGGAGCTGACCCTGGGGATTAGAGATGCTGCAAATGCTTTCCCACTCCTCCTATTGAAAGGTAGAGTCAATTTCCACTCCCCTTCATCCTGGCTGGCCCTGTGGCTTGTTGCAGCCCATACGGTGAGGCACAGGTGACCCCACTTAGTATCTGTGACATCTGCCTGTGGTGCTAGGGAGGCTCTGTCTGGACCCTAGTGGCTGGGCTGAGAGAAGCATAAGTCATGTGGAGAAGCCACGTGCAGGAGAACCGGGGTGTCCCAGCTGACGAACCTAGCTGAGCCCTCAGCTAAAAGCTGGCATCTACTGCCAGCCATGTAACTGAGCCACCTGGAACATGTCCACCCCAGTCAAACCTCCAGGTGATGGCAACACCAGCTAACATCAAAGGGAGCAGAGGAACCACCTACCTGAGCTGCATCAACCCACACTTGAGGATAGTCAAGGTGGGCTTCAGCCTCTATGATTCTGGGTGGGTGTAATGTAACAATAAAGAACTGAAACTGTCCTCCTATATATTACCATATATCGTGGAAACTTTAAAAATCAAATAATCTAAAAAATTTTTATGAGCTATGAAATAACAAAGAGGTTTTCAGATACAGAAAAGTAGGTGTTCTGGTGAAACTACTTTAGATAAGACCTCTGTGAATTTAGAGATAGATTTTGGTTTTGGACATATTAATTTTGACATACCTTTTACATAACCAAGTGGAATTTCATATTAATTTTGACATACTTTTTACATAACCAAGTGGAATTTTTAATTAGTAGTTGGATAGGAAAGTCTAGAATTTAGTTTCAGTTAGAAATAAACATTTTGGAAACTTTGTCTAAAGAAGGTTTTTAAAGTCATATGATATTTATCACATGGAGAGAGAATTCCAAGAAAGAATGGAAGAGGAAGCTGCAAAGGGGTCAAGAAAGAAATTCCTGACACCAGGAAGACTGTCTACCTTTGCAGATAGAACGGGGTGCCTAGGGTGTGATCCGGGTGGGGCAGGGGTGACCCTTGTCAGAGCACTTAGGAACACAGTGATTCACCTCCCAGCAAGAGTGTCCCCCCGTGTGCCCACTCCACATGGCAGATTAGTGATGGATCTGGGGCAGACAGGTCCTGGGAGAACACTGCCACAGAGACAGCCCAGATTTCAGGCAGCTATGCAGCCACCTCAATTCCCAAAGCCCAGACGCCTCAACCTGTGGCCACCTCCATGCCACATCCTTGCACCAGATCTGGGATGCATATAGCATAGGAAGGAACACAGCCTTGGGCTGCTTCTGAGTGGAACCATGAACGCCTACACAGGCGATACATAGATTCTCTCTGACCACAGGGGCCTCACTTGCTTCAGCAATCACCTCCTTTGGGGCAGGGCACTTACTCAAGGGTAAAGGAGAGTGATTTAATGCAAACTTCAGGGCTTGTACTCCAAAAGCTGGGGAACAGACCCCACCCCTGACAGGGTGGCAACAACCACAAGTAGAGAGGAAGCCCCACTTGACACTCTGCACAGACTTTAGATACTCCAAAGCCAACAGCATCCGCTATTCAGGGGATAATGACCAGCACACTCATAAAAAGATGCCTTTGGTGACCTGGTACCAAAATCATCCCTCGCAGCAAAGATATTGGACACACACAGTCTACACAGGGATGTTCTCACATAGAAACACCCCTTCAAGATCACAGTAGATAAATATCTGTCTATGAATTTAGGAGAAACAGTTAAGAAAAAAAAAGGAAGAAAGAAAGAAAAGAGAGAAGAAAGAAAGAAAGAAAGAAAGAAAGAAAGAGAAAGAAGGAAGGAAAAAAAGAAAGAAAGAAAGAAAGAAAGAAAGGAAGAAAGAAAGGATGAAGGAAAGAAAGAAAAGAAAAGAAAGAAAAAGAGTGAAGGAAGGAAGGAAGAAAGAAAGAAAGAAAGAAGGAAGGAAGAAAAGAATGAAAGAAAGAAAGAAAGAAAGAAAGAAAGAAAGAAAGAAAGAAAGAAAGAAAGAAAGAAAGAAAGAAAGAAAGAAAGAAAAAGTGCTTTGCCACTTTGCCCATGATGTGTTGGGTCATCTTCATATTTTGTATAAGTTCTGTGTCTCAACATCTTTCCAAGAAAGAGATTAAACTTTGTGTGTTTGCATATATTAATGTGATATGATACCCTGTGATATAATAGTGCATCAAAATCTCATTTTCGAGAAAAATTTCCATTTCTCATTAGAGAGTAGAAAGAGGAGACCTAGTTTTCAATTATTTAATCTTTAAAATGCACTATATTTTAAGAAAGGTCCAATTATTTCTGAGAAAATGAGAATTTACACTCGCTCTTTAACTAATCTACAATTTCACAAGCAATTCTAGGCTCTTGAACACAGACCCTCATCTTCCCAACCTCATCCTCACCTCACATCACTTGTACCTAGACTAAAGTTAACAACCTGCTCTTTCCTTTAGGTTGCCCACCCTGTGCTTTTCGTCTCGTCTATGTGATAAACCGTCTCCTACAACTCCCTTCTGATAACACCCTGAACACTCTTCAGGCCCACATCAAATTTCATTTCCTGCTCAAACAGTCTCAAAGTAACTGAAAGGATTATTCTCTTTCTCTGCAACTACCAAGGACATTGAATTATGTGTTTCTTATATAAAAATAAGAACTAGTTACAAATTATAATAGAGGAAAGGATTCCAGTAATGATAGTAACAACAACAAATAAGTTACTGGGAGTATACATGGGAAATGTGAAGGGACACAATAAAAATACTAAAATTCTCCTGTGGAATGGCCTGATTCCCCTAATGGGTAAAACAGTCCAGTAGTAGAACTGAGTGGGAAGGAGAGTGCAAAATAATCAGATCAGGATAAAGAGGAAAATGGGACCCAAATACTCCTCCATGTTTGAAATGGGAGGTCTCATTTTAAGGTCAATGGAAAACCAGTGAAGATTTTTAAGACTGTAGTTACATAATTAGATTTTCATTTATGGAAGAGCATTATTTTAAAAGACAGTAGAGCAGACTGAATGGTGATGAATATGAGATATGAAGAGAGACCTACTAGAGGATTGTGAGGTATACTGGTGACATTTAACAAGCCCTAACGTCATCGGTTCAACTTTCATAGGATTTTCTGAAACAGGATACACTCAGCAGGTGCAGGCTTGGTGTTGAAGATGATGAGATATGATCAGTGAAATTTAAAGTGACTGCCATTCACCTCTGTATGTATGAGGATACATAGTCCTAGACTCAGGAATGATGTTTGGCCTGGCCCATCCTAGGCTTTCAGTAGCATAACTTGAATAACCAGATAAATGAGCAATTGGCATATATCTGAAATTGAGGTCACTTATGGGATAAATTCAGGGCACTTGTGTAATGTGGGATGAGAAGGCTTATGACAGAGGCATAAGGAGCTTGAACTTTAAGAATGAGATGAAAGGAGAGATCCCAAAAGAGAATGAGAGAGAATAGCTTTTGTTGTATCAGGCATACCTGGAAGACCAAATGCTTTAAAGTCTGAATGGCTCACAGTGGTGAGTGCCATAGAGAAGCCAGGCACAAAGACCTTTAAAATGTCATATTTATTTAAAGGCACTGAGGTAACAGATGCCTTTAGCAAAGCTTTCCAGTGATGTGAGAGGTGAAGGGTGACAGTCAATGATGCCAAGTATTGGTCAATGGCTGACATTGACAATGTAGTCCATAGGAGTTACATTGATTAAATTTTAAACTGGAGGATCTTATGCAGGTTTACTTGATGATGTGAGGGATTCAGCAGTGAAGGAAAGTACTGGAGTGATAGCAGTTGATCCCAGAGAAGCCAAGATTTTGAAGGACCAGAGGTCAGAGGCTTGGCCTTAATCTGGAACCTGAATTTGTTGTTTCTTTCTCGACATGTTTGAATTCCCATTCTGAGAATTTCTCAAATCATACACTATATCACTAATTTCATTTCCATGGTTTGAAATTTGTTATTCACACTTGCCTTATGAGACATAATTTCAAAAGTAAGCTGTTCTTCCTCAGTCCCAATTCCTCCTTCCCTTAAATTGCAGCATCTTTTCATAGACCACCACCTCCTAAAATGGGGCAACATCAACTTTTGTCAAAAGAAGTAAGATATAAGAGGATAAGTATTTATTACAGGGTTACGGAATTTTCCTACTATATTTGTGAAAGTCAAAGATATTAGTATTTCTTATTTCTATAAATCACCCTGCAATTTTATCAGCTAATTCACAAAGCAAAATGAAATAAGTGTATATTATTTGATTCCATAGATCCCTTCCTTGAAATTCTGTGCACTGATAAATTATTTAGTATATAGAAGGCATACTCTGAAGGAAATAAAGACCATCTTGCTGGGAAGCAGCATGTAGAGTTGAGGACAAGTCATGAAATTTGCATTTAATAGACTAGGCTTAAGCCCTGGATCTTCCACTCATTAGTTGTTTATCTTTGCACAGATTGTTAACTTGATTGTCAGCTTTCTCACTGACAACTAGGTAGATTAATTCGCAAGTAGTTTGAGAGATTTAAATGGGATAATCTAGTGCTATCAAGCTCTGAAAAAGCATTGGAAATAGAACACAGTGATTATAAAATGGAATTTATGTATAGAAACAAAAATTAGTCAGAACATTTCCACATCAACCTGAGTCAGATAGCCAAAAGATCAGAATGTCACATGTATGTGAGATGGAAATTATGGACAAATATCACTATGAGGAGGTAACAGGATACAAGTCAATCATATATTTCACTATAAGAACATCAACAAAATTTCTTAGAGAAATTTTAGAAGCTAAAGTATAGTTTGTTCTCTATAAATTGAAAGTTTTATAAAACAGTGTTTTTATCAATAAAGCTTGTAGTATTGTCATCTAGTTCTCTTGCTAGGACTTGGCTCACAATTATTGCTGTGTTTTCTGAGTAAGTGCTGTAGATCTGACAGGAACCCCGTCTTCAGTTCAGCTGTGTTATAACTGTAGACAGTGTTGTCATTATGTAACAGGCAGAACTCTTATCTTGGGACTGACAGTTTTCTCCCTACTCACTTATTGCAAGCCAGAATTTCTCTGCTCTCTTTAGTCATTTATCTGTGAGTTACTTAATAATAAAGTTTATTGAATTATTAGTAACAACAGTGGATGGTATGCATGTTAGCTTTGATGTTGCCCTGTCAGTTCTCATTGCCAACATCAGTAGAATTTGACAGTAGATTCAGTTCTATGCAGTTTCTTTCACAAAGCCATGCCTTAAGATATAATTAGGAACTTGGCAACAGTACCATGATAAATGTTCAGTATTCTGAAATGATCTTTTTTCCCCCACATCAATAAGCTTTATACTGCATCTAAAGGCAGTCATTCAAAATTTCTTAATGATGGTGATTGCAGCATTTTGCTGACTATTCTGCAGTCACTATAGCTGTAAGAGCTGACAATTAACTTCAAAGAAACTGAATTCATGTCAGTCTACACTAAGCATAATCCACAGGCTGTCCAAATTGCATATGGGCAATTCAGACCTGCAAATTACTTTGAATTTTGCTGTGTTGGCAGCAGTTCTAATAAACAAGGCATTCAAATACCAAATAAGAAAATCAGATTTGACAACATCTGGTGTTAATAACATATGCATAGAGGAAGGTATAGAGGATCTGAGAAAAAGCTGAAAAAAAAAAGAAGAAGAAAGAAAGAAAAAAGAGAGTGAGAGAACCCTGACAGCAGCTTCTGTGTGTTCATGGCAGCAGGTGAGCCAGAGTGCCCGTGACCAGTCCATATTAGCAGATCATGACAACCTCCCTCTCATTTTTCCCTTCTATTCTGATAAAATACATGATGACAGGAATCATTAAATATATGACAACAGTCTATTTCAGAGGGCAGTGTTGGAACTGTCTATGACACCTGCCTCACAACCCACTAGATACTAAAATAGAAGCAGATTTTTCACAGTTGGAAAGAAATCAGGAGATCATTGATGAAAGGCTCACTCCTATGCAGCCCTGATATATGTTTGTTCAGGAGTGCTCAAATATTCCTAGTTTCAGGGAACTCATTATACAGCAAGTAAAGTGATATATTTGGGGTTTCAGACATAAATTTGAATGCTTGATCTACTTTTCTAGTAAATTACCTTGAGAGAGTTAAATAAATTATCTAATGCTCAATTTCCTCATTTTAGAATAGGGATGTAATCTCAAGCCAAAGACCATATTCATTATTTTTCAAAGATTATGTTGTTTTTTTTTTTCTCTCTCTCTCTCTTTTTCTCAGCTGTCCACAACCTTAATTCTGAGCCAATCTTGAATTACATATTCATTAGTATATCAGTGGTTCATGTGTATTTTCTCCACTCACCTCCAGGACAAAGACAGGAGTGAAGGTCACTTAAAACCACCCCCATAGATACAGATATCAGTGATTGAGTAATCATTTTGTTATCTCTTAGTATTGTTACTCCAAGCTAGACCCAGAATCCACCAACCTCTAGGTTAGCTATAGCACCTGGAAAACTGCTTTGGCAGGGTACCTTTGATCTTAAGTAACAAGATACCAGTTTAAACCTAAAAGGATTAAGTTCTGACTCCTGCAGTTTTAGAGATATATGGGATTTGATACATCAGGTCAGTGACATCCCTGAGGGACTACCTCCTTTATGTCTTTCTGTTCTGCCTTCTAAAAGATCGGTTTCATTTTAAGATTAGTGACCTCACATGGCTACAAGGTGAATGCTAACAGTTCTTAGGATTATATGTTTGGCACTTGTACAAAAGCCCTTAGCTTTACTCCAGACCAAAATAAGGTATATGCTAACCCTGAAACGTTCAGGACTTTCAGACTACATGCTGATTGTCTTAGATGGGTGTTGGGTACTCAGACCTAAACCAGTCACTGTGACTTGGGGAAAGGGGGCTAGAAATAGGGTTAGTCCTGTACATTACACTGCTGCTAGTCAGATGGTATTGAATGAATGTAAGAAAGGCAATTACACTGTCCACCGTATCTGGATTGCCACTAAGACTTCCGTGTTCTCCTAATGTCCCACTATGTTTCTGGATACTCAGTCCAATATCATATACTTACCTCAAGACAAATGATTTATGGTAAATCTTCTTTCATGTTTAGGTAGCCTAATACCTATATTTCTGCTACTGGCCTTCATCCTATCTGTGGAATATTTCACAAAATATCTTTATTATTAAATTTAAGTTTTAAGAGCACCAAACCAAACCAAAGTGTATAGGTATAACAAACCAAAGTGAGTTATGAGACAGACCATCTTTGGGGATTTGCTGAAAGAAGACAAATAAAAATCAGTTACAATCCCGGTAACTCATAAGCCCCTCCTTCTCATTCAGGATGAAAAGAGAATGCAGATTGCAGGAGGGCTCTATGAGGAAGACTTTTCTATGATGATCTTTAGTTGTACTTCAAATCCCACCTCTTCCCCTCAAAAACGAGAGTAGTGAAGATATTTCTCACTATCTTAAGTCAAAGAGAAGGGCTCATAAAGACTTATCTAAGGAATGACTGTGTGCCTTATCCATGCAGCTTGAGGAAGAGTGGAAGACAAGCATGCACTTGTGTCAGCCCTCACACCTCAAAGATCTAAGGGGTGAGAGGTGGACTCGCCAGATCCTGCTGTCAGCAGTGAGGAAGCGACCGGCATGGGGGAGAGGGGGGACTGCGTTCTAAGATTTTGTAGTTACAAAACGTGTTAGATTTTCCCGTGGCCACGCCTACTCAATGCAAAAGGGTCAGTTGGCATAGGGATGGATGCAGACCTGCCCCACAGAGTAGGACAGCTGCGGAGGTTTGCAGCATGAATCCTCAGTGCTTCCACTTGGCCACAGCGACTGATGGGCTTTTGCAAATATGACTTGTCTGGGAGTCATTTAGCTCCACCGCCTCTACTTTTTGGAACCAGACTGGGTCCAGGGAGGCTTCTGCTGCCAGCTTTTAGACCCCACTTTGTTATTGTAAGCAGGTGTGGACCTTGCCTCCAAGAAGCACTATTTACTGGCTGTTCTGAAAGCAGCACCATGGTGTTGTCTCCTGGCAGCTTTTACAGGTCTTCCTTCTCAGTTCCCACTGCTTTTGACAGCTCTGAACATTTTGGGTTTGGAACAATAGTTGCCTAATTTCAACCATAATGACATTTACATTTTTGTTTCACATTATCATTATTGCTTTTACATACGTCCCAGGAAAAAAAGGTGGGAACTAACAGTTTTATGTCATTGACGTTTTACCAAAATTCTCACAAAGTTTTCTTAGCAGGGGAATTCGAGGCACACAAATCAATATAACTCTTTTCAGTTATTCTTTGTACTCTCTCCTCAGATCTTGCCACTCCTATACGATCAGTCTTCAGACTTATATCTTTTGTTATTCAGTGATTTCACTGGCTTTGAGGGGCAATCATATGTATTTTTTCCTAGATTGATGATTCTTGTGTATAGCAGCCCATTCTTGTTTTATAGATGTGGTATCCTCTTCATTCTATTTTTTTGGTGGTTATTCTCTCTTTCTCTAGATATGAATTCTACTGATTTTATCCTTCTGTTTCCACATTTAGTTCATTTTGTATGTGTTTACAGACATACCACATTTTATTGTGCTTCATTTTACTGTATTTCACAGATACTGGGTTTTTTACAAATCGGAGTTTTCTGTTGTCAGATAATGCTTAACATTTTTTAGCAATAAATTATTTTTAAATTAAGGTAAGTACTTGTGGGTTTTTTTAGACATAATGCAACTGCACACTTAATAGACTACAGTATTGTATAAACATAACTTTTATGTACACTCAGATATCAAAAAGTCCGTGTGACTCATTTTATTGTGATATTCACTTGACTGGAGTGGTCTGGATCCAAACCCGCAATATCTGTGAGGTATGGCTGTAATCTCTTTCCTAGTTTTCATACAACTTGTTCCTATCAACTAGCTGTGATTCTTTGATATCTGTTCACACTCACAAATGAAAGACTTGATGGATAAGTGTTAATAGCTTGTGTGAGTACCCCACTCATTAATATAAAACTTCCTCCTTTTTGCTAGTGGTGCTCACACTGTTTCAGGCCCTGTGTGATCTTCAGCCTTCTTGCTCATCTTTTCCGCTGGGTCTCTCCCCAGTCTCAGGGGTGGCTTCCTCACACATTAATCAGTACTTAGCTGAATAATACTCAAGTGGGCCCCTTCATAGTTCTCCAGAGAACCTTCTAAGCAGCTCTCTCTTTCTAGTACTGCTGTCTCATAAACTCTAGCAACTTGGCCTTCCTGGACTCTTAGCTCCATCTCCTCAGTGGAGGAAGTCTTTCAGCATCTCCAGCTTTCCCACTCAGGGGGTTTAGATGGAAGGAAAGCTACATATATGTTCTCATTCAGTCCGGGTATTCTTCCGTTTAGTCAAGTCAACTGATTCAAGTTTAAAAAATGTTAAGACATGAGAAATATGTATTACATTTACAACTAGATATGAAGAATTCTCATATTATAAATAGCTTATACTTCCAGACTAATAAGAAAAGATTTTTGGACTTGACACCCTCCTCATTTGAGACAAACTCACGAGCCATAATATCAAGCATATATTAGAAAATCATCTAAATAGTGGAAAGTGAATTGTCAATTTTTTTTCTTTTCAGTGTTTACATTATAATATAGATCAAATGGGTTTTTTCTTTAAAGTATTAACTTGCAGTGGGAAATAACATTTTAATTCCCTAAACTATATTTCAGGTTAAAGAAATTGCTGAGAGTCACTGTATGGAATCAGCTATATTAAGAAGAATAATTTTGTTTATTTTGTTTCGTGAACAGCCCCAACGTTCAAATATGACTTATTAGATTATAAAAATTGTCCAAGACTAAAGATTTAGTGCGTATGCAGTAAGCCTCAGTTAAAGGGGATCTTCTTCGCTTGAGCCTCACTACAAAGTAAAATCCTGAGTTATTTTGTCTGACAAATATGCAGGTACGCCCACCATGTGTATCACCTATAGTCTTTTTGCAAGAATAGAAAGAGGGACATATGAACAATTTAATTCGTATGTCGTATTTATTTCAGAAACGTATAGGAAGCTTAAGTCAGACATTTGTTTATAAATAAATATCTAAGGAAAATAACACAGTTTCCACACCACTTGATTTTTGTTTTAAGTTGTGGTATACAGAATAGTCATTTTGACTTAATAGTGTGCAGTGATATTTGTACTGATATTTGTCCTGAAAATGGGAAGAGGGCATAACCTCGGGGCGGGGGTGGGGGGAGGAAATGTATGAATGCTCCTTCTGAGCATTTTAAAGATGTCCATCTTCAGTATGTGAAAAAACAGAATGTCATTCCTTCTTCAAGAAATGCTTCTTCCTTAGAATTACCCAACTCTCTCTGTTTAGAGTTGGTATGAGATCCCTTCCATAACAAGGTAGAACTGTGTTCAACAGAAACTAACGCATTTACATCTTTGGAAGTGAATGTTTCTAACTATCGAGTTCATATTTTGTGTGTCCCACAATTATGTGTGATTACATGAGCTCTCATCACTGGTGGTCTTTGTGGGCCCCAAGCCAAGTTTCTTCAGTGATAATATCTATCTGAGCTCTTTCTCCTTTTTTCTACTACTTTATCTCTTTTTTTTTTTCACTCTCCAAGATAAACATATGGGTATTCAAATATGCCAGCTCCATAAATTTGGAAGTTTCTTTCAAATTACCTATGCTTTATTCAACTTTACTAATAACCATAAAACTAAAGGAAGTACTCCACCTAGGGAATGGGATGTATTTAATAAGTATATCAATAGAGTAGAAAATGATTCTTCAGGAAGAGACATTGGCAGGTAGAATAAGAGGCAAACCTGCATGATATATACAAATAATTATCTGTGACAGTAAATTACACAACTCAGAAATTGACTGTAGCTATTTTCAGATTTTTTTAACTTTTTTCTAACACTTAGTTTAAGAACATTTATGTATTATGGTAGAACTATCTGAGCTTATGTTGATGGATCCTACTGAGTCTTACAGGTACAATACAAAATTGACATGCTGACAGAGATAGTTAACAGAATTGGATTCCTGCCCAGAAAATTATTACCTTTAGGACAACTGTGGCTGTGACAGAGAAAAAAATCACAACCCCTAAGAAATAACCAATATCAGAAGCTTTGAAGTTAAATTGGTCTGGGAGTTGAGGCCATCCTTCATGAGCGATCTTGTACCTGAACCCTGAGAGATTTATTGCCTACAGGAAAACAAAGATTATTGTGATGATATGACCTTATAATTTTAACATCTTAATTTTTCTCTGTAATAGAATATTTGTTAATATTACTTGCTAAGTATTTATTATTAGTTATTTTAGGTACTTAAAATATATGTAAATCAGGTTTCTCTGTGTGTATTAAAGAGAGTGTTTGTAAGGATATTGAAGATTTCTTTTTAATGCCTGACAAAATGGAACTTGGCAGGGCAGACGAGCTAAAGTAATAGATTGTTGTGCTGATATAATAAACTATTAGGGGTACACAGAATGACCCATGGAACACAGGAGGGGCTCAAAAACAGCTGTGTCTTCAGAGATGGCTATTGTGGTGAAATCAAAGGTCAGCTGAGTATTGAAGGACAAGTAGAAATACAGAGGGGGGAAAACAATTCAATGTGGTGGACAGAGAGAATATGGACATTCCTCTACTTTCTGTAGCATTCACACACCAGCCACATAGATATTTGGTGTAAAATGCAATAACATATATTTCCAGACCACTGCAATAGAGCAAATACCACAATAAAGACAGTAACACAAATTTTTAGTTTCCCAGTGCATACAAGATATGTTTACATTATACTACAGTTTATTAAGTGTGCAATAGCATTATGTCTTTAAAAATTTACGTAACTTAATTAAAAAATACTTTTTTGCTAAAAAATATTAATCATCATTTAAGCCTTCAGAGAATTATAATCTTTTTGCAATGATGACATCAAAGATCGCCACTCACAGATCACTACACAAAATATAATATTAGTGGAAAAGTTTGAAATTTTGTAAGAATTACCAAAATGTGAAACAGAGACATGAAGTAAACAAATGCTGTTGGAAATAGGCCTCCAAAAGACTTTTTCAAGATGGGATTGCCACAAAACTTCAAGTCGTTAAAAAACAGATACCTGTGAAAGGCAAAAAAAGTAAGGCACAATAAATCAAGGTATACCATATTTTCTTTGCCACTCACTCATTGATGGACACTTAGAATGTTTCCATGTCTTGACTATTATAAATAATGCTGCAATGACCATAGGAATGCATTTATCTTTTCAAGTTAGTGTTTTTGTTTTGGTCAGATGAATACCAGGAGTAGAACTGCTAGATCATATGGTAGCTCTATTTTTAATTATTTGAGAAATCTCCATACTTTTTTCCATAGTGGCTGCACAAATTTATTAATACATTCCCACCAATGGTGTACAAGGTCTCCCTTTTCTTCACATCCTCACCAATACTTGTTATTTTTTGTCTTTTTGGTAATAACATTTAACAGGTGTGAGGTGATATCTCATTGTGGTTTTGGATTTGCATTTCCCTGATGATTAGTGATGTTGAACATCTTTTCAAGTACCTGATGACCATCCACTGTTTTGGGATGAAATGTTCTATAGATATCTATTAAGTCCATCTTCTCTAATGTATTGTTCAAGGATAATATTTCCTTATCGATTTTCTGTCTAGATGATCTGTCCATTGATGTAAGTGAGGTATTAAAGTTCCCTACTGTTACTGTATGACTGTCAATTTCTCCCTTTAAGCCTGTTAATATTTGCTTTATATATTTAGGTGCTGCTATTTTAGGTACTTATATGTTTAGAAACAGTATATCTTCTTTTTTGATTGACCTTTTCACCATCATATAATGCCCTTCTTTGTTTTGTTGTTGTTGTTGTTACAGTCTCTGTTTTAAAGTCTGTTTTGTCTGATATTAGTATAGCTACCCCAGCTTTCTTTTTGTTTCCATTTGTAAGGAATCTTTTTTCCATCCTCTCACTTTCAGTCTGTGTGTGTCTTTAGCTCTGAAGCAGGTCTCTTGTAGGCAGCATATAGATGGGTATTGTTGTTGTTTTTTTTTAATCCAGTCAGCCACCCTATGTCTTTTGATTGGCACATTTAGTCCAGTGACATTTAAAGTGATTATTCATAAGTATGCACTTATTACTTGTTTTCTGTTTGTTTTGTAGTTCTTCTCTGTTCTTTTCTTCTTTTAGTCTCATCCCTTGTGGTTTGATGATTTTCTTTAGTGTTATGTTTGGATTCCTTTTTCCTTTTGTGTGTATTGTAGGTTTTTGGTTTTTAGATACCATAAGGTTTATAGATACAGATATTGATGCTGATTGGTTTTAAACTGATAGTCATTTAAGTTCAAGTACATTTGAAAAGCTCTACATTTTTTACTCCCCTCCCCATGGTATGTGTTTTCGATGTCATATTTTACATATTTATGTGTATCCCTTAATGATTTATTGTAATTATAGTTGATTTTACAATTTTTGTCTTTTAACCTTTGTGCTGGCTTTTCTAAGTGGTTGATCCACTGCCTTCATTATATATTTATTTTTACCAGTGAGATATTTTTTCTAAATATATTTTCTTGTTTCATATTATGGCCTTTTCTTTTTCACTTAAAGGACACCCTTTAACATTTCATGTAAGGCCAGTTTAATGGTCTTGAATTCTTTTAGCTTTTGCTTACTTGGGAAACTCTTTTTCTCTCCTTCAATTTGAATGATAATCTTGCCAGGTAGAATACCCTTGTTTGTAGGATTTTTTTTTTCCTTTCAGCACTTAAATATGTTATACCATTCCCTTCTAGTCTGCAAAATTCTGCTAAAAATCAGCTGATAGCCTTATAAGGGTTCCCTTGTATGTGACTCTTTGTTTTTCTCTTGCTGACTTTAAAGTTCTCTCTTTAACGTTTGTCATTTTAGTTATCATATGATTTGGTTCATCTTGTTTGGGAATCTCTGTGTTTCCTGGAACTGAAAATCTGTTTTCTTCTTCAAGTTAGGGACATTTTCAGCCAGTATTTCATCAAATGCATTTTCTGCCCATTTCTCTCTCTCTCTCTTCTTCTGGGACTCTTATTATGTGAATGTTAGTAGACTTAATGTTGTTCCAGAGGTCACTTAAACTATCCTCATTTTTTAAAATTCTTTTTGCTTTTGCTGCTCTGATTGGGTGATTTCCATTGTTCTGTTTTTCCAGGCTGCTTATGCATTCTTCCATATCATCTAATCTGCTGTTGATTCTCTCTGGTGTATTATTTTTCACTTCAGTTATTGTATTCTTCATCTGTGATTAGTTCTTTTTTATATCTTCTAGTTTGATGGTGTTGTTGTTGAAGTTATCACTGTGTTGTTCTATTCCTTGCCCTAGTTCAATGAGCATTTATATGACAATTGCTTTGAACTCTTTATCAGGTAAATTACTTACCTCTATTTCATTACAGCTTTTTTTCTGGAGTTTTATCTTGTTCTCTCATTTGGGGCATATTTCTCTGCCTTCTCATTTTGTTTGATTTTCTTGGTTTGTCTGTATGAAATTAAATAAAGCAGTTACCTATCCCAGTCTTGAAGGTATGTCCATATATGGGAGCATTTCTATGCCTCTGCCTGTGCCCAGTGACCTTGTTGGGAGAGCTGGATCTGAAGTGAGCACAGGTCATGGCTTTTTTGGGGGCATGCCAGGGCTGTTGCCTTGGCACAGATGGACTAGAGCTGGGGATGCTGGAGATGGAGACTGGTGGAGGCTAGGCTTCTTCCAGGGTGTGCTGGTGGCCTCTGCCTTGGTGGGGGTAGATGGTGATAAGTGGGCTATGGCTGAATTCTGGTGTGAACCAAGGCTTCTCCCAGGCCATGCTGGTGATCGTGATGTTGATGAGGGGTATGGTCAGCATTGGAGGGTCTGGAGCCATAATATGACATAAGACATGGCTTCTCCTGCAGTGTGATGGAAGCCACCACCTTGTTGAGAAGCAGGGCTGGAGCTGGAAGGGTTGGAGCTGGAGCCCACTGCAGGCTGAGAGGCTCCCTGGGATGGTCTTCAGAGTCCAGCCAGAATATAAAACACTTTTCAATCTGCTGTCTCTGTGCTGGGACCAGGAGTGAGCAGGTCTGTGTGCATGACCTTTAACAGCAGAGCCTTAGCTTCCTACAGACCTCCAGCAATCCCACTGGATCATCTTCCTGATGCCAGTCCCCAGGGCTGGAGTGCCCAACATAGGGCTCTGACTTCTTGCTCCTTAGGGAGTATTCCCGAGTTTGTGATCTCTTCCTCCTCTTTTATGTCACCCACCCTGGGTGTGAGTCTCAGCTAGATTGCTTCTCTTCCCCTCAAACCAGTCTGGGTGTGGCTTTTTTTTTCACACCCTGGGTTGTAGAAGAGCCGTTCTGCTGGTCTTCATGCTGTTCTCAGAGAGGGTGCTCTATATGTAGTTGTAGTTTTTGTGTTTGTAGGGGAGGTAAGCTGAGGGTCTTCCTACTCCACTATCTTGATCAGAAAAACTATTATTTCTTGATAAGGGCTTGAATTACTGTCTAGTGTCTTTTCATTTCAACTTGAAAGACTCCCTTTATTATTTCTTGACACCCAGTTTGCTAGAGACAAATTCTCTCAGTTATTGTTGTTGTTTTTAATCAGAGAACGTCTTAATTTCTGCTTCACTTTTTAAGCAAGATTTTGCTGCATATTGAATGTGTGGTTGATGATCATTTTCCTCCTGCACTTTAAATATGCCATCCAATTGTTTCTGCTTTCTATATTTTCTTATGAGAAAGCAGATGTTAATCTTATTGAAGATCCCTTCTATATGATGATTCTTGTCTCTCTTGTCGCTTACAAGAGTCTCTATTTGATCTTGGTTTTTTACAGTTTGATTATGTGTTTAGGTGTGAATATCTTTGAATTTGTTCTATCTGGAGGGTTTTTTTTTTTTTTAGCATTTCTGTATGTGTAGACTAACAGTTTTCACCATATTTGGAAAGTTTGGTCACTACTTTCTCAAGTATTCTTTCTCTATCTCCTCTTCTTCTGGAACTCCCAAACTTTGTACATGGGTATGTTCAATGGTATCTCACAGATTTCTGAGACTTTTTGATTTTTCTTCATTTTTTTTTCTTTTTTATCCTCAGACTGGATAATAATAACTTATTTTCAAGTTCACTAAATCTTCTGCATTCAAGTCTCCTGTTGACTCATTGTGTTAAGCATTTATTTCATTTACTGTACTTTTTAACTCCAGAATATCTATTTGGTTTATTTTTATAATTTGTATCTCTGTATTGATATTCTCTATTTGTTGTGACATTGTTCAGATACTTTCCTTTAGTTCTTTAGTTATGCATTCCAATAGTTAGTTTAAAATAGCTAATCTAAAATTTTGTCTAGTCAGGTCAATGTCTGGGTTACTTAAGGACAGTTTCCATTGACTCATTTTTTCCCTGGGTATTGGCCATACTTTCCTATTTCATTCTTTTCTTTTTCTTGAATACTGGACATTTCTAGTAATATAATGTGGCAACTCTGGAAATCAGATCCCTCCCTACCCAGAGTTTATCATTGTTATTTTTTGTTCTTTGTTTGTTTGTTTGTTTTCTGTTTGTTTTTAGTGACTTTCCAATACTAATTTGGCAAAGTTTGTATTCTTTGTCATGTGGGGCCACTGAAATCTCTGTTCAGTTAGGTCAGTGGTCAGCTCATGACTGGATATTGATTTTCTTAAAACAGTAAGAGTCCCAACCCTTGATGAGGGTGTGTGTGTTATGGGGCATGCCATCAATGCTCTGGTGGGCAGTTTACATCCTGCCTTATTTTCCATTTCCTACTTGACACAAGTCTCAAAATCAGCCAGAGGACAGAAGTTAGCACCTTCTCAGACCTTTATTCAACATGCATTGGCCCTGCACAGGAATGTGAGCCTCTAGATTCCCAGAAATGTGTTAGAGCTTTTCAGAGCTCTTTATGGTTATCTCATGTGTTGATTTTCCTTTTAAGTCTTCCAATCAGTTTCTTGTTAGCCTGAGCTACATTACTGCCAAGGCAGATGCAGTGTTAAACCAGTTGACACTGATTTTTCCTAACAAACATTCCAGGAAAAAGGGATTAAGCAAACTCTGAGTCACTTGCCGTAAAAACAAGCCCTGTGTGGGGAGTTTTCGGGGAACTGCCAGACAAGTACAATAATAGCAATTATTGGGGTTGTTGAAAAAGCACCAAATCCATTCTTCTCTCTCCAGTAGATGCTTGGTTGCTGGTTTTCATGGCCACCATCATTACAAGACTGTTAGTTTTTAGAGCTTCCTTGGAGCTAGAGACAGCAGAAGGGAAAAGGGGCAATTTAATAGGCCACAAAGTTCAGGCTTATGGAGATCCAGCTACTTTTCTTGAGTAAACACTACTCAGATTATTGCAAGCTTTCACAATTTTCAGAATTCAGTAAGACTTGTTTTTGAAAATTTTTACCAGTGTTCTCATTGCTTTTATGGAGGACTAAATTTGGGGCAGGTTCTAACCCCATCATTCTGAAAGTGCTCTCTTATATGTTGTTTTTAAATTTCAGTACTGGTTAAAAAATCTTTATTGAAGCCAAAGACCTAAGCCTCTAATAGCCTCAGTGTAAAAATATCCTTTAAATCCAACATTAATGCCAAAATTTATTTATTCAGCTGAAGTTTTTGGCAAGATTCTAAGCAATATAATGATACAAAATACTTTATGAAAAAACTGAAGACAAAGATAATTAAAATTAAATAAGTTTAGCTCAAGAAACCCCAAAAGAGGAAAAAATCAAAATAAAGGTAATAATGAGTAATAATAATAAAGGTAAAAGGAGAAATTAACAAAAGAAGAAAAAGAACTATAGAGGTAATGAAAAAATTAAATTATATACATATTATACACATAGATAGAGAGATTGATTTTTATTTTAAGGAATTGGCTCAAACAATTGTGGGGCTGGTGGCAAGTCTGAAATCTGTAGGGCAAGCTGGTAGGCTAGAGATAGTTAAGAGCTGATGTTTCAGTCCTGAGTCCAAAGGCTGGAAACTGAGGCAAAATTTCTATGTCACAGTCTGGAAGCAGAATTGTTTCTTCTCTCAGAAACCTCAGTCTTTGCTCTTAAAGCCTTCAACTAATTGAATGAGGCCCACCCAAATTATGGAAGACAATCTGCTTCACTTAAAGTCAACTGATTTTAAATGTTAACCACGTCTAAACACTACCTTTACAGCAATGTCTAGACTAATGTTTGACCAAACAACTGGTCACTGTAGTCTAGCCAAGTTGAGAAAGAATTGTTCATCATACTCACACATGAAAAAGAGTCAGAATGGGACTCAAGGCTGCTTCTTCCAGTGACTTCAGGCCCATTTATCTCCAGTTCTCTTTGTTCTACTTACCCATGTTTTGGCTTTATCTTCAGACAAGCAATTAGGTATCACAGCATTCTCAGGCCTCACATTCATGCAGGACACATCCCAGAAGAAGCAAAAAATAACTTCCAATAACTCACCTAAGAAAAAAATTAAAAAGAATGTTCTCAAATCCCTTTGCAAGGATCAATTGGTATCACATTGGGCAAACTGTGTTCACACACTCTTTTGAGAACTAATTACTATCTAGGAAGATAGAATTGCCCCTAACCTCATGAGGTCTGTCCCTGTAATGAGGTAGGGTCAGGATCTCTGAGTCCTGTGCTATGGAAAGGAATAGATAACTGAAAAATTTGGAGCTCTTTTGGAAATGCTGAAAAGGGGTGGATACAAAGTAGCCAGCAGCAATGTCCCCCACCATCTACAAACCAACAACTAGTATTAAGGACAATAGAAAATACAACAACAGCAACAGCAGCAGCAGCAGCAAAATTCATCTGGAGGACACACTGCAGACAATAATCATTCAATAAGAATAGAGACACCTAAATAAACACTATGAGAAATAAAAATGGGGCATGACCTGCCGCGGAGCAACTAAGCCCATGCGCCATAACTACTGAGCCTACGCTCTACAGCCTGAGAGCCACATCTAGTGAGCCCACGTGACACAACTACTGAAGCCCATGCACCTAGAGCCTGTGCTCCACAACGAGAAGCCACCGCAATGAGAAGCCCATGCACCGCAATGAAGAGTAGCCCCCAGTCGCTGCAACTAGAGAAAGCCCGCATGCAGCAATGAACACCCAACATGACAAAAATTAATTAATTAATTAATTAAATTTAAAAAAGAAAGAAAGAAATTTAAAAAATAAATGGGGCATGACCATAGCTAGAATATTTTTTTAATTTTAAAGACTACTTTGAACAAATTATGTAACATCTTATTTTGAATTTATTATTTATTATGAAAGGAATGAGTTTAGAAAAATTATACATTACAAATACATATTTTAAAATGCATAGAAAGGCTAAGTAAAACAACAAAATGAAGAAATTAAATTATGAGTCACCTTTATTCTTTAACCAAAGGATTTAGTTACAGAAAGTTTTACCAACAAGTTCTACCAACCTCAAGGAAGAAATAATCCCTACTAATTGCAAAATGATTCAAAGAATATGAAAGGCAATAAAACTATCCATTTCATTGTATAAGTGTAGTGTAACTTTTATACCAAAATAAGACAAGTAAGGAAAAAAATAGAAAATTATGGCCCAATATAGTAGTATATGAGCATAGATGCAAAATTTTTAAGATAGCAAATTAAGGCTAGCCAAAAACCATTACTAGGCAAATTTTGTTCCAGGTGTGCAAAAATACTTCAACATTATAAATCTATTAATGTAAATCACCACATTAATGGATTTATGTAGAAAAAGACCATAATCAGAAGGATGCAAGAAAATATGTAAAAAAATATAATTAACAAACATTAATTTTAAAAATTCTGACACATTTAATACATACTAGTGATAAAACATTCTGAGCAGACAAAAACAACTTTAAAATAAACATCTTTTTAATAAATCCTATAGTAAATTTCACACTCAGTATTTTATTTTAGAAGTATTCCAATGAAACTCAGGTGGAAATAAATCATAACCATTTTAGCGCTTATTATTCCATTGTCAAATAGAACAAGAGCCAGACTCTAGTTAAACTACTAAAAATAAATGTTATTTAGAAACTATTAGAATAGGGAGAAAAGAGACCTCCTTATAGAACTGGGGCTCAGTTTTGAATACAGTAAAGACATCTGGGGTTTACCAGCCAGGGAGAAGTTTTGGGGTTGAAGGGAGGGGGTCACTGGATGAACATTACTAAGAGATGATATCAAGGGTGGGGGGATTCTTGCGGCTGGATTCTTTCTGAGGGCAGGCCAGCATCACCAAGTATCAAGACTGGAGATTGAGGAATTTGAGTAGATAGCAAGAGTGAGCACACAACAAGGGTGGGGGAGGGTCTCTCTCAACTGACACCAGGATTCTTGCTAAAACTGGGCCATGCAGATCTGTCTAGGATGTGGCCAAGGTCAAGGCCTTGTCAAGAACATCCTGACTGAAGTTTGGTCAAGAAGAGTGTCTTCTCCAAGCCAAACAATGAAACAAGAAAAAAAAAAGCTAATTTTTCCTTGTTTTAAAATTATACTTTTTTCTTCCCAGAAAATGCAACAGGATCGATAGACAAATTGTAGAGCAGGCAGATTTGCTGTATAAATGAAAACATGGGAAAACCAACAGCATTCTAACAGCAGTAGCTGCTTAGAAAAATAAACATACCAATAGAAGTCTTAACTTTCATATCAAAAAATCTATTTATATTTGAAAAACAATTTTGAAAAAAAATTATTAAAATCACTGTTGAAGGGCTTCCCTGGTGGCGCAGTGGTTGAGAATCTGCCTGCCAATGCAGGAGACACGGGTTCGAGCCCTGGTCTGGGAAGATCCCACATGCCACGGAGCAACTGGGCGCGTGAGCCACAACTACTGAGCCTGTGCGTCTGGAGCCTGTGCTCCGCAACAAGAGAGGCCGCGACAGCGAAAGGCCCGTGCACCGCGATGAAGAATGGCCCCCACCCGCCGCAACTAGAGAAAGCCCTCACACAGAAATGAAGACCCAACACAGACAAATAAATAAATTAATTAATTAATTTAAAAAAAAAACATAAAAACACTGTTGAAGTATATAAAAGATGACCTGAAGAAATGAGACAGTCCACTTTTATGGATAAGAAATGCAATTCTGATAAAATTATTACTACTAATAATTAATGCCAACATTTATGGAACACCCTCCATGTGCCAGGTCCCTTTTCCAAATACTTTACAAAATGAATTTATTTAATTCCTACGACATCATTCTGAAGACTGTTCATGATTATGTTCATTTTAAAGTTGGAAGAACAATGCAGGCAGAGGTTACCCAATTACTGTCACACTGACAGTAAAAAATGAAGTTGGGATGCAAATTTTCCAATTCTAATCTAACAGTTTAATGCAAATCCAATTGAAAATCCAAAAGAGCAAAACATTTCTGAATTTTTGTCAAAGACTTATTTTCAGAATACCCAAAATTTTTACTTTATTAATTCATTTATTCCTTAAAATATACCTATGAAGAATGCACTATTCAGATGAGGGAACTGGGACTTCCCTGGTGGTCCAGTGGTTAAGACTCTGCACTCCCAATGCAGGGGACACAGGTTCAATCCCTGATAGGGGAACTAAGATCCCACATACCGCATGGTGCAACCTTAAAAAATAAAATAAAATAAGAGGAAACTGGGGCAAAGAAAGTTGAAGTCACATGCCTATGGTAGGTCACAAAGCAAGCTGGTGGCAAAGCAGGGATACAAGATAATCCAATTACGCTAATGGTCAAGAAAGTGTAGGGAATCTCTAAGGCACTTTCCTTCAATGAGTTTGCTGCTTTGTGACAGAATTATCTCCTCTTGAATTTCATAGAAAGTGTCTGTTGGTTCTATTATCCACACTAAATTCTGATAGGGTGGGTGACAAGAGCAGGGCCTTCTCTCAGCCTGCCACCCAACTTAATCCTCTGTACCAAACAACACTTCCTCCCCTGATCAACCAGGCAGGAGAAAGATGTTCTGGTTCCTCGTGTGCTCCCTTTATACTGTTTATTGAATAAAGTAATGTACACTGATTTTTCAACGACATAGCATTTTGAAACAAATAAATTTTGTCTTTCAATTTTATGAAAAATATAAATGTCTTATTTCTTAATTGAAAAATAATCCTACAGATTGATACAAATATTTCCACTGGATGACATTTTCTAAAAAGACACATATATGGAAAAAAAAACCGAGTAGCAACATTAATGTCTTCAAAGAGAATTTCAAAACAGAAATAGTTAGTATATTGACTGAAATATGCAATATTAAAAGAGTAGAGAAACCTATTTAGGAAATTTATGCAAATAAGACTTGGAAAAATGAAAACTTATCATTAAGTTTTGCTGCACAGAAAGTCTAAATTGGAGGTCAATTTTATCAGACCTGACACATCCTCCTATTTTAGCCAATATTTTGTAATGACTGTTTTAATATTGAAGTTTAAATAGAATTTATTAATAATAAACTATCTACACATATAAGTTCCAAAATAATTTATAGTATCCTCATTATAATGTAAGGGTCTTTCAGGCAGTACTTTACAGGAAGAAGAGTGTATTTCAAAACTAGAAGATACAATGGATAGTCAGATGTTTGTATCTATTTATAATGAGTAAGTTTCAATTTAAGAGAAGTAAAATGACTATACCCCATTTTCTGCAAAATTTAAAGAGAAATGAAGGAGCAAATGCAGATTTTAAATTAGACACTAGAATAAAAATTAATGTAAGAATAAATAAAAATAAGCTATTTATTTTTATGTATGGTAAGAGGTAAATAACCCTAATTTAAGGAAGGAAAACAAGCAGCAATAATTTACTCTTAAAGGAAAGTAAAGAGATGTACTTGCATATCACCTGGACCATATTTGAAGTGTAATATCAACATAAATTTCTTTACCACGTTGTAGGAGATGATTGTAACAAAATATGACAGGAATTGACCTGTCACATATAGACAGATATATTTGATCTTGAAGATAATATTTTAAATAGGTGATGGAGAAGAGATAGTATACAATTTAATATTTAACTTTAGTGGGTAATATCTGAGTAAGCCTGAAGAACAGCAGGTAACCCTAAGATAAATAAAAAATAGTAATATTCAATTTTCAAAACATAGATTTTTTTCATTCTGCTTCAACAAATATAAAAATATATATGTTAGAAATAACATGATTTTGATTTAATAGTTATTAATAAAATTATTGAGATTCTTGTATTCATTGATGTTAACTCGATGTTAAGTCTAAAGATCTTACAATGATTCTCAATTGGATTTTATTGTTTCTGCATTAACTGCACAACTGCACTAAAATCTTTTTCAACCGAATATGTAACTAAGAAATGCCATAGTAAGTAATTTAGTTTCCATGTAAAGAATTTGAAAAGAATGTGATCTGTCTTCATTTAATTTGAAATATGCTCCTAATTACATACTCATTTAGAATTAGTGTGTCTTTTTGATAAACCAATCCTTTTATCTTTATGAAATTCCCCTCTTTACCTTGAAGTCCTCATTTTTGATATTGCCACACCAGCTTTCTTACACTTGAAGTTTGCAGGATATATGTAGTTTAATCATTTAACTTTCACTTTCAATCTGTGTTGTTATATTTCAAGTGTCTCTCTTTCAAATGGAATTACTTGAGTCTTTCTTCTTAAAAAGAATAATCAAGATTGACAATCTCTGTCTCTTAAATGGAATGCTTTGTCCAATTTTATTTAGTGCAATTATGCATGTGGTTGAATTTAACTTTACCATCTTGCAGTTTGTTTTTAATTTGTTCCATCTTTTATTTATTTTCTCCTTCTTTACTGCCTACTTTTAGTCAACAAAGTGCTTATTTTTAGCATTCTTTTTTTACACACTTTATTGTTTTTTAGCTGTACTTCTTTGGTTTTTTTTTTGTTTGTCTTTTTGGTTTTTTTTCTGTACGTGGGTCTCTCACTGCTCCAGACGTGCAGGCTCAGCGGCCATGGCTCACGGGCCCAGCTGCTCCGCGGCATGTGGGATCTTCCCGGACCGGGCACAAACCCGTGTCCCCTGCATCGGAAGGCGGACTCTCAACTACTGCGCCACCAGGAAAGCCCCTTTGGGGTTTTTTGATGTGTTTTAAAGTAAGTGCTCTAGAAATTGGAATACACACCCTTAAATTATCACAATCTGCCTTAAATTAATTTTATATGACCATGTATAATGTGAAAACCTTGCAATATTAAATTCCATTTATATCCCCTCACATTCTTTGTGCTACTATTCTTATATGGTTTACTTCCAAATATTTAATATGCCCCGTAATACATGTTTATAATTTTTTGCTTTAAAATATCAATTGTCACCTTCTATTGAACAATGCGTGTATTATAGGAGATATACAAGTTAAAATGACTGAATTTCTAACAAAAATGATAATGGAAAATTAATATATCAGAATCTATAGAATTTATTAAAAGCATTGATCTCAGGAAATTTGATACCACTATACACTTTTATAAGTAAAAATTAAGGAATGTATATAAATGAATTAAGGTCCCAGCTTGCAAACCTAGAAAAGGGACACCAAAGTAAACCTAAAGATGGCACAAGAGGGGAAATAATAAAAGAATGAATTAAAGTAACAAAGAATAAAAAGAGTAGTCCTAATGAATAAATCAAAATTCTGGTTTGTGAAAAATGTTACAAAATATATAAGCCACTAGCTAACTTGCTTAATTTAAAAAAAAATTACTAAAGCATAAAAATACAAAATAAGAAATAAGTATAATTAACCATTGATATGGAAGAAAATTTTTCTTAAATCTTGTTATTTTGAATACCTCTATATACACAAACTTGCACATCACAATCAAATGGATAATTTCCTAGAGAAATACAGACTAAGACAATTAGCCTATATGACACAAAATACTTAAATAAATAAATTCTATGGGTGATATAGAAAACTTTGCTAAAACACTAAAAATGATTTCACAGGGAATTTCTACCAAATCTCCAAAGATCAAGTAGTCTTGATACTCTGTAGCAGAGCCTTTGTTTTTGTGCTACTCAACTGAAATAGTTACAGCAGAGAGAGCGAGGGAGAGAGAATTTCTAAAAAATTACAAACACACGTACACACACATAAGCACACACAGACACACATATATATGTAATGGATTGAATATTGGCTCTAAAATCATATACCCATGTCCTAACCGCTGGTACCTGCCTTTTAACTATATTTGGAAATAGGGTCTTTGTAAATGTAATTAAGTTAAGAGTGAGTCAAATCTAATGACATGTATCCTTAAAAATTACAGATTTGAGACATAAAATCACGCAGAGGAAAAAAGCCAGGTGAAAATGGAAGAAGAGATTAGAGAGCTGCCAAAAGCCAAGGAAAGCCAAAGATAGCCACAGCCACCAGAAGGCATGGGACGATTCTCCCTGAGAACTTCCAGAAGGAACCAACCTTGTTAACAACTTGACTTTGGACTTCTGGTCCAGAACTGTGAAAGAATTTGTTATGGCGGTCCCAGGAAATTCATACAGATTTTGATACTGGGAAGAAAGGTGCCGCTGTACAAAATCCTAAAAATGTAGAAGAAATTTGGAAGTAATTAGAAGTAGAAACTGGAAGAATGATGAGGTGGATGAAAGAAAAAGCCTAGAGCGTCCTGAAGATATGGCTGGTAGAAATTTGAACATTAAAGGTGATTATAGGGAGGGCTCCGTTAGAAGTAAAAACACAACAGAGAAAGCTTCTATTTTCTTAAAGAATAAATCCATGTTGGTAGAAATATGAGCATTAATACAATTGCTTCTTTTGAGGTCTCGGAAGGAAATGAGGAATATGTTATTGGAAACTGGAGAAGAGGCGACCCTTGTTGCGAAGTAGCAGAGAATCAGCTGAATTGTGTTCTCTGGTTGGGTGGAAAGCTGAACTTGTCAGAGATAAATGTGAATGTTTAACTGAGGAGGTTTCCAAGCCAAGTGTTGAAGATGCAGCATGGTTTCTCCTTCCTGCTCATGGTGAAATGTGAGAGGAAAGAGAAAGACTGAGGAAGGAGCTGATAAAACAGAACCAAAACTTGATGATTTTGTAAATTATAAGCCTATTTAGATTGCAAAAGATGCTAAAATTGACATGTTTCTTCTCAGCCCTGCAGGGTTCCCAGACTCGTCTATGACAGACCCACTCTTCTGCCTGCCCAATAACCAGAAGGTGCCGTGGCTGCCTGTTCACACATGAAAGATTGGTACTTCTCTAATTTTTTCAACCAAACCTTTCTTGCACCCACCTCTATTCAATAACTTCATAGTAAAATATGATTTTATTTTATCTATTATCTTTTTTCCCATTTCATTAGGCATGATGGTCATTAACATCATTCTACATTCCAACTGGATGAGATCTTATCGTTAATTTTTTACTATGACAAAAAGTCATTAATATTCTAATATAATAAACATTATATCTTTAAATAATTTCATATAGGGTCCCATCTTCCTTCTATATAAGTAAGATGTTAAAATTCTTCCTCATCATTGTTGCAGTTTATGAAATAATCTGTCATTCAAAAGACTGATGTTAAATTAATTGAAGGTATTCATATCAATATTCTATGATTTGTCAGGTATTTTACTAAGATTTTTAATAAATAAATGTTGTCAGTAATAATGAAATAATTAACAAAATACTTGATGCAATCTCTAAAAGTGCTGTCAACTCAGGTTTTGGACCAATTATAACTGTCGTTCCCTCTGTTATAGAAGCAATGACATTGTTAAAAGGAACTTTTTTCTCATGGAATATTTTTTAAGGTCTGTGTATACTGGTAACCACTTTGTATTCATCATAAATAATTGTGTTAAAATAGCATTTCATCCATGACTTTCTTCATTCCTTAAGTAACTTATATATGCTACTAGTTAAATTTCATTTGTCATACAGGATGATTTCAGTGACTTGTAATAAAAATTTCTTGGATGTTAATCTGTTACAGTTATTTCTGAAATGTTTTGACATCTCATTGATTCTTTTTAAAACAGTATCACTGCTCAGTTGGATAAAAGATACTACTTCACTTGGATTTTTTTATCAGCTTATTAATAACCCCTCTCACACTTAGTAAGATTAATTTTCCTCCAATATTCCATGGCTTATCAGAGTTATTACTTCTTGCTATTTCTTACCTAAAATTGAAGCTTTTGTCCTGCTAATCAGAAGGCATTTAAACATTTTAAAGATAATATTCCATCATTTTCCTCTGCATGTCAGAAATAAGATATACCTTTCCCAAATTTATCAGTACATGTTGGCAAAATATTTATTTAATCTTGACAGTTAACTTGCTTCATTTTAAAAAATGTTTTGGCAAAGTAGGAACTGTGCACAAAGATATAAAAATAAATTATTCAATTGAATGTCAATGCTTAACTTTGATTATATGAAAGAAGTTTTAAAGTATACTGATACACATACATAGAACGATCACAAATGTTACAACAAAAAATGATGACCAATACAGGTGTGTTGAGTTAGTGGCTCAAATACTTACCTGACATAATTTTCTAAATTAGTAAATTCTTGGAAATGTTCCAAACAAAAATATAATTCTCCAGTAATCAATGTATATGCATACCTGAGCAATTCAGTAGATAATAAATATCAAAATATAATTTTTTGATATCTAAATGGATACTTAGTCTAGGATCAGATAATAAACGGCAATTTTTCACCTATATGAATGTCTGTTAGCTATTTTATAGTCATGTGGGATGCATGTAAATTCGTCATGGGCAAGACTTTATCTAGCATCATGTGTCACCTAGAACCCCATATCTATGCCCACTAAATGCATTTGCACCTTTCAGTCACTGGGACACTAGAATATAAAATAATTTTACAAATTTTACTGTAGGGAGAATATAGCCATTTGGAGAATCACTGACCTAAATGAATTTATAAAAAACAAATATCAAAAGTCAAATTTTTTCAATGTAAAAACAAAAGAACTAGAAATTAATAACCAAGAAACATACTGTTAGGTATTGTCTAGGACTAATATGATGTTGAGGGAAACCAATCCATTTTCCCTGCTGTGCTTCTATCACAGATATGTGGAACACCTTGATGAAAATAGTATTAAAAGGACATACCTGAACTCAAAAATAAAGTTATCTCCAGACTCTAAAAATGAAGGTGGAATTTAAATCCAGAGAATAAAAATAAAGCTTCTTTTATGGCAGCACACACACACATGCACACAAGCACACACACACCCATGGTCATTGTTACAGGTTGAATTATGTCCGCCAAATTCCTATATTGAAGCCATAATTTCCAGTACCTCAGAATAGGGCCTTATTTGAAAATAGGATCATTGCCAATGTAATCAGTTAAGACGAGGCAACACTGGAGTAGGGTGGGATCCTAACCCAGTATGTCTGGTGTCCTTATAAAAAAGGGGAATTTGGAAACAGAGCCACACACACAGGGACTACACCATGTAAAGCCTAGAGTGATGCTGTCACAAGCCAAAGGAAGTCTGAGGAGACTGGAACAGAAATTTCTCCAGGGAACATGGCTCTGCAGACATTTCAGCCACAGACGTCCAGCCTCCAGAACGGTGAGACAATAAATTCCTGGTTTTTAAACCACTAAGTTTTTGGTACTTCGTTATGACAGTCTTAACAAATTAGTATAATCATGGAAACTAAAAAAAAAAAAAAAAAAAAGGAATGAAATTTTTTGTTCTTGTTTTTATAAAAAGTTAGATAAATCTGGCAAAGTATAATTTAAGTATGTATATATCATACAAATAAACTGCAGAGAAATAATGACTTATTAAATATGAAAAAGATATTAATAGAAAAGGAAATAGAGTGGGAAAGAGGGGCACTGGATATCTATTAGGAAATAAACTGAAAAAAGAGGGGGCAGAAATACTTTAGTTAATAATTGATAATGGCAAACAACTTCCCAAAGTTGAAGACAATTTCTCATACTAAATCTCCAGTAGAATAAAGAGCAAACTTATCAATACCTAGACACAATACAGTAAAAGTTCTTAGCATCAAACACCAAGAAATTATCAATACAATCAGAAAGAGAAAATAAATATTACCCTCAGAAGAATAAGAATAATATTTACAAAAGACTCTGCTTAGCAATGATAGATTTTAATGTGTTAAAAGTGCTGAAGAAAAATAATAAAAATGCTAGAATTCTATATCCAAATCAACCACATTCAAGAGCAAAGGTGAAACAAAGATATTTTTAAAAGAGACTAAATTTATTTCTCACAAATCATTAATTTTAAAAATCCCTAAAGAATAATGTAACTCAAGAAACATGATATGGATCCCCAAAATTTTGAGAAATAAGATGCAAAGGCAAACAAAGAAATTATTAAACAGCATCATTTGAATGACTATAGATTTGAGAACAAGATCAGGAGTTACTAAAAGTAATATACAATACAGCCAAGATTGGAAGGAAGGTAGATGCAACGTGGAGTCCGGAATTGTAGAAGATAAAAAAAAAAAAATAGCCAGAAAGGTTGCAAATATAGTCTTAGCTGAAAAATATTGGTTTGAGGCCTCCCTATGGACATAATACCTATAAGAAAAAGCCAGCAAATACATCTCTGAGTCTGGTAGAAGCATCTCAAGCTTTCTGCTAAGATTGCAGGTTGAAAACAATGAAAAAATTTGAAGACACTTATTCTGGCTGTAGATTACAGGTTACCAAGTGAAAGAATAAGAAGAGAATATAAAAACTACTAAACCAGGAAAAGGAGAAGTGAGGAAACCATATAAATAGCTAACTAATCCAATGGAAGCAAAAAGTAAAGCAGAAACTGAGCAAGTGAAAAAGGTGATATAATGGGAAATGTCAAGTATGTAAGTGACTACAATAAAAGTAAATATATAAAACTAGCAAGAGGCAAAATCCCAGCCAAAAAAATAGAAAAACCATAACTCAGCTAGATAGTACTTATAACAGACAACTTTACACATATAAAAACACAGAAATGTTTAAATAATGGATCAACAAAAGGAACAGCAAACTAATATTTACCTAATATCTGGAGATGATAACACGATCTTTGCCCTAGCAATATTCCTGAAATAGAGCTACCTTGAAGTTCTGATATGAACCCTATGAGATCATTTTGCTTAACTTTCAAAAATCCCATTGTAATCTGTTATTTAATATTTTCTATCAATACTCACAACAGAAAAATCTTTGGCATGTTTGAGGATCAAGGTTACTATACTCATTTCAAAGTAATTTGGAAAATTTTCTTCTTTTTCTCTGCTTACCCAATATTTACAGATTTGGTAGAATTCCCTGTGAAAGTGACTGGGTCCTGCTGGCTTTATGAGGGACCTCTTTAACCATTTTCTCTATTTCCTCTGTGCTAATTGAAATCTGTTTCTCATGGACTATATTTTTATAAATTGTGTATTATTCAGAAAATCATACATTGTGCAAAAAAGTCTCAATTTTTAAAAATATTGTTAGTTTTTATAACTATGTCCCCTTGTCATTTCAAATTTAGTGTATTTATGCACTCTCATTATTATTGACTTTTTCTCAAACCAGCTTTTGTATTTATTAGTTCCACTATTTTTAAATTCTATTTCATAAGGTTTCTAATTGTTTTTTCTTTATCAATTTTTTCCTTATGCTTTCTTTTGTTATTTTCTTACTTTAGAGTTTGGTTCTCAATTTGTTTTTATTTTTAATCTTTATGCATTTGATTTTACACCATAGAATTTAATATGTCATGTTTATTAATGTTATTTATTTCCTAAAAAAAACTACAATTTGGGATTATATTAAAATTATCTAAAGAGATTTTGATAGCTTTCTTTTAATTTCTAAGAAAAAGACATTTTATTTAAATTAATTATGGTAATAGATTGTAGTCAGAGAATGCTTTTTGGATTATTTCTCTCCGTTGTAATTTATTAAGGTTTTCTTGGCTGTCTAAACTATGGAAAATTTCATGTAAACCTGAAAATAACAGCTATTCTCTGCTATTTGTGTTACGATTTGGATACATAACTATAAAATCTGTGGTGTTGGCTAAGTTCTTTGTAGTCTGACTATGTGAACTGTTTTGTTTTGCATCTTCCTTGTATAGATCTTTTGGTGTATGGGAATCAAGTCAAGGGGAAAACATGAGTTTCTGCAGGTTCATTACAACTTGCTGGCAGTCTGAAGCTCAGTTTGGTCACATATACAAAATCTTTGGTTCCCATTTTCTTTCCTTGATGAACTTAAATCTGCTACCCTATTATCTCTATGGCTGTCAAAAAGTCTGATGGCAATTTAATTTCTTTTCCTTTTTAAATAGAATGATCAAATGTTCCTTCAGCTAAGATATTCCTGGTTTACAGCATGTGTCCCATGGCAATCATTACTAGCATCCCCTCTACTTGCAAAAGTCTGGATGATAAATTACTGGGTCTCTCTTACTGAAGCAACTTAGTCCTTTTCTCTGGATTCTTGGAGGATTTTTTTAAATCTCTTTTTATTTAGAATTTTAAAGTTTTACCAAAATACATTTCAGCATTGGCCCCTCAAAGGGGATTTTCCCAAGGATGCAGTGTGCTCTTTCAATACAGAATTCCGAGTTGGCTTTATTTCAGGAGAGTTTTCTTGAATTATAGTTTTTGCCGTTCTGTTCATTCTGTTGCTTTGGTTTCCTTCTTTGTGTCCTGTCACACATACGCTGTCTTGCATAGCTATCACTTTCTGTCAAGCCATTTTTACCCATATTTTATTTCTCTTATGGCATTATTCCTGGTGTTAATTCTCCCTTATGCTCCTTCTAATTTGATCTTCTTTGCACAAATGATTTTCATTTCATTTAGCAATTCTTCCTCTGTCTGTCACCTCTCTTTTTAAATCTCCCTCTTCTCCAATCATTTTATTTTTGAGTACATATTTGAATTCTAATGTGTGCTCTGCTTTCATAAATTTTATAGCTTTTGTAATTTATTTTAGCTCCCTTTGGATTATTAGGTACAGACTAATGGCTTTGGGGTCTTGTCTTTCTGGCTGCATCATCATTTTGTAGAGTCCTACTCTCTTTACTCTTCATATATTTTTCATAAAATGTTTGTGGAATCTGACTGTAATCTTTTCCCTCCTTCATGTGTAAGGGAAGCGACAACGTTTCCTCTATTCTTCGAAGGAAAGGTGAAATGATGATTCTAGCTTCGCCCCTGTGGAGCTCTAGGGTTCTGGAGCTCACACTTATTGTTAGAAGACAGTTTTCTTTTACAGATTCAAATTTTGTGAAATATTCAAGCATGGTTACCCCTCCACCTTCTGTCTGAATCTGTTTTCTCCGTTGCCTCTACTACCTCTGTCCCTCTTACTGTGAATTCTGCTCACAGAAATGTCACCACTTTGTGGGGCTTTTCCTTAGAGGGATTTGGGTTGATTAATTTAGAGCTTCTAAGACCCAGGCAGCTCCAGCATGGACTGTTTCTATAGAACCCATCATTCACCTGCCAATTTGGTGGCCAGTGCTGCTGCCTAGCTCACCTTTCCTTCTCTCTCTGGTGGAACTTAATCCTGACAGTTGTGTCCTCTGACTCACAGGACGTGAGAAAGTGTGTCCCTCCGTTCACCTCCCTGTGGAAGTGACTCTGGTGTTGTCTCAGGTGTATCACCAGCCTCCTCTGTTTTGGGAAACACAGGGCTACTTTGTCACCACATATGGTCCTCGATGGTGTCCTGGGGTCTTTGGCTTTCCTTTCCTGTAGACAGTGAAGTTGTCCTGCCCAGTGCAGCGTGGAGGTGGGAGGGCACAGGAGGGTTGTTAAAACTATTCTGTTGCTGCCACCCCTTGTCCATCAACTCTTCTTGTCATTTTTGTCATTTTTAAGAGAAGTTATCCTTGTCTTTATTTCCATACTGTAAGCTCATTTTTTAAGTTATTTTCTGTTTATTATTTTTCTTTCTTAAGGCGCAATTTCTCTTGATTTAGATTTTGTATATAAATAAACAAATAAATAACAAATTATATATGCATAATTTATATATATGTGTGATTTTGCTTATAAAATTTTAATTTTGGTATAACTTTAGTGGAGCTTCTCTTTTCTTCTTGTTTTGCTCATCCCTTCTCCTGGGCTTAATTTCCAATGTGGGGCTATCTAGTTTGTTCCTGTCTCTTAACATCTTTCAGAATGGCGATTCCTCACCAAGGACTGTGCCAAAGGACAGCCACACTCCTGTCCAGCCTTCCTTCACGGGTGGAGGTCCTGCTCCGGCCTCTCTCTTACACAGGGGTTCTGGTCTTAACCCCCTCCTCCTTTTGAAGCCATTTTCTTCCAAGAGTTGAACTCTCACTGTAATTGTTGTGTCAGTCCCAGTGTCCAGGTAGCCTATAGCCCCAGCCCCAGTCTTACTGGTAACATCTGGTCATTGTCTTCATCCTAAAGATATAGTTGGTTCCTGAGCACAGCTGTATCTAATAGTTAATTTATTGCTCATTAGGGAGTGAGGGTGGGTGACGGGAATGGTTGCTAGGAATGTTCTTTCTGGGTAAAATCATTGGGCCATTTTCATTAGAAAATGATATCAAAAAATCATTAGAAAATGATTCATGGTTTTAGCAAATCACTTTAATTAAAACTATTGAAATATCAGTGTACTACATAGCAATTAGTCACAGGTTACCCAAAGACAAATGGGAACAATAAATAATCCCCAGAGAATAAAAATCTCAATACATAGAGTAGATGTATTCAGAAATCTCTTCAAAGTGTATGCCAAAAAACTGCAAACTATAAATGGGTACGTGTTTCCCACAGATCAAAAGTGGCATTTACTACACAAAGAAGGTTTCCACTAAAGTCCTTGATATCTTTATAAATTACAATTGGCAATTTTATTAGAAAAACATGAGATGAAGCAAGGTGGCCTGTCCCAACTGGTAAAACTTGGGTCAGTTTGTTTACTGTGATGAAAATGAAGGGTGAACCAACACTTCCAGAAAGTTTCTACTGAGCTAAACTTAATAGAGGGTTACAGAGTCAGGGTAACAATAACCAAGGGGTTCTTCTGGTCAGCAAGATGGGGTGCTCTGTCAGTCAATCTCCCTGGGCCACACACTCTTTATCCTGCACTAAAGATCAACCAGTTCATGAGAACCGCTACGGCTATGCAACCTGTTCATGCCACTGGGCAACATTATGTAGTTTTTCATGTACTGTTGAAATAATTCAAGAAAATATGTAAGCATATATATTTGTGACTGTGCATGCACTAATCAGGTTGTGTTCACATCTGATTGTTAGTGAAACCCCTCTTGATCAACTTAAACTTTGGGCCCTGAATCCTCAAAAGATTAACAATATAATTATATAACAGTGGTCCTAAATATTTTTACTTACCAGCACTAGCAAACATGAAGGAGAGGCCCTGCATACATCAGCTTAAGGTGATATAATACAGCAGTGATCCTCGAAGATGGATCACACTTCCTTTGTCCACTGCAAATTATAGACAGTCCTCAATTTACGACAGTTCAATTTACGATTTTTCAATTTCATGATGGTGTGAAAGCAGTACTCATTCAGTAGAAACCACACTTCAAATTTTGAATTTGATCTTTCCCCAGGTTAGAGATATTTGGTAGATACTCTCCTGTGAGACTGAGCATGACACAGCCCCCAGTCAGCCAAACCATCAGGAGGGTAAATAGCTGATACGCTTATAACCATTCTGTACCCAGACAGTACAGTACAGTATTCAATAAATTACAGAAGATATTCACCACTTTATTATAAAATAGGCTGTGTTAGGTGCTTTTGCCCAACAGTAGACTAACGTAATGGTTCTGAGCATGTTTAAGGTAGGTTAGGCTAAGCTGTGATTCTTGGTATATTAGAGGTGTATTAAATGCATCCTCGACTAAAAATACTTTCAATTTATGATGGCTCTATTGGGATGTAACCTCATCTCAAGTCAAGGAAGATCTGTACTAATAAAACATACTGAGAGGAAAATATTCCATAGAATGGGATTAACAGATACAAACTACTATATTTAAAATAGATAAGCAACAAGGATAAACTGTATAACACAGAAAATTATACCTATTATCTTGTAATAACCTGTAATGGAATATATCTACAAAAATACTGAATCATGATGCTGCACGCCTGAAACTAAGACGACATTGTAAATCAACTATACTTCAATAAACATATATATTATGTATTTTATATTGGAGATGGGTGTGCCTAGTAATACAGTAAATGTATACATTTTAAACATTTGTGTACATATTCCAAATATGTGGAATAATGTATTTCTTGATAAAACAATTTTTCTTTAAATCCTTAAAATGACACTCAAGGAAGAGATATTCCCATGGTAAATTATAATGAGTGTTACATAACCAAAAGTATATAAATACATGATAAAGTATTTTATAAAGGTTGCCTAAAATATTATATGAAAGATGGTTTATTATGTATTTTGAAGTTACAGAACTTTTTCCACTGCATCTATCCATTAATATTTAAAGAATGTAAATTAGACATCTATTTACTTTCCCATCTATAGTGATATACTTTAATTACAATTTCATGGCTCTAAATTTCACTTACTTCTCAAACTTCCTAAGCGAATAGGTAGAAAAGGGAGAGTAGAAAGCATTTAGGTGGTGAATGATAATAACACAGCAGATGTTCAAAATGATTGATGACTCAGATTAAGGACTGATTCATCTTTCTGAGATCAATGAGCAAATTATTTTTTAAAGGTAGTTGTTCAAGGACTATGCTATCTCTGTTTAAAGTGACATATTTTCATTAGAAGCATTATTAGATAATTGAAACTTAAGGAGATAATATAATTTTTAAAGAAAAAAAGTACTCAAATTTCATATTTCTCATTTCACAGGGAACTCTGCCTAAGTGTCAGTCTTCAAAGACTGTGAAGTAATAATGACCTATTTAAGCAGAAATGTTACAAACAAAATTTATAGTTCATAATTTGAGAATTCTTTAGCTTCAATGGAGTATTGAAAGAGAAAAAGTTTGCATGGCACATTTAAAGGATAGATTTTAATGATATATTTATTTCACTCATATTAGATATTTGGAGATTACCATGGCTATATCAGATTCTCTCAGTCTATAAGAAGATAAATTCTTAACAGCAGAGTGTCTCCCTATTTTTAAAAGTTTCTATGAAGACTTCCAATTCCAGTAATGCCAGACTAGGTGATTCAGACAAATAGTCTCACCGAGGACACTTGGGCGTGATGGTTAGTTGTATGTGTCTACTTCAGTGGGCCATGGGGTGGCCAGATGTTTGGTCAAACATTATTTCTGGATATGTCTGTGAAAGTATTTCTGGATGAGGTTAACCTTTAAGTCAGTAGTCTTGGTAAAGCAGATGGTGGGCCTCATCCAAACCAGTGGAGACCTGAATAGAATAAAAGGCTGAGTAAGAAAGAATTCTCTCTCTGCCTTTTTCTTGAGCTGGGACATCAGTCCTCTCCTCCATTCAGACTCAGACTTGGACTGGAATTTACACCATTAGATCTCCTGGGTCCCCAGGTTGATGACTGCAGATCTGGGACTTCTCAGCCTCCCTAACATATATACTGGGCAAATAAAAATAAAATATACACAGAATCACTAAATGCATCATCAGATGGTTAGCAAAATAGAGAAGAATTACTGGGTCAAGATGCAGAGCTAGGAAAATTTAGAATTTTTTTCTTTTTTTACAGTTAACCAGAAGCAAGTTTATTCAAGAGATAAATTCAACACAGGCTAGACAGCTTACTCCACCATATTGCAGTGAGACACACAAAGGCCTAAGGCCAGAGCTGCACATCTAAGAACAAGACAGGCATGGCGGCTCCTGTTGGACACATGCAAACAGTCTTTTAAAACGAAAGATAAACTACTCTGATGACCGTCATTGCCCACCACAGATGCCAGAAGATCAACATCTGGAAACACTATTTCTCCATGGGGGCACTTGAGGGGCTGTGTAGTTTATATTTCAGCATGAAGCACCAGGGATGTGAATGTTGAATTCTGGGATCTGACAGCAGGAAGGGATAGGTTTGTATATTTTGAGGTGAATTGCCAAAAGTTTGAACAGTATGATAAGGAAGAGTTAAAAATCAAGCAATCTTTTGCCTAGATAAAATCCCAGCTTCAGGTCATCTGATAAATGCAATAAACTTCAATCGATACTTGAAATTGAAATAAGGTTTTACCTGATGTGTTGTTCCCTGTGAACCTAGAAAAATTACAGAATTTCTAAAAGCAGATAGCATCAACCTAGATCTTAAGTTACTTGTACAAACAATTTCCAAAAGCAAGTTGTATACATTGGTCCATAATTAAAAATAACCAGCACACAAAGAGAAATAAGTGACAATCAACAGAAAAGATCTACGTTCGAACAAAAAAAGAAAAGGTCTACACCAACGAAGTCTCTAGATACTGAAATTACAAGGACTAGAATTTAAGATAATTAGACTATGTTCAGTAATTATCCCTATATTTTTATGTTAAAATTATTATTGTTACATTAAATTCAAGTACAGAACTTTTTTAAATAATTAATTTATTAAAAAAAAAAAAAGACAGGAGGGACTTCCCTGGTGGTGCAGTGGTTAAGAATCCACCTGCCAATGCAGGGGGCACAGGTTCAATCCCTGGTCCAGGAAGATCCCACATGCCGTGGAGCAACTAAGCCCATGCGCCACAACTACTGAGCCTGTGCTCTAGAGCATACGAGCCACAACTACTGAGCCTGTATGACAGAACTACTGAAGCCCGCACTCCTAGAGCCCGTACTCTGCAATAAGAGAAGCCATCGCAATGATAAGCCCATGTATCACAACGAAGATTAGCCCCCACCCGCTGCAACTAGAGAAAACCTGCATGCAGCAATGAAGACCCAACGCAGCCAAAAATAAATAAATAGAAAAATATTGTTTAAAAAAAAACAAAAGGAAAAAAAAGAAATAGAGAAGAAAAAAAGAAAAAACAAGAGACCAAGTGAGTCTATTAAAAAATTATAACAAAAAATTGCAATAATTTAAATTACAATTTCAGATGGTAACAACAAATTAGAAGAGTTAAATAAAGATTAATAACTTAAAATATTTGAAAGAAACTATTCAGAATAATCGATTGGGCAAAAAAGATAGATGATAGATATTAAAAGGACAAACAAAGGGAATACAATGAGAAAAACTGACATATATTTAATTGAACTCCTAGTAGGAGCCCCACAAAAGGAGAAAAAAGAAAATGGGTGAAGAGGCAGTATATGGAACTGATCAGAAGGTACCAGTCTGTAGATTCAAGAAGCTCTAAGGCCCAAGGATCATTAAAAATGCATAAAAACATATCTAGGAACATTTATAGTATTAGACATAAATTACTGAGAAAAGAATCTTAAAAGAAGCCAAAAGTAAAACAGATGATCTTAAAAGGGACAAGCATTAACTGACTCTCAACAGAACTAATCCAGGCCAAACAGTTTAAAGTGGTGAGAAAATAACCACCAGCCTAGAAATAGATGCCCAGGAAAAAGAGCCTTCAAGAACGAAAGTGAAATATAGACATTTTCAGGGAGAAAATAAAAAAAACACTGAGGGAAATTGTAAACAGCCCATCCACATTAGCGAATATACAGAGAGATATTTTTTAAGGCAGAGAAATATAATTCCAGATAAAAGGCAAGAAATTCAGGAAGAAATGAAGGATAATCAAAATAATAAAATGCATTATTGTGATTGGAGACAAATACATTAATACCTAAATTTTGATTTATTAAATACATTAAAATGCTTTAAAATATCTTATTAGGAAATAACTGTATGTATATATAAACATGTATATATGTATATACATGTGTTTGTGTATGCATATTTATCAAACTATATCTGTAGTTATTTCTCTCTATTTTTTATATAAAACTGTTTATTTATATATATATATATTTTTTTTTTCCAAAATGAAAATAGATTTAGCAAGAAACATCCCTCACTTGAGAGAGGAGGATGTGGTAACCATTTCCCCGAGCCCCCAGGGCAGAGCTAAGAGGAAGAGAAAACCTCTAGGGCCCCTCTCTGCTTCCTGAGAGAGGGGATTTCCCCATGTTACCCCATGGTGCAGGCCCCCTCACAATCTTCCAAGGAGGGGCCTTCACTGTGGCAGGGGATCAGCATGTGGGGGGAGTCAGGTTTATATACTGCAGAGACAGAGAGACAGAGAAAGCGAGAACAGCACAGAGGCAGAAAGTGCAGAGTAAGATGTTAAATTTAAAATAAAGTTTCTAAATATTTATAGTGAATGTAAAGTAGACACAAAATTCCAATGAAAAGATGATTGTTAGACGGAATAAAAAAGCAAAACAAATTACTCTATGCTGTGTTAATGAAACATACCTAAATCATAACAATGCAGAAAGCTTGAACGTCAAAGAATGCAAGAAGATATATATGACTTAAACTTCAACCACAAGGAAGTACCTATATTAATTTCAGAAAAATATAGACAAATTAAGCAGAAGACATAGCAGATATTAAGAATTTAAAAAGGTTCTCATTCAGCAGAATTAATTCAGCAGAAATATTTTGCAATTCTAAATTAATATGCACCTAAAAACATGGCCTCAAAATATATAAAGTATAAAAATTGACAAATACAAGCAGGTAAAGACAAATCCCCAATCATATTGAGGTATTTATTTTTCCTTTTTTAGTACCTGATAAAATAAACAATAGAAAATACTGCTGAAATATATAAGGTTTAAGCAACACAATCAATGTCACCTAATAAATATAGAGAGAGTAATGAACCCCAAAATATACACATTCTGTTCAAACACATGTAAAATCTTTGAATATTTATTAGGTCATAAATTGAAATGATTGAAACTATAAGTAGTACCTCCTTCTTTGACTACAATTTATTTAAATTAGAAATAAATAACCAGAGGAAATATAGATGTTTCAAAAATAAAATGTGTATAGACTCTAAATAACGCTTAGATCAAAGAAAATTGAAATGAATAATAAGAGAAATGCCATACATCAAAACTAAGAAATATTTAGAGGGTAATTTTAACTTTATATGCATATATTATAACAGAAAAGAGGTTGAAAAAATCTCAAAATATTAGGGAAAAATATAAAATAAAATTCAAAGGGAGTAGAGTGATAAATAAACCATTATCTGAAATGAATAAGGGTACATCACTTCAGATCATGCTATAAAACAATAAAATGGCGGGCTTCCCTGGTGGCACAGTGGTAGAGAGTCTGCCTGCTGATGCAGGGGACATGGGTTTGTGCCCTGGTCTGGGAAGATCCCACATGCCATGGAGCGGCTGGGCCCCTGAGCCATGGCCACTGAGCCTGTGCGTCCAGAGCCTGTGCTCTGCAACGGGAGAGGCCACAACAGTGAGAACCCTGCGTATCGCAAAAAACAAAACAAAACAAACAAACAAACAAAAGCAATAAAATGATAAGATGGATAAATGTATGCCTTTATCCCACTGAATTAAAATATATATGAAATATACAAATCTCTTGAAAAAGGTATCTTATCAAGACTGATGTGAAAACTTAGCAAACTTTATTTAGCTTATTTATTTAGCTTATTTAGCTTTTCATTTGAATTAGCAGTCACACACACACACACACACACACACACACACACAGTCTCTAGTTTTCAGTGGCTTCCCTGGTAAGTTCTCCAAACATTCAAGGACAAAATGTTTTCAACTTGCACAATGACGTCTAACAATAGAGGAGTAAGTGAACACTCTCCAATTCATATTATCTTCATTTTGCTTCACAATCTTCATACAAATGTTTAAAAAAGAAAGTCCACTCTTACTAAATGCAAAAATTTTAAACACATGTTAACAAAGGAAATTTAATTATTTATTAAAAGATAATATAATATGAACAAGTTCCACTTATACTTGGTAAGAAAAGTTGGATTAAAAGTAGTAAATTAAAAAAACAAAAAGCCTGATAACAAACTTGGGTGCAGGTTGTGCAATTAATAGGTGAAGCTGAGCTGATATGCAGCTGCTGTGCACCTATATGGCTTCACTTGTTTATCGACTGTGTCCATTCTTATTCACATGGTGCCTCTGCTGTGCCAGTTGTTTACTATTTTGATTATTACCTCTGGAGGAGAATGATCCAATAAAGAGAAGGTACACCTAAAATGGATAGTAAATCAAATCAAATAGTAGTAAATCAAATAGTCTGTACATAAATGAAATAAAAAGAGCAATCTCATGATTGCATAAGATGCAGAAAATTTATTTGATAAAAATATATGTCCATTCACGACACAACTTTTTAGCAATTTGAGAATAGATAAGAACTTTCTTAATCTGATAAAGTGTATATATAGAAAAACCTGAAATGTTGAAAGCTTTATATTAGAGACACAGAACAAAATGTGGATATTTGACTGCAACAAAACTCCACATTGTGTTTGATGGTTTTGCCAGTGCAATAAACAAGAGAGAATGAATGAATAAATGAATGCATGGGTGAGTGACTGACTATTGAAAGGGATGAAATTAAGCAATCATGTCTCATAGATGATATGATGGCTTGTATGAAAAAAATATGAAATTCCTAATGCACATTGGGTGCACTAACAACATCATTTACAGGTAAATTAATAGAATTAGTGAGTTTAGCAAAACTATTGTATACAGGGACAATTTATAAATCATAGATATACAGTTGCAACAAAATTTAAAACTGAGAATTTAAGAAACATATCATTTTCAATAGTTTCAAAACATCAAAAGCATTCTATTAAAATTTTTAAAGTTGGATGCAAAATATGAAGAAAACTACCAAATAACACTGAAACAACAGAAACTAACACAGCATTGTGAAGCATTTATACTCCAATAAAGACGTATATTTAAGAAAAGAGAGGAAAAAAAAGAATTAAAGAAGACCCAAGTAATATGAAAAGTAGACCACATTCATGCATTGGAAGTTTCAGTATAATAACAGGACAGTTTTCTTCATATTGACCCATAGATTCAATGCATTCTCACCCAACAGCTCTGATGAGCTGATTCCAAAATGTGTGTGGAAATACTGAGGACCAAGGAGAGCTAAGGTACTTTTGATGGAAAACTAAGGTAAGAGGACTCAGTCTTCCCAATATGAAATCTTATTACAAAGCTACAGAAATTAAAATAGCTGGTAGAACAAGGAGAAACAAATGAACCAATAGAACAGAACTGAGGATCTCCAAATAGATTCATACATATGTGAATACAAAAAATTGGCACTGCAGGGCATTGGAGGAAGGAACTTTTTATTTTCACGTTTTATTGAGATATAAGTGACACATAACATAGTATAAGTTGAAACTGCTCAAAATAATGATTTGATATACGTGTGTGAAATGATTACCACAATAAGTTTAGCTAACATCCATCACCTCACATAGCGGCAACATTTATTTTCTTGTGATGAGAACTTTTATGATCTACTCTCTTAGCAACTTTCAAATACACAACACAGTCTTGTTAACTACAGTCATCACACTGTGCATACCAGAACTTATAACTAGAAGTTTGTACTCTTCAACCACCTTCAGCCATTTCCTATGCCCCCCACCCCTGACCCAGCCTCTTGTAACCACCAATCTGTTCTCTATTCCTACAAGTCCTTTCCTTTCTAAGTGAGATCATTCAGTATTCTGTCTTTCTCTGTCTGTCTTATTTTACTTAGTGTAATGCTCAATGCTTTCCAGATTCATCCATGTTGCTGCAAATGGCAGAATGTCCTATTTTATGGCTGAATTTTATATATATATATATATATATATATATATATATATATATATATATATATACAAATTCACATTTTCTTTATTCATTCATCCATCAATGGACATCTAGTTTGTTTCCATCCTTGTCTTGCCTATTGAGAATAATGCTGGAATGAACCTAAAATGACATTTCCTTTTAAAAGATATCCAAATGGCCAACAGGTACATGAAGAGGTGCTCAACACCACTGATCATTAGGGAATTGCAAATCATAACTGCAATGAGCTATCACCTCACACCTGTTAGAATGGCTATTATCAAAAAGACAAGAGATAAATGTTGGTGAGAATGTGGAGAAAAGGGAACACTTTTACACTGTTGGTGGAAATGTAAATTGGTGCAGCCACTATGGAAACTAGTATGGAGGTTCCTCAGAAAAGAAAACTGCCGGGCTTCCCTGGTGGTGCAGTGGTTGGGAGTCTGCCTGCCGATGCAAGGGACACGGGTTCGTGCCCCGGTCCGGGAGGATCCCAAGTGCCGTGGAGCGGCTGGGCCCGTGAGCCATGGCCATTGAGCCTGCGCGTCTGGAGCCTGTCCTCTGCAATGGGAGAGCCCACAACAGTGAGAGGCCCTCGTATCACCAAAAAAAAAAAAAAAAAAGAAAACTGCCATATGATCTAGTAATTTTACTCTTGGGTATATATCCAAAGGAAATGAGATCACTATTTCATAGAGATATCTGTACCCACATGTTTATTTAGCCAAGACAGAAGGGATTATTTTCATTAAATGGTACTGTGACATTGGAAAGCTATATGTAAAAATAAATATAATATTATCTCTATTATATACCTTAAGCAAATATCAATTCCAAGCTGGTTATAGCTAGCTACATATGTCAAAAAATAATAAAGCTTAACAAGTAACATAGATGAACAGTTTTTGATCTATCAGTAGGTAAATAGTTTTATATAACACAGAAAACAGTAAGTATAAATTTTAAAATTAATACTTTTAGCTACATCATTAAGAACTCTTTGTCAAAGAACACTATTAGGAATATGAAAAAGAAGTCATAGAGCAGGAGAAGATATTTGCAATGCAAAAAGCAAATGTCAAGTAGGTAATAACAGAATGTGTAAAGACTTGTAAATACATAAGAAATCAAACAGCCTAATTGAAAAATGTGTAAGAGATTTCAACAATCACTTAACAAAAGAGAACATACAAAAAGACCTATAAATCTCATTTCTAGTCAGGGATATGCAAAGTAAAGCTTCAATGAGATATCACTGGTGAATACTCACCAGAATTGGCTCAAATTAGCATGTAGTGGCATGAAACTGACTAGTAATGGCATGATTTAGCAAGACTGTGGGAGAAGAGAAACTTTGCCACTGCTAGCGGGACTGTAAATTGGTACAACTACTTTGGAAAACCATTTGACAGTACTTAATATGTTAACATACACATTTTCAACGTCCCAACAAATCTACAGGTATATATCCGACAGAAATGAAGTCAAGTATGTGCCAAGAGACCTTACAAAATGTTCATGAGAGTTTACACAAATGTCCATTAATAGTAAAATGTATAAATAAAACGTGGTATTTTCATTCAGTGTAATGCAGACAACACACACAACATGAAGAAACTTTACAGATTTTTAGAGCTAGTACCTGCATTGTACAATTCAACTGTCATAAAGTCCCTCAAATGGGAAAAACTAAATTACAGTGCTTAGGAATTAGAAATTGGTACCATAACATTTATGCTATTGGTAACCTTTAGGGAATTTGGAAGGAATGGTGACCTTGAGGGTCCATGTGGGCAGTTTCTTCAGGTCTGACAATGTGCTATCATTTAACCTAGTAACAGATTACACCAATGTTCCTCTTATAATGATTAATGCTATCATACATTTATGTTTAACAGACTTTTCAGTGCCTAAATTACATTTCATAATTAAAAGGTTAAAACATAAGAACAAAAAAGCAAATATTCCACAGGGCTCCGAGGGCACATCCTTAGTTCAGGGATCACTATCACATGAATTTCCTGGGCCATAGGTTTGCTGGCATTTTGTGTCTTAACAACAATCCTATTACACCTCTCCTGTTGTGTAACAGTCTTATTCTGCTGCTTGTTTGATGGGTTAGGTAAGAGAATGGCATTGACCCAGTTACATGGTTGAACACTGATTACTTTCAATCAAATCAAAGTAATACTCTTAGAATTTGAATTAATCTAATCAGGAGTAAGCCATTCAAAACACAGAATTTGTATGGCTAAAAGAATCAAATCAGAAATTGGAATCTGATCCAATTAAACTGAACTGTGAAGGAGATTTGTTGAGACTTTTGTGAAATAGCATTCCTTGATCATCTGAAAAACCTACCAGACGTCATGAACTTGAAGCCTGGAACTGTCACCACATATTTTCCTACCAGGTGTGAGAATCCAGCCTCAGGAGAAAAAAATATCTGTCACATGTGAAGAGGAAAAGAAACCGGGTCTTTGCCAAGGTGAAGGTACAAAATCAAAGCAAACCCAAAGCTTTCCCTATCTATGGACTTTACAGTTTTATGAGTGATGCAATTGAATTCAAGTATTTTTTTTTGTTTAAAACTGTTTGCACTTGTTTCCTTTTGATTACTTGTAACATTAAAAGCCCTAATTGACAAATAGGAGTGACAAAATTGCATGGAATTAAGATACTATCATCTGATGTGATTGAAAGAATAAATAGAAGACTATTTTGAGTTAAATATGTATCTATGAGAAAGAAAATCACTTTGACATTTAAATCTATTTCAGGCCCAGCTGTGAATAGAATTGGAGCAGAGTGTAAAATGTGACCTGGGGTAAGGGCATAACCTCTTTTGGTTTTAGTTTTTTCATCTAGGAAATGAGGTTAAGATTAGAAACCTACATCATTGGGTTTTCAGATAGTAGCATTATAGTTCAGCAGTTCAGATCATGAACAAAGAAGCTGAATAACTTTGGATCCTAGTTCCAGCTGTAAAATGTAGGTAATGATGACATTGAGGTCATAAGGTTTTTACAAAAATTAAAGGAGGTATTTTATGCAAAGCATTTTGTAAAGTATTGAGCATTTACTATGTCTACCAAAATTTCACTACTATTATTCATAGTACTGTCACCTATATAGAATGGAGAAATTTGGCTTATATATATCCCAAAGCTCTTTCTACCTCAAATTGTGTAATCAGCAATTTATGAAACCAGACATTTGGAAAAACAAGGAAATTCAAGGTGAAGTTCAGTATCCTATGTGAGTTTGTCAAATGGTTGTATCTACCAGAACAACAAAACTAACAAAGAAATCCCTCTGTTGTCTGCATCTTCATTATTAGGTTGATCCATATGAAATTGTCATTTCTATCAGTCCAAATGGTAAAATAGATTGCTGACCTACACTTTTAGGTTTAGAAGGCAGCTTGCTAACTTAAGACTGACTGGGGAGAAATCACTGGCAACCCACAGTGATAAAGTTAAGCTACTCATTCTATAAACTGAGGTGATCCAACCAAAGCATCACTGCCCTGAAGCCCTTCGTTAAGGTTCCTTGGCATGCACTGAAGTGGGTTTGAATTCACTACAGCAAAAATCCTACTGTAACACCATGATTTAAATTAGACAATAATAAGTGTCATTTCCTCCACCTGTTTATTGTTATTTTTATAATAACTAGAATGTAATGTTTATTGTTTTTTACTGTTATGTGAAATCATATAAAATTTGAAGTGAGAAAGGAGTTCTTAACCCTTAAAGTTTTAATTTAAATAGAAGCAAAAAATAAGATGAGAAAAGTCTATTCTCCCGAACTAATGAACAAGTTTCTTTCCTATTTTGCTTCATAATTTTGTGCTGTATCTGATTTATCTATTTACCTATTCTGAAAAATTTTATTCAATTTCCCAGTTTTCAGATTATCAGTTACACCACACATTTAATGAAATGATAGATATTGACTTCTACAATGTGTTTCCTAAGCCTCATCTGGTCAACAAAACATGGACTTAATTCATGAGAGTCTATGCTTTTCCAAATAAACGCAGGTGAGAAAAGGCTGGAACACAGGTCTCCAAAGTCCCAACAGCATCTTAAATTTGGCAATAGCAATCCATGAAATTTGTTTTAACGCTCATGGACTTCCCTGTGATATTTGCTACAATGTTTATTTTTGCTTTGATTTTAAATTATGCAAAACTAAAATGCTAAAAATATGTATAACAATAATAAAACTTAAACACTGATCATTAACAAATAAATAAATACAACCCATATAATTCCTTTTAAAAAGTGTGACTGTTGGGTAATAATAGACTATTCTCAAAAACCCTTCTTAGTCCTAACTCTGCTCATATTTATGGAAGAGGAATAAAGTATTTCATCATCCTCATAATACAATTATTTTATGTTCAAATCAACATGCTTGTTTATATACCTACAACATACCAAACTGTAAATGTTTAAATTGCATGGAAAATGCTTAAAAGAATGACTGGAGCTTTCACTTTTCAACCAATCAATATAGAGTCATTTACACACAAGACAGAAGAAAAGAAATTCTTTAGTGAATTTAAGATACAGAACACAGAAAATGTAATGATCCAAGGCCCAAGAGATGGGATCATTTCTTTGTAGTTAAAGAATAGTCTCTTAGGAAATAGAACATGCAGGCCTCATCAGGTATGTTTCTTGAAGCATTCTATTCATGTAAGGAGCCTTAGCAGAATATTGTTCATTGAGTGGACTGAATTTTTCTATTCCTGTCTACAGTCCGTGCTTTCTCTCAGAGATAATAATGTGTTCCAGTAGGAGCTGAGAAAGGAGCCTTAAATTCCTCTCCACATGGATGATTACCCCTACTTATCAGTCTTTATTGATTCTTCACAATTCATTGATAAATTTAATATAAAATGAGGTCCAAATGAATGCTAAATAGACATGAAGCTACACAGAAAAACACAGCTATCTATATTTACTAGGATTTCACCTGAAATGCATGTAACAAACAATGGCAGTGGAGTGAGTTTTACAGGTTTGAAGACTAGTAATGTTCTGTCTTATGGAGTATTTTATGGAGTATTTTTCTGATTTTCAACATCAGTCATATTCTTTTCCTGCGGAAGTTTAGAATGTGCATGTTTTTTGTTTTTTTTTTAAATGTTAATGCAGTCAAATGTCTTATTTCCTTTCTTTAATTTTTTTAATGTATTTATTTATTTTTAGCTGCGTTGGGTCTTCCTTTCTGGGCGTGGGCTTTCTCTAGTTGCAGTGAGCAGGGGCTACGTTTGTTGCAGCACACGGGCTTCTCACTGCGGTGGCTTCTCTTGTTGTGGAGCACGAGCTCTAGGCGCGCGGGCTTCAGTAGTTGGGGCTCGTGGGCTCTAGAGCGCAGGCTCAGTAGTTGTGGCACACGGACTTAGTTGCTCCGTGGTATGTGGGATCTTCCTGGACCAGGGATCGAACCTGTGTCCCCTGCATTGGCAGGCAGATTCTTAACCTCTGTGCCACAAGGGAAGTCCCTTTATTTCCTTTTTTGTTTCAGCCTTTGGAATCACGCTTAGAAAGCCATCCATAAATACACTGCCCCCTCGTACTTTGCCTCACATGAAATATTTCATCCTCCTGGATTTATTTTGATTAATAGTGAGGCAAATACCTAATTTTCTTTTAAAAAGCATTAGTCCATTGTACATAATCATTTATTGAATTTATATATCATTTTTCACTGACTTCACGTAATAAAGGTTATCAGAGACTCAATCCACCCATTGACGACATGTTTATTCTCGGTGTGATAATTGTCAGACACAGTGCTAAGTTCAGGGAACACAAGGTAATGGGCAGATCTCCTTTTGTGAGCCTGACCATGTCGAGGGGATTCACATCAGCCAACTATCATACAGAGGGACATTGCAGGAGAGCATATTAAGATGGAACCTGACCTAGAGAGGGCGTGAGGTACACGCTGGTGGATTAAGTTCAATAAGCAAAGAAGGATGTTGCTGGTGAAAGTTTCCAGGCACAGGGACTCACCCATGGAGATGCCCTGTGCTGGGAGGGAGATGGTCTAATGAAGCTATAGGAGGTAAGCTGGTGCAGCTTCAGCAGGAGAGGGAGGGGCAGGTGGTGCAGGCGAGGCTGGAGGTGGTCAGGCGTCAGATCACAACAGCCTGTGGGACAACCACTGAAGAGTGTTAATCGTGAGTTTAGTGTCCAATGATTTCTTGAGGAAAGGAGATTCTAGTAGCCATGTCAAGGGCAGGAGGGGCAGGGTTGACAGAGGCTAGGTGTGACATGGTGACATGTTGGACTTGGATGATGACATTGAAATATACATTACTCAATGGATTCCAGGTTGCTGTAGAATATATAACATGATGACAGAGTGGATACAGGAAGTAAAGGTGTGCAGGCAGAAGCACTATGCTTTCGATTTACACACATGAGTGAATAATGTCATTCACTGAGGGAACATGGTTTGGGAAGGTGGAAGATATAGACTGTGATTTGGTCTTAGTCGATTTTTAGGAGACTGAGTCATCTAAAAGGGGTTGACAACTTTTGTCTGTAAAGGGTCGAATAGTAAATATTTGAGATTTTGTTGGCCATGTATGGTCGCTGTTATATATTATTCAGTTTACTTACTTTTTATATAGTTAGAATCTTTGAAAAACATAAAAAACTATTATTAGCTCCTGAGAAATAGAAAAACAGGGGCAGGATTTGAGCTGTGGTCTTCAGCAGCCAATGTAAGGGACTGGAGTGAAGAGAAGGCCATCTGATCTAGAAACATGACTGTTTAGCTCCAGGTATCCCAAGCCAGGATTAGTGCAGTAAGTGAAGCTGTGGATACAGATGAATTCACCTTGGAAGAAATTACAGAATAAAGAGAGAAGAGGGATGGACTGAGCTTTGGAGAACTCTAACATGGCTAGCTGAGAAAGGGAAGCTTACAAAGAGCACTAAACGGGCTATCAGAAAAGTGGTGAGAAAACAGTGTGTATCATGGGCGTCAATGAAAGTCTGGGAGATTGTTTCTAGATGTTAAAACCTCAAGAGCCTTCAAAGCTGATGCAATTGGAAAATGTTTACTAAATACTGGAGAGAGACTTGATAATGAATGGTTTCTGATACAGTAGAAGAGGTACAAAGACTGGACTCTCTTTGGAGAGGATACCCTTCCCCTATTACATTAAAAACCGATCCATGTAGGTTTAGGTATAGGAGCAGGAGGTTCCCATCTAGAGAATGGCTTTCACTCCTTGATGAGGGAGGAGACAGGTAAGGAGTGGGGATAGTAGGTTTGAAGAGAAAAGGGAGAAAATTAGTTGGCTTGCTGGGGAGTGCTGAGGGCCTATATTAGGTTCCATGAATTTATGGAAGTACCGGTCTTTATTTCTATGAGATTTTCTAGGACTGTGTTTAGTGCTCTGATATAGTGTAAATATTAAGTAAAAACAAATGACTAAAATGACATATGAATTTATCCTTTGATCCTGTGAGGTCCTAAATAAATACTAGCAAAAATGTAAATGACATGCATATAAAACTGTGAGATGTGACGTTAGTTTTGATATCAAAATTCCAGAAAGAATTCAGATATCCACCATTTGATATGGTGGAATAGATTTGGGTACACCCATATGGGGGTGTGTTATGCAGTTGATTAGAATGGGATTAGGAAAATCTCAGTATATGGATGCATTTTTAAAATAAAAGGAAACGTGCAGATCAATGTCTGGAGAGAGGCATGCACTCTGGCCGGTGGATATCACATTAACTTGCTAACAAAAACCTTAAATCTCTTTCTTTTCCCAGTCTCCATGCTCTCCAAACCCCAACACTTCCACCCCCTTACTTTCAACTAGGGACTTTCTATTTCACTTAAATTAAGAAAATTCTTATTTATTCCACCAAATCTAATAACATAACTAATACTCTATCAAGTATGAGAATTCTCTGAGGATAGACCCCAAACACTGAGCTGTGTCCCATCTTTCCAGCTACTCAGTGATTTTCCTCTTGGAATTCCCCCCTCCACACCCATTCTCTGGAATCATTCATTCATTAAGCAAACATTTATATAACATTCACTGTGAACCAGACAATATTAGAAAACACTTTACAATTATTACCTCATTTAATCATCAGATTGTTCTCTCCACTAGATTATTTCTTATGGAAAACATGGCTTTCACTTAAACAAGTCTTCCTCAAGCCCACGTTCTGCTTCAACAGTGAGACACCTCCACAGAGACAGTTTTTGAAAGAGTTGTATGTAAACAATTAGTGTGTCCACTTTCTCTGCCCCTGCTTTGCCTCTTAAACCCACACCAATCAGTATTTCAATCCTACAACTCAAATGAACAGCTCCTATCAGAGCCTCTATTGACCCCTACCCTGCCCATTCCAATAGCTGAATCAGATTTCATCTTGCTGGACTCAAGAAAGGTAGCATTTGACAAACTAATCCCTCCCCCCTTTCAAACCACATTGTTCTCCTGACCTCCAGAGCATCACTCTCCCTTTCTTTCATCTAATCCCACCTCACTTCCCTTTGCTGGATTCCTCTCATTTCCCTACCTCTAAACCAGTGGTCCTTTCTTGGCTGCAAACTATAATCACCTGGGGAATTTCTTTCTAAATTTCCAGTGCCCAGGCCACACCCAAGACCCATCCCAGAAAGTGAGACTGAGGCAACCACAGTTTTCCAAACTCCTCAGGAGATTCCAGTGTTCAGCCAAAGTTGGGAATAGCTGCTGGACAGAGGACTGTCTGAGCAGCCCCACCCATGGTCTGCACTGACCACAACCCTTCTGACCCACCCCTGTTCCTCCTCCCTGCCCCACATCCCAACTACTTCTCCGTAGACACACTGGGCTCCTAACTGTGCCCCCAACACATCCGGCATCCGCTCATCCCAGAATCTTGGCATTTCCCTTGAGCTCTGTCAGCATGACCCTCACCTCCTTCAGATCCCGACCCAAATGTCACCTTAGCAGAAGACGTCTCTGCCTGTCCTGTGTCACATCACGGCTCCTTCTCCCCCCACCCTCTACTCACAGCCTACCCCACCCCTTGTCATCACAAGACATGTTATGGCATGTGTGCTGATTGGGTGTCTCCTTCATCAGGGTGTAAACTCTGTGTGGAAGACACTTAGTCAGTTGTCTGTTTTGCTCACTGATTAACCTTTTATCAGTAACAGAATTCATCAGAGTGCAGGAGGGACTCTAGAATGTCCTATACAATAAATGGTTGAATTTCTCTTTCTTTATATAAGTTTACTTTTTCTTTGGTTTATATTATCATAAACTCAGTGTCAAGTTCTTATAGTTCTCTTCCTCCCTCTTCAATAATGATATCAGAGAATCAATTTCTCTTCAGTACAATCCTGCTCCTGTTCCATAAATTTTGTTTCTTAATGCTCTTGTTATTTTATTTTCCATGATAAGTCTTTACGTTTACTACTATGATCTAAGACTGGTTTTAAGAAATATCTGGTAAAAAGTTCTTTCTATTCTCTCTTTTCTCCCACTCCCAGTCATCTGTGTTTGTTTTAGTTATACATCCATAATTTTAATTGTAAATAGTTGTTAGACATATATTATTTTCTACAACTTACTGAATTCTTCCTTTTTCCAATAGGTTCAACTCAAATAAGCTAAATTTAAAATAAAGAATTAAGCCAATATTTTTCATTGTACAAACAGTAGAGGAATGGTAGCCATAATATTCAAAGGGAACCCTATGTCTTTTAGGTGTACATAGGTGGAAGTGAATCTTGCAGACATCAGGCTAATTAATTATTTGTTATTGTTACTAAATGCATTCATTTGTTCCAGGTTACACTCAATGATTACTCTTTCTTGTATCTCATATGAATATATTAGTGTTTTTCCCGTAAGCTATGTGGGAAGTGAATCTCAGCTTCTGCTTCTACCTTCACCACCATGGCCATTGTGAGGTAAGCAACTAAGCTATTACTTTGTTTGTGCTCCTTCTGAACCTGGGAGGAGGCTTCCTTATCATTGTGTGTGTGTGTGTCTAGAGACAGACTGACAGATAGGGGCAGAGTCATACAGAGATGGAGACAACAAAAGAAAAGGAAATATAAATATATTTTCTAGAAGCCAAAGTGAAAATTTGAAACAACATGAATATTTAAATTTTGAGCTTAAAAAATAAACAGGATTTATCCACACCAATGGAAACCACTCGGTAATTTAATGATAATGTAAGTCTACATTTTGTTTGTATGGCTATGTGTCCACAGTATGTAGTTATATTAAAACAGCAGTGTACAAAAGAACTTGAATATTAAAATCTCACTTTTAGAAAGACTTATGTGTATGGACATCTCATAGAAAAGAATTAAAATCTATACATTATCATGTCAATTTGTTTTTAGTGGCTTATAAGTAGTATTGCTTTCTCCTAACTACCTTCCTGTAATATTTGAATTATTTTCCAATGAACATGAATTATTTTTAAAATCAGAGATAAAATAAGAGCATTTTATTAAGACTAGGATACAAACAGATATTTAAATCACTGATGTACAAGTAAAATTCCAAATCAATTTCTGCCCAAAGCATGATTGGTGTGTAATAATTCAAAGTAAGTTTCCTTTGATTGTAAAACACTAATTCAAAACTTCAGTTGGCCTTAACCCCAAAAATCCCCAAAGATGTTTTTCACAATAAAAGGTAGGAAATAAAAGAAAGGAAAAGAATGCCTGGATTCATTTGCATCTTTGTTTTTATTTTCTGGAAGTGCTGGCAAAGGAATATGACAAAAAATAAGTGATATTTCTCTCAAAAACAGGAGAACAAATCTTTCATTGTTTATACATGATATGACTGTATAGCCAAATGCTAAAAAATAAAAATAAGAATAATAGAACAGGTCAGAGTCCATTAAGTTGGTAAATTGTAGAATAAATATGCAAAATCAATTGTTTTCCTTTATATCAGCAAACACTTTTAAAATTAATAAAATTTATCTCTAGTTTTTCTTCTTTTTTTACATTTTTAAATTAAAGTAGAATATTTTCCCCACTTGGTTAACCAGTTATCTCAGTAACAATATCTTAAAAATCCACATTTTCCACTAAAAAATATTCAGCTACTGAATATATGAAAATATCTTTAAAATGAGAAATTTAATGTTTGACTCAAACAAGTACCACTCTCACAAGGAATCTCAGGCCAGCGTTTCCTCACGGCAGGAAAGTTATCAGGTGTCATCACCCCCTCCCCAGTTTTTATCCCAGTTTCTAACCAGTTCAGTTTGCATGGAACTCCTACTTTACATGCACAGGTCACAGTGCAAGCAAACCCATAGAATATCACACTTCTTATATCAGCAATTTTATCTGGTGGTTCCCCTCAAGTAGCACCAATACATTTTGACATATGTATGCCAAAGGGAAGAGAGGAAGAGTGATACTTGCTGATTTTTTTTTTTTTTTTTTTTTTGTGGTACGCGGGCCTCTCACCGCTGTGGCCTCTCCCGTTGCGGAGCACAGGCTCCGGAAGCGCAGGCTCAGCGGCCATGGCCCACGGGCCCAGCCGCTCCGCGGCATGTGGGATCCTCCCAGACCGGGGCACGAACCCGCGTCCCCTGCATCGGCAGGCGGACTCTCAACCACTGCGCCACCAGGGAAGCCCAACTTGCTGATTTTAATGACAATTTTTTATGAGAGGAAGAAGTGAAAATTTACTAATAGTTTACTTTAAATAAAAACATACGTGTTAGGAGCTTAAAAGAATTGCATATAAAAGCATCTGTTTCAAAATTCAAATATCTCAATTTTCTTCTTCCCATTGGTTCTGATTACACAAAGCTTGTGAAAATTACATTATTCACTTCAAATGTTTTTGAAAGAATATATTATCAACAAATCTTCTAGGAAATTCCCTGGTGGTCCAGTGGTTAGGACTCTGCACTCTCACTGCTGAGGGCCAGGGTTCAATCCCTGGTTAGGGAACTAAGATCCCGCAAACCACGCGGCCAAAAGAAAAGAAAAAAAAGAACAAATCCTCTAAAAACTAAATTAGTAAATAAATGATTCACATAGCCTGAAATAAAACGAAGAAAGCAGGAAGGGCTGCATATGTGATACATCGTTACCTGTCTTTAAAGTCCTGTATGCTCATTACCCCGACCGATATACATTAACTTAGAAAAAAATAATGCAGAAGAAAAAAATCACTATCCTTCAAGAAATAATTATAAAGAAAATATGCTCAGTGTATTCTTTAGTTTCATATTATTGTTACTCTATTCTAGAATGTCAGAAAAAAAAAAAGCTTTATTATAGCTACACTGTCCAAAGTCTTCAAGACTGAGTAATGCTTGGGTATCTAATGAATACTGTAAGTGTTTTAAATAGGCCAGTTTAATTTGTCTGATTACACAAGAATGCTGTTATCCACCGAAGACCTTGTAATTAAGTTGAGGACTATTTTAGTCCATTAGCACAAAATGCATCGCAGAACTAGAGTGAACTAAAGCAGATAAGCCCTGTGTGTTGCCATGGCTAATGAGATTTCTTTTTGTTTGAAATTTATGTGCCTTATTTCCATTTAAATAATCATGTTGGATATAACATGCTATTTGGTTCCTGCGCTTTATAGTTTCAGTGAATCCGTGAAACACTGTAAATATGAAATTCAGAGTCCAATTCAGTTGTTGGTAATTCCAAATATCAGGGATCCAAATAACAATCTTGTAATAAAAATAAGTAAAATCATGTCAACAAGATTTCTCATCATGTGACTCTGGAAATCAATGTTTGGCAATGTTTCCATAAAATCACAAAATTTCTCATGTATCTACTTTGAAATAAATGTGATTACAGTCTAATGTTTTATAGATTTCAGATAAAATGTAGTCTATACTGAGTTATTCTACTTAACTAATTTTAAAGAAAAATTTTCTTATGAACTTTATTTTATAACATCTTTCAAATTTTAAATTAATAACATTTGAAAAATTAAAGAATATAAAAAAGAAACTAATCTTTCATAATTATGTGGTCTTTTTCATCTGTGTATAGAGTTATGTATAAATTTGATCATATTGTTCAGAAAAAAATTTGCAGTCTGTTTTTCAAACCTAACCCAATAGCATATACATTAAGTGAAACATTAAAAACAACTACCTATACATACGTCGGGGGGATAACATTTTTATCTATAAAAGTTTATTGGGGCTTCCCTGGTGGCGCATTGGTTGAGAGTCCGCCTCCCGATGCAGGGGACACGGGTTCCTGCCCCGGTCTGGAAAGATCCCACATAGCGCGGAGCGGCTGGGCCCGTGAGCAATGGCCGCTGAGCCTGCGCGTCCGGAGCCTGTGCTCCGCAACGGGAGAGGCTGCAACAGTGAGAGGCCCGCGTACCGCAAAAAAAAAAAAAAAAAAAAAAAAAAAAAAAAAGTTTATTGTATGAATTTCAGAAAGTACTTAAAAGTAGAAAAAATATTTAAAAATTAGCCTAACTCATTGTTACTCAAAAGTATCCCCAACTAAAAGTATGCTGTATATTTCAGATATCTTTCTCTCTATAATATACATCTGAAGGTGACTATGTGTGCATGAACATGTGAATATATTTTATATTAATGATGTACTGTAAAAAAGGTGAAACATCTCCTCCAGAGGCCACATTATATTAATATGTCATAATATACTCACCAATTCCAAATGTGAGACCTATAGAAAACTTCAAATCTTTATACGTAAGAAAAATGCTGAAATAAATATTTTCATGTGTAAGCCTTTGTTCAGAATCCAGGCTATTTTTTTTTTAATAAATGTATAGGCATGGACATGTTTCCAGTAATTACAATTATTTGATTGTCTGGATGTACCAAGATTACTAAACCACAAATATCTACAGGACTACATTTGATGAATTCCTAGATGTAGCTTATGAGAATTTTTATTTTTGTTTACCTTATCATATAACCTGTGGAAAATTTGACAAATCTTCACGGCCATTAGCAATGCACGAAAATCCATTGTCCTCAGACTTCTATCAATGCAGGATATCTTTTCTCAAGTGTATTTGCTAATTTAATGGCCCTTAAATAGAATTTCAACGTGTTTTTTTTTTTTTTAATTTTTTTGGCTGGGCTGCAGGGCATGTGGAATCATAGTTCCCCAACCAGAGACCAAACCCATGCCCCTTGCACTGGAAGCGTGGAGTCTTAGCTGCTGGACAGCCAGGGAAGTCCCTCATTGTTGTTTGCTTTCCTTTAGTTATAAGGTAACTTGAATATTTATTTAAAAATTTTTACGGCAAAATATGCATTCCTTGTTTGTGTTTTGCCTGTGTTTTTATTGAAGGTGTTTGTGTTTCTCTAAATGATTTAAGAACACGTTCATTAAGAGTGACATTCATGGTATGTGTGCTGCACTCTCCCTTGAGGTTGTCACATGACTTTATATTGCACTGATGGCAATTTTTGATGTATATGGCTTTATTTTTTATATTCATCAGGAAGTCTCTTTTTGCTTCAAAACCGTAAAAGTATCATCTCACTTTACTATTTATGGTTTACCGTTATTTGCTTTTTACCCATTTTCTATATTTTGAAACAAGGAGTGGCTTAATTATTTTTGTTTATGTATTATTTTCCAAGCAGCCTTTTAAAAGAGAACTATTGTTTGAATAATCCATTTTTTCCTCTTCTTAAATACCATCTATGTTTATGATATCATAAACAATAAATATACATTTAATCAATTTTTATGTATTTAAGGGTACCCTCAAAGAAGAAAATATTCAGTTATATTTTCCTTAGCTCACCGTGGTTAGGTTAAAATGAGTAGATAAATAAACAGATTTGGCATCTTGACATACATTTTGATGCGGTCTCCACTAATCTCAGAAGCTGCCATAATTTATTAATAATTAAAAAGTATGTGGTAACTGATTTTTCCCAGTGTGGGAACTAGAATCTTTATTCTACTTGTCAATTAAGATATGTTCTATCCAATATCTATCTGTATATACTGACATATTGAGGGCTGTTTAAGTCAGAATTTTATAAAACTAAGTAGAGACTGACTGAATACACAATCTGTGGTGAAAATTCCAGAAGATTTGTTATAAAGACTCAGAATGAAGTGCAAAGGATTCACAGTGTATTGAAATATGTGTCTTCAGTTCCTTTTCATTAAAGAACTAATGACATTTCTTCATCACATTGGCTAGAATCTTGCTCAGTCTGAATTTCTTTATTTTCTAGTACCTCATGATAAAACTAGGATATAAGATTCTTCTCTCAGGACCCTCATTTACAATTTCAGGCAATTCTTAGTGTTTCTTGATGACCAAGGGGATGTCTAGATAATGATGCACCACTCTGTCTTTAAGACCAAAGTGCAAGAGACTGCCTTCTCTTTGGCATCTGTGTTTTATCCATGGGATCAGCAACTGGCAGTGTGGCAAAGAGAGAGGTGGAAAGATGATCTGCCCCCTTTCTGTAATAGTAGTCACTTCCTGTTTGTTGTTTCTGGCAAAATGAAGTCCCTGATGGCTTTGCACTGACATATTTTGTATGGATGTGACATCAGGAATCATCCACTAGTCAGGAAATCGCCTGACATTTTATACATTACAATACCAGCTTTTATTTTTTCTGGTAAATATACCAGTTCTATTATTTAAATCTGAGTAGTTGGCTTATAAAAGTATAGCTTCTGCCAGAACCAGCACTGCCCTAAACCATCTTGAATGAACAATGAATCTTCAGGGGTCAGTATTGCTCTGTGTTCACTGACAGCTCACATTATTAAAGAAAATGGTTTTTGTTCCTTTCTGTCAAATCAAAATGGTTCTCTAATATTTCAAGCAATTGCTTGTTTTGAATAACTGTCAGATTTGCCACTGCTGCTAGATTAAGATCAAAGTTGACAACTGAGAAGATATTGATAACACTTCCCAATAAGAAGAGGGGACGATCCGGACAACCTACTTTATGTTGGAATCTTAGTTCTACTTGATTCTGCCTAACGACTTTAATATTGTACTCAGTAGGGATATAACTGCTAAAAGTATAAAAAAATCAAGTTTGACATTTAACAGAGATTAAGTTCTTTAAAAACATTCTGTCTACCTTGTTTGTAGTCTTGAGTGTCATTTCAAAAGCAAGCCAAGTGTCTAGAAATATTTAATCCATGTGTATCTAAGGGAGCGACACTAGTTTCCAAAGTGTGTTTGTTGTAAGCACGCATCTGTTGGTTACACATGACTCGCTAATCCTACCTTGAGACTGATTATGTAAAAATACTTACACCATATGTCATTATGCTAGAATATTTGTCTGGGAAAGTTCATTAAAACTTCCAGATGTCCTTTACAAAAAATAAAATACTTTTGTTTGTAGTATTAAAAGCAATGATTTTTTTTAAAATACATATAAATTGGGATGAAGATAAGCATTTGTGGATTATGCACTGACGTTCACATTCATAGGTGTTCATCTGAAACTTGTTCAAAGTCACCTCTAAGACACAATTGATTTTCATGCAAATATCATATAAGATTTAATAGCAGAAGGGAAATGTTTCACAAATTAAATGAAAAAATTCATTTCCAAGTGCTTCAACACATCTGTTGATCAAATTACTTTCAATAAGGTGACTCTATTTCCAAGGTCATAGGACTTCCAGCAGAGCAAATAGAGAATGCTACCACCCACCCAAAAAAGATAACTATAAAATGTACACCTTTATTACTAGAAAAATGCTAAATCCTTTGAGAGAAAAGTGTATTTTTATTTTCTTAGCATGATCCCATGTAAATACTTGTAAACATGTTTCTGAAATAATCTTGAAAATCGTTATTTTTCAAGAAATGATCATTATTTTTCATGAAATACAGGTACTTTAAAAATGTTACTGAAATTCCACCTCTATTATTAGCTGGATACATTTGTTTTATTTGTACCTGGGATGAAATATGCACGTTCAACCCTAAATGTAATCACGGTTTGGGATAAGTCTACAAAAATGTCATCCACAATAGCTTCTCTTCCAAAGCTTCCTGAAGGCTGCTGAGTTCACAGTGATACCACTTCTTCCATTATGTTTTCTCTCTTTGATCAAATACCAGGAGAATCCCTGGATTGCAAAGGACTCAGTAAGTAGAATTCTGTCAAGAGGAATATTCCATTAGGCAATATATATTTGAAGTAACTCCAGTCAGAGCTGAGAGACTTGAATTTTCTTGTATTCTTAGAAATATCAACAGAACTTACTTTTATTTTCTACTGCTCTAAATTTTGCATGCCTTTCCATATTGTATGGGAATTCAGAATAATCCAATTGGATTATTTTATACCACTTGATATACTGGTGGTGCTAATTAGTGGGCAAGATAATCTCGATTTAATGAACGGGCACTTGCATACCAGGCTTCGTCTTTTCTTATGTAAAATTACTTTAAAAGTTCAGTTTCTCCAATTTTACTCTATATTACAAACAATTAGGAGGAAAATTTACTGGTACTTTAGCATTATTACAGCATCTCACATAGTAAAGCTATTTACAGAAATTCATAGACTGTAACAATTAGAACTATTTTTACAAAGAAAAGCTCTTATTTTAGAGAGAAATTATGTTAACAAAATTTATAATCATCAAAGAATGATTGAAAAGGATTTCACTGTTAATGACAAATATCCTCTATTGTAATGATAGTCATTCCATTGAAAGAAATCGGTTTCTCTTTGGAGACTAATGATGCTCACTATGTCAGAATATACAGGCATTACCCAGGGACCTAAAAGAGACTGTAAGAAAATCAATTTTGAACCTTTTTTTGGGTCTCTTAACACGTTTTTCATTTGACACAAAATTCACATAAAATTAACCATTGTCAAGTGTACAATTCAGTGGCATTTAGCGCTTTTACAATGCTGCCAACCATCACCTCTTTCTAGTTTCAAATGCTTCATTAGCCCAGAAGAACACTCCATACCCATTAAGTACTTCTCTCTTCCATCTGCTGGTAAACTACAATATGCTCTCTGCCTCTGTGGATTTGCCTCTCCTGGATATTTCATTAAAAGGAATTATGCAATTTGAAACCTTTTGTGTCTAGCTTCTCTCACTTAGCTGAATGTTTATGAGGATCATCCATGTTATAGCACGTATCACTACTTTATTCCTTTCATAGCCAAATAATATTCCATTGTATTTATATACCACAATTTGTTTATCCGTTCATCTGCTGATAGACAACTAGAACATCTGAGACACCATCTTTTGCTGTTATGAATAATGCTGTCAAAAACATTTGTGTATAAATTCTGTATAGACATACCTTTTTATTTCTCTTGGGTATATACCTAGAAGTGGAATTGCTGAGTTATATAATAATTCTATATTTAACTTTTTGAGGAACTTTCCAAATGTCTTCCACAGTGGCTTAACCGTTTTACGTTCTCAACAGCAACGTATGAGGGTTCCTATTTCTCCACATCCTTGTCAACACATTATTTTACACTGTTTTGGTTTACACCATCCCAGTGGATGTGAAGTGGTATCTCATTGCGGTTTTGACTTACATTTCCTTAATCACCAATGATGTTAAACATCTGTTCATGTGCTTATTGGGCATTTGTTTATCTTTTTTAGAGAAATGTCTATTCAAGTCCTTAGTCCTTTTTATTTGGGTTGTTTTTCTTTTTGTTACTAAGTTTTAAGAGTTTAACTATTCTGGATACTAACTCTTATCAGGTATGTTATTTGTAAAAATGTTCTTCCATTCTGTCAATTGTCTTTTTACCTTCTTGATAGTGACCTTTGATGCCCAACAGTTTTAATTATCGTGAAGTTAATTTATTTGTGTTTTTCTTTTATTGCTCATGTATTTGGTGTCAAATTTGGCAAATCCATCACCAAATACAAGATCAAAAAGATTTGCCCCTATGTTTTTTGTAAGTGTTTTATAGTTTTAGCTCTTATATTTAGGTTTTTGACACATTTTGAGTTAATTTCTGTACATGGAATGAGGTTAAGGGTTCAACTTTATTATTTTGTATTATTTTCCTCATTGGATAGTCTTGGCACTCTGTTGAAAATCAACTGGCCATAGATATTTAGGGTTCTGAACTCTCAATTCTAGTCTGCTGGTCTGTATGTCCACCCTTATGGCAGTACACGCTGTTTTGATCACTGTAGCTTTGTATTAAGTATTTAAATCAGAAAATGTGAGTCTTCCAACTTTATCTCTTTCAATATCATTGTGGTCATTTGAGACCCATTGTAATTCCATATGAATGAGCTACTTATTAGTATAAAAGAGACAGTTGGTAGGAATCACATGATGCTCATATAGAGCAACTGAGGACAGGACCCCATGTTGCTTCTTATCTGAATAAGATGACATCTTCATATATTGACTTTAAAAGTTGTTGGTAATTTGGGCTGTAGCTATATTAAAAATGTTTTTAACCAAATCCAATTTGAAAACACATTCTAAATAGTCGGCTTCTCTTATTTTCAAATTATGAGTTTTTGATTATATTGTTAGTGCTATGGAAGGATTTGTTATATTTATTTTAAAAGCTTAAAGATTTCCAAGTAAACTTTGGACTAAAATTACATCTGGTGAAGAATAGGTGCTGTGACAATGTCTCAGCCTGAAGTTAGTGCTGCCCTGAGTACCACACCACATGAGCAGGGACACTCCTTGGCAAAGTCTTCTTGTGAACTCCTTGACTGCATGCGGAATTCCTTCCCCAGGCACCTATACTGCTGGATCTATGTGGCGTAAAGAACAGGAGTAAATTAAAAATATTCCTCATATCTTATCTTCATGTCTCCTTATCCTGGGTTCACACCATTGAAATGGTGTGGAAAGACCATCTAAATTTCAAATATGGGATGAAGACCAATGATTGTATAAGACAGACAGAAAAGAAAATAGTTTTATATAAGGAAAGAGATTTCAGTTCAGAGGACTGTAACACTTTAAGAAATCGGGCCATATTCTTACTTATAACAATTTCTTCAAGAAAAAAATGAGAAATTTTGCCACAGTGGAGAAGAGCAGATAATCATGAGGGAAAAAAAAATAATCTAAGAACAAGCAGATTATACAATGGCTGTATATAAAGCCATGGAGAGTGAATGGACATCAGGCTGAATGCTAACGAAACATGAATCCGAGGGAAAAAATGTAAAAGTCAGAAACATCAGAAGAAAAAATAATAAATTAATGAGAAGACAGGTAAGATATAAATCAAAAAGTTCTAATCTTCATAAACTATAAGTATAAAGTAAAAGGAAAGAAAATAATAAAAACTTTACAAAGCAGGAGGAAACTATAAATTCACAGATTGAAAGAGAACAGTCGGTATTAACAAAAGCATAGTAATCACAACACACAACTTGGTGAAAATTTTTAATTGCAAGAGTAAAGAGAAAAGTCTTAAACACCACATAATCAGAATATGTAACATTCGTTTTGCTCACCATCATGTCACCAGTAAGTGCCCAATACATATAAATATTTGTCAAATGAATGTATGAATGAATAAAGTTACATTCAGGGGGGCACTGTGCCTGACACAAATCACACTAAAATCCATGTATGGAGATTGGAGAATGGTTTTGACCCTATAATTATAAAACCAGGTAAATATTACTTGAGGAGAAAGGGCATCAGAAATCAAAGACATGATAAACTCAGAACATACTAGCCAAAGAAACTTCCTGAGGGGAAAATGTAAAAAATTAAAGTACTTTCTGAAAACTAAGTTACAAAAAGAGATACAACAGCACAGGAAGAGGAAAATCAAGAGTGACAAAGTGACAAAGCCTTAGAATGAAAGATGTTATGATTAAACAAGCTAAGAATTGAATTAAGCACACCCATTGAAGTAAAATGGTTGTACACCAGAGTACAGTTATAAAGGACAAAAAATAGCAAGTAATTGGGAACAAATTATCAATATTAATTTTGAAGTAAAATTAGGAAGAACACGGTTATGTTGCAATGAAAGCCTGGTTATTTGTCCCCATTCATGTCTCTGTTGTCTCCTTTAATCTGGAAACTGTGTTTTTCCTCATCTTTAATAACCTGGACATGTTTGAAGAATACAGGCCAGTTCCCATGTAGACTATACCTCTGTTCAGGTTTATCTAGTTTCCCCATGATTAGGTTCAGGCTGTGCATTTCTGATTGGGATACCGCAAAAGGGATGTGTGTCGGTGCATCCCACAGGGGGACACGTTTCTCCCATTTCTGTCTGGTTCACTTTGATCACATTGGTGAAGTTGCCAGCTGTCAGATTTCTCCATGGTAAAGTTATTAATGTTTGTTATAATTAATAAGTGTTTTGTGTGGTCAGTGCTTTGAAGCTGTATGGATATGCTGTTCCTCATCTACATTTTACCCACCAGTTTTAACGTTTGCTAAGAATGCCTCCCTGGATGAATTATTCTGCAGGAAGGATAAAGGAGCAGAGAGAAAGGCCAGTTACCCCGCTTGGCCCTGGGTACACCGGGTGCCACTCCAGGGCTGACCAGACTGAGGAGTGGAAGTGGAGGGAGGAGAAAGGAGAAAAGATGGGCCTAATGTGTGTGTGTGTTGGTTTTATAATAAACATATAAATAATTGTTCAGTAGTTTGTGACCTCTTGGGTATGTTCCTTCCAGGACCTGCTGTGTTCTACAGTAGAGACAGAAATTCACACATCGTCAAGGAGGACAGAGCTGCTTCTGACCGTGGAAATAAAATAACAAGGCTAAGTAACCACAAACAGGGGTAAGAGTGACTGAGAAGAGAAAAATTGTGAGAATTCTTATCTAACAATCTGTTTTCAGTAGAAGTGACATTTATTTGCAGAACATGAGACGGAGGAAGTATGGGAATTTAATCCTGGAAAAGATGGGCATTGCGGGCTGGACGGATGCTGAGGTCCAGGGGCTTGTGAAGTGAGCCCTGGGGTGGAGATGTGCCGGCACCACGGTAGGAAAAGTGTGGGCAGAGGGAGGTGCCGAGCTGTGGCCCAGTCACAAGAAAGGTCCCAGCCACCCACGGGGCTCTGAGCTGGATGCTTGCGGGTTAGAGCATCCCGGACAGGAGTGAGGGCCCAGGCCTTTATCCATCCTCTGACCTGTCACCGAGGTAGGCTGCGTCTGGGACGTGGTGTGACCCCACTGTGGCAGTCTTCTTCGCTGGAGGATAATCACCTGCTTGGGAACACAGCCCCAAGCTCCCAGCTGCCCACACTCCAGGTTGGAGATGCGGTGTGTGCTTAGTCCTGGAGGGGGTGGGAAGGATCTGGGGGCACACATGGGAGCACAGCACAAGAACACAGCCCTCCTGAAATCCAAGTGGATCTGCAGACACAGGGGAGGACCTGCCTCAGGAGCGCTGTGCACGCGAACCCACTGGAAAGGACCCTATTTGCCGTGTATCTATCAGCTTCCGCCCTGTTTGAGTCCTAGACTTCTCCTAAGGGTGACCTATAACAAAAGCAAAATTTTACTTTCAACACTTGTTTACAAAGTGCTGGCACCTGAATTTGCTAGCTTGTTGTAAATTAATTTACCTGTGGCAAGGAGGGAAAGATTTGAATAGAAAAATCACACATGAGAATCTTTTTTAATAGAGGAGTGTGCCAAGAGGAAAACTGGATCTGGGAAAGGAGAATAATTACAATCTTCCTGTCGATTGGCTTGAGGGGGTAAAATGTCATTTTCCTGCATAATAAATAAATAAAATTTCAATATTTAAAGCCTCATCACAGAGATCTGTCACTGAGAAACATTAATATCCATGCTGCCTACAGGGCAATCTTTCGCCATCAAGGACCGTTGACTATTAAATGCTTAGATGAATTAAATAAGCGCTTATGAAGTCTACAATTTCTAATCAGAAAATGAGACAAAGATCAAAATGACATTTTGAAAAAGGCTTTTTATGCCTTCTGTTTAGAAATCTTCAGGCATCTCTGTTGAAATTAAATGCTGCAGCAATGCTTAAACTGGTCACTCTTTCTCACTGCATTACATTTTGGAGAGGAGAGTAGCTTTTAATACATTTTAAGGTGTCTATACAGACAAAACAAACTGCAGGTTTAGTGTGTTTAGTGAACTTTAGCCAATGTCTAATTCAGCAGTTCTCAAAGTTCATGCTCTTCTGACTTCTTTGCACTTTCTTAAAAATCATTAGACTCCAAAGAGCTTTTGTTTTATTATGTGAGTTTTATCTATCACTGTTTAATGTATTAGAAATAGAAACAGAAATATTTTCAAAATATTCATTTATAACTTACTGAAAAATAAAAATAATAACATTATTACATAGTACCATAATAAGCATATTTTTAAAGAAAAATATGCATATTTTCAAAAAGAAAAGAATATACTGTCAGCCCTCCTTATTTGTATCTGCGGGCTCTGCATCCATGGATTCTGCCAGTCACAAATAGAAACTATTCAGGAAAAAAAAATTCCAGAATGTTCTAAAAAGCAAACCTCAAATTTGCCACATGCTGGCAAGTATTTACATAGCATTTACATTGAATTAGGTATTATAAGTAGTCTGGAGATGATTTAAAGTACCTAGGAGGATGCAAATACTACACCCTTTTATATAAGGGACTTGAGCATCTTGGGATTTTGGTGTATGGGGCAGGGGTGTCCTGAAACCAGTCCCCTCAGATACCAAGGGATGGCTGTATAATGAGAACAGCAGCATTGCTTTATATTTTTGCAATTTTCTTAAATGCCTGCCTTAAGAAAGTCAGCTGGATTCTCATATGAGCTTCTGCATTCAATCATCTGCCATATGGTGTTCTGGTTGAGACATATGAGGAAAATGTAGCCTTGTACAGATATATATTGGAAAAGAGAGAATTTTTTAATTAAACTTTTTATTTTGAGATAATTGTGAAATCACACACAGGTGTTAGAAATAATAGGAGAGATCTTGTGTACCCTTTACTTAGTTTCTCCAGCGGTGACTTCTTGGGAAACAATACGACAATGTCAGAGCCAGGCTATGAACTTTAACATGGTCAAGATCCAGACCCTTCTGTTACCCAAATATCCCTCATGTTGCCCTTTTACAACTGTACCCACATCCCTCCTTAACTCTTGGCACCATCAATCTCCCCCCCTTTCTATCATATGTCATCTTAAGAATATTACATAAATGAAATGCAACCTTTGGGACTGGCTATTTTCATGCAGCATAATTTTCTGGAGATTCATGCAGATTGTTGTGTGTATCAATAGTTTATTCCTTCTACTGTTGAGTAATTGTGATATGGATGATATATGGGTATAATACAAATTGATATTATATACAAATATAACATCAATTTGCTTTAAAAGACATCTGGATTGTTTCTAGTTTGGGGCTATTATGAATAAAACTTCCAGAAACATTAGTGTATAAATTTGTCAACACAAGTTTTCATTTCTCTGAGATTAATGAGTCGTATATTAGGAGCATGTTTCATTTTTTAGAAACCACCAAATTCTTTTCCAGAGGGGCTGTACCATTTTACATTCCCAATGGCAGTGTATGAGTAACTCAGTTTCTGTTCATCCTCATAAGCATTTGCTTTTGTCACTATTTTTAATTTCAGCCATGCTGAGAGGTTGTAGGAATATCTTATTCTGGTTTTAATTTGGATTTTCCTAATGGCTAATGATGCGTATTTGCCATCTCTACATCCTTTTCATTGAAATATCCGTTCATGCATTTTGTCTATTTTCTAATTGGACTGTTTCATTTTTTACTGTTGAGTTTAGATAGTTATTTATATATTCTAGATACTAGCCCTCTGTTGGATATGCAATTTGAAAATATCTTCTCCCGTTCTGTAAATTGTTCTTTCATATTCTAAACAGGGTCTTTGGCAGAGCAAAAGTTTTTAATTTTGATGAAATCTAACTTTTCAATTTTCGTTTTATGGATCATGCTTTGGTGTTAAGTCTAAGAACTCTTGTCTAGTATAAGACTTTCTTGTCTTGAAGACTTTCTACCATAATTTTTTCCTGATAGTGTATAGTTTTACATTTTACACAAGTCTGTGATACATTTTGAGTTAATTTTTAATATAATAGTTTTATACAATAATAGTTTTTGTGTAATTTTGTGTGTGATTCTGGTTAAGGTACTTTTTTTCTTCTTTTTTTTGCCTATGGATGTCCAAATATTCCAGCACCTTTGTTGAAAAAACTAACGTATCTCCATTGGACCTTTGCACCTTTGTCAGACTTGGTTCAGTATATTTCTTGGGTCTATTTCTGGCTTCTCTATGCTGTTTCATTTATCCTTGTATCTTTCCCTCCATCAGTAACATGCTGTCTTGGTTACTATAGATATATAATACATCTTCAACTTAGGTAGACTGATTCCCCTTCCATTTTATTCTACTTTTTCAAAATTATTTAGCTATTCTAGTTCCTTTGTCTTTCCTTATAAACTTCATGATAATACTGTCTCCACTTACAGAAATGATTGCTGATATCTGGATAGGAATTGTATTATACCTGTATATCAATTTTTATTTTTACTAAATAAGTCATTGAATAAGTCATTGAATAAGTCATTGAATATGTGATCATGGAATGTCTCTCCATTTATTTAGATCTTTTGTATTCTTTCATCAGTGTTTGTAGTTTCCAGCATATAACTGGAGTACGTGTTCTGTTAGAATTACACAGATTGCATGTTTTACCCAGTTATAAATGGTATTATGTTTTTAACCTCAGAGTCCAGGTGTTCACTGAAACTTTGTAGAAATGTTGATTTTGCATCTTGTGACCTTACTGAACTCAATTATTAGTTTTGGGAGTTATTTTGTAGCTTTGTTGGTATTTTCTGTGTAGACAATCATGTCATCAGCAAAGAGGGACAGTTTTGTTTCTTCCTTTCCAATCTGTATGACATTTTTCCTGCCTTATAGCCATGGTTAGAACTCCACTCTTGTTTCACTACCCCCTCGGCACCAGCACGGTGGGGAGGGTGAGGGGAATCTTGCTCCTTCCTTGGGAGGATGGAAGTCTGTTCTCCCCACGGAGACTTTGTTGGTCTGGGTGAGAGTGGAGCCACAGCTTTGTCTGAGTGTTTGGCTGGAGTAAAGCTGTTATTGTCTAAAATTTTAGTCTTGCTAGGCTGCCCCTTTCCCTGCCCTTTGACTAAAGAGAGCAGGCTTTGAGGGGAAGCTTTATTGTCTGTGCCAGTTGCAGACTTGTCCTGCACCCAGAGGCAAAAAGAAAATCCAGGAATTCACCCTTGTGTCATTCCTTGGGCCCTCAGGTCTGGCTAGTCTCAACCTTTCAGAATATTCTTAGGTAAACCCTTAGAGTCCAGGGTTTTTATGGCTACTCAGCAGGAAGGAATAGGGAAAAATGTGTCTACTCCATTTTCCCAGAAGGAGAAGTCTCAGAGTCAAGGATATTTTGAAAATACGCCCCTGATAATTTTTTTTTTAATTTTCTCATTGCTTTTTCTTGAAGATGAGACCACATAAAATAATCTATTTGGCAAATAACTTACTGATTTTATTTGGTGTGAGTTAATGAGTATAATGAATGCCATTTATCTTCAGTACCTATTACAATACATTTCTAAACCAAAGCATTTCAGTAAATGCTATCTAAAGACTAAAAATCCCTGAAATGTATTTCTTACATAAATATTCTTCTGTGGACCATTAGATAAGAAAATGTTTGCTAATTTGAATTTATTCAGCAGATCTATATATGATATTTACAGATAAAAAGCAGCTGGATTTAAAAATACGTAATAATCAAAACAGGATTTGATCATTTGAAAGTTTTTGTAAATCAATGATAGGCTTCTGGGTTAGTCTTTTAGTCAGTATAACAAGGTATATCTGACTTGTTCAAGGGCAATGCCATTGAACGCTTGCAGTATAAACCTGGTGTTATCAGGAAGCTACATCACTTTAAAAATCACTGTAATCATTGGTAATGTAACAATCTGTTCAACACAAATCTTATAATAAAATTATAATTTGAGTGTGCATAAACAAATGTCTCAGTGCAAAATGGCATGTTCATGCCAATGAAAAGAGATCAATACTGAACCAGTTTCTCTGAAGAATATAAAGAGTTGCAGTAGCTTATATTATATGTGGTTGCAAATTGAATTAATTCTACTATATATCCTTCCAATAGCACTTTTAGTTTCATCCTGAAGTGACCAAATAGTGGGTATGTTATTACCCCAAATCTTTGAATTCTTCACCTTGTTTTTCACTTCTTATCCACATTACACATGGCAAAGCAAATTTCTTTCCACAATTTTCTTCTTGGCCAGGTTTACCCAAGAGGGAAAAGGAATAATATAACACTCAATAGAAGCCACTGTTCCTACACTGTAATTATAAAAGTCTCTGTATTTATGTCCACATAAAGAGGGGAAACTGCAAGGTGCCCCGAGGAAACAATAAAAATATAGTGTGGGACAGGGCAAAAGCTGCAGAAAAAAAAGAAAGGGGGTTAAGAGCTGAAGTGAAAAGACAATTAGTGTCCCAGATGGGTAAGAGCAGAGGAGGGAGGTTCATACCAGCAAGCCCGGATTGGTATAGAACCAAGTCCCAGGGTAACCGGGGTGGAGAAGGAAAACAGGAAGAGAGAGTGGCCTGGAGGAAGAAAGGACTTGAATGCTGAGGGCAAAGTCCCACCTTCACCCACACCCAGAGTAACAGGAATGCAGCAAAGTGTGGTAACTCCCCTAGAATTTCACCTGAGAGTGAGGTCACCAAAGGGGCAGTTGCACACACACACACACACACACACACACACACACACACACACACACACCCCTCCTGGGAAAGCCAGCTTCCCCAGGCCAGTCACCTGGGAGGAGGCCTGTGTTCCAGCTCAGATCACGACCCCATCCCATGCAGAGAGAGAGGGCTTCCTTACCCCAAGGACCATGGACAAAATTCATCAGAATTCAGGTGGTTCATGAACCTGGTTGTGAAAAACATTACTTTTATTTTCACCAGTGTCAGGAAAGGCTGACTAAGGAAGCTGAACTTTCCGGAAGGAGTTCCCGCACCATCCCTGCCCCCAGGACCCCACCTTCACTGTCAGAGGAGACCACCTCCTCCAGCAGTAAGAGAAGCACACAATCAAAGCTGCTGCGGAAAAGGAGACTAAAGTCCAGAAATTTCCACACAGGCAAGATTTGTTTTTCACCGTAACACAGACAAAATGAAAGTGGATTCTTAAAAGCAATAATAATCGCCAGTGTGTTTCCCACACTGAAAAACAGCAGCAACACTGTGGGAACTAAGCAGGAAAGTGTGGGAGTAGGAGGTGCAGTCTTAGATTCTATTCATAGCTCAGAAGCCGAATTTCTAAGCCACAAAAGAACAGGCAGCCTGACAACGCTGGAGGACTTTCCCATCCACAGCTACTGCACCAGACAGAGATGGCTGGAGACTTCTTCCACCCTGAGATACGAGGTCGAGGCCTGGGAGGAGTGTATGTAGATGCATTATATGTAGGTTTTCATGCCCTGAATTTCGTAGAGAAATTAGAACCCCTCCTATTTGTAGCTATCGGTTTCCTTCCTTATCAGCGGACAAGGCAGTGAACAGGAGGTTGTAATATCTTGAAGTTGAGCGGAACGATGAATACATTCCGTTGTCTGGGACAGAATTGGGACTAATTAGTGAAGGCTGAAACAAAAGAACAGAGGGCAGAGGTCAGCAAGCTGAGACCCTGGTCTCTGCGATCCCAGGAGAGGTGTGCTTGTGCACAGCACCCCTGGAAGGCTGGGACACCTGCCCCTGTGCTTTTCCTTTTCGGAGCGTCAAGCCTGATAGAGGCCTGCTGAGAGATACTAGACCCTTTGGGCTCAGGTGCAAAGCTGTAGGATTTTAAGTGGCCTCTGGTGACAGAGGAAGTGATAGAAAGGGGACGTGGCCCAGCAAGCTCATTTCTCTTTTCAGGTAATTCACCAAATACCAGTTTTCACAGTCCATCCCCTGACCCCAGGGACTGGTCAAATATAGTAGTCCTTTCTTTAGAGCTACCAATGTACTGACCTTCCCTTGTCTAGAGTGGGAAAAGACTGGGTGATTTGCCTCGTCCACGTGTTTCCTGGATGAACCAAGAGGGTTCTGAGTTTGCATCCAGTGTTGCATCAGTCCTGGGGGTTGGTGAGCAGGCTGGACCCAGGCCAGCTCTTGCTGAGCAACGGTTGCCCTGCAGTATCACCTGGTAGGCACGTGGCCCGAATGATGGAAGGCTGGTTGGAGACGGGACTCCAATGAGCCCGGCCCTGCTGGGACAACTCCCCAGTTCCTCTCCTTTACCCTCAGGATTCTGTGATCCACGCCCAGGGATCTGAGCCGCAGGTCACCCCACCACGCTCCACAATGACCCCAGTCAGCACTCCATTGCGTGGGGTCACGGAGGAGCTGAGGGCGGGGCTTCTGTCTTGACCACTAGCTTTTCACCCTACCCAGGCGGCACGTGATTGAAGGTTGAATTTTCTTGCTAATGGAACAGGATTTCCCAAAGCACAAAGAATTCATGTAAGGATGAATAGCTTCCCAAATGGAGCTTGGGGACACCAGCTCTGTTCCAGGAGACCCTGTATCCCCACTTTCATCCTTAGTTCTGCAGGCCCAAGAGCTCTGCTAGGGCAGAGGGGCCAGGAAGAGGGTCTGCTGTGCACCAGAACTGGACTTCAGAGAGGCCCAAATCTCAGGAAATGAGGACCAGCTCTGGCCCGAGAGTTCCTTTTCAGTCATTTAGGCCCAGCAGGAGCGTGGGCATCTTAGGACCGTGGGGAGGATGCCTGCTTGCCTGCAGGAGGAGAGAGGTGCTAATCTCTAATGGGACTCCTCAGACACTTGGGGGCTGATCCCCCTTTTCACTTTCTTGCATCCCTCACAGCCCTTTGTTTTCCTCCACCTTATGGGAACTTGACCCTCGCAAGCACAGCTGGTGATCCATACCTGTAAGAGCTTTCCAGGGCCATGGTTCTATCAGAGTACCCAGCTTACTGGCCTCCCTCTTCCCACCTGGGCTGCCTCTGGATTAGCATCACTCAGGGGGGGAGTACCTGTGTCCAGCTCAGGTACCTGCACTCTGGGACACACACTTTCCCAGCAGGCCTTGCTTGCATGCTCCAGCCCTGGCAGGCAGGCCAGGGTGACCTGACTGAGCTCTGGTGACCCCGGGCAGGTGTCCTGCTGTGGGCCCCGGCTCTCCTGGGCCTGCTTCATCATCTGTGTTGGTTCTGGCTCTTCCTTCCTGAGTAAACTCTCCATTCAAGAGCTGGGGTACTACTCCTTGAGGGAACTTGACGGACCTCTTGCCTTTCATCCCCCATTTCCAGCTCCTTTTTCCAGATGCTCAGGATGTCTAGACCTCGAGGCTCACACAGATAACCTGCAGTCTTATCTCTCTGGGTTCCCCTTTCCCCACCCTTCCTGGGGCAGTTCACTCAGGCATGTGAGAACTCCACAGCGAGACAGCAGACCAAGATGGCCACCAGTGACCCATCCATTCTCAGATAAAGTGACCCGTGGACTGTGCCTCCATGGTGACCTTCCATGGCCCCAGGGGTGTCGTCCCACACTCCTGGGATAACCCATACTCTGGACTGTATTATCCACTCTACAATCAGCACCACTCTGTCCAAAAGCTGTTCTGGGGAAACACTGAGGGCATCATTTGGTGGAGCCTAGAATCCGCAGATTTCAGAACAGGTGCAGTGATCCATCTCCCTGTGGAGCGTTCCATGTGGTCCAGGACAGGGCTAGAGGCATCATGGACCGGACTAGAGGCATCATGGACCAGACTACATGATGGCAGACCAGACTACGCAGGCCAAGCACTCCACTCCACACAGGAAAACATGGGGGTAAACGGACAAAACGAACACGTGGGTCTCGGGTATAGAGCACCCTGAGCTGAGATGTCATTAGTTTAAGAGCATTGGCATAGGTTGAATTCTCCCAGAAGCAGACCCTTTAGACAAGGATTTAAACCCAAGCAGTTGGGAAGCATGTCACAGTGATTGAATGTCAGCGACATGTCCAGTGATTGAATGGACAGCTCCTAGCACCCTGTGCAGACACACCACACCTGTAACCAAAAAGTTGAGCCTCTTTGATCTGGGCTGTCTCCATGACCAGCTCTGACCAATCTGAAGGGACAGTGGTGGTATTCTGAAACTTCTGAGCTCACGCTTTAAGAGGCAGCTTCTGTTTTCATCCGGGCGTGTGTCCAGCTGCCAAGTGAAGAAGACCAGGTAGACTACTCTGTGACACGAGCTCAGGGGCTCCCACCATCCCAGCTGAGGCAGCAGACTTGCAACTGAATATGGGTTGGGTATCCCAGCCCCAGCTGAGCTCTCAGCTGAAGACAGCTGTGTGAGGGAGCCCGCTGGTCCCACGCATCACAGAACAACCGCCAGCTGAGCCCAGCAAATACAGAGACATAGGAACTGCTTAAAGCCACTACTTTGGGGATTGTTACATAACAGAAGTTAACTGATAGAGGCGGTAATGTCAAGGACAACTAGGGGAGTGGGGGAGGGGGCCAGGAAAGAAAAAGAAGCTAAAGAAAGTGTGTGGTGACAAATTGAAATGATAATTAGTAATCACAGCTCAGGTGTACAAAAATGGAGTCAGAGGGCCATTGAGGATTTGGTCTCAGACACATCCCAGCATCACTGAGAACTTGAATTTTCTCTGAACTGTATCAAACTCACGGACACCACCAGCCACTTTTAAAACATCTGCTAGCAGCTGCCAACTGCAACCTTGTAGTTTCAAAGTTCCCCCCTTTCACACTATGTAATCCTTCCAGACCACGACCCATCCTTGCTTAACAAGCACCCTGAATTCTTGCCAGCCCCAATTCTAATTCTTTACTTTTTTAATTTTTTGTTGAAGTATAGTTGATTTACAATGTTGTGTTAGTTTCTGCTGTACAACAAAGTGATTCAGTTACACATATATATACCTTCATTTTTTTCATATTCTTTTCCATGATGGTTTGTCACAGAATATTGAATCTAGTTCCCTGCGCTGTACAGTAGGACCTTGTTTTTTATCCTCTCTATATATAATAGTTTGTATCTATTAATCCCAAACTCCCATTCCATACCCTCCCCCTTGGTAACCACAAATCTCTATGTCTGTGGGTTCATTTCTGTTTCATAGATACGTTCATTTATGTCATATTTTAGATTCTATATATAAGTGATATAATATGGTGTTTATCTTTCTCTGTCTGACTTATCTATACTTAACTCTAGTTCCATCCATGTTGCTGCAAATGACATTAGTTCATTCTTTTTTATGGCTGAGTAATATTCCATGGTATACGTGTACCACATCTTCTTCATTCATCCGTGGATGGAGAATTAAGTTGTTTCTGTGTCTTCTCTACTGTGAATAGTGCTGCTATGAACATAGGAGTGCATGTATCTTTCTAAATTATAGTTTTGTCAGGATATGTGCCCAGGAGTAGGATTGTCAGATCATATGGCAACTCTATTTTTAGCGTTTTTTAGGAACCTCCATACTGTTCTCCATAGTGGCTACCCCACCTTACATTCCCACCAACAGTGTAGGAGAGTTCCCTTTTCTCCACGCCCTCTCCAGCATTTATTTGTAAACTTTTTAATGATGGCTATTCTGACTGTTGTGAGAGTACCTCATTGTACTTTTGATTTTCATTTCTCTAATTAGTGATGTTGAGCATCTTCTTATGTGCCTGTTGGCCATCTGTATGTCTTCTTTGGAGAAATGTCTATTTAATTCTTTTACCTATTTTTCGATTGGGTTGTTTCTTTTTGTTGTTTTGAGTTGTATGAGCTGTTTGTATACTTCAGAGATTAAGCCCTTGTCAGCCGCATCATTTGCAAATATTTTCTCCCATTTGGAAGGCTGTCTTTTTGTTTTGTTTATGTTTTCCTTTGCCATGCAAAAGCTTGTAAGTTTGATTAGGTCTATTTGTTTATTTTTGCTTTTATTTCTCTTGCTTGGGAGACTGACCTAAGAAAACATTGGTATGATTTATGTCAGAGAATGTTTTGCCTATGTTCTCTTCTAGGAGTTTTATGGTATCATGTCTTATGCTAAAGTCTTTAAGCCATTTTGAGTTTATTTTTGTGTACGGTGTGAGGGTGTGTTCTAACTTCATTGATTTACATGTCGCTGTCCAACTTTCCCAATACTACTTGCTGAAGAGACCATCTTTTCTCCATTGTATATTCTTGCCTTCTTTGTCAAAGATTAATTGTCCATAGGTGTGTGGGTTTATTTCTGGGCTTTCTATTCTGTTCCACTGATCTATATGTCTGTTTTAATGCCAAGACCAGAATTTTTTTTAACATAGTATCCACCATTTATTGAACATATACTCTGTGTCTAAGTTCAATCATTAAGACATTTAATCCCCACAGCAATCCTATGAGGTAAGTAGATATTTATGATGTAAGAATTTTAATTATCCTCATTTTACATATGAGGAAACTGAGGCAGAGAGAGGTGAAATGGTCTGACTTCAGAGTCTACATTCCTTACCACTACACTGTGCTATTTTTTTCTAATTTTTTTTTATTACTGTTGCTTTACAATGTTGTGTTAGTTTCTGCTGTACAGCAAAGGGAATCAGCTATATGTATACATATATCTCCTCTTTTTTGCATTTCCTTCCCATTTAGGTCACTACAGAGCACTGAGTAGAGTTCACTGTGCTATACTTTCGGTTCTCATTAGTTGTCTATTTTATACATAGTAGTGTATATATGTCAGTCCAGGCTGTTTTGATTACTGTAGCTTTGTAGTATTGTCTGAAGTCTAGGAGGATTATGCCTCTTGGTTTGTTCTTTTTCCTTAGGATTGCTTTGACAATTCTGGGTCTTTTATTGTTCCATATCCATTTTAGTATTATTTGTTCTAGTGCTCTGAAAACTGTCATGGGTAATTTGATAGGGATCACATTAAATCTGTAGATTGCTTTGGGTAGTATGGCCATTTTAACAATATTAATTATTCAAATCCAAGAGCATGGGATATCTTTCCATTTCTCTGAATCATCTTTGATTTCCTTTATTAATATTTTATAGTTCTCAGCATATAAGTCTTTCACTTCCTTGGTCAGGTTTCTTCCTAAGTAATATTTTTTTGGTGTGATTCTAAATTTTTTTTTTTTTACATTTCTTTTCTATTTCATTGTTAGTGTAAAGAAATGCAACTGACTTCTGTATGTTAGTCTTGTATCCTTCTACCTTGCTGACTAATCCTTGACAATTTATGTAGCCTTGCAGTCTTGCCTTTATAAGCCGCCTCTTATTTTGTAGTCCTGTGCAATGCAATTCAAGGGCCTCCTGAATCTGTGTCTCCTGCGCTGCAGTCCTAACAAACCCCCAATAAACACCTCTTTATTTCTGTCCGATCTCCATTTCTCAAGTTCTGGATAACACGTGCACTGAGGTGCATGTTCCTGACCAAGCAGCTGAGGCTCCAATTTGCTGGACACCTCAGGCAACAGTGTTCAACATCTCTCAGCATTATCCCATTTGCAGCAACTAAGAGCTGGAGTCATTTTTCCACCAACTCCCAATGGTTACCGGTTGGAGGTGCTACTTGTAGATTGCCTCCCTCAGGCATGGACCATCCCAACAGGAAAAAGAAATACTCCAGTGGAGAGTTCTGGGTGACATAGTGGACTGGCACAGACAGGAACATGGCCGCTGCAGAGATCCAGGTGGGAAGTGCCAGTGATGCTGCCCATCGGTGGATTTCTGGGAGCTGGTGCCATCAACTCTGTGAAGAACCGTTCCCATTAATATGCATCTTACTCTCACACTCCACATTCTGGTGTCTTTCAGAATCAAATCTCTTTTTGTAAACACATTGGCTTCCATTCAGATGTTAAGACAGCTCACGTATTACAATCTGTTTGCGAGCACTTTTATCAATGTACTGGTTAACATAAACCTTTACTATTACTCATAAAATTACTGAGACTCAATATTTATTTAGCCATCTTACTGTGGCCATGAATTCCACAAGGCCACTATCAGTTGCATAAAGAACTATTCATTTTAGCATGCTCTAAATTGACTACGTTCTTAATTTCCCTTAGTGTCTCGATGACAAACTTTATACGCAGGTATTTGGAAAGTCACAGTCATTCATCCTGTTGCTCACAACTCATTGAAGAACAAGAATAACGTTCATGGTCTTCCCATTGCTGAAGTGCTGCCTGGACCTTAACAGGTTTAAATGCTGAATTTTAAAACAACAATTAAAATATTTCATTGCCTCCTCATGAGGCTGAACTGTCTCTTTTTCATGAGTGCTTTAGATACCTTGGCTCTTTTTTCCATCTTTTCCACCCTAATACATAAGATGATTCAAATAATTGTTAATTTAGAGGTAAAGTTATGCTTAAATAATCAAAATAAACATATTTACACTACATTCCAAGCAAAATGAATCTATGCAATTTACATAAACTCATCTCATCTTGGTTTCATTATAAAAATTATCTTGAAAATAGAGAATAAAATGTTACACTCTAGAATTTGCACTGTGGCTATTTCTTGCTGGTAATGTTTTCCCAGTTATTTTCAAATATTCCTCTATATTCTTACCATCATTCTTATATTTTTCCTATGAAATTAAAATAGTTATAAGTAAATACTAATACTATAAATAAAAATGTGCAGTTTAATGAAAATGCTGTATTGTAGAAATTGACATCTGTTTGTATTTCTTTATCTGAAGATATTGCTCATGTCACACTGGACTTACTTTTTCTGTATCTTTTTAACAGCTTTATTGAGATATAATTTACATACCCTCCAATCCACTTATTTAAAGTCTACCATTCAACTGATTTTTAAAAATTTTTATTGGAGTATAGTTGATTTACAATGTTGTGTTAGTTTCAGGTGTACAGCAAAGTGATTCAGTTATATATATATATCCACTCTTTTTCTTTTAAGATTATTTTCCCATATAGACCATTACAGATTATTGAGTCGAGCTCCCTGTGCTATACAGTAGGTCCTTATTAGTTATCTATTTTATATATAGTAGTGTGTATACGTCAGTCTCAATCTCCCAATTTATCCCCCACCACTTATCTCCTGGTAACTATAAGTTTGTTTTCTACATCTGTGACTCTACTTCTGTTTTGTAAATAAGTTCATTTGTACCCTGTTTTTTAGATTCCACAAATAAGCGATATCATATGATATTATCTTTCTGTGTCTGACTTACTTCACTCAGTATGACAATCTCTAGGTCCATCCATATTGCAGCAAATGGCATTATTTATTCTTTTTTATGGCTGAGTAATATTCCATTGTATATATGTACCACATCTTCTTTATCCATTCATCTGTTGATGGACATTTAGGTTGCCTCTGTGTCCTGGCTATTGTAAATAATGCTGCAGTGAATATTGGGGTGCATGTATCTTTTCGAATTATGGTTTTCTCCAGGTATGTGCCCAGGAGTGGGATTGCTGGGTCATATGGTAGTTCTATTTTTAGTTTTTTAAGGAACCTCCCTACTGTTCTCCATAGTGGCTGTACCAATTCACAATCCCCTTCAACAGTGCATTTCTCTAATAATTAGTGATGTTGAGCATATTTTCCTGTGCTTTTTGGCCATGTGTATGTCTTTGGAGAAATATATATTTAGATCTTCTGCCCATTTTTTAATTGGGTTATTTGTTTTTTTATATTGAACTGCATGAGCTGTTTGTATATTTTGGAGATTAATCCCTTCTTGGTTTCTTCATCTGCAAATATTTTCTTCCATTCTGAGGGTTGTCTTTTTGTTTTGTTTATGGTTTCCTTTTCTGTGTGAAAGCTTTTAAGTTTAATTAGGTCCCATTTGTTTATTTTTGGTTTTATTTTCATTACTTTAGGAAGTGGGTCAAAAAGCTTCTTGCTGCAATTTATATCAAAGTGTTCTGCCTATGTTTTCCTCTAAGAGTTTGATGGTGTCTGGCCTTACATTAAGGTCTTTAATCCATTTTGAGTTTATTTTTGTGTATGGTGTCAGGGAGTGTTCTAATTTCATTCTTTTACATGTAGCTGTCCAGTTTTCCCAGCACAACTTATTGAAGAGACTGTCTGATTCTAGTGCATTCACACAGTTGCACAATCATCACCGTAATCAATTTGAGAAAATTGTCATCACCCCCAAAAAAACTCCATAGCCATCAGTAATCACTCCTATTCCCCAAGCTCCCAGAGGGAAAGGAGATGTGATGATGGAAGCAGGGGTTGGAAGGATGCGAGGAGGGGCCATGGGCTAGGGAACATAGGCAGCACATAGAATTTTTAAAGGACAAGAAAATTAATTCTCCCCTAGGGCCTCCAGAGAGAAATGCAGCCCTGCTGACACCTGAAATTTAGCCCATTGAGATCCATGTCAGACTTCTGACTTACAGAACTAAAAGATAATAAATTTATTTTGCTTTAAGCCACAAAGGTTTTAGTAATTGGTTACAGCAGCAATAAAACACTACTACACTAGTGTATTAGGAACAAAATTTATTTTTGTGTATTGATCTTGTATCTTGCAACCTTGCTATACTCACTTACTTATTCTAATCATTTTTAATTAATTTTCCAACCTGGATACCTTTTACTTTTCTTTTTGCCACTCGGCTTGTGGGGGGATCTTAGTTCCCCAACCAGGGATTGAACTTGGGCCCCTGGCAGTGAGAGCACCAAGTCCTAACCACTGGACTGCCAGGGAAGTCCCTTCTTTTCCTTGAATACATAATTATCCTGTCTAGAACCTCCAGTACAATTTTGAGCATAAGTAGCAAGAATGACATCCTTATCTTGTTCCTGATCTTAGGGACAAGATGATGTTAACTTTGGGTTTTTGCAGGTGCTATATATCACGTTGAGGAAGTTCCCTTCTATAACTAGTTTGTTGAGTTTTTTCATCATGAAAGAGGGATTTTGTCAAATGCTTTTTCTTGTCTATTGAGATAATCATGTGGTTTTGCCCTATGTTGTAAGGGAACCCAGGATGTGTTGTACTCAGGTGTGGTAAGACAGGCAGACATGAAAATGACTGTTATAATACATTTACTCATAACTCCATAGAAACAGGAGGCATGGCACTCTGCAGGGCCACACACAGAAACACCAGGGTCAGTCAGACAAAGAGAGTGATGAGAAAATGTGTGCAGGAAACTTTACTGTGGTTTCTGCAGAAAGGAATGGGTGAGGCAGGGAAAGCAGGTTTAGGATGGGATAATTTGGATAATTTCAACAGGCTCCAGGGAATAGGGATTGACTCTGGTTGTCTTGTACCTAGCCCTGGGGTGATTAGGGCAGGGGGTAATAACCCTGAGTGTGAGAGCCAGATAGAGAAGGTGGTTAGGGTGTGGGCTCTGGATTGGTTGGTTTGCACATGGAGGGTGCACTTTGGGGCAAGCTGTTTGCTGTCTCTAGAAACTGTTTCATTCTGGGAGGGGCAGTCCCTTCAGGGTCAGCCAGGCTCCCAATAAAAGCATCTGAAAATAGAAGAATAAAAAGACATGCTTAATACACCCTGTATTCTATTGAAATTATGTATTACATGAATAGATATTTGGATATTAAACCAACATTGTATTCCTGGATAAACTCCACTTGATTATGACATATAATCCTTTATACATTGGTAGATTTGATTTACTAGTATTGTAAGAATTGTTAGAATTATTTTGTCTGTATTTTTAAAAGATACTGGTCTATAGCTTTGTTTATTGTTTGTTTGTTTGTTTTCCTGTAATGACTTTGTCTTGTTTTGAGTAAAGGTAACCTCATAGAATGAGTTGGGAAATGTTACCTGCTCTACTATTTTGGAGGAGATAATTGTGAAGAATTGGTATTATTCCTTTAAATATTTGGTAGAATTGACCCATGAAGCCATCTGAGTCTGGGCTTTTCTTTGTGGGGAGTTTGTAAGTTAATGATTCAGTCTCTTTGCTTGTTATAGATCTATTCAGAATTTCTGTTTATTCTTGAGTCAATTTCAGTAGTTTGTATCTGTTTAGGTGTTTTTTCATTCTGAAATATTTTGAGCCAATTTTTAAGTGCATAATTTCATGAACGTTTTCAAATTTATTAACACAGTTATATAAATACTTCTCTAATGAGTTGTATCTTGTTTATATTTGATATTATATCTCCTTTCAATAAAGCTCAGAGGAAGACAAAGCCGAGGGTAGCATTGAGATTGGAGGTTCCTTCAGAAAAGAAATGTAAGTATTTATTAGGTGTTCCATGTGAAATTGCTCTTTATAAAATCAAAAATGGTCAAATATTTTTAATTTCATATGGTTCAACTTCATTAGTTACCTAAAAATATCTCAGTCTTTGTTTATAACTAAATTCCTTATCTTTCCCTTCATTTTGGCTGTTCTGTCTCCTACCTTAATCTGCTAATACATCCAAACACCCAAGCAAAAACAGTGTTACTTGAGACACCTTAAGCCTCTTGCTGTTTCACCTCCTCTGTCCTAAGTCAGTCTCTAGTTACTGTAGACTCTTATGGTCAGTGTGTCTCTGTGACTTATATCTCACTCCTCTGCATCTCCACAATGTGGTTTTGGCTGAAGTTCACACTTTTTCTCACTTGGATTATTGTCCCTAGTCATTCCCTCTTCTCCCTCCTAAAATCATTCCTCTACCCTGCAAAAAAATAGATTCTCTTTTCTCCTAATATAAAGCATATGCTTTCCTCTGATTTAAAAATCTTTCACTGACCACAGGATGAAATCTAAATTTACTTGCAATAGCCTATGTTCCTCCTCAATGCTTTTCCTACACCTAAACCTTCCAACAGGCAGCTTACTGCACCGTTCTGTCCTCTGAATCCCAGTGATCACAAGGTATGTCCAGTGACTGATTCCTTTAGAATTCCACTGCCTACTCCACTGGATGCTTGGAATGTTCTTCATTTTTTAGCAGCCCAGTGAACTCGTGCTCATGTTTTAATTTTCAGCTTAAATGTCTACAACTGTAAATCAACTTTTCTGCCAACCCTCCTGCCCTAAACTATTAAAATTTACCAATTACCTACATATCTCCACCCAACTCTGTACAAATCCTATCATAAAAATTACATTTTGTTTATAAAAACATGTGAGTACACACGCACACTTATACATACAATCTGTATTCCTCTATGGAATTCGAAGCTCCTTGGCAGCAGTGACATGCATTATTGGTACAATTATCTCTACTGTTTCTTTTTGGTTGAGGCTCATTTGGTAAGAGTTGCAGAAAAAGTAAGAGAAGACATATATATATGATGATGATGATGATGAGCTGGGAGCATTGTGTAACAAACAAAGAGCTTCAACAAACAAATGTGTCTTAATTTGTATGTGGATTTCTTAGGACACAGTGGAAGAAGCAAACAGCATTAGGCAGAAGCCATTCGGAAAGAAAGGGGTGGTGGGCATGAAGCACACAGAAATATGTAAATGAGAATCAGTGAATAAGGTTGTTAATCATGTTAGCTCATAATTTTCACCAAGAGGAATGAAGTAGGCCAGGATTCAAAGAGGATATATGCTTATTTTGTACTTAGTGTGCACCAAGTATACTATGTTGTTTCTTCGTTTGTTTACATTTAATAAAATTCCTATAGGATGAGTCAATTTTTCGCAGTCTAGTTCTATTGTGTGATAAGTAATACTAATTCAGGGATTACTTTTTTAAAAACCTTGTCTTGGTTCTCATTTGTATTTTAATGAGGCTTGCTAGTCATATAACATCTTAAAGCAGAAATTTTGGAAAAGGTTTAAATATCATTTTTTCATATTTCTAAATTACAAAGGCTCAGAATATCATGGGAAAATTACATACATTAAGATAAGTGACTTTCCCAAAGTCAGTTATTTTATAGGCAGAGAAACCAAGTGTGTCTCATTCCAGCTTCTTTATGGCCTCCCCTGCATTGTCCTGCCACCCCAAGACTAAGTGGGCTAGATTTACTCATGTGTCATGGTTGAAGGGGATCAGGGTTGGATGAACTGCTGTTGAAGTGACCATCAAGTGTGTGATATATCACACGTGCTGGTCCACTTAAATCAATGCCCAAGTGGTAGAGGGTTTGCATAGGTGTGGAGCTGTGCATATAGCTTCTCCCAGTGGATGAGTCGTGGTCATGGACAAGGGCTTCAAATGCATAGAGCGCAGGATCATCTTAGGGGTCTCCCCAGAACCCCCTCCCAGGTTCCAGGATGGCTTCATACTGTAAGCACTGATTCTTTACATGTGTTGAGTGGAGAACTAGGAATTAAGCACTCTTCTTAGACTGTGAGACTCTCTTCTCTCTGTTCCACGGGAATATTTTTGTCTCCAAAGGAATGTTGCACTGGAATGGTGTAAATTTCACGACAGCTTATAGCGTGTTGAGAAGAATATCATCCTTGACATCAAGACCTGAGTGGTCTGGGTCCTTCCGAGTGGTAGTTTTGTATCCTGGAGCCTTTTAAATGATCTCTCTTGGTTTGGCTTTTCATCTCTAAATCAGTGAGAGTAATTCCTACTTTACCTATTTCTCAGGACAGCTGTGAAGATTAAATGAGAATTTATGCATAAATGTCTTGTCAACTACAGAAGTTTCTCCAGTATTAGGTGCTATTATGTAGAAGAGCTGAATAAAAGGAAGAATAAATTTTCACTAAAGACAAAGATAAAGCCAGTCACACAGCATGAAGTACCTGCAGCTGTAAAAGATTATTATCAGAAAAGAAGACATCAAATCTGTTCTCTAAGATTAGATGTAGATCGTATTTTAAATCCCTTAAACAACACTTAATCCTCCCCTATTTTAAATAACTGTATCGTTTTAAAAATAATTGTTCTTTGAAGAGAATGTGAAAGATGCAAAAACGTTTACAGAAGAAAGAAAACAAACAAACACCTATATTTAAAAGCTGAGGCTACCCACAATTTATATGTGTACTTCCTTACCTGTAAACACTAAATATTCAGCTTTTTTCTGGTGTTTTAAGCATATATTTACATTCCTTCAAGATCCTATGTGAACATTCACTTAATGGGTACATAAAATTCTTATGATGAAGATTTTCCTTCTTTTCTTGTAAAATATTGCTTTGTTTGTTACCAGTCTTCTCTCTTCCCTTAGCCAGCAGCAATGCCAGATGACTCTCCCTGACCTTAGCCCACTGGTTTCCATCCCACCTGTCCTCTCCTCTAGGCTCCTTGTTACTGATTGATAAAGAAATGTATTCCTATAAGTACCCAACTCCTGCCTGGATTCTCTGTTGACATGGATAGGGGATTGAGGCTGAGGCCAGTGGGAAAATGCTCCCACCACACACACACACACACACACACACACACACACACACACACACACACCCCTTGTTCATCCTGGAAAGGCAGCACTGCAGTCTCCACACTGGCCTCCCCCTTTCCCACCCCCCACCTCACACTGAACCCTCCAACTGCCATTCCCTCTGTTAAGAGTAATGACTCACTTTCTAGGGATCTAGGCTAAGACCCTAGAGAACAGCCCTTCACTATTCTCTCCCAGGTGCCCACAAGCTCTAAAATACCCCAGGTGCTTCAGTGGATGGGTCCATTTCTCTTTCTCTGTTTCCTCCTCTAGCCCTGGACTTGGATTTCCCATGGATGGGGGAAGCTGAACCATGATGGGGAAGACCGGACTTGGGACTGGGCATCCCAAAGCCAGGAAGGGTATGGCTCCCTGATTCTATGAATGTTCAAGGCAGAGGGCTAGAGACAGTGAGGACTGATTCCTGCCTATTTCCCAGGCCAGAAGTTTACTCTATGAGATGCCAGCACCTCAGTTGATTGTGCTTTTCTTCCTCCTTCACTGGCCCTTTGATTGCTGGAAATGCTTTCCAAATTCTGAGCTAAGGATACTGGTGATCTTTGTGTTCTTTGTTGCTGCGACATTGCAGCTTTTTTCTATCCCTTCTCAGGCGGACAAATTTTTGAGAAGCCATCGCTAACCACACACATTTTATCCTGGAGTCTAAGTCACTTTGTGTATGTACAGAGAAAATAATATTCAGTTTTTCTGAGACAGGAGGTAAACTGTGATACCAAATGCTTAATATGGTATGATTTGTAAATATAGAGCAGCAAAATGAATAATTTATTATAATTACATTGGCCATGTCACAAATAATTTGGCACAATGATATACTAGTTCTCTAGGGTCATAGACTGGGAAGCTTAAACAAGAGAAATTAATTTTCTTACAATTCTAGAGGCTAGAAGTCTAAGATCAATGTATCAGCAGGGTTGGGTTTCCTTTAAGCCTTTCTTCTTAGCTTGTAGATGGCCTTCTTCCCACTGTGAGCATGCTCTAACCTACTCTTCTTATAAGGACATCAGTCATTTGGATTAGAGCTCACCCATATGACCTCAGTTTAACTTAGTTACCTCTTTAAAGACCTTATCTCCAAATACAGTTACATTCGGAGGTACTGGGGATTAAGACTTCAGCATATAAATTTGGAGGGACACAGTTCACCTCATAATAGATGTTAAGAGCAATCCAGAATGATTTTTTAAATAGTATCGCATTTTGTTGAAAAGATAATTATCTGTTTCAAAGAGTTATTAATTCATTTTAAATATAAATTCATACATCAGACTGTAATTCTTATTAATTCACACAATATTTAAGCTATGGCATTCAAGTATTATGTTCAAAGTTCATATCAAGAGCATGAGCATTCATTGCTAATTCAAAATAAAAATAAATTTGTACCAGAAAAAAAGATCTTCCAGTGGGTTTCATAAAAGTTGCTTTAAAATTTAGCACTCAAGATAATCAAAAGAACTAACATTGTACATCATATTCTAATTCCCTTGTGTGTTTGAAACATTGACATATAAAATGCCTTTAAGGAAATGCTTGTAATTATTGTACTTTAGTACTTTATATTCTGCATGTTCAGGAAATGCAACAAAATCTTAAGTAATAGAGTATCAAAATCAAAATTACTCTTCTATCATTATCAGCATTCTAATAGTCCCTTGCCAACAATATACCAGGACATTTTAAAAAGCTTTGCAAACAGCAATAAGAAGTGAATGTTTCTTATCCCTGATCAAAGAAAACCCACAGAAAAGAGTTTAAATATCCAAAGTAAAATATGTATAACAATCCTGATTTCTATAATAACCCTCTTTATTACAAGAGCTTTTTAAGAACAAATCTGTTTGTAGTTTAGAAAAGTTCAGATAATTTTTGGAATTTAAAAAATAAAATATGCCCTTTAAAATCATATAAAAACTTTTTGTTCTGTGATTTTTTTAAATTCTAAATTCTTTAGTATTTACAAGATGAATTTTATGTATCTAATATTTCACATTTATTACAATTGGTTATTTCAATAATAAAGTATAAAAAATTTTGTGTCTTCTTATTTCTTTTATTTTTATAGTTTAAAAAATTTTAAACTTGAACTCATTTATCTTATAATTGGAAGTTTGTACCTTTTGACCACCTTCATCCCTTTCCCCTACCCAACCTCCAGGTCTGGCAACCACTAATCTTTTCTCTGTTTCTATGAGTTGATTATTTTAAATTCCACGTATAAGTGAGATCATGCAGTATCTTTCTCTGTCTGACTTAATTCACTTAGCATAACATCCTTAATTTCCATCCACATTGTTACAAATGACAGGATTCCCTTCTTTTTCATGGTTAAATAATAGTCCATTATATATATATGTATATATCACATTTTCCTTATTCATTCATCCATCCATGGACACAAGTTGTTTCCATGTTTTGGCTATTGTGAATAATGCTACAATGAACTTGGGGGTACAGATATCTTTTTGAAATAGTGATTTCATTTCCTTCTTGTTATATGCCCAGAAGTGGAATTTCTGGATCTTTTGGTAATTCTATTTTTAATTTTCTGAGGAACCTCCATACTGTTTTCCATACTGACTGCACCTATTTATATTTTCGTCATGCAGAAGGATTTCCTTTTCTCCACATCATCATTAGGACTTATTCTTATTTCTTACTTCACAAATCAGTCTAACTCTCTATATGCAATTATACTGAGTAGTTCAGAAATATTTCAAACTACATGAATATTTATAGTTAAACATTAAGATGTATTTCTTTCTACTAAATTGTGCTTTGCAACACAGAGTGAGGTAAAAAGTTGAAATGTATCCTATTTCCAATCACTATTGTCTATTATTCGGTCACAATATTAATTCCTGACACTGACAATTTGAAATATTTTGTTTTATATATGTCTTGATATGAATAAAATGGGCATTTGTGTTGTTTTTCATTGTGATTTCCTCTTCCCATCTATCTGAATCTCCCTTTGTTATGGTGGTGAGAAGGTTAAAGAGAAAAGTGTTCTTGTAATAGCAAAGCAGAGGACTCCCAAATGGTATTAATTGAAAACAGAGTAGTAAAATTTGACTAAACGCTTTCAAACAAGCAATGGAGCCCTGTTCCCTTACATTCTCCATCACTTACACATTTCATCAGGTCAGAAAACATGTAACTATAAGCCCCCAGTGTCTTAACTGAGTTTCCTTTTTATTTCCTCAGACCGGGTTTCCATCTCCACCCCTCTTTCTTGAATCAGCACAGTTGCCTTGTAACTGCTCCCTACCCAGTTTCTTCTTTGTTCACAGGATATAACATTCATAACACATCCTAATGTATGTTATCTTTATTGCATCCTTCTCTTCCCTGTTGAAAATTTATGTGACTCCTCCCACTGAATTATTTTTATTCATAAGAACAAACAACAAATTTGACAAAGATGTGACCCAAACCCAGGTTTAACTAACCCCAGATTCCTTGATTTTTTTAACTATATGTTATTCTATCTATGAGTGTCTCTCAATTCTACATAGTGAATTTTACATGAAAAAAATAATTATTATGGTACCTATTTATTAACTTGAATTATCTTTATTTTGATGTTACTTGAATATCCATGATACAAACTGTGAATTTCTCATGCCTAGAATTTCTATACATTGATAAAGCCAAAAACAAATTTGTAAAGTAAATAAAAATAATATTAAATCAACAAAACAAAGATGCTTAAAACCACTGCTAAATTCACATTCTCCTTAAAATACTAGGAAACAAAATATGATATTTCAAGGAGAAAGAAGATATATAAAACTTTGAAGGTAAAAGAGAAAACTATTATTAAAAGTGAATGATGTGAGCTTCCCTGGTGGCACAGTGGTTGAGAGTCTGCCTGCCACTGCAGGGGACACGGGTTCATGTCCCAGTCCAGGAGGATTCCACATGCCACAGAGCGGCTGGGCCCGTGAGCCATGGCTGCTGAGCCTGTGTGTCCGGAGCCTGTGCTCCGCAATGAGAGAGGCCACAACTGTGAGAGGCCCGCATACCACAAAAAAAAAAAAAAAAAAAAAAAAAGTAAATGATGTTACCATTGGCTTGAGAAAGTCAACTAGCAAATTATTTAAAATAATGAGTCTAATCAGGGGGTAAGTAAAAGGGAACCCTTGAAAAATGAATGGCCTCCACCACAGATCAGAAATGACTAGTTTGAAAACATACCATAAAAAGAAAATTCTATACAAAATGGAAGCAAATATTATAACTTACCTGGAGGTTAATTTGAAATACACCAGATTTTGTGAAGAGAAATGTTTTAGAGGAATAATGTATATAAGGGGTCATCTGAATAAATATCTACTATTTCTATGCATGTTCATAGATAGAAAACAGAATATGCAAAAACTCAGTTCTCCCTGAATTAATTTACAAATTCAATGCAACAGCAATCAAGACTTCAATAGGATTTTTAATGAAAGCTGCAAATTGATTCTAAATTTATAGAGGAGAGTATATATGCAAAAATAGCATATACATGCAGGTAAATAAAATGAGTGTGGTTAAAATGTAAGTAATAGAGAAACATAGATTAATTACATAGTACATAAACATAGGACCTCTGAGGTAGGGAAAATCTTAAGTAGAAAAAAAAAGCCTTAATGGGAAATTTAGTTAAATTAGAAGATTCATGCAACAAAGGACTTCACAAATTCCCCTGTAATTGATTTCTAATCTCATAATGTTGTGGTCAGAAAAGATGCTTTATACAATTTCAATTTTCTTATATTTACTGAGGCTTGATTTGTGACCCATGATGTGATCTATCATGGGGAATATTCCATGAGCACTTGAGAAGAAAATGTATTCTGCCACTTTTGGGTGGAATGTTCTGTAAATATTGATTAAGTCTATTTGGTCTGTTGTGTCATTTAAAGCTTGTGTTTCCTTATTTATTTTCTGTTTGGATTATCTGTCCACTGGTGTAAGTGGGTGTTAAAGTCCCCCACTATTTTTGTGTTACTGTCAATTTCTCCTTTTATGGTTGTATGTGTCTTATGTATTGAGGTGCTCCTATGTTGGGTGCATAGATATTTACGATTGTTATATTTTTTTCTTGGATTGATCCTTTGATCTTTATGTAGTTTCCTCCTTGTCTCTTGTAATAGTCTTTATTTTGAAGTCTATCTTGTCTGCTACTCCAGCTTTCTTTTGATTCCCATTAGCATGGAATATCTTTTTCCATCCCATCGCTTTCAGTCTGTATGTGTCCTTAGGTCTGAAGTGGGTCTCTTGCAGACAGCATATATATGTGTCTTGTTTTTGTATCCATTCAGCTAGTCTGTGTCTTTTGGTTTGAGCATTTGATCCATTTACATTTAAGGTGATTATAGATATGTATGTTCCTATTACCATTTTCTTAATTGCTTTGGGTTTGTTCTTGTAGGTCTTTTTCTTTTCTTGTGTTTCCTGCTTACAGAAGTTCCTTTAGCATTTGTTGTAATGCTGGTTTAGTGGTGCTGAATTCTCTTAGCTTTTGCTTGTCTGTAAAGCTCTTGATTTCTCTGTCGATGCTGAATGAGATCCTCACTGGGTAGAGTAATCTTGGTTGTAGGTTTTTCCCTTTCATCACTTTAAATATGTCCTGCCATTCCCTTCCGGCCTCCAAAGTTTTTGCTAAAAAATCAGCTGATAACCATATGGGGATTCCCTTGTAGGTTATTTGTTGCTTTTCCCTTGCTGCTTTTAATATTTTTTCTTTATATTTAATTTTTGTTAGTTTGATTAATAAGTGTCTTGGCATGTTTCTCCTTGTGTTTATCCTGCCTGGGACTCTCTGCACTTTCTGGACTTGATTGACTATTTATTTTCCCATGTTAGGGAAGTTTTCAACTATAATCTCTTCAAATATTTTCTCAGGCCCTTTCCATTTCTCTTCTTATTCTGGGACCCCTATAATTCAAATGTAGTGAGTTTGATGTTGTCCCAGAGGTGTCTGAATCTGTCCTCAATTCTTTTCATTCTTTTTTCTTTATTCTGTTCCTTGGCAGTTATTTCCACCATTCTATCTTCCAGCTCACTTATTCATTCTTCTGACTCAGTTATTCTGCTGTTGATTCCTTCTTGTGTACTTCTCATTTCATTTATAGTGTTGTTCATCACTGATTGTTTGTTCTTTAGTTCTTCTAGGTCCTTGTTAAACGTTTCTTTTATTTTCTCCATTCTATTTCCTAGATCTTGGATCATATTTATATCATTATTCTGAATTCTTTTTCAGATAGCTTGCTATTTCCTCTTCATTTATTTGGTCTCATGGGATTTTACCTTGCTCCTTTGTCTGCAGCATATTCCTCTGTCATTTCATTTTGTCTAACCTACTGTGTTCAGGGTCTTCTTTCTGCAGGATGCAGGATCGTAGTCCTCTTATTTCTATTGACTACTCCTTACTGAGTGAGGTGGGTCCAGGGGCTTGTGTAGGCTTCCTGGTGGGAGGGCCTGGTGCCTGCACCCTTTTGGGTGGAGTTGAGTCTTTTCCCTCTGATGGGCAGGGCTGTGTCAGGTGGTGTGTTTTGGGGTGTCTGTGAGCTTAGTATGACTTTAGGTAGCCTGTCTACAGATGTGTGGGGCTGTGTTCCTGTCTTGCTGGTTGTTTGGTTTGAGGTGTTTAGCACTGTAGCCTGCAGGCAGTTGTTGGGGCCAGGTCTTGGTGTTGATATGGATATCTTCAGGAACACACACACTGATTAATATTCCCTGGGTCTGGTGTTCCAGCATCCTGGACTTTATATTCCCACCCTGGAGACCCAGGACTTGTCCCTGGTCAGGGAACCAAGAGCCCACAAGCCACACAGTGTGGCCTGATAAAATACAGAGAAAAGAAAAGAAAAAAGAAAAAAATATATCAAAACAAAAAATGAAAAGCAAAAAAGGAAAAAGAACAACAGACAAACAAAACCTTGGGTCAGTAGAAAGAACAGAAGAAAACAAACAGCAGCAACAGCAACACAACACACACTTACACACACACACACACACACACACACACACACAGAGAGAGAGAGAAAAGAATTAAAAAAAGAGGGAACAGACAGCCAAACAAGAGAATTCTAATATGAAAACAGTTGATAAGGATTATACTAATGAAAACAAAGAATGAAAAATAAAACAGAAAACAGGAGCAAGCAAACAACATCAACAACAACAAAAACAAATAAAGCACAGAATACACACCTAAAAACATTTGGGAAAAAAAAAGGGGAAAAAAACATTTTATATATATATATAAAATGAAGAACAAAAACAAGACAAAAGCCACTAAGCAACAAAAATGTAAAGGAAAAATGTAAAAATAAAAACTCTATTATATTAACAAAATAACATAAGGTAAAAAAATTTTTTTAATAAAAGTAGAAATAAAAATTTAAAAAAGCAACAACTGAAAAAAATGAAAAAAAACAACAAAGAATAATAGTAATAAGAATATTGACATATATACACTACCAAATGTAAAATAGATAGCTAGTGGGAAGCAGCCACATAGCACAGGGAGATCAGCTCAGTCCTTTGTGACCACCTAGAGGGGTGGGAGGGAGACACAAGAGGGAGGAGGTATGGGGATATATGTATATGTATAGCTGATTCACTTTGTTATACAGCAGAAACTAACACACCACTGTAAAGCAATTATACTCCAATAAAGATGTTAAAAAATATATATATATATTTTCCTGGGGCCACTTCCCCAGGAGGCCTTCCAATACCTCTAGGTAGGTCTCTAGACCCACTGTGGACACTGTGGGGTCAGCTCAGACTCTGACCTGGCCTGACTCCCATGTGTATTTGCCCACAAAGTCCAGTGCTGTGAAGGCCAGACTGGTCTCAGATGTTGAAATTCTCATTGTCTATTCAGGTATTCCACAAACGTAGGATTTACCCAGTTGATCTTGGGGATTTGATTCACAGGCATGGAAAGATTTGCATTTATCTTCCTTAGTTGCAGTGCCCCTCGGGCTTAGTGTTGGTTTTAAGCCCACCTCTGCATGTGTGCCACCCTCAGGCGTATAATCTTTGCCCAGGTGAGAGGAAGCGAGAGCAGAGGCTGCTTGGAGCACACTTGGGTATTCCCAGTACCTGCAGCAGCAGGAGCTGGCATATGGGAGTGCTGTCAGCCTTGCCCCGCACACATCTCTCAGCAATAGTACCTTGCTTTCCAGATAGACGATGCTTTTCCTGGGAGCATTCCCAGACACATGTCCCCTCACTCCCATCCCTTCTATTGTATCCATGCAGCCAATTGTGTTTCTCTCCCCAGGTCTGTTCTTCCAACCCCATGCTTTAGCCCTCTGACCCTGCCAGCTTCAGCAGACTCTCGTCCCAGGCAGGGGCACCCAGGGCTTATTCCCAAGGAGGTTTTTTGGTGGATGGCGCTCAGGCCCCCAGAGCCTACACAGACGGGGGTGACCCCAGCCCGAGGCACAGGCTGGCCTGCTCAGGTGGGAGCCCCTCCCAATGCCTACAGAGGCTGAAGAAGCCAGCAGGTGAGGAAGGGGGCTATAATGGCGACTCTGCCCCTTGCGTGCCACTCAGCAATGACGCCTAGCTAGGTTGTCCCAGGCTTTTTCCTCAGACTTTCCCGGTTGTGGTGCCCCTTGCTCCTATCCCTTTAGGCTGTCTTTTCACAGCTAAGAGCTGTCCTCTCCCTTGGTCTGCCCTCCAAACCCCTCTTTCCAGCATCCAGCTCCCCTTCACAATAGGCAACTCATGATTCAGGCGGGAATACTCAGAGCTGTGGTGTAGATCATGCGTGCAGTTCTTACCTTGTCCTGCTTTCCACAGTCTCTTGTGTTCTCCTTTGATCCCCCAAAAGTCCTTTTCTGTCCCAGCTGATTTCCCCAACATGAGGGAGTCGTTCATAATGTGGGGATCTCTCCTCACCTTCAGCTTCCCACAAGGGTTGCTGGTCTCTTTGTTGATTCCTCTTGTTTTTTTCTTTTTTATCCTTTCTTTTGTTCTTTTAGGTGTCCAAAGTCTACTGCTAACGTTCAGCAGATGTTCTGTGGGAATTGTTTCATTTGTAGATGTGCTTTTGATAAACTGGTGAGTAGCAACAAATTCTGCATCCTCCTATTCCACCATCTTGACTCCTCCTCCTGTAGTGAGTTTTGTGTTTGCTTTTTGTTTTCTTCTTTTGTTTATGCTTTAATTATGTCATTAAACATTAATTTAACAATAAAATTTGTAACCTGAACTTAACTTCACACACTGTATTTGGGGCTGAAACCAAATTTAGCTCTTGTACTGTTTTATTTTTAGTATTTCCTCAGGTTAAATGTAAAACCCTTGGCTTCTGGAATGTACAGAGGAGGCAGTACAGAAGTATACTGCTGATGACCCAGACGCTTGGTTAAGTAGGCGGGCAAACCCTACAACAAAGTACGTGTGGAATGAGCTGATGGGGAAGGGCAGGGAAGGATGTCAGATGCACAGCCTTGTCAGGGAGAGAGTCTACCACTGCCACGGCTGGTGTGCACTCACCAGCATCACTTCCTCTACCAATCTGCTAAAGGAAGATGAGTTGCCTCATGTCTGTGTGTCGTGGACCACAGGAAACCTTATTCCACACTCCCCATGAGGTGCCATGAGATTGATGCTCTGTCACTGTTCCATGCTGGACAAGCTTTTATGCTGAAACTTTCATCCAGGAGCAGTGAATTATAGCAGCCAGGAGCCTGCTCACAGACCCTATTCAGAGTGTCCTTCTGTCTGCTTTCTTTCAAACACAAGCAACATGTTTACATTGTTTTACATAAATAATTACATAATGAAAACCATATCATTCCCAATAACTAAATTATAAAACAATTAAAATTCAAGTTTGAAAACTATATGAGACACATGAATACTATTGAAATGTCCTGATAAAGAAGATTTTGATAAATAGAGTCACACCACATAGATTTATTGGGGAAATTAATCAATATTGAAGAGCTATGAATTATCCTTAAATATATACAACTTAAAAATAGTCCTTATAAGAATTTTATCCATTTTTTCTATTTTTAGAAATAATTTTCCTTCTTGTGCTTTTTGGAAGGTTTTCCATGTTTTGCATTTCCAAAGTACTTGGCTGCCTTTTATTACAGATGCAATTTTGTTTGTAGGTGTTTTCTAGTTTCAGAGAAGAAAGTCTTCTGATTCTGTGCTCAGTGTAGCATGGGGTTAGTTTGGTATATTTAGTATTCTCCTCTGTTATTATCTGGACAGTCCACTAAGTAACGCATGTTTTTGTATATATCTCGTGTTACCTATATAACATGGGAAAAATAAAGAAAAAACCCAATTTGTTATAAACAGCAATGTTTTGGTAAAAATATTGTAATTCACTGAGATCACATATTTGTTTTAAGATATACAGATCTTTTGTGCTATGCAAACAAAAATAATCATCTAAAAAAATGTAGCCATGAAATATTATATGTAGAATATGATACTAAGTGAAAATTATGAAACAAAATCAAATAGAGAAATATGCTTGATTAATTCTGAATTCCTAAACTCTTGTGTTATTTACAACTGTGACTGATGTTAATTTCTGAAAATTTTAGCCAAATTATCTAAGGTAGTGTAATTTGTATTATACATAATTTGTCATATAATTATGTTACACTTCTCTGTAAAAGGCAAAATAATTCTTTGACTCACAGCCATTAAACTTTTTTGAATTTAACAATAAAAATAATAAAATGAAATTATTGTACACTGTAAGATCTTAACCCATTACCTCTTATGGGCAATGGCAGAACTTAGTGCTGACTAGCATTGCTTCAAATGAAGAACAATATACTCAAAGACTTCAAAGGTTTGCCACTTACTGGAAAATTAGAATGAATACAATCCAAAATCATTTTTTGCTTCTAAATGTAAAAAATGTAATGGAATATTATGATACAAGTCTTAGAGTCAGACTTGTTATAGAATAGTCTTAATGTCATGGATAACTTGTGTACTGTAAAAAGTACTAGTTCAGTGCAATGAAGTCTATGCTATTAAAATGGGTAATTGAACACCCCCAGTGGACAGTCAGTGCATTCCACCTTTCATCCTGGAGTTCAAATTTCTAACATTTACCTTAACTGAGAAACTTGGGCTGTGTCATTGGAATAACCACAGTTGTGAGGATCCAGGTAGCTTGAATTTTAGGTTAACCTGGGCCTTGAGGCAGAGTATTCAAGATTTCCCAAGTAGGATCTTATTCTCAAGTAAAGCCCTTTCCTTCTGCACTCTGAACCTTGTATTTTTCCACGATCTCAATGAGTTCTTTCCTGGGAATGTCATGATATCTTGAAGCCAGACCACAAGGTCAGTATTATTTTGTTGTGTGGTTGTCATTCTACTCTCTAAATAAGGTTCTCTGTGACTTATTGAAATTGCTATGATTCTTTTCATGTTTTTCTTCTCTCTCTCTCTTTTTTTTTTTCTCATTCTCCTTTTTCTTTAAACTTCAAGATTTTTAATGGTATGTGTTCTCATTGGTGGTTTGAGTGATAAATGTATTATTGACCTCTGCTTTATAATGAAGAGAGAAGATCACAGAAATCTGAGTCCTCTTGATGATTTCTTGCTTTAAAATCTTAAAACATATGCAGGCCTGAATGTGAAAGAGCTAATTTAGTTGATCAAGTTAACTTCATAATGCAAGTGCAACATATCAATAATGCTATTTCCTCCCATTTGTTTAATAGATTATCTAATTCATTTAATATAAAAAAGTAAAACAGAATTAGACTCAGATGTTGAAGGATTTTATTGAGAATGTGGGACAGAAAAGAAACAACACAGAATTCTGTAATGACAAAGCTAAGGCATAAAACAAGCTTAATGCATTTCATAAACCTTAACTAAATTTAATTGTAACAGAACTAAGTTATGCCATGTAAATAAATAGTTTGCAATGCTGTTTCTGATTTACCATGTGTTCCCCATATGTGGACTCATCTTAAACTCATCTTTACCTGAAGCATAGGAATTTAATAAAATCCAGACCCAAATTATATGACTAGACATTGTGTCAAATTGGATGCTTTTGCCCCATTTCTCTTGTTACCTTGATCCACCACCAAACTAATGCTCAATTTTGAAAACTCAACTCTTGGGAACACTTCTCCCACACTTGCCACTGCTACTGGAAAATCACCACCTGCCCTCCTTCCCTTTTTCTCCCCGTTTCTTCCTTAGTTCCTTCACTTTGAAAATGAAAATAGCTACTAATGTAGGTAAATTTTAAGCTTTCAGAGAATAAATATCATAGTGGAAAGAAAAACACATTTCTGTATTCTGACAAATAGAGATAAATTTTCTTAAACCTTTGGAGCTAAAATACAATCTTTTTTTTTTTTGTTTTGCTTTGTTTCACTTTGTTTTGTTTTGTTTTGTGGGAAGAAAAAGAATACAGGTGGTATGTTCTTTGGGTCCTTATGTACCAAATATGTCTGTTTACCCTCTCACATTAGTCTTTCTATGATTTAAATATAACCATTGCATAAAGCATGTGACTCTGGCCTTTTTAAAAATTATTTTTCAAACAAATTCTTTGTCTTTAAATAAATAACTATACACATCTTAATTTTGCTGTTATTTTAAATCTTACATATATTTTGTACTTTTTCTTTCCCCCATCTCAGTTTTTTTTCTAGACTACAATTTAAGTTAATTTTTGCATTTTGTATGTTATTTTATTTTCCTAATGGACTCTCTTCATATTTTACAAATAGTTACCAATCCATATCTTTCTAAAAATCTTAAGAATTAGTCAGTGGCTGCAAGATATGAAAATACAGAATTATTTCCTTCCCTTATTTCATGGTGTAGAGTTTGTTGAGATCACCTGAAATTTTGGTTCCACATGGTTGTTTGTGTTTATGTCAGTAATTTGTACATCATTTCTCTTTTAATTCACTTTTATTAGCAACAACAAAGGAAGGTAAAAAAACTATAAATTATTTGCAAAATTTATGTAGAAGCAAAATATTACATTCCCCTTATGATCTATTTTTTAATTTCTTTTCATTCTGTGAGCCTTTTGTTTCCTTCAGATTCCACTGATTAACCCAGTGCTAACAAACAGGATTTTGTACAGAGTCCTGAGACCACAGGCTCTCCTAATTAGAAGCTGCTTGTGAAAGAAACTCAGAACAGATAGAGGAGAAGAAACAGTGGTTGATTCTGATGAATGAAATAGAATTTTAAATAACGAAAGCACATTGCAGGAAATAATTTAATAGGCATAGAAAATGAAATGTTATAAACGAGACTGTAATCTTTTTTTCCTGCATGTAGTAACCATAAAATGCTTGTCCTTGAATTTCCTCTGGAAGGTAATCTTTAACCTTCTTAAGGCATTTTTCCGCTAATTAATCATCATAAGTGATATTTAAATTTGTAAATGTATGCATATAATTTTGGAAGATATATAAACACCCATTCCCTTTTTATTTCTTATCTTATTTTCTTATCTTCCTTTTTGTGAAAAGGGAAATATATTGATGTTGTCTTGTTTTAAAATAATGAGTCTGCAGTATTATTGTCACATCATCTGTGACACAGGGAATGAACAGCTTCAGACACATCTATTCTTTTGCAACGTTGTCTGTGTCCGGAATAATATTGTGTCTGTGATGTTACTAGCTTTTTATTGGCCTTTGATTCCACAGAAAGTAATCCTAACTTCATCTCAGTACATGTGGAGTCTGTATCATGGGAGTAGTCAATGGACAAGCCAGGGAAACACTTCTGCTCATATAAAATATGGCTGGTGTTCTGGCATTATCTTCTTTTTTTTTTGTCATTTGCTCCTAAACTACCTAAAACTTTTTTGAAGGAACTGAAGGCTACCACAATGTTAAAAGGTAGAAGCTATATGCAATTCTACATGCAAATGATAGAGAAGCCTCAGAACAGGTGAGTCTAAGAATCTTACACACTTGCTCTGTTGTTCACAAGCTTTTTTCCTATGCCATAGCACTTTTTGAACTACCAGTATTTTAAAAGACAAGATTCAAATCCGCTGAGCATGAGGAAAAACAAATGACCAACTAGTTCTCTGGTTTCTAGACCCCTAGGACACCTCTGTGTTAGCTGCATTGCAGCCTAAGGCCAAAGCCCAGCTGTGCTTTAAAAAAATGTTCATTTCTGGCCTTTGTTTGTGTACATATAATTTCTTTGTGGGTATGTAAATGATAAAACTCAGGTGTTCTGGAGGTGTAAATGCTTTCTTAATATCAATCTTCTCCCTAAGTGTTCACAAAAATGAAACCCCATAAGCAAATATGCTCTGTGATTTCACTGGTTATGCAGTGCATTATCTCCAACACACTGTGCCTCCTTATTTAACAAAAGGTCAGTTGAGATACACTTTACAAAGAGAAATTTTTTAAAGAAATATAACCAGCCCATCTGCACTTGTACTATATCCTAAAATTTACTTTTTCACATACTTTTCCTTAGAGACCAGAAGCAAGTGAACAGTTTGAATAAATCAGGTTGACCCTCTGCATAATTAATTTTACAGAAATGCATTTTGATTTGTTGCCAGCAACTTATATTCATGACTTTTTAAAGGAACCACCCAATAAAAACATGGTTACATAAATAGTAAATATTTATAATAATTACAAATTATTTTATATATTACAAAGTATGAATCCTCCCCCTTTAGGAGGACTGTCATCTAAAGAAGTACTGTTGAATTTCTATCACTCATGATACAAATAACATCACCAATAAAGTTACCTTTTACCCATTGCTTGCTAAAAAGTTTAGAACCAAATTAATTCCCTATATTTAGCTAGTTTTGCAGATCAACATGTTACACTTTTTGAGCCCATTTAGGCCTCATTTCTGAACTCACTATGCCTTGTTATTTTTAGTGTTCAGTAGAGAGTGATGAAATGACTAATTTATTGATAAAATTATGCCTTTACATGTGTACGTGTGTGCATATGCGTAAGACATATTGTATCGATATTCTTAGATACATGTACTTTGACTCGATAATTTAACATCTGAGAATGTACCTAAGGGTATAATCAAATATGCACATGATGATATATGAGCCATGATTTACTATGTATTATTTAAAGAAGTTAAAATTTATAAAATAATATCAGAATCCAATAATAGGATAACTGTTAATTAAATTCTGTGCTAATAGTACGAAACATGCTATCATAATACATTTAAGGAGAAGGAAAAGTTCTTATGCCATGATGTTGAATGAACAAAGTGGAATGTAGATATAAAATTATAATGTACTATGGTTTCAATTTTATGAGAACCATGTATATTTTAAAGGAAAGAAAAACTGAACATACCAAAATGTTCTCAGAAGTTCTCTGAGTGAAGGAATTTTAGATAATATTGCTGGCTTATTATGTGTTTCTTCATTTTCTAGACTTTCTAAAATAAATATGTATTATCTTTTATAAATGGAAAAAAGAGTATATTAAAATGATCATTTTGCAAAGAAAAAGAAAATTATAGGGAATATCTAGAAAAAAGTGGTCTTTGTTTTGTTTTATTTGCAATTGTCCTTCTAGACAGCAAAGAGTAGAAGAATAAAAACAAAACATTTGGCAATTGTCTCTGGCACTGAATGATTACATAGTTACAGAAGAGGCAGATAATTTACTTATGAATTTTGAGTATATTTTACAAAATGCTCACTTGCTAAAACACTTTCTGGGAGCTGTACAAAAATTCAAAATATAAAATCAATCATAATTAGAAAAATTACCAAGAGAAAAAGACATAAGATTCCAACATTACCATTTGGACAACTGACCAGGCAAAGCAAATAAAGCTAAAATATTATGTTTGGGGATAGAAGATTAAAAACTGATATTTGTGATATCAGGACAAAATAGTAAGAATAAGAATCTCTTAACTTTGTATCCCTCAACTACAGAAAGGTGAGTTCATGCATGTAAATTGATTTCTTTTGAAGTTAAGCAGATATAAAGCAGTTTTATAGGCTTTATCTTACCTACGTGAAGCCATGCTCCCTCTAGGTTACTGAGCTTTGTTCACGTACTCCAGTCTGAAAAACCTTTCTCTTAACATATAAGATGCTACACAAAAGAATATGTGGACAACAAAATGATGTAATATACCACAATCTATACTAGAAACTTTATGGTTGAGAACAACAAAAAACAAACAAAAAACTTACAATATATTTCCTGTAAAAACAAATAAGTACAATACACTCACATAAATTCAAAAACATTTTGAAAATAAAGTATTTTCTTCAGTTTCTATTTTCAAGTATTCTCCAAAGAAATAATCAAAGATGGCAATACGATAAAAATACAAAGCTTCACTGAAGTTAAATAGTAGTGGTGTCAGCAAGATAGTGAAGTAGGAAGCTTGGTCTTTATAGTTGGCGTATATACCTAAAATGTGGTTTAGAAAGAATGAAGTTTCATTTAATTCAAGGGTTTAGAAAAATCTTATGTGAAAGATTCCAATGAAATCTTTGAATAAAAGATATATATAAATATATAAATTTATTTATAAATATATATACATATATATATATCTTTAGCCTGAAGCAAAATCCATATAAGGTATTTTATATGTAAAAAATACTTTTATATTATATATATTTACATTTATGTTCATAGTTATATTTTTTTGTTTTTTTTTTTATTTTGTTTTGTTTTGTTTGTGATACGCGGGCCTCTCACTGTTGTGGTCTCTCCCGTTGCGGAGCACAGGCTCAGCAGCCATGGCTCATGGGCCCAGCCTCTCCGCAGCATGTGGGATCCCCCCGGACCGGGGCACAAACCCGTGTCCCCTGCATCGGCAGGCGGACTCTCAACCACTGTGCCACCAGAGAAGCCCTGTATAGTTATTTTTACATGTAAAATAATTTTATTCTATAGTTATATATGTAGATATATATGCACACATATATTCACCCACACAAATCTACCTACGTTTCAAAAAAACTTTCTTAATTAAAATATTCTAAGCAGTAGAGTTTAACAGTTAGGAATAAATAAGAACAATTTCTTCCACAAAAGTTTCCCATTTCTCTTCTAAAAAAGACTTTTTCAATTTTCTCTAAATCTTGCTAAGAAAAATTAGCGCTAATAGCTAAGTATTTTGAAAGTTTGTAGTGTTAAACAGACTTAGATGTTAGTTTATAAAATCAGCTAAAACTATAATGAGCCTAACTATGCCTGTCATTTTTGACTGATGATAGCTCTTTGAACAAACAAACGAAGCCTCAAGGCAACTATTGAAGTAGACACAGTAAGCCATTAAATTATTTTAAGATAAGACCATAGTAAATGTCTCAGGCCACAGATTATTCACATGAGATTTCCCTTACTTTGTTTTCATCAGGAAAATGTTACATATTTCAAAACTTCATGTTAAGAATACAGTTTTCATCAAGTCTTAGTTTTATTTTAGTAAGTTGGAAAACAGGAAACAAAGTTAAGTGCTGGTTGCTGACAAATTAATATATACAAAAATGTAGAAATTATGAAACTCGTATTTAAATTGGTAATATAAATCATAATTTGTGATTTTATAAGTATATCATATAGAAATGGATAAAATGTTAAGTCAAAATCTGCATCGTATTGTCAACAACTGTTGTCTGGTAGCACAAAGAGACTACTGTATTTCTCTTAGTAATTGAATGGCCGTATGATACTGTTTCATAAAACCCTGAGCTCCTGTACCTTAGTTACAGGTGAGAGAGCACACTCTCAGCCCCTGTTCCACCTTAACCTACCTTGAAGCACACATATAAAGCCAAATTATTACTTGGGACATTTCAAACTAAACTGTTCTTTCTCTCTCAGGACTATGTCATTTACTACTCCATACCTCTAAAATCATTTTAGAAATTGTCTTCAGGGCAATAAGAATAAAAAAGGAATGAGAAGGTCCATGAGCGGCAGATATTTAAATAAATATGCTATTTATAAGCAACAGATTTTTGCACTCTGGAATTTCAAGGTGGGTAATGGTTTATGATAAGAGATATACATTTAAGCTGAAGGACCCAAACTCTTTGAGGGACATAATTTTCCAGAATGTTCTGCTTCAGAGAACACTGTTTCTGAACATTACTTTCAAGGAAAAGGTCTATTTTGGCTCTGTGTTAAATGATTGCATTTCCATTGCTGATACCCAGTGGATTCTCTGCAGTGTCAGAGAGACTGAAGCAAGATTCTGTGATTATCTCTGAAGACATAGAAGAATGTGTATGTCATTGGGCCTATTTAAATCTATGAATATGACCAAAATATGTGGAAATTATCTATCAAGAAAGATAATAATTTTCTGAAAGCAAAGAGTTTAAAAACTTGGAATGTCAGGTGTAGAAAATAGAAAGAAGGCATTTATTTTTGGTAATAGGACAAAGTTAATCTACTGAATTTGAATTTAAACTACTCTGTAAACCATATTCTGTAAGTAAAACCTTCCTTATTTTTTTTCACATTAGAAAAATAACAACTTCATTTGATTTTTGGAATATGAATAAGTCACCATAAAATATTAATGATCTTGTTGAATAACTATCTAAATAACTTCCTTCAAATGACTTCTAGTTTTTATTGTCTTTTTTTGATTTTGCTTGTGAATGATTTTTTGGAACTTATACCAAAAATACAGGCAACTAGAGCAAAAATATACAAGTGGGACTACTTCACACTGAAAAGCTTCTGCACAACAAAAGAAACAATCAACCAAATAAAAAGGTAAACTATAGAATGGGAGAAAATATTTGCAAACTATATATTCAATAAGAGGTTAATATCCAAAATATATCAGAAACTCATACAATAGCAATAAACCAAATATCCCAATTTAAAATGGGCAAAGGACCTGAATAGACATTCAGACATGTTTTTTTTCAAAGAAGACATACAAATGGCCAACAGGTACATGAGAAGGTACTCAACATCACTAATCATCAGGGAAATGCAAATCAAAACCACAATCACCTCCTACCTGTTAGAATGGCTGTTATCAAAAAGGTAAGAGATAATAAGTGTTGGTGAGGATGTAAAGTAAAGGAAATCCTTGTGCACTGTTGGTGGGAATGTAAATTAGTGCAGCCACTATGGAAAACAGTTCAAAGCTTCTTCAAAAAATTAAAAATGGAACTACCATATGATCCAGCAATTCCACTTCCGGGTGCATATCCAAAGGAAATGAAATTACTATCTCTAAGAGCCATCTGTATTCTGATGTTCATTGCAGCATTATTTACAATAGCCAAGGCATGGAAATAACCTAAGTGCCCATCAAGGGATGAATGGATAAAGAAAATGTGGTACATAAATACAGTGGAACATTATTCAACCATAAAAATAAAGGGAATTCTGTCATCTGTAACAACATAAATGATACCAGAGGGCATTATACTAAGTGAAATAAGGTACACAGATAAATACAAATACCGTATGGTATCACTTATATGTGGATTCTAAAAAAGGAGTCGAGGAGTAGAAAGGTGGTTGCCAGGGACTGGGGCTGGAGAAATAGGCAGATGTTGGTCAAAGGGTACAAACTTTCAGTCAAAAGATGAAAAAATTCTGGGGATCTAATGTACTGCATGGTTACTATATTTAATAATACTGTTTCATATATTTGAAATTAGACTAAGAGAGCAGATCTTGTTTTCACCAAAAATAAAAAAGGTAATTAGGGCTTCCCTGGTGGCGCAGTGGTTGAGAGTCCGCCTGCCGATGCAGGGGACAGGGGTTCGTGCCCCGGTCCGGGAGGATCCCACGTGCCGCAGAGCAGCTGGACGCGTGAGCCATGGCCGCTGAGCCTGCGCGTCCGGAGCCTGTGCTCCGCAACGGGAGAGGCCACAACAGTGAGAGGCCCGCGTACCGCAAAAAAAAAAAAGGTAATTATGTGAGGTCATAGATGTGTTAATTAGTGTGGCTGTGGGGACTTCCCTGGTGGCGTAGTGGTTAAGAATCTGCCTGCCAATGCAAGGGACACAGGTTCGATCCCTGTTCCAGGAAGGTCCCACGTGTGACAGAGCAACTAAACCCCTGTGCCACAACTACTGAGCCTGCTCTCTAGAGCCCGTGAGCCACAACTACTGAGCCCGTGTGCCACAACTACTTAAGCCCGTGCACCTAGAGCCAGTCCTCTGCAACAAGAGAAGCCACCGCAACGAGAAGCCCACCCTCCACAATGAAGAGTAGCCCCTGCTCGCCGCAACTAGAGAAAGCCCGTGCACACCAACGAAGTTCCAACGCAGTCAAATAAATAAATAAGTTAAATTAATTTTAAAAATTAATGTGATTGTGGTCATTTCACATTTATCATTTCACAATGTATAAATACATCAAATCATCATGTTGTACACTTTAAATATGCTATAATTTTGTCAATTACACTTCAGTAAACCTGGAAAAAGATATATAAACTATACAAAAGAGTATGTACAATTCTGCTCCTGATTCCAATGTGAGAGTCTCCCCTTCATCCCCCTCTCCATGAAGCAATTCTCTGACACCAGCTGCGTGTCCTACAATTCAACTCAGTCTGACACTATCCACTGGTAAACAGCATCAGATCCCACAGGTTAAGAGCTCAGTCCCACAAGGCTGTCCCCCCTGCCCCCAGTTCAGAGGCCAGTTGCAAGTCCAATTTGATTTTTCCCCATTATTTAGATTAGTTATTCCCAATTTAACTACAGCCTACTCTGTTAGTAATTTACTTACTTATCTTTTCTAAAGGCCAACAGCCAATTGAACCATTCTTGGGGAAATCTGTGGCTTTTAAACAACATTGCTTTTCTGAAGGGATGACCTTTCCATCAGTTATCGATCTGCTTTCCATATCTCATCTCATCAAATATATTTTCTATTTTCCATGCCTCACTCTAAACACTGAATACGCCTCTGTTAAGTTAATCATCACAGCACTCTTTTGAGACAGACATTAAAAGCACCTTTTACAGAATATAAAACAAAGACTCAGATGGTTCAAAGAATCGTTCTAAATTACCTTGTTAGTAAGCCAGAGGTCAGAAGTCAAGAGCAAGTTTGCTGAGTTTAAATGCTTGCTCTCTGATTAGCCATAATGGGTTCAATGGGATATGGTCTAGACATTCCTTCCCAATGTGTTTTTATTTCATTCATTAAACCTACAGCATTTAAATTTATTTTTTCCTCTGAGTACTCTTTTCACCAGTTCATTCTCCAAAGTTCCAGTAGAAACAAAAGTCTTTCCTCAGCATGTGAAAATCAGTATTCTACCTGATATATACATATATATGTATGTATACACACACACACACACACACACACACACACACACACACATCCTTCAGCCCCAATTGGATTTGATGGTTCCTATCCCTGATGCAAAGCTGTTGAGAGTCATACTTCACCACACTCAGGTTCCCACTGGCTCTTTCCAGTTTTGAATCACTATGATCCATGACTCCCAAATCAAACTTTAAAGAATTGTTGAGAATGAGGGCATTGGAGATAAATGTTTTGAGATCTTATGTTGCTAAATATGTCCTTGTTCTGCTTTCGCATTTGATATACAGTTTGGTCATAAATGCCAGGTTGAAAATACATTTTTCTCATAATTTGAAGACATGCCTCCATTGTCTCCTATAGTTTTTTCTGCTTCCTGGTGGGTTTCATTGTGTAAGAGTTTCCTTGCTTTGGTCTGTGCCTTTCATGCCTGGTGCTCCTGGACTATCTAGTACGTTAAGAATGAGTGTCTAATAAGGCTGACTGGAAATTTTCCTGTGGGCAGAGCTTGTGCCCAACCCTTCCTCCTAAGGTCACCCTGAGGGGTAGCCCTATTTCAGCATATCTGGGGGCCTTGCTTTGGGGCTGAACAGCTCATAAGCCTGACCACCCCGTTTATGAGAGTAGGTAGAGGAAGAGGGACATGGGTCTCGAGGTCAGTGCTCTGAGTTTCCCCGAGTCCCTGGGCTGGGCCCTGCCCTCTCTGCTTAGGGCCTTTCTGATGTAAGGGGATGTAAGCTTCTTCATCCCCACATTCAAAGATCCCACACTGCCAGTTCCCTAGTCTTTCTAGAGCTCGGTGGTATGGATCATCTACATTTTAGCCTCCCCACCCTCAGGCATAGGGTGAGTCACAGAATGTTCTGTTGTTATTCGGCTTTCACTCACTTATCCACTCTATAGATTCCACAGTTTGGCCCAACATACCTTTTCTTATCGCTCTCTGTCGTCCTTCATGTTTCTGTCTTTTTATTTGATACTGATTTTTCTATAGTGCCAATTGTGCTTTGTGAAGAAGCAGGAACAGATATGTACATTCAAACCACCACATTTTACCCAAATCTTTCTCCCTAAACCCAGTGTCTTTTCCCCATCTTACTCTTAAGTGAAATCACAAAGCAATTAGAGATATGTCAAAGGTCATTTCTAGTAGATCTTGGAAGTAATGCAGCCACATTCTACTAGTCAGGAAGTAAAAGAAGACCCCAGGGTTGGGTCAGGAGTCCTACAGTATTTTGGACAAAAGTAGAACCATTTCATAACAGTGCCCAGTCTTCCCTCATCTGTGAACATTGTCCCCCATTTTCATCACTCTCCAGCCACACTGGCCCTGCTGTTAGTACCTGAGCAGTTGCTACCTTTGGATCCTTATGTTCGCTATTCCTTCATCCTCAAATGTTTCCCTTCATAGGTTCTCCCTCAGATTAAGCTATTTAACAGAATGTTCATTTACTTTCACCTTCTGCCCCTGCTTTACTTTCTTTGTAATACTTATCAACAATGAAATTGTTTTATCTACCTTCCTACCTATCAACCTGTGTACCTATGATTTTTTCTGTTTCCCCTCTCTACTCTCTAGGATTTAAGTTCCATGAGAATATGGACCTTTCTGCCTTGTTCACTGCTTTATATCAAAAGACACAGTAAGCCTTTTGGTGAAGAAATCAATGCATTTGGGGGATAAAAGTAACAACTGTACTACTAAATAACTGGAGATTCTCTCATTGACAAACCAGAAGTTACTGACATGCCAGCTGTGGAATATATGCATACAATAATATATAATATATACACATACATATATATAAAATACTATTGATATTTATCCAATTCATAGTTAAAGATTTTTTATATTACTGATGCTGGGTTTTAACAACAGTTTTCCATTTTTTGCTTGTATTTGAGTGAACATGAGCTAAGCATAAAATATAAAGTAAGGAAAATTGTGAAATTTTACTTGTGGTGTCTGTCTTTCTTCCTTCTTGTGTGTAATTAGTCTCGACCTTCTTTATCTTTTAGATCTTGGGATCAACCACCACAATTCTGAAGATGTCTATCTATGTTTCCTCTGTCAGGATCAGGATTAGAATTATGTTTCTACCCACCTGTTATCATCAAAAGGGCAATCTGGTCTTCTTAGTACAACATTATTCCTTGAATACAAGCCTAAAATCCATGAAAAATCTACAGTTAGAAATTGATTCCTTCCAAATAAAGGAAAGTCTTATGCCCCTTTTCAGAATTTTACCTTGCCTTATCATTTTGTTTAACCATTCTGGACACAGATATCATAACTTCATGTATTATCTTCCTCCTCATTGGATTCTTTATTAATAGTATCCTATTTTAACACTATTCCTATATTAAAACCACTATTAACTCCAAAATCTAGTAAGAAAAGGCTAGAGAATTTTTCAGAGAATAGGAAACTAAACTCTCTAGGGTCCTTAAACATGAATAGAGTTTATAATATAAACTCCAAAAATGTAGTAGGCAAGATATAAGGGCAAACCCTTCCAATTAAGAACACTTAAAAATCCCAGATGTTATTACATCATTTTAAATGCATGAGAATTAAGAAAATCTTCTGAATCCAAAATTTACCAAAATCCCAAAATTTTTTAAATTGAAAAATTATTGAAGCAAATGTGTGCTGGGGAGGAGAAGGGTGGGATATTGACAGATAAAGGAGTTCCTAAACTCCCAAGTAGATGGCAAAAGAAAACAAATAAACAAAGAAAACAAAAACCAGCATTCCCTATAAATTCTGAACTGTAAACTGCCCTTTTCTTTGGGGAATGGAATTAACATTGTATTGATATAAAAACATCAAATCTAAAATTTAATTTAAGGTGACCCCAAGTTGGCAGAACATAATCTTATTTGGAAGAAAGAATTTCAAACTCATTGCAGCTCTATTTACAATAGCCAGGACAGGAAAGCAACCTAAGTGTTCATCGACAGATGAATGGATAAAGAAGATGTGGCACATATATACAATGGAATATTACTGCGTCATAAAAAGAAACAAAATGGAGTTATTTGTAATGAGGTGGATAGACCTAGAGACTGTCATACAGAGTGAAGTAAGTCAGAAAGAGAAAAACAAATACCGTATGCTAACACATATATATGGAATCTAAATACCGTATATTAATGCATATAGGTGGAATCTAGAAAAATGATACAGATGAACCTATTTGCAAAGCAGAAATAGAGATACAGACATAGAGAACAAATGTATGGATACCAAGAGGGAAAGAGGGGTGCAGGAGGAATTGGGACATTGGGATTGAAACATATACACTAGTGATACTATGTATAAAATAGATAACTAAGGAGAACATACTGTATAGCACAGGGAACTCTACTTAATGCACTGTGGTGACCTGAATGGAAGGAAATCTTAAAAAGAGGGGATATATGTATATGTATGGTTGACTCATTTTGCTGTGCAGTAGAAACTAACACAGCGTTGTAAAGCAACTATACTCCAATAAGAATTAATTTTTAAAAAGTGCCTTAACATAGTTTTAAAAATAAAAGAGGTTTTGACTAAAAATGAAAAGGAGAATTGGGTAGTGAACCTAACAGAATGTCTAGAAATATAATAAATGGGTAAATAGCATGTGAGACAAGCTTGGAGACAGCACTACTGAATTGGAAGACAGATTTGAAGAAACTACTTAGAAGGAAGCCCAAAGACAAAAAAATGAAGATATAAACTAGAGGTTAAAAGATATGGGTGAGGACATGAAGAGTTCAAACATACTTCTGATCAAATTCAAAAGGAGATAGTAGAGACAGTGGGCAGGGGTGGGGTAATATTCTGAGAAATAAAAGGTGAGAGTTTTCTAGAATTAGTGAATAGACAAAATCATATAGATTTAGAAAGACTAACAAACCTCAAATTAGATACAAAGAAAGAACATAATAAAGCTATAGAAGAGGAAAGGCAAAGAAAAGAATGTAAAACAACCGAGAGAACAGAGAGATTTCCTACAAGAGAATGGCAATTAGACCAACACTGGGCTTACCAACAAATCAATGGAAGCCAAGGATGAGAGAATAGTATTTCCCAAATTCCTGGAGCACATGGCTGAAGACTGGCCCTTGTTCAGGAGAATCTCCTAAGATGCTTTGCACAAGTGCATCAGGAAACACCTGCTAGAGTGTCTAGTGCAGGGTGGATATAAGCTTGATACTGTATCATTGCAAAAATATTGAAGAAACGTGAGAACAGCTAAATGTGAAGACAAAGATGAATAGTCAGATAAAGGATAGCTTCTTGATCAAAGTTGACTCCAGAGGATACTCTAGAAAGGAAAACTTTAGTCAGAGTCTTTCACATTGAAATTATTGCCAAACAGACAGTTGTGGTGATTTTGTTACAGAAAGAAGCATTCTTTAGCATCGCTATGTGTTAAAACTCGGACATTCCCTGGGATTCTCAGATTTTATCTTTGTTATGTGATTCTGTTATGCCAATTTTGTAGTCAAATTAATATAGTTAGAAATGTATAATCTTATAAATAAAATTCTATTGATTTTCTGTCGTGTCTATTACGTAATATTTACTCACATTTACCATTTCACTTTGAACTACCTAGACCAACGGCAATCGCCTCTCCCAAGAACTATCCAGTATCTGTGTTTCCAATCTTGCTTTTTGACAAGTGCTCAGTCCTGTATATGAGGCCTTCCCTGACCATCCAGTTTAAATTACTACTTCTTGTTTCACTTTTTTATAACACCTTGTACATTTCTTTATAATAAAATATTTCTAATTCCTCCTCTTTCATGGATCATTAATATTACTCATTTTACTTATAATAAACTGTAATCATTGAGTACATTAGTGCTGCTATTATTTTGAATAAACCATTATCTGTTAGATCAATTAGAAATAAGAAAAATAAAAGTCTTTACCTTCACTAACTTCTGTAAATCTCTTCCTTTATATGGATCCAAGTTTCTGAACTATATCATTTTCCTTCCCTCTGAACAACTTCTAACATGTCTTGTAAGGCAGGTCTACCGGCAACAAATTTCCTCAATTTTTGTTTTTCTGAGAAAGTCTTTGTTTTTTCTTCACTTTTGAAGGATATATTTGCAGGTCAGAGAATTTTACGTTGCTGGGCTTTTTTCTCTCAAGACGTTTAATATTTCACTCTATTTGTTCCTTGCTTGTATAGTTTCTGAGGAGGAGTCAGATGTAATTCTTATCTTTGCTCCTCTATAGTAAGATGGTTTTTCCCTCCATCTTCTTTCAAAATTTTTTCTTTGCCTTGAATTTTCTGCAGTTTAAATATGATATGCCTATGCATAGATTTTTTTGGCATTATCCTATTCTGTGCTCTCTGAGCTTTGTGGATTTGTGGTTTGGTGTCTGATATTAATTTGGGAAATTCTCAGTCACTACTGTTTTAAATATTTCTTTTGTTCCTCTCAGTCTTTCTCCTTCTGATATTTCTGTTATGTTTATGATACACCTTTTGTAGTTGTCACACAGTTTGTGGATATTCTATTTGTTTTCTTCAGTCATTTTTCTCTTAGCTTTTCAAATTTGGAAGTTTCTGTTGACATACCCTCTAGCTCAAAGTTTCTTTCCTCAGCCACATCCAGTCTAGCTCATGAGCTCATGAAAAGCATTCTTCAATTTCTGTTACAGTTTTTAATCTCTAGCATTTCTTTATAGTTCTTCCTTAGGATTTCCATCTCTCTGCTTACCAACGTGAGCCTCTGTTTTTTGCATGCCGTCTACTTTATCCATAAGATCCCTTATCATATTGATCCTAGTTGTTTTATATTATCAGTCTTATAATTACAACATCCCTGCCATATCTGAGTCTGGTCCTGATGCTTGTTCTGTCTCTTCAAACTGTACTTTTTTTCCTTTTAATGTGCCTTGTAATTTTTTGTTGAAAACCAGACATGCTATACCTGGTACTGTTTTCTGCAGAAGTTTCTACTCATGGGTTTCTGCTCCTGTAAGTTGTAATTTTCTATATCTGCCTGTCTCTAATTTGGGGGACTGTACTTTGTCCTGTGACCTCACTTCTCCGATATATTTTAAAAGAGTTCTTCATTTTAGGTCATTTAGCGTTCTGGTCTGAGGACCCCTTTATACTTTTAAAAATTGAGAACCCACAAAGCTTTTGTTTATGTCAGCTATATTCAGTGATATGTACTATTCAAATTAACACCAAAAATTTTTTAAATACTTATTTATAAATCACAATATTAAAACCATTACATGTTAACTTAGAAAATATGTTTTTTTTAATGAAAAATAACTGTTTTTCTAAGCAAAAACAATGAGGAAAGTGGCATTGTTTTCCATTTTTACAAATGTCTGTAACATCTGCTTTCATAGAATGTAGCTAGATTTTCCCATCTACATCTGCAGTAAATGTGGAGAATATGTTGAAGAAAATCTACCTTGGAAAAGACAGGACTGTTTTAATAGATATTCTTTCTGGATACTTTACTAAAACTCTGCAAAAGGGAGCTTCATAAAAATGAATTGCTATGTGGAGTCTGAAGTCACATTGATGAAATTTCCATAGACTAACATCCTCTATCTATAGCTTTGCTGTCTGTATGGATATTTTACCCATTCATGAGTCTGCACAACAGTACATTGATCTTTCAGAAAACCATTCATGGATTTATGCAGGTCTTTCAAATGTTGACACATTTCATTACTCTCTCTCTCTCCCATATACGTATGTATGTGTATGTGTGTGTATATATATAGAGCTTTAAGTATTAGGAAGCTGTCAATGGCAACAAATATTCCAAAATTCTATTTTTCACCTCAAAGCTTTAATTTTCTTATTGGCAACAAAATACTGTCAGTTGTGTGACAGGCTATGTTCATTTTCAGGAAAATATTGTCTTCAGTCATGTTTTTTCAAATAAAGATTGTTCTATATGAAAAGGTGTCTAGTCCAGTTTACAAGTCAAATAATTTCACAAAGGCTTTTCCTCAAGAACTCCATCATCCTCTGGTAAGTTACTGTCTTAGTCTGTCCAGTTTACTATAACAAAAGTACCATAAACAACAATATCAAGGTGATGGCAGATCCCTGTCTGAAGGGTGCCTGCTTCCTGGTTCCTAGATGTGCTTTCCTGGGGGATCCTTACAGGTGGAAGGGACCAGCTGGCTCTCTGGGGCTCTTTCAGAGGCCACTAAACCTCTCAAAAGTCCCACCTCCTAATACCATCACCTTGGGGGTTAGGGTTTCAACATATGAATTTGGTGGAGACATGCCTAATGTAGACTCCCCATTTCATCAGAGCATGTATTAAAAAAGCATGTATTAAAGGCTCAAAGTGTAGTAAAATTAACATTTTTTTCTGATTCATCAAGAGACATTTGAGTGAAACTGGCTTTCTTTTTTACTGCAAGTGTGTGATAATGAAGAATTTGAAGATATAATTTGTCCCCACTGCTTTAATTTATGGTAAGTCTTCAACAGTTTTATCTACAATTGCTTTTGTAACATTGGTGCAAATACAGCACATTTGCATTTGTAAATAACATCTTAGTATTATTATAAAAAATTTTTTTTACCTCATCGACCTGCTGATTGGGTTATGGCGGTTGCATGGACTACCTTTTGAGAACCACTGAAGAAAACAAATAAATTACTTTACAGATAATATAAGGGCTGTAATAATAATAAAATATATGATGAGGAAGATTGATGATTGGTCTCTGTTAGTTTTCTATAGTACCTTTTACCTTCTTTAAAGGTGACATTTGAGAACTAACACAGCAATACAAAATCTGTCAGAGCAGTGCTGAGTACATAAGCCCTGAAGTTGGCAATTACAGTACTCGTTCCAAGAAAAGAAAGAAGGCAGTGTGACTGTAACTTAGTAAGAGGAGAGGAGAATGGTGCAGCTGGAGAGGTAGGCAGGGGTGAGAGAGTGCAGGGGTTCGTAAGTCCTGATAACTAATTCAAATTATATCTTACTGTCATGGGTGCTGTTAGAGGATTTTAAAAAGAGAAGAAAATTATCTAATGTATGATTGTTAAAGATCACTTTATGTAGCATGGGGTATAGAGGGCAAAAGTAGACATGGTGAGACCAGCTGCAGCATAAATGATGAGAACTCTAGCATGACAGGAGTTCAGATGAAAAGATGTACACAAGTTTGAGATATGTTTGTGCATCATGCTTCTAGGAGATGTACATGGATTGGACCTGGGAGGTGAGACCAAAAGAAAGGCTGAGTCCTAGGAAATTTATGGAGTTTAATGTTGCTGACTAAAATTTGGGAAAATGGAAGAGAAAGATGTTTGGTGGGTGTTTGGAAAAGTTTTTGAAAGACACACTTTGGGGAAACCAAGGGGTCTATTTGAAATGTAAACTAGACTTTGAGATAGAGCTATCAAATGCAGCTGGGTATTTCGGGGAGACGTTAGGACTTGGAGACATGTCTAAATGTGTACAGCTGGCATTCAGATGGTATTTAAAGTCATGGACTGGAAAGTATCATGTAGGGAGAGAGTGTGTGTGTGTCAGGAGGAGAAGAGGACCCAGGACCCGGGACTCAGCCCCAAGCCTGGCAACATTTGGATGGATTTTTGTGTGAGTAATTTTCTTCGTTATGGATATCCTGTTGACCCAGTATCATTTATTGACAAAATCGCCCTTTCCCCACTGATCTGCACTGCCATTCTTATCATAAACATATATCTACTTGTGGGGAAAATGATATATTTACAATACTGAGTATTCCAAATGTAAACATGGTAGACCCCTGCACTAATTTAAGCCTTTTTAAAATTCTATCAATATTATTTTATAGTTTTATGCTTGGAGGCCTTGTAAATCTGTTGTTAAGTTATTCCTGGGTATTTGAGTTTGTGATGTTATAGTAAATGATATTATTTGAAAATTTTTTCCCATTTGTTGCAGGGTGTACAAATAAGTTATTTTTTTGTATGTTAACCTTTAACTCCACAAATTTGTTAAAGTCACTTATTAAGTTTCATAATCCATCTAATAATTTTGGGGGGATTTCATTTATACAGTCACATCATCTGTGAAAAATGACTTTTGTATTTCTTCCTTTCCAATCATCAAATGTTTTGTCTTATTGCAATGGTTAGAAGTCTAGTACCATAACATTTATTTTCTGCTTGCTGCAATCCCTTAATTTTTTTTAAACTATATACATTTTTTTTTCCTTTTTTTTGGTGGTATGCGGGACTCTCACTGTTGTGGCCTCTCCCGTTGTGGAGCACAGGCTCCGGACGCGCAGGCTCAGCAGCCATGGCTCACGGGCCTAGCCACTCCGTGGCATTTGGGAGCTTCCCGGACCAGGGCACGAACCCATGTCCCCTGCATCGGCAGGCGGACTCTCAACCACTGCGCCACCAGGAAGCCCAAACTATATACAATTTTATATTTCACACTAAACTGACATCTAGAATTTATCATCATAAGTTTAGTTACAAAAGGTAACTAAACTTCTCATTTAAAAATATGTGGATATTCTCATTTAAAAATAAAACTATTTTCACTTGTCTTTTAAGTGTATCAAATGTTATCTAAATATTATAGCACTTTGCTATCTTGCATCTTTTATTAAAAATATACTCTTCATGGGCTTCCCTGGTGGCGCAGTGGTTGAGAGTCCGCCTGCCGATGCAGGGGACACAGGTTCGTGTCCCGGTCCGGGAAGATCCCACATGCCGCGGAGCGGCTGGGCCCGTGAGCGCATGGCCGCTGGGCCTGCGCGTCTGGAGCCTGTGCTCCGCAACGGGAGAGGCCACAACAGTGAGAGGCCCGCGTACCGCAAAAAAAAAAAAAAAAAAAAAAAATACTCTTCAGTGGTCAGTAATCATTTCACATTATTCTTTTTTCTACTTGAACCCATATTTCTGTTTCATTTTCTTCACAAAATTTTATTTTTATGAACTATAATTCTATTTTTGAAAATCTCATAGTGGTCTTCTTATAACAGTCTGAAACAAAATAACACTTAATAATTTTTATGATTTAAAAAAGGTTTCCCATGCCCATAAGGCAATAGGAGTTAAAATGCCCTTCTCAGCTTTTATTGCAATTATTATTAGTATACAACTGATAAAACAAAAGAAATATACTACAAATTTTTATGAGACACAGATAGTATTAGGTCATTATTAAGTGCTGAACCTTGAAAAGTGTATTAAATACTTACCTCATGATATTAAGACATAATAAAGAGTTGAAAAGAAAGAGAGAAAATTTAAAGTATAAGGAAGATAGAAGTGCAATATCAACAGCTTTTTAATAAGAAAGCCAGAAACAGAGAAAAGAGTAAATGATAGCAATACAAAAAACAAAAACTTAAGAATAATGACTAGAAATTTTCCAAAATTAAAAATACTATGTACAAGACCTTAGATTTAAAGTTATGTTACTATCACTATGTGCCAAAGAGGGTACAGGCACACATCGTTAAAGCAATGCAGAATCAATGTAAAATAATGTCCCTGGAAAATGTACAGGCAGTGAAGACAATGAAGGTCTCACCCCTTCCCCTCACCATCCTGGGGAAGGTACACTTGGAGGTGAGGGGGGGGGAGTGGAGGAGGGGGCCTGAGTGCACATGGGAAGGACTCCAGCAGCAGAACCTGGCCCTGCCATCCCACACATCATCGGCATGAAGGACTGGCTGGGGACATCCATGCAGCTGAAACATTGGAACTTTCTGTTCAGTGTAAGCCTGATGGAAAAATGAAGCCAATGTTTATCAAGGTTGGAAACAGCCTGTTCTTCTGTTGAGTTAACCCAGAAGTGACTCAGCTCTCTGGTGAGCTACCAAAAGGAGAAAGAAATGTGTCTAGGTTGTCCAGGTTCATCTGTCATCGTTATGATATTATCATTGTCACTATTGCTTTCCAAATTGAATGCAATTGTCAGTGTATGTGGTCTCTGTTACACTGATTCTTTGAAATTTCTTAATGAATTGGAACATGCTGAATTTTTGTAAACATTTTATGAGTGCAAGTTTCTTGAATGTTTTGTTCACATCTTCAACCATTCCATTTTCCCACAATGCTCTTTGCCTCACTCTTCATCACCCAAATCCTCTTTGTCCTCTAGGACTCAGCCTGAATGTGGCTTAATAAACAGTGTTTCACTCACTTTCCATCAAAGCTAGTCTGCAGTAATATACTTGCTTAAGAACCTGGACTATTATTTTTTGGCTTGGCTAAGTCTTGACTGAAGCTCTCTTTAATTCAAATCACTTATCAGAATAGTGATTGGCAATCTTGGTGTGTGTATGCAAATGTGTGTAATAAATTTATAAGCTCCATGAATGCAGTCTGTCATGTTAAAGTTTTATTCCTAACACCTTATTCTGGACCTGACTTGGAGCTCAATATATAAATATAAAGAATGAATGAATCATTGAAATCACAGATATAAATTTGAGAGGCATGATTAGGGATGATGAGTTATATTTTCTACACGATGAACATGAAATTGTTCTAGGACATCTACTTCGGGAGAGCAAGTAAAGGTGGGATATGTGAGTCTGGCCCTCAGAAGATAAGTCTGGGACAGAGGTGGAGATTTGAAGATGCTCAGCTTAAATTTGGCAGTAAGACCCTGGGACAGAGTAGTTCAGGAAGGGAAAACAACCAGGGATAGAATCCTGAAGCAAATTGACATGAAGAAGTGAGTGAGAAGCCAAGAGAAGAAATTGAAGAATGTTTTCTCACGCCCCTACCCCAGACCAGGTCAAGTTTCCTACACAGTCAGTCATTATTTTATTTACATATTTATCTCTTCAAAGAGTCATAGTTTAGTCATCTTTGTGTCCCTAGCAACTTGTACTTAATACTCATCAAATTTAGTCTACTATGTAAATCAGTGTTTCGATGAATATAAATTTATCACTTAAATTTACCCCTTTTTTCATTTACATTTTCTCTTTCATTCCTGTTAAGAAACAGAAAGACAAGATTGTTGTAAAAGAATTTATCTCCAATCTGTTGATAGCTTGAATGTTCTCTAACGTCTAACTTTCTGTTTCTTGAAAAATATCCTTTCTTAAGATTGACATTTTTTAGCATCTTTATTGGAGTATAATTGCTTTACAATGGTGTGTTAGTTTCTGCTGTGTAACAAAGGGAATCAGCTATACATATACATATATCCCCATATCTCCTCCCTCTTCATCTCCCTCCCACCCTCCCTATACCACCCCTCTAGGTGAACACAATAACCGAGCTGATCTCCCTGTGCTATGAGGCTGCTTCCCACTAGCTATCTATTTTACATTTGGTAGTGTATATATGTACATGCCACTCTCCCACTTTGTCCCAGCTTACCCGTCCCCCTCCCCTTGTCCTCAAGTCCATTCTCTAGTAGGCCTGCGTCTTTATTCCTTTCCTGCCCCTATGTTCTTCAGAACCATTTTTTTTTTAGATTCCATATATATGTGTTAGCATATGGTATTTGTTTTCCTCTTTCTGACTTACTTCACTCTTTATGACAGTCTCTAGGTCCATCCACCTCATTACAAATAACTCGATTTTGTTTCTTTTTATGGCTGAGTAATATTCCATTGTATATATGTGTCACATCTTCTTTATCCATTCATCTGTTGATGGACACTTAGGTTGCTTCCATGTCCTGGCTATTGTAAATAGAGCTGCAATGAACATTGTGGTACATGATTCTTTTTGAATTATGGTTTTCTCAGGGTACATGCCCACTAGTGGGATTGCTGGGTCATATGGATAAAAAAAAGAAGATTGACTTTTTGATAAATTACTAATCTTAGGTGGTGGGCAACAAGAGTAGAATAAATTAAATATATCACTGGATGACATGAATCAATAGGATTTTGCTACCTTTTTTCTAATGCCCTTAAAACTTTAGTCCTCAAAATTGATGGGAACAAGCCATCTAGTGAGTGAGTCACTAATAAAATTACTTATAGATTTATATATCTAATCATATAAAATGATTGCAATATTACAAACTTATTCTTGATAAAATACAGCTATGCTCTTCAGAAATTATTTTTTGATTCCAAAACCTCTCTAAGGTATGTAATCAATACTTTATTTCAAAGTTGTGGATAAAATATTCACTATATGAACTAAGAAAATAAAATCTAATTTTCAGTGATTTAAATTAAGGAAAAATAGATCACATTTTAGAAGAATGTATGTTGAACTAAGTTTGGATAAAATACATAATATCAAATATCAAATATGAATCATCTTAACATAGTTAAGACTTCATCTTTCATGAAACTATTAAAAAACACAGGAATACATAAATGTAAGTGGAAAAACAAATTATACAATGTGCACTGTACACACACATATTTAACAATATTTCAGAGAAAAATACACATTTAGATAAGCATCAATTTATAGAGTTTAGCTTCCTTTTTATCATTGACAAATGAAAATACATGGAACTGATGGTTGGAAGAATCTTGACAATATGTTGATGTTGTCTTTTGAGTATGAACAATCTCTACAAACTTATGAATACAGAAAGATTCCATGGAATTCTGGCCACACAATGAGCAAGGAGATATGAGTTCATAGGATGGTAGCAGATGCAAAAATAGTAATTAAAAAAATCAGTTTAGGACTTTGAATTTAATAATGGAAGAGGAAGGTTTTCATCTAAACTTCCCATTATTTCACAAAGTTTTAAATTTCATTACTGCCTTACTCTGGCCCAAATCCCCAATCCAAGGTTGATAGCAATGTGAAATATTAACTTAAGTAGTACATTATGTGTTGAGTCAAGGTCAACATCATATCTCAGCAGGAGCCAGCTGTTAAGAAAACACAAGATGGGATTTCTAGCCCCTTTGAGTGTGTAGCTGGACATGAGTAGCCTTGTACTCACCCCTAAAAATACCATTTCCTCTCCAGACATATGTACCAGGGATAGATCCAGGTTTAGGAAGACTGAAGCTTATACAATTTAGGCAACATAACTTCAAATTGGTAGACGGAATTATGAACCACATCTTCAAGTTTGCAGATTTTCACAAATTAGGTTCTTGGCTGGTTAACACTCACTTGCTCCCTCTTGGACCCTGGGTCTCTTCCTCAACATTGCCTCCGATTTACACGGGCAGTTGTGGATGTCTAGATGCTTGAATTTTATGTTGCACATTATAAGGCACTGATGCCCTCATATTGCCTTTTATCCATGCTGTTCCATGGCAACCACGCCTGCCAGCCTCCCCATCTGATGGAAAGAACCTGGCCTCAACTAGTGAGCCGCGCAGAACCCTCACCCACTGCTGGGCACGCCTTCCTTACCTGCCTACGAACAATGATGTTTGTGATCTATTTACTGATTTTTCTCGACAGCTCCATGAAGATTCCTCTTTCTCTGCCCTAAAGGCTGTACTTCACAGCCTCGTCTTCCCCTGGGGGTGGCCACCCAAAACACTACACAGCACACTGGTCAGAATAATACATTTGGGCTGGAAAAATGCAAGACCTGAGCTACTGCCCCATTTGCTAAATTCTGGGCAAGGTTCTCCCTGGGACATACCATGGAAGAACTGTGATGCTACCAAACCTTCTCTTTTTAGGTTGGGAAACATTCTTTCGCTTTCTATTACAACTACGTAACAAAAACCTTTTCTCAAACCAAAAACAACTCATGTTTTTGTTTTGTTTTTGATTTTTAATAGTGATTTTTATTATGATATGATACACATAACCTAAAATTACCATCTTAACCAGTTTAAAGTGTAGAATTCAGTGGCATTTAGTGCATTCACAGTGTTGCACAAGCATTTCCACTGTCTAGTTTCAAAATGTTTTCATCGCCCAAAAGGAAGCCCATGCCCTTCAGCTATCACTTCTCACTACCCCTGCCCCCATACCCTGGCAACCACCAAACTGCTTTCTGTCTGTATGAGTTTCCCATTCTGGACATTTCATATAAATAGAATCATAAAACATGTAGCTTTAGTGTCTGGCTTCTTTAACTCAGCATCATATTTTCAAGGTTCATGAATGTTGTGGCCTGTGTCAGTACTTCATTTCATCTTGTGACTGGACAACACTCCCTTGTATGGATAAAACGCAATTTGTTTATCTACATTTTGGCTATTGTGAATAGTGATGCTATGAACATTCTTGTGCAAGTTTTTGTTTGAACACTTGTTTTCAATTCTTTTGAGTGTAAATCATGGAATAAAATAAAAAGATATAAGTATATATCATAAAAACGTGTAAAAGGCATTGAACTAGTAGACCAGGATTCTGGTCCTGACCACAGCACTTACTAGTACAAAGTAAAGCTAAGATATATAAGTTCTTTGGGCCTTGGTTGGCCCATTTATAAAATGAGTACATTATTAGTTTTGCTTCACATCCGGCGTTGGCATGAAGATCAAAAAATGAATGTCAAAGCATATGAAAAATCACACTGTATTTTACCACCCATAAGCATGATTCTAAACTAATAGCAATAATTATGATTATTATTACAGTGTGTTCTGGGTTGCCCAACTCTGCATTTCTATTGAAGCAGGAAGTCTCTCACATACATTACATTGATGATTCTCCGAAAAAATATTTGCATGGTAAAAGTGGCGCCCCAAACAGTTTAGTGTTTCCTCAATAAATTAAACATAGCATTATCAAGAGCAGTTCATTAAAAATTAAAAACTATCTGTTAGCACTGAAGACAGGTATACCTTTATAATGTCCGAATACAGCATTTTTGTGTGTTTGGCAATATACAAAAGTGTATATCTCAATATAATAAAATATGTTCTTTAAAGATTTTTTAAATTTTTGTTGGAGTACAGTTGATTTGCAATGTTGTATTCATTTCTGCTGTATAGCAAAGTGAATCAGTTATACATATACATATATCCACTCTTTCTTAGATTATTTTCCCCATATAAGCCATTACAGAGTATTGAGTAGAGTTCCCTGTGCTATACAGTAGGTCCTTATTAGTTATCTGTTTTATATATAGTAGTGTGTATATGTTAATCCCAATCTCCCAATTTATCCCTCCCCTGTCCCTTTCCCCCTTGGTAACCATAAGTTTGTTTTCTACATCTGTGACTCTCTGTTTTGTTCATTTGTACCATTTTTTTAGATTCCACATATAAGTGATATTACATGATATTTGTCTTTCTCTGTCTGACTTACTTCACTCTGTATGACAATCTCCCAAGTTGCTGCAAATGGCATTATTTCATTCTTTTTTATGGCTGAGTAGTATTCCATTGTGTATATGTACCACATCTTCTTTATCCATTCATTTGTCGATGGACATTTAGGTTGCTTCCATGGCCTGGCTGCTATAAATAGTGCTGCAATGAACTTGGTGTGCATGTATCTAAAACGTTTTAGAAAAGTTAGTGGAACACAAAGAAATGCTGTTTCAATAACATTCGGGGGGGGGCAGTAACACAGTTTGATGGTTTATTTTTCTAAGAATGAGCCTCCACATATATCATCTCATTTAGTCTTTGTCTCAATCTAGGAGTGAACAAAGGATGATAAAACCCCCAATAACATCATTTTCTTGATGTTCAGGAATAATTTTACTGGCACAAGATTTGCCTGTCTCAGGAGGGCAGAAATTTAGCTTGAAAAAAAAAGAAGATAAGGAATGGGTGTGTAAAACATTTTCCATTTGCTTTCTTCAATTCAAAGAAGGATCACAGAAGGTGGGGCTGAATGAGAGTCGCATGGTTTTGAACTTCACATGGTACCCCAAACACCACAAGCTGGATACCCTTCAATCAAAATGAAAATTATAGCCCTGAGCAGCATTTTTATCAGAGAAAAGCAAATGTTGTGATTTCTGCACTGATATCAAATTTAACTGGAATAATTCAATAAAATGATTGTATCATTATAAATCTGGTGCTTTTTCTTAAGGTTTGATTAGTCTAGACACCTGAGTTAAGTAATGACTGCTGTTTGATACTCCAAAGTACACTTGGCAACTTTGATTAAATATTTATGTTAAATGCAGATGACTTAAAGTAAAATGTGTTCCAATCAAGGCTCTAGCAAGCTAGATATACAGCCTCATCAGTTTCAGAGTCTTGGTGTAAGGCTATATCATTCGACGTTCAGTCAACTTGAGTGGTGCAGCCCTCCACTTCCACTCCCCGTGCGGGGGGTCACGGCAGCCATTTTTGTGTGTGGCTGTGTCCAAGCGGCCCTGGGACACCTCGAAGAATAGACAGTAAGCGAGGTGAAGTTTGCTGTCTCTCTTCACCCCTCTTCTGTGATAGTAGAGCCCCATGTGTGCTCTCGTGTAAACAAAATTTACAGACACTTCTTAGACAAATCTAACTCACTATCTTTCCTTTTCAAAATGTCTTTAGTTCTTATCCCCAATTATTTGAGAATTAATGTGTTTCTTCAATTCAAAATATTCCTGTTGCATTTTCCTTTAAACTATGCTAAATCCATAATGCATATTTATTTACATTCTCACTGAGAGCATTAATATATACCTGATTTTTAAGGCAAGAAATTGGAAGTCATCTTGTTTTCCATATTCATTCTTCCCACACTCCATCAGGTACTAAGTGTAGTCAAATCACCCCAGTATGTTTGAATCTGTTGTATTTTTGCACAGCTCTCCCCAGACCTGCTCCCCAGGGCCATGGCTCGAGCCCAGGCCCTCATCCCTCCAGCCCAGACAATGGCCACGGACAATCTATAGCTCCTGCCCTTGTGTGCATCTCTATTCTGCCCCAGTATGTCCCCATGACTTCAGAGATCTAAAGTAAATCAAATCTGATGTTAATAGTTGCTTTGGACACACATTTAGACCTTTATGATTCTAAAGGTACTTCTTACATATTTATAATTCAACTATGTTTTGGCTTTTCAATTTTGTATCATATGCTACAGAAATACATAAATAATTTTTATTTTCATTTTATTTACTGAAAAAAAAAGGCATGCTTGCTTTAAAAAATTCTTTTTTTTGTTTGTTTGTTTGCAGTACGTGGGCCACTCACTGTTGTGGCCTCTCCCGTTGCGGAGCACGGGCTCTGGACGCGCAGGCTCAGCAGCCATGGCTCACGGGCCCAGCCACTCCGCGGCATGTGGGATCTTCCCGGACCGGGACACGAACCCATGTCCCCTGCATCGGCAGGTGGACTCTCAACTACTGCGCCACCAGGGAAGCCCAAACAGTACTTATTTTTAAATGTAAAATTGAAAGACCCCTACCCTACGCTCACTCCCTCAAGAGTAATCAGTGTCAACAGTGCGTTGTGTCTTTCCCAGGAATTACATTTCTCCAGTGGCTTCTCAGTGCTAACAGAATGAATTACACCCTCCTCAGAACTCCTTTTTAGGACCTTCCCTCTCTTGTTCCTCACATATTGGAGCACAGACTATGATGGAAGGAACAGGCAGAATGCGTTTGAACTTGTGCCCCTGATTTGTTACTCGTATTTATTTCTCAAACTTCAGACTAAGCAACACTTCTTCTGGCAAAAAAAAAAATTTATTGGCTTCTCTTTTGTTTAGGGCTTTTCATTTTTAAAAAAGACAGATGCTCAAATCAGCTCAAGTTGGGAAGGAGCAGTGGTTTTCAAAATACATCAGGTTATTTAAAAATAAGAATTTCAACTATGATAGATTTCATGGAAACTGGAATTAGAATGAAGGCATCTTCATCATCCCCCTACCGTTGTTTTCATTTTTATCTTATGTCATTTCTGATGCTCTCAGAAACTGGAACATTCTCAATACTTGAACACTTTTTAGTTACTGTTTCCTCATGATTTTAATTTATAGGTAATTTCGATTGCCTTGGCTCTGCTTAAAGTTACATAAGCTTTTACCTTTTGCCTTTCTGGTTGTTTCCCCAGTTTTTATATTTACAATTACAAATTCCTAGAATAAAAATTCTGGGTACAATATACTTTTTCCCGTAGGTCATATGATATAAATTGCTTGCCAGATCCTACCTGGATTCTCCTAGGCTCAGGTGCCCACACCTTCTTAGGAGATCATGGGTGCTAAAGATGGCAATTGACCCTTAGCAGGACCATGGTGATTGTGACAGTTAATTGCATGTGTCAACTTGGCCAGGCTATGGTGTCCAGTTGTTTGGTCAAAGGCTAGTCTAGATGTTATTGTGAAGGTATTTTTTAGATGTGATTAATGTTTCCAAACTTTAAGTCAGACTTGAAGGAGATTATCCTCAATGTGGGGCAGTTGTGGGGGGACACTTCATTCAATCAATCAGTTGAAAGCCTTAAGACCAAAATTAGACTTCCCAGAAAAGAAGGAATTCTGTCTCAAAACTGTAACATAGAAATCCTGCCTGAGTTTATAACCTAATGGCCCTCCTACAGATTTAAGACTCAATATTACTGAGTTTCCAGCCTGTCAGGCTGCCCTAGAAATTTCACACTTATCTGCAATCATTTGAGCTAATTCCTTAGAATAAATCTCTGTATCTATATCATCTATGTCCATATTCATATCCATTATTATATACCCTATTGATTCTGTTTCTCTGGAGCACACTGACTGATGCAGATTATAGTACAGAGTCTGTTTCTAGAGGAACAGAGTCTTAAAGATGACTTTTCTGAATTGGTTCTTGGCTTCTGGAATTGGTTCTCTATTTTCATTTTATAACACAAAAGACACTAATGATTCTATTTCCACTGATAGTCCATGATGTGATGTAGTAAGAGATATATGCAAAATAGCACCATTAGATACTTTTAATCAAGTACTTCTAAGAGGCAAAGTTCTGAGTGACCATATATTTGATACACATGAATGCTTTTGTCCAATTTAGGACTATACTGAGATTGGCAGTTTCCTCCTAACTGTGGTGGACAAATGGGGAAAAAAAAAGAAGAGTTCAGGGCTTCAGATTCCCAGATCAAATGCTATACAAATCACTTGAAATTTTCTATGTCTGCCCTGAAGAAAACCCTTATCTCCTTCAGCAGCAGAACTGAGACTGCTGAAAACAGAACTGGAGTTTTATCCTGTGAGTGGCTGAATTACACACAAAATGCAGGGTGTCTCTTGTTAAAGTGAGGGCATTGATTGGGAAGGACTGGGATCCCGGGAATTGGCATGGGGATCTATGGGCAGATCCTGATGAAGCTGAGGAAATTGAATTAAATTTTGCTAAGTGTTGCTGAATCTTCTTTGACAGTAAAGACAGCTCAACCTCCCTGTCTGAGGAGGGTAATTCTGTTTTTCCTGCGGTACTTACCTTGCAAGCCATGGTGACTCTCCCTGGGACTCACCCCTACGACCCCTCTTTGCTTCTAGACTTATAAGCAGACTCAAGTCCTGGCAGGTCCCAAACAGATGAGATACAAAGTGTGACCCATGAGTAGATGTGCTACACTTGAAAAGAACTGCATAATTTTTCCAATTTATACAGCAGAAATACAGGGAATAGATAAGGGAATGAATATTAAGGATGTAGGAAAAAGGGTGAAAGGAACATAAAATTGTATATGAGTTCACTAAGCAGAGGTCCTGAATTTAACATATAGCCAGAGGGATTAGAAAGGACTCTAACAGTGTGGTTGATTGGTTGGTTGGTTAAAACATGGACCAAGGGCTTCCCTGGTGATGCAGTGGTTGAGAGTCCACCTGCCGATGCAGGGCACGAGGGTTCGTGCCCCGGTCCGGGAAGATCCCACATGCTGCAGAGCGACTGGGCCCCTGAGCCATGGCCGCTGAGCTTGCGCGTCCGGAGCCTGTGCTCCGCAACGGGAGAGGCCACAACAGTGAGAGGCCCGCGTACCGCAAAAAAAAAAAAACATGGACCAAAACGTTCCCTACACTATATAAAGTTGAAATGCCAGGGCTGCCTTTGTTTCCTGTATCCAAAGATTGGAATGCTAGAGTGGATTTATCATGTCAGACCTGTTCGCCTGCCCTAGGAGGGTCCAGAGGACACACCTTTCACTAAAACTGTGATAAATACATTTGTGAGGGAAACTCCTGGGTTCTTGAAGAACTCTGTAGATGAAAATTACAGTGAGAACGCTGCCAATGATCTGGGCTCCTTAAATGCAATGGGGATAATTGGACCCAGAGGGCCAGAGGCCAATGGGCAGTAATCAATTGTCCAAGACAAGTGGCTGTGGTTACTATAACACACAGTGGAGACAATGCTGTAATCAGAAGACTATGACTTGTAGATGACATGTAGCTGGTCATGAAGTTTCTAGAAGAGAACTAATTGGGCAGTCTTACTTGATCTGGTCAGGAATTCTAGGTCACTTCTAAAGAGCCCCAGTCCCTCATTCAATTCCCACACGTGAGCCAGTTTGAAGATCCAGAATGCCTTGAATGAGAGGGACGTCATGTCCCCTTGAGGAAGAGCCCTGGCACACTGCCAAAATTGATACTGTTAATCTTTCTCCCAGCCTTCAAAGGAAAATATGGCCTTTCACCAAGATCACTGTGTATCATGGAAAAGGAAATAATCAGACTCTTGAAGGATTACTAGACACTAGCTCTGAACTCATACTAACTCCAGGAGACTGAAAATGTCCACCCATCAGACTGGGGCTTCTGAAGGTCAAGAGATCAATGGAGTTTTAGTTCAGATCCGTCTTACAGTGGGACCAAAGGACCTCCCAAACCCATTCTGTGGTTATTTTCCCAGTTCCAAATGCATAATTGGAATGTATTAAACCAGCACCTGGCAGAATCCTCACATTGGTTCCCTGAATAGTGGAGTGAAGGATATTATGGTGGGAAAAGCCAAGTGAAGGCCACTAGAACTGCCTCTACCTAAGAACATAGTAAGCTGAAAGCAACACTGTGTTCTTGGAGTGATTACAGACATTAGTGTCACCATCAAGGACTTGAAGAAGTCAGGGGTGGTGATTCCCACCACATCTCCATGCAACTCACCTAACCTGACCTGTGCAGAAGACAGATGTATCTTGGAGAATGACAGTGGGTTATTGTAAATTTAACTAGGTATAGCTCCAACTTCAGCTGCTGCTCTAGACATGGTTAGCTTGTGTAAGCAAAAAACCATGTCCCCTCACACATGATATGCAGTTATTGATCTGGCAAATGCTTCCTTCTTGATACCAAGAAGAAGTTTGCTGAGACCTGTCAAGGTCAGCAATGTGTCTTCCTGTCCTATCTCAGGGCTTTGTCAACTCTCCATCCGTATGTCACAATCTAGGACGTAGGGCTCTTGATCACATTTCCTTCCACAAGTTATTACACTGGTCCATTACACTGATGGAGTTATGCTGATGACCAAGATGTAGAAATTACCCTAGACTTACTATAAGACATTTGTGTGTCACAAGGTAGGAAACAAATCCAACTAAAACTCAGAGGCCTTCCACCTCAGTGAATTTTCTAGGGGTCAGTAGTGTGGACATGTTGAGAAATCCTCTCTAAGGCAAAAAGAAATTGTTGTATCTGGTCCCCTCAGTAACAAAAGAAGGAGGCACAATACCCAGTAGACCTCTTAGGATTTTGGAGACAATATATTTCTCACATAGGGGTGCTATTCCAACCCACTTCCCTCATGACCTGAAAAGCTGCTAGTTTTGGGTGAAGCCCAGAGCAGTCATGGGCTCTGCAGCAGGTTCAGTTTGCCCTAGGCCATACGATCCAGCAGATGCAGGTGTGAGTGGCAGGTAGGGGTGCTGTTTGGAGCCTTGTGCAAGTTCCTACAGGTGAATCATAACACAGATCCTTAGGATATTGGAGCAAAGCCCTGTCATCCTCTTCAAATAACTTCTTTTGAAAAATAGTCTTTGGCCAGCTATTGGGTCTTAGTAAAGACTGAACACTTAACCATGGCCCACCAAGTTACCATGCAAAATGAACTGCCCTTTATGAACTGGGTGTTGTCTGACCCAAGCTATAAAGTTGGGCATGAGTAACAACACTCCATCATAAAATGGAAGCTGTGATCGTATGATCCTGCAATCCCAGTCCTGGACATATATCTGGAGAAAACCATAATTCAAAGAGACACATGCACCCCAACGTTCATTGCAGCACTATTTACAGTAACCAAGACATGGAAGCAACCTAATTGTCCATTGACAGATGAATGGACAAAGAAGATGTGGGGGGGGTGTGTGTGTGTGTATGCAATGGAATATTGCTCAGCCATAAAAAAGAATGAAATGTTGCCATTTGCAGCAACATGGATGGACCTAGAGATTATCATACTAAGTCAGAGAAAGACAAATATCCTATATCACTTATATGTGGAATCTACAAAAAATGATACAAATGAACTTATTTACAAAACAGAAACAGACTCACGGATATAGAAAACAAATTTATGGTGACCAAAGGGGAAAGTGGGAGGAGAATAAATTAGGAAATTGAGAATAACATATACAAACTATATATAACATAGATAAATAAGAACCTACTGTATAGCATAGGGAACTATGCTTAATATTTTGTAATAATCTATATGGGAAAAGAAACTGAAAAAGAATATATATATATATATATATTAAAAAAAACTGATTCACCTTGCTGTACAGCAGAAACTAACACAACATTGTAAATCAATTATACTTCAATAAAAATAAATTTTAAAAACACAAATAAATAAAATAAAATAGAAGTTGTGTAAATTAAATTGGACCCAAGCAAATCCTGAGTACATAAGTAAGATGCATGAGGATGTGGTCCAAATGTCCATGGTCCACATTTATCTTATGTAACTTTCTCTCTTCCAGCTCCCAGCTACGCCCTCAGGAGGAAGTTCTTATGATCAGTTAACTGGGATAGAGAAAACCCACGTCTGGTTTACAGATGGTCCTGCACAATATGCAGGCACCACCTGAAAGTGTACAGCTGCGGCCCTGCAGCCCCTCTCTGGGACACACCTGCAGATCAATATGAAGGAAAATCCTCCCATGGGGCAGGACTCTGAATAGTGCACCTGGCTGTGCACTGCACTTAGTAGAAATGGCCAAGACGTGTGATTGTTTACTGATTCAAGGCTGTGGTCTATGACTTGGTTGGATGGTCAGGAACTTGGAAGAAATGTAATAGGAAAATCAGTGACAAGGAGGTCTAAGGAAGAGGTATGTACGTAGGAGTCTTTGTATGGGCAAAAAGTATGAAGGTATTTATGTCCCACTTGAATATTCTTCAAAGGGTGATCTAAGCAGAGGATCTAATAATCAGGTGGATGGATGACCCATTCTGTTGGCATCAGTCAGCATCTTTCCCTGGGTACTTCTGTCATCACCCACTGGGCTCATGGACAAAGTAGTACAGCTGACAAGGATGGAGATGTGTTCTCAGCAACACAGATGTTCACTTACCAAAGCCAACCTGGCTACAGCCACCACTGAACACCAAATCTGCCACAGCAAATACTGAGTTTCTGATAGGACATCATTCCCCAGGATGCTCAGCCAGCCACCTGGTGGCAGCTTGATTACACTGGGTCTCTTTCACCATGGACAGGGCAGTGTTTTGTTCTGACTGGAATACACAGAGTCTGGATATGAATTTGCCTTCCCTGTGCACAATACTTTTGTCTAAACTATCCTCTGAGAACTTACAGAATGCCTTATGAACTGCCATATTACACACAGTATTGCTTCTGATCAAGGAACCTACTTCACAGCAAAGTAAGTTCAGCAATGGTCCCGTGCTTATGGAATTCATTGATTTTTACCTTGTTTCCCACCACCCTGAAGCACCATCCTGGTTTGATACAATGGCAGAACCACCTTTTGAAGACTGAGTTATAGCACCACCTATGTGGTAGTAGCTTGTAGAACTAGGGCAAGCTTCTCCAGAAGGCTGTATACACTCTGAATCAGGTGGATAGAGACATACATATATAGATATATTATTCCTTTGCTAAGCTATATGGTTTTAAATGCCTGGAGCAATAAATAATGACCTGAGTGTTTATGATTTCAATATATTAAAGTATATTTCCAGAGGACCTTCAAGATGGTGGAGGAGTAAAATGCGGAGATCACCTTCCTCCCCACAAATACACCAGAAATACATCTACATGTGGAACAACTCTTACAGAACACCACCTGAACGCTGGCAGAAGACCTCAGACCTCCCAAAAGGCAAGAAACTCCCCATGTACCTGGGTAGGGCAAAAGAGAAAGAAAAAACAGTGACAAAAGAATAGGGACGGGACCTGCACCTCTGGGAGGGAGCTGTGAAGGAGGAAATGTTTCCACACACTAGGAAGCCCCTTCACTGGCAGAGACGGGGTTGGGGGGGGGGGGAGTTTTGGAGCCACGGAGGAAAGTGCAGCAACAGGGGTGCAGAGGGCAAAGCAGAGAGGTTCCCGCACAGAGGATCAGTGCCAACCAGCACTCACCAGCCTGAGAGGCTGTGCAGCCCACTACTGCCAGGGTCCCGTGATCCAGGGACAACTTCCCCGGGAGAACACACGGCACACCACAGGCTGTTGCAATGTCACACGGGTCTCTGCCGCCATAACTTCACTCTGCATTCCGTACCCCTCCTCCCCCGCAGCCTGAGTGAGCCAGAGCCGTCTAATCAGCTGCTCCTTTAACCCTGTCCTGTCTGAGCAAAGAACAGATGCCCTCAGGGGACCTACAGAGGCAGAGCCAAATCCAAAGCTATACCCCAGGAGCTGTGCGAACAAAGAAGAGAAAGGGAAATCTCTCCATGCAGCCTCAGGAGCAGTGGATTAAATCTCCCCAATCAACTTGATGTACCCTGCATATCTGGAATACCTGAATAGACAACGAATCATCCCAAAATTGAGGTGGTGGACTTTGGGAGCAACTGTAGACTTGGGGTTTGCTTTCTGCATCTAATTTGTTTTTGGTCTTATGTTTATCTTATCTTAGTATTTAGAGTTTAGTATCATTGGTAGATTTGTTTATTGATTTGGTTGCTCTCTTCCTTTTGTTTTTTATATATATAGATATATATTTGGTTTTTTTTTTCTCTTTTTGTGAGTGTGTATGGGTATGTTTCTTTGTGTGATTTTGTCTGTATAGCTTTGCTTTTACCATTTGTCTTAAGGTTCTGTCTGTCCGTATTAATTTTTTTTTAGTATAGTTTTTAGCACTTGTTATCATTGGTGGATTTGTTTTTAGGTTTGGTTGCTCTCTTCTTTCTTTCATTTTTATATTACTTTTTAATTTTTAATATTTTTTCTTTTTTATTTTAGTAACTTTATTTTATTTTTATTTTTTTTTCTCCCCTTTCTTCTGAGTCGTATGGCTGACAGAGTCTTTGTGCTCTGGTCGGGTGTCAGGCCTGTGCCTCTGAGGTGGGAGAGCCAAGTTCAGAACATTTGTCCACCAAAGACTTCCTGGCTCCATGTAATGTCAAACAACAAAAGATCTCCCAGAGATCTCCATCTCAAAGCTAAGACCCACCTCCACTCAATGACCACCAAGCTACAGTAATGGACACGCTATGCCAAACAACTAGCAAGACAGGAACACAACCCCACCAATTAAAAGAGAGGCTGCCTAAAATCATAAGGTCACAGACACTCTACAACACACCACCGGACATGATCCTGCCCACCTGAAAGACAAGATCCAGCCTCATCCACCAGACACCGAAACTAGTTCCCTCCACAAGAAAGCCTACACAACCCACTGAACCAAACTTAGCCACTGGGGGCAGACACCAAAAACAACAGGAACTACGAACCTGCAGCCTGTGAAAAGGAGACCACAAACACAGTAAGTTAACCAAAATGAGAAGACAGAGAAACACACAGCAGATGAAGAAGCAAGGTAAAAACCCACCAGACCAAACAAATGAAGAGAAAATAGGCAGTCAACCTGAAAAAGAATTCAGAGTAATGATAGTAAATATGATCCAAAATCTTGGAAATAGAATGGAGAAAATACAAGAAACATTTAACAAGGAACTAGAAGAACTAAACAGCAAACAAACAATGATGAACAACACAATATATGAAATTAAAAATTCTCTAGAAGGAATCAATAGCAGAATAACAGAGGCAGAAGAACGGATAAGTGACTTGGAAGATAAAATAGTGGAAATAACTACTGCTGAGCAGAATAAAGAAAAAAGAATGAAAACAATTGAGGACAGTCACAGAGACCTCTGGGACAACACTAAATGCACCAATATTCGAATTATATGGTTCCCAGAAGAAGAGAAAAAGAAAGGGACTGAGAAAATATTTGAAGATATTAGAGTTGAAAACTTCCCAAATATGGGAAAGGAAATAGTCAATCAAGTCCAGGAAGTGCAGAGGGTCCCATACAGGATAAATCTAAGGAGAAATATGCCAAGACACGTATTAATCAAACTATCAAAAATTAAATACAAAGAAAAATATTAAAAGCAGCAAGGGGAAAACAACAAATAACATACAAGGGAATCCCCATAAGGTTAACAGCTGATCTTTCAGCAAAAGCTCTGCAAGCCGGAAGGGAGTGGCAGGACATATCTAAAGTGATGAAAGGGAAAAACCTACAACCAAGATTACTCAACCCAGCGAGAATCTCATTCAGATTTGACAGAGAAATTAAAAGCTTTACAGACAAGCGAAAGCTAAGAGAATTGAGCACCACTAAACCAGCTATACAACAAATGCTAAAGGAACTTCTTTAGGCAGGAAACACAAGAGAAGTAAAAGATCTACAATAACAAACCCAAAACAATTAAGAAAATGGTAATAGGAAATACATATTGATAATTACCTTAAATGTAAATGGATTAAATGCTCTAACCAAAAGACATAGACTGGCTGAATGGATACAAAAACAAGACCCATATATATGCTGTCTATAACAGACCCACTTCAGACCTAGGGACACATACTGACTGAAAGTGAGGGGCTGGAAAAAGATATTCCATGCCAATGGAAATCAAAAGAAAGCTGGAGTAGCAATTCTCATATCAGACAAAATAGACTTTAAAATAAAGACTATTAGAAGAGACAAAGAAGGACACGACATAATGATCAAGGAATTGATCCAAGAAGAAGATATAATAATTGTAAATATTTATGCACCCAACATAGGAGCACCTCAATATGTAAGGCAAATGCTCACAGCCATAAAAGGGAAAATCGACAGGAACACAATCATAGTAGGGGACTTTAACATCCCACTTTCACCAATGGACAGATAATCCAAAAAGAAAATAAATAAGGAAACACAAGCTTTAAATGAGACATTAAACAAGATGGACTTAATTGATACTTATAGGACATTCCATCCCAAAACAACAGAATACACTTTCTTCTCAAGTGCTCATGGAGCATTCTCCAGGATAAAGGAGATCAAACACCATGATCAAGTAGGGTTTATCCCAAGAATGCAAGGATTCTTCAATATAGGCAAATCAATCAATGTGATAAACCATATTAACAACTTGAAGCAGAAAAAACACATGATCATCTCAATAGACGCAGAAAAGGCTTTCAACAAAATTCAACACCCATTTTTGATAAAAACTCTCCAGAAAGTAGGCATAGAGGGAACTTACCTCAACATAATAAAGGCCATATTTGACAAACCCACAACCAACATCGTTATCAATGGTGAAAAACTGAAGACATTTCCTCTAAGATCAGAAACAAGACAAGGTTGTCCACTCTCACCACTATTATTTAACATAGTGTTTGAAGTTCTAGCCACAGCAATCAGAGAAGAAAAGGAAATAAAAGGAATCCAAATCAGAAAACAAGAAGTAAAGCTGTCACTGTTTGCAGATGACATGATACTCTACATAGAGAATCCTAAAGATGCTACCAGAAAACTACTAGAGCTAATCAATGAATTTGGTAAAGTAGCAGGATACAAAATTAATGCACAGAAATCTCCTGCATTCCTATACACTAATGATGAAAAATCTGAAGGAGAAATTAAGGAAACATTCCCATTTACCACTGCAACAAAAATAATAAAATACCTAGGAATCAACCTACCTCAGGTGACAAAAGACCTGTATGCAGAAAACTATAAGACACTGATGAAAGAAATTAAAGATGATACAAACAGATAGAGAGATATACCATGTTCTTGGAATGGAAGAATCAACATTGTGAAAATGACTATACTATCCAAAGCAATCTATAGATTCAATGCAATCCCTACTGAACTACCAATGGCATTTTTCACAGAACTAGAACAAAAAATTTCACAATTTGTATGGAAACACAAAAGACTCTGAATAGATAAAGCAATCTTGAGAAAGAAAAATGGAACTGGAGGAATCAGGCTCCTGGACTTCAGAGTACACTACAAAGCTACAGTAATCAAGACAGTATGGTATTGACACAAAAACAGAAATATAGATCAATGGAACAGGATAGAAAGCCCAGAGGTAAACCCATGCACATATGGTCACCTTATTTTTGATAAAGGAGGCAAGAATATGCAATGGAGAAAAGACAGTTTCTTCAGTAAGTGGTGCTGGGAAAACGGGACAGCTATATGTAAAAGAATTAAATTAGAACACTCCCTAACACCATACACAAAAATAAACTCAAAATGGATTAAGGACCTAAATGAAAGGCCAGACACTAGAAAATTCTTAAAGGAAAACATAGGCAGAACACTCTAGGACATAAATCACAGCAAGATCCTTTTGACCCACCTCCCAGAGAAATGGAAATAAAAACAAAATAAGCAATGGGACCTAATGAAACTTAAAAGCTTTTGCATGGCAAAGGAAACTGTAAACAAGACGAGAAGACAACCCTCAGAACAGGGGAAAATATTTTCAAATGAAGCAGATGACAAAGGATCAATCTCCAAAATTTACAAGCAGCTCATGCAGCTCAATATCAAAAAAACAAACAACCCAATCCAAAAATGGGCAGAAGACCTAAATAAACATTTCTCCAAAGAAGATATACAGATTGCCAATAAACACATGAAAGAATGCTCAACATCACTAATCATCATTAGAGAAATGCAAATCAAAAGTACAATGACGTATCACCTCACACCAGTCAGAATGGCCATCATCAAAAAATCTACAAACAATAAATGCTGGAGAGGGTGTGGAGAAAAGGGAACCCTCTTGCACTGTTGGTGGGAATATGAATTGATACAGCTACTCTGGAGAACAGTATGGAAGTTCCTTAAAAAACCAAAAAATAGAACTACCATATGACTCAGCAATCCCACTACTAGGCATATACCCTGATTAAACCATAATTCAAAAAGAGTCATGTACCACAATGTTCATTGCAGCTCTATTTCCAATAGCCAGGACATGGAAGCAACCTAAGTGTCCATCGAAAGATGAATGGATAAAGAAGATGTGGCACATATATACAGTGGAATATTACTCAGCCATAAAAGGAAACAAAATTGAGTTATTTGTAGTGAGGTGGATGGGCCTAGAGTCTGTCACACAGAGTGAAGTAAGTCAGAAAGAGAAAAACAAATACTGTATGCCAACACATATATATGGAATCTAAAGGAAAAAAAAAAGGTTCTGAAGAACGTAGGGGCAGGACAGGAATAAAGACACAGACATAGAGAATGGACTTGAGGACACGGGGAGGGGGAAGGGTAAGCTGGGACGAAGTGAGAGAGTGGCATGGACATATATACACTACCAAATGTAAAATAGATAGCTAGTGGGAAACAGCCGCATAGCACAAGGAGATCAGCTCGGTGCTTTGTGACCACCTAGAGGCGTGGGATAGGGAGGTTGGGAGGGAGACGCAAGAGGGAGGGGATATGGGGATATATGTATATGTATAGCTGATTCCCTTTATTATAAAGCAGAAACTAACACACCATTGTAAAGCAATTATACTCCAATAAAGATGTTAAAAAAAAACTATATGGGAAAATATCTGAAAAATAATATATATATATATATATCTGAATTACTTCATTGTATACCTGAAACTAACACAACATTGTAAATCAACTATACTTCAATAAAAAAATTAAAAAGTAAAAAAAGTGTATATTTCCAACTAAAACATTTTTATAATTTGTTTTGGAGGCAAAATTATAAACGTAATAGTTTGATGATTTAAGCCAAGGAAGGCTAATATAATTTTTGAGATACAATATGGATATTATGTCATGGAACAGGAACATTATAGTCCATTTTCGGACACTAAAATGTTCTGCTGACCTGACCTGTTCTTTGCTGATGATTCAGATGTAAGAATGATGAAGTGAACTGGCTGGAATTAGAGAACAATGAAAAGGAGGACAGAGTTGATGAGAGTGATTAAGGGAAGTGCAGAAGTTCTACATAATAACAGCTGAGTACTAAAAATAGGATCAACTACATAATTCAATTCTGACCACTACTGACGATTAAACTTGATTTTAGTTTTCAATCCTTTCATTTAATACTATATCCTTTATTACATGTGAACAACACTCCAGTATAGTAAATCACGAAATGGGAATGAAGCCTGTAATTTTAATTAACATACTTTAAAATGTTTCTGATTTGTATGCATTGGATCAAATTTTCATTTACCGTGAGCTGTTTTTTTCATTCTCATGAAATGTTTGACATAAACATTTCTTTCTTTAATACAATACTAAATATTTAATAAAATGCATTACATTTTTAGTATGACTTGCCAGGAATTTTTCTCCCTACAAATATTTGTATAATGGAAACTAAAACTCACAGCCAGATTCAGTTTCAATCAACAGGTAGAAGTAAGCATTTTTGTTATTGTTTCATAGCGAACGATGAATGTCACTCATCTTTCCTCCTGGCTCTCTCACTGCCTTATCTGGGCTCTGGGTGAGCACAGATACTCACGGGTACTCATTTGGGGTGCAAGCATAGGGCACTAGCAATACTTAAGTGAGGATTAGAAATAAATTTACAACCTGAAGAGAGGCTATTTAATTTTTTTTTTTCTTTTCCTTTGGTTAGATAGAGAACAATGTTATCTGCTGATTTCATAGCAAATAGAGGTTCTAATTGATCTTGACTCCAGTGCCTGATGCACCTAGAGTGATTCTGCATCTTCTATTAGCCAAACTTACTATCCATTCGCCTATTCACTCATCCATTTATTCTGCCAACTGGACATGTAAGCAGAGAGTTAACCAAACAAAGTACAATAAATCACCTCACCAGGAGATCTCTGAGAATGGGATCATGTTTAACTTGTTTTGTACACCCTGGACCTAGAGGGCACTCAATACCTGCTTTCTGCCTTTTATGGCCATTAATAAATATGTTGTAAATTTAAGTAAGAAAACAATTATTATGAGGCCTGCAGACATGAGCTTTCTCCTATGCATGAGCTCTTCACCACTGTTCCAAATCTCCCAGAATCAGAAAGGAAAAAGGAGTCAAATAACTGATCCAAGTCTCTCCTCAGTTTTCACCTCACTTAACTCTTCTGCAGAATTTGTCAAATTACTGATTTCACTTTTTCCAGAAGCAGAACGGGGGAGGGGAGGGAAAGCGAGAGAGGGGAGAAAAATAAGACCTATGCCTGTGAGAGTTAAATGTGAAACCCAGAGTTCGTCAGCTATCAAGGGCCTGGCACACAGTAATTTCTCCCAAAATGGCACTAATATTATTCCTCTGTGATTATTAAAGATGCTACAAACATTTAGCACCCTTGCTTTTTGCCATGCAGCTGTTAGTACTTGAGATGTGCTTTTGTTTACGTTTTCACTTGTCAGAAAGATGCTAATCTCTAAAGAACAATTGAAATGTCACTTCCTGTGATCACTTCATTGATCCCCTTTATGGGGAAAATTACTGGTTCCTGACCCAACTGTGTTGTTTCCAACAGAAATAAGGCTAAACCTGCAGCATGAGAAGTGAGGTATAAAGTAACAGCTTGACTTGCAGTGTTGCCCTTCTGCCTGCATGAACTTTAGTTCTGGGAGGGAGCAGGTATGGGGAGGGAAGGTGTGGCGGCATTGCCAAAACACACAATGTCAAGCTAAAACTACATTTTTAAAAATTTTTATAAAACCAAAATGGATCCGAATTTTGCCTAGTTTTCATATTACATGATGATAAATGTTCAAAGCATAAATAATAATAACACATTTAATCTCTAAATTTTAGTCTCTTTAGATTATTTTTTAATCTCATCAGAGCGAGCATATATATAAACAGAATATTTTCTACGTACCTTCATGTGCTTTTGAAAATTAATGTTATAACATAGATCAGTTTCTTATCTATTTTTTAAATTAGCAATATACTAAGAACATTTTCTCCAGCCAGTAAATATTACTCTATGATGTACATTTTCATGACTTCACTGTGTGATGTCCTGGGTTCCAGATGGACCAAGGATATAAGATTGGATGCAACAGTAGGGCCTGGGATTGTGTTGGTTGGAGTGTCATTTCCACCCTGGGTGGGTAGGAACACCTTGCACCAGCAGTGAAAATTCATGGAAATATAGGAAAAAAGGAGATGATAAACACTTAAAATGGTATATTCTTCTCTCTCTCTCTCTCTCTCTATCTCTTTCTCTCTCTCTCTCTCTATATATATGTATACACACACATATACATATACAGAGATGTATAAATATACATTATCTTATATATTATACATATAAAGTTGTTAGCATCTTTTTGCTATTATAAATAATGCTAAAACATGTATCTGTACACAAAATTAGGGAAAATTACTGAGAGAAGAATTGTTTCACCAAAGCCTATGCAAAATTTTAAGATTTGTTCATATATATTCCCAAATGTCTCTATAAAATATTTCTGCCATTCCCAAATGTCTCTATAAAATATTTCTGCCACATTCGATTCCCCCAATAACTGCCTCACAGTCTAACCAAGACGCTTTCCCCATTTTTCCAAACAATGGTTTACTTTGCAGGGTAAAGTGAGCAGTCAGGGGCGTAGACCTTATGTTTCATTTTTCAATTAAAATTTCTTTAATCACTACAGAGCACAAATATCTAACATGCCATTCCATTGGGGAAAGGGGTGGTTAATTTGTTATTAACCCCTGATGGATTTTTAAAAATCAGAAGAAGTAATTTAAACACCTGTTCAAATTATTTGCAGATGAAGAGAGAAAGGGGAAGTTTCCACATATATATGGCTCCATGTGCTGAATCAGATAGAGAAGAGAGAGTTAAAGCCAAAGGACCTGCCAAAGTGAGCACCATATCTAGCAGCAAATTGCATTTCCTGTGTTTGCTGTGGTTGTTCGCTTTAACAGGAAAAGGGCTGCCATTTTCTTCACTAATAATCCAGGCTGTCCCACTTTACCTACTCCTCAAGCTTTCTTCTCTCAATGAAAAAGGAATGTGATATTTCTCTTCATTTGCTTCCCAGCTGTTTGCATCTTCTTCCTGCCCCTCTCGTGCTGAGCCAGGAGGAGCTGGTACAATTTTGCTATACTTTCCTTTAAATTACATGGCCAACAGTATTCTCCCTTTCAAGAAGTGAATCAGCATTTACTAGGCTCTTTCCTAATCTATTTCTCCCATAAATTGGCCAAAGTTTCAGTGCATGGATGCCACCCTCCCTGGTGCCTATGTCAAAAGCCTTTACCCCGTCCATCATTTGCTCACTGTGTTGGTACCACCTTGTAGAAGCCTCTTGACTACACCAATCATCTACTGTAGTATTCCAAGACCTTTCCACAGGCTCCATATTGGTTTTTTGTTTTGTTTTTGTTTCATACTAGAAGTACTTGAACTCTATGCAGGTTTTACGATTGAATCAAAAGCTGGATACTTGAATTCTTACCAGTATCTCTCCTCATTTTCCCTTTGGGTGTTGTTAGTGAGACTCGTTTATTCATTTTGAATCACTGGGTTAGCAGGCCAGTAGACTGAGTGAAGAAGACAATAAACAGGGGTCTAGCAATCTAGAGCAGGGAACTTTATGTTTTCATAATTTTCCAGAGAAACTCAGCCTATTTTTAGTTAATCTTCTATTGATCCACTGATACCCATTTATTGAGCCCTGTTTTTGATGATGGAAGTGGTAATAAGACAGAAAAAGTCCCTTTCCTTATGGGATCTATTTTGAAGGGGGTGTACAGTAGAGATTATCAGTAGAAGTTCATACAAAAACAAACAAGATAATTTTAGATAGAAACAAGGGCCATGAAGAAATAATTTCAGAGATACATAGTGATAAGATGAGGATTAAAATGTGTCGAGAGAGAGTATATTTTTTAAAATATGCTTTTTTAAAGATAACTCTACCCTCTGGGTGACAGCATATATTGAAAACTGGATGCAGAAAGCAGAAGAGAACTCAAGGAACATCAATAATGTACATGCTCAGAAGAATAGAAAAGGTTCTGCATTGATTACACAAAGAAAAAAAGAGGAAGAGGAAGAAGAAAGAAGAGTAGGAGGACAGGAAAAAGGAAGAGGAAGGGAAGGGAAAGGGGAACATTTTGAGAGGTTTTCAGTTCACTGATATTCAAAATATGAGCAGTATTTTAAAATATATAAGTAAATAAATAAAACTTGTCAGTGATATAATACAGAGATAGAAATAATCAGGGAAACGCCAATGAAAACCACAGTGAGGACTTCTGTGGCGGTCCAGCAGTTAAGCCTCCGTACTTCCACGGCAGGGTGTGCCGGTTTGATCCCTAGTTGGGGAACTAAGACCCTGCATGCTGCATGGTGTGGTGAAAAAAAAAAAAAAAAACACACACCACAATGAGATATCACCTCATACCTGCTAGAATTACTATTATCAAGAAGACAAGAAATAAGTGCTGGTGTGGATGTGGAGGAAAGGGAAGTTTTGTTCATGTTGGTGGGAATGTAAATTGGTGCAGCCACTACGGAAAACAGTATGGAGGTGCCTCAAAAAATCAAAAATATAACTACCATTTGATCCAGCAATCCCACTTTTGGGTAAATATCTGAAGGAAATGAAATCACTGTCCAAAGAGACCTCTGCATCCCCATGTTCACTGCATTATCCATTATGTATAATATATACACATATATTCACTGCAGCATTATTCATTTTTCATCCATTGACAGACACTAAATTTGTGTCTATGTCTTGTGAATAATATAATCATAATAATAATATTGTGAATACTATTGGGGTTGGGGGTGGGTTGGGGAAATGGGGAGGTGTTGGTCAAAGGGTACAAACTTTCCATTATAAAATGAATACATTCTGGGGATCTACTGTACAGCATGGTGACTATAGTTAACAGTACTGTATTATACACTTGAAAGTTGCCAAGAGTAGCTTGGCATGAGTATCTTGAGTGTTCTCACCACACACACACCAAAAAAATGGTAACTAGGTGAGGTGATGGCTATGTTAACTAAACTCATTGGGATGATCATTTTACAATATATACATATATCAAGTCATCATGTTGTACATTTTAAGCTTACACAGTGTTACTTGGCAAGTATATCTCAATAAAGCTAAGGGGAAAAGGAAATGTTTTAAAGACACCAAGTGCTGAAGACATATTTGTGAAAAATAAGAATGCAAAGTATCAATTAATATATTTAAGCCTTGAATTCAAAAAAATTGTTTTCAAGTATTTGTCTTTTCAGATGACATGGGTATTTCAACATAGAAGATAGCTTGGTTCTTAAGTTGTCCTTTTCAATCCTGGTGTTTATTTCATTCTTATATTTCTTAAAGACTAAAGCAAGACCAAATACAAGTCGATTATTTTAAAGAAGGTAATGGCTGCCAAAAAAAAAAAAAAGAAAGAAAGAAAATAAAGATTTTGCCAGATGCATTGTTTCCCTTGAGGAAAGGGAAGATAACACCTGAAATACATCAAGGAATTGTTAATGATTTCTTTGTAAAAAAATATTTTAAGATGTGAGTGTTGAAATAGGACATGTATATGGAAACTTCTCTGTCTTTTTTTCCTGTTGCTTCTTTTCTCATTCCCAAGCTATCCTTCAGAAAAATAAAACTAAAAACTTTCATAATTAGAAAAAAAGAGTGCAAAGTATCTCGATGAATTTTATCTTGATTACATGTTTAAAAGATATATACTCAGTAATATATACTATATATTATATTATAATATATAATAATAATTACCAAAGGAAGCTGTGTTGAACTTCATAAGTACCCTTTCCTCCTTGTGAGTCGATGTTCAGTTCTCCCTCATCACTGACATCCTCGTGCAAGCAAGCCTGGTTGGGAAAAACCTGAAAAGAGGGCAAAGGAGAATATGAGACACACACATAGGAAGAGGGACTTAGCTTCTATAGATAGACTCACAGTTTCTTCCCACCCCTTCTAGTTAAATACTAAATAGGTTAGAGAGAGTGCCAAATTATATGCCTTTTGAGACACTCAAGAGCCAACATAGTTTCAAGGAAAAAGGACGAAACTCCTTTACTTACCATTTTAAACCAGACGTCCAAACACTTATAAATTAATGAAAAAGGAAGTAGACCAGGATTATTTTTTATAAACCTACAAAAAGATTAACATTTTAGAATGAGATAGAATTTTATTTGAATGACTTATTTATGATGTATTACATATGCCTGAGGTAATAACTACATTAAACTCATTCATTCTCCTTTTGCCCAGTTGCTTCATAAACCTCTGCCCGTGTCCTCTGTGGGTGTGTGCTTGTTTGGATGCTCGCATGTGTCGAATGCTCTCGTGATTCAGGAAACTGCCTCACCTCCCTTTTCATTCTTCCCTCTTCCTCTCCCTTCCGACTTCTTTCTCTTTTTCTGCCTCTTTTACCCTTAAAGTACCAGTGTGTTATAAGTATGTGTTTTGTTTGTTGCCAGTTCAGAGGAAATGACAGTCGTTGATGACCATGTCATGGTTTTATCTCAGCTTAATCATATGAACCAGTGGAGAGAGATATTTTTTCAGGGTCATTTGATGATGAGGAAAGGTAATAACATGATTTCATCTGTTCGGTATTCAGGGTCACATTTATTTCACTTTCCCAATTGCAATTGCTATGTTTGTGAAAGAATGATAATTTTACACTATTTCTTGCATTTGAGAAGATTAGTAACATATAATTGTTCTATTCAGTAAGCAGCATGTAAGTTTTCATAACACAGAAAAGCAAGAGATAGTTACATAAAAATAAACAACTGAAAATGGAATGTGCTGTGTGTACCAGTGAACCTAGAGAGAGTGTCCATTCATCCACTGATACAGAAACTTACTGCCTACAAAGCACTATTAAACTTCATTAAAAACTATGAAGAGTGTGTTCGCTTGAAAGTACAAACCTTTGAAAAATCTAGTGGGACATACCAATCCTTTGTGTGTGTGATGTAGGGGAGCAAACGGAGCTCAAAATTTAAAGATAATTAATGTTTATGTTAGTGCAAGGAGGGGGGAAAATAAAACAATTTACTCAGTATAGTTAAACTTAAATTAAGTAGCCTGAAGGTAATCCACTAACTCCTGGAACTTATATATTTCCTACTTATTAAGGAGTTGACAAGTTTTACTTTAATACAATTACCAGTATCTGGGGATATCTGCATTTGGGTAATTACAAAATCAAATCTATTTAGAATAATAATAATCAAATAATTAAAATATTTCTGGATAAGTAGGGAATATTTCAGGATTTAAGATATTTTTAAAAATACACATAAATGAATACCACTAAAATCTGTAAGAAGACATCTAAAATCTATAAGAAGATATTTTTTCTTTCTTTTTTTTTTTTGGCCATGCCGCACAGCATGTAGGATCTTAGTCCCCCGACCAGAGATCGAACCCGCACCCCCTGCATTGGAAGCACAGAGTCTTAACCATTGGACTGCCAGGAAGTCCCAAGAAGACATGTAAATACTAAATCATTTATTTATTTATATAATGTTTACTAGGTACTAAAGAAGCTGTGGTAAACAAAGCATAGGACTCTCAGATTTATTATTTTACAGTAATTAAAAATAATGTGCTCTAAGCAGTAATGCTGCAAAGGAGAAGTGTTGGTGCTACAGAAATGTACATGTAACCTCCTACTCATGGAATAACTCATGTTATCAGGCACCTCAAGCTTAGTTCAAGGAGTAAATCTTCATGTTCCATATTGGAAAAGCATAGGCCCATTGCAATATTTGTCACTAATGCCCACCAGTCGAGCCACATCCCATCCATACCCCGTCACAGGGAGCAGGAGTATTGCCAGAGGAAACGTAACAAGCCAGGAAACTTCACTGGCAACTGAGAGGTAAATGTAACTGGAATTTCCAGCCACAGATCTGGCCATGATCTTGCGGGATCTTAGGATTTATGAATTGCATCATTTGTCCATCAATATTGGGAACGCCTCCAGATGAACCTTAAATATGACATAGATCTAAATATATCTCGCCACAAGAGTACACAAATTTGAAGAGTCCCAGCCAAGACTATAAAACTCTGTGAAACAGATGCTACTAAATGATTTAAGAGAAAAGAAGACTCATAGTGTCTCTGAGAGACAGACGCAGCAACTGTTTTGAAGGCCCGTCCCCAAGAAAAAAAGAAGAGAAGAATGGCCTCCAAGGTAACTTTAGAAAGAGACCTTGGACCAGGGGTCCTTAATGGTATCCAGTAAAACTCACTGAGATTCTACTTGAGTATCCTTATCAAGATCCCGCAACAGAGAATGCTGTTCTGGGCTACCATGCCACAATCACTTTTCTTTACAGAAGACATCTGCCAAAAATGGACATTGTCGGAGGTTACATTCAGAAAAGTAATTTAGATAAAGTTTCCTCCAGTTATACAGAGACAGCAAGTAAAAATCTCCTCCTAAAATTCTTATCAGTTGTTGATTTCCTCTCCTACTGAGTTAGACCATTATTTTATTTACCATCCATATTTTTTCCCATTTATCAGATTGTGTGTGTGTGTGTGTGTGTGTCTCTGTGTGTCTCTGTGTGTGTGTGTGTGTGTGTGTGTGTGTGTGTGTGTGGCATCAGCTCACCTTGTCAGTCAAGCAGTTTTACCCTCAACTCAGTCGAGTTCCAAACACTGTACAGACTCAGAAGAGCAAATTGGTTTCCTGCCCCAGAAGACTCCTTGTGTTGTGGTTTGTGAGCAGGGGCAAGGCAAGTTCATGGCGATCTATTAGTTAGAGATTAAAGGGCCACTTCTATAATACAGACTCAGGCAAGGAGCTTCCTAGAATGGTGAGGAGCTTCTGAATAAATCCATCTTCAGAAATTCTTCTGGATTAAAAGTCATAAATTCCGTGGATCAATTCAAATATGTGAATTTAACATAAATCATTAAAAATGACCATTGGATCTTTAATGTTTATGGGTGGCATATTAATTAGGAAGACACACTTTGGGAGGAAGATTAACATATATTTTATCTTTCTTCAGATTATTACTAAAACCAGCTTTTAAAAAACATTATAATATTTGATATTAATTATTGAGTACTTGATAAAACCAAATTTGCAAAACATATATTGACACAAATTAACACAGATTTATGTTATTAACATAAAATGCAAAAGTTGTCTTTGTTTCTTACCTGGAAGTATCATCAGTTTTTAAAGAGAACATTAAAAATGTTAGGTATGGTAGCTATTTTCTAAAAGTTATATGTGTTTGTAAGAAATACACCACTTATTAGGCATGACCTAAAGAATAAAAGTAAAGCAACAAACACATAATTACCCTGGAAAATAAAGGGCACCAGTAAAAAAGAATAATTAGGTATTGTATTTAGTCTTATTCAGATTATTGAAGAGATATTTCAGTATTAAATAATTCAATGATATCATGAAATAACAATTTAACTGTGTGTGTTTTGTATGGCATTTCAAATAATATAAACATTGACAGAGTTGATACATGTGTCTCTCAAGCTATACTTACTTGAGAGAGAGTAATGGGGAGAAATCATTTCTTACAATACTCATGAGATTAAATTCTTCATACCCTAAAACTATTGCAAAAAGCCCTTATGTTTTAGCCCTGTGTATAGTTCAAGTCAATTAAACTAGTGGATAAATAAGTAATGCTTCCTATAAATAATTGAAAGAGGTTTATTTGGCTAGTATCACATTTCCTCTATGTGAGTGATTCTCTATGTTGGATATATAACCTATTACCTTTCATCTTAAAACAAGAAAACACTGCCAAAGATGTATCCATTAAAAATAATTACTAGGTTATTTTGTCAAATATGTATAAATTTGTATATTTCCCTTATTAATGCATTAATAAAATTAATACCTCTCTCCCTCCCTCTTTCTCTCCACACGCACACATATATGAATGAACAAATCTAAATACCTACCTTTAGGAATGTACTTATGATTACTTTATTTCAAAGAAAACCGTAAATAATTCTATAGAATTTGGTTATTATATCTATGTTCTTATTTAATTTATGACCAAAGTAATCCAGCCTCTTGGATCCCCCCCAAATCAACTCTTTTACATATTAGTTTTATCATATTAGAACTCAATAAAAATATTATTTGACCAACTATATAAATCAAATACACTCTTGGTTTTAGGGAGGAGGAATGTAAACAGCTTTAATTCAGGGAGAGGGAATCATATAAACAATGACAGGAGAGTGGCACAGGCAGATACATCCAGGAATAATTAAATAATAAGTATTCCCGACTTTGTCCATTGACTTGAGAGCCTCCAGTAGTGTAAGAATGACCCAGTCTGGTCCCCCCACATGTCTGCATGAGGCCTCTTTGCTCACTGGAAAGCACTCAGAGGAGAGTCATTTCCAGAACTGATCAGTCATAAATGAGCTCTTGAAAAGGCCATTACCTTGGAGAAGTGGTACAGAAGGTAGAGTCTATGAAGGAGGCTATGATATTGGCCAAAGGGAGGCCAACGAGTCCCAAGTGAAGGTAAGTGGACTCAGATAACTCAGGGCTTAGTCTATGAACCTGATTTAAGTGTTACAGGGTACAGGATACACTATACAGTTTACATTATTCATTATACAGGATAATACAGTCTGTATTATAGAGGCTTTTTCAGGGCTGACTGTTGCTGCATGCCATTCAATGTAATTGTTGTGACAAAAAATGCTTGATTCTTAGTCTTAATTTTACAATGAATATCTTAGTTGATGAGGAAGACAGGTGGCTGTCTGCACGATAGCCATTTCCTCCTTTCTTCAGCCACTGAACCCCGATTTCCCACATCCTCCTCTGAGCAGTCATGCCCTTCCTTCGTGGGAAGCTGGGCTCCTCCCCTGATCCAGGAGCTGCATGTTCATCAGCCAGGCAGTGTGAGGGCCTCAGAGCCCCCACTAGGTGTGTGGTTTCAGTGGGGCATGAAACAAGCCTGACCCAGCAGATGTGAAGGAAAATTTGCTGGAAGGCCCTGGGAAGGTTTTTCTCATACTTGATGACAGATATAAGATGGGGATTTTCTCTATTCTGTCTTTTTGTGCAATGTGACAGTTTGAATGGAAGCACCTGCACCAACAGGACCAGGGAGATGCCAAGGTTGCTGCAGAGAAGGTGAGCAAGCCCGTGATAATACTAACAACCACTGCCCCTCACCTTCGTATTTTTTTTTTATGACAATCTTTTTGTTGTTTATACCATTTTAATATATCATTCTGTTATTTGTATGCAAAGCATTCCCAGACCATGTTAGTGTCATACGGGAGAACCTTTGTATTCTATTACAAGTTAATCACTAAAGGGACGTTGCCTGTAAGCTTAAACTATACATAATGGCCCATCTCTGGGAACCTTGCCTCCCAGTTAATGAGCATTAAGCTAAAATACCTATATTTAGCTCACAGGAAACATTCCGACAAGGACCATCTGTGAATGGCTGCAAGAAGGAAGAAATTAACACAGCCTCTCTGGAGGCTGATGGGAACCAGGAAATGTCTGACTTTACTCCCTCCCCTTTTAGTATAAAAGAAGCCTGAATTCTAACTCAAGCAAGATGGTTCTTTGGGCCACTAGTCCACCATCTTCTAGGTCAGCTAGCTTTCTGAATAAAATCGCTATTCTTTGTCCCAACAACTTGTCTCTTGATTTATTGGCCTGTCCTGTGGGGAGCAGTACAAGCTTGGTCTTGATAACATTAGGCAGTTAGATGTAAGGTAGTTAGGCTGTAAAAGCGGGTCAAGACAAGATTATCAAGGAGGCAGAAATCAGACCAAGGAGTGAGCTTTACTTGGTAAACAAGAGTCATTGATGGTTTTCGAGCAGGGGAGTGACAGTTATCACAGCTGTACTTCAAAGGATTAATTTAGAAGTTGGGTGTGGGAAGGATTTAAGAGAAGGTTCAGAACATTTCACCACTTGGAAGGCATTGTTGAATATTCATAAAAACTAGTTTATCAGTCAGCATAAATAATTTTTAAACACAAAGTAAAATACATTATGTGTTGCTTTGGAAGTGACAAAGCCTAAGAAAGATAATGACAAGCACAAAAGATGCTGCCATTGTAATTTAAATTAGTATAAATCTTTCTAGAATTTAAATATATTTTCAGGCAGAGTATTTTGAATACATGAGGAAAAGATTATGGTTATTTTATAGTTCTTACTAAGAAAGAAAATAACAAAAGAGTCTTTTTGCACATGAGACATAAAGCTAAACAAGATCAACTTTACACAGTCAGAAGGCTGGCTAGGGTTTGAAGGAGTGCTTGAGCCCATCAAACAATGCAGATCCAGTGCACAGCCCAGATCTTGTGTCAGGATTAGCAATGTCATGATTGTAGTCATTCTGATAATGGTAATAAATGGTAATAAATTTATTAGCCCCAATTAAGTTCTAAGCCCTGTACATAACACACAGGAGCATGTAGTGTTCATCCTTTATTATCTTCCACGTTTGCAAATGATGATGAACGGTAATATAAAGAAGACATCACACTGAAATCAGAGGCATGAGAAACACCAGTGAGTGAGAACCAAAGCTATAAAATATATCAGTGATGAAATCATAATTATGCAAAAATTTTCAGAAGTATGAATTAATAAAGAGTTTGAAAAGGATGATAATTGTATGGATGTTAATATAAAGGAGATAAATTTATTTCAGAGTTTAAAATTGCAAAGAAGATTTGAACAGTCATGTAACAGGGAAATTACTGTATATAAAAAGGAGAGAGAAGTTATGAAAGCTAAAAATATTTTCTCAAATAAACTGCACAAATAAATGTTACGTTAAGTCAACATGGGGTGGTGGGGGGATATTGGGAGTGGATGGAGAAGAATAAACACACCAAAAATCAAACATCTTTGAACGTATAACTTAAGATAGAAACCTCAACAAAACTTGGCCATGATGTCCTGGCAGGGCATTTCTTAGATTCATTCATTACATGTCTGGCATAGACTGCAGTGTGTATGTCCACGTGCAGATAAGTGAACTAAAAGAATTGTAAGCTGAGATGGAAACTCCATCAGTACGAGGGCTTTCTATGCCTATAATCCATCCCCACATCCCCTAGATGATATCTCAGTAGAGTGGTTCTCTGGGCCGCACCCTCAAGTTTCTGATTCAGTAGGCTGGGGAAAGGGGCTTAGAATTTGCATTTTCCAAGTTTCCCAGGTGCTGCCGCTTTTTTCTCACAATGAGAAGCACCGTGCACAGTTGAAAGAATCTAAGTTGAAGGAAGCTACAAATCCACCTCTCCAAATGGCCGGTGGTTCCCAGTCAAACTCCTTCCAGGCTGTCTGAAAACATGGTATCCAGCCCCTCACCTCCCGTACCTCCCCAGGTCCCTTCAATTTGCTGTCCACTCAGGCTTGCTCCAGAAGCTGCTGGCTAGGGCAGACCTCAAATCCTTCAGGCACCTGTGGACCATGCTATGTTCTGGCTTTTAGCAACAGCTCACCTCCTGAGCTCACCTTTTGACCTCAGACACCAGTGCACTTGTCCTGTCTCCTTTGTGGATCCAAGCTCCTCATTTGTGTCCTCGTTGTAGCTAGGTTTATCCTCCAAAAATTCCAAAAAGTTCCTGTGAATGTCCTGTTTAAACTCCTTAAATCTCTTCCCACTTCTCTTAGGGCTACTTCTACTGGACACTCAGGGCTATTCACTAGTCATTCTCCACCTGGAAGTTCAAGTGTCTCTCCTTGTGGAAAGCAGTCTTTGCCCATCACAGTTTCTAAGAGCACATTGAACTTGGGTTAGTTTGCTAGGGCTGCCTTATGGCCACAGACTGGGGGGCTTAAACAACAGACGTTTATTTTCTCACAGTTCTGGAGTCTGCAGTACAAGTTCAAGGCTTCTGCAGGTTCAGTTCCTTCTGAGGCCTCTCTCCTCAGCTGCAGTCTTTCATCTGTGCTAGCACATCCCAGCACCCCTCTGTGTGCCCTGATCTTGTTTACAAAGACACGAATCATGTTGGATTAAGACCAACCCTAAAAGCCTCATTTTCACATAATTACCTCTTTAAAGGGTCTATCTCCAAATACGGTCTCATTCTAAGGTAATGGAGGGGTTAGAGCTTCAACAAATGAATTTTGGATGAAAACAATCAGCCCATAACAAAATTCTACATTGCAGCTCTTATTAGACTTGTAATTAAGTTATTAATTTCCCTGCCTTCCCCACGATGGTGCTCAATGCAGAATCTGAAGCACCTACCACAGTGTCTTCCCCATAGAAGGGTCAGGTTATTCTCTTTCCTATTGAATGAAGGGTCAAGGTCAGGAGAAACAGGGGTACAACAAACTTGGAGCAGCTTTCCCTGCACTTGGCTGGAGGTTCTCAAACAAGGCTCACCAAACAAAATGTCTCTAAACCACGTAGTCTTGTGGTGACATGGCCTCTCCCCTGAACTGGGGTTCAGTCAATGGGAAAGGGGCAACATCCCCTCCATGGGGCAGATGTATTTCCAGGGAAGAAGAGTCAAAGGATTCAAAGGGAAAGTGTTCAGAATCTGAAAACCTACTTAATGTCTGTGTGAAGCTGATGACCCAGCTGCAGTTCACCCCCCAGTTCAAGCCGCTAAAAACAAAGAATGCAAATAATCAATATCCAGTCTCCTAGTTCTAGTCCTCATTATTGAATCTAATAATGCCAAAGCAAACAGGGGTACAAGACTCAGAGTCAATCTACTCTTTCTTTTTTGCTCCACGCTTTGCTCTGCTGTTGGCCAAGCCAGCTTCCTAGACCTTACAAAACAGTTACATAAAATAAATTTAATACAATGTTCAACTCTATTATAAAACACAATCACTGCTCTTTAGAAAAATGAAACAGAAAGTTTACAGAAATATATAAAAGTAGAAAATGCTGTCATTCAAGAAACAATCACCATTAGCACATTTTCCCATGGATCTAATTTTCTATGCATATGTTAAAATATGCAAGCATACTTTATGCAAATGTACATATTAAACAAAAACACTCTAATTAATGATTTTTTCCAGTGCTTTAACCTTATTGTTATCCTTCTGATTTTGAGATATTCTTTAGATCTTTTAGGTTTCACTTCTATGTATGTCTTCTATCCATGTAGACTTGCTTTTGGTATAGAAATACTTTTCTTCCTTTAAAATTTAGAAAAAAAGCATTGCTTATTAAAAAGTTCATCTGATGCAATGAACCTTTTGTTAACCAACAAAACTTGAGTCCTCTCACCCGCACACAGTAAAGCCAATCTACTGACACATGGTTGTGATGAAGGAAAGTGCAACTTTTATCGTGGACACCAAGCAAGGAGTCCAGGCAGCTAATGTTCAAAAGACCCGAACTCCCCGCTGGCTCTAAGGGAAAGGTTTTTAAAGACAGGATGAGAGATGGAGGTTTTGGGGTGTGTGATCAGCTCGTGGACATTCTTCTGATTGGCTGCTAATGAGGTAATCAGGAGTCAACATCACTGATCTTCTGATTCCAACCAGCCTGGGGTCTATGTGCTTGTGGGCAGCATGCAGTTAACTTCTCCCACCTGGCAGGGGTTTCAGTATCTGCAAAACAGCTCAAAGGACATGGCTCAGAATATTATCTATAGCCCTTGAGGAGGAACTAAAAGTCCTTGACCTTACTTAATGGCTAAACTATTAATATTTTGTTTTGCTTGACTGTTTGCCTTTCTTTCTGTATTTTCTCACTTCTCTGATTAAATTTATTCTTTGGAACTTGGGGAAGGCCTAGGGGGCTAAAGTTTTCTACAGACAAGAGGCAGGCAGAGGACATGGTGGAGGGTGGTTCTGTCCTGGAAAGGCCCCATAGGGTCCTGCTTGCTTACACTGTGAGTAAATGAGATAGTGATCCATTTTTGTTTCTCCCCCACACCCAAATCCCACACCTCAGACATTACCACAGTTTAAATTTTTCATGTAGATTTCCAGACATTTTTTAATGTATCATTATTGGGATATTTAATTCTTTTTTATCAAGTTGGGTTAATAAATTATACAAAAACTGGCTTTATCATACTTAACACTTGGTCATTTCATGTTACTAAAGTAATTTAATATTTTTCATTAAAATTGCATAATATTCCAGAGTGTGACTATTCTGCAATGCATTTAGAAGGGCAGCCATGGATTGGTATTTAATTTGTTTCCAGTTTTTTTTTTCTATTACAAATAATATTACAGCAAACATTTCTGTGCATACTTCATTTTATACAAGAGTCATGATGTATGCAGAACTAAATCCTAAAATTTAAATATCAATTACATTTTATAAAGACTTCCAAACTGATTCCAAAATGTTGTATCAATCTACATTCCAACCAACAATGTATGAGAGTAATCTTTTTTCCCACAACATCTCCAAGGTAGCATATTTTAAATTGTCTTAATTTTTTTCTCAACTAATGGACAAGAATAGCAACCAATTTTATTAATTTGTACTTTCATATGTCCTGTGTATGAGATTTTTCTTTTTAAATTTGTATTACTTATTTTTATTTCATCTTCTTTAAATTAATTGCATTTTCAAATTGTTTGAAGTTTTTATATTTATTTGTTTGACTTGTTGAAGATTGAAACCTTTGCTTTATTGAAGGCAAATATTTTCATCAATCTTTTGTTGCTTTTTAACTTTTCTTTACAATTATTTTCACTTTTTCTCTAGCCCAATTTCTCAGTTTCATGATTTGCTTAAGTAAGTCCCACTAAGTATAAGATATAAATATATCCCTACATACTTTTATCCAGTATTCTAAAATTTTGTAACTTTGTTTAGGTATTTCATCAAGTTGGACTTGGCTCTATGCCATGTGTGGGCCAATGATCATGTTTGGACCTGTAATCAAGGAGGGTTTCTATTTCCTGTCCCAACTCCTTCATGAATCTGCACCAGATTGTTTCTCTCCACCAGCTTCTACAGTGACCCCCACATTACCAAATCCAGTGTCTATTTGCTTCTCCACATCCAACCTGATGGCTGCATTTGATACTTCTATCCACTCCTTTTTCTTGGAACACTTTCTTCACTCAGTGTCTGGAGTGTCACTCTCCTGATTCTCTCAGTGTGACCTTGGCCCAACCTCTGTATATTGGAACTCTCAGAACTTGGGGCTTAGAAGTTTTCTCTGTACACTCATTGTCTTCCTATGTGATTTCATCAAGTAAATTGTCTCAGTCTCGGCCTGCCTTTATATTTATTTTACCCTTACACTTAGATGTTATTTTTCTTTACATAAATGCATTTCCCTCAAGCCAGACCACAGCATGGACTCTGGAGTCAGGCTGTCTGTGTTTGAATCTCTTTCCACCACTTACCAGCTGTGTGACCTTAGGCAAGTGACAACATTTTTGTTTCTAAACTTACTTATCTGAAAAATTAGGCTAATAATGAATACCCACCTCATCAGGTTAAGAAGATTCAAAGAGAAAATATGCCCAAAGAACTTATATCGAAGCCTGTGCTAAATATAAATGTGTTAGCTATCATTATTATTTGATAACATTATGCATCAGAATATCTCTACTATTCTGCATCCTGTTATTTTGTACCCTTTTCAAGACTTTCACTCTGAAGAGTTTGGGGATCTTCTCTTGGAGCATGGAAACTTCACTAGGATTAACTCCAGTTACATTCTTTCTCCCTCGTCTCTTGGTTATCCTTTGATTAGAAAGCATATGTCTCCTCAGTCCTCGAATTGTTTCAACAATCAATTCTCTGATTTTTGCCTTTATTCCATTCTATGGCTCTTCCTACAGAACTCTTACTATGTTGAAATTGAAACTTCTTTATCAATGTTCCATGTCACTTATCTCCATTTTCAGTTTCTTTCCTTTGTCATTTTAAACTATGTTCTTGAAAATGTTTCTGCTAAATCATCTAAGTCACTAGTTCTCTATCAGTGTAAATGCTGCTTTTGAATTGTATCCTTTTGGCACTTGTAATTTTCTAAATAACTAAGGTTGCTTCTTTGCATATCATCATGCTCATTTATCATATAGAATAACATTCTTCAAGGATACAAATTACAGTTTCATTAAAGTCTTCTCTTTTCTGTTGTCAAAGATAAAATGCAACAGACAATTAAGGAGATAACTTTATTCAGGCTATTGCAGTAAGGAGAATGTTCATTAATAAGGACTGTCCCAGAGGAAAGGAAGGGGATCTAGAGTTTTATAAAGACTGGTAAACAATTGACTCTTAAAGAAGGATGGATGTCCATCTTGTCTCAGAATATAAGGTGGTCCTTTGATGTTAGCCATTTCTCAGAACACAAACGGGTGGGGGGATTTTTCAACCTTTGCTCCTTTCCAGGAGCAAGGGACTAATAATACTCAACATTGTCACTGTATTAAGTCTGTTTATTTTTGTTTGTCTCATCTAATGGTTGAATTTAGTACATTGCTTTCATGCTATCAAGTTACCATAAATGTATGGTAATTCTTTGTTTTCTGTCCATGTGTATATGTGTGTGAAATGAGAGAATGCTTCTAACATTATATCTTTCAGCTATTTTCATTAGTCACATAAATCATTATAGATTCTACCACAATTTTTAAACACAAATAATCCAGAAAACTAGGATTTAGGAACAAATACATACATTAATATTATCATCTACTTATAGACTTCTTAAATTTGCTGTAGTTCCTCTTGCAGAACCCATTCTGGTGTTTCTGTAACAGACACTAGTAGTGAAAGCACTGCCATGAACTAGCAGCCCAATTGGTCACACAAATAGTGAGGACCCCTCTCTTGCTCTTTCTTTTAATTTGAGTGGTTATATATTACTAGTACCAATGCCAGGCATAAAAGTACAACTTTCAATGTATGTTTTTAAAATGCAGTGGAAAGCCGTCCACAGAGCCTGATTAATAGTCATTCATCAAGCTAGTTGCAGGAACTCAGCTGTGAAATTAATGGTCCAGTTTGGTTTCCAGATCTATTTTCATAGGCAAATAGGGTACTCAAAGTTCACAAGGATGAATCCTGCCTCATTCCCCCACCCGCTCCGTGATCTCAGGATATGGGTTACAGAGGTCTCCTAGCAAGACTCATCTCAACCCAGTTTTAAGGGACACACTTGTCTAAAAGCATGATGACCAGAAGCACACTGTGTGTTCATATTCACAGATGGGTGTCTCAATAACCAATCTCTACAAGTGAGTTTCAGAAATTACACTGTTTCTCACAGGCCAACAATCCATCCGAGAACCTTCAGGATGAGAACACCAACCATTTGTTTTTAGTTGTGGCAGTCCAACAATCCTGTTAAAAGCAACTTAAGGACTTCCCTGGTGGCGCAGTGGTTGAGAGTCCGCCTGCCGATGCAGGGGACACAGGATCATGCCCCGGTCTGGGAGGATCCCACATGCCGCAGAGTGGCTGGGCCCGTGAGCCATGGCTGTTGAGCCTGTGTGTCCAGAGCCTGTGCTCTGCAACGGGAGAGGCCACAACAGTGAGAGGCCCGCGTATGGCAAAAAAAAAAAAAAAAAAAGCAACTTAAAAATCCAAAAGAAATACAGAGAGAAAACCTGTTTGAAGGCATTGGAGTGGTACCAAAGCAACCATCACCTAAAGGTACGAAACCTACTGAAAGGTGAGCAGACATTCACTCAGACCATTTGCCAATTCTAGGCGAACAGCAAAAACCTCAGATCAAACAGAAAATAAGTACAAGAATCAAAGAAACCTGAAAGCTTCTTGGTTTTGTTTTTCTGTTTTTTACAGTCTTACAAAACTCCAGAGAGATGAAAGAAAAAGACCAAAGGTCAGAGAACTCTAAACTCAACACTGAAATCTCGCTATCTCCTTCCCAAGTCATTTACCAAATTCTGAAGCTCCCTGGAACAGAAGAGTTAGAAGCCAAACAAAAAGTCTAACATTCTTAAGATCTAAGAAAACAAAGATCAGTATTCAGGATCCAGCTTCTCTCTATGAGAAAACAGAATCCAAGCATCACTTTAATTTCTCAGGACACCTGAGTGGGGATAAACCCTAGAAACTGGGTTGGGGATGGGGAGGAGACTTAGAGGGTTATTGAGTCCTAGGAAATCTTGAGTTAGCTCAGTCTCTACGTGGATTATGGTAATTAGCTCTATCCCATCTCTTGTAAGAAAACAACTTGTAAGCCCCCACAATTCTTTTTAACACAACGTATTGCATTTAGTGAAATATTTACAAGCCATTCCAAGAAATAGGATCAAATGAACAAAAAAAGAAGTACAAAAAACAATTTCAGAGGTAGTCTAGGTTTGGGAGTTTTTAAACAAGGATTTTAAAAACTCTGTAAGTATATTTTAAAAATAGAAGAAAAGTTTTTTTTTAATACATTAAAAATATAAATAGCTAAGAGAGAAAATGCTGTGTAAGAAATCTTTTGATTAATCCAGTAGAAGGAAAGAAAGAAGAAAAAAAGGAAACATAAGACAAGTGGTTAGAATAGGAAATAAATATAAGGAAAAACCCAAATATATCAATAATCACGTTAAATGAAAATGCCTGAATATGTGAGTTAAAAGACTAAGGTCGCCATATTGGACTAAAACTATACTAAGATGCTGCTTACAAGAGACAAACTCCATAAAGATGAAAGTTTAAGTACAAGTAAATTTAAATTAAAGAAAAAGCTACTGGGCTTCCCTGGTGGCGCAGTGGTTGAGAGTCTGACTGCCAATGCAGGGTACACGGGTTCGTGCCCCAGTCCGGGAAGATCCCACATGCCGCGGGGTGGCTGCGCCCATGAGCCATGGCCGCTGAGCCTGCGTGTCCGGAGCCTGTGCTCCACAACGGGAGAGGCCACAACAGTGAGAGGCCCGCATACCACCAAAAAAAGAAAAAGAAAAAGCTACCATGTAAAAACTAACCAAAAGAAAGCTTATGTTGTTCTATCAGTGTCAGTAAATATACATATACATATAAAATGAGATGATGACATAATAGATGTAGAATGCAGCTAAACATTTGCTTAGATCAAAGTTTATAGTCTTTAATACAGTATTAGAAACTAAGGAAGGCTAAGAATTAATCAACTAAGTTACCTAAATATCCATCTCAACAAATTAGAGAAAAAGAGGCAAATTCAACCCAATAAAAAAGTACAAGGAAGGGAATTTTACAGATTGTTTTTAAATAAAAGAAAACATACAATACAGAAAATCCATGGAACTAAATTTGTTCTTGAGTAGGACTAGTAGAAGTGATAAGCTTATATCAAAACTGATCAAGAAAAAGAGAGAAAAGGCAAAAATTATGAATAGAAAAAAGTAAAAAGTAAAACATCATTCAAGCTCCCTAGACAGCACATAGTAAGAGTTTACTGTGAACAATTTTATTTTTAAAAAAAAATTTACCAAAACTGAAACTAGAAGATATAAAAAACATGAATAGTCTTCCCTTTTTCAAATTAATTATAGTTGAACCCCTATCCATCAAATGAAGAAATCTGAAGGTCAGATGAGCTCATTGAATGGATAGTTTTTCAACTATAGACTGTTTTTTTTTTCTTAATTGTACAAAATCTTATGAAAATGATAATGAGGGAGAGCTCTGCATTCTATGAAGCTGAAATAAACTTGAAATCAAAAATTAACAAGGACATGAAAGGAAAGAAATAGTACAAGTCAATCTCTGTTACAAACGTAGAAGTAAAACAAATATATATAAAAAATATCAGAAGTCAAATTCAAGATAACACGTCATGAATAAGATGGGTTTATTCCAGGAATGCAAGGTTGGCCAACAGTTGAAACTGTTTCAATTAGTTCCACATCTACAATACAATACAATAAGCTCTTCTGGGTTTACAATAAATGTTGTATTTGATTTCTAGTTCTTAAATATTCTTCATTGTTGTGGGTTTCTAATGGCCTTCATACTGTCTTTTCAACTGTTACATATTTTTCTTCTTATCCTTTTCCTTGAGAAAATTATTTTGCTACTAATTAAAAACTTTTAAAGTCATTTGAAATATTTTCATATTGCCAAAAATATTTCGTTTTGTTTTTTGTGGTACGCAGGCCTCTCACTGTTGTGGCCTCTCCTGTTGTGGAGCACAGGCTTCGGACGCGCAGGCTCAGCGGCCATGGCTCACGGGCCTAGCCGCTCCACGGCATGTGGGATCTTCCCAGACCAGGGCACGGACCCGTGTCCCCTGCATCAGCAGGCGGACTCTCAACCACTGCACCACCAGGGAAGCCCGAAAAAAATAATTAGAAATATGTGTGAATGCTGGGGAATGGAGCTTGGCCTACCATATATCAAGCTAGGTTAAAAACGTATAGTAATGAAAACAGCATGGTACTGGCACAGACACAGGCAAGTAGATCTATTGTACAGAATAAGAGCTCCATATGAATTAAAGTCAAAAAGAGAGGGGAAAAATGATGTTGATGTGTTAGGACAATGGGCTTATCAATCTGAGAAGGAAAATTTTTCTTAAACATAATTCCAAAGGCCAAAGTACTAAACTAAACTTTAGATTGGGTGTAAAACAGGATACAAAGATGTGTTGCACAACACAGGGAATATAGCCAATATTTTGTAATAACTGTAAATGGAGCATAACCTTTAAAAATTGTATTTAAAATACATATGGAGGAAAAACAATAAAATAAACACTTTGCATTAAATAAATAAATAAACCTAAAAAATAAAAGTAGCTAAACTTACTAACACAAAAAGATATCATGGATAAAGGATCAAGTAAAAGTCAACCAACAGATTGAAAAACTACCCACAGTATGGATATGTAGGCATATGTAAGTACATATATGTGTGTGTAAATGTATACATATGCATATAAATATATAAATATACACATAAATATATATATACACATAAAACATAGAAAAGATGTGCTTAGAATATACAAAGAAATGCCTCCAAAAATCAAATTAAATACCATGTTTCCTTCTCATCTGTTAGTCTAAACCCTTAAGACACCCATTTGTCTTATGTCCACATTTCTGACCCTTTCTTCCAACCCTACCCAACTCCTGAACACTTCCAATATTCCCTATGGAATATACAGTTCATTATCAGCAAAATTATATATATATAATGTTCCACTCACCTTCCTGATCTAATAGAACCTTGTGTCTTCCCTGTTTAATTTTCTAATATTGGCTCTTCTTTTTTTTCTTTTTTTTTTTCTTATAACCTTTATGCCACTAAGCCTGCAGGTGGAGAAGGTGTCCTTCTTGATGACTAGTTTCATTTCAGACCACTTCTCTTCCTGCTCCAAAAATAAGACAGAACAAAACAAAAACAGGATTGACTATGTTATCAGATTGCATCCCTCACAACCCTCCACTGCGGCTCTCCTCCACCAATACCAACACCCAGGCCTCTCAGTTCCTTGTCAGACTCCTGTCCTCAAATGAGTTTGCTCTTCACCTGACCTCAGTCATCATCCCCATGCTAACCTTACTTCTTTTCATTACTGCAACTCCTCCTTAGCATTAATTTCATGCATCTACTCTATGAGCTACACCTCCTACTTTTCCAACAACTTCCTCTAGTACCCTGAACTCAACAATCTTCCAACTGATAGGAACCATTATTCTGATTCGACCAACATTTTTCTCTGGCCATTACTCTTCTGATGGTCTCACTACACTCCTCACCTTGCTTAAATTCCATAATCAGTCATTATAATCATTCTTTGTTATAATTGCTTGGCAAAACTACAACCCAGCTTAAGCCAGCAATAGGACAACTCCTCCCTTGAGTCTATGTGCTGAATGGCTGGAGAAGAGACAGCCAACACTAAGTAGTCTTGCACTAAACTCATGATCATCAACCTCAAGTATCATGCTATAAGTCCGTAATCCATTTCCTCTCTTTTTGCACTATACCTGCAACATATGTTATGCTAAACATATGTTGGATTTTGTCAATTTTTTTTAATCTGTTGACTTGATATGATTTTTCTTTTTATAGACTATTGATGTGTTGATGACCTTAATTGGTTTTCAAATGTCAAACCAGCATTGCATATCTAGGAGAAATCCCATTTTTCATGGCATATAATATTTCTGTACATTTTTGGATTCATTTAAAAAATATTTTCTTAATAATTTTTGCATCTATGCCCTTGAGAGATATTGGTCCAATGTCTCAGCTATTCCTCCCAGTTTCAATGTGGGTAGTTTCTCACTTGCTCAGTGTGCAAGAGTCTCAACCATTTTCTGGATTTCTCACAAAGAGAATTGCTCCATGTTGTTCTGTTGGAAGCTGTTGGGAATCTGTTGGATTGGTGTGTTGTGAGGGCAGGGAGAGTCCAGAGCCTTCTACTCTGTCACCTTGCTGATGTCACTCCTCAGTTACACTTCTTTTTGTACTTTTTCAGTGGTCTCCCTAGAGATGTAATATGCATTTACAACTAATTCAAGTTCACATTCAAATAACATATACAACTTCACAGAAACTGCAGGTACCTTATAATAACACAACAATACTAATTTCTCCCTCCTGCCCCTTGTACTATATATTGCTGGAATTCATTACACTTTTACATAAGCATATATATACACATATTATATATAATGCATAATGTGTAATTATACACATATGTTCATATATTTACATATACACATAAGTGTAAGTAATTGAAAACATTGTTGGTATTATCATTTTCAAGAAACTATAATCTGTTAGATCAGTTAAGAACAGGAAAAATAAATACCAGCACCACAAACTCCCAGAGACAGGGGAGTTAGAATCCAGACCCCCAGATTACTTTCACTTATTCTTTCTCTGATGATCTTCCTTTCTTTACATAAATCTGAGTTTGTGGCCTATATCTTACTCCTTCTCTCTCAAGAATTTTAAAGATTTCTTGTAAGACAAGTCTACTGGCAACGAATTTCCTCAACATTTGTTTGAGAAAGTTTTTATTTCTCCTTTACTTTTGAAGGATAATTTCACAGGGTACAAAATTCTAGGTTGGTGGGTTTTTTCTCTCAACACTTAAAATATTTCACTCCACTCCTTTCTTGCCTGCATGGGTTTTCATGAGAAGGCAGGTATAGTTCTTATCTTTTCTATAGGTGAGATTTTTTTTCTGAACTGGCTTCTTTTAAGATTTTTTCTTTAGCTTTGATTTTCTGTAGTTTGAAGATGATATGCCTATGTGTAGTATTTTTGACATTTTTCCTACCTGGTATACTCCAAGCTTCAGGGATCTGTGGTTTGATATTGAACATTAATTTGGGGGGAGATTCTCAGTCATTATAATTTCAAATAGTTTTGTTTCTTTTTCTCTTTCTTTTCCATCTAGTATTCCCATCACATGTATGTTACATCTTTTGTAGTTGTCTTAATATTTTGTGGATATTCTGTTCTATTTTTTTGTCTTTTTTTTCTCTTTTCTTTCTAGTTTTATAAGCTTCTACTGAGATATCTTCAAGATTCTTTCCTCAGCTATAACTCTCTACTAACAAGCCCATCAAAGGCATTTCCATTTTCTTTTACAGTATTTTTGATATTTAGCATTTCTTCTTGGTTCTTTTTTAGAATTTCCATCTCTCCTCTTACATTGTCTGTCTATTCTTGCATGCTGTCTACTTTATTCATCAGAGCCCTACCATACTAACCATAGTTGTTTTAAACTCCCAATCTGATAATTCCAACACCTCTGTCGTAACTGAGTCTGGTTCTGTGTGTGAACCTGATGTTTGCTCTGTCTCTTCAAACTGTGTTTTTTGCCTTTTAGTGTGCCTTGTAAATTTTTCTTGATAGCCAGACATAAAGTAATAGGTAAAAGGACTAATGTAAAAAAGTTTTTAGTAATGTGGTGGTGAGGTGTGGGGGAGGGGAAGCATTCTATATTCTATAATTAGGTCTCATATTGTAGTGAGCCTGTACCCCTTGACTTTGACCTTCACAAATGCTTCTCAGTCTTTCCTCCCTTAGGTGGGACTGGATGGCTAGGGTGGACTGCAGTTGGCTATTTTTCTTCCCCCAGGTCAGCTAGGCACAAATAAAACCCTATCAGGTTAGGCTCTGATTAAGCAGTTCTTCCTGAGGCTCTGTTAGGAACAGGATGCTCTGGCATATTTCAGCATGGCTCTTCACCTGCTCCCTGCCAGAAGCACTTTAGGATTTTTCTCTGATATTCCCCTGAGAACCTGGTCCAGCTCCTGGAGGTAAAACTCATAAAAGAATGGATCCCTCTGGAGGTTTTTAACTCAGAATTTTTCACCCTGAGCTTCCAGCAATTTGTCAAAAAAAAAGGTTTAGCCCTGATTCCTGTGGAAGTTTCTGCTTGTGGGTTTCTGCTCTAAGTTGTGTTTCTCCATATTTGCCTGTTTTATTTCTCCAATTTAGGGGGCAACAATTTACCCTGTGATCTCACTTCTTTTATGGATCTGAGAAAAAGTGTTGATTTTTCTGTTTGTTCAGTTTTCTACTTATTAGGACAGAGTTATGACTATCAATCTCCCTACATGCCAGACAGGAAACTGGAAGTTCTACACTTTTTATTTTTAAGCTTATTCTACTTTAAAGAAAGAAGAAAAATACAAGTGGAATATCATGCTTCCTATTTTTGCAGGGCATTTTCAGTTCTTATGCATATTAAAGCTAAAAGGAGATTTTATTCCCCTTAATGTTTCTTCTCAAGTCTTATTTCATACTTAGGCATTATTTTCTGGGCCCTATTATTATAGGTCAGCCCCACTCTTTAGAAGATAAGAAAAGAGGACTGCACTATTCTATGTAGTTAATTACATTATACCCTTATTTTGCTTCAAAATTTTACCAGGAAGACTAAATCAAGTATTCATGGGTACCCTATAATTATATCCAGACATCAATTGTTTGTCCATCAGATAAATGCACTTTTAATTAGATATGGAGAAGAGAAAACTGAAAATGCACACCAATCTTTTTTGCATTTACTGAAAATTTCTTATGTCTATTCAGAACACATCATTGTTCCACAAATGAGCATCCATCTGTTATAGTACGAAGAAAATGTAATCCTTTGCTCCTTAGTTCCTATTTTCCCATTAGGCCATACAAGGAAAGGAAATGAGTTCTAGGCTATACTTTTGATTTATTGCATAACTGAATACATTTACACAGAGAAAAGTGCTATTTTAATTTTGCACACTTCAATAAACACACATACATATGTTCAACCTTTAGATGTAGTCATAAAAGTAACTAACTGTGAGGATTTTGGAAATAGAGTGAAAACATACATAAAAGTTTAACTTTTAATAGTATTGTTCAGAATTCTATTATAAAATTTAGGATAGTTTTCTAGTCTTTTTTTAAGTGTTCATTTTAAAATTTAGTCTTCCAGAACTATTTACCTATTACATTGTATTGTCTTTTCTCCATGACAATGTGTTCATGCTCATCATACTGGAACAGTATGTATGGATTTTTAAAACTTGTCAGTAGCCCTGCAATGTTGCATGAATGCCTGCAATATTTTTTCTTGTATTCTGTCACAACTTTTTGATTTGTTAATGATATCTTTTTTCCTTTTGAAAAGCCAATTTTCTTTTGACTTCTGAGCTTTGTTGTGTCTGGAATAAGCATTCCATTCCTCAAGACAATCTATATTCTCTTGTGTTTGTTTTCTTATAATACTAAGGTGCTCTATAATAGGGAAATTTAATCACTTCCCCTTGGTTATTTTCACTAATGTGTTTGGACCTCCCTGGCGTCATTTATCTCTTGTCCCTACCATGCTTTATTCTTGCTGGTTATTTATTACTCAATTTGAATTTTATTTGATTCATTAAGGGTCTCAACAGTTCTGCAGTTATTCTTCCCAGAGATTGAAGAGGCAACTGTACCATCGTATCACACACACCATCTACCAGCTGTGACTCCAGAAGAGACTCTTTCTAGTGATTCTCTCTGCCATATCGATGCCACACACCTCCATCTGTAGGAAGATCTGGACTTAGCTCTAGTTTCCCCCAGGCTGTGGCTTCCAATGCTGTGGCTTTGGTGATCTGAAATGAGATCTGTGTGTAGCATTCTCTGAATCTTAATCTATAAATCAAGGGACAGTGCGAGGTTTGCCTCTACTCCCTTACCATAGATGCTCATGTCTTCAGGAGGGAGATTTTGCCAGCCAGCCTTTCATGCCCACCTTCTGTCTGGTGTTCCTGACATTGCATCCCCTGATGGTAAGCCTCCCTAGTCACCAGTGATAATAAGGGTTTGTTTCCTTTTTCCCTATTTTTATCAGCAGTTGGTTCTTTCATTGTGAAACATCTGTCCTCACACTGCCACTTACTTCAAAGATCATCTTGACTATTCTTTGAAATACTGCCTATATTTTTTATGTTTACTGTAGATGAATACCATCATATAGACACACCTTTGATCTCTTCCCTCAGATTTATGCACATATTAGTCTCAATATTTTACCACTATTTTATTCTGGTAAACATCAATGTAATCACTGATGTATTTAATTGTTTGACTCCTCAGTTTATTCCTGTATAAAATGGGAAGTTGGACTATACCTAAATGTAACTAAATAATTTTAAAAGATTCATCCATCTACAAAAAAGAACATGAAAATGTCCTATTCTCTTCAATTCCAGAAAGCTTATCAATTTCTTAGTATGGAAAAAAGAAACAAGGAAACAATCATAGGAAGTATTGTTGAAAACTAGAAGTTGCTAGAGTTTTTACTTACTCTATGTTTTGTTTTATTTGTTGTTTTAAATTCCAACTGTCTTTTAAGTGGTGTACTAAATGTTAACACTTTCAAGGTAAAAGAAGGATCAGGACACACAGTTGATGATGTGGTGAGGTAGAAAAGAAAGGACTAGAAATACAGTACTAGCCAAGTGAGCAAGTGGGAAGCTGAGAGCACATTCTAAAATCATGGAAGAAAGGCAGATGGACCAGCCCCTGGAAATAGATTCAGGGCTTGTAATGTCTATGATGTGCTGGATGTGTAAAATATTGGGATTTTCCTGGCTTGATTTCAATTCCCACAAGCAATCTGTGAGGCTTATTTAACATTCTATTAGAGTTTTAATGATGAGACAGTATTTGTACTCTTTGTGCCTCTTTCTATAATTTTGTCTTGAGATGGCGCTATTGGGAAGAATGTGTGCTTTTCAGTATAGTAGATATTCGCAGCTGTGGAGCGCTGATCTATGACAAAATGTAAGGATCAGTCCTACACAAATCACTGAGCCTCATGACAGTGCATTATTACCATAAGAGCCTAGTCTTGGTTCAAATGTTCAGATTTATCATTTACCTACTCTTGCTGGGCAAGGACAAAAATAACTGAAAGAGATCTGAGCTGGCACTCAAGAGCAGAGCTGTGAGTAGTAATATTGCATATGCTATTTCTAAACGATTAAATATGCATGTGGAATCGATAAGAGATATTTTAATATCCTGAGGAACAAAGATTTTTAGTGGCAAGAGAAAAGTGATTAAAAGTATAAATTCAAAGCAATTAAGTAAATTTCCTAGAATCTTAAATTTGAGTCAAAATATTGATACAAACTCAAATTTATTTTTATTTACATTTATCTAGCTCTATGCTCTGAAAATTCTTAGAAGAAATGACACCTTGTAGCACTAAACACCCTTTATACCAAAAGTGTGGTCTTCAAATACCAACCCCAATAAAAAGAGATCTGGGGGTTACATCAGCATTATGATGATGTGACACTCCTTTTTTCTCTCCCCTTCAATTTACAACTAATTGGACATCCTTAACTGAAAAAAAGCATCTTTATACAGGCTACCAGGCCAACTGAGAGATCCATCCATCTGTGCCCCCAAAAGTGGGCAGACTGGACCTCAGAGGCTGCAAAGTAAGGGGAGTGGCAGCAGACGTGGTGCTGGGTCAGGCACAGAGTGGGACAGCAGGACCTTTCTGGCAGAGGAGGCGAGGGTAAAGGCAGTGAGTCTGTCCTGTCATGTGTCCTGCAGCAGGAGGGAACTGCTCTCTCTGAGGAGAGACTTGGTGATGGGGGAGGAAAAGGAAAGGGAAGTAGGCAAAGAGATCTGAAGGGAAGCTCTCCTGCTGTCTCCCCGGATTCTGGCCCAGACCTCCAGGACCACCCCCACCTGAGGATCCCTTACCAGACATGGACTCCCCCACACCAACCAAAGCTCCAAATGCTAAGTACACACCTCCCCTCACTCTGCCCCCAGCCTTTCTTTTTACCATGTTCTGACCTTAGCTTCATCAGCTCCTATAAGAGAAACTAAAAACGTGTGGAGGGCTTCCCTGGTGGCGCAGTGGTTGAGAGTCCGCCTCCCGATGCAGGGGACACGGTTTCGTGCCCCAGTCTGGGAAGATCCCACATGTCACAGAGTGGCTGAGCCCGTGAGCCATGGCTGCTGAGCCTGAGTGTCTGGAGCCTGTGCTCCACAACGGGAGAGGCCACAACAGTGAGAGACCCGTTTACAACAAAAAAAAATAAACAAAAAACGTGTGGATAGTGTAGCCTTCTGAGGACAAAAGGAAGTCTCCTAACTGCCAGCCTGTTGAACTGTTAGAATCAAAATAAACAAAGCTTCACCTAAAAAAGAAAGGCTTTCACTATCTCAAATGCAGTGGCACAGGAACTATTCATCGAACACCATGAAAAATCATGGTAATATGGTATCGCAAAAAGAAAATGACAATTTTCCAGCAACCAAACACAAAGACATGGAATATCATGATCTAACTGATAAAGAATTCAAAAGAGCTGTTATGACAAAATTCAGAGAGCTACAGGAAAACTCATAAAGCTAATACAATGATCTCAGGAATAAAATTAATGAAGAAAAAAGTACTTTACCAAAGAGATTGAAACTCTAAAAAAGAACCAAATGGAAATTCTGGAGCTGAAGGACTCAACAGATGAGATAGATGAAGAACGCATTAGAACACATTGGAAATAATCAGATCAGATGGAAGAGAGAGTTAGCGAGCTGGACGATAGAATCTAGAAATGATTCAGATGGAAGAGGAGAGTGAACTAAGATTTTTAAAAAGTGAAGAAATTCTACAAGAACTATCTGATTCCATTAGAAAATCCAAAATAAGAATAATGGGTATTCCAGAAGGGGAGGAGAGGGAGAAAGCAGCAGAGAGTGTATTTAAAGAAATAATAGCTGAGAACTTCCCAAACCTGGGGAAGGAACTGAATATATGAGCCCATGAAGCCAATAGAAAACCTTTTTATCTCAATGCAAAAGAACTTCTCCAAGACACATTATATTAAAACTGTCAAAAGTCAATGATAAAGAGAGAATTTTAACGGCAGCCTGGAGAAAAAAGACAGTAACCTACAAGGGACCCACATTAGGCTATCAGCAGACTTCCAGTAGAAACTCTGCAAGCCAGGAGAAAGTGGAAGGACATATTCAAAGTATTGAAAGATAAAAACCATCAGCCAAGAATACTAAATCCAACAAAGCTGTCCTTCAGATATGAAGGAGATATAAAAGCCTTCCCAGACAAACAGAAGCTGAGGGAGTTCATCACCACTAGACCTCCCTTACAAGAACTGTCAAAAGGAAATGATAAAACAATATGAAATGAAACAAAACTCTTCAATATGAAACAAAACTCTGATCAAGGTGAAAGACAGTCAGAATTAGAAAGCTGTAACTCTTTTTTAGAATAGTATATTAAACTCCTAACTACAGCATAAAGGTTAAAGGAAAAAGATCATTAAATATATCTATAGCTACTACAATGTGGTAATGAAGTCACAGAATAAAAAGAGATAATTTGTGACATCAAAAATATTAAAAGGGAGGAGTAAAATAATGGAACTTTTATAGGTGAATGAAGATAAATTGCTATCAGCAAATTTTATCTGAGATGTTTTATGTAAAATGCATGGTAACAACAAAGCAAAAATCAAAAGCCGAGATATGAAACATTAAAAAAGAGGAGACTGGGCAAGTCATCGTGGAAAAACCACCAGCTCACAAAGGTAGATAGAAACAGAAGGAAAAAGAAACAATGGAAAAAATAATGAGAAGGCAAAAGATAAAATAGCTGTATTCCTCATCTATCAATAATCACCCTAAATATAAATGGATTGAACTCACCACTCAAAAGGCAGAGTGGCTGGACAGATTAAAAGAAAACAAGACCCAAATATATGCTGCCTCCAGGAGACTCATCTCAGCTCTAAAGACACACATACACTCAAAGTGAAGGGATGCAGAATGATATTCCAAGCAAGTGGAAACCAAAAGGGAACAGGCATAGACTTTAAGCCAAAAGGGGTAACAAGAGACAAAAGAAGGTAATTATGTAATGATAAAGGTGTCAGTACATCAAGATGATATAACAACCATAGATGTATATATGCCCAACACCCAAGCATGATGATGCTGTTTAAGGGTACAAACTTGTAGTGAGCAGTAAATAAGCCATGGAGATGGAATGCACAGCTTCATAAATATGGACAATAATATTGTACTATAATTCTGTAATATGATAAATATAGCTATAACAGCATCTATATTACAACATAAAAATGTATCAAAGTAATACGCTGTACCTCTTAAACTTACACAATGTTACATGTCAAATTTATTCAACAAAAATAAAGTTTCCTAGATCCTACAGGAAGAGAAGCACTGAGTAAAAACCTTTTATGGCATTACTTTTTCCCAATCTAGCCCAACTGCTACACATTTGATGGTAGGTGTTTTGAAAGAAAAAAAAAAAGAAAGAAACAAAAGCAGAATGCTTCCACCGCAACCCCACCCCACCCCCGCCTCCGATAAAAGAATTTAAAAAGATCTTGGATAATGTTTGATTATAAGACTAAACAAGAAGTATACAAGACCATGGGAAAGCAAGGAGATGCTCAAATAAGAGTCATGTGAAGAGACACAGCAGACCTCTACTTTCCGGTCCAACGTGAAAAGAGCTTGGAAGTCATCACAACAAGGAAAAAGCTGAACAAACTGAGAATCAATAGCTCTTCTTAGATCCATCAGAGAACTGAGGTCACAGGTCAAGTTGCTGCTCTGAAAACAGAGTCAGAGGGGTACCGAGAAGCACAGCTTGCTGGGAGCAGACACCTGCTGATGGAGGCAGCACAGGTGGGAACTCAGGTATAACTGAGGAATTGCTGGAGGCTCAGTGTGAACTAGCCTGAGAGTTAAAAGCACCAGGGTCCCCGGTCTTCGGGGTCCTCTCACTTCTGTGGGTTTTAACACGAGGAGCCCTTCCAGGTTCTCGGGGTGTAGACTGCAGAAAGACACCCTGTGCTTGTGCTTCCAGTAGGAAAAGTTGAAAAATACATATTTGGAATGTACCCAGAGCACTGTGTTCTCCTAAAAAATGACTGCCTTCATAAGACACTGTTTTACCAGAGCCCAACTGACCCGGAGGAAGTAAATACCTCAATCAAACTCCTGTAGCCTTTAACGTGGGCCGGGGACATACTCACCTCCTGGCCCTGGCCTTACTGCTCACCTGCTGAGGAGGGGGTGCTGACAAGACTTGTCCAGGGCACAGCCCGTGGGCACAGCCTCACTAGAACATTGAAACGTTAAAAGATTCATTGAGGCGGGACAGATCGCAGCCGAGGCCGAGGCGACGCTGGTGTGCGCGCCGAGGCCGGCAAGTCCCCTGCTCTCGGCCAGGGGAGCCTCAGAGTGGCCCCCGCCCCCTGCAAGGGGACCCCGGAAGAAGGTCAAGAAACTGCCCTGGGGGGAAAGCGAGGCGCTCTTGGCAACCCGCCCCTCCCTCGTCACTTGGCCACACGGGGCGGAAAGAAGGAACCCAAGGACCCGACGTCCAGACAGGAGAAATGATGCTGCCCAAACCGGGGATCTGTTACTTCCCCTGGAAGGTCAGCGCCGGCCAAGTTCCTGATGGGGACACACTGAGAACGTTCGGCAGGTTGTACAGCTATGACACGACGCAGCCCCGAGTGACTCTGATGGCTCGGCACAGATCTGACCAGCACCCGACCCCCGTCTGCACCAAGTTGGTGGAACCGTTCCAAGCCCAGGTGGGCTCCCTCTACACCGTCCTTGGGCAGCTGGATCATTAGAAGGATGGAGGCTGCGTGGTGAAGGCCTGGGTGCTGGCTTGTGTGGGAGGAATGACTCTCTCCTGGTCAGAACAAGCCGTCCGGGAGCAGAGGCTGTACCAGCGAGAGAGGGACAGCAGCCAGTAGAGAGCAAAACGGCAGCTCGTGGCAAACGCCCTTCCTCCCCCACCTGCCCTGGAGCTGCTGCAGAGGAGATGCAGGAGCTTCCCCCGAGTGACAGACTTCGGAGCTGGAGAGAAGAGGGGAGGGTTGTTCATCGCGATCGCCCCAGAAATGGGAGCCTAGAGATCAGAGGCTGGGTTCTGGGGCGCTGGGGGCTGGGCCTCGTGTGTGTCCTGGAGGGTTCCAGAAGATCCTGGTGAATAAAGCCGCGCAGTGTGACGAAGAGGAAAAAAAAAAGAAGAAGATAAACTGAGGCACATTAAACATTTTAAGAGTTTATTTGAGCAAAAATCAGTTGAATCCGGCAGAGCCAACCCAGAAGTGGTTAGGAGTTCGGGAAGGGGCATTATACAGCAAAGGCAGGAGCAAAGCAGTGAAATTATTGATTGGCTCTTGCTTAAAGCCTCGTTGGCGGTTTGTGATTGGTTGTCATTCCCAGACTTGGATTTTGGTTTGCCGCCTTAGACCCCCGTGGCATCACAGCCCCTTCCGTCCAAGGGCTTCATTGTTTAATGAAGTTAACAAATCTGATCATTGCAATTGTGTGTAAATGCCCACAAATACATACATGTTCATAGTTGGCAAAAAAAAAAAAAATCGTTAAACTATCAGTTATCTCAAGATGCTCATTTTAAAAAAAAATCATTCCATTCCTTAATTATTTGGTTTCTATGTTTAGAGTGAAGTGGCAGCTTAAAGTAATGATGCTCGATTAGGGTGGGGAGGAGGAACCTCCAGCATTTCAGCTCTGACTCTGCAGTGTAATTGCGTTAAGGAGTAGATTTTCTCATTTGTAATGAGGATACAATGCCAACCTCTTAATGGGATTTTTATTAGTTTCCTCTGGCTGCTACAAAAAAATTGCTACAAACTTGGTGGCTTTTTTTTTTTTTGGCTTTTTATGGGGGGACCTCGCTGCATGGTATGCAGGACCTTAGCACCCCCGACCAGAGATCTAACCTGCAAACTTGGTGGCGTAAAACAACACAAATGTATTATCTTGCAGTTTTGGAGGTCAGAAGTTCAAAATGGATCTCAATGGGCTAAAAACCCATTGAGGGTCTGCAGCCCATGGATCTCAATGGGCTAAAAACCCATTGAGCTCCTTCTGGAGGCTGTGGAGGAGGATCCATTTCCTTGTCTTTTCCAGATTCTGGACACTGCCTGCATACCTTGGCTGGTGGCCCTTTCCTCCACCTTCAGGCAGCAATGGCTGGTCAAGTCCTTCTCGCTCTGGCCGGGCTCTCCTCCCTCACTCTTTCACTTATAAGGACCCTTGTGATCCCACTGGGTCCACTCAGATAATCCAGCATAATCACTCCATCTCAAGACCCTTAAATCAATTATATCTGCAGATTCCCTTTTGCCATGTAATCTAACATAAATCCAGGTCCCTAGAATTAGAGTGTGGACATCTGGGGAGTCAATATTCTATTCTGCCTATGACAATATTATTGAACAGCTTATAAGAGGAAGTGTGTACAAAATGTTTAAAATATATGATGACAAAATTATACCATTTTTTTCTCATCCCCCCCTTCCCCTCCTTCTTCTCTTCCTCCTCTCTCTCCCCTTTTATGAGACTACATATTTTTAAATTGATTTTTTGCATCTTTCATTTGAGGATCTAATCTTATTGCTATTTACTGCTTTTTTCTCCTTCTCATTTTATTTTCTACAGTCTTGTTTTCAATATTTATTTCTGCATCCTTGAGTCTTACAAAGTAATCCTGTTTGACAGCCAATTCCTGCCTGCTGTCCCCTCGTGACTATTTCTGTCTCTCGCTATATTCTCACACCATTGGCATGCTCCATATTCACCTTTGTTCTGTCACCTCTTAGAATGCATCACTTATGAACCATATTCTCAAATGTTTTGACTGTTATGTTACCTCCAGATGAGCAGTTTTTTTCCTCTTGAGCTATGAACTACATTGACACTTTATGCTTGAGTAAAACTCAGGATACCTCCTTGTTTATCTGTTTTAAGGGAAATGTTTCATGGTAGGTTTTCATATTCTAAAGTTTTCCTCACATATTTGCAGAACTGTTAATGGAGAAAGAATTTCATCGCTGTGTCTGAGCAGTACAGCAAAGTAGAACTTTATCAAGTATCTAGTCAGCAAGATCAATGCAGACAACTAATATAACAACCCAGCACACAAAATGACTTTAATGCAAAATTGAATTTTTGAAGTGCATGCAATGTACAGTGGAATAAAGTGGAGATGGGCAATCGCCTAAGGCATTTGATAAACCTAGGATGCCAGAGTGGATCACTTGAAGTTGAAAACACACATTTTTGAGGTAAGAATTGCCCTGATGTATACTTTTTTGTATTCAATTCATTAAAAAATATACTTTGAATCAAGTTAATATTACTTTCATGGATGCAAAACAAAGAGAGTTCTGTGTATCTTATTGACTGCGTCCCCTCATTAATTATTGACAAAAATAGTAATAATTGGGATATGCTAGGTCTAAATATATTCCAGAAAGATGTATTGATTACAAAAAATGTTTAACATGACCAATAATATAATGTTATGTTGTAATATAAACACGGTCTATGTCTAAATAATGTTGGAAATCAGAAAATGTCCAACAAATACTCAACAATTGGTTAAGTATTTGAAAATATGTAGTTAATATACTGAATTTTTCCATTTTATCTCAATATTTGCCATTATAGAAACACACTTTCCAAAAAATTAATTGTTTTTGTCCTTTTGCATTTGCTGCCTAGACAGTATTCCACCCAGAGAGGATACTATAGTTACCTCATGATAATGTATATTTTCTTGGTAAAGACAGGGGTCATCAACCCTCCATTAGCAGTGCAGGAATATCAATGATAGTCAAAATTACATACGTGTTTTGCATAATATAAATGAATATAATTAGGATAAAACTGATCTTGTTTGATCAGAACCCAAAAGCATCACTGCCATTCATCTGTAAGGCCCTGAATTCAATTTCAGTGCTCTGGACCAAAAATAATTTTAGTAATATGGCATTAAATTTCAGATGTTATACTTGAAATTTGAATCTCCTTGATTGGAACTTCTTTCACCTGGACCACCTTGAGCTAGCCAAGACTGGGCCAAACAAAATATATTGACAACAGCCATCTACAGTTCTAATATCTATCTCACTGGAAACTATAATAAAATAGAAATTTCAAATATAAGACTTGACTTAGGTTACCACATCCAGCTGAACTTTAGGACATATGACTTGCCAAAACGTGAGAAAATATCAACTTATGAGATGCTGAGGTCTGCTAGGAGTAGCTAGAAAATATGGGGAAAATTACACAGAAGAGGAGAGGCAGGAAGGGTGAATGGACTCCCTTATCTGTGGCAAGGTTTGTGGGAGGAGTGGATATGAAAACACCTGGATGTTTTCTTACCTGGTGCCTGGACCAAACAGTTGACATCTGTATGGAGTTTTGACAATGTGAGGGGAAAGTAGGGAGGAACCATCAACCACATCTCATCCCTGGACTTGGATGATGGGGTCCAAGCACCAATGGACAGATGCTTTGGAGGAATGTGCTAATGATCTCAATACCATCTGGGTTCAAGGCAGCAACACTGACTCATGAATATACAAAGGAACAAGTAAGTCTGTGCAGGAAGTGACGGTGGGGCAGATTATACCTCAGTGGCCTATGAGACCAAGAAATCAAGTAGAAAATATACAGAAAAATGGCTGTCAGTCAAATGCATTAGAAATCCCCTTGACTTTGGCGATACAACCGGCACAGAAAATCCTCCCAACAAACCCTGCTGTGAGCCTGGTTATAGGAATCACAGGAGCACTATCGACTAGTATGACCTGGAGAATTTCAATTGCAAATGTAGCAAGCACTATGTAAAACACATTATATCTTTACATTGTGCAAGTGACTTGACATTTTCTAATTTAGTACAACAGCCATTCAAAAAGAATACTCTTAACTAACTCTACAGAAGAGAAAACTGAGGCATGAAGAGGTCAAGTGTTTTGTACAAACTTACTAAACCAGTAGCTAAGCAGGCATTCAAGCTAAATGCATCCAACTTCCTCACTTTTCTATTAAACATACCAGTTCAAAAACACATAGATTAAACTGAGAGATAAATACAGCAGCACTTCTTTAAAAGTCCTCCAGACTTTGAGAATACATATCACTAATAAGTAAATGTGTAATAACTCTTAGTTTCAATATTAACCACATAAAAGTACTAGACTGTCATTTCCATCTCTAATCAAGGTTAACATTTTCTATAGCTCATTTGGAATTGAATATAATGTATTGAGTTTGTTTTATCTGCTTTTGACAAAACTTAATCCCAATAAGATGTAAGATGACATATTACATAGGTAGGAATTTTCACATGAATTCTATTTATATGTAAAATCATGCAAAGGACGACTGAGTCATAAGGGTATAATATATGTGTATATATATATCTAGTTGGAGGATTGAAGAGGGAGACAGAACTATAGGATAGAAGAATATTCTATTCTTTTTCCTTTTGTGTGTGAATTTATCCTTCTCCTTCTGATTGGATATGAATCAGTAATAAGCTTCCTTCAACTTTGTCTCTCACTTCTCTTTTTTCCCTAATTTCCTTAAATTTAACTTATCTATCTTCACTCTTCTGTTTCCCCTCCCTTGCTCCCCCAGGAGGGGAAGGGCATAAGACTCAACAGAGCTGGAGGAGAATGTATATATTGCAGTTCTTTATTTTTTCTCGTCAAGCCTTGGTGGGGACAAACAGTGATTTATTTGAATTGTAAATCACCACACACAGTGTAAATAGCACTTTAAAATAGAGTTATTACTGTAATTTCTTATTTCATTCTTTTATGTATTTTTGGATGAAATACCTACTGAAATCTGTATATAGTCTAGTGTTTGTCAACTGTATATTTTACATAGAGAATTCTTTATTCTAACAAGTTTGTCAGTTGATTTAATTTCATTAAAGTAACAGTCTCAAGACATCCAAATAAATGTATTGACTTAGAGTTTTATAAATTAAAAGACAATTGTCAATTGACATAAAATTGAGTAATTGGTTAATTCATGGAAATTAACTATTTAAGTTAATGAATTGTGAAACTGTAATAGAGTTGTCTTGGTCATCATAAATGAATTCTTCTGGCATCTGTTAAAGTCTAGGAAGAAAGCAATTATAAAACTCTTTCCAATCCTATTTAGTAAACCAAGGATTGCTTCTCCTTCCTAGTCCACTTAATTTGTATGTTTTAAAAAAGCTATTTATAGAGAGGCTGAAATGCATGGGAGGATCAATACTGTACCAAGGTTGGTATTTTCAGCATTTTTCTTTTAGTTGATGATTTATAAGGTGCCAGAAGCACTAATGGAATCTTTAACTCTTTGTCAGGTTTCGATTTTCTCTAATTATCTACATTTTAATTATGGCCAAATTCTATACAAATTAAATAATGCTTCTGGAAATTTTGTAGACATTCTAAACTGAATTATGGTTCCAGGGAGCTCACTAGAATAAAGATTGTGGAAAAATCATCATTAAATTTAATGGCTATTCACAGTTAAATTATTAAAATACCTCACAGAACTTATTGAAAATATAGTATAAAATAAAATTTCAAAATTAAGAAACCTAGTAAACAATGTTAAAGGATTCAAACACACTACTTAATTTAAATTATTTTAATATTAATAAGAAAAGGCTGAAACAAGATAAAATCCTCATTTACAAGTGCTATATAATACCAGCATTTAAACTGAGTAATAGGATACATCATTCAAAAAATCATAACATCAGTGTAAAAGTGAGCACAGTGTATCAAGTTGCCCAACTACACAAATTAAATGTGACATTATTCTTATATATTTTGTAACTATCATGATGAATTCAGAGTCAACACCAAATTCTCTGGGGGGAAAGATGGATTTGATTCAGCACTCACTCTATTCAATAAAACACTAAGTATAAAACAGTATTTTGAGCAATAAAAACCTTAATTATCAAATATTTAATATTTCATTATAATTAATTTCTGTGACACAATTAGTTCAGAAATAAAAGAAGATAATGATTAAAATACACTGCTGACTTAGCCCAATGTAGTCCTAGGGCTACATTTTCTACAATTTCTACATGTTTTCAGAAATTGAGTGGGTAGTTATACCCATAAGAAGAAAGAAAAGATGTTTTGGTTAAACAGAAGTAAGAGAAAGACATCCATGGGGATACTTACCCTGACTCTTGCTCTTGGCCCAAGTGAGCATCCATGCTCTGGAAGGAAAAAGGACCACTCTGTGAGCAGGAAGAGGTATATGACATCCATATACAACATCCTTTGACAACTTTCATTCTATTTTATTTTTGCAATGTGACCAAAGAGTTTCAGATTGGTAATAAGAAAATATAGATGATAATGCTGACTGTGATAATGATAATATAAAATTCCCTAAACACCATGGTGTAAAGCAGAGGGCACTTAACATCTTTAAAAAATATTCATATTAATGTATGATTGCAAGATTGGTGTGTCTCCATTTAACTTATGAGTCACATATAGGCTCAATAAGGTTAAATAATTTGTCCGAAGTCACACTGCCAGGAGGTGGCAAGACCTGGTAATATTCAACCATCAGATGCCAGTCCCAATCCACATTTCATTCTCTTACAGCTGCATTTCCCTTTAGTTTCAATTCTATCACGAAGTAACCATCCCATCAAGGATTGGCCAGCAAGGTCATTGGCCATTGCACTGCCCTGGGTGCTGGGTTATATCATAAGCATAAATTTAATTTGATAAGAAACTACCAAAATTGTTTTCCACAGTGTCTATACTATTTTGTATTCCTACAAGCAATGGACAAGAGTACTTCCAGTTCCTCAGGATCCTTTTAAAAATTATCATTACTTTTTAAAATTTTAACCATTCTAGTAGGTTTGTAGTGTACCTCATTATGGTTTAATTTAAATTTCCCTGATGAATAATTATGTTGAATATACTTTAATATACTAAATTTCCATGTGTAGATCATGGGAAAGTGTCTATTTAGATCATTTTCCCAGTTTAAAATTTGAGTTAAGTTTTCTTTTCTTTTTTTTTTTTTTTTTTGGAGTTTTGATAGTTCTGTATATATTCTGGATGCAGGTCCTTTGTCAGAAATTGAATTTGCAAATGTTTTCTCCTAACCTGAAGTTTGTATTTTCATTCTCTTAACACTGTCTTTAGCAGAGAAAATATTTTAAATTTTGACAAAGTCTAATTTAACACTTTTTCCTTTTATGAGCTATGCCTCTGGTATGGTATCTAAAATCTCTTTGCATAACCCAAGGTCACCTAGGTTTTTCTTCTAAGATTTCCTTAAGAAGTTCTATAGTTTTTCACTTTACATTTAGGTATGTGATTTATTTTTACTTAATTTTTATATAAGGTGTGAGGTTTAGGCTGTGGTTCAATTTTTGGTGTGTAAGTATGTGAAGTTGTTTAACTCCAGAACTATCCTTTTTCTACTGAAATGTCTTTGTAACTTTCATCAAAAAATCAGTTGACTATCTTTTCATTGGTCTGTCTCCAGATTTCTTGTTCTTTTCCATTGACTATCTGTTCTTTTGCCACTACATTTTTTATTACTGCAGCTTTATAGTAAATTTTGAATCAGGTAGTATGTTTCCTCCAACTTTGCTCTTTTTCAAAATTGCTTTGACTACTCTTGCCCTCCCATATATCCCCCTTCCTTTTTGAATACATTAAGGTCTATCCTCCCTACCTTCCCCTCTTCCCCTGCTAAGCGCAAGGCTATTCTTGGAGAGGTTTAGGTTTTGCTTATGTGAAAGGTGATTGTCATTGGGGGATGTTAAGGAATGAAGCTGTGGTAGTCCACAGCCTCTGCCTGGTGAACCTGCCCTTATTCCTTCTCCTAGTGCAGTTCTTTTAAATGACAAAGTCTTGTTTAGATTATGAATTTGCATTGTTATTTTTCATACTATTTGAACAAAATCCAAGGGTTGATAACTGGGGAAAGACACAAGATAGAAAGTCCTGGTCCTCCATTTCCTGGTCAGTCCTTCTAAGAGAGGGCTTGGTTGACACATGGTATATGTCAGGCTGCCGAGGATCCCCTCAGCGCACTCCTGCAAACATTCTACTTCCCTATGAGTTATCTTTTTTTAGAGTCTTTTTTAAAGCAGCTCAGAAAATGACAGAGTAGCCACTGTTTCAAAGAAAAGATCTAGCCAATGCCAAGAAATGGATTAATCCTTAAAAATGGGTTATTATAGTGCAAATTACATTAAAGGATAGAGTAAACAGTTAATAATATAAAGAATATTTGGCAGAAAACTGTAACTGTCCTGTGTATCCCAAATATTTGGAGATTCCCATCCCCCCAGAATTTAATGGCTTCACAAATTTCCCTGAAAAAGAATCCCAGAAAACTTACATACAACTATAAATATGAGAAGGCAAATAAATTATATATGTATAATTTTGAAGAAGAAGAATTGTAAACAAATAGTGCCATGCCACTTTTATTCAAATATTAAACAGCATTTAAAAATTATGTTATTGGTAACAACAATGTACCCATTCTGATAAAGGCAAAAAAAAATGTACTTGAAAGGCTACTCTAGTTAAATGTCATATGTAGAAAATATAAACTTTTCACTATCATAACTAGTGAATATCACAATAGCAGGAAGTCATGGTATAGAAGGAATAGGCAATAAGCCTCCCAAGTACTTACAGGGCTATATTAGCATAGTTTCCATAATATGTAATTCTACAATAGAACTTAAACATTATCAATTAATGTTGAAAGAGAAGAAACAAGTTATGAAAAAGTAACCTATATGTAAACAGAATCTATAAAACTATACTGTGCTCTCAATAGGTATTATTTTGTATTTAAAAAAATAAATTTAAAGATAATCACTGGAATAATTTAAAAATAGAGCAAATAACCCAAATAACTAGATTTTTTTAATTTAAGAAAACTTTGCCTTCATAGGAAAAAAATAGAAAGCCAATAAAACAGCAATCTTTTTTAATCAAAAGGAAAGAAATGAGCTAAGTATTTTACTCAAGAACTTGGAAAGATAACTTTGAAGATGTAGAAGAAAAGAATAATAGAGATAAAAGAAGAAATTAATTAGAAAACAGATGTTAAAGGTAATTAAAAAAAAAACCTGGAAGCTCAATTTCCAAAACAAAATAAAAAATAAAACAAAGTACAATATCAAATCTCTGATGAAGAAAAAAGAAGAAACAAATCAGATGAGAAAAGAGATATGACAATTAGAGGTTAAGAGGATCAATATATATGTATACAGATATATATAGAAAATATATAGTAAATAATTAAATTATTAGATAATAAATTAGATAATCTCTATGAATTCCTGGTTTTCTTAGGAAATATAAAGCCCCAAATTGAGTCAGTCAGAAGTATTTCTGAGCAGACCAATAACCATGTAAACACAGAGCTGTCAAGAATCATCCTAGAAAGAAATTGGTTACATGAGAAATTAGTTACATGTGCTTTTAAACAATCAAGAAAAAGATAACTTTCATTTCATGGAAAACAACCCGAAGTATAAAAAGTATAAATATTTCTAGCTTTTTCATAAAACAGTCTCATTTTTAAAACCTGGCCAAGATTGAAGGAAAAAGAATACCAAGCTCAGGAATTGAGGGCAAAAAAAAACCATCTGAAACAAATATTGCAAAGAATAGCCATTTGATCACCTTAACAGCTGTCAAAGATGTGCGATAGGATTCAAATCCATCACTGATTTTAAAAAGAGAAAATATCCTGATAGAAAGATATTTCAAAAACATGACCCTATAATTATGTCCTAAAAATAGTCAGAACCATATTTAAAACAGAAGCCATAATTAATTGTTATAATGTTAACATTCACTGGGAAGCCTTTGCTATTACAATAGACCTGCTCAAAACTGTGCATAATATTCAGAAGTAAAATGATGGACAATAATTGGTGCAAGAAAAAACTCAAGAGAATAAAATGGGAAATTACTAATAAACAGATGAGTTTGGTGCACTTTTAACAAGACACGTAGAGATGCTAACACTGCAATGGCAATCATACTGCAGTAAATTGTAAAAAACAAAATTCACCAGAGTAAATTTTAAAGATCTAATTGTTTTCACTGAATGATTTATTAATCCAGCAGCATCCCATCTAGCAATAGAAAGGAGCTCCAAAGTGTTACAGAAAGTGAAACGCTTTTAAAGGTAGAGAAGAGGTATGACAAGGAAGTCATAAATGGAAAAAAAAAAGGATTAGTTTCATTCGCTTTCCTTTGGGGGACAATAGAGTATATTAAAAGGATTACCTCACTGGTGCTGACCAGAAAATTCCAGACTGACCCATTAGGATCACATTCCTGAGGAAGGTCAAAACTACAGTTAGGTCAGGTATTGTTTTGCTTAGCCCAAGTGACTCCATTTTGAGCCTGTTGCTTTTTTAACAATATAAATGTATCCAATCAACTTGCTGTACACCTTAAACTTACACACTGTTCGTTATACGTCAAATATACTTCAGTTAAAAAATATTTTGGAGAAAAAATTAGAAGCAACATATGTTCTCTATACCAAAAATAATGATAGAAAATACAATTTAAAAATAGACAATAGTAACAAAAATCTAAAATATTTAGAAATAAAAGCTGTAAGAAGTACATGATTCATATATGAAGATATTAAAATTATTTACTGTCAAACCTAAAAAGAATCTGCACACATGTAAGAACACCACATTATCTAATGAGAAGATTCAATACTGAACCTGTCAATGCTTCACAAATCAGTTTATACAACTTTTATGAAGCAATTAAAAGCCCAGAGATATTTTAAAGATCTGTTAAGATATGTATGGGAAATTCTAGAGGAATACATGTATAGGAATAGTCATGAAATATTGAAAGAAAAAATAAGGAGCGTTTGTATTTCCAAATATAAATTAGAAAGAAAATATAGTAATTGAAAGAGCACAGAAAATGTGAATGAAGAAACAGAGTAGTGAATCCAGAAAGACTAAAATTTTGCAAGAATTTTGTGTATGAAAATGGAGCTATTCTGTGTCAGTGAAGAAAGAGTACATTATTCAGCAGAGAGATCTAAATATTTAAAAGAAAAGAAGGGCAGGAACAGGAGAAGAGTGGGGTGGGGATGGGAGGAATCTGATTTGGGGGAGCAAGAGGTAAGGAGGAGAGGATAGAGGGAAACAGAGGGTGGAGGAAAGGAGAGGAAGAGCTGATATTAACAAAATGTTAGAGGCCAACAACACTTTTAAAGACCCCAAAATATTTTAGTTTCTTTTAAAAATAAATGAATGCCATAAAGTTGCAAAATACAAGATTAATATATAGAAATCTGTTGTTTTTCTATACGCTAACAATGAGCTATCAGAAAGAGAAAGCAAGAAAACAATCCCCTTTAAAATTGCATAAAAAGAATAAAATACCCAGGAATAAACTTAACCAAGAAGATGAAAGACCTATACTTTGAAATCTATAAAACATTGATGAAGGTATTTGAAAATAATACAAAGAAATGGAAAGATATCCCATGCTCTTGGATTGGAAGAATTAATATTGTTAAAATGGCCATACAGTAAGTCCCCTACATACGATCCTTCAAGTTGCAAACTTTCAAAGATGCAAACATTCGTTCCATCAAAGTCAGGAGTGAATGAAATTGCAGCTTTCCCTCCATCTCCTATTGCTGATGATCCTTCAGCTCTACAAACCTCCTCTCCCTCCTCCAGTCAGTAACTCTTCTTTTCTTTTTTTAATTATTTTTAATTTGTATTTTTTTCTTTCACACACACACACTGTATTTTATTTTTACAAGAGATAAATAAGCTGACACCAAGCATTGTAAATGGATGACCACAACAAAAGCAACAATGATTGCAATTACCAAACACGAAACACACTCATACTATGTCATAATATTGACATTCAGTCCAGTAATCCTCCACTGTAACAGCTCCTTTACTTTGCAGTGAAAATTGATTTGTATATTTTTTGCCTCTGAGTCTTTATAGGATTTTTTTTATTCAAACAGAAAGTCACAAAAATTTTAATCATCCTCATCAGTTCACTCAGTCCCATGTATTTAAGTTTTTTTTCATCTTGATCTTTTGTTAGCACTTTTTATGAATTCATCAGTTTTCCATTAGAGTTCTGAAAATGCTTATTCATTCAGTTCAGCAGTATAGTCTGTTACCAGAAACCTGTACTTGTCAGAGTCTTTTCCATGAATTCCTTGAAGATGAAACCTTTTTATAGGAACATTTTTGCAAAAGCATTAGAGTACACCCAGAACCAGTCAGTAACTCTTCTTGCCTGTTCACTCGATGCCAGCCCCTGTATGCCAGCTGTTGTACTGTACTACTGTACTTTTCAAGGTACTGTTCTATAAGATTAAAAATGTTTATTTTTTGTGTTTGTTTTTATGTATTATTTGTGTGAAAAGTATTACAAACCTATTACAGTACAGTACTAGTTTATTGTGTTAGTTGGGTACCTAAGCTAACTTTGTTGGACTTAAGAACAAATCGGACTTATGAATGTGCTCTTGGAATGGAACTCATTCGTATGTAGAGGACTTACTGTACTACCCAAAACAATCTACAGATTTAGTGGAATCCCTGTCAAAATACTCATGACATTTTTCACACAACTAGAACAAATAATCCTAAAATTTATATGAAACCACAAAAGACCCAGAATTGCCAAAGTAATCTCGAGAAAAAAAGAACAAAGCCGGAGGTATTAAGTTCCCTGACTTCAGACTGTATGATAAAGCTACAGTAATAAAAACAGCATGGTAGTGGCACAAAAACAGACACAGATCAGTGGAACAGGATAGAAAGCCCAGAAATAAACCCACACACTTATGGTCAATTAATCTATGACAAAGGAGGCAAGAATATACAATGGAGAAAAGACAGTCTTTTCAATAAGTGGTGCTGGGAAAACTGGACAACTACATATAAAAGAATGAAATTGGAACATTCTCTAACACCATATATGAAAATAAACTCTAAATGGAATAAAGACCTAAATTACAGACCAGAAACCATAAAACTTTTATAAAAGAACATAAGCAGAACACTCTTTGACATTGATTTAACCCTCCACTTCTATCCTGTCTGGCCAGATTTGCCCTTCTCATGAAACCTTGTCTCAAATGTGTGCTGACGGCCTGTGTGTCAAGCTCTGGATGGAGTGCATTTGAGTGGAGGTAAGATACAACCCAATCAGTAAGTGTAACGCCAGCAGGGCCACTCTTCAAAGAGTAGGCCACCTCTCATCTTTTTTCATAATGACAATAGCAGATGGCATTCTAAGCAAACACCAAAGCAAGAAATCAGAAGATTAATGAATTGTTTACATAAAAATATAAAACTTTTGTATCTCCAAAATTACATGAATAAAATTAAACTGCAAACAACAAAAATATGAAATTCAAATTCATAAAAATGTCAATATTAAGAAAAGAACCATGAAAGAGTTAGAAGACTGTATATGTGAATATAGTCTGTGACAAGGAATATTTAATATTTTAATATGTAATATAATTTAAATACATATAATTTAATATAGTAAGTATATATAAAAATATAATAATTTTACTTATGACATAAACAGTAAAAAATATTAGATACATAAATTCTATACTTCCAAAAGATCACCTACAAAATGTCCAATTGAGAGAAAAATATTTGTACCACATGTGAAAGATAAAATATTTAATCTGAAATGTAAAACCGACATCAATAGTTTAAAAAATCTGTATCTCCTTTCTAAAATGGGCAAAGGGAATTAACAAAGCAACTCATTCTCACACACAGAATTCATTGGAAACCATAAACAAGACCAAAAGACAACCCTCAGAATGGGAGAAAATATTTGCAAATGAAGCAACTGACAAAGGATTAATTTCCAAAATTTACAAGCAGCTCATGCAGCTCAATAACAAAAGAACAAACGACCCAATCCAAAAATGGGCAGAAGACATAAATAATTGTCTTTCTCTGTCTGACTTACTTCACTCAGTATGACAATCTCTAGGTCCATCCATGTTTCTGCAAATGGCATTATTTCATTCTTTTTAATGGCTGAGTAATATCAGAATCTAATTGATCTGGGAAAGAGACACACCCAACTCCAACCAGCTTCCAGCCTTTCACATGGGAAAAGGGAAATCAAACTCTAGGCCACTCTAGCCACCTTGTCCCACCTAAGCAGGGAGAAAAAAACTAAGAAACCTTTCTGAAGTTCACAGTCCAGAGGCATAAGCTCACTGAAAGACTGAGGACTGAAAGAAACAACTACAGAAAGCATCCCTTCTCCCCACACCTCACCACCACATTACTAACATCCTTTTACACCAGTTCATCTTACACAGCACATCATGTCTAGCTATCGAGAAAAAATGACAAGGCATACTAAAGGTGAAAAGCACAGTCTAAAGAGCTCGAGCAAGCATCAGAACTAAACATGACAGGGATGTTGGAATTATCAGACTGAGAATGTAAAACAGCTATGATTGATATACTAAGGACCCTAATGATTAAAGTAGACAGCATGTAAGTGAAGATGGGCAATGTAAGCAGAGAGATGGAACTCCTAAGAAAGAACCCAAAAGAAATGCAAATACTGTGAGAGAAATGAAAATGCCTTTGATGGACTCATTAGTAGATTGTACACAACTGAGGTAAGAATCTCTCAGCTTGAAGATATCTCAGTAGAAACTTCCAAAACAGAAAATAAAATAAAATAAAAACTGAAAAACAATAGAATATCAAAGAACTATGGGACAACTACAAAAGGTGAATATATGCATAATGGGATACTAGAAGGAGAAGAAAGAAGAAAAGAACAGAAGAAATATTTAAAACAGTGATGACTGAGAGTTTCTGCAAATTAATGTCAGATACCAAACCACATATTCACAAAGCTCAGAGAACACCAAGCAGGATAAATGCCCCAAAAACTATACCTAGGCATATCATCTTCAAACTACAGAAAATCAAAGATAAGGAAAAAATCCTGCAAGAAACCAAGGAGGAAAAACCACCTTATCTATATAGGAGCAAAAATAAGAGTTATATGACTTTTCCTGAGAAACCATGCAAGCAAGAAGAGAGTAGAGTGATGTATTTATAAAGTGTTGAGAGAAAAAACAAAACAAGAATTCTATACCTTGTAAAATAATTCTTCAAAAGTGAAGGAGAAATAAAGACTTCTCAGACAAAGAAAAATTAAGGGAATTCGTTTCCAGTACACTAGCCTTGCAATAAATGTTAAAAGAAGTTCTTTAGAGACAGGAAAATTACATAGGTCAGAAACTCAGATCTATAAAAAGAAACAAAAGTCAAAGAAGGTATAAGTCAAGGTAAAATGAAAACTTTTTTTTCTTATTATTAAGTGATCTAACAAGTAACAGCTTATTCAAAATAGTAATATCAGGAGTATATTTGATTATGTATGTGCATATATATACATGTATATTTGTATATATACATGCATGATTATGTACATTTATATGTGAAATAAATAAAAGCAGTGAAAAGAGGGACAGGAAGAAGGAGTTAGGAATATTTGTTATTATAAGGTACTCAGACTACCCACGAAACAGTTGTGTTATTTGAAAGTGATCTTTGATTAGCTGTAGATGCATATTGCAAACTATAGGGTAACCACGAAAAAAAGTTTATAAAGTAGTGTTACTAATATGTTAAGAAAAGAGAGGAAATCAAATCAAATCAAATGCTCAATTGAAATCACAAAAGGCAGAAAAAGAGTAGAAGAGAAAATAGGAACAATGAACAAGGGTAAAAAATAGAACACAGTAACAAATATAGTCGATATAATTCCAACTGTATCAATAATCACTTTGAATGCCAATGGTCTAAATTTACTAATCAAAAGGCAGAGATTATCAGAGTGGGTCAAAATACAAAGCCTAACTAACTTTAAATATAAAGACACATGCGGATTAAAAATAAATGAACGAAGAAAGATATACCATGATTAACACTGGTCTAAAGGAAAGAGAAGTAGCTATATTCATTTCAGACAGTGCAGACTTCAAAATAAGAAAAGTTTCAGGGTTAAAGAGGGGCATTATATAATGATGAATTAGTAAGAAGACTTAAAATCCTAAAGGTGTCTGGCCTAACCACAGAGCATCAAAATATATAAGGTAAAAATCCAAGAAACCTACAAGGAGAAATAGATGAATCCACTATTACAGTTGGAAACTGCAACATCCCTATATCAGAAATGGACACATCCAAATCAGTAAGGACACAGTTTAACTCAGCAGCTCCATCGACAAACTGGATATAATTGATGTCATCCAACAACAGCAGAATACACATTCTTCTCAAGATCACATGGAACATTCAGCAAGATAGACCACATTCTGGGCTATAAACATGCCTTAACAAATTTAAAAGGAAAAAAAAAATGTACTATGCTCCCAAACCTACTCATTCTCCTACTATAAGTATATGTATCCTTTTTTTTTAGGAATTTGCCTCTTTCCAACATACGGCTCTGCTTCCCATTTTTTTGGACTCTTCTCACAGACTTTCCCTTCTTAGTGTCAGTGTGATGAAAGAAAAACCAAAGTAGTATTATTCTGAAAGCCAAGTGAAAAGAATTTCAGGAAGGCAGGTGTGTCCAATGGTTTCTACTGCTGACAAGTGAAATTTGATCTTTGGTTTGGCATTGGAGGGGTCTCTCCTGACCTGAGCCAGAACCATGCCCATGGAAACATAGCCTGGTTCAAGAGAGGGGGGATGAGAGTGCATTGGAAGCAAGTACATGCACATCTTTCTCGAAGTTCTTTGCAAAGCAAAGAAGAGTAATGGGGCTGTACCTACAGTGGGATTTAGGCATATGTTTTTGTATTAAATGGAGGATTCTATCTAGGTAAGCACTAGCCACCCATTGTCACAAAATACATCTCAGGAGTTATCCTTGACTGCTCTCTTCTCCCCATGACCCACTTGATCAACAAGGGCTGTTGACCTCAAGATACATCACCAATCTCTCCACTCTCACCAGCCCCATGACTCTGTGAGGAATCTGCCTATGACTTGAAGTCTGAGTGACAAATTCTGGAACATCTCCCCTGGGGGTGGGTATCTGCAGATCCCTCTGACCCGCCAACTGAAAGCAACCCCAGTTTCTAGCACATGGCAGGATGGTAGCTTCTGGTATAGCACTTATCACAACCGAGGGTTTTCCAGCTTGTCCTCTGGTTTATTTGTTCACTGTGGTTTTGTTGTCTTATCTCTGGAGAACACACCTATGAATGCAGGGCCATTGCCTACCTTGTAAGTCACAGTGTCCCCTGCACTCAGGTAAGTTAGTGGCACACAGAGTGTGATCAATAAATATTTCTTGGATAAATTGGGGAATAAAAATAATGTATATGTGCAAACATAAGCAATAAATAATATTAGAATTAGAATTTTCTTTGAACTAGCATTTAACTGAAAGATTTAGTTGGGTAAAATTGACTTTTCATTATAGACTTTTCTTGTATAGAAAAATGGCCCAGCTCTCCTTTTTTTTATTTTCTTGTGTGTCTTTCATATAGATGAATACATTTTTTGTCAATTTTTAATTCTTCCTGGTATCTTATAATTTTATTTTATTATTGAGCATTTTAATCTACCATTTATTGGTAATGACATATATATTAATAGAAACACACTTTTTATGTTGACCTGTTAGCATCAAAACTGCTAAAACACTATGATTAGTCTTAATACACTTTTGCTTATACCCTAAGTTTCTCCTTGTGGAAAATTATATTATTTTGTAAATAGTTATGTTACTTCTTCCTTTATTATTCTTAATTTGCTTAATTTTTCCTGGCCTTTTTCCATTATCTAGGACTTTTGATGATCCATGTATCTTTATACAGTCAGTTGATTACATAAATGACATGAAATAGATGAGATTTTAAAATCCTTAATAATAGCTTAAAAGGGAACCCGGGGGACCCTGCAAGCCTCAGCCCTCCATTCACTGTCAGCTTGCTCTGACTCCCCCATTCACATAAGTAAATAGGGTTGAGATAGTTTCTTTCATCTAATTAGAGTAGCTAATAATTTTGATTGATTTTTGTTTCCCTATGATGACATATAAGTGTAAATGTATGCTCACTGTAAATAAAAGCTATTTATTTTTTGCATTTTACCTGATTGCTCCAGTTCTTTGCTGTGTTTGGCATGTGGTCTGATGTTAGACTCTGTAATCCAATTCATACAGAAGACTGATTTACACACTCATTTGGATGAACAGGTGTGAAGAGAAGGATACATTCTAGAATATTAAAAAGAAGAGTCTTCCATTACACAGAGAAGGCATAATGAACTGTGCTCATAAAGTATGGCAGAGCAGAGAACCTAATGGATCTTCAGTAATTTTCAGATAAAAATCTTTCTGAATTAACTTAGCAAATTGATGTTGTTAAAGTGACTGAAAATTCCTTCTCTTAGAATAGTAAATAGTCCCTATAAAATCTTGTTTGTACTTAACTTACTTGTGAAAATTGTTTATCCATAAATTGCATAAACAGCACTCTTGTTTTACAAATTACCTCAAATACATTATTAACAGACTCTAAATTAATAATGATTCACTGTATTTCATCTATTTCCTAATTAAATAGCAATTTTTATCAGCTTAGAATTAAATCTTTCAATCTTGAAAGAAAAAACTAAAAATAGCAAAAATTAATAGAATTTAAACTACGTTAGGGCATCACTTTCCTGATTATTTTAGGCTTTGTAAGAGAAACTAATCTAAAAAAGATTTACATCTTTTTGTTGCATGTGTAAAATTCTCCATTTTAAGTTGTTTCTCAGCAGGAACACATTTTCAAATGAACTTGCAAGGTAATGAAATAAAGAAATGATTAAAATCATTTTTTAAACTTATCCTTCCCCACGTTCTACAAATGTAGATACTAATCTTATAAAGTGGTAAGAAGGAGTGGTGATGTAAAATCATACAAAAAGAAAATTAAAATCTTAGGAATATACTTGGGAATGAATAAAAAGTTTTTTAATGAATTATGTTATTTCAGCTTTGAATATGTGTATGTAATTTTTAAAATACCTCTAATCATAATCTTAAATGAAAATAGATACTCTCGGGCTTTATTTTGCCCATATATATGCTTTTGTTTGTTTACAAAAGTGGGTTTCTGAATAGCTGGTTTCAGACCAGTTGTCTGGATTTACAGCAGCAAAGTGAAAGAAATTAAAGCAGTGCTTCTCAATATATAAATATGTAGGTGTGTACATTCACAGTTGGATTCTCCCAATGAAGCAAATGAAAATATTTGAAGAATTTGGATGAAAATGGAATTTTTCTCAGAATTTAAACCTGGTCAAGAAGTTTTAACCTAGGGCTCATGAGTAGGCCTTATCCTCCCCCTACAACTATACTTGAATTTTGGGTTTTCTATGTCTCTCTCTTTTTTTCTTTTTTAAAGAGATACAGAGCTTTCACCAGAATCTGAGTGGCATCTGTGACAAGGAGGTGAAAGCACTTCTAAAGGAGGTAAATGCAATAAGCTGTATCTAAGCAACAACCTCTGAGTTTTTTGAGACAGTCCACTTTAATTATGGTCTGGGAAAATATATGGAAGTTTTATTCAAACAGGAAAGGCAGACATCTCTTCATATCTTCTGAAACCCTATGTCATCTTTAAAAAATTGTTAATATTCAAGAGTGTTTTTCTTGTTTTGTATTTTTGGCAGATGGGACAAATTTCCCAATAGGAAACATTAAACAATGACTTTTTCTTTAGTGACAAATTTAACCATGGAGATGATGTACATCTTTCATTACACAAGTGTCCAGAATGAAAATTCCTTAAATATTTAAAACTATGCATATTTTAAATGTCTAAGAAAAAATATTTTTAATAATCACATTTTAGCTTTCAGATTACTCTTGCATTAAAGATGATGGCAAAAACTGTTTTCAAAATGAAATGGAAGAAGATCTGCTTCTAGTTATTAGCAGAACAGGGCATTTGCACAAGTCTTACCAAAAGAACAACTGGAAAAGCAAAAAATATATATAACTTTTAAATGTGTGTATTAAATCAAAGTAGAGTTAGAGTTGGTGAATAATTATGTAGTTGAAGAAAATCCAGAGAGATGAACCTTGGTTCTCAGGGTTTTCCTTGGGGAATTTGCTCATACAGGACGTTAAAGAGAAGCTGAGAAGACAGACACATGTTCTAAGGACTCATAGGGCTCAGAGGAAAAACAATCAGGATTCAGAGCCAACTGAGGAGAGAGAGCTGGCTGGGATTCTGAAGGGTCGCACCACAGGGAACAGCTTTCAAAATGTGGCTCATGATTCTGGGATAATTTCTCCTCACCTCAGTAACAGAATGAAGCACAGAGAAACAAATGATGAAAAATGCAGAAGATGTCTAATACATGTAAACTGGAGTCCTGGAGTCCGAAAAATGAGACTGGAACAGAAACAATATTTGAAAAGATAACAAAGGATATCATACCACGGATTCAACAAACATAACAGACCATGTGCAGGATAAATAAAAAGAAAAGCACACCTATTGCTGAAAAACAAAGTCAAAAGGAAAACTCTGAAAGCAGGTGGAGAAAAAGACATGTTACTTCAAAGGAGCAACTGAGACTGACAGCATAACTACTAAGCTAGTCAAGGGAGAAAACAATGACAGAAAAATATTTAAAAATACAAATGGGGCTTCCCTGGTGGCGCAGTGGTTGAGAATCTGTCTGCTAATGCGGGGGACACGGGTTCGAGCCCTGGTCTGGGAGGATCCCACATGCCGCAGAGCAACTAGGCCCGTGAACCACAACTACTGAGCCTGCGCATCTGGAGCCTGTGCTCTGTAACAAGAGAGGCCACGATAGTGAGAGGCCCGTGCACCGCGATGAAGAGTGGCCCCCGCTTGCCACAACTAGAGAAAACCCTCGCACAGAAACGAAGACCCAACACAGCAAAAATAAATAAATAAATAAATAAATAAACTCCTACCCCCAACAACTTCTTAAAAAAGAAAAAATACAAATGAAGACAGGAAAGGAAAGAAATGAGAACACAGACCAAGTGATAAAAACAGCAAACCACAGTAACATGGTAAATAGAAACCCAAATACATGAGTAAACATATTGACTGGAAATGATTTCTACACTCCAATTAAAAGCCAAAGATGATCAGGCTGGAATCAAAGCTTTCAGAAAGCAAAGCTTTGCTTTGTAGAAACACACCTAAAATAAAAGAATTGAGAAATTAAAAGGACAAAAGAAGATCTATCAAAAAGGGCTTTAAGGGAAAACCAAATAAGCACTAGATAGAAAGAGGAGAGAGAGGACATTATGATAAAATTTCAGTTTGCCATAAGGCAGGGCTGGGACTAAGGTGAGGCATGTGAGGCATCAAGATTAGGGAGGGACTCACTCTCCGTACCAACCCCACACTTGCATGATTCTGAGCTTGAGGACCTCCTTAAATTTTCTACCCCTGATGCCTCAACTGACTCATCCTAGTCCCAGCCCTCTCAGAAGATAAAACAACTCTAAATGTCTGTGCATCTAATAACTTAGCCTTAAAATAGTAAAGCAAAACCTGATAGAATTAAAGGAGAAAAGATGTATATACAATTACAGTTGTACAGTAATTTCTACCGTTACAGAAATATTAATGTGTGTTTTCTACAATCAATTGAACAAGCAAAAATAATCAACAAAAAAATAAAATATGTGAAAAATACAACTAACAAGATTAACCTAGATAGTATATATAGAAACCACACTAATTTATATGTATTCATTCAAATATATACACAAATTTAAAAATTCACCACATGCTGAGCCATCAAGCAATTCTCAACAACTTTAAAGAATTTAAAGTTCTCTTACTACAGTGCTATTAAGCTAATAATCAATATGTAATTATGTAAAATAATGTATGTAATCAATTACATTACATTACAAATGTATGTTCGTGCCCCTGTCCGCGAAGATCCCACATGACGCGGAGCGGCTGGGTCCGTGAGCCATGGCCGCTGAGCCTGCGCGTCTGGAGCCTGTGCTCCGCAAAGGGAGAGGCCATAACAGTGAGAGGCCAGCGTACCACAAAAAAAAAAAAAAAAAAAAAAAAAAAAAAAAAAACTGAATCCATCGTTTGCAATAATAAACAGTCTTCAAAAATGTTAAAATTTTCTCATATTGGAGTGTATGCATGATATAAAATTAACTGAAAGACAGACTACAAAACTGTATACGCTTGTGTAATCTCAGCTATCATGTATATGTCACCAAAATGTTAATCATGTTTTCTCTCAAATGTTTGAGTTAAAGTTAAGGGGTTGATGATGATTTTCTGTCTTTTGTTAGTTTTTTTTAAAACAAATTTTTTAATCAGATAAAACAAGCTACTTCCAAATACTTGAGTATTTCGGATCCTAGCTAATGGAAGAGCACGTGTTTCACGCTGGCTTTGGACTCACTGTGCACTGACGGGACAACAGCATTGCAGCATGGGATGGATCCCATGGACAGGCCCCTTCGTGATGCGCTCAGGATGCACTCAGGTTCTCTGGCTCTACAGTGAAAATAGTGCCCACCTTGCTTCCCTCCCAGACTCCTGGGAAAAACAAAACCTGATGGCACAGAGGCACGCGTGCTGAGAACCCTGATCCCCCGACAGGTATAAACGCGCATAGTCTGTCTCCCGGCTAGAACCTGGCAGAACTGGGGGCAGAGCTAAGAGCCGGGTTACGCAGCTGCTCTCGGAGAGACTTCGAGGGCTGACCTGGAGGGCAGGGTGGGTTCCTCATGACCCGCTGGAAGCCTCCAACTTGATGGGTCATCTGTTCTCTCAGGCAGAAGAAGGGAGCAAACCCCATCACTCAGGGCTCCTTTTCCACCCCAAATCTACTGCTCTGGGGTTTCCTAGTGACGCACCAGCTTTCAGGATGTGGCAGCCTGAGTACTAAATTCACATTAAAATGCTGGGCTTTCCTGGTCTGTGGCCACAGGATCTGTCCACTCACTTGACCACTGTTTATGGAACACCAGTTGGCGCTGATTTGGGCACAGGGGAACAAAAAGACAAAAATTCCTTGCCCTATGGAGCTTACAGTCTAGTGGGAAAAACAGAGGATCAGCAATATGCATAAAAATAAGTAAATTATAAAGTGTTATAAGGAAATGAGATATGGGGGAAATTATTGTAAGAGGGATGGGGTGAGCCAGTGGCAGAAGTTGCAATAGAAATCATTTAAATGGGGATATCGGGACAGAACTTCATTAGAAGATGATTAGGACCATTTGACTTTTCAACATCCTGAAAATCTTGTGCCCTCCCTGATTTATAGGACTTCTGGGAGGATAAAAGGGATTATACACTTCAAATGCCCTTTGTTTAGGCTGTTCTTTCAGGGTTTTAGTGTAGATGTTACTGCCAGGTAAGTAAACCCCCTGGAAATATTTTACTTTAGTCAAACAAACCAGTTCCCTCTTTTTCCATCCTCTGACAGCTCCTTATTGCCGTTTGTAAGAGGTTCATGCAAACTGCAATTACATCCAACACATAGAAGTAGAAGCCCATGGGTACTGTAATCATTGACACATTTCACAAAATAAAGTTTCTGGATCTGGAAATAAATTTAGGTGAATGAAAAATTACTTATCAGAAAATCTAATGCATGTTTTACCCCATCAGATAAATTGTTCCAAGACTTAACAAAAATGAAATGGTATCAGCTTTTAGCATCTCTAATATACTCCTTTACTGCAGACAGCTTTTTGAATCACATTAAACCCACAAGATTGGGGTTGCCATGAATTGCATTTTATCAGCACAAATGAGGGTGCCTTCTTTTGCCATACATATTAGAGCAGTTATTTCAGCTCAAGCTGTGATAGTTCTGGGGAGAATAATTGCACATATATCATTTAAAAAAAAAAGGAGAAGAAAGAAAAGATCACAGTAGGATTCTGAAATGCAGTGCTTAGTTTTGTGTGTGTGTGTGTTTTAAGTTTTTCTTAATTTTTTAAAATTTATTTATTTTTGAGCTGGGGCTACTCTTCATTGCATTGCGCAGGCACGCGGGCTCAGTAGTTGTGGCTCACGGGCTCTAGAACACAGGCTCAGTAGTTGTGGCGCATGGGCTTAGTTGCTCCACGGCATGTGGGATCTTCCTGGATCAGGGCTCGAACCCATGTGCCCTGCATTGGCCGGCGGATTCTTAACCACTGCACCACCAGGGAGGCCCGTGTGTGTTTTTTTAATACAGCTATTTAGTAATAATTTATTGCACTATTACTTTCACACTTTGCTGAATTCAGAAAGTCTATACTTGTCATGTTTACAACTAAAGATACTTATAATCCTTTTGCTGTTTTGAAACTTTAAGAATGTCATAAACCAAGCTAGACATCAATTAAAAGCTGTTGATTGCAAAACTAAGACATTAAATGAAAAAGTTTTTAAACTGTCCTCTAAGGTTCAACATCATAAATTCAATAAATTCTTCAACTAGTGCCCATCCATGTTGTATACCTAATGCTCTGTGCTGAAGAGTGTCCCAAAGAAATGGATGCAGAGCCTCTTGTAAAAGGGCCTTTCCTCACCAACCTCCTTCTCGTATTTTTCAACACACAACCGGATTAAAGGAAAGTTCAGGAAGACCTGCAGCCTGCACTGAAATATTTCAAGTAAGACAGAATGTAGAAAATGAAATTCCTTCTTACTCTCATGTGTAAAAATGAATATCAATTTTGTATAAACCTCAAGAATTAGAAACAATTTTGCTTTCAAAATTTTGAAATTCACCTTTCACTTTATATTAATTAAATTAAAAATTCAAATTTAAGAAATGAAAATTACAGCTATTTGAAAGTCATTTCTACTTTTGCTTCAGGTCCTATCACAAAATTGAAACTGAACCAAACCCAGCAGGTGAAGGAATTAGTGGAAAGGCATGGTCAATGCAGTAGGGGCTGCTTGGTGAGACAGGAGAGGCAAAGAGTTAGGTGAGACAAAGCAAGATGGCAGCCCCCAAGGAGTGGAACTCAGCTCCCTAGGGCAGTTTTGGTTTCAATGAGCAGCAAAAGTGCAGAGAGATGACAATGAACTCAGGCAAAGCTGAAAGAGAATTCTCAAGTCCTCCAAAAGCAGTGGTTTTCCTTCTGGGTACTGCTGGAGCGTCACTTCAGAAATAAACCCACAGTTGTATGTGTCCAGGTACCAAAAAAAAGGAAAAACATGTTCCAAATGCTGGTGGAATGAATAGAATTTGTATACAAATGTCATTTAGAAATCATTGATTTATGCAGCCTATCCGTTCATTGATTATGTGTGGTTAAGTATGAGTTGGTACCAATTGATTATAACTTGGTAGAGGATCAGCTCTGAATAGTGTGACCAGCAGTGATTACAAAGGGAGCAACACCACCAATCAACATGCCTAGAAAACAGTTCCTACAGGAATTAATGAAAATTTCAAGATTGAGTTTCCCCAAGTGTGATTCTGTTAAAATCCAGAGTCATTATTCTAGGGGCTTGTGGTTTTTCACTGGCAGTTTTCAAAACCACACTGCATTCTGCAACACTTGATCATGTTGCCATGTTGAAGAATTCCTTAAGCCTGATAGAAATATAAATCAAGTTTAGGCATTAATTAAAAAAAATTCATATGAGACTCTCTCTTATTTGAGAAAAATGTCAGAGGCAAAAATGCTGGATATTTTACTTCTCCCACTCCAATTCCAGTTTGCTGCCTTCAATTTGGGTATATCGATACTTTTTCAGAAAAAAACGAAGAAGAAGATGAACCTCAAGAACAAAGCATTAAGTATTAGTGACCTTCTAATGGGGCAGAAAAATGTATCAAAATTATTAGAGATACACTTTGTTGATGTCTTTTGTATGATCAACTAAACAGTTATCTTTTTTAAAAAAGTAAGATATTTGAATTTAGACCTTTATATTTGAGTTTTAGGAGGTGGCCCAACTCAGTGTAAAAGTAGCAAACATCTACATTATTTTACCTGAGGCGTAACTAGTGGAAGGTGCCCTTTAATCAGATGCCATAAATTACTTGTTGAGTATCAGAAGGAAATTGCAATATGAATATACATAAATCAGTAAAAATGCAATGTGTCTTCTCAAGCTTTGTATGAAATGGAATCAGATAAACTATATGGCCATATTTCATACTGGAAGGAAACCCAGAATAATTTCCACTGGATGGAGAACAGTGACATGTTATTATGATAAAAATTTCCCCAAACTGCCATTAATGTCTAGTACAGAGAGAAGATAGCAATTATTATTATTATTAGATTAAATAACAGAAATAAAAAGGGACTGAGTGTGTGACAGAGAAAGAATAGAATAAATATAAGGAAATACATTTTAATTAAAAATCAAATTATCAATGAAGCAGTTGGCAGGGGAAATTTACTTTCATCACTATCAAAACTGACTTCAGCTCTCAAGACATTCTTTTATAAAACTCTTTTTTAATGACCTTGTTTACTAATTTGCCAATTTTCTTGTAAAAAAATCATTACAAAATCCAGTCTTTGAGTGTTCCTTGTACTATAACAAAAGATATCATAAGCTAATTAAATATGATTTAATAGTAAAGTTAACTAATCTCAAGGTTTCTCCAACTTAGTTCCAATGTTTACATAGCTCTAGAAAGCAAGAGTTTAATGAAGAAAAAAATAACTGTTTGAAATAACACTTTTGGTACAGAGAAAACATGATAACATGTGTAAATATTATAGCAGAAGGCATGAAAGTACTTTTCTGTTAACCCAGAACTAAATATGTAATGACAAAATTGCCTGCACAGGGAGAATTAATAGATGAGCTCATTTCAATCCATTGCTAAAATAAAGGATGTTTTATGTATAGAGTAATCTTATGTGGACAAAAAGGTGTATTTAGTCATTATGTAATACGTAAATATAGAGAAGAAAAGAATTATTACTAGAGAAAAAAATGACACGCATATTTTCAACCTGTATGAGCTGGGTCATTCCCTGTGAAACTTTTGAAGACATTTTTACCTCCATTTCAATTTTCTTCTGTCACTTCAAACTGTAATTATAAAGAGAGAATGTTGCTTAGTGGTTAGCATAATGGCATATCATGATGCAATAATTAACAGAGGAATTTGAGGCCTTGAGATGGAAAGAAATCTAAGGCACAGTCTTTCAGTAATAAATCTCGTAACTTAGCTTGGGCCTATACCAGCTTAAAGTTTCAGTGACAGAGGACACAAAAAAAGGATCTATGACCTGCATTTATTGAATGTTTCTAGATGCCAGGTCCTCCACTAATTACTGCAAATAAAAGGCCAAGACAGACACAGTGTCTGTCTTTATCAAATGGAGGAGACAGCAGTAAAATCAAATAATTGATTAATTTCAACTGGGATCAATGCCTCAAAGGAAAAAAAGGGAATGTAACTAGAGGGTCTAATGTTTGAATAATAATGGAAAGCTTTCCTAGAAAACTGAAGTGTAAAGGAGTAAAACGGGAAAAATATTGGGGAAACCACATGTGAAAAGGCCCTGAGTTGAGAGGTCTTAGCACGTGAGAAGTAAAGAAAGAGGTCAGTGTGGTTGGCACATAAATGCTACAGAGAATGTGGAACCAGGTGAAGGTGAAGAGCCAGGCAGGACCTAGGTTGTGCAAGCTTTTAAGGCTTCAATAAGAATTTTGCAGTTTATCCTAGAACAATGCAAAATGATCCAAGTGTGACACAGGAATGTGACATGATGATTTTATGCTTTAACTCAATGAGATGCTTACCACCAAAGCCATCAGGAAGTTGACCAGAAGCCAGACTTCCAGTGACAAGAGAAACAAGACAAATCCAGACATAGTGACAAGCTGGTGCTCAGGGCGCCTTAATCCCAGAGATAAGATACGGTAACAGGCATATGTATGTATGTTATTCTTAGTCAAGTTGAGTCTGTGACAAGCAGAGACCCTAGGCCTTGTTCACTGTGAATCAAGACCCGAGGTAGTGAAGGGGAGCATGACACACATGATCTGTCAGGTTCTGGGGATAAAGGCTTACACAAAGGGCAGCCTGGGTAGGAATGTCACCCCAAAACTGGGTTTGCCTCTTGGTGGGTGTCAAGACAATTGCAGCAAGTGAGGAGAACACTGGGGATTTTCCTAAAGCAGTGTCTCCTCAAACAGCAAAATTGGGGAAGTTTTAAGCTAAGGGTACATGCATATACATGAAGGAGATTGAGCAGAGGACAATTCAGCACAGAATTGGGGCAAAGGTCCACAGAGGCCAAGCTTTAGTTGACTGAAGTCAGGAGGGTCAATGTCATCCTGTCCTCCACCTGGGTGGTGGCCTTAGTTCCTGCAGAACTCAAAGATATATTACTATGTATATCCCTTGAGGAGGACCTAGGACTCTGCTTTATTACTGCACTATTGTTTGACTGCCTTTGCTCTGTTCCTGTATTCTTTTGTTGCCTTAAGATCATTAATTAGTGAGACCTGTTCAAGGGCAGGCTTAGATCCCAAAATGGCTTCTCTTCTATCAAGAAAGCCATTCCTGGTTCTCTTTCTCTGGGGACCCCCTACCCTATCTGCTTACAGGAAGTACCTTGGTCAAGGGGAGGAAGGCTTGGATTGAGGTCTGATAACAAGAGCACAAACTGAGACTTGAGATATTTCCCTTCCTTCCTGAAAGAAGCAGTTGGGCGTTTGTTTGTTTGTTCTTGTTAATCTTCTGATATTATTTATGGGTCTAGATGACTGTATTAGGTTTATATTGCTGCTCTAACAAATCACTGCAGATTTTGTGACTCAAAAGAACACAAATTTATTATCCTACAGTCTGGAGGTCAGAAGTCTGAGATAGGTTCTACCGGGCTAAAATTAATTCAGTCGGCAGGGCTGAATTCCCTCTGGAGGCTCTAGGAGAACATACTTTCCCTCACCTTCCTCAGCTTCTAGAAGCTGCTCACATTCCTGTCTCAGCCCCTCCCTCACATCACTCCAACCTCTGTTTCTTTGACTCCCACTCTCCTGCCTCCCTCTTTCCCTTGTAAGGACCCTTATGATTGCATTGAGCCCATCCAGAGAATCCAGAATAATTTCCCCTTCTCAAGATCCTTAACTTGCTCACAACTGCAAAATCCCTTTTGCCGTGTCATGAAAATAATGATAATAAATGATCTTTGTCCTCAATTCTTGACAAACAGCTTCTAAAACCCTTGGAATCTCTAGAGTGAGGAATATCTCTTGTATGTTAATAAGATAACTATTGGATGGAGGCCCTAAAGAGCTTCAAGATGGGGGCTGGTCACTAGAAAGACCAAGGCACGTGTATTAGTCAATATTATTGACCATTAGTCTCCAGGAAAATGGAACCAATAGGATATATAGAGATATACATAAGAGATATTTATTATAGGAATTGGCTCACACAGTTATGGACACCAAGAAGTCCCCCAGTTTGCCTTCTGCAAGCTGGAGAACCAGGAAAGCTGGTGGTACAATTCAGTCTGAGTCTGAAAGCATGAGAACCAGGAACTCTGATGTCCCAGGTCAGGAGAAGATGGATGCCCCACCTTAAGGAGAGAGGGAATTCACTGTTCTTTGACCTTTATGTTCTATTCTGGCCCTCAATGGATTGGATTATACTCACCCACACTGGTGAGCGCTGATCTCTTTACTCAGTCTACTGAATCAAATGCTAATCTCTTCTAGAAACACCCCTACAGACACACCCAAGAGTAAAGTTTTACCAGCCATCTTGGCATTCCTTAGATCAGTCAAGTTGACATAAAATGAACCAAATAGCATGATTAGAGAATTGAAACTTTTAGGTCCTCCCACAAACCTCCAGGGAGAGATGAGGGGCTAGAGGTTGGGTTACTTGCCAATGGCCAGTGATTTAATCAATCATGCCTATGTAAAGAACCTCCATAAAACCTCCTAGACTACAGCATTCGGAGAGCTTCCAAGCTGATGAACTGGGAGTGTGGCACCAAGAGAGGGGATGGAGACTGTGTTCCTCCCCCCATACCTTGCCCTATGCATCTCTTCCATTTGGCTGTTCCTGACTTATATCCTTTATAATAATATAATAAACCAGTAAACATGACTAAAGAGAATTCCTGAGTTCTGTAAGCAAATTATCAAACCTGAAAAGGGGAGGGGTTTAGTGGAAACCCTGACATTGTAGCCAGGTCAGACAAAACCCAATACTTGTGACTGGTGTTCTATGAGACAGAGCCCTGAAACCTGTGGAGTCTGATATAATTCTAGGTGTTAGTGTCAGAGTAGGATTGAATTTAGGACACCCAGTTGGTCTCTGGAGAGTTGGTGAATTGGTTATTGATGTGGAAAAAACCCCACACATTTGGTGTCAGAAGTGTTGTGAGTAAAAACAGTTCACATGTAAAGTCACAACTTTACAAGTCTGGCAATTAAAACATAAACATTTTTGGGAGTCCATTATTCTGCCTACAACAATCCTCCCTTTAGGTCCCCTAAAATTCACACCCATCCCACATCAAAATACATTCATCTCATTCCAAAATTCCCAAACATTTCAAGCCATTACAGCAGTCAACTTAAAGTCAAAAATACCTAAATCTCAACAGCTCAAAAGTTCCCAATCTCATAATCTAAGTCTTTTAAATCTGGGATGGCTGAGGATCTGGGTAAAAATTCATCCTGAGGCACATTCCTTGCTGCCTGTGACCCTCGATAACTCTAGAAATAAGTTGTCTGTCCCCAAAGTAAAATTCTGAGCCAGGAATAAGATAATAATTATAGACACTCCTATTCAGAAAAGAAGAACACTGAAGAAAAAAAAAAGCAGTGACCAGGCCCCTGTAATTTTGAAATCCATCTGGGCTAACAATAGTTTTCAGAGCCTGGGAATTCTTCTCTGTAGTCTGCGGCTTCACATGTTTGCATCTCAGTAGTTTTATCAGCATATTTCCTGCCTATAGCATTTGGGGAGTCTGACAGTCCTCTTTCTTTTTGTTCTCTCTGCTGTCCCTTTCAGACCAAATAGGCAGTGCTTCTGCTGGTATAAAATTCTCAAAACCTTATGAATTTCCTTTGTGTGTCACAGGGCTTCTCTTCATTAGATAAGAAACTCTACTACAGGTCTTTCATAGATAACTACATTCCTGTCTTGGCTTCTGCAGAAATGGCTGAAGAGACCCAAGAACAAACACCTAATCTCTCCAAGGAGCCTTCTGTGTGACTCAACATTACTGTTTCCTTTGTTCTTTCTGAGGCACTGGCAAAAGAAATCCTCACCCTTGACTTTTCTCTCCAGGGTATGCTTTCCTGGTAGGGAATTTCCCAACTTTAGCATGTTTTGCAATCTAGATAGGATGAGAATTTCCAAAATCATCACGTCTTGGTTCCTTTTTGCTTAACAGTTTTTTTCCTCAATTGTCTTTTTCCTTTCATGTTTAATTATAAGCAATAAGAAGAAGGCACTCAACACTTTGCTTGGAAATCTTCTAAGCCAAATGTCTAAGTCCTTTATTTACAAGTTCTCCTTTCCATGTAGTTATAAGATTCTAAGCTTTCTGCCCCTATATAACAAGGATCCGCTTTCTACTAGTTTCCAATAACATGTTCCTCATTGCTTTCTGAGGTCTCATCAACAGTACCTTTGATGTCCATATTTCTACCAACAGTCTATTTGTGATGATTTAAGTATTGTCTAAGACAATATAGGTTTTCTCTATAATGTTCTTCACTTCCATCTGAGTCCTCACCAGCAGAGGAGTTGTTAAGATTCATATCTCTACTAATAGTCTTATTAAAGGCAATTTAAACTATTTTTATCATGCTCCTCAGAATTCTTCAAGCCTCTACCCATGGCCTTATTCCAAAGCTGCCCCACATTTTTAGATATTTGTTACATCAGTACCCCAGTTCTGATAACAAAATCTGCATTAATTTCCTATTGGTGCAGTAATAAATTATTGAAAATTTAATGGCTTAAAACAAGATAAATTTATTATCTTAAAATTCTGGATACCAGGAGTTCAAAATGGATTTCACTAGGAAAATCAAAGTGTGGGCAAGATTGTGTTCCTTCTGGAGGCCCTAGGGGAGAATCCACTGCCTTGCCTTCTCAGCTTCTAGAGGCTGCCTGCACTCCTAGGTTCATGGCTTCCTTCTTGAATCACTTCAACGTCTCCTTCTATTGACATATCTCATTCCCTGATTATCATTTTCCTGACTCCTTCTTTTACTTTATAAAGACCTCTACAACTAAGTTAGGCCTACCAGATAATACATGGTCATCTCCCCATCTCAAGATTCTTCATCACATGTGCAGACATATCTTTGCCATACCAGGTATGATAGTCAGAGGTTCTAGGAATTAGGACATGGCCACCCCTGGGGGACCATGATTCTGACTATCACAATGACATAGTCAAATTTCTGGGAATAATGGAAATATTTTCCTAACCATCCAAACCTCCTTTCCCAGAAACTACCTGAAATGAAAAGTACCTTCAGCAATAGAAATCAGGAATATGTATCAATTTTACTTTCTTTCAAATAGGATAGGAAGAAATAGATTGAAGGAGGACTCAGAGTCAAAACAGATTTCATCTTCTAGATAAAGAACAGATTTATTTCAAGGAGTCAATAGAAAGATCTAGGCAGACCACCTCTCATACAGCCTGAATTAGAAGAGCAGAGATGGCAAGAAAGACTTTACTTTGGGAGAAGAAGGAAATAATCTGCATGGAATCTCACTTCCTGCCGTAGGTCAACGTGTAGCCAGGTATGCTAGGCTGCCTAAGGGAAACAGAGTCACCCCGAACTGAAAGCTTCTCCCTAATTTGCTTCTCCCTAAATGCATTGAAACTCTTTTTCTGCTATTCATTCATCCATTCATTCAACAAATATTTGATGAGTACCTCTACACCTATTACAGGTTTCTGATGTATAGCAATGAATAAAACAAAGTCTCTCCACTCATAAAACTCACATTCTAGTTGGGAGAGAAAGGCAATTAGAAAAGAAATAAATTGTACTAGTATCAGGTAGCCCTAAGTTCTATGAAGGAAAATAATGCAAGATGAGGAAATAGGGAGGGGAAGAAGGGAATAAGGGACATTTCAGCAGGAACATTTGAGTAGAGAACTAAAAGAGAGTAAGGTAGGTATCTGAGTGGATATTTAGAGAGTAGGCATGGGGGAGAGCAAGAACCAAAAGCATCTCCTTGGAATGTTCTAAAGGCTGTGAGGAGCCAGTGTGACTGAAGAGAAGAAAGCAAGGGGTCTTTTGGAGGATACTGAGGTTAGAAAGATGGTCTAGGGTCTGATCATGTAGGTCAAGCCTCTGGAATTTAATCTAAGGCTATTGGAACAGGGGACTGCAGACAACTAATTTACATTTTAAAAGGTAGGCAGCAGTTTACCAGCTACCAGGGAGGCATAAGAGCCAGTACAAATAACAAAGATAGTAGTTTGTTGTTACAGTGAGTAAGTAGGGCAGCTTTAATTAGAACTCCTCTTGAACACAGTAATATGAAGAAGGCAAAGGAGGAAGTGATTGGGAGCTGCTGGAGAGAGGGTGGCCTCCTCTCTCACCCTGTCCACCACTTGAAGAACTCTGTCTGTGCATCAGCAGTGAGCTTCCTGAACAAACCCAAAGGCATCAGTGACCACACTTGCAGAGAACTGGGCTTCTCCATGGCAACGCCTCTCCATGTGCTGGTGAGGCTCTTCCCCAAAAGAAGAGAGAGAGATCCAAACTAAAATGGAAACGGTGTACTCTGAGTAGAGGCCAGAATAAGAAAGATACCTGCATGTAGAAATCTAGCCAGTGTCAACGTGACCGCAAAAAATTCAGTAAAGAATGCCTAGGTCCAAGATTTCTTCCTTGAGAGGTACTGATCCATGTGCTTCCTGGACTTCCTGGAGCACCTAGATAAACAAACTGGTAACAGAAATGGACCCTTTTAACAATCATGCTGAAAACTATGAAGAGGACTCTGACAGTGTCCAGATGTACAGCACCCATACAAGGTATGAGAAAACTGTGTTTATTTGGGTTAACTTTACAAATAGAGATAGATCTCTTCTCTTCCAAAGATGAGTTTAAAAAAAAAAAAGAAAAGAAAAAAAAGAAAAGCACATAGGATCTATGATTTAATTTGCATCAGAAAAGAAGAACGAAAACAACACACAAGAGTGCCATTTGAGGGCTTCTGTGGTGGCACAGTGGTTAAGAATCCACCTGACAATGCAGGGGACATGGGTTCAATCCCTGGTCCAGGAAGATCCCACATGCCATGGAGCAACTAAGCCCGTGTGCCACAACTACTGAACCTACGCTCTAGAGCCCGCAAGCCACAACTACTGAAGCCTGTGCACCTAGAGCCGATGCTCAGCAACAAGAGAAGCCACCGCAATGAGAAACCCATGCACTGAAACGAAGAGTAGCTCCCACTAGCAGCAACTAGAGAAAGCCAGCGCCAGCAACGAAGACCCAATGCAGCCAAAAATAAATTAAAAAAAAAAAAGAGTGCCATTTGAAACATGGGTGAATTTAAGAGGGCACCTAACGATTCTTTGAGAATATGTGGATAGCCTCCCAGAAAACATGTACAGAAATGTTCAATTTACATTTCAATGGACTATTTATTATCATACACAGACATTAACCACTGTGACAGTCATATAATAAAGAAATAACCTCTTATTTGCAAAGTTAATGAAAACACTAAATATAAAACTTCACTGAATTTTGCTATAGTTGCACTAAAATAAAAAAGATTTAAATTTCTTTGACTAAATAGGAAATATAGAAACAAATTAATACTGTGTCAACAATGATGACTGAAAAATAACAATTGCAAAATGTGAGGCCCGTAGAAGAAAGAAGTTGGTAAAGAGATTTAAAAAGTAGAAACCAAGCAATCAGAGAAGAAAAGGAAATAAAAGGAATCCAAATCGGAAAAGAAGAAGTAAAGCTGTCACTGTTTGCAGATGACGTGATACTATACATACAGAACCCTAAAGATGCTACCAGAAAACTACTAGAGCTAATCAATGAATTTGGTAAAGTAGCAGGATACAAAATTAATGCACAGAAATCTCTGGCATTCCTATACACTAAGGATGAAAAATCTGAAAGTGAAATCAAGAAAACACTCCCATTTACCATTGCAACAAAAAGAATAAAATACCTAGGAATAAACATACCTAAGGAGACAAAAGACCTGTATGCAGAAAATTATAAGACACTGATGAAAGAAATTAAAAATGATACAAATAGATGGAGAGATATACCATGTTCTTGGATTGGAAGAATCAACATTGTGAAAATGACTCTACTACCCAAAGCAATCTACAGATTCAATGCAATCCCTATGAAACTACCACTGGCATTTTTCACAGAACTAGAACAAAAAATCTCACAATTTGTATGGAAACACAAAAGACCCCGAATAGCCAAAGCAATTTTGAGAACGAAAAATGGAGCTGGAGGAATCAGGCTTCCTGACTTCAGACTATACTACAAAGCTACAGTAATCAAGAAAGTATGGTACTGGCACAAAAACAGAAATATAGATCAATGGAACAGGATAGAAAGCCCAGAGATAAACCCACGCACATATGGTCACCTTATCTTTGACAAAGGAGGCAGAAATGTACAGTGGAGAAAGGACAGCCTATTCAATAAGTGGTGCTGGGAAAACTGGACAGCTACATGTAAAAGTATGAGATTAGATCACTCCCTAACACCATACACAAAAATAAGCTCAAAATGGATTAAAGACCTAAATGTAAGACCAGAAACTATCAAACTCTTAGAGGAAAACATAGGCAGAACACTCTATGACATAAATCACACCAAGATCCTTTTTGACCCACCTCCTAGAGAAATGGAAATAAAAACAAAAGTAAACAAATGGGACCTAATGAAACTTAAAAGCTTTTGCGCAGCAAAGGAAACCATAAAGAAGACCAAAAGACAACCCTCAGAATGGGAGAAAATATTTGCAAATGAAGCAACTGACAAAGGATTAATCTCCAAAATTTATAAGCAGCTCATGCAGCTTAATAACAAAAGAACAAACAACCCAATCCAAAAATGGGCAGAAGACCTAAATAGACATTTCTCCAAAGAAGATATACAGAGTGCCAACAAACACATGAAAGAATGCTCAACATCACTAATCATTAGAGAAATGCAAATCAAAACTACAATGAGATATCATCTCACACCAGTCAGAATGGCCATCATCAAAAAATCTAGAAACAATAAATGCTGGAGAGGGTGTGGAGAAAAGGGAACCCTCTTACACTGTTGGTGGGAATGTAAATTGATACAGCCACTGTGGAGAACAGTATGGAGGTTCCTTAAAAAGCTACAAATAGAACTACCATATGACCCAGCAATCCCACTACTGGGCATATACCCTGAGAAAACCATAATTCAAAAAGAGTCATGTACCAAAATGTTCATTGCAGCTCTATTTACAATAGCCCAGAGATGGAAACAACCTAAGTGTCCATCATCGGATGAATGGATAAAGAAGATGTGGCACATATATACAATGGAATATTACTCAGCCATAAAAAGAGACGAAATGGAGCTATTTGTAATGAGGTGGATAGACCTAGAGTCTGTCATACAGAGTGAAGTAAGTCAGAAAGAGAGAGACAAATACCGTATGCTAACACATATATATGGAATTTAAGAAAAAAAAAAATGTCATGAAAAACCTAGGGGTGAAACAGGAATAAAGACACAGACTTACTAGAGAATGGACTTGAGGCTATGGGGAGGGGGAAGGGTAAACGGTGACAAAGCAATAAAGAGGCATGGACATGTATACACTACCAAACGTAAGGTAGATAGCTAGTGGGAAGCAGCCGCATAGCACAGGGAGATCAGCTCGGTGCTGTGTGACCGCCTGGAGGGGTGGGATATGGAGGGTGGGAGGGAGGGTGACGCAAGCGGGAAGAGATATGGGAACATATGTATATATATAACTGATTCATTTTGTTGTGAAGCTGAAACTAACATACCATTGTAAAGCAATTATGCTCCAATAAAGATGTTTAAAAAAAAAAAAAAAAGTAGAAACCAAAAAGTACAAACATTATAAAAATATGTATTTATCATGACTTTCTAACTTGCTTTCTAAAGATGTGTTTCAGGAATATAACATAATAATAATGATCATTATATCTGAGAAGGGTCATTAGAGGTTCTTTTGTTTTGTTTTGTTTTTTTGGCGGTACGCGGGCCTCTCACTGCTGTGGCCTCTCCCATTGCGGAGCACAGGCTCTGGAAGCGCAGGCCCAGCAGCCATGGCTCACGGGCCCAGCCACCCCGTGGCATGTGGGATCCTCCCGGACTGGGGCACGAACCTGCATCCCCTGCATCGGCAGGCAGATCCTCAACCACTGCGCCACCAGGGAAGCCCTAGAGTTTATTTTTATTCATATTTCTCATTTTGGTTTTGTTTTTTATATAATGGGTATTCAATGTACATAGGATTGAACAATACATACAGCTTTCTTGCCATCCATGGAAAGAAAGATGGATGGAAAGAGGATAACTCTTACCCTTATAACAACAATAAAATAATGTTAGAAAATCTGCAAATTCACAACTTTTCTTGAACATCAGAAAGTTGAGGTCACTGGGTAACCACTTAACCTGAACTCTAAGGAAAGATAGGCTTTTCCAAGTAGAAATAAGATGTAAACACTTGTTTACCTGGGTTAGATTCTGGAGGACACTGGTAAGAACAATCCATCTGAAACATGTAATGAATTGCAAAAGACTGACTGTGGGCTAGCAAGAAAGTATAGAACTGCTGGAAACTACAAAAACTAAGAAAATTCAACTCCACTTGCAAGCTCTTCTCCATGCACCTCCCAGGGTGCTCACAAAAACATAAAAGGCTGGCAGGAGTCCTGAGAAAGAGGTCCTCACAATGTAAACCCATGGGAGAGAGACACAGGCCCTGCTGAAAAGGCACACAATTTCAACGAAACCTCTATCCCCTCAATCCTATGGGGAAAAAAAGCATCTTAAGCTGGTAGATTAGGGACAACAAATCCTCTTGCCCATGGTGCACTGGGGAAAACCTGCTGCAGATGAGAGGGATGAGGGCTAGAGAATTAACTTCTCCTGGGAGACAGGAAAGAATATATGCAGAGCTCATATCTATGGCTGGAAGTAGGGCAGGATAACCTAGAAAGCCCACTCAAAGCCTTAGAAAGACAGGGGAGAAAAGAATGAATGAACTTAAAGATGAATCAGTAGAAATTACCCAAATAAACACCAAGATAAAAAGAAAGAAGACTAAACTGAGATGTAGGGAAATATATAAAATGTAAATGAGCATGTAACTGCAATCTTAAGATCCCAGGAGAAGGGAAGAGAACACTGCAAAAGAAATATTTGTACAAATAAAATCTTTGCAAAATTAACAGACATCAAACCACAGATACAAGTTCATAGACCATCAAATAAGGTAGATGTCAAACACACACCTTCATGATCATCTCAGTAGATACAGAAACAGCCTTAGAAAAAATGTAATATCCATTCATTATAAATTCATGAGGCATTCCATATTTTTAATAAACTTAAAATGGATTAAACACCTAAATATAAGGCCAGACACTATAAAACTATTAGAGGAAAACATAGGAAGAACACTCTTTGACATAAATCACAGCAAGATCTTTCTTGACCCACCTCCTAGAGTAATGAAAACAAAAATAAACAAGTGGGACCTAATTAAACTTAAAAGCTTTTGCACAGCAAAGAAAACCATAAACGAGACAAAAAAGCAACCCCCAGAATGGGAGAAAATATTTGCAAATGAAGCAACTGACAAGGGATTAATCTCCAAAATATACAAACAGCTCATGCAACTCAATATCAAAAAAAAACAAACAACCCAATCAAGAAATGGGCGGAAGACCTAAATAGACATTTTAGCAAAGAAGACATACAGATGGCCAAGAGGCACATGAAAAGATGCTCAACAGCACTAATTATTAGAGAAATGCAAATCAAAACTACAATGAGGTATCACCTCACACCAGTTAGAATAGGCATCATCAGAAAATCTACAAACAATAAATGCTGGAGAGGGTGTGGAGAAAATGGAACTCTCTTGCACTGTTGGTGGGAATGTAAATTGATACAGCCACTATGGAGAACAGTATGGAGGTTCCTTAAAAAACTAAAAATAGAACTATCATATGGCCCAGCAATCCCACTACTGGGCATATACCCTGAGCAAACCATAATTCAAAAAGACACATGCACCCCAAGGTTCATTGCAACACTATTTACAATAGCCAGGACATGGAAGCAACCTAAATGTCCATTGACAGAGGAATGGATAAAGAAGATGTGGTACCTATATACAGTGGAATATTACTCAGCTATAGAAAGGAACGAAATTGGGTCATTTATAGAGATGTAAATGGACCTAGAGTCTGTCATACAGAATGAAGTAAGTCAGAAAGAGAAAAACAAATATCGTATATTAATGCACATATCGTATATTAATGCACATATGTGGAATCTAGAAAAATGGTACAGATGAACCTATTTGCCAGGCAGGAATAGAGACGCAGACCTAGAAAACGGATGTGTGGACATGGGGGGGGGGTGGGGAAGTGAGAGGGATGAATTGGGAGATTGGGACTGACATACATACACTACCATGTGTAAAACAGATAGCTAGAGGGAACCTGCTGTATAGCACAGGGAGCTCAGCTCGGTGCTCTCTGATGACCTAGATGGATGGGATCGGGGGTGAGAAGGAGGTGCAAGAGGGAGGGGATATATGTATACTTATAGCTGATTCACTTCATTGTACAGCAGAAACTAACACAACATTGTAAAGCAACTATACCCCAATAAAAAAATAAGGAAAGAAAGAAATTAATAAAACTGGGAGAAGAAAGTAATATTCTTATCTAATAGTGGGCCTCTATAGAAAACTTACATCTAACATCATATTAATGGTGAAAGATTGTTTTCCTCCTGAGATCAGGAATTAGGCAGCTGCTCTCATCACTCCTATCCAGCATAGTACTGACAGTCTTAGAGTAATAAGACAAAACATAAAAATTAAAGGTATACAGATTGGAAAGAAAATAATAAAAATAAAACTGTCTCTTTTCCCTGACATTATGACTATTCACATAGAAAATTCCAAAGCCTCTACAAAAAAGATCCTAGAACTAATCTATGAGCTTAGCAGGGCACAGAGTAAAAATTAAACTTGGTATTTCTACATACTTTGAATGAAAAGTTGGAAATTGTAATTTGAAAAAGTACCATTTAAAATAGGCAACAAAACATGAAATATTACAAATATTACAAAATATGTGTAGAGTACGTGGAGTGCAGAACCTTGATGAAAGAAATACATGGAAAGATATACCATATTCATGGCCTGGGAAAGTCAGTATTTTTAAGATGTCAATTTGCTTGAAATTGTCCCACAAAGTAAGCACAACTGCAGTCAACATTCCAGCAGTATATTTTTTTTTTAGAAAATTCAAAGATTTTATTTTAAAAATTATAGGAAAATTAACAAATATTAACAGACATAAAGGGAGAAAATGACAGTAACATAATAATAGTAGGGGACTTTAACACGTCACTTTCGTCAATGGACAGATCATCGAGACAGAAAATCAATAAGGAGATGCTGGACTTAAATAACACACTAGACCAAATGGAATAACTATTTTGAGAAACGCATGCTCCATCAATGATATATCAAAATACTTGACTATTTTGTACTATTTTGGTAATATCTTTATATATTAACTCTTGAGGATGTATAACACCTTATGTTTTTATCTCATCCCTGTGCAAAGACACCTAGAAGAAGTTTCGAGTAAAGAAAGCTTAAGATGCATTTGCAACCTAACTTCAAGGATCATTCCTTGTGTTATTAAGAGATTGGGGAGGTCATAATAATTTCACTGCAGCATTTTCAAGAAAACAGCACCGCTGCAGGGCAACCATTGTGCATGCAGGTCAGCCAAGAGGCTTCTCTACCCAAATAAAAATCCTTACTTTACTCTGAACCAAAGAATATTCTCAGTTTGTTCTACTGTGACTAATCTGTTACAAGCAGCAATATTTTTGTTATTTTTCACCAAAATTAAATCAGACAAGGTAGGTAGTTGTAACAGAATGTTCCTGGCACAAAATAGGATTGGGGGCTGGCAGGTCAATCTCAATTCAATGGCCACCCCAACTCAATGGCCACACGTTAACCACAAAATCCCAAAGAGGTTATATGACCTTCTTAAGTTTTTGTTTTCTGATTTAAGAAATGGAGACTAGAAGAAGAAAAGGAATAGAAATTCTCCATTTATTCATTCATTCGACAATTAGTTTCTGAGTAAATACTGTGGCATGCCCTGCACTAGAAAAATCAAAAAGGGAATTCTCTGAAGTTTTCTACAGTTGTGCAGAAGACATATTAATCAACTAATAATATTACTAAGCATATAAAAGCTCTAAAGAAGCTCAAAATATTCCATAAGAGTCGCAGAAAAGTGGGACCTGACCTAGACTGGGCTGGAAAATTTGAGATGAGGGCAGGAAAAGTTTTCTCTGAAGAAATGTTTTGAGTTGAGATTGCAAGCAAAGAAGAAAGCCTGGGAAATAAACTGTTACCTGTCATTAGTTAAGTGCTCAATAAAAATGGCTTATTGCAAGAAAATAAAAGCAATCGGCCTACAGCACTCGTGAAATGTCACGAAGTTTAGATGGGCTGGAGGAGCTGATTGGAGAAGGCTGCAGCCCCTGCTAGAACTGTCCATGCAGATGGACCTTAGGCTCTAAGAAACAATGGCAGGTCCTCACTGGAAGCGTCTTTTCCAGCACACTGAGGCTTGCTGCTTGCCCAGCTCTCTCCTCTTTCAAGCCCCGCAAAGCTTTTAGTAAAAGAAATTTCTCAGCACCTAACTGGCTACAATCAATACCATCCACATCACTCTCCACTGTGAGGACTATAAAAATAGAATCTGAAATTGAGGCTTAGGACTCTGGGGAACAGAAACACACGTAAGGAAGGGAAAGTGTTTCACTTTGAATTCTGATACCTGACATTTGGACTTGAAAAGTCAGTGGAAATGACAGAAAAGTAAAGCAATGCAGGAAATGAGAGGCTCATAGGGAAATGATGTCTCTAAGATTTTCCTATTTATTTCTCTTCTTTGTAAACATTGACCTTAAGGTTATAAGAAGACTTCTCAGAGCTTTTTTAATACAATTTTCTATGGGTGAAGAACTTACAGGAAAAGTTCATGTTTGTAACTGCTCATCCCAGGAATGTCTTGAAAAAACTGGGACTGGAAGAATTATTCCTTCCCTTTATCTGCCATAGTCTGTGCCTCTGTGGAAGGAGGCCCTCACAGAATCAGGGCAGGAAGACAAAACAGAAAGGCAATACTGAGCAATTTGGTGTATTTGTTTCTCTCATGGTTTCCCTCAAAATGTGTACAAGTGCCAGGTAACCCTCACTATCACCTTCTAAGCGACCCTAATCCTTATGTTTTTCATCTTTACATAAAGGAGAAATTTGCCTCCTGGTAACTTAGCTATAAAAATATATAGCTTTAGGTAAGTTGGAAGAAATCTTATAGAGAATCTAGTTCACCACTCACTTTGCAAGTGTGAGATAACAGGAGACCTACATAGATACTCTATGACTTTCTCAATATATTGCTTTCAGTGTCATGGATTTAAAACCTATTCAGATGCTGGAGGAAGGTCGGGGAGTGGTAAACAGCCCATTACACTATTCTCTGGTTTTCAGCAAGTGTTTTAACTGGTGATCTCTCAAATAACCAAGGCCACACACTCCTTCAAGAGATATCTTTCCAAATTTGTTTAGTCCTCTCTATACAGATGCCCGTTTCTCCAAGCATTCTTCATACACTCTGATCTATCTCATTTAAGACACTGTGGCCATGTATCACACAGAGACCTCCCATCCTACATGCTCTTCTACAATGTGACCTTGCCAGTTTCCAACCTAGGATAGGGTCTGTGTTCTCTCCCCTTCAATTTGGGCAGGCTTTTGATGGCTTCATCACAGATGGGACACTGTGTGACTTCTGAGGCTGAGTCATAAAGAGCAATCCAGCCTCATCAAAGAAGATACACAGCTAGCAAATAAGCATAGGAAAAGATGCTCCACATCATTTGTCAGCAGGGAAACGCAAATAAAAACAACAATGAGATACAACTGCTATCTATCAGATTGGCCAAAAGTCAGAACACTGACAACACCAAGTGCTGAGGAGGATGTGGAGCAACAGGAACTCTCTTTCATTGCTGGCAGGAATGCAACAGGATACAGCCACTTTGGAAGACAGTTTGGAAGCATCTCACAAAACTAAACGTATTCCTACCACGTGATCCAGCAACCACACTCCTTGGTATTTATCCAGATGAATTGAAAATTATGTCCACACAAAAAAACCTGAACAGAAGTGTTTATAGCAGCTGTATTTATAATTGCCAAATATTGGAGGCAACCCCGCTGTCCCTCAGTAGGTAAGTGCAAAAATAAACTGTGGTACATCCAGACAATGGAATATTGTTCAGTGATAAAAAAAGAAATGAGCTATCATGCCATGAAAAGATGTGGAGAAACCTTAAATGCATATTACTAAATGAAAGAAGCCAATATGAAAAGGTGACATACTGTAAGATTCCAACTCCATGACATTCTGGAAAAGGCAAATTTTTGAAACCAAAAACATCAGTGGTTGCTGGAGCTTGGGGGAGAGGGACAAACAGGTGGAACACAGAGGACTTTTTAGGGTAGTGAAACTATTCTGTGTGGTACTACAATGGTGAATACATGCCAAAGCCCATGGAATGTACATCAAGAGTGAACCGTAATGTAAACTATGGTCTTTGGATGATAACGGCATGCCAGTGTAGGTTCATCAATGGTAACAAATGTACCACCCTGACAGGGATGTTGATAGTGTGGTTAGAGAGGTCTATGAGATTGTGAGGGCAGGGAGTACATGGTAACTTTCTGTACTTCCTGCCCAATTTTGCTGTGGACCCAATGGTGCTCTAAAAATTAAGATCTCTATATATAGATAGATTTTTAAAGAAAGGTATCTGCCACATGAGTGCTCCTCTCTGAACTGAATGGGACATTGTTTTTGGAGCTCTGAGCCACAAAGTAAGAAGACACGTTATAAGGAAACGTCCAGTGTTTTTTCACTCAGGAAGAGACCCTGCCTAGTGTGGAAAAACTCCAGGTATTTTTATCTGTGTTCAGCACCACTGGGATCCGATCACACCTCCGCTCTTCTGCTCCTGACTCCTGACGCCCAGGTCTAGTGTCAACTCAGACATTTTCCCCCCACTTTCATGTATGTAAAGTTTGTATCATTTTCTTTCTCCTGGTTCTACACTAGCACGGCTCTGGATACTTTTATTTACCCTCCTTGCTGATCTCAGACTTTTCCTAGGAGGTAGAGTGAGATCCTACCCTTTTACAAAAACCCAATATTTTTTACTCTTCTCCTCTTCTCAGCCTTAATTCTGCCCTGTAACCCTGAATTCATCTGAAATCATCTCCACACCCTCACCAGATTTGGGCACTATCATCCTATTTCATTTTAGCTCTTCTGATAGATGCAAAGTCTTAATCTGCATTTCTCTGATCGCTAAAGATGTTAAACATCTTCTCACATGCTCATTGTCTAGTCATGTGTCATATTTGGTCAAATGTCTCTTCATGTCTTTTATTCATTTTCTACTTGGATTGTTTGCTTTTATAATTTTGAGTTTTGAGATTTCTTTATAAATCTTAGATATGAGTCATTTTTTTTTCTTTGTCAGTTTTCCTAGAAAGTTGTAGGCTCAGACATTTATTTTCGCACTTTTATGTAAATAAAGTTTGTTTCATCCTCTTTCTCTTCGTTCTACATTAGCATTTCTCTGGGTACTTTTACTTACCCTCCTGCTGATCTCTGACTTTTCCCAGGATGTATGGACAGATCCTACCCTTCTTTTATAAAAACCAGGTATTTTACTTCTCTCAGGCTTAATTCCTCCATGTAACCCAAAGTTCATCTGAAATTACCTAATATAGTAATTTCATTTCTGTGAAGTAAAACTAAAGAAAAGTATGGCAATCAAATACAAGTTTATGTACATTGATGCTAATAATAATAATAATGATGATGGTAGCAAACTTGAAAATAAATATAATGTCCAAATAAATGAAAGTAACTCAGTTATAGCCATAGTCCAGAATATATTTTAGTTTTTATAAGTTATGGTTGTGAAGAATAATTTATAATGTGGGAAAACATTCCTGTTAATTGGAAAATTAAGGCAAAAAATGTTATATCTAACATAACTTCACTTTTGGTATTTATGCACATATATATACAGATAAGGGCAAGAGAAAATAAATGCATGAGCAATGGTGGGATGGTGAGTGATTGTGTTTGTATCTATTTTTCTATAAAATTTTTAAATTCCCTCAATGAGCATGTAATTTTTAAATTTTTAAATTCCCTCAATGAGGGAATTTTTAAATTTTTAAATTCCCTCAATGAGGGAATTTTTAAATTCCCTCAATGAGGGAATTTTTAAATAATTCCCTCAATGAGTATGTTTATGTTTCTTTTTGCACTTTAAAAATATATATAATGTTTGATCATTTTTAGAAAATTTAAAAAGTCAACAATTTAAAAAATTAGGAACACCAACAACAAAAAAGTTTCTCATAAACCAAATATAATCCATCAGAATACAATGGAGGAACAAATCTAGTTCATAGCAACAAGTAAGAAACTTTTAAAAAATCAAGCAATAAAGTTAACTGAAATCATCTATTACCGAAAATTACAAAACTTTACTGTGGAACATAAAGAAATATGTAAATGTTGAATAACTGGATTTATGTACTACATTTATAGAAAAAATTACAAACATGCATTTCTCCCAAATTCATCTGTAAATATTATGAATCACAGCTATATGTGGGTTTATATCCATAAAGCTATAGCCACAAATAGAAGATTCTGAAAGCGTATAAGTTTTGGAAAAATAAGAACACTGAAAAGAAACTGCCATTTCTTAAAGTTAAAAACATTCTGTAGCTTCAATAATTTAAAGTACTGCTGGGATAAATAAGCATTGGTGGAAATAAAGGTAATATTTATTATAAAATTAATTCATAATTTTATAATTATGAAAATGGTATTCAAAATCAGTGGGGAGAGTGTGGAGTACGGTGCAAGTGCTTTGGAAACAAATGGACACTTATTCAGAAAAGTAAAAAATAAAGGTGTGTTACAGGACCTCTGATTTTTAAGTAGTGGAGAAAAGCTCTTGTGGCCCCTTCCTTTTTTAAAAAATTTCCAATTGGAAAAAAAAGGAATGAAAAACAGAAACGAGACTGCATTTTCAATGATACAGGCTGTGTCTTTAATAGTGCCAACCCCCAAAGCAGGAGGATGTGCTGCCAGATGCAGTAAAAGTCAATCAGGAGTGTGGGAATGAGACAGGAAGGGGGCAAGGCACAACGTTTAAAAGAACGACATAAGGGCTTCCCTGGTGGCGCAGTGGTTGAGAGTCCGCCTGCCGATGCAGGGGACGTGGGTTCGTGCCCCGGTCCGTAGAAGATCCCACATGCCGCCGAGCGGCTGGGCCCGTGAGCCATGGCCGCTGAGCCTGCGTGTCCGGAGCCCGTGCTCCGCAACGGAAGAGGCCGCAACAGCGAGAGGCCCGCGTACCGCAAAAAAAAAAAAAAAAAAAAAGTTGCTTTGTATTTTTATCGAATGGTAGCTTTGAGAATTCAATAATACAGAAAACACAGCAAGCCTCCTGTTCCAGGGGAATATTGCTGAACTTGTAAGTCTTTTAGAACCGTTGTAAATTATGTTATTTAAAATGTGTAGGGACTCATGAATGCATGATAGGAGAGAAATGTTATCCAAATAGTCATTCCCTCAAATAGGGGGTACCTGAATTTATTTCCTCATTTTTATAATTTTGGGAAGTAACACATTGTGGCCATATAATTAGACAAAACTTGAGAAATTGTTTATGCATATGCTATTTGACATAATGAGAGACTGGAGGATTTTAAAATTCAGCCATGCAAAAAAAAAAAAAAAAAAAAGACAGTTTTTCATTTCCTTATTGGATAGCCCAGCTCTGTATCCTCTGGGTATACTAAAAGTCTCTGTCCTCGTAAATTTTCTGCATACACAAATGGAATCATGATACAAATACATAGATGACAAGGAGCTTAAAATCTGACTTAATATGCAGTTTGATTTATTTCTGTTAAAAAGAGATATATTGACATCTTAGGAATTACACAACCTGTAGTAATTATAATATGGACAATGCTTAAGGTAAGATTTCTAATTTTACTTTTTAAACATTTAATGCACAAATTAAATTTTAAATATTGTATATTAAAGTTCTTTAAAATAGATGCCATGCTTGGTATTTCACATGTGGGATAAAAGTATGTAAAATGAAAAGTGAATTTCAGTTGTTTTTATTTTTGTGTGTATGCTTGTGTGCATGCGTATCAATGGCTGAACATGTATTCATTTATGTAGCCGTGAAAGTTGACACTGGCTCCATGCTCTGTTCTGTGACATGGCTGGTCTCTTTAATCAATGGTGAATTTGGGCTTCAGTGGTTCTTTAACTCTCTCCTTTTAATAAAGAAATGTCCTACAAATTAAATAATGAAAATGATTTAATTCTCGTGTACACAGAATGTTCTCAACTACAAGAAAAAACTCACCAGAAAAGTATAATACCTAATAACTAAACCCACACATAATGAATCTGGAAATACAATGAAGCAGTAACTTTCAGCCTAGATGTACTGCTGGTGTCTGTCACCACAGAAGATGCGTAGCTGTGATTTTTTTAAATGACCCAGATGTTAGCTCAAGGAGGAAAAATTTAGGAGTTAGTAACAAAAATTAAGTGATATGATAATGGCAGACCACAAGTTATAATATTTCTCTAGAGGAACTCTATATACTTGTACATGCCTTGCAGCCTGTGTTGGATGTAATTGTGTGTAAGAACATGGACAGACCTAGGTTCAAAGCCTGGTTAGAGCATTAGTAAACCTATCACTTAGTCTCTTTCAACTTCAGTTTTGTTGTCTATAAAATGGGAATATTTGTGCTTATTATTAAGAATGTTGTGAGGCTTGAGTGAGTCAATGTATGCAAATCATAGTATCTGGTATGTTCAGAAATAGCAGATATTACTAGTGGTAGTAAAACTAATACTTGTATTGAAATAAATATAACAATTTATTTCAGGAAGTATGTAAGGGATGATTATTATGGGTCTAGCATATTCTTGTTATTCTTGTTAAGGAAGCTAGAATTCCTTCTTTTGGGGGTCCAGTTTAAGCCTTAGAGATCTACTGCATCATGGCAGCAAGGACCAGTATAAGTCAACACTGCACAGAGTTTTACCACAAAATTTTTAGTTTGAAAATGTTACAATATTGTCTTCAATGCTCTTACCACCACCAAAGCCCATATTGCATAAGGAAGGAAGAAAAGAGGAAGAAGGGAGAGATTTTGGTTGTGTTGTTTTTTGTAATGTGCATGGTCTACAACACTGATAATTTATCATCATGTCATTACTACTCACATCTTACAATGTTTTATTCTCTAAAGAACTCTCTCAAATTTATAAATAGTGAGCCAGGGATGTCCAGATCCCTAAGAAGAGGACCATAATGATACAGGATGTAAGGAGATATTCTAAAATAATTATCTGGAAATACAAAGATTATGCAAGAAAAGTTAATATGCAAATAGATAGTTATTCAAAACTAGTCTTCTGAAAAAAAAAAAAGTACAAGATCTTTGGTTTACCTTCCAAAGAGGGTGCTTTTTAAAAAATCCTCTACCTTTCAAATTAACTATTTTAATGTACCCCATTTTTGAAATACCCCCTTTAAGACACCACAAAAAAAGATGTCTAGGTGCAGAAATATGTTTTCTGCTCCAAAGGACCATACAGTCCCTGAATTAGTCAGCTTTTGCTGCAGTAACATACAATCCCCAAATCCTAGTCCTTAGCCCAAGCGTTCACTTCTTACTCGTGTTTGAAGGCAGTGGCTTGTTCTGAGAGGTTGATCACATTTCTTCTTATTCCAGCACCAGGCAGAACGAGCTGCCCTACCTGGAATGTGATGTTTCCCCAGCAGAGAGCAAGGGCACAGGAGCGCTCGCTGAGCCCCGCAATGGCACTTGAAGCCTCTAGGCAGGTGTGGCCTCTATCAACTCCACTCACAGTCCACTTTATTTTGTGCTTCAATCCAAGCCCAACAAGCATTCGTTGGAAAGTAAACAGTGTGGGAGGGGAGAAGGAGTATTTGTGAAAAGTAAAACAATACACTCTAGCCCCTTTGGTGACACATTATATATGCGAATGAAACAATACAAACCAAATAGCCACAATTAGTAAGAAAAAACAAACACGTAACTAGAATTTCAAAATAAGAAACTAACAATGTAGGCTAAAACTATCTAGGAAGTTTCACCAAAAAAAGAACTCAATATTTTGAAAATAGATGAATCATCTCTTAGCCTTCAATCCTATCAGTCCCTAAATTATGTCAATTCAATGTATATAAAATCTTGCAAATCTGCCATTTCCTCTCTATCCTTATTGTCACTCTGTGGCCCTTCTCTTGGCTGGTCTACTAGAATAGTTTTCCTAAGGTCTCTGTTCAGGTCTCTCTCTAAGTCATCATCCTATTGTTGCCTTGTCTATCCAGTTAAAAATTTGAAAATGTCACTCACCTACCCCAAATTCTTCAATATATCCTAATTATTTACTGGATAAAACCTAAAATCTCTTGCAGCAAAGTGCTTGATGCATTGACCCCTGCCAACCTATATAGGCTTACTTTCTCCCTTCCTGGGATTCCACACACATTTTCCACTCCAGGGTGCCCTGAGCTATTTGCGCTTCCTGACTTCAATGCTCCTGGCCTCTTTAACCCACACAAAGATTATCCATGATGCTTGATTGCAATGACCTGCTCCTACTTTTGCATGAATGAACTCTGTTTATTTTTCGGGTCTCAACTCTGATAACACCTACCCTCTGGAGTTTGACATGATTCTTTGAGAAAAATTAAGAGCTTCTTTTTCTATTTTCCCACTGAATTCTGTACATATCATTTCAATATAGTTTTCCTCTTCTCTCTTCTTACTCAGAAAATCAATTTTATCAGAGTCCCAGGTGGATTGCCAGAACCAATTTGTAATTTAAAATTCAAATTTGAATTGTTAGGCAAAGTAGACACTTGTATCAGTTCAACTAGTATATACTCCCCAAAACAAAGTAAATTTTTATGAGGTTGTTCTATAAACAACCTCAACAGGCGGAGTTAAATTATATGATTAAAGTTAGTATTATTAGGCTCTGATAGTTTCGTACACCTCTCTAAACAGAACTCTTATTGCAAGGCCGGCTGAATACATTATTTAACCTGGAAGATTATTTTATCCTTCCAGGAAAAAGCAAAGGGTTTAGATGGCCATGATCGACTTCTGTCTCTGTAATCCTTTGTCAGTCTTCCATGATTTAACAACTTCCATTTTTATTGACATATCTTTTCTTTAGCTGTCAGACATGTTCTACTGGCTTTGCATATGAATATGTATAAGTTTTTTAATTCATCATTCAGTGGCCAATATTATTTCCAAGTAAAGTACACACAGGAGAGAGTGAAGAACTTATCTCTTTCTGTAGCTTTAGCCCACTAGTTCTCTTCTAATCCATGAAGCTACATATAATAGTCACTTTTTTTTTCCCTTGACACCCTTGTCAAGCATTTGAATGTTCTGCTTACTCTCTTGGGCCAGTCTCAACATCCCCCTTCTGCTCTTTTAATTGCAAGATTTCAGGTTTCCTTACCACCCTTATATGTTCTCCAATTCTCTGCATCCTTCTTAGAGAATAGTATTAAGGATGAGTGACATCATCAAAGTGTGAAAAAGAGCAGGATTACCTATGTCCATCCCACTTCTCCCTCTATCCACTTAATCAGCCATTCGATGAGCTAGTCAGTATTTGTGGTCTCCTGCTGTGCACGGGCAAAATACGGCTAAATGAGAAGTCGGGATTTAGATGATCCAGATGTGCGAATGTGCTGCATCTATTTGCTCTAAGAGCGTTAGTCTCTGTTGACTTGTCCCAGGGTGAGAGACCAAAAGATCTTCTAAGAGGAGGTAATATTGAGTTGTTTTCTGAAAGACAACAAAGAGTTTACAAATTGAAGAAAGTCATTAGAAATGGAAAGCACAGGCAAAGGATTGTGGTGCCAAGTATAATCAGGAAAAGCAGAGAGTCCAAAGGACGGGAAGGCAGAATGTACGGAGGGCCAACAAGACATCAGAGTAGAAAGGTAACCCTGAGAGCGGGAGCTCATGATAAAGGGGCCTGTGGCAGTTCACACAACTGGAGCCAACAGAGAGGCTTTCCTGCGACGTAAGCAGGGACGTGTCGTGTCCTTTTGGTGCATAAACTATTGAGGGAATAAATCCAGTGTGTGTGACAAGAAGATGGAAAATTCGGTAACGGCCAGTGAAGACTCATCAGAGGGGTCCTGGAATGGCTCCAGGTAGGCTTGATGAGAGCACAGACTCAGGAAGGATTTGCAGTTAGTTGGGTGCAGAATTTTCTGAACTTAGGGGCTGAATTCCTGTGAGCGTGAGAGGAAGTGCTCAGTGAAAATTCTGTTTCCGCCTTGAGTAACTGAAAGACTGCAGAGGCCAAGAGTGGAACCAGGAAGCTCAGGGGGAGAAGCCGCCTGAGATGAGAGAAGTTCAGTTTTAGGCAAAAAGAGAGAAACTCACCTGAAAAAAAATCAAGTATATTTTAGAAGATAATTTTACAGGCAGTTTTAATAATTTCTAAAATAAAATGCATCACTAGAATAAAATGTGGGAAGCACCAAGTGCATACAATGAGATAACTTATGAACACATAGGTCTCATTATTTAGACCTTATGTATGGCATAGAATGAGTATCAAGCACTTCAAATATGTAAATTTCATTTCTATTCGTACAAGTTAAGAGTCTTCTTATAAATGTTTAAGTTTGGATATGTTTATACAGATTTTGCTCTAAGTAGCCTTCCTCTCAATCATGACTAATTTGCGGAAAAATAATATTTGAACATATTAATAATTAAGAGCCCTGTAGGGTTTTTTTTTTCATATAAGGGAACTGAATTAATGAGGTTCCAACATATTTGATAAGCATCCTTGAGTGTCCTGGTTTCAACTGCCTCTTCTTTAATAAGTGTTGCTTCATTTAGACTCTCCAGTTTTCTGTAATTTCAATTACTTAACTCTGTGAATGAATAAAGTTTTATCTTGTTATTTCCAACTCAGGTTACACATGGAGATTGTTAATGGGGTTCCTTCAGTAAAATGATCCTGTCAGCTTCTGTTCTCAGATGATAATGTAAACAAAATAATTGATTATTTTATATCCGTTATAATCTTGATATGAATGGGAGGGAAGACTGCCTCTAGGGATAAGGGAATCACAAAATAGAAGATGGCAGATATGACAGAGGGAGAACATTGCTGCCGTTGGAGAAGCAGCTGCAGCCAGGCTCCTGGGCACAAGTCTGTGAGTTGACCCTCAGGACTGGACAGACCCTCAGCCCAAACTCCCAGCTCCAGCTCCTGAGCAACAGGACAGTGGGCACCCAGGGATTTCTTTTTTTTTTTTTTTAATTGATGGATAGTTGATTTACAATGGCATGTTAGTTTCAGGTGTACAACGAAGTGATTCAGTTATACATATAGTTATATATATATTTATATCTGAGTAGTGGGTGACTAAAAGACAACACACACCTTCTAAGACATTTTCGAAGCTTCCCCAGGACTGTCCCCGAGAACTGTGGCCCCCTTGTGTCCATCAGAACCAAGCTGTGTGCTGAGTGCCTCCCCGGGGCAGCGCAAGTCCGGCCTCCATCTGGGGCAGAATTCTCATCTTCCCCACGCAAGAGCCACTTCTTCAGTGTGGATGTTTAACCTCCAAGAAAATTCTTCTCTTTTCCTTGATTTGTGGTTCTTCGTGAGTCTCATCAGGGACTTGGTCCCTCAGGCCGGGGAGCTGGCATCCTGCTTTGCTCCCCCAACTCACTGCCCATTCCTCTTACTTGACCTGCAAGTTTGCAATGAACACCTCTCATTTTTACTCCGGTCAGATTTCTGTCTAGTTCTGTTCCACCGGCTAAATATGGGGGAGTCTCAGCAGCCCTTCCAGGGTCAGAGTTCACACTCTGTTCTGCCTGCATCTGGTGCAACTGTGTCAGGCAGTGGTCCCTCTCCTTCAACAGAAGGCCCTACCAGACCTTGTCTGTCAGGGAATGGGTACTAACACTTGGAGAAGGGAGCCTTGGATGTGTGCCCTGGGGAGCCCTCCAGGTCAGGGCTTCACACAGGGTGTGCCCTGCACTTACACAGCCTCCCTCCGGACAACCTGGCTTCATTCGGCCTCAGGGGAGTCGGAATCTCAGCACTGGAAGGTCCTGGTACTTCTGCTCTCCTGCGTCTCGGGCATCCCTCAGGGGCACTGCTCTGTTAGAGCTGCACGCTTCCCTTTCACACCAGGGTGGTCACTGGCTATCTGTGGTCAGTAGTCCCCATCCATCAGTATCAACATCATCTGGGCACTTGGGAAAGTTCTCAGACCCCTGTGTTTAAAGCCCTGCAGGGGATTCTGATACACACTCAAGTGTGGGAACCAGGACATGAGAGTGGAGGTTCACAAAGTCTTTAGAAAAACAAATTAAAGGACCTCAGCCTCCCCCACTGAATTAGAACCTCTAGGGATAAAGACCAGGAAAGTGAAGCACAGCAAGCTCTTCAGTGGTTCTACGCCCATGAGGGAACCACTGCTCTATGTTGCTGGGTCCTGGTGGCAACTAGCTCTTGTCCCTGGTCTGCCCCAAGCAGGGAATATTTCAACTGTAATTCTGTGTGTGGCCACCTGCTACAATACATAAAAAGAGGGGCCTCTGTCCTGCCTGGGCCCGGAAGCTATGGGGAAGGCCAGATGGACAAAACTTGAACACTGTGTCCCTGCCGACTCTGGGTTAGTGGCGGCATACCCAGTGCTGATGCTGACATTCTGCGCTTATTACCACGAAAAAAGGAAACTGTGGAAAACATCCAGAGGTTTCCAGATCACCCACATAGGCAGAGTGTTTTTGTGTGTATTTTGGTTTCGTTTCTTTTCCAGCCCAACCGCAGTGTAAAGAGACCTCTTAACGCCTGTTGTTGAAATCCTCCCAGCCCCATCTCTCCCTTTGAAAGCACACTACGGTGTTTCCCCTTGCACAAGGTCGCATACGGCTGCACATTCTCAGAATCCTGTTTTCTTTTCTGTTACTGCGAAGCCAACAGTTCTTCAGTGAAGGAGTTTCAGCTTTTCTCTGTGTACCAACTGCGCGGGCATCGACCACAGGCCTGGGAGCACTGAGTAACTCTACCTTTGTGCTTCCCTGCTGAGTCCCTGGTCTGCAACTCTGAACATTTCAGCGACATCTTCCAGCCGCATCTCAAAACGCTTCTTTCCAGTCACAGGTGCTGCAGCTCTGAGACGATCTCTAGGTTCACCTGTGAGCAGATATGGGAAAAACTCAGTGTCCGCGGAAGGAGCAGGAAAGGGACTTTTGACCAATCCAGGCATACTTCTCTTGACCCTCATTCTCCTTGTAGAAAGAGGTTTTTTTGTTTGTTTGTTTGCTTGCTTTTTGTTTTTTAAGATATCAGTTGAGGCTGGCTTTTACACCAATCTCCAACTCCCACTTTGCCCCTTTAGAGCATTTCAATATCTGTTGCCTTATAGAGTAATAGAGGCCCTTAGCAGCAGTGAATTCCAACTCACCAAGCACTGTACATATTTGTATTTTTTCTTTAACACCAAAGAATACTTTCCAAACCATAGTTTATTCCCTTGCAACAGATGTCATCTTTTTTGGACAATCCTTGTGATAAAAACAGGTTCTGTCTGAAATCTGCCTGCTTTTCAGGACTAAAGTCAGGGAGATGTACCAGGAATTACACCTTGGCTCATGTGTCTAGAAGCTAGAAGAAAAAATTAGGCTACTTCTTCCTTGAAAATTAAGGTTTAAACCATTTCTAATCAATAAAATTTGCGATTGGCCCACCAGTGGCTCGCTCTCCCTCTAGATATTAGCTAAGCATAATCACTCATATTTTCAAGTCTGAAATTTTTAATTGGACTACACAATGAGGAAGCAGTTTAAAAATAACCAGGGAGGGCTTCCCTGGTGGTGCAGTGGTTGAGAGTCCGCCTGCCGATGCAGGGGACACGGGTTCATGCCCCAGTCCGGGAAGATCCCACATGCGGCGGAGCGGCTGGGCCCATGAGCCATGACTGCTGAGCCTGCGCGTCCGGAGCCTGTGCTCCGCCACGGGAGAGGCCACAACAGTGAGAGGCCCGCGTACCGCAAAAAAAATAAATAAATAACCAGGGAGAAATATGGCTATTTAATGAAATATAGAAGTTGAAAATATTTTCTGCCTCACACTTTGTGACTGTTGAGGTTTACCCCTTTGGGGGAAAGGAAGAAGGATATTTATTGTTCAATATGCACAGTTGTAGCATTTTTATTATTCTAACTATACCCTGCTCATTTACTCTTTCTTGCAAAAATGCTAATTTCCCCTTTTGCAGATGGTATATTTTGATTATATTTATCTAAATATAGATGGAACTTCTGCAGAAGAAGATCTAAAGAAATGCAAAGAATAATTCAGTGTTCCTCAGTGGAACAATATAAGTAGCACATTTCTTTCGGGTAAGTGCATGCTTATGTCAAAATATTCTTGCATATTTGAGGAATAAAAATATCCTCAAAATAAAAATATCCTGATTGACTCAACTATACAATAGTCCCAAAGTAGTTTGACTATGATGAAATAGATTTAGTACTGCACCTCACATACTGTAAGTATTCAATGAACATTTGAAGGAATAAATGAATGTATCAATTAAAATGTTTAATCAACAGTTCCCTCTTTTGTACTTAAAATGGGAGGTGGTTCAACAATATTAAAATACTAATTTAATTTGACTTTTCTCCACCCTTGTTTGAGACTTGCTTTCTGATCCCCTGGTTAGTAAGCTAATTATCAGTCCTGGTAAACTGCCAATCAAAGCACAGCCTGTTTGTAGAGAAGATTGAAACTGTCATAAAATGTGTACTTGGGACTCAGTCGGCCCAGGTTTGGAGGTGTTAGATTGCTGAGTTCTTGGTGAGCTGAGAATCCAGGAAGGCTAGTCATGAACAAAATATGTTTGTAAGATAATGCTTTCATAAAAAGAATCCTTTTTTTATGTTCCTTTTATTTTAAATATGGGAAGCAATTATGGTCTCATTAAAACCAAGAACATTTTACAATTAGTATTACCCCAAATTGAATAAATTTGGGGGAGCAATTAGAAGGATTACCACTAAATGATACATTGAAGATGGTAACAATGGGCATGTGAGAAGAAGATAGATAAATCACTCCATCATGAAGATATCCCTAATCTAGGAATATATTAAATAAACATATAAATAAATAAATAAGATTATTTGACCCTGGGTAGAAAATTTAGTTTGGAATTAAATTTTATTTTATCTCAATTAAATACTTCAAAACATTTTCATTGAATTGAGAATGAATAGTCATATATATTATATATAATTTTATGTGTAGTAATATATATTATATATGAGATTATATAAAATATAATCTGTTGAAACAGAATTACAATTTGAGAAACTTCTATCTAACTTTCTTCAGAACATCATCACACAATTGACTGTGATTAGGTCAGTTCCCTGCATTCTCTAGAACAATTCACTTATAGCTTGATTGGGCTGCATCTTCATCCATTAACCGTGATTAGGTCAAATGTCCTTGATTGGATCTTGTTTTTGTGAAGCTTAGCTTTGCTCCCTTTGATGGACTCATGCTTCTCTCTCCAAAGGTCCTCAACCATCAAATGAATAACTTTCCTGGAAATAATTTGCATATTATTTCTTTAATTTATTTTTACTTTTTGGTATAAACACAATATATACTTATTGTAAAAATAAATTAAATGTAGAAATGCACAGAAGAGAAAAATAAGTATCTATACCAAGAAGAAAATCATTCTAAATATATACATTTCTGTCCAGGATTCATGTCAAGTTGGGATATCAGTGCAACCTATTTTTTGCACATAATAGTACATCAGAAGCATTTCCAATGTCACTACAATCTCTCCATACTCTATAACATGTTCCACACAAAATAGAAAAAGATATAATTTGTTTTAAAATTCAGTCATCAAGTTAATGAATATTTATTGAGCTGCTACTATGCATCAAGTGCTGTTTTAGGCTCCAGGCTTATATCTGGGAACAAAAGAACACACTTTTATAAAGCGTAAATCCTGAGGGGTGGTGGGAAGAATGAAAAGATGCAGATATTTAAATGTAATATGACAGGTGGGCTGATAAGTGCTACAGAAAGGATACAGCAGAGAAGGTAGTACAAGCAATAGCAATGTTGACCATAGGTGATTCTATCCTATAATGGAACTATAGGTGATTGCATCTTTCTCCTTCTGCTTAAATGTGTTTAATAAGTAAGATTTCAGCTCACCAAATTTTAAAAAAATGGACGTATACATGTGTTTATCTTCTTTAGTTTTCTTCAAACTTAATTTACAGTTTATGCTCCCATTCTACTCAAAAATGATCAATCCCCCCATGCCATTTTCCCCAGGATTGAAACCACATTCTAGGGAGCTCATACAGTGTCAAGGCTTCATTGCAGTAATTGTATTGTTTCTTTTCTGTACTCAATTTACAAGCATACCTTATTCCCATAAAACAAGGATTTGTCATAGTACGGTTTGTCAAAGAAACACTTTACACTAGCCGCTGGCAGTGTTCAATTTCTTCACTGAGTGGTGGTTGCATTTTTTTGTTGCCTTTGGTAAGTCACTGAGCTTTATTTATGGATATAGGTCCTCTTGGATATTTGGGTTTCAAGAGACAAATTCTTTGTATATTCTAATATGGTTAATATTTCAGTCATGGTGTAGGGCTCATTAGGAGAGCCAAAGACACCTGCATTGTAAGTACTTTGGACTCTACTTTCTCGCTCTCACAGGGAGAAATCAAATCAGGCACTGATAATATACAGGTTATTCCAATAAACATGATGTCTTAGCTACAAGCTTGAGAGGCTAGAGAGATGTTCATTCACCACATCCCACCCCGGTGTCCTGTCAGAGCCCCTCCTAGAGGTAGTAGCAGTGCCGATGATGATGCCCAGGGACAACTGGTGTTGTCCCTCTGACTAACGCCTCTGAACGGGCATCCCTTCCCCAGGGCAGCTGGGCTGTGCCGACACCTCCGTCATCACCTTTTGCCCTGGGAAAGGATGAAGAGAGGACACAAGACCCCTGGCTGTTTCTGAACCAGAAGGAGTCACTTAAGGGTCCTTTACAGCCTCAACACTGACCAGTAGGGGCAGGTAATTTACCCCTTCTTAGATAATGTCCTACATTTACTTTTTAATTACAGTGGCTACTTTTCTGCAAGAAATTTCTCTTCTCTTCTCTTTTGGCCCCAAATCACAAGAAAACAGAATAAGCAGAAAAGCTTTATGAAGTCAGAAATCTTTGATTATTGGATGTAGTCCAAGTGCCTAGAATAGTGGCTGGTTCATAGCACATGCTTACTCAGTACCTGTGGATTGAGTGAACAAATGGTGATTACTATGTTTCAGGAAAAGAGAAATCCATTACACTAGTGTCATTCAAAAGCATTAAGGCTTTGAATTCTGAGAGTAGTTTTGGCCTCATCCTATACTCTATGTTGAAATATTATGAAATATGAAAAAATATGAAATATTGAAAAAATATGAAATATTATGGTACTATGGTATTATTTTCAGTTACACAAGTGAAGTGTTAATTGTAGAAAAAATGTGGAAAGGTAGCATTTTGATACATTTTTCTTATATTAATCAAAGCGATCTATTTCCCTCATATGCGTATTTTGAAAATTGATTGTCATTGGCCTTTTATTCTATGTTGTCTCAGTCTTTGAGTGATTTGAAAGAAAGCTTAACCTAGTATCTGGCATTTATGTTGAAATTAGTTCTAAAGATTCTGGGTAGATTGTCTTTGAACTTTGTGGTCTTTTGGCCATATTTAAAAATGTGTGTATTCACATCTTTTATTTTAAATATTTATGTTTTTTTACCTTTTGTGCCTTGCTTTAAAAACTCTGCGTAGCCAATAATGATGTGAAAATTTAATTGTAAAGGCCTCCATTTTTATAATAGGATTATTGGCTTTTATGTACAGAATGTGAGCATCTGATTCTGTCCTTTTACAGTTGGCTGTTCAGTTGTCACACACTTCTGTTCTATCTCCACCCACATTTACTTGTGCCTAGAATTATCTCCGAAAGTTCTATTCTGTTAAATTAATCTATTTAGTCCTGCTCAAGAAACACATTACTTGATTATTTTAGTTTTATTACACATTTTATTATCTGGTGAGGCTATAATGCCCCCGTGTTGCTTTTAAGATGTTCTTTCTTTTCTTTTGTGTTTATTCATCCAGATGAACTTTAGAAGACTTTTTTTTCAATTCCATAATCTATTCTATAATTTTTTGTAGTTGTATTTATTATGCAAGCTTACTTGAGCAAGCATGGTATTTTCTCATATAGGTAGGGAATATGTTCCAATTATCCACATCTTCCATTATATTGCTCAGAAAATCCTGGAGTTTCTATTTTCCTTATTTCCTTGTTACTACATATTTTTTCAACAAACATTAAGAACCTACCGTATGTGAGGCTCTGGACTAGCCATTGGTGTATATCTGTGAGCTTTGAATAAGAACAATTTGACTTTCCTGTGTCAAGTATACAAATTACTGGGCAGTAGGGACACTAAAAAATGCATTACAATTAAATGGCATGAGTCTTATAGGGAACCCATAAAAGATGCTATGAGATCGGATACGAAGAGAACCTCAGCTCCCAGGTGGTGAGACCTGAAGGACAAGCAGGAACTGAGCATGCTGGGAGAATCACAGACAGAGTGCAAGAGGGAGGGGGAGGGGAGGCTAGGCTTGTGGGCAGAGACAGATGTTAAAGAGCTGTCTGCACTGTGCTGTCGTAAGGAAGTCGGAGCTTATTTTAAGGGCAATAGAGGAGTATTAGGGCTTTAAGTTGAGAAATGGCATAGTCATATTTGCATTTTTGAAATGTTTCTCTAGTTATGAGGTCAACAATTAATTGGAATGGAGTAGGAATAGAGATAAAAGACCTTTGAAGAGACCATTAAAAGATTCATGCAAGAGATGATGAGCTGGAATAGTGGCCTTACTGGCCAGTGAGGATGGAGAAAGAGGGCAGGGTTGGCTAAAACCTGATTCCTAGTCACAGAATCAAAGTCTGAGAATACATCAGTAAAAGCATGTTTATCCTCACAGTGTAAAAAAAATAGATGATGATAAAGCTGTATCAAAGCTGGCTGTTCCCTGAATATGATTAGCTTGGGAAGCCCAGATTTGCACTTTATCAGAAAGGACTTTGGACTGATTTTCAGATGGAGTACGCTGTCATCTAATAGGTTTCCTTAATTGTGGAGACTAGAAAATGAGACAGAATGTATTCTGACCCCAAACATAGGGGAACATACCCACTGGTTTAAGACAGATCTGTACTAATCTTAGCATACCCTTTGCAGAAACTTCTTAATAGCCTGGAGTCAGAAAATTATACTTCACTACTTTATTTAGCCTAAGCATTTGAATTATCTGGACCTATATGAAAATACAATAAACAAACCAATGAACAAAGTTGAACATAGTAAGAAATAAAAACCTTGACGGAACCAATAACTACCGATACATTCTTTTAAAGTTTGTAATTTTTAATGGCTTTGTTGCTACATTTTTCATCAAAAAATAATTAGCACATATAATGAAACCGATAGAGATAGTTCACAAAAAGAAACACTTACCAAGTCCAATGCATAAATCCTAAGGAAAATGCTAGTAAATTGCCTACCATATTATGGTTAAATAAAAAATAAAATAAAATAAATAAGGGAAGAAGAAGAAAAGAAAATTGCAATGACCAAAAAAATGTTTTAAGAAAGGATTAAAATTAGGAAATCTATTACCATAATTTATATGATCAACTAATCAGACACAGTTAAGGAATGTAATGAAATCCAAACATAACAGGAACAGGCAGACAGGTAAAGGTTTGTGATATCAGACACTAACACATAACGTTTTATCCAAAGGTACAATGTAGCAAAGTGAAATCTATAAAACCAACGTTAGAGACAGACTTTTTGCAAAAGACTTTTGCCAGCTTCATGCTCACATCTACCCATCTTGGCCTGATGCTCTCTGGCCAGCCCAGTGTAATCTGGAGTGTCCCTTCAGTGATTTATGACCAGTTTTCACACTGCCCGTCTCCTTTAGCAAGACCACTTTTTCTGGACAGGTGAGTAGTGGGGAATGGGTTGCTCAGAAACTGTGTGCTCAGCACCCGGGCTTGCGGCCGCTCTCAATCCCGGCTGTCGCTCCAAGGTTGCTCCAAGGTCCTGGCTGAGGAGGTCTTGGCACCCAGCAGTGACAGATGAGTGGGCGCTGGGGGACAGCCCATCAGGGGGTGAAAGGCAAAAGGAACTAGAGCAGGCAGCATTGCGTTCATACAAATCACATCAGTTTCATGGTTGCACAATGAGTAACATTTCTGAGAACAAGAGAATCCTTCCATACACCACTCACTCTGGGGGCATCTCCATCAGGTACTCCAACGAGTGAGTTGCCATCCACTGGGGTGGGCAGCACCCATAGTGTGGAGCACCTTTCAAAAGACATTAGAGATTTTCCCTCAGTTTAATTTTGTATTAAAATTAGATCCTACTTTGAAATATGAAGGAGTTGAAGTAACTAATTTTCAATGCTTCAGTGAAAAGTTTGCCAACCCTAATTAACTCCTCCAGTCTCGCAAGATTTTTTCAGTCGGCCCAGAAATATGACTATAAGAATTGTGGAGAGAAATTAAGCCCTATTAATGTCACAGTTAGTAACAAAGAGGCAAGTAGGAAAAAATCAAATCTTTACCAAGAGTGAGTGTTAACCAAGAGGTTGAAATGAAGGCTGTGTGTCCAGAATATCACTGTCCTTTGTACTTTTTCAGCTCATGCATGTACATGTTACTCTTCTTTTACATCATATTTTCATTTCTGAGTTTTCTGAAATGTTTGAAACTAAAGATAACTCAATAAAAAAAAGCCTTTTAAGATATCCTCCCAATCAAATATTGAAGTGACATAGAGTAGGGATTTGTCATTGTGCTTTCCTCCCAACAAGTGCTATGAAACTTAAAAACAGAAAGGAGAGAAAAAGATTTAAGTAACAAAAATAAAATAAAATTCCCCATTTAGTCACAAATAATTTAATACTTCTCCCCCATTCAGTTGTACGCACTCCCCCAAATCAGCACACGCTCCATGTGTCTTTCCTCCACCCATGAATTGAAGTTATTATATTTGATGTAACAGCACTGGAAGATGCAGAGATGCATTATTCTTTAGAAGTTATTTCACCCTAAGTTCTTAAAGTCACTCACATTTCACTGTAAACCTCTTTTTTTTTTCCTTATTCCATTTCATGCTTTATGTATGTAGCAAATGATAATGCTATTGGCAATGTTCTTTTAATGAATGTGTCTTTACAAAAAAATTGGAATGATAGAAAAGGCTTAGCAAAATTCAAACTGTCAATGTTGGATCTGGAAGTGGAAGAATTATCTTTCATCTGAGACACAAGTGACCATAACTCTCGGTGGGTGCCCCCAATTACTTGCCATGGTCAAGCATGGTCTGAGGGCTCAGTCCTCAGATATTTAGAACATTCTTCTTGTCCTCATACTGAGAAGCCCCCAGTTTATAGAGGCATTTGACACTCTTATCCAAGACACATAGAAACTACGTTCCCTTTAAGGATTACTGTACTTTCTCATACTTCCCATGTTTATGTCTACCCTACTTTTACATTTTGCTGTATGTATAGTGTTTTGTTTTATTTTTCAGTCTGACGTTAGAAAGACACAGCTCTCATTTTAATTGTACAAGTTGTTCTTAAGTATATTTCACATGTGCTTAATATCAAGGTTAAATTTTTCTTGGCTCCCTTCTATAAAATACAAGGACTTGTTGGCTTCCCACCCACATACCTCAACCTTGATTTTGTCTACAATAACTTAATATTCCTTACCCACTCTTCAAAAAACGTATTCAGAGGACTGTGTTTCTCAGAGACCACAAGTCTCTGCTACTGCCTTTATGCCTTGGTTTTTCTCCCATTTGGTTCTATGTTGTGTTCTCCCAAAAATTACGGCAGCACACCCCAGGTGGCAACTCTTACCCTTTCCAAATTTCCAAGAAAACACTAATAATGTGCAAATATGGCAGAAAGTATATCAATACTGGAAACCGAGTGTTTAATTTGACTTTCAGTGTTGTGTTTGTATTGTTGGTGTATGTGGGCAGCCTCGCAGTCTCTCCTCATAACTTGCAGAAGAGTGAAATAAGGTTTCTTCAGAGAGAGTGAAACCCACGCACAATAGGCAGCGTTAGTCATCCGTGGGAGCGCATCCAGATTCCGTCAGCATGAAATACCCAAACCCCATCACCTCGACCCGAGTCCAAGCTCAGAAAACTGGACTGGAATGGGAGCGTAGTAATAAGCACAAATCCAATCGATTATAGCAACACAGGGAGCACACAGACGAGGTAGCCGTGCAGGGGCAGAGGAAGTGCAATACCCTCATGGTGCTCCGCCAGCAGTCCCAGGAGGGAGGGGATTGCTTCACAAGGTCCGAGGGCTGTTGTCCTGTGTCTGCAGTATCGCTCTGGTGGATAGTAAATGTGCGGCCCTTTCTTCATTCCACATCACAGGCAAACGTGCTACCGTGATGGCTTCGGCTGGTAAGCCCACGTGATCAAAGCCCTCTCCATCCCTCAGACTGTCTGCTCTGCCTGACAGATGCACTTCTCATCATGAGTTCACAAGGTGCCGTTTTCCACAACACACACTAGGAGCCGGTTTAATGTGAGCCTGCAGGTGAAAAAAAATGTCTTGCCTTAGCTGACTGACAAAACCAGGATTCCAGGATTATAAGGCCAGAAGGCAAGGGCCAGACCTGCAGTGGTGATCCTCCTCTCAAATCCAAGACACTGGGGGGCAACGCATTTGCTTTTATCCCTTACCTATTGCCTCTTTGCCACCAAATAATGCCATTTGGACTGTAATGCATATCAGAAACCTGGAGGAATGTCTACTATATAGATATAGTGCCAACTGCATAAGATGAGGAATATATTTAAGAGTTTAATGATCCTAAGAGAAATCTGAGTCAGGTCTTATTTCAAGAACCTTTTTACTGAGCTGTGGTAACCAAACTGGGCTACCCTGTGTGGGCAAACAGGTGCCTTTTGGTTTGGTTTGGGGGCTTTTTTTTCTTTTATGCAGGTGATTTTTTTTCATTTGAGATATGATTGACATATAACATTGTATTAGTTTCAGGTGTACAACATTATGATTTGATACATGTATATACTGCAAAATGATCATCCCCAATAGGTCTAGTTAGTATCCATCTCTACACATAGTTAGCAAAGTTTTTTTCTTGTGATGAGAACTTTTAAGATCTACTCTCTTAGCAACTTCCAAATATACAATAGAGTATTACTAACGATAGTCACCATGCTGTACATTAGATCCCCGTGACTTATTTATTTTATTCTGGCAAACACTTGATTTGAGAGAAATTCTTGTGCTTCCCTCTCACATGGTCTTTTTTGGGCCACTCTGCTACCCCCCTGCAAGTCTCTCTAAGTTCAAACCTTGGGCCAGAGTCTTGGTCATTTATCTTAGGAGACCCTGATGCAAATATTTTTTAAAAAAATAAGTAATGGCTTTTTGTGACATACAAAATAAATGTTTATTTTTTTTGACAGCTTTGAAACATTCTTTGGTAATTTTGGCCCTGATGAATTGTCCACAATCATCTCTACCATTACCTATGACATTTTTTAACAAAACTGAACTTCAAAAATTCCCTGAGTGGGGCTTCCCTGGTGGCGCAGTGGTTGAGAGTCCACCTGCCAATGCAGGGGACACAGGTTCATGCCCCAGTCCGGGAGGATCCCACATGCCACGGAGCGGCTGGGCCCGTGAGCCATGGCCTCTGAGCCTGCGCGTCCGGAGCCTGTGCTCTGCAACGGGAGAGGTCACAACAGTGAGAGGCCCACATACTGCAAAAAAAAAAAAATTCCCTGAGCATGTCAAGATGTTCTCAGTACTTTCTGTGCACTCTCTCTCCCCTCTGAATAAACATCTTCCCCTTGTTCTTTGTTCTCTTCCAGAAAAATGCTCATCTGATTTCTAATACTCAGCTCGAGTCAGTTCTTTTCTGCTTCCTTTAAAACACCACTTTCTTTGCACAATCTGTACTACATTAGAACTATGATGTCCTTGGACAAAAATCCCAAATCTGATTCATTCTTGTTTCTCTAGCAATTATTGCAGGGTCTATATGAGAGCTCACTTTAGTAAGTATTTGTGGAAATGAATTGGAAACCTGAAGTGTGATCTTTATTATATTCCTACTGGCCCCCTCACCCAGTGTGTTATCCTAAGAGCTCTCACATCTATTCCCATTCCCACAATTGGTGGAAGCCCTGTTTAGATATTTGGCAAGGCAAGCACATGTTGAGATTTTTGGCTTTGGGTGCTAATGATTTCAACTGATGAGATGTTTTCATGTGTTATAAAATGAGGCATGATAAGGCAAGGTGACTGACATTACTTCTCACTCTTACTTCAGAAGACCCTAAGCTTAGAAAAAGGAACCCTTGTACACTTGATGGAGATGCAAATTGGTGCAGCCACTGTGGAAAATAGTGTGGAGTTTACTCAAAAAACTAAAAAATATAACTACCATATGATCCAGCAATTCCATTCCTAGGTATATATCCAAAAAAAAAAAATTAAAAGATACATGCACCACAGTGTTCATAGCAGCATTAGTTACAGTAGCCAAGATATGGGAGCTATCTGTGTCCATCAATAAATGGATGGATAAAGAAGATGTGGTATATATACACTGGAATACTACTCAGCCATAAAAACAAATGAAATTTTGCCATGTGCAGAAACACAGATGGAATTGGAGGGTATTAATCTTAATGAAATAAGTCAGAGGGAGAAAGACAAATACTGTGTGATATCACTTATGTGTGAAATCTAAAACACAAAAAACCCATTCTTGCCACTTTTATTCAACATGCTTTTGGAAGTTCTAGCCATAGGAATCAGACAAGAAAAAGAAACAAGAGGAGTCCAAATTGGAGAAGTATAATTGTCACTGTTTGTAGATGACATGATACTATACATAGAAAATCCTCAAGATGCCACCAAAAAACTATGAGAGCTCATCAATTATTTAGGTAAAGTTGTAGGATACAAAATTAATATACAAAAATCTATTGCACTTCTGTACGCTAAAAACAAAGTATACCTAGGAATAAACCTACCTAAGGAGGTAAAAGACCTGTATTGAGAAAACTATAAGACACTGATGAAAAAAATTGAAGAAGACACAAACCAATGGAAAGATATACTGTTGTTCATAGATTGCAAGAATTAATATTGCTAAAATGACCATACTTCCCAAGGCAATCTACAGATTCAGTGCAATCCCTATCAGAACACCAAGGGCATTTTTCACAGAACTAGAACAAATCATTTTAAAATTTGTATGGAAACATAAAAGACCCCAATTAGCCAAAACAATCTTGAGAAAGAAGAATTGAGCTGGAGGAATCATGCTCCTTACCTTTCAAATATACTGCAAAGTTACAGTAATCAAAACATCATGGTACTGGCACAAAAACAAACACTTAGATCAGTGGAACAGAATAGAGAGCCCAGAAGTAAACCCACACACGTATGGTCAATTAATCTACAACAAAGGAGGCAAGGATATACAATGGAGAAAAGATAGTTTCTTCAATAAGTTGTGCTGAGAACACTGGACAGCTACATGTAATAGAGTGAAATTAGAATATTCTCTAACACCACATACAAAAGTAAACTCAAAATGGATTAAAAACCTAAATATAAGAACAGAAACCATAAAATTCCTAGAAGAAAACATAGGCCAAACTCTCTGACATAAATCATAGCAATATTTTTTTGGATCTGTCTCCTAAAGCAAAGGAAATAAAAGCAAAAATAAACAAATGGCACCTAATTAAACTGAAAAGCTTTTGCACAGCAAAGGCAACCATCGACAAAATGAAAAGACAACCTACTGAATGGGAGAAAAGATATGTAAATGATTATACAAAATATAAAAACAGCTCATACAACTTAACATCAAAAAAAACAAACACCCAGATTTTAAAATGAGCAGAAGACCTGAAGAGACTGTTTTCCAAATTAGATATGTATACACATGGCCAACGGGCACATGAAAAGATACTCAACATGGTGAATCATCAGAGAAATGCAAATTAAAACCACCATGACATATCAACTCACACCCATCAGAATGGCTATCATCAAAAAGAACACAAATAACAAATGTTGGCTAGGGTGTAGAAGAAAGGGAAACCTTGTACACTGTTGTTGGGAATGTAAATTGGTGCAGCGACTGTGGAAAACACTAGTTCAAAAATATACATGCACCCCGATGTTCACAGCAGTATGATTTATAATTACATTGCTTTTTACAACAGCACTTGTTTTTACAATTGCGTTTACAAGAGCATTATTACAATACAAGGTATAGAAACAACCTAAATGTGTATCCACAGACGAATGGATTAAGAACATGTGGATCTGGAGCCTGTGCTCCACAACGGGAGAGGCCACAGCAGTGAGAGGCCCGCATACCGCAAAAAAAAAAAAGAAGACAGCCAGGAAGTGTGCACTCACCAGACACTGGGAAAAAAACCTAGGCTTGAAGGTCTAGTAGGTTTGAAAAGTGAGTTCCAGTCTCTTATCTGCCGTGTTGGACTTTTATAACCTAAACACTTGTTAATTTTTTTTTTGAACATGTAAATATATGGGGGTGGGGAGGTGGAGTAAGTTATATTTTGTTTCCCTTCTGCCTATATAATTGCCTGATTCACTAATAATTAACGTAAGTATACCACGTAAAGTGTTATGTTCAAATTCAAGTTTCTCTTCTATGAACTGTTGAAAGTGTCACAGTTGCATTCATGGCTTGACTTGCAAATTATCACTACAGCTTTCGTCAGTAAAAAGTAGACCATCTGCCAATAAACTTGAACAGAATTGAAGCAGCTTGAAAGTGAAGCCTACTTAAATCATTTATAGACAATTTTCTCTCCTACAAATTTTAGGAAAAGTTTTTCAAAGTTTAAATAGAAAACAGTCAAAAGACAGAAGCTTCTGGATGGCGTTTTCTCCTCAGCTACTACAAGAATTATGGCAAAATTGGACAGATGCCATCCTGTTAAATTTATGTCTTGGTGAAATATATATTATCATTAAATATGAATAATTTTCAACAAAAAAGGGAGTTTTAGCAAGATGGAGATTTTGGTTTTATTTAATCAAGTTAAAATGTGCAACTTTATAAACTGCAACCAAATTGGACCAATTGGTGAGAAAATGAACTATTTTACTTCCCACACAAGTTAAATAAGCAAGATTTTTTTAAAATTCCTCTTTCGTCTGAAGTAATCATACAAAAAGCAAAGAGAAACCCCGTAACTCTAGGGAGAGATTGACTGAGGTAAGTACCAAAGTAATTTAAGCCAAAACTTACTTTCACAAAGAGTTTAAAAGAGGAAAGAAAAAAAAAAGTCTTAAGTAATGTCTGAAGAAAACAGTAACTTGCATAGTATTGAAATGTTTTAAAACTGAAGTGAGCCTTAAAAACATCTTTTAACTAAAAGTTTTTAAGCAGTAATTAGTTATTTAAATATAAAATACTCTGCATCAAATTACTTTATATGCTGATTTGTACTTCAAGATTTTAGTAAAAACTTATGAAAGAAATGGCACCCACCTGCAAATCCACATGTCATGCAATCCCCAGTAATAAGAGTCTCTGTTATCTGAGATCCTTCATAGGTCTAACATATTTTTGGTCATGGACTGTGTCCCCATTTTGTTTAACAGAAATTACAGTTGAACTCTCTTCCTCTCTAAGACAACCTGAAATCCAAGAGCTACCGCTTATCTACAGCATCTATAGCTCACTTTATTACCCATCAGGGTGAATATGGGTAAATAGCAAGAAGGAGGATGCATCGCTGACAGAGCTGGGTGTAGGGCTGAGCAGGTCTTCCTAGGAGAATGCCTCTTCAGGTGGGGTCTGGGAACTAGCATCAGAATTCCCCGGAGGCTTGTTTAAATCATACTTTTTAATTGAGATAGTATTAAATATAACCATTAAAATAAAGAGAATTGGCATCTCTATAATGTTGAATTGTTCTATGCATTAGCATGGAGTATATCCTTATTTATTCATATATGCTTTAAAACTTGAAGAGTCTTGTGCATACATTAAACTACAATAATTGCTAGCTATTGTCTTTGTTTTTATTGTAAATATTTCATTTTTTCCTGTAATTTCTAGGTTTTTACTCAGTTCTAGAAAAATGCAACTGTTTTTCAAAACTAATCAATTATCTACAGTAACATTTCCAGACCTTTTTATTAATTTTGTGTACAGATGCTAACCTTTTCCATCTAAATCTTATTCTTCTTTCTTGTTTTGTAGAATAGGCTTGGATTATGGTACAGTTTTAAACAGCAGAAATAGGACATTGTTAAAGTAAAAGAAATGACTAAATTTTCTCTACTAGATATGATTTCCTTAGGTTTTGTTATATCACAAAACCTTCACCCCCTGCACTGGAAGGCAAAGTCTTAACCACTGGACTGCCAGGGAAGTCCCTATTTTATGTTGTTCTTATCTGATTTGAAAACATAAGTTGAACCAGCCACAAAAAATGAATTGGGAAGATTTTCTCTCTTTTTCAAACTTACTACATTTACCTGTATAAGACAGAAATCATCTGTTCCATGAAAGTTTGGTGAAAAATTACTTTAAAATATATGAATCCTTTCATAATGTGTATGCATATCAAATAACCATGTTGTACACCTTAAATGTATTACAATTTTATTTGCTAATTATGCATCAGTAAAGTTGTAAGAGTGATACAATAAACCCTCCTCAAATTTGGGAAACATGGAAAACTAAAAACTAAGAAAATAAAGTCACTCAACATGCCAACACTGAGAGTTAAGCCCTGGTAGCATTTTACTGTATTTCCTTCAGGTCTTTTATATAACTCGCCATTCACTCATTTTGAAAACATTCACGTGAGTTTAACTGATGCTGAGCACAGTGTGAGGCACAGGGATACCCCGGGAACAAGACAAACACGGTCCCCTCCTGGCAGAGCTCACCGTTTGGTGACAGAGGCAGACACTGAACTGGGGTCCACAGGTGCAGCTGTGCTGTGACAGCAGGTCCGGGAAGCATGAAGTGTAGGGACATGATGCTGCTGAAAGTCCAGGGAAAACTCGGAGTCAAATCTGAGGCTGAAGAGGAGGCGTTGGCTGGGGGAGAGTGTTCCACATGGAAGAGAGTATGTGGTGAAGGCACTAAAGTAGGGGAAAGGATGCACTTTTGAGGGACAGAGAACTCTTCAGATATGGCGGAGCACATAGAGTAAGGAGGAGAGCGGCACGAGCTGAGTGTGGAGACCTTGGGGGGACTTTGGAGGCCATTTAAGAGCGATGGGAAGCTGGTCCAGTTCCTTCCACAGCAGTTACGTGAGGACACGGGATGTCTGGATCCCTCACACTTGAGAGGATGTGGGGGACCTGGCAGGAGGTGATGGTGTTCAGGTGAGTGACAATGAGATTGGACGACAGTGTGTGCGTGCCGGGGTGGGAGTGTTTCTTAGAGGGTGAAAGAAACTCTAATTACTTCAGAATAGTAATAACTGTTCAGTATAGTTATAATTATTACTTCAGTACAGTGTGATCTAATCAATTTCCTGTTTCTATTTGTGCTACTTTAGTGCTTCATATTTTCTATAAATGTATCGATTTCTTCTGGGTTTTTTACTTTATTGCTGTACTTTTCCTAATATTCTAATTCTTTTTAAAAATGAGTTTATCTTGTTTATTTCCTATTTTTCATTCTGTATTTTATTTCTTGTCTCCTCTTTTTTGTGATCAGTCTTTCTAGAAGCCTTCTTTTATATTTTTAAACAGCCAGCTTTCATTTCTTGTTATAGGCTTATCAGATTTTGCTATCAAGGTTATGAAACCACTTGAGAAGTATTCCAATTTTTTTTTGGTTTCTGAAAGAATTTTTTTAATATTTGTGTTTTTATTAGTATTCTAATGCTTAGAATACTTAATTTGTGAAGTTAAAAGACCTATCCCTTAATTTTGTGAAGGTTTAATTATTAAGATTCTATTTCTTTACTAGGTAATAGGACTAGATTGTCTATTTCTCTTTGTGTCAGCTTTGGCAAGCTCTATTTTTCTAATAATTTGTCCATTTAGTCTAAATTTAAAATTTATTAGCAGAATGTTGTCATTCTCTGATGACTTTTCTTAATGTATCCTCGATCTGGAGATATTCTCAACCCGATTTTCAGTTCACTAAGTTTTTCTTCAATAATGTACATTGTTATTTTTCCCGACATGTGTGTTCTTTATCTGAATTATTACACTTTTATAACCAATGTTTCTACATGGCTCCTTTTTATGACTCATTGCTTCTACGTACAAAAATCTGCCCTTATTTTGCAGGGGATATGTATTGTACTTTTAAAAAATACTAATCCTTTCCTTCTTTCATTTATTCTTCATCACATGACATTGACTATGCAATGTATTTTCTTGGCTCTTATCATAGTTGCATTCCTTGGGTAGGAACATTCTTCTCTGGGAGATTTAATAAATGTGCATGAAGAGCAACGAGTTTTAATAAAGGAAGTGATGTGCACCAAAACCTAAATAAAACCAGAGGCACAGTTGTGCTGTGATTTTGACTGCCCTTCCCCCATATCAGCAAGAATATATGATATTCACTTTAAGCTCTAAAGAAAGCAGCTCTGGGAAATGACAATTTCCTTTCTTATAATCTACCTGTCCTGGAGGTGTGAAGCAGGTGAGGAAATGTAGCAGTAGGGAATCCTTGGAGCTGGTTGTTTTTTTTTTTTCCTTACCCCAGCAGTTTATTAGGACTGCCCAGAACTTCATCCCAGGTAACTTGCCTCACATGTCTAAACAACAAAAAATAATGAGCCCCTAAGGGCACATGGGGTCGAGAGAAAACTTTCTCCAGCCTAATTCCTGAACATGGAGACCTGCCCATACTTCCCCAGAGAGCTTTGGGGAGAGCCTCACCCCAAAGATCTGATCAGAACTGCCTCCTGAGTCCCAGACAGTCCCCACAGTTCCTAATTTAGCTCTCAGATTATACTGCTCATTTGTCCAGAGCTTTAAGCCATTCCTGATACTTCCCTCCCTCCTTCCCTTCCTTTCTTCCTTCTTTTCTCCCCGCCTTTTATTTTTTTCTCCTAGTCCAGGAATAGAGTATAAATTGAAGAAACATCCAGAAAGAATGAAATGAGACTTTGCAATGCAAGACAATAGAGAAATATTGGCTACATATTGAAATGTAATGGAAACATTCTACTCACAGCTAAGATATTCTTCATAGTAAGTACCACAGAAGGACATTCTTAAAATGCAAGAAATCCTGGTATCTATGAATTTTTAAGAATATCAGAAATTACTGAAAAATGATATATTTAACATTTTGCTTTATATAACTCCTGGTTCAAAGGAAAAAAAAATATATAAACATAATAAAAGCAGAAGGAAATGAATACAAATAGAAGCGAAAAAAATAATACATTCAAAAACAGAAAGACAGGACAATAGATAAATGAATCCAATAACAAGCTTTATTTTTAATCTATAAATTAGTTAATCATCTGGCAGGGATCATTAGAAATTAGAAAAATTAAAAATCAACTTTTGAGCCTTAAAGGGAGAATAAGAAAATGATATTGGCATCAAGCTATACAGGGTATCCTACTTAAAGTCTAGGAATATGTGTGTATATCTCCCAGACTTTCCCTGGTTAGCGTTTGGCTCCCTCTCTTTTCCAGGTTGAACACCGTATTTCATGTTCTGATTTTTCCACATCCATTAAACAGAGACTCAAGCTGGTTATCTATGTCCTTTAAAATTCTTTGCTGTTATTCTTATATTAAAAATGTTGAATTATTTTTTTAATTATGGGAATAAACCATTCTTGGTAATGATATATCAATCTTTTGGGGATTTCATTTGTTATTGTCATATTTGTATTTTTCATCTATGTCATAAACTACAGTATTAAAATCTGTATCCTCTAGTTTTTTTTTTCTGCTTTTTGCTTGGTTGTTTGGTTGGTTTTGGAGACAAGTAATCATAGTTCTGGTTTTAGGTATGTTCTTTACATTTTGTGCTCTAGAACATTTAAAGTAGCACAAGAATTCTTGGTTCTTGGAGGATTTAGAAATAAGTCTTTGGTCTCAGATATGTGGGTTGAATTCTTAGATGATTCTTCAAATTCTGCCATGTTTCTCAACTATCTAGTTTCTCAGTTCTTGCTTGGGACAATTCCAGTTCTTATCCCCAAATTCATGAGTAGAATTGCATTCAATAATCTGTTTTGTCTGTTTTTTTCTAAGATTCTTTCTTTTAAAAATACTTTGATAATTTGTTTTTAAAATAGCTTGAGGCTTATTGAGATATAATTTATGTAAAATAAAATGCACAAGTACATAGTTTAAAATTCTGACAGATGTAAACACCTGTGTAATCAATACTCAAGATATTTCCATCACCCCCAAGACTTTCCTTGTGACACTTACAGTTAGTCCCCACTGCTGCTAGGCAAACACTGTTCTGATTTATATCACTATAAATCAGATTCACATGGAATATGTGTATGTGTGTGCTCTTAGTATAATGCTTTTGTGCTTTATGCATGTTATTACATGTAATAATAATTGCTTTAATTGCTAAGTACAATGCCATTGTTGGAATACACCACAATTTGTTCAACTGTGCTCTTGTTAATAGATATTTGAGTTGTTTCTGGGTTTTAGCTATTATGAATAAAGCTGCCATAAATATTCATGTGCATGTGTTTTGGTGGACACATGTGTTTATTTTTCTTGATAAACATGTAGGAGTAGAACTGTTGGATCATAGAGTAGATGTATGTTTAAAAAAAAAAACCCACAGAGGGACACAAAGAAGCTCTTAGAGGTGATAGATGTCCATTACCTTGACGTGGTAATAATTTCACAGGTGTTTACATATGTCCAAACTTATCAGATTGTATATATAAAGTACATGCAGTTTTTTTGTATATGAATTGTTACTCAATAAAGCTATTATTTAAAAAAGAAAATGCCAACAAATTTCCTAGAATGATTTTACTCTTTTACTTCTGACCATCAGTGTAGGAGTTCCAGTTGTCCCACATCTTTTCCAACACTTAGTATTGTCAGTCTTATCAATTTTAGCCATTTTAATCTTTATATAGTAGCATCTCATTGTGGGTTTAACTTGCATTTCTTTTTTTTTTTTTAAAACAGATCTCAAAGACAAAGTCGTGTTGACCTTATACAGACCTTCACTTCATGAAAATCTGTTTCAAATCTTTTATTTATTTATTTATTTAATTTTGGCTGTGTTGGGTCTTCATTTCTGTGAGAGGGCTCTCTCTAGTTGTGGCAAGTGGGGGCCACTCTTCATTGCGGTGCACAGGCCTCTCACTGTCATGGCCTCTCTTGTTGTGGAGCACAGGCTCCAGATGCACAGGCTCAGTAGTTGTGGCTCACGGGCTTAGTTGCTCCACAGCATGTGGGATCTTCCCAGACCAGGGCTCGAACCCGTGTCCCCTGCATTGGCAGGCAGATTCTCAACCACTGTGCCACCATGGAAGCCCTTAACTTGCATTTCTTAATGTCTAATTACAATAAGCACCATTTAATGTACCTACTGGATAGTTTTTCTTCTTTTTGGAAATGTCTGTTCAAGTGATGTGCCCACATATTTTTTAATTGGTTGTTTATTTTTATCAGCATTCATTTTTGAAAACTTCTCTTTAGTTCCTGCAGTTATAAGTTTATTCTTTCGTGCTAATTAGTGTGAATTCTAATAAATTATTCATCATAGTGATTAATGACAACCATATCTCATTTAATAGATGTTATAAATAGTTGTTAAATTTCAAAACTCCATTTTTGTGCAAATAACATATAATTATAAGAAGCAGAGTAATAAAAGACCAAGAATATTAGCCTCAATAAACAACCAACATCATACTTAAATGTAAAACTCTAGAAAACACACTTCACAAATCCTGCTATATCGTGCACTGCTAATGACAGTGAGGATGGAAAAGGTTTCAGAAAAATTTGACCTTTTTTCACCCATGATCCTTTAAAATGATCATACCATTGAGACTGAAATTTCACTTATAGGAATTTTTAGATATTCATGCAGAGCTCTAAAAAAGAATTTCATTACAGTATTATTTACAACAGTGAATAAATTAAAGCAACTTAAATGTCCAGTATAGGAAAGAAGTTAAATGAACGATGCTAAGGCAAAGTGATATTAGGTTAAAAAAAATCACATTTTAATAACACAAGAGAATGTATAAATGCTATGTATAATGAGAAGGATTATTCTCGAAGTGTGAAAAATTAAAAAACTGTTCAAAGAAAAAAGAAGAAATTATATCTCATAGCTTTAAAACCAGAGATGAGATTGCTAACAAGAATTCTCCCCAACTGTATGGAAAGATAGATTTGTGATATTTGTGAGATACATCTATTATTTGCAGTATATATTAATGTTTAATACACATACATGTGATATATATCATATGTATGATACTGAAATTTATCAGATATGCAGTGCATGGGTTTTAGGTTCAGATGCCTGGGTTTGTGTCTTCACCTGCTACCTTGAGAATTAATTTTTTTCCCTTTGACTCTCAATTAAGAACAGCAGCTTCCTAACAGGTTTGTCATAAATACTGAAAGAGTTAATGAGCAAAAAGCAAAAGGCCTGGCAAAAAGTGAGAGGTATCTTAGCAAAAATTGCTGGCTTTCATTACAGTATTATTTTTACTATTGTTATTTAGTTATTACTTTATGTTATTGTTATTGCTACTTTATGTCTGTATTTCCTATTGCTGTTTAAAAGCACACTCGTTATTATCTTTCTGCATGAAATGCAATTACGAAGCATGCTCCATATATAGTGTGCTCATTTAACACAATATGCTACCTTTTCGAAATTATGTGTAAATATATTGATGATTGCATAATGTTTCAACAATGATAGTGTCACTATTTAACCTCCTGGATAAGAAGGATGATTTCGTAAGATCCATATCTTAAAGGTGGAATTAGAGCGCTGCCCGTTTGTCTCTCAGCTCCAAACCCACTCTTGCCGGCTCTTCTCTGCAAACCACGTTTCAGTTTTTCGCTCCCAGACACTTGGCGCGGTTCGGCCCACTAGGACGTTAGAGGGTTTCTGGAATGCTCAGAGGGGGCAAGGACTTGCTCTGCCCTGCGCACTTTCTGTCCTTCTTTGCTTCGTTCCCCCGCAGGCTCCCGAGCAAGGCTTCCTCCCCCAGGCAGTGACTGCCTTGCCCGCAGCCGCTGGTGACAGTTTGCAGCGCTCCAGGGTTTGCAGTGAGCAAGCTTCACTGCCCTCTGCTCCTCCCAGACCGGATCAGCTCCCGGGAGCTCTGGTCCCACCTGCACTGGACCCTCCGCGGAATTTCTGAAGCATCTACGCCAGCCTAGCAGCGCCCTCTTCAGAGACCTGACTCCCAGCTCCTCAAGAGTCGAATTTCAATTATCTCCAGCTCCTCGGTCCCCCCTGTCCTGGAAGTGGTACCTTCATAATACCTTCACATCCTATTACTCAGTCTCCAATACTCAATTAACATCCTTTATATTAAACTTTGTCTGTTAAAACAACTAGCATGGTTTCTTTGTCCGGACTAGTCCTAACTGGTGGAATGGGTAAAAATGTGAGTCCCCCCAGACTCAGTACCGGTTTGGCTGTGAGGTTGGAACTGCCCTTCAGCCAGTCCACTGTCACCAGCAGTAAGCTCCCCTTGCTGTCTCCTCTCCATCAAACTGGACACATCTGACATATTAAGTATGCATTTCTGTGATTTCTGGCTTGAAGGGTGCATCCTAAAATTATTGGCCATTTATTTTTCTTACTAAATAATATTGTCATGTCCTTCAACTCATTTTTTTTCATACTTTCTTCCTTTTATTCTGGTTCTCTTCTACTTCTTAAATTAAATCTTTATATTTTAAAGCAGCGGTCGCCAACCTTTCTGGTACCAGGGACCGGTTTCGTGGAAGATGGTTTTTCCACGGAAGGGAGGGGAAGTTGGTTCAGGTGGTAATGAGAGAGAAGGGGAGCGGCACAGGAAGCTTCCCTCGTTAGCCCGCCACTCACCTCCTGCTGTGCCCACCAGGTTCCTAACAGGCTGTGCACCGGTAGCACCTGGGGCGTGGGGAACCCTGTTTTAAAGTATTTTTTAATACTTTGATTTCAATTTTTCCTTAAACCAATTTCTGAAAGGTTTTTTTTTTTTATTCTTTTTAAAGCAAATCGACCACTGTCTGATAAAGTCCTAACTGTGGAAATACTGTCTTCTTTGGTCCCATGTTTCTAGTTCTGTTTCTCAACTTACATCCTGCTCCAGGAATAGCTCTGTCCTCTTTCCTCTCAGTTCCCTCAATTCTCATGGGTGTTTGATTTTGCTCCCAGATGGCTTGCACACTCTCCTCAGCACTGAGTCCCCCAACACTTGGCAAGCCCAGCCTGCATGCCCTGGGGGCAATTGACGAAGGGGAGGCAGGAGGGAGGCTCTGCTCCAATATCTCCACTTTGATCACACATTGCAAAATAGTTCCTTGTTCAAAAGATATTTATTAAGTACCTGCTTTGTACCAGATATGGTTCTTAGCACTGGAGACAACAGAGTGAAGAAAGAGACAATGAACAAATACACACATGTATGTATCTCATTTTGTCACACAGAGTATTTTATATGTATTTCTGTGAGGTAGTTAGAAGTGCTGTGATCAAGAGGGCATGTAACTGATTAGAGAGTAATGGGCATAAAATTCAATAAAAACACATAGAAAAATCCCAAATGCCCACTGGAAGGAAAATGGATAAATAAATTACGGTATTGTCAATGAAACATCAGCAACAGTAAATGTAAATGAACCGCAGCTACACACAGTAATGTAAAGAAAAATTCACAATATAAAAGTGAGTGGGAGGGCTTCCCTGGTGGCGCAGTGTTGAGAGTCCGCCTGCCGATGCAAGGGACACGGGTTCGTGTTCCGGCCTGGGAAGATCCCACATGCTGCGGAGCGGCTAGGCCCGTGAGCATGGCCGCTGAGCCTGCGCGTCTGGAGCCTGTGCTCCGCAACGGGAGAGGCCACAACAGTGAGAGGCCCGTATACCACAAAAAAAAAAAAAAAAAAGTGAGTGGGAGAGTTAAGTTCCAAAAGATTAAATAGTGCATAATACCATTTTTATGAAGTTAAAATATATATTTTTCTTACACACTGGACACAAGATTCAGTATGCCTGTTATGTCTGGTGGGAGTTGCAATAGGACAGAACAGAGGAGAACTGCATGTTTAGATGTAAACTACTGTCAGTATTCTCTCTATGTGTTAGGTGGTAATTTCAGGATGCTAAGTAGGGGAGAGAAAAAGTGAGAAAGGGAAGAGGCAGAAACAATTCTAAAAATTCTTTTAGAAGAGAAAAGTTCCTTTCTTTTCTTCCTGAAAAAATTCAGTTCAAAACCCTACAGGCAGGGCTGGTGAACATAGGTGTCCCTAGAGGGGTGGAGAGACTGGATGCTACAATGGTCCAGGAGGGGACGCAGAGTGTGGTGAGGAGGGCAGAGCCATGGGTGGGTGTTATGGACTGAACGTTTGTGTCCCCCACCCCTAATTCATATGTTGAAGCCTAACTTCCAGTGTGCCTGCATTTGGAGCTGAGACCTCTTTGAACTCTGAGGTCATATGGGTGGGGCCCTGATTCAATAGGATTAGGGTCCTTCCAAGAAGACTTGTGAACTTGTGAAGGTCATAAAGTCAAGAAAAGAGTGAAGAGCTGCTCCAGAATGGAGTGTACTAACAGATATGACAATCCACTCAGCAAAGGATCTTGGATTTGATCCTTTTGTGGTACACGACATTAGTTGGTCAACTGGTGAAACCTGGTTGGGGTCTGAGGATCAGATGGACATAGTGTATCACTGATTTAGATGGTTGTTTGTGGTTATTCAGGAGAATACCTTTGCTTGTAGCAAATACACAGCACAGTATTCAGGAGTCATGGGCTTCAGGTCAGCAGCATACTCTCTCATGCTTCAGGAAAAATATTATGTGTCCTATTATTGAAACTTTTTGGCAAATTTGAAATTGTTTCAAAGCAAACAAATTTTTAAAAAGAGAGAAAAGGGAAATAATGATGGTAAGTACAGGCCAAGATATATGTCTATAAAACTAGCAAAACAAATAAACAAACAAAAAATACCATAGCTCGAGGGAAAGGTGGAGTCAGCTGAAGATTATCTTAAGGTGGGTATTGGGTATATCCAATGTGTTTGTAAGCTATTGGGAGTGATACAGCAGAGAATGAAAATCTATTATTGTGTAAAGAAGGGTAGAGTGGCCCTTGAATATAAAGCCCTAGAATAGATGAGAAGGGTGGGATTCAGGCAGGAGGGCAGGAGTTGCCATTTTCTAGGAGCATAGAAAATTAACCTGAAAGAAAGATAAGACAAAATCTATCAGTCTAGAGGTAGGTGAGTTTGTAGATTTAATCATGGGATTATAGGTAGGTTCTTTGTTCTATTTTGTCAGTGACATATCAACTTGTCAGGCAAGGGAGAAAGGATAAAAGAAGTTGATGGTGTTACAGATAATGGAACATAAGCTAGATAAGAAGAGAAATAAAGGATGATTGACCAAGAAAAGGTGATTAGGTTAATGGATTGGAGACTTTGATGGGATAAAGTATTGGAGAGGTCATGCTGGAGAATGTAGGAAATTTAGGAATGAATATTCAAAGAGTGGGAAGTTTGAAAATATGACACTCATCCTACTAAGTTGTATTTCATAAGAATATCAGAAATAACATAGTTCAGTTATCTTAGGACTGGAGATGTGTCAGTGTCAGAGACGATGTGGGTGGCTAAGAATGAAAACATTTTTGGAACAGTGTTAGATACAGGATTGTGGAGATGGTGAGTCTTAGGAACATCATTCAGGAAGACACTGGTATGCAGGAGAATCAAGTCACTCACATTTTTAGTGTTCATGTTTTAGTTAAATGTATAAGTAAGGGATTTAAAAATCATAAATGAATAGATTTAAAAACACAGCCAGTAAACTTTAAAAACTTTATACAGTATGATAGAAATATATTCGGCCATTTTTCTATTCTTAATTATTTGTCCTTATTAGAAATGGGTTTATTTTACTAAGAAAAGTCTATGTCTTGCCTAATGATTGCTGAAGACAGGTAAACAAAAATGAGGAAACATACTCATTTTGATAATGCCTATGTTGAGCCACTTAAAAATATATTTGTTAATCAAAACCTAGGAATCATTGCAGAAGTTGTGGAAATCTTTATAACAATATGAGATCTCAAAGTTAATTTATATTTTATGATAAATAGTAACGACAAGGAATATGTTTGATGAATAACTTAGGTCTCTTTCTGCCACTGTTTTGCTTTTATTAGAGAACACAGGGCACCAACTGAGGACCTTTCTGAGGTCCTTCTGAGGTCTGTGAAGTAAGTGTAAATGGAAGGAGAGATGATTATTTTTGAGAAAAGCTGGGACTATAGTAAGTGGATAAAAACATGAGTATTTCATCTATTGTTTCAAAGTAATTAACACAGAACATTAATGGTGAAATATGCATATTTTAATGAGTTTCAGGGTGCTTGTTTACTCCAGACTCATCTTTAATGTATTCTCAAACTTTTTTCTTCCTTTCTCTTAGTCATGGTTCATTAAATGTAGTTCACAGTTTCCATAGAACCTTGCATTTCTTCTCTCTCTCTTTTTTTTTTATAGAGCTGAAATCGATTTTTTACAACTTCCATTTGTTCTATTATGCTTTAGAATGTCAGCACAAATAGGTGTAAAAGCTACTTTTATAGGTCATTATTTTTCTAAATTAAATGTACAACTTTTAAGTCCAGAGTTTATGGAATTATAGGGTAGAACCAGCAGTTAAAAAGATGAATGAAGTCCTGTGCACTTGTTTTCATGTTTAGGAGCTGTCAAAATCATCCTGGAGACAAAGATTGAAAATAAAAGCCTGGCAATCAATACTGTATTCTCTAAAATTGATAGATTTAACTTAATAAAATTAAAGAATGGCCCAATCCAAGCAATAAATTCCTAGCTTCATAAAATATAAATATGTGTTGCCTTTTAAATATATGATGCATTGCTTATATGTAGGAAAATATGCAATCTTAATTACAATTTATGAATTTAGAAAAATGTATATACATTTAACCTACACAACACAACAACAAGATACAGTGCATTTCTATCATCCCAAAGGATTCATCAAGCTCTCTCCCATCAGTCCCCCCACCTTGCACCAGAGAAAATCATCATTGACTTCTATTATCATAGATTAATTTTTTCTATACCTGAATTATAATCATTCATTATTAAGCTTTTATGTCTAATCTCTTTTACTGAACATTACAGCAATGTGGTTCATTCATGTTAGTTTGTGTAGCAGAAGTTTGCTCTTTTTTATTGTGTAATATTCCATTATATGAATATACCACAATTTATTTATCCCCAACTCTACATTAATGGACATTTGGATTGTTTCTTATTTGGAGCTCTTAAGAATAAAGTTGCTATGAGCATTCTAATTCAAGCCTTTTGACAGACATATTTATGCATTCATACTGGGTATTTACCAAGAGTAAGACTGCTGAATCATAGGGTAAGTGTATGTTATTTTCAGTGATCCTGAAAAAGTTTCTGACTTGCTTGTTCCACTTTATACCCATACAAACTGTAGATAAGAATTCCCATTGCTCCACATTGAATCCAGCATTTGGTACTGTCACTGTTTAATTTAATTTAATCATCCTGGTGAGTGTGCATTTTCCTGATGGCAGGGCCAGGACTAGGGTAGACAAGTAAAATTCTACCTCAGGCACAATGTTTAAGAGGGAGGACACCAAAAAACTCAGTAGTAAAGATAAATAACATTTTAATTCAATAATTTAAAAAACAAATATTAATGAGAAAAATCCATGTGGAACAAAATATCAAAAATTTAAGGAAATATGTGTCATGCTGGCAAAGATAGGGAAAAGACTTTGTGCTTTGCATTTAGTATAATGTTAGCAGTAGATCTTTGGTAAAAAGCCTGATGATCAGATCAGATCAATTTCCTTCTATTCTTAGATTTTGTGCATCTATTGAGATAATCATATGTTTTTTTTCTTGACTATTAATTGATGTTAAAATTTCAAACCATTCTCCATTAATGTCGTTGTGATATGCAAACCTATTCATACATTGCTGAATTCAATTTGTAAAGATTTTTGTAGAAATTTTATCCCTATGTTTCTGAGATTGAATACCTGTGATTTTTGTGTTTTGCCGGGTTTTGGTATCAGGTTTACATTAGCCTCATAAAATGAGATGGAAGTATTCCCATTTTTTCTACTTTCTGGAATAATTTGTGTAAAATTAACATTATTTCTTCCTTAAATGTTAGGAGAAATTCACCAGTGAAGACATCTGGACATGATAATATGTTCAGAATAAATCTATTTATAGATAGTATATTCAAAATGTCTACTTCTCCTTGTGTTGGTTTTGATAAAATGTGTTCTCAAGGAAGTTTTCATTTCATCTATGCTTCCAAATTTATTTGCACATAGCTGTTTATAATATCCTCTTATTATTGGTTTGTCTTACATTTTCTTTCCTGTTTTTTCTCTACCAGTCTTTCTATGGATTTATTAATTTTACTAAATTTTTTGAAAAACCCAGATTTAGTTTCTTGGTTGAGTTGCTCTGTTGTATGTCTCCTTCCTGTTTTACTGATTTTATCTTTATATTTTATGGCAGTTTGATGATTTATTCTGCCACCTTTTACTAGCTTCTTGGAATGCAAGTTTAGATCATTGGTTTTCAACATTTTTTCTTTTCTCATATATACATTTAAAGCCATAAATTTCCTTTCAAGCATTGCTTCAGCTGTATCCCACAAATTTGAGATGCCTTGTTTTTGTTTAATCTCTCATTTTAAAATATTTCAAAATTTTATTGTGATTACCTGAGTACACTGTAGGTTAGTGAAAAAAGTTTTTTGCTTAATTTTCAACCCTCTGGGGATTTTCTAATTATCCTTCTGTCATTAATTTCTAGTTTAATTACACTGTAGTCAAAGATTATAATCTTCATTATTTTATTCCTTCAAAATATGTTAGGACTTGCTTTATGGCTCTCTAAATATTTTTTTTTATTTTTTGGCAAAGAATCTATGTGCCTTAATGTATTTGAAAAGACTGTGAATGCTACATTTGTAGGAAGTGGTATTCTGTGTGTCATTTAGGCCAAATTGTTGATCAATGTGTTAATTGCGTTGTTCTAATCTTCTATGTTGTTTATTGGTTTTGAGATTGCTTGTTCTGTTATTGAGGGAGTGAGTTAAAATCTCTAGCTGTGATTTGAATTTATCTATTTCTCCTTTTTTCTCTTATATTTTTGTTTCATATATTTTGATATTATTAAATGCATACAAATTTATGATTTTATTCTTTTAATTTTTAAATTTTTTAACATTTTTATTGGAGTATAGTTGCTTTACAATGTTGTGTTAGTTTCTACTGTACAGCAAAGTGAATCAACTATACATATATTCCCTCTTTTTTGGATTTCCTTCCCATTTAGGTCACCACAGAGAATTGAGTAGACTTCCCTGTGCTATACAGTAGGTTCTCATTAGTTATCTATTTTATACATAGTATCAATAGTGTATATATGTCAATCCCAATCTCCCAATTTATCCCACCCACTTTTATCATTATAAGCTATCCCTTTTTATTTCTAGAAATATTTCTTACTATAAAGTCTGATTTTTCTGATAGTAACATAGCCAACATAGTTGGTACCTGTCAGCCTCTAGTCACAACATATTCACCAATTGATAACTACATAACCTTGTTTTATATCTATTTCTGTCTAAAGACCCCTTATTTAATATACGTTGAACTCATGGGCAATAGCACTATAACACATATCTGAATTAAGCTTATCTTAATTTCTCCAGAAGGCACATAACAGCCTTTTTGCCAGTAGGAACACTAGACATCACTTTAGTACTATTTTGGGAGGCCATTTAAACACAAAATTTCACAGAAAAAAAACCCCACAAAAACGTGAAAAAAAGTGGCACTAAATAGACTGCAAAAAGGACACTTATTTCCAGTATGAGAGTGGAAACAGGAAGGCAGAATGTCACCCTCTTCAACCTCCTCTGGAAACCTGTGTGTTGGGAGACTCAGATTTTTCACCACTCTGCACAGATTCACACATGACTTGAAAACACAGGAGCATTGATTTCAGGGTTACAAATAAATTTTAACTAGTAGGTGAATTTGAATATGTGAACAATGTGGATCAAGTATATATCTTTTTTCTGTCCTTTCAAGCTAAATCTTGCTGTGTTCTTATATGTAAAGTGTATCTCTTAAATAGCAATGGTTGAATCATGTTTGTTTTTTAATATCTATTCTGACAACCTTTATCTTCTAATTGGAAATTTTAGTCCATTTATAATTAATGTAGTAATTACATTAATTTTTGATGTAATTTTTGACTCTACAGTCTTTCTATTCATTTTCTAATTTTTTCACATGTTCTGTGTTTCCCTATTTTACCTTTCTTGCCTTCTTTTGGAGTAATTATTATTTATCTTACCTGCTTTTTAGTTATATATTTTAAAAATTTTATTTAGTGGTTCTCTATGGAGCAGAATATTAGTCCTTTTCCTGTTACAATGACCTTAAATGAGTCTTGTAAAAACTTTCCAAGTAAATCAAGAACCTTACAACAGTTCAGAAGAATAGGCTCCTGAAACATTTCAATAGTACAAGCCCCCAGAACATTTCAAAGTCACTTACATTCCCTTCCTAATTCAGTTCACTGCCATCACCATGTCGAAGAATAATTGGCTGTTTACAGTAAAGCTTTGTTTTAAAGAAATCAACTGAGAACTGTGTTACATGTATATTAAATTGTATTATGCAGCTCCTACTGCAGGCGACATCGCTCAGACATGCTTTTTTTATTGTCCAACATCAGCTCATCAAACAGGAGATAAACATTAACATTACATAAAACCTACAGAACAATCTTGTGCAAAGCTTAAAGAGCTCCTTGAAACCATACCTTTGTTGCCAAAGTAAATTATAAAATGTTGTTTAACATTGAGCAGTTACTGTAATTAAACTAGAATAATTTGTAATGTAATTTTATTCTTAGATTAGATTTTTAAGTTTTTTTTAATTGAGGTATAGTTGATTTACAATATTATATTAGTTTCAAGTGTACAACATAGCAATTCAAAATCTTTATAGAAATAAATCCATACACTTAATGTCAATTAATCTATGACAAAGGAGTTAAGAATTTACAATGGAGAAAAGACAGTCTTTCCAATAAATCATGTTGGGAAAACTGGACAGCTATATGATAAAGAATGAAATTAGAACATTTTCTCATACCATAAAGAAAGAAAAAAAAACTCAAAATGGATTAAAGACCTAAATATAAAACCTGAAACCATAAAACTCCTAGAAGAAAACAGAAGAAAACTCTTTGACATAAATTATAGCAATATTTTTTTTTTGGATCTGTCTCTTAAGGGAAAGGAAACAAACAAACAAAAATAAGCAAATGGAACCTAATTAAACTTAAAAGCTTTTTCACAGTGAAGGAAATCATCAACAAAATGAAAAGACAACCTGTTGAATGGGAGAAGATATTTATAAATGACATGTCTGATAGGGGTTAATATCCAAAATATATAAAGAGCTCAAACAACTCAATATCAAAGAAACAACCCAATTAAAAAGTAGACACAAAACCTGAATAGACATTTTTCCAAAGAAGATATGCAGATATCACCTCACTCCTGTCAGAATGGCTATCATTAAAAAGTCTACAAATAACAAGTGCTGGAAAGGGTGTGGAGAAAAAGGAACCCTCCTACATTGTTGGTGGGATATAAATGTAAACTGGTACAGCCATTATGGAGAACAGTATGGAGGTTTCTCAGAAAACTAATGACCCAGCAATTCTACTCTTGGATATATAGCCAAAGAAAAAAACACTAATTCAAAAAGATATATGCACCCCAATGTTTGTGGCAGCATTATTTATAGTAACTGTCATATTAGATTGATACAAGATTAGTTTAGCTTTGAAAATGATTTTTATGCTTTTTCAGCTTTTTCTATTCTCTGCAATAGAAATTTTCTGAATCTTGGTACTTTAGTAACAGACCTAAAGCTACATGGCGAGGTATTGCCAAAGAGTAGAGTGAGAGAGAAGCAGAAGGGTATAACTAGTGAGTAGTTACTGATTTTTAATCCATAATTTATAATCCATAATTTTGTAAAAAAAAATTGTCTATGTTATTAGTATTTTCTCCTTTTTACATGGTTTGTACATATTGTCCTCAAACATATTACATATGTACTTTAATTGTGAAAGCATTAAATTCTATCATAGTAAATTTTGAAATACATTACCAAAAAATCACTATTAACCTTAAACATCCAAAGAGAATCATTGTTAAACTTTTAAGGATTTTTTAATCCAGTAATATCCATTCAATCTACTCATCTCAAAAGAGCTAATATTTGTATTGGCTCTATTTTATATTATTATGGGTTTGGATTGAAAAAGCAAGTTGTAAAAAGATACATTCGATATAATAATATTTAAGAATAGTCAAAATAATAATGAAATTGTATTCTGGGCACATACGTATGGAAAATATACTGGAAATAAATAAAAATTATAGCCTTCAAATACTAGTTAACTAATGAAAGGCAGAAATAGAAATGAGATGGGGATACAGGGCTTTTTAACTCTCTGTAACATTTCTTGGATAATAAAGAGAGTTGAAGCAAGTATAAAGTATGTTTTGTCTGGCTGACAAATATGTTGCTGCTTTTATTACTATTTTCTGGATTTTTCTATATTTTATCATTAAAAATGTATTAAGCAAATAAAAAAGAGCTAGTTACTGAACATACTTACCAATTCAGTGTTCTCTACTTGCTAATGCAACCATTTCTCCCCTTAAAATTCCATCCCTCCACCCACTTTCATGAAGTTTTACTTTTGATAACTTCTTTATTTGAATGTTTGATTTATTCATTTTTAATTTTCTTGGTTAGTAAGAAAAACATTTAAGTTGAGAAAAATTTTTTCTCAGTACAGCTTTAGAAAATTCCATCTGTTTTGGCATAAAGTATCCTTACTATTACAAATATATATATTTAAACAAATATTTAAACAAATACCTTACATCTTTTGGATCATTTAGCAAACATTGACTATTTCCTAATATCATTGTCAGATTCTTTATTATACATTCATATATTTTATGTTGCTTAATACACTCCAAATTACTCAAACGTATTTTTAAAAAATCAAAAAATTACATAATCTAAAATCTGTCCCAAATGTGACAAATTCATGGAGAATTCTAATGTAAATGTTCAAGTTGTACAATTTTTGTAACCCTCAGCATTTGTTACAATATTTTCTACATTAAAAAAAAAATCAGAGCACAAAAGTCAGTCGAAAGCCCGTAAACACACTAAAAATTCACTCATTAAAAAAATAGTAAAATGCAAGTGGAAATTTTTGTTATTTAAAAAAAAAATCCCAATTGCACTATCATATTCTTATTACACTCACGTATTCTTCAACAAATTAAGTGTTTCTAGACCACCATTGGCAAGATCACAGTTTTCCAAGTAAAACTAAGACAGAAAACAAAGTAAATTACATAGCATCTTTCAGTTTGTTGTTAGCTCTCTGTGAAGACCATTGAAGTACTTCTTTCAAGATATTAAAATCTTTTACATGTTTAAATCATCCTACAACTGTTATACATCCCTCTCATAGAAACAATCGGAAAAACCTCACCAACTTTATTTCACACAAAACAACCAAATTTTATATGACTTACTTCCAACCCAATTAAAGAAAATAAATCTAAAAGTTGAAGAGTCAAAGTAAGTTATTACATTAATAACTATTATATAAATTCATCTATAATAGAGTACCATCAAGAATATTTAATTTTATGAATCAAAAGAATATACACTTTAAATATTTCCAACAAAGAGATACCTAAAGTAGTTGACTCTTTCCGTGTGCACTATAGTTTATTCTGGGGTTTCCTATGGCCTTAGCTGCCCACCCACTCCTCAGTTCCATTCATTCAACAAATAATGTTGAGAATCTACTGTAGCCATCGAGTTAGGTGCAGTGAACACCATCGTAAATAAGAGAGATGTGGCCAATGCTCTCTTGGGTCTTATAGTCCAGTATGAAAGAAAAACATTAAATCAACTAAATGAGTAATTACTTATCTGGCATTGTGATATACTCTGGAAATACATAGGAGACAGAGTGCTTATACCAAGAGCTCTGAACTGGATTCTTGGACTGCTGAGTCTCTTACACAAATCAGCCCCAAGTGTCTGTAAAGAAAGCAATCATACATTTGTGGGACAGCTGTGTCTGAATAGATTTCTATGCAAACAAATTGAATAAATAAACTAGGAAAAAAATGAAATAACTATAGAGAAATTTGGTTAAAAACTTTGGAGGCAACCGCCAAATTCTAGCTCATAAAAGAATATATAGCTTGAAAGATATAGCATAGGAAATAAGCAATTTTTAGATAGTTACATTCTGTGCACTCAAATTAAAGAAAATGTGTGTAACATATAAAAACTAGATTGTAAGACAATAGCCTAAGATGAAAAAGGGAGCAGGCTGTGATAACACAGTAACGTCAAAGCAGATCTGAAGATCGCACTAGGAACTGAAGACAGCCTAGGAGGCATTTCGGAGAACTGAGTTAGCAATTGTAAGTGGATCTTAAAAAGCTATTCAGGGACTTCCCTGGTGGCACAGTGGTTAAAAATCCGCCTGCCAATCCAGGGGACACAAGTTCGATCCCTGGTCCAGGAAGATCCCACATGCCATGGAGCAACTACATCCCTGTGCCACAACTACTGAGCCTGCCCTCTAGAGTCCACGAGCCACAACTACTGAAGCTCATGTGCCTAGAGCCCGTGCTCTGCAACAAGAGAAGCCACCACAATGAGAAGCCCACGCACTGCAACGAAGAGTAGCCCCCGAGTAGCCTCCGCTCGCCGCAGCTAGGGAAAGCCCACGAGCAACAACGAAGACCCAGCGCAGTCATAAATAGATAAATAAAATTTTAAAATATATTAGAAAAAAAAAGCTATTCAAAAACGCAGCAGAAAAAATAGAATAGAATATAATGAAAGATGAGATAATAGATAGGGAAGACAGAAGAATAGTGATAAACTGTATAAAGGGAACAAATCAAATGGATCTCAATTAATAATCAAAGTTATAAATGAAAAAAACATTTAGTTGAAGAAAAACAATGATGTAGAATAGAATGGCCCATCAAATTCAAGACAAGAAAACAGTAAAAATTACTAGTGGTTAAATTCTTTTTTATGTCTGTTAATAATTCTCTGAATTTTTACAATGGATATATAATTTTTAAAAGTAAAATCTTCATGTATTATTAAATAAACTTTTTATTTTAGAACAGATTTAGATTTATAGAAAGATTGAAATATCATACAGATAATTTCTATATTGTACACTCCACACCCAGGTTCCCCAGTTATTAGCATCTTACATTTGTATGGTACATTTTTTACAAATAATAAACAAATACTGATAAATTATTATTACCTAAAGTCGATAGTTTATTCAGATTTTCTTAGTTTTTACCTAATATTCCTGTTCCAGGATTCCATTCAAGTTACCACAATACATTTAGCCATCATTTGTCCTTAGGTCCCTCTTGGTTGTGACAGTTTTTCAGACTTTCCTTATTTTTAATAGTTTTGAAGAGCGCTGGTCACATGTTTTGTAAAATGCCCCTCAACTGATATTTATCTGATGTCTTTTTTCATGATTAGACTTAGGGTTTTGCGGAGGTAGACTCCTGAATGCCATTTTCATTACACCATACCAAAGGTCTATATAAGTATAGATTCATATATATTTATTTTATACTTTGGGTTATAATACAGTACTACCTCACTTACGTTTTGTTCAAATTGTTCCAGTCTTGACCTCTGAGAATTCTTTCTGTTGGCCCCGGGGTCCCTTTGAAATGTCCTCATCATTGTTCATTGTTGTCTTCAGCACTTCCTTACTCTCTGGCACTACAAGACGCTCCAGGCTCATTTTGTGTATATCCTGCCACTGTCCTAGAATCAGCCATTTCTCCAAGGATCTCTGGTTACTTTTACTGGAGAAGGGTGTTAGAAACCAACTTCTGAGAGGTAGGTGTGCTCATTGCTACTGCATCTAGGTCTTCTCATCTGATGGAAATGGAAATATAAGTAGGTACTAACCATATATCAATATGTGCACACATATATATTTATTTCTGTGGGTAACCAGCTGCATCTAAATTATGTTAGACATGAGTACATACTGATGTCTCTAACTCTAATCTATAACCACATGGTCCTTCTAGCCTCCTCTCATTGCTTGTCTGTAACTTCCCACTCCAACAGTGACTTGGCTCCCAACCACCTACCACCTGTTCACATTAATTCATGTAACATGCAGTGGCTTGTGAATTGTTAATTCATGCCCTCATAGAAAACAGCTCTATCAACTAGAGCACAATGCTTGTGTGCATTTCCTCTTCTCGTTAGACTTTCCTACAGACTCCACTCCATTCCAAAGTTACTGAGGTCAGCACCTTTCCCCCACTACACTCAGCACATTTGTTTCACACACATGTAATAGAGTTAGATCCCTTTGTTATATTCTGCATTCCATCCCAGAATCCTCAAACTTCTACTTGATTTTTTAAATGTGCATGTGCTAAGGTTCAGTCTTCGTGCAGTAAAGTTCTATGAGTTTTCAAAAAAACATAATATTATATATCCACCATCACAATATCATACAGGATAGTTACATCACCCTAAAAATGTAATGTTCATTTAGTCAACATTGTCACCCTCTTTGATCCCCTGGCAACCACTGTTCTATTTACCGAATGTCATATAACTGGAGTCAAACTGTATGTAGTCTTTTCAGACTGATTTTTTTTTCACTTAGTAATTCGCATTTAAGATTCATCCATGTTGTTGTATGGATTAGTTAGTTAATTCCTTTTCATTGCTTAAGAGTATTCCATTACATGGATGTCTTATAGTTTATCAATTAACCTATTGTAAGATATCTTACTTGCTTCTAGCCATTATGAATGAAGCTTTATATGGCACTTTTGCATGCTGGTTTTTGTGTGGACATATGTATTCAAATAAGTTTGGTAAACACCTAGAAGCACTATTGCTCATCATACCGTAAGGCCATGATTAGCTCTGTAAAAAGCTGCCAACATGTCTTCTAAAGTGGTTGTACCATACTGCATTCCCACAAGCAATGAATGAGAGTTCTTATTGCTCTGCATCCTCATCAGCAATTGGTATTGTTAGTTTTTTTGGATTTTAACCATTGTAATATGTATAGGGTTATAATTATAATTTTAGTTTCATCTCCCTGATGAAAAAGATGCTGAGTGTCTCTTCACATGCTTGTTTTCACTCTGTGTGTCTTGTCTGCAGATATCCCCTTTGGGTATCCTAATCTCCTTGGTGAGGTATCTGTTCAAATCCTTTGTTATATTTTAATTTTGTTGTTTTCTTATTGTTGATATTTAAGAGTCTTTGTATGTTTGAGATCAAATATTGTTAAGTTCCTTATCAAATACGTTTTTCAAACATTTTCTCCAAGTCTGCAGCTTGTCTATTTATTCTCTTAAGACTGTCTTTCACATGGTAGACATTTTTAAATTTAATAAAGTCCAACTTAACTATATTTTTTCATGGATTATGCTTTTGGCTTCATATCTACAAAATCATCACAAAACCCAAAGTCACATTGATTGTCTCCCATTTCCTTCTAGAAGTTACATAATTTTCCATTTTAGATTTATGTCTATTATTCTTTCTTCAGATAAATTTTGTGAAAAGTATAGTGTATATGTCTAGGTGCATTATTTTACATACAGAAGTCCAATTATTAAAGCACCATTTGTTGAATACTATTTTTCTACATTGAGTTATCTTTGTGCCTTTGTCTCTTAATGTATTTTTAATCACTGACATGGGCACATATTCCAAAATCTCTTGAAGTAAGGATAATAGATTTAGACTAGTTTCATTATTTAACGAGCGAGTATTTATCTCAGCAATGGTCCAGGCATTGAACAAAAAATACATCCAGTTTCTAGGTATATAATGTTTTATTGAGTTGTGTTTGCTATTCCTTCCCAGGAACAACTTTTTTATTGACAGACACCAAGTTAGGAACTGAAGAAAAGATATTGAGCAAAATAACTCAGATTCTGCATCAACAGAGCTAATTGTCAGGAAAAACAGAATATTAAATAAGCAATTACCAAACAGTATAACAAGTTTCACAAGAGAAATACAGGATGATTAGGAATCATAGGACAGTGTATTCTAGTATGAAAGGATTGGGAGTGTACTATTTTTATGTTGATTTAGAGTCATAGGGTTGGGGTGGGGACTAGAAATGGCAGGAGTGTGAATAGGGAAGGTATTGTTCAGAGAGAGAAGATTTTTGTGCTGACAAAGCACAGTTCTTCACCAAGTATGAGAAGCAATGTAACATTTAAATGTGTCAGTGACAAGAGATACGGCTAAAGAGGTAGGCAGGAATCTGGTCATAGAAGTAACCCTAAGACTTTGCAGCAATTATTCCAGTGATCATGTTGAGATAGTGACAATATCTGATTTGCAGTTTTGGAAAAGCCTTATTCCTACAGAGTGGAAAAGACATGGGTAGTGAAGAGTGGAGGGAAATGATCACATTCGAAAGTTGTGTGTGATTCAGGTAAGTGATTCTAGTGACCTGGTGTTGAAGCTAAGAATTGAAATTTGAGTAATAACAGCAGGTAAAATCAGCAGCACTTGTTGGCTCAGTGAACACAGGGAAAGAAAAAAAAACGAAGGAAGCAAGGTGACTCTCAACTCTTTTAATTGCAGAGTGATTTACAATCTAAGGCCATTCCTGAGTTAGAAAGCAATATAAGTACAGATTTGGAGAGAAGACCACAAGATAAGTCCTGGACATGCTGAGTTTAGTGTGCCTGGGAGATATTAGAGTTGGATATTTTCAATAGTCCTAGATCTCAGGAAAGACATTTTAGATTAAATTGCAGGCTCAGGAGTTACCAATAGTGTAATGAAATTGAAGTAGCTGAAACTGTTAAGAATTAGATAAAGAACAAACAAAAGGTGGCATGGAAGAGAGTTCTTAGCAGTACTGACATTTAGTGGAGGGTGGAAAACGGGGTCTTGAAAAAAAGATACTGAGTGAAACTGAGCAGGATCCTGCAGGACTCTCCCAGGTGTTCCCTGTTTCTTATTTGTAGTAAAAGGTGTTAGTCTCTTAGGCCTTCCCTTAGTTCCAAAGAGTAGACTTAAGTAGTTACTAATCAGGGAAGTGAGGGAATGCAGAAACAAAGGAAAAGCAATCCAACCAGAAGAGTAATGAGAGGTTAAACAATAGTCAATGATAAAACAGAGTCCTAGTTCTTCCTCAAGAGATAAACATAACAATCTGATGCACATCTTTGAGTTGTTCTGCAGAAACTAAGAAGACCCCTACCCATGTGGAGGATGGTGATTACATGCTGAGCACAAGCCCATAGATCCCAGACTGGTTGGAACCAGAAGGTTGATAGTTAAGATTCCTGTTATCTCACTACCAAACAATCAGAAGAAAGTCATGCACCCTGCAGCCCTCGCCTCAAATGTTGCCTTTATAAACAGTTCCCTGAAAGCCATCAGGGAGTTTGGGTCTTTTGCTTGGAGGTAAAAAGTCAAGAGAAAGATGTTCAGAAATCAAGGGAAAAGATAGTTGGTGAAGAATGGGGTAGCCTTCAGGATGAAATGATGTTAAGAAATCAAAGTAGGTAAGACGTGAACAATGTCTATGGGTTTTATTTTGCAAAAGAGATTTAAGTCATCATGGTGAAGCAATTTCAGGGAATTTTTTTTGGCAAAATCTAAATTACACTGGATTAAGTAATGAATGAGAGTGAGTATATTACGTCCTTTTTTACTTGTGCAAATGGATGGGTTGTTTGCACTGGAGCTGGCTGCACTTTATAGAAGTTCTTATGGATAAAATGTATTACAAATGGGAGAGAGCCAGTTTAGAACCATTCTAAATTTGGCCCATGAGGATGGTCAGGGAAAAAGTGATTCCAATAGAGTGAGTGTGGAGTGAAGTACAGAAAATCAGTAAAACAGAAAAGCAGACCTAGAGGAATGTGCATTGTCCATCACAAGTCCCCCGCCCATCTTCATGTTTGTCCTGTGTCCTTTCCTTTCTCCTATGCTGCTGTCTGGAACGCACATGTGGCCATGCTGAACCATGAAGACAAAGGCACATTCTGCCCTTCTGAGGCTCCCAAGAGTAGAAAGCCTGATGGGTCCTGAACCACCGACTTCCACTGACCCTGTTGTTTACGGGACTGAGAGATGAGGTTCAGTGTTGCTTAAGGTTATTATTATTTGGGTTTGTTTGGTTTTTTTTAATCACTCTGAGCAGAACTGAATTCTTACTGATAAATCTGTCCTCTTTAAATAACTAACTTCAATCCTGCAGGTAAGTTTGTGTGTCTGGTGACAGAAAGTTAGATGAGCTTTTCTTCTGATTGAGAGATTCTATTTAATATCTGGAGTGAGAGCAGAGGGTATCTGCGCATCACAAAAGGGGAGCTCTGAGGCTGAAGGTTGAAGAAGCCGGCAAAAGTCTGAAATAGTCATTGTGGAGAATGTGGAGTGACCCAACTAAGAAAATAATAGATTTGCTATTGCTGCAGTGAAAATAACATAGTTACAGGCTTCATTGAGGGCCGTTTGAGGCTGGTGAAAATGAATGTTTAAAGATGTCAATTTAATGGTAATGATTTTGAATTTCTTGTTAACTTTTTATTAAAGGGAACTACAGAAAACATAAATGTTCAAATCAATAAATTATCACACTGAAGATACCCACAGAACCAATTCCCAGGTCAAAAAACAGATATGACCAGCCCCCTTCGTGCCACTTTCTACAATTTCAATATTGACTTCCAGTTGTGTGGTGTAGTGATATCTGGGGGGTTTTGTAATTGTATTGAATAGTACAATACAGTACATATTCTGTGTCTGATTTTTTGCTCAATATGTGTATGAGGTGTGTCAATTTTGTTGTCTATAGCTGTATTTGTTAATTTTCTCTGATGTCTGATATATGAATATGGCACAATTTATTTATTCTACTGTAGATAGACCTCTGGTTTATTTCCAGTTTTGCGTTATTAAAAGTAGTGCTACTGGGCTTCCCTGGTGGCACAGTGGTTGAGAGTCCGCCTGCCGATGCAGGGGACATGGGTTCATGCCCCGGTTCAGGAAGATCGCACATGCTGCAGTGAGGCTAGGCCCATGAACCATGGCCGCTGAGCCTGCGCGTCCGGAGCCTGTGCTCTGCAACGGGAGAGGCCACAACAGTGAGAGGCCCGTGTACCACAAAAAAAAAAAAGTAGTGCTACTGTAAATATATTTGCACAAGCCTCTTAGAATACATATATACACATTCCTATTCTAATATCAGAATAGCTAAAACTAAGAAATTGATATTCCCAAGTGTTGGCCTGTCTGTGTAGCAATATAGGAAAACTCATGTTATTTAGTAGGAGGAGTTTGATATATCTATTAAATCTAAGGTGTACTTAACACTACAAACTGTAATTCCCCTCCTATGTATATATACCATATGAATGTGTATATATCTATATATACAAGAGAAACTTGTACAAATATATTTACAGTAGCACTAATTTTAATAACTCAGAACTGGAAATAAACTAGATGTCTATCTACTGTAGAATAGATCTGTTTTCATTTCATTTGTCCATTTGTAATCATGCTAATGTGACAATATCTTAAAAATTCTTTACACTGTCTTGATATATCTAGTAGACCAAGTCTTCATTTCTCTTTTCTTCTAATCTTGCCTATTTTTATACTCAAAAATTTACAAAAGAAATTTCAAATTAGTTTATCAACTAATGAAAATAACTTCTTGAGATCTTGATTGGAATTGCATAGATACATATGTCCATTTGTCTTCCAATCAATAAAGTTGGAAGTACATTCATTTTATTTAGGTCTTCCCTTGTTTCTCCCCAAACGTTTATAGTTTTCTTTATAAAGACACTTGATATTTTTCATTAGATTTATCCCTGGGTATTTGACAATTTTATTCTATTGTAAATTCTATATATTTTTTATAATTGTAATAACCTAATCTTTATTGCTAGAATATAGCAATGCAATTGATTTGATATATTGACCTCTTGTCCAACAATTTTTTCAGGACTTACTCATAAATTCTGACAAATTATCTGCATATTTTATATTTTCTACATATATAATCATATCAACTGAAAATATTAATAGTTTCAACCTTTTTTATCCTTACCTATTTTATTTATTTTTCTTAACTTAATGCATTAAGTACCTTAAGTACAATGATGGGTGGTAGTAAAGATTGTGGAAATCTTCGTCTAATTCACAAACTCAGAAGTATGCATTAAGACTTTGTGATTAAATATGATGCTTAATATTGATATCTAATAGATATTCCTTATAAGATTAAGGAAGTTCCGTTATATTCTTTGTGTACTAAAGGATTTTTTACAATAATCATAAATGGATATTTAATTTTATCAAATTTTTATTAATTTAACAAAATGGTTCACTAAATGAGATTCAAGATTTAAGGTGGTAGCACTAGAAGTTAAAAGTAACCTTCAGAATTGACTTGACTCAGTAACTAAAACTTGGATTTAAAGATAGCTTACATTCAACAAGGTCAAAAATGATAAATTTCCTTAGTATAATGTGGAGGAGGATAGCTAAATGTTTAGAAACATAGGAGTGCTGTATGTATTTATTATATGAAACACATTAACCTTCCCACTCTTCCCTATGAAAGATAGGAAGACACCTCATTCATGAAGACTTCGACAAATACCTTAGTGAAGTGTCACCAGCTTCCATGAAACCAGTGCCATGGGGTCAATGTTCTGTAGGGCATCATTGTAATGAGCTCCTTTTCTGATGGGAATAATTACCTGGTGGCAGCACTCAACCACAAAAATACAATAATAAGCCAAAGGAATGCTATGGTAGTCAAAGGGTTTTGACTTCTAGGGATCTCTTGTTGTGGCCAATTGATCATGAGAGCACTAGAAATAAAATAGATGACTACTCTTTCAAAGCATTACTCAATCTGTACAACTCGGGAGAAAAAAAAAAAAAAACCTTTATGTCTGATGAACAGAAACATGACTTCGGTCATTATCAAAAAATTTTTTTTAAAATCCTCTAAGTTTCCAGACAGAGGTTAGATCACAGATGGGACCTGGGTACACACTGAAATCATGCCAAGCCCTTTCCCTGATGTAACTATGTTAGATAGAACATAGCTCCATCAAATATAGAATTCTGGACTGTTGCCTTGGTACCTCCTCATACACAACTCATGAATACAGCCTCAAGGCGCTAGTGTATTTTTTATTTAGTGTTGATGTTTTGAACTAACTCCAGTGTTTCTCTCAAACATCAGGCTCTTTATCCCAGAAACACAATTTTAATTTATTACTGTTTGCCTTTGGAGGAGCCCAGAATACTCCAATACTTTCCTCTTAAAAACTCATTGTAAGGTTTAACAAGACTTCCCTTTTCATTCAGTCTGAATTTTATAAAAAGGCTCATGAGTCAAAAATGGGATAAATGACAATAAAATAATAGCTAGCTTTTACTGAGCCTTTACTGTGTACATGGCATTTTCCTCACAAGGTACAAAACAGGAACTCTTATTTACGGGGAAACTGGGTGACATCTAGAGATGACAAGTCACTTCACTTGCTTAAGGATTTAGAGATAATAAATACTGAGGGGAACCTTGAACTCAGTCTATAACACTCAATAATTGGGAAACGTGTACTTAAAAATGTACGGCTAGTTAAATGTTTATAAATTGCTTTTGTTTCTTGAAAGCTTTTCAACAGCATTATTATAAGTTATTATTAACTTTCCTTCAAATTGTAAATATAGGCAAAGAACCATGGACAAGTTTGAAAATTATAGACTCTACTAAAAATTGCTGGTTTTCTTTTATTTTGGTTTTCTTTCCCCAAATAATTATCCGTTGTACAAAAATAGGTGTAGAAGGTAGTTATTCATGTCTAATCAAACCCACAGAATTTTTAATGAATAAAAAGCATATGTTAAAATTAACATCATAAACGCTGTGTTTCTACTGCAGCATAACTTTGAAGCAAGAAGAAACAATCTGGAGGTAGTAGATTCATTTACAAGATCCTCAGCTTTCTTTACCTCGTGGCTTCTAGTTACAGATATTTTACTATGAGATGGACACATACCATTCATGTTAATTTTTTTGCTAACGAAGAACCGAACAGACACAATTTATATTTGATTATTAGCCCATTTTAAACTCTCCTAAGAGAAAAAAAAATGGATATAAGGGTTCATGAGTTTTGGGAGGGGCAAGATCGGGGTAGGGGATTAAGAGGTACAAACTATTATGTATAAAATAAATAAGTTACAAGGATATATTGTACAACACAGGGAATATAGCCGATAGTTTAGAATAACTATAAATGGAGTATAACCTTTAAAAATTGTGAATCACTTTGTTGTACACCTGTTATTTATATAACATTGTACATCAACTATATCATAATAAAAATAAAAGGGTCCATGGGTTTGTAGAGGGCATGTAAGTGGATCATGATATTAACTTTTAGAGAAAATGTGAGGCTTACCTTTGCTCTTTTCAGAGGTCACCTCTAGGCCACACATTACAGTTTTAAAATGACATAACATGACCTCATGAATAACATGAGTTCTAACTTCGTGAATGTCAGTTCCAAAGTTACATAGAGCTCCACAGAATATAAGTTAGATCTAAGTAATTTCCATTTTAGTCATGTGCAAAAGGAAAAGGTAAAGGGAGAAATCCCACGCAGAAGTGTAAAATGAACAGGAGTCATATGATGGACAGTTAGAGTCCATATAGGCCACCTGGCTCTTTGAAATGGTTGATCACTTCCAACAACCATCAGTATCCTCCCTCTCTGTTTACTTTATAAGACACGAGATACGAGACAACAAGAAGTTGTATAGAGGAGATTCAAAGACTATTCTCAGAGTCTGAAAATTCAAGTGATCTGTGTACTAGTGTCTAGGAAAGAGCTTGGGTGCAATTAATTTTGTTTTTAATTGTCATTTTTTCAGTATAAATAGTAGAACCTAGAGCATGAACAACAAGGGTTTTTTGTTTGTTTGCCTTAAAATATTTAATCCTCTGAGCTGAGAACCTGAAGAAATAAGGTCCTGATTTGATTTTTGTGACTCTAGTGACTATATTAGCAGCCCTAGTACTTCGCATGGAGAATGAGTGGTTTGGATTAATTCCTTACTGAGCTCCATTCCGGTTCTGAAATTCACTCATTTTGTGAAGAAATGCTGTGTGCATGTCTGAAAAGATTATACATGCTGTTTCTTCTGTCATTATTGTGTGTCCTTGACTGTCAATCTTTGGAAATTCAACAATGTGGAGGATACTGGTAAACACAGCATTACCAAGGCTTCTAGAATTCAGTGGAAAACAAATTTTAAAAGGTCATCTTTAGTTGATATGAGTTAGTGGCTTTCTCCTGGACACTTTCTTCAGTTGAAATAGAGTTTCTTTGGATTTTTAATATTGCTTCCATATTTAAAGACTCTGTAATAATTCCTCTTATTTCCCCAAGTGAGAAAGAAATAATAAAGGCATTAGGTTACAAATTAAAAATTTCCTCAATACCCTGAAATATTCTCTCCTTACTCAGTTTTGAGCTTCTCCAAAGAATGTGTTCAAGACCACAGAGGGATGCACTTTAGGTGCAGGAATGGAAAAGCGTGCTCAGCTCCATAACCCAGTGAGATGCCTGCAAGAGAGGTGAAGAAATGAAGCTTATGCCTCCAATCCCTAAGGGTGATCTTCCTATTCCATAGTTGGCTTTATTGTAAAGGTTATTTCTAAATAAAATACCTAATTTTGTGTCTTCCAATTATTCAGAAAATGAAAAATTTTTACATTGAGCACTTAAGTCCCAATTTAGGAGAGATGATGAAAATGTAATATGAAACATCATTCTACCATGAGCCTACGCAGGTGAAATATGGTGATTCCCCTTTAAGTCCAAGATGCAAAAATGCCCCAAAGTCTTCTTAGGAGAAAGAAATGATATAGTCTATAATCACAGAACTTGAAGAGACCCCTCTCCAGTTAGCTCTTGGATGGATCAATGGCTCTGAAAGCCTTTGTAAATGCCTACAGATATCATAAGGGAGCAGTATTTGAAAGACAAAGTTAAACAAGTTTTTATACACACACACACAAAGAATAAATCACAATCAAAATAAGATACCAAAGGAAGGCAATGGAATGAACTCAAACTGAGGAAGGAGTATATAAACATTCGTATTATAAATTTTAGGGGAAAAGTAGCTGTGACACTACATATATTTAAAGTTTAAAAAGAAAAATAAGAAACGAAAAGCTAATTTAAAGGGCAAGAACAAAATAATAAAAATGAGATCATAGGATTTTATTTTTTGGAGCATCTATTTCATAAATAAGTATTTTTAAAGAAAAGATATGCAATCATTCTTATAGGATAAGGCATCAGCAATAATTTCGGGTAGGCAGAAATGGGCAGGAAATATCTCTCCCACATCTGGATGCAGACCAGTTGTCTTTCCTCAAAAGTTACTTCCAATCTTGCCGCGAATATAGTGTTTTACAAGGACTTATTTAAAATAATGGGCCTTAGTCTCAGAACTGTGTCATTTGATATACTGGATGTATTTGGTTTTTAATTCAATTTTCTTATTTCAAACTGTTTATACAGAGACGCTTTGTCTTTAATAAGGCAAATGTTCTAAAGGAGATAATACAAATGTGTTTAGAAGCACTATTTACAGTCCTTGAGATGATGTACCAGGTATTAAGATAAAATTTTTGGAGGACGAGGGGAAGATGGTGGACGAGTAAGACGCGTAGATCAGCTTCCTCCCCACAGATACACCAGAAATACATCTACATGTGGAACAACTCCTACAGAACACCTACTGAACGCTGGCAGACCTCAGACCTCCCAAAAGGCAAGGAAGTCCCCACATACCTGGGTAGGGTAAAAGAAAAAAGAATAAACGGAGACAAAAGAATAGGGACGGGACCTGCACCAGTGGGAGGGAGCTGTGAAGGAGGAAAGGTTTCCACACACTAGAAGCCCCTTCGCGGGCAGAGACTGCGGGTGGCAGAGGGGGAAAGCTTCGGGGCCACGGAGGAGAGCACAGCAACAGGGGTGCGGAGGGCAAAGCGGAGAGATTCCCACACAGAGGATTGGGGCCGACCGGCACTCACCAGTCCGAGAGGCTTGTCTGCTCACCGCCGGGGCGGGCGGGGCTGGGAGCTGAGGCTCGGGCTTCAGTCGAAGCGCAGGGAGAGGAGTGGGGTTGGTGGCTTGAACACAGCCTGCAGGGGGTTAGTGCACCACGGCTAGCCGGGAGGGAGTCTGGGGAAAAGTCTAGACCTGCCGAAGAGGCAAGAGACTTTTTCTTCCCTCTTTGTTTCCTGGTGCACGAGGAGAGGGGATTAAGAGCGCTGCTTAAAGGAGCTCCAGGGATGGGCGCGAGCCGCAGCTAAAAGCGCGGACCCCAGAGACGGGCATGAGACGCTAAGGCTGCTGCTGCCACCACCAAGGAGCCTGTGTGCGAGCACAGGTCACTATCCACACCCCCCTCCCGGGAGCCTGTGCAGCCCGCCACTGCCAGGGTCCCGGGATCCAGGGACAACTTCCCCGGGAGAATGCATGGCGCGCCTCAGGCTGGTGCAACATCAAGCTGGCCTCTGCCGCCACAGGCCCGCCCCGCACTCTGTGCCCCTCCCTCCCCCCCCCCCCCCCCCCCCCCCGGCCTGAGTGAGCCAGACGCACCGAAGCAGCTGCTCCTTTAACCCCGTCCTGTCTGAGCGAAGAACAGACGCCCTCTGGCGACCTACACGCAGAGGCGGGTCCAAATCCAAAGCTGAGCCCCTGGGAGCTGAGAGAACAAAGAAGAGAAAAGGAAATCTCTCCCAGCCTCAGGAGCAGCAGATTAAAGCTCCACAATCAACTTGATGTATCCTGCATCTGTGGAATACATGAATAGACAACGAATCAACCCAAATTGAGGAGGTGGACTTTGAGAGCAAGATTTATGATTTTTTCCCCTTTTCCTCTTTTTGAGAGTGTGTATGTGTATGCTTCTGTGTAAGATTTTGTCTGTATAGCTTTGCTTCCACCATTTGTCCTAGGGTTCTATCCATCCGTTTTTTGTTGTTGTTGTTTTTCTTTTTCTTAAAAAAAAATTTTTGTTCTTAATAATTATTTTTTATTTTAATAACTTTATTTTATCTTTCTTTATTTTATCTTCTTTCTTTCTTTCTTTCCTTCCTTCCCTCCTTCCTTCCTTCCTTCCTCCCTCCCTACCTCCCTTCCCCTCCTTTCTTCCTTTCTTTCTTTTTTCTTTCTTATTCTTTCTTTCTTTCTTTCTTTCTTTCTTTCTTTCTTTCTTCTCTCTTTCTTTCTTTCTTCCTTTCTTTCTACTTTTTCTCCCTTTTATTCTGAGCCGTGTGGATGAAAGGCTCTTGGTGCTGCAGCCAGGAGTCAGTGCTGTGCCTCTTAGGTGGGAGAGCCAACTTCAGGACACTGGTCCACAAGAGACCGCCCAGCTCCACATAATATCAAATGGCGAAAATCTCCCAGAGATCTCCATCTCAACACCAGCACCCAGCTTCACTGAACGACCAGCAAGCTACAGAGCTGGACACCCTATGCCAAACAACTAACAAGACAGGAACACAACTCCACCCATTAGCAGAGAGGCTGCCTAAAATCATAATAAGTCCACAGACACCCCAAAACACATGACCAGACGTGGACCTGCCCACCAGAAATACAAGATCCAGCCTCATCCACCAGAACACAGGCACTAGTCCCCTCGACCAGGAAGCCTACACAACCTACTGAACCAACTTTAGCCACTGGGGACAGACACCAAAAACAACGGGAACTACAAACCTGCAGCCTGCAAAAAGGAGACTCCAAACACAGTAAGATAAGCAAAATGAGAATATAGAAAAACACACAGCAGATGAAGTAGCAAGATAAAGACCCAACAGACCTAACAAATGAAGAGGAAATAGGCAGTCTACTTGAAAAAGAATTCAGAATAATGATAGCAAAGATGATCCGAGATCTTGAAGATACAATGGAGAAAATATAAGAAACATTTAATAAGGACCTAGAAGAATTAAGAGCAAACAAACAATGATGAACAACATAATAAATGAAGTTAAAAATACTCTAGATGGTATCAATAGCAGAATAACTGAGGCAGAAGAACAGATAAGTGACCTGGAAGATAAAATAGTAGAAATAACTACTGCAGAGCAGAATAAAGAAAGAAGAATGAAAAGAACTGAGGAGAGTCTCAGAGACCTCTGGGACAACATTAAACACACCAACATTTGAATTATAGGGGTTCCAGAAGAAGAAGAGAAAAAGAAAGGGACTGAGAAAATATTTGAAGAGATTATAGTTGAAAACTTCCCTAATACGGGAAAGGAAATAGTTAATCAAGTCCAGGAAGCACAGAGAGTCCCATACAGGATAAATCCAAGGAGAAATACGCCAAGACACCTATTAATCAAACTGGCAAAAATTAAATACAAAGAACACATATTAAAAGCAGCAAGGGAAAAACAACAAATAACACACAAGGGAATCCCCATAAGGTTAATAGCTGATCTTTCAGCAGAAACTACAAGCCAGAAGGGACTGGCAGGATATATTTAAAGTGATGAAGGAGAAGAACCTACAACCAAGATTACTCTACCCAACAAGGATCTCATTCAGATTTGATGGAGAAATTAAAACCTTTACAGACAAGCAAAAGCTGAAAGAGTTCAGCACCACCAAACCAGCTTTACAACAAATGCTAAAGGAACTTCTCTTGGCAAGAAACACAGCAGAAGGAAAAGACCTACAATAACGAACCCAAAACAATTAAGAAAATGGGAATAGGAACATACATATCCATAATTACTTTGAATGTAAATGGACTAAATGCTCCCACCAAAAGACACAGATTGGCTGAATGGATACAAAAACAAGACCCATATATATGCTGTCTACAAGAGTCCCACTTCAGACCTAGAGACACACAGACTGAAGGTGAGGGGATGGAAAAAGATAATCCATGCAAATGGAAACCAAAAGAAAGCTGGAGTAGCAATTCTCATATCAGACAAAATAGACTTTAAAATAAAGACTATTAGAAGAGACAAAGAAGGGCACTACATAATGATCAAGGGATCGATCCAAGAAGAAGATATAACAATTGTAAATATTTATGCACCCAACATAGGAGCACCTCAATACATAAGGCAAATACTAACAGCCATAAAAGGGGAAATCAACAGTAACACATTCATAGTAGGGGACTTTAACACCCCACTTTCACCAATGGACAGGTCATCCAAAATGAAAATAAATAAGGAAACACAAGCTTTAAATGAGACATTAAACAAGATGGACTTAATTGATATTTATAGGACGTTCCATCCAAAAAAAACAGAATACACATTTTTCTCAAGTGCTCATGGAACATTCTCCAGGATAGATCATATCTTGGGTCACAAATCAAGCCTTGGTAAATTTAAGAAAATTGAAATTGTATCAAGTATCTTTTCCGACCACAATGCTATAATACTAGATATCAATTACAGGAAAAGATCTGTAAAATATACAAACACATGGAGGTTAAACAATACACTACTTCATAACCAAGAGGCCACTGAAGAAATCAAAGAGGAAATCAAAAGATACCTCGAAACAAATGACAATGGAGACAAGACGAACCAAAACCTATGGGATGCAGCAAAAGCAGTTCTAAGAGGGAAGTTTATAGCAATACAATCCTACCTTAAGAAACAGGAAACATCTCGAATAAACAATCTAACCTTGCACCTAAAGCAATTAGAGAATGAAGAACAAAAAACCCCAAAGTTAGCAGAAGGAAAGAAATCATAAAAATCAGATCAGAAATAAATGAAAAAGAAATGAAGGAAACGATAGCAAAGATCCATAAAACTAAAAGCTGGTTCTTTGAGAAGATAAACAAAATTAATAAACCGTTAGCCAGACTCATCAAGAAAAAAAGGGAGAAGACTCAAATCAATAGAAATAGAAATGAAAAAGTAAAGTAACAACTGACACTGCAGAAATACAAAAGATCATGAGAGATTACTACAAGCAACTCTATGCCAATAAAATGGACAACCTGGAAGAAATGGACAAATTCTTAGAAATGCACAACTGCCAAGACTGAATCAGGAAGAAATAGAAAGTATGAACAGAGCAATCACAAGCACTGAAATTGAAACTGTGATTAAAAATCTTCCAACCAAAAAAGCCCAGGACCAGATGGCTTCACAGGCGAATTCTGTCAAACATTTAGAGAAGAGTTAACACCTATCCTTCTCAAACTCTTCCAAAATATAGCAGAGGGAGGAACACTCCCTAACTCATTCTACGAGGCCACCATCACCCTGATACCAAAACCAGACAAGGATGACACAAAGAAAGAAAACTACAGGCCAATATCACTGATGAACATAGATGCAAAAATCCCCAACAAATACTAGCAAACAGAATCCAACAGCACAGTGAAAGGATCATACACCATGATCAAGTGGGGTTTCTTCCAGGAATGCAAGGATTCTTCAATATACACAAATCAATCAACGTGATACACCATATTAACAAATTGAAGGAGAAAAAACATATGATCATCTCAATAGATGCAGAGAAAGCTTTCGACAAAATTCAGCACCCGTTTATGATAAAAGCCATGCAGAAAGTAGGCATAGAGGGAACTTTCCTCAACATAATAAAGGCCATATATGACAAACCCACAGCCAACATCGTCCTCAATGGTGAAAAACTAAAAGTGTTTCCACTAAGATCAGGAACAAGACAAGGTTGCCCACTCTCACTACTCTTATTCAACATAGTTTTGGAAATTTTAGCCACAGCAATCAGAGAAGAAAAGGAAATAAAAGGAATCCAAATCAGAAAAGTAAAAGTAAATCTGTCACTGTTTGCAGATGACATGATACTATAAATAGAGAATCCTACAGATGCTACCAGAAAACTACTAGAGCTAATCAATGAATTTAGTAAAGTAGCAGGATACAAAATTAATGCACAGAAATCTCTGGCATTCCTATACACTAATAATGAAAAATATGAAAGTGAAATCAAGAAAACACTTCCATTTACCATTGCAACAAAAAGAATAAAATATCTAGCAATAGACCTACCTAAGGAGACAAAAGACCTGTATGCAGAAAATTATAAGATACTGATGAAAGAAATTAAAGATGATACAAATAAATGGAGAGATATACCATGTTCTTGGATTGGAAGAATCAACATTGGGAAAATGACTCTACTACCCAAAGCAATCTACATATTCAATGCAATCCCTATCAAACTACCAGTGGCATTTTTCACAGAACTAGAACAAAAAATTTCACAATTTGTATGGAAACACAAAAGACCCCGAATAGCCAAAGCAATCTTGAGAACGAAAAACAGAGCTGAAGAAATCAGGCTTGCTGACTTCAGACTATACTACAAAGCTACAATAATCAAGACAGTATGGTACTGGCACAAAAACAGAAAGATAGATCAATGGAACAAGATAGAAAGCCCAGAGATAAACCCACGCACATATGGTCACCTTATCTTTGATAAAGGAGGCAGGAATTGTACAGTGGAGAAAAGACAGCCTCTTCAATAAGTGGTGCTGGGAAAACTGGACAGGTACATGTAAAAGTATGAGATTAGATCACTCCTTAACACCATACACAAAAATAAGCTCAAAATGGATTAAAGACCTAAATGTAAGGCCAGAAACTATCAAACTCTTAGAGGAAAACATAGGCAGAACACTCTATGACATAAATCACACCAAGATCCTTTTTGACCCACCTCCTAGAGAAATGGAAATAAAAACAAAAATAAACAAATGGGACCTAATGAAACTTCAAAGCTTTTGCACAGCAAAGGAAACCATAAAGAAGACCAAAAGGAAACCCTCAGAATGGGAGAAAATATTTGGAAATGAAGCAACCGACAAAGGATTAATCTCCAAAATTTACAAGTAGCTCATGCAGCTCAATAACAAAAAAACAAACAACCCAATCCAAAAATGGGCAGAAGACCTAAATAGACATTTCTCCAAAGAAGATATACAGACTGCCAACAAACACATGAAAGAATGCTCAACATCATTAATCATTAGAGAAATGCAAATCAAAACTACAATGAGATATCATCTCACACCAGTCAGAATGGCCATCATCAAAAAATCTAGAAACAATAAATGCTGGAGAGGGTGTGTAGAAAAGGGAACACTCTTGCACTGCTAGTGGGAATGTGAATTGGTACAGCCACTATGGAGAACAGTATGGAGGTTCCTTAAGAAACTACAAATAGAACTACCATATGACCCATCAATCCCACTACTGGGCATATACCCTGAGAAAACCATAATTCAAAAAGAGTCATGTACCAAAATGTTCATTGCAGCTCTATTTACAATAGCCCAGAGATAGAAACAACCTAAGTGTCCATCATCGGATGAATGGATAAAGATGTGGCAATATATACAATGGAATATTACTCAGCCATAAAAAGAAATGAAATTGAGCTATTTGTAATGAGGTGGATGGACCTAGAGTCTGTCATACAGAGTGAAGTAAGTCAGAAGGAGAAAGACAAATACCACATGCTAACACATATATATGGAATTTAAGAAAAAAAATGTCATGAAGAACCTAGGGTTAAGACAGGAATAAAGACACAGACCTACTAGAGAATGGACTTGAGGATATGGGGTGGGGGAAGGGGAAGCTGTGACAAAGCGAGAAAGTGGCATGGACATATATACACTACCAAACGTAAAATCGATAGCTAGTGGGAAGCAGCACATAGCACAGGGAGATCAGCTCGGTGCTTTGTGACCACCTAGAGGGGTGGGATAGGGAGGGAGGGAGGGAGGGAGGGAGGGAGACGCAAGAGGGAAGAGATATGGAAACATATGTATATGTATAACTGATTCACTTTGTTATAAAGCAGAAACTAACACACCATTGTAAAGCAATTATACTCCAATAAAGATGTAAAAAAAAATTTTTTTGGTCTACATTGGCAGAACTGAAAATAAAATATGTATCGGCACTTTTCGTAAGGAAAAGAGCATAAATCCTTTCCTAATTTTATCTTCCTTCTTTCTTAATTTCTTACTTTTTCCTTTGCTCCTTTCCATCATTCCTTTTCTTCCTTTCATTGCTTAAATGCTTATAATTTTCTATTTAAAGTAGCCTGATGGTTTATCTGTCCTATAAAAATTTTCTCACACTTTACTTTTCACCTTTTTCGACTTATTTTTATTGTACTTCTGCAGTTACAGTGACCAAGTTCCCCTTAAAAGGAGCTGAAGTGCTTTGCTAAATTAATTCAGAACTTCCCTTGCTTAAAATGGATGCCCTTTTCTTTATATTGGACACTGTTCTAAAAGCAGATAACCTTCAAGTCAGGTCATATTCATGACATATTAATCTCATGTTTATGTCAAATGTTCAAAGAAAGCTAAAACCTTGTGGTAAACACTGAACACATCTTGTTAGGCATACAATTGAAAGCTGGAGGTGACTAGCCTCTGAGGATCTAATACCTGCAAAGTTTTGTTTACTTTTCAGATAATGTTTAATATGGGGTAGGTGGATTAACTTGGATTTTTTTTTCCTATATTGTGAACACATTCCCCATGAGAGAGTGTTTGGGTATAAAAAGGTTTATTTTCTTGAAATGACATCCTTCAGAATCCTTTGCTCAAGAGAAGAATGTGGAGTCTTGCTGGCCTAAACATGAACAGATACAAAATGTCCTTCACGACTTTCTCCACATCTTATATGCTGCCACACACCACAGTGAAAAATAAATATATCTTCAGAAAATAATATTGTTATGAAGCTACTGTGCCTTAATTTTCTGATCATTTAAGTTACTGCTGTATTCTGCAGAAGGATAAGCGGTTTAATAATCCGACAGTAATTTTTTTTTTTCTGGTCAGTGAAGGAATTAGCCAACTACAAATTTTATAGCAACAAGATGAAAATGCATATACTGCCCTGGTTTCCTGACAGCATTTTTAACACTGAGTTATATTTCTAAATAATACCGAAGATCTGTGGCAGAGTTGCATAGAAGTAAGCGTGGGAATGAAATATCTGGTACTGTGCTTAGATGGCAAATGATTTTAATTTTGTTAAAAAGATTTAAATGCACTAACGTTTAGACTTCATATGCACAAATAGAGTCTTTAAGGCGACAGATACTGTTTTTAGATTCTTAATAAGAAATAGAATATACATCTCAGGTCTTCTCCAGGGAAGATAGCTAGATGTGTTCCAAATCCTAAACCTTACTGGGCTTTTTCATCCTAAAACAATATTCCTTATTAATACAATCTTAGGGAACATTAAATCATTACTGTGTCAGGCAAAAAAAAAAAAAAAAAAGAGCAAATAAAACAAAAATATACCTTGCAATAAAGACCTTAATGGTGTTTGAAACCCCTCCTCCACTCCACAATACAAAATACACGTGAGATGGAGGCTGGGATTGCGGAGCGGTATACGAATTAGCCAAAAGAATTTTAAAATAAAAATAAAAGTAAACGTGCTCTGGGTTTTCTTTCTGGAAAATTCTCTCAAGACGTGACTTTTTGTACTTTACGTCTCTTCCATTCACCAGCGAGAGTGGTACGGTCCCTGCATGAGCTGCTTCTCTTCCACTAGAGGCTGCTCAGCAATAAATTCGTGTGAAATAATAGCCTGCGCTCATTCTAGTTAGCAGTTAATAACTGGTTAACAGACATTTCCCTCCAATGGCTGTTTTCATCGCCCCAGAGCAGTGTCTTTCGCCCCGTCCCATCCCTCCCGTCTTCAGCAAAGCCCCAACCTCCCCCTCCACCGCGGTCCGCCCTCCGAGCCTCCCCCGTGGCGAGAGAGGTTCAGCCGACGAGGAAGAAGCACTTTACGAAGGAACTATGCCGCCGCTCTCCGGAAGGTGAGCATAGACGGAGCGCGGTCCGGCGCGCACGGAGTTAAAGGCGCCGCGGCGCTGAGAGGGGTGCCGGCGCGAGCCCGCGAGGTCCCCGCCCCTCGCCAGTCCCCGCGCCACGCGCCCCACGCCGCGGGCTGACGCCGGACCCGCCGCAGGAAGCGGAAGGCGGGCGGTCGAGTGGCCAGGCACTGCCCCGCGCCGCGATCCGGGTGTGCACGCGCAGCCCACCGGAGCCCAGCCCGCCGGAGCCCAGCCCGGTGCCCAGCCCGCCACTGCGCCGCCGGCTCCCCGGTCCGCGTCCACAGAGCCATTCCGCGCCGGCAAGCAGCAGGATGTTAGCGGCGCCGCGCCCCGGGCGCTGAGACCGAGCCCGCGAGACAGTGGCATTCCTTTCTTTTAGGGCTTTTTGGCTGTTGGCTACACTGATGTGACGACCCCCACCCCCCATTTTTTTTTTTTTTTTTTGGAACGATGGGGATCTTTCTGGCGTATGTTGGATTTGTTTTCTTTTCCGTTTTATATGTACAGCAAGGGCTTTCTTCTCAAGGTAAGTCTGTGCTCACTGGCAAATATACATTTGCTTGCACTGTGTGTGTTTGTGTGCCTTCTCTGTGTTCAAAGAATGGCCAGGCAGATGTGGTGAGGTTCTTAGCAAGTAACAGAGGAATAGTGTTCTGTTTGGCATTTTTCTTTAAAGTTTATTAAATAGTAGCCCTGCTAGATTTGAGAGCAGATCTAGTTGGTGCCCGACAACGAGATGGGTTCCTTGGTGAGCACAAACACAGGGTTATAAGTATGTGTGTGTGTGTGTGTCCCTTCTATCTGTGTGCATGCACAGGGTGACCACTCGTGCATACATAATCATCGCAAACAGAGCTGGGGATTGGGGACTCTCCATGGCCAGCTCTCCTCCTCGATGTAGGCAGTATGAGCTTATAGTTTCCTTTTTCTGGGTCCGTGTGACTTCGTTTGCCTGTGTGTTTATCAAAGGACAGACTCCTCTGAGGACCCATAAAAAGGTACAACTTGCATTACAAGCAGCAGCAGCAGCAGTAGCCTGCTAAATCCAGTTGTTAGGACTTCGCAGGCTGCAGTGATCATTTCAGCACCATGAACAGATCACACCTCTGCTGTCAGAGGACTGCATCGCTTCTGCAAACAGAAATGCCACACTCTCCCTTCCAGCTTGAACGGAAGAATCCTTTTCAGATCAGAATGTCCTCTTAACATCTCCCATTTCCTCTAAGTATAAATACAGTTCAATTTCAATAGAGATCATGTTGGGATTTTATAAAAAAAAATTTTGGAAAGGGACACTGATGGTGCCTCGCATTGAAAAGTGGGGGCAAAGTGCATCCACCCTGAATCGGCCCTGCAGCCCCCTCAGCCCTCCTCCCCATGAGTTCGCATTGTAGCTGTGCACTTCCTTCAGCCACAAATCTCTCCAAGACTTTTAGGGAATCATCAGCTCTTTGCAAAATATTTCTTAGACAAGATAAGAACAACCATCCAAAGCATTCCATGTTGGAGAAGTGCCTTTGGGAGAGAGGAAACATATTTTTGTGAGTTTCACCATGACTCCATGAACCTTGCAAACTAGCAGTGTCAAGATTGGTAATGAAAAGGCTGGGAAAAAATGTCTCTAGTGACTTCAGAACAATCTTTAATCTGAACCAAGCCCAGGTGTGTGATTCTTACATCCCACGATGTATGACAGTTTACAATACAGTTGCTTGATGAAGGTTAATTTGGAAAGAAATATCCACAGCTTAGAAAGTGTGCAACTTGTTTCACTGCTGTAGGCTTTGAATCACAATTGCTAATAAGTGTCATGATATATTAGGAATGTATCTTTTGACAGATAATCACGATCCCTTCTCTATTAACATGAAACGTCCAGTTAGTCATAGATTGTTTAGAAACTTGGAGGCAGGAGGCTCTCCTCTTGTATCAGCTTGACAGATTTGTCAAATATACTTAAATATAAATATAAGTAAAATATACTTCACTGAAACCCTCAGTAAGTTTTGGGGAATACTGCAGTTTGACAAAGGGTATTTGTATCTAACTGTGGGCATCTTGGCTAACAGAGGGGAGTTATTGGCAAGCTTGTTAACCTTTCCATTATCTGGACTTGATCAAAAACAAAATGACTTAGGCACCATACCAAAAGTAAGACAAGAAAGAGGCAAAGGAAAGGGGGTTGGGGAGCCTCTGGGATGTCACAGAGGGCTTTTTGTTGCGGTTTTTATTTATTTATTTTTAAGTCGAAGGAAAATGTAGTGAGCTCTCAAGAGACGCTGTCAAGAGTGGTGTGTATATTCCAAAAGGGTGCGTTTCTGTTTTGCAGCAAAATTTACCGAGTTTCCACGGAACGTGACGGCAACCGAGGGGCAGAATGTGGAGATGTCCTGCGCTTTCCAGAGCGGCTCCTCCTCGGTGTACCTGGAGATCCAGTGGTGGTTCCTGCGGGGGCCGGAGGACCTGGACCCCGGGGCTGAAGTGGCCGGGGCACAGGTAGCGGAGTCCCGTCGCCTTCGCGTCCGTCCCACCCACTGACTTAGACCTCTGAGTGTCCAGTCGGGGTCGGGCCCAAGATGATGCCTGGGCGCCCATGGGGAGCCCCCTGGCTCTCTCGGCAAGGAGGACGCCCAGGGATGCCAGGGAGTGAGCCGCGTGCCCTGGTGACACCACGTTAAAACCAAGGGAAGGCATGTTGTCCAGTCTTTCCCGGTTAAAGATTGGGAATAGCCTCCTCCTTTTCGTACGGGTCATTGTGAGCTGTCCGTGATGGCACTGCCGTGTTGATACATCTCCGGACACTCAATGTCCCCTTCGGGACGGTGGTGTGAGGACAGGAATTATGTCGATGTTTCCATCACCCCGGCCCTCCACCCCCGTCGGTTTCTCTCACCTCCGCCGTAATCAGAGGGGGGAGGGGGGAGAGAGAGAGAGGAGGGGAAGTGGAGGGGGAGAGAGGGAGGTGGGGGGAGATGGAGGACGGGGAGAGAGGGAGGAAAGGGTGACAGGGGAGAAGGGGATGGGGACTGACGGAGGGACCCGAGGCGACCCAAGTGGAGAGGGGGCGGGGAGGGGAGGAGAACTGAGCAGGAGCGGAGGGGCGGGGAAACGAGGGTCTGAACTGAGGGGCAGACAGTTCTGCAGAAGAGGCGGCGGCCGTGCGGGGGCGAGAGGAAGCCTGTAGAAGGGACCGCAGGCAGGGGACGCGGGCCGGGGACGACGCAGGGTGCCGTCCCACAGACTGGCGCGCCCCGGGGGCCTGACCCGAACGCAGACCCCCCCGAGTTCCCGGGTACCCCTTATTCCCCACCCTCCGGAATCCCAGCCTCCGCGGTCCCCCGCCCCGGAATCCCCACTCTCGGGAGTCCCTAATTCTCCCGCTCCCCGAGCCCCCGCCCCCCAGTCCCCACCCTCCGGAACCCCTAATCCCCGCTCCTGAGTCCCCGAGCCCGGCCCCGGGGCGGCCCAGGGCAGCCCGACCCCGCTAGGTTTGCATGGCCGAGGGCTCAGGTCGGGCCCGGTCTGAGCGTCGGTGTCCACCCCCCTTCCCCACCGCAGACGGAGCTGCTGCCATACCGGGACCCGGACGGCGACGGGACCAAGATCAGCGTGAGTGTCACCGCGACGGCTGCCCTCGGGCCCGGGGGCACCAGTTTGGGAATTTCAGGTTTTCAAAAGCCTATTAACTTACTGCCCCTGAAACAGGCAACTTGCATGCGCAGGGCGAGAGCCCGCTGTCTGTGTCGTGTCTTACCTCACTGGATACATACACACTGAAGCAGAGTTCATACAATAAAATTATTTATCTTAATGACGTAGATATTTGAACAGTTACTAGGCAATCATTTTGCCACCCAAAGAAGTGTGTGAGACTTTATTCTTGCTCTTATTAACAGTTACATAACTGTTAAAGGGCTGCAATGCTAATAATATCTGTTCAAAATTATACCAGTAATTATTCTTCAATAGCAAGTAAAACACTAACGGTACGAAAATCTTCCCAGGCTGAAAAAAATTAGAGCATCCAACAGAGTGTTGAAGTTGTAATGAAAACAGCTCAACTTCAACGTCATTCATAATGCGTGCAACGTATTTCTAATGCCAATGTTCAAAATCATATAAATGTAAATATAAAACCAAAAGCCAATATAAAAACATTATTGGAGGAGGTTAACCTGTTGATAATACAGAGATGTATTTCTACTCTGCTGGTTATTACTTTTCATACTTGCGAGTGAAATTAGAAAGAAAATCTTTTTTTTACTACACCTCAGATGAAGCCATCTAGAATCATTTTATACTGTACCACTGCTCAGCTTGTTGATAATTAGTAAACAAGTTACCATTACTAGAAATAATATATGTATAAAGAATCTAAAAATCCAATGACCCACATTTTAAAAAGAAATTTATTCTGAGGCTATTATAACTAAAAGTGTAAAAATGTATTATACCAATAAAATCAGATTCTCTAATCTAAATGTATAATCTCAACATGGAAGAAAATATCAAACAAAAATAAGATACAAACCAGAAACTCCGGTTTCTATTCATAAACTCATGGACTTTTTAGAATCTTTCAATTCAATTATTCTTATATCACAGAAACTCTTGTTTTCTGACAGTGCTAGAAAAGCTTTATTGGTAAGATCCATTATTAACGATTTTTTTAAAATATTTCATTTTTCACATACACATACAGTTAGATAGATTGTTTATTTCCTATTCGTCTTTCATCCTTCACCCATACCCCAACCCTCCAAAGACCAGTGGTGAAGCAGCCTCACACATCTTGACCTAGGGAAGCATGCAATCAGATGCACAGCCATGCACACAACTGCTAACTGCTATGGCCAGAGTTCATATAATCTAGTAAACTGGAAAGAGTTCTAGACACAAACTGAGATAGAAAGTGGTGTGTTCCCAGTTTACCCGGTGTGTGACCTTGAACATATGTCCTAAACCAGCAGTTAATTTGAATTCTCAGGAGAGCTTTCACAAAATACTGATATGACCTTTGTCCCCCAGAGATGCACACAGTGTTTCTGCATTAATCCAAATGAGAGCATTTTCTAAACCTCCTCAGATGATTCTAGTGGGCAGTCAGTGTTGAAAATCACTGACCCAAACCCCCTAAGCCTCAGTTTACTATACTGTAAAGTGGGATAATAATAATATAAGCACTCTGACTACCCCAACCTTAATCGGAGACCCAGCTGAAAATATATTTGAAACTATCGATTCCCTTTATTTTTACAGTATTAGTAATATTCATATGTAATTTTTCATACACATAAATGCATACTTATGGTTCAGATGTTGGAAACTATTTGTATATACAACTCTGTATGTAAAAACCAGATGAACACTTCCCAAATTTTCTTAATTACTTATGGCTATTTGAGAGTGTAAGGGCCAGTAGAGAAATAACTTTATGCCTTCCTCGCTTCTTATCTTTTGAGATTATCCAAACCCTTAAATCTTGAATGTCTTATGAAGTCCATCATTCTGTCAATCATGGATTATATATGATGTTTATCAAATCTAGTTCTGATAAAGATGCTTATAGATATATATATATATTAAATATTATAGAATTTTATATATTATACATAACCTTCTATATAATCTTGCTGTTAATCTGGCCTATAAATTGTTGGTAGAAACGAGAGTCAGTTTCTATTTTGAAAATCAAAGCAGCGTTTAACTGATGGCATCTCAAGTTCCAGTAGCACACAGACCCTATGGTAGCAGGAGGTATGTACTCTGAGCCATAGGATTTCTGGTGACATTAATCTGCTCCCTAAATCATGCCACCCCATGACTATAGGTCAGACTGCACCAACAATTTGAGAAAAAAACATTACTGTCCAAGTCTATTTTGTCAGTCCCTTTAGTAATCATCCCAAAGTGGGGATAAAAGCACATTCTCACTTCAACTCAGTCGTGACCAACAACGTGTCTTTTTGATCTCTCAAGAGCAGTCGTCAGCAGGGAAGAAGTGAGAGAGGCTGTGTAAACTATACACTCAGCCTCATGAGGTCCTGCTTCATTCAGCTGAGCTCACCAGGCAGAGGCCAGTCCCATGATGGGAACATGGCAGGGCTGGTCCCACAGCCTGGGAAATGGGAACCACATGGCTAATGGAATCTGGCCCAGCTGGATTGAACTAATGTCTCCATGATCTTGTGAAGCCAGGTGTTAGTGAAATAGGATAAATAAGGTCTTCCAATTTGACTGCTGAGAAAATAAAAAGCTTTCAGCCTATGGCTGTGAGACCAATGAGACCCTTTAATTTTCCAGCGTTAGCAAGCTCGGGACAAGGTACTGGAACCCAGTCTCTTGATGTAGCACTTTATTTCTTTACTTGCAATTTTTCAGACAGTGAAAGTCCAAGGCAATGACATCTCTCACAAGCTTCAGATTTCCAAAGTGAGGAAAAAGGATGAAGGCTTATATGAATGCAGGGTGACCGACGCCAATTATGGAGAGCTTCAGGAACACAAAGCCCAGGCCTACCTAAAAGTCAACGCCAACAGCCATGCTCGGAGGATGCAGGCCTTCGAGGCCTCGCCCATGTGGCTGCAGGATGTGAAGCCCCGCAAGAACGTCTCGGCGGCCGCTCCCGGCAGCATGCACAGCTCTGCCAACCAGCGAGTGCTCTCCACTTCCAGCCCTCAAGCGGTAGCCAAAATCCCCAAACAAAGTCCACAATCAGGTATGGAAACCCATTTTACCCCTCACAAACCCTCCGCAGGAAGATGGTCAGAGTAGACAGATTTATGTATGACGGTTTTAAAATTGGAGACCTAGTTCACTTGAAATGAGGATGAGCTATGAGAGCCAGGGAGGCTGGCCTTCCCAGAGGATGTGAATTGCCCATTAGTCGCTGGCAGTGCTTCATGTCCAGGGGATCTGAGAGCTGGACTTCTTTTCCTTCTGTGTTTACACATTATAAGCACAATAAATCATGTAATGTTTGGTTGCATTATAAATGCATGTTTATTTTCTCTGCAGATTTATGTATCGATAATAGCCCAAATTAAGAGACTTTCACTTAATCAACATGTAAATGAAAGAGACACACCACATTTTCAGGGACCCGTAGCCTTAAGCAGGACCACTCTCCAAGGGCTTCTGATTTTGAAGGAGAAACTTCAGCTGCCTGTGATGAAAGTGATGATGATAATGGGAGGAAATGAGGGGGGTGGGGCGAAAGGCAGAAAGTGGTGCAGAGATAAGGCAGCTCCTGTCAGTGTAGCTCTGATGCCAATTTAGAAGCTTAGTCAAGCTTAGTCACACGCTTCCTAAGTCAGCTGTGCAAGTTAAAGCTGCTCTGAATAGCATTAATTTATGCGCTCATTCAGCCCGTGGAAACTCATTGAAGTTTTAACCTTGGGATAGGCAGTACTTAACACCACCCCAGACTGTTCTGTATTTTGATAACACACTTGACGTAATATTATAGGATGAAGGGAGCATAAAATCTATCATTTCTCATTTTTAAGCTTTTCCCTTTATAGTTTATCATTGAAGAATTATTGACACTACTGTTGGTAATAGAAAATTCTATTGCTACCATTCAAATTTTTTTTAGCCATTACATTTAAAAAATCTCATCATTTTATCAGGGTGATATTTATATATATATAAATATATATTTAAATATATATTTACATTTATATGGAGAAATATGTATATGTATATATATCTTTAAATCCTTATTTGTAAACAACACTTTTAAAATAATGTGTGCCGCTCTAGGTTCCTCCTTAGGCTTCATGTGCTAATGGAGATGATTTGTCCTGAGCTTAACTCAGGGTCTCTGTGAGTTTGTCCTGCCTTTAAATGTAGGTGAGCAGCTATCCCAGCATGCCTTGGTCATGGCAACTTTTGTCAGTCTGATGAATAGACAGCTTAGCCTCTCTGAAGCCAAATTTGTGTGACTTTGCCTTATTTTCCTCTTTATCATCTCTTTTATATCCCAAAGTAAAGAAAAAAACCATAGCTAGAATGTGTGTATATATATTCACACACACACATATATATACCCACCTATATATATATATATATATATACACACACACACACACATACACACACACACACACACACACACACACACCCCCCTAATGGTTATAATTTTTGTAGCCATTATTTGGTAAAGATTTTATATCTTTGGAGACATTGCCCTCCTCCCTTTCATACCATCAAAAGAAGAAGCTAGACACTATATGCAAAATTACAGAGTACCCGCAGCCGACAGTTTACAACCTAATTGGTGAGGACTCCAAATCATGGAATTGAAATTATTAGCCTACAAAGAATATTCCAAGCCAGAAATCATAAATCCATTCTGTGGAATTAAACAGACAGATTACGTATCCCAAGTGAAGGATTCTAAGCATAGAATGAAATGTTCTATTTCTAAACTCTTTACGTTTTGGATTGAATAACATACTCTAAGAAGATCCATTTTACTTTAGTCTCTTTCTTAGTATTGTGATTGGTGCTAAGTGGTAAACTCTACACATCTTCTAACAATTTTCAAATAAAAATCACTGCTCATTTTCCACCCCATTACCAGCCTCACTCATTGCTTGTCCTAGAGGAAGAGTGAAAGGAGACAGGGGATGCTGACTCATGGAAGCCCATATCCATTCAAAGTAATTTCCACTAAAAATTATCTGCTCTAGCAAAGATTAATCGGAAATACATCAACGTTTTTCATTTCTATATTTTCCTACCAGTGAATACTGGAAAATATTTTAGGTACATTTAACATTTTCTAACTTCTAGTGCAGAAGCTCGGGTGGCTCAGCCACACCCATTTTATTCATGTGTAAGTTTCTGTGCTTGCACAATTATTGCATAAAATACCATATTTGGGATGGATATTTATGTAATATTATATTTCCTGTAACACCCACGTCCTGATTTATAATTTCACTTTATAATTCTTCAGGTTATATTCAAATAAAGCTGATTTCAATACCCACACTTCATTTATTCACTCATTTATTCACTCTCCATCCTTTCAAGAGCTTATATGCCAGGCACAATGACACAGAAATGGAAGACATACTTCCATTCTTCAAAGGGTTTATTTTTTTTTATATTTTCATTTGTGAGAAACAAAGTATTTGTAGATTCCATTAACCATGCATCTTTCTTTTCTTATTCTGTTAAAGGCAAGACATGATGAAGACACAAAAATTAAAATCTTGCCTTTACAGGCTAAAAGCTATACTAGCCTTTTGTTATTCTCACTTCATACAGGGAGGCATGCGTCATCTGTGGTATATATGACACTGTAATACAACCTGTTACCAAAGGCTGGTCTGTCAGCCTTTTAGTTTCACCATAGTTTTTGACTTAGTTGACTGAACTATTTAGATTGAATACTCAACTCTTAATTCATACTTTTTTCTGTCAGAGAAGTTCTATGTCTCTATGAAGGAAAAGTATTAGCTGAAAATAACGCTGTATGTATACACATATATAATGTTCAAATTGTCATAGAATTACCTAGTTTTCCTAAAGCAGAAATTTACATGAAAAAAAGATGGAAAACTAATCTATTACCATCTACATATCACAAGATAAAGAAAAGGTTTAACTATCGTTCAATATAGCTACTTTTCCCAGATATTTTTCCAAAAGCTAGTGAGCATGTGACTATCCCATTGGGCTGTATCTTTATGATATCTCTCTTTAAGTTCTTTTAATTCTACCTCCAGTTGATAATCCACAATTAGAACCAAAACAATGAAGAAAAATGATAAAGCAAATAGGTAGAGCTTGGCTTTTGCCATCCCTTAGTTGTTTCTTTTCTCCAGCTCTTGGTCTGTACCCATAGCTGACATTGAAGAGTATCCTGTAGGTGCTCTGAGGGTAACAGTTCCTGATTCTAGCATGAAGTGGTTTAGTTCCACCTGCACGGAGAACAGATCCCCAAATACCTCAAGAAACTACACCGTTCTCTACGTGTTTCTTCTTGTCTCATGGAGAACATCTACTCCTTACAGAAGCCAAACATCCCCTCCATTCACCACCACCCCACTTCCCTCCCTTTGTTCCCCCCATCTACGTTCCCTTCTGTGGGTCCTCTCCCCCAACCCTGGCCAACAGGCCAACAAAACTGTGACTACAGCCCAGCCCCGCCCCCCGAAGGTCACAGCTCCGCCCTCCCTCCGCACCCCTGGACCTCCCGTCTCCCCTTCCCGTGTCCCGAGTCCTGGCGGGCAGGGGGGAAGCTCTCCCGTCGCTGGTCTCCTAAACTCCCCTCTGGCCCCTGCTTGTTGGCTGTTAGTGTTCCCCTCTCTTTGTGGGCTTCTCCTCCTAAATTCCTCTCTTAAATGTAGTTCTTTTCCCGTTCTCAACGCCCTGATCTCATCCGTTTCTGTGGTTTCGACCGCTAATGTTTCCTTAGAAAACTTAGCAGTTGATATTCCGATTCTGATTTCCCTCTGGAGAGCCGGACGAGAGCACCCCGCTGTCCCCGTCATGCTCCCCATGTCTGTCCCACGAGCACCGTGCAGAGCAGAGCCCCTGCATGTTGTTGACACCAGCCGTTGACGTGTGGTGCCTCTTGTCCTCCGCCCCCCCCCCCAGGCTGGGCTGGCCTGTGACCACTGTGACAGTGAGATGGGAAGGAGTAATGCCACCCCAACCAATTCCAGACGTACCCTGCAAGGGGACAGCCAGCCTCTGCTGTGGCCGCTTAGAGCCAGCCACCGAGTAGGAAGTGCAGCTGCCTTGAGACACGTTGCTGACTGAAGCCAGCCTTTGACTTCAGCCCCAGCTGGCTGCCCCCCCAGACTCCTGAGAGAGAATAATAAATTGTTGATTTAAGGCACTAGGTTTTAGGGTGGCTTGTTTCACGGCAATATTCAGGTCACTCCCCTAAACTCAAATATTCAAAATCAAATTTATCATCTTAGCTGTCAAAAAAGAAATGTTCTTCCTCCTATTGTCTTAGAATTGCCTGTTTCCTCATTCAGGTCCCCACAGCAGTTTGTTTACACTTACTCTGAAGCCCTCTGCTGTGTCTTATATTATAGTAATTTTTCCCTGGGGTTTTTCTCCTTTTTATGCTGGAAGTCCCACTTTCTGGGAGGCCTGACCCTCAGGCAAAACAGGGTAGGTGATCACCCTAAAGATAGCTTCTTGGCTACAAAGATCACCACTTCCTTTTGCATTCCTCTAAGTGCCTAGAACACGTGGTGCTCATGTGTGGCAAGAAAAGGAAAAGAGAGAGAGGGCCAGTATGTCTCTGCTTTTATCTTCTTTCTCTTATAATTATATTTGCATAAATAGATAATATTGCCACTATTGCAAAAACGATCAAGACTCCTAAACAGTGTTTCTCAACGTGCAGATGTCCTGTGCCAGACTTACCAGAGAGCTTGTTAAAAATTCGTATCCCAGGACAAATTTCTGAGTCTAGAAGCAGAAATATGCATTTTTATGTGCAGTAAATTATGAGAATCATTATCTCTAAAGAGTTCTTATGGGTGAGAGAAAATTTCTTTTTATTATTTACTATGAGATGTGTGTGCATGTGTGTGATGCTACAAAGTACACTTTTAGAAACTGGTCTTTTACTATTATTTTTTCCAGTAATGTGATGGACTTTTGTGAAACTTTTCTTTACTCCTGTGATCAACAGCTGGCACTCATAAGAAAACTGGCCATGGTTAAGGTGTAGTTATGTTTCCACGTGTAGTCGCTCAGCAGGAATACTGATTCTCTGAACTCAGAAATATGATGATTGTGTTTTCAACATGATGTGAACCTGAGCATTCAGAGGCAGCTGCTGCTACAGCTGCTGAAGCCAAGGGCTCCGGAAGCTCCTCTGTGGCTGACAAACATGGCAGCTTTCCAAAAGTGGCCGAAGTTAGCAAGAAAGGTCTTACAACAGATTTCAGAGCTACTGAGGGGAGGGAGATAAGGGGCTGAGTGTCATGCAGGAAATTATGTTCCTGATTTAAAATATGAGGAAATGGTGCACGGCATCCAGGTGCACGGCATCCAGGTAGAGAGAAGTGTCCGCTTGTATAATCCAGACCTCAATGTTGATTTTGGTTTAAATAATCCAACTTGGCTGTTTACACAGGCTAAATTAATTTGATCATTGTAATTCTATCAGTTAAATGGCTGCTATGTAAATCAAGCATCTATGAATAAGGTGAAAAATAGATTTGAGGCAATGCTTTGGATAATACAGGCTAAGGAATCTGCTAGAGCTATGTTTGAACCGGAATTACGCAGATTAGGAGTCTATACTTGCTAAATTCTCCTGCAAGCTGTATTTAACTTAACTCATTGAAATTCAGTAACTGGCTGGGTCTGTAAAAGTAAGGCTCCGCTGTGTGCCGGAGGGGTTTTTCAGTGCGTGGCCACCTTAGGGTTCCTTCAGGGTCATTTGTGATTACTAGGAGCTCTGTGATCGAGGAGCCATGAAGCAGAATTTGCCAATGTTTTAAGGTCTTGTCTTGAATGATTTCATGATCCTTGAGATTTCAGGAAGCTTCCAGAGGAGCAGTTTTCTGGGTAGATGACCAGCGGGTTGAGAAGTTGCTGGAAAGACCTCACTCTGTTGGTTAAAATAACAAGAGCCCTCCAAGAGAAAAGAAAGGCAAAGTCTCCTTCTCCCAGGGAACACTGCTGCCACCTATAGCCTGACACAGGTGCATTCATTTCAGCTGCAAAGGAGCAGAAATCCACTGGAAGATGCTCCTTAGACCTGCAGGGGCATCTCACCAGTAGAGGGGGTGGGCACAATTGTTAAGGAGAGAGACTGTTCACACCTCATGGCCATCACACAGAGCTGCGTGTACTTCCAAGTCCTTGTTTATTAAATGGAAACTGTAGTATGATTCTCACAGAGTTTTGAGGATTAAATGAAATTACATACATAGAGAGCATGACACCGATCAACTCCCAATAAGTGACAACTAGCTGCTCTATTAACAACTATTATTGCATGTGCTTACATACTATTATTATTAGCAGCAGCAATGAAATGATGAGAGTAAATGGTCTCCACCACCTGGCTCTACTGTGGCGAATATTTTCCTGGTTGGCTGTGTGTAGGTGACCGAGTTAAAGAAAGGAGACTGGGTCTTCATTCCTGACTTATGTTTTATTGTTCATAATTTCAGAGCTTCCTCTTTTCCTTCTATCACAATGATGTTAATTGATGATAAATTGTCCCCTACATAACATAACTACATATCATACTAGCCACCAGCTGTATTGCCTAAGGCTGTAACTAGATGGTTAACTTTATTGGTAAAAAATAATAAAATTCCAAAGGATTTTTAGGACTTTGAACTGTGTGACCTGAATAAAGAATGTGTCTTAGGAAGCTGAAGTTATACACACTGGCTGCTACCATAATTAAATGCAAGCTTTCCAAAAAGACCCTTGGAATTTCTTAAATCACAAAGTAGTTATAGATAATGTAACTGAAAATATAAACATGTGAGAATATTATTAAAAGCTTTAAAAAGAGAGAAAAACAAAATGGATTTAGAACCTTATACTAAGAATGGCATAGTTTGTGGTGGTAGATAGATACAGATTTGACTCCTAGATTCACTCTCTACCAGCTCATTTGTTCAGTGAGCTGCACACAGAATCTCAGACTCTTTCTATGTAAAACTGAGGCAGTAATACATGTGCCCCAAGGGTCGTGTTAGCATTAAGTGACATGATGTATTTTAAATGTCTAGCAGAGTAAACCTGGCACGTGAGTGAGCTTGGCCCTTATTAGTTCTCTTCCCCTTTACCTACCAGATATTAACGTATATTAGCAAATAACCATGAGTTAAGAGGGCCATAAAGGAACAGAAATATGAATAGAGATGAAAGAAAATAAGAAGTGTGGAAGCTCTAAAATTGGTAAGATAAAATAATATCTGATGAATTAAAAATGTAATAACTAAGGGAGGATTTATTCAATTAATAAATAGAAACATATTATTACAATTTACGATACATATCCAAATGAACGTCAATTAATTAAAGAGCTGAGCAGAAAAGAAATATTCGACATAGGAAGATCAGCATGAAATTAGAGGTCTGAGACTTTGAAGATTTAAAGTTACAAAATATACAAGTGAAAATAATATTTTACTATAAATAATTTAAAACATTTGTTTGATTAAATCAAGTGTAACTAATAAGTGATATAACAGACAAGGAAATATTTGTGTCTAATATTCAGGAAAAGAAGGGAAAATGTCCATTTTACAGATGCAGTGGTTATATGATCCACTCCAAATGACTTAGAGATATCAGATGTGATCAAATAATATTGATAAAATCAAGGTAAAGATAAAATTAAATTAATTCTCCATATGACAGCAATAACCAAACAGAAAATATTTGTGGCATAATATATAATCCTCAACAGTAGCAACAAGAAAAAGGTATGAAATATCTTATTTTTTAAGGCAGTAGCAAATAAGTAGTATAAAGATGAAAATCATTAGAACACTTTGTTAAGAGTTTAGGTTTGAATAAATGAGTAAATATGGTGTTTTTGGATGAACAAGCTCACCATTATAAATATGTCAGGTTTTTCAAAAGTATTTGTAGACTTACTGCAGTCCCAGTCAAATCCCTAGTCATTTAAAAAAAACTGACACGTATAATCTTGGCAAAGGTTTTAAAAATCAACATGTGTCAAGCTTACAGTGACTCAGGCATTCTGCTGTATCATTACTTGCAAGGTGAATGGTACTTCCCTTCTGGAGGAAAATTGGCAGGAAAGATAAGTCACAGGGCTTGAGATTGTCCCTGAGATGATGCTCCCAGGAGGAAATTCCGAGGAGCTCAGGAGAGAGGCAGACCCAGACCCAAGAACAGGGATGCGTATCACAGAGGTCTGCCCACAGCCGGAAGTACTCAAAGGGCCAAGAGTAGTAGGGAAGTGTCGCAGTGAATGTGACGAAATCATACAATGAGTATTAAGCACCTTCTAGAATCATGTTTTCAAAAATGTTTAATGAAATTAGAAAACAACCAATATATAATGTGAAAAAATATAGGACACAAAAAATATAGGATACAAAACTTTAAAGTGAAAAAATAAGAATATATAATATAATGTGAAAAAATATAGGATACAAAACTTTAAAGTGAAAAAATAAAGAATACTAAATTTTAAATCAATCTCAGATATGTGTGTATAAAAATGACAAGAAATATATGAAAATGTCCATCAAAAGTCAAGATATCTTATAATTTTTAATTATTTGATTATTTTGTTTGTATTGATAACATCTGTACATTGATAATTCATTACTTTTGTTATAAGAAAAAAATAATATTATTTTAAATTTCCCAAATTTAAAAAGAGGCCAATGACAGACAGCTCCTGAGAAAACAAACTAACAAACAAAATATATTCAACAAATAACCAAAGAAAGGCAAAGTAAAATAAAGGTGTTGTGTGATTGTGAAGCTCATGACAAAAATATACATACATGCAGGTACACATGTGCATATGAAAATTGAAAGCACTACTGTGAAAGTGATGTCCTCAGACATTGCTAGTAGCATTGAAATTAAGAACGTTATATCTTATTTCCTGGGAGCTGGGTGGAGAATCTGACCATCAAATTATTCTTTTTGTTTTTCTAAACTTAATGGGTGTGATCTTGATAAATATATTGATAAAATAAAGCAAGCACGTATAACTTTCATAAATAAAATGTCATGCAATCATTTTCCTCTCCACTGTGTGACTCACTGAGCCCCCAGTTTGGAGGGAGATCAAAGTGGTGAGCAGTGGTGCGGTCGTTGGGAGATGATGACTGCACCATCATTTATAAATCAATACACTGGGAGATTTATAAATGATTATTATGTTTTATTTCATATGACTGCTTTGAAAAAGTCTGAGAGAGCATTTCTTCATGAATTCAGAATCCTATCTGCATAGAAATATAGGTTACACTTTCAAGGCTTGAATTAAAGCAAATTGTAAAAGCTAAGAGCACCTCTTATCGGCTTCCTTAGGACAGTGTCCTCACCTGTGATGGGATAAGTGCTCTGGATCACAGCCCCTCAGCAAAGCCATCCCACATTGGCACCACTTATCCTCATAGTTATTCTTGAGTTGATTGTGCTTCTTTAAGCTCTCAGACAAACTCGATACTTCAACAACAGTGTCAGCGCAACAAGGCTACACATGTGTGCAATCCCTAATGTGGATTTGTGATCATTCCAACAAGGTGTGGATGAATATCTACCTTCTCATTATGAATAAAGAGATTGATCATTAATAATGAAAACATACCCACAGAAGGCATATTTAAACTGTGAGTAAACAGTTTCAAGCACTTTAGCAGCATTTATTTATACACCAGTAAAATGGAGTGCCCTTAACGAATCATTCTTATTTATGCGTTAAAGCAGTGATTAAATATATGTAGCATTAAACTTAATTCTTGGAAAACAATTTATTTGTTTTTCCATGAATTTATATTGTTCTCCCATTTTGTCAAAAACACTCATATTTCCATATATTTCTAATAGGCAGAATTGAGAAAATTTAGAGTTTTCTGGAATGAAGACTCTCCAGCTGAGATTATGAAGCAAATCAGTTTATAGTGTCAGACAGAACTGGTTCTGAGTCTCAGCGGCCGCCATGTACTCACCGAGCAAACTTAGTGTGTTATATAATCCTTCTCGGTTTCACTTCCTTAATCAGCAAAACGATCATATAGCAGCCTCCCGGGACCATGGTCAGAGGTAAATATTAGCTGCTGCTTTCCTAATCATCACCCTGTCTGCACCAAGATCAGTTCCTACTTGAATAAGTCAAATTACAGTGAAAATGTGCTGTTTTGACAGATGCACTGTGGCCTTAGCAGGCAGGAGGCAGCATCATTTTTTTGCCCATTCTTGAGTCGCTGTAGAAGGTAGGAGCCCTGAAAGCCTGCAGGGATTAGCTGTAAGCAAGAAAGTCTAGGACATTCTGTGGTGAATGGGGTATCACCCATGCACCTTGTCACCTAGACCCTGTGTATGTGGACAGCTGCACTTGGCTCCCTCAGCTACAGTAAGAGGCCTCAGAACTGAATAGATGTGTAAATTTGCTGACTAAAGGAAAGCAGGAAAGGAAATGTAAACAGCTGTTGCCGACACGCCTGGGCAAAGTAAAACAGGCGATTTATGTATTAGGTCAAAATGAAGACTGTTTCTTCTAAAAAAAATGGGTTCTGGAAGAAATCGGCCTTGGACCCATAAGAATCTAATAAAAAGATATTCTTTTCAAAAAATTATAGAATAAAATCATCCTATTATTTGACCTTTCCCCTTAAGTCATGATTTAGTATGTGCAAACCTGAATAAAAATGGCATTAAAAGCTAGCTCAAATTTTCTCACACAGCTCTTTTCATATCTTAAAGCTGGCATGTGTAATGAAAGAGAGGTAAGTCAAAGGCCTGTCCATCCCTAGAGCTGTAGCGGACACTCCATTCTTTATAAGCTTAGCCTCTTCACAGGCAAAACAATTATTTGAGTGTTGCTTCTTTTATTATTGGAAAATTTCCATTCTTAGGTTTGTTCATATGATAAGCATCATGAATATTCACTTCTACAAACTAAAGATGCTGGAGTCAGACCAGGGAGCCACAGCAGGAGAGAAATTGTGTTCTTTTTATTTTCTTGCTCCTTTTGACCCTACCTGATACTCAAACAAGAAAAGAGAAAAACCTATGAGAATTGTACTTAAATCTGTAGACAGGTGCCCTGAATTACGACTCTTCCGTATATCGAAAACAAGAGTTGTGCTCACGGAGGAAATTAACCCATCACAAAATAATCCCAGCCAAGAGAAAGAGGATATTTGAAGAGCTGGCAAGATATAGATGGGATAAATTGTCTAGTTAGTTGTCTTAACGTTCTACTTACTTCTTTGAATTAAATACCCATATCCCGTATCTTTTCTAGTGGCCAAGAGCTCTGGTTGTCTTTCTCTCCTGTCGCTAATGGTTGCACTTTGAACATCAACTTAACCTTTCCTGGTCCCAGACTATAAAATTTGCATTAAAAGTTTAGAAAAGAGAAGTTCATAGAAAGAAGAGGGCATGCAAGAACAGTGGTGGAACCACCTTTCATTCAAATATTTAAATGAATTTGGAGGAACCTTCAAGATTTAAAAGACTACAATATGAAAAGTTCAAAATATTATATCATCAGACATTTGGCACACTATATGGAGGAAAACAAACTTTACTTATTAATGTTTAGGAAAATAGAGAAGCTGGTAGTGTTTTCATATTCAATATTTATCAGTTCAGACTTGGGGAAAAGAAGTTTTCTAATTTTTCTCTTAAGTGTGTTATAGCCAGTGCATTTTCGCTGAAAAGATAAATGTACACTTAAATGATAGCTTCACATCTTGATCTAACAGGTGTGGAGACAGTGAAGCAAGGTTGCTTGCCTCAGGGAGTTTCAGAAAGAAGCACATCCAGACTCTGAGTCGATCTGACTGCATTGCTCTTCATTTCTGTACCTTTGCTTTACTACCTATTAACCGTGTAACCTAGGGTGAGTTATTCCATGCTACTGAGTTACATTTTCCTGACATGTATGTTTACTATACTGGGCTGATGAGAAGATGAACTAAGACAGTGTATGCATGTAACATGTATGCATATTCCCTGACATAGCAGGTACCCAGTCCGCTGTAGCCATTTTGCAGATTGATGTGAAGGAGAAGAGGGTGCAGCTTTGTTCAGTATGCCCAGTGTCTTCCAGCCTCATGGCTGTAGATGCAGGAAAGACATGGCAATGTAGATAGAAGGTGCAAAAAGGAGCCAAGTTCTTCCATCAGGCATGACAGATGAGGGCCAGGCAGGCTTTCCCGGCTGGAAGGCTGTGCTGAGTTAAACAAGGCAGGCAGATGCAGTGACTCTGAGCAAATAGTGATAAACTTTCTCCTCCTCTACCTGATCTCTGAGGATGCCAAGATCTCAACTCTGTGTGGTTGTGATTCGTTGTTATTTTGTTTTGTTTTTCTTTTAATAAATAGATGGAATTTTCTGTTATTCCCTGAAATAATAATTATACATACTGAAGATAAAATATTTGAGGCTTTTTTTTCCCTATTTCTCCTTGGCCAAACTCATTTGTCACAGACACTGTCTTGGGCCATGCCTGATGTCCACATCCCAGTGAGGGCGATGTGATGCGCTATCGCATGAAGTATAAAAAGGGCTGAAAAATGGAAGCTAAGTGTCTATACTCATTAAACTTCTAAGAAGACTTCTTAGACTTTTCCATTTGCAAAATGGAGCAAATCCTCCCTCCCCATACCTTACAAAGGCATGAGAAATTACACCTGAGAGAGCACCGAGGAAACCTTTAAGCATAAAAACAAATGAAAGGCATCATTATTAAGTTGACGTCAAAGGATATCGTGAAATCACACTCTGAGTCAGAGAGAAATCTCTAGGTTGTATTAGGCTACTCTTCATCGAGGCATGTTATCTACACATTTTCTTCCCATAATTTAGATAATAGCATTTCCCTTTCTTCTTCACAGGGTATTTTGTGTTGGGGACAAAAGTTTAAAAACTCAAGGCATTGTTTTAAACTTTGAGAATAATAAAAAAATTGCTAAAATTTCATCCTTGCCTTTGATGAGCTTATAGTGTAATCAGTGAGGTAAGATACGAATATAATGAATTACAAGTCAGTGTGAGCCATGTTAAGGCCACAAGAGAGGGAAAACCAGAATACAGAGGAAGTTCAGAGGAGAGAGAGCTTACAGCTAGTTGGTGGGAACAGACACAACGGAACGCAGCTATCTGAGGGCAAGAGTTGCTTAAATGCATGATCGTCTTAGGGGATAACAGGTTATCCTGCTTGGCTTGGGCATAGAGCAAAAGGAAACCAAATAAGGCAAAACAGCTAACCAAACACAGTGTCTGGCATACTCATGAAAACATATATATAAAACAATAATATGCAAACAATTATTATGCTCATTTTAGAAAACATCAAAGAAATAAATATCTTATTTGGGATTTCAGAAGTGAGTGGCTGCAGAGGAAACTGGAATTCAGGGCTTCTGATTGCAATCTTTGTTTCAAAACAGTAAAATGTTTCTATTTGTAAAAATGAGACTAGAGTATGACGCATGGCCAAAGTTTGCATTTTACAAAACACATTTGCTTAATTTTCTCTAGAACAGACCATAACATGTTTGACAAATAGTAATATTATATTCAGAATGGTGTACATCTGAATGAAATTGACTATGATGATTATTTGTTAAAATTACACAGGATAAATTATAGCATTTTAGATTCTCAGATTTCACTGTCAAAGTCTTTGGGATTACAAAGATAAAGGAGCACATACCCCTTCATTCCAGACATAAATAAAACCTAGAAAGAAGCGCAAAACAATCAGTGATTTGATGACAAAACAGATTTGCTTTAGAATTTACTGTGCAGGAAAAATATATATATTTGGCTTGACAGAAATAAATTTCATTTAATGAAAAATATGCTAGGAAATGCAGGTGCCTAGAGTGGGTGAATGATTACAATCTGGAAAAAAAAAGTGGTGTGTTGCAATGGTTTATTGCCTATCTGATGGCTATTCAAATTTTTAACTTTACTCTTTACAGTATATCATTGGGTTTGTTTCCAATTATACTGCTCATGTAACTTTTGTTTTAACTTGCACATACTGGACACAGTGTGATAGGAAATGTTGGGTTAGAATGACATAGCTGTTCCCTTCGAATCTCACGGGAATGATGGGCATCTCCTGTGAAGGGTTGATTAGTCGAGAAATGAGCTGCATAATTCACAGTTTCAGCAAGTTTGAGCCCATCTGCAATGTTCATGCTGAAAAGGAAACCATTATTTCACAAAATATTGTTTTTGAAGAGCAAATCATTTTCCTTGGTTTTATTGTTTTTAGCATTCTTAAAACCTTTATTCAACACCAGACATACTTCGTGTCAAGTGCGGTTAGCAATTTAAGGAGCCATGTAATCATTTTCTTTCTTTCTTTTTTTAATTGACTGAATCCCTGTCAAAGAGTCTCTCTTCAAAAGATAACAAGGGCATATATTTAATTTTGGAAAGCTCTGATGCTAGTGGTTCTACATAGATTTTATATGTTTTCCTTGCATGATCTTTGTACTTAGAGCCGCATGTGGACTGTACTTTACTTTTGCAGTTTGAACCTTGTCACCCAGCTTGAGTGAAGCAACACTCTCCAGAGACCCACCACTAACCTCTGGGTCCTCAGTCATTACGTTTCTGTGTTAAATACATGACTCACCTCCTGAACGAAGGCAAATCGATGATGACACTAAAGTAACCTAACTGAAAACAGGAATATGAGTCTGCTAAACAGCCCCTTTAGAAGCCCAAATATTTACTTTGCAGAGATTTTTTGAGAGCATGTGTTTTCACCACAATTTCTATCATTGCCAATGTGGACCTGAACATGATTTAGATGAAATATTCAAAAGATTGAATTTTCCTACCCTCACCCCTTCAAACCTTTTTAACCTTTCTTAAATTAAAAAAAAAAAAAAGAAAGAAAGAAAAGAAATGCTTTGAGGTCCATCACGTTTTTGTTTTCTCACTAATAAAGGTATTCAATACATCATTTGTAGCTTACTGGATAAAATATGTAAAGAAAAACACAAAAAGACTATTTCATTCTCTCCCTTATGTAGTCTCAGAGCGCTTTCAAAAATTTCCAATTCTTGATAGCACTAACTTTTCTTCAGATTTTAAGGATAAAAAGTTGAGAAAGATCTTCCTCTAAAAGCAGATACCCCAACACACCCACTCCAGAACCCGTTCTGCAGGCCCTTGAGAAGGCTGCTGCTCTCGGTTTGGGTTTTATCTCCTGTGGTTTTACGCTTGCAGTAGTAAAACAGGGGATTTGTTTTAGACACCCATATAGGAACAACCAAGTGACTATAGGGAATCATCCTCAAAGCATTACTTGAGGGAAAAGTGTCTGCATTTGTTCCTCTAAGTGTTCCCAACTGTGGGATGGCATGGCTTGAAAACAGACAAAGCAAACAAGACCACTTCCTGGGACTGAAATACTTTGTATGTGTTGTTATTTGCAGTGCATGCCAAGACATTCATGGGCACCAGAGCCAAGCTGGCGAGCTAATTAAATATATATATGTATGTGTTTAAAACAGCCTAATAAGGAGCATTGGAAATCTTCGAGATGAGCGAATATCTTATAACTTCTTCCGCAGGTGCGAGGATAGCTACAAGCCATGGACTTTCTGTCCTGCTTCTTGTCTGTGGCTTTGTGAAGGGTGCTTTGCTTTAGTCTAAAGTGCTGACTTTTTTCCAATATCACTTTCTCTTCTTAAAGCAAAGAGCAAATCGCCTGTAAAATCTACGGAGCGGACAGCAAAGTTGACCCTAAACTCCAAGCACCACTCTGCACCCACTGTACTCTAATTACCTACACAAGGAGCACCTGCTTTCGGAAACAAACGAAGAGGCTATCTCACTTTGTTCATCACATTTTCTTGGGCAAATCACTGATCTTTTATTTCAAGAGAATTAGTGTGAAGTGATAGAACATTTTCTAATAGCAAGATCTATTTTTTTTTCCTTTTCTTTCGGCTACTCAAAGCATCATCTCACTGACTGCTCAGGGGTTGGCCTGACCGTCATCGGTATAGTGAATATTTACTACAGATACCACTGATTTCCTACTAAAAGACCCATTATCTGCAGGAAGTAAGCAGAGATCAAAAGGCTACAGAACATAAACTATCATCAAAGAAAACTCCTGTCTGGGGGCAAGAACAAAATTTTCAACACTGCGAGTCAACAATGAAAACATTGTTTTAAATAAGAAATAATAAAAGATAATTTCTTTTTGAATTTTTCCCCTTTTCTTGGGTTTTTCTCCTTTTTCTTGATTGTAGTTCTTGTTCAATATGGCAAGTGCTGATTATGGCCAATCCCTGTCAATCCTGGGAGGTTTATATAAAAACATTTTGAGTGTTCTATATTTCAGTGCATTTTAATTCATTTTGCAATTCTTGTATATGCAAATGATAAATTCTGTAAATTGCTTATAGTATGTGCGATATAACTTCAAAGTAGATAGACTATGAGCCTCATGCAAGCTGATTTTTACCATTCTCTGTATAAATATATACAAATAAGTATCTATATGTTGGGTCATCAACCAACTTTTTTTTGGACAAAACATATGTTTTTCACTTATTCCTATATTGTGGGCATTTTGTAATGCATTGTTTCACTTCCACAGGTTTGACAGTTGCAGATGGTTTCTGTTGCCCTCTGCTTCCTTCTGGAAAATGCATATTCAAAATCGTATCGGTCTCTGATAAATGAATTAATTTTGCTGTGTGTATGCTGTGTTGAAATTTGCTATGTTCCTTTATATGTGGTGTTTATTGAGGTTTGAGGATCTTTTGACTCTGAAGAATGTAAGCTCTCTGGTTTTGACAGCCATTCCTGTATTATCATCATTATTGTCAAAAAGCAATGTCGCATCTAGAAAATTTGCCTTGGAAGTGAATATGGGGTAGGTGAAGCGGTCATCGTGAATCCCTAAATTCATAGAAGAACACTTCTTGCTGTGGCTAAAAAAATGCTGCTTCCTTTGACCTTTATGAATTTTTGTAGCTTTGTCATTCTGTTATTTGCTGCTAATTATATTTTAATGTCTCCTAATTAAAAATTAAAATTTGGTTGTTGGCTAAATATAATATGCAAAAGATGACTGCAGATCCCCGACTAAAGAAGATAATGTGTTCAGTGTTCACTAGTTAAGTGAATTATAACTTTAAATATTACATTCTTATTTTTGGCTTTATGATAATTCAGACTACTTTATTTAGAAACTGTTTTCTACTCTGGCAAAGAATTATAGGCAGGACTAGCAATGTGTTCCGAATACACTGTGGAGTAGATATGGTTGAGATGGAAATGACCTAAGTTTTCCTTCCAGAGAGATTCTTCCATTTTCTTTCATAACAAACCAGAAGTTCATCTCTATAGGACCGTCAGCACCAAGCCTAAGGTCCTAGACTGAAGCTTGAAGGCAATGAATACCTCTGCTTTTCAAAGGTAAATGCATTGATTTTCTGCAGTTCAATTACAAGCAATGTGATATTTTCATAATATCCTTGACATTATCTTCTGAGAAAATGTTTCATGCTAAATATTTTATTGACACTTTTCTTGTTCCTTTGGTTTATTATTTCAGTCTAATGAGAAAAATAAATAAAAGATTTGATTGCACTATTTTATTAACCTAGAAAAATTATTTTCTTTCAAAGTTTAATGCCTAAACTGCATAAAATAATAAGACAAATATTACTTAAGTCTATCTGGACTCTAAAGATTGCATACATTCACGTATAAATAAGTATACTGATGCAAATTCAGTCAGTCTGGGAAAATCCACCATGTAATTTACTTTTACCCAAAGTTCAGGTCATGAGATTGGTCAGTTCTAAAGCAAGATGGACATGTATCTGTGTATCAGTGATGTCCACCATGCTCGCTTGTAATAAAGGACATTATGTTGATTGGGAAGAACTCTCATTACACTCATTGTGTCAGGGTACAGAATAACAAAGATTTCTTTGTCAGTGTGCTACCAAGAGTCTGACTCGCTAACTTCTTTGAGAAAGAACACGGCATACAATCTGTTTCTCCAAACTAGAAAATTTAATGTGGAATCTTAAATATTGGAACAGAAGCTATAACAACTTAAAGAGACATCTAGTTCTTTTCACCATATATTGTCCCTCTGGGACTATTACTTGGTGTGTAACCGTAACTATAGAAACAAATAAGCTCGAAAAATAAATTATTTGACTTTCTCAACCTTGATTTCCAAGGTTAAATGATAAATATTTCTAAAAGAGGGAGTCACAAAAAGTTCAAATTGCTTACATGAATTCAAGTCAAATTCTTGAGTTATTTCTTAAAGACTTATGAACTGCTTACAAATGAAACAATGCAAATGAAATCACTTGAAGATAAAATAACAAAACTTATCTAAGGCAAGAGCTCTTAATCTGAGTTAGTAAATAAACTCAGTGGACTTCATAAACCCACTGAAACTATATGCATATTTTTGCATATGTGTATTTGTTTTATGGAGATGGTCCTTCACATTCATTGATTCTGAAAGTGACTAAATTATGACTTACTGACCTAAAAGAAGAATGCTTAGATGCTTCTGAGCACCTAAAAGGTCCTACTTATTATAATTTTGTTCTTGGAGAACAAAATTATAATAAAGTTCTTGGAGAAAGACATATTTAGGGAAATATTATATATATATATAGGCAAAGAAAACATACATTTTTAAGTACAGGAAATTATTAAATTTCTCATGTATAGCATGGAATAACAGATATGGGATGATGTTCATTGAATTTTTAGAATGAATGTTAAGAGTTTAAAATATGATTTTACAAAATATACACAGGTACAATTCAAATTAATAGTCCTGGTATTGATCATATATATAAGACAAAATACTTAATTTAACTTAGTGGTAAATTCTATGATAAAAAATAATTAGAAAGGGCAAATGTAATCTGTCTCAGATAATACATAAACTCTGATGATTGCATCTTGGAATTAAGACTATGAAGCTACAAAATATGTATTACACTCAAATAATTTTAATTTTAGAACTTTTCATTAGTAAGGGGAGAAGTCTATTATTCAGGAGGTGTTATAGACCTCATGGTTTCAGGGATGGAATAGATAAGATTGTTTCCTGTATCTAGGGAGAGACAGACAGTAAACATTCAAAAATAAGAAAATATAAGGTGGCGGTAAATTCCAAGAAAACGCAGTAAGATGACATAAAGGAGTTTGACTAGGAGTGGTCAAGCGAGGCTGCTCTGAGGAGCTAACCTCTGAGCAAAAGTTGAATGATGAGAAGACAGTCAGGAGAGGATCTGGGAAAAGAGGCTCCAGAGAGAGGGAACTACTTGTGCAAAGCTCCTAGTGTGAGTGCATCCAGGCTCCTGGGCTGGAGGGAGGGCAGGGGTGTGGGAAGTGAGGGTCAGAGCAGCCAAGGGAAAGCCAGATAAGGCAGGGGAGCAGAACAGTGCTGTGAAAATTCCAGTGTGAGCTGTTGTTCTGCCATCAGGACACAGGCTCTCCCTGGAGCCCACTTCTTATTGGGTAGAGTTTAGCTTGTAAGCAAGATTTCCTTGGGAAGTAGTCAAGTTATACTTTTGCATAGAAGCTGCAGGGCTATATTAAGCATGAGGGAATTGAACTCAACATTTTAATGCTAATTTGAAATTGATAATTTTGAGGAGGAAAAGGAAAAACTGAAAGATTACCAGGACTGCTTTTTGTGTAGCACTGAGCTAGTTACAATAATTACAAACGTCATTTGAACTATAAACATGAGTATATAAATTGAAAGTGCAGACAGATTGAAAGAAAGCAGACTTGCCTCTAGACACTTGTTCGTAAACATTGTGATTAAAACAGTAGAAGGAGGGGGGGAAATCTACATGTACCCAGAAAAAAGAAAAAAAGTGATCCAATAATGTGAAAATAGGAGCTTAGACTTCTCTATAATACAAATCCCAGAAGACAATGGATTAAAGAGTATAATGGGGAAAATACTGTAATAAAATAGTTTTATACCTAGTTAAGTTATATTTTCATTGTTAAATAAAATTATTCTGAGGTAGGCAAGGCTCATAGAAAAATAGCATGTATGTACTCTTGAATGCTCCAACCAAGATAGGAATCAAATGTGATGTTAAAAATAAATAGGCATAGTATAAACTGTCTACCATATGAGCTTTGAAAGTGTTAAATCCAAAGAATCATTGAATATTTTATTGTATTTCACTGTATATGAATGAAACAGAAGTTTCACAAAACAATATTTACCCTTATTTTGTGCATGCAATGAAATGCACTCTAGTATTTTCTATTTTGTTCTGTTTATTTTGTTGACACTTGTCACAAAACATTAAATTGATTTTACAATGCAAAATTTGGAGAAAAAAACATATCACAGGTGTATTTTATTCCAAAATTTGGTACAAATGGCAAGCATAATTAAATGACAGTATATAATATAAAACAATAATTTGAGTTCTGAACTCTTACTATGCTCTTCAAAAAAACAGGCAGTTAGAGACCAGCCAAGGGAGAAAATAATGCATTCTTTGTCTCTCCTAAAGTGGCATGACTTGTGTTGGGGGCAGGAGAGTAACAGGGCTGTTGTATGTGTCTGTGCCCTTCCTGTTCTGTTTTAGGCTCCTATCTTTTTCTTTGCTGGTTTATCATTATCTGAACCCCCTTCCTGTTTGAGATATCCCCAGCCCCTAGTTACAGCTGATGAGGTCCTCCAGAAGACTTTTCCTTCTTCAAAGCTGAGAAGTACATTGGAGAGTGGCATGCCAGCATATGGAAATCTACTCCCATGGTTGTCCCCAGAGACCAGGGAAGTGGTGGAGGACATCGAGGCAGTGATATTTAACCACTAGAGGAAAGGCATGTGTGGTGACCATAATAAGAAGCAACCCCAAAAAGGTAATAAGAAACATCTGACCCCGTTTGGAATAGTCAGTTAATTGTGGGATCTCCAGGAGGAACTAGAAGGGCAGCCTTCTTGAAGTCACACTTGATTTGTGTGAAACCTTATAAGAAAAATCCTTATTTCTTGAAAACAGAGTTTTGAGCCACGACACTGAAGTCACAATCCTCATCTAAACCCATCACCAGAGTCAGATTCACTGAAGCGATCACTGGCCTCAACGGTAATCCTTTGTACGTACGCTGGTAATATTTCTCTCAGCCTCCCCCAAAGGGAACCAAGATGCTTGGAGAGTAACTGTGCATCGAAGAAAGAGGAATATCCAGACCTTCCTGTGTTACCAGGCAGACCTAATACTGTATCCTGGGGCCCCTGGGGTGCACTAGTCCAAGACTTAGGGGGCTAGTGATTAATAGGATATTTATCATAATCCAGTGTTGGCCTATGGAGACCACTATACCCACCTGCAATTATTTCCCCAGCTTCTAAAAACACAGTTGATATGTATACATTTAGCAGTGAAGAAAAATGCTGCATTGGTATCTGTCCCATAAGGTGATGGCTATAAGTTTTTAAAGGACCCTGGAGTTTCTCCTCTTTACCAAAATAGTCGATAAAAAAAACATGACAGAGTAGTCAATTTTTTTAAATGACAGTAATGAATTACACTACTAAAGTCATGGATGAAGCATTTCCCCTTTAGTTTGGTGTACAAAGGATAGCTGAGTCTTTAGTCTGGGTTATCATAAGCATAATTAGGTGCTGATTGCAATTGTAGCTGCTGGTCCAAATTTGAGCACTTACTGGAACAAATTAGCAGAGCTCCAGTTAATAATTTGGTAATTTTCTACTTTATTGCAATTAGAATAAATTAAAGGGATTTTTTTTTTTTTTTACCTGGCAGGGATGAAAATACTCCTTTACCGTCTTGCCTCAAAGTTACATTGATTCTCCAGGACTGGAGAATCCACTAGTAATCCTCACCAGCCCCTCAGACATCCTGTTGCTCTGTTACAGTGATGACAGCATGATGGTGAGATCTGGAGGTCAGGAAGAAACAGCACCCTGGAGGCCTTAAAAATATACATACACTCCACAGGATGGAAGATAAACTCTATAAAAAATTTAAGGCCATGACAGCTTCGAGCTTACCTTTAAACATTCAAGGAAGTCATAATCTCAGTCTTTCACAAAGTATTCCAGTAAATGGAAAAAGAAGGGTTGCTCTCAATTCATTTTATGAGACAAGCGTTACTTTGCAAGAAAACCCAACAATGGCAGTGAGAGAAAGGGCCGCTACAGATGCTAACTCATGAATGTAGCTGCAAAAGTCATCCACAGAACAAAAATGAATTCAATATATAATACATCATATGGAGTAAACATGGTTTATTTCAGGAATGCAAGGTTGGAAAAACCAACAGTGGTCTTGGATTGTTGTCCCCAGAAGCAGATGCTGAGACCTGAAACGGATTCAGGTCTAGTTGGTTTGTCTGGGGATTCATGGACCACGAGTAAAGGAGAAGGTAAGACGAGAGAAGGCAGGCTGTGTGTCAAGCCAGCTACCACTGCGGAAACTAATCAAGCGGTGTAAGACGCACCTCAGAGTTACCCTCCTGCGCGGAAGAGGTGGAGTAGTTAAATACCAGCCCTGCCAGCAATCAGTTGAGGGTGGCTGTCCGTGGGGGAGGAAGACGGTAGGGGGGTTCATTTCCAGGCCCTTCAAGCCTGCTTTGCTCACAGACAGAACAGCCGTCTGCACCTTCGGAGGCAATTTTCAAGAAAAGGACTGCAGGTGTTGGCAGTGAGAAATGAGCTCGAATACAGTGAAGTGCTGAGGCTCATTGGATGTGGACCACAGCAGCTTCTGCTGCCACATTAACGAAACAAAAGAGAAACGATGCCTTTATCTCAGTAGATGAAAGAAAGGCATCTGATGAAACTCAACATCCGTTCATGATTTAAAACTCTCAGAACACTAAGAATAGAAAGGTCCTTGCTTACCCTGGAAACGGGTATTTTCAAAACTTTTGTAGCAAACACCATGCTCTATTATGACACTGAATACTTTCCCTTTATAGTTGGAAATGGAAAGCCCACGATCCCACATGTATCTACCAGATAAGAATGATCTTAGAAGCATTTTAATGATCCATAATTGGGAAGAACACAAATAACCACTAATGGCAGATTATATAAATAAATGTCATGTCCATAAAAGGATATACTGGACAGCAAAGAAAATAAATCAACCAAGGCTATTTAAAACATTATGGGTGAATCTTAAAGCCGTAATTGATAGTTAATTGATTAAAGACATAAGGGGATACATACAGTAGTATTCCATTCATACAAAATTCAAGAATAAGTAAGATTGAATCAGTGTCTGAAGTGTGCTGGAAAAATCCCTCCAGAATGGCAAGATTTGTCACACCTTGTCCTTCCTAACACTAAGAAAGAGTCCCATGTTTCATGGATTTTGAAAACAACACATTTTACAGCTTTGTGTGCTGCTCTGATTAATTTACTGAGTGACCTGAAAGTTTTCCAAGTTTGAGTGTAAACCAAAGGAAGAGTAGAACTTTTACCTGGTCCAGGCCATGACGGAAGTAGCTTTGCCTATTGACCCTTATAACCCTATAGGTCCCACCATGTTCAAAGTGTCTCGTTAGTTTCAGGACTCTCTTTGGGGCCTACTGAAAATCTTTCTAGGAGAATCATTATGAACATCAACAGACTTTTGTAAGAAAGCCATGCCTTCTCTGACAAGTCACTCATCTCCTTTTAGGAAACCATTTACCACTGTTCCCTGGTAGAGATTAAATAAAGATGGTACACCAGGCAATTAAGCAACCTCTCAGGATTTAGCAATATCTACAAAGTCCAGGATACCACAATAGCACCATCAAGTAGAAGAAAGTATCTAAGAAGGTCCTGAAAGTACAAGTAATTGCATAAAAATGTCACGCCCTTAGTTTCCCTATTCCATCAGTCCTCTATCAACCCACATTATAGTGTCATGATGAATTAGTTCTCCATAAGGAAGAAGTTTAAATTCGACTTATGGATAATTTTGAAACCAGAAAATTCTCTTTGTTTAAGATATCTAGAGAACATACAAAATTTGATGTGAAATATCCAACTCAGATCCTTGACAATCAAAATTGTATATATGCTTGTTTTACATATGAGTATATCAGATAGTATATGATAAAGACAACATTCCTAATCAACTGAGAAGAGAGTTCTATAAGCAATCTTGGAATAATTGTTTAACTCTTTGGGGAAAAAACTCAAGCAAAATAAAGTGAGGAAAGAATAAATTAAAGGGCAGTATGAAACAAAATTTATGTCAGTAAAAATTCAAAATCAAAAGAAGAACTAAGGGAAAAAAGACTTCAACATACATGATATGCCCAAATCAATATCCTTTCCATAATTTTTAATCTTAAATCAGTAAGCAAAAGAAAAACAAATCAGTTTTTTAGAAAGCAAATAACCGAAAATTTTCAAGAGAAGAACTATAAAAAGCCAATATACATGAAAATATTCAATGTCACTAAAAATAAAAGAAAGCAATAACAAGAGCAATGCTTTGTAAACATAAATCTGAATTTGAGAAAAATGTATATTTTTTAATGTTTTATTATAAAACAAGTAAGAAATTGTATAAATTATATCTTCAGCCCAAGAAGGTAAAAATTACCATTTGAGTGAACCAGAGGATTGGAAGAAATAATAAACACAAAAATAATGAACAGTATAATAGAAAAACCTTAAAAGAGTAGATGTAAGAGAACCTTGTTTGAACAAGTAGTAAAATAGGCAAAATTCTGGGTGATAGAGTCAAAACATGTGGAAAAAAATAAAAGGTTAAGACTTACAACCAAAGATGAGACACTAAACATTACCCAAGAATACAACATATATGTCCACAATAATCCATAGTAGGTTCAGTGGCATAAAAAGCTTCCAATGACAACTGGTAACCTCAACTTCCAATTCAAGGAAGCCACGGTCTGTCACCTAATGGAGGCATGCCTCCCTCCAGAACCAAACTCGCCAAATGATCAGAGGTGGAAAGGGACGGAAAACAAAACTCCTGTGAGTGGATAATTATGTATAATCGTATGAGGAGACAATTTCACTCCCAGCCTTGGTTCCTGCACCCATGTATGCTGACTTTGGGAACATCCGTACCACGTATCAGATGCTGATTCAAACCATATATTATCTTTCTGGGTGTTGATACCAATTAGGGTATAACTGAGTCTCAGTAGACCATGTCGGTGTCTACTGCTGCTGCTTCTGGGTGATGAGGTGTGTAGTGACATTGGTGAATTCTATGGGCATGCATCCTCTAGCACACTACTGAGGAATAATTCCTTGATCAAAGGTAATGTTGGGATGATAGTGCCAAAAGAAGAAAACCCATGTGCAGAATGTTTGTATATTCCACACAGAACAAGTGGTATCCTCTCTGTGATGGAAAGAATCCAATGTAATCAACCAACTACCAAACAGGTCTTCCTGGGAGTGGTGACATATCAGGGGCTCAGCACTGGTTTCCACTATGGGCAAGTTAGTTAGTCAGGTACTTGGCCAGAACAGACTTTGTGTGGGGAACCGCAACCACTGAGTCCAAGCATATGTGTTAATATAAGATGAAATAGGGTAATATAATAAAGATTGTAATACGGCTAGAAAATAATAATCACCTCTACAGTTAATAAATGATATTTGATAAAGTTCAAAATTCTTTTTAAAAAACTTTGTAAACTTGAACAGCTAATTTTGTATTATTTCTGATAATATAAAAATAAGAAACAAAATCTGGAAAGAAGACTGTATAAATTGGCAGTAAATAATTATCTGCTGAAAAGGCATAAGAGGGTAAAGTGACATATTTTAGGGCTAGTAATTGACCATAATATGATAACAGGTAAATGTTAGTATGCTAAAACAGCATGTACTTTCCTCTATGCCAGTTAGAAAAGCCTAATGGAAAAGAAATGCATTCACATTGAGAACATACACAAATAAGAATAATGAATTAAATAAGAATAACGATATCAAGAAAGATGCCAATCCTAAATGAAGAAAACTTGAAAAAAAAAAACAAAACAAAACTGAAGGCACAAAAGAAAATTAATCACTGGAAAGCATACCATGTTCCAGAATGATTCTTTATAAAGATGACAATCTTTCCCAAAGCTATGCATTTCCAAACATATCCTAGCTAGGGTTTGGGTGGGGTTTTTTTTTCAGGTGGGGGGATTGGAATTTTGCCAAATTATTTTAAACTTAATCTTGGAGAAGAAAGGAAGGAAAATAGCCAAAGAAAATATTTCAAGAGTAATGAATGCAGAGTTAACCTCCCAGATAATGAAAGCACGATAATTAAAATAATGTGGTTTGGGTCCAAATATTGACAGGAAGATAAATGGAACACAATGAATGTTCCAGAAAGTACTCAAGTGTATATAAAAAATAATACATGATAAAGGCGATATGAACAAGCAGCTGGGAAAGTCGAATTATTCAATCAGCAGTTATGATTGAATTCATGAACATTAGACAATTAAATTGTTGATTAGACAATTAAATGGAAAAAAGGAAATAATTGGTAAAAAAATGTAAGCATAAAAGATTAGAAAAAACAATTATACAGTCAAGTAATCAATAGATAAAATATATAGAAATATAAAATTTCTGTATTATAACTTTTGAAAAGTAACAACTTGGAAAGAACAACAGGCAAAAAAGAAGCAGATGAGTAGATTATATCCTTAATATTTAAGGAGATCGTAAATATGGAAGGAAGGCAGTAACACCCCAGTTGGAAAATTGGCTAAAGACACAAATAGCTATTAGACAAAAGAAAAAAATATATTAAAATTAATTTTTATTGGAGTATAGTTGATTTACAATATTATGTTAGTTTCTGCTATGCAGCAAAGTGAATCAGCTGTACTATATATATGTATACCTCCACTCTTTTTTTAGATTCTTTTCCCATATAGGTTATTACAGAGTATTGAGTAGCATTACCTATGCTATACAGTAGGTTCTTATTATCTATTTTATATACAGTAGTGTGAATATGTCAATTCCCATCTCCCAATTTATCCACCCCCCCCACTTTCCCTCTTGGTAACCATAAGTTTGTTTTCTACATCTGTGACTCTATTTTTGTTTTGTAAATAAGTTCGTTTGTACCATTTTTTAGATTCCACATATAAGAGATACCACACAGTATTTGTCTTTCTCTAAGGGATAAAACAACTGATATGGAGGAAATTGAAATTACAAGAGAAGACATTTTTTAAAGCTATGCAACCATGGAAGAAATATAGACATTACATACTCTTTCCATCCACTCAGTATTCTGTATATATTTCTCAGATGATTTTTGGCATCTGGTATTGTGGGATGTCCAAAGCCAGACCAAATTTTATCTCCGGATTGGTCAACTGCTTTTTCCCCAGAAGCTTTTAGGACTTTAAAAAAAAAATCCTTAATGTTGAATTTGTTGTGAAGATATTTCTTTCTCACCTAAATTATTTCTTCAACCGTAATTCAAATATCATCATTTTTGTTGCTGGAAGATATAAGTTTTGCAATCTTTTGATCAGAAAAACTGCTTTTAGCTTTAAGTCTGAGCTCATAACAGACCCCAAAGTGTGCAGGAAAATATATAACCATACTGCCAAACTAAAAGGCACTTGTCTGACAACAAACAGTTTGTAGACAGTCCTCTTACCTGTTTTCACAAAAGTTTCCAAAAGTGATTTGCCCAGGTCCTGGCACACAGTACATGAAAAATAAATATATCCTTCTATTGTTACTTCTGATGACGAGGCCACTTCAGGGAATGGTTCAGATTTCCATTTCTGTTGTGTCAACCTAAGGTTTATTTTCTGATAAGGAGGTCAATCTACATCTAGGGAAGCACAATACAAATGATAAAAAGGATGACTCAAGTCAACGCAATACTAAAGAAGAACAAAGTTGGAGGACTGACACTGCCTGACTTCAAGACTTACTATAGAGCTACAATAATCAAGACAGTGTGGTACTGGCAAAAGAATAGACAAATAGATTAATGGAGCAGAATATAGGACCTAGAAATAGACCCACACAAATATAGTCAATGATCTTTGACAAAAAAGCAATGGAAATTTAATGGATAAAAGTTAGTCTTTTCAATAAATGGTACTGGAACAACTGGACAGACACCTGAAAAACAATAAATACAGGAACTGGTGTTACACCTTTCACAAAAATTAACTCAAAATGTTTCTAAATATAAGAGCTAAATGTGAAGCACAAAACTATAAAACTCGTAGGAAAAAAAAAAAAGAAAATAGATGACCATAGATTTGGTGAAGAACTTTTAGATAGAACACCAAAAGCATACTACCTGAAAGAAAAATTGATGTCAAATTTTACTAAAATTAAAAACTTCTATGAAAGATATTTTTTACAAAAGACTGGAAAGATAAGTCGTAGGGACTTCCCTGATGGTGCAGTGGTTAAGAATCCGCCTGCCAATTCAGGGGACATGCGTTTGATCCCTGGTCCAGGAAGATCCCACATGCCACGGAGAAACTGAGCCTGTGCACCATAACTACTGAGCCTGCACTCTAGAGCCTACAAGCCACAACTACTGAGCCCGTACGCCACAACTACTGAAGCCCATGCACCCTAGGTCCCGTGTGCTGCAACTACTGAATCCCACGCACCTGGAGCCTGTGCTCCGCAACAAAAGAAGCCACTGCAATGAGAAGCCCACATACGAAGAGTAGCCCCACCTCGCCGCAACTAGAGAAAGCCTGTGCGCAGCAACAAAGACCTGACGCAGCCAAAAATAAATAAAATTATAAAAAAAAGATAAGTCATAGACTAGGAGAAAATACTGGTAAAACACATTTCTGACAAAGGACTTGTATCCAAAATAACAATAAACTCTTAAAACAATAATAAGAAAACAAGTAACCCATCTTAAAATATACAAAAGATCTGAGTAGACACCTCACCAAAGAAAAATATATTGATGGAAACTAAGCATATGAAAAGGTGCTCAACATCATAAGTCATTGAGGAATTCCAAATTAAAACAATGAGATACCATTACATACCTACTGAACAGATAAAATTCAAAATACTGACTATACCAAATGCTAGTGAGGTTAGGGAGAAACAGAAACTCTCATTCATTGATGGTGGGAATACAAAATGGTTTCAGCCATTTTGGAAGACAGTTTGACAGTTTCTTGCATAGCTAAATATAGTCTTACTATATAATTCAACAATGGCACTCCTAGCAATTACCCAGATGAGTTGAAAACATATGTCCCCATAAAAACCTGCACATAAATATTTACAGCAGCTTTGTTTATAACTGTCAAAAACTGGAAGTGACCAAGATGTCCTTTAAAAAGTGAGTGGGTGAAGAATTGTGTATCCAGGGAATGGACTGTAATTCAGTGATAGAAAGAAATTTGTAATCAAGCCATGGAAAGATGTAGAGGAAACTTAGATGCATATTGCTAAGTGAAAAAAAGGCTGCATATTGTATGATTCCAACTCTATGACCTTCCAGAAAGGCAAAACTATGAAGACAGTAAAAGATCAGTGGTTGCCAGGGACTTAGCAGGAGGAAGGAGAGATGGAAGTACAGGGGACTTTTACTGCAGTGAAACTATTCTGTATTATACCGTAGTGCTGGTTAAATGACATCGTGCATTTGTCGAAATCCACAGAACTAATTGTCCAATGCAGAAGTGATCTCTACTATTAAACTATAAACTTCTGTTAATACTAATATATCAATATTAGTTCACCAATTGTTACAAATATACCACACTAATGGAAGATGTTAATGATATGGGAAACAGTGGGAGAAAGAGAAAGTGTATCTTATCTCTCTGTACCACCAGCTGAATTTTCTGTAAACCTAAATTTTTTTCTAAAAAATATAATCTTTTAATTTAAAAGAAAAAGTTGACTCAGATGTTTCAAAATATGTCAACACATTTTATTGTCTTTCCAAAAAAAAAAAGTCAAGATACTCACTGAGGTCAAAGATTGTGATAGGATTGTAACAATCATTCCACAATTATTTGTATGTCTTTAAAACTGCATGCCAATGTTCCTAAGTCACGAGGTCAGTATCTTCAACTAAAAATCAAGCTAAACAACAATTAAATCTTCACACACCAAGATGCAAAATATATATTAAAACCTTACACTACTAAAACTTTTATGGTGAAGATAATTAAGCAAAGAAAACTATAATGCAAGCAATGAGCCCTTAAAGCACAACGTTGTATGTATTTCCACAGCATGCAGTTAGGAATTCCTTTGCTATAAAATTTTATTCTGCCTGCATCTCAAATTCAAACGTTTGAAAATGTGACTCTTAGATCTTCAGGCAGAAGCTAGTAATACATGTCATAAGCCCCCATGAGTTGTATATCTGTATCATTAATAGCTGTATCCTCTTGCCTAGAGTAAAAATGCAATGCTTGCATGTAAGCAGAGAGAAAAGGGAGGGAGAAAATAAAGACAAGAAAGATAAAAAATGAAGATGAATTGATGAGGTCGTTAATGCAAATGCCTGAATTCATTCTCTAAGCTTGATGGGGCTCTGAGTGTTTTAACACCAGCCTTTTGACAGCCCAGGAACCTTGGGGAATCATAATGATAAGTCAGATTCTTCTGTATTTAATTTATACTTCAACTTTCTGAGACTATGCAGAAAGTGTTAGGGACACCATTGGTTGCCTTGGAACTGAGCTCATTTCCACCTCTATGTCATGCAGATTTTTCTTAAAGCATTTGTTTTCTGTATGTATCGCTTCAATTACAGTTATGAATAAGGCTGACGTATCTAAGATATTTTAATATACTAAGACAGGAATGTCTTTTTTTTTTTCCATGAGAGCACCGTTTCATTTTTAAATTGGCAAGAACAGTACATTTTCTCATATTCTTCAGCCTGGACACATACCTGTTCCTAGCATGGTTGGATGGTCAGCATTGGCACATTATTTAAATGTTTGTTGTGATGCATGCTTGCATTTTATTACCTATGGTTTAGGGGTAGTGAATGAGAGTGATTTGTACCAGCTTCTAAAATTACACCTAACTGTAGAGATATTAGATATGCTTGTAGATGTGAGTGACACATTTTTCTGTTACATATTAATTTGATCATCCTTCTCTTACTCTTTCAGGGAGTAAGAGAGGGGAAAGAGAAATTTCATGAACTTGAGAATAATGTGTGTTTGGGCACTCAGAAATAAATTTACAGAAATAAAATTGCAAAGATAAGAATATGCTGTTGGCATTGGACAACAACAAAGATAGCCTTGGGAGACCAATCTTTATAGGAAGAAATTCAATCAAAAATCTCTAAAAGCAAACTATTAATGACATTCATAGTATGAGAACAAGGAGAGAGAGCATTACTGATGCCAGCACTAAACTTTCAGCAAAATTAGACTCTGAAATAGATACTGATATTCTACTGTTCATTCTAGGTCCTGTGCTGCTCTCTCCACAATCTACAGGAGAGAATGTAAAGACTGAATAGCTTCATGCACTGTTGCTACAAGGCATTAGCTTATATGTTTTTTATAATGTCTACATACTTATTGTAAACATCTAATAAATTAAGGAACATGCACACAATTATAATTATATACAAATGATATAGCGTGCATAGTTTGGAATTTTAAAAAGTCACTTACTTTGTTAAATCCAGTTGGAAACCAGTGAATGCATCCAATGAATGCACAGTATGACTTTGTTCAAAACTTTTCAATATCTCTAATTTGCTAGTGGAGCATAAATTACGTAAAAAGGCAGTTGGAAGTCTCTGAGACCTGGATTCAGCCTACCATCTCAGTCCCACCCCACAATGCTTCTTCCCAGATAGCCTCTGGTCCAGCCAAAATCATACTCACCACACCCCAATACACTGCAATCCACAAACACATCACTCAAGCCTCAGGGGTACACTTCTCAGCCTATTTCTAAAGTATCTCTCCCCAGATGACACCTGCCCATCCTATTCTTTTCCAGAAGTGGAAGGTGCTTTGGGAACATGTTACAATATCCAGGACTATAATGTTCACATGTTCCTCACAACTAAAAATGCTGTAGGTCTGTGATAAATTGCATGCCCAGAGAAGTGTTGCGACAAAGTAAATAAATACAAACACTCATAATAAAATCGCCTTTTCACTCCATTTTCAGCAATTTCATCCCACGTCTTGTCACTTTTCCCTGTTTGTTGGCCTGCCTTCCCCACTCTCTGCTCATCTTACTCATTATCTTAAGCTTGTTTGTATGTAAGGTGTTATCGTTATTTGGTGTATTCCATTTTAGGTTTCTCTTTTATACACACAGACTTCAGGGAACTTAAATTACGAGGCTATGACTGTGCAGCTGGGAAAAGACAGGACTCTAAGACACTCTGCTTCCCAAACTGGTGTCTTTTCTCCTGTACACGCTCCTTTCAACGAAAATGATGCCTTTCACCAGAGAAGCAGCACGACCGTGATGAGCCACTTAACCTCCCTGGTCTCCAATTTCCTCATCTGTCAGTGGGAATTATGAGTTCTGCCCTGCCTATTTCACATGGCGGCTGCAAGAAGCAAATAAGATAACGTATGTGAAGGAGTTTCTGAAGTGCTAATAAAAAATTAAAAGTGTCATTTTATTATCTTCACATGGAAGACAGCTGAAGAGCGCTGGGATTCAAAATACCAGAATTAACCACTTACTACCTGTGTTACCCATGACAAAAAATGAAAGCTGGGGCTTCCCTGATGGCACAGTGGTTGAGAGTCTGCCTGCCGATGCAGGGGACACGGGTTCGTGCCCCGGTCTGGGAAGATCCCACATGCCGCTGAACGGCTGGGCCTGTGAGCCATGGCCGCTGAGCCTGCACGTCCGGAGCCTGTGCTCCGCAACGGGAGAGGCCACAACAGTGAGAGGCCCTCATACCGCAAAAAAAAAAAAAAAGAAAGAAAGCTGTTTGGACCTAATGCTTTTTCCAACTATGACACAAAAAATGATGAGCTAAATGATCACACAGGTCCCCACTAGGGACTGAATCAAGGTTTGGATTAAACTGATGTCTGATTCACGTTTTCCCAATTTCCAATAGCCTTTAAAATATCAAAAGAAGTACCAAACTTGCAAAAGATTGAGCATTTATGAATTCTTAGAAACATTTTTTCAAGAGCACAATGCCTTAGGATTTTGAGTAAGAAAACCAACTGTGCCTACATTAAACTGCAGTCTCAATAGAAAGTTCCCAAATAGGGCCTATGAAGAGGAGTGAAAACAAATTCCATTTTCAAAGACTGAGATTGGCAGTTCGTGTAGTGCCAGAATTAGTGAGGATTTCATATTAACTAAAACATCAGCAAAGCTGGATTTAGAATTGCCCTCAAAGGTCCGCCGCACTCACAGACCAACCCTCCAACGTTCCACCCTCCCTCCTAGATACAACAGCTGGGTTGTGAGCAGATGAGCTAGGTCCTCTGCTGACCAGTGGCTGCTATGCGGTGGCTGGGGAACTCTGCTCCCCAAGGCAGAGGACCCTGTCAGGAGAAGATGCACAGAGTTCTGATGTCCTAGTGAAAATAAATAAGGGAAAACCTCATTTACAATGGAGCCAGGAGGCCCTGGAGAGGGGCTCTCACACAGGCAAAACCAACAGAAAGAACAAAGATAAGAAGGACTGTGTGTATAGTATCCTTTGTGTAAAATTCTCATCTCAACTTCTTGTCTGTGTTGATAAGAATGTTACTTTTCTTCTGCTATAAGGAGAACATTTTTCACATGGGAATTTCATCTCCTGCTTTTAAGGAAAGGAAGGAAGGGCCCTCCCTGGCTCAGCAACAATGCACTTACCACCCCTGAAGCCAAGAAGAAACTGCCACAACCTTGAACACTTGTTCTCCTCCAGTGAACTTTATTCAAAGCAACCCTCCCTAGGTTCCCCCTAAAACTTAATAAAAGCTTGCCATTCACTTTGTCTCTTCGGACCTGCCTTTGGCTTGCAGGTCCCAAATTGCAATTCTCTGCTATTCCCAAATAAACCCATTTTGCTGTTTATAAATAACTGGCTGTTTTCTTTTTAAGGTTAACACTAGCAATCTGGGAACTATGGGTTTTCATCTCTGCCACCATCTCTTCAGTGTCAATAAGCAAGCCAGGTGGCAGTGAAGGATGATATCATCTCAATGTAGCAGAACCACATTAGATCAATCCCTGGACATTTACATAAAGTCTTTGCTTGTCCAGCAGCTGCAGACTGGAGATGGGAATTCATGAAGGACCAGGGTGGATGTCAGAAGGGCTGGGACCAATCCCGGTAAACTGAGAGCAAATCCTAGGCCTTGACAGAGCTCAGTTCAAATTTTGCGAAAGGAGAAAAGTCATGTATACAAAGATTAAGAAACAAAAGGACCAGTGGATCAAGATGGCGAAGGAGTAGGACGTGGGGTTCACCTTCACCAACAAAAACATTGAAAATACATCTACAGGTGGAACGATTCACCCAGAACAGCTACTGAGCACTGACAGAAGACCTCAGACTTCCAAAAAGACAAGTAAACCTCCACATAACTGGGTAGGAAAAAAGGAAAAGGAAAAAGAAGCAATCTGGGTGGGGCCTGCACCCCAGGGAGGGAGCTGTGAAGGAGAAAACCTTCCCGCACCTTGGGAAGGCTCCTTACCAGCTGAGAGATTAGACTGGATGGAGGGGGAGTTTGGGAGCCTGAGAGGGGAGAGTAGCAACCAGTTTGTGGAAGGAAAAATGGAGAGAAACATGCACAAAGGGTCAGCACCTCCACCCTGTGCTCCCCAACCTGAGATACTCCTCTGTCAGTGAGGATGGGGGTCAGCTGCTGAAGCTTATACTCTGAAGCTCAGTCCCAGGGAGAGGACCAGGGTTAGGTGAGGAAACAGCCTGAAGAGGTCAGGCCTTGGTAACTGAGGGTATACTAGGAAGAAGCCTGGGACCACCAGAGGGGCAAGGCACCATTACTAGGGGGCACATGAGGAGAGGGGCAGGACCACCATAAGAACTTCTTTCCCTATGAGCGCTCCCAGGCAACAGGGCCCTGCCTACAGGAACTTAAGGGGCAGGCATGAGTCTCCACTGCCATCTTGGGCTCCAGAGGGAGGCACTGGAAGCCTCTTCCAGACCCATGGGCAGATGTCAGGCTCTGCCCTCACTCACTGACCCGGAAGGGCACAGACAGCTCCAGCCACTAGAAATTCCAGGACCTGCCCCCACTGCCTGAGGAGTGGGCAATGGTTGCTGTAACTGCATGGCCCATATGAAGTGGATAACAGTCAGCACACACTGAGAAAAGAGACAGCAAGCACCCAAACTAAAAGCAGTCCCTTGACTCCAGAAAAGAGAACAGAGTAGAAGGACTTACGCTCATCTCCTCTCATGAAAACACCAAAATCACAAATAACTGCTGAGCAACCATCAATAAAAAAAGACTAGAACCTACCAAAAAAGATATTTTACATTCAAAGACAAAGAAGAAGCCACAACAAGATGGCAGGAAGGGTGTTTTGCAACAATCAAATCCCACACCCACCAGATGGGAGATCCACAAACTGAAAAATAATCACATTGCAGAGGTTCTCCCACAAAGTAAGAGTCCTGAGCTCCACGTCAGGCTCCCCAGCCTGAGGGTCTGACATTGAGAGGAGGAATCCCAAAAGCATTTGGCTTTGAAGGACAATGGGGTTTGAGGGCAGGAGTTCCACAGGAAGGACTGGGGAAAACAAGAGACTCCAATCCTAGAGGGCACACACAAGGTGTCATGTACACTGGAACCCTGTACAAAGCAGTAACTCCATAGGGGCCAGGGCTGGACCTACCTATGAGTCTTGGAGGGTCTCCTGGGGAGGTGAGGGTTGGATGTGGCTCACTGGGGGTGGGGGCAAGGACACTGGTGTCAGAGGGCCCAGAGAATATTGATCAGTGTGAGCTTCACCAGAGGTCGCCAGTTTGGCATCAAGACCCAGCCCTACCCAACAACCTACAGGCTCCAGTGCTGGAATACCCCCGGCCAAAGAATCAACAATATAGGAACATGGACCCACCCATCAGCAGACAGGGTGCCTAAAGCCATCCTGAGATCACAGCCACCCATAAACGTGTCCCTTGACACGGCCCTGCCCACCAGAGGGACAAGACCCAGATCCGCCCACCAGAGGGACAACACCCAGATCCACCCACCAGTGGGCAAGCACCAGTCCCTCCCACCAGGAACCCTGTGCAAGCCTCAGAATCAACCTCACCCACCAGAGGACAGACACCATAAGCAAGAGGAGCTACAATCCTCCAGCCAGGAGAAAAGAGACCACAAACACAGAAAGTTAGACAAAATGAGACAACAGAGAAATATGTTTCAGATGAAGGAATAAGACAAAAACCCAGAAGAACAACTAAATGAAGAGGAGATAGGCAATCTACCTGAAAAAGAATTTAGAGTAATGATTGTAAAGGTGTTCCAAGATCTCAGAAAAAGAATGGAGGCACAGATTGAGAAGTTACAAGAGATGTTTAACAAAGAGCTAGAAGATTTAAAGAACAAACAAAAAGAGATGAACAATGCAATAACTGGAATGAAAAATTCCAGCAAATTTCCTAGCAAATATTTAACTTATCTATGGGTCGACTGTCCTGTGTGGACAATCAAGCCAGTGTTAAGGAATCAATAGCAGAATCACTGAAACAGAAGAACGAATAAGTGAGATGGAAGACATAATGGTGGAAATCACTGCCAAGGAACAGAATAAAGAAAAAAGAATGAAAAGGAATGAGGACAGTCTCCGAGAGCTCTGGAACAACATCAAACACACCAACATTCACATTACAGGGGTCCCAGAAGTAGAAAAGAGAGAGAAAGGGCCTGAGGAAATATTTGAGGAGATTATAGCCGAAAAAATCCATAACATGAGAAAGAAAACTCTCACTAAAGTCCAGAAAGTTCATGGAGTCCCATACAATATAAACCCAAGGAGGAATATGCTGAGACAAATAATAATCAGACTGACAAAAAATTAAAGAAATAAATATTAAAAGCAACACGGGAACAGCAACAAATAACATACAAGGGAACCCCCATAAGATTATCAGCTGATTTTTCAGCAGAAACTCTGCAGGCCAGAAGGGAGTGGCATAATATATTTAGATAAAAGGGAAAAAACTACAACCAAGAATACTCTATCCAGCAAGGTTCTCATTCAGATTTGACAGAGAAATCAAAAGCATTACAGACAAACAAAAGCTAGAGAATGCAGCGCCACCACACCAGGTTTACAACAAATGCTAAAGGAACATCTCTAGGTGGAAAAGGAAAGGTCACAAATAGAATCAAGACAGACACAAATGGGGAAGCTCACCAATAAAGGCAAACATAAAGGACGGAAATCATCCACACACAAATACGATATCAACACCAACAATCACGACAAGAGGAGAGTACAAATGCAGGATATTGGAAAGGCATTTCAAATTAAAAGAGCAGCAACTTAAAACAATCTTGTTTATATATAGTCTGCTATATCAAAACCTCATGGGAACCACAAACCAAAACTCTACAATAGATACACACACAAAAAAGAAAAAGCAATCCAAACACACCACTAAAGGTAGACATCAAATCACAACAGAGGAGAACAAAAGAGGAAGGGAAGAAAAATGAACTTCAGAAACAAATCCAAAACAATGAACAAAATGGCAATAAAAACATTCATATCGATAATTACCTTAAATGTAAAGAGATTAAATGCTCCAACGGAAAGACATAGACTGGCTGAATGGATACAAAAACAAGACCACTATATATGCTGTCTACAAGAGACCCACTTGAGACCTAAGGACACATACAGACGAAAATGATCACTAGCCACCATAAGGGCACAGTGTGACTTACTAAACTATCCTGTCAACTGGAAATTAGCAATTGACCTGTGGATCCCTTTGTAATAAGAACATCACTGCCGGTATTGATTTATGGAGAGCATAATTTCCTGTTGCAATATGAGTAGTAATAATTTTTCCTCAGAGGCACCTTATGTTTTTAACAGTTCCTATAACAAATGAGATTTTAACAAGGCAGGAGTGATTTTATGTGATTGGAAGCAGTTTGTCATGCACTGGTGATTTGTTTAATTGAACACGATCTAGAAGACTCCAACATTATAAATATGCATCAGCAACAACTCTTGAACATGTATCTGAAACCAGAAATGGAGCCTGAGGTGATGGAAACATTGGGACATTTTTAAACGCATGAATAGAAAAGACACCCAATTTTAACTTGGAGCCATTTAGAACTCCCCAAAACATCTTCAATCACCAAAATAATACTAGAATCTTGCACTTCCCTAGCAAATATTTAACTTATCTATGGGTCGACTGTCCTGTGTGGACAATCAAGCCAGTGTTAAACTCCTTGACTGAAGCCCTGCTTCCTAACACAACTGTACTTATCTGCTCTTACTCATTAGCCAGCCTCTTTGCTGTTATTCTGGTTTCCTGATCACTTCGTTTACCTCTAAGAGACAGTCTCACTGAAATGGATGAAAGCATATTTTCATCCAGGCAGATGCCTTGTAAATCTCAAAGTTTCAAAGAGAATATCAACTTTATCCACAAGCCATTATCTGCGGCATCATGAGGACTGGAACCCATTAGGAAACATGGATTAGGTCCACCCATACTACACATCATGGGCAAACAACCTTGAGCTGGTGGCTACCCAGTACTTATCAGAAGCTTTGTTGAGATTATCCACAATTCAGGGGAAGGACTGCCAACTTCCTCTGAAGATATTTTCCCTCCATCTCTAAGTCAAAGAAAATCTGGGAGCTGCATATTTGGACTGTGTCACACCTGCCACAAGATTTCTTGCTCATTCTAATTCACTTTAGCACAACAGCATATACATTTAATGCGTGTCAGTATGAAAAATAAAGAAGCTATAAACATATTAATAGAGCTTATATAAATGATTCTGTCAAGGATAATTTTAACTGCATGCAGTGATTATCCCTGCGAGGACGTCCTCATCGGAACTCATACAACACTCGTTGTACATCTTTTGAAAATTTAGTTAACATTCAGGAAACTGAATTATGTAATTAACAGATTTTCCTTTTGCTTTGTCTGCTGAAAAGCTTATGGCTTGACCCAGTTCATTCAATTTTGCTTCATTCTTGGCACTATTTTATGTTTTCATGTTCGGTTCATTTTCTTTTTGTCACTTCCAGTTTTAACGTTTATTATTTATTTTGATTTTAGTTTCCTCTGAAGGTGCCATACGTCTCGTACATGGTATGTGTAAATAAATAGTAGGGCCAGATGACTGCCATCAGAGACCCCACTCTGTCCACCTAAAGCTAGTCACACTGTAAGGACACCTCCTTCTGAGCAATTCAATTAGAAACCGCCATCTGCATCCTCTTGTGTGATTTAAATTCTTATTAAACAAAACAAAAATGAAATTGCATTGATCAAACAAGAGACAACTTTGCTGACCATGAAATGGCTTTTTCCTGAGATAAGTAGTCAAATGGGAGTACACAAATTTTATAGGCAGAAAAGGAACCGATGCCTACTCATCTCCTCCATTTATATAAATAAAGGTAATTTTTATTTATGAAAAATGGCATCTCTTTAACAATTCCCTAGAGGTACCCGACTTCTAAAGAATTTTTCTTGAAGAGATTCTACATTGGCAAAAACACCTTGAGGTGGGGGATTAACTTTATTTTTTTGGAAGGTATATATTTTATTTTACAAGAAAAGTCCAATTTACTTCATAAAGTGGCTGTACATTCAGAGCAGCATGGCTGAGAATTCCCATTGCTCGCCATCCTTGCTAACATTCAGTATTGTAGTCTTTTTTTTTTCTTTTTTTTTTTGATCAACATTAACATCTTTATTGGAGTATAATTGCTTTACAATGCTGTGTTAGTTTCTGCTGTATAACATAGTGAATAAGCTATATGTATACATATATCCCCATATCCCCTCTCTCTTGCGTCTCCCTTCCACCCTCCCTATCCCATCCTTCTAGGTGGTCACAAAGCACCAAGTTGATCTCCCTATGCTATGCAGCTGCTTCCCACTAGCTATTTATTTTACATTTGGTAGTGTATATATGTCAATGCTACTCTCTCACTTCGTCCCAGCTTACCCTTCCCCCTCCCCGTGTCCTGAAGTCCGTTCTCTACATCTGCATCTTTATTCCTGTCCTGTCCCTAGGTTCAACAGAACCTTTTTTTTTTTTTTAAGATTCCATATATATGTGTTAGTGTATGGTATTTGTTTTTCTCTTTCTAACTGACTTCACTCTGTATGACAGACTCTAGGTCTATCCACCTCACTACAGATAATTCAATAAGTGGGAGATTAACTTTAATTCATTCCCAGAAACCAAGTGAAGAAACTTTTTTCCCCAGCTTTATTGAGATATAATTGACATACAACATTGTATATGTTTAAGGCATAAATTGTGATGATTTGATATATAGCTTTGTTGCAAAATGATTTCCCACAATAAGGTTAGTTAACACATCCATCACCTCACATAGTTACATTTTTATGTAGGTGGTGAGCACATTAAGATTTACTCTCAGCAACTTTCAAATATACAATATGGTATCATTAACTATAATCACTAAGCTTACATTAGATCCCCATAACTTATTCCTTTTATAGCTGGAAGTATACACCCTTTAAAACAGCAGAGAAGAGCAAGTTACACAAGAGCAAGTGTTACTTGCTGCTGTCTCAGGTACAAAGATGAGGAAAGAGAAATTATCATTGTACTTGGAAACTTAAAGTTCATAGATGACCTTGTCACATGAGGTTTTGGTGAAGAAGTAGGAGTGCAAGTTTATTGGAATGGGTTCAAGAGAGAATAAGAGAACATGAAATGGAGAAAGGAAGTACAGGAAATGTTTTCCAGACATTTTTCTAAATAAATGAACGCAGAAGTGGGACATTGCTGGAGGGAGTAAGTTTTTTTTTTTTTTTTTTTTGAAGCATACATATACGACGATGGAGATGGTCCAGTAGTGAGGAAATTATTGATACAAAAAAAGTAGATGTTTCAAGTGCATGCTTGAGTCAGAAAGAGGAAACGCAAATAACTACACAAGTGGAGGAGCCAGTTAGGGGAGCACAGAGCAAGGCAGAACATGTATATACTAATACGGGTAGATTGGTGTGGGAACTGTGAATGCTCTCACTTAATGTTTATATTTCTCATAGGAATAGAAACAAGAAAAAAGTCATCACTTGAGCATGAAGAGAGGGAAAGAGACTTCTGTGAGAGAGGGAAGTCAAAGAGATAAGGGAGATGTGATGTGATTGGCAGGAAGCCCCCAAAACTCTTTTAAGTGTACTGGTCATGACTGATGTGAGAACCACTCAGTATCATTGTATGTTTTTCTCTGGTTACTTTCCCTTCATGGCTGCAGGTATAGTGTTCATGGAGAATTGGAATTAACTAGGTGTGAGATTTTGCCAAGAATGAAAAGAAATAGTGGCAAAGGATCTGGAAGTGATTACAATGATGGACAATGAACTCCAACCTAGGGAAGAAGGGAAGTGAAACATGAGTGGAATCTGAAGGACAAGTTCGTGGGTCAGTTTATTGGAGGACCCATTGGGATGAACGTTGTTGAAAATGGAGTGTAGAGAGAGTGAGCTGGAATGATTTAGGGTGGTAGTCAGAAAGTAAAAGACTTAAAATTGAGGTTATGGAGGGGCTGCAGTTATTGCTAATGGCAACATTGAAAGTAAAATCCTGAGGGCTGATACAGAGAGAGGACAGGTGCATTGGACGTGGAAATCTCAAAATAAGAGGCCGGGGGGTATTGGAAACATTTCCTGTGGGAATACTGACATAGCAAAAAGGATGACTCGTAAGTTGTTAGGAAAAGAGGTGACAAATTAGCTAAAATATGCCGGGGATGGGGGAGAGCAAGAAATAAGAATGGCGCGTGATGTACTGAAATAGCATGAGCTTCAAAGAATCTTGGGTTCTGTGAGGAGGAAGCTGGGGTAATGATCTGGAAACAGAAATGAGAAACATTAAGGACCCCTATTAGTTATTTATTGTTGTATAACAAATTAACTCAAAACCTAAAAGAACAGTAATCATTTATTATCCTTCATAGTTTCTCTGAGTCAATTCAGACAAACCATGATGGGGACAGTCAATCTCTACTCTGAAACGTCTGGGGCCCCATCCAGAAACGTAAAGCCTAGGGGCTGGAATCCATGACATTTCATTCCCTTCTAGCTGGGACTGTTGGCTGCAGCACCCACACGTGGCTCTCCCAGTGGCCTGGGTTGCCTCACACATGATGGTAGGGTTCCCAGGGGCAAGCAACCCCTAAGGGAGAGAGAGCCAGGCAGTGGTGGTATTGCCTTTTATTGTCTCACCAATACCTCTGTCACATTCTAGAGACTGAAGCAGTTACAAAGGTCCATCCACATTCAAGAGGAAAGAACTCAGACCTCACATTCCAGTGAAGGAGTGTCAACATCATTATTGTACAAACAGCACAGGGATCAGATGTCTAATGATGTGGTCGTCTTTGGAAAATGTAGTCTGCCACAGCCAACCGCCTTAACTCTAGGATCAATTGTAGAAGTATGGAAAGAAAACATCTACCATGTAAGAGGGCTTCAGGGAAAACAGGAAATGTAATTACATCAAGAAGCTAAAAGAGGCAGTTGAATATGTGGAACATTTTGCCGACTCTAGACCCTGAAAGGATTTGTAAGGTTGAGGAACATGAAAGTCTGAATCACAACAGGAGATGTACAGCCATACAGAGGTAAGAGTCTGGGTGATAAAGGATGATCTAGAAGATCTGGGCTTCTTTTGGTAATGGAGATAAACAGAGATGCAGGGCAGGATGGAATTAATCCTGAGGGTGATGAGTGTTCAAAGGGAGGGAAGAATTGGTCTTGTTGGGGACAGTTGGGGCCCACTGGTGGTTGGTCCAAGCCATGAACAGGCAGTATGAACCCAGCCAGAGGGATGGCAGTACCAAGAGTACTCAAGGCATTAGAAAAACAATTAATATAATCTATTAACAGATACTATGAGGAAAACAGTATACTGACCATAACAGATGCTGGAAAAGCATTGGATAATATGACACTCACTTACGATAAAAAGAAAGCACTTAGCAAACTAGGAATCAAAGTGAATTTTTTGAACCTAATAGTGTATCTACTAGAGATCCCCAGCAATTACCCTACTTAATATTAGAGTAGTTGACACTTTCCACTTAAAGTCAGGAACAAAGTGTTAGCAGGTGTCAGTGAAAGAAACCTGCTAACACTGCTTAGTCATCAATAAACATTTAGGTATGAAAATGAATAAGAGGTTTACAATGAAAGGAAGAAAGAAAATCGCTATTTGCAGATAATTACAGATAATTTGATTGATTACAAAGAAAATCAAAGACTCCACGGAAAAATTATTAGAACAGTTACCACTAACTTTAGTAAGTTAAGGATCAATATACAAAATTCAATAGTTTGTCTATGTACGAGCAATAACCCTTTTATAATTTATAAAATGTACTCTTAACAAAATAATTTCCAATAGGAAAAAAATATAAAATGTATAAAATGTATAAATTATAAAATGTACTCTTAACAAAATAATTTCCAATAGGGAAAAAAAGGAATACCTAGGAATACTGAATACCTAAGAATGTATCTCACAGAAATGCAAAGCTGTTCAAGAGGAAATTATAAAACATTTTGTTGCAAAACATAAAGGAAGATCTTCAAGTGGAGAGATTTATTCTGTGTTCATGGGTGGAGAGACTAAATATGGTAAAGATGTCAGTGCATCCCAAATTCACCCATTCAGGTTTTCACAGAACTTGGTCAAATTGAAAATGAATGAAAACTGATCCACATTGAAAGATCATGATTTTGGAATTTCAGAACATCAAGGATAAAGAGCAAATCTTAAAAGCCCCCAGACAGAAAACTGGTCACTTTGTAAAGGACTGGAATCAGTCTGGCATTTGACTTTTCAGCAGCTCAACAGAAGCCAGGAAACAGTGTAGCAGTGAGTTCAAAGTTGCAAAATCTCACAAAGGAGAGGAAGGAGGAGGGAAAGAGAGGAGGAGGAAGAAGACCTCCTGGGACTTCCCTGGTGGTGCAGTGGTTTAGACTCTGCACTCCCAATGCAGGGGGCCAGGGTTTGATCCCTGGTCTGGGAACTAGATACCACATGCATGCCACAACTAAGAGTTTGCATGCCACAACTAAGGAGACCTCGAGCCGCAACTAAGAAGCCAGCGAGTTGCAACTAAGACCTGACTCAACCAAATAAATAAATAAATAAATATTTAAAATAATAATAATAATAAAAAAGAACACCTCCTATCTACTCCACCTCAGGAAGATACTGGAGAATATACTTCACTGGAGAAAAGTAGAAAATAGGCCTCCAAAAATGGGAAGACATGGGATTTGTGGGGAGGGAAGGGAAGGAAAACCCCAGGAAGGCAGCTATGAGACTTGCCATAAGTTTTGCTGCCAAGAAAGAGCTTCATAACCATTGTGCCTAAATGAGTGGTTCTTAAAGAGCAGCCCCCAGTTCACTTGAGAACTTGTTAAAAAGGTAAATTCTCAGGGTTCTTCCCAGACCTACTGGATCAAAATCTCTGGCATTGGGGGTCCAGCCATCCACAGTTTATGAAGCCCTCTAAGTGTTTCTGAAGCAACACAAGAGTGAGAACCACCGACCCAGTGTGTGCTAATACTCAGCAGTCTTTCAGAGCACAACTGCTTCCCCAAATTCTGCAACAGGCATCAAACATGGATCTTTATTCTTTACTGAGTTTTATTTTTATTTTGAAAACAGTACATATTCTGTGTTGACATCTTGGAAAATATAGAAAAGGATAAATGAAAAAGAAAAAAATCATCTACCATTCCACAATCCAGAAAAAGAATTGTAGCAAATTTATATCTATTAATTATATTTATTCTATATAAATACATACATATGTACATTTGGATTATGTGGTAGGTACATCTTACATAGTCTTTTCATTTAATATTATATAATGAGTGTTTTCCATGTTATTGAAATATCTTCCCCAAACCTATTTTACTGACTGCATATTTCATAATACAGTGGTAGTGTGATTTATAAAAATGTGCTTCTATCGATGGAAACTGTGGGTTTCTCTAAATCGTTGAAGGAATAAATAACAATACAGTAAATGTCATCATAGCTCTTTCTGCAGTTTTGTGTCCCGTTTACAGGCACAGACCTTGTGTCAGAGAGACCTTGCTGTCGCTCCCGGATTTACTACTTGCAGGGACTTCTGCATGTTAATTCACCACTCGGAGTTTCGGTTTCCTCATCTATAAAAATGGGGATATTATTACTCTTCATATACAACTGCGGTGAGACTTGAGCAGGATGGAATGTGTAAAGCACTTAGTACAGTACCCATCTGAAACTCAGGCTAAACTTGACCCCTAATCCCCACTGGAGGAGATTACAGCCACGTGGAAACAGCCTGGCTCTGCTGTCCCACCTGGCTGAACACGTGCTCTCTCTACACCCAGCAATTCTGCCCCAACTCTGCACCTGCGCACAATGACACATGTACAATGGTGTTCCAGGCAGCATTCTTTACAAGAGCAGAAAAACTAAAAACAGCCCACGTTCATCAGCTAGACCAGGGGTCCCCAACCCCCGTCGGTGGACCACCACTGGTCTGCAGCCTGTTAGGTACCGGACGGCACAGCAGGAGGTGAACGGCCAGGTAGCCAGCGAAGCTTCATCTGCCTCTGGCCATCCCTCGCATTGCCGACTGAACAATCCGCCCCCCCACCATCCGTGGAAAACTTTTCTTCCACAAAACCGGTCCCTGGTGCCAAAAAGGTTGGGGACCGCTGAGCTAGACAACATGTGGTGTTTTGCATAATGGGATGTTGAGCAGTAGTAAAAAGAAATGAATTATAACTAAACATAACCACATAGATGAATATAAGAAACTGAAGAAAAGTGAAGAAACAAAAGGTACTATGTACTATAAAAAAAAAAAAAAGAATGCTAAAGGGAAGTGAAGCTGCAGTAGTAGCAGTGGTAATATCAGTGGTAATAATCCTGGTCTCATAAATTCTTAAAACCAAGTACACTGGGTCAACACTTGGTTTGGTTAAGTCCTTTGGTTTCCCTTCTAAAAATTTTTTTTTTTGATTTATCATCTAACCATTGATTTATGAGACTGGTCATCACATCACATCCCTCCCAGCATAGTACATCCACCATGACCATTTAATAGGCGAAAGGCACCACAGTGCCTTTGATTTTCTTAATGTTACAGTGTTGAGTATTTTTAGTGGGTGTAGTCATTCTACTTCTTAGCACTAAATCTGTCCAAATACTTTTGTTACATTTTCAGTAAGTTTGGTAGCTGAGCTGACTTCTGAAAGCAAACTACTAATTTTTCCATGGGAAGCATGTGGGTGGTGAGGTCAGGGTGGGAGGTTCATTCCAGGTAGAATGAGCAGTACAAAAACTACAGAGGTGTTAAATTTGCAGGTTCTGAAAATGGTGATTTCTTTGATATAATCCCAGGGAATGCAGAATTTTAGGAGACAAGAACAGCCCAAACAATTGAGGGCAGGCTCTTTTTACACTATGGTAAGTGTTATAAACTTTGTTTATAAAGTGTTCTATAACAAACTTTGATAAACATGTTTATAAACATTGAAAATTATTTAATCAATTAATTTGCATATCAGATTTTGTTTTAGAATAAAAACTGGTGGTAGTGAAGAGGACAGGTTGGGACATGAAGACAGGAAGTATCAGAGCTGTGAAACCATCTGGTGGAAAGAAGGTATTGGTTGAACAAAGCCAGTGACCAAGAAGTGAAGGGAGTGAATCCAGGGCCACTTCAGAGGCAGAATTAATAGGACAGTGAGTGATTAGAGTTCAGTGCTCAGTGAATGTTTAGCACCGAAGTTCTCACCTCAGTCAAACAGAATGGGAATTTTGCCCTAATGATTAGAGAATATAAGAAAGGGAAGAGCAACTCAAGTGTGTATGTGGTTTTTTACAATTTTTGGAGGATTTTTGCTGCCATTTTCCAAGTTTTCCTACTTCTTTCTTACAATCTGTAGTGCTCTTGACAATCTTTTCAAATATTGCTGTATGTCTGAGATTTACTTTTCTCACCCAAAATATGTTTCTTCTTTTCTAGTGCTGGAAACACGGCTCCTATACTTTACGTCTTCCTTTTGCTCCTCTACATCATCTTCATCTTACCTTAGCACCCTGAGATGTGTCCGAGAAGCACATATCAATCAACATATGATCAAAATCACCTTCATCAAGGGGCTTCATCCAGGGGCTTCCTTGCTGTCTGTCTTGTAGATGGGCTTTGCCAATAGAGGGCATCATCAGAAGAGGGAAAGAGCAGAGAGGATTGTGGGGGGTTAATTTCCCAGGCTCCCCATCTCCCCCCCCCACCCCACCCTCCCAGCCATCTCTATCTCCAGGCTGGTTCTGAGATCCCAGGAACTTCTCTTTCCCCTCCTCCCCTTGCTTCTGCAAGGCTAGACGTAGGGGTGGAGCCCCCATCACCCACCACTAGCCCAGAACACTGCACTCTCCCTCTCGGTTTCTCTATGGGATACTCTGCCCACATCTATGAAACTAGTGCCTTGATTAAACTGTTGTCAAATTGCTCAAATTGAGTGTAACATCTGTTTCCTGCTGAGATGTTAACAGATACAGAAATTGGTACTAGAAATAGCTCTAGGAAACAGACGTTCAGCATGAATTCCGGGATTGGGCTCCTCTCCTTGCCCTAGGGAAGTGGGCAAGAGTGAGTCCCTGCATCCGGGGAATCGTGATTATTCAAATTAAAGTAGATGCAGTGAAGGGCAAGTGGTTGGAACATCAGTTCGCTGCAGCAATTAGTCTCCATGGAGATAATATGGGTTAAAAGATTGTGCCATTAGTTGGCTTTTTTTCTGATCTAGAACAGAGCTTCTCAATTAGTGGCAGTTTTGTCCCCCAGGGAACCTTTGGCAATGTCTGGAGACAGTTTTGATTGTCACAACTTGGGGTGGGGGCTACTATTGGTATCTAGAGGGTAGAAGCCAGTGATGATGCTAAACATCCTACCATGCAGAGGAAAGTCCCCATAACAAGGAATTCATCTGGCTCAAAATGTCAGTAATGAAGAGGTTGAGAAACCCTGCCGCAGAGAGAAATGGAAAGCAATGAACATCGGATTGAGAACCTGAGCAGAAATCAGAAAGTCTAGGTGACAGATTAACTGAGATCCTCATCTCCTGGAGTTTTGGGGCAGGTAGGGCTGAAGACCAAGACAGAGGTCTGATTGTAAGGACTGCAGAGAAATATGCGTCCCTGACAAGTCTCCTCCATACCAAGGTGAGGGTCCTGCTGAGGAAGCGTGGAGCCCTGAGACATGGGACAGGAATGTCTGTGCCAAAAGAGACATGGCAGGAAACACTGGACTCTCAAATCTTTCTGAAACCTTTGCAAGTGGCGAGTGCCCTTTAACTTCCACAAAAGAAGGAGTCAGTCTCCCCTTGTATCAAAGTTTATGAGTGACTTCACCTAGGCCAGTAGCCCTACCAACTGATACCAGTTCTCTCCATAGCACACCCTCTACCCCCATGTCTTCAGACTTATAATCACAGTTAGGCTCCAACGTGGACAGGACAAAGAAGTACCAGGTCTGCTCTGAAAGCAGATATATACCCCCCAAAACTATAGGATTAAGCAAATCTCTATTGGCAGGAGCCTGGGAGCACATGAAAGGTAGATTCTAAGTGTGTCAGACCAAGAAGGATAAGGTGTAATGTTTGAGCAGGCCCTAGGCAATAAGATGTCTGCTCTCACTGCAGGATTTGGGTTTGATGTGTTTCCTCAAGCACCTGGGGGTGATGTAAGCCGGGTTGGCTTAATTGAAGCTGGAACTCCACAGTGGTTTATGGTTTGTGAGTTCCAAATACTGCAACTTTCCTGGCATGTTCTAGCAGAGATTTTCTCCTATCAGAACGATCTAAGGAACTTAGCAAAATTACAAAAGCCTACTTTCTACTACTCCCCTCTACTGCTCCAGAGCAGCAATTAAACCTCAGTCATGTCAGAAGCACTGGGCTTTGAAAATTCACGAAGCCTAGCTCACAACCAGATCTAATGCATCAGAATATCTGTGGGTGGGACTCAGGGCCTATCAGTGCTTGCTGAAGCTTCCCAGGTGATTCTAATATGCAGGCAAGATTCACAGCCACCAGGTAAAGGATTCTGAGGGTCCGGAGGAGGAGGCTGGGTCTTTCTGAGAAAGGACCCTGCCCTGTGGCTCCAGAAGCATATCATTAATCTTCCCCATGCTTTTCAGAGTAATCTCTCAGCCTTAACCAGCATAATTATGCAGTGAGACTAAGAATATCCAAAGGTTTTTACACACTAGCTCTGACCTGATTCTGACCCTTGGAGACCTAGAACCTATGGACCAGTGGCTCTGGCCCACTAGCCAGATTGTACAGTGGAGGCCAGATAGATGAAGCCCTGACCTGAGTTCTTCCCACAGTGGGGCTAGTGGGACTGTGGATGTTTCTCCAGGCCCAGAAAATATAGCAAGGTTAGATACACGTAGTCACTGAGAGAATCTCCTTGTCTATTTCCTGACCAATGGAGTAAAGGCTATTATAGTAGAAAAGGCCAAATGGAAGCCTCTGGAAATGCCCCCACCCACCCACCACTAACTTCACTGAGAGAGTAAACCACAGTCAAATATCTCCTTTCTAGGGAATCTAAGAGACACATGCCCCCACTGTATAGTTTAAAGACGCTTGGGTCACCTATTACATCCACGTTCACCTCACCCTTTTGGTTGGTACAAAAGGAAAGTGGGTCACAGATCTCCCCTCACCAAAGGTGGTCACTGAGCCTCCAATATGACATAGCTCTGTTAGGGTGGCCAACCTGCCACCTGATGTCACCTTGGACCTCTTTCATCGTGGAGGGAATAGTGACTTGTCTTCCTAGGGATGGGCACATATTCTTGATAGAAATTAGTCTTTTTCATCTCCACTTCTGCCAGTGCCACCGTTTATAGACTTACAGAGTGCCTTATCCATCATCATGTAAACATGCTCATACTGCTTCTGTTTAAGGAACTCATTTTGTGGTGAAGTACGTGTGAGTGCAATTCTGCTCTTACCTCCTGCCCCTTATCCCAGAAGCTTAAAGTTCAGTTATTACACCAGTTGGGAGACAGTATTCTGCTAGACAAGGTACTGTCTTAAAGGACGCAGTATATTCCTTAACCACTGGCTAGTATGTTTCCATATTATGTACTGTCAGGTCAGGAGCCAAGGCATGGAGGTAGAAGTGGTAACTAGTTACTAACAAAACTCTTGATGAGTCAATCCCAATCTCTTAATTCATCCCACTTCTCCCCTTTCCCCCTTGGTAGCCATATGTTTGTTCTCTATGTCTGTGTCTTTATTTCTGTTTTGCAACTAAGATCATCTATACCATTTTTCTAGATTCCACATATATGTGTTAATATATGATATTTGTTTTTCTCTTTCTGCCTTACTTCACGCTGCATGACAGTCTCTAGGGATTGACATATATACACTATTGACACTATGTATCAAATAGATGATGAATGATAACCTACTGTATAGCTCAGGGAATTCTACTCAGTGCTCTGTGGTGACCTAAACGAAAAGGAAATCCAAAAAAGAGGGAATACATGTATACATATAGCTGATTCACTTTGCTGTACAGTAGAAACTAACACAACATTGTAAAGCAACTATACTCCAATAAAAATTAATTTAAAAAAAACAGATTTCTTGTACAGATTCTTAGTATGACCAATATAGCACTATTGTTTTGAATGTGTATATTCTACAAAACAGACAATAAAATAATTTTTTAAAAAACCCTTGATGAATGTTTGCTTTCATCCCTCACAATCTCAGCCCAACTGGATGTAGAGGGAGGGGTGCTTTCACTGGGGACCAAAGTCATGATTTCACGATTTGGAAGCTGAGGCTCACCCGCGGCCATTTTGGGCCCCTCCTATCGCCAAAACAACAGACAGAGAAGGAGGCAGCTCCGTTATCAGATCTGATTCATCCCAGTGGGAATGCTACTGCACTGTGAGGGCAAGGAGGTTCTCTTTAGAGCTAAGAGATTCCTCATCACTAGAGAACTGTGGCCACCCAATGAAGATAAGACCTCTAAGACCTCCCGGCCCAGCAAAGTGAAAATCTGGGGCATCCTACCAGGCAAAGAGGCTACCTAGACCGGGTGCTAAGAGGGTATAGAGAGAATATGGAATAGATGGGAAGGAAGACAGCAGTGGCTGCCAATGTAGGCCTGTGACAGCTATATAATTGGGGACCATAGCAGTTCATCTTCATATTAACTGTTTATTCCTTCCCTTTTATTCTCAGGCCCCTAGTTTTAGCTAATGGTACAGGCTTCAGGTAGGAGTATGTCTGTCTAGACATCTCTCAATGATGGCGTGTTAGCTGTTGGGGTCTTCTGTGTTTCCTATGTTGAGGACATGGGTTTCTCACCTGGATGAAGTACAAGTGTGGAGGCCAAGGGACCAAAGGAATGGACTGAATGGATACCTTCTATCTACCCCTCCAGGCCTCCTGTCCACCTTCCCCTAGGTGCCAGTGCCCTAGGAGGCTGACCAATCGCAGCTGAACCTGTGACCCCTGGCTTCCAGCTGAGTTCAGACAACATGAGGATTGGCAGGAAATCAGAGGGAGGAAAGGAAGTCAGAGAGTGAGGCAGGTATTTACTCTCCTGGTTTCCTCCAACTCCGCAGGGATGCGTGGACTGGCTTCCCTCGAGGTGAAGGGCCCTCCGCACAGGTTGCCTGGTCTCCGGTTCTGGTTAATTGCTTGTACATTTGCCCCACTAGACCCAGTTCTCTAAGGCAAGGCACCAGCCTCTACGCTGCCCACACATTTCTGACAAGTCTCTCTATTAAACCCACCTCAGGTTACCCAGTTTGAGTGTGCCATCTGTTTTTGCCATGACCCTGACTGATACAGTTCCTCTTTTAATGAGATTTTTCTTTCTGTGCTTTTTCCTAAAAAAAAAAAAAAATTTAGGAATTTTTAATGAAAAGAAAAGTTTCCAAAAACAAAAAGAAAACTCATTTTGAATTTTTTTTTTTTTTATGTTTTGGGGTGATAAAATTCTAAATAGCCCTGATTTGGATTGCAGTCTGCCAAATTACACTTTAAATAGCTTTGATTTGGAATTATATGCCCTAGAATCAAGGTTATTTACAAATCTATTTTGCCAAAATCAGAAACCAGGTTTGAGCTTCCCAGTCCTCTTATTTAAGGGAAATATTGTAACAAACTGAGCATAATTGTAGAAGGAAAGTATAGAAACATTTTTCTTGCCTGTGTAGATCTAATTTGCAAACCACAAACAATATTTAAGCCATTCATGTGTGCACATGTGCTCGGTTACTGCAGTTACTCCAATCAGAACCATAGTCCGCTCAGTGAGCTGCTGCCCAGCTGAGGATGCTAATTCAGCTCCCCGCTCTTGGTAGCTGAGTCAGACTTCCTAAAGAATCTTTTAACAAGCTAGCCAAAGAAATTAGCACATTTCTCCTCAAAAATATTCAAGATCTGAATATAGGCAAAAATAAATACATGTCAGGATGGGATTTATGAAATAAGCATTCAAAAGAATGTGATATTTAATAAGAACAGGACTGAAATTATTTCTGTCATTCTTCCAGGCAGCAGTATACTTCAATAGTTTGTTCTTGGGATTATACACTTATAAAAACTATTTAATTATTGACTATATTGCTTCTTAGTCATAACTTCAAGGGTGTTTTTCAAACATCTGGATATGAAAATGTGATTCTTTTAGACTCAGATTTAAGAAAGCCCCCAAATATTAGAACAAGATGTTAGGTGCAAAGCACTTGCACAAGTGAGATAGACACTGAATTCAGAGAAGGAGCTGAGAGAGAGTGGTCAGTAATCAGGGTGAGGACCACTGCGCACACGAAGCTGGTAAGGGGGTCGTGAGATGCCCACTCTAACATACTAATATTCATTGCCAAAAGCAAGGGGTATAACTTTGCTGCATGTTAGAATCACTGGAGAGCTTTGAAAAATTTCCACCACTGGGTTTCACTCTATACAAATTAATTCAGAATGTCTGGAAGTAGGACCTAGCTGTCAGTGTGGGTTTTTTGTTTGTTTGTTTGTTTGTTTTAATCTCAGGTGATTCCTCAGTGCAGCAAAATTTGGCAACCACTGCCCTAGGGTTTGAGATAGCATAAGGACCAGATATCACCCATCCTTGACAAGACTAAAGGCAAAATGTTTCACTGCAACTGATTGAATGAAGGGAGGTGATGGGGGGAGGCAAGAGTGCCTGCATTTTCTTCTGGATCAAGCAAAGCCTGCCACCCAGGAAGGGGTCTGCCCGGGGCCCATCTGGAAAAGGATCCAGCCCAACAGGGCTTCCAGCCAGGGTTGAGGCCACCCAGGATAAAGAGGCCTTGCACTGCTGAATGCAGAGCTGAGGGCAGGGCAGCTGAGTGGCTACCAGAGACCTTGTGTCAAGAGGACCACTCAGAGCATCCTAGGGGTTAGCAAAGGTGCTTCTGCCTCTGATGCCAGATTACAACAGTCCATGTAAGCTGTCCCCGTCCCTTTGCCTCTTCTCCCTCTCCACCCCTCTCCCAGTCACCAAACGTCAGCAAGCAATGGAAAAGGTCACAGAAAAGCTGGCAGAGAAGGAAGTTGGCCACCTCCTGCTTCCCACTGTGGCAGGATATGAAGCCAATGTGAGTCAGAGTGTGGAGAAACCTGAACTTGAAAGGACATTTGGAGGTTTGATTATTACAGAGATAGAGGTTTCAATTACTGAGAAGGGACTGTTCTTGGAACTAGAGATACAGAAAGGAATTTTATTATCTGAGAGTAACCCAAAGTTTGGAGTTCTTTCCAAGATTTTATCTGAGGGGCAGGGAAAAATGAACCGGTAGCTGGGGGTTGAAAGGCAATGGACAAAGAATAAAGTTTGCTTCTGTTTTGTATCCTTTCAAACTCAGTTTGTTCAGTAAAATGTTTACCTCAATGTAGTTGCTGGTGCACCAGAAAGAAGGACTATAGGAAGATACTATGACCCTCCAACCACCTGCTACATCATCAGATTCCAAAATTTAGGCATGTCTCTCTACCACATGGGAGGTACTTGCTCAGACCAGAGTCCTGATCTCTCTACTCCGCTGCTGCTGTCAGTCACCCACTCAGAAACTGGAACGTGCAGCAAACAACAAAAAGTCTGAAATTGACAAGGGTTCTTTACATCCTAAGAGATATAAGCTCCCCAAGAGGACCACTGAGGACAGAAACAGAGAGGGGGAGCATTTGCTAAAAGGGCACAGTGTTCATGAGCCTGTCAACCTGGGGCCCTGAAGATTCTACAATAGTGCATCAAAGCCCCACTAAATGAAGGCCTGAATAGACCACTATTCAAACACTAATCACAGAAAATGCATTTAATAAAAGTCAACATTTGCTTCTGTAAAGGAAAATAAAAAAACTTATCAAATGAGGGAAAAGGTAAATTTTTAAACCTGATTAGGGATATCTACAAAATACCTACAGCATGCATCATATTTAATTGTGCTATTTAGTGCTGCTATAAACACTGGGGTGCTTGTATCTTTTCCAGTTAAGAGTTTTCTCCAGATATTTGCACAGGAGTGGGATTGCTGAATCATAGCAACTCTATTTTTAGTTTTTTTAAGGAACCTCTGTACTGTTTTCCATAGTGTCTATTATTTTCCTAGAAGGTCTATGGGCCCTTTTTATATCTTATGGAAAATAATCCTTTTACTGCTATGTATAGAAATATGTTTCTATTATTTTCTTTGATTTTGTTTATTGTTTTTTCCTATCCAGAAACATTTGAGTTTTTGATGAGGTTCAATTTATCATTTTTCCCCTTTATAGCTTTACCAAGTAAGGATTAAATGCACTCACATTTTCTTAGGGTGATATGGGGGTTCATTTTGTGATTGAAGTTTTTAACCTGTCTTCAATTTATTTTAATATAGGAGTCAGTAGGAATCAAAATTATATTTTTTGAATAGAAGTCAACACCAACCATTCTTGATTAATTTACCCCTTTCCCACTCAGGTGCCGAGCTACTACCTTTACCGATATTAACATCATATATATATGCATATACCTATGTCTACTTCTGTTTTAATATCACTAGTTCCACCTGTTTCACTTCCTGTCAGTACATTTCTTATTACATATTTATTGGAAACAACTTTTGAATGAGCTTGTGTTCTCATCACACATTTTTAAAAAAAAATACTTTCAGTGACATTAACTTTATAATAAAGTTGACATCTTTGCAAAATAAAGACTTATTTGTAGACTTAAAAGGCATTTGAAAGTTTCCTTCATACAAAACTTACTCATTTCTTATTAATTTCATTTCTAGACTTAAATCTTTTCTGTGGTTACTGGGTGATTTTTTTTCTTTAATTTTTGTCTAAGAATTCTTTGATTTGATGGCCTTAATCTTGAATCCATAGGCTTAGAAGACTTCTAAATTGCTTTTACTATTTTTTCAGTTAATTATCTTGGGTTGCATACTGTATGCGAATAAAGATAATTCATACCTCTTTTTATAATTTTATTCACTTATTTCTTTTTCTTATCTGTTTACATATCTTAATAACCAGAATAATTTTAATTCTAAGTGGTGATAATGGATATCATTGTCTCATTGCTCAATTCAACATGAATACACCTAGAATTTTCAAATAAGCATTATTACTATATATTTAAATTCTATATCTATATCAATATCTATCTGTTCCTATTTTAATTAGACTTAATTTTTACCAGGAATGGATGTTGAATAAGTTTCAAATGTATTTTCATCATTCATGATGATGGAGATAATCATATGATTCTCTCTTTTGATATATTAAAATGACAGATTATATCAATGTATTTCCTAATATCAAATGCTAATTGCATTCCTGTTGTGAACTTCATTTAGTAATGGCATATAACTCTTTTGTCGCACTGCTAATTCTGAATGTTAATATTTTATTTCAAATTTTGTAACAATATCAGACTAACTAGCGGCTTGTCAAATTCTGACATAATTGTTTTTGCTGGGTTTATAAAAACAGCTTGAAAGATTTTTAATACATACACACATTCATACTCTGGATTTTGTAGCATAGTTTATGTAGCACTGATATTTCTAGTTTTTTAAATGTTTGGTCAGTTTCCACAATGAATATATCTCAGACTGTGTAAGTGAAAACTTGTGGGTGGTGGGCATGGGCGTGTTTTTTGTTTTCTTCTTTGTGTACCCAGACAAGTTTTGGCATCAAGTTCATTCTAATCTCATAAATGGGATGAAAAGTGTTCTCTCTTTGTTCCGTGAAGGAGTTTGGGATTATTTAGTATTTGACTGCTAGAACTTCCCTGGTCCTATTGTCATCTCATTGAAAACTGCTGATTGAATTTCAATTAACTATTGATTAAATCTTTTTAATGGTCATATCATATTACCTATCATTTCTTCCTGAATTGAAATAAACAAAATGCAATCACTTCTCACAGCTCCAGTGCTGCCATCCCATTTAGAGACAGCATCTTCTCTCATCTGGTTACTGGCTTTGTGTCTGTTCACTCTCCTTGTTTCTCCCTGTCTTCCCAGAGCAGTACTGTATCTGTCGTCCAACATGGTACTAGCTAGCCACATTTGGCTGTTGGGCACTTAAACTATGGTTAATGTGATTGGAAAACTGGCTCATTAAAGTTAAATTTAAGTTGTTTTTGTTTGTTTGTTTAACATCTTTATTGGAGTATAATTGCTTTGCAATGGTGTGTTAGTTGCTGCTGTATAACAAAGTGAATCAGCTATACATATACATATATCCCCATATCCCCTCCCTCTTGCATCTTCCTCCCACCCTCCCTATCCCACCCCTCTAGGTGGTCACAAAGCACCGGGCTGATCTCCCTGTGCTATGCGGCTGCTTCCCACTAGCTATCTATTTTACATTTGGTAGTATCTATAAGCCCATGCCACTTTCTCACTTAAATTTAAGTAACTGCATGTGTCTGGTGACAATAGAATTGATAGCACAGCCTTAGTGTCTTTCTCAAAAGAGAAGCCAGAATGAGCCTTCACAAATTTAAGTCTAATTAGAGGATGCCACTCTTCTGCTTGTATCTGTCGATGGCTGTGGATTGTAATAGGATTCAAAGCAAAAGGACTTGTGGGGCTTACAGCTTCCTAAGGACCTGGCCTCATCACTGTCTCTGATCACATCTTTCATAAATCTTTACTGGCGTTACTCTTTCACTCTCCTCCCTTTTGCTCCAGCCATACTGGCCTTCTTGCTGCTCCTTGAACAAACTTGCCAGACACAGTCTCACATTAGGGCCTTTTCACTAACCGTTCCCTCCCCCTGGAACACTCTTCACCCCGATGTCTGCCTGGGCAGCACCCTCACCTCTTCAAGTCTTTGCTCCAATATCACATCCTCAATAAAAACTACCCTCACCTATCAGCATCCTTGATCCCTTTCAACTACATCCCTTGTAACTACATTTTCTTGTGCTTTTTAATAGCATTTATAATCTTCAAATGTATCATATAATTTTATGACTTCTTGTGTTTGCTTTATTTTCTGTCTTCTCCCATCGATGGTCTGGGACGTAGGTGCCTCAAGGACAGGATTTTTTGCTGTTTTGTTCACTGATCATCTCAAAAATCAAAAAGAGTTTCTGGTAAAATAATAGCTGCTTTAAAAGTATCTGTGGAATGAGTGAATAAATGAGCATTTTTATAAGCTTTGTTTTCTATGAATTTATCTAATTCATGCCATTTTGTCATGGGGTAGATTTATTCATGATATCCTAAATTTGTCACCTGCTTAATCCCTGTTGCATCTGCAGTGTGCCTCTTTTTTCATTTCTAGTGTCTTGCTTATTTCTTCCTTCACTCTCTTTTTCTTAAGTTTTCCAGAGGTTTGTCTCTTAATAATCTTTTCAGAAAACCAACTTTTGGCTTTTTCAATACTTCTATTAGATTTTTGCTTTCTGTTTCATTAATTTCTGCTAATATCTTTATGTTTTCATCCTTATAGAGAGTTTTAAATTGAAAGATTAGCTTCTTACATTTTAGGATTTTTTCTAAAGTAAGAGTTTACAACAGTAAATTTCTCTCTAACTATATCCTTAGCTGTATCACATGTTTTAATAAAAAGTATTTTGAATATCATTCAGATTTAAGCAACTTCTAATTTTCTGTCTTTTTCTCGTAAGATCTTAAGAAGTTCTAGCTGTCAGGAAACTTGAAATTAATCTTTTGGTTGTTGTTTTCCAGACTAATTTCACTACATTCAGGGAATGATTCTATGTTTCCAATCGTTAGAAATGTTTTGAACATAGCTTTTTGGCCTTTATTTTGGTCACATTTCATAAATGCTTTATGGTTTCTTGAAAATAATGTGCATTTTCCAGTTGTCAGGTATAATATCCTATATGTGTCTATTACTAAGCCATATTAATTAGCCTAGTCATATTTCTGTGTCCTTATTGATTTTTGGTTACTTGATAATTTGTCAATTTCTAAGAGACGTATGTTAAAAATCGATTACACTTGTTAGATCTATTAATATCTTCTTGTCATTTTTTTTCTATTTACACTTTGTATATTTTAAAGTCACATTATTAGTTACATACATTTACCTTTACTATTAAGTAGTAAACATTTTAATCCTTAGTAATGATTTTTGATCAAACATCTATTTTTATGATATTAAAATAACATCTAGTTTCTCTCATTCATATTTACATGGTATACTATTCCTCAGTCTATAACTCTCAATCTTTTTCCTTATGTTTTAGATGTGTTATTGGGAAATAATACATATAAAGATTTTTTTTAATTGCTTTAACAATTTTTGTATTTTAGCTGGAGATTCTAGTTCACATACATTTAATAGCACATTGATGTATTTGGATTACTTTGTTTTATTACATGCCTTGTATTTGTCCCACTTTTTCTACCTTCCCTCTTTTGCCTTTTTTCATTTTGAAAATTTTTGTAATAGTATTTCATTATCTCATGTTTTTCCTTTATACCACATAGTTTATTATTCCAGTTCTAATATTTTCACAATTATCCTAAAGTTGATCAATGGTTTTATCTTCAGTTTTCAAATCCCAGTGTATAAAAGAGGTTTAACTACAATCACCTCCTTTCAACGTATATGCTATGCTGTCCAGTAGATCAGCTATTCATCATTCCCCCACTCTCTAAACTAGTCATTTTATTTTTGTTTAATTAATTTCACCAATGTTTTTACCCATATCTTTGTTCATTATTCTGCTTTGCTTCTTAGACTTTTAGCGAGGCTTTCTCTCTGACGTACATTCCCTAGAATTTCCTTTAACGATGGTCTGATAGTGAACTATCACCTGTTGTCCTGAAAATGTCTTTATTTTACCCCAGTTCTTGAAACACATTTGTATTCAGTGCATAAGTTTGGCACAGTTATTTTCTTTTACATAATAAAGATATAACTTTACTCATTCCTATTTGTGAGCTATTGGCTGGAAGTGGGTCACTCTTTTGTAGGTAATCTCTATTGCTTTTTCAGTTGCTTTTAACATCTTATTTTCCTTTGATATTCTTTCGTTTCAATGTCAGGATAGTGATAAGAAGACGACTTTTCGCTATAAACTCTTTTTTGAAGAGGTATGAATTCTTTACTTGGACCTTTGTTTTAATTTTAGTAAAAAAAGGAATGGCTTTTAAATTTTATGAGATACATTTTCAGCATCAGTGGATATGATTGTATTTTTTTCTCCTGTAATTTACGGATATAATGGATTATTTGATTCATACTTTCATATTTAATTACTCTTTTATTTCTGTATTAAAATCTACTTACAGTGTGTTTGTTACTTTTTGAATTCATTTCTGGGTTCTTTTGCTAACATTTTATTTTAAATGATCTGTTTTCTACTTATAATTGAGATTTTTTATAATTTACTTTAGATGCTATCATGATAAAATTTTACTATTAAAATTTTACTGGCTTTGTAAAATGAAGCAAAAAGATTTTGTATTTTCTTTATGGTCTAGGATAGTTTCAATAGCATTGTCAGTCTTTAATCGATTACTTAAAGTTCAGCTGTGAAAAGACCTGGTCCAGGTGTCCTCTTCACTGGGATCTTTTATTACCTCCTGAATTTCTTCTATTTTTATTGGTTCATTAAAATTTTCACTTCCTCTTGGGTAATTTTGGTAATTTGTATCTTCCAGGAAATCATGCTATTTATCTTGGTTTTCAAAGTTGTTACCTTACACTTATATGTATATCAGAGTTTCCAGATTTTTAAAAATCCTCCTTTATGTTACACTGTCTTTCTCATCCCTCATGGAGTCGACATATCTATTTTAAATCCTTTTGCTTTCCTCAATATACTGGCAAGTGGTGTATTTATTTTATCAGTACTTTCAAAGAAAAATTTGTGATGATTCATTACAAATGAACTGTGTTGTTGTTTGCCATTTCATCGATATTTGATTTTTCTGTACTAATTTCCACATCTTGATTTCTTTTAGTAAATTATGTTGTTCTTTCAAAATTTTTTATTACTTAAATTACTTTATTTTCCTTTTTTCTTCTTTAATAACAAAGGCATTTAACAGCAAGAATTTTCCTGTAACTACAGATTTTACTGTTGCATATAGTTCTGTATTAAGTAGCTTCTTTTTATTTGATTCTAAATAGTATGCCCTTAAGTGATTAGCATTGTTATCAGCCTATCAACCATAATCTTAACTATTAAGAGGTCAGGACTCAGAGTGATTTACAGTTTAAAACGCTTCTATACCAACAGAAAAAGAAACAACTTTACAGTATGCTAATTAAAAATATATATGCTTTAAAAATCTGACCTGCTCTGGTTGGGAGGGACACAGCATAGAAAAATAATGTGCATCAAATTAATTACCATGTAATAATTTCAGACAAATCTGAATTCTCAAGAGTAAATACCAAACAAAATAAAATGGGGCTTTTTTTTTGTTTGTTTTTGTTTGTTTTTTTGCGGTACGTGGGCCTCTCACTGCCGTGACCTCTCCCGTTGCGGAGCACAGGCTCCGGATGCGCAGGCTCAGCGGCCATGGCTCACGGACCCAGCCGCTCCGCGGCATGTGGGATCTTCCCGGACCGGGGCACGAACCCATGTCCCCTGCATTGGCAGGTGGACTCTCAACCACTGCGCCACTAGGGAAGCCCGACAAAGTGTTTTTTAATTGATAAATGTTTACCCACCATTAAGAAGAGGTTGAAAATATTTGAATGACTGTATTTAAGTCCAGTCGTAGTAAACTTGTATTACAAAATTTTAGGAAGGAGACAAAATTACCGTAGGACTGTGTAACTAAAACACACTTCTCAGTCCTTTTCGCTGAATTAATAAAATAAAATAAAGCAAAAAAAAAAAATCTAGGTATATAAAGAGGATCTTGAAAGTTGCCTAATTTTAGATTTCCCATTAATGTCAGTGTGTGGGAACTGAGTTAGAACCGGTTTTATTCAGAAAAAGTGAAAGAACACGCCATGTTTGTAGTTCTAGTGTAATGGGTCAAATTTGTTCTATCTATACTCTTCCTTCCCCATTACATAATCTCATATTGCCACGACATACCTAGGAAAAAGACAATTGTATTTACTATTAAGCAAAATAGAATGATAACAAATTGCTTTTACTCCTCCAATTAGAAAGTGCAGTGTAGGTGCTTCCCTGGTGGCGCAGTGTTGAGAGTCCGCCTGCCGATGCAGGGGACGTGGGTTCGTGCCCCGGTCTGAGAGAATCCCACATGCCGCGGAGCGGCTGGACCCGTGAGCCGTGGCCACTGAGCCTGTGCGTCCGGAGCCTGTGCTCCGCAATGGGAGAAGCCACGGCAGCGAGAGGCCTGCATACCGCAAAAAAAAAAAAAAAAAGGTGCAATGTCAAAGAAAATAAGTAGGAGATAATACATGAATAAAAATATAAGCAAGGGAGGGTGGGAGGGAGGGAGACACAAGAAGGAAGAGATATGGAAACATATGTATATGTATAACTGATTCACTTTGTTATAAAGCAGAAACTAACACACCATTGTAAAGCAATTATACTCCAATAAAGATGTTAAATATATATATATATGCAAAAACATGAAAGTTATTAAAGAAAACAGGTTGAAAAAGGTTATATGACAAATACCTAAAGGTAAACAGATGTTTCGATATTAGAAAACTAACATAATAGTAATATTAGTGTCCATGGAAGCCATGTGTGATTGTCCTTAGAGATGGAGAGATGGTATATGTAGAGGTGAGGGATATAAGAAAATTAAATCTCTCTTAGCAGGAAGGAAGCTGATAAAACTGTAAACTGAATAAGTATGCAAAAGTATGATAGGTATGCTATTTAGGAATATAAAGTTAAATACCAGAAGAAACAGCTACACGTGTTGAATGTAGTTGCCACAGAGGAGCAGGAATCAAGAGTGGGAAGGAATAAATTAGGAGACACCTTTCTTCTTTTATAAGCCTAGTAATTCAATTTGACTTTTTAAAAATATGTACAAGTATTGCAGTGTTAAAAATTAAATGAAAAGATTCAAAAGACATATGGAGCATAACTTCAATTATGTATTTATGTGTATACACGCACACTCATGCATTAAAAATGCTATCAGATAAATGATGACATGCTCACAGTTTTATCACAGAATAGTAGAATTATGGGAAATATATTTTATTCCTTTTACTTTTTGTATTCTGAAAATGTTCTCTACTGCTTAAAGACATGTTTATATCTAGAAAAAATGTTTTAAATTAAATCTGCCCAATACATGCACGCACCGTATTAAGTGCTAGGGATGCTAGGCTGTATAAGAGGCAAACCACCACCAGTGAAGATGGTACCTAGATTGATGTCTCCAGATGATTGAGAGGCAACTCAACTGCTCGCCGCCTCTCACCAGCCTTTCAATCCATTTACTGTCTTGCCTTATTTCTTTGTACTATGTTACTCCGAGGGTGAGCGGAGGAGGTCACCAACTGTGTCAGTACTAGATTAAGGGAGCAAAGGCAGAAAGTTCTTGAGAATCGTTGTGTTACACACTTTCAAATTGTTCATATTTCTACCCATAAAGCTGTGCTGGCTACTCATATTCTAAGGCAAGAAGAACACCTCTACCACAATGCATTATTTATATAGGAAGATATTTTGTGGTAATATTAATTTTATATGAACTTCCCATGTTTTAATCATTTTATTCTTAAATATATGTTCATCCAAATGATTACTTTTATGTGAGATGCTCATTGTATTTGCTTTTATTTCTTATTGGGTGTAAGATACTTTTAGGTAAATATCATGAAAATCAAATCCTTACATTATAAGAAAAAAGGAGTGTAACAGAGAAACAGATGGCTAATGGGCTGTGACTCGTCACAAATGGGTTCCAAGTTGCAAAACAAAAAGCTATCAGCAAATAGGAAAATGTACCTGGACAAAGGCCAATTGCCTGGAGTTAGTACACAGGCTGATTTTAGACCATTTCAATTCTTTTTTTCCTGAATGACATGAACAATATGATAGAGTCACTTTGCTGAAAACAACTGAACAAGACTCGCAGATGCATAATACTTCAGACCATGAACTCCAACTTGGTCCAATCACAGATAAATTTATCATGGCTACAGAGAGCTTATTGTAGCTACAAGTCCTGTTCTCCCCTCTGTGATAACTAGTGAATGGAAGAGGGCCAGGTTTGCAGTGTAATCTACTCAAGCATGTGTTTTCAGATAATTTTTTTGAATTAGAGGATTCTTCTATAATTTAATTTCTTTTCCTTTTCATACTCTTGACAAATGCCTTTACAAAATCTCTTAACAAGTGATTCTATGCATTGTTTTGAAGTGTTTCTGCTATGATGGTGAATAGTTGTATAGCAATAAGAAACACAAGCGGTCCACCCAGTGGGCAGGGTAAAATGAGCTATAATCCTGGCTTGGTAACAGTAGCACCACTGTGTATCAAGTATGAACTAATCCCCTGAAGAATGTGCTCTGAAAGGTGTGGGTCAGATAGAGAATTTACATATGGAGGCTGAGAGCCATTTCAGGACAGCTTCAGAAGCCTGAGACTAAGTTGAGAAAATGAGTCAAGAAACAGTCTGTAGTTGGAAATCACAGATGTGATCATGGGCTCTACAGAAAAGTGAGTGAGTCCAGGTCAACAGTCAGCTTTACCCACTCCCCAGATAGTTTGTGTCCAGTTGAAATGTATAGGTCTTCCTCTTTCCCCTAACAAAGCTCGTTAGTCACTGAAAATGGAACTTGGCTTCGTAGCTGGCTTCGTAGCTGGGTCTTTTCTCCCATCCTCCATCTTTCTCAAAGCAACTTGTGCCTGGAGGGGGCAAAATGGATGGGAAAACCTGCAAGGTTTGCTGTCACTAATTCTGAGTGAGGGGGAGGAAGCTAGGAGGAGTGAGGATTGGGCCCTTGCCGGGACAAGCACATAGAGACAATAGGTCCCTCGAGATGTACCTCCCAGGTGGCCAGAAACCCCTGGGTTCCAAGGACACCAATGATGGGGGGAGAGAGGGAAGGATTTGTGAAAGGTCTCCATGTCCTTGGAGGCCAGCTGGTTTGAACAAAGTCACCCCCGGAAATTTTCCCAAGTTTATGATTTTATTATTGTCGTGATTGTTTCATTATTTTCCTACAATAGTAACAGGTTAACAGTTGAAAATGTAGATTTATTTTAAAAGTATTAAAAAGGCTGTAATTGCCATTAATAAATCCCCAATCCGGATGTGATCTTGTCACTGACGTCCCTGTTCCTGAGAAAGAACAGGCTGTCATGATCCAAGGTCTGGTGCCCAGCTTGGCAAGAGGCCACAGCCCCTCCTCCCCAAACACAGGTGCCCCCACCAGGAGCCCAGGACCTGGCTAGAATGCACCACTTCCAGGTCTAATATTTCTACTTTGAGAAGAGTTGGAGTTGTGACCCCATATTGAATAGCCTTTATTTAAAATGCATACTTAGAGGAGTGATCTTTGGAGGAGCCGTAGTCCTGTGAAGCCCAGAGCTGAGGGATGCAGCTGGAACAACGTAACCATACTGGTTGGGCAAGTTTTTCCATCTGATCCTTTCTCCCTGTCTCTGGTACAGATGGGGCTTTTAAATGCCAGACAAAACAAGTAAAGGACAATTCTAAACCACAGGTCATTTACTTTGGCAAATCCTGCACGCTTGTCACACCTGTAAGTGGAGATGATTCCTGATAATCATAGTTATTATGTATTGAGTGTCTTACGTGAGGCAGGCAGTTTTACGTGCCTTCACTCCTTAACCTTCACAACAGTCCTATGAAATAGGAGTTGTTATTAACACTGCTCCACAGATGGAGAGAGAGAGGGGTACAGAAGATGAACTCGCGCAAGGTCACATAGGTGGTATGTGTTAAACGTGGGACTCAGTTCCTGACAATTCACTTTAAGAGCCCAAGCTCATAACCATTATAGTGTATACCTCATTTTCAGCCAAAATGTTCTGAGCACTCTCACACTTAAGAAATTTAGAGTCTTGTTTGTTGTTTTGCTCCTGTGATTAACAATTAGGGAATTATCTTTCAACACATTGACCTAATCTCTAAATTATTAAGACAATATGTTTTTTTACTTTACAACAAAAAATTGTATCTCAGATTGATATTTTCTTCTCATCCAAAGAAATGACATGTTCTCTTTATTACCAATTTCAATTTTTTGTTTCTGCATTGTTTGTTGTTCAATTAACTATTAGGATCTTACTGGTTTACTTCTCTTTTTGCATAAACTCTTTATAAATTATTATATAGTTATTAACTCTTCACAGCATTTGAGGGAAATATTTTTCCAAATGATTCTTTGCCTTCAACGTTTGGATGATTTCACGTACAGACAATTTTAGTATTTTATTTAGTCAAAACAATCTTTCCTGTAGTAATTTCTTCCTTTGTTCTGAGTCTTTCTAAATTGGATAAAGAGATAATTATTAGACCAGACTATTCAAAGTGTGGTCTGCTGACCAATGTCAGTCTAAGAACTGGTGGTTACCTGTCAGTAGCAGAAATTGAGAACCATTTAGAAACTTCTATAGTAATATGACAGAGTGGTTTTATGTCTACTGAGTCTAATAATTTAAAAATAGGGTTTATATTTTTTGTGTTTTTAAATTCGGTTTTTCTAATAACTCATTTTAACACATTTTTAAAATAATTGTCCATGACATACTGGAGGAAGTGTGATGATGATTGATCTATATTTTCTCCCATTTTTAGCACTTGAAGAAGGAAGGCAGCATAAAAAAGAGGTTTTTTTTCTTATTTTTGTTTTATTTATGTACATACATAATTTAAATACATAGGAAAATTTATTTCATATATGTTATAGCATATATTTAAACATTATTAAAAAAATTTCAGAGCAGCAAAATGGTGGACTGGGACACTCCAAGCTCTTACTCGCTGACAGAAACATCAAAAAAACAACCAGAAGTTGTCAGAACAAACTTTGTAGAAGCTCTAGAAAATAGTCAAAGGTTCACATCCAACAAACAAGTGCCCAACCAAGAAAAAGCCATCTTCAAGATGGCAGGAAAGTTTTGTGACATTTTTACTCATCTTTGTACCACCCCCTTTCCAGTGCAGTGGTGACCTTTGTCTTGTTCAGACGTCAGCCTAGTTCCCAGATCCACACCACTGAACCAGAGGCAGCAGATCAGACTTTACTTGCAAATTATTGTGTACATCTGTTCTAACTTTTCTGGAGAATACTTGAAGGAATGACATAAAATACTCATCTCTGCTTTGCATGACTTGAACTGTAAGCAGGAAAAGTAAAGGGCACTGTCTCTAAAAGTTGCAAGGTAGTCATCACAATCTCACAGGCATCTGGGCAAGTGATAGTGGGTGGAGATATACAATAGGCCATTAAAGGCCCAGAAATGAAGCTGGGGCAAATGGTTTGGAAAAATTAGGACACTCAAAAGCAGCCATGTATACAGAGGAATTTTTAAAACCACATGCTCAGAGAAGACATATGCTCAGAAAATTACAGCAAAGACCTTAAGCTTTCCCTTTGGGATAATGTCTATCTAAGCTCAGAGCAAGCTTACCTAAGTGATTAAGAAGTGTCCCAGCATGGAGTCAACCTTCAAAGACTGGAGAGGTGACCATTCTTTCTAGCTTTTAATTTTTTGACATCTTTGTTTATTTGTCTCAGCACATGGCATTATAGAAAACCTCTGTCAAACATGAACATGAGCTAAAGGAATAGAGATCTCAATGGTCAGTCATGACAAGAAATAGCCATTGTAAAAATAGTTTGGATAAGTCTCAAGAGGACTAGTACAGCCTTCAATAATCAAAAACAACAACCAAATAAGCAAATCCTGGGGAATGGGGAGAATCTGATTTCCAGAGTTACCACATTATAATAGTGTGAAATAAAATTCATATTTTACAGCAAGACAAGAAGAATTTAAACATAAAAATTTTTCTCTGCCCTTTAGCCTCCTCTCTCCCCTCTACTATGCGTTGCATATCTGCATTATGCATCTACCAAAACTCCCCCATCACCAGAAATACTTGGTCAATAATAAAGAGCAACATTCTGGCACCAAGACAACACTTAAAGAGATAACATTCCTTCTTAATCTTGTAAGGGGTCATGATGACCCATGACCCACTACTCACTAGACTGTGTAAACTATAAGTAATATATTATTTAATGTATAGCCCTCTGTCTCAAAAATTTATATAACTGTGCTTTGACTTCTAATGAGAACAGTTCTCAGAGCTTTCTGAGAGGCTCTTCCTGGGTTATATCTTCAATTTGGCTCGAATAAAATTTTCCCTTCCTTTCTTAGATCAACTAATTTAATTTTTTCATTCACAACAGCCAAATGTCCAATTTTTAACTAAAAAAATCACAAGACATACATTGAAAAAGGAAAAGATGACTCATTTAAAATTTCAAAATAAATTCAAAGTAACCATGCCGAAGGAAGACTAGATGTCATATACACTAGACAAAGACTTCACAACAACTATCTTAAATATGCCCAAAGAGCTAAGATAGAATGTGGACAGAAACAGAGGAAATCAGGAAAACAATATGTGAACCAATTGAGAATATAAACAAAGAGATACAAATTATTACAAAAACAAGCCAAAGAAAAATTGTGGAGCTGAAAAGTATAATAACTAAAATTAAAAATTTACTATAGGGATTCAACAGCAGATTTGGGAATGCAGAAGAAAAAAAAGTTTACTTGAAGATAGGACAACTGAAATTATCAAGTTTGAGAAACAGAAAGAAAACACAGACTAAAGAAAAGTGAACAGAGCCAAGGGGACTTGTGGGACACTGTATGTAGATCAACATGCACATTATGGTAGTCCCAGAAGAAGAAGAAAAAGAGAGAAGGGCAGAAAGACTATTTGAAAACATATGGATGAAAAATTTTCCAAATTTGATCAAAAATATAAATCTACAAATCTAGGAAGTTCAGTGAACTCCAAGCAGATGAACCCAAAGAGACTCACACTGAGGAACAATATAATCAACATATCAAAAGACAAAGAGAGCATTCTAAAAACAACAAGAAAGAAGTCATCTGTAATGTACAAGGAGTCCTCAATAAAATTACCATCTGATTTCTCATCAGAAATCTTGAAGGTCAAAAGCAGGGGAATGGTGTATGTAAAGTGATGGGAAAAAAAGGTCATTCAAGAATTGTAAATCTGACAAAATTTTCCTTCAAAAATGATGGATAAATTAAGACATTCCCAGATAAACAAAAGTTGAGCACGTTTATTACACTAAAAGACCAGTACAGGGGTTACTTCAGGTTAAAATAATAAAGGGGGTACTTCAGGTTAAAAATGAAAAAAGGCTGGCAGTAACTTGAAGGTATATAAAAATATAAATATCCTCGGTAAAGGTAAATACATAGGCAATGTAAAAGTGAGTAATATTGTAATTTTGGTTCATAACTCTACTTTTTACTTTGTATAAAACTTAAAAGACACATGCATAAAGATAATTGTAAATCTATGGATTTGGACACACAATATATAAAGATTATTTTTGATATCAATAAAATAAAAGGAGAGGAATGGAGCTATATAAGAGAATTTTTATATGCAGTTGAAGTTAAGTTGGTATTAATTCAACTTAGATTCATATTTTAGAATGCTATATGTAATCCCCATATTAACCACAAAGAAAATATTCACACAAAAGAAAATGAGAAGGAAATCAAAACATGCCACTACAAAACTCAACTAAACAGAAAAGAAGGCAGGAATGGAGGAAATGATGAATAAAAAGACTGAAGACATACATAAAACAACAATATAGCAGAAGTCCTTGTCAGGAATTACTTTAAATGTAAATGTGTTAAACTCTCCTATCTAAAGGCACAGATTGGGGAAAAAAAGATTAAAAAAAATTATTATCCAACTATATGCTGTCTATGACAGAATCTAGGTTTAAAGCTGAATGTGAAAAGGTGGAAAAAGATATTCCATGCAAATAGTATCCAAAACAGTACTGAAGAGGCTATACTAATATCAGACAAAAGAGACTTAAGCCAAGAACTGTTAAAAGAGACAACTAGGTTATTATATATTGATATAAGGGGTCAATTCACCAAGAAGACATATCAATTACTAGTTTGTGTGTATATATATATATACACACACACAGCAAAAAATGTACGAAGCAAGCACTGACAGTACTGATGAGAGAAATAAACAGCTCTACAATACCAGTTGGAGACTTTAATATCCCACTTACAATATTGGATAGAAAAACCAGACAAATAATCAATAAGGAAATAGAGAACTTGAATAACACTACAAATCAATTGGACCCAACAAACAAATATAGAACACTTTCTCAACAATAGTGGAATATACATTTTTCTCAAATGCACATGTTAGGCCACAAAACAAGTCTTAATAAATATAAAAAGATTGAAATCATACAAAGTTATCTTTTCACATCACAGTGGAGATCAGTAAGAGGAGAAATATAGGACAATTCACAAACATTTGGAAATTAAACAACACATTATTAAACAAACAGTGGGTCAAAGAAGAAATCACAAGGGAAATTAGAAAATACCTTGGAGAAATGAAAATGAAAGCACAAAATGCCAAAACTTATGAAATGCAGTGAAGGTAGTGCTAAGATAGAAATGTATAACTTAATCTTGTACATTACAGAGGAAGCAATGTCAAATCAATAACCAAACTTTACACTTTAAGAAACTAGAAAAAGTAGAGCAAACTAAACACAAAGCCAAGAGAAGGAAAATAAAGATTAGAGTGGTGATAAATACAATGGGTACTAGAAGAACAATAGAGAAAATTAATGAAACCAAAAGTTGCTTCTTCAAAAAGATCAAAAACATTTTAAAAACTTTAGGGGCTACCCTGGTGGCACAGTGGTTGGGAATCTGCCTGCCAATGCAGGGGACGCAGGTTCAAGCCCTGGTATGGGAGTATCCCACATGCTGTGGAGCAACTAAGCCTGTGCACCACAACTACTGAGCCTGTTCTCTAGAGCCCGTGAGCCACAACTACTGAGCCCACGTGCCACAACTACTGAAGCCCGTGTGCCTAGAGCCTGCGCTCCACAACGAGAAGCCACTGCAATAAGAAGCCCACGCACCGCAACAAAGAAGAGTAGCCCCGGCTCACCGCAACTAGAGAAAGCCCCTGCACAGCAACAAAAGCCCCAACACAGCCAGCATAAATAAATAAATAAATAATTTTTTAAATTTAAAAAATTTTTTAAAAAAAACATTTATAAGACTTTAGCTAGATGGACTAAGAAAAAAAGGGAGAAGGCTCAAATTCAGAAATGGAAGTGGGGACATTACTACCAATTTTACAGAAATAAAGAGTATAAGAGTTCTGTGAACAACTGTACACCAACAAATTGGATAATCTATATAAAATGGACACAATCTACCACAACTGAATTATGAAAACAAAGAAAATCTGAATAGACATATAACTAGTAAGGAGATTGAATCAGAATCAAAAAAAGTCTTTATGAAGAAAAGTTTTGGATCAGATGGCTTCAATGGTAAATTCTACCAAACACTTAATGAAGAGCTAAAACCAATCCTTCTCAAAATCTTCCAAAAAATTGAAGAGGAAGGAGCACTTCCAAACTCATTCTATGAGCCAACATTATCTTGACACAAATACTACCATATCAATTTCAGCAACATATTAAAACAATTATAAACTGTGACCAAGAGGGTTTATTACTAGCATGTAAGGATGGTTCCGTATATAAAAATCATTCAATGATTTTTTTTTTTACCACATTAATAGAATGAAGGGAAAAAACTCCTTTATTCTAGGAGTTTTGATTGCTGGCTTACATGGCAAGAGCTTAGTTTTGTAATAAAGAATCATGCAGTATTCCAAAGTGGCTATACTATTGTGCATTTCTTTAAATGTTTGGTAGAATTCGCCAGTGAACACATCTGAGCCTGATGCTTTCTGTTTGGGGTGGTTGTTAACTATTGATTCAATTTATTTAATAGATATAGTTCTATTCAGATTATTTCTTCTTGTGTGAGTTTTGGCAAAATATGTCTTTCAAGGAATTGGTCCATTTCATCTAAGTTATCAAATTTGTGGGCATAGAGTTTTTCATAGTATTCCTTTATTATCCTTTCAACATCCATAGGATCTGTAATGATGTCCCTCTTCCAGTTCTTGTATTAGTAATTTGTGTTATCACCCTTTTCTCTTAATTAGCATGGCTAGAGTCTTATCAATTTTATTGATCTTTTCATAAAAACATCGTTTGATTTCATTGATTTTCTCTATCGATTTCCTCTTGTCAATTTCATTGATTTCTGCTCTAATTCTTTTTTTTTCCAAGCCAACCCAAAATGGAATTTTATTTTAAATGCTTTGTCATAGAAACGATTTGCAGAAAATATGTCTTGTTAAGCCAGTATCTAGTTAATTTCCACCACCATCTATATGTAGTGCCATGCTTAGTAGAAATAATACATTTATGTGTTTCTGTTTTTCTAGGATTAGAAGGTACAAAAATGTAGTTCTCCATCTTTCACATTTTACTTCACCCAAATATTCTATCAAATAACCAAGATTCCAAATTGTTACAAAGTGAACAATGTTTCCATGGCATTTATGGTAACTATCAATCTATCACCATATTAACATTTACAGGAAGTCTGAGAATCTAACTTCATGCTTTAACTGGCAAAGATTTATATTTCCATTTTGCAAAAAATTATCAGGTTTAAAAATACAATTTATTCATGATCCTTTTTGTACAATACAGCATGCATTCCTAATTATAAAGGAAACTTGAACATAATGTGATACTTTATTTTCCAAATCTAAATATTTTTTTAAAAAAGTCTTTGCATCAGTTTGAATATATGAACACTGAGGAACTTACGAAATAAAAATCTACTGATAATTGTTAGCACAATTATATACAACTATCTTAAATAACATTATATAAAATATTTTTATTTAGAAATACAACATTTGTTTTCCTTTCTCACCTTGTATTAAACAATTTTATCTAGGCTCTTGACTTGCAGTACTGGCATCAATCATGTAGCCAATTTTTGCATCATCTAACACAGTTTTTGCATTTAAAAATATACATATAGCTCTGTTTCCTTATGATGCTTTCACAAAGAAATCAAATCCTAAACCACATATCTAAATGTTACTAAAATTTATACCAGTTCCCCAAGCCTCCCAGTACTTAGTTGGCATGTGTTTGGTACATACACATCAGTTTGCTGCTTTTAAAGGTGAAATTTTACAGACTTGTTTACCATCATATAGAGACAATTAACAATTGTAAACTTCATGTTAAATGTTTTATCTAATTTGATAGTATTTCCATCAGCTGAGTCTTCTAATCAAAGATATGTTGGGAAATATTTAAAACAGGCTCTGGCAGTGATGGGAAGTTCAAATCCTGATTTGTACCATTTTCCAATTTCCATAGTGTAAATACTCCTACTCTGGTTAATTTTAAGCTACCAACGTGAAGTCAACTGTCTTGCAAACTTCCTGAAATTTTAACAGTGGGCCCTCCTGAGCCAGTGTGAGCCAAACCCACAACACCAATAAAAAAAAACACAAACATCTTTCTACCTACAAATCTGGTTCTTTTCCACTTAGCACTCCCAGGTGCTTGTCTTTAATCTGGGTTACTCCACAGTCTCCATCTTTACTGGCTGCTTCTCTTCAATACAAACTCACTTATATTTACTAAAATCTCTCACTCAGTCCCAGCTTAGGCTCATTTTAACAAAAATAATTTTCATAATATTGACATTGACAATATTCAACCTCATGTTAATTCCAAAGCTTAGTGAAAGTTTTGTTCTAATCATTTACATTGCTCTCCGGTCACTAATTACCATTTCATGGCCAAATATGAAGGTTCCTTTGCAGTTTTCCCAACTCATTTTATGAGACCAGTATTATCCTGACACCAAAGACAGTACAAAAAACCAAACCGACCCCTCTGCAAAAACCACTATGCAAAGTTGATTTAACATTTGAAAATCAAATTAAATCCATGATTCCAACATGCTAAAGAAAATTATTTGAGAAAATCCAACACAATAAAAGCTCTCAGAAAGTTACAGAGGAATTACCTCAACTTGATAAAGAAAATCTACAAAAAACAAAAAAACCTCTAAACACAACATCCTACTTAATAGCAAAAGACACAAAGCTTTCCCTCTAAAACTGGAAACAAGGCAAGGAAGCACTCTCACTACTCTCATTCTCCTCACTACAGGAAATTCCAGCTACTACAATAGGCAAAAAAAGACATAAAAGGCACACAGATAGCAAAGGAAAAAATAAAGCTCTCTCTTTGCAGGTGTCCATGATTATCTATGTAGACCAACCCAAGTAATCACCAAAAGAAAAAAACAAGAACAAGTAAGCGAGCTCTGTGAGGTCACACAATACAAGATAAACCACAAAAATCAATCGCATTTCTATATATTAACATAAAACAATGAAGAAAATAACGTTCTTATATTTTAGAGATAAGTACTGATATATTTACAAACAAAATAACAATTTCTGATATTCATTTCAAAACAATGTGCTGAGGAGGACGGGGTAGGGATATACATAAAGCAAGATTGGTCCAAGGTTGCTAGTAGCTGAAGTTGGATAATATAGAAATCTTTATAAGCACTAACCTCTCTTGTTCCGCTCTTCTCTAAGCGTGGTCCTTACCCCGGCAGCACCGTCCTCCCTCCGGAACTTGATAGAAGAGCAAATGCTCCGCCCCCAACCTATTTACTTGGAATCAAAGGCTCTGCACGTGAGGCCCATTACTCTGGGACTTAACAAGCCCTTCAGGTGATTCTGATCCAGGCTAATGATTCCAAACCGCGGCATGTCAACTGCTCTCACCTGAAGATGTTACCGAACCAAACTTGGGTCCGCTTGCCCACACGCTGTAAAGCCTATCTACTGACACTGGGTTCTGGTGAAGGAAAGTGCAGCGTTCACTGAAGGGCATCAAGCAAGGAGGCCAGGACAGCTAGTGCTTAAAAGACTCAAATTCCCTGAAGGCTTTCAGGGAAAAGTTTTTAAAGACAGGGTGAGGGAGAGGGGTTTGGGGGTATGTGATCCGCTCATGGACATTCTTCTGAGAGGCTGGTGGTGAGGTAATCAGGAGTCAAGATCGTCAAACTTTAGGTTCCAACCGGTCTGGGGTCTCTGTGCTTCTGGGCAGCAGACAGGTAACCTCTTCCACCTGGCGGGGGTTTCAGTCTCATGTGACAGAAAGACTGCTTGGTGCTGGATGTGTCATCAAATGAAGCTGGATGTCTGCCATCATAAAACTTGGCCGCTTCAGTAAGTTTGGTGGTCATCAGAGATATGTCTATATAGGGATGCTTCATAATTGTGTAAATCTCCTATAATGGAAGAACTTAAAGAATACTTTATTGTTGGGCTTCCCTGGTGGCGCAGTGGTTGAGAGTCTGCCTACCGATGCAGAGGACACGGGTTCGTGCCCCGGTCCGGGAAGATCCCACATGCCGTGGAGCGGCTGGGCCCGTGAACCATGGCCGCTGGGCCTGCGTGTCCGGAGCCTGATGTAGATTGCTGTAGTTTCTCTCTCTTCCTCTTCTTTTTCTTACCCTTTCAAAAGAGAGTGGTGTTGGGCTTCCCTGGTGGCGCAGTGGTTGGGAGTCTGCCTGCCGAGGCAGGGGACAAGGGTTTGTGCCCCGGTCCGGGAGGATCCCACATGCTGCGGAGCAGCTGGGCCCGTGGGCCATGGCCGCTGGGCCTGCGCGTCCGGAGCCTGTGCTCCGCAACGGGAGAGGCCACAACAGTGAGAGGCCCGCGTACCGCAAAAAAAAAAAAAAAAAAGAGCGGTGTGTGTGGTGAGTCTGGCCTCCAGCTGCTGGGCCCAACGCTGACGCCCCCGTTCGTACTCCTCTGCTCTAATTCTTAAGGAAAAAAAAGGTACAAACTTAGATATGATTTTAGATCTTTTTTCTTTTGTAATGTATGCACTCATCACAGAATCAGTATTAATAATTGCCAAAAAGTAGAAACAATCAAAATATCCATCAACAGATGAGTATATAAACAAAATGTGATAAATACTTACAATGGAATATTATTCTGACTTGAAAAGGAATGAAATTCTGATATATGCTAAAACATGGGTGAACCTTGGAAACATTAAGCTCAGTGAAATAAACCAGACACAAAAGGACAAATATTGTGTGTTTTGTGTCAGTCTCAGCCTCTTGACCGTGATGTTTATTGGGTAAGAATGCTCGAGGGACTCACCTGGGAGCAGCTACTTGTGAGGAGCCTGCATAGACCTTTCCCTGACCAAAGGACCAGCTGGACGGGCCCTTGTGGTTTTATTATGATTGCAGGACACAACCATCAGGGAGCTTTGAAAAACAACACTTATTACTCACAAGTCCTGGAGGATACACAGCACACCCAAGGGCCACACAGCAAGGTCATGGGTAGAGAAGAAGAAGAGGGTATAGACCAGGGGCTCTGCCTTTATTGGGGTCTGAGTGTGGGATGCCTAAGATTTCATGGGTTCACTCTATTGGTGAGTTTAAAACATAAGAGCATGGGAAAGGAAAAGCACGGTCCCCTTTCTAAAAGGAGATCTTCATGGGTGGGAAGCAGCCTGGTTTCTTACCTAGTTGTTTTATTAGTAATTGAGCCATACAGCTGGCTATATGTTTATTCAAGATGGATGTCTTTGAAGATGCCTCAGCAATCAAAAACTTAATGCCAGGCACTTAGATGACAATAAGGTACCTAGCAAAGGCAAAGTCATAGAAACAGAAAGCAGAATGGAGGCGGAGGCAGCAGAGGAATGAGGAGCTATGATTTAATTGGTAGAAAGTTTCTGTTTGGTATGATGAAGTTCTAGAAATGGATAGTCATGATGGTTACACAACATTGTGAATGTACTTCATGCCACTTAATGCACACCTACAAATGGCTAAAATGGTAAATTTTATGTAATATATATTTTACTGCAATAAAAAAGAATAAAAAAATTTTCAAAGCCAAGTAGCGATTTGATTAATCTTGTCCAGACTAATCTGCAATTATCCTTTGTCATATATTATTCTTGTATTGATTATCTCCCAATTTTAAGCTCTTTTGACCCCTGATTCTTATTGTCCATTGTGGCACCAGTGTTACAATCTTTTCTTTTTCGATAGCTTTTTTCTCATGGAGATAATTATTCTTCAACATGACTTTCATGGCTGCTATAGTATTCAATTATATAGATGTAGCATAATATACTTATTTCTTCAATGTAGCTCATTTAGGTTATTTATAATTGTTAATATCAGACATAATGTAGTGAATATTCATAGTCCATGATTTTTTGAGCATATATAATTATTTCCTTAGTATAATTTTATATGAATTTCAACATTCAAAGAGTTGAAAAATTACATCTATATCTATTTATTGTCTATCATAATAGGGGAAGAGAGAGAGAGACAGAAAAGTTGGCTGATTTGTACTAGAAGCAGTTCATGGAAGTACAAATTTCCCAGGACTATTAACAAAACTAGGTAAGGTCATATTAAAAAAAAAAATCTAACTTGGAAAGTCTTAATTTGCATTTGATAAGATGGAAATATTTTCATATTTTTTCTAGACACTGGTATTTTACAAATTTAGTTACCTATCCATGTGTTTTATCCATTCTTCTATTAAAGAGTTGGTCTTTTAGAAACTGATTTGCAGAATTATTTTAAAATATAAGTTGTGTATTGTGCAGAAAAGATTTGAGAGCAGGTTTGAGACTGCTATTCTTAGAAAGGCCTGCTCACATGGTAGGCTTGGCTGGCACCTGGCAACTTATATTTTGGGAGTGTTCTCACCATTCCCTAATTAATGAGAGTGTCTCACTGCACTTAAAGTGTTTGAACAAACAATGTGATTTATGCTAGACATCTGCTTTCCTTGGAGTCTGGAATTTGGGTACATACTAGGTAAAGGGTGTCTTCAGGATCAGAACCAATATAATCCTTGGACGCTGAGTCTCCAATAAGCTTCCCAGATGGACAACATTTCACATATGTTGTCACAATTTGATAATTTGATACTGTTTGGAATTGAACATGTCCTCTGTGACTTCACTGGGAGAAGGGTCTTGAAAGCTTGCACCCGGTTTCCTCTGGCCTTCACTCACGCACCTTTCCCTTTGTCCACTGAGTTCCGTCTTTTCTCTGTAATAATCTCAGCCATAGTGTGACTATTAGAGGGCTGTGAATCATCCCAGAGAGTCACCCAGCCTAGGAGCAGTCTAGAGGACCCCGACAGTGTTCATCTTTAATATTAGAATTCACGCACATATTACTTCTAAGATTTACTTTCCCTTTTTATTTTCTTTATATTGGAAGGAGGTTGGATGTGTGCAAATTAAAAAGCTTAGTCCCCAGATTCTTTCCTCCCCAAACACTCCCTGCTCAAGTTCGTACTCCTGGCTTCATATTCAACCATGATTTCATTCTGCTCTGCCTATGTGACAATCCCGGTAAAAAGTCACAGATAGGCTGGAAGAAAATTATTAATAGGGACGTTTTCTTAAATAGTTCCTGTCCTATTGCCTAAGTTTCTAAACATGATGTATTTTTCAGTCTCTTCTTCTTAAAGTTGCTCAGGCATGAAGTATTTGTCAAGATCGGATACTGACTGTGAGTTCCAACTCCACTCCATATGCCTTTTATATGGTGTAAATTTCTCCTAGTCCCTTGAAATATTTTATTACTTTTACTTTTCAATATTACGAATTTTCATCTTTTCCTAGTTTTTCTAAGGTTTTTAAGTGAGGGATGGGAAAAGTAAAGCATAGGCTGCAAGCCAGACGTGGATTTTTAAATGGCAAATATTTTACTATATTTCCTAGCAGTTATTTTTTCCATGCAAAATCTTTAACAGAAATCTTTAACAAAATATTTTTTGTATTAAGGTATAGTTGATTTACAATGTGTTAATTTCTACTGTACAGCAAAGTGATTCAGTTATATATATATATATATATATTCTTTTTCATATTCTTTTCCATTATGGGTTTTTTTTTTACATCTTTATTGGAGTATAATTGCTTTACAATGGTGTGTTAGTTTCTGCTTTATAACAAAGTGAATCAGCTACATGTATACATATATTCCCATATCTCCTCCCTCTTGAGCCTCCCTCCCACCTTCCTTATCCCACCCCCTAGGTCATCACAAAGCACCGAGCTGATCTCCTTGTGCTATGTGGCTGCTTCCCACTAGCTATCTATTTTCCATTTGGTAGTGTATGTATGTCAATGCTACATTCTCACTTCATCCCAGCTTCAGAGAATGTAAGCTCTGTATTGTAACTCTGTTAATATAGGACTATTCATACACCTTAGAGGGAAAAAGATATAAGGAAGGGTTTTTGGAAGACATTGTCACATTTTTTTAAAAAGTGACTCATGTAATATAAACTCTTAAAGGCAAGAAAAAAATTATTCAAGTTAATTAGAAGTAAAAATGGCTTTTATATTTTTTTACGTAATTCTGCTTGGCAGAGTAAAGTTAAATATCTTTATAAAATTAAGTCCCTTGGTACAAGCTGCCAACTATGCAAATAATTTTGTCATTTTTAGAATATTCTGAAAAAGAATACCATCTTTTATATTAAATGGGCAAGAGATGACTTCAGGACCGACAAGTGATGGTCATGACAGGAAAAATAGAATCCAGTGTTCCAGGACAGGAGCAAAATCAACAGAGGAATAAAAACTGTATAAAAGAAGCACTAGAGAGACATATTTGTTCATCAGCCACAACAAAAGCAAAAATGCCCCAGAAAAATAACCCAGGAGACAGACCATACTAACAATTAAATTTCTGAATCTGATTTTCAAACTTGGACAAGAAAGATCTACAAGTCTATTTATTTCATGACTTTTCTGTTCTTGACTTCTAAATTTTGACATCTCTTTTGCCTGAAACATGTTATATGTTAAACAATGATACATAGGCTGTTTATTTTCTGACTCCTTTGTCAGATATGTCTTCCTGTTCATGCTCAAGTGTCTTTGAAAATTTAGCTTGTTATAAATTCTTGCTTCACAGTTCTTCTTTCCAGCATGATAGAATATGGAGTTCAACATATCCTCTCTCCTAAAAAGTTACTCTTCAAGTGGGACAAAACTGTCAGAAGCATCCCTTTCAACACTGGAAATTGACCAAAGACATACACCAAACTAAGCACAATCTATTCATGAAAACTACTGAAATTTAGGTTAGAACGATATGAGTCTCTGGCATCCTTGCCTAGAGATGCTCCCATCTGTTTCCCAGCAGCTCTGTCAGTGGTTGTTCGACCAGGACAGGGCAGACTGAAACCAGCCCTTTGATGCCACTGCTGGGGGAGCCTCACTTGGCTGGGAGTACAGTTACAGCTAGCCTCTCCATGGCAAGCAGACAGGGAGATCCAGCAGCTTGCCTGAGGGAGAGGTTCTCTTTGGAGCCAGAGACAGCCCAGAATATTAGCTGGGGATTTAATGGGAAGTTTTATTGACTGATTGATTGATTGCCACGCCGCACAGCTTGAGGGATCTTGGTTCCCCGACAAGGGATTGAACCTGGGCCGCGGTAGTGAAACCGCCGAGTCCTAACAGACTGGAGGCTTGCACGTGCACAGGAGAGAGGGCAGAGAACCCAAGCCATCCAAACACCCTTGGCCAGTGAAGCCTGGGCATTGACGTTTACGGACAAGATACAAGAGAGTCCGGTGGAAAATAAGAGCTGGGGGCAATTTGAAAATAGTTGGGTTTGAGTCTCACCTCTCACAAATTAAGCTCTGTAAACACAGGGGCACACCCTGGAAAAGCAATCATAAAAATATAATCAAGGGAAATAAAGTAAGCAGAGATACGAGGATGCACATGTGGATGGGGAGAAACAGTCTGTATAATTTAGTACAGGCCAGTTATCAAACAAAAAACAATAACTGCCAGGGAGAATAATGTGTGTATATGGGTTGTATATGGGACAATATATTATCTAACACAACCACTATTCAACCAAACATTATGAGACATGCAAAGAAATGAAAGTATGCCAAATAAGCATCAATAGGAAATGTCTTTTTAAATTATTTTTTATTGGAGTATAGTTGCTTTACAATGTTGTGTTAGTTTCTACTGTACAGCAAAATGAATCAGCTATACATACACACACATCCCCTCTTTTTTGGATTTCGTTCCATTTAGGTCACCACAGTGGACTAAATAGAGTTCACTGTGCTATACACTATGCTCTCATTAGTTGTCTATTTTATACATAGTATCAATAGTGTATACCTGTCAATCCCAATCTCCCAGTTCTTCCCACTCCCCCTTTCGCCCTTGGTATCCATACATTTTTTCTCTACGTCTGTGTCTCTATTTCTGCGTTGCAAATAAGATCATCCACACAATTTTTCTAGATTCCACATATATGCATTAATATCCTATATTTGTTTTTCTCTTTCTGAATTACTTCACTCCGTATGACACTCTCTAGGTCCATCCATGTCTCTACAAATGACCAAATTTCATTCTTTTTAATGGCTGAGTAATATTCCATTGTATACATGATGGACATTTAGGTTGCTTCCATGTCCTGGCTCTTGTAGATAGTGCTGCAATGAACAATGGGGTGCATGTGTCTTTTTAAATTATGGTTTTCTCAGGGTATATGCCCAGTAGTGGGATTGCTGGGTCATATGGTAGTTCTATTTTTACTTTTTTAAGGAACCTCCAGACTGTTCTCCATAGTGGCTGTATCAATTTACATTCCCACCAGCAGTGCGTGAGGGTTCCCTTTTCTCCACACCCTCTCCAGCATTTATTATTTGTAGATTTTTTGATGATGGCCATTCTGACTGGTGTGAGGTGATACCTCATTATAGTTTTGATTTGCATTTCTCTAATAATTAGTGATATTGAGCATCTTTTTATGTGTTTGTTGCCCATCTGTATGTCTTCTTTGAAGAAATGTCTATTTAGGTCTTCCACACCTTCTTTGATTGGGTTTTTTGTTTTTTTGATATTGAGCTGCATGAGCTGCTTGTATATTTTGGAGATTAATCATTTGTCAGTTGCTTCATTCACAAATATTCTCTCCCAGTCTGAGTGTTGTCTTTTCATCTTGTGTATGGTTTCCTTTGTTGTATAAAAGCTTTTAATTAGGTCCCATTTGTCTATTTTTGTTTTTATTTCCATTTCTCTAGGAGGTGGGTCAAAAAGGATCTTGCTGTGATTCATGTCATAGAGGGTTCTGCCTATGTTTTCCTCTAAGAGTTTGATAGTGTCTGGCCTTACATTTAGGTCTTTAATTCATTTTGAGTTTATGTTTGTATATGGTGTTAGGGAGTGTTCTACTTTCAATCTTTTACATGTAGCTATCCAGTTTTCCCAGCACCACTTATTGAAGAGGCTGTCTTTTCTCCATTATATATTTTTGCCTCCTTTGTCATAGATTAGGTGACCATTAGGTGCGTGGGTTTGTCTCTGGACATTCTACCTGTTCCATATTTCAGTTTTTGTGACAGTACCATACTGTCTTGATTACTGTAGCTTTGTAGGTAGTCTGAAGTCAGGGAGCCTGATTCCTCCAGCTCTGTTTCTCTTTGTCGAGGTTGCTTTCACTATTTGGGGTCTTTTGTGTTTCCATAAACATTGTACAATTTTTTGTTCTAATTCTGTGAAGAATGCCACTGGTAATTTGATAGGGATTGCATTGAATCTGTAGATTGCTTTGGGTAATATAGTCATTTTCACAACATTGATTCTTCCAATCCAAGAACGTGATATATTTCTCCATCTGTTTGTGTCATCTTTGATTTATTTCATCAGTGTTTTATAGTTTTCTGAATACAGGTCTTTTGCCTACTTTGGTAGGCTTATTCCTAAGTACTTTATTCTTTTTGTTGCAATAGTAAATGGGATTGTTTCCTTAATTTCCCTTTCTGATCTTTTGTTGTTAACATATAGGAATGTGAGAGATTTCTGTGCATTAATTTTGTATCCTGCAACTTTACCAAATTCATTGATTAGCTCTAGCAGTTTTCTGGTGGCATCTTTAGGATTTTCTATGTATAGTATCGTGTCATCTGCAAACAGTGACAGTTTTACTTCTTCTTTTCCAATTTGGATTCCTTTCATTTCCTTTTCTTCTCTGATTGCCATGGCTAGGACTTCCAAATTATTTTGAATAAAATTGGCAAGATTGGGCTTCCTTGTCTTATTCCTGATCTTAGAGGAAATTCTTTCAATTTTTCACCATTGAGAATAATGTTTGCTGTGGGTTTGTCACATATGGCCTTTATTATATTGAGTTAGGTTCCCTCTATGTCCAGTTTTTGGAAAGTTTTTTTTATCATAAATGGGTGTTGAATTTTGTTAAAAGCTTTTTCTGCATCTATTGAGATGATCATATGTTTTTTATTCTTCAATTTGTTAATATGGTGTATCACATTGATTGATTTGCATATACTGAAGAATCCTTGCATCCCTGGGATAAATCCTGCTTGATCACTTTTAATATGTTGTTGGATTCGGTTTGCTAGTATCTTGTTGAGGATTTTTGCATCTATGCTCATCAGTGATATTGGCTTTAATTTTCTTCTTTGGTGATATCTTTGGTTTTGGTATCAGGGTGATGGTGGCCTTGTAGAGTGAGTTTGGGAGTGTTCCACCCTCAGCAATTGTTTGGAAGAGTTTGAGAAGAATAAGTATTAGCTCTTTTCTAAATTTTTGATAGAATTTGCCTGTGAAAACATCTGGTCCTGGACTTTTGTTTGTTTGGAAATTTTTAATCACAGTTTCAATTCAAGTACTTGTGATTCATTGGTTCATATTTTCTATTACTACCTGGTTCAGTCTAGGAAGTTTGTACTTTTCTAAGAATTTGTCCATTTCTTCCAAGTTGTCCATTTTATTGGAATAGAGTTTCTTGTAGTAGTCTCTTATGATCCTTTGTATTTCTGTGGTGTCCATTGTTTCTTCACCATTTTCATTTCTAATTGTATTGATTTGAGTCCTCTCCCTTTTTTTCTTGATGTGTCTGGCTAAAGGTTCATCAATTTTGTTTATCTTCTCAGAGAAGCAGCTTTTAGTTTTATTGATCTTGCTATTGTTTTCTTCATTTCTATTTCATTTATTTCTGCTCTGATCTTTATGATTTCTTCCTTCTACTAACTTTGGGTTTTGTTTGTTCCTCTTTCTCTAGTTGCTTTAGGTGTAAGCTTAGGTTGTTTATTTGAGATTTTTCTTCTTTCCTGAGTTATATTGTACTTCTATAAACTTCCCTCTTAGAACTGCTTTTGCTGCATCCCATACGTTTTGGATCATCATGTTTTCATTGTCATTTGTCTCTAGGTATTTTTATTTCCTCTTTGATTTCTTCAGTGATCTCTTGGTTATTTAGTAACATATTGTTTAGCCTCCATGTGTTTGTGTTTTTTACAATTTTTCCCTGTACTTTATTTCTAATCTCATAGCATTGTGGTCAAAAATGATGCTTGATATGATTTCAGTTTTCTTAAATTTACCGAGGCTTGATTTGTGACCCAAGATGTGATCTATCCTGGAGAATGTTCTGTGTGCATTTGAGAAGAAAGTTTAATCTGTTGTATTTGGATGGAATGCCCTATAACTACCAATTAAATCTATCAGGTCTATTGTGTCATTTAAAGCTTGTGTTTCCTTATTAATTTTCTGTCTGGATGATCTGTCTATTGGTGTAAGTGAGGTGTTAAAGTCCCCCACTACTATCATGTTACTGTCAATTTCCTCTTTTATAGCTGTTAGCATTTGCCTTAGGTATTGATGTGCTCCTATGTTGGGTGCATATATGTTTATAATTGTTATATTTTCTTCTTGGATTGATCCCTTGATCATTATGTAGTGTCCTTCCTTGTGTGTCATAACATTCTTTATTTTAAAGTCCATTTTTTCTGATATGAATATTGCTACTCCAGCTTTCTTCTGATTCCCATTTGCATGGAATATCTTTTTCCATCCCCTCACTTTCAGTCTGTATGTGTCCCTAGGTCTGAAGTTGTTCTCTTGTAGACAGCATATATATGGGTCTTATTTTTGTATGCATTCAACAAGCCTGTGTCTTTTTGTTGGAGCATGTAATCCATTCAATTTAAGGTAATTTTGATATGTATGTTCCTATTACCATTTTCTTAATTGTTTTGGGTTTGTTACTGTAGGTCCTTTTCTTCTCTTGTGTTTCCCACCTAGAGAAGTTCCTTTAGCATTTGTTGTAGAGCTTGTTTCGTGGTGTTAAATTCTCTTAGCTTTTGCTTGTCTGTAAAGCTTTTGATTTCTCTGTTGAATCTGAATGAGATCCTTGCCGGGTAGAGTAATCTTGGTTGTAGGTTCTTCCCTTTCATCATTTTAAATATATCATGCCACTCCCTTCTGGCTTGCAGGGTTTCTGCTGAGATATCAGCTGCTAACCTTATGGGAGTTCCCTTGTATATTATTTGTCATTTTTCCCTTGTTGCTTTTAATAATTTTTCTTTGTCTTTGATTTTTGTCAATTTGATTACTATGTATCTCAGCGTGTTTCTCCTTGGGTTTGTCCTGCCTGGGACTCTCTGAACTTCCTGGAGTTGGGTGGCTATTTCATTTCCCATATTAGGGAAGTTTTTGACTATAATCTCTTCAAGTATTTTCTCAGGTCCTTTCTCTCTCTCTTCTCCTTCTGGGACTGCTATAATGTGAATGTTGGTGAGTTTAATGTTGTCCCAGAGCTCTCTTAGGCTATCCTCAATTTTTTTCTTTCTTTTTTCTTTATTCTGTTCTGTGGCAGTGAATTCTACCATTCTGTCTTCCAGGTCATTTATCCGTTCTTCTGCCACAGTTATTCTGCTATTGATTCCTTCTAGTGTAATTTTCATTTCAGTTATTTTTGTTTGTTTTTTCTTTAATTCTTTTAGGTCTTTGTTAAACATTTCTTTCATCTTCTTGATGCTTCTCTCCATTCTTTTTCTGAGGTCCTAGATAATCTTCACTATCATTATTCTGAATTCTTTTTTCTGGAAGGTTGCCTATCTCCACTTCGTTTAGTTTTTTTTCTGGAGTTTTATTTTTTTCCTTCCTCTGGGACATAGTCTTCTGCCTTTTTATTTTGTCTATCTTTCTGTGGATGTGTTTTTCATTCCACAGGCTGCAGAATTGTAGTTCTTCTTGCTTCTGCTGTCTGCCGTCTGGTGGATGAGGCTATCTAAGTGGCTTGGGCAAGCTTCCTGATGGGGGGGACTGGTGGTGGGTAGATCTGGATGTTACTCTGGTGGGCAGAGCTCAGTAAAACTTTAATCTGCTTCTCTGCTGATGGGTGGGGATGAGTTCCCTCCCTGTTGGTTGTTTGGCCTGAGGTGACCCAGCACTGGAGCCTACTGGCTCTTTGGTGGGGCTATGGTGGACTCTGGGAGGGCTCATGCCAATGAGTACTTCCTAGAACTGCTGCTGCCAGTGTCCATGTCCCCATGGTGAGCCACAGCCACCCCCACCTCTGCAGGAGACCCTCCAACACTAGCAAATAGGTCTGGTTCAATCTTCTTTGGGGTCACTGCTCCTTCCCCCTGGGTCCTGGAATGCACAATACTTTGTGTGTGCCCTTCAAGAGTGGAGTCTCTTTCTCCCCCAGTCCTGTCGAAGTCTCCCGGTCAAATCCTTCTGGTCTTCAAAATCTGATTCTCTGGGGATTCCTCCTCCAGTTGCTGTACCCCCAGGTTGGGAAGCCTGACATGGGAATCAGTACCTTCACTCCAGTAGTATATAATTGTTCTCCAGTTTGTGAGTCACCCACCCAGAGGTTATGGGTTTTGATTTTATCGTGATTGCACCCCTCCTACCATCTCATTGTATCTTCTCCTTTGTCTTTGGATGTTGGGTATCTTTTTTGGTGAGTTCCAGTGTCTTCTTGTCAATGATTGTTCAGCAGTTAGTTGTGATTCCAGTGCTCTCATCCTTCTACTCTGCCATCTTGAACAAATCTCCATTATTTTTTCAAATAGGTTTTTTTGTACTTCTCTCTTCTCCTCCTGGTACAACTATTTTTCAAATATTAGTATACATGATGTTGTCCCAGAGTTCCCTTAAACTATGCTCATGTTTTTGTTTCTGTTTTCTCTTTGCTGCTCTGATTGGGTGATTTCCAATAGCCTGTCTTCCAGATTGCTGATCATTTCTTCTGCATTATCTAATCTGCTGTTTATTCCCTCTAGTGTATTTTTCATTTTCGTTATTGTATTCTTCAGATCTGATTGGCTCTTTTTTATGTATGGTATTTTCTATCTCTTTGTTGAAGTTCTCACTCTTCAGGTCATTCTCAGAGATAGTTTCTTTATGTGTACTCAGTGAGCCTGGGATCTTCCTACTCTACCATCTTGTCTTTCCCTCCAGAGGTTTATTTTTATTGCCTATGGATGTCCACTTCCTCTAGTATCATTTGTTGAAAAAAATATCTAGGGCTTCCCTGGTGGCGCAGTGGTTGAGATTCCGCCTGCTGATGCAGGGGACATGGGTTCATGCCCCAGTCCGGGAAGATCCCACATGCCGCGGAGTGGCTAGGCCCATGAGCCATGGCCACTGAGCCTGCACGTCTGGAGCCTGTGCTCCACAACAGGAGAGGCCACAACAGTGAGAGGCCCGTGTACTGCAAAAAAAAAAAAAAAAAATCTATCCTTTCTCCACTTAATTTCTTTTGCACCTTTATCAAAAGTCAGTTGGGAATATTTGTGTACAGTTATTTTGGGGTTCTCTATTCTGTTCAATTACCCTGTGTCTCTCTCTCTCTACCAGTATGACACAGTCTGAATGCTGTGACAATATTCTTGAAATTAAGTAGACAGATTCCTCCTATTTTATTCTTCTTTTTCAAAATTGGTTAGCAATTCTAATTATTTTGGGTTTTCATATAAATTTTAGAATAATCTTATCTATGTCTACCAAAAAATTTGTTGTGATTTTGATAGGAATTGGATTAAACTTGCGTATCTATTTAGGGAAAATTGACATCTTTATGATGTTGAGTCTTATAAACCATGAAGATGATATGTCTCTCCCTTATTTAAATCTTTTTTCCTTTGTTTCAAAGGAGTGTATGTGTGTAGAGAGTGGATAAACGTCTCAGGTCCCCACACAGACTTCTCTGACACCAACTCAGAGGGAACTGGCAGGAGGGTGACATTACAGCCTGGGAGGGTGGACGTCTAGGTGCACCACTTGGCTTTTTTGATGTGGATAGAGACGGGACCATAGCTCCCCACCCCTCACGTGGTGTTTAGCTGGAGTTAGAGATATTACTGACAAAATTTTTCTCTTATTTGACTGTCTTTTTCCTGGTCCTTTAACTAGGGAAAGCAAACTTTTGTTGGAGCTTTTTATGTCTGTACATGTATGCATTTCTGGGCTGCCTGCTCTTCAGCTTCAAGTCTCAAATACACAAGATGAAAAGAAAATCTAGGAAACTCAACATTGTGACATTTCTTGGGTCCCCATGTCACCTGCAGTCTGCCTTTCTCTCTCCACCTCTTAAAGTTTCTCATGTTTCTTTTATATAAGATGTCCCAGAGTTTTAGTTGTACTAAGCAGGAGAAATAGGGGAAAATACATCCGCTCTATCTTCCCATGAGTGAAACATGAAATCTTAATGTCGTATCAACTTAATCATTGTTTTATGTAATAGTAATAATTTCCATGTCCCATTTAACAAGCCTCTCTCTTCCTAAGATTCTTAATAATAGTTTCCTGCATTAATTTTCTATTATTGCATAAGAAATTAACACAAATTAATTGACTTAAAGCGACACATATTATTTTTTCCATTTGCAGGGCAGGAATCTTGGCACAGCTTAGTTGTGTCCTCTGCTCAGTTTCACAAAGCTGAAATGTAAGGGTGAGCCCCGCTGGGTTCTCACTTGCACCTTGGAGTTCCCTTCCAGGCTCATTTAGGTTGTCAACAGAACCCATTTCCCTTCAGCTGTAGGACTGAGGCTGCTGGGTCCAGAGGCTGCCCCTCTACATAGACAGTTCACACATGGCTGTCTGCCTCTTAAGGACCAGCAGAAAGAGGGTCTCTATGTTTTGAATCTCTCCCTTCAGGAAATATTTGGGCCTTCTTTTAAACAGCTCACCTGATTAGGTGAGGCCTACACAGGATAATCTTCTTTTTGATTAACACAAGTCAACTCATTAGGAAATTTGATTAAGCCTACAAAAATCTCTCACCTTTGCCATATCAGGTAACCTAATCACAAGAGTAAAATCATACACACAGGTCCCACCCATAGTCAAGGAGACAGGATTATGCCAGGGAGGAGGGAAGGAATCTTGTCAGCCAACGCAGAATTCTTTCTGTCGCATTTCCTCTATTCTCTTTAAAGTTCACAATCAGACTTGGATCAGAAAATGATATTTATATGTGATACAATGTGGGATATGACTTCATTCCCCTCGTAGGACAACTGTGCCTGCTCCATCTACTGAACAGTTCATTCTATCTGCAGTTGTCTGTAGTGCCACACCTGAGATATAGCAAATGTAATAAGGATGTATGTATCTATTTATATGGCCTATTTATTCCATGGGTCAGTTTGTCTCTACCTGTACCAAGCCTGCATTATCTTAATTTGTACATCTATATAAACTTGGATAATCTAGAAAAACAACTGTCTTTTTTAACTTGAGGAATACTCTGGCTATTTTCAGTTCTTTGATTTTTTTCATATTAATTTTAGGATCAGCCTGTCAAGTGACTTGAAAAACTCTTTGAGGTCTTTTATTGGAGGTATATTTTATCTGTAGATTATCCTGAGAAAAATTAAATCTTTACATTAATGCATCTTCTTATTATAAATATAGTAAACAACTCCATTTACTTAAACCTTCTTTAATCTTAAATTAACTAATATAATTTGCTCCTCGAGGCAGCTTCAAGATGGTGGAGGGGTGATGTGGAGTTTGCCTTCTTCCCCACAAATACATCAGAAATACATCCACATGTGGAACAACTCCCAGAGAACACCTACTGAACACTGGCAGAAGACCTCAGACTTCCCAAAAGGCAAGAAACTTCCCACATACCTGGGTAGGGCAAAAAAAAAAACAAAGAGAAAAGAATAGGGATGGGACCTGCACCTCTGGGAGAGAGCTGTGAAGCAGGAAGTTTCCACACCCTAGGAAGGCCCTTTACTGGTGGAGATGGGGGGTAGGCTGGAGGGGAAGATTCAGAGCCACGGAGGAGAGCGCAGCAACAGGGGTGCAGAGGGCAAAGCGGAGAGAGTTCTGCACAGAGGATGGGTGTCATCCAACACTCACCAGCCCAAGAGGCTTGTCTGCTTACCCGCCAGTCGGGATGAGTGGGGTCTGGAAGCTGATGCTCCAGCTTCAGAGGTCAAATCCCAGGGAGAGGACTGGGGTTGGCTGTGTGAACACAGCCTGAAGGGAGCTAGTGCACCACAGCTAGCTGGGAGGGAGTCTGGGGAAAAGCCTGGACCTGCCTAAGAGGCAAGAGACAATTGTTTCGGGGTGCATGAGGAGAGGGGATTCAGAGCACTGCCTAAACGAGCTCCAGAGACGGGCACGAGCCGTGGCTATCAGCGTGGACCCCAGAGACAGACATGAAACGCTAAGGCTGCTGCTGCTGCCACCAAGAAACCTGTGTGCAAGCGCAGGTCACTGTCCACACCTCCCCTCCCAGGAGCCTGTGCAGCCCACCACTGCCAGGGTCCCTTGATCCAGGGACAACTTCCCCGGGAGAACACACAGCGCGCCTCAGGCTGTTGCAACATCATTCCGGCCTCTGCCGCCGCAGGCTCGCACCGCATTCCATACTCTTCCCTACCCCTGGCCGGAGTGAGCCGGAGACCCCTAATCAGCTGCTACTTTAACCACATACTGTCTGGAGTGGGGAGAGATGCCCTCAGGCGACCTACACACAGAGACGGGGCCAAATCCAAAGCTGAACCCCAGGAGCTGTGCAAAAAAAGAAGAGAAAGGGAAATCTCTCCCAGCAGCCTCAGGAGCAGCGGATTAAATCTCCACAATCAACTTAGTGTATCTGGCATCTGTGGAATACCTGAATAGACAATGAATTATCCCAAAATTGAGGCGGTGGACTTTGGGATCAAAAATATACATACTTTTTTTGCTTTTAGTGAGTGTGTATGTGTATGCCTCTTTGTGTGATTTTGTCTGTATGGATTTGCTTTTATGATTTGTCCTAGGGTTCTGTTTGTCTGTTTTTAATTTTTTATTTCTTTTATTTTTTAGTATAGTTTTTAGTGCTTGTTATTATTGATGGATTTGTTTCTGGATTTGGTTGCTCTCTTCCTTCTTTTTTTTATTTTTTCTTTTTTTTATTACTTTTTAATTTTTTATTTTTAATAATTATATTTATTTTTCATTTTAATAACTTTATTTTATTTTTTTGTTTCTTTCCTTCTTTCTATTTTTCTCCCTTTTCTTCTGGGCTGTGTAGCTGACAGGGTCTTGGTGTTCCGGCCGGGTATCAGGCCTGTGCCTCTGAGGTAGGAGAGCCAAGTTCAGGACATTGGCCCACCAGAGACCTCCCAGTTCCACATACTATCAAAAGGCAAAAGCTCTTCCAGAGATCTCTATCTCAATGCTAAGACCCAGCTCCACTCAATGACCAGCAAGCTGCAGTGCTGGACACCCTACGCCAAACAACAAGCAAGACAGGAATGCAACATCACCCATTAGCAGAGAGGCTGCCTAAAATCATAAAAAGGTCACAGACACCCCAAAACAAACCACCAGATGCAGTCCTGCCCACCAGAAAGACAAGATCCAGCCTCATCCTCCAGAACACAGACACTAGTCCCCTCCACAAAGAAGCCTACACAACTCACTGAATCAACCTTACCCACTGGGGGCAGACACCAAAAACAACGGGAACTACGAATGTGCAGCTTGTGAAAAGGAGATCCCAAACACAGTAAGTTAAAGAAAATGAGAAGACAGAGAAGCACACAGCAGATGAAGGAGCAAGGAAAAAACCCAGCAGACTAAACAAATGAAGAGGAAATAGGCAGTCTACCTGAAAAAGAAATCAGAGTAATGAGAGTAAAGATTATCAAAAATCATGGAAATAGAATGGAGAAAATACAAGAAATGTTTAACAAGGACCTAGAAGAACTAAAGAGCAAACAAGCAATGATGAACAACACAATAAATGAAATTAAAAATTCTCTGGAAGGAATCAATAGCAAAATAACTGAGGCAGAAGAATGGATAAGTGACCTGGAAGATAAAATAGTGGAAATAACTACCACACACCAGAAAAAAATAAAAAAGAATGAAAAGAATTGAGGACAGCCTCAGAGACTTCTGGGACAACATTAAATGCACCAACATTCGAATTATAGGGGTCCCAGAAGAAGAAGAGAAAAAGAAAGGGACTGAGAAAATATTTGAAGAGATTATAGATGAAAACTTCCCTAATATGGGAAAGGAGATAGTTAATCAAGTCCAGGAAGTGCAGAGAGTCCCATACAGGATAAATCCAGGAAGAAACATGCCAAAACACATATTAATCAAACTATCAAAAACTAAATACAAAGAAAAAATATTAAAAGAAGCAAGGAAAAAAACAACAAATAACATACAAGGGAATCCCATAAGGTTAACAGCTGCTCTTTCAGCAGAAACTCTGCAAGCCAGAAGGGAGTGGCAGGACATATTTAAAGTGATGAAAGGGAAAAACCTACAACCAAGATTACTCTACCCAGCAAGGATCTCATTCAGATTGGACAGAGAAATTAAAACATTTACAGACAAGCAAAAGCTAAGAGAATTCAACATCACCAAACCAGCTTTACAACAAATGCTAAAGGAACTTCTCTGGCAGGAAACACAAGAGAAGGAAAAGACCTACAATAACAAACCCAAAACAATTAAGAAAATGGTAATATGAACATACATATCAATAACTACCTTAAATGTAAATGGATTTAATGGTCCAACCAAAAGACATAGACTGGCTGAATGGATACAAAAATAAAACCCATATATATGCTGTCTACAAGAGAACAACTTCAGACCTAGGGACACATACAGACTAAAAGCAAGGGGATGGAAAAAGATATTCTATGCAAATGGAAATCAAAAGAAAGCTGGAGTAGCAATTCTCATATCAGACAAAATAGACTTTAAAATAAAGACTACTACAAGAGACAAAGAAGGACACTACATAACGATCAAGGGATCAATCCAAGAAGAAGATATAACAATTGTAAATATTTATGCACCCAATATAGGAGCACCTCAATACATAAGGCAAAAGCTAAGAGCAATAAAAGGGGAAATAGACAGTAACACAATAATAGTGGGGGATTTTAACACCCCACTTTCACCAAGGGACAGATCACCCAAACTCAAAATAAATAAGGAAACACAAGCTTTAAATGATACATTAAACAAGATGGACTTAATTGATATTTATAGGACATTCCATCCAAAAACAACAGAATACACTTTCTTCTCAAGTGCTCATGGAACATTCTCCAGGATAGATCATATCTTGGGTCACAAATCAAGCCTTTGTAAAGTTAAGAAAATTGAAATCATATCAAGTATCTTTTCTGACCACAATGCTATGAGTCTAGATATCAATTACAAGAAAAAATCTGTAAGAAATACAAATACATGGAGGCTAAACAATACACTACTTAATAACCAAGCGATCACTGAAGAAATCAAAGAGGAAATCAAAAAATTACCTAGAAACAAATGACAATGAAAACATGATAATCCAAAATTTATGGGATGCAGCAAAAAAAGTTTTAAGAGGGAAGTTTATAGCAATACAATCCTACCTCAAGAAACAAGAAACACCTCAAATAAACAACCTAACCTTACACCTAAAGCAATTAGAGAATGAAGAACAAAAAAAAAAAAAAAACACCCAAAGTTAGCAGAAGGAAAGAAATCATAAAGGTCAGATCAGAAATGAATGAAAAAGAAATGAAGGAAACAATAACAAAGATCAATAAAACTGCAAGCTGGTTCTTTGAGAAGATAAACAAAATTGATAAACCTTTAGCGAGGCTCATCAAGAAAAAGAGGGAGAAGACTCAAATCAATGGAATTAGAAATGAGAAAGTAGAAGTAACAACTGACACTGCAGAAATACAAAGGATCATGAGCAATGAGCAAATACAAAGGATACAAGCAACTATATGCCAATAAAATGGACAAAATGGAAGAAATGGACAAATTCTTAGAAAAGTACAACCTTCCTAGACTGAACCAAGAAGAAACAGAAAATATGAACAGACCAATCACAAGCACTGAAATTGAGACTGTGATAAAAATATTCCAACAACCAAAAGCCCAGGTAAGAAGGCTTCACAGGCGAATTCTATCAAACATTTAAAGAACTAACACCCATCCTTCTCAAACTCTTCTGAAATATAGCAGAGGAAGGAACACTCCCAAATTCATTCTACGAGGCCACCATCACCCTCATACCAAAACCAGACAAAGATGTCACAAAGAAAGAAAACTACAGACCAATATCACTGATGAATATAGATGCAAAAATCCTCTACAAAACACTAGCAAACAGAATCCAACAGCACATTAAAAGGATCATACACCATGAACAATTGGGGTTTATCCCAGGAATGCAAGGAGTCTTCAATATACACAAATCAATCAATGTGATATACCATATTAACAAATTGAAGAATAACAACCATATGATCATCTCAATAGATGCAGAAAAATCTTTCAACAAAATTCAACACCCATTTATGATAAAAACTCACCAGAAAGTAGGCATAGAAGGAACCTACCCCAACATAATAAAGGCCATATATGACAATCCCACAGCCAACTTCATTCTCAATGGTGAAAAACTGAAACCTTTTCCACTAAGATCAGGAACAAGACAAGGTTGCCCACTTTCACCACTATTATTCAACATAGTTTTGGAATCCTTAGCAATCAGAGAAGAAAAAGAAATAAAAGAATCCAAATCAGAAAAGAAGAAGTAAAACTGTCACTGTTTGCACATGACATGTAACTATACATAGAGAATCCTAAAGATGCTACCAGAAAACTACTAGAGCTAATCAATGAATTTGGTAAAGTAGCAGGATACAAAATTAATGCATAGAAATTTCTTGCATTCCTATACACTAATGATGAAAAATCTGAAAGAGAAATTAGGCAAACACTCCCATTTATCATTGCAACAGAAAGAATAAAATACCTAGGAATAAACCTGCCTAAGGAGACAAAACATCTGTATGCAGAAAACTATAAGACACTGATGAAAGAAATTAAATATGGTACAAACAGATGGAGAGATATACCATGTTCTTGGATTGGAAGAATCAACATTGTGAAAATGACTCTACTACCCAAAGCAATCTACAGATTCAATGCAATCCCTATCATACTACCACTGGCATTTTTCACAGAACTAGAACAAAAATTTTCACAATTTGTATGGAAACACAAAAGACCCCGAATAGCCAAAGCAATCTTGAGAAAGACAAACAGAGTGGAGGAATCAGGCTCCCTGACTTCAGACTATACTACAAAGCTACAGTAATCAAGACAGTATGGTACTGGCACAAAAACAGAAAAATAGATCAATGGTACAGGATAGAAAGCCCAGAGATAAACCCATGCACATATGGTCACCTTATTTTTGATAAAGGAGGCTAGAATATACAATGGAGAAAAGACAGCCTCTTCAATAAGTGGGGCTGGGAAAACTGGACAGCTACATGTAAAAGAAAGAAATTAGAACACTCCCTAACACCATACACAGAAATAAACTCAAAATGGATTAAAAACCTAAATGTAAGGCCAGACACTATCAAATTCTTAGAGGAAAACATAGGCAGAACACTATGACATGAATCACAGCAAGATCCTTTTTTACCCACCTCCTAGAGAAATGGAAATAAAAACAAAAATAAACAAATGGGACCTAATGAAACTTCAAAGCTTTTGCACAGCAAAGGAAAACATAAACAAGATGAAAAGACAACACTCAGAATGGAGAAAGTGTTTGCAAACAAAGCAACTGACAGAGGATTAATCTCCAAATTTACAAGCAGTTCATGCAGCTCAATATTAAAAAAACAAACAACCCAATCCAAAAATGGGCAGAAGACCTAAATAGAAATTTCTCCAAAGAAGATATACAGATAGCCAACAAACACATGAAAGAATGCTCAACATCACTAATCATTAGAGAAATGCAAATCAAAAGTACAATGAGGTATCACCTCACACCAGTCAGAATGGCCATCATCAAAAATCTACAAACAATAAATGCTGGAGAGGATGTGGAGAAAAGGGAACCCTCTTGCACTGTTGGTGGGAATGTAAATTGATACAGCCACTATGGAGAACAGTATGGAGCTTCCTTATATAACTAAAACTAGAATTACCATACGACCCAGCAATCCCACTCCTGGGCATACACCCTGAGAAAACCATAATTCAAAAAGAGTCATGTACCACAAAGTTCATTGCAGCTCTATTTACAATAGCCAGGATATGGAAGCAACCTAAGTGTCCATCAACAGATGAATGGATAAAGAAGATGTAGCACATATATACAATGGAATATTTCTCAGCCATAAAAAGAAATGAAATTATTTGTAGTGATGTGGATGGACCTAGTGTCTGTCATACAGAGTGAAGTAAGTCAGAAAGAGAAAAACAAATACTGTATGCTAACGCATATATATGGAATCTAAAAAAAAATAGGTTATGAAGAACCTAGGGACAGGACAGGAATAAAGACACAGATGTAGAGAATGGACTTGAGGACACAGGGAGGGGGAAGGGTAAGCTGGGACAAAGTGAGAGAGTGGCATGAACTTATATATACTACCAAATGTAAAATAGATAGCTAGTGGGAAGCAGCCGTATAGCACAGCGATAACAGCTCGGTGCTTTGTGACCACCTAGAGGGATGGGTTAGGGAGGGTGGGAGGGAGATGCAATAGGGAGGAGATATGGGGATATATGTATAGCTGATTCAGTTTGTTATAAAGCAGAAACCAACATACCATTGTAAAGCAATTATTCTCCAATAGGAATGTTTTAAAAAAAATTTGCTTCTTACAAATTTGGAACATGTTTTGTTAATTTTTTTCTAAGCATCTTTCTGTTCTTATTGTTTTGCTACTATCTATGCCAACTTTAAAAAATAAATTTCTAACACTATGTGTCTGGCATACAGAAATATAATTGATTTCTGAAAGTTAATCTTGTGTTAAACCAAATAATAAAATTCTTATTAATATTAATAATTTGTCTATAGATTTTTTTTTTTGGCCATGTCATGCAGCATGTGAGATCTTAGTTCACAGACCAGGGATCGAACCCATGCCCTCAGCATTGAGAGCTCGGAATCTTAACCACTGGACCTCCAGGGAAGTCCCTATAGATTATTTTTTAAACAGTCTAATGGTGACAATTATATGTCTTCCTTTTCAAGATTCATACCACTTATTTATTTTTTATCTTAATGCACTGACTGGTATCTCCAATAAAATTTGGAATAGTACTGGTGATAGTAGATATGATTCTTGTTAAAGGGAATGCCTCTAAAATTTCACAGAATGTTTTGGTATGTTTTTAGATATTCTTTGCAAATTAAGAAATTTTCCTTCCCTTTGTAGCTTACAAAGAATTTTTATCATAATACATTTTTAATTTGACCAAATACTTTTTCACATATATTTATAAAATGAAAAATTTGATGAATTATATGATGAACCTTCTGATGTTAAATAATCTTTGCATTCGTAGAACATATACAACTTGGTCATATTTCATTTTGTATTCTTTGTATATTTTGTCTGTTATGTTTTTAGTACTTTGTTGCACAATTTTACATTTACGCTTATAATTAAAACTGGTTTCTAATATCTCTTTTATGGACTTTCTGGATTTGATATAAAGGCTAAGCTTAAGTCTTAGAATGAATTATGGTGTATTCTCTATGTTTTCCATTCTGTGGAAATGTGTAAGGCATTGAAATTATCTGTTCCTGAAACATTTGGTAGAACTCTTCTGTAAACCATCTTGAGTTTTTGTATTCTTTTTAACAAGAGTTTTCAAACACTGTTCCAATATTTTTAATAGTTATTGACCATTCAAATCTTATATATTCTTGAGTCATCCTTGTAAATTATGTTTCTATGAATTTGTCTACTTTATTTAAACTTTTAAATTTAACTTTCTTAATGATATACTCACATAATTCAAAACAATGTACACATTTATAAAAAGTTATGCATTCTAAAACCTCATTCTCAACTCTTTCTCAATCCTCATTCTTTATTCATTGCCCCCAAATAGTTACTTTTATTAATTTTTAAATTTTGTCCCGTGTTTCTTTTTGCAAATACAACATATACAAACGTATTTTCTTATTTTATTTATTTCTTGCAAAAAAATTGTTTACAAACTCTGTATACTGTTCAGCACTGGTAGCAGCTCAGTACACAGACCCTCAACTCAGGAAATGGATCAAAGGTAGAAAGAGGGGTGTGGTCTGTCTTGGTCAGCAGCCTTATGGAATCTAAGTGGTGGTTTGGAGTAGCGGGCCTCCCACACATTCCCACATCTCATCTCAAGATGAAGCAAGCCATCGCAGGTCTCGTTTTCTTTCTTGTTTTGAGGATTTTATAATCCTTGAAATTTTGCAAGAAGACATATAATGAAGAAAATGTTAGAGGAGAGAGAAGTCAGTGGGCAGGGACAGCACCCTCAAGGAGCAATTGATGCCCTGTGGAGGGAGGGGTGCCCAGCTCCCTGGTGGGCACTAACCTTGTGTACATGACAGTAAGGTGTGGGGAGTCAGAGAGGGATACAAATGAAAAACACAAGATCAAACCCGTTAAAAAACAAACTCACATTTCTGTGACAGGCAGATTAATGCTCCTCTATTCCCCATCCCCTGAAATATCTACATCTTTATATGTAGAATCTGTAAATACGTTAGCTTACATAGCAAAGGGGAATCACAGCTGTAGATGGAATTAAGGTTGCTAATCAGCTGACTTTAAATTGGGGAGATTTTCCTGGATTATAGAGGTGAGCCCACTTAATCACAAGAATCCTTGATAGTGGAAGAGGGAAGCAGAAGAGATTCAGAGGGAGATGCAGCCACAGAAGATCCAAGGGAGTTCCCTTGGCAGTCCAAGGGTTAGGACTCGGCACTTTCACTGACATGGCTCCAGGTTCAATACCTAGTCGGGGAACTAAGATCGTGCAAGATGTGTGGCACAGCCCAAAAAAAAAAAAGATCCGAGTGAGGCAATGTGAGGAGTCAACAGGCCACTCCTGGCTTTGAAGGTGGAGAAAGGGACCACCAGCCAAGGGTGTGAGTATCCTGGAGAAACTCAAAAAGGTAAGGAAAGCAAGTCTTCCTTAGAACCCCAGAAAGAACACAGCCCAGCTGACATCTTGATTTTAACCCAGTGGGAACTGTTTGGACTTCTAACCTACAGAACAGTAACAAAATACATTTGTGTTGTTTGAAAGGGCCTACTCTGTGGTAATGTTTTTATGACAGCATTGGAAAGTAATGCAAAATCCTCTTTACGTATAGATATATCCTAAAGTAAGCTTCTTTATTTTGTGTTTGAATTCTAATTTGTATTTCTGATTGATAAAAAAAAATATTAATCCAAAACTATATCCACATATGATTAAGACGTGTGCAGCATGAAAAGTTAGATTTTGCATCTAATGCTATGTTTTAGGATTATCAGTGTGAATCAAAGTTGAGCTCACACATACTTAATACTAGTGAGGGGGCGTATTCAGAGTCTATTTGCAAAAGGAGGCCTCCTAGGACAGAAGTAATTCTAGAAAGAAAGTTGGTTAGAAAAGCCTACAAATAAAAACATAGCAGGTGGTGAAGAAAGGCAATTCTGAGTACTGTATGGACTCCATCACAATAATCAACCAGCCTAGCCTATCAAGGGCTCTTATTTGACTCCCATTGAGACGGGGCCATGTAATTTAAAATGTAAATTGCTGTTTTCACTCTGTACTATGCAAGAACTTAGTGTCCAATCCAGTATCACATGCTACCCCTCAAGAGAGAATTCTTCCCAGTCAGCACAGAGCACTTCATGGCTTCATTTGCAAGTTCTTCAACTTCACTGAAAGTTCCAGAAATACAATGACAATCTTGACACCTTGGCAAATTTTGGCACATTGTGGTATTCAGCCCCTGGGTAGAGGCAATAGAGGTTGCAGGTAGCAGGACAGAGGCACGTGATGGCGGATGTGTCCTGCGCAGAGATGCCTGGCAGTGGTGAAGATGCACAGATAGCACCAGGATTTGCAAATGGGCAGCGATAGGACGTGGCCTCAGAAGATTTCCTTACACTAGGATACGATGCCCTCAACTGGTAGTAGTGGGGCAACAGGTCAGGAAGGGGAGTTACAAAGTACTTTGCTTGACTGAGCAGTTGAGAAACACCCTGGAACTAATAAGAAATAGCTGGGTGACATTCTGGTGTTTCTGGGCAATGCAGAGGAGGTGGGAAGCAAAGCTGAGGGGAGACATGGGCATTGTGTCAGGTGGACACAATACTCAAATAATATAGTTCAATCCTATCAGAAGTTTGCTCAATGAAGAAACATTGGTCACACATAGCAACTCTGGATTTTCAGTGAACTTTAGTAACATTGTCAGGTTGCCCAGATCTGTGACAAGCTGTTAGCTTAAGGACTTTAGTCTCAATCCACCATTCTCCTTTGTCAAACGCGAAAGAATTAATTTAAATGTCTAAAGACTTTCCTAAGAGCAGGAGGGGGCAGAAGAGCTGGTCAGCAATGTATACATGAGGATGCCAATCAATTGAAGCAAAGATGATTTTCTCTCCTGCAGCTTTACCGATTGCTTTCCACAAATCTTAACGCCGTATATAGTTTATCATTATTTACTATTTCTCCTGTTCCCTGTGGGCAGAAAAAATTGCTGGATTAAATTCCACCATACAACTTTCACTGCATTATTAGTCTGTGGGTATTGTACCCTCTGGCATTCAGAACTTCAAGAACGTTTTAATCTTACATATTAACAATTTTATTCTTGGCTTCGCACAGACATGTCACATCAATTTTTCTTGATTAGTACTGTAGGTTAAAAGAATAAATTCAAAGACACAGAATCGGGGGATGTGGTAGGTCTTTCCTCCACGTTGCCAAATATTACACTTTTGAAGAAAACTTCATAAAAGGAAAAAGGCACTTGGTCAAATAAAGCTCCAAAGATCGAGAAAAACCAGAATGCTGAGTTAGATGTTCTTTAAAAAATTATATCTGTCTTGTCCAACTTTGCACATTTAAATTATGCAGTTATAAGTTTCTCATTATAAATAAATGTATTTTCTTTTATTTCAAATTTGAGCTATGCAAGTAAAAATGGAAAAGAAAAAACACAATTATCCTCCAAGGCCAACCACTTTTAATATCTTAGTATGTTTCTTTGAAATATTTTTCTCCACTTTAAATGCTAGATTCTCTATTTATATATGCATGTAAGCTATTGATTATTATTTTTTAGTTAATGTTATAAAGCAGAATTTCTCTGTGTTATAAATTCTTTGTAAATATATTAGTAAAATAATATTCTTATCAACTCAAATTTATTTAGTTCTCATTTGTCAAACATCTGATATTTGACCCCTTCCTAATATATGTCTGCTAATAATTTTGCTAAAATAAACATTTTTGTGCATCAAGCTTTTTATTATTTTATTTACTTTCTTAGGCCACTTTCTCGGATGTAGCATTATGGAATAAAAGGATAGAAGTATTTCTAAATCTCTTGCCAAATTGTTTTCTAGTAAATTGAATTAAATTGCACTTTTACCTAGCATGCATATGAATGCTTTTTTTTTTTAAATCAAATCATCTCTTATCACAGCTCCATCATTTAAGGGAAAAAAATACTTTTTAGTTTGATGGATTAAAAATAATTATCATGGGGCTTCCCTGGTGGTGCAGTGGTTGAGAGTCCGCCTGCCGATGCAGGGGACACGGGTTCGTGCCCCGGTCCAGGAAGATCCCACATGCCGCGGAGCAGCTGGGCCCGTGAGCCATGGCCGCTTAGCCTGCGCGTCCGGAGCCTGTGCTCCGCAACGGGAGAGGCCACAACAGTGAGAGGCCCACGTACCGCCAAAAAAAATTAAATTAAATTAAAAAAAATAATAATTATCATGGTTGTTTTACAACTTGATTGATAACCTGTTTCAAAAATTGCCAATGAGGACTAACATTTCCATAAAGTAATTCACTAGTTAGCTTACAATGAGACGAGGATGAAAGGCTCACAACTGATTAGGAAGACAGTTGTCTCAGGGCAGTGGGAGTGAGAGCTGAGGGGGGACAAGGGGAAAAGCCCAGCGACACAAAGTCAGCACCACCGCACGAACTATCCTGTGGCCAGGAGCCAAGGAGGACAGGGCAGAGTCCTCAGCAAACGTTTTTGTTCCAAACACAGAAATTCTTCATTGAAATAAGGAAATGTACTTTGCAGTCCAAAAAGAGAGAGTATTTATCAGAAAACCAGCTCTCATGCCTCTCAGCGTGGTTTCATCCAAGTCTGGAGAGGAGGCCAACACGAGGGGGGCAGGGCGGAGGAGAGGAGGCCACATGAGGGGTCTAAAAAGACACTCCACTGTGTCAGGTAAATTTATGTCCTTGTGATTCCTTTTATATCCTTTTCACACTCCATCTCTTGGAATAATTGAGGAGAAAACTGATGAAAAAAGTGCAAAAATCAGACTTGCTTAAGAGTTTTCTTTCATGAGTATGAACACTAGAAGACAATAGGTAATATTATTCAGAGTTGTGAGGTGAAAATAATGTAAACCTGAAAATAACGTAAACCTGGAGCTCTTTACCAGATGGTATTATCATGTCAAGGTAACAGAAAAATATTTTGAGGTATGAAAGAATAAAAAAAATTATCAGACTAAGGCTCTTCCTGAAAAATTTGTTCAATCACCCAAAAGAGAATAGAATAAAAATATTAATTAAAAGAGAATTTTAACTATTTGCACTTTTTTTTCCACCTTTCTTTTGTGGACCTGTATAGGTTCTTGTGTTTGGTGTCAGTTTTGGGAATAATGTGAAGACCAGATTTCTAATTCTACCAGAAGTTATTACCCAGTGCTTCAGTCATTTTTAAATGTTAGTTTCAAAGATGGGTTATTAGACACCCTCTCTTCCAGTGTCCTAACTTTTAAACATTTAATCTGGGCTTATATGCCCCATTTTTTAAATTATATAGATATTTATTTCAAACAAAAACATTTTATAATCAATCCTGTAGCTATATTTAGGATGATTCTTTGATATTTCTACATTTTGACTGATTTCAGTGCTTTTGGCTTTTCTGGTCATAATTTTCTCATTCTTTTGTTGGCACATTGATTCATTTTTATAGTTCCCGAGAAAATAATTCAGATCCTTGTTCATGAAGGACACTATGTATTTGGTACTTGATTAGCGTTTGAAAATATTCTTATAGTTTTCTCCACAAACAAATGTTCCCTGGCTGCTACCTGCTAACACTTTCTCCTTCTAAGATGTGTGGCTTTCTTGCCAGTGCCACCTTTGGAGTTTGGGGGAGTTATGAGTACAATCTGTTTTCTGTTTCTTTATGTATAATCTGTTTCTTTATTCTTTTTTTAGATATATAAATAAATTTATTTTCTTAAGTTTGTCTCTAATTTTTTCAATGTACAGTGTGATACTCGTTGCTTACATTGCAATTTTAAATTCAAGAATCATATTCTTTAACTCTGTGAACATAATGGCCATACCCATCCTTTTTTGGGTTCTCCTCACCAAATTCAGGCAACATGCTGAGTGATATGTATTCAAGATCACACAGCCAGTGGGGAATATTGAACTAGAATTTTGAAAGCAGTCTGTCTAGCTCAAAAGTTCGTGCTCTGTGACTTTCGATATTTGCGTAAATATTAGCTTATCTCAGATCAGGCTATATTCATGACATCTTTCTCTTTCTTTAATTAAAAAAAAATTTTATTGCAGTATGTTGATTTACAATGTTGTGTTGATTTCTGGTGTACAGAAAAGTGATGTAGTTTTATATATACATGTATATATTCTTGTTCATATTCTTTTCCATTATAGTTTATCACAAGGTATTGAATATAATTCCCTGGACTCTATAGTAGGACCTTGTTGTTTATCCATTCTATATGTAGTAGTTTGCATCTACTAATACAAAACTCCAGATTTATCCCTCCCCCCCTTTCCCCTTTGGTAACCATAAATTTGTTTTCTATGTCTGTAAGTCTGTTTCTGTTTTATAAATAAGCTTATTTGTATCATTCTTTAGATTCCACATATACAGGATATCATATATTTGTGTTTCTCATGACATCTTTCTCTTGATCAGAGGTTATGGTCGTTCACTTTATGTGCCAAATTGACTAGACCACGGAGTGCTCCAATATTTGTTTAAGCATTATTCTGGGGTGTCTGGGAGGATGTTTCTGCATGAGATTGACATTTGAGTTGGTAGCCTGAGGAACACAGGTGGCCCTCCCCAGTGTGGGCAGGGCTCAGTCAATCAGATGAAGGTCTGAATAGAACAAAAAGGCTGAGTAAGTGAGCATTCTTTTTCCTACCTGACTGTCTTCAAACTGAGGTAGGGGTCTTCTCCTGCCATGGGAATTGGAATCAGACTGGGACTCACACTACAGTCTCCCCTGGGTCTCCAGCTTGCCAACTGCAGACCTTGTAGTATGGCTCTCAGGCTCCATAATCACATGAGCTAACTCATATGTATATGAACCAGTTCTGTTTCTATTGGTTCTGTTTCTCTGGAGAGCCCAGAATAATACAGAGGTAATCTAGGATAAACAGGTGGATTTGAGGGAGCCTATAAAGTTCCTAAACTTTTCTGCAAATATTTTTCTGTGTGAATGTTTGCATATATATTTTTCTGGATAGATATCCATAATTTTCACAAGATTCTAAAAGGATTCTTTCATTCAATAAATGCTGAGAAACAATGCGATAGATTCTGGTTCCTTTTAAATTTTGTCAGGGACGTGAATCATGTGTTTTCTACATTTTACCTTTTGTTTTTAGTAACTTGAGGCTATCAAAGACCTGATATTTCAAAGAAATGGCAGTGTTCTATTTTGAATTTGTTGTGCTCCATGCTTTTTCCCTTTAATCTACTGTCAGAAACATAGATTTATACTTATCTAGTTTGAGCTTATAGTAGTAGGAATTTAAAGTGTTTTGAGAACATCACGTTAATGAGTCCTATGCAGATTCTCATAGTGTTCCGATTGTTTCTTCTTGATCTGGTAGGAGAAATATAGAAAAATAAATGCAGGTAAGTTACCACCTCCGTTCGGGTGTCTGAAGGGGCTGGGAGGCACTTTTTCTAGGGATTTTCCCTGCATGGCAACTTGGGTGTGGTACACACAAAGGTACCACATTCCTGTGTTTCATGATGATATTTATACCAGATGCTTCTTTCAGAATTGATACTGTCAGCCCCGCGTGGGATGCGCCCAGAGGCTCCCCTGTCAGGCCTCGGCTCCCTAGCTGGGCCTGCAGGCTTCCTCCCCGGCTTTCTTCTCTCTCCACCTCCTCCTCAGGCTTATTATCTTCTCTTAGAAGGGGCTTGTTCCTCAGCTCTGGGTGCCTTCAATTTGGCTCCACCGGCAGTAAGGGAGCAGAGATTCTTTCACCTTCCTGAGATGACACTTATTTCTGATTTCCAAAGTTGCTGAAGCTTTTCCCCCATATTAACAAATCTTGTCAGTCATTTTAATGAGCATCTGGGAGGAGACAGAATAGCCAGGACCTCACCACACATACTGTCTCCAAACTGGCTTTCTTCCCATTGTTATCAAACCTCTGAAGCCAGGCAATAGAAATTGCATCTATTCAACAGGATCCCACCTACATGGGAGAGAAAGTACGCATCCCCCTGTCACTATGAAGTACTACCAGACAACTCTTTTTTTAGGTTCATATTTCTTCCCTAGAACTTGACCTCTAAGCAGGGAGACTCTTGTAAAGCTAGTTTTCCTCACCTTTGCTCAAGAGTAGTAGTTGTCTGAATTAAGGTCTGTTCAAGCAATGGAATCTTGATGGTCTTTTATGTTGTCTTTGGTACAGGTTGAAGGCTTTATCTTTATCTGTGTCATGATTCCAACAACAAAACAGCTCTAGCTAACATATAGTGACAGGTAAATCATCTAAAAACAATTCAACAAAAAGTTCTTTTCTGTGGTGATTACCTTTCTTAATAGTAATTCCTAAACCTGTCCATTTTAATGATTCATGAAATCACTCCCTAATAGTATATAAAACATGTACCTTCAAGAATTTCAAATTTTATTGTAGCTATAAAACTAAAAAAAAAGTTCTCTTCTTTCCTCTCATGCGGTGAAGAAATAACAGTTCAAGTTTATGCTCTCTGTAAAATAAATAAAAACAGAAAAACCCATACAATAGAAATTGATTCTTTTGTCATTTCAACAGTAGCAATAGCCCCTGAATTAGGATGGGTAAGATATTGTACAGCAAAACTATTTGAGAGGATTCAGTCAGGATGTGGAAAAAAATAGAAAAGATTTTCTCATCTTTACAATTGTTTTACATGATTTTATAATATATCTTTATATTATTGTCTTATGCAAAATATGAACATAAATGCATATTTGACCAACAGATGCTGAGTAATATCATTCACAATTAGAGTTTAAAATCACAGAAGAGTCAGAGGAGACAAAAATCTAAACGTTTGGCTAAATAAGGTCTTCCTGTCTTAAAAACTAAAGGTCATTGACCCAACTAATCCTTATTCTGAGTTTATTACATATCAGTTGCTCTTCCATATTCTGTAGATTTAAAGACCAATAAGATTCTTGACTTGCATGCAGGGAGATAAAGAAGAGAAGCAAGGACAGACATGTGGATAAATAATTGTAATAGAATATAATAAGTAAAATAATAGAAGTATGCAAATTCTATATTGATACCACACAGAAATGAATAACGAGCTAGTCAATTCTGCTGGAGAAAACACATGTCAGGGATGAGCAAAGGAAGAAGGTATATCAGTTGAAGTGATCAGCTGATATGACTGGATTGAAGACAAAGTTTAGATGACTTGAAGAAGTATAGAGTTCTTAGAATATTATTCTGAGGGGAGAGGGCAGGAATGGCAGGTAATATTTAAAAGGATATAGGCAAGGCCGGGTCAGGAGAGTTATGTCAGAAAGAGTCTAAGTGATGGGAGCTGTCAGTGAACTTTAATCAAGTCATTGATTTAGCCATACATACATTTTATTATAGTATGGAGACTGAACTAAAGGCCAAAGAAGTGAAACAGAAGGCAGAAGAATTGGTTCATAGGGCATTGCTATACCCTAAATATGAAAAGAGGAAATTCTGCAATAAGATAATAACTCTGTAAATTAAAAGACAAAATGGAATTCAGCAATGAGAAGGCATTGTAAGCACAAGAAACTAAAAAGATTTCTAGGAGTTCAACTTGAGAAATTGCGTTGGCAGTCTTACCATTCACAGAAACCAGCACTATAGAAAGGGATGCTTGTTTATTCAGAGAGATGATACATTAATTTAGGAATTACATTAAGCAGTCTGTAGCACAGCCAGGTACAGATGTGTTTTGCATTGTTTTTACTTATAAATCTGAACGAATGTGTTTATTTTCTGGAAACTTGTACTTTGAGAAAAATAATATCTATTGAAAGCATCTATTTATGAATCATAGCAAATGCTTTTCTATTTTTTCTGTGGTAATGCATGACAATACTTCATATAATAACAGACAGTAATCCAATTTGAACTGCATGATTTCAACTCAACAAACATTTATTATGAACTTCCTGTGTCATAAAGAATATGCTAGGGCAGTAGAAATGCAGAGATAATTAAGAGATAGTCTGTGTCCCCAAAGAGCATATTGTATAGAGGAAAAAAACATAAAGTGACCAAGGATTCAAAGTATTTTTTTAAGAGCTGTAGAAAGTGCTGAAGAATCACAAAGGCGCAGAGCTCAGGGGAGGTCATGGGTGATCAGGGGTTCCTCTGGCCATACAGAGATGAGGATATAATTTCTGAGCTAATCAAGACTCTGAGTCTCTAAATCAGGAAGTAAGTAGGGGAGAAATTGTCAGTCCTCTTGATCTTGATTCCAACGTTCTCTCTATCATGAGGAAGCCTGGGTGTGCCAAGAGAGGTGAACTCTGAGTAAGTTTATTTAGAATGCATGTCCATCTGGGAGATTTTTTTCCCATATTCTGGCATCAAACTCCCCATTAGTCTGATGTAGTAATGAGTTTGCCTCTGTTTACTTGCTTTCACAGATATTTTAGTGGAAGATTTGTAAAGGCTGCTTTAAAATACTAGTTTTTACACTGAATACATAACTTTTTCCCCAGCACTATTGAAGTATAGTTGACAAATAAAATTGTAAGATATTTAAGTGTATATCATGGTAATTTGAAATACATATTCATTGTGAAAAGATTTCCACCATGTAGTTAATTAAACAGTCTATCACCATACATATTTACCTTTATGTGTGTGTGTGAATATTTAAGTTCTACTCTCAATAAATTTCAGTTATAGAATGCAGCATTATCAGCTATAGTCACTATATTTTACATCAGATCCTCAGAGCTTATTTATCCTATAACTGAACTGAATGTTTGTACCGTTTTACCAACCTCTTCCTATTCCCAGACCCTGGCAACCACTTTCTACCCTCAGTTCCTATGAGCTTGACTTTTCTAGATTCCACATGTAAGAAATACCATGTATTATTTATCTTTCTCTTTCTGAACTATTTCACTTAGCATAATAACTTTAACATCTATCCATGTTGTCTCAGCTGGCAGGATTTCTTTCTCATGGCTGAATAATATTCTGTTCACATCCTCTTTATGCATTCTTCCATTGAAAGACATTTTGTTTCCATATCTTAGCTATTGTGAATAATGCTGCAATGAGTATCAGAGTGCAGATAGCTCTTCAATATCCTGTTTTCTTTTGCTGTGGATATATACCCAGAAGTGAAATTGCTGGATCCTATGGCAGTTCTATGTTCAGTTATTTTAGGAACCGCCATAGTGTTTTCCATAGTGACTGTACCAGTTTACATTCTTACTAATAGTGCACAAAGTTTCCTTTTTCTCCACATCCTTGCCAAGACATCTCTCTTATCTTTTTGATGATAGCCATCCCAAGAAGTGTTAGTTGATATCTCATCCTGATTTTGATTTGCATTGTCCTCATAATTAGTGATGTTTATAATATTTTCATGTACTTGCCCATTTGTATGTCTTCTTTGGAAAAACATCTACTCAGTTCTTTTACCCATTTTTTAATTGGATTGTTTGGTTTTTTGCTCTTGAGTTCTGTGGGTTCTTTATATATTTTGGATATTAACCTTTTATCAGATATATGATTTGTAAATTTTTCTCACATTCTCTAGGTTGCCTTTTTATCTTGATAGTTTCCTTTGCTGAGCAGAGTCTCTCAGTTTGATGTAGTCCCACTTGTTTATTTTTGCTTTTATTGCCTTTGATTTTGGTGCCAAATCCAAAAATTATTGCCAACACTAATGTCAAGGGAGCTTACCTTGTTTTCTTCCAGGATTTTTATAGTATCAGGTCTTATATTAAACTCTTTCATCTATTTTGAGTTGATTTTTATTTGTGGTGTGAGATAGTGGTCTAGTTTCGTTCTTTTGCGTGTGATATCCAGATTTTCCCAACACCATTTACTGAAGACACTATTCTTTTCCCATTGTATGTTCTTGGCTCCTTTGTCATAAATTAATTTACCATATATGTACAGGTTTAATTCTTGGATCTGTATTTCGTTTCATTGATCTAAGTGTCTGTTTTCATGCCAATACAATACTGTTTGTCTATTATGTTTATCTTTTCAAAAAAACAGCCTTTAGTTTTATTGATCTTTTCTATTATCTTTTTAGTCTCTATTTCTTTTATATCCATTTTGATCTTTATGTCCTTTTTCCTACCAGCTTAGGGCATAGTGTGTTCTTCTTATTTCAGTTCTTTGAAGTGTGAAGTTAGGTTGTTTATTTGAGCTCTTTATTTTTCTTAGTCTTAGAGCTACTTTTGCTGCATCCCGTAAGTTTTGGAATGTTGTGCTTTCATTTTCATTTGTCTCAAAATATTTTTTGCTTTCCCTTTTAATTTTATTTTACCCATTGGTTGTTCAAGAGCATATTGTTTAATCTCAACATGTTTGTAAATTTTTCAGTTTTCTTCTTGTAATTGGTTTCTAGTTTTCTTACCATTGTGGTCAGAAGAGATGCTTGATATGATCTCAGTCTTCTTAAATGTATTAAGACTTGTTTTGTGGCCTAACATATGATTCATTCTGGGGAATGTTCAATGTGCACTAGAGAAGAATTAGTATTTGTGATGAGAAAAATAACTTTTGTTTTCCTGAGATGCTGCCTAGGCATTTTACAGTATGATAACCCTGCTCACACCCAGAGCTGGGCATTTAGATAAGGACTTGAGTTTAGGATTCCCACCTTAGGAATTCCCACTTTGCTTTTCCCAGATCACCTTTTAAAATAACCACTTAGAGTTAATTCTGTGAAAAGTTAGTGACCTTTGCCTCCAACCACTTTATAAATAATAGGTGCTTGCTGCCCTGCTGTCTATCTCCTGCTCACTGGTGACCTGGGATGGAGGATTGCCTTTCTTCCATCTCCTTGTGCCCCATTCCCCGCTACTTCTGGGATTTGTAAGTAATAAATCTTGTGACTCTATTTCCTTTGTGTGAGTATACTGAAACAATGCCTGCAATCAAAATAACCCTGTGGATTTCACTTTCCAAAAGTGGGAGCTCAGATGCTGAGGGACAGGCCTGATGACCCTGTGCGGCTGGCTTGGGCTCCCTCATTCAGCAGGCCGTAAGCTGCATATTTTTAATTCAATATACCAGCTCCAGCTTCTCAACACAGGATCTGGTGCTGCTGGATGGAATGTTCTGTAAATGTCTGTTAAGTCCATCTAATTTACCATGTAATTTAAATCCAATGTTCCCATATTGATTTTCTGTGTGGATCATCTATCCATTTTGAGGATAGGATATTGAAGTCCCCTAATAGTATTGTATTGTGTCTATTTTTCTTTTCAGGTCTACAGTATTTGCTTTATGTATTTCAGTGCTCCTATATTGGCAACATAAATATTTACATATATTATATCCTCTTGATGAACTGACCTTTACATCATTATATAACATCCTTCTTTGTCTATTATTATAGATTTTGGCTGAAAGACTTTAGTCTGATGTAAGTATAGTTACCCCTGGTTTCCTTTGGTTTCCTTTTTTTTCTATCCCTTTTCTAGTGGTGATGAACTCCTTTGGTTTTTGCTTGTCTGAAAAACTCATCATCTCTCCTTCAGTTCTGAAGCATGATTTTTCTAAGTAGAGTGTTCTTGGTTGGCAGGTTTTTTTCTTTCAGCACTTTGAATATATCATACCACTCCCTTCTGGCCTACAAAATTTCTGTTGAAAAATCAGCTGATAGTCTTGTGAAGGTTCCCCTGTATATAACAATTTGTTTTTCTCTTGTCACTTTTTAAGTTTCTCTCCTGGTCTTTAATTTTGACAACTTAATTAGAAAGTGTATTGGTGTGAGTCTCTTTCAGTTCATCTTATTTGAAACTCTCTCAGCTTCCTGGAGCTGGATATCTGTTTCCTTCCCCAGTTTAGGGAAGTTTTCAGCCATCATTTCTTTAAATAACTTTTTGGCCCCTTTCTCACTTGCATCCTTCTCGGAGCCCTATAATGCAAATGTTTGTCCACTTGAGGTTGTCCCATATGTCCCTTAAGTCATCTTCACTCATGGAAGCCAGAGAGACTCAAACTTGGACAAGGGTGACAACACATGTATCAAAGAATTTACATAGAGGGGGCCCTAAAAATACCAAAAATATTTCAGAATGAAGACAACATCAATGACCTCAGTGAATACAATTTCAAAGAGATGTTATGATTATGATGTACTGTAAGTTGATATTCAACCTGAACACAATGCTACATACAGTGTGTGATTCCATATAGATATAGAAAAATGGCTGGGCAGATTTCTCACAAGATGGCTGAGTAAAAGGAACTTGAGCTCACTTCTTCTCACAAGCACACCAAAATCACAACTAACAGCTGAACAATCATTAAAAAAAAGACTGGAGCCTAACCAAAAGATATTCTGTATTCAAAGCCATAAAGAAGAAACCCAGTGAGATGGTAGGAGGGGCACACTTGCGATATAATCAAATCCCACACCCCCCATGGGTGGGCGACCACAAAATGGAGAAAAATTATATCACAGAAGTTCTCCCACAGGAGTGAGAGCTCTGAACCCCACATCAGGCTCCCCAGCCTGGGGTGTCTGGCATTGGGAGGAGGATCTCCCAGAGCATTTGGCTTTGAAGGCCAACAGGGCTTGAGTGCAGGAGCTCCACAGGACTGGGGGGAACAGACATTCCATTCTTGGAGGGTGCACACAAATTCTCATGCACACTGGGACTCAAGGCAAAAGCAGTGACTTCATAGGAGCCTGGGCCAGGCTTACCTGCTGGTCTTAGAGGGTCTTCTGGGGAGGCAGGGGGCAGGTGTGGCTCACAGTGGGGACAAAGACACTGGTGGCAGAGGTACTGGGGAATATTTATTGGCGTCAGCTCTCATGGAGGCTGCCATTTTTGCAGGAAGACCTGGCCCTGCCCAACAGCCTGTAGGCTCCTGTGCTCAGATGCCTCAGACCAAATAACCAACAGGGTAGGAAACACAGCCCCACCCATCAGCATACAGGTTGCCTAAAGATTTCCTGAGCCCACAGCTACCTCTAGACACACCACTTCAATGGCCCTCCCCACCAGAGGGCCAAGGCTCAATTCCACCCACCAGTGGACAGGCACCGACCCCTTCCACCAGGAAGCCTGCACAAGCCTGTAGACCAGCATCGCTCACCTGAGGGCAGACACCAGAAACAAGAATACTATGATCTGGCACCCTGTGAAACCCAGTCTGCAAATGCATATCAGAACCCACCCTAGGACCAGCTGGCCCCTGGCCCTTCAGTGACAAGAGGGGAGTGTACTGCTGGAACATATAGGGCATCCCCTACAGGGGGCCAATTCTCCAAGGTTGAGAAACATAACTAACCCTCCACATACATAAAAATACAAATAGAAATCTAGACAAAATGAGATGGCCAAGGAATATATTTCAGATGAAGGAACAATATAAAACCCAGAACAACTAAGTGATGTGGAGATAGGCAAACTACCTGAGAAAGGGTTCAGAGTAATGATTGTAAAAATAGCCTAGAACTCAGTAAAGAATGGATATACAGAGTGAGAATTTACAAGAAGTCTTTAACAAAGAGTTAGAAACTATAAAGAACAACCAAAAAGAGTTGAGGAATACAACAACTGAAATGAAAAACATACTAGAAGAAATAAATAGCAGAATAAATGAGACAGAAGAATGGATAAGTGAGCTGGAAGACAGACTGTTGGAAATCACTGCCACAGAACAGAGTAAAGAAAAAAAGAATGAAAAGAAATGAGGACAGTTTAAAAGACATCTGGGGGCTTCCCTGGTGGCGCAGTGATTGAGAATCTGCCTGCCAATGCAGGGAACATGGGTTCGAGCCCTGGTCTGGGAAGATCCCACATGCCACGGAGCAACTAGGCCCGTGAGCCACAACTGCTGAGCCTGCACGTCTGGAGCCTGTGCTCCGCAACAAGAGAAGGCCGTGACAGTGAGAGGCCCGCGCACCGCGATGAAGAGTGGCCCCTGCTCGCCGCAACTAGAGAAAGCCCTCGCACAGAAACGAAGACCCAACACAGCCAAAATTAATAAATAAATTTATATAAAAAAAAAAGACATCTGGGACAACATCAGACAGACCAACATTATATGATTCCCAGAAGGAGAAGACATAGAGAGAGGGCTTGAGAAAATATTTGAAGATCTAATAGCTGAAAAATTCCCAAACATGGGAAAGGAAGCAGTCTCCCAAGTCTAAGAAGTGCAGAGAGTCCCATACAGGATTAACCCAAGGAGGAACACACTGAGACACATAGTAATCAAACTGAGAAAATTAAAAGACAAACAGAATATATTAAAAGCAACAAATAACATACAAGGAAATCCCCATAAGGTTATCAGCTGATTTTTTCAGCAGAAACTCTACAGGCCAGAAGGAGTAACACAATATATTTAAAGTGACGAAAGGGAAAAACCTACAACCAAGAATACTCTATCCAGGGCTTCCCTGGTGGTGCAGCGGTTGAGAGTCAACCTGCCGATGCAGGGGACACGGGTTCATGCCCTGGTCTTGGAAGATCCCACATGCCGCGGAGCGGCTGGGTCCGTGAGCCCTGGCCACTGAGCCTGCACATCCAGAGCCTGTGCTCCACAAGGGGAGAGGCCACAACAGTGGGAGACCCGTGTACTGCAAAAAAAAAAAAAAAAAAGAATGCTCTACCCAGCAAGGCTCTCATTCAGATTTGATGGAGAAATCAAAAGGTTTACAGACAAGCAAAAATTAAAAGAATTTAGCACCACCAAACCAGCTTTACAACAAATGCTAAAGGAACTTCTCTAGGCCAATAAGAAAAGGCCAAAACTAGAAACAAGAAAATTTATGAAATGGGAAAGCTCACTGGTAAAGGTAAACATACAGTAAAGGTAGGAAATCATCCACAAAAAAATATGATATCTAAATTAGTAATTGTGAGAGAAGGAGAGTAAAAATGCAGGATATTTGGAAAGCATTTGAAATTGGGTGATCAGCAATTTAAAACCATTATGTATACATATAGACTGCTATAATAAATCCTCATGACAAGAGAAAAGAACAAAAGAAGAAAGGGGGGGAAAAGACCTACAAAAACAAATCCAAAACAATTAACAAAATGGCAATAAGAATATAAATATATATATAATATAATTATACATATAATTACATTAAATGTAAATGAATTTAAATGCTCCAACCAAAAGACATAGACTGGCTGAATGGATACAAAAACAAGACCCGTATATATGTTGTCTACAAGAGACCCACTTCAGATCTAAGGACACATACAGACTGAAAGTAAGGGGATGGAAAAAGGTATTCCATGCAGACAGAAATCAAAAGAAAGCTGGAGTAGCAGTATTCATATCAGACAAAATGGACTTTAAAATAAAGACGGTTACAAGAGACAAGGAGGGGCACTACATAATGATCAAGGGATCAATCCAAGAAGAAGATATAACAATTGTAAATATTTATGCACCCAACATAGGAGTACCTCAATATACAAGGCAAATGTTAATAGACATAAAAGGAGAAATTGACATTAACACAATAGTGGGGGACATAACACCACACTGACAACAATGGACAGGTCATCCAGACAGAAAATCAATAAGGAAACACAGACCTTAATGACACATTACACCAGGTGTACTTAATTGATATTTATAGAGCATTCCATCCAAAAACAGCAGAATACACATTCTTTTCAAGTGCACATGGAACATTCTCCAGGATAGATCACATGTTGGGCCACAAAGCAAGCCTGGGTAAATTTAAGAAAACTGAAATAATATCAAGCAACTTTTCTGACTACAACACTATGAGATTAGAGATCAACTACAAAAAAACATAAAAACATGGAAGCTAGATAATATGCTACTAAATAAGCAATAGATCACTGAAGAAATCAAAGAGAAAATTAAAACATACCTAGAGACAAATGAAAACACAATGATCCAAAACCTATGGGACCCAGCAAGAGCAGTTCTAAGAGGGAAGTTTATAGCAATACAATCTTACCTCAGGAAGTTAGAAAAATCTCAAATAAACAACATAACTTACACCTAAAGCAACTAGAGAAAGAAGAAGGACCAAAAAACCCCACAGTTATTAGAAGGAAAGAAATCATAAAAATCAGAACAGAAATAAATGAAATAGAGATGAAGAAAACAATAGAAAAGGTCAATGAAATTAAAAGACTGTTCTTTCAAAAGACAAACAAAATTGAGAAACCTTTAGCTAGATTCATCAGGTAAAATGGGATAGGACCCAAATTGATAAAATTAGAAATGAAAAAGAAGTTACAAATGACACCACAGGAATACAAAGGACCATAAGAGACTACTATGTCAAAAAATGGACAACTTGGAAGAAATGGACAAATTCTTAGAAAGGTACAATTTCCCAAGACTGAACCAGGAAGAAATAGAAAATATGAACAGACCAATCACAAGTACTGAAATTAAAACTGTGATTAAAAAGAACTCCCAACAAACAAAAGTCCAGGACCAGATGGCTTCGAATTCTATCAAACATTTAGAGAAGAGTTAACACTTATCCTTCTGAAACTGTTTCAAAAAGTTGCAGAGGAAGGAACACTCCTAAACTCATTCTATGAGGCCACCATCACGCTGATACCAAGACCAGACAAAGATACCACACACACACAAAAAGAAAATTATAGGCCAATATCACTGATGAATATAGATGCAAAACTCCTCAACAAAATACTAGCAAACTAGAATCCAACAACACATTAAAAGGATCATACACCATAATCAAGTGGAATTTATCCCAGGGATGCAAGAATTTTTCAATATCTGCAAATCAATCAATGTGATATGCCACAGTAACAAACTGAAGAATAAAAACCATATTATCATCTCAGTAGATGTAGAAAAAGCTATTGATAAAATTCAACACCCATTATGATAAAAATTCTGCAGAAAGTGGGCATAGAGGGAACCTACCTCAACATAATAAAGACCATATATGACATATCCACAGCCAACGTCATACTCAATGGTGAAAAGCTGAAGGCATTTCCTTTAATAACAGGAACAAGACAAGGAAGCCCACTCTCACCAATTTTATTCAACATAGTTTTGGAAGTCCTAGCCACAGCAATCAGAGAAGGAAAAGAAATAAAAGGAATCCAAATTGGAAAAGGAAAAGTAAAACTGTCACTGTTTGCAGATGACAAAATACTATACATGGAAATTACTAAAGGTGCCACCAGAAAACTTCTAGAGTTCATCAATGAATTTGGTAAAGTTTCAGGATACAAAATTAATACACAAAAATCTGTTGCATTTCTATTCACTAACAACAGAAGATCTGAAAGACAAATTAAGGAAACAATCCCATTTACTGTCACATCAAAAGAATAAAATACCTAGGAATAAACCTACCTAAGGAGGCAAAAGACCTGTACTCCAAAACTCTTAGATGCTGATGAAAGAAATCAAAGATGACACAAACAGATGGAAAGATATACAGTGTCCTTGGATTGGAAGAATCAATATTGTGAAAATGAATATACTACCCAAAGCAATCTACAGATTCAGTGCAATCCCTATCAAATTACCAATGGCATTTTTCTCATAAGTAGGACAAAAAATCTTTAAATTTGTATAGAAACTGAAAAGAGCCCAGATAGCCAAAGCAATCTTGAGAAATAAGAATAGAGCTGGAGGAACCAAGCTCCTTGACTTCAGACTATACTACAAAGCTACAGTAATCAAAACATTATGGTACTGGCTCAAAAATAGACATATAGGTCAGTGGAACAGGATAGAAAGTCCAGAGATAAACACACGCACCTATGTTCAATTAATCTATGACAAAGGAGACAAGCACATACAATGGAGAAAAGACAGTCTCTTCAATAAGTGGTGCTGGGAAAACTGGACAGCTACATATAAAAGAATGAAATTAGAACATTCTCTAACACCATAAACAAAAGTAAACTCAAAATGGATTAAAGACCTAAATGTAAGATCAGATACTATAAAACTCCTAGAGGAAAGCATAGGCAGAACATTCTTTGACATAAATCGCAGCAATATTTTTTTTGATCTGACTCCTAGAGTAATGGAAATAAAAACAAAAATAAACAACTGGGACCTAATTAAACTTAAAAGCTTTTGCACAGCAAAGGAAACCATAAACAAAATGAAAAGATCACCTACAGAATGGGAGAAAATATTTGCCAATGATGCGACGAACAGAGGATTAATCTTCAAAATATACAAACAGCCCATGCAGCTCAATATCAGAAAACAAACAACCCAATCAAAAAATGGGCAGAGGGCTTCCCTGGTGGCGCAGTGGTTGAGAGTCCACCTGCCGATGCAGGGGACACGGGTTCGTGCCCCAGTCCAGGAAGATCCCACATGCCACGGAGCGGCTGGGCCCATGAGCCATGGCCGCTGAGCCTGTGCATCCAGAGCCTGTACTCTGCAACAGGAGAGGCCACAGCAGTGAGAGGCCCGCGTATTGCAAAAAAAAAAAAAAGGGCAGAATTTCTAAATAGACATTTCTCCAAAGATGGCATACAGATGGCCAAAAGGTACATGAAAAGATACTCAACACTGAGCACTGAAAACATGCTCAATATTAGAGAAATGCAAATCAAAACTACAATGAGGTACCACTTCACACTAGTCAGAATGGCCATCATCAAACCATCTCCAAACAATAATGCTGGAGGGGGTGTGGAGAAAAAGAAACTCTCTTACACTGCTGGTGGGAGTGAAAATTGGTACAGCAACTATGGAGAACAGTATGGAGATTCCTTAAATAACTAAAAATAGAGCTACCATATGACCTAGCAATCTCACTCCTGGGCATAGATCCAGAGAAAACTATAATTCAAAAAGATATATGCATCCCAGTTTTCATAGCAGCATTATTTACAATAGCCAGGACATGGAAACAACCTAAATGTCCATAGACAGATGAATGGATAAAGAAGATGTGGTATATTTATACAGTGGAATATTACTCAGCCATAAAAAAGAATGAAATAACACCATTTGCAACATGGATGGACCTAGAGGTTATCATACTGAGTGAAGTAAGCCAGACAGAGAAAGACAAATATCGTATGACAATGCTTATATATGGAATCTTAAAAAAATGATGCAGATGACCTTCTCTACAGAACAGAGACAGACCCACAGACATAGAGGACAAACTAATGATTACTGTGGGGCGGGGGGGGGCGGATAGATTAGGAGTTTGGGATTGACACAAACACAGTACTATGTATAAAATACATAGCCAACAAGGACCAACTATATAGCACAGGGAACTATACTCACTGTTTTGTAACAGCCTATAAGGGAAAAGAATCTTAAAAATCTTAAAAGAATCTTAAAATCTTAAAAAGAATCTTAAAAATTCTTTAATCTTAAAAATCTTAAAATATTTAAAAAAATCTTAAAAAATAATATATATATATACAGATATGAATGAATCACTTTGCTGTATACCCAAAACTATCACAATATTGTAAATCAACTATACTTCAATAAATAAATATATATATATTTGTATACATATGAATATATATTTATATAAAATGGTTGGGAAAGATATATCATGAAACATTAATTATTACTATGTCTGAAGTAAGAAAATTTAGCTCCTTTACATTTTCTCTACTTTAATAAATTCCACAAAACATATGTAACATTTTAAAAACCATAAATTATGCAAAGAGAAAAAATGGATAACATTCCTATGAGCTAGCAATCACCAGTTAGAAATCATTAACAATGACAGAGGCAATAAATAGATATGATGACTAAATCAAATAAAATGTGCAGTGCCTACATTAACATTTTAAACACCTTAGTAAACATAGGTAAAATTTACTTGAGTAAGAGAAAAATTAACAATCAAATAATATTGTGTCAAGGAATCAATTAAGTTAATTATAAAACTGGAGTATTTGTGATTAAGATTATATCATATCTTGCAAGGAAAAATAATTGGGATACATGAAAGAAGATTGGCAAAGCACTGAGAATTGTTGCAACAAGGTGAGAGGTTCATGGGGTCTTGACTCATGATTTTCTCTGTTATGAGGCCATGAGCAATCAAACTCTCTGGGATACTCAAAGTGAATAGATAATCTTAAATAAACGTTATTTAAACTAACAAATTCATAAAATAATCCATTCAACACAAAAATTTACAGACAAAAAGTCCTGAGGTCTTTTGGGAGAAGTAGATAATAAATATCCAAGCACAAAAAAATGAACTACACTGCAGACCCAAGCGCTAAAATAGGTCAACAAACCCTAGAAACGGTTCTTTACAAAATAGAGAAACCTCTGGAAGAGGTATAAAAATAAAAAGGAAGGATTTTACACAACTTGCATATTTTTTCACAAATTACACTCCACATTTGTATTTTGTTTATTTGGGTATTAACGTCACAAGGGGGAAAACCAACAATGAAAAGAAATGAAAGTAATCACTGATTCTTCAGCAGTACGCTTTCATCAGCAGTCCTTATCTTCTTTCCTTTCATCTCTCTCAATAAACACGCGAAACATATTAATCAGTCTGCTCACAGATTTCATAAAAAGTGGCTCATTATCTCTTCTATTAATAGTTGCCAGGTTTTTTGAATCAGGAGTTAGTTGTTCAGAATTATTAATATTTAAATATGTTGTTTTCTCCCAATAGAAACCAAGTTCGGAATAATAAATATGAGAAAAGCATACAGAAAAGCACATAGAGATGACCATTTTATGTCCAAGAACATTTCTAGTTCTCACTTAAGCAATGCTATTCTGTGTCACTTTAAATATGATATTTCCCATTAAATCAATCTTTTTCTTTCCATCAACCCCCTCACACCTTCCCTTTAAAAATTATACAGCCTAATTTTCCTCAGTCTTCATTTAATTTTACTACTTATGCAACAAATTCTGCAGTTTGCCTAAGGCCTATTTCTTCTCAATTTCTATCAGGCTATTGTTCCATCTACCTGAATGTTGTTGAAAGCACTATGCAACTGTTATTAACGTAATAAAGTCCATAATTTGACAGTCATTAAATCCTCCCTTCCCCAGTTGAGGATCCAGACAGACTATTGAATCATCAGCAGGAACAGCCTGCAGTCCTGCCGGGCTTGATCTCACCAGTCAGCAGATAAAAGTAAGTTGACAATTTGTTGGGGATTATTATAATGGTTTTTACCTCTCTACAGAAAGCCTTTAAATTGCTTTTATGTGTAATGGCAGTAAGGAAATGCAAGGAGTATTGTTTTATTTTCCTTGTTTGTTTGTGCATCACTTCTCTTTGTCTGCTGGCAGACTCTGAAACATCCCAACTCTTCCTAAGACTGCCTCTCTGTCCTCTTCTATGTCTGTGGTAACAGCTAAGGAAGAATCTAAGAATCTGAAGTCTTCCTCAATCATTAGACTTAAATCTGTTAACATCTTTTTGGGTGCTTGAATCTTGAAGCCATGTGTCCAGGATTATGAAGTGAAAGGAATTAGGCAATTTTATGTATTATTGGAACTTGTAGGAGAAGAAATATGCTTAGCAGGATTGAGATGAGGCTTCCATTGCGTTGCATATAATATGCCTGAACTATCCCTGCTTTAGGTACCTCTGGGGCCAAGATAGGTGTGAGAAGACAAAAAAAGATAACAGGAGACTGGTTTGGTCACCTTCCATGACTTTCTTTCCTTTCTCGCCTTTCTGCTCCTGCAGGCAGAGCAGCTGTGACCCCAGAAGCCAATTTACCTGGACCCTTTTCCCTTAGCTACATCACCAGCCTAACTGGGATTTGGTTTGCTTCTGCAGCAAAACTTCTCAACTTCAGTACCATGACATTTGGGGCCAGGTGGTCTTTGCTGTGGGGCTGTCCTGTTCGTTGCAGGATGCTTAGTGGCATCCATGGTCTCCATCTACTAGATGCCAGTGCACCTGCAAACTGTCTCCCAGGTGAGATGTGACACCAAAAACATCTCCTGGTATCTCCATTATATCCTGGAGGCAAAACTGTCCCTGGCTATGAACTTCTGTTCTACAGCGTGGTGGAATCATCTCACGTTTTTCTCTTCTCATCTTGATTGTTCTACCATATCTTTAACCACTTTTACTATGTCAATGATACCTGCAGCTCTAATAAAGATTAAGGAAATTCAAAAACATCTTCTCATGGATGCCTGGGCCAATGAGCAATAAGACCCTAGTATGATATAAATCTGACCTCTGGGGAAAGCCAAGGAGAATTTGAATAAAGAATTCCAACTGGGCTTCCCTGGTGACGCAGTGGTTGAGAGTCTGCCTGCCGATGCAGGGAACATGGGTTCGTGCCCCGGTCCGGGAAGATCCCACATGCCACGGAGCGGCTGGGCCCGTGAGCCATGGCCGCTGAGCCTGCGCATCCGGAGCCTGTGCTCTGCAACAGGAGAGTCCACAACAGTGAGAGGCCCGCGTACCGCAAAAAAAAAAAAAAGAATTCCAACTACTGGAGAGTGAGGAGTTGATCTTTTGTCAATGAAAACAAAAACTGTTTGTTGAGTATCTACAAAGCATAAGGCATATTCCTGAATAAGAAAAAATCCATTCTTACAATTTACTTCTTAAAGCCTTATTTTTATCTTTGGTGTGGGTAAGAGCTTTCTGGCAATGACTAAACAATATCTAATACTATAATAGCCATTTGAAGCCAATGAGAATTCTAAATATATAAGCCAAGTAGGGAGAGAAATACATCATATGACTATACAATTAATACTTGTTGCAATTATTTTATCATGAGTCTAACCACTACACTGTGAAATAAGTTTGTGTACATTATTATGTGTGTTTCAAATTAACTTTTTTGGTGATTTAATTAATTTTAATACACATGTACTTAATCCTCACAGTTCATGGCTCTGATAAAGGGCTTAAAGAAACCAAGTAGTAATCCACTGGGATGGTGACTCTCTCTCTCTCTCTCTTTGAATGCATGCAAATCAACTGCAGATCTTGTTAATAATTCTGATTCTGTAGGTCTGGGTGGGGCGTGAGATTCTGTGTTTCTAAGATGCCCCCAGGTGGTGCAACACTAGGTGTGATGGTCCAAGCACAGCTCTAGAAGCAGCCTGGCCCTCAGATCCTTTGACCTAAGGATCACTTCAAAGTTTCACAGGAGTGTCATGAGCTGTGCCAGTTCTGAGGAAGGGAAACGTTCAATTTTTAATTCAAATTTCAAATTAAAATGCTCTTTTCTGCAAAAGATGTTGAAAACTCCTCCCATAGCAAAAGAAACACAAAGAGAAGGCAGCTTCCAGAGCTGAAGAATCCTGACGGAGGAGAGCCAGGGGAGGGGCCCTGGGACAGAGAGTCTGAGGGCTGTTGTCCTGGGAAGCCCCTTCAAGGGACAACAGGCAAAGGCTCAGATTCTCTGAGTTCCAGATTAGAGTAAGAGATATAATGCAAAAAGCCACCATTCTAGTGAAACCGGAAAACAGATCACAGGAGGAATTTACAGAAGGCAACTCAAGTTAGCTCATCACAGGGGTAACCACATCTGCTGAGTGCAAAGGAACCAGAAAATTATATAAAGATCTACTGTCCATTATCTACATTTTATTGTGTTCAACCAAAAATAGTAAAATTATATATTGATAGTTCATATTCCAGGATGTGGGTAAAAATATTTTCAGCAAGAACCGTTTTCACGATAAGCAGCTACAATAACTGTATAAAATATATAATAAAATAAATAAAATTATATAAAATACATAACTATATCTATATCTAATACACATATATAATAAAATACTATATAAAATTAAGTTTTGTATTCTTTTACGAGATGGTTAGCCAGGTGTGGCCACAAGAGATGCTAAAGGAAAAACAAAGTTTATGATACTCACAGCTCCTAGAGGCAGGAGCACAGCAAGCCTTGCAGGGCCACTCAAGGGAGACATCTGAGTGGTTAAGAGACAGAAGTCAGAGCAAGGGGAAGGTTTAGGCCACAGCCTCAGGGTTTTTGCAGGAAAGGCAAGACAGGGTGAACAGCAACCTAGGACTGGCTAGTTGATGGGCTCAAAGCTGTAAGGGTGGCCCCTAATTGCCTGGCACCTGGCCTTGGGATGATTAAGGCAGAGGAATATGACCTCCAGGGGTGAACAGGCCAGATGGTGGGGGTCTGGCTCTGGAATTTTTGCAAATAAAAGGCAATCTCCCAGCTGGACCTTTTGCCATCTCTAAGTTGGCTAGCCCAGGAGGTCAGTCTCTCCGCAGACAGAAAGCGTTTTCAAGACATCAAAACATCATAATATACAGAAAAATTTAAATATTTACAATGCAAATAACTACCTGGTTAGTCCAGCTCCTTCTTAGAGTCAAGAATTGGGTCTTCAGAGTGAGCAGAGCCTCCTAAAACTACCCTTTGGAAAGGTTCAGTGTTAACGCAGCTCATTCTTTACTAAGAATTCTCAACAATACTTTCAATGCATTCTAAAGATATAGAAATAAAATCTTATTCCTATATGTCCATATCTTATTTTTCCCATTAAGTTATTATTAGCATGCAGCAAAATAACCGTTAGCAGAAAAAGGCATCAGATTAATTGTGGTGTCACTTTGATAAAATTAGACAACCATAGACAACATTTTTCTCTGTTGTCTTACCTTCTTTAACATTTCTGCAGTTAGGGTTAGAGGTCTACACTCAGCCTGTGGTTGTACAGGGACCAGGAAGAGTAGGAAGCAGGGCTGGAAAGAGTGGAGGGAAGCATTTGGCAGAGCATGTAGGGTGTGGAAGCACGTGTGGATCCTATGGTCCTTCCCCCAGGTCCTCTGCCTGCCTTTTGTCTTAGAAAAACTTTATCCAAAGAATAATTCTAATCAGAGAAATTTTTTGAAAAATGCAAAAGCAAAGAAAAACAGTCAAACAGGACAAAATAATAATAGTTGAGTCATTAAACAAAGTCAAGGACCTTTAGTTCCTCCTCAAGGGCTATAGATAATATTCTGGGCCACAGATTATCTATTCTTGCAGATACTGAAAGCCCTACCAGGTGGAAGAAGTTAACTGTAGGCTAACTGCAAGTACATAGACCCCAGACTTGTTGGAATCAGAGGTTGAAGATGTTGACTCCCAGTTACCTCACGACCAGCTAATCAGAAGAACGTTCAGGACTTCTTTGGAGAAATGTCTATTTAGGTTATCTGCCCATTTTTTGATTGGGTTGTTTGGTTTTTTTGATATTGAGCTTCATGAGCTGTTTGTATGTTTTGGAAATTAGTCCCTTGTCAGTTGCTTCATTTGCAAATATTTTCTCCCTTTCTGAAGGTTGTCTTTTGGTCTCACTTATGGTTTTCTTTGCTGTACAAAGGCTTTGAAATTTAATTTTTAAAAATAAATAAGAATCATGAAAAAAAAAAAGAATGTCCATGAGTTGATCCTGCAACCCCCTCCTCAGCACATAGCCCCTCCCTCTTTTCCCTATGTCATCCCTGAGAAAAACATGAGGAGTGGGGAGTTGGTCCTTTGAGACATAAGTCCACCTTATACCCAGGGTTGCCAGCTTCCTCAGTAAAGCTCTCTTTCCTTTTACCCAACACTTGCCTCTCAGTATCGGATTCCTGAGTCACAAGCAGCTGAACCCAAGTTTGGAAACAATATGAGGCTGATTTTCCTAAAGGAGGGTAGGTGTCTGGGAAAGAACCTGTCTGTCCCAGGAACATTGGACTGCTTGATCTTTGAACCCTCTGTGCCTCCATTCCCTCTTCTGTAAAATCAGGGTATTTGACAAGATGATTCTTAAAGTATCTCTCAATTCTATATTTGATGATTTTAATGCCTTTAATAGTGAGAAAATGTACGTGGTAATGTGTCCTCTTTGCACATCACCTAAAATGGGACGTGATTAAATAATAAAATGTCAGTTTTCAACTGCACAGTATAATTTTTTTAAATGCATTTTGAGACAGGAAGATTGCTCTAAGCTTTCATAGACATTAATGTTTTTAAAAATTAGCCTTTTCTCACATGTTGCCAGTAGGAATAATTTATTCCTGAGCTTTTCCTGCTGGCATCTCTGTGACCTTGTTCCAAAATATCACATTATCAGCACATAGAGACAAGTATCCTGAACACAGAAGCCTGAAACTTAATCAGACAATTAATACTGAAAGGAAAAAAATCAATAAAACAAATTTACAGGTTCATATTTCTATCACCTTATTTTTTTTAAGTTCTTAAAATGTATATAAATTAATTTTCAGAAGCATAAACTATTCTTTTATTGAGTTATTTTTAATCTTCTGGCATACGGTTGTTACTCATAGAGTTGACAATAAAACATCATTAAAATGCATTAAGGTAGGAGATCAACCTCAACTGTGCCTGCTTTACCCCACCCCCACCCCAATTAAATCTAACATTTTGGTGCATGTCCATCTTTCTAAGTTCATTGTGTCATGCTGTCAACACTATAACACATCACTCTGTACTCTAGTTTTTCATTAACATATCGTAAAGTATCTGTACAATTGAGGAAACTGCATTGAATTTTTATTAAGTCGTCATTGCAGTAATAGCCAACAGATAAGGACACAGCAGCATCTTATTTGCATTCTTCTATCTTTAGGGAAATTTTAATCCACAGGATCCAACCTTGTCAGGTATTTTAGTGGAAAATGGATAAGTCCTTCTCAAACAGCTGACCTGCAATTCTCACCTGCTCCCAGGGGGCAGAGGCTCTCCGAGGCCTTAGCCGTTGCATCTCATCAAGCCTGGGGAAAGACCAGCTTCTCATAAAACTGAACTCATTCTTATAAGGGGACCTACTTACAGCCACAGACTCAGTGTGATCCCTGTTTTAAACTAAACTACTGGCAGTTTTTCTTTTTGTGGTCACCGTCCTGGGCCTCAGCCCATAAGGCCTTCAGGAAGCTCCTGATAATGTAGACAGCTGGGTTGATTTTTAATGAAAGCAGCATGCATTTTCTACATTGAGGGATAAGTGTGACACAATGGAAAATAAGAAATAGAGAATAATAGCATAGGCTTTTATACTTACACAAATTTTATGGCAAATGGTGGCTTCCAACAAGAGTATTTCTGCTATCACCACAAACTCAATTTCCACATCAAATATATAATTATAGCAGGCTTGAGAATAACTGAAAACCAATACTGATAATGTTGGCTTTAAATCACCATTTGTCTACATAAATCATGATTAGCACAGGGATTAGCAGCAGGACCATCAATTATTAAATGTCAGAATGAAGTCATGGAAACAAATATCACATAAGGTTGATTACTGCAACTAATTTGGCTAAAGTCCTGAGTCAAAAAGCCAGAAGGCTCTAAAAATGTAAAAGGAAACATCCGCGATGACAGCCATCATCATAATAATTCATTAGAATATTGCATTTGTTCAAAATATGTTTCCATGATAATATTGTGGATATAAAATGCAACTAACTTATCACTCCAAAAACCAGTCGTTGTGAACCTACCATGTGCCAGAGGCAGTGAAATGCTGAGTGTACTTGGGTGAACCAAATACAGAAGACTTCTTGCCTTCTAATCGGGGAATGACATAAAGAAGAAAGAAATAAGCTAATAAGTAATTGCTAAAGGTGATAACTGCTATGAATAAAATCCAGAGAGAGCTATGATAGAGGGCTGGGTTGGGGGAGATCCTAACTTGCCCGGGTGAGGAGACCTTTCCGGGCAGGTTTCAGATGTGCTGTCACGTTGAGCGAGAAGAACTTGGCTTGCTGGAGGAAGTGGAACAAGGCCAGCTGGGCTAGAGCATCACAGCTCAGGGCACCTGCTGTGTGAGGGGAGCTGGTCAGCTGCCAATCATGATCAAAGCGGGCCTTGGAAGCCTGGGTAATGGGTTTATTTCACAAGTAACAGACAGCAGCTAAAACACTCAACCTGGAGGAGCAACATACTTGAGTTTAAGAATTAAAACAGCCCCTGTGACAGCTGGACGGAAGCTGCCCTGCGTGTGCAGGGGCACAGGAAGGGGCTGCGGACGGGGGTGGGGCTGACGTGGGAGAGCCCAGTGCAGTCCCAGCGGGAGGTGAGGATGACGGAACAACGGTGGTGATGCCGAAAAGGAAGGAAGTGGATGGATTTAATACTCGTGTCTGGGCAATATTTTTAAAATATCAGTTTTTATTTCTTCTCCCCCAGCCCCAACCCTGCCAATTTTAAGTGTATGATCCTCTCCGGGCTCATCACCTCAGGGGAATCAGAAATAGTCTGTTACTTTCTCTCTCTTTCTCTTTGTTTCCCAAAGCCTTAAGCCCAATAAGAAAATGATGTTCGGTGCCCTTCTTTTCCCTGTATCTTAAATTCTACTTCTTTAAAGAATCATCTCTATCAACAGACAAATACTATCTTGTTTCTTCTACTAAAATGACAGCCCTCCCGTGACCACCATCCCCGTCATCTTCCAGCCCTCACGTCGTTTCTCACGTCCCGTGCACGGCAGAACTTTGTAAAGGATTGTCTACGCTCCCTCGCTGTTCCTTCTCATCTGTTAGTCTAGGTCACCTCTGCTCAGTCAGCATTCTGTCTCTCCTTCTCTCCCACTGAGGTCCCTCTTGCAAAGGGCTATGGAATTTTCCTGCTGCCAAATGAATTTTATGGAAAGTTTTACTTAGAAATACTCTTTTGTCTCAGCTTCTATGACCTCTCACTCTCTGGACTACCTCTGACCACACTGGTCAGTCCTTTTCAGAGTCATTAGCTAGTTTCACTCCCTCTGTTTGAATTCTAGGTGGTGAAAGACCACAGAAATGTGCCCTGGGTCCCCTTCCCTATCGACACACATTCCCTAAGGAAGCCCATTCAGTGCCAGGGCTGCAAGCACCATCTCTTTGCCAACGACTCTCAATTCTACATATTTAGCCCTGGTAAATTCTTTGCTCCCCAGCCCCACGCGTTCAACTGCCCACTTGACAGGTCCACATGGATGTCTCGTGCACATTTCAATCCTTTCACCCCAACAAATCTCCATCTACCCCTCTTTCCCTCTCAGTAACAGCATCCTAGCTACTGGTCCAATGTGTTCAAGGCAAAAATCTAGAAGATATTTTGACTTTTCCCATTCTTTCACTTACCACATACATCTAACCTATCAGCAAATCCTGTCAACCTTACTTTGAAAGCAAATCCTATCTCATTCCAAGTCTCCTTTACAATGACTCCAGTGTAAATCCGGAATAATCTACAAAAATATGAATTAAATCATCTCTTTCTGCTTCAAACTTTTCAGTGACTTCCTGGACCACAGAAGATGGAGATTAATAAACCCCTTGCCCTGGCTTTGGTGCCTTCTACCCTGGAATGCCCCTCATCTCCTTCCCCACCCCAAGCTCCAGCCTCTCTGAAACTTGTCAAATTGGTCCTCCTTCAAGGCATTTGCTCTAGTTATTTCCTCTGCCTGAACTTGTTTCTCAGGTCTTCCCATGACTGGTTCTTGTTTTATTCAAATCTCAACATCACCTCCCCAGCGACCTTCCATGGCCATCCAATCTGAACAGCCAAAGAGAGCAGTTCCCATCTGCTCACCAGGCCCCCTTAATCCTCTGCATAACACTTACTCGATCTGATATTTTTGCAGTACTTGCTAGTTATTGTCATCTCCAAAGCGCTCCCTCCCTGCACCTTTCCAACTAGAATGTAGCTCTGGGAAAGTAGGAATAATGACTGTGTTGATCACCGATGTATCCACAGCACCGGGAACAGTGCCCGACACATGGTGAGGTCTCAACAGCATTTGCTGGATGAATGAGGGCTGAATGACCCCCATGGGTAAACTCATCAGGACATAGAAATGAAGAAGAAAGGGAAAGATGGAGAGATGTGACAAGAGCACAAAAGTCAGGAGGGTGCAGAGAGACTGTCAGGCAGCCGAGCAGCTCCTGGGCTGGAGGCCTCCTGCAGCTGCCGGGTGGGCTAACCACACATTTCCAATGTTCAGTCCGGAACGGGACAAAGAGCCCAAATGGAGTTAAATGAGTTATTGCCCCGACACAGCAGGCAGCAGCAGTCTCATGTTAGCATTGGGTCCTTTTCCCCCAAAGTCCCAAGAGTGTGATGTGGAGGCCAGGTGAGTGCTACACCCACAAAGGACGTGTGTCACGCTCAAGGAGCTCCAAGGCTACGTGATCCTGGTCTTGCATGGGTAGGAGCTGCTAGGAGACCTGGCCCTCCTCCTTTCTGGAGAGAGACATTATCTTTATTGCTCTGGAATTTCTCCAAGGAAAGATGTTCCTCTCTGAGGAAGGCTCTGTCTTTCTACTGCCAAGCCTGTCTCACGCAAACATCCTTGAACAAAGCTCTCAATATCCTTTGCTCATGAGACATGCATAAACCCCAGACTATGGAGAATTATCTCTCAACAGATGGGTCCTTGACCTGATTTGGGGCAGGATCTCTTAGAGGCAGAAAATTCTAAGGCATATTTGGGAGAATGGAGAGAAGAAGGGATCTTCACCATTTCCCAGGGAACAGTACAAGGAAGGCACAAAAACCTTCCTTGTGAAAGGTTTAGAGCTTCATAGTGTGTCAGGAATTTTGGAGCCAAATGTTTCCCTGCAAGGACACCAAACTGGGTCCATAACATTGTTCCCAGGCTCTCACACAGCCCCCAGAAGCAGCAGAATATTATTCAACACACTGGAAGACACAGGAAAGGGGCGGCAAAAGGTGAAGCTTCAGTGGTGACTTAAAAGAAATTTTAACTTTCTCACCAAATGGGATGCTCACCCCACGGGACGAATGAGTGAAGGATCGGATCCCTTTACTCAGCACCTTCAGCACCTTCATTCTATGGATGATCCCAAGGAGATCCTAGAGAGAAAATCTTTCCTTGGATCCCCTTCATGACGAATAAGGACTTTAATCTGCTATTTCCTCCAAGTCTGTAATTGGGAGGCTGCTTTGGGGTGCTGGCTTAGCAGCCTGTCAGCAGCTCTGGGCTGCCATCTTGCTCTGTCGCCTGAGCCATCACTGTTCACATCTCTCACTCTGTAATTTATTTTTATTATATCTTACAAAAGTGTCCATATGGAAGGGACTGAAAATAAAATTGAATGGGAAAAGAACCAGGCTCTTCACCACAGATAGCTTGAGAAAGTACTTGTGTGGAGCAGTGCCATCCAGCAGAACTTTCTGCAACAACAGAAATGCTCCCTTCCTGCACCAACCCCACACGCAGCCACTGAGCCCTGGGGATGTGGCTCCTGTAACTGAGGACCTCAATATTCCAACTTACTTAATTTTAAATACATTTAACTAGCACATATGACTAGGGGCTGCAGAATTGGACAGTGCTTGTCTGGAGCACAGACAGTAACCTGACACCCAGGCTCCACTCTTGACCTGGTTTGTGACTCAGCCTCTCAGAGTGTCGACTTCCTTATCATAAAATGAGGGTAAAATCGAATCTATCATGTAGTGAACGTATGAGGCTTAATGAAATAATCCATATTGGATGTTTAGCACCTGCCTAGAGTGAGGATGGAATGGTGGAAACATTGTGATGATGCTGGTGAGGACCACAGAAACAGAGTCCAGGGGCCTGTGGGAGGGCTCAAGGAAACGGGTGAGTGTCTGTTAGGTGAGAAAAGGGGTGAGCCGAGCAGCATGGAGAGGAAGTTTGGGTGATCCTGGGGAGGAGAGTCCTCATACCTCGCTGTGTCTGGGAGTGGAGCGCAGGGCTGTGAGAGGGGACAGACGGGGTCCTGATGGTCTCTTGAGGACACCAGGTGCTCAACACCAGCGAGACCCCCAGACTTCAGCTGCTCCCTTGCCCTGAATACCGTGCAATGCTCTCCACTGCGTCCAGGTCATTTACCACAAGTCAAAACAGGTGCATTTTTCACATATTTATCAAGTAATCTGGATCAAATCACATATTTGCCTAAATCATCTGAAATTTATATCAAAATATGTTGTTTTATATATATATATATACACACACACACATATACGTATATGTACATATACATATATATACATATATATACATCTATCAATATATACATATACATATAATATATATACACATACATACACACACACACACACACACACACACACACTCTATATCAATCTGGGTCCAGCCAAGAAGTGCAAATCACAACATAATTTAAACAAGGAAAGTTTAATGTAAAAAAACATTAAGCGATTTTTAGGAAATAAGACAGGGGGTAATTGTTGAGAGAGAAAGAGAGCTCTCAGGGCACCCTAGAGCTGCAGGAGAGGACCCAAAGACAGACACAAGTGGAAGGTGCTCAGACCTCAATGAAGAAAGTGGGACAGCACCGACTGGGTGGGAGAGGATTTTGCTGGGCTTCCCGGGCCAGAGCTGGTCCACAGTCACTGGACCAATGGGAACCTCTTTCTGGGGCACAGGCAAACTGAGCCCAGTGGGTAGGCAGGGAGAGTTGAGGGTGCACTGAGGTCCGAAGCACACAGGGTCATGTCAGGAGGACCACAGGAAACCACCCCCAGGACGCAGGCAAGCCAAGGCTGACAGGCGGCAAGCAGGCAGAGTCGGGTGCCACGTGGATGCACTGGAGAGACCTCCATGCCAGGACTCCAGCACGCTTCTGTGCACAGCCTGGGCCTGGGCAGCGCTGGGCCCCTCCAAGGGACAAAGGTCAGGCAGGCAGCCAGCCCAGTGTGCCCATGTGCAGGACTAAGGAGATGCCACAAGAGGCAGCAACCTGGGGGGTGGTCCCATTCTATGCCATCTGCAGTTCCTGACTGCACAGGTGCTGTCCACGTCAACAGCTTTGGAGAGCAAGCAGCAAAAGAATGCTGGAGAGAGCCACACCATGCATGCACATAACCCTGGAGAAATGGCACTGCTGAGCAGTAAAGACAAGACCAGATACTTGTCCTGCAGGACCTGGCAATGAGCCTTGAGAGCCAGGAAGGGAAATCCCTTCCTTCTGCAATATCTCTCCAGCACCTTCTATGGACATCATCAAAGCAACTGGCAAAAGAAAACTATTTCTCCAGATATATGCCTAGGACTGAGATTGTTGTCATATGGGAGCTCTATGCTGTTTTTTAAGGAATCTCCATACTGTTCTCCATAGTGGCTGTACCAATTTACATTCCCACCAAAAGTGTAGAAGTGTTCCCTTTTCTCCACACACTCTCCAGCATTTATTTTTTGTAGAATTTTTATGATGGCCATTCTGACCAGTGTGAGGTGATACCTCATTGTACTTTTGATATGCATTTCTCTAATAATTAGTGATATTGAGCATCTTTTCACGTGTTTGTTGGCCATCTGTATGACCTCTTTGGAGAAATGTTTATTTAGGTCTTCTGCCCATTTTTTGATTGGGTTGTTTGATTTTGATATTGAGCTGCATGAGCTGTTTGTATGTTTTGGAGATTAATGCCTTGTCAGCTGCTTCATTTGCAAATGTTTTCTCCCATTCTGAGGGTTGTCTTTTCATTTTGTTTATGGTTTCCTTTGCTATGCAGAAGCTTTTAAGTTTAATTAGGTCTCATTTGCTTATTTTTATTTTCATTACTCTAGGTGGTGGATCAAAAAAGATCTTGCTGTGATTTACGTCAAAGAGTGTTCTGCCTGTATTTTCCTCTAAGAGTTTTATAGTATCCGGCCTTAGATTTAGGTTTTTAATCCACTTTGAGTTTGTTTTTGTGTATGGTGTTAGAAAATGTTCTACCTTCATTCTTTAACGTGTAGCTGTCCAGTTTTCCCAGCACCACTTATTGAAGAGACTGTCTTTTCTCCATTGTATAGTCTTGCCTCCTTTGTCATAGCTTAGGTGGCCATAGGTGCATGGGTTTATCTCTGGACTTTCTATCCTGTTCCATTGATCTATATGTCTGTTTTTGTGCCAGTACCATACTGTTTTGATCACTGTAGCTTTGTAAAACAATAAAATACACAAACACATGGAGACTAAACAATATGTTACCAAATAATCAATGGATTATTGAAGAAATCAAAGAGGACATCAAAAAATACCTAGAGGCAAATGACAATGAAAACACAACAATCCAAAACCTATGGGATGCAGCAAAAGCAGTTCTAAGAGGGAAGTGTATAGCAATATAATCCTACCTCAAAAAACAAGAAACATCTTAAATAAACAACCTAATATTACACCTAAAGCAACTAGAGAAAGAAGAACAAACAAAACCCAAAGTTAGTGGAAGGAAAGAAATCATAAAGATCAGAGCAGAAATAAATGAAATAGAGATGAAGAAAATAATAGTAAAGATCAATGAAACTAAAAGCTGTTTCTTTGAGAAAATAAACAAAATCGATAAACCGTTAGCCAGACTCACCATGAAAAAGAGGGAGAGGACTCAAATCAGTAAAATGAGAAATGAAAAAGGAAAAGTTACAACAGGCACCCAGAAATACAAAGGATCATAAGAGGTTACTACAAGTAACTATATGCCAATAAAACAGACAACCTAGAAGAAATGAACAAATTCTTAGAAACATACAACCTTCCAAGACTAACCAGGAAGAAATAGAAAATAGGAACAGAGCAATCAAAAGCACTGAAATTGAAACTGTGATCAAAAATCTTCCAACAAACAAAAGCCCAGGGCCAGAGGGCTTCACAGGTGAATTCTACCGAACATTTAGAGAAGAGTTAACACCTACCTTTCTGAAACTCTTTGAAAAAATTGCAGAGCAATGAACACTCCCAAGCTCATTCTGAGGCCACCATCACCTTGATACCAAAACTGGACAAAGATACTACAAAAAAAGAAAATTACAGGCCAATAACGCTGATGAACATAGATGCAAAAATCCTCAACAAAATACTAGCAAACCCAATCCAGCAACACATTAAAAGGATCATACGCCCTGATCAAGTGGGATGTATCCCAGGATGCAAGGATTCTTCAATATATGCAAATCAATCAATGTGATACACCACATTAACAAATTGAAGAATAAAAACCATATGATCATCTAAATAGATGCAGAAGAAGCTTTTGACAAAGTTCAACACCCATTGATGATAATAACTCTCCAGAGAGTGGGCTTAGAGGGAACCTACCTCAACATAATAAAGGCCATATGCGACAAAACCCACAGCCAACACCATTCTCAATGGTGAAAAGCTGAAAGCATTCCTTCTAAGATCAGGAACAAGACAAGGATGTCCACTCTCGCCACTATTATTCAACATAGCTTTGGAAGTCCTAGCCATGGCTATCAGAGGAGAGAAAGAAATAAAAGGAATCCAAATTGGAAAAACAGAAGTAAAACTGTCACTGTTTGCAGAGGATGTGATAGTATACATAGAGAATCCTAAAGATGCCACCAGAAAACTACTAGAGCTCATCAATGAATTTGGTAAAGTTGCAGGATACAAAATTAATGCACAGAAATCTCTGGCATTCCTATACACTAGCAATGAAAGATCAGAAAAAGAGATTAAGGAAACAATCCCATTTACCATGCATCAAAAAGAACAAAATATCTAGATCCTTTAAAGAGCTCTTCCTTCCTTTGCCCCCAAGCACCAAGTAGGGAGGATAAGGGCCTAAGGAGTGGGTGGCAATATGGGTGGGGCCTGGGCCAGCAGGCTGGCTACTCTGAGGAGCTAGGGCTGGACCTCCATGCCCCGCATCCCCGCCCCCGCCCCCCCCGCCCCCATGTGAGGGGGCAGGGCACCCTGATCTCTTAGAACCTCCAAGGAGAGGCCAGCAGTTTGCCTGTATCCCTAGGGTGCTGGAAGCCATGGCCTGTTTTCAGCAAGGAGCCAGGTACTTACCTTGACCTTGACTTTATAAATTCACTCTGCAAACGGGGATTGAGTGCCTGAGAGGCAGGGGGCACTGGAGTCAGAGCTGTGAGACAAAGAGTCACACCCTGGCTCCCAGAGTTTACCACCCAGCAGGAAGACAAACTTGAAAGAATAATTTGTGGTGCTTGCTGCAGAGAAGAGAACTGGGCTGTATTACAACACAAGGGGCTCACTCAGTTTGGGTGAGGGTTCAGGAAAACTGCGCTAAGAGGGGGTTGTGGGAGAGAGGCTGACGAGTCAAGACTGGGCACGAACACTGAAACAGAGTAAACTATGCGTGCGGGACAATCCAGGTCTAGACATCAGCCTTGAAGCAATAAAAATCTGCAGATTTCCAGAAACTGGCAAAAAAAAAAAAAGAAAAAGAAAAAACTAAAAACCTCAAGCAGGAATGTGGAGAGTGAAATAAAGGAAGCATGAGCAGAGAAATGTAAAATAAATGTTAGGACCAAATCATACAACCCCTGTAGAACATACCCCAGATGGCATTTTATTCTAAAGGCAACGGGAAGATATAAAAAGTTTCAAACAGTATCAAGTTGCATTTTTAAAAGGTCACTGACTACACTGTAGAAACAGGTTGAAGGGAGGTAAAAGCAGATGCAGAAGCACCAGTTAGAAAGCTGTCGTCCGAGGTAAAAGGTAGGGTGACTTAGATGGAGTCTGGGAAGGAGGGGACAGAGGGAAGGCAATTTCTCAGATGGCTCTGGATCTGACACACGCTCCATTAATGTGTGCTGAATCCTTGCCCCTCCCACCGCTTGAGAGCAGACGTTACAGTGCCTTTCACAGCTGAGACAGAGTTCAAGAGGCTGAGCACAATGCCCAGGGTCGCAAAGGCCAGGTTCTGGACGCCTAGAGTGAGCTGCGCGGACCCCCCCAGGATGCCCGCGCTGCGCTGAGTAAGGAGAGCGCTTTCCCGATGCTCCGCGCCTGCGGACACCGGGCTCTTGGCAAGTGTGAACTGGTTCTGCCCACGGCCTGTCCTGTTGGCCTGTCCTGCAAGGGAGAATCCCCACGCAGAGAAAGTGGGAAACACAGAGCTCGTAAGGGCTGCGGGCGGACACTTGACGCAGGAGCTGGATTCTGGGCGCCTGGTCCCTGGTCGCCTGCGGCACCGCCACCTGCACCCGGGCTGCTCGGGGCCGGGACGCCGCCTCCAGGGGAACAAGAGCCTGTCCATGAAAAAGACTGTCTCAGCTGGATTGGAGGATGAGGGTGATCGGTAAACAGAGAGGAGCCAGCTGAGGAAAGAAATCAAACAGAAGACGAGCTCGGTCGGCAGACTGCTCGGCCCAGTGCAAAGTCTATACCCCCTGATTCTCCGCAAGTGTGTGAGCAAAGGGCAGCCCTCCCTCCCGAGTGAGATCAGAGAGTCTCCTGTCTGTCTAGCCCTGTGACCAAGGCTGTGACAGATCGAGCACGGTCGTCAGCTGGGGTCCACTGACCCGTACACTTAGGCTAATTTCTGAAACAGAAAAGTCTGGAATCTCAGTGGCTTGAAACAGTGCGTTCCTTTCTCACATACCCCATGGAACACTCTGAGAAATGATTTAGGGGCACAGGCTCTTCCATCTTTGTGCCACCTTCAAAATGTGGCCTCCAAGTTCACCGCCTAAGGGAGAAAGGAATGATTCAGGGGGCGTAGTTCTGTGGACATGGTAGGTAACTGGCAGTCAGAGACACAGCCCAGCTAATGCGCACGTATTGGGGGCGTGTTTAGCTGTGTTCCCCCGCAGAGGACAAAAGGCATACAGTGGACTCTAGCCGACTTGGCCAGACCCTTCAGACACCTGAACGTTTGTCTTCCCATTTGTGGAACACTCTCGGGTCCTCCCTAGAGAGGCTGCCCAGAGTTCCAACAGACACTGCATCCCATACAAGGACACAGACCTCCCAGCAATTCCGCTCCATCAGGCCCCATGTGCCTGCTCTTGGTGCCATAACTTACAAACGAGAGAGACTAGTGAGGCTCTCCTCCCACTCAATATACAGCACAGGATGACTGCACTAAACACCACCCCTGGGGAAAGGACAGAGACACACCAGTCACTGACCCACAGGGACACTTGGACTCTGCAGGACAAGCAACCTCACGTCTCTGCCCTGTTTGGGGGCCCCTGGTCAGAAGTTCCAAGGTTTGTTCTTCTCAGGGATCCCTGCCCTGGATCTTCCTCCTTGGTAGTCCTTACTCTCTACACTGTGCTCCTTACTTGACCTGGGTGTTGGAGCGGGGCGGGTATTTTTCAGAGGCTCTATATAGGCTTTGGATCCCACTTTCTATCTGTCCATCACCTGGTCTTTTTAGACTAGTTTTGTAGTTTCTCTGGCAATATAATTTCCTCAGAACCTTAGAAGGTTTCTGGTATATTTGCTTCCAAACAGTTCCATATGGTTGTAACCACACCCTAAGCATTTCTGTACACCAGATTTGCAAATCTTCATTTTTTTTTCTTTTGCTTTCTCATACCCTTGCTTATATCAGCTTAACATAACAGCTTAACTGCCTGTAACAGTTTCTTAATTTGATCATTGCCATGAGGCTGTCATCATACGGCTTTGGAGCTTCAAGGCTTTTTTATTCCAATATCTCATTTCCTACTGTTTGTGTTCCAGAAGCAGTCGGAATTTCCAACCCTTCATGGACTCAAGTTTCTGGACTCTCTGCTTACAAACTAGCCAGTTTTCTCCCGAGTTCTCTTTCTTTTAACAGTGTGCCAACACAGCCAATTGTAGCAAACCCACATTAACACTTTGATTTTTTTCCAACCACTTTTGCTAGAGTTGCCAAACCATGAGACGCAACAATTTACTTCCAAAGAGATTTTCAGGTAATAGTTTTACTAAATATTTTCTCATAGATCACCATCTTTCTTGCTGCCTGACTCAATGCCAGACATCAGATTTTTGTTATTATAGCCTTTCAGAGTACCAATATTTTTATATTAGTCCCGGTAATTTAATTGCTGTACCAATTCTCAAATCTCAGTGGCTCAACACAATAAATGTTTTTCTTCTTCATATCACAGTCTAGTCAGAGTTGGCTGGCTCTCCTCCAAGCAGTGACTCAATGACCCAGGCTCCTTCTATCTGTGGTGTTTCCATATTCAACATGAAGCCTCCAAGCTTGCCACTGGAGGAGAAGCTGCTTTGTATGTGCAGCCCAGAAGTGCTGACATCATGCCCACCACATCCCACTGGCCGGAACACAGTCAATACCCAACTCACTGCATGGGCTCTGGAAGGCTGTTTTTCTGTGTTTCCAGGAAAACAAAAAAGACAGATCTCAGAGAGCTCTGGCGACCTTGGCCACATTGTTTATAATAATCCCAGATGAGGTCCTTTAGTTGCTTCCTTCTAGAAGCTTACAGGTGATATATAATAAAGCAAATAAATGGGAATGAGAATTTCGTACTCTGCAGAGGCCATATAGATATGAAGAAAGGTCCTGTCAACAGTACTAGTAGAATACAGCACTGTCAATGGATTTGTGTGTTGCAAGGCTGGCAGGGCAGGGGTTGTTACATTGTCGAATCTTCCTGATGCTCATACATTACTTACCGTCATAACATATTTGACATTCGTATTCCAAACACTTCCTAAGTGCCTGCTTAGAGCTGGGAAAGGGATCTAGGAATGCAATGGTGAACAAACTGTTTCAGTCGTTGCTTACCTGGTGTTAACATTCTAACACAGGAGAGAAGTCACACAAATAACCAGCCATGTAATAGTAATTGATTAATTTAGTAAATATTATGCCCTCAAAGTACAGGAAAATGTAAGAAAGTAAAAAGACAGACCTAGCTTGGGTGTTGATAGAGTCTCTAAAGCATTAAGCTGGGACCTGAAAGATTGGGGGGTGGGGGTCCTCTGATGAAGAGATGGTGCCATCCTGGGACAGGGAACACTGCGTTTTCATACAATAGCCTTGGATGGGAAGATCATGGTTTCATGTGAGGATACATTGAGGCCAAGTTAACCTGGAGATCTCCAAGTGGAGACATCAAGCAGACAGTTGATGTCCAAGTAAAAAGCCCACTCAGGGCTTCCCTGGTGGCGCAGTGGTTGAGAGTCTGCCTGCCGACGCAGGGGACACGGGTTCGTGCCACGGTCCGGGAAGATCCCACATGCCGCGGAAAGGCTGGACCCGTGAGCCATGGCCGCTTAGCCTGCGCGTCCGGAGCCTGTGCTCCGCAACGCGAGAGGCCCCAACAGTGAGAGGCCCGCGTACCGCAAAAAAAAAAAAAAAAAAAAAAAAAAAAGCCCACTCAGAGATCTGAAATGGTCCTATACCTTTGGAGGATGTCTTATGATGCTCTATCCTCAAAGATGTGCCTCACCACCAATTCCCTGAATTCACCATCCATAGGGGAAACTCATGGAGTTTTAATTTTAGGAAAATTAATTTGAAATGGGAGCATTCTCATTGGCAGTCCAAAGATTTTGTTAAATAGTAAATCATTAATGCGAGTAGGAAGAGTTTCCCACTTTTAAGTATCACTTCTCAGATCTGGATGGCGGACAGCAACATCACTATGAGAAGCCGCCACAGGAGCAACTGGCCATTTGAGGGACCAGGATTCCTTAATAATAACAAGAAAATGCCCAATGAGGGAAGGAGGCAAGGCAAACGGATTCTCTTTCTCTATTTTCTTTTGCCTAGTTTATTCAGTGCCTTAAGCAGAAAGCACTGATCTAAAATTCAGCTCTTCATTCTTTAAAACACATACCTCTATTAAGAAATGAGTGTTCTTTGTAGGTTCTGAATATGAATACATTAGTAGGAGTGCATTTATTTTAACTCATTTGATGATGACTAAAGCTTAGGATCTGGTGTCTCTGAAAACCTTAGAAGATGATCTGAAATGACTCTTCAGGTGAATGCAAATGCATGAACAGAAAACTGGCTGAAGGTCCTCATACGAACAGCCCGCACAAGCAGCGACAAATAACAGGCACCTATTTCCATTTCTCAGGTGTGTGTTGATGAGGAAAGGTGGAACAGTTTTCATTGCTAATCTCTCAAAGGAAGGAACACACCGTGTTAATGTAATTCACTGATGAGAGAAAAAGTGGGGGTGGATTAATCACTTCTAATGGTAGAAAAAGTTTCTTTAAATGCTAGTTTTACAAAGAACCGGGATTCACCGAAAGAGAACTCTTTTCTCAGAGAATGCACACACGTACACACGTTCGCACACACATACACACGCACACACAGACACAAAACCTAACTCCCCCCAGGAGTTAGGATTACAGGCTGTGCATTTTTCAAGTTGTTTTAAAAGGTGCAGTAACCATAAGAATGGCATCACTCTCTGAACAAAGCTGTATCAGGCACCTGTTAATCTAAAGCTGTGGCTTGAATAATGAAAGAAATTAAGTAAATGCACCTGTTCAACTGTATTTTTGGGCAGTGGATGTTTTCATACAGTCTGTATATCACACATTAGAGACCAAATTCACTTTTTTGTGGCATTTCAACAAGGTAGCATCAAAAACCCCCAAGGGTTTTGGGTGTACCATTTTATTGACTGAAAATGCTTTAGATGCCCTGGCATATAATAAGGTATGGATCACCAGGGAGATTCTGAGCTTTGTCTTTACAAATACAGAAGATGGAAAAGTAAGTAAAGTACAAGTTACAAGGATTATATCATGTTTGGTTCTCCAGACCTCATACTGGAAATATCAAATTATCAAAATCCAGAGATGGAGCAGTAGGTATCCAGCGAGACCTGGAAGCAAGATTGCTGCAGAGGTGAAAGAGCATTGAGAGAAACGTTTCTCATGTGGTCCAGGGCTCCCAACAAGTTCCTTTGGGAGTGCGGAGTTTCTGTAGGTGCTGTGCCCAGACCAGAGCCTGGCTCAGAGAGCACAACGGACCCCAAGCAGAGAACCCAGCATGGCTGTGAGAACAAGTTACAACCCATGGCTTAAAACGAAAACTGTGCTTTGTTGGTGATCTCCCTCCTGGAGACCAGGGGACCTGATTGGAAGTAGCAACTACCAGAAAAAGCCACGTGGAACACCCACTCAGTAACCAAGATCCACACATTTTTATCTCCTAGCTTGTCCACGTATATGTATTTTGTTCTTACTAGAACAATGAAAACTTACACAAAACCCTACTATTTTTATTTCATCTCTTGACATGCTACCAACACTCCCTATCTTTAGCTTGCTGATGACAAAGAAGGGCTCAAGGAAGAGGAATTATATTTCCATTTCCTTCTTTTTTCTTTTGCAGCGTAAGTGGTTGGCTAACGTCAGAAAGTAACAAGAATAAGAAAGGCTTCCCTGGTTGTTCCTGTTTCTTAAAGTGCAAATGCATTCTTTCTCCATTCAAAGCAAATTCTAAATCAGACAAAAAGTGTAACCTCTTGGGGCTGTCAGTACCCTGCTTACTCAGACACAGAGGTAACATGCTTGACACCTTGTAACTCACTGAGTCCCACTGAAGTCCCAGCATGGTGGGTCCCTGGGACTTTTGTGCTCATGGGGACTCTAAGGTTCTGTGGGGTTGGGAGGGGGAACTGCAGACACACAGACCCTGTGTATCTCCTCTTCTCGCAAGTGTGCTCCATTGGCCCATAGGACTTCACTGATAAAATACAAGTTCAGAGATAAATTTTTAAGAATCTCAAGATGGCAGCAGTAGAGCATAAAACCAAGCACAGGACCCTTCTGAGAGTGGGCGCTTCTGAGAGGGGCCCATTACCACTGTCCAGGTCACACGCCCCTGCAGCATCCCTGTGAGGAAGACTGTTAATGATACCTTGAATCTTGGGAGGTGTGGCCCCTATAAGCCAAATGCTACAGGCAGGTCAGACATAGAATGATGCCTTGTGGGAATTTCTACCAGGCATCAGAGTTTTTCAAGTTTTCTATCTGCCCACTATGTCAAAGAACCAAGCTGTAGAGTAGGAAAAGATTGCATTTAAGCAATAATAATAACAGCTGCTCCTTCTTTAGCCCCTATTAAATGTCTGCTCCCTACTAGAAATTGTACGGAGGAATGTTGCCCCTTAACCTGCCCTTAGCAACCTTCAGACTAGATAGATCTACCAGTATGAGAATGACTACATGGGTAAATAAAACATCATGGTATAAAACCAATGGCAGAATGATTTAAATTTATAAAAAATTGGAATGAAACCCCCTGTGCATTAGCAATGACTATCTCTAAGCAGCAGATTTAAAAGTATATATTTTTCTATTTCATTTTACAAATTTTCCACATGGAGCTTGTGATTTTTATAAGGTGGGGGGAAGTTCTGCTATCTTTTAAAGAGGCACAAAGCTTCCTGACATACGAACCCTGGCTCTTTCCCTTCTCCAGAGCTGGTATGTCTCTTGCTGTGAATCAGTACAGCAGCCTTAGACAGAGTAACAAAACTCAGGCACACTTGGAGGATGCCTTCCCTTTATTTGGTCCTGGCAAGTCAGCTAGCAATGATAAAGGATGTCTGAGTGCTAAGAAGATTAGAAAACAACAATCTTTCTTGTAAAGAGAAGTTGGAATAAAAACAACAACAACAAAGAAAAAAGAGGGAGCTCGCTCAGCCTCCCCGCTCCAGTGTAGGCAAAGCTCAGTGAGCATGTGTGAAATCACATTCAGGGTTTTCCTGTTTTCTCTCTGTCTGCATTTGACGAGTCACATGAGTTTTACTCAATATATTAGAGTTGGGACACTAATGCTTTTGTAACAATTTTGTCCGCTTGTTTGCTTCCCCAGATCTGTACATGTAAGATTTATGCTTTGTATAGAATTTGGAGAATTTGGAATCTCGTTGAAATCCATCTATGCACATCTTTAGCCAGCTACGCCAGAGAATCGAAAACATTAAATTTATGCAAAGTGAGGAAGTGGCAATGATTTCTTTACAAGTGATTGTCGATGTATTGCCTGAGATGGAGGCTCGGGTCTCCTCACTGATCCAGGAGCGGGATGAATAACTAGAATGAGCACCGGAACTTTTAGACTCACCCCACTTGCTGCAATTCTCACGTCAGGGGCTGGTTCTTGAATTTTTGTTTTTCAATTAAGCCTCCTCTCTTTGCAAAACCACCCACCTACTCTGACCCCAAAGTCTCCTTAAGGACAGGCACCCAAAGGCTTGTGCTCTTATGAAGCCTTGTACTTCATAGACCTCATGATCCCTAGACAGAGTCCACCTCAACGGATAAAATCAGAAGGAGGAAGCCGACAGCCACAGAACAGTTTGGCATGCGTGTCAGGGGGCTAACTCCAAAGCTCGAGTTAAAATTAAAACACGCACAACGGGTCTGTCTCAGTGCAGCAGTGGCGGTAGAGTGGAGACTGCCTCTCCCAGGCTGCTTTCACCCTTGGAACCGGCGCCCTCCAGGGGTTCCCAGCCAAACTGGCAGGAAAGGGTGGTCACGGGGCAGGAGTGCGGGCATCTCTTCCAGGCTGGCCCCAAACCCTTGCCGCGGCTGGTGAGCACACCCAGGCGGCTGCACAAGGCCTGTGAGGACGGCAGTTGCCCCTCAGCTGGCTCTGAATGGCTGTGCCTCAGAGACCCCTCCTCTGACCAGAGCACCATTGCCTGGGAGTTACGACACACCTTGGGGACCATTTGGCCTAACAGTTAGCTTTCCTTAAAAATTGAGATATTTACCCGGAAAGAACCAGTTAAGTTTGTTTGGTTATTCAGAACATTTAATGAAACAAGTTTACTTTTTAGAAAATCACAGAATGGAGGCAAAGAGTATGGAGATTTTATAGGAGCCGTTAAAAAAAAATAGCAATGTCGTTGATATACTATTTGAGAGTATTTTATAACCCCAGCTGCGGGCTCAAGTTGAATGCACATACAGAGAGGCTTACATTTGCATGAATACTGTATACTTAATACTGCTAACCTAGAACAGCTCTGTTGTGTGTAACCAATTCAGCTTTTGATCAATTTCAAATAATCTTCACCTTGATTTTCATATATAACAAGTTGGCCACATTTCGCATTTGTCTTCATGCTTTCTGCCTCTGTTGATGTTTCATTCTTTTATTAGTGACAGGAACAAGATTGTTTACCTGGGCAAGTGCCTTCCCCTTCCTCTCCCCTCCCCCGCTGGACACATCCCCATTCTTCATCCACTGAGAAGTCAGTGCAGCTCCTTTGCAGGTGTCTCGTCAGGTGGGAAGAAGGGAAGAAGTAGTCTCGGAGGCTGAAGGACAGGGGACCTCCTTATGCACATGTCTAATGTCATCATTATTTTGACAGGACTACTCTGCACTTGAGGCCATGCGGCTCAGCTGGATGAGACAGCATGTTACCATACTGCTCTGTCTCCTTCAAGGTCATGACCACAGCCTTAGTGGCCCTTGTAATGCCAAACTTCCTTCACGCACTTACTCTCCCTCTCCTTGTTGACTACTATTCTCTCTGTGTTGCTTCACACCTCCCATGCCTTCCTCCCATCCTCCTTCTCAGTAGTCACCTGGCTCCCTTCCACTTAGAAAATAAAGCAATTAAGGGAGGATGCCCACATCCCCCTTCTTCACACTTACCCGCCCACCTGAATCTGTGCCCACAAACTCCCTGCTTTCTCTCCGATTACAACATTGAGGCCAACATCTCAACTTGTTCACCACATCTCATTCCCTCTTGCTTACTGTCTCTCTCTCTCTCTCTCTTTCTCTCTTTGTCTCTCACTCCCCTGCATCAGTAGTTTTTCCCACTCTGCTGGGTCGCTCCCTAATTTTGCAAACACTTTATTACCCTTCCCATCGAAAGAAATCCTTCTTTTGACACCACTGTGCCTCCCCCTGTTGCCTGACTTCTCAGCTCGCTTTGACAGCAAATCTACTCTAAAGAGTTCTTGCTACTATACACTTGCCATTTCCAACTTCTCTCTTTCACTTCTCTCCAAAATCCACGCCAATCAGATTTTTGTCCTCTCCACACCAGTGAGCTCCATGTTGCTATAGGTTTCTCATAAAACCTACAGAAATTGACCCTATGGATCTCATGCAGTTGAGATTCTTCCCAAATTCTGAAAATGACCTTTCTGTGGCTCTTAATTTTTAGTGTGGTGAGTTTATGTCTTTTAGTAGGAAGTTAAGGGCGTTGACCTCAGGAGCTAGACTTTAGGTAACATTTAAAACAAATCTTTTAGACTATATTTCTCTTTTTTTTCCTTAACTTGTATTTGAGTTTTCCATGATTTGTCTTATCAAAATACTTTATGGACACTGTTGCCTTAATTTCAACATTCAAGTAAATCTCAAGATCTGTTTTTATAAATATTTAGAATATTTTAAGAATATAAAAATATGTATGTTAAAAAATTAATTACATTCAGAAAAAATGGATAATAGCTCAGTTGTTATTTAGGAAAATAAATATAACCCATCATAATTCCTATCTTTGTTACCTTCTGTTGTCTGTGTTAGATGTTAAAAAGCAGGGACAAAAAAGAACAAAGTGTTGATGCTGTTAGTTAATATTGTTCTGGAAGTCCTAGCTAATAGAAAATGCCCCATCGATGTCAATATAAACACCATCAAAGAAAGGAAATTTACAATATTTTCAGGTAATTTACTCATTTATTTAATAGTTCTTGAGACATTGTACCAGGTGGTATGATCATCTATCTCATTATCCCAAAAGGATGAAGTGAAAATTTTTTGTATGTATGTATGATGGCTTAGATGGTGGCAAGATATAAAATAAATACACAGACATCAGTTGGTTTCCTATTAATATTCTAGCAAAATAACCAGTAGGAAAATAGAATGGAAAAAGACACCATTCTCATGATATCTACCTCAGTGCAATGCTTCCCATGGTGTGGATCATGTCACCCACACCAGGCTAGGGGAGGAGGAGTACAGATTCCTGAGACCCCCGGGATTCCTGACTCAAAATCTCAGAGCATAGGCCAAGGATTCTGAAATTTTAAACAGATCCCCAGGTAGTTATTTTGCTCTCTAAAGTCTAGGTTCCCTGATGTAGTAAATAAGAGGACACATGGTGTGATTTTGAGCAAATTATTAAACCTAGTTAGGCTTCAATTACTTTATCTACAAAAAAGAAACAATGATAATACCTACATCATAAGGCACTTTGGAAAAATAAGTGAAATAAAGTAGGTGAGGGGGTTAGGACACTATAAGTACTCAGTTGTTGTTAGATATTAGTATTAAATATTGAAACAAGAATATAAAATACATAGAAACAAGCTTGAGAAGGAAGGATGACTCAGGTCATAGGTGAATAAAACAACAAAATTACTTAGGAATACTTCTAAAAATCATATAAACTGAGAAGCATACTATGTTCCTACTGGAGCAGAGGTAGGGAAGAGAAGGAGAAAGCAATATTGTAAAGAAATCAATTTTTCAAAGTTGAGTTTTAAATTTCAGGTAGCTCTATACAAAATACTAGATAGACACTCTTCATAAATCAACAAAATGAAGCTAAGGGTCATCTTGAAAAACATGCAGTGGAGAAAAAATTATCCAAACCTTACCTCACACACACACAAAATGCAGAAGGAAGCATATAAAAGGCCACTTTCGTTGCCAGACATCATAATGCAAAGTTACAATACATTTAATAATATTGTATCATTATCAAAGTAGGCAGGCACATTGATGAAAATGAAGAGAAAATGCAGAAATCTATCGAAGAACATGATAACTTAGTATATGATAGAGTTTGTATTTCAGATCAATGGAGAAAATAGGAATTATTTAATGCATAGTAATTGGATTATTGATTAACTAGTTAGAAAAAAGCTCACTCAAAATTCATTTCGATATGGATTAAAGAGTAAAATTAAACTATAAAAAAGAAAATTGGAGTATACTGAGTAAGTATGTGCTTGGAAGCATTCTGTATGTTATGCTTATAGAAAGAGAAAATAAAATATCAGTGAATTTAGGAAGCCAAGCTTGATTAGTAAAATGTAAAAAGAAACAGGCAGGATAAGAAGAAAGAGATGGTGAAATAATTACGATCTCTTGATCATAAGAAGATAAGCCAAGAACACTCCGACAAGTGGGGAAACATTTGGCTAGGATGAAGCCACATCGGCACCACTGAGAGTTGCTTAGGTTACTGGATACTCTCACCTTGTTAATGATATAATGCGATGATAATTAGCAAACCTACAATCCAATCATTCAAAGGCAATAAATAAACTATTAATCAGGAATGGAATGGCAAGTAGAGCTCCAGAGATCTCTGTGATCAGACCATTCTGAAAAACGCACTCTACTATCTAATATGGTAGCCATAATCTGCTTCCCGTATATCTCATGCCTTAGATGGGTCTGTGACCTGGCTTCTGCCATCTCAGCATGTTCCCACACCTCTTGAAACCAGGGACCATTTTAGTTTCATGAGCATCTATAGCCAACGAAGGACAGCCATGAAAGCACTCCCCTCCACAGTGGATGTTAGAGATATGCTCTTTTCCTTAAACTTTGATAATCATTTCTACCTTTAGAAGGTAGCAGCGTTTTACAGGCTCTCCAGGGACATAATTAAAGAGTGGGTGGGAAAGACACACATGAGAGAGGTACTTTAGCATATCAATTTCCTAAAGGAAAAATGACCCCTCCAATCAGTGAATAGGTACAAACTTTCTGTAAGTCAATTTGATAATAGACCAAGAATTTTGGCAGTATGCACATATTTTGACCCAGCAATTTTACTTTTCTTCATTGTGTTTTATTGTAGTAAAATACATATAAAATTTGCAGTCTCAACCATTTTTAAGTGTACAGTTCAGTGGTATTAATTATATTCATAATGTTGTCCAGTCATCACCACCATCCATCTTCAGAACCCTTTCCATCTTGTAAAATTGAAATTCTATAACCATTCAACAATAACTCCTCATTCATTTCTTCTCCTCTCAGTCCCTGGCAACCACCACTCTACTTTCTATCTCTATGAAGTGGAATCATACACTATTTATCTTTTTGTGACTTGCTTAATTCACTTAGCATAATATCTTCAAAGTTCATCTATGCTGTAGCATGTTTCAGAATTACCTTCCTTAAGGCTGAATTATATTATATTGTACATATATACCACATTTTCTTATCCATTCATCCATTGATGGATACTTGGGTTGTTTCCATGTTTTAGCTACTGTGATAATGCTACCTGGGTGTACAAATATCTCTTTGAGACCCTGATTTCACATGGAAATTATATTTTTATTTTGGGGGAGGAACCACCATGCTGTTTATCACAGTAGCTATACCATTTTACGTTCCCACCAACAGTGCGCAAGCATTCTAGTTTCTCACCAACGTTTGTTTTCTGTTTTTTGATAGTGGCTATGATAGTGGGTGTGAGGTGGCAACTCATTGTAGTTTTGATTTGCATTTCCCTAATATATAGTGATGTTGGACATCTTTTCATGTGCTTATTGGCCATTTGTATACCTACTTTGGAGAAATGTCTATCCAATTCCTTTGCCTATTTTTGCATCAGTTGTTTGTTTTTGTGTTGTTGAGCTTTAGGGGTTCTCTATATATTCTGGATATTAATCGCTTATCAGATACCTAATTTGCAAATATTGTCTCCCATTCAGTGGGTTGCCTTTTTACTCTGTTGATAGTGTCTTTTGAGGACAAAGTTTTAAATTTTTCAATAAATACGATTTGTCTATTTTTCCTTTTGTTATCTGTGCCTTTGGTGTCATACCCAAGAAATCATTGCCAGATCCAATGTGCTGAAACTTTTGTCCTATGTAGTCTTCTGAAAGTTTTATTGTTCTAGGTTTTACATTTAGATCTTTGATCCACCTTGAGTTAATTTTTGTACATACTGCTAGGTACCCAACTGCATAGCTTTACATGTGGCTATCCAGTTCTCCCAGCGCTGTTTGTTGAAAATATTGTCCTTTCCCCACTGAATAGTCTTGGCACCCTTGTCAAAAATCATTTGACCTAATATGCAAGGGCTTATTCCTGGACTTTATTCTATGCCATCGGTCTATATGTCTGTCTTTATACCAATATCACATTGTTTTGATAACTGTAGTTTTCTAGTAAGTTTGGAAATGAGGAAGTATGAGTCCTCTGGTTTTATTCTTTTTTTCAAGATTGTTTTGGTTATTCAGGGTCCCTTGAGATTTGAGGATGAGTTTTTCTATTTCCACAAAAAAACATCATTGGGATTTTGATAGGGACTGCATTGAGTTACTGTCTAATGGCTTTTCATTTCATTTTGCAGGACTCCCTTGAGCATTTCTTGCAGGGCAGGTCTAGTGGTCAACTCACTCAGCTTTGATCTATCTGGGAATGTCTTACTTTCTCCCTCAGTTTTGAAGGACAGTTTTGCCAGATGTAGGATCCTTGGTTGACTTTTTTTTTTTTAACTTTTGGAACTTTGAATATATCAGCCCATTGGTTTCTGGCCTCCAAAGTTTCTGATGAGAAATCTGTTGACAATCTTGTCAAGTACCCCTTGCATTGATGATTCACTTCTCTTTCTGCTTTCAAGATTTTCTCTTTGTGCTTGGCTTTTGAAAGTTTGATTATAATTTGTACCAGTGGGTCTCTTTGATTTACCTTGTATGGAGTTGGTTGAATTTCCTGACTGTTTATATTAATGTTTTTCATAAAATTTGGGAAGTTATCTTGCATTATTTCTTCACATATTCTCTCTGTTCTTTTTTCTCCTCTCCTTCAGAGACTCCGACAACATGTCTGTTGGTGCCCTTGATAATGTCCTGCAGCTCCCTCAGGCCCTGTTAACATTTTTTCAATCTTCTTTCTTTCTGTTCCCCAGATTTAATCAATTTTATTGTCTTACCTTCAAGTTCACTGGCTTTTGTCTTCTGTCTGCTCAAATCTGTCTTTGAATCCCTCTAGTGAATTTGTCATTTCAGTTATTGTATTTTTCAGCTCCAGAATTTGTTTGGGGTTTCTTTTTAAGTTTTCTATCTCTTCAGTGATATTTCCATTTTGTTCCTACATTATTTTCTCGACGTTCTCATATCTTCCTTTAGTTCTCTGAGCATCTTTAAGGTAATTGTTTTAAAGTTTTTACCTAAATAGATCTGCCATCGGGATTTTTTTCAGGAACAGTTTCTACTGATTTATTTTTTTCCTTCGAGTGAGCCATATTTTCCTATTTCTTTGTATGCCTTGTGATATTTTTGTTGAAAACTGGACGTTTGAATCTAATAATGTAACCCTGGAAATCAGATTCTTTGCCTTCTCCAAGCTCATTGTTATTTGTTATTGTTTTTGTTATTTAATTGCTGTTGGTTGTCTCTGTGCTGAGGATCAGTCTGAGGTGTAAACTCAAGGTCTTCTCTTAGCCTTTCTGGGCATGCATAGTTACTTTCTAATTTTTCTTGTACATGCAGGTTCTTTTGAATGATAGGGTGATAGGTTCTTACAAATGATAGGTTCTTAGAAATGATAGGGTAGAGTGGAAAGGGTTCTGGTCTTTAAATATTCTGGAATTCACTTCAGTAAGAGAAGGGGCTCACAACAGTGGTGGGAGATACAACAAATGGCTGCCCCCTCTTTTTCTTTACCTCTGTGATCAGAAGGAGCAATCAGCAATCAGAGCACAGACACCTGATGTCTGTGGACAGGGTCCTTTTCGCCACCCCTGGCTCTTGCAAGCTGTGTGCAAGCTGCTTCAGGAATGTGCGCACAGCTGCCTGCCATGTGGTTGGGGAGGGGGCATGGGTGACTGCTACTGTGCTAAGCACTGAAATTGACTAATATTAACTGTGCTTTCTGGTCCAAGTCTTCCCTTGGAAGGTGAAAACCTTTAATAGACTCCAGACTTCCACAGTAGTTACATCAAACAGATTCTGCCAATGCAGTTGTTGTCTAGGTGGGAAGACAGATTCTGGTGCTTCCTACTCCACCCTCTTCCCAGAATTCTCTGGTGTAATTTCACCCTTACTAATTTTTTTAAAGAAAATAATTGGAGTTATTTTAAAAGATGTTTGTATAAGACTGGTCATAGCAATACTATTCATTATTGCAAAAAAATGAAACAAGCTGTGTTTCCAAAAATAGAAAATTGTTCAAATAAATTATGGCACATTTATAGAATACAATATTATGACATTAAAATTATGCTATAGATCAAGGTTATTATATAGAAAAACACATCATGTACATTGCTAATTTTACAAAAATCAGGTTAACTGGTTCATGAAACATTAAAAATAGTATGATTGACTTTTTGTAAAATAAATATATGTCTGTGTGTGTGTATGTGTATATGTAACAGAGGCTCAGTAAATTGTAACTTTTTTGCATGAGAAAGTCAAAATCCACCTGTATTTGTTGTGCATGAGACACTTAATCGCGTCGAGAAGAATCAGTTGCATTTCCCTTGTCATTATTTAGATGTAATTCAGGTTCTTGTTTTAGAGGAACATTGGAACAGACATTTTGTTTCTGGTTTAGCACAGACTAAGAAATAGCTCTAAAATGTTTTAGGAAAATCTCACTCATAACAATGTAAAAGTTAGAAGAACGGGCAAATCTGTAAAGGGGCCAAGAGAGTTCTTATGAGAAACGGAAGAGAAAATCTCTTTCTTCTTTTTTGAAGTTCAGCGTTATGAGAAAATTCCCCATGGCTGAAGTCACCATGCAGGCAGCTACCAGAGGCCCTTTACAGAACACTCATGTGTGGGAAGTAGGAAAACAGGTGGGCAAATTGTGCTAAACACCAGGGCATTTGGTCCTGGGCAGCAGAGGGTCCAGGCTCAGCAGAAGGCTAATGCTATTGTCAATCTTCTGACTGACACTGCTTATCACCCCTCTCTTAGTAACCCAACTCATTTTGGGGGGAAGGCACGGTTCTGAGTGCTGGGGAGACAGCAAAACCTATGAGGGCATGGCTGTGTGTGTGAGTGTGTGTAGATACACTGAAGGAGTTCTGTGGTGAAGTATAACATGAGAAAACAAGAGCAAAAGAGAAAGAAACAAAAATTGCAAACCGTAACTTTCTCAGAGTAATTGACCTCTCTGGCAGTGACTTTTGTGAACTTGCTGGCTTGTTTTTCTAGAACTTATTTTTCTGTGTGCTTTGCAGAAAGTTTGTAGTGAAGCCAGCTACACCATGGATTACTCTCCCTCTTCCTAATTTATGCAACACATATAAGAAATAAAATTCAAAGTAAATTTTTCATGATCAGCTCACAAAATGGTTGAGGCAGGTTTTGGGCAAATGATCTCTATTGTTCATTCAGCTAATTGGTTTCTTTTCTCTCTTATTTCTGCATTTTGAGAGTATTTATTCTTTCTGTAGGAATGTTTTGGGAATTTTTGCTGACTGCTTTTTGAAATTGAATCCTCTGGGAGCAATACCAGAGAGAGATAAGCCTGTAGGTTTCCACTTCAATAAATTTTATAAGTTTTGAAAAAATACAGTCAGGACACCCCTCACGTCCCTGCTTTCTTGAGTGTGGGAGAATAATGCAGCGGAAGGTCCTTGCACAATGCCTGCGTGCCCCCGGCATTGGCCTTGTTCCCTATGCTCGATGAATAATTGCCTAATGAACTCGTTCATCCAACAAGCATTAAGTGGTTACCTACGATATTCTAGGTGCTGTGGAGAAAGCAATAAATAAAGTTCCTCCTTTGATGTAGCTTATATTCTTGTCCCCCCAAAGTGAACCAACAAAAAGATAAAATGGCAGCTGGAGAGAGAGAGGTACAGGGAGAATAAAGCAGGCACAGCACAGAAGGAGTATGTTTTGTATGAGGGATTCACGGAGCTACAAGCAGGCCAGCAAGGCAAGAGGAAGGTGAGTGTGAGGACGAGTTGGGCCCCGGGCATCTGGCTTTTTGGGCGGTGCTAAACCACTCTGCTGTTCTTGAAATCGCTGCAAAGCCACTCGAGAGATTTAAGCAGAGGACAGAGAGGATCGGACTTGCATGTTCGAAGCCTCCTTCTTGCCAGTGTGTGGGGACAGACTCTCTTCTCTCCCAGGTTGGTTCACTGATATTCTTTGTTCTGCTCTCTATCCTAAGAGGGATGGCTGGGAGGCCTGGGCTTTGTAGCTGCTCAGGATTTCAGTTAGGTTTAGCTTTGCTGCTCCCTGGCAGGTTTAGCCAGAGAGGCTCCAGGAAAGACGGGGACAGGCCGAGGGAGAAGCTAGGTCTTCCTCTCCCTGTTTGTCTCTTCCAGGCAGCCAGAATCCACCGTTCAGATCCTGCATGATTCTAGGTCTTTCTTACTACACTGGCTTTCAGAGTCTGGAAGCATCATCTCACCTATTTGTGCCTGCAGCCCTCAAGGCATTTCCCCACAATCCCATTCACCTTCTCAGTCATCGCTATGAAAGCAATTTCCTGTATAAAAGGCCCTCTATTTGAAATACTTAGAGTAATTATTATCGCCCTGTTAGACCTTGATGGATACAGAGGCAATTGCCTTAATTCAGGCAAGAAATGATCATGGTTGCACTAGAATTTAATGGCTAGAGACAGAAATAGAAAAACAGAAAAACAAACACAACTCAGGGATCAAGGCGAAAACTTCCAAAAAGCTATAATTACTCTCAGAGAGATACAAAAATATACTATAAACATGAAAGAAGAACCAGATGCTATGATAAAAAGAAAAAGCAAGGCAAAACTATTTAAAATTGAAAACATGATAGGTAAAACAAAGAATTCAATGCTATGGACTGAAGGTTTATATCCTCCCAAAACTCATAGGTTGAAGCCTTAAGCCCCAATATGATGGTCCTAGGAGATGTGGCTTTGGGAGGAAATTAGGTTTACATGAGGCCATGAGGGGGTTTAGATTAGTGTCCTGATAAGATGAAGAAGACCAAAGCCTTATTTCTCCCCCCACCCCACCATGTGAGGACACAGCAAGAAGATGGCTGTCTGCAAACCACAAAGAGATTGACCATCAAATACCAGATCTGCCAGTCTGCCAGCAACATGATCTTGGACGCCAGTTTCCAGAACAGTGAGAAACTGAGTTTTCTGTTTAAGCTGCCCAGTCTATGGTATTTTTGTTACAGTAGCTTGAACTTGACTAAAACAAAGGGATTGACAAGGAAGTCTAAGAAACTCCCAGAAAGCAGATCAAAACAACAACAGAGACTAAAATTATCAAAGGCAGAAAATCAGGGACTTATCTAGACAGTGGAGAGGACATTACTGAACAAATAATACCATTTTGATTCAACTTTCAGTTCTGTAGGAAAACGGCAGCTGCCCAATTTCAAATCTTCCCACACCCCCTCCCACACATGAGCAATTAAAAGCACACAGGAGCTACACCTTCAGCAGCACTAGGGAACAGAGATTGCCACAACCTTCAGACCAAATTCCAAATTCCACCACCACCAAGCCTTCGAGTGTGAAAGCATGGAAGGGGTGATAAGAGAATGTGTACAAGCAGAGAGGAGCATGGGGGATGCAGAAAAGCAGAACAAATCACCAAAAGCAGTGACAAAGTACTGAGCACTGTCAGGACCTGATAAACCACAGAGAAAGGCTTAGAATGACTGGGACTAGAATGGTAGCCATAAAGAATCAGCGCTTCCGTGGGAGAATCAGCTTCATGGAAAAGGGTGGTGCCTCTTGGAGACATGCTAGAGAAGAGAAAGAAGAGATAGGAAGGGGAGTTAAGTCTTCCGGTGGAAGAATGGTGTGTTAATGTCATATGTTTTAACAAAGTAGAAAGAATGTGGCTAAAATGGAAAGAGAGAGGGGAAGGCAGAATAAGATGATGAATTGTTCTACCGGTAATAAGTAGGAGTCAAGGATACCTCTGAACTATAGATGAAATAGTAAAATGTTAACTAAGGGGCTTCCCTGGTGGCGCAGTGGTTGAGAGTCCGCCTGCCGATGCAGGGGACATGGGTTTGTGCCCCGGTCCGGGAGGATCCCATGTGCTGCGGAGCGGCTGGGCCCGTGAGCCATGGCCGCTGAGCCTGCACGTCCAGAGCCTGTGCTCCGCGATGGGAGAGGCCACAACAGTGAGAGGAAAGTTAACTAAGAAAAGGGATAAATTAGGAGCACAATAAAGAAAACTTCTAGATAATATATATTTTGCTAACTACCAAGTGAAATTATTTAAAAACAAGAAAGATATACCAAAGAGAGAAAAATCCCAGTAAAACACACACAGCCTCATAACTTAATTCTGCCAGCAGCCATGTGAGCTTAGACAGGACCCCAAGCTCTAGAAAGGAACACAGCCCAACCAACACCTTGACTGCAGCCTGGGAGACCCTAAAAGGAGCCACCACTGTGCTCCTGACCAGTGGAAACTAACTAGGAGATCCTGAAGTGTGGTTGTTTTAGAAGTGTACAGGGAAATTAAAATAAAATAAAATAAAATAAAATAAAAACTGATATTATTACATGTACAAAAAATACTATTAATATACATGGAGTAAAGATATTAGCATATGTGGGAGAAAATTAGGTAGAAATAAATAGGTAAAGAAATCAATTCATCAATCAGAAGTGAAGGGTAATTAACAATTAACATTAACAATTAACAATTAACATTAACAATATGTTAAGGATTTTATAAGAAAGGAGAAATTTTTAACCATATGGCTCAAAAGTACTTTTTTATTTTTTCATTTTTTAATAATATTTGTAATATAACATTGATGTTGATTTAACCATAAATTATAATGTAACTATGTTAGGTGATGTGGCATGTAGGAGAGCAATACATGAAGTCCACACGTTAGATCTAATATGAATAAACAAAGGAAAAGAATAAAGTATTTTTTAAAAAACACCAGTGGAAGCAGCCTAAGTGTCCATCCACAAAGGAATGGATAAAGAAGATGTGGCACATATATAAAATGGAATATTACTCAGCGGTAAAAAGGAATGAAATAGTGCCATTTTTAGAGACATGGATGGACCTAGAGACTGTCATACAGAGTGAAGTAAGTCAGAAAGAGAAAAACAAATATTGTATATTAACTCATATATATGGAATTTGAAAAATTGGTATAGACTATCTTATTTACAAAGCAGAAATAGAGACACAGACGTAGAGAACAAACATATGGATATCAAGGGGGAAGAAGGGGTGGGATGAATTGGGAGATTGGGATTGACATATATACACAACTATGTATAAAACAGATAACTAATGAGAACCTACTGTATAGCACAGGGATCTCTACTCAATGTTCTGTGGTGACCTAAATGGGAAGGAAATCTAAAAAAGAGGGGATATGTGTATACGTATAGCTGTTTCACTTTGCTATACAGTATAAACTAACACAGTATTGCAAAGCAACTATACTCCAATAAAAAAAATTTTTTAATAAAAATTAAAAAAATAAAAAATACCAGTGGAATCGGCTAGAGGAGTTGAAGTGGATTGCATCTTGGGAACAGGTCTGAGTGGAGGGAAGAGGTAAGATGAAGTACCACTGTTTTTTATAAGACATTACAACACTTTTACTTGAACTGCAGGCAGATGAATTTTTCATTACATTTGGGGTTAAGCAGCTATGCTAGAGCCGCCTTGTAATGGTTCATTTTCATGATTTACACTTTCAAGTTTATATTTACATTTTCATAATTTTACATTTTACATTTTCCAGAATCTGGCATGCCAGTTAGTAAACAGCCATTATTAAAGGGTGAATTATTTAAACTTACACGTAAGTAAATTATACTTAAAAGGTAATAACTACTTAGAACTCATCACTTCCTAGTTATTTTACTATTGGTATGCTTTACTCCTGGTACACTTTGGGATTATTTATGTCTGCCTGACTTGATGACAGAAACTCTGCTACAGAGCATCTCTGCCCAGCTCCTCACTCCTGACATCACGTTGACGGTCTAAACTGGCCCTGGTGAAAGTATTCACAGCATGGAAATTAGCACATGCTTCATTTCAGAGCTTGATTTATGGCATTTTTATTGTCTAAACATCATAAATTGATGAATAACATGTTAAGAATGAAAAGTTAAATTTTGCCCTGTCTGTAGCTGCTGTATTGTAAACAGCACAAAATGTCTTAAGAAATATTCATCCAGTATTTGAAAACTACTCTTTAATTCTTCAAAGAAACCCCCATGAGGGCAGTTCCAGCACACAACTTCACTGTTTCACATTTGACTTACTTGTTAACACAAATGAAAACTGATCAACCAACATTCAAATCACAACTATGCTCACTTGTCAACTGCAAACGTAAATTGGCTGCTGACACAATAGTTCGGCAAATTATCAGTGAAAGCCTTCTGTGACAGTCAATTGACTATCTGGAATTTACAATAAAGAATATTGGACACTCTATTATTATTTGTAAATTAATGCTACACATCCTTTATAGCAATAGAATCTATAATAAACTTTTGTACATAGATAATGCATACTTTTTTCTTATTCAGAAAGCCAGTTGTTAAAATATACTAGCACATTAATGAGTTAAAGTATAATTCATTGAGCTCTATTACAAGAAGTCTGTGTTTCCTCACTTTTCTTCATCTAGAATTATGAATAATTTAAAATAAATTTAAATAAATATATTGGTACCACCTTTTCCAAAATTAAAAAACATGAGACTCCAGGTTGAAAGTGACCCACAAAAGATCAAACACAAGAAATGGATGCTGACATAGACCAAGTCCTTAAAAGCAACTTGCCTTATGTTTTAAGAGCCTTGAAAGTACTGAAAAATTTTACCAAATAATTATACATTTAAACATATTTCACAATGGAAATTATTAGAAACATGAACAATATCTACATAATAAGATACATTATTATTTGCAAAAGCAAAAATTGTGAGAAAATGAATATTTAAATTAAGTGTTAAAGTAATTATAATACACCTATGTGATAATGAGATTTGCAGATAGTTTTTATGAAATTAGACTCTTTTATAGAATAATATTAGCAATGCATAAAAATAATGTATAAAACTCAAATATGCAAAGAAAAATGAATAGAATTTTTTGGAAAAATATCAACATATTTATTATTATTATTGGACTATATGGGGTTTTTTTATTTTTGCATCTTTTCACATATCAGTGATTTCCAAATTTCTCTACCAGCACTTTCATAATGAAGAAAGTATAAGGATTACATAGAAATATTACAAAAGGAAATGGAGTAGGACATTATTAGACCCTTGGAGACAGAACTTGCTATATTCAGAGACCATGAAATGATGAAAGAAATTAGATAAATAGGCAAAAGACATAATCTAGTGATTCATATTTTATAAGAATATGATATAGTAAACAAGCACATGGGAAAATGCCCAATCTCAGATAGGAGCAAAAAAGAAAAGCAGTGTAAAATTAGTAAAATAAAGAATAAGACAATATATGGACAAATTGAAATGAAACAGTAACTTAAAATTCTTTGGAGTAAAAATTGGAATGAGACCTTTTGAATGTATATATATACATTGTGTGTGTATGTGCATGTATGTGTTTGTGTGCATAAGCACAGACATATACATCTATATACACACCCATCATTCCTAGTCATTGATTGAACAACTTCAGCTCTAGATTTCTACACTAAGCACCCAATTCCAAAACAGATAATGCTTTCTCACAGTGCAAACCAAAATATACTAACAGGAAAAACCAAAAATATATAACAGGAAAATGGCAGGTTGAATCACACACACACACACAAACATACACAGACATATTCACATATGACGGAAATACTATAAACCCAGTTAAAACTGTGTTTAAAATTTTTGATTTAAAATATTTATATCTGAATGGGGAAAAGTAGAGTCTTATATAAAGTTAAACAAAGTGCAAAATTTTACAACCATGTAAATAAAAAAATAATAGCTAATATTCATTAAATACTGTATGTTGAACACTGCTTGATGCTTCATACTTTTAATTTTGTTCAATCCTCACAACTCTATGAGGAGGTAAAGTATTGCTCCAATCTTATATATTTTGGAACTTCATAAACTAAAAATACATATAATAAAAATTGAAATATAACAAATGTTAAAAAAGGATTATGTTTTAGATTATGAGTTTTTCTTATTTTTACTTTTTTGTATTTTTTGCACATCTATAAATGAGAATCTATTATTTTTTGTAACTGGGATAAAAAGCAATGCCCTTTATTTTTTAAATAGGTCAAATAAATACAGTGAACAAACAATAGGAAAATGTTTGATCTCAGCTACTAGCAACAAAGAAAAACAAGTGGAGAGAACATGAATAGTGTAACTGTAAATTAAAACACATGACTTGATCAGGAGGGTCAAGAACAAGTATATATTGAAATATCATTGATATGATAATATTTTTAATGCCTATCAACTGTGTAAAAATATTTAAGGTACATCCAAATAAGATAACTTCCAAATCAAACAAAAATAAAACTTTAAAAATCTAAAAAGAAAATCTTCAAGTAATAGAATATTTACCAGATCTGTATCATGAGAGCAATCTCAGCTTTGAAGCAGTAGAAGAAATCACAGTTGGATAAACTAGTGTATTTGAACATAAAATATTTACAAGCTACAGAAGGAAGAAAACAAAACAACCTAAAAAGCAACAGATTAGAAAACATTTTTAATATTACAATTGGGAAAGAATCATATTTTTTAAATGTAATTTTATATTTTTAATTGATCTTTATATTAACATCCCATTAGATATGTGGGAAAAGATTAAAATATTTCACACAAAACTGTATAGAGGTTTACAAATAATGAACAAAACATGAGAGAATATGATCCTAAATAATAACCAAAAATACTAATTAGAACAATAGCTGAGAATCTTGCACTTAATAGCAAAAAATATAGTATAAAAATGATATAAACACCCAACGGATGTAATTATATTGAAACTAGATTATCATAGCTCACTTCAAAGTTTACAGTGTTTTAAGAAAATGTTTTAGCACAAAACAATCTCACATCATTTGATTGTCTACTTCCAGGTAGAGGACTTTGATTTTATGAATTTATTCTAAACCCAGTAAATTTAGTCTCTCATGCTCTTCTCACAGCCACTCTGAAAAATAGGTATTACAATCCCCATTTGGCAAAAGAGAAAGTTAAGTGTCAGAGCAGTGGAGTAAGTCGTCCAATGCACTTATCAGAACTTTATTTCTGCTTCGGGAGATTATGTTTCTTCCACTGATAACATGCAGTCAGCAGACCGCAGGCAGTCACCAGGGATGAACAGAGCTGCAAGCATCACTCCTTGTACCTGCTAGGTCCACCTGCCTGCGTGGATTCGCACGGTTTATCACTTACAGCAGAAACCAAACAGCCTGGTGTCAGTTCCCCACGTCCTTAGTTCCACGGATGACACTGAACCAGAGGGTCCAGATGACAAGCAGCATGCGGGTCACTGGCCGCCGAAGAGCCAATTCTAACTGCAGCCACGTGGTTTATAGCTGCAGCTGTACCCAAGGGGCATGCGGAGGAATTCCAGCGCTTTAGTGACACCGGGGTGCAGATGCCAGGCACCTCCCGCGAGGTAGGGAGGGAGACAGACAACTGCCTTTGACAGCTGCTTAGGGCTGTGTGTCTCCCTGTGCTCCAGAGCTGTTACGCGGCGTCCCGCAAGTCATGAGTCTGGCCGTGGCTAAGCCTCCCTTCCCGTGTGACCGTGTGGAGACAGCAAGATCATCAGGGCACTGCAGCAGAGCTCCTCGTTTTGCTTTCATCTGTCTCCTTTGTGCTTGCTTTTCCCTCATTGATCTATGTTCTACTGTTGTTCTCCCCTGGGATAGCTATCTTTCCAGTACTGCCTCCAAAATCAAGAGTGGGACCCAAATCCATTTAGGACCTCTGGGCCTGACCGTGCAGAGCGTAAGCGGAACCGGGATGGCAGGTTGACAGGGCCAGGCTGCTGGCAAGGCTACCAGACACCCCGGAGGGCCACCTGCAGGACTGCAAGGAGCTGCAAGTGTGTATCAAATAGAATCACAGCCAACAATATATCCGATAAGGGGTTAATATCCAAAATCTAATATAAAGAATTCATACAACTCAACATCAAAAAAAGAAACAACCCGACTGAAAAATGAAGAGACATTTCTCCAAAGAAGACATACAGATGGCCCACAGGCACGTGAAATGATGCTCACCATCACTTGTTATCAGGAAAAACAAATCAAAACCACCATGAGATATCACCTCACATCTGTCAGAATGGCTGTTATCAAAAAACAACAAATAACAAGTGTTAGTGAGGATGTGGAGAAAAGGGAACCTTTGTGCACTGTTGGTGGGAATGTAAATTGGTTCAGCCACTTTGGAAAATCATACGGAGATACCTCAAAAAATTACAAATAGAACTACTGTATGATCCTGCAATTCCACTCCTAGGTATTTACCCAAAGGAAATGAAAACACTAATTAGAAAAGATATGTGTGCCCCTATGTTCATTGCTGCATTATTTATAATAGCCAAGGTATGGAAGCAACCTAAGTGTCCATTAATAGATGAATCGATAAAGATGGTGTGGTATATATATACAATGGAATATTACTCAGCCATAAAAAAGAATGAAATAATGCCATTTGTGACAACATGGATGGACCTAGAGGGTATTATGCTAAGTGACATAATTCAGACAGAGAAAGACAAATACTGTATGATCTCACTTACATGTAGAATGTAAGAAACAAAACAAATGCACAAACATAACAAAACAGAAACAGAGTCATGGATACAGAGAACTAACAAGTGGTTTCCAGAGAGGAGGGAAAAGAGAAGAGAAATAGGTGAGGGAGATTAAGAGGTATAAACTTGCAGCTGAAAAATAAATGAGTCACAGATATGAAATGTGTCATGTGGAGAATATAGTCAATAGCGATAGAATATCTTTGTATGGTGGCAGATGGTAACTAGACTTACCATGTGGTCATTGTGAAACGTATAGAAATATCGAATCACTATGTTTTATAACAGAAACTAACATAGTGTTATAGGTCAATTATACTTCAAAAACAAACAAACAAACAACCTCACAGAGAAAGAGATCAGACTTGTGATCACCAGAGGCAGAGGTTGTGGGGAGGGGGAATTGGATGAAAGCAGTCACAAGGTACAAACTTCCAGTTATAAGATAAATAAGTACAACATAATAAATATAATTAACACTGCTGTATGCTATATGTAAAAGTTGTCAAAAGAATAAATCCTGGGCTTCCCTGGTGGCACAGTGGTTAAGAGTCCGCCTGCCGATGCAGGGGACATGGGTTCATGCCCCGGTCCAGAAAGATCCCACATGCTCATCACAAGGAAAAATATTTTTCTACTTCTTTAATATTGTATCTATATGAGATGATGGATGTTCACAAAACTTGTGACCATCATTTCATGATGTATTCAGGTCAAATCATTATGCTGTACACCTTAAACTTATACATTGCTGTATGTAAACTATATCTCAATAAAACTGGAAGAAAAAAATTAAAAATAAATAGAATCACAGCACTCGAGTGGTGATTCTCCACTTAGAATATAACTAGTGGTTTTAGGAGAAGATTCCCCCATTACTACACCACCAACTCCACATTCCACGGCTGGACCAGCACCCACTGGCTGGGGCTGGCTTTACGCAGGTGCTGCTGTGGGGTAGGTACTGCCATCCGACTGCTGGATTCTCTCTGCAGCAGCAACCACCAAGCAAGAGGGCTGAGAACGTCTTGAACCAGAAGGTCTCTCACAGTGAGGACCTCTACAATACCTGCTAATGTGGCTCATGTGATAGGACACCTACTAAGATGCTTCTATGGTCAAATACCTGGTAGAGGGACTTCCCTGGTGGCACAGTGGTTAAGACTCCACGCTCCTAACACAGGGGACTAGGTTCAATCCCTGGTCAGGGAACTAGATCCCACATGCATGCCACAGCTAAGGAGCCCTAGAGCCACAACTAAGGAGCCCATGTGCTGCAACTAAGAAGCCAGCAAGCTGCAACTAAGGAGCTCACCTGCCGTAACTAAGATCCAGTGCAACCAAATAAGTAAATAAATATTAAAAAAAAAATACCTGGTAGAAAATTCACATAGTTCAAGGGGAAAAAAAAGCCCTGAACTTTCTATTTTTCATCTGTGGGCTCTGATGATCAAACTATCAACAGGGACTCACTGGGCAAAGGCACTGTATTGGTTTCCTAGGGTTGCAGTAACACAGGGTCACAAACCAGGGCTTGAAACAACAGACATGTATTCTCTCATTGTTCTGGAGCCTAGGTGGTTGACATCCAGGTGTGGCAGGGCTGGTTCTCTCTGGGGGTTCTGAGCCCCTGAAGAAGGGTTTTGTCCACGCCTCTCTCCCAGTTTCTAGTGATTGCCAATATTGTTGGCATCCCTTTGCTTGTAGAGGCACCCCTGCAATCTCTGGCTCCATCCTTACATGGTGCAGTAGTCAGAGTCCTCCAGAGAAACAGAGCCAACAGGATATATATGCATAAAGGGACTTATTATAAGGAATTCGTTCCTATAATTATAGAGGCTGGCAAGGAGACCCAGGAGAGTCGATGGTGTAGTCCATCGACTAAAGGCTGGCAGGCTTGAGACTCAAAACAGCCTAACTTTCAGTTTAGGTCTGAAGGCAGGAAAAAATCCAATGTGCCAATTCCAGGCAATCAGGCAAGAAAAATTCCCCCTTACTCGGTGAGGGACAGCCTTTTAGTTCTAGTCAGGGCCTCAGCTGATTGGGCGAGGCTCACCTGCATTGGGGAGGGCAATACGTTACTCAGCCTACCTACCTAAATGTTAATCTCATCCAAAACACCCTCACAGACACCCCAGAATAATGTTTGATCAAATACCTGAGCACCCTGTGGCCCAGTCAACTTGACACCTAAAATCAACCATCACCCATGGCACTCTGTGTGTCTGTGCCCAAATCTCTCCTCCTTATAAGGGCACCAGCCAGTGGATTAGGGCCCACCCCAATTCATTATGACCTCATCCTAACTTGATTACAGCTATAAAAAATTAATTTCCAAATAAAATCATATTCACAAGCACAGGGGTTAGGACTGAATCATGTCTTTGAGGGACACAATTCAACCCAAAACAGGTATCAATAGATGAAATAGATGCCTTGATTTCTGGTAGATCACATACTCATGGAACAATAGACCTTGACTGGAATCAGTTGACAATTTTGTAGAAAAATAGGAGACAAAAGTCATCTATGCTCTGGCCCTCTTGTAATGGGCTGGCATCCATAGTGAGGGAGTTAGTTCTGAAGATGTTAGATTGAATTTGGTCTGGATACAAGATTGTTTAGCTCCTACAACGTTAAAGTGATGACTTCCAATCAGACAAGGAATTTCCCTTTCCTGAAAGAGTGAGGGTAGAAAAATGAGGGGGAAATAACCAGTAGTTATTGCTGGTGGGGGTGTAAAATGGTACAATTACTTTAGAAAACTGTTTGGCAGTATCTACTGAAGTCCATGACATCGCCCTGCCCTCCTAGACATATACCCAAGAGACATGAGTGTGTCCACCAGAAGACACGCACATTTGCCAAGAACTGGAACAGCCCAAATTTTCACCAACCAGAAAACCAATGAATATATTGTTGTCTATTCATGCAATAGAATACATCCCAGCAATGAAAATAAAAGAGCGAACTAGTAGTAGAGCAACAACATGGATGAATCACACAGACATCATATTGAGCAAAAGAAGGCAGACATAAAGGACTTCAAAACGTGTGGTTCATGTGTGCGCAGTTCAAAAACAGGCAAAACTAACACATGGTGACAGACGTCAGATCAGCAGTACCTCCTGGAGGGAGTATTGAGTGGAAAGGGCCAAGGGAATCTTCTGGAGTGACAGACATGCTCTGTATCTTGGCAGTGGTTCTGTGTGGTTCTGTGCATATGTAAAAATTCAGTAAGCTGTACACAAGACTCACACACCTTACTGCATGTATTTCATAACTCAGTAAAAAAAAAAAAAACTAGACTAAAGAATGAATATCTTGAAGCCCTACTATGTGACAAGCATTATTCTAGGTCCAGCAGTAAAATAAAGTCTCTGCTCTCATGGAACTTACATTCTAGGGAAAGAAGATATTTCATAAACTAATAAACAAAAACAAATGAACAAGATGTGTGTGTGAGAGAGAGAGTGTGTGTGTAGAAACAAGGACAGAGACAAAGAGACAGAGAGATAATGAGTGGGAGAGAGTGAAATGGTGGTAGATATTGAATACAAGTGAAGTACACAAGAGGAGATAAAAGGACAGTGCCAGGAGAAGTGACCCTATGCATCAAGTGGTCAGGAAAAGGCTCACTGATGAGGCACCAGGTAAGCAGAGGCCTGAAAGGAGTGTGGAGGCAGCCAGAATTCTCTCCAGGTGGAACAGCATTGAGGCTGAAGGAACAGCACCTGCTAAGGGAAACAGGAAATGCTCGAGGGATGGCAGGGAGGGCGATATGAGTGGACAAGAGTAGAATAGTGAGATCCATGAGGATGTGACAGAAATGGTGAGATTCTGGGACTATTTTGAAGATAGAGCCAACAGGATATGCTGATGGATTTGAGGTAGGATTTGTAAAGAGAGAGATTTTTATTTTGGTCTGATCATCTGGAATCCTAAAGTTCTCTTTTACAGATGTGAGGAATATGGAGTGGGATGCAGGTTTGGAGATGAAAATCCAGAGTTCAATTGAATCCTACTAATCTGCGATGCCTGTTAGGTTTCCAAGTGCTGTGCTCAGGCAGGCAGCCACATACACGTGTCCAGAGCTCAGGGGAGTGGTCTGCACTGGACACTTCCATTGGTAAGTTCATGGTGTAGATTTGATTTTTTTAAATAATGGGACTGGATAAGATGGACAGAGGGATCTTGGGGGCTAGAAGGGTTGGAAACTGCTGGATTTTTTAAAAGGCCCTATAGAATTATCTGACTCCTTAAATTATGTGCCTGCATGATTTTGATAAAACAAAAACTATAAATAAATGTAATAGTAAATATAGTTTCATAGTTAAATAATTTCTGTACACATTATATCCATACCTTCCCTCCAAGCTCATTTTTCTTCTTACAGAAATACATCTCGATATGTTTTAGCAACTGTCAAACCTCTTAGTCTTTTTATATCTAAAAATGTCTAAGTTACCCTGAATGATAATTTAGTTGGTATAATAGGATATTTAGTAGGAAAATTCAAGGTACCAATGTACAAAGTGGGTTCTAAGACAGATAACCCTTTAAGATGTGAACAATTTTACAGGAAACAGCTCAGCAATGGTTGGACAACCTTTAAAATATCACATGAGAAACAGTGGGGAGGAGCTTCACTGTGTCCTCCCCCCATACCCCCGGCAATGGTGGGGGTCAGTGGTGCCAACTCCTCAGATCGAGTTCCAGTTGGGTGACGTGGGGAGTTTCATATGTGGGCTGTGAAGTATGGTGGACACGGTGAACTGGCTTCTGAATCCTGCCTGTGAAATCTGAAGAGCTCGAGACAGCAGTCTAGCTGCTGAGGGAGAGGGGACTGTGGTGGGACCAGCCAGCACCCCCAGCGTTTGTCAGGACAAAGGGGAGCATGCACTTAACCCATGGACCAAATGTGGGCGGCACCCTGAGAGCACTGGTGTGAGTCCTCTGAGGTCTGGTTTCCAGTGGTCAGGGGGTCTCAGCACCAGAAGCTGGAGGTGGATCACTGGATTCTTAGAGGCCAGAGGCCAGAGGGTAAAGAACAACACAGGTCATGTGGGTCAGGCCCATGCAAATCAAGCCAGCTTCCAACATTACTCAGGCCCAGAAAGTGCAGAGCCAGCTCTGATCAAGTCCAGGGAAATTTTCCTGTTCCCCTCCCTGACCTCCCCTCTCCAGCAACTTCAGAGTAATTTTGAATGAAGGGGAATTAGGAACTTTAACTGTGGGATGGAACTGGACGTCTCGGTTTGAATGTATTTCACATCTTAAAGTGCTCATAAAACTTTATTAACCTAAGAGTACTCAGAAGCATCATGGGTCTGCTCACTTTGAGAGAGAGAAGTGACTTCCCTCACTGACAATATTTTAAAGGAGTTGGAAGAGCAAGAAAACTTGCAATTATGTCATCCTCCCATCTGGGCTTGTCCAGCATACAGGTAAAAGTAGCTACATCAGCACACTGAAAATAGGATCCCTGTTTACCAAGCCTACAATTGCCATCAGTAGACTATTGGTCATTGCCCTCAGGATGCATATTAGATTTTCTTTACCGTCTTATATTCTGCAGTAGGTTATGTGTCTGGATGTGGATTTGGTTTTTTTTTTTTTTTTTTTTTTTTTGCGGTACTTGGGCCTCTCACCGTTGTGGCCTCTCCCGCTGCGGAGCACAGGCTCCGGACGCGCAGGCTCAGCGGCCATGGCTCACGGGCCCAGCCGCTCCGCGGCATGTGGGATCTTCCCAGACCGGGGCACGAACCCGTGTCCCCTGCATCGGCAGGCGGACTCTCAACCACTGCGCCACCAGGGAAGCCCTGGATTTGTTTTTTTATCTAGCTTGGAGAGCTTGGGCTGCTCTCTGGATCTCAGGTCTCAAGTGGTTTTGTTTCAATGCTTAAAATATTGTGTCCTCATCATTCCTTCTATTTCCTTATTCTGGAACTCTCATCATATCCATATGGTGTATTCTCTGTCCATTTTCCAGGTCCCATTACTATTATCTCACAGTCTGGCCTCCAGCTCTCTCAGCAGCACTCTGGGACAATCTCTCAGTACAAACTTCTGTTCACTGCTTCACTATTCAATGGTGTCTTGTCTAAAATCCTTCCCATCTACCTTTTTAAAATAGTTATATTTCTAACTGATTGATTAATTGATTCTTCTTTATATCTTGCTGCTTTTACCTTTTCTACTTTTTAACATAATATTGGTCACATTTTTATAGATGCCATTCCTTCCTATATCTTTTTACATCTTAAATGTGATTATTGCAAATATTTAGCAAACAACTCCAGATAATTTTATCTGAAGTAATTTAATATTTCACTTCTTGATTTTTTTCTTCTCTTTTTATCCTTAAATATTTTATGCATTTTATAAATTTTTGTAAGCTTGTGTTTGGGGAATTTTTCAGTTTCTTTCTTTTTTTTTTTCTTTAATTGGCTTTCATTTTCTCTTTGTTGTTTTTCCTGTATACTTCTTCCTATGTAGAGATTTTTACGTTGTCTTCCAAATACCAGTTTAGAGAAAGGTAGTTTTAGGACTCTTAGTCCATATTCATATTGGGGACAATGTTATTTTGTCAATGCTATTAACGCAGGAGGTACCTTGGCTCAGGTGTAGACATGAAACTGTGTCTTTGTTCAGCTGCCTTCCCAGGCCAAGATCTTCTATAATGAAACTTTATTTGTATTTCTCTATCTTCTTTCATGAGAAAGAGGGTTCACCCCTCATCTGGCTTCAAGCTGTGAGCCTGGTTCCAGAATTTTTACCCAATAGGTGCTAAACCCCCACTATTGTTATACTCATAGCCACAGTCCAATAACCTTTGCCATCAACATTGCTCTATTTTGTCTTTTTACATTTTATCTATTATTGTTTTGGGTTGAGGATATGTGGTGCACCAAATATTCCACTTTGACCAGAATCTCCTTATCTATTCTAACTTATTGAATAAACACTTGGTTTATTGATCTCATCTCTTTGTTTAAAAACAAAAGCAGTCCCATGTAATGTAATATGACAAGAAAAGGAACTAAAGAGTATACTAACTGGGAAGGAAGAAATAACCTTTTTTTTCATAAATAATATGATCGTCCATGTAGAAAATCCAAAAGAATCAACAAAAATCTCCTGGAATGAATAAGTAATTATAGTAAGCTTCTAGGATACAAGGTTAACATACAAAAGTCAATCACTTTCCTATATACCAGTAAATGAACAAATGGACTTTGAAATTAAAAACACAATACCACTTACCTTAGCACTTAGTATAAATCTAACCAAATAGGTACAAAATCTATTTGAGGAAAACTACAAATCTCTGACAAATGAAATCAAAAAACTAAATAAATGGAGAAATAGTCCATGTTCATGGAAAGGAAGACTCAATATTGTCAAGATGTCAGTTCTTCCCAACTTGATCTATAGAGTCAATGCAATACCAGTCAAAATCCCAGCAAGTTATTTTGTGAATATAGATATACTTATTCTAAAGCTTATGTGGAGAGGCAAAAGACCCAAAATAACCAACACAAGATGGAAGTAGAAGAGCAAAGTTGAAGAACTGACACTACTCAACTTCAAGTCCTAGTATAAGCTACAGTAATCAAGATTGTGTAGTATTGTCAAAAGAATAGACAGGTAAATCAATGAAACAGGATAGAGAGCCCACAAATAGACCCTCATAAATATAGTCAACTTATCTTTGACAAAGGATCAGAGGCAACACAATGAAGCAAAGATGTTCTTTTCAACAAATGGCGATGGAAGAGCTGGATGCCCACATGTAAAAAACAAACAAATAAATCTAGACTTTACAACCTTCTTAAAAGTTAACTCAAAATGGACCACAAACATATTTGTAAAATGCAAAATTATAAAACTCCTAGGATATAACATGGGAAAAAGTACAGAGGGCCTTGAGTTTGGTGATTGCTTTTTGCTTTAGACACAATGCCAAAGGCACAGTCTATGAAAGAAACAATTGATAAGTTGGACTTCATTAAAATTTTTTGTTCTGCAAAAGACACTGTCAAGAGAATAAAAAGACAAGCCAAAGACTGGAAGAAACTATTTGCAAATACACATCTGACAAAGTACTGTTATTTTATTTTATTTATTTTTTTACTAAATTTTATTTATCTATTTATTTATTTTTAATTTATTTTTGGTTGTGTTGGGTCTTCGTTGCTGCATGTGGGCTCTCTCTAGTTGCAGCAAGCGGGGGCTACTCTTCGTTGTGGTGCACAGTCTTCTCATTGCGGTGGCTTCTCTTGTTGCGGATCATGGGCTCTAGGTGCATGGGCTTCAGTAGTTGTGGCACGCAGGCTTCAGTAGTTATGGCTCACATGCTCTAGAGTGCTGGCTCAGTAGTTGTGGCACATGGGCTTAGTTGCTCCGTGGCATGTGGATCTTCCTGGACCAGGGCTCGAACCCGTGTCCCCTGCGTTGGCAGGCAGACTCTTAACTACTGTGCCACCAGAGAAGCCTAGTACTGTTATTTTAAATATGCCAAGAACTCTTAAATTCAACAAGAAAAAATCTCATTAAAAAAAAATGAGACAAAGTCATTAACAGACACCTCACCAAAGAAGATACGCAGATGGCAAATCAGCATATGAAAATGTTCTCTACATTATATCAGGGAAATGAAAATTAAAACAATGAAATACCACTATACACCTATTAGAATGGCTAAAATCCAGACCACTGACAACATCAAGTGCTGGTGAGGATGTGGAGTAACAGGAACATTCATTGCTGGTGGGAATGCAAAGTGGTTTGGCTGCTTTGGAAGACAATTTGGCAGTTCCTTACAAAAGTAAACATAGTCTTACAGTATGATCCAGTAATAGCACTCCTGGGTATTTAACCAAGGAGCTGAAAACTTATGTCTACATACACACACACACAAACTGTACAAAGATACTTATAGCAGCTTTATTAATAATTGCCAAAACTTGGAGGAAACCAAGATGTTCTTCAGTAGGTGAATGGATAAATAAACTGTGATATATACAGACAATGGAATATCTCTCAGTGCTAAAGAGAAATTTGCTATCAAGCCACGAAAAGACATGGATGAATCTTCAATGCATATTACTAAGTGAAAGAAGCCAGTATGAAAAGGTGACATACTGTATGACTCCAACTCTATGACATTCTGGAAAAGGTAAAACTATGGAGACAGTAGATCACTGGCTGCTATGGGTTGGTGGGAAGGAGAGATGAATATGAAACACAGAGGATTTTTAGAGTAATGAAACACTCTGTATGATACTATAATGGTGGATGTGTCAGTACACATTTGTCCAAACCCATAGGATATACAATACCAAGAGTGAACCCTAACGTAAACTGTGGACTTGGGGTGATAATGACATGTCGATATCAGTTGTGACCAATGTACCTCTGTGGTGGGGATGTTAATGGGGAAGACTGTGTGTGGGAAGAGGGTATATGGGAAATCTATCTTCTCAATGCTGCTGTGAATCTAAAACTACTCTGTAAAAAAAGTCTAAAATACAAAAAACAAAAAAAAACAGTTATTTTAGGGTTCGGACCAAATCTGATTTATCAGACCAAATCAGATAAATTTTTATACAGTCTTTTCATTAACTTCATTTTCTCAGTAAGTGATGATTATATTTTTTTATTTCCTCTTCGACCAAAGAGCTATTTAGGAGTTTTTGCTTCTTTTCCATCGTAAATATGAATCAGTGAATAAATCACCTCTTTCTCTAATTTTAAATCTTTTTTTTTCAGCTATTCTATATATGCATTTCTCACTCTGTGAACCATGAAAGAAAAGTCCCAAGTCATCAAAGTCCCTATTAATCTGTTCTCAGGAAGAAAAACACGAGAAATCCTACCTCAGCAAGCTTCATAGCTGTTTCCTATGTTTCACTGCTAACAAGATCCTGGCTAAAATTCCCCACAGCTGACAATATAACCAATAAAATAATATGATATTTTTAAATAATACATGCCTCCATTCCATAATGTTAGCTTTATGCTGTTTTTTCTTTATCTTATACATACTCTGACAATTCAAATTGAGAGGGGAAACGAAAATACTTCAGGAGACTTATTTACTATCCATTTTATTAAATTCACACTCAATCCACTAAGACATTCTAGACTGTGCCTCAGAGCCAGAACCTACTTGGGGCAAATTTTTATATTTTGATCCTACTTCACATTGTTAGATCCAGTAAATATACATTGAGGAAACAGGAACATTAAATGAATTTAAATCTTATTTCAGCTGCTGACTTAATCTGATAAACGTGCACCCCTCTTAAGACAGTGAAGTAAAAGTTGAAATAGGCTCTGTGATTTCTGAGGTAAAAGGATATGCTAAAGGCACTGTCAGCAGGGATGCCGGTCACTCCAGCCTGTCTGCCAGCAGCTTTGTCTGAGTCATTTGGTGTGCAAGCACCTCGGTGGCCAAAATGAACTGATAAGAAGGAGAGAAAGTTAGAACTGAGCTTGATAGAGGTTTGGAAGAAAAGCAACTGGGTACCAGACAGGTGCCCCCTCTGGACAGTACTTGATTCAAGAGCATCAGATTTACCTGTGAGCTTCTTAGAAACACAAATACGTGGACCCTTCCATGACCTATTGAATCAGAATCTCTGGGGATAGAGCCCAGAGAACTGTGTGTTAAAAGCTCTCCTGGAGATTCTTCTGCACTAAAGCTTTGCATAAGTAGAGTAAAGCATAAGATTCTTGTGCATTACTGTTTGAGAACCACTGAGGTGGAGGAAGAGATTCAATTAGGCAAATTGGGTAGAAGAAGAAATTCAAGGAAAAATAATTGTCCCTATTAATTGAGGAAACACATATAAATACTTACGTGGCTCCTAGGATTGATGTAGTCATAGCAAGACCATAGTTCACAGCTGGTAGTGGAGAGAACCAGAGAGGAGGTATAGACTTTTGATTGTCAGAATTATTGGCAGGAATTACATAGGATTTGCGGGCCCAGACAAGCTAAGTGATATTAACAGTTTTAATCTACTCCCAACATGGAACTGGATTGTTAACCACTTAAACCAAAATTTGAGTCTGGTCATAAAGGTTAGAATCAAATTAGAATCTAATACAATCATTAGATAAATAGGGCAGGGGAGAAATGAACATTGCTGTGACACATGCTACACAGATGTCTGGAGCGAATCCCCAGCACGTAAACAGAGTCCAGGTCCCACAGGATGGGTGGATTTCGTCTCTGCTTTGGTCTGCACTGACTTAAACTGGTTCCATCAAGACAATGCCTGGCAGGTGGAAAAATGAAACAATAGTGGAGGACATGGGACAACTACCCTGACTGTAGCATTTAAATCCAAGATCCTAGCAAAATCTTAGTCCCGGGAAAACCAAGATGTTTGGTCACCCTACAGCCAAGTAAGTTCTGATTTTCTAAGGAAAATATAACATTTATAAGATACTCTTTGTTATCTTGGCACCTTGTTAAGTCAATTAAAATATTACTTCGATAATAATTTTTAAATAATTCAAGATACTCATGTGCTTTGGAAGTGTATTTCCAGAAATTCATATAACGGTTTATAGATTGTGAACCAAAAACAATGAAAGGCCATGTGAAGCTGTGTGCTATAGGGGTTTTTTTTGAAATACCACTATTTTAAAAAATGAAAAAGGTCATATTTTAATCAAGCATTGATTAATGGTTGCTAGGTGGGACACCTGGAGTGACGATGCTGTTGAAACCTTTGAGCAGATGTGTTGTGAGTGAATTATGAAGCGGCTGAATGAGTCACTGAGTCACAAAACTTATGGGCACATAAAATGACTCCAAATAGGTGCAGAGTAAAGCAACCGACTCTGATCTCTTTGGGCAAATTTGAGGGCTTACATCAGCTTATTCAGAACACTTGTAAAGAAACCCAATTCCCCTTCACTTGAAAAGACAGCAGGTCCGGGGAGCATGAAGTGTAGGGACATGATGCTGCTGAAAGTCCAGGGAAAACTCGGAGTTAAATCTGAGGCTGAAGAGGAGGCATTGGCTGGGGGAGAGTGTTCCACATGGAAGAGAGTATGTGGTGAAGGCACTAAAGTAGGGGAAAGGATGCACTTTTGAGGGACAGAGAACTCTTCAGATATGGCGGAGCACATAGAGTAAGGAGGAGAGCGGCACGAGCTGAGTTTGGAGACCTTGGGGGGACTTTGGAGGCCATTTAAGAGCAATGGGAAGCTGGTCCAGTTCCTTCCACAGCAGTTACGTGAGGACACGGGATGTCTGGATCCCTCACGCTTGAAAGGATGTGGGGGACCTGGCAGGAGGTGATGGTGTTCAGGTGAGTGACAATGAGATTGGACGAGAGTGTGTGTGTGCTGGGGTGGGAGCACGCAGATATAGAGGAAGAGAGAAATGAATCAGTTCACATATTCAGATAAACAAAAAAACTTCCCTGAAAATAAATTCTCTTTAATATTTCAGTGACTTAGTGATTTCTCATCCTCAGCTTCATAGTTCTATTTGCCCTGGTATCTCCTTTGCTCCCTCTGTCTCTCTCTCTCTCTCTCTCTGTCGCTCTGTCTCTCTGTGTGTCTCTCTGTCTCTCTCTATCTCTCTCTCACACACACACACACACACACACTCATTGCCTCTCTTCATACATATGGCGATTTTATTTCCTGTTGAATGCTTTTCATCAAATTCAGCCATTACCCAACTATCTCTCTTTTGCATCCACTTCATCAGAAGGCAAGAGGTAGATTGTAAATAAAATATTTATTTATTCTTTTTACACTTAGTTCTTTATTCCATATCAAAATTATTTCAGTGTATGGTAGAAATGAGTATCTGTCTTTTTTTAGTCCAAATACTTGGCCAGTTTTTCCAAATCCCTGTACTGAATAGCCTCTCTCTTCATCTTTTGTTTTATGCACAGTACTTATACAAACCAGGATTCTTTTAGGTCTGCTTCGTTACAGTAGCTTGTCTGCTGGTTCTTGTACTACCATCTTATTGTTTTAATTTTTAATATTGCCTTAGCTAGTCTCATCTGTTTATTTTCCAAAGACCTTTAGAAATATTGAATCATGGTTAAAATTAGATTCAAATTGCATTAAACCAACAAATCATTTAGATCCAATGATAGTGGTGTCTAATTTATAATATTTCATATTTTCAGCCATAAACTATTTATTTCACTTTGTCTTATTCTTTTTAGTAATAATTTTTACTCACACATTTCTTATTCTTGGATAGTATAGGCTTGTGCTGCCGTTGTTATTTTTCCAGTACAATTTATATCTGGCCATTCTATTCATTAAGCCGTTTAACAAATGTTTATTAATCATGAACCAAGTGGCAGGCACTGTATGTAATAGGTGCTGATGAACAAGACAAGTATTTTTTGAAGAGAGTTCAGATGTGCTCTGGCATGTATAACAGGAGTGCTTACCTAGTCTCAAGACATTTCTTAATGAAATGATGCTTAAACTAACTTATCACAAATGGACCCCTAGGTGGCATTTTTGAAATCTGCATGGGTAATTGTAGTTATCACAATAAATGGGGTGCCTCTAACATTTTGTGCAGTGTGGTTTCTTACTGACATTTTGTATTCAAGGAAGTCTAGTCACTAAGTACAAGGATGACAAAACCAGATTGGAGGCCATGAGGGGGTGTAGATAGAAGTAACTGAGATTTCTGGAATGAGCATATGGATATCTAATATTAAAACTCAGGAAAAGCTATAGTCATTGTAAGTAGGCATCACTGGCACAGGAATAAACAGAGCAGTGAAATGACCAAATACACAGTGGATTCCTGTAGAGTATAAAGGTGTCATTTTTAATCAGTGGGGGAAATATGATTGATCAATCATGCTGAGATAATCATCTAACAGTGTGGAAAAATTAAATTTGATTTTTTCCCTTAGAACCAAATTCATCTAAATGAATCCTAAATAGATTAGAAATTCAAATGGAAAAAAAATACAAGGGCAAGAATACAGATAAGTATAATACAATATTTTTGAAATAGAGAACTTATTTTAAAGCATATTATCAAAGAAAAAAGCTCAAAGGAAAAGATTGATAGTTTCGATGATTTAAAAATTTGAATGTCAAAAATACATCATATTTGAACTGGATATTAGGTGATATAAAATTGTTGTTAATTTTATTAAGTGTAGCAAATGGTATATGGTTTTATATATATATATATATATATACGCTTTATTTATATAATTCAATATTTTTACAGATACATTTGGAAGTATTTAGGGGTGATGTATTATGATTTCTGAAATTCATTTGCCAATGGTTTAGGGAAATATATAGAGAACACACCAAATAAATAGGGAAAATTGTTCACAGTTGTGAAGACAGGTAGAGACTATACAAGTATTCATTGTGTTAGTTCAGTGCTTCTGGATGTTTGAAAATATTAACAGTAGAGTTTTGGAAAAATACACTGTAAACAAAATTAAAAGGCAAATTATATACTGAAAAATTTTATTTGCAACTTACTGTGCCAGAGAACCAAAAGAAATCTTGCCTTAGCATGAAAAGTTTTGGCCATTTACCATAAGAAAAATTTGTCCTTCCTTCCTCCAGGAAAAAACTTGGAAACTGACATCAGAGGACTGCTGTACCAACAGACTCATATAGAAGTTATAATCAACAGAAAAAACAGAAGTATGAGGTAAAAATAATTAGAGCTTGCTCTGTATCAGAAAATGTTCTCATGCTGGCTCTGCTGTGTTTCTGCTGGAGTGTAAAGGAAGTGCAACTTTCTACCCAGTCAAGAATGGAAAAGCTGTAATTGGATGCCATCGCTGACAATCATCCCACAAACTAAAGAGGGAGGTGCGTCCTTCATCCAGGGAAAATGTAGTGACTAGATTGTGTCGACAAAGGTTTAACAGCTGACCAGCCTCATCTTTGTCCTCATCTCCTAAGATACAATGGATCTAGGAAACAGATCAAAGAAATATACCTTGCCAACAGAAAGCTGTAGAACCACTGCAGATTGTACTCAATCATAAATACTATTTGTCCAGAAAGTAAAGGGGACTTAAAAACAAAACAAAACAAAACAAAACCTCTTCTGACTAATGTCACCCTCTTGAATTCTCTCTGGCTGTTACAGAGACTCAATGAATAAACTAAGAGAAGGCAGTCTCCTCTAATCTTTGGTGTGGAATCCCCTGAAACACAGACAGGACATAGAAAAGGTTAACTTTGTAAAAAATATATAAAGAGCTCTTACAAACCAAGAAGAAAAATATGTTTTAAGAATAGAAACGTAGGGAAAAGTCAGAATCATGAAATTCACAAAGTAATAAATATAAATGCAAGTAAACAAATAAAAAACAAGCTCAATCCTACGTTATTCAATGAAAAGCAAATTATAGCAACCAAAAAATATATAATTTTTATCTATCAAAAAGGCATACATTCTTGAAAGGATGATAATATATAGCAATAGACATTTCTTATATACTATTCATATATGACAGTTGTAGACATAAATTTGAAAAAGGCATTTGGAAAACTATCTTTAGCAGGAAAAAGTCATGAATGTGCATAAATATGCATCTATGTAAAGCAATAGCTGATTAGTGAAATAAATTCCGGTACATTCCTAAGATGCACTCAAGAAAATAAAGTTGAATTAAAATATTTGTAATTTAAGCAAGTAAATACATATAAACTCTGATTCTAATTTTAATTTTCATGTGTAGGCAGAGAAAAAACTTTGAAGGTAGTCACACCAAGTCCCCTCTGCAGTGGAATTCTGAGATATCACCCCTTTTTTTTGGTGTGTTTATTCATTTTCCATGAGTATGAATAACTTTCGTAATTTAAAAAGAAAAAACTGATGTGAAAACAGGGGCTCATGCAGCTACCCTAACTTAACAAAAATCAAATTGGTGATTAATGGTAAAACCAAAATTCAAACATGTATGGTTTTCCCTCTAAAGTCCATGGTTTTATTACTATGACATTTAACTAGCTAGTTGAAAAAATATATATTAAATTTAAACGGCGGGGCCAGAATGTACAAGACTCTTGAAAGCACACAGGGTGGCCTTCCTGGGTGGATGGATTAGAAGCGTCCCCTTCCTCCTGGATGATCCTGCTCGGTGCCAAGGCCCCCAGCTCTGACCAGTGGACGCCCCAGCTGGCGCCTTTCTGCTGTACACACTGTACCACCAATGGGCTTGGGAACAGGAGAGACCTGCAAGGTCACTCAAAGGACACTGGATTTAAGATTTACAATCTCTTCAAGTTCCCCGTTCCCTCAGAAAATAGGAGCAGAAAATCACTCAGAACTTCACTGGCACCAAGTAAGATTCTCCTGAACTCTGGGGGAGCAAAGTTCTTTATCATATGAAGTGTTAATTATGTACCTCCTGCTGCACTGAGAGAGAAGTAAATCACAAGGAGCGAAAGCAAGAGAGCAGATATTCATCAACCAAGGCAAGGATGAGGGAGCGTTTCCTACTAAGCAATAATAGACATTTAATAGGACTTGAAAATCAATATTTCTCTACAGTGCTGAAGCAATTCAGTTAAGATGAAAAAATATATAAAGATGTGTGCAGCTGCATTCAAAGTAAGAAAAATTTATAAGAGATTCTGTGAAGTAACTATAAATATGGAGTTCTAATAATACAACGTGGCCCACAAAATGTATAAGGAATCTAAGGTACTATGACTTAAACAAGGGATACACGATATTCATCTTAGAAAAATCTTTCCAACTTTAGGTTGATCATACAGTATTCTGTTTCCAAAATCATGATTCAGTCATTTCATTTCTATGCTTCTGGCATTGTTTTAACAGCATGGCCAAAATTATACCATGTGGTTTGTCCCTCTATTCAAAATCTGATTTTTTTAGTATATCTAAGGGGCTTGGGTTATAGCCAGAAAAGTTACATCCTCCAGTAGCTCCCAACCAGATTTCCCCCAACCTACTCACATGACTTGCCTGTATTAATTCCTCAACAGCATTGTCTGTGGTCTGACATTCGGGTGTGCATGCCCCATTCTCACCCCACTCTGCTCTATAATTAGCTTAAGAGGTTCCCCTGGATAGAACCAGACATAGGGTTCGTTATGTGGTCAGCTCCCAAATTTTATCACTTACTCTCTCTGTTCAAGGATGAAGTGATGGTTAATTTTATGTGTCAACTCGACTGGGCCATGGGGTGCCCAGTTAAACATTGTTTTGCAGGGTATTTGTGAAGGTGTTTCCAGACGAGGTTAACACTTGAATGAGTAGTCTGAGTAAAGCAGATTGCCTTCCCAGGCAGGCTGTGCTTCTTGTCCTATATTTTTCTAAGTAATTATGTTCTAAGAGTAGCCTTTGGTAATTCTGTGAGTCTGAATGTTTAATTGAGCTTAAGAAGAAGACTCTTTGTTGGGTATTGCAGTACCATCTGAGCATAGCACTCTTCACCAGGATCTTAATATAGCTCACTACTGGAACCCCTACAGACCACACTGGTGACTCTAAGTTGGTGAGTACATGCCTTAGAGGATGCTACTTCTTGCTGCCTGCTTCCACGCTGTCAGTATGCCATGCCGGCTGGTCTTTGTGCTGGTTGATGGTCACTCCAAGTCACATTTCTGCTTCTTGTGGTAGGGCTATCTCTGCTCCTGTCTGGAGAACTTGCAGCTGTCTTGAGAAATGGCCATCCCTCCACAGTGACAGGAAATTGACCATGGTTATTGTAAAATCTTTACCTAATAAGTTCAATGTCTCAATCACTTATGGTTTTATTTTTACTGTCTGACATTACTTTTAGTTATCACTCACTTGATCTTGTTTCCCAACATGCCTGGTGATTTCGTTTGAATGCCTGAATTTTCAATTTAAATAACTACATTTTTGCATTTCTAGAAATCCCACTGGCTACTTTTTAAATCTCTGTTTTTTGCATTGTCTTTTTCTTTGGTTATAATGCCTTTTCCTTCTTTTACATTTATAATTATTTAAAAATAGAGTTTTAAAATAAAGTAATCAACATTACACTTGTTTGACTTTCAGGTTATCCCTTATTTAAAGTTCTTTAAGTACTATATTTTGAATTGTTTCTTAATTAATTTCCTTGTACACTTTATTAATTATGATATGCTCAGTTATGCCATGGAAGCATATAATCTCCAAATTTAAATGATTTTAAGATGCATATCTATCAGGCCTCAGGTTCAAGTTACTAAGACAGTGTCCTCAGTATGAGGGCTCAGAGTTGCATCTTCATTATCAACATATATGCTTTCACAATCAATCACCAAGGTAGAATGAGAGTATTACAAATAATAGCACACACACTCTGAAATGCTCCCAGCAAGAAATGACACATGTAATCTCCACTCACAATTTGTTAGCCAGTCGTGCCATTCACATGGCATTCAAGGGAATGGGGAAATGCATTAATACTGAATACATAACGGGAAACACCCAGAAATGTTGGTGAGCAGCCTTAGGAAACTACCATCTATGGTGACTAATGTTTTATTGTTAGCTCAACTTTTGGGGTTACTTTTTTTCTGTGGGCACTCTGTGCCCTATAAACGTGAGGTGCCCGTACGGAGAAGATTTGTGTTAATTTCTGCCTGATATCCCAAGGATTTTACAGATATAATAGTTTTGTGTTAATTTTTCAGCTTTGGTTTTCTTACAAATTATTGGCTCCATGCCCATTGGTTGCCCAGGTTTAGTGTTTCAAAATTTCACTAGGTGTTCAGGTAGAAATTTTAGACCCTTTACATGAAAGATGCAGCAGTCTGTTTCCATTCTCTACCCTTCCTCTCCCTGGACACCTTCAAACCCTGGCCTCTAGCCTTTAAAGCTTATATCCTGTTGGATGTCTTTATAAACCACTGTAGCATCACTTTACACACTTAATGTGCTTTAAATTTTATCCTCTTTATTTGTGTCACTGGAAATTCCTGGCTATGCATTCAAAAATTTGTCAAAGTTTATTCTGCATATTTTATGTTTTGTCTGGGTTATTTAATCTGCCATGTTGCCAAAAACACAGGTGCTGTGTACTTGTTTAATTGTCGATCTTTTCTACAACACTATAATTATCACAAAGATAGGAACCGTGTCAATTTATGGACTCCATCTCCATTTTGTTTCCCAGGGCTCAATAAATGTTTGCCATCTGAGAAATAAACAAATATTACCACTCTAGGGTAACAGATAGTGTTAATGAAAGCAGCCATTAACGCCTTCTGTTCGTGTACATGTATGCCTCTCATCTCATCAACAAAGGAAATCTGTCTTCCCTCCCTTGAATCTGGAGTGGTTCTGTGACTTGACTTGTCCAATAGAAAACAGTGGAAGTGATGTTCTGGGGCTTCGAAGCCCAGGCCTGAAGGGGATTTCAACTTACACACTTTTCTCCTAGAGCTCAGCCATTTGGATGTAAGGAAGCCCAGACCAGAGCCCTAAATGGAGCTTGGCCCTGTAGAAGGAGAGGGCACCTTAGATATCCCCCCGACCAAGCTTTCAGCTAAATGCATGTGTATAACAGACCTTATGCAGAGAACCACCCAACTGAGCCCTGGCCCATGAAACTGTGAGAAATAATAAATTGTGTTGCTTAGGCCACCAAATTTGGAAATGGTTTATTACCTAACAATAAATAACTGAGACACTTGGCTAACAAACGGTGATTGGATGTGCCACTGAAGGAGACAGCGGAGGAGAACTGGACACTTACTTAAAAATTACATTTTTTAATTTTTAAGGGAAAATTTCTAGAAAGTAGAATGACTGTCTTTAAGGTAACATGACTAAAAGAAAAAATTTGAATTTCATTAAACAATTTGGAAGTTTTAAAAACTTCTAAAACTCAGAGGCATTGGTCTTTTCTTGGGTTGAAAGGTAAGCAGTTAATCATTTTGACTTTGCCAACTGGTTTCTGAAAAGATTTGCTGAATTTGAGGTTGGTTTTATTATATGTGCATCACTTCTCAGAATTTCTTAAGAAGAAGAAGAATATAACGTACAGATTTCCAGCTGAGGAAACCCACCAAGGGCTTTCTTTTCACATTCAAGTGAATACAGTTCTTTACTGATGTGTCTTAAATCTGGCATTTTGAAATAAAAGAGATAACACCCCTCCAGAACCAATGCCAAACAAAGGCTTCAGCAATAATCACCACGAAGACTGTAATTGTTCTTGCTTTTGGCAGTTCATAAATTCTCACTCTAAGTTTTAGAGAAAATGGAAAAAATTCTAAATTAACCTATTTTATTACAAATATAAAAAACACATTTTATATTATAGCACAATAGTTTTTATTTTATGAATGTCTAGATCAAGGAAATAAAACCATTTCCGTGCATTTCAATAGAACTGTCCAAACGATGTGTCAGGTGTGTGGATGTTCTCACCTTGGGCAGGGCTCATACTGAACGGAAAGTGGGTCTCAGCTTTATTCTGGGTGACTGCTGTATTTCTGCAAAGTTCCTAAAAAGTAACAAACTGAAGCATTCTCTAAACTTAACATTCCTTGTTTGATGAAGTACATTTATCATCCATATCATTTGTGTTGATTGCTAAAGCATGAAATAAGAGAAAAGAGAAGAAAATTGGCTGCTACTCACTGTTAAGCCCATGTTAATGATAACCCTACCTTCTGTGTGAACTTTTGCATAAAACTGTCCTTTGGTCTTAAAATAGCTCCTCCAATACAATTCTTCTGACATTATCCTTTCATTAAATAATCACTCAGGTAATTGCATCCTATTGATGAAAGAAATCTACTGATACTCTATTTCCTTTTTATCTAATAAGGGTCACATTAAGTGAACCTGGCTATTAAGTAAACAGCAAATAAATTGAAGGCTGTAATAAATGTCTTCATCTGTATACACTACAGAGAGGAAGAAAAATACTGTAAATATAGATTTTAAATGAGTTTAGATAAATATAAAATATTGTAGTATCTTGAGAAAATACTGCATAAATGAAAGTCAGATGGCTCATAAGCAATGGATTTCAAAGTGTGGACAATTTTTCATTACTATAGAAAACTTTACTGCTGGTCCAGTAGGACACCCACACTTTTCTCCTGGTTTGAAAAGCAGATATGTAAGCTATATCTACATAATACTAAATAACTAGAAGAATAATGAAGGATTATACAAATTTTATTTCCTTTATCCATAGTACATATTAGGAATTTTATCTAGACTTAATTATTAACCAAGAATCTGGCAGCTATACAATGCACACACACACACACACACACACACACACAAATTCTTGAAGCTCAAACTCAAATAAAATATCGATAGTTACACTTTCTACCAACTCATGAAAAGAAGTAAAATATCTTCCTTTTAAAACAAAACTATATTGAGTAAATAGAAGTGAACCTAAATTTTAAACTAGCATAAGTTTCAAGCATCAAAACAGTCCTTTAAGCAATTCTTCAAGGACTTAAATCAAAGGTGATTATTCGAATTTCCTGATACAGAGATGGTGGCATCAAGATAACGGTACTTTTCACTAAACATTCACAAGTGTCTCATCATGTATGCAAATCTTAGAACTTCAGCATATATTTTACACACTAAAGTGACATTGGGAATGCAATCCCAATGTGAAGATGAAACATTGCAGTAATGAAAGAGACTGATTAACATAAGATGTGTTTGTGACAAACAGATTAGATTAGAAGAGGGATCACGGGTTTCTATTTTGCCAGAATGAGAAGGCTGAAAAACAGAAGACCTGTTTGTACTACAAATGACAGGAGAAGCAGGACTTCCATGTAAAGACTATGTTAAATTTGCAGTGCTAATGTTGACAGACTGACTTTACAGGACACCAGGGAGTCAGGGCTGGAACACCTGAGTGCTGAAACCACTTCTTCCTCAAGTGACAATGTGGTCTTAATGAATTTGACTCAAGAACCAAACACATCGGGACTTCCCTGGTGGTGCAGTGGTTAAGAATCTGCCTGCCAATGCAGGGGACACAGGTTTGAGCCCTGGTCCGGGAAAATCCCACATGCCGTGGAGCAACAAAGCCCGTGCACCACAACTACTGAGCCTGTGCTCTAGAGCCCACGAGCCACAACTACTGAGCCTGCACGCCTAGAGCCTGTGCTCTACAGCAAGAGAACCACTGCAACGAGGGGCACGCGCACCACAACGAAGGGTAGCCCCCGCTCGCTGCAAGTAGAGAAAAGCCCGCGCACAGCAACAAAGACCCCACGCAGCCAAAAATAAATAAATGAATTAAATTTTTAAAAAGAACCAAACACATCTAGATGTCTGTAAGTATTTTCTATTTAGGCCACAAACTAGTGATCTCCATCATATATAATTACACATGCCCCAATTACACAAATGTGTGTGGCATCTTATACAATTAAGATTCTCCCACCTGACAGGACCCTTACCTCAATGCTGCCAACAGCCAAAGGCCCTACAGAAACACTCAGGCCCTCAAGCAGCTGCTCTGAACAGGTTTTCCTTCTACTCTTAGGGGCAGCCTGGCTTTCAATATGTATTGAATAAATCAAGAAGCTAATCCAAATTTACTTGATATGCAGTAGGGAAGGAGCTCCTTCCACTGATTTTGAGGGCTTCATTTAAGATTCTGACCCATTATAAGATAAAAGTAGGTTTAAGCTTGGTATTCAGAGCTGCAGAGGGATTAAAATTAGCTCAGAATTTTAAAATTAAGACCCAAAAATCTGTTGTCAATACCAGGTCACCTGAGAGATCCATCCATCTGTGCCCCCACAAGTGGGCAGACTGGACCTCAGAGGCTGCCAAGTAAGGGGAGTGGCAGCAGACGTGGTGCTGGGTCAGGCACGGAGTGGGACAGCAGGACCTTTCTGGCAGAGGAGGTGAGGGTAAAGGCAATGAGTGGGGCTCTGTCCTGCCGTGTGTCCTGCAGCTGGAGGGACCTGCTCTCCCTGAGGAGAGACTTGGTGATGGGTGAGGGAAAGGAAAGGGAAGTAGGCAAAGAGATCTGAAGGGAAGCTCTCCTGCTGTCTCCCCCGATGCTGGCCCAGACCTCTGGGACACGCCCCCACCTGAGGATCCCTTACCAGACATGGACCCCCCTCCCGCACCAAAGCTCCAAATGCTAAGTACACACCTCCCCTCACTCTGCCCCCAGACTTTCTTTTTACCATGTTCTGACCTTAGCTTCATCAGCTCCTCTAAGAGAAACCAAAAACTTGTGGATGGCGCCACCTTCTGGAAAACAAAAGGAAGGCTCCTAAGTGCCAGCAGCCTGTTGAACTGTTAGAATCAAAATAAAGCTTTACCTGAATAAGAAAGGCTTTCACTACTTCAAATGTAGCAGCAAAGGAAAAACTCATCAAGCAGCATAGTAATTGGTTCCACACACAAAAAATGACAATTTTCCAGCAACCAAACCCAAAGACAGAATATCACGATATAACTGATAGAGAACTCAAAAGAGCTGTTACGACAAAATTTCTTGAGCTATGGGAAAACTCATAAAGCTAATACAATGATCTCAGGAATAAAATTAATGAAGAAAAGGAGTACTTTACCAAAGATATTGAAACTCTAAAAAAGAACCAAACAGAAATTCTGGAGCTGAAGGACTCAACAGATGAGATAGATGAAGAATGCATTAGAACACATTGGAAATAATCAGATCAGATAGATGGAAGAGAGAGTTAGCGAGCTGGACGATAGAATCTAGAAATGATTCAGATGGAAGAGGAGAGTGAGCTAAGATTTTTAAAAAGTGAAGAAATTCTACAAGAACTATCTGATTCCATTAGAAAATCCAAAATAAGAATAATGGGTATTCCAGAAGAGGGAGAGAGGGAGAAAGCAGCAGAGAGTGTATTTAAAGAAATAATAGCTGAGAACTTCCCAAACCTGGGGAAGGAACTGAATATACGAGTCCATGATACTATTAGAAAACTTTTTATCTCAATGCAAAAGAACTTCTCTAAGACACATTATATTAAAACTATCAAAAGTCAATGATAAAGAATTTTAAAGGCAGCCTGGGGGAGAAGACAGTAACCTACAAGTGACCCCCATAGGCTATCAGCAGATTTCTAGCAGAAACTCTACAGGCTAGGAGAGAGTGGAAGGACATATTCAAAGTATTGAAAGATAAAAACCGTCAGCCAAGAATACTCAATCCAGCAGAGTTATTATTCACATATGAAGGAGAAATAAAGACTTTCCCATCAAACAAAAGTGAGAGGGTTCACCACTATTAGACCTGCCTAACAAGAAATGTTGAAAGGAGATCTTCAATCTGAAACAAAAAGTACACAAAACTCTGATCAATGTGATAAGTAGATAGTCAGAATTAGAAAACTGTAACTCTTTTTTAGAATAGTATATTAAACTCTTAACTACAGCACAAAGGTTAAAGGAAAAGAACATTAAAATATGTATAGCTACTGCAATTCAATAACAAAATCATAACATAAAAAGAGATAATTTGTGACATCAAAAATACAAAAGGGAAAGAGTAAAAGGATGAAACTTTTATAGACAAATGAAGATAAATTACTATCAGCAGAAAAAAGACTATTTTATCTAGAAAATGTTTTATGTAAACCTGATGGTAATTACAAAGCATAAAGATAGAGAAGAGACACAAAACATTAAAAAGGGGAGACTGAGCAAATCACCACGGGAAACCACCAACTTAAAGGTAGAGAGAAACAAAAGGAAAAAGAAACAATGGAAAGACAAAATAACCAGAAGGCAAAAGATAAAATAGCAGTAGTAAATCCTTACATATTAATAATCACTCAACTGTAAATGGACTGAACTCACCAATCAAAAGGACAGAGTGGCTGGATGGATTAAAAAAACAAGACCCAACTATATGCTGCCTACAAGAGGCTCATTTCAGCTCTAAAAGACACACATAGGCTCAAAGTGAAAGGACATAAGATGATATTACAAGCAAATGGAATCCAAAAGAAGGCAGGTGTAGCCATATTTATATCAGACAAATAGACTGCAAGCCAAAAAAGGGTAACAAGAGACAAAGAGGTCATTATATAATGATAAAGGGGTCAGTACGTCAAGAAGATATAACAATCTTATATATGGTCACAACACCCAAGCACCAAAATATAGTAAGCAAATAATAACAAATCTTAAGGGAGAAATAGATAACAAAACAGTAATTATAGGGGACTTCAATATCCCACTATCAGCAATGGAGAGATTGTCCAGACAGAAAGTCAACAAGGAAACATTGGGATTGAACCACACTTTATAACAAACTGTCTTAATAGACGTATATAGGATATTCCATCTAACAGCAGCAGAATACATTCTTCCCAAGTGCATAGGGAACATTCATCCAGGATAGATCATATGATAGGCCACAAAACAAATCTTAGCAAATTTACAAAGATTGAAATTATACCAAATCTCTTCTCTGACCACAGTGGTATGAAACTAGAATCAATTACAAGAAGAAAGTAAGGAGATCAGCAAATATGTAGAAACTAAACAACACACTTGTAAACAGCATTTGGGTCAAGAAAGAAATCCAAAGGGAATAAAAAATTACCTTGAAACAAATGAAAATGGAAATATAACATATTAAGTATAGTGGGATGCAGCAAAAGCAGTTCTGAGAAGAAAGGTTATGGCAATAAATGCATATATTAAGAAGTTAGATCTCAAATAAACAACCTAACTTTACACATCAAGGAAATAGAAAAAGTAGAACAAATTAAATCCAAAGTCAGCAGAAGGAGGAAAATAAGAAAGATCATAGTGAAAATAAAATATAGACCTGAAAAACAACTGAAAGAATCAACAAAACTAAGAGCTGGTTCTTTGAAAAGATAAACAAAATTGACAAACCTTTAGTTAGACTAACTAAGAAAAAAAAGAGATAAGAGTCAAATAAATAAAATTAGAAATGAGAGAGGAGACACAGTTGATACTACCAAAATACATAGAATTGTAAGAGACTACTGTAAACAATTTTATGACAACAAATTACATAACTTAGAAGAAATGAATACATATCTAGAAATGCACAACCTACCAAGACTGAATTAGAAAGAAATAGAAAATCTGAAGAGACGAGTAATGAATAAAGAGATTGAATCAGTAATTTTAAAACACTCAACACAGAAAACTCCAGGACCAGATGGCTTTACTGGTGAAATCTACCAAACATTTAATGAAAAATTAACACTAACCCTCCTCAAACTCTTCCAAAATATCAAGGAGGAGGGAACACTTCTAAACTCATTCTATGAAGCCAGCATTACATTGATACCAATACCATATCAAAATACCAGAAAAAAGAAAGCTGTAGACCAATATCCCTGACAAATATAGATGTAAAAATTCTCCATAAAATGTTAGCAAATCAAATTCAAGAACACATCAAAAGGATTCTGCACGTGACCAAGTAGGATTTATCCCTAGGTTGCCAGAATGGTTCAACATATGTAAATCAGTAAATGTAATACATCACGTCAATAAAATGAAAGTTAAAAATCACATGATCATCTCAACAGATGCAGAAAAAGCATGTGACAAAATACAACATCTTTCATGATAAAAACCCTTAACATATTGTGTATATAAGGAACATACCCCAACATAATAAGGGTCATGTATCATGAACCCAACAATAACATTATACTCAATGGATAAAAACTGAAAGTGTTTCCTCTAAAGTCAGGAACATGGCAAGGAAGCCCATTCTCACCACCCCTATTCAGCATAATACTGAAAATCATAGCTAGAGCAATTAGGCAAGACAAAGAAATAAAAGGCATCCAGATTAGAAAGAAAGAAGTAAAGTCATCAGTATTTGCTGATGATATGATCTTATACATACAATTTTTTAATTTACCCAAAGAGTCAGTCAAAAAAACTGTTGGAATTAATCATCAATCTAAAAAAAGTGGCAGGATAAAAAAATCAACATACAGAAATCAGTTTCATTCCTTTATACTAATGATGAAGCATCTGAAAAAGAAATAAGGAAACCTTCCCATTCACAATAGCATCAAAAAAATAAAATACTTAGGAGTAAACTTAACCAAGGAAGTGAAAGAGCTATACAATGAAAACTACAAGACTTTGCTGAAAGAAATTGAAGACAAAAACAAATGGAAAGACATTCATGTTCATGGATGGAAAGAATTAACACTGTTAAAATGGCTATACTACTCAAAGCCACCTACAGACTCAACACCATTCCCATCAAAATACCAAAAACATTCTTTACATAAATAGAAGAAACAACCCTAAAATTTGTGTGGAACCACAGAAGACTCTAAATAGTCACAACAATCCTGAGAAAAAAGAATAAAGCTGAACATATCATGCCTCTGGATTTCAAACTATACTACAAAGTCATAGTAATAAAAAGTTTCGTACTGGCACAAAAATAGACATACTGGCCAATGGAACAGAATAGAAAGCCCAGAATTAAATCCCAGTATATATGATCAATTAATATTTCACAAGTGAACCAAGAATATCCAATGGAGACAGGATAGTCTCTTCAACAAATGGTGCTGGGAAAACTAGAGAAATGTTTGAAGAAAAATGAAATCAGACTTCTATCTTACACCACTCACAAAAATTAATTTGAAATGGATGAAAGACTTAAACATAAGACCTAATACCATAAAACTTCTAAAAGGAAAGGTAGGGAAGAAGCTCATCTATATTAATCTTGGCAATGATCTTTTTTTAACATGACACCAAAAGCCCAAACAACAAAAGCAAAAATTAATAAATAGGACTACATCAAACTGAAAAGCTTTTGCACACAAGAAAAAAAAAGTCAAATGAAAAGACGACCTACAGAATGGGAGAAAAATTTTGTAAAACATATATCAAATAATGAGGTAATATCCAAAATATATAAAGAACTCAGTTAACTTAATAACAACAAAAAAAGAAACAATCTGATTAAAATATGGGCAGAAGAACTAATAGACATTTTTGCAAAGAGAACATCCAAATGGCCAACATACACATGAAAAGATGCTCACATCACTAATCATCAAAACCACAATGAGATACCACCTCGTACCTGTTAGGATGACTATCATCAAGAAGACAAGAGACAACAGGTGTTCGTGAGGATGCGGTGAAAAGGGTACCCTTGCATACACTGTTGGTATACTCTTGAGTCATTCCTCCCTCCCACCTTATTCCTGGAAGACTTTATTCCTGGCTTGCTCTCTCCACCCCTCTACTTCTAAGTAATTCTTGGTGATGTTAATATCCACAAAAATAATCTTTCCAATAACTTTTGCTTTTTGTTTTCTTCCTCACTTCCAAGGATCTGGATTTTCACCCTACCTTAGTTGCTGTTTCCCACGGTGACCAGTGTTATGACTGGTCATTATCAATGACAACACCACCTCCATAATTTAAATTCAAGCATTCTACTTTTCAATCACAAACTCCTATCTTTCTAGTTCACTCCTTCCAAGACCTTAATTTCAACAAAGCTTCAACTCACTGGGACCCACAATCCATTGTCCCTCATCCAACACTTGTCCTCTATTTCTTACCTGGCTTAAATCCCGTGGCACATCATTATATCACTCTCTGACATGTACCCTCAATCCACCTGCCTATTTATTTCCTCACTTGGAAAAAAATCAATTCTATATGCATATGCTCTTTCTGTTAGCAAGGATGAGGCAGTCCCACTGCTTGGGCAGTAGATCCCCTGTCTTCTCACCCCAGCATTAAAATGTTTCCCTTCTCTCCTGGACCATTCCTACCACTATAAAAACACATTACCATTTCTCTCATGTTAAAAATAAACCCTCTCTTGACCCCACTACTCCTTTCAATGGCCACCTTTTACAGAAATCTCTAAAGACTCATCCATAATTCATTTCTTGTATCTCTAGCCCCTAACCCACTCCAGTCAGGCCTTTGTCCCAACACTAAAACTGCTCTTATCAAGGTCACAAATACTCTGTACATTGACAGATTTGTCATATCTCAACCTTCATCTTACATAACCTCTCAGCAGCACTGACTCAGTGGTCACTTGCTTTCTGAAGCTCTTTCTTCACTTGGTTTCCATAGCGCCATGACCCCCAGGGCTGTTTCCTACCTCACTGGCTGCTTCTTTTCCCTCTGAGTCCTCAACATTGCCGTTCCCAAGACGCTACCCCAGGACTTCTTTTCTTCTCTTGCTACCTTCATTCCTTTGATGATCTTATTCCATCTCAAGGTTTAAAAAAATTTCTACCCTGATGATTCCCAAATTTATATCTCTAGCAGAACATCTCCCAGAAACACCAGACTAGTATATCCAACTGCCTACTCAACCCAATGGGCATCTCGAAGTACCATGCCCAAAACCAAATTCCCAATTATCCTCCAAATCCACTCCTATCCTAATCATTCCCATTTTATTAACTGCAACCTCATCAGGCCTATATTTGTATGGGAGTGATTCTCCAGGATTTGTATATAATTGTTCAAAAAGGAGAACTATTTTGATGTCTATGTGGTCTTCAGGTCCCTTAGGATTGAAATATAAAATATTTAAGTTGGGGGCTTCCCTGGTGGCGCAGTGGTTGAGAGTCCGCCTGCCGATGCAGGGGACACGGGTTCGGGCCCCGGTCCAGGAAGATCCCACATGCCGCGGAGCGCTTCAGAAAATGATGGCCAGTACCAAGGTGGAGTGTGGACATACATGTACAGGTACATGTATAAGCAAACTCTTAGCAGAGTTCTTCTTAATAGCACCAAAAAAAAAGAAAGAACGAAAGAAAGAAAAGAAACAATCCAAACAGTAAAATGAGTAATCAACAGTAAATCAACAGTAAAATGAGTAAGTAAGTTGTGGAATAATTTTACAAGGGACTGTTTGTTACACAGCCCTGAGAATAAATGGACTACAGCTACTACAGCTAAGTATCAATATACATGAATATCAAAAACACTATTTTGGGCAAAGAAGGCAAGTCATAGAAGAATACAAACAGCATCTTTCCATTTACATGAAGCTCAAAAACAGGCAAACTAAACAATATATTGTTTATGCACTCATGCATGTCGTGTACAGCCTAAAGAAAACTGAGGATAGTTATAACCTCTGTGTGGGTGGAAGGAGAGAAATACAACTAGGGAGCATATAGGATGCTTCTGCTTGGATTTGATTTCTTAAACTGGGTAGAGAACATGGGTATGTGTGTTATTATTCTTTAAACTGTTGAATCATTTGGTATATTATGTCTGAATGTAAGATTAACATCAATGTTTAAATAATAATGACCATTTATTGAACACCTACTTTCTTCCACCCACTGTGAAATAAACTCGACATAATAGATTGAATATTTACCACAACCTTGCATGGCAGGTATTTCCTCCGTTTTACAGATTAGTGAACAACACAAACTTGTCCTTATGGTTACTGAAAGCCCAGGGCAGAATTTGAACCAGTCTGACCCTGAAGTCTTCTGACCCTGAAGTCTTCTGATATCCCCTTTCTCATAATGTTCGTTATTACTGTGCTGGGAACACTTCCAAGCACTTTACATGCAACCTTCACAAGCACCCGGTTTTGAAGATGAGGGCATCAGGCACACAGAGACAATATGATTTATCCAAGATGACACAACTGGCAAGTACTGAAGTTGCCTCCCTTTACACTCTAGTGCCTTCCAACTCTAACCTCCTCAATCTTCCTGTAACCCATTTCCTATCCTCTCCTTTCCTTCTGACTAGTGCTCTTCACTCAGGATAATCTCATCACCTCTTAGAACCTTAGACTGCAAACTACCTTCTGCTTTCAGTTTTACTCACTGTTATTACCCCAATCAGTATATCCTCTGCACTACTCCTACTATGGTCTTTCTAAAATGAAATTCTAGCTAGTCCCAGCAACAAGATGGACTGACCTAATGCAGACACCTCACACTATAAATGCAAAGAAATACTGGATAATATATGAGGAAAACAAATTTAATATGCACCCTGGATTGAAGAATGATGCTGAAAATAAAGAGTCCTGTTCCCCTTTCTCACTATAGGCAGGAAAAATTGCAGACAAGTGTTTTTCCCCAGACAAAATAATAATAAAATAACTTTATTCCAAAGATGGATTGGTCCCAGAAGAATACTTCCCATCCTGGTGATTAGGAGTCTCCAAACATAACGGCCACCATAGGTAAATTTTGTTGGTCTATAAGCTCCAAAGATTTGTCAGTAAGAATCCAGTCAAGAAAAGATACTCCATGTAGCACAGACAGAAAATTTAATACAAGGAGCTAGTTTCAAAGTTGTAAAGTTAAAAAGGAAAGCGGGAATGGTGAGAAAACACCCAAATTAGTAAAAGGAAGCCACTACCATGTGTAGGTCTGAAGGAATAATGGGAGAAGGGGTGTTCCCTGAGGCTTGGTGCCAAGGCCACCAGTCGGAGCAATGTCCAGGAGCCTAAACCAGAAGGGAAATGCAGCACTGTGGCAAACTTTACCTGGAGCTGAAAGAGAAAAGACGAAACAGTCTAGGTTCTTCCCTCCTCCAGCCAGTGCCTCTCTATGGCTGAAACCAGTCACTAAGACAGTCTGGAAATCTAGTTTGCAGAGTCAGCCACTAGGATGAATCTTAGAGCAAACAGGTAAATGATTGGCCCAAAGAACTCTCAATGATATTTTTATGCCCTATCCTTAAATATGAGCTAAAAAAAAAAAAAATGACCCAGCAGGAAAGATAACGCAAAGAATGGGAAAACAAACGTTCTTAAAATGAGAAACAGAAAACAATTCTCTTCTCAAAAAGACTTGAGATGTTATCGCATCCATGGAACAATAAGATGATGCTATTAAAAAATCAAAACAAAAAAGAAAGCTTAAAAAATGCTAAATCATTGCTGAAATTTAAAAATTTAAATTTGGAAGATTAAACTCTCCCAGGAAATAGAACTCCAGGACAAGGAATTTGACTAACTAGAGTTCTGGAAAAGAAAAAGAAAGAAAACAGGGAAAACAGAGGAAAGAACATTTTCAGAAATAATTTCCTAGAACTGAAAGACACAGGTCTTCAGATTTAAAAGGTCTAGTAAGTGCCCAGCACAAGAGATAAATCACACCTAGGCAATTCTTTGTGAAATTTATCAAGGTAAAGGAAAGCCCCTAAAAGCTTTCATAATATCAACAATAATAGTAATAATTACAACTATAATAACAAAAGTAACCAACAAAAAATGAGAATCACACTGAAAATATATCAAAAGCAGTACATTATCAGAGGCAATTATCAATATCTTCAAAGTTCTGAGGGAAAAATATTTAAGTTATTTAGAACCTAGTTTTTTATATGCAGTTAAACTATCAATCAAATACGATATAAGACTAAAGATATTTTAACCTCATACATTTTACTTAGGAGGTTATTTGGTGATATACTACAGTAAAATAAGAGAACAAAGCAAGAAAGTGGAAGAGAATCAAGAGAAGAAAGATCCCAGGGTGACAGCTGTACATCAGGACAAGAAAATGATCAGTCTGAATTGGAATGGGAGGACAGGCTTTAGAGGGAGGTGGGAGGGATGCAGAAAAGGGAAAATGCCATACATTCGATATTCCTTGAGAGATGGTGACAAGGCAGGCCATGTTAAGGAAAACAGAAATAAAAACATCAACACACAAAATACATACAACTGGTCAAAAAAGGAATGTAATCGTGGTATAACACTTGGCCAGAAAATTAGCAATATTTACTTGTTATAGTAATGTAAACCCCACCTATTAATTTTTAACTTTTAGAATCTACCTGTATAAAAAGGACACAGCATCAAGTCTGAAAATGTAAAATTAAAAGCTGAGATGACAAGAGATGAGAGGTGATGGAGAGGGGCCAACTGAAGAGAAAAGCAAGTCCACAAAATCCTCATCCTCACAGCGGGGAGTTGAAAAGATACCTTCCACACTTGTTAGAATAAGAAATAGAGGTGTGAATATATTATTTAAAGATACAAAGGTAGTCAGAGCAATTAAAAATAGTGGTTTAGCTATGTTAGGAAGATGGAAAAGAACAAGTGGCAGGTATGTGAGCTAAAGTATCACCTATCATAACAGAATATCAAGAGTATATCTACATAGATGAATCTAGAAATAATTTCTATGATTTTGAGATCATCAGAAGAAACAGCTAAAATAAAAGAGTATGCTTCTAGAGAGTGGGACTGCCAAGCTGAAGGAACAGAAAAGGTCGATGTTATTTATAAGCCTCTGTAACACTTGAAAGTCTTGCTTCTTATTAGTTTGATAAAATGTACATGTGTGAGAGTTGCAAAGGTTTAAGCTACAGAATACCCAGGTATGAATTTTACACCATAGACTAGGATGCAAGAAATTCACATTTTCTCCTCTAATAAAAGTTAACCTGTTCCAAGATCCCATCCTACAGGTGGTCAGGAATTCAACCTCAGTGGTTTGCAAAGACCCTCCCCCCAGGCCCGATGTTGCACAGGCCCTAAGGGCACACGAAGCCTTCAGCAGTCACAGTCTCCCTGGCGTTAGGTCCATCCAGCTGGCTGTCAGTAAGTTCATCATCTAACCCCTCAGCCCTCTAGAGGCAGAAAGCAGTAACCCTGTGCACTTCCACCTCATAGAGTGCAAGCCTTTGTTTTTTAAAAAATGAAACGGAATACATTTAATAGAAAATATAAGAATGCACAGTGAAAGGATAAGTACTGTTACCTAACCCTTTCTTTTCTCGTGTGTGTTCATGGACTCCTGTGTGTGTTTTTTTTATTGACCCTGAACAATGCTCCTTACTGACTTCTTTTTCTAAACATCTTGTCTAGTTACAGAGCATTCAGATAATGGCCTAGCTTACAAGCGTAGTTTTGCGACTGCTGGTTCCAACAAAGGCTTAATCTAGTTCAGGTCACCTCAACATTAAGACCTATAATATCGACAGATAAAATATAGATGAGAGAAAGAACCCAAGCCTCCTAGGTACCCTAACTGTGCTGAAACTAATCAGGACAATCCAGGTCAGGTAAAGGTAATACGTGCAGAAGGCCAAAAAAGAAATATTTAGCAAGAGATGAGTTTTCAGGATTTATTACTTTTGCTTTTAGTACAATTTTTAATAATGGCAAATTTAAAGACAATAATGAATCATAAACCATTGAAAAATATGAATCAATGAGTCCAAGTAAAGCAAGTAAATAGAAAATTGAATAAGGCAGGACTCTTGCTCAGAGTAGAATTCTAAGGGCCAGGAGTAGGGGAGTGTCCACTTCTATAAAAGGAGAAGGACTTGAGGATCTCCTGTGCTTTTCAACCTCTACCGTTTTTCCTTCTAACTTTATGTGCTTTTAAGGTTATCTGTAAAATCTTTTAAATGAAACATGTTATTACTGAACAACAATGGAATGGGGAAAGACCAATATGTAATAAATATTGAAAATAGTCAACACGTATTTCTTTAAACATATAGCATATAAATACACACATATTATTTATGTATATATATATATATATAGACACACACACATATATAACTGTAATCGTTAAGTAGATGACTGACCTGGGTTGTAATTCATTCTAGTGAGTTATTGAACCTGAGGACAGTTGCAGAAACCCCCGATTTGTAGCCAACTGTCATAAGTAGGGGTCGTCTGGGGACCCCACTTGCAGTTGGCGTCTGAAGTGGGGCAGTCACATGGGACTGAGGCCTTTACCAGGTGGGATCTGAGGCTACTCGAGACAGGATTGAGTTCAACTGCTGGACACTCAGTTGGTCGGAAAACTGGAGAACTGGGGTGGAAAAATGACACATACTTGGTGTTAAAAGAAAAGCATTACAGATCCAGGGAGTGCCCCTGAACTGAAGGCCAGCTTTGGTGGGGTGGGGACACTTTCAGATAACCTAGAGTCTCCTCTGAATACGCCAGATCACAGAAATGCAACACTAAGAGACACCTGAGAAATCGCCTCTAATTTCTTCACAGAGACTAAACAGGTAGTGAGTCGTGCACAATTTTTAGGTGTCTTGAGGTGACTATTTTGCAGCTTCCTAAAACGACTAATCATGCGTTTTCTATTGCCTACAGTGGATGTAATTCTTTCTACCCCAGGCTGATTAGGGAAGTGGTTAGAATAAACTACCAATAGGACTTTCCGCATCCTCTTTATACAGCCACACTTGGGAGGTTACACACGTTCTTCTCGCTTCTTAAGAAGGCATACCTGGGCTTCCCTGGTGGCGCAGTGGTTGAGAGTCCGCCTGCCAATGCAGGGGACACGGGTTCGTGACCCGTTCTGGGAAGATCCCACATGCCGCGGAGCAGCTGGGCCCGTGAGCCATGGTCGCTGAGCCTGCGCGTCCGGAGCCTGTGCTCCGCAACGGGAGAGGCCACAACAGTGAGAGGCCCGCGTACCGAAAAAAAAAAAAAAAATAGCAAGCTCTATTAGGACCTCAAGATCATGAGATAGGCATATACATTACTATAATAGTGGTTAGGGAGTGAGAGATGCTACAGGTAGAATAAGCCTTACAAAACTGCATCCACAGAATCTAGAAAATCTGCCACAAGACTTCTAGAGTACACCATGACATGCGTAACTTGCAGTAGATCGCAGCTCCTGTTAAGCAGGAGCTTTCCAATGTGAGGTGCACCCTTTAAACATGAAGCACCATGGTGCCTCCCGTACTCAGGTGAAACTAAGTACCCTTCCTTCCAGGCAGATAAATGGGAGACAGATGCCCCAAGAGGGACAGAGTCTGGAGCAAAGCACTGCTTTCCAGCAGTAACAAAGACACTGAAATAGAAACAGGGCTTTACTTCCTACCCTTTCCTATCAAGACTCTGCCATCCTGTCTGGACCATTAACTGCCTCCCTCTTCGACTGTCTTTCTGTTGTTAACAGCAGGTTTTAGTCTAGGTGGCCACGCACTTGGTTGTAAGGTGTAGGGGTTCATGGAAATGCCAGAACTGCCACAAGGGCATTAGTATGTTTTGCTGCAGGTATTAAGACACCAGAAAATTATCAAGAACTTTAAAACCTTGCCACTGAAAGTGTGTTCTGTGTACCAGAAGCATCAGCAGGGAGACAGAAATGCAGACTCTCAGGCCCACCCAGACCTGCTCACTCAACACTCTTCAGGCTGGGAAGAAACTCCCTCAGGTGATTCTTAAACTTGCTGAAGTTTAAGAAGTATTGTTTTACAAAACAAACACACTAGCATATCTTAGATATACTAGGGGTATGGTTAGTAAGAAAAATCTAGGTATTTATTCTTTCCTATTTAAGAATTCAATTGTTGAGTGTGAAGGTTATTCTGTTTTATCACCACAATCCTTGGTCAGCCCTCACTTCACATTTATAAATACAAAATATTTATGTCATGCCTTACCTACCCGTGTGTCAGGAACCAGTAAGTCAGAAAAATAAAAAATGAGCTGCACAAATGTAGGCTATAGAGATTCATAATTATCTTACATCAAGTCAATATTTATGTACAGATTTTATCCTACAAGAAAATACACACATTTGCCAGAAGCAAGTCTGACATTTTAGCAAGTGTACATTTTAGATTTCTACCATAAGTACTCAATACATATGTGTATATATGTAAACGTGTATATATATGTGTATAGGCACACTATATGAGTGCTTGTGTAAACATAGAGACAAACATACATATGCACACATGCACGTAAACACACACACTTCTGGCCTTTAAGGAGCTACATAACTATCAAACGTAGCTATATGGTCTTCTTAAGAGCAGAGATGGCCAAGGCTTTATTTCCTTGAAGACATCAATTCATTCAAGACTGAAAACAGTTATCAGTATTTCAAAAATAGGCAGAAAATCTGTTATCATCACTATGAAAACAGACTTTGCTCTCTGAACCATGGATCCCAAAACTGAGGAATACTGCCAAACAATACCAGTTAGACACCTGTCTACCTTACTTGCTAAGAATCAGAGGACACCTACCAAATGTGTGCTGCTACACAATTTTTTTTTTAAATATTAGAACTTGAGAAATAAAGTTCAATAACTAAACACTCAATGAACAGATTAATAGTTTTATAAATAAAACTGAGAATAGACTGTCTCAATTTTATACCAGTATTTTTTTTAAAAGGGAAAGAAGACAAGGCACCTTTTCATCTCACATTTAATTATCAAAAAAATTCTTTAAAATATTTAGAACTCCAATGTTTATGACAGTATAACAAATTATAGTTTACCTGAAGAGGAGCTCTCACTTTAAAGTTTTTAACCATGATTTTCAGGAAGCTATTTCAAGTAGCACATAAACTTGTACATAGGTCTGACTACCTACTTACACCTTCAGTGTTTAGGGACAAAACTCCTACCCCAACTTCAAGCTCTCTCTCACTATCTCTACCATCCTTTACTTGCTGTTTCTTCCTCCATGATGGCAAAACACTGATCTGATAGAGGAGTACTCAGAAAGTGCAATATTCCACTGTGCCCTTTAATTTCTCCTGTAAACCAAAATATAAAGGATTGAAGGAAGGAAAGAAGGGAAGAAGGGAAAAGAACCCATTATTTTTTACCACTAAAATTTGACAAATATCTGTGATGGAAAAAAGAGAAATTTGTCTATTTTGAAATTATTTTAATTTACAAATAGAAAACATCTTGGAAGAAAAAAATGAAAGAAAAACACAAAACATATAGGCAAATTTTTAGTCCATGAGCGTCTCAAATCCTCACTTGTTCACCAATCCCCAAGATGAAAAACACTTTTCTAAAAAGGTATTCAGCCACCACTGTAAAAGAAAAAAAGATGGTCAATTTTGAGTGTACATAAGATTTTAATAAGAAGAAAAATTTGAAATGCAATATGCTGTAATTTTACGGAAGCAAAACCAGTTATTTGAGAACCACGCCTACGTTACTCCAAAATAGCACAAAAGGGAAGAAACTGAACTTTAAAATCTTGGAACTGAAAAGGTCCTTACAGAGGACGTGGCTGCTGGAACAGGCTTAATCTGTTAAACCTCAGAATCCTCATTTGGAAAACATGCTTAACAGTCTAGCATAACATCTTTCTCAACAAGACGAAAAATATGAATTACATAACAGGGCGGTTAGTTGAGAACTTTTTCAATTTGATGTACAATCAGCAAGTTGAAAATCAAGAGTGCAGAGTAGTATGCTGGTTCTCAACCACTATATCTTCCCATAATCACTCAAAAACCTGGATTAATAATGAACATAAAAATCACCTTTTCTACAGAAGACCTTCCAAGTTTCAAAAGCATAAACATTAAAACTGTATACTGAGATATACATTTTAAAACTGTGATGTTAAAGAAAGAGAATAATTCCAATACTAGATGAAAGTTATACTCCTAAAAGAAACACTCCTGCATCTATACTTTAACGTGAAGTGCTTTAAGTGCTTATATCATTAAACTGTATTGCAGCAACTAAAATACCCACAACTATAAAACTCCTTTAAATTATAACCCTGTGGATATTAATTTTGACTGCTGTAATTGTATAGAAGAAAAAATTTCATCATAAGGAAAAACATGTGATAATTCAGCCTAGTGAAAGAGAAGCTTGTGTTTATACTTCACTTGCTACCGCCTCAAAATGATTTAAACAGTGATTTATGCTCTTTCAAGTAGGAAAAAAAGATTTCTTTTAGTTTTACAGCTGTCATGGCGTATCATGAAGAAACTTAAAGTTTTCTGATAGCTTTTCTCACAAAATGTTTTATTTGGCCTTCATTTTAATGTAAAAACTATCTAGAGATATATTTTTTTTAACTCTTTAAACACTGAAAACAATTGTGTTACTAGAAGAAAAGTTTTCTAAGCAACTAGCTTCCAAAAGGTCATAGTTCAACAATCTCTGACTAGCAAGGTTGGCAAAAGATATATTGTGCCTGCTGCAGAAATAAGAATTAAGAGAAAGCAAATTTTTTTTTAATTTTCTTTTTTTTACTAGTTGGTCAGAGTTTGAATGCAAGCCAAGGTTTCTAAGAGGAAAAAAAAAGCAAAGAGCAAGCATAAAAGTAAGGACATATTGTTTTTCTTCTCTGACTTGCTATCTGTAAGTTTCCCTGTGCCCTTCATTCTGGCAAAAATTAAAATTCATCTCAGTCAGGAAACACACACAGCATAGCACCTGTATAGTCTAGTGAGACCAAGGCAAAAGACCACTGATAACGTGCATTTTCCATGTAAAAGACAACTTCATTCAATGGATTTTTTTATACTAAATAATGATAATTAATCCTTGGATCTAAGCACACTAATACCACATGCTGATTAATTATCCAGTGACAAATAATATTTACATTTTACTGGACGGAATCAACCTAACAGAAATAGCCTTGGCCGGTGAATAAATGGATCCTTTTTTCTCAACAATTCAAATTATTACTGAACGTTTGTTAACTCCCTTGCCTTTTTTTTTTTTAACATCTTTATTGTTAAACATCTTTTTATTTTTTAACACCTTTACAAGGTGTGTTAGTTTCCGCTTTATAACGAAGTGAATCAGTTATACATATACATATGTTCCCATATCCCCTCCCTCTTGCATCTCCCTCCCTCCCACCCTCCCTATCCCACCCACCCAGGTGGTCACAAAGCACCAAGCTGATCTCCCTAAAATAGACAGCTAGTGGGAAGGGAGAAAACAAATCTTTAACACTTGTTTCAAAGACCTGTTGGGAACAACTGGACTAATGAATCTCAATCCCGAAAGGGTGTGCTAAGAGAGCACTGTCCTAAAAGGTACTTCAGGTCACAACTCAGATCATGAAATAAAAGATGTTTGAACACAAAACTAGGATAAATAACAATGATGAACAGATTAAAAATGCAAAAGTCTTCCATAACGGAATCTAGCAAAAAGGAATTTAACAAGGGGTAATGTTCCATTCTTAGGCTAAAAACAAACCACACCAACTATGTAAACCCAGGATAAAGGAAGTTTATTGTAGCCGTTATCTGTGAGAAACTGAAGATTTTAGCCTTTAGCAAGAAAACATCCACAGTAAGCACTGGATTCTAAACACTGGATTTTAAGAGGGCTTAACGAAATGCAAACTGGAGCCTGAAGTGAGGCGCCTGACTCAGGATGAGTAGTGGTCTGAAACTGAGCCGGAATGAGAGATGGCCCATACAATGGTTAAGAACACAGGCTCCCAAGCCTGGGTTTCACGTGCTGCTTTACCACTTATAGGCATGCGACGTACTTCCTTACTCTCCACGCCTCAGTTTCTTCATCTATAAAATGGAAATAATAATACTGCTACTTCACACAACTGTCATGAGGGTTAAGAGTCAGCTCACATTAAGCTGTGTGTCCTCGGCACACAGCAAGTGCTCAATAAATGTTAGCAATTATTATTACCATCATGATCCTTAGAAAAAGGTTAAGAACCTGCCGTTGTTCACTTAATTCAACACGTACTCAAGTGTTTTCAAAGTGTACAATACACTGGACTAAGTTCTGTAGTGTATACACACGCACAAACTACAGAATATATATGTATATATATATATACAGTTACGTATTAATATTACCTTACCAATTAATTAAACTTCATAACAATTTAAAGAAATAACTGTCAGTTATACCTGTCTGACAATGGACTGGGGAGCAGGAGAGCAGAAGCACTGAGCTTATGTCACAGACTCCACCCTACCTCCTCTGTTTACTGACTAGGTAGGGGCTGTAGCCCAGAGACACTGAGCTCAGGTTTCCTAATTCTACGTCAGGATTCGCTCCGTGATTCCACTATTCCAGAAATGGCATTCCTCACTAGGAATATAATAGAGATTTCTGAACTGATGGAGGAGGTTTGAGAGACTTGGTCCTTTCCAGGTCTAACTTTCTGTGATCCTAAAATACCCCTTTGTGGCATGTCTGCATAATAGCTATGAAAACCTACTTAAGAAAGCCACCTGACAATACTCATCCAGTCTCGTCATTTAAAAGACAACTTCCACCAGCATCCGTAATAAAATATCTAGTACTTAAAGAGACTTATAGTTTACAAAGCATCCCCACCCCATAAAATAAGTCTAAAAGGCTTCTCTCATGATTATCTCACTGGCAGGTAAGGCTCAGAGATTAGGTGAATACAAAACCACAGAGCAAATAAGTACTGCAACTCATACTAACTCTTTACACCAAAAAAAATGGCCTAAAACTGACTGCTCTAATTGCACACTGCCATAAGGTGTTCCCAACAACTTGTAATGAATCTTGTAATGAATCTAAAAAGCAAAAGCATTTAGAATAGAATAAAGTAATCCCAGTGTTCCTCTGTCTTTTCTCCTCCTATATATACCTAAAAGTATATTAGTATCAATGGCTCATTACAATAACCACAACTTCCATTTAGGTTCTTACCCAAATTATTTTTTAGGGTTTTACATGACCTAAGTCATTAATCTTTCCATAGCCCTAGTTAAGAACTATTATCCTTATTGAATAAACTGGGCACAGAGGAGCTAAGCAAGCTGTCCAAGGTCATGACAACTATTAAGTAACAAGAAAGAGAATCTAAACCTAAGCAACCTGGTCCAGAGTTTGAACTCTATCGCTGTAGTGATTTTCAGATGGGGAGCATTTTCTCTTCACCTTAAAATTCTTGTGGACAAGTTAATATATTGCAGAAAGAGGACCTGGATTTGAATATTGGTCCTGTCACTGAATACTTGTTTTGTCTCATACTGAGTGCCTTTAACTCACTTCCTTGATCCTTTAAAATTTTACTTATTAAAAAATTAGTGCCTATCTCACAGAGTAGCTATAAAAATTATATAAGATTTAAAGTCACTTTGAATTATCTGGTACTCAGTAAACAGCAGTAGACTGTACCAACATTAAAAAGTCAAGAAACATATCTGTGTATTAATGAAATAGCAGGCTGTTAACTCAAATGGTTTGCATTTTCATTCTATCCTAGATATTGTCTATTTCATAAAGTTTACTTACACAATGATGTTATTAATAGGAATATGGATCAATTTCACAAAAAAGCCAATGAATCCCATTATAGCAAATCCTATTGCAGTTGCCATGGCAATCTTCTGGAACTCTGGATTTAAAAACACAAAATTTACATTATTTTTTGCATTGTCACTGCAAGTATAGGGGGAAAAAATTAGCACTGACATAAACTTACTGATGTACATTTCTCCTGATAATAAGTACATAATTTTACATAAAACATGACAGTATTAATAGTAAATAAGGTATTTGACAGATTTTTTTAACTTTCATATTTTATTGATATTTAATGATATATAAAAATAAACTGCATGTTCAGGCTAGTGATTCCATCTACCAACAGTGACATATTTATCTTCCTAGCAAATGACCAGAATACCAAAAAGAAATGAAACATGGACAGAATACACAGTATCTGTCTTAAAAACTTTGTAACATTGCTAAAAGTATTAATTATAAAAGCACAGAACATAACTTTTTATAAATAATAGGTCAACTGTCTTTGATATTATAATGAAGCCAAAAATAAGGCTTGAAAAACCGAACTGGGTTGAGCACAATTTTATGTAAAGGTCCCAGACCCTGGTAATATTTCCATTTAATGTTATTTCCTCAGGGAAGCTCTCCCTGACCTCCTGACTTGGTCAGTCCTCCTATTACATGCTATCAAATATTCCTCTATTTACCTTCCATAATACTTACCATAGCAGTAATTAAAAATTGTAATTGTCATTATTTATGACTATCTTCTCTCAAAGAATCTAAGGTCCATAAAAGCAACGACTGCTCCCTATTGTATATTTTTATATATTATGCTATATATGTATTATAATGCATCATATTATAGTCTCTATTATATTCCCACCTCCTAACTCAGGCAGCAGTCAATAAATGAATAGAAGCAAACAAATTGTGGTACACCTTTTAACACATGAATTGTGATAAATAAGAAGTTAAACTTCCTAGGTTGGCATCAACTATGCTGTTGATTTCACGTTAAGGCCTTTTTCGCTTGGGGGAGGCTTGGGGAGGGAGTGGCACCGCAGGAAGAGCTCCAAAAGATTTTCCAGAGTAGAAATGTGAAAGATACTAAAAACTCTCAAGTCATTAAATACGACTAAGGCAAAAGCAACATGGAAAATAAGGCTGTAACAAATAACCTTATACGATGTGAAAATACACATAAGAGAAAAATTTATGAGGTGTGTAAAAAGTATACAAAATTTAGAAAAAATAACAATGTTAAAAAGCAATAAAGCAAAATAAATCAATAAAAATGTTGATGAAAGAATTGCAACAATTATTAAACAGGAAGACATTAATCAAATAAAGGGCTTAGAGAATGCAAAGATTTAATTTTTTTCTCTCATTCCAAAGCTATTTATTACCTTTTCTATCCGGTTTGGTGCATCTTTTAACCAGCCGAATTGAGTCCTTCACAAACTGCCGACTTGGCTCAACGAACTGCATTACCTGATCCATGATGCCTATTTAAAAAACAAAAAAGATACTCACTGATGTTATTTATTATAGAGCAAGGACTTGTTGAGTTATATCAAAATGTGAATGAGACCAGCCTGATATGGGTGGGTCGATATCATCTCACACACACAAAAAAACCAGACTCCAAGAGTAAATTGACATTACTTTTTGCAATCTCCAGCCAATCATCAAAACAAAGGCAATAAGAAAACCGCAGGTTTTCCCGTGTTCTTATCACTGACAAAGGACGCAAGCTCTTAATATAAAAGGGCTCTCACTACGAAAAATCTAATAAGCACTTGACAACAGATCCGCTCCTCACCCACCCTGCAGTCCTCCCGCTGCTCCTGCTGAGGAATCAACAGGGTTGGGACCCAACAAATATTTGCTATATTTTATTTTAAACTCCCCAGACCTCAGTGTCCCGTGCAGTGAATGCTGTGATGCTTCAAGGGCCTAGAGTAGAGGTAAATGTGGACTTCCATCTGACTGTTCCAAACCATGGCCACACAACATTTGAAGAAAAGAGTTTCTCTGCATGGGGCAGATCATCTGTACAATTTTCAAAACCACAAAAACTGGCTAAACCAAGACCCAGACTCTCAGAAGCTATCCGCTGAAGTCTGAACCTTTAGGTCTGGACGCACCTTTTAAGGAAAAGGGCTATATGTATGTTACCGATGGGCTCTCTTGTGGAACCCGTCATACAGTAGAAATGTCATCCAACCTTGGCTCTGACAGTCACTGGTACAACAGCCAATGAAGCCGATTCGCTACTTGGACTTTACTGTATTTCAGGTGCTTACAACCGTGGCCAGGCACCCAGATACTCGATAAGCTTTTGTTGAGCTAATGCCACCCGCAAGAGGTGGTGGTTCAAATCCCTTTCTATGAAATGCAGCCTCTCTAAGCCCCGGGTTCCTCACCCAGGAACACTGAAAGGACGTCCGGAATTCTATAAACGTCCCGGGCCAGGTGTGCTGGGCCCCTGCAACACACAGGTAGTAACGCCTGTTTCCTTAATCTTGCACTTAACTCTGTTCTGCAAATCCACTGAGCCTAAACTTTACAGATGTCGTGATAAATGCGAAGGGTCCTTTCAGGGGAAAAAAAAAAAAAAAAACACAAAAAAACCCGTGCAACACCCGAAACACTGCACTGAACGTCAGGGGAGGGGATCCAATAACCCACTATGGCCTCCTGATCCAGACTCTAGATCAACCCTTTCACCCTCACAGCACAGGGAGGAGCTCCCCGAGACACGCTCCACACACACGGCCCCAAAGCCAACACCGAAGAGACCCTCCGTGACCACAGCACCGAGACGGCGGAAGTGTTCCCAGCAAGGTGGCCGAGCCCGCGCGGCCGCAAAGCCGGCACCGAAGGACAGAGGCCCTGAAAGCCGTTCTCCATCGGGTACGCGGGCCGCGGCCCCGGGTCTGCTTCCCCCGACGCCGTGCGGGCAGCCGGCGGGCGGCCGGCGGACTCGCCCACGTCCGCCACCTCCGCGAGTGACCAAACGGTAGCCCGGAGCCCCCGCCAGACGCAGCCTCACCTGCCCGCCGTCCGCTGGCCAAGTCCAAGACACGTAGCACAACAGCCGACACACAAAGACCGACCGGAACCGGAAACCGCCTAGTGCCCGCCCACCCCTCCGTTCATTGGTCCTTCGGGAAGACGTCGGCGCGCAGGCGCAGTCCGACGTGCGTCTCGGCCCCGCTTCCGGAACGGGTTCGCGGAGTGCGAGTCTATGGCGTCGGCGGCGGCTTGGGTAGTTCCGGGGAGAGCGTGGGGAGTGGCGTGGGCCCCTGCGCTCCGTGGGCCGCCGCGCTCCTCACCCGAGCTCCCTAGCTGGGTCAACTCTGCTGGACCGGTCCGGACGACAGGCTCTGATAGGCTTCGTCTTGGGCGGTGACCTCTTGACTGCCCGTCCCTTTGTACGTATTTAATTGTAGTCGTCAACAATGAACCTTGTAAGCAACATAGTGTTTTGTGACCGACCTCCCTTGAAACGGTCTCCCACCCGCAAAACCTGGCCTTCCTCTGTGTCCATCTTTGGAATTCCCCAGGAATTGAGGCCATGGTCTGGGTTTGCCGTGGGGACATGGTACAGGGTATACGTGTTATCCGACTATGGGTTTTGCTGAGACGATTATGAACCCAGACATTTGGTGCTAAATGGTGCTGTGATGTTACGTTTTTGGAATGAATCAGTGTGTCCTCGATTATTTATCAAGCACCTAAGGTGTATAACGCTTTACTAGGTGCTATGAATGAGCCAGATATGTCATGCCCTCTTATTACGGTCTAGTAAGGGAATTTACAGGGGAGGGAAGGGAACAGACAAGAAAGCAAAATATACGTTAGTAAAAATACTATATGGCAAATAAAAAGTGTGTTGTGAAGAGAGAAAAAAATAAAGGACGGTGGAATAAAGACAGCATTCCTTTGGATGATCACTGTAGGACTCTAAGGCCACGTCACCTGAGCTAAAGGCCTAGGGGTGAAGACTTATTTAAACACCCCAATCTGTCCAGAATTTTAAAATTCTTAAAACTAAGGCCAAGAACCCATGTGAACTTTACAATACGTATGGACCACCTGCAGTACAGTGTATGAAAACTGTTAAAAACGTAAATTCCTGACCTCTAACCCACTGAATCAGAATATTTAGTCATTTAGGGATTAGAAACCTACATTTTTTTTAAACTTAGCAGGAGCGTTTAGGTACTGAAGATCACAGCACTGAGGGTTCTAACCTTTCTCTGAACTCAGCTCTATCAGCTGCTCCTGAGTTACATTTATTCCTCTGGTACCCTTGTCATGTTCCATTGTTAGGCAGAGAGAAGAAGTATGTTTTACAGACCTCTGGGCTTTGGAAAAGTTTTTACTCTGCTTCATTCCCAACACATCCTGTAGTCAAATATTCTGTGCAATAACTGTTAACAGGCTCCAGTATTTTGCCTTGACATGGGACAAAAACCCATAATCATATCATCACATATTCGGAAAACCTAGGTTCTTACCTAGAAAACAAGTGATGCCCATCACCCTGACAATATATATATTACAGCAGACCGCCGAGCTCTGTGGATGCCACATTGAACCATTATGTCCTTGATATTTAGGTGAGACTATATTTGTATATCCACACTTGAGTAATTATAGAGTTTCTCCTTGAGTTCTGAACTTATGGACATAGATATGGAAATGCCAAATGTCATACAAGCAGAGTACAGCCTTTTACCATGGAAGGGGTGCATGAAACTATACTATTGCAACATTCTTATATTTTTCATGAAGTGGTGTAGTATTAAGACTATGTTAAGAATGCAACCACTAAAGAAAAAAATTAAAAACTGCAAAGCTATATAGCTGAAAAAACAATCACGTATTAAAATGGCATTCAGAGAAATACGCAATTAACCCAAAACCCAAAAGGAGGAAGGGAGAAAAAAAAAAACAAAAAACAAAACAGGAGAACTAAATATAACCACATCTGTAATTTCATTACATCCAAATGTAATTTTTATGTTTAAAAACTCCCCTTAAAAAGCAGATGTCAAAGTAATTGAAAAAAAAACAAAGATTTAGCTATATGCTGATTATATAAGTACACTTTAAGTATAAAGACATATAGGTTGCAAGTAAATAGATGGAAATGCAAACAATAAGAAAACGTCAGAATTTGGTACTGGGGTTTGTTTATATCAAATAATATCAGATAGTGTAGACTTTAACATAGGAATTACTGGAGATAAAAAGGAAGCATTTTCATAATGATAAAAGGTATATCAATCATAATATCTTCATCAGGAAGGTATATCAATCAAATTTGTGTGCACCTAGTAACTGAGGTTAAAAATACAGGAAACAAAAATTAACAAAAAGACCACTGTACAAACAAGTAGGGGATTTTATGTCTTTGTTCCACAACTTACAGCATTAGACAAAAAAGTAAATCAACAAAGAAACAGAAGATCTGAACAACATTGTCAACTACCCTGACCTGATTAGTCTACAAGTGGAGCACTACCCCCCAGAACTGCAAATACACATCGTCTTCAAGTGCACATGGTAACTTTACCAAGATAGAACATATACTGGGTCATAAAACAAGTCTTATATTAAAAAAGTTTCAAATCATACATTTTTTTCTGACCATTGTGGAATTAAATTAGAAATCTATAACAACCAGATACTTAGAAAAATCTCCAGGTATTTGGAAATTAAATAACATGCTTCTAAATAAATAATTCAAAGGGTTAAAGCAGAAATCAAGAGGGAAATTAGAAAATTATTTGAACCGAATGATAATGAGAATATAGTATATCAAACTGCAATATATCACTACACACCCTGAGAATGCTTAAAAAGGTTGACAACATCAAATCTGGGTATAAATATTAGATCAATCAGAACTGTTATCATTGTCAACAGGAGTGTAAAATGGTACCCAGCAGTTTTATAAAATTAGGTGTATACCACTCTATAATCCCTCAATTTCAATTTTAGGTATTTACTGAAGTGATATGAAAATATATTCACCAAAAGACTTGTACAAAGATATAGCCAAAAAACTAAAAGTGAGTCGGGTCCATCAACAAAGAATGGATGAACAAAAAGATGTATTTCCACAATGAAATACTATTCCACAATTAAGGGAAAATATATATATTTATGTAACACCATTGATTAATATCAGAAACATTGTGGTGAGTGAAAGAAGTCTATGCAAAAGACCGCATACTGTAAATAATATTTGTAAGAAGTTCCAGACAAGGCAAAATTAATATATGTTGAAAACAGTGTTTGGGCATAGGGATTAAGACGGAGGACGAGAGAACTCAGGCATGAAAATAATGTAACTTGACAAGGATTAGGGTTACACAGGAGTCTTAGTTCAGACTGCTGTAATAAAATACCATCAACTGGATGGCTAAAACAGTAAACAATTATTTCTCACAGTTCTGGAAGATGGAACTTCCAGATCAGGGTGCCAGCGTGGTTGGGTTCTTAGTAGAGAGTGTGGTCCCAGTTTACAGACGGCTGTCTTCATGGCATCTGCACATGGATGCTAATCCCACCATGGGGGCTCCACCCTCATCACCTGATTACTTCCCAGAGTCCCCACCTCCAAGCACCATCACATTAGCACTTCAGCAAATGAATGTGGGGCGTACAGACATTCAGTCATGGCAGCAGGTGTGTGCATTTCTCACACGACATCGAATGGTACTCATAAGGTCTGTATTCTACTTCATGTAAAGTTTACCTCAAAAAATAAAACACCATACACAAACACTGAACTCTTGCTCTAGTTAAATGATATAACCACTGACAGGAGTGAAGTGTACAGGTACAAGTATACAGTCATTGAAAGATTCTTAGGTGTAGTAGTATGGGTATTCACTGAACAATTGAACTTTTACGTATGTTTGAATTTTTTCATAATGTGGAAAAGATCTATATGCACATCACTAAGTCAAGTTTTTAAAATTTTGTTTTGACATAAATAATGTCGACTGTAAATTGTAAGTATACATAGTAGAAATTTTAAATTGCCCCTCAATTTAAAAATATCAGTGAAATATTGATAGTGTTATGTGAGATAAGCTGAATTAATGCTCCATTTAGATTCCTGAATCTCTGCTTGAAGTAAGAAAGTTTAAAAACCCTTGTATAGATATAGGATTTTTTTTAAAAACGCCAAGTTTAAATAATACACCTTCCAAGTAGGTTAAGTAATATTTTGCCCAGAGTTCTAGTCTTTTGTTCCTTAAAGTAGAAAAATATAATCTTTAATTGAAAATGGGGTATATGTTTTTTTTTTACATTTATTTTACTAACAAGCAAGATCTCTGTGCTTCTCTGAAAGAGAGTTAAAAATTATACCTCTAGGGCTTCCCTAGGGCTTCCCTTCCCACAGGCTTCCCTGTGGGGTCACGGGTTCGTGCCCCGGTCCGGGAAGATCCCACATACCGCAGAGCGGCTGTGCCCGTGAGCCACGGCCGCTGAGCCTGCGCGTCCAGAGCCTGTGCTCCGCAACAGGAGAGGCCACAACTGTGAGAGGCCCGCATACCACAAAAAAAAAAAAAAAAAATGTACCTCTATATCTTCTTTCTATAGGTTTTCAAAATGGGTACAGGTGTGCCTCGGAGATATTGTGGGTTCAATTCCAGACCAGTGCTATAAAGCAAATATCACAATAAAGCAAGTCACATGAATTTTTTGGTTTCCCAGTGCATATAAAAGTTATGTTCATACTATAGTATAGTCTGTTGTGTGCAGTAACATTATGCCTAAAAAGTGTACATTACTTAAAAAATATTTTATTGCTAAAAAGCGCTAATCATCATCTGAGCTTTCAGTGAGTTGTCATCTTTGTGCTGGTGGAGGGTCTTGCCTGGATGTTGGTGGCTGCTGACTGATCAGGGTGGTGGATGCTGAAAGCTGGGGTGGCCGTGGCCATTTCTCCGTAAAGACAGCAATTAAGTTTGGCACATGAATTGACTCTTCCTTTCACTTGAACACTTAGAGGCTGTTAATTAGCCCAATTTCAATATTGTTGTGTCTCAGGGAATAGAGAGGCCTGAGGAGAGGGAGAGAGATGGGGGAACAGCTGGTCAGTGGAGCAGTCAGGACACACACAACATTTATAAAGTTCTCTGTCTTACATGAGTGTGGTTTGTGGTGCCCCAAAACAATTACAATAGTAACATCAAAGATCACTGGTCTCAGATCCTCATAACAAATATAAAAATAATGAAAAAGTTTGAAATATCATGAGAATTATCAAACTGTGTTACAGAGACAGGAAGTGAGCAAATGCTGTTGGAAAAATGGTGCCAGTAGACTTGCCCAACACATGGGTGCCACAAATCTTCAATTTGTAGAAGTGCGGTATCTGCGAAGCACAGTAAAGTGAAGTGCAATAAAATGAGGTATGCCTGCTTTAAAACATGTAATTCTCTAATAATTATATTCTCGTTGCAGTAATTGAGCTAGTTCTATATTGGGTTACAAAATAGTAAATATCATACCACAAAATAGTAAATATGTACCACATTGGGTTACATTATAGTAAATATCACAACATCTATGTATTTGTATATGTCTGAGGGAAAGCCTTTAAAGATATAGATCTGATATAGATTTGATGATGTTTGCTACTTTAGGTTTGATACTGTTTAAATTTTTTTCCACTGACAATTTTTACTAGTTTAAATTTAAAAAAAATTTTTAAGTCCTGTTTTTTTAAGGTAATAAGATATTTGATAAAACAAGAGATAGTAAAACTCTACAGATGACTTAGTTTTCTAAAATAATTGCAAGAGAAAAAGAATCTATGAGTCAAATATATCTAAAAAGCATATTAACTTATGACAGCTTATATTTATCTTGATTCAATAAAGAAGCTGCTATTTTATACATACACTAATTATAATATTAAAAATTATTGTTAACAATTTAGGAATGATACTGTTATTGTCCTAAGCTTTAAGGTATGTGAAATAAGACTTGCTAATTGGGGAGTGGAGAGGATAGTCCACCAATTTAGTTGTTTCATAAAGTAGATTCTGCATAATAATTAAGTCTGTGGTTGTGCAGTTTTTGGTTGATGTAGCATTTTAATCCCTCATGTAGAGGCAGATGGGAAAGGTTAAGACAGTGATTGCTACCTAACCCCCTAAGTTATGTGGTACTGCTTCAGAGGGTAGAACCTGTGTAAATATGATGTCAAAATCTAACACTATAGTATGTATTTAGAGCAAATTCCATCCATATTTGGACATATAGCTGTTATCTTAATTTTTTTGGTTGTTGAGTACATCTTTTTTAAGCAGTTGTAATTATATTTTTGAAAAAACTTTTTTTTTTTTTTTTTTTTTTTGCGGTACGTGGGCCTCCCACTGCTGTGGCCTCTCCCGTTGCGGAGGACAGGCTCCGGACGCGCAGGCGCAGCGGCCACGGCTCACGGGCCCAGCTGCTCTGCGGCATGCGCGATCCTCCTGAACCGGGGCACGAACCCGTGTTCCCTGCATCGGCAGGCGGACTCCCAACCACTGCACCACTAGGGAAGCCCCTGAAATAACATTTTTATCAAAAGTAATACATGCTAATTATTTTTAAAATTCAGACAGTACAGACAAGTACAAAGAAAATGTTAAAAATCAACCGCTATCCTTTATCCAGTAAAATGCTTTGTTAACAGATGAACCCCACTCCAGTTCTCTCTCTGCAAACATACAGGTTGAAAGATATCTAGGTAAATAGCTAGAAAAAGTATACAGATATATAATAAAAATATGATCATATTAAAATTATATTTAAAATATTAAGTTTATCTGAGTTTAACAGAAGAAAAATGAACTGAAATGAAAATGAAATAATTTCCAAATTTCTGAATGTAAAATGATAAACATTTCTTTACCACATGCTATATTGCTCTTTAATTATAACTCTTAGATTAAGAGGAAACATTAGGTTGGAGTTATTATAAGGTATATATTCTTGAAATGTTTTAATTTTAGTAAAATTGGTGCCGTGCTATGATGAGAAATTTAACACACTTCCTCCCTCCTTATTCCTCTCCCCTCCAACTTCCGTTAGTGTATTGGAATAGTCCCTACACAAGGAATTAATCTCTTGGTGAAGCCCACTTTAATTCTTTTAAAACAATAAAGTAAAAATTATAAGAAAAGTAAAAATTGTAAGACCTTCACACTCCTATTAACCATCATACTAGATGTCCTCACTCATGACATAGAAAAGGGGAGGGGGGAAGGCATATAGATGGAGAATAAAAAAAACTTGTCTTTTTTCACAGATGACATGATAGTCTATGTAGAAAATCCCAAAAACTCAACAAAAAATGTCCTGGAACTAATAAACAATTACAACCAGATTACAGGATTACAGGATACCAAGTTAATATACAAAAGTCAATTGCTTTCAAATTGGAATTTGAAATAAAAAATACATCACTTTTATTAGCACCAAAAAAAAAAAAAGGGAGAGAGAGAGAGATAGGCAGGAAGGAGGCAGGCAGACATAGGTATAAATTTAACAAAATATGTGCAAGATCTATACTAAGAGAACTACAAAATTGTTGAAAGAAATACAAATGTAAATAAATGGAGAGATATTCCATGTTCACAGATTGGAAGACTCAATATTTTAAAGATGTCAGTATTTCCCAATTTGGTATTCAACACAATTCCTATCAAAATCCCAGCAAATTATTTTGGGTATCAACAAACTGGTTCTAAAGTTTATAGAAAGACAAAAGAGTAGCCAACACAATATTGAAGAAGAATAAAGTTGGAGAACTGTCACTACTAGGCTTCAAGACTTACTGTATATCTGTAGTAATCAAGACAATATGGTATTGGTGAAAGAAGAGATAAATAGATCAATTGAACAGTAGAAAATCCAGAAATAGACCCACACAAATGAGACAACTGATCTTTGACAAATGAGCAAAGGCAATTCAAAAGAGCATAGATAATCTTTTCAGCAAAAGGTACTGGAATAACTGGATATCCAGTCAGAGAACTTAGACATTTTACAAAAATTAAAATGGATCAGAGACCTAAATGTAAAATGCAGAACTCTAAAATGTCTGGAAGATAACATAAGAGAAACAGAGGTGACCTTAGGTTTGGTGATGTATTTAGATACAACACCAAAGGCATGATCCATGAAAGAAAAAGATAAGTGTGACTTCATCAAGATCGAAAACTTCTGCTCTACGTAAAGACACTGTTGAGAGAATGAAAAGACAAGTCACTGGGAGAAAATATGTGCAAAATGCATGTCTGATAAAAGACTTGTATTCAGAATATACAAAGAACTCTTGAAAGTCAGCAACTAAAAAAATTCAAAGAGAGGCAAAAGATCTGCACAAGATACCTCACCAAAAAAGATATACAGATGGCAAATACGAAAAAGTGCTCAATATCACGTCATCAGGCAATTGCAAATTAAAACAATGAGATGTGCCTATTAGAATCGCTAAAATCCAAAATACTGATAACAGCAAGTGCTAATGAGGATGTGGAGCCGCAGGAGCTCTCATGCATTGCTGGTCGGTATGCAAAATGGTGCAGTCACTTTGGAAGACACTTGGGCATTTTTTACAAAGCTAAACATAATCTGACTATACTATCCAGCAGTCACGCTCCCTGCTGTTTAACCCAAATGAGTTGAAAACGTACACAGGGATTTTTATAACAGCTTTATTTATCATTGTGAGATGTGGAGGCAACCAAGGTGCCTTTCAGTAGATGAATGGATAAACAATCTGTGATACATCCATAGAATAGAATGTTATCCAGTGTTTAAAAAAAAAAAAAAAGAGCTATCAAGCTGTGAAAAGACGTGAAGGAACCTTAAATGCGTATTTCTCGGTGAAAAAAGACAATCTGAAAAGGCTGCACACTGTTTGCTTCCAGCTATGACATTCTGGAAAAGGCAAGACTGTAAAGACAGGAAAAAGTTAGTAGTTACCTGGGGTATGGGGACAGGGAAGAAGGAATGTCAAGGTGTAGCATGGGATTTTGAGTGCCTGGAAACTTGTGAATGAACCACAATGGTGGCTACATGATGGTATGCATTCGTCAAGACTCATAGAACTGTACAACACAAAGAGTGATACCTAGTGTAAATGATGGACTTTGGTTAATAATGTATTCATCAATAGTAACAGATGTACAAGTTGTGAATAATAGGGGAAACTGCAGAGGGAGTGGGAGAGGGAGGGTGTAGTCATTTTCTGTACTTTATATTCAATGTTTTCTGTAAACCTTAAACAGTAAAGTGAGTGAAAATAAAAAATAAGACTAGGAAATGGGAAGAAACTAGTCATTCTGCTGTTTTCTTTATGCTTTATCAAAACCACTGTCAAACAACACTGAGTGTCCTGTGCTCTTTCCCTCTACTACCAGTCAGTCTTTTCTTCCCCCAAGATGATAAGAAGTCCAGCACCTCTCCCAAGACAAAGTGGATGAGATGACTTTGATCCCAAACCTAGCTATAACCAGTTGACTTATTTCAAGAAGGCAAGGGGTTCTGACCTTTTCATTGCATTCCCTGGGGCTTAAATAATGGAGCATGATGATATTCAATTGCACTTTCTTTACATCGAGCCATGGAGAGTGTTAGGAGCTGAATTGTGTCTCCCCAAAACATACATGTAGAAGTCTTAAGCCCCAGGACTTAGAATGTGATTGTATTTGGGGATGGGGCCTTTAAAGAGGTAATTAAGTTAAAATGAGGTAATTATTGTGGGCCCTATTCCAGTGTGCCTGATGTTCTTATAAGAAAAGGAAGTTTGGACCCAGGTGCAGAGGGAAGGTGGTATGAAGATACAGTGAGAAGACAGCCATCTGAAGTTAAAGAGAGCAGTCTCACAAGAACCCTTCCCTGCTGACATCTTGATCTCAGAATTCCGGCCTCCAGAATTGTGAGAAAATAAATTTCTGTTTAAGCCATCCAGTCTGTGGTGCTTTATTATGGCAGCTCTAGCAAATTGGGGCAAGTTTTTATTGCCTTTTTTTCTTCCTGTTTTCTAAAAGAAATAAAAGTTCAAGCAAGTATAATTTTTGGACACAGTAACATCACAAGAATATAAAAATCATGAAATGTTTTCCATGGTTGCACTGTAGAATTAACCTTTTAGGAAGATATTTATAGAGCTTTGTGAAAATTTATATTGAGAAAGATTGCAGATTTTAAACTATCTTTTCAAAACTATTTCTTGATCAGTTAAATTTCCTTGTCAAGTAGTTTTATTTTTTTTAAAGGTTCTTATAGACAGTACATTTCCTGAGTTCACACATGTTTGAATATATCTGTCTTTATATTTTAGTGACACGGGTGGGTATAAAATTGTCACTTTATTATTTTTAAAAATTTGGCTGAAATTAATCACTCCGTTATATCCTAGCACTAAGTGTTACTAAGGAGAAATTTGACACTGGCTTGAAATATTCCCATCTTACTTTGTCCCCTCTGTGCGATTAAAGAATTATTTCTCTATTCCTGAAATTCAGTGGTAAACAACTCTCAATAAAAACTGATATTCTGTATAATTTTTTACATAGACTATTTGATTCGTACTTCAGGGAAATTTTGTAGTAAGTTTTCTGCTTGATCTGCTGGGGTATCTGTTTAAGAAAATGACCTTTTGTTAGCTTTTCTTCTTTCTTTATATATTATATTTTCTTAATGTTTTACCTTGCTTGTTCCTCTGTTCACTGTGATTAGCTCAAGCCCTTTTGTACTTTATTATTTCAGTTTTTAACTCTATTCTGTTTCTTGCTATTTCTAATTCATTCCCTGATATTATTTTGTTCTCAATTTTTTTCTTTAGTAGTACAGTTTTGTCTTTTTTATTCTGTTTTTAAAATTTAACTGACGAGTAATCATTTTCTGGAGTTCACGTCCTTATTAAGGTTCTTTTGTCACAAAAAGTTGTAGAGAGTTTCCTTCTGTTTCTTTGAGATTTCTACTCTTTGTCTTCTTATGCTATCTTCATATCTCCTTGTATTTACCTTTCAGTAGTATGCTTGTATAATTTAAATTTAAACAATCCTTTAAAAATATTTATTATGAAAAATTTAAAGCCACAAAAATACAAGGAATGGTATAATTATGTCCTTTCTTTTCATCTTGCATATGCAGAACATAGGCTACTCTGCTTGACTTGCCCTTTGTTCTCTATAGTGTGGTCGAGTTTTCCTCAGTGTCGCTCATACTCAGAGTCCTGATTGTTTCCTTAGACCTGCAGCTCGGAAGGTGAGCATTGCTCCTGTTGCCTTCTCTGTAGCCTGAGGATGCAGGGAAATGGCATAGGCCTGGCTCCAGCTATGTTTCCTTTGCTTAAGGATATGGATTCTGTTTTCTCCTTTGACCCAGTGCCCTATCTTAATATTCGCTTGGCCCAAAGTGCACCCAGTTATTGTGTGGGTGATCCCTTACTCTCAGACTGTTCTTCCAACCCACACAGGTCTTAGAGCTGTTCTGCCCCTCCAGAGCGTCTTGCTGTAGATGCTTTTACTCCTGAAGATTTTGTTACCGAGCCCAAGCTCATACTGCTCACCACATGACAGGCCAATAAATTGAGAGACGAGTTGTTGGGATAAGAAATAATGACTTTATTCAGAAGACCAGCAGACTGAGAAGATGGTAGACTAGTGTCCAAAAGACCCATCTTGCCCAGGTTTGGGTGCTAGTTTCTTTTATGGAACAGAGAGGTGGGAGGTGAGGAGGTAACATTAAAAAGATAAGTTGTTGCAAATATTTCCTGGTTTCTGCCAGACTCCAAGGGGGTGGGTCAGTTTCTTCTTTCCTGCAGCCATTCACAGGTGGGCCTGGTCAGGATGCTTCCTGTGAGCTGAAAAAAGGGATTTATCTTAATGTTCAGGCATAGGAGGTGGGGTTCCCAGAGATGGGCTGTTATGCATAACAAAGGTTAAAGTAAAAGAAATACATCCAATATGGAGTCAGATTTGTTCTTCCCTATTACAATTTCTTTTTGAATTTTACCTGAGCTTCCTGTTCAACCCTCCAACTACTTTTCTCCAAAGTAAGAAATAATTGTGGAAATTCTCAATATTTCATTCCCTCTCTTTCTGGAGCTTAGGGTTAAGGCTAGGAAGCTATGCCAAGCCGTGCCAGAATATTTTTTTTTTCTTTTTTCACTACTTATTGAAGTCTATGGCATGAAGTTGTATGCTTTTCCTTGTTTGGTTCTTGCTCTTGAAATTTTCGCTGTGCTAATAATTATTGTTAGTTACGTTAGATGTTGGAGGAGATGAATTCTGAGCTCCTGCTTTAATTCACAATCATTGCTATTTTAATAAGAAGATTGGAGATTAAAATATCAGGCCCTGCTATCTTGTGATTGTTTTTAATCCAGAAGCTCTCTTTAACTGGAAATACAGAGATCTCTACACTATTACAAGAGGCTATTTGATATGCCTGTTTTTATCTTCTATTCACTTTCCTAGCACTGCTCTTAGCACCTACCCTCTACTAATTGATGCAATAGGAATAATTTAACCCTTAAGAAGGTAACTGTTCTAGCCTATGATATTACACCAATTAACATGGGATAATACTAGGAATAATGGTGAGAAAACAGAACAGTAGTAAAAATCGCCAAGCCAGAAGGATTGTTAAAGGACAAAGAGTTCAATTGCCCATTTTTACAGATAGAAATGGAAGGAAGTGTGGAGGATTATAAATGCAGAGTCTTGGCCTTTGAGCCAAGCTTCCTAACTCCCAGGAAGGAATTATTTTTGCATTTTATCTCTTTCTCTACTACCCCATAATGAATCCTCAGATTGTTACTTTCTAGCTGTTTTAAGAAATGAGAAATTTAATACTTAGCCCTCAGGTTAGTTCAACCCAACCTAAGGATTAAGTACCAAGGAAGGACATGATTTATTCACTGCACAAGAGGACCATCTATCTACCCACAACATCCAGCTCCCTCCATTATAGCTGGTGTTGACTCAGTGGATTATAATATCTCCTCCCTTTCTATTATTCATAATGCATACCACTTAAGACTGATAGTGCTATTAAGAGCTCTGTCAAAGGGGTTGAATATACCAGGTGAAGGAAGATTACTGGTTTGGTCAAGCATGTATAAGAACTTCAGCTTCCAGCCATGATGGAGAAACTAGAAAAAGACATGTCCTCCCATTGTTTAAAAAAAATGAAACTGGACAAAATATATGAAATAACCGCTTTCAAACACTGAGTCTTAAAATCACTCCAGCCTTCTGCCTGAAGGGCACTGTCTAAAGCAAAGCTTCAGGGTTGAGGGGAGGATCCCTTGCAGAGGTCTTGAGTTCAGGAGATTATTATTAGGGATCAAGAAGTCTGAGATGCTGGAATTTCTGGGGCAGAGCAGCATAGAGGAGGGAGCTAGATGGAGAAAGAGCTGTAGAAATCTTCAGGGTTCTCTGTGAGTCTGTTGATAAAAACTAAGCTATGCTAACATAAGGTAAAACTCCACCAGGCTGGGCTAACAATGACCAGGTGCCCTCAGATGAATCATTCCCAGAGGACACAAGATCTAGGAAACATGCAAGGTCTGACCAGCCAAATGGGGAATCTTTGTCAACTATATGGAACATTTAGTAGAAACCTCAGAAGGGTGATACCTTAGTAATAGTACTAAATTAGACATAGAGTAAACACAGAGAGGAAGGGAGGGAAGGAAGCAGCAGTCGAAGCCAAACAGGAGTTGACAGTGTTCCTGTCAACAATAACAGGGCGTTAACAATGAGTTACTTTGAAACAATTATTAAAAATATGGTCAAGGGACTTCCCTGGTGGTGCAGTGGTTACGAATTCCACCTGCTGGTGCAGGGGACTTGGGTTTGATCCCTGGTCTGGAAAGATCCCACATGCTGCGAGCAACTAAGCCAGTGAGCCACAACTACTGAGCCTGTGCTCTGGAGCCCGCGAGTCACAACTACTGAGCCCTCGTGCCACAACTACTGAAGCCTTTGAGCCACGACTACTGAGCCCACGTGCAGCAACTACTGAAACCCGTGCACCTAGAGCCTATGCTCTGCAACAAGAGAAGCCACTGCAATGAGAAGGTAGCACACTGCAATGAAGAGTAGCCCTCACTCGCTGCAACTAGAGAAAGCCCGCACACAGCAACAAAGGCACAACGCAGCAAAAAATATATATATATGGTCAAGGATTCAAAGAAAAACATCATGAAAAGATCAGTGGAAAGTATTATAACGAGATCCAAACAGAACTTTACAGCTGAAAAATACAGTATCTTAAATAATAAATTTACAGTATAAGGATAGCATCCAATGAAAACTTAAGAATATCAGTAAATGTGAACACATGGCAACAGAAACTACCATAATAGAAAAACATAAAAAAAATTCAAAAGAACCAAATTTTAGTGACCTGTAGGCAGTAAATTTTAACAACTAGCTCAATGGGGGGAAAAAGACTTGATTTATAGCATAGGCCAATTTTTATGATGTAAATACTCACACTATTGTTGATTTCAAGGTACCAATGTGACATCACTGAACACAAAATTTTCCAAATTTGATTAATTATAAACCAACACACACATCCAATAAGCTAAACAAAGAAACAAACAAATAACCAAGCTGAAGAAACAGAAAAACACAGCAAAGTATATCATTATCATAATCAAATTTTTGAAAATCGTGATTAAAAAGATCATCTTAAAAGTAGCCAGAGGAAGCAATACACAGAAACAAAGACCAAGAGCAAGCATTTCATCTAAAACCGATCACATCTTTAAACTACTGGTGCTGGTTCGGGGAGTGAACCTAGAGTTCTAAACTCATTGGAAATGTCCTTCAGAACTGAAGGATTAAGATTTCTACCTTACAAAGCTAGAAAATGAGAGAATATCAACTCCAAAGTACAAGGAAGAAAAAATAAAGATGAGTTGAAATTAATAAACCAAGGGTCGGCAAACCACAGCTTGCAGGCAAAATCTGGCTCACCACTTGTTTTTGTAAATAAAGTTTTATTTGAACATGGTTCCACTCATTCATTTACTTGTTGTCTAGTGCTGCCTTAGAGATCATATGGCTGAAAAACCTAAAATATTTATTTGGCCACGAACAGAAAACATTTACCACCTTTTTAAGTAGAAAATAGAGATAAATCAATGAAACCAAAGGATTCTTTGGAAAATCAATAAAATTGGTAAATCTATACCTAAGATGATAAAAAAAAGAAAAAAATACAAATTTCTAATACCAAGAATGAAAGAGAAGACATCACTATCAATCCTGCAGACATTAAAAGGATAAAAAGAGAATAGTACAAATAAATTTATGCTGTTAAATTTGGTAACTTAGAAGCAATGGACAAATTCTTTGTAATATAAAAATTGATAGAAAATCTGAATAGCCATGTATATAGTAAACTGAATTCATAATTAAAAATCTTTCTACAAGGAAAACTCCCAGCCCAAATGTCTTCACTGGTGGATTTTACCAAACATTTTTTTTTTACTTTTAAAAAAATTTTTTTTATTTTATTCATTTATTTTTGGCTGCATTGGGTCTTTGTTGCTGCGTGCGGGCTTTCTCTAATTGTGGTGATTGGGAGCTACTCTTCATTGTGGTGCACGGGCTTCTCATTGCTGTGGCTTCTCTTGTTGCTGAGCACGGTCTCTAGGCACGTGGGCTTCAGTAGTTGGGGCTCATGGGCTCTAGAGCACAGGCTCAGTAGTTCTGGCACACAGACTTAGTTGCTCCACGGCATGTGGGATCTCCCTGAACCCCGTTGCATCGGTAGGTGGATTCTTAACCACTGTGCCACCAGGGAAGCCCTACCAAACATTTTAAGAAGAAAAAAATAATAATAATATTCACAAACTCTTTTAGAAAATAAAGAAGAAGGAACCCTTTCCAACTCAATTTTTGAAGCTAACATCACTCTTATACCAAAACCAGACAAATACGTCAAAGAAAAAAACCTGCACACCAATATCTCTCAGGAACCTAGATGCAAAAATCATTAATTAATAAACTATTAACAAACTGAATCTAACTATGTGTAATAAGCATAATATATTATGACCAAGTGGAATTTTTCTTGGGAGTGCCAGGTTGACTTAACATATGAAAAATTAATGTAACTCAACCTTAACAGAATAAAGAAGGGGAAAATAAGTTTTCCTGCTTCAGGAGGAGAAGAAAAGGTGCATTTGACAAAATTTAGTCTGCAATTATTACAAAAACTTGCACCAAAATAGGAATAAAAGGCAACTGATAAAAGACATTTTTCTACATAATATGTACAGCTAACATCACAGTTAACAGAAAAGATTGAATCCATATTCCCTAAGATCAGGCTCCATCCCCATCACTTCTTTTCAGCCTTGCACAAGAAGTCCTTGCCAGGCTAGCCAGTACAAAAAAAGCAAGACAGCAATAAAAGGCATTTTTTGTCTTGGAAACAAAAATGTTCATTTGTTTTACTTGCAGATGACATGATTGTGTGTAGAAGTTCCTAAGGAATCTCCAGAACTTACATTAGAGCTAATGAGTGAATTAAGAAGGCCACAGGATGCAAGGTCAGTATACAACACCACTTGTATTCCTACATACTGAAAAATTAGAAAATGAAAAATTTTAAATACCATTATATTTATATACTGTCATCGAAATCATGAAATATTTAAAGATAAATTTAACAAAATATTTGCAAAACCTATTCACTGAATACTATAAAAAAATTGGTGAGAGAAATTAAAGATGTAAAGAAAAATATCATGTTCATGGATTGAAAGACTCAATATTGTTAAGATGTTAGTTCTCCCCAAATTAATAGATGCAATGCCAATCCCAATCAAAATCCCAGCTAGCTATTTTGTAGAACTGGACACGCAGATCCTAAAATGTATCGGGCTGGCCAAAAAGTTCCTTTGGTTTTTAAGTAAAAATAAAAGACACATTTTCACCAAGAACTTTATTGAACCACGTAGTCACCGTTTTGTCCCACTACCTTCTGCCATTTTTCAGGCAACTTCATAATTCCATCTTTCCAAAACTTTTTATCTTTTTGAGCAAAGAACTGTTCCAGGTGCCTTTTACAGTCTTCCAGGGGATGGAAAGTTTTTCCATTAAAAGAATTTTGTAAAGACCAAAATAAATGGAAATCTGAAGGTGCAATGTCTGATGAATACTACGGATGAATCAGAACTTCCCAGCCAAGCTGTAAGAGTTTTTGCCTGGTCATCAAAGAAACTTGCAGTCTCATGTTATTCTGATGGAAGATTATGCGTTTTCTGTTGACTAATTCTGGATGCTTTTCGTCGAGTGCTGCTTTCACTTGGTCTAATTGGGAGCAGTAGCTGTTGGAATTCATCGTTTGGTTTTCTGGAAGGAGCTCATAATAGAGGACTCCCTTCCAATCCCACCACGTACACAACATCACCTTCTTTGGATGAAGACTGGCCTTTGGTGTGGTTGGTGGTGGTTCATTTCATTTCCCCCACGATCTCTTCCGTTCCACGTTATTGCACAGTATCCACTTTTCATCGCCTGTCACAATTTGTTTTTAAAATGGAACGTTTTCATTACGTTGAAGTAGAGAATAACATGCGGAAATACGGTCAAGCAGGTTTTTTTCGCTTAACTTATGTGGAACACAAACATCAAAGTGATGAACATGACCAAGCTGGTGCGAATGATTTCCAACGCTTGGTTTGGATAATTTGAATATGTCGACTATCTCCCGTGTGATATAACGTTGATTGTTCTCAATTAAAGTCTCTGTTTGATCACTATCAACTTCAACTGGTCTACCCGACCGTGGAGCACTGTCCAGCGAGAAATCTCCAGCACAAAACTTCGCAAACCACTTTTGACACGTTCAGTCAGTCACAGCACATTCTCCGTACGTGACACAAATCTTTTTTTTTTTTTTTTTGCGTTTCAGTTGTGTTCTTATCTTTCTTGAAATAAAGCATAATATGCAGAAAATGCTGCGCTTTTTTTCCATATTCGATATTAAAATGGCTACACAAAAATTCACCAATTTTGATTTTTTTTTTAAATGCACGCTTATATGACAGCTATCACAATACAGTCTAACAAAATTGTTTCAAATGAAGTTAAAGACAACTAAGGGCAAAAAACCAAACAAACTTTTCGGCCAACCCAATATAAGGAAATGCAGAGGACATACTGTAGCCAAAATAATTTTAAAACAAGGACACATTTGGAGGATCTCAAGACGTATAGAATGAGAGTAATCAGGACAAGTCTAAGTTTTGATAAACAGATAAAAGGAATAAAATAAGGGGTCCAGAAATATGCCCATACAAATACGGTCAACTGATGTTCAAGAAAGGGGCCAAGGGGAACAGATGGTCTTTTTAAGAAAAGATGCTGGTGCATTTAGGTATCTATCTAGGAAAAAAGAAACCTCAGTACTTCCCTCTTATCATATACAAAAATTAACATGAAAAGGATCATAGGCCAAAATACAAATATTAAAACTATAAGGTTTCTAGAAAAAAACATAGGGGAAAATTTTTGTGATCTCAGTATAGGCAAAAGTTTTAGATAGGTAACAAAAAGCTATACCTATAAAAATTATTGATGAATTAGACTTCATCAAAATTTTAAATGTTTGCTCTTCAAAGGACACTTAAGAATACAAAAAGGCAAGTCACAGACTCAGAAAATATACTAACAATGCATGTATTTGGCAAAAGACATGCAGAGCATATACAAAGAAATTTATAACTCAATAATTAGAAGACAACCCAACTTTATAAAGAGGGAAGCAAATTAATCAAACATTTGACAAAATAATATATATGAATGACCAATAAGCATATGAAAAGATGCTTAACAGTATTAGTGAACAGGAAAATGCAAATTAAAATCATCATGAGCTACTACTATATATCCATCATAATGGATAATATGAATGACAACACCAAATATGAAAGATATGACTCAGCTGGAACTCTCATTGATTGCTCTGGGAAAATAAAATGGTAAGGCCATTCTAGAAAATACTTTGTCTGTTTTATGTAAAGTTAAACATCTATTTACCCTGAAACCCAGCCATCTACTTCTAAGTATTTACCAAGAGAAATGAGAACATTTGTACACACTTATTATACACATACTTTCGGAGCAGTCTTACTCAAAATAATTAAAAACTGGAAACAAGCTGTGGCCATCAACAGGAGAATGGTAAATAGAGGAGTAGTCACGCAAAGGAATAGTACTCAGGAGCAAAAATGAATGAGCTACTGATAGATGCAAAAGCATGAACAGATTTTAACAATGTTATGATGAAGAAAAAAAGCACATACTTAAATACAGGCACAAAAGAGTACATACTGTATGATTTCGTTTATATGAAATTCTAAACATCAAAACTGATCTCTAATAATAGAGAGCAGATGAGTGGTTGCCCGGGGCAGCAGCTGGGCATGGGGTTATCTGTAAATAGGCACTAGGGTACCTCTGGGAGATGATGGAAATGTTATGCAACTTGATTGTTCTGGTGGCTGCCTGGGAGTTCATTTTTGAAACTCATTGAAAACTGGTGCACTTTAAAGGGTGCATTTTATTGAGTGTAAATCATACCTCAATACAGTCTTTTTAAAAACTCTTCTTTAAATAAATAAATAAAACTTCTGTTTGAACCTTGAAACAAATGTTCAAATTTCTTTAATTAGAGAACATTTAGGAGTGCTAAAAGAAATAAGGGTTTGCTTATTTTTATCAGCAGTATCTAAGAAAGACGCAAGATGGCGATGTTACTCCAAGAAAGCATATACTCCCCCGGCCTCCTCTCAAATCAGGTTCTAGGCCCAGCACTTTCTTCTCCAGGGGCTTTCAGGAGTCTTTTCCAATATACTTAATTAATTATTGTCTACATTCCAACTATGCCAACAGATTCTTTAAATATCTCCAGAACTTTTAAAGTTCTTCTAAGCATTAAAAATTTTTCTATTGTTGTCAAAGTCAAAATTGAAATAGTTCACAATCAATAAGATTGTTGTTAGGAAGATTTATGTCTACTACAAGTTGTTACTAGCCAATTGAACTGTCTGAGATTTGTCTTACCTCTAGAAAAAGTGCCTGCATTTCGAAAATTAATACAGTCATCCCTCGGTATCTGAGGGGATTGGGTCCAGGACCCCTGTGGATACCAAAATCCAAAATCTAGGGATGCTCACGTTCCTTATATAAAATGGCAGAGTATTTGCATATAACCTACACACAAACTCCCCTATACTTTAAATCATCTCTGGATTACCTATAGTACCTAACACCATGTAAATGCTATCGTTATGTAAGTAGTTGCTTATAAGTATAATATACATGCTTTGTAAATAGTTGCCAGCTTGCAGAAAACTCAATTTTTGCTCTTTGGAACTTTCTGGAATTTGTTTTTTTGAACATTTTGGATCGTGGTTGGTCGAATCCCCGGACGCAGACCCTATGGATACAAAGGGCCTGCTGTACTTTGATTTGTATTTCAGACAGTCAGCCACTAGAGGGCAGTACAGAAACATAAATAAGATACCAAAATGCAATGTGGAAAACGCCAGTGGAATTGTGTGGTTATTACGCTATGGGCACCGGGTTTAGCGTAGGAACCAACTAGATCTTCTATAAAAAGAGACTAAAATGAGATGATTAGTGAGCACCAAAAAGCATTCATTCTATCAGAGTAAAGGGTGAAAAGAAAATGAGTACATTTCTAGAAACCATTTATTTGATTCAGAATTTTTTTGTTTAAAACATTATTTCTCAGTAATAGAGTGTCGAGGAACTCTCCTGAAGATAACTGTAATCTCGACATAATATATTTTAAACACTACATGAAGACGTAGGAGAGAGAGGAAAAGCAGGCAGATTCTGCAGGGGGGTGGACGTGGAAGGAGAGAGGTCACTTGGTAAATTTCCCATTTTTATGACTCTTCCCCTGAGAGCAGACCCCAGTCCCAGGGGTGAACCTCGTGATAGTGAAAGCAGAGGCCAGAGTTCAGGGCGGGCACGGTGATGGTGTGAGGGGAGGTGCCCTCACCTGTAGCAGCCCCACACCTGGCCCAGGAGGCGGAGCCCGGGGCTCATCCCTGCTGCTCATCCCTGCCACCGTCGGGGACACCTTGAGCTGTTCATAAACCTCCCTGAGCTTCAGTTTGTTCTTGCAGATCCTGAAGGAAAGCACATCTTTCTCATGGGTTCTTTTTGAGGATTAACGGATAATGTGTACGGGGCCTGGCACATCGCAGTTCGGTGAGTGCTGTCTGCTTCCCACTTCTCTTTTGTGGCTTACGTGGAATCTTGTGACTAATTCTCAATTTCTGAGGTAAAGTCTGGTGGCCAAACCCGCAGTCAGCTTGAGACTCTGGTCCTGAACTTTTTTTATAAAGGGCCGTGAGAAAAGAAAAAAGCTTCTCACAAGCTTAGTCTATCTTCTCATCCCCCTTTTAAAATGCAGGTTTGAAGAATAATCTGCCACATTTTTGCAGTGAGTGCTAGCTTGCGGGACCCCCTAAAAGAAGCCCTCAGATGACAGCTGCCTGTAAGGAACTGCAGGAGTTAGCACTTCCCGGGAATGTTTCAGAACCACTGCCTGTCTCCAGCTTCCTGTCACCCTGCACCCTCCAGTCTTTGTTCATCTTTATTTCCTGTGGCCTCCTACTTTCTTCTTGGTGGTTAATTTTACAGAATTTTGAGTGATCGTGTGCACCAGCTTTTAAAAGGGCTACAGCCCCTCTCTACTCTGGAATCATCTGTGATTCGCCTTGTTCCCACCTCTCCCATCCCACCAACACTCACTGCAGGTCCCGTAATTAGACTAAGCAGTCTTTGCCCCTCTACCTTTCCCCACTCCCCTGGACCACGGTGGTAGCCTCCTAACTGGTTCCCTGCTTCCCTCCATGTCACCTGCATGCCATTCTCCTCCAGATCCAAGAGTTAAACTATTAAATATGCTTATCAATTTTTATTAATCCTTCACTTTAACTTCTCCCATAGCTTCTTCTTTTTTTTTTTCTTTTTTCCCATAACTTCTTATTCCAGTTAGAACAAAACCTCATCTCCTTACCAGTCCCCTGATTACTTCTCTGAAGTCACCCCTAATACTCTTTCCCTCATTCACTGTGGTGCTCGATTTCTTTCTGTCCCACAGACATTTCAATCTCATCCTTTCATCCAAGCCACTGTTCTTGCTGTTCCCTGTGTTTGAATGTTCTTTCTCTGCTGGGCTGCCTGCCCTTTATCACTCCCGCTTTGACTCTGTTACCATCTCTTCCAAGAAGCCCTTCCTGACTGTCCTGCCTAGGTTGGTCCTGACCCAGCCTCAGTCCCTCTCGATCCAACTGCACTGTTCTGCTTCCTTCACAGCACTTATCACTATCGGAAATTGTATCTCTATCTATTTATTTGTTGCAGCACCATCCAGTTCAGATATAGAGTTTATTGAGAAAAACCTTCAAAGAAGTAGTAGAAGCAGATAGAATCTCCTTGACTCTTGTTACTTGTCAGAGCTTAGGCCGGGTGTAGATATGTCCCATGGCCAAGGTACCAATGAAGAAGGACAGTCCCCTGCAATGTTCCATACATTTGTGGTGAGTACTTTGTGGATGAGGGACAGGGTCAGAGAACATCCTTGAGATCACGTAAGTTCCCTGGCTGGGGAAGTAGCTTTGGTGGAAAGGAGGATGCTCCAGGTCATGGAAACTAGTAATTAGCCCATCCTTCTGTTAAACTGGCTCAGGTCTCCTTCCCAAGCTCTCTGCTCAGCCACCAGAAGTAGGGAGGGCCTGAGCAGCGGGGCCCATCGGCTCTGTCTCCGCATAGAGCCAGGGATGCTGTCTGTCTTGTCTGCCACTAGAACAGTACATGGAAAGGCACATAGAAAGGTAAACAAAAAATAATTTGTTGAAGGAATAAGATAATAATAGCATGAGTAATGATGAAGTAAATGACTGAAAAAGGAACTGAAAGTTAGAAGGAAAGGCCATATTTACTTGAAGTTATGTCTCGGTAGTGACAGAGGCCTGCTAAGGAGATGTCTGAATTTACGGCAGTGCTGTAACTGGGAGCAGAAGCCACAGGTGCAGGGCAGTCACTGCTGTGACTCCAGCTATTGCTCTTAAATACACAGCCAAGCTCGCGTCATGCTGTCCATACCTCATTTATAGAAATTCTAATCGTCAGCTTGACGTGCACTGTCTCTTAAATCAGCGGTGCATTCATTGGTATTGGAACCAAAGTTTCATGATCATTTTTGTAAGAGGAACAGATCGGGATTTGGGGGGAGACATCTTCCCAGTGTCTCTGTTTCATCCTAAGACTGTTTTCTTCATCTCAAACCAAGACCACATCTGCCCTGGATTGCTTTTGGCAACAAGAGTGATAATGAGGTCATTTCCACTACAATAGGGTCATTGTTGGTAATGCTTATTGCGTCGTGATCAGTTTCTGGAATGCTTCTAAATCAGCAAAGTTAGAAAAAAATTATTAAATGAAGGAAGAGTATATGATGAGCTAAATCCTGAGGAGTATGGCTAATAGCACAGTGTAAAATCCGCATCAAGTTCTTGATTAAATTCAGGTCTTGAGGATTTCTCATTATAACAAAGTTCCCTGGGGTTTAAGTCAGCATTCTAGTTTTACTTATTTCATAAATATCAATCCTTGGGGTAGATATTATTGACTCATAAAATTAATAAGATTTACTTTCATAATGTTGATAAAAATCTATAAAGTAGGCAAAACAAATCTTTTGCAGGCTCTACCGTGACCCATTTCTGGGGTCAATTTCCTCTACCAGTGTAATATCTGTTTTCAGGGCTCTTAGGGACTAAAGAATGACACATAATGGAGAAATTACACAAGTTATTTCGCTGCGTATTTCTAGAAGTCAAGTAATCTGCTGCAGTAATTTTAAAGCAATTTTCTTAAACTAACAATTAGCTCAATACAATCATAGACTCTGACATTTTACACCCTTGGCTGACGAGTCCTTAAAATTCTCTTCCACATCATCTTTCCCCATTTCTGTTCTACTCTCTTCCTGTTCCTTCTCGGACTATTTACTGATTGTTTTCTTGCTCTGATCACCTCCTAAACGTTAGTGAAACTCCACATTCAACCCACTGGTCTTCTCACTGGCCTCCAAGTCCCTCTGTCCCCCACCAAACCCTTTGTAATTTCATTTCAATATTGTGATAAACACCATCTACTTTCCAACCTCTCTCACTTACCACCACTTTCCACACCCAGTCATCAAGCCTCAGAGTATATACTTCCTCAGAACCTTTCCTATCTTTTCCTTCCTCTACATCTTCATTCTACCCAAAATCACTATAATCGCAGGTCTCTAAAGCTCGGTAGTCACTCAAGGTTCACAGCCACTGGGAGGCAGCAGTGCTGAATCCTTAGGTCTCTTGAGGATTTGCCTCAGGTCCACTCAAGCCCTCTTGTATGAAGCATGACCTCTTCACTATAAATAAGGCTCTAAGTTGATTATGCTAAAATTATAGGGAATATATTGGGATGAACGCAAATGATGCTAGCAGATACTTCTTAATATAAAGAATTTATAAGAATTGGGGAATAAAAACCATGGGATTGAAAGCTGTGAGCCTGGCATCCAGAAGGGATGGGGGAGGGGATGAGTGGGAAACCGCAGCTGGAGTGGCCTGGGGTCAGATTTCTGCCCCACCATCAGTTTGACACTGGGCGAGATACTTACGTGATTTTAGCTTTTCCTGATCTGTTAACTGGAGATAGGAATATCTCCACTCAAAGGGGTATTTTGACAGTTAAATAATATTGTATATAAAGTTTCCATCCTGGAAACTTGCACGTGGTAGGTTCTCATCAAATCATAGCTATTAATACTTATAGGCACAGCACTTCTGCACTTGAAAAGCAAAATATCAATAATATCTTTAACTAATGGCTTAAGGAAATAATTATCAAAATGCCATAGAGAAATGCACATTATCTGTCAAGGAAGAGTGCTGATAGCCATTCCTAAAGGAGCCTGGAGTGTCTGTAATGGAGAGAAGTTATAGGCAGGTCACCCTTACCTTAGACAGGGCAGGACCACGTACAAAACGTTGTCTGACACTTCAGCTTCTGCAAAAAAAGTTTGCCACACACAGCAAGGAAAGTATAGAGGGTTTGCAGATTGTGGTGGCCTTTAAATAAAATCGGTCTAAGGGTCAACCTCTCATCTCTGCCCAGTGACTTCTAAGTTTGAAAGCATTTTCCAGCTACTATCAATTATTTAAGAGAAGTACTGGGGGAAATATAGATAAATAAACCATCGTACATTGCCACTCCCTGGACCACCAGACTCACCTGGCTGTGAGCTGGGTGGGGAGGGCAGAGGTGGTCAGGAGTTGCCATTCATTTGTGTCTACTGCAGACAACAGTAAGAGAGATTGCCACTCGACGGGATTGTAGAGATCCTTTAGTCGAGCATTTCATTTACCGAAGAGGAAACCCAAGCTCAGGCCGGCTGAGCTGGGCACAGTCAGGCAGCTGCTGAATGGCAGAGCCGGCCTGGAGCCCAGTTCTCTCAGCTCCTGGTCCAGAAGTTCCTTCCACTGCACCCCAGCTGCTGCTTTTCAGCATTGAGGTTTGGGGATTGTACTCATTCAAATGCAAATGTTTTGTGTGCTTCTTTAACAGGACATTCTTTTGTCTTACTTTACCAAGTAGGGTTTGCTGTACTGAGTAAATGAGTATAGACCTGGAGGTGTTAAAATCATCAACCTCTTCTAAAGCGTCATTCTTTCCCCTTTGTTTCTATTTGTAACGTGGAACACTTGCTTCTTTTTTTCCTTACAGCTTGAATCGAGACAGCCATCCTTATAACTTGATTTACTTGTTCTAGTGGATGATACAAGTACTGAGAATGAAATTAATGAAATCAGTGTAGCTCACAGGAAGCTCTTGCCCGTCCTCGCTCCCACCCCTCCTTTGGGAATTCATCCAGGGGATACGTTGAGGGAATTCGTTGCTACGAAACAGTGCTGCAGCTGGGCTCAGTGAGGGGTCTGCGTGGTCTCACAAAAGCGAGCAACGTCTGCAGCTTTGAGAAGGTTGGAGATGTTAGGGGCCACCCAGTGTTATACCACTGGGAAAAGTTTCCCCGTCTGGAATGTCCCCACGGGCTCCATTCTGCCACCGCGGGCACTCTCTGACTTCCTGCCCAAGACGGAAACCGTCCTCCGCTTCCATGACAATTGGGGTCATCACCCTGGCTGTCGCACCACTACCCACCCACTTGCCCCCATTCGCGCCTGAGGAGTAAGTCTACCTGTAGGATCCCGGTCACCACCAGGCACATGAAGTAATTCATGATCAGAGTGAAAGGGAATCACACCCAGCACTGGCGGTGGTCAGGCGGGACAAAAAAGAGGCTGCAGCTACCAAGGGAAAGAAGAGAAGAGGAAGAACCAAGGCTGATAATAAGTAGATGCCAACATGGCCACACTTTTGTTAAAATACTGCAGTATTTCCAAGTGGCTGGTAAATGGTCCCTGCTCCAAGCCTTCACAACGCCCTGTCACTCCAGCCAGTCAAGGCTAATGTCTGTTTCATTTTAATGATTGGTGCCTGTGTCCTAGGCAGTGGATAAATATGTTAAATATTACCCCTTAAGAGAACTAATACTAAAAGTGTGGCAAAAGGACACACTTGTATCTACCTTTAATTATTTTACTCCAGAGAGGAATTTCCATGAGGTACAGTCTCTCATGGAAAATGGAAATACGTAGAAATACTGTTCTAGTTGGTATCCTTCATCATTTAACTCTGATGCGGAAGATTCTGCTTTTACTTTCCTTCCTTGGCAGAAACATCCAGCAGAGAAAACTTTCAGCTCTGGCTCCCGTGAGCCATTCGACAGGGCCTGCTCCTTAGGAAGGAGGAGAGGCACGAACCACCCGGCCTCTTGTCTGGAGTGGCACCAGGATGTCCCAGGACGTATCCATAGGGAGGGGAGGGAGGCACTTATAAGTTCTCAGGCCCAGTGTGGCTCCTTCCCTGAAATCAATGGCTCACGTATAGAAGTATGGTTCAGCCACAAACTAATTAAAAAGGCATCACTGGCATCTTGCAGGGACATCGAGAGAGACTCGGAACCCAGAGCAGCCCTTCTCCAAAGCCCCTTCCTTCACCCCCTTCCTTTGCACCCTGGATCTGCCCTCTGGTGGCAGACCCGTCCCCCCCAAGCCCCTCCTCCGCTCACATCCCCTTGCCTTACTTTGTAGACTGATAGCCTCTCCTGGCCCTCCTCTGTTCCTCCTTGTCTCAGGTCTCATTTCTCCTCTTTTCTCCATGTTTTGAAGATCCATAATCCAAAAGGTCCACAAATTACCTGGCAGAGGACGTAGAGTAAAAGGAAGAAATCTTCCTCTGTCTGGGCACAGAGGAAGTGAAGGACCAATAGAATTGGTGCTTATGGGTCCATTTTGCTTTCAGAAGATTCAGGAAGTTTTGAAAAAGCCCAAACTTTGAAAACGTCAGTTTTTATGCATTTCAGAAGCTTAGGCTTGACCGTCCTAAATTTTTATTGCCTAGAAAATGATGGTGGTGCGTAGTTACTAGGAGGGGCAGTGCCTCAGGGAGGAGACTCATCTGAGGACATTAAGTCAGTCATCTAAGCAAACCACTTCCTGTGAGTAACATAAATTAATTCTAGTATTGGTGAGGGAATCGGGGTGATAAGGAAACCCTGTGGGGGCGTCAGACACAACCCAGAACTCCTGTAGCCTGTGCCATTAGCCTGGGTGACTTACCAGTCTGGTTTCAGCAACACCTGTAGTCCTTCCTACCTTGTGCATGTCTTCTGTTTGAATTTTCCATATACTATTTTAAACTCTTAAATGAAACTTACAAAATAAAATCACCCATAATCCTAACACACTAAAAGAATTGTATTAACTCTCCAGTGTGCTATTTTAGTGTTCTTCCATAACCATATAAATGTTACCATACCCTTTAAATATTATCTCAAATATTTTTCGTGTTATTATATCGTTTTCCAAATTACCATTTTAATAGCTAAATATGTCATTGAGCCACTATGTCCTAATTTCCTTAACCATTCCCTTATTGTTAGATATTTGGTTTGTTTTTATTATTTTACAGTTACAGATAATCCTGCAATTAATACTTTCATGGACCTAACTTTTTCTCCTTTTTACTATTTCCTTAGGATAAATTTTTAGAGGTTAGAGTACTGGTCCAAATTATATGAATATTTCCATAGTCGATTAACGTTCCGTTAGGGCTGTAGCAATTTATACCACTTGCTTTATTATATGTATGCACTCTGTTTGTATGTGTTACCCAGTCTTCTGTTGCATTTTTATTTTAACCCTTCTTTGCTTACAAAAATTTTACATTTCTATGTAATAGAATCTGTTGTTTTTCTCTCATAATTTTATATTGCTTCAATTCTTCAAATGATATCAACAGTTTAAAGTTATAACAAATTCTGCCTTTATGCAAGCTCGTCTGTGATTTCCCTAATATTTAGTTCTTTGATATATTCAGAGATTTCCGAATATGGTTATATATTTACTTTTTCCAAAATACTGTCTAATTTTTACCCAATATAATTTATTAAGTTTCTGCTGTTTCCCACTCATTATCCAGCAATATTTCAATAATCCCACACTGATCTAGGTCAATTTCTGGGCTGTCTATACTTTACCACTCATATGTTTTTCTGTTTTTCAGCCATATTTCTTTGCTTTAAACATGATATGTTATAGTATGTTTCTATATCTGGTTAGAGACTCTTATCTCATGTTATAATTTTTCTCAAAATATTCTTCTCCTGAACCCTGACAATCTTCACTTCTATTTCACTTAAGCAGTTTCTTCTCTTGGTCACACTGTGATTATCCCACCTCTGAAATAATGAGCTTAGATGTCACCGAGCCTGCCGTTCTTTCTCTTTGCCTTTTCTTTTATTCCGAGTAACACTGCTCTTTGTATCACTGGGATGTATATATCATCCTAGTTTCCCAGTTCACTCTATCAGCAAGGCTGAACAGAATGATTGACCATTTTACAATAGTACATCAGCATTGCACTTTTCTTGCTTTCTTATCTTTCCACCAAAGCTGTGTCGTCAAATCCCAACTCCAAAGGAACCCATCTGCCCACATTCTCAGTTTCTCCTTCACTGCCTGGTGCAGCCGGATTGAAATCAAGTGATGGCGGATTGACGTTATGACAAATGCTGTTCGTGAGCATTTAGGATTTGTGCAAGGCTGGTAAGAGACGGGAGTCTCAGATGTAGGTAAAGCCTTGACAAAAGAAAATAAGATGCGTTCTTAAGTCCACAACCTTCTTATGGTCGACGTTAAAAAATCCTAGAGCAGATTATTAGAGGCATGTCAGTCACTGAGGAGGAGACTGTGTAGATACCCTGGGGATAAGACATGTGAGAACAAAATTCCTTTTTTGAAAGTAAAATAGGAAACTCTAGAAGAAAAAATAGAGGAGGGGTGATAAAGAGAGGGACAGAGACAGGGGGGACTTGAGGATTCTCATCTCAAATAGGAAAGATCTTTTAGAGTTTTTTAACACGTTATCTTTTTCAAGCCTGACAAAAATCCTTCACTGAAGTGATGACCAGAACTTGCAAAAGAGGGAGAGCTGAGACTCAGAGAAGTTCAGTGAGCTCAAGGAAACTGCACTCACGTCCGCGTGGCGTGAAGCCCTGTTCTCGTCTCCCGTAACATGCCTTTGCGACACTTCTGCAAGATGCAGGAACAGTGACTATGATACTGCCCTAGCCAGGGAAAGCTATGTCTTGTTGAATGAACGCACGGGTCTGATCCCCAGCCCCACAGATGCACCTGCCTGCCGCTTCTCCTGCCTGTGCACGTCACAGGCGCCTCACACCCCATCAGGCTGCCCGGACCGCTCCCCCGGCTCCAGGACTTCCGGTCTCGGTGAGCGCTTCCCCTTCCCGCCTGACTGTTCACGGAGGCCGGGGAGTCAGCTCTTCCTCTCAGCGGCCCCTGCTTTCCCGTCTCCCCGCTGTCCTGCTCCAAGCCCCGCAGCCCCTCTGGACTGCTGCTGCTCTCCTCCCCACGGCGCCTCTCACCTCCCTCCCGTCCGTTCTCTCTTTGAGAGGCTTGTTTCATCATCCCTGTTGTTTAAAACCGTGGAATGGCTTTCTATTGTGGGGGGAAGGAGGGCATAGAGTTCCAAGCCCTCCCCTCAGCCCATGCAGCCCAGCGTGCTCTGGCCTCGCAGCACCCTGTGGCCTCATCTGTCTCTTGCTCTCCACGTGGCCATCACAGACTGGCCTTTCCACACTACCTCAAACCCGCCATGTTCCTTCCAAGCTCAGATCCAGGGCACTTGGAATAATTAATGATCCCCTCCACCCCTTTCTGTTTTTCCCATGATGCTTAGATTTTCCTAACCTATTTGAGAACTCATTTGTGATGTTATTGGTTATTGTCTGTCTTCCTGCTCACGAATATAAGTTCCACCAGAACTTATATCTTGCTCACTGATACCAGAGCAATGCCTGGTACACACCAGTTACTTAACAAATAGTTGTTGACGAAATTGGTTCATTCATTTTAATTTATGACGTATACATGAACAAAGAACATACTCACCAAACTACTGGGTAGTACATACCTACAAGAGAATAGGGCATGTGCTGGGTGGTAGAATCATGGTCAAACACTATCAGACTAATAAATACACAGTGCAGTTTAATAGGGACTAAATAAAAAGCCTGCCTTTGGGTCCAGAAGGTAATAGAAAAACAGGATAATGGGATGAAATGACATGCTTAGAGGGATTATGAAAACTACTTTAGGTTTTATTTAAGAGTTGGGGTTTTTTTCTTTTTTTCTATTAACATCTAGCATTGCTATGGTACATTTGTTATAATCAATGAACCAATATTGATATATTATTAACTAACATCTATAGTTTACATTAGGGTTCCTCTTTGTGTTGTGTAGCTTTATAGTTTTTTTTCCAAATTTTTATTGGATTATAGGTGAGTATAATTGGAGTATAGTTGTTGTGTTAGTTTCTGCTGTACAACAAAGTGAATTAGTTATACATATACATATATCCACTCTTTTTTAGATTCTTTTCCCAAATAGGTCATTACAGAGTATTGAGAAGAGTTCCCTGTGCTATACAGTAGGTCCTTATTAGTTATCTACTTTTTATATAGTAGTGTGTATAGGTCAATCCCAATCTCCTGATTTATCCCTCTCCCTGCCATTCCCCACCTCCAGGAACCATAAGTTTGTGTCTACATCTGTAACTCTATTTCTGTTTTGTAAATAAGTTCATTTGTACCATTTTTTTTAGATTCCACATATGAGCGATATCATATATTTGTTTTTCTCTGTCTGACTTCACTCAATATGACAATCTCTAGGTCCATCCATGTTGCTACAGATGACATTATTTCATTCTTTATTATGGCTGAGTAATATTCCATTGTATATATGTACCACATCTTCTTTATCCATTCCTCTGTTGATGGACATTTAGGTTGCGTCCATGACCTGGCTATTGTAAATAGTGCTGCAGTGAACATTGGGGTACATGTGTCTTTTTGAATTATGGTTTTCTCTGGGTATATGCCCAGTAGTGGGATTGCTGGGTCATATGGTAATTCTATTTTTAGTTCTTTAAGGAACCTCCATACTGTTCTCCATAGTGGCTGTACTAATTTACATTCCTGCCAAAGGTGTAGGAGGGTTCCCTTTTCTCTACACCCTCTCCAGCATTTATTGTTTGTAGATTTTTTGATGATAGCCATTCTGACTGGTGTGAGGTGATATCTCATTGTAGCTTTGATTTGCATTTCTCTAATAATTAGCAATATTGAGCATCTTTTCATGTGCTTTTTGGCCATCTGTATGTCTTCTTTGGAGAAAAGTCTATTTAAATCTTCTGCCCATATTTTGATTGGGTTTTTTGTTTTTTTGATATTGAGCTACAAGAGCTGTTTGTGTATTTTGGAGATTAATCCCTCATCAGTCACTTCATTTGCAAATACTTTCTCCCATTCTGTGGGCTGTCTTTTCATTTTGTTTATGGTGTTCTTTGCCATGCAAAAGTTTTTACGTTTAATTAGGCCCCATTTGTTTATTTTTGTTTTTATTTTCATTATTCTAGGAGGTGGATCAAAATATATCTTGCTTCGATTTATGTCAGAGAGTATTCTGCCTATGTTTTCCTTTAAGAGTTTTATAGTATCCAGCCTTACATTTCAGTCTTTAATCCATTTTGAGCTTATTTTTCTGTAGGCTGTTAGGGAGTGTTCTAATTTCATTCTTTTACATGTAGCTATCTATTTTTCTCAGCACCCCTTATTGAAGAGACTGTTTTTTCTCCATTTTATATTCTTGCCCCCTTTGTCATAGATTAATTGACCATAGGTGCTTGGATTTATCTCTAGACTTTCTATCCTGTTCCATTGATCTATATTTCTGTTTTTGTGGCAGTACCATACTGTCTTGATTACTGTAGATCTGTAGTATAGTCTGAAGTCAGGGAGTCTAATTCCTCCAGTTCCATTTTTTTCCCCTCAAGACTGCTTTGGCTATTCGGGGTCTTTTGTGTCTCCATACAAATTTTAAGATTTTTTTGTTCTAGTTCTGTAAAAAATAATGCCATTGGTAATTTGATTGGGATTGTATTGAATCTGTAGATTGCTTTGGGTAGTATAGTCATTTTCACAATATTGAGTCTTTCAATCCAAGAACATGGTATATCTCTCCATCTGTGTCATCTGTGATTTCTTTCATCAGTATCTTATAGTTTTCTGAGTACAGGTCTTTTGCCTCCTTGGGCAGGTTTATTCCTAGGGATTTTATTCTTTTTGATGTGATGGTAAATGGGATTGTTCCCTTAATTTCTCTTTCTGATCTTTCATCTTTAGTGTATAGGAATGCAAGGATTTCTGTGTATTAGTTTGGTGTCCTGCAACTTTACCAAATTCATTGTTGAGCTCTTGTAGTTTTCTGGTAGCATCTTTAGGATTCTCTATGTATAGTATCATGTCATCTGCAAACAGTGACAGTTTTACTTCTTCTTTTCCAATTTGGATTCCTTTTATTTCTTTTTCTTCTCTGATTGCCGTGGCTAGGACTTCCAAAACTATGTTGAATAAAAGTGGTGAGAATGGACATCCTTGTCTTGTTTCTAATCTTAGAGGAAATGCTTTCAGTTTTTCACCATTCAGAATGCTGTTTGCTGTGGGTTTGTCATATATGGCCTTTATTATGTTGAGGTAGGTTCCCCCTTTGCCAGCTTTCTGGAGTTTTGATCATAAATGGGTGTTGAATTTTGTCAAAAGATTTTTCTGCATCTGTTGAGATGATCATGTGGTTTTTATTCTTCAGTTTGTTAATGTGGTGTATCACACTGATTGATTTGTGTATATTGAAGAAACCTTATATCCCTGAGATAAATCCCTCTTGATCATGGTGTACGATCCTTTTAATGTACTGTTGGATTTGGTTTACTAGTTTTTTGTTAGGGATTTTTCATCTATGTTCATCAGTGATATTGACCTGTAACTTTCTTTTTTTGTGATAACTTTGTCTGGTTTTTGGTATCAGGGTGATGGTGGCCTCGTAGAATGAACTTGAGAGTGTGCCTTCCTCTGCATTTGTTTGTAAAAGTTTTAGAAGGATAGGTGTTAACTCGTCTCTAAATGTTTGATAGAATTCACCTTGAAGCCATCTGGTCCTGGACTTTTGTTTGTTGGAAGTTTCTTGATCACAGTTTCATTTTCAGTACTTGTGACTGGTCTGTTCATATTTTCTGTTTCTTCCTGGTTCAGTCTTGGAAGGGTGTACCTTTCTAAGAATTTGTGCAATTCTTCTAGGTTTTCCCTTTTATTGGCATATAGTTGCTTGTAGTAGTCTCTTATGATCCTTTGTATTTCTGTGGTGTCACTTGTAACTTCTTTTTCATTTCTAATCTTATTGATTTGAGTCCTCTCCCTTTTTTTCTTGATGAGTCTGGCTAAAGATTTATCAATTTTGTTTATCTTCTAAAAGAACCAGCTTGTAGTTTCATTGATCTTTGCTATTGTTTTCTTCGTTTCTATTTCATTTATTTCTGCTCTGATCTTCATGATTTCTTTCCTTCTACTAACTTTGGGTTTTGTTTGTTCCTCTTTCTCTAGTTGCTTTAGGTGTAAGGTTGGGTTGTTCATTTGAGTTGATTCTTGTTTCCTGAGGTTAGATTGTATTGCTATAACCTTCTCCTCTTAGAAGTGCTTTTGCTGCATGCATCCCATAGGTTTTGGATCACTGTGTTTTTGTTGTCATTTGTCTCAAGGTATTTTTTGATCTCCTCTTTGGTTTCTTCAGTGATCCATTGCCTATTTAGGAACATATTGTTTAGCCTCCATGTGTTTGTGTTTTTTACAATTTTTTCCCTGTAATTGATTTCTAATCTCATAGCGTTGTGGTCAGAAAAGATGCTTGATGTGATGTCAGTTTTCTTAAATTTACCGAGGCTTGATTTGTGGCCCAAGATGTGATCTACCCTGGAAAATGTTCCTTGTGCACTCGAGAATAAAGTGTATTCTGCTGCTTTCAGATGGAATGTTCTATAAATATCAATTAAGTCTTTCTGTTCTAATGTGTCATTTAAACCTTGTGTTTCCTTATTAATTTTCTATCTGGATGATCTATCCATTGGTGTAAGTGGGGTGTTGAAATTCCCCACTATTATTGTGTTGCTGTTGATTTCCTCTTTTATGGCTGTTAGTGTTTGCCTTTTATATTGAGGTGCTCCTATGGTGGGTGCATATATATTTACAATTGTTATATCTTCTTCTTGGACTGATCCCTTGATCATTATGTAGTGTCCTTCCTTGTCTCTTGTAACAGTCTTTATTTTAAAGTCTATTTTTTCTGATATGTATTGCTACTCCAGCTTTCTTTTGATTTCCATTTGCATGGAATATCTTTTTCCATCCCCTTACTTTCAGTCTGTATGTGTCCCTAGGTCTGAAGTGGTTCTCTTGTACACAGCATATATATGGGTCTTGTTTTTGTTTCCATTCAGCCAGTCTGTGTCTTTTGGCTAGAGCATTTACTCCACTTACATTTAAGGTAATTACTGATATGTATGTTCCTATTACCATTTTCTTAAATTTTTTGAATTTGTTTTTGTAGGTCTTTTTTCTTCCCTTCCTCTTTTGCTGTCTTCTCTGATGATTTGATGACCATCTTTAGTGTTGTGTTTGGGTTGCTTTTCCTTTTTTGTGTGTGTATCTACTGTAGTTTTTTGGTTTGCATTTCCCATGAGGTTTTGATATAACAGTCTATATATATATATCAAGGTTGTTTTAAGTTGCTGGTCTCAATTTCAAATGCAGTTCCCATTTCCTGAATTTGTATTCCCCTCTTCTCATGGTAGCTGGTTTTGATATCATATTTGTGTGTGGATAATTTCCTCCTTTTACTGTATGTTTGCCTTTACCATTGAGCTTTCCCATTTGTGATTTTCTTGTTTCTAGTTTTGGCCTCTTTTTTTCCCCTGCCTAGGGAAGATCCTTTAGCATTTGTTGTAAAGCTATTTTGGTGATGCTCCATTTGCTTAGCTTTTACTCGTCTGGAAAGCTTTTGATTTCTTCCTTGAATCTGAATGAGAGCCTTGCTAGGTAGAGTATTCTTCGTTGCAGGTTTTTCCCTTTCATCACTTTAAATATATCATGCCATTCCCTTCTGCCCTGCAGAGTTTCTGCTGAAAAATCAGCTGATAACCTTTGGGGATTCCCTTGTATGTTATTTGTTGTTTTTCCCTTGTTGCTTTTGATATGTTTTCTTTGTCTTTAATTTTTGTCAGTTTGATTAATATGTGTCTTGGCATGTTCCTCCTTGAATTTACCCTGTATGTGACTCTCTGAGCTTCCTCAACTTGGGTGACAATTTCTTTCCCATGTTAGGGAATTTTTGACTATAATCTCTTCAAATATTTTCTCATGCCCTTTCTCTTTCTCTTCTTCTTCTGGGACCCCAATAATACGATTGTTGGTCCATTTAATGTTGTCCCAGAGGTCTCTAAGAATGTCCTCATTTCTTTTCATTCTTTTTTCTTTGTTTTGTGTCAGTGATTTCCACCATTCTGTCTTCCAGCTCACTTATTCGTTCTTCTGCCTCAGTTATTCTGCTGTTGATTCCTTCTAGTGTATTTTTCTTTTCAGTTATTGTGTTATTCATCTCTGTTTGTTCTTTAAATCTTCTATCTCTTTGTTATTTCTTTTATCTTCTTAGTCTGTGCTTCCATTCTTTTTTCAAGATTTTGGATCGTCTTTACTATCATCATTCTGAATTCTTTTTCAGGTAGCTTGCCTATCTTCTCTTCATTTAGTTGTTCTTGTAGTTTTTATCTTTCTCCTTTATCTGCAACATATTTCCTTATCATCTCATTTTGTCTAACTTACTGTGTTTGTGGTCTCCTTTCTGCAGGCTGCAGGATCATAGTTCCTCTTGCTTCTGGTGTCTGCCCCCTGGTGGGTGAGGTTAGTCCAGGGGCTTCTGCAGGCTTCTAGTGGGAGGAACTGGTGCCTGCCCTCTGGTGGGTGGAGCTGGGTCTTGTCCCTCTGTTGGGCAGTTCCCTATCAGGGTATGTGCTTTTTTTTTTTCTTTTTTTTTGCGGTACACGGGCCTCTCACTATTGTGGCCTCTCCCGTTGCGGAGCACAGGCTCCGGACGCACAGGCTCAGCAGCCATGGCTCACGGGCCCAGCCACTCCGTGGCACGTGGGATCCTCCTGGACTGGGGCACGAACCCGTGTCCCCTGCATCGGCAGATGGACTCTCAACCACTGCACCACCAGGGAAGCCCAGTGTATGTGCTTTGGGGTGGCTGTGAGCATAATACTTTAGGCAGCCTATCTGCTGATGGGTGGGGCTGTGTTCCTGTCTTGCTGGTTGTTGGGCCTGAGGAGTTCCAGCACTGCAGCCTGAAGCTGTTGGGTGGGGTCAGGTCTTGGTGCTGAAACGGGGTCCTCCAGGAGTGCTCATGTCGATTACTATTCCCTGGGGCGTCTGCTCCCAGTGTCCTTGCCCTCACTGTGAGCTGCAGCCCACCACCACTTCCCCAGGAGGCCCTGCAAAGTCCGAAGGTAGGTCTAGCCCCGGTTCCTGTGGAGGCACTGCCTTGTGCTGGGTCCCAGTGTACGTGAGACCTTGTGTGCACCTCCCAGAGTGGAGTCTCTGCCTCTCCCAGCCCTGAGGAGCTCCTGCACTCAACCCCCACTGGCCTTCAAGGCTAAATGCTCTGGGCGTTCTTCTTCCTGATGCCAGACCCTCAGACTGTCTTGGAGGACTATTTTTAAGTGGGAACAATGCTGTGTAGCCTGCATGGGTTTAATTTTTTTTTCTTTTTCTTTTTTTTTTTTTTTGGTACAAGGGCTGTTTTTAGTATGGATGTCTGCCACCACTTTCTTCAGTGTATGCTGGCCTTTATCCCCTTGACAGGGGTTTTGATTGGTGGTGTGGTGACCAGAGCCTACACTGGGTATTGAGCAGGGCCTCCCGTTTGCTCTGTGGTTGTCACTGCCCTGTCAGAGGTGTAGTCTGCTCCCTAGTTGTTGCAGTAGAGGCCCCCAGATCTGTTTCCTAGCTGTGTTTCTGATCTGCGGTGTGAGGTATGTGCAATTGGAGCACTCCGACTGCGAGAGAAGCCACTGAGTATTCCTCCTTTGGAGCTGTTCACCTGTGGGTGTGCTCTGTTGTGTCGCCTTTCACCTGCTGTGTGAGCTCTCAGATTGCACTGTTGTTGGCACTGCTCTCTGCTCCACCTTACCTGTGGGTGTGCCGGCAATTGGCCCTGGTGTCTCTCGAGCATTGTTCATACCAGGCCACCAGCACAGATCCACTGAAGTCAGGTTCCAGAATTGCAGTAATCATGGATCTGGACCCACTGTGGGAGTTATGATGCAGCTCAGAATCCGGCCTGGCCCAACCCCGGCATGTACGTGCCCACAAAGTCCATAGCTGTGAAAGCAAGACCGGTCTCAGTTGCAGGAGCACTTGTCCGTCCAGATGTTCCGCAGGCACTGAGTTTACCAAGCCAGTCGTGGTGGGGTTTAATCCAAGGTTAGTGGCTGCGAGGAGAGATTTCGGCTCTTCTTCCTTAGTCACACAGCCCCTGGGGCTCAGCTTTGGTTTCCGCCACACCTCTGCGTGTGGACTACCCTCAGGTGTCTGCTCCCTGCACAGGCAAGAGGGGTGGAGGTGGTGACCGACTGGGGCTCATGTGCCCACTCAGGTGGGAGGGAGAGGAGGCGGCGACGGAATGAGGCACACGAACCTGCTCTGGTGGGAGCCCCTCCTAGTGCCTGCAGAGGCAGGGGCCGGCCCCTGGGGAGAGAGGCCGCAATGGCGACCCCGCCCTTCGCGTCACTCAACAATGGCCCTTTGCTTGTACGGCAGACCAGGCTTCCTCCGGAAGCTTTCCTGGTTGCAGAGCTCCTCTCTCCTTTCCCCTCAGGCTGTCTCTGCACAGCCAACAGCAGTCCTGTCCCAAGGTTTGCTCTCCAAACCCCATGTTGCAGCACCCAGCCCCTGTCCATACCTTTCAGGCTGGGTCATGCAGCGCTGTGGCATGACCATCTGTGTAGGTCTCACTCTGTCCTGCCTGCCACAAACTGGGTGCTCTGCTCTCCTCAGGGCCCCCAAAACTCCCCTTCTGTCTCAGCTGACCTATTCCGCAGTGAGGGGCTTCCCCAGGTGCGGGAAGCTCTCCGCTCCTTCAGCTTCCCGACAGGGGCACAGGTCCTGTCCTACTTCCTCTTTTCTTTTTTTTTCCTTTTCTCTCTTTCGTCCTGCCCAGTTACACATGGATCTTTCCTTGTCCTTTTAGGTTTCCCAGGCCCTCTGCTTGTGCTCAGCAGGTGCTCTGTGAGAATTTCCATCTGTCAACATACTCTTCATGCGCCTGTGGGAAGAGGTGAACTCCACGGCCTCCTACTCTGCCTTCTTGACTCAGCCCCCCCTGTAGTTTTGACAGATGCATAATGTCATTTATCCACCACCATAGTATCATACACAATAGTTGCACTGCCCTAAAAATTCCCTGTGCTTCACCTGTTCGGTCCTCTTCCCCCAGCTCCCAAACACCGGCAGCCATTGGTCTTTTCACTGTTTCTGTAGTTTTGCCTTTTCCAGAATGTCGTATAGTTGGAATCGTATCGTGTGGAGTCTTTTCAGATGGGCTTGGCTGCGCCTCTGGTTAATTTTTTTGAGAGTTCATTGATGCATAACATTGAATTAGTTATACATGTACAACATAATGATTTGATGCAGGTACATATCGTAAAATGATTACCTCAATAAAGGTAGCATTCATCACTGCACATAGTTACAAATTATGTGTGTGTGTGTAATGAGAACTTTTAAGATAATCTCTTAGCAACTTTCAAATATACAATACGGTATTGTTTCCTACAGTCACCGTGCTGTATGTGATGTCTCCAGGACTTATTTATTTTATAACTAGAAGTGACTACCATTTGCCCACCTCTACCCCCTGCCTCCGGAAACCACCCAGATTGGCTTCTTTTACTTAGTAACCAGCACTTGAGATTTCTCCACGTCTTTTTGTGGCTTGATGGCTCGCTCTTTTATCGCTAAATAATACTCCGTGGTATGAATGTATCGTAGCCTGTTTATCCATTCACCTATTGGAGGACATTTGGTTGCTTCCAATTTGGGGCAATTATGAAGTAGGTTTTAAGTTAGTAGAAAGCATGTAACTCTGCTAACACAGCTCTCTAACTGCTCGCCCAGCACAGACTAGTACTAGAGACATCTGCACACGGTGGTTCTACTCTTCTCTGCAGATTTCACATTAGCTCTTTGACGCTTTTCATGATTATGTATCGAGGAATAAATAGACCTTAAATTCTGAGCCTAATATTTCTTCGTAACTAGCACATTCAGGATAAAAAGCAGCCAAGACAATGAAAAGATCCTTTGAGGAAACACGGAAGGCACTAAGGATATTTTGACTGAAGCAGGAGAACTCAGAGACCCTGCCAGCCATCTTCAGCACTGCCAAGACATCATAGGGAAGGGGGCTGTCCCTTGTTCTGTGGGACCATGAGAAGCAGACTAGGAGCAGGTGTAAAAGCATGATGGGGTCAGGTTTTGAGAGGGTGCAGGGATCCCCACCCATGCTGTTGTAGGTATTTCCCCATCTCTCGTCAAGGAGCACGAGTGAGTGGCCATCTGACAATCTAGTCTCAAAATATCCCATTCCCGCTGAATCCCTAAATACACCCCACATAAACTTTATTCCAAAGTTTGTCAATCAAGAAATCTTCTGGGGCTTCCCTGGTGGCGCAGTGGTTGAGAGTCCGCCTGCCGATGCAGGGGACATGGGTTTGTGCCCCGGTCCAGGAAGATCCCACATGCCGCGGAGCGGCTGGGCCCGTGAGCCATGGCCGCTGAGCCTGCACGTCCAGAGCCTGTGCTCCGCAGTGGGAGAGGCCACAACAGTGAGAGGCCCGCGTACCGCAAAAAAAAAAAAGAAATCTTCTGAATAGAAACATTCTAAAACGATATTGAAATTGAAGCCAATAACCCATGTATTTACCTATATCTCAAATGTCACGAGATACCCTTGAAGCTGATTTAAGCTGTTTTTTTAAGTTGATTCTTAAAACCTGTAAAAGAGAACATTCACTATACTGGGGAGTATGGTCTCACCTGTGAGAAGGCGGACCTTGCTTCTCGCTGGGCCCACATGTTTTGGTATCCAGAGCATTATCTGTGTCCTCCTAACTTCAGTTCAGAATTCCTCCTGCAGTTTCCATCTGAAGCGAAGCCTTCAGGCAGCCCCCGGTGCTTTTCACTAAGTGCTCTGCGGACCTGTGTGTGGCTCTTTCCGTTGCAGCCCAGAGGCCCCTGCCGTGCACACGCTGTCTGATGCCGAGGTCCTTCGCGTCCAGTGAGCCTCTTCTTCAGTTGACTCCCAGCCAGGGCCCGGTGCTTACAACTCCTGAGAAACATTCCTGGCTCTCCTCTGAAACTAAGTTGCTCAGGGCCTTAGTTTCATGCCTGAATCTCACTTCATTTACCAAGACCCCAATGTTCTGCTATTCTTCCTGATATTCTTAAACTCGATTTACCTTATTGCCCCCTCTCTGCTTCTCTATTACTTTCATAGAAGCAGACATCAGGCACTGAGAAAACTGCCGTTCTTCCATGATGTTCTTGTGGGTGGATGTTCTGGTCTGAAGATCTGAGCCCCATTCTTTTTCTGTTGCTGGTGTAATCTCATTGTGGCTGAAACCTGGCTCTGGGTTAGGAAATAGTTTTCCATATTTAAGAACAGTGCCTCCAGGACATGCCTCGACTTTATGAACTCAGCCAGAGCTCCTCATATGAGAGTCATAAAGGCCATTTTGACTCAAACCTATATTTCTCTGGGCTTTAAGGGAGGACTACATAAACTTTAACTTGGCTGTGCAGGTCAGGAAAGTAAATGTCATTGCAAGCCTCCATTTAAGATCAGACTTTATATTTACACCCTCTCTGTCAGAGTAAAGTACATAGACGCAGCAAGTCATGCTTACAGTGCAATCAGTTTAATGGGTTTCTACATTCTAATAAAATAGCAAACATTGGCAGCGTCACCATTTTCTGACTTACACCCGTCAACGTGAATGCATCACAGTGTTACCCTCTAGCTTCATGTTAGAACTTTATTGCATCATTTCACACACACACCCCAAACCCTTTATTTGTTCAGTCAGTTGTGCCAAAATAATCGAGAGAGAGAAGCAGACAGAAAACACAAGGCTGGCCTCGGTGTGACTCTGAAAGTAGTGGCCATTTAACCCCACACCATGCCTGTGTTTTTTTGGAAATTCCCCAAAGTGGTAGACTAGGGAGGCTGACAGAGGGGATTCCAGGGTTTGTCCTGAATGGGACTGTCCCTCGTTTGCTCGGCAGGCTGGAGCACACGTCCTGGGAAAGTCGCACCGGGGGCCCTGGGAGACCCTCCCAACCTCAGCAAAGATGTAGAGGTTTAAGAGGCTGTGATGTCCTAGGAGCCATCAGATAGTTAGAACACAGGGTTTGTGCCAGAATTCCCCCAGGCAGTGGCTACAGAGTTATCTTTGAGACTGATCCTCGCCTCTGAAAATGGGATACGAAGGCACTGCGTTTTGTAAACAATTTCCAGGTTTCAAGGTCTCTGAAAAGTCCACGTCCTAAGCCTCTGAGTTTGTATCCACAGGCCACCCCTTGGGCACCTGCTGATGCACTGTCCCTGCTCTTGGGAACCGGGGCTGGCGCTTCGCAGGTTAAGATATTTTCCACGTCAGCGCTGTTCACAGCTCGGGAAGGTGTTTGTTACCACCGAAAGCTGCAGTAATAAAACGCCAGTTAACAAGGATTAAGCTCACCTTGATACCAGAGGAACCTGAGGAGACGGGCTCCTTCAGCCTATTTTCTCCTCAAGCAGACAGCTTTTTCAAACCATCACAGATGGATGTGCATTTTCTTCTCAAACGTACCCTAAACCCGGAAGGCCACGCTCCAGCATTTTTCTCAAATCACTTTTTTTGAATGAAATCTTTTCTCTTGTATTTGAAGCCATTTGTTCTTCCTCAGTTCTCTGTAAGCACTTAAAAATGCTGACTAGGACTTCCCTGAAAAACTCATTTATTCATTTGTCAGCAGACTCTGATGTGTGCTTGGTGGTTAAAGACTGGTGTAGCGGCAGCAGCGATGCCTGTGCCGACACTGCCCTGTGGGCGCATCACATCTCCAAGAGCAGGGCCCCGTGTGGCTGACCCTATAGCCCCCGTGCTTTTCCTTCTTTAGCTCTGTTCACTCATGCCATCCCCACCTTGCACGGAGATCTCTGAGATTTTGAGTGTAAAGTGCATTTCCTCGTACATCTCACAAAGGTGAGAGTGTATTTTCTAGTTCCTTTGTTATAATTTTCCATAGTCATGGAAACATTGATTTACATCTTTTAAAGCAGTAGCAAACCTAATACTTGGATGTTTCTTTTCAAAATGTGAATGAAGAGTTTGATTCAATAATCAACCCACAAATGTGCTTGGAGATTCTGCTCTGTGAAAGGCATCATTTTCTTGAAATGAGAAAATACTGAAAAATGTTAAGTGCACCATAAAATTCACTGTTTAATTCAATGTTTAGATAATCTGGATATGACATGACTAAAGAATAATTCCCAGAGCTACTTCTGTGCCTCTTTACTAGAGACAGAATGTTGTTTAGTGGTGTAACCTGAGACTCACCAAGGCACTGAGAAAGCAGAGGGTCTGCTTTCAGCTTTGTCTCCAAACAGAAAATTACTTTTCACATCAGTGTTGGATTAAGTAGCTTGTGGTGCCCTTCCTTTGGGTCATTAAATCATTAGTGAGCAATAATGCATCACTGGAAAACTGGCAAAAAGCCTTTCAGGACAGTCTTATGTTGTTGGAAGAGATCCTTTGATAGGCCATGGGGTGAGACCCAAGGGGGGCTCAGGTAACAACACTGGCCTGCCATCGGCCTCTGGGGAGGTAGGTCTGGGCCTCCACTCTTCTCTGTTCCTTCCCAAGCCGTGCTTAGCCTTCTCCTCTAGAAAAGTGCTGGACAAAGCCAGCACCCATTTCAGGGACACCAATAGGAGAGCTGTGCTGAGCACCCACTTTAAGTTTTTTCACTGTCAGTGACATCGGGGTGAGGCTCTCGTCTGGAGGAACCTAGGAAGCCGTGTCCTTTGCAGAGTTCTGTCTCAGTGAGGCTATGCTGGGCTTGAGTATATCACCTTATGTTTGTAGGTCTGTAAAAAGTCCTGTATTTGAATTGGTAGAGGTACACTTAAATTTTCCCATAGACACAGTGGTGTAATATTAGGATACGTATTTGGCCAATGGCATCACACAAACTAGTTTTAGTAGACATGCAGGTAATTACGGTTATTCACTCCTTTTACTTGCTTTAGGGTCTAGGTTCTACCTCACATAATCTTCATAAACAAGACTGTGTTATTAAGGAAACATGCCGGAACACAGTTCTAGAAACTTTTCATTTTGTTTTTCCAGAATTATGCAAGCCAGAATGGCATTCCAGCGCCTCTATTTTTCCATTTTCTATCACTGATTATTTTTAAAAGCTGCAAGTTTACTCCCCATTCCTCAACAGAGGCAGATGCCTGCCTCTTACCGTTTCTGCCTGGAAGTGGGGTTTAAGACACTGTCAGAATATCTACTAACCTCCTTGCCCCAGTCAGTGCACCAGCGCCCGTCCCCACCAAACATCTGTGCTGGAGCCTCAGGAGAGATACCGGCTGCCTCTTCCAGAATCATCACACTGCACTCACAAACACAAAGGGGGAGTATTGTCACTACAACCTTTGCCCCTAAAAGACTGCGATACCTTCTGAGGCAGAGACCACTGTCTGTGTGTCTTTCTATCCCCCAGGCTTGACACAAAGCTGGTGTTCAATTAAAGTTTTCAAAATGAGTGAATGAAAGAGTGAGGGAGATATTTGACAGAAAAGGCTCTGCAAATGTAGCTTACCTACAGTGGAGAGTTTATCTCATCCAGCCCACATGTCCTTACCACGAGTGGCAACAGCAAGCACCAGACTTCAGGGACTAGCCAATTAGAAAGCCGCTAATGGAAGGAACGGAGCTCTGGGTGGGCGGACATCATGGTACCAAGGCAAGGTATGTTTCTGCCCCGACCCGGGTAGATGCTAACCACTGAAATCGGGTCAAGACGCAAGAAGCTACCAGACCAAAAGCTGCCTAGCTTGCCTGAGTGGCAAGGGAGGGAAGCATGAGGAGTATAGAAGTACTGAGAAAATATTCCAGTATTTTGAATTTTTGCCCAGGGTCCTCTTGCCAGCGGGAAGAAGGTGGATGTGCAGCGTGCCTTGTCCCATGTAAAGTCAGGGGTTCATGGAGGGGGGGCTCGAGAACACTTCGCAAGGCAGGCACACAGGCCTCTGAGGCCACTGCACACCAAAGTGTTCAATGCGATTTTAGCTCCCGATAATTCAGCTTTGTTCTCACATAGGTCCAAAATCACTTTTTTAAAAACAATGGATTGTAGGACTACACCAATAGAAAAATGACAAATTCCCATATTAAGTCACACCTGTACTATGACATGTGGCCAACGGGGCCCTCGGAGCAGGATTGCAAATTACAGGAAAGCATGTGTGCGGCACCTCCTCCCCAGCATCCTGCGCCCCTGTCCTGCTTCCCCATCACTTCCTCTTCGCCCCCCGCCCCAGGAGTGGGTGCTGCCCTCCATGACGGAAGCCTCCTCTCAGCCACGCAGGATGGTTACTGCTCTGCTTGGGTCTCCTTTCCCTGAGCCCATGGATCTCAAGCAGTTGTTAGGAAGAAAGAACGCTCATACTTCTAATCGATTTGTTCACGTTGAGGTGGTAACTGCAGGTTTAGACTTACTGGCAAGGCATTCGCATTTACGAAATGTCTACCCTTCGATGAATTCCTGACTTAGCACAAGGTGTTGGGGGGATGTTTCCAGAGGAGGAGGTTTCCCAAGCCCAGGCCTTTTTCTCACATACAAGGGCAAAAGTCAGCACTTTAGATTGGAAGGCTGTGGAAAGGAATCTGAACTCGGTAGGATCTGGACTATTTCCTCAGTCATTGAACTCTGAACTTGGTTTACTTTCTTCCCTTATGACGGCAGCTCTGAACTTTACTCAGCCTTCAATTTAAGAACCAAAAAGCAAGAGGAGTCGCTGACCTCAAGGAAGTGATCTTGAATTTCTCTCGTAGGAGGGGTAGACTGTTACATGTTGTATAACCATAGCTCATAAAACAAGAAATGGCTTGAATTACATCACAATTTTATAGGATAAGTGGCTAGAAGACATTTTATATTCTTAATTAGGTTCTGTCTGGTTGCGCAGATTCACCACTTTTTCAGAACATTTTTGGTGGCCAAATAGAATGGAATTGTTGTTTGTGTATCAGGCAACTTAGTACATGGAAGATAACCCCAAATAAAAGAAGAAACAATCATAGATAAAAGTTTTTAGCTATGACCTAGACCAGTTCTTTGCTCAAAAAAGGTAAAAAGTTTTGGGAAGATGGAATTATGAAGTTGCCTGAAAAAATGGCAGAAGGTAGTGGAACAAAAGGGTAAAATAACTTGTTCAATAAAATTCTTGATGAAAATGAAAAAAAAAAAGTTTTTAGCTATGAATCAACTATGGAAAAACTGCCTAAGTTGAGAGGTGGAATTCAAATAAGAAGGAAGGAAATATTTTCAATAACTCAGCCCATTAAAAAGTATATCGCTATGGAGGCAAGAGGATTCTAATCCTAACACATTCTGTCATGCCTCTGCCTGGTTCCACCTCATACATAAACACCATTGACCAAAAACATTCAAGTGGTTGAAGATGGATCATAACGTTCAGTCTTATTTTCTGTTTTTACACCCATTTTTTCCAAACAATTTTGCTTCCGTATGTTGTTTTCCATTATTCCAAGGCAAAATTTTAATTTAGAACCCCTTGATTAATTTCAAGGGACCAGCTTTTGGCCTGGATTTTCTACAGCTTCCTGTGAAATAGCTATTCTCATTTTATCTTCTGTCCACTCACCTTGTATAACCACGCCTCTTTCTGATAGCAACAGTGGTAGAATCCTTTCCCAAGGCGAGTGCTTGGCCTACTGAGCTATTTCTCCTACTTCTTATCCACTTCTTCAGTCTTTTCTGAACCACGTGCCAACAAGACCTTCTGCCCCTGGATACCTATTTCCTAATCGTACGTTCGTTTTCCTTCTCTTCAAGGTCACTTAGTGTCTCTTGCCCCAAATCCAGTGGGATTTACCACTCGGTCACCTAAAGAGCCCCTGTGCTGCCATTTCTCCATCTCTCTTACCACATCATAACTCAAACACAGCTCTCCAATCCTTCTACCTGGAACGCTCCATTCCTTCCAGCTCTGGCTCCCACTCTCCTGCTCAAACAAAAGCCCCACGCTCTGGCACCACTCACACCAGTCCACTGAGTATGGCTTCCCTCGTACGACCCACCTGGAAAGGAAGAGCACAGGCATCTGGACTGGCTCTGGACCTAGCACATGGCTGTGCTAGGCTGACTGGCTCTGGACCTAGACATGCCTTCTGGCTCTTCTCCAGGCATTGACACACCACCTCTCACATCAGCTGGGCAACTCCTGGGGGCTCTTCCGGTAATGAGACTCTCACATCTGGGGGCTTGTCTAACTTTAGTAACCCTCCTCCTTTCCTGCAACACATCCTTACTGTAGTGTCAGTGGAGTGGGGAGTACTGTATTGTATTCTGGGGGGTGTGGACCCTAACAATGAAATGCCTGACCAGGACTCAGTCTACTGGGAAAGCAGTGATCTGAAGACCAGCAGTCCCACTTCCTCTTGACCTGTAAAAAAGGGGTGCTGGTCAAGGGAAACTCTCCTGGCTCCTCAAACCACTGATTCCGGTTTTGCCTTCCTTTACTTAAAATTCCTGTTTCAACTTCTCTGGGCTTGATGCTCTACATTGCTGCATACACAGCCTCCCTTTGTCTGGGATACGGTCTCTGATTCACCTTTGCTTTAGGCCTTTATTTACTGGCCAGCCCTTCCCCAGTGTGACTGCTAGAACAGAGGCTGGAGCCCTGGGATTCCTCTTACTTTCAAGGGAGCTTGGAACCTTCAGCCACCCCAGAGCTGAGCCTGTGCTCAGCACCTGCAGAGAAAGTCACTTTCCATGGGCCTCTCCTTACTCACACCAAGGCAGTTCTAATTCAATTGTGCTTAATACATTGAGCCAAATTAATCCCTACCGTGCTTCACATTTCTTAGTGTCTTTAGTGTCACATGTCTTGGGTCTCCTTTCTTAGTGTAAACCTGTAGTCACCTCCTCTATTTGTAGTCTGATCGCCTTATCGCTCTTCATTCGTAGGCTCACTCATTCATTCATTCATCCTGCAAATATTCACTAGTGCCTACTGTATGTCTGGTACTCTATTCAGCAGTGGGAATACAATAAAAATTCACACCCTCTGCTCTCAAGGATATAAAAATGGTAAGAATTTATAATTCTGAATTTTTCACTCTTCCCTCTGGAACCACAAATGTGGTAAACAAACTCTTCTGCATCATGAAACTCTTTGCAGAAGTGACACCCTCTGGCCTTCCCTGAAACCCACCTCTCTCCTGAGGATGAAGAGTCCCTAGCAGCCAACTCGAATAGAGGCTGCTCATCCTCCCACACTCAGAGCCAAAAGGTGAGACCAACATTCCTTTTCATCCCCAGTGTCACCTTAAGGTCATTTACTGCCCATTCTCATAGATACTTTTGCTCCTTTGAGGGTCTTGCCCCTCATAACCAACATATTTGCCCCACCTCATTTCTACCATTTATCAGATGTCTAGTAATTCTGCTGCATTTATAGAAAATCTGGTATCTGGCTCCAAGTTTTTTTTTTTTCCTCCCAAAGTCCTGCCATCACTCTGGGTTATCAGTACCCACCACCACTCAGATGGATAACCTATCCAGATCCGAGCCTCAAAATGCCTTGACCTCCTTACTAAAACGTAGGGAACATAAGTCATTCATTCCCTTCCCAGCAGGAGTTTCTAAACAATAAGGAGTCAAGATATGTTTGTTCTGTTATGACTAAGGCTTGGGGTGTGGGAGGGGGAGAGTGCAGTTTGGAACTGAGGTTAAATTGTGGCTTCTGTCTTCCCCCACAAGTGCAGACCTTGGCATGAGCACAGTCTTGACTATTCACCCAAGTGCAGGCGCTGTCACCTAGCACGAGGGAGCACGAAGCAGAGAACATGGGCCAGTGTCACCCACATCACAAGACAGCAAGGCGGCCCCTGGAAATATAGACCAGTGAACCTAGCTTCCACTGAGCTCAGTGATCAAATAAGATTCCTCCTCCCAAAGAGAGCAGTGAGTAAGGAAAAGGGAAAGGGACCAAAATGTTCACCCTACTCCTGTTCACTACCAGGGGGTGAAGGAGGGGTTCTGTCCCTTCTCATGTGAGCAGGAGAGGGAAGAAAATAAGCGTTTTCTGTTGAATAATTCTCAACTCCAATAACCACTATCCCCTTTTTCTTTACTTTCATGGCCACACACTGTAACTTATCACTATGAACTAGTCAACCTCTGAAATACTAGGTTTTATTCCTTCAGTTTCCAGGGCTTCAGCTTCCTAGAGATATCTTAAATCTCTGTTTCCCAAGGCTCATAGGCCTGGCCTGCCCCCTCCTCCTTCATTCACACTAGATCCAACAGCACACTTGGTTCCCACTCCTGTCTTCACTCAACACCTGCCTGGTAGAATTTAGTCATGTATCCATGCTCAAATCTGTCCTCTCTATTCCAAATCTGAGCGACTGAGTACAGACATACCTCAGAGATATTGTGAGTTCGGTTCCAGACCACTGCAGTAGAGTGAGTATTGCAATAAGGCAAGTCCTAGTGTATATTAAAGTTATTTTAATGCTATACTGAAGTCTATTAAGTGTGAAATAGCATTGTGCTTAAAAAAAACAACGAACATAACTTAAAAAATACTTTATTGCTTAAAAATGCTAACCATCATCTGAGCCTTCGGTGAGGCATAATCTTCGTGCTGGTGGAGGGTCTTGCCTTGGTGTTGGTGGCTGCTGACTGATCAGGGTGGTGGGTGCTGAAGGCTGGGGTGGCCGTGGCCATTTCTTAAAACAAGACAACAATGAAGTTTGCTGCGTCGATTGACTCTTCCTTTCATGAATAATTTCTCTGTAGCATTCAGTGCTGTTTGAGAGCATTTTATTGAAAGTAGAACTTCTTTCAAAATTGGAGCCAATTCTCTCAAACCCTGCCACTGATTTATCAACTAAGTTCATGCAATATTCTAAATCCTTTGTTGTCATTTCAACAATCTTCACAGCATTTCACCAGGAGTAGATTCCATCTCAAGAAACCACTCTCTTTGTTCGTACATAAGAAGCAACTCCTCATCCATTAATGTTTTATCATGAGATGGCAGCAATTCAGTCACCATTCCTTCAGGCTCCACTTCTAATTCTATTCCTCTTGCTGTTGCCACCACATCTGCAGTTACTTCCTCCACTGAGGTCTTCAGCCCCTCAAAATCATCCATGAGGGTTGGAATCAACTTATTCCAAACTCCTGTTAATGTTGATATTTTGACCTCTTCTCATGAATCACTAATATTCTTCATGGCCTCTAGAATGGTAAATCCTTTCCAGACGTTTTCAGTTGACTTTGTCCAGGTCCATCAGAAGATTCACTGTCTGTGGCAGCTATAGCCTAACAAAGTGCATTTCTTAACTAATAAGACTTGAAGGTCAAAATTAATCCTTGATCCATAGGCTACAGAATGGATGTTGTGTTAGCAGGCATGAAAACAAAATTAATCTCATTATACATTTCCATCAGAGCTCTTGGGTGACCAGGTGCATTGTCAATGCAGCAATATTTTGAAAAGAATCTTTTTTTCTGAGCAGTAGGTCTCAACAGTGGGTTTAAAATATTCAGTAAACCTTGTTGTAAACAGGTGTGCTGTCATCCAGGCTTTGTTGTTCCATTTATAGAGCACAGGCAGAGTACATAATCCTTAAGGGCCCTAGGATTTTAGGAATGGTAAAGGATCATTGGCTTCAACTTAAAGTCACCAACTGCATTAGCCCCTAACAAGACAGTTGGCCTGTCCTTTGAAGCCAGGCATTGACTTCTCCTCTCTAGCTATGAACGTCCTAGATGACATCTGCTTTCAATATGAGGCTGTTTGTCTACAGTGGAAATCTGTTGTTTCGTGTAGCCACCTTCATGAATTATCTGAGCTAGATCTTCTGGATTACCTGCTGCAGCTTCTACATCAGCACTTGCTGCTTCATCTTGCACTTTCATGTTATGGAGTTGGCTTCTCTCCTTAAACTTCATGAACCAAACTCTGCTAGCTTCCGACTTTTCTTCTTTTCTTCTGCAGCTTCCTCACCTCGCTCAGCCTTCATAGAATCAAAGAGAGAGTTGGGGCCTTGCTCTGGATTAGCCTTTGGATTAAGGGAATGTTGTGGCTGGTTTTTTTCTTATATCCAGACCACTAAAACTTTCTCCATATCAGCAGTAAGGCTGTTTTGCTTTCTTATGAGTCACGTGTTCACTGGAGTAACACTTAATTTCCTTCAGGAACTTTTCCTTTGCATTTATTCTCCTTAAGTCTCCTTCTCAACAGCCCTTATCAACTTTAGCAGGTTACTTTCCATCCTACCTCTTAAAGGAAGTTGAGAACAAGAGGCATGATTACTTTCAAATGTCTGTCCCCTAACTTTGTATATCTACATCTGTGCATATTTTCACATTTTCTTTAAGATCAGATAATAAAGTCCCTACAATAAAGGCTCTGCCCTTAGCTACTTCCCTCCCCTCTAGAAACCACCTGTTTTTTTTGTATTGATGACTTTCTGTTTTATGTTTGTTCATTTGTTTTGTTTTTTAGATTCCACATATAAGTGCAACCATATGTATTTGTCTTTCTCTGACTTATTATTTCACTTAGTATAATACCCTGTAGGTTCATCCATGTTGTTGTAAATGGCAAGATTTCATTCTTTTTTATGGCTGAATAATAGTCCATTATATATATACCTATATATATGTATATATATACACATATACATATACATATATATATATATATATATATATATATACACATCACATCTTCTTTATCCATTCTTCTATTGATGGGCACTTAGGTTACTTCTGTACTTTGTGAGTAATGCTGCAATGAACATAGGGGTGCATATATATTTTCCAGTTAGTGTTTCCTTTTCTTTGGAAAAATACCCAGAAGTGGAATTGGTAGATTGTATGTTAGCTTTATTTTTAATTTTTTGAGGAAGCTCCATACTGTTCTCCATAGTGGCTGCACCAATTTACATTCCCACCAACAGTGCATGAGAGTTCCCTTTTTTCCCCATCCTTGCCAACACTTTTTATTTGTTTGTTGTCTTTTTGATAATAACCATTCTGAGGTATGAGGTAATACCTCATTGTGGTTTTGATTTTCATTTCTCTAATGATTAGTGATGTTGTACATCTTTCTTTGTGTCTGTTGGCCATCTGTGTATCTTGTTTGGGCGAATGTCCATTCAGGTCCTCTGCCCATTAATTAATCAGGTTTTTTATTTTTTTTCTGAAGGTGAGTTGTATGAGTTCTTTGCATATTTTTGATGTTACTCCCTTAACAGATATGTCATCCTGCCATTCAGTAGTGGCCTCCTTTTGTTGACAGTTTCCTTCTCTGTGAAAAAGCTTTTTAGTTTGACGTAGTCTTGTTTCTTTTTGTTTTTGTTTGCCTGAGGGGAGATATTCCAAAAACATATTGCTAAGACTGACATCAAAGAGTATACTGCCTATGCTTTCTTCTGGGAGTTTTATGGTTTCAGGCCTTCCATTTAAGTCTTTAATATATTTTGAGTTTATTTTTGTGTGCAGTGTGAGTAAGCAGTCCAGTTTGATTCTTTTGCATGTAGCTGTCCAGTTTTTCCAACATCATTTATCAAAGAGACTTTCTTTTCTGCGTTGTGTATTCATGCCTCCTTTGTCATAGATTAATTGGCCATAAAAGTGTGGGTTCATTTCTGTACTCTCTGTTCTGTTCCACTGATCTATTTGTCTGGTTTTTTTGTGCCAGAATCATACTGTTTTGATTACTATAGCTTTGTAGTATAGTTTGAAATCAGGAAGCATGGCACTTCCAGCTTTGTTCTTCTTTCTCAAGATTGTTTTGGGGCTCCCCTGGTGGCACAGTGGTAGAGAGTCTGCCTGCCAATGCAGGGGACACGGGTTCGTGCCCCAGTCCGGGAAGATCCCACATGACATGGAGTGGCTGGGCCTGTGAGCCATGGCCGCTAAGCCTGCACGTCCAGAGCCTGTGCTCCGCAATGGGAGAGGCCACAACAGTGAGAGACCCACGTACCGCAAAAAGAAAAAAAAAAAAAAGATTGTTTTAGCTATTCAAAGTCTTCTGTGTTTTCATACAAATTTTAAAATTATTTGTTCTAGTTCTGTGAAAAATGCCATTGGTGTTTTGATAGTGATAGTGATAGTGATAGTGATAGTGATAGCCATTGGTGTTTTGATAGGGATAGCATTGAATCTATAGTTTGCCTTAGGTAATATGGTCATTTTAACAATATTAATTCTTCCAATCCGTGACAAGTAGAAAGCTACTTGTTTGTGTTGTCTTTAGTTTCTTTCAGCATCTTTCAGCATCTTATGGTTTTCTGAATACAGGTTTCTTACCTACTTAATTAGATGTATTCCTAGGTATTTTATTCTTTTAGATGCAGTTGTATTTCTAATAGTTCTGGGGTGATGTCTTTAGGATTTTCTATGTATATTATCACGTCATCTGCAAATAGTGACAGTTTTACTTCTTCCTTTCCAATTTGGATTCCTTTTATTTCTTTTTCTTGTCTGACTGCTGTGTCTAGGACTACCAATACTATGTTGAATAAAGGTGGCCAGAGGAAGCATCCTTGTTTTGTTCCTGACCTTAGAGGAAATGCTTTCAGCTTTCCACCATTGAGTATGGTGTTGACTGTAGGTGTGTCATATTTGGCCTTTATTATGTTGAGGTATGTTCCTTCTATACCCACTTCGTTGAGAGCTTTTATCATAAATGCATGTTGAATTTTGTCAAAAGCTTTTTCTTCATCTATTGAGATGATCATATGATTTTTATTCTTTCATTTGTTACTATGGTGTATCACACTGATTTGTGAATATTGAAACTTCCTTGCATCCATAGGATAAATCACACTTAATCATGGTGTATGACCCTTTTACAGTATTGTTGAATTCGGTTTGCTAATATTTTGTTGAGGATTTTTGTATCTATGTTCATCAGTGATACTGGACTGTAATTTTCTTTTATTGTAGTGTCTTTGTCTGGTTATGGTATCAGGGTGATGCTGACCTCCTAGAATGAGTACAGACGTCTTCAATTTGGTGGGATAGTTTGAGAAGGATAGGCATTAATTCTTTAAATATTTGGTAGAATTCATCTGTGAAGCTGTCTGGTCCTGGACTTTTGTTTCTTGGGAATTTTTAATTGCTGATTCAATTTCTTTACTGGTCATATTTTTTATTTATTCCTGATTCAGTCTTGGGATATTGTATATTTCTAGGAATTTGTTCAGTTCTTCTAGATTGTCCATTTTATTGGCATACAGTTGTTCATAGTAATCTTCTCTGATCCTTTTGTATTTCTGTGGTGTTTGTTGTACCTTCTCCCTTTTCATTTCTGATTTTATTGATTTGGGACCTCTCTCTTTTTTTCTTGAGGAGTCTAACTAAGGTTTATCAATTTCGTTTATCTTTTCAAAGAACTAGCTCTTAATTTCATTGATCTTTTCTATTTTGCTTTAGTCTGTATTTCATTTATTTCTGCTCTGATCTTTGTTTCTTCTTCTACTAACTTTTGTTTTTTGTTTGTTCTTCTCTTTCTAGTTCCTTTAGGTGTAAGGCTAAGTTGTTTATTTGACATTTTTCTTGTTTCCTGAGGTAGTCCTGTGTCACTATAAATGTTCATTTTAGAAATAATTTTACTGCATACCGTAGATTTTGGATAGTTGTGTTTTCATTTTTATTTGTCTATAGGTGTTTTTTAATTTCCTCTTTGATCTTCAGTGATGTATTGACTGTTTATTAGCATCTCATTTATGCTCCATGAGTTTTTTGTTTGTTTGTTTGTTTGGGGTGGGGTTTTTTTGCAGGTTTTTTCTTATAGTTGATTTCCAGTCTCATAGCATTGTGGTCAGAAAAGATGCTTGATATGAGTTCAGTCTTCTTAAATTTGAGACTTGTTTTGCAACCTAGTATGTGATCTGTCCTGGAGAATATTCCATGTGCACTTGAAAAGAATGTGTATTCTGCTGCTTTGGGATGTAATGTTCTATATGTATTTATGAACTCCATCTGATCTAATGTGTCCTTTTAAGCCACTGTTTCCTTACTGATATTCTATCTGGACCATCTGTCCATTGATTTAATTGAGGTGTTAAAGTCCCCTTACTATTATTGGGTTACTGTCAATTTCTTTCTTTGTGTTAGTATTTAAGCGCTTTTATGTTGGGGGTGTGTGTGTGTGTGTATATATATATATATATATATATATATATATATACACACAATTGTTATATATTCTTCTTGGATTGATCCCTCAATCATTGTGTAATGTCCTTCTTTGTCTCCTGTAACAGTCTTTATTTTAAAGTCTATTTTGTCTGATATAAGTATTGCCACTACAGCTTTTTTTTATTTCCATTTGCATGAAATAACTTTTTCCATCCCCTCACTTTCAGTCTGTGTGTGTCTTTAGATGTGAAGTGAATCCCTTGTAGGCAGCATATATATGGGTCTTGTTTTTGTATCCATTCAGCCAGTCTGTGTCTTTTGATTGAAGCATTTAGTTTGTCTATATTTAAAGTAATTATTAATGGGTATGTACTTATTGCCATTTGTGTGTGTGTGTGTGTGTGTGTGTGTGTGTGTGTGTGTGTGTGGTATGTGGGCCTCTCACTTCTGTGGCCTCTCCCACTGTGGAGCACAACCTCCGGATGTGCAGGCTCAGTGGCCATGGCTCACGGGCCCAGCCGCTCTGCGGCATGTGGGATCTTGCCGGACTGGGGCACGAAACCGTGTCCCCTGCATCGGCAGGCGGACTCTCAACCACTGCACCACCAGGGAAGCCCAATTGCCATTTTTTAAAGTTATTTTGGGGTTGTTTTTATAGCCTTTTTTTTGTCACTGCTCCTTTCTTCTTTTGCTCTCTTCCCTTGTGATTTGATAACTATCTTTAGTGTTATGTTTGGATCCTTTTCTCTTTTTTGTGTGTGTATCTATTACAGATTTTTGGTTTGTAGTTGCCAGGAGGTTTATGTATAACAATCTGTAAATATATATATATATATATATATAGTTATTTTAAGTGCTGATCTCTTAATTTCAAATGCATTTTAACTACCCTACATCTTTATTCCCCACCCAAAATAATGTTTTGGACATCATATTTACATATTTTTGTTTTGTGTTATTCTGTTTTGTGTTGTGTTATTTTGTTTTGTATTGTGGATATTGATGATTTTACTACTTTTTTTTAACCTTCCTACTAGCTTTATAAGTGTTTGATCTACTACCTTTACCATATATTTGCCTTTACCAATGAGATTTTTCCCCTTATAATGTTCATATTTTAGTTGTGGTCTTGTCTTTTTCACTTAGAGAAGTTCCTTTAACATTTCTTGTAAAGCCAGTTTCTTTTACCTTTTGCTTGTCTGTAAAACTCTTTATCTCTCCTTCAAATCTGAATGATAACCTTGCTGGGTAGAGTATTCTCAGTTGTAAGTTTTTTCCTTTCATCACTTAAATATATCATGCTACTCCTTTCTGACCTACAAAGTTTCTGCTGAAAAGCCAGCTGACAGTCTTATGGGAGTTCCCTTGCATGTAACTAGTCACTTTTCCTTTGTTGCTTTTAATATTTTCTCTCTATCTTTAATTTTTGTCATTTTAATTACAATATGTCTTGGGTGGTGCTCTTTGGATTGATCCTGTTTGGGACTCTCTGTGCTTTCTGAACCTGGATGTCTGTTTTCTTTCCCAGTTTAGGGACATTTTCAGCTATTAGGTCTTAAAATATGCTCTCTGCCCCTTTCTCTCTCTCTTCTCCTTCTGGGACCCCTATAATGTGAATGTTAGTATGCTGGATGTTGTCCCAGAAGTCTCTTAATCTGTCCTTAGTTTTTTTTTAATCCTTTTTTCTTTTTCCTGTGTGGCTTGTGTGATTTCCACTACTCTGTCTTCCAGTTTGCTCATCTGTTTCTCTGTATCATCTAATCTACTGTTAATTCCTTCTAGCATATTTTCTATTTCAGTAATTGTACCTTTCACTCAGTTTGGCTCTTCTTTATATTTTCTAACTCATTGGTAAACTTCTCACTGCGTTTATCCATTCTTCTCCCAAGTTCATTGAACATCTTCATGGTCATTACCTTGAACTTTTTTGAGGGTAGACTGTTTATCTCCATTTCACTTAGCTCTTCTGGGGTTTTATCTTGTTCCTTCATTTGGAACATATTCCTTTGTAGCCTCATTTTGATTAATTCTCTGTGTTTATTAGTTTACATTGTGTAGGTCAGTTATGTTTTCTGACCTTGGAGAAGTGGTCTTATATAGGAGATGTCCTGTGGGGCCCAGCAGCACACTCACCTCTGGTCACCAGAGCTATTTGCTCTACAGTTGCAACCCTATGTGGGTTGGGTTGGCCCTTCTGTTGTGGCTGGGCTGACTACTGTGGATGGGCTCATAGGTGGGATTGGTCCCTGGCCTGGTTGGCTTCCAGGTCCTGTCTCATTCAGAGGCTGCCATCTGCTGTTGGGCAAGGCCTTGCATTTTGTGATCTAGCAGCAGAACTGCTTGTCATCCCCAACTTGCCAGACCATTTCAAACAACTTTACATTTTTTTTATCTTGCCCCTGTGACCATTTTCCCCCTCAGTTCTCTGGCAAACTCCCACTTTAAGTCTTAATGGAAATATCATTTCTCCAGAACATTCTCCCCAGAACTTCTGTAGACCACATGGGGTTCCCTCTATATTCCCAGGATGCTTTTTGTATATGGACTTATGAAATTTTAAAAACCTCTCCTATTATTTTCCCTCCGAATTGACACAGTTAAGTGTAATCAAATCATTGATTTTATTCTTGTCTAATTCCTTGGCTCCTAGACTTCTCTGCAGTTAAGCAAAAGGTACGTCAAGTAAGTACACACACACCTCATCATTATGTGCACACCTTGAGCATTGCACTCTCCAGGCTGTACCGGAATAACACAGACTATATTGTAATAATTATTTCAGATGTCTCTTCAGCAGTCTCTGAGTCCCTGGGAGGAGTAAATATGTTTCTTTTCTTTATGTAGCTCTAGCACCTGGCAGGGTGACAGTCACAAAACAGATGCTCCACAGTAGGTTGTTGAGTTGATGAAATATTAACACTTTCTCGTCATCTCAGGTGATATCTTATCTCTAGGACAGACAAGGATGGTACATTTTGAGTTTTCAGCCCAGTTGTTTGCAATCAGGACATAGAAAAATATGTTTCCTCTTGGAACAGAAATGATCAAAAAACGTCTGCAAAACCCCATTCTCCCTTCAACTTCCTGTATGTAAACCTAACACCATTTGAAGCTTAGGGTGGTGTGACTTAAGAGTTTCTCACTTGAAACTGTGACTCAACTTCAGTGTTACTTGCTCTGTCACACTGTGTGCAGAATATAAATACACTTCCAAGCCCTTTTGAATCAGGTATTATTTCTTAAGAAATAAAATTTGTAGTGGACTTCATGCGAGTAATCTGGAGCAGGAAACAGCATGTTATTTGTTCTTTCTAACTTACCTTTAAAATATCCCAGAAAATGTAAAAAGCAGAGAGAGAAAACCCACAGCAGGTCTGGCACTAAATATAAACTCTATCACTTGCCTCCATCATAGGGTGCTATGGCCTTAGCACACTGGGAATAGTTTATATGAATTAGAAAACTGTTGAGATCAGACTAAGTTTCCTCATCAGCAGACAGAACACAGTAACCTTCAGCTGACAGTCCACACAGGATAAGGTGCAAGTGTGAAGGCTTTTCTGAACATCTCTTTTACATTTGTGTTTGCTCTTTTTTCTCCAGTCCCTTACTGCAACTTTCCTTGCACCTAAACAAAACTTCTTTTTTTTTCTAGAATAAATTTGGAATGTTCTTTCAGACATTACTCGGTATGTAAAAATTTATGCCAGGAATAAAATTACTTGAACACTTAACCTAATTCTTGCAGCTGCCCTGGGATTGTAACTGGAGTCCTGATGCCCTTCACTCAGTCTAAGGTGTGCAGCTTTCTTGCTCAGATAATTATTCTACATCTTTATCTGGGTCTAGGACCATTCCTGATGTTACGAAGTCAGTAAATCTATTTTATTCACTCCCTTGTGATTTTGACTGCACCTTTCTTCTGAGTGTAGGCTTTTTGATGCCCAGGTCTATCTGACCAGGATAATTTGTGAAATGATAAGTGGGAAAAACTCCTATATGTGCTTTTGTGTCCCAATTTACTCTCCATGCTAAATCCAACTTGCGTTCAGTAGCGTGAGTGCTGTGGCCTTAAAATGCTGTAGATGAGTCAGAGGAGCGGGTTTCTGTCTTTCACTGACTCACATCTCAGCTGGGAAACTGCTAACTGGGGAGTTACTCCCTTGTTCTTTCCCTATCCCTTGTTCTTTCCCTAATTACTAGCCTGTCCTTATGCTCTATTGGGTTGGTGCCTCCTGCCCCTCGCTGAGTCTGAGCTGCTAGGAGGCCGACGAGCACTTCCTGCAAGGCTGCTGGAGGCCTTTCTAACTTTCTCTGCTAACTCAGATCAGCAGCTCTCGGGTCTGCTGCCTTTCTGCTCCTTCTCCACTGGATGGACTTTGAAAACACATTAGGTTTCGTGGAAAGTTTTTCTGAAATAGTAGGAAACCAAACGTTGGCTGGTTAATATTTATGCTGAAAATTATTGCCATAATTTTGAAATAATCTATAAAAGTATGCAGGATCTTTCATAATCCAATTATAATCCAATTTCATAATTCAGTTCAATATAAGATCTGAATCCTCACATCTGTAGACTTGAAAACATTACCAGGCACCTTTCCAAATTTCTCATGGCATTTTATTGTGTGGTGAATAAACTGAAGGTGATGAGTTTGATGTATTTATTCCTTTTCGTTTACCTCCCCTGAAAAATATGGTCATCCCATAATAATGCTCTAACTTTTACATTTCTTCTCCTGGAGTTTGTTGCTGTAGTATAAATGAACATTTTTTAAATAAGTGGTTGAGAATCATCAAATGAAAATATGCTATTTAAAATATGATAATGGGTAGATCTGTTTCATAATAAAACATCGTGGACTTTAGTAATGTGGAATTAGTAGAATTCACTACAATATGTCAATGAATCTAATCTTGTACAGTAAGTACAAAATATATTAAACTGTGTACTTTTAGTTCTTGAAGCAGCAGGACGAAAGGCAAGCTGTCTTTCCATATGTAAACTTTTCTTATTGTTCACTTAAATTCATTGCAGCTCATTTCTTTCTAAGGGAGAAATGTCGTGGCATTATTGCTAAGATATTGGTTCACGTGAAAACATGGGCTTTCGGGAGTAAAAAAAAAAAAAGAAGCTCTGATTTGTAGCATTTGCTGATTTCTGTGGTGTAACTATTCCAATCATGGCCAATGTCAAGCTACAAACAGTTTAACAACCCAGTCACAGAATTCCTGTGTATTTACCAGTTGGTGCTTGGGAGCCAGTGTGACTGGGCTCCATGACCCTGTGTGTGGTGTCCCACCCGAGATGCCCACTCACAGTGTCCAGCTGAGGGCCTCCCAACGCACACGGTCACTCCTGAGACCAACTAGTCTCAGCTGGGAGCGCTTCCGACAAACTCCTCTCCGTGATCTGAATATGACAGCAAATCGCAACAAAAACAGGCTTTCTCATTTATGCAACAGACTTTACGTTTCCTGGATTATTTTCTGCACTCTTATAATCGGCAGAGACGAGTCCACGCCTTCCTCCAGCGCCCACAGTAACGAGCTACTTTGTTCATCTCAACACCATTCCTTCCAATGCTGCATGGAATTCTGCACTTTAATCAAAATGCTCGCTGCTGGGCCCTGCATTAGGGTGCATGACACACCCGGGCTGAATGGCTTTGTGAAGACAACCTTCTTGAAGATGGGCTCCTTGGACCTCCCAAGTTAGGATTCCAAGAGGAGGGAGGATCTTGCCCGTCCAGACAGATGTATGACCTGGGAGGTTTGCTTGTTTTAACTCTTGACTTAGTGGGGAAAAGTGAAAGGGAAGTATCTGTAGAAAGTCCTTAGTCTTTGCATATCTACATACTTCCCCAGACATCCATTTAGGGTAGCCCTTAGCAGTACCCTTATCAATAATACCTCCAGGAAGGCGTTGTGTTCCCGCAAAATGAGTCCACGTATTTGCTGGTCGAGTGGATCTGTGTTTTGCTGTGCTGAGGTCCAGTCTGTCATCTAAGGGCGCCCCTTCCTGCATCTTCTCCATCAAACTGACGGCGTGCGGGGGTGGGCGTTTTAATGTCTTTTGAGTAAGTCTGATTTTGAAATAGATTTCTCAGGACAAGATTGTCGTAATACCTCTTGGATAGCGACATTAAATTCTCCCTCACTGACAGAGTAGTTTGAAGGTATTGCTACTTAATGCTTTCATCCCCAGTACCCTGTGGGTCACGTACATTTGTTTTATAAAGCGTTCATGTGGGAGAGATATGAAAGTAATATAGCCACCTCTTTCCCTACAACCCAACTCTGCAGATCCCAGGAGAGAGAGACAACACTTCATAAATTCAGAGCATTGCTCTTTTCCTAAAATAAGCCAATAAAATAAGGTGGGAACTAGAAGTGGTTGGATCCCAATTTGGGAAGAGAAGGGGTCCCTGAGTAGAAGAGGCAGAGGTCCTGCAGGGAGTGGACTTGAGTTTTTTCCGTGTCCCCTACAGACCCTCACTCCACCTGCAGCAGGCCTCTTGCAGGAGCTGCTCCCTGGGTACAGAGAGCTGGTGCCCAGGCAAAGCTGGACAGCACCCCATCCTATGCACTGACAAAATCTTCCGTGGGCTTATAGGCTGGCATGGAACTTGGGGTGCTCACACCCCCCAGTGTAGAATACTTGGTACACACACATGCACACATTCCAAAGACTAGAAGCACAAATCTATCACCCCAAACCCAAGTCCCTGGATTCTTACCCACCACATGAGAGAATGCTGAAGTTCTTCAGTTATCCCGAGAAAAGACATAATCATAACCTTGAAACAGTGATAGGGTAATAAAAGCATAAGCGAAACTCTGAAAAAGTCAGATGTAAATGTAAGAAGAATAAGAGAAGAATGTATAACTTTCAGGGATAGCAGAGAACTTTTGATCTATTCAAAGATTAAAAAGAGGAGGAAAAGAGCAATAAAGTATAGCAAACCAAACACGTGAAATAAGATGAAAGAAACAAACTTTTCCATAGCAACCATAACACAGGAAGAGCATGCAGGCGGTGTGCACGCCGGGAGCCTGCTAGTGGCCAGGGCAGCTGTTGGGACCGCGTGGGGGTGGAGCCTGTGTATGTCCACCTGTGTCCGCATGTGTGCATGCGTGTGCACACGGGGCCAGGGTGGGGAGGGGAGCTGGTCAGGGCTGGGGCTACCGCTGCCACCCTCAGCTGATGGCATTCTATCACAGAGATCCAAGGAGTCTCGGACTTCTATAAACTCTGGGCCTCCACATCCTTTGGAAGATGTATTTCTCAAGAAAGAAGCCTTCTTAAGTTTAATGGTTTGCTTTATACCTTTAAAATATTGAGAAATATGTTTGTGAGCCTCTCTTTGAACATTGTGGGTAGGCCTGGCAGTTGTAGGGGTGTTGAGAAGGGAGCAGATTCTGGGTTATTGGAAGCAGGGCCAGCAGGCCTTGCTGGTGGGTTGGATGTGGGCTGTGACAGAACGAGAGGGGTCCCCGGACCATGCAACGGATGGGCTTGCCAGCATCCGAGACTGGGAAGGCTGGGGGTGGGGTGGGCTTGGGGAGGGGTGTTCAGAGTCTCAGTTTTGGAGACACTGATCATTAGACGCCCACATGGAGCTGTCAAATAGGTAGTCATGTGGCTCCACAGGAGAGACATCACCAACCATGTGACTATAGACAGAGACCAGAAGAGGGGTGAGGACAGAGCCCCGGGGTCGGATCTCCTAACCTAAAATAGCAGCTAACTCGTCCAACACGGCGGCACAGACCACTACTTTAGGTTTGTTGTTTTTTTTTTTTAACATCTCTATTGGAGTATAACTGCTTTACAATGGTGTGTTAGTTTCTGCTTTATAACAAAGTGAATCAGTTATACATATACATATGTTCCCATATCTCTTCCCTCTTGCGTCTCCCTCCCTCCCACCCTCCCCATCCCACCCCTCTAAGTGGTCACAAAGCACCGAGCTGATCTCCCTGTGCTATGTGGCTGCTTCCCACTAGCTATCTATTTTACGTTTGATAGTGTATATATGTCCATGCCACTTTCTCACTTTGTCACAGCTTACACTTCCGTCTCCCCATATCCTCAAGTTCATTCTCTAGTAGGTCTGTGTCTTTATTCCCGTCTTTTTTTTTTTTCTTAGATTCCATATATATGTGTTAGCATATGGTATTTGTCTTTCTCTTTCTGACTCACTTCACTCTGTATGACAGTCTCTAGGTCCATCCACCTCACTACAAATAACTCAATTTTGTTTCTTCTTATGGCTGAGTAATATTCCATTGTATATATGTGCCACATCTTCTTTATCCATTCATCCAATTTTGGACACTTAGGTTGCTTCCATCTGCTGGCTATTGTAAATAGAGCTGCAATGAATATTTTGGTACATGACTCTTTTTGAATTATGGTTTTCTCAGGGTATATGCCCAGTAGTGGGATTGCTGGGTCATATGGTAGTTCTATTTGTAGTTTTTTAAGGAACCTCCATACAGTTCTCCATAGTGGCTGTATCAATTTATATTCCCACCAGCAGTGCAAGAGTGTTCGCTTTTCTCCACACCCTCTCCAGCATTTATTGTTTCTAGATTTTTTGATGATGACCATTCTGACCGGTATGAGGAGATACCTCATTGTAGTTTTGATTTGCATTTATCTAATGATTAATGATGTTGAGCATTCTTTCATGTGTTTGTTGGTAATCTGTGTATCTTCTTTGGAGAAATGTCTATTTAGATCTTCTGCCCATTTTTGGATTGAGTTGGTTGTTTTTTTGTTATTGAGATGCATGAGCTGCTTGTAAATTTTGGAGATTAATCCTTTGTCAGTTGCTTCATTTGCAAATATTTTCTCCCATTCCGAGGGTTGTCTTTTGATCTTTTTTATGGTTTCCTTTGCTGTGCAAAAGCTTTTAAGTTTCATTAGGTCCCATTTGTTCATTTTTGTTTTTATTTCCATTTCTCTAGGAGGTGGGTCAAAAAAGATCTTGCTGTGATTTATGTCATAGAGTGTTCTGCCTATGTTTTCCTCTAAGAGTTTGATAGTTTCTGGCCTTACATTTAGATCTTTAATCCATTTTGAGCTTATTTTTGTGTATGGTGTTAGGGAGTGTTCTAACTCATACTTTTACATGTACCTGTCCAGTTTTCCCAACAACACTTATTGAAGAGGCTGTCTTTTCTCCACTATATATTCTTGCCTCCTTTATCAAAGATAAGGTGACCATTTGTGCGTGGGTTTATCTCTGGGCTTTCTATCCTGTTCCATTGATCTATATTTCTGTTTTTGTGCCAGTACCATGCAGTCTTGATTACTGTAGCTTTGTAGTATAGTCTGAAGTCAGGGAGCCTGATTCCTCCAGCTCCATTTCTCGTTCTCAAGATTGCTTTGGCTATTCGGGGTCTTTTGTGTTTCCATACAAATTGTGAAATTTTTTGTTCTAGTTCTGTGAAAACTGCCAGTGGTAGTTTGATAGGGATTGCATTGAATCTGTAGATTGCTTTGGGTAGTAGAGTCATTTTCACAATGTTGATTCTTCCAATCCAAGAACATGGTTTATCTCTCCATCTATTTGTATCATCTTTAATTTCTTTCATCAGTGTCTTATAATTTTCTGCATACAGGTCTTTTGTCTCCTTAGGTAGGATTATTCCTAGATATTTTATTCTTTTTGTTGCAATGGTAAATGGGAGTGTTTTCTTAATTTCACTTTCAGATTTTTCATCATTAGTATATAGGAATGCCAGAGATTTCTGTGCATTAATTTTGTATCCTGCTACTTTACCAAATTCATTGATTAGATCTAGTAGTTTTCTGGTAGCATCTTTGGGATTCTCTATGTATAGTTTCATGTCATCTGCAAACAGTGACAGCTTTACTTCTTCTTTTCTGATTTGGATTCCTTTTATTTCTTTTTCTTCTATGATTGCTGTGGCTAAAACTTCCAAAACTATGTTGAATAAGAGTGGTGAGAGTGGGCAACCTTGTCTTGTTCCTGATCTTAGTGGAAATACTTTCAATTTTTCACCATTGAGGATGATGTTGGCTGTGGGTTTGTCATATATGGCCTTTATTATGTTGAGGAAAGTTCCCTCTATGCCTACTTTCTGCAGGGTTTTTATCATAAATGGGTGTTGAATTTTTTTGAAAGCTTTCTCTGCATCTATTGAGATGATCATATGGGTTTTCTCCTTCAATTTGTTATTATGGTGTATCACATTGATTGATTTGCGTATATTGAAGAATCCTTGCATTCCTGGAATAAACCCCACTTGATCATGGTGTATGATCTTAATGCTATGAGACTGGATATCAATTACTGGAAAAGCTCTGTAAAAAATGCAAACACATGGAGGCTAAACAATACACTACTTAATAATGAAGTGATCACTGAAGAAATCAAAGAGGAAATAAAAAAATTCCTAGAAACAAATGAATATGGAGACACGACAATCCAAAACCTATGGGATGCAGCAAAAGCAGTTCTAAGAGGGAAGTTTATAGCAATACAATCCTACCTTAAGAAATAGGAAACATCTCGAATAAACAACCTAACCTTGCACCTAAAGCAGTTAGGGAAAGAAGAACAAAAAAAACCCAAAGTTAGCAGAAGGAAAGAAATCATAAAGATCAGATCAGAAATAAATGAAAAAGAAATGAAGGAAATGATAGCAAAGATCAATAAAACTAAAAGCTGGTTCTTTGAGAAGATAAACAAAATTGATAAACCATTAGCCAGACTCATCAAGAAAAAAAGGGAGAAGACTCAAATCAATAGAATTAGAAATGAAAAAGGAGAAGTAACAACTGACACTGCAGAAATGCAAAAGATCATGAGAGATTACTACAAGCAACTCTATGCCAATAAAATGGACAACCTGGAAGAAATGGACAAATTCTTAGAAATTCACAACCTGCCGAGACTGAACCAGGAAGAAATAGAAAATATGAACAGACCAATCACAAGCACTGAAATTGAAACTGTGATTAAAAATCTTCCAACAAAAGCCCAGGACCAAATGGCTTCACAGGCGAATTCTATCAAACATTTAGAGAAGAGCTAACACCTATCCTTCTCAAACTCTTCTAAAATATAGCAGAGGAAGGAACACTCCCAGACTCATTCTACAAGGCCACCATCACCCTGATACCAAAACCAGACAAAGATGTCAGAAAGAAAGAAAACTACAGGCCAATATCACTGATGAACATAGTTGCAAAAATCCTCAACAAAATACTAACAAACAGAATCCAATAGGTATATTTTTTTAAGGGTCTTGTACTGAGATGTTGGAGAAAATATAATGCTATCCAACACTGACAGCCTACTGAGATTCTTGGAAAACTTCTCAAGTGAAATTGTTTCCTCTACGTTCAGCAACATAGAAGTTTGACTTCAAGAAAGCATTCTTGGTTTTTAAACAAACTCCAAATTTCTTTGTGTAAAGTTAAAATGGCCTTGCCTGTGAGTGTCCTTATGACCCTTTGACTTAGCTGTAATTGGCTGATCGTCCATGTTCCTGAATTGTCCTAATACACCGTCAACTATGCATTCACGTTGTCTGTCATTTGTTTGTTTGTTGAAAATCTCAAGGACCAGAAATTCCAAATGACTCTTCCCTTTGGAGGTGGACACCTGCGTCATGGTCCCACCTCCTGTTGACACCAGTGTCTCTCTGAAGCTGAGGAGGTCTGTTCACAGAACCCAGACATGGAGGGTCCCCAACCCCTGGGGACAGGGGTCAGGGGGCGAAGGCCCAGCCCTGGTCTAGGGAGACAGGCTCTGTGCGGATGGGTCACCAGCGGGACCGAGCCCCAGGGACTAGCTCAGTATCGCTCACTGTGCTCACTTGTCTCCCTTCTCTGTCTGGCTCTTCCAGCCACCTCACTCCTGTGACCTCAGTACCATTCAGATCCTTATAGGGAGTTTTACTCTTCACTCCCTGTAAGGATTTGCCATGTACCTAGTGTGGAAGGTCATCAAGTGAAAATACCTCGTGTTGCAGTACTTACCTCAAGCGTCTGCAGTTGCTGCTTCCTCTGTCCTAAATGCCGTTCCTCTAGATGTGACTTGCTTCACTCCCTCAAATCCTCACGATCTTGTTCAAATGTCACCTCCTTGCTGACAACGTGTCGACCATCCTGGAAACTAATACCCTCACCTGTGCCTTTGCTTCTCTTGTGACTTTTCTCCATGGCACTAATCCTCATCTGACATTCTTTATATTTTATTGTTTGTTTGTCATCTCTCGCCCTTTACAAAAATCCAAGAGGACTGGAGTTTCGCCTGTTTTGTACGTTGACCTGGGCCTTCTTCACCCACAACAGCACTTGGTACAAATAGGCACTCAAAAAAAAAAAAAAAGAAAAAATAGGCACTCAAATATTTGTTGAACACGAAATTTATATGGCAGTGGTTTTCTAAAGAATATGGCCAGGAAAATGCTTTTTCCCCTTCAGGATGTTTTTAACCTTGCAATGAGCATTATAAATGTATTGTGGTGTCTCTTTTGCCTTGGCTAAATTTAATACTCAATTCGAGCAACTTTGATACCCTTTGTTTCAGCATTCGATACGTGCTAGTTAATATTTCTATGGATGAAGATTTTCAAGGAATTAGCTGTTAACTCGACAGAGAAGAAATCAGTCAACCCAAATGAAACAGACAACATTGTGATCACTGATATGTACTTACTATTCCATTACCTTCCAGAGAGGCTAAAAAAAACGATTAAGTTAGCTCAGTGGTTCTCACAGCCTGGTCCCCAGATAAGCCCCTTCAGGATGCCCTGGGAATTTGTTAGAAATGCAGATTTGGGGGCTCCACTCCATAGCCACTGAATCAAAACTTCTACTCATTGAGGGGGCCCAGCAACCTGTGTTTTACCAAACCTTCCAGGTAATTCTGATGCACACTGAAGTTTGAGAGCCATAAAATTAGATAACACACTCAGATTTTAATGAAAGAGACTATATCAAACTCATTTTTTCTCTTATGTCTTAAAATAGATTTTTGACTCAGTTTTAGTGGTCTTTGCTGAAAGGCCAGGGGTAGATGAGGAAACTTCGTGGAGTAAAATCACCGCTTGACAAATATTCTCTGAACTTACGGGAGAAATCTCACATTCCAGCCATTCTGAGGAGCAAACCTATTCACATCCTTGCTATAATATCTGAATTTTAGAATAAAGATGTTCTTAAGGATACAAATTAGTATACAGTGTTCTCTAAAGTTAGATTACCATGTCTATGGTTGATACCAATTAATATTCTTACTGTTGAATATGGTACCACGGAGGACACATGATTTGGAGCGTGAGATGTTTCTTCAGAGGTGATGGAGGGGTCCCACCTGCTGCCTTTTGCTAAGAACAGACTGCGATTTTTGTCTCTTACAGGTATACACATGTGGCAAAAGATTATTTCACTTCCTTACACATGCCCAATGGCTATTTCCAAGTTTGGGGAAATGTTTCCTTCTTCCTAAAAAAATGAGTTCTTATCCATCTTAAATATTTTCTTACCAATTCAAAGTGAGGCTACCAAAACAACAGCATGAATCCCTGGAGGAACGCTCCTACACAGACAGGAAAACGCCTATAATTCTTGTTGATCAGAGGAAGTCCCAGAATACACGTTAGTCTAAAGGGTTCCCTCAGGTCTTCTAAAGAGCTATTAATAAAATAATATATATACACAAAATGAAAGACAAACAAATAAACTTAATAAAATGTGTTTCAGTACCTCTTACAGGGCCCTGGTTCATTTGTTCATTCGTACCTTTTCACTGGTATACTGAGGTTAATATATTTCATTTTTATCACTGTTAGTGTAATTATAATTATGTTTATGATTTCTCATTGTTTTTTCCTCTTTGTACACACACGCAGAAATTGTGCCTTCTGTTATGACTGCAGAATTGACTATATATACAGAAACGTAATGAAGTACAAGAAGCATAATGAAGGTTCGAAACAGGAAGGTTTTTTTTTTGTTTTTTTTGTTTTTACTGCAAAGAGGAGGTTTCCATCCTGTGAGGTCTTGACACAATTATTCTGTTTTCTTTCAGATAAAAAAAGTTTGTGTTTAATTCCATTTCAGTGTTTTCCTGTTTCTCTTTGTAGAGTTTCTCTACTCTCATCAGATATGGTTTTTCACAGATTTGGACACTGTGGGACTGTGGGAATAAGGTTCGTAACCATGTATGTGAAAACAATTTCCTGTAAAGCTTCATGACTCCACGCAGATACACATATGAGTACCAATTGACATGTCTGCTCTGAGAAGCTGCAGGGCCTGTGTCTCCACTTCACCCTAAACTCATTTCCTGCCAGGCAGAACTCTTGAAACAGTTCAAGCAAAATCATTCTAAGAATATAGTGAATTATGTGCTGATCTCATGAGGGGAGCATTAAGCTCGTCGTTTGCCAGGAGTTCATTTCTCAGTAACCCTGATGCACCACTTGCCAAAAAATTGCCGTTTAGTGCTTCAGTTCAGAAGTGATTTATTTTTAAAAGTATTTCCAGATGTTTGAATTCACCTTCAAAAAGCCACATTTTCAAGTGAGTGACCGTGACTCTCAGCTACCCTGTCAAGTCCTGCACTTTTGTTTAATGTGTTGAAATAAAGATGCCTATTTGTTTTGACTCACCGCCGTCTTAGCTCAGGAAACCCCCACTGCACATGCGCTGAGACCAGCTCGCAGGACTGCGTGGGGGGGCTGGTGCCACATCTGCTTCTAGTCTGTCCAGCCCCAGTGAGGATTGCCCCGCTGCTGCTGCAGCTGCTCGTGAGAACCTGGGCTCCTGCTGCCTCCCATTACCAAAGAAAGGAAGAGGCCAAACGGCTGAGTGACCTCTGTCATTTCGTACCATTCTCTGTGTAAACACGTTTCTGGGGATGAACAGCGCACTCAGAGCGGTGTACCTTTCCTGTCTTCCAGGGGCAGAATGAGAGCACGTGTGCATTCCGTGCACTGGAGTTTAAATCTCGGCTCTTGCTAAGACACAAAGTGGCTGTAAGTTGTGTGTTTATCAATTGTCTACTTGGTCCATGGAAGCAGGGAAAAGTCATTTTCTGTGCAGAATTGGAAAATTGTATTTTGTTTACTTACACTGAATACAGAGAAAGTTCTACCCTCCCTTTAAATTAGAGATTTATTGAACCTACTGCTTAGCAGCTGCTTCAGAATATTTTGACATTAGATGTAGGCTCTTAGAAAAAGCACGTATTTATGAAAAAATAAAACTTTATGAAATGATCTTTCTCGGCAGGAGGCCAGCTAGCAATGGACACGTGCTGGGTCAACTATTGTAAATGGAGTTCTAATTTATTAACTTACAGTGCACACTGCTTTTGGAGTTCTATCCCAATGAGTGGTCGTCTTCACAGTGCCCTGCAGTGCCTACTGCACAGACCACAAGATTTCTCCCTGCAGACTTGCGTATTCAGTGTGTGGGGGGGTGTGTGGGAATTCTTCAGATTGCGGGCTAGAGCTTCTGTTTAGATGCTTGTCTGAGCTGAGAACTCTTCTGGCACTTAGCCATGATGATTAACACCATGGCCTTCAAATTGGCCGGCCATGGATTCAAGCCAGCTCTCGTTCACTAACCATGTGAACTCGGGAAGGTAGCCTTGTGTCCACTCATTTTTAAAATGGAGATACTCTTACCACAACCATTGTGAGTGACGAGGCTCCGAAAGTAGATTTGTCACAGAATAAGTGCTAGGTATCTACTTTCTATATATATATAAAATTGTAATTATTTCTATTACGGTTATGACCAACTATATGCCATCTTGAGTATCTACTGTGGGATTCTAAAGCAGAGCTCCTTGAATGAGAATGACTTACAGAAAAATAGCAAAGCCAGTATTCCTTTCTTAAGCGATATCTTGATTCAGTCACTTTTGAAATGTCATCGTCACCTTAATTATCTTAAGAACATACTCTTTCTTTTTTGTTTATGCATCATTTTTATCAGAGAACTTCGTGTAGGGAGAAGATTTATTTCTTCCTGTGTAGCAGGCAGAAGTCAGTCTGTGACCCCTGCTAAGCACGGAGCCTTCAGGGGGCAGCTGAATAGAGCTTTCTTGCAGCCTTGCTCTGGTTTTTGTCCATGTGTCCACGGCCCTAAACTTTACCAGTTCCAGCGCGTGTGTAAACCACAGAATAATGGATATGAAATTGGAAAGCTCGCACCCTGAAACTCCGTTGCCAGGGAATGCGTAGCAGTGTTTATAGGAAGTAAACGGTGCTGACAACACAGTATCCACTTTCAGCTCTGATGTCAAGCAGGAAGCGGCTCTTCCTGCCAGAGGGGCCCAAGCGTCTAGCTCCGCTCTCCTGTCTGCCTTCAGCGGGGCGGGTGTACGCTGTGTGCACGTTCCCCTGCATCTTTCTGGGGACTCCAGGCGGGTATGTCCCAGAATGTCCCTCCTCCTCAGAGACGCATTCTCCTAGATCGGATCATCGTTGGTAACCCTTCCCTTTCCTTTGGTTCCCGGCTTCTTTTCAATGGGTCCAGACTGGCCTATTTCTGTTACGGACTTTGAACTGAGGGGGATCCGTCAGGCGCAGTCTCAGCGGCTGACCACTTGTCCTGGTGTGCCGGGCTACACCACTTGTTCCCATAATTAATACGACTGCTCCCTTTCACTTGCAAAGTGACCCGGTTTAGAAATAAGTTGTAGGAGTCTCAGTCCCGAGTCTCAGACAGTGTGGGCACAGCGTTCGCACTGCTGCTTTAGCCTCTTTCCTTCTGACGGAGACTGGGAAGAGGAGGTCGGTGTGCCTCTCCCTGGCTGTGTGCCTCCCCGGCTGGGTAGGCTGCAGTGCAGTGGGGTCTTGGCCAGTCCCCTCTTTGCCAGGGTCCCTAACTCTGCTACTGATTTCCAGGCAGCCTGTAGTTCTTTGACAGGGGTTGGAAGCGGAAGGCTGGCCCTAAGGGCATCCTTGGATGGGAATACACCACACCCCACTCTGTGCCAACCCATCCTGAATATGGCAGTTGTATTGCCTTCGGCAGATCTAAGCCAACGGGGCTGGCATGGGTGGAAGAAGTCATGGTTATGGCCAACTCTGGGGACTGCTCAGAGCAGTAGGGGGTGCCTGCTTAGTTTTCTGTTCAGTGAATCCTGGATATTTGGGCCTGCAGGGAAATACTAACATTTTTCCCTACCAGCTTTGCCACCCTCTCTCTGCGTTATATCGGTTCACAGAGTCCAGTATATAACTCCAAAATGTATTTTTCTATATATCCTCATTGATGATGCAGTTATTATAATTTTTCTAACTTTGGCATATGATAATCTCCATCTTCTAAGTAATGTTGCTGATTTTTCCCTTGTGTGTGTTCATGGCCATACAGCTCTCCATGGGACTTTAGTAGAGGATAAATCAGGCACCAATAAATTGACAAGTTAACTCCAAATTCCCAATTCAATTAATACCTGGTTGAGTTATGTCCTTAAATATTTCCATTTGTTTTATTCTGTCTTCAGATGCGAGGTGGTTCTATGATTTTTTATTAATACTGTTTACATGGCAAGTAATAGAAACTGATCCTGGCTTGAGAAAAGGAGAATTTATTGGAAAGATAATGGAATATCTCGCAGAACCCAGGAACGAGCTCAATAACCAAGGCTTGAGGAAAGGGAACAGGGAAGCACTGAGGTCCTGGCAGCAGGGGTCCAAGGCAGCATGGGGACAGTAACATCTGCTGTGTAAGTCTCCAGATTCTCAGCCCCAAATTACACATTCCTGGCACGAAATCTGATGGCCCGGTTTGACTGTGGCATGGGGGTAGGGTCACTTAACACAGACATGACTGTTGGACAGTGTTCAGAGCAGGCATACTTGCAGCAGGTCAGCCTCTTTAAGTGGTGTCTACTCCAGTTTCCTATGTGGGCTATCTTGGTTACATCTTTTGTATCAAAACTATCGAAATATGAAATGTTCTCTCAGCATTTCCCTTGGCCATCTCCCACATTTGTGCATCCAGGACATCTGTACTCTAAGGAAAGGCATGTGATAGCTAAAAAGAGAAAAACTGGATTATTTTAGAAGGAGTGTTCTTATGAGATGGTAAGGAAATTATTAACCCAAGCCTTCTCTACCAAGATTATTCCGACTTGGGGAAGGGCATAACGTTAGAAGGGAAACTGTGAGAATGAAAATACCATTAGATCTCAGCAAGAGTGAGCGGGCATGCTGCTCCCCAGACCAAACCCCAGGCGGGTGACAGAAACCCCGCCTGATTCGTGGAGCTGAGACACTCAGGGGTTCCTGGAGAGACAGTGAGACCCGCAGAAGAAAGGAATAATTCCCAAGCACGTGGGAGCAGCGTGGAGTGGCAGACAGCCACCGAACCCAAGAGTTCATGAAGATGGGGAAGACAAACAACCCCACACACAATCAACTGCCTGTATCACGGGTCAGATGGGGGGATGGACACGCCAGTAGATGCCTGGAATGCAGCAGAAGGTGCACAGATGAATGAATGAATGAGTGACACTGTGGCAGTTTGGTAAACTCCCTAGAATTTAGACACAATCTTGGTGAAATTTTAGGTTAAAATTCTTCCATCCTGAGTTGGAAAAGGAAAACAAAAACAAAGAAAATTTACATTTCTGCAATGACTGAGGTTGTAAACTGATATATCTGCAACATTTACTTACTAAAACTGAACTGCATGCAATTGTAACTTTTTCTGTGCTGGGGGACTTTTTATATGGGCTTGGGTTCATTTATTTCTTGAAAGTTTGAGAGCCTCCACCATCAATCCTAGCTGTACACATACAAATGTAGCTTTTGTGGAAATGGACAAAATTTTGACATTTTTGACAGTGGTTGTTTTTTGAAGAAATGAAATTATTTACTCTTCCCTCTTGCTGTGTCAGTATCTTAAAATACATTTCCCTTTGTTAAAAAGTGATGTATCCATTTGTATACGATTTAAAAAATTCAAGTCAAGCAGAGGGAAGACAAATTATCCATAATTTCACTACTCAGAGAAAAAATACTGTTAAGAAATTGGTGTCTATTTATCTATAATTCTTAATATATAATACTTTACATTTTAATCAACTTTATTTTCCATTTCTTTTAAACATTTAAATTCATTATAATTGTGTAGTATTTACTTATAATTTTATTTTAAAATATTTTATAATGTTATTCTTTTTATTATTTTAGTACTTGCTCATTGTAAAGGATTTGGGAAACATACTAAAATATAAATAATACAATAAAAACCATCACACAACTTTTAACATTTTGGTGTTTTTTCGTTTCAAATCTTTGTGTGTATACACAAGCATACATAGGCAAATTTCAATTTTATGTATATTGTTTTATAATTTATAAATTTAAAAATTCTCATTTATTTTCTTTTTCACTGAATAAATTTGTCTCAAATTTATCTATTTCAGTTACCTTCTAAAATATTTTTTTCTTGGTGCATCCACTGTGGAAACCAGTATTGGAGGTTTCTCAAAAAACTAAAAATAAAACTACCATATGACCCTGCAATTCCACTCCTGGGTATAAATCTGAAAAAAGCAAAGACGCTAATTCAGAAAGATACATGCACCTCAGTGTTCATAGCAGTGTTATTTACAAGAGCCAAGACATGGAAACAACCTAAGTGTCCATCAACAGATGAATAGATAAAGAAGATGTGGTATAAATATGTGTGTGTGTGTGTGTGTATATATATATACACACACACACACACACACACACACACACACACACACACAAAATGGAATATTATTCAGCCGTAAAAAAAAATCTGCCATTTGCAGCAACATGGGTGGATTTGGAGGGCATTATGTGTAGTGAAATAAGTCAGACAGAGAAAGACAAATACTATATGATATCACTTATATGTGGAACCTAAAAAATACAACAAACTAGTGAATATAATAAAAAAGAAGCAAACTCACAGATACAGGGGACAAACTAGTGGTTACCAGCAGGGGGAGGAGGGACACTATATGGGTGGAGGAGGGGGAGGTACAAACTATTGGGTATAAGACAGGCCCAAGGATGTGTTGTACGACATGGGGAATATAGCCAATATTTTGTAATGACAGTAAATGGAACGTAACCTTTAAAAATGTATAAAAATAAATTAAAAAAATAAAATAACATAGCTTTTTCTTAATTATATATTTTTAATTATTTCTAGTTTAGGTTTATTATGCCTGTTCTCTTAAGAGAACTTCCTTGTTGCCACTCTTTTCTTGATTGTTTTATTTATTTTCTCCTCTTTATTTGGAATTATGATTATGGTAAAATTTAGGCTGAAGTGTGTGATTTTCTTGTTATTTTCCAAATGTATATTCTTGTGTTTTTATTTTTCCTCCTTAACTCAATAGTTATTTGAGAGATTGATTTAAAAAATAGATATACAAATTGATTTATTTTAAAAATAGCATTTTGTGTGATTGCCACACATTAGAGAAAAATATGAAAAACACAATTAACTGAAGATAACTTTATTCCACGATTCACAGATAACAATTATTAACCTTTAGTTGTATATCCTTTTTATTTTTATTCTAAGCATAGGCAGAATACATTAAACTAAGGTAATATTGTAAATACTGCTTTATGAAATACCTTCTTCCACTTCATAATAAACATGAATATTTTACCACAGTGACCTGTAGACTTGCACTGTATTAATACAAGATAATTTATGTAACTGACACCATTTTATTGAATGTTTGGAGTATTTACTCCCTTTTTTCCTGTACATAAAATCATTATGGATTTCTCTGATTATTTGTCTAGGAAAATTCTGTAAGTTGAATTATTGGATCAATTTTTAAGGGCATTCTAAAGCTTTTGATTCATATTAGCAACTAGTCCTACAAAAAAGTCACACAAAATTACACTCTCATTAGTGAGAGACAAGAATGCTTTTTCCCTCTATTCATGTCCTCAATTAAGATTATTTAAACAGCTGTCCATTTTATTTTTCATTTTATAATGTTTCTACTACCATTTTTTTTGTACTTTGATACCTATTTGTATTTCTTTTTTAATGAATAACTTCACATTTTTATTCATTAAAACTTGTTGGTTCCATTTCTTTTTGTTTATTTATTATAGCTTTTATAAGTTTGTTATCCCTTTGTGGACCATATATTTTTTCTAGTTTGTCATTTAAATTTGTTTTTGCTTGCTTTTCCTATTTTAAATGTTTAACTATTTCCAATTTTGTTGCATTTTGATCATTGCATAAAATACTATACAAGTGATAATTGCTAATATTGTTGTACACATGAGTATGACTGTCTCCTAGTTTTAATACATCTTATCTTTGTGTGGTTATCTCCCCATTGCCTTGAGAAAGGCATTCTCTGCTTACTTCTCTGGTAATATTCTTCTCTGTTCCTTGTTACTTCTATAAGAGCCCTCACATTTAATTAATTTTCTGACTCTCTTGCTCTCTTACCTGTTCTCAAGTAAAGTTTGATGACAGTTTGATGTTTCTTCATGCAATATTCAGTCTCTTACAGAATAATAAGACATTGTAGTGACCTAGAATGTCATGGTCTTTCCAGTTGAGGACATTGTAATTTTAATTTTAATTTTGTGAGGATGTGTTATTTGGTGTCTGATACTCATATAATAGTCATATATGTAATATACGTATATACCATATATACCAGAATGAGTATGCCAGAATATAAACTATGACTGTCCCAACAAGTAAAATCAAAGTGGTGTTTATAGAATGATTACCCCAGGAGGACCTGGGATTCCAGTTTCCTGATAGATGAGCGATGAAGGGATTCTTGGTGTGATACTTTTATTTACAAGTAAATGGTTGGCAATCAATAAATCAAAGGGAAAAATAAGTATTTTTCAATAACCTCAAATTGTTGCAATTCCATTCCATTTTCTTCTGCAATTGTTCTCTCTCCTGAGTAATCTACTTCTTTTTCTCTCTCTCTTTACCACCTCATCCCAATCTACAGAATGGTATCTCCAATCCTAGAATGAACAAACAAAGAAAACATAGCAAATAACAAAGAAGTTCACCTCCCTTGATTCCATATCACCTTCTGCTCCATTTTCTGCAATACTTCAAAGCAAACGCCTTGCTCGCATCCAAGAGAACTGGCGTTTCCACTTCCTCCTCTGCCCAGGTCCCCACGGCAGCAGCTCTTGCCAGGTCACCAGCGCACCCCACTTGGTCCTGTCCTGTTTCCCTGCTGGCTCAGCAGCAGTGCAGACAGATGACATTGCCTCCTCCTCAAAACGCCCTCTCTCCTGGTCTCCTCCTAGCCCTCTGGCTGCTCCCTCTCAGACTCCTTTTTTGGATCCTTTTCTCCTTGGTTTGAAAGCACTGAGGGACTCTAGACTCTGGACCTAATATCGGGCTCACTCTCTTCTCTGTCCACGTAATCGCCCTTCAAGGCTTGATCCTGTCCTGTGGACTAAAGGCTTTTTTTATGTCTGACTTCTTTTACTCAGCAAACTATTTCTGAAATTCATCCATGGAATTGCATGTATTGATAGGGTTTTCTTTTTCATTTTTATTGCTGGTATTTATTAATTTATCCACCTATTGGTGGACATTTGGGTTGTGTTCAGTTTGGGGCTATTATAAATAAAGTTACCATGAACATTCAAGTTAAGTCTTTATGTGGACAAAGTTTTCATTTTGGGGGTGTGGGTGGTAAATACTTTTGCTGAGTCTTTTGGTAAATACATGTTTAACTTTATAAGAAACTGACAGACGACTTTCCAAAGTAGTTGTGCCACTTTTGCGTTCCCAGCAGCCCGGTGGGAGGTTCCTTTGGCTCTACATCCTATCAGTTGTCATTGTCAGATTTTTCTTTTAATTTTAGCCATTCTAGTTGGCAAATAGTGATGTTAACTTGCATTTATATGGTGAGTAATGATGTTGAGCATCTTTTCATGTATTTATTAGCTACACATTTTGCCCATTTTTATTAGGTTATTTGTCTTCCTCTTATTTAGTTGTATGAATTCTTCATATATTCTAGATACACATCCTTTGTCAGATGTATGCACTGAGAATATGCCTCCCAGTTTGTATCTGGATGTGTCCCTGTACCTAAGGGCACTGTTCTTTTGAAAATGGCCAACTGTACAGAACCCTGTTTCTTTCTGGATTCAAGTAATCATGCTCTCCCTACATCCTTATAGGCTCATATGGTGAGAGCAGGGCTGCCCCCAGCTGGGATACTGCACTAACACATGCTTCTGTGAACGTTTCCTTTGAAAATAAATTCTCCTTGAGCCATATATCTCCTTTAGGGCCGTTTGTTTTCTCTCTCATCTCTCTATCTTTCTGATTATCTTCTCCCACTAGAATACAAACTCCATGAAAGACATGATCAGTGTGTCTTACCTGCCGTTGTATCTTTAAAAAGCTACCTTGCTAGGGGCTTCTCTGGTGGCGCAGTGGTTGAGAGTCCGCCTGCCAGTGCAGGCGACACAGGTTCGTGCCCCGGTCCGGGAAGATCCCACATGCCGCTGAGCGGCTGGGCCCGTGAGCCATGGCCGCTGAGCCTGCGCGTCCGGAGCCTGTGCTCCGCAACGGGAGAGGCCACAGCAGTGAGAGCCCCGCGTACCGCAAAAAAAAAAAAAAAACAAAAAAAAACTACCTCGCTAAATAAACATTTGCTGAATGAATAAACACACGAATAAAAAGCAGAATTTTGCCTAGGCAGAAAGCCAGGTTTGATTCTAGACTAATAAATGGTTTCAACAAACCTAAAGAAACATAGGAAAGGAGAGTTTCTTGATCAGCAAACTCAAATGATCAACAAACTCAAAAAGCCTTTGCGATGGCTTCCTTGGCAGGGTATTGTCACCATGGGACTCTGGGTGGCTGGGCAGGCCCCCTCTAGAAGGTCTGCCCACCAGAACTGCCCACAAAGCTTTTATGAGTACAGATTCCGAGAATCCATCCAGGACCTACCGATCCAGGGTCTCTGAATTTCTATTTTTAAACTCTCTGGGTGACGGTAGCACAGCTAGTTGCCAAAAAGCCAGCATGTTCAAGATTCTCTCTAGGGTGCACCCCGCCAGCAGTCTCCACTGCTGCTCGCCTCCCCCACATCACCCCCCAAACTACACATTCCTCTCCATATCAGGATGGAGGTCAGGATGTGCTTGATGATGCGCAGCTTTAAAATAAAAGAAAAACACACTGTATGTTTATTAAAAAAATACTAATAGTGTTTGGTTGAGGGCTCTGTCAGTCTTGGTCCTTGAAAACCAAATAGCAGTCTATCATTGAATTCAAAGTTAGGATTTGGTCTTAAATCTTGGCAAGAAGCTCAACACTTAGAACAGTTATAATCTAAGCAATGAATTCACAGTTTTCCTGAAGCAAACTGAATTGTTTCCACCATCATCCTGCTTAAGAGATGTCCTAAAGGATCCCATTACCGGGCAAAATGATCCTTTAAAGTCTAAAAGAAAATCCTTATAAAAATGGGTCTGTACATGCTGTGGCCACCGTAGAGTGCAATTAACATGGCAGTTAACATGTTTCTTAAAGAAAAACTGAGTGCCGTGGTAGCACAGGTAACTGCTGGGCCTTCCCCACATGACCATAACAGGCCTCTGATCTGTACTTTCTTTCCCACCCTTGTTCATATTGTAACTACGCAGATTCTTCTAGAAAATTTTTACACCTTCAAGCGATTTCAGTCTCTATCACACCCCAAACTTTCCCTGCTGTAACCCTAATCCTTCTAAAGCACAGCCCTGCTCACGTCCTTCTGAACGTTTAAGTCTCTTGACTGAGTTTATGAGCATCGTCAGCTTCACCATCTTCCAAATGCACGTTTCAAATTCCAGCCTCGGTGCCTCTGTTTTCAAGTATTCCCGCTTGTTCAATAGCAGTTCCAAATTTCCTAAAAGGGGGAACTCTGGGACAGCCATCTGATTGTAAGAACTGAGGGCTGCTCTCAGAGGAGTTATTCTGAAGCTACAGTTGAAAAGGTAGCACATTGGTTTTACTTAGGTTGTAGCTTCACTTGTTGGGGCGTCAAGGCATGGTAGAGGGTAACTTACGGTTGTTATGATTATGCAGTACAGGGATGGGGAAGCCAGAGTCCCTTCCACTCCATCCCATGGTGTGGCTACTGAATCTGTATCTCCCCAGATGTGTTCCAAGTCATCACCTGTCTGTGTCTGCCCATCTTACAGAGCTGACCTCAAGCCCTCACTTCCTACAGTTACTCTCAAAAACCTTTAGTAGTAAAAAAAAAAAAAAAACCTTTAGTAACTTCCTTAATCTCTTTGTTTTAGCCCCACTAGACAACAGGGAGACTGAGCGGGAGGAATACATCTCACACCCAAGTACCGATCTAGTATTTAACACGGACGCAGCAGACATTTGATCTGCATTTCCTGTCCACTCACTTAAACAACTAAAATTTCAATGGAAAGAAAAAACGTAAGTGTGTGCGAGACAGTAATGATCAACACAAGAGCATCTGGAGGTGTAGCGCTCTGCTCAAAAGACTGGGTTCAGGTCCACCCCGGTGAGTTTGCTGAGTCAGCCACACTCTCACTCAGTTTCCCAGCACCTCAGAGGGAAGGATGAGGACCATCAGTGAGGACCACATCGAAAATGGATGTGAAAATGCTTGGTAAACCATGAATCTTCACACAAATGATAATCCACAAGACAGCCAGGACCATTTTCTCAAATATAATGATCCTGTTGTACCATTCTTTTTTTTTCTTTTTTAACACCTTTGTTGGAGTATAATTGCTTTACAATGGTGTGTTAGTTTCTGCTGTATAACAAAGTGAATCAGCTATACATATACATATATCCACATATCCCCTCCCTCTTGCGTCTCCCTCCCTCCCACCCTCCCTATCCCACCCCTCTAGTTGGACACAAAGCACCGAGCTGTTCTCCCTGTGCTATGCGGCTGCTTCCCGCTAGCTATCTATTTTACGTTTGGTAGTGTATATATGTCAATGCCACTCTCTCACTTTGTCACAGCTTACCTTTACCCTTCCCCGTGTCCTCAAGTCCATTCTCTATGTCTGCATCTTTATTCCTGTCCTGCCCCTAGGTTCTTCAGAACGTTTTTTTTTCTCTAGATTCCATATATATGTGCATATATAGTTTTCTGTTGGCATACGGTATTTGTTTTCTCTTTCTGACTTGTTTCACTCTGTATGACAGTCTCTAGGTCCATCCACCTCACTACAAAAAACTTGATTTTGTTTCTTTTTATGGCTGAGTAATATTCCATTGTATATATGTGCCACATCTGCTTTATCCATTCATCTGTCAATGGACACTTAGGTTGCTTCCATATCCTGGCTATTGTAAATAGAGCTGCAATGAACATTGTGGTACATGACTCTTTTTGATTTATGGTTTTCTCAGGGTATATGCCCAGTAGTGGGATTGCTGGGTCGTATGGTAGTTCTATTTTTACTTTTTTGAGGAACCTCCATACTGTTCTCCATAGTGGCTGTATCAATTTACATTCCCACCAACAGTGCAAGAGGGTTCCCTTTTCTCCACACACTCTCCAGCATTTACTATTTGTAGATTTTTTGATGATGGCCATTCTGACTGGTGTGAGGTGATACCTCATTGTAGGTTTGATTTGCATTTCTCTAATGATTAATGATGTTGAGCATCCTTTCATGTGTTTGTTGGCAATCTGTATATCTTCTTTGGAGAAAGGTCTAATTAGGTCTTCTGCCCATTTTTGGACTGGGTTGTTTGTTTTTTTGATATTGAGCTACATGAGCTGCTTGTATATTTTGGAGATTAATCCTTTGTTAGTTGCTTCATTTGCAAATATTTTCTCCCATTCTGAGGTTGTCTTTTCTTCTTGTTTATGGTTTCCTTTGCTGTGCAAAATCCCATAGGTTTTGGGTTGTCCTGTTTTCATTGTCACTTGCTTTTAGGTACTTTTTTATTTCTTCAGTGATCTCTTGGTTGTTTAGTACTATATTGCTTAGCCTCCATGTGTTTGTATTTTTTCCAGATTTTTTCCTGTAATTGATATCTAGTCTCATAGCATTGTGGTCAGAAAAGATACTTGATATGATTTCAATTTTCTTAAATTTACCAAGGCTTGATTTGTGACCCAAGATATGATCTATCCTGGAGAATGTTCCATGAGCACTTGAGAAGAAAGTGTAATCTGCTGTTTTTGGATGGAATGTCCTAGAAATATCAATTAAGTCTATCTTGTTTAATGTATCATTTAAAGCTTGTGTTTCCTTATTTATTTTCATTTTGGGTGATCTGTGCACTGGTGAAAGTGAGGTGTTAAAGTCCCCCACTATTATTGTTTTACTGTCGATTTCTTCTTTTATAGCTGTTAGCGTTTGCCTTTATGTATTGAGGTGCTCCTATGTTGGGTGCATAAATATTTACAATTGTTATATCTTCTTCTTGGATTGATCCCTTGATCATTATATAGTGTCCTTCTTTGTCTCTTGTAATAGTCTTTATTTTAAAGTCTGTTTTGTCTGATATGAGAATGGCTACTCCAGCTTTCTTTTGATTTCCATTTGCATGGAATATCTTTTTCCATCCCCTCACTTTCAGTCTGTATGTGTCCCTAGGTTTGAAGTGGGTCTCTTGTAGGCAGCATATACATGGGTCTTGTTTTTTTATCCATTCAGCAAGCCTGTGTCTTTTGGTTGGAGCATTTAATCCATTCACATTTAAGGTAATTATTGATATGTGTGTTCCTATCACCATTTTCTTAATTATTTTGAGTTTGTTTTTGTAGGTCCTTTTCTTCTCTTGTGTTTCCCACTTAGAGAAGTTCCTTTAGCATTTGTTGTAGAGATGGTTTGGTGGTGCTGAATTCTCTTAGCTTTTGCTTGTGTGTAAATGTTTTAATTTCTCCGTTGAATCTGAATGAGATTTTGCTGGGTAATCTTGGTTGTAGGTTTTTCCCTTTCATCACTTTAAATATGTCCTGCCACTCCCTTCTGGTTTGCAGAGTTTCTGCTGAAAGAACAGCTGTTAACCTTATGGGGATTCCCTTGTATGTTAATTGTTGTTTTTCCTTGCTGCTTTTAATATTTTTTCTTTGTATTTAATTTTTGATAGTTTGATTAATATGTGTCTTGGTGTGTTTCTCCTTGGATTTATCCTGTATGGGACTCTCTGCGCTTCCTGGACTTGATTGACTATTTCCTTTCCCATATTAGGGAAGTTTTCAACTATAATCTCTTCAAATATTTTCTCAGTCCCTTTCTTTTTCTCTTCTTCTTCTGGGATCCCTATAATTCGAATGTTCGTGCATTTAATGTTGTCCCAGAGGTCTCTGAGACTGTCCTCAGTTCTTTTCATTCTTTTTTCTTTATTCTGCTCTGTGGTAGTTATTTCCACTATTTTATCTTCCAGGTCACTTATCCGTTCTTCTGCTTCGGTTATTCTGCTATTGATTCCTTCTAGATAATTTTTTATTTCATTTTTTGTGTTGCTCATCATTGTTTGTTTGCTCTTTCATTCTTCTAGGTCCTTGTTAAACGCTTCTTGTATTTTCTCCATTCTATTTCCAAGATTTTGGATCATCTTTACTATCATTACTCTGAATTCTTTATCAGGTAGACTGCCTATTTCCTCTTCATTTGTTGGTCTGGTGGGTTTTTTCCTTACTCCTTCATCTGCTGTGTAGTTCTCTGTCTTCTAATTTTGCTTAACTTACTGTGTTTGGGATCTCCTTTTCTCAGCCTGCAGGTTCGTAGTTCCTGTTGTTTTTGGTGTCTGCTCCTGGTGGGTAAGGTTGGTTCAGTGGGTTGTGTAGGCTTCCTGGTGGAGAAGACTGGTGCCTGTGTTCTGGTGGGTGAGGCTGGATCTTGTCTTTCTGGTGGACAGGACCGCATCCAGTGGTATGTTTTGGGGGTGTCTGTGACCTTATTATGATTTTAGGCAGCCTCTCTGCTAATGGGTGGGGTTGTGTTCCTGTCTTGCTAGTTGTGTGGCGTAGGGTGTCCAGCACTGTAGCTTGCTGGTCGTTGAGTGGAGATGGGTCTTAGTGTTGAGATGGAGATCTCTGGGAGAGCTTTCACCATTTGATATTACATGGAGCCAGGAGGTCTCTGGTGGACCAATGTCCTTAATTTGGCTCTCCTGCCTCAGAGGCTCAGGCCTGACACCTGGCCGGAGCACCAAGACCCTGTCAGCCACACAGCTCAGAAGGAAAGGGAGAAAACAAATAATAATAAATAAATAAATAAATAAAATAAACTTATTAAAATGGAAAAAACTTATTAAAAATAAAAAAGTAATTAAAAAAAGAGAGAAAGAAGGTAGAGAGCAAGCAAACCAAAAAACAAATCCACCAATGATATCAAGAGCTAAAAACTATTAAGTGAAAATAAAACCAAAGGACAGTCTGAGCCCTAGGACAAATGGCAAAAGCAAAGTTATACAGACAAAATCACACAAAGAAGCATACACATACACACTCACAAAAAGAGAAAAAGGAAAAAATATATATATAAAAAGAGAGAACCAAATCAATAAACAAATCTACCAATGATAATAAGCTCTAAATACTAAACTAAGATAAACATAAAACCAGAAACAAATTAGATGCAGAAAGCAAACCCCAAGCCTACAGTTGCTCTCAAAGTCCACCACCTCAATTTTGGGATGATTCGTTGTCTATTCAGGTATTCCAGAGATGCAGGTACATCAAGTTGACTGTGGAGATTTAACCCACTGCTCCTGAGGCTGCTGGGAAACATTTCCCTTTCTTTTCTTTCTTTGCACAGCTGCTGGGGTTCAGCTTTGGATTTGGACCCGTCTGCGTGTAGTTTGCCTGAGGGCATCTGTTCCTCACCCAGACAGGATGGGGTTAAAGGAATGGCTGATTAGGGGGCTCTGGCTCACTCAGGCCGGGGGGAGGGAGGGGTATGGAATGCAGGGAGAGCCTGCATTGGCAGAGGCTGGTGTGACATTGCACGAGCCTGAGGCACACCATGTGTTCTCCCGGGGAAGTTGTCCCTGGATCACGGGACCCTGGCAGTGGCAGGCTGCAGAGGCTCCCGGTAGGGGAGGTGTGGATAGTGACCTGTGCTCGCACACAGGCTTCTTGGTGGCGGCAGCAGCAGCCTTAGTGTTTCATGACCATCTCTGGTGTCCATGCTGATAGCTGCGGCTTGCACCCGTCTCTGGAGCTCATTTAGGCGGTGCACTGAATCCCCTCTCCTCGCACACCCTGAAACAATGGTCTCTTGCCTCTTAGGCAGTTCTGGACTTTTTCCCAGACTCCCTCCCGGCTAGCTGTGGCACACTAGCCCCTTCAGGCTGTGTTCATGCCGCCAACCCCAGTTCTCTCCCTAGGATCTGACCTCCGAAGCCCGAGCCTCAGCTCGCAGTCCCACCCGCCCCGGCAGGGGAGCAGACAAGCCTCTCTAGGGCTGGTGAGTGCCAGTTGGCACCGATCCTCTGTGCGGGAATCTCTCCGCTTTGCCCTCTGCACCCCTGCTGCTGCGCTCTCCTCCACGGCTCCGAAGCTTCCCTGCTCCCCCACCTGCCATCTCTGCCAGTGAAGGGGCTTCCTAGTGTGTGGAAACGTTTCCTCCTTCTCGGCTCCCTCCCCGAGGTGCAGGTCCTTTCCCTATTCTTTTGTCTCTGTTTTTCCTCTTTTCTTTTGCCCTACCCAGGTACGTGGGGAGTTTCTTGCCTTTTGGGAAGCCTGAGATCTTCTGCCAGAGTTCAGTAGGTGTTCTGTAGGAGTTGTTCCACATGTAGATGTAGTTTTGATGTATTTGTGGGGAGGAAGGTGATCTCCACGTCTTACTCCTCTGCCATCTTGAAGGCACCCCCTCTGTTCTATCATTCTTAAGCTTAAAACTTTTCAAACATTTATCTTACCTAAAATAATAGGCTCTCTCTAGCCCTTGTCTCTACAGCTTCTCTCTCTCTCTCTCTCTCTCTCTCTCTCTCTCTCTCTCTCTCACACACACACACACACACACACCCCACACACACACACACACTTACTTCATTCACTCCAGCCCACTCGGCCCCCTTTCCATTCCTGTAAACTTTTAAGCCTCTTCAATGGTTGAATCTTTCTTATCTTCAGCTCTTGGTTCAAATACCACCTCTGCAGAGATCTTTCCAGACCATTCTATCTAAACTTCATCCCTTGCCAAATTGTTCTTCATCACATCACCTTGCTTATCCACCTCCTGATACCAACCATGGTTTGAAATCACCTTGTTTATTTCATTGTTTATTATTCACAGTCTCTCCCTCCTCCATGAAATTAGGGACAAGGTTTTGTAGCGTGTAGGCACTCTATGTTGTGAAAGTTGTACAAATGAGAAAATGATTCAAATAATGATCAAAACCCAGACAAAACAGAGCTGAGAGGAGAAGCAGAAGAAAGTTTCGGAGGTATTAGCCATGATAGACATGAAGCTGATGGATAAGGTAAAAAATTGGATAAGATAAGGAAAAATATAAAGTTAAAAATTAAGAAAGAAATTACATTCTTCTAGGTAAGTCAGAAAGTTATTAATTTTAGGAAGTAATATGTTAGGTAGAAAAGTAACTTTCAATATGTCATTTGAGAGAGTATTACATTTTTTACATGTTTGAACTTCTCATATTCATAAGCAATACATTTTCAATCTAGTTGAAACCTGTTGAATATGGGAAAGATCAGAATTTATTTTATTTTTTAATTTATTTTATTTATTTATTTTTGGCTGCATTGAGTCTTAGTTGCTGTGCACAGGCTTTCTCTAGTTGCCACAAGCGGGGGCTACTCTTCGTTGAGGTGCGTGGGCTTCTCATTGCGGTGGCTTTTCTTGTGGAACATGGGCTCTAGGCACGCGGGCTTCAGTAGTTGTGGCATTGCAGGCTCAGTACCTGCAGTTCACGGGCTCTAGAGCGCAGGCTCAGTAGTTGTGGCTCACGGGCTTAGTTGCTCCACGGCATGTGGGATCTTCCCGAACCAGCACTCGAACCCATGTCCCCTGCATTGGCAGGCAGATTCTTAACCACTGTGCCACCAGGGAAGCCCCAGAACTTATTTTAGATGCTAAACTTCTGGGAAAGAAAAGAGACTCTTTGAGAGTCAAATCCAGTGAGACATATTTGGGGCCTGCTTCTAAGGACAATTTTACTCTCTCATCATAAATTTTCTCCCCCAGAAGCCAAATTTCTTTCCAAATTATAGCTTTTTGTGACAGAGTCCCATTGCTGGTGAAGTGACATGCCTTGAAGTCCTTAGCAAAATCTTGTTTGTCATACAAAAGAGATCAACCTGTGGAATGAACTTAGATCTTGTGTCTGGTGCCAACAGCTAGCCATTGGATGAACTGCTAAACAGCAATCTGAAACCTTTTGAATACTGCCTCCACTGAATCTCTCCCCTTTCATTTTACTTTATGTATTTCTTGTCTTCTGACTTACTATTTTTTCCCTCACATAATCTCTTATGCCTGGAATAGAACTTGCCCAAGTCCAAACTTGAAATAAACAAATAATTGCAGTTTCTTTTTCATCCATTTCTGGGCTTGCTATATTCAGCATCTCCAAAAAGAGAGAGAAGCCTTTGCTTTACATTCCCTGGTCCCCAACCTACTTCCTCCCAGACCCCTAGAGTCATGCTTTTCTCTTCCAACTTACTCAGCACAGCCCACATTCAAAGCAAGATTTTTATGTCAATCATTTCTACTTCTGTATGAATTTAAATCCATGGTGTCTTGGTTCTAAACATATTTAACTCAAAGATGTGGTCTCAATTCTGACTGCTTATTGAAATCACATAAGGGTCATGTAAAATCTACCTATACCTGAGCCCCCCACACCTAAATATTTTGATTTGGTTTGTCTGGGATGGTGCCCAGCATCCGTATTTTTAAAAACCTTCTGTGTGATTTTCTTGGACAGGATTGAGAGTCACCGACCTAAAGCCTAGCTCTAATCCTTTGTCTCTTATCAAGAGAGATAAGTAACTTTAAAAAAAGGAGATACTGTTTCTGTCAAGGTACTATAAAGGGAAATAGATCCACTGCATATTACAGAAAAGAGATTTATTATTCGCTATTAGACTTTACATATTGTGGGAGGAGCTGGGGAAGTTCAAAAATGAAAGCTGTGGGGTCAGAGGAAAATAACTACCAGCCTCCAGAAGCCCTGGCTTAAGTGGTCAAGTTGGAGGTTGCAGGGACACCTGGGAAGCCAGCCCTCCCCGACCCCCCCCGGCTGCAGAGCCAGGCTGGAAGGGCAGAGGATGGAGCAGGCTGCACCTGCTGCTGGGTCTGGCGGCTGCTGCTCAGAGGGACCACGGCCAGGAGAGGAGGTGCTGAGAGCCAAGGCGATGGCGGCCACGCTGGAACCACCACCCCTCTGCCTGCATCTCTCAGACAGCTAAACTACTCACTTTGCCTTCCGGATTTCACTCAAATTTCTCTTGTGACCAATTCTAACCTGGAGTAAAACAGAGAAGGGGATGCTGCAAAGACAGTTTCTGTTGAGCCAAGTTGACACCTGGAGGGGTCAGGAGGAAAACACGGCAGGATTGGGGATTTAAACTAACATCAGCCTCTAGGCAGCTTTCTATGTTCTTCCCACTTCAACAGATGAGACTAGTCTAGCTCAAAAACATCTTATAACCACCTCACACCCATTAGGATGGCAACTGTCAAAAAACAAAAAAGCATAAAATAACGAGTGTTGGTGAGATGTGGAGACATTGGAACACAGTTGTGCACCGTTGGTGGGAATGTAAAATGGTACAGCCACTGTGGAAAACAGTATGGAGTTTCCTCAAAAAAAAATAAACATAGGAATATCATATGATCCAGCAATTTCCTTTTCTGAGTATATACCCCCAAAAGTGACAGCAGGTACTCAAACAGATATTTATACACCCATGTTCATAGCAGCATTATTCACAACAGCCAAAATATGCAAGCAGCCAAGTGTCCATCGATGGATGAATGGATAAACAAAATGTGGTATATCCATGCAATGGAATATTATTCAGCCTTAAAAAGGAAGGATATTCTGACACCTGCTACAATGTGGATGGACCTCGGATACATTATGCTAAATGAAACTAGCCAGTCACAAAAGGACAGATACTGTATGATTCCACTTGTACGAGGTCCCTAGGGGAGTCAAACTCATAGAAACAGAAATGGAATGGCGGGTGCAGGGGCTGGGAAGGGGGAACCAGGAGTTATTGTTTAATTGGGGCAGAGTTTCACTTTTGCAGGATGAGAAAAGTTCTGGAGCTGGATGTGGTGATGGTTGCACAACAATATGAATGTACTTAATGCCACTCAACTCTACACTTAAAAATGGTTAAGATGGTAAATTTTATGTTATGTATATTTTACCACAATGAGAAAAGTGAGGAAGAGGGAGCCTAGGAGCCTGTTTAAAATGCTGAAATGTCTCATGCCAATTCTAAGTCTCTTTGCTCTTTGTTCTTCTGATAGAGGGGAATAAAAGTCACAGACAACTCAGGAAATTAAATGAGCTCTCAGGAAAGGGGGAAGAGGGGGAGAAAAAAAGGAAACCACTCATTACTAATTTGGAGAAAAGATTTCCTCAATAGTCTCAACTTACTTGATTTATGGGGAAGGCAGTATGCATTTAAGAGGAGAAAATAAGGAAAACACTTGACTAGCAAACAATCCAAGAGGAAAAACAAGTAAATGATTTGTGGAAGCTATTTGATTAAAAACATATATTTTTAAAATATATATACACTCCACATCTGTCAAAGTACAGGACACAACCATCAAAGACTCAATTCAAAAGAAGGTATAAAGGAGAAAAGATGTTAGGAGCTATCATGAGTATTTCTGCAAAACAGTATTTAAAAGATTATAGCAGATGGAATCACTTATAGTAATTAAACGCCATGAAAAAAGGATTAAATCATTATTGTTTTAAAAATCTCTCTCTCTCTCTCTGTGTATGTGTGTATCTGAAAGGACATACAACAAAGTATTATCAGAAATTATCTTTAGGATTTGAGATGACAAATTATTTTCCTCTCTATGTATTGAGTTTCTAGCAATGAGAATGTCTTACTTCTACAATAGGAAAAACTGTAGTGCTATTTCAAACGAAATAGACACAACTCCCCACTTCCGGTCAAGTGTCTTCCTGGGAACGCAAGGGAGGAGCTGCTCCTTAGAGCTGTCCCCTTGGAGGCGCTTGGGAAGCATCCCGGGCCCTTCCTGCAGCGCCTGGCAGGGCTGTAGGTGTACAATCAAGGGCAGCGAGGCAGGCTGACCATCCACAGTAACGTGGAGAGATCACGGCTGCGACCCGTCACAGCCCGCTGGTGCCCAGCAGTTCCCATGACCCGCAGGGTGGGGAGGACCCTGTGGTGATGCAGGTGGACCGTGGGCAGGGATGCAGGTGGGGGCTCCCAGCTGGACACAAGCTGCAGCTGGGGTGCCAGGGTGCCTGCCTGGGTGAGTGAGGGGCGTGTTTCTTTTCCAAAAACAACGTGCATCTCACTTGGAGCCAGCACAGCACGGCTAAGACCTTGCCAGTTGGCTGCCAGGAGGCCTGGCCCTGGTGGCAGCGAGCTTCCCCCCAACGTGGCCCACTGGCTTCAGCCCTTGCGTCTGTGAGGAGATCGTCACCAGCCACGAGGGCAGCGGTGATGGATGCTTCTGGAAGCTCCTGCTGCGGTGATGCTGGCTGGCCCTGAAATCTTTTGCTCTGATGAGTGAGCTCTTTATGGCTCCTCAACCTGGGTTTCTGTACCCACAGGCCTACACAAGGTGGAATTGGCACAGAACACGCCCAGGGAAACTCCCGACAGTGCCTTTCACTGTGGCCCGAGGGGCGGCTGACCTGGATCCTGACACAGCAACCCCCGGGGAGCATCTCAGCCTGGTCTGCAGAGGGATCCTGGGGCTGCAGGGGTTCTCACACCCGTGTCCGGTTCTGGGCCCCAGGTGGTCCGGGCACTGGGATTTTCCAAAGCTCCCCAGGACTCAGGCAGCAGCTAAAGCTGAGACCCCAGGTCAGACTCATGGCCTGTTAGCCTCTCCAGTGTGGCCCTTTGTGGTTGAGGCCACTTTAACAAGGCTGGCTCCCTGCGGGGCTGGGATTTCTGGGGGACAGAAGTGAGGCTGCTTCAGGGAAGGCTGGAAGCAGATGAAACTCGACACCAACTACTGCTTCCTGGGTGCCGTGTCATTACCAGGGTGTCACCTGTGAGCCACAGCAGTGAGTCCCTTCTGCCCCCTCCTGCTTCCCAGGTCCCCTTCTAGGACCCCCAATGGCAGAACCTAGGAGGACCAACTGGCAAAGGAGAAAGTTTGCACATGTCCCCAAAAGTCACAAAAGCAAGGTGTAGACAGGTGGGTTTGGAGGCAAAAGACAATGTTTTAATAGCAGGCAGAGTGTCATAACTGATTTACCTATACGCCCTTTAGTCATTTCAGAACCCAAATCTCGTTATCCACTTCACCCATTCTGCTCCCACGCTGACGTTTGGATGAAGTTCAGAGCTCCTCCCCTCAGCCGCACATCTGCCCCAGCTCCTGCCTCCCCTGTGTGCTCCACTCAGGGGACTTTCTCTCCATCCGCAGGCTCGCCATGCTGCCCTCAAACACAGAGGCTCTGCATCCACACCTCTGCATCTGCCCTTCTCACCGCCTCCTCCTTCACATCCTATTTCAATTCCCACCTCCTCCCCTCTCTAAGTCAAATCCTTTCATCATACAGTCTCATAATGCCACGCGGCAATTCTTCATAACGTTTATCACAGATGGAAGTTACAGACATTGACATCGCACTTGTGAGATCTCTTTTGTTGCCTCTCTACTAGACTAGAAGTTCCAAGGGGCAAACTCCAGTATCCAGCATCTAACATCTTGTCTGGCACAAAGTAAGTCCTCAAAAATAGATGTTGAATGAAACTTGCCCAAAGCACTAAGCAGGACCCTTTGCCTAAAAATATTTTTTAGAAGTCACAGAATTTCTACAGCTAGAACCCAGCTTCTGTGAGGGTAAGGATCTTCACCTCTTTTGTTCACTGATGAAACCCCAGTGGCTCACAGCATTGACACGCCCAGACTCACACCTGTTCACTAGGGGCAGCTGACTTCCCAACCTGCCTTGGGTTGGGAAGTTTTTTCAGGCACATGATGAATTTTGAGTTTCTAATAATCTATGTGCCAGCAGGTTCAGAGTGATGAGGTCTGTCTTGCTTTAGTTGTTTCTTTGCCTTTTTATAATGCTAAAGATTAAAGCCAGCTAAATATTTGGGGATTTTCCACTGAAATAAATCTCTATGTTTCAAAATAAAAACAATATATACTTATTTTTTACCACTTGAAGGATGCTCGTCCATCCTTGTTTCCCAAAGATGGTGCTTCTCTGCAGAACCGCCCTTCACTGCCCTCCCTTCCATGCATGTGGTGGGTGTCACAGATCCTGAACAAATGGATTAGGCATCCAGGCCAAGCTGGATGTTGAAGTTTCCAACCACCAGTTCAATGGTTGGTATGGAGTAGAGTTTCATGACTTATAAGAAGGATCTTAGGTGAGGGTGCTTCTGAGCTACCTCACTCTTCAGTGTGTCCTGGGTGTTACACGGAAGTTATGACAGAGTTAGGGATTTGAAATAGGGCTCACTGAACCCGCCCCCAAGTGAATGCCAATTTCCAAATCAGTTCTGGGGGCCTGTCCTTGGTCAACATCCCACCCTGCTCTACAGTACAAAGTGAGACACCAGCAGCCATTGCAAATTATTCCTGAAATTCAAACATGTTTCTCCCATCAAAAAGACCAGTGTAATGTCATGCATCACCAGAAAATGTCTTGGAGAAAATTGCAGACCAAATTAGTCCAAAATTGTACAAAAACAATTGAACATCTGCCCTTGGATAAAGCAAGATAATGCATGTAAAATACTTGTCAATGCAAAGAGCTACATACGTCTTAGTTATTATTACAATCAGCAGAGTTCTAGTCTTGAGTCATAAGAACTGTATTTCATTCTTTCATTCAACAAAATAAGTGCCTACCACATGCCAAGCAGCCCCTGATATAGAACAGTGAGCAAAAGAGACAAAATTCCTAACCTCCTAGACCTTCTAATGAGGCAGCAGGAAAATACGGAAAATGAATAAGAAAAATAAATTTCATGTTAGATAATTAGAAGTTCAAAGAGAAAATTAAAACAAGAAGGAGGGGTAGACAGCAGGGGGAGGGTTGGAATTTTCAGTGAGGTGACAGGGAAGGCCTTCCCCTGATGTGCCATTTGAGTAAGGTTGAGAGGCCAGCGTAGCTGCAGCGTCTAAGTGAGGAAAAAGAAGCAGGAGGGCAGGGATAACAGGGGCCAGATTCTGTAAGGACATGGTTTAAAGGGCCTTTTCAAGGATTTGGCTTTTACTCTAAGATGGGAAGTCACCAGAGGATTCTGAACAGAGGATTGGCAATATTTTAACTTTATCACATTGTCCACTGTTTTGAACCCTTTCTTGGTCTGAGTTGTCTTGTCTTTAAAAGAAAAAGTGATATAGTTGTGTGCCTGTCATGTGCCAGAAGTACATGATACCATTTAATCCTAGTGATGGATTTTATTATCTCAGTTTTATTCTAGAGTCTAACAAGAATAAATGACCATCCCAGGGTCATGTAGAAAGTAATTAACTGGCCTAGGATTAAACCAGCCTATTATAGTCCAAAGGCCAGGCACAATCTAATAACCACACTGCCTTTCACAAAACAAATGAATCTTTTAGAAGACTGATCATCTGATCGTGGGGGCATAGGTACACAAAATCTAGTCACTGAAGCCCTAGTAAAAAATAGTAGACTGCATCTGTATAGTGTGCAGTTTGCAAAGGATTTTCACATCCATTATATCATATTATAAGCACAGCAGGACTTCTCTGGTGGTGCAGTGGTAAAGAATCCACCAGCCAAGGGAACATGGGTTTGATCCCTGGTCCTGGTAGATCTCAAATGCCATGGAGGAACTAAGGCTGTGCACCACAACTACTGAAGCCCACACGCCTAGAGCCCGTGCTCCACAACAAGAGAAGCCACCACAATGAGAAGCCCGAGCACTGCAATGAAGAGTAGCCCCTGCTCGCCGCGACTAGAGAAAGTCTGCGCACAGCAATGAAGACCCAGCAAGCCATAAATAAATAAATTTATTTTTTAAAAAAAGCAGAGCAGTAATAAAAGCAGTAGTACCTTAACTTTGAGAGGTGACTTGTTAAAGTACAGAATGCAGAATTTCAGATTACCAGTACTCTTTATTCTTCACAAGCTTTACAGTTCTTAGTGCTGAAAAACTAATGGCCAAATAAAGGACCCAGTGACAGAGATCAGGGGCAGAACGTTATGGCAAAACCCTGCCCCAATATAACCTGTAAATTTAAGAATTAGAAGTAAAGGTCTCAAGCCTCAGCCACCAAAAGGAAGACAGCAGAAGCAAGAAGAGCTACAATCCTGCAGCCTGTGGAACAAAAACCACATTCACAGAAAGACAGACAAGATGAAAAGGCAGAGGGCTATGTACCAGATGAAGGAACAAGATAAAACTCCAGAAAAACAACTAAATGAAATGGAGATAGGCAATATTCCAGAAAAAGATTTCAGAATACTGATAGTGAAGATGATCCAGGGCTTCAGGAAAAGAATGGAGGCAAAGATAGAGGAGATGCAAGAAATGTTTAACAAAGACCTAGAAAAATTAAAGAACAAACAAACAGAGATGAACAATACAATAACTGAAATAAAACTACACTAGAAGGAATCAATAGCAGAATAATTGAGGCAGAAGAATGGATAAGTGACCTGGAAGACAGAATGGTGGAATTCACTGCTGCAGAACAGGATAAAGAAAAAAGAATGAAAAGAAATGAAGACAGCCTAAGAGACCTCTGGGACAACATTAAACACAACAACATTTGCATTATAGGGGTCCCAAAAGGAGAAGAGAGAGAGAAAGGACCCAAGAAAATATTTGAAGAGATTATAGTCAAAAACTTCCCTAACATGGGAAAGGATATAGCCACCCAAGTGCAGGAAGTGCAGAGAGTCCCATATAGGATAAACCCAGGGAGAAACACGCTGAGACACATAGTAATCAAACTGGCAAAAATTAAAGACACAGAAAAATTATTGAAAACAGCAAGGGAAAAACAACAAATAACATACAAGGGAACCCCCATAAGGTTAACAGCTGTTCTTTCAGCAGAAACTCTACAAGCCAGAAGGGAGTGGCATGATATACTTAAAGTGATGAAAGGGAAGAACGTACAACAAAGATTACTCTACCCAGCAAGGATCTCATTCAGATTCGATGGAGAAATCAAAAGCTTTACAGACAAGCAAAAGCTATGAGAATTCAGCACCACCAAACCATCTCTACAACAAATGCTAAAGGAATTTCTCTAAGTGAGAAACACAAGAGAAGAAAAGGACCTACAAAAACAAACTCAAAACAATTAAGAAAATGGTAATAGGAACATACATATCGATAATTACCTTAAACGTGAATGGATTAAATGCTCCAACCAAAAGACACAGGCTTGCTGAATGGATACAAAAACAAGACCCATATATATGCTGTCTACAAGAGACCCACTTAAGACCTAGGGACACATACGGACTGAAAGTAAGGGGATGGAAAAAGATATTCCATGCAAATGGAAATCAAAAGAAAGCTGGAGTAGCAATACTCATATCAGATAAAATAGACTTTAAAATAATGTTACAAGAGACAAGGAAGGACACTACATAATGATCAAGGGATCAATCCAAGAAGAAAATATAACAATTATAAATATATATCCACCCAAAAGAGGAGCACCTCAATACATAAGGCAACTGCTAACAGCTCTAAAAGAGGAAATCGACAGTAACACAATAATAGTGGAGGACTTTAACACCTCACTTACACCAATGGACAGATCATCCAAACAGAAAATTAATAAGGAAACACAAGCTTTAAATGGCACAATAGACCAGATAGGGGCTTCCCTGGTGGCACAGTGGTTGAGAGTCCGCCTGCCGATGCAGGGGACGCGGGTTCGTGCCCCGGTCTGGGAAGATCCCACATGCCGTGGAGTGGCTGGGCCTGTGAGCCATGGCCGCTGAGCCTGCACGTCCAGAGCCTGTGCTCCACAACAGGAGAGGCCACAACAGTGAGAGGCCCGTGTACCGCAAAAAAAAAAAATAGACCAGATAGATTGAATTGATATTTATAGGACATTCTGTCAAAAAACAGCAGATTACACTTTCTTCTCAAGGGCACACGGAACATTCTCCAGAATAGATCACATCTTGGGTCACAAATCAAGCCTCAGTAAATTTTAAAAAATTGAAATCATATCAAGCATCTTTTCTGGCTACAACGCTATGAGATTAGAAATCAATTACAGGGAAAAAATGTAAAAAACACAAACACGTGGAGGCTAAACAATACGTTATCAAGAGATCACTGAAGAAATCAAAGAGGAAATCAAAAAATACCTAGAGACAAATGACAATGAAAACACAATGATCCAAAACCTATGGGATGCAGCAAAAGCAGTTCTAAGAGGGAAGTTTATAGCTATACAAGGCTACCTCAAGAAACAAGAAAAATCTCAAATAAACAATCTAACGTTACACATAAAGGAACTAGAGAAAGAAGAACAAACAAAACCCAAAGTTAGTAGAAGGAAAGAAATCATAAAGATCAGAGCAGAAATAAATGAAATAGAAACAAAGAAAACAATAGCAAAGATCAATAAAACTAAAAGTGGGTTCTTTGAGAAGATAAACAAAATTGATAAACCATTCGCCAGAAGCATCAAGAAAAAGAGGGAGAGGACTCAAATCAATAAAATTACAAATGAAAAAGGTGAAGTTACAACAGACCCCACAGGAATACAAAGCATCCTAAGAGACTATTACAAGCAACTCTATGCCAATAAAATGGACAACCTGGAAGAAATGGACAAATGCTTAGAAAGGTATAACCTTCCAAGACTGAACCAGAAAGAAATAGGAAATATGAATAGACCAATCACAAGTAATGAAATCGAAACTGTGATTAAAAATCTTCCAACAAACAAAATTCCAGAACCAGATGGCTTTACAGGTGAACTCTATCAAACATTTAGAGAAGAGCTAACACCCATCCTTCTTAAACTCTTCCAAAAAATTGCAGAGGAAGGAAAACTCCCAAACTCATTCTGTGAGGCAACCATCACCCTGATACCAAAACCAGACAAAGATACTACAAAAAAAAATTACAGACCAATATCACTGAGGAATATAGATGCAAAAGTCCTCAACAAAATACTAGCAAACAGAATCCATCAACACATTAAAAGGATCATACACCATGATCAAGTGGGTTTTATCCCAGGAATGCAAGGATTCTTCAGTATACACAAAGCAATCAATATGATACACCATATTAACAAACTGAGGGAGAAAAATGATATGATCATCTCAATAGATGCAGAAAAAGCTTTTGACAAAATTCAACACCATTTATGTTAAAAACTCTCCAGAAAGTGGGCATAGAGGGAAGCTACCTCAACATAATAAAGGCTGTAAATGACAAACTCACAGCAAACATCTTTCTCAATGGTGAAAAACTGGAAGCATTTCCTCTAAGATCAGGAATAAGACAAGGATGTCCACTCTCACCACTATTATTCAACATAGTTTTGGAAGTCTTGGCCACAGCAATCAGAGAAGAAAAAGACATAAAAGGAATACAAATTGGAAAAGAAGAAGTATAACTGTCACTGTTTACAGATGACATGATACTATACATAGAAAATCCTAAAGATGCTACCAGAAAACTACTAGAGCTAATCAATGAATTTAGTCAAGTAGCAGGAAACAAAATTAATGCACAGAAATCTCTTGCATTCCTATACTCTAATGATGAAAAATCTGAAAGAGAAATTAAGGAAACACTCCCATTTACCATTGCAACAAAAAGAATAAAATACCTAGGAATAAACCTACCTAGGGGGACAAAAGACCTGTATGCAGAAACCTATAAGACACTGATGAAAGAAATTAAAGATGATACAAACAGATGGAGAGATATACCATGTTCTTGGATTGGAAGAATCAATATTTTGGAAATGACTATACTGCCCAAAGCAATCTACAGATTCAATGCAATCCCTATCAAATTACCAATGGCATTTTTTACAGAACTAGAACAAAAAATCTTAAAATTTGTATGGAGACACAAAAGACCCCGAATAGCCAAAGCAGTCTTGAGGGAAAAAAACAGAGCTGGAGGAGTCAGACTCCCTGACTTCAGACTATACTACAAAGCTACAGTCATCAAGACTATATGGTACTGGCACAAAAACAGAAATATAGATCAGTGGAACAGGATAGAAAGCCCAGAGATAAACCTACGCACCAATGGTCAGCTAATCTATGAGAAAGGAGGCAAGGATATACAATGGAGAAAAGACAGTCTCTTCAATAAGTGGTGCTGGGAAAACTGGACAGCTACATGTAAAAGAATGAAATTAGAACACTCCCTAACACCATACACAGACATAAACTTAAAATGGATTAGAGACCTAAATGTAAGACCGGACTCTATAAAACTCTTAGAGGAAAACAGAGGCAGAACACTCTTTGACATAAATCACAGCAATATCTTTTTTGATCCACCTCCTAGAGTAATGGAAATAAAAACAAAAATAAACAAATGGGACCTAATGAAACTTAAAAGCATTTGCACAGCAAAGGAAATCATAAACAAGATGAAAAGACAACCCTCGGAATGGGAGAAAATATTTGCAAATGAATCAATGGACAAAGGATTAATCTCCAAAATATATAAACAGCTCATGCAGCTCAATATTAAAAAAACAAGGGACCCAATCCAAAAATGGGCAGAAGACCTAAATAGACATTTCTCCAAAGACATACAGATGGCCAAGAAGCACATGAAAAGCTGCTCAACATCACTAATTATTTGAGAAATGCAAATCAAAACTATAATGAGGTATCACCTCACATCAGTTAGAATGGGCATCATCAGAAAATCTACAAACAACAAATCCTGGAGAGGGTGTGGAGAAAGGGGAACCCTCTTACACTGTTGGTGGGAATGTAAATTGATACAGCCACTATGGAGAACATTATGGAGGTTCCTTAAATAACTAAAAATAGAAGTACCACATGGCCCAGCAATCCCACTACTGGGCATATACCCAGAGAAAACCATAATTCAAAAAGACACATGCACCCCAATGTTCATTGCAGCACTATTTACAATAGCCAGGTCATGGAAGCAACCTAAATGTCCATCGACAGATGAATGGATAAAGAAGATGTGGTACATATATACAATGGAATATTACTCAGACATAAAAAGGAACGAAATTGGGTCTTTTGTAGAGACGTGGATGCATCTAGAGACTGTCATACAGAGTGAAGTGAGTCAGGAAGAGAAAAACAAATATCGTATATTAACACATCTATGTGGAACCTAGAAAATGGTACAGATCAACTGGTTTGAAGAGCAGAAATTGAGACACAGAAGTAGAGAAAAAATGTATGGACACCAAGAGGGGAAAGGGGCAAGGGGTGGGGGTTCTGGTGTAATGAATTGGGATATTGGGATTGACATGTATACACTGATGTGTGTAAAATGGATGACTAATAAGGAAAAAAACATTAATTAATTAATTAAAAAAAAGAAAGCTCTAAGAATAAAATGTTGGAAATGATTCAAACTTAAAAAAAAAGATAGAAAGAAATACAGGTCCTACAGCTGGTCTTAGGAGCCTTATAAGGTGATCCCTGAAGAGAAAGCTGTAGCAGGTCTGGCTTGGGTCCCAAATGCATCCTTCAATCATGACTGTGCTTTGCCTGATTAGCTGACATCTATGTGTAATTTGGTCTCCTCTTCAATTCCTCACCCTCTGCTTCCACTGATCCACCCACACTCTGTGTCCCCAGCTTGACCTGGCATCTGAGTAATCCAGGCTCCACCCTGGGGATCACCTCCCTCTGGAATCTGATCTGCACTTGGCCGGGGACATCCTTGGCCAGAGCCTGCTGGGTGTTCCCCTTTCCCACTCGGTCCACCTCTGCTCTGCTGCCCTTTGCTTCCCTCTGGTGGCACAGTGATCCACCCCTGTTAGCTTGACTCAGTCAGGACCCAAGCAGACCTTCTGAATCAGAGTCCTTGGGGCCACAGCTGGGTTACAGTCATCTGAGGAGCTTGTTAGAATGCAGCTTGTCATGTCTCACCCACAGAGGCTTTGATTCAGTCCGTGTGTGGCACAGTCTGGGCATCTGTGTTCCTAACATGTTCACAGGTGCTGCTGAGGCTGCAGGCAGGGACCCCATCGGCAAACCACAGCTCTAGACCCACCAGTTAACAGAAAGGTGCTTCAGTGAGGGAGTGTTTAAGAATTACTAAGGCAGAGACAGAAAACTCATTTCTAAAGGTGAAGTTAAAGGCATCCCTTTATTTAACAAATATTATTACACAATGCTAGATGCAACCAAGTGGGGACCAAGAATCATGACCAGGGCTCCTGGACCTTACAGTCACAGAGTGTCACAGGCCATCGAGTAGGCAACTGCAATGAATTGATCTGTGCCCCATCAGGAAGCTGTAGGACCACAGGGAAGAGGGGATACCTGATCCAAACTCAGGGAGTCTGGACAGTTTTCTGCAGGACGTAATTTCTAAATTAGGAGGTGAAGCAAGGAATTTTCCAAGTGCTTCATGAGCTTGAAATTGTGGTAACTCTAAAATTTGATATTATATGTAACTGCAGATTCCTTATAACTACAGATTCAATGCAATCCCTATCAAAATACCAATAGCATTTTTCTTAGAACTAGAACAAATAATTTTAAAATTTGTTTGGAGGGCTTCCCTGGTGGTGTAGCGGTTGAGAGTCCGCCTGCCGATGCAGGGGACACGGGTTCGTGCCCCGGTCTGGGAAGATCCCACATGCTGCAGAGCGGCTGGGCCCATGAGCCATGGCCGCTGGGCCTGTGCATCCGGAGCCTGTGCTCTACAACGGGAGAGGCCACAACAGTGAGAGGCCCACATACTGCAGAAAAAAAAAAACAAAAGAACAAAATTTGTTTGGAAACACAAAAGATCCTGAATAGCCAAAACAATCTTGAGAAAGAAGAACAGAGCTAGAGAAATCATGCTCCCTGGCTTCAGACTATATTACAAAGCTACAGTAATCAAAACATATTAGGCTTCCCTGGTGTATAGGGCTTCCCTATAATTTAGGGCTATATAAGTATAAGTATAGGGCTTCCCTGGTGGCGCAGTGACGCAGTGGTTGAGAGTCTGCCTGCCGATGCAGGGGACAAGGGTGGCGCAGTGGTTGAGAGTCTGCCTGCCGATGCAGGGGACAAGGGCTTGTGCCCCCATATGGGAAGATCCCACATGCCGCGGAGTGGCTGGGCCCGTGGGCCATGGCCACTGAGCCTGCGTGTCCAGAGCCTGTGCTCTGCAGCGGGAGAGGCCGCAGCAGTGAGAGGCCTGCGTACCACACACACACACACAAAACAAACCGTATAGTATGGCACAAAGACAGACAGACACGTAGATCAATAAAACAGAATAGAGGACCCAGAAATAAACCCACACACTTATGGTCAATTAATCTACAACACAGAAGGCAAGAATATAAAATGGAGAAAAGGCAGTCTCTTGAACAAGTGGTGCTGGGAAAACTGGACAGCTACATTCTAGTAAAAGAATGAAACTAGAGCGTTCTCTAACACCACATACAAAAATAAACTCAAAATGGATTAAAGACCTAAATGTAAGACCAGAAACCATAAACCTCCTAGAGAAAAACATGGGCAGCACACTTTCTGACAAATGGTAGCAATATTTTTTTGGATCTCTCTCTTAAAGTAAAGGAGATTTAAGAAAAAGAAACAACAGATGGGACCTAATAAAACCTAATAACTTTTGCACAGCAAAGGAAACCATCAATGAAATGAAAAGACAACCTACAGAATGGGAGAAAATATTTGCAAATGACATCTCTGATAAGGGGTTAATATCCAACATATATAAACATCTCATACAACTCAACATCAAAGAAACAAACAACCTGATCCAAAAATGTGTAGAAGACCTGAATAGACATTTTTCCAAAGAGGACATGCATATGGCCAACGGGCACATGAAAAGATGCTCAACGTTGCTAATCATCAGGGAAATGGAAATCAAAACCACAATGAGACATCCCCTCACCCCTGTCAGAATGGCTATCAGCAAAAAGACAAATAACAAATATTGGCAAGAATGTGGAGAAAAGGGAACACTTGCACATTATCGGTGGGAATGTAAATTGGTATAGCCACTGTGGAAAAAAGTGTGGTGGTTTCTCAAAAAAATAAAAATAGAACTACCATATGACCCAGCAATTCCACTCCTGGGTATATATCCAAAAGAAACAAAAGCACTAACTCAAAAAGATACATGCCCTCCAATGTTCATATCAGCATTATTCATAATTGCCAAGATATGGAAGCAACCTGACTGTCCCTCAACAGATGAATGGATAAAGAAGAAGTGGTATATATATACAATGGAATACTACTCAGCCATAAAAAATAATAAAATGTTGCCATTTGCAACAGCATGGATAACCTTGGAGGGTATTATGCTAAGTGAAATAAGTCAGACAGAGAAAGACAAATAGTGTATGCTATCACTTATATGAGGAATCTGAAAAATACAACAAACTAGTGAATATGACAAAAAAGAAGCAGACTCACAGATACAGAGAACAAACTAGTGGTTACCACTGGGGAGAAGAAGCGGGGAGGGGCAATATAGTACAAACTATTATGTATAAAATAAGGATGTATTGTACAACACAGGGAATATAGCCAATATTTTATAATAACTATAAATGGAGTGTAACCTTTAAAAATTGTGAACCACTATAACATATAATATTGTATATCAACTATACTTCAATAAAATTTTTAAAATAATAATAATAATTCTGTCATAGCTAACATTTTCATACTACAGACCATGTTCTGGATACTTTCAACACATTGATTCATCTATCCCAAACACTAGCCTATGGAAATAGATTCTATTATTTTCCCTCATTTTACAGATGCTAAAACTGAGATACAGAAGGGTTAAGTAACTTACCCAGGATCACACAGGAAGGAAGTGGAGAAGCCAAGATTCAAACCCCAGTGATCTGGGCTTCACAGCCCATGCACACAATGATTGTGACATATTTAAAAGTTAAAATATGTTTTCCTGTTAAAAATTTAATATAAACAAATGTATAAAATATGAAAAAAATGGCAAAAAAATTTTTTTAATGGAATCATACCCCCACCACACAGAGAGCTACTATTTACCTTTTGGTATATTATATGGTATCTAACTGAGATCTATAAAATTGTTACGATATACATTTTATATGATGTTGCTTAGAAATACAATCTACATACAATTACACAAAATGCATGTTCATTGAAACAACTGAAATAAAACAAAAGTGGGGAAAACAAAATAAAAATCATTAGTACTTCAAGTTTATAAATTAATACTCCAAGAGATAACAAGAATAAATTTAAGAACGTCTGTCTAGACGCGAGGTGACGGGAAGAGGAGCCTGGTTCACAATGGCGTTTTCTGCATTCTTGATTTTGCTTCTTCATGTTGATATTTCTATTTTGTGCTTTTATGTTATCATTGAAGATGTGCCTTCAAATATTTTACTTAGCATTTTAATGGACTTAGTGTGGTGGAGACACCTTGAGAAGCGCAATCTTCCATCATCCAATAATATTTTACTTTTCACCTTAACTCAGTATAAAAAGATACAAAGTTTGTGATTTTAGAGGAAGGACTTAACATAAAATTGGCAGACATGTGGATTGAGTTCTCTAGAGAATCATAAGGGAAAGAGATATTTTAAGTGAGTTTTTTGCACAGTTAACCCAATGCTTTGTTATACGTCTTGCTTTGACTGCTTCTCCTGGAGATATCTAATTTCTTGAAAGATTAACTTAGAGGTGCATTTCTGCATTGGTATTCATTTGTGTTTAAGGTTATGAATTCTGATAACAGTGTTTCCCAAAGAATATTCCTTGGGCATTAATCCTTCATGATACTCCACATGAAAAGGACGTTGGTTTGGGGGAAACACCACGAATTCTCTCCTAGATACTTGCAATGTCTAAGAATTTCTATAGAGGAAAAAAATAAAGTCACTAGTATACTAATGCATGATCATTTAGAATATCTCAATTAGTTTTCACTCCATTTAAAAATAGTTTTTTATCTGTCATACACATGCTATGCATTTTCAGGATTTCAAATTATAACCGTTGCAAATCAATCATTCACACTGAGATTTGCACGTCACACCCACCGGAGGGCTGCAGGACAAGATCTTGGGAGTCTTTGGCTTTTGTCTGCTGAAGCCTTAACAGAAACACTTTCAACTCTCTTTTCTCCATTTCCTAAGTGTACTGGGGATTCAAAGCAAACCAGGATGTCTGCCAAAACTCAAAGGGCACCAGGAGGGTCTTAGGCTTCCCTGCAGGAAGAGGGAAATGGCTATTCTTGGAAATGAGACTGACTTTCTCAAAGGATAACCATCTAGCAAAAGCAATACTGTTTGCGCGTCCCTCTCTCAAATTGCTGGTCTTTCACAATGAGAAGAGCTTGGCTGCAACAAGATGAATGAGGAACCAAGGCTGCCTGCAAGGCTGGGATGACATAAAAAGCCTGGTTGCTGCCACTGAGTTGACTTAAGACTTACTGCATTTTAAAACTCAAATCCATTTGGTGAGGCGGGCTAATCATCTAATAGAGACAGGTATGTAAAGAACAGGATGCTGTGTGTGACTGATGTGTAAGAGCAGCGGGTGCTGAGTTGCCATCCGTGCACGGGACAGACAACAGCACTTTACTTATTCCCATTTCCTTTCTCGGTGTACAGCCATTCCCACACTACAAAATATGCCTTCAAAATCCCACACCCTGCGTGAGACAGAATTCCTGGCTTTTGAAGGGCCTGAAATTAATTCCCAACAGCAGTTCGTCTGTGGCTTTGTTCAAACAAACTTGGAATCTTTTGGCTCACGGCACCACCAGTAATTAAAAGAAGATCTCCACCGTGATGTTCTGCATTACAGCGGGTCTCCTAGGATGGGTGTGTTTTCTTTCCTGATCACGATTTTACTGTGCTGCAATTTTCTTTGGCCCCATATGAGTGTATTAATCATTCATAACCGTCATTTTTGTTTTTGTTTAGCTATTTTCCTTTTTTTATCATTGAAGAATAATTTCAATAATATTGCTAGATATATAATGACATCTTATATATAAGCATGTCAAAGTATGTTGTGTTATATCTAGATATTTACAGCAGAAACACAGTTATATATATACTTCGGAATTTCCAGGGAATTTAAAATTTTTAACCATATGTAAACGTGTGGTCTCATTAAGAGTTTTCTCTGTGGTTTGGGGTGAACAATATTTATGCAACCAGAAAAAAAACTTTAAAAAATTTACAACTAATTCTAATATGAAGAGGAGTCTGTATTTGCTTTGTAAAGATTTGTTTTCTCTAGAAATATTACTTTGAGCTGACAAGGTTTGAGGAAAGAGTATTTTCAAAGCGGAAGCAAATGTGGAACTAGGTAGAAAAGAATGACGTAGGAAATTATGGGCCTCTGCAAATTTCTTGTATTTTTTTTCTATTAACTATGTTCCCTAAAGGGTTTTTCCCCCTATGGAAGAAATACTTGTTTTGACACTCACTAGAGTTATGACTGCAATAGTACTTTTTCTCCAATATATGTGTAAAATAGTCTCGGTGATGGGGAAATTTTTCAGATATTAATAAATGAATTGTAACTACTAAAATGTGGCTGGGCGGCTTGGTCCTTTCAGCTTAGGGCACTAATAGTAACTGAAGGAAGAAGTAATTGACTCATTACTTCATTAATGTTACATTGTGCATTAATGAGCATGCTTTCCTTGAAACTTCCAGTGTGACCTTATAATAACAATAGCACTTACTGAGCATTTACTATTACCATGCTCTACACCAATACTGTACAGGGACAAACTCGCTCGACCTTAGTGAGGGCGTGGTTAGTAGTAGTAGTAGTAGTAGTAGTAGTAGTAGTAGTAGTAGTAGTAGTAGTAGTAGTTTAGCACCTCCATTTCTCAGAAGAAATCGAGACAGAGGTTAAGTAATTTGCTGAAGGTCATAACCAGTAACGGTATAAGGATTCAAATCCTAGTGGTTTAATTCCTGGAATTCTAAATATTACTTTTCATACTATAGGTCCTCTCTTCAAGTGAGATGCTCATTAATTAATTCAAATATACATGGAGCTCTCCTTTAAAAACATTCAGAGCAAAGATGGACAATTAAATTATGTATTTACTGCCTTTGACATTGAGCAATAGACGTTCCTCTAGACAGGGCTAACAACTTCACTTGGATTTGAGTAGATGTAAGAATTGCTGACACCTCAATTTTAAGTCCTAGGAAAAGTGCTTTATCAGACTGAAATGTTTCCTAGGTCAGTTGGCAATCACATGTATGTAGTCATTTACTATCTAGCTAAGTTGTCCTAAGCCACACATACGTTTTAATCCATGAATAATGTAGTGATGACTCATTGAAAGCTATTTACCGGTTCCTATTGCTTTCAGACTAGCTGTTTTTTCTTGTTTTGTTTTGTTTTGTTTTGCATATGCGGGCCTCTCACTGTTGTGGCCTCAGAGCACAGGATCCGGACGTGCAGGCTCAGCGGCCATGGCTCACAGGCCCAGCCACTCCGCGGCATGTGGGATCCTCCCGGACCGGGGCACAAACCCGTGTCCCCTGCATCGGGGACTCTCAACTACTGCGCCGCCAGGGAAGCCCAGACTAGCTACTTTTAAATGATTCCAAGCAGAGCACTTCTGAAAGTAAGACAATGCAAGTGGAAAGGAGACATTTCACTTTTATTTTAGGGTGGGTGACATAAAACAAGGATGATTTAGTCGTAATCAATTGCTCTATGATACCTGGAATTATCCCTTGGTGAAACTTGGTGCCATGGCTCTACCTTTAATACATATCCAGTACGCAGCCACTTCTCACCACTTCTAAAATCAAACCCCTGGCTCTGAACCCAAATCTTGGTCCACAGCACCTGGACTTCAGCGATAGCCCCCAGACTGTCTTCCAAATTTCTACCCTTGTGTTATTCTCAACTTGCAAGCCAGAATGAGCCTTAGAACATGTAATTCCATTTAGAAAGTGTAAATTCCCTTTCTCAAAACCCTACTGTTATCTCACTCAGAGAACTGCAGGTCATCTGGTTCCCTGTGACACCTCTTTCTTTATGTCCTCCCACCCGCCTCCTCGCTTACTCCAATCCAGCCCACTAGCTTCTCGCTGTCGTTAAAACATGCCAACGTCACCTCACCACCTCTACCCTCACACATAAAAGCCCCTTCAGCCTGCCACGCTATTTCCATAGAATTTAGATCCTCCAACATCCTACATAATTTACCTATTTTACTATTTCTTGTTCACTGTCTATTATCTACATCACCTGATTAGAATGTCAGCTCTAAGCAAGGCACTCAGTAAATGTTTATTGAAGGAACAAGTGGGTGAATGAATGCTTTAATGCCAATAGCCAAACCACGCTTCTATGATTGAACATGAACATTCACTTTAATCGATATTTGCACGAGGCATTGGTCTAAAGGCGAATGATGATCATAGAAAATGAACTGGCATTCAGAATCAGCATTTTTGGCTTTAAAGGAGGTACGATACAATGGTAGAAATGGGCCCTGGCTCTGAAGCCCACTAGGCCTTCGTTAGAATCCCGGTTGCACCATTTCCCAGCCCAGTGACCTTGGACAAGGCACTTTGGCATCTAATCCTCAGTTCTCTCACATATAAAATAGTGAAAGCTGTGATGCCTGCTTCATGACTGTTGTCATGACGATTAAATGAGTTCGCACACGTAAAATGTTCAATATAAAATAACTGCTCAATAAATAACAACTATTTGTGGACGTAAACACAATTTTTAAAAATCACGTAGAGAGCCTGAGAACTATCTGAAAGACAAGACATCCCCCTCTTAGTTATTATAAACAACTAGTTTTGAAAAATGATGTCTGATGAACATTAATTTTTAAATCATGGGAATGAATTGGCCTTTGGTCTTTTAGAAGGGGTGGAGGCTGCGTAACTATCTGCTATTTAATACTAAGACTGACGCTTTGGTCAGTGGTCCTCAAAGTTTTTGGTCTTAAGACTCCTTCTCACTCTTAAAAATTATTGAGGACTCCAAAGAGCCTATACTTTTGTGGGTTACGTCTATCAGTATTTTTGGTATTTAAAAGAAAAACATAACTTTATAAACTTAATTCATTAAAAATATCAATAATAAATCAACTACACTTTAAAATAAAAAACTTATTTTTAAAAGCTATATTTTTAACAAAAAAATTTAGTGAGAAGAGTAGTGTTTCATAATTTTGCAAGTCTCTTTAATGTCTTGCTTAATAGAAGAGAGCTGGATTCTTTTATCTGCTTTTACACTAATCTGTTGTGATATCACACATCATGCAGACTTTGAAAAACTCCATCATACACTCATGAGAAAATGAGAGGGAAAAAAACCAACAACATCGTAGTGCTATTATGAAAGTTATTCTCATCTTGTGGACCCTCTGAAGGGGATTCAGAGGATTCCCTGACTCTCCCAGTTTCCCTGGAACACACTTTGAGAATCAGTACACAGGACCGTGGTCTTTTTCTTCTTGAGGTATAATAAAAATAGAATATTACATGATTTTATTTCAAATATATTCTCTAACTTTTTGTTGCTTTGACAGCCAGTCTGATAGAGAAACTTAAAAGAGGAAATTTAAACCCTTTATCCCATACCTTTCACCCTTTACCTGAGAAAACTAAGAGTTAAGAGTCTTACAACAAAGATTAGAATTAGGTCGCCTAATATAACGAGAAGTGTTTCCACTAGTCGTCGGCTGCCCAGGATTCAACACTTGCCTTCAAATAATTTCTAATATAATTGTACAAAGCACTGAGAGTTCTTTGAAAAATGCACTCAGAGAAACCAAATTCAAAAGCAGTAGATTTGTTTCTTAGTTGTCATTAAAAAAAAAAAAATCCTAAGAAACAGAAGTAAAAGGTGTCACTCAATTTCCATTAAAATATTCATGAAAACAAATAGGAAAAGGTCTGCATCAGTATTGAAAATTAAGGATAATAGTCAACACATACCAAAAATCGGAGGCCATTTTACTAAATAAATCATCACTGGGACCAGATTTAAAAACACAATTAATGGATAACATACGCTTTGCTCCGTGAGCCAAAGCAGCCCGATTCGGAAGAAGGCGGAGCCCTGACCAAGCCCGTCCCTCCGACCCCAGCTCCCGCCCTGGGAAGCAGGCAACCAGGGCCCAGTCCACGCCCCTTGGGGCTTCTTTTTGTCTCCGCAAACTACCGTCGTAAAAACCCTGCCATCAATATAAATGTAGGAAAATTCTTAAAAGAGCAGAACCGAGCTGAAGCAATCTGAGAACTAGACAGTGGGTCTAAAGAGAGACCCCACGTGGACATTATTGGAGCTGAACTAACAGAGGAGGTGGAGGGGGCGGGAGGCAAGCAGGGAAAAGGGTGCAGGGCAATTCTGCAAAGCTCGCCCTTGCCTTTGTGTAGCTGGGGGCAGATGGCGGAGCTTAGGCTCCTGGTGGAGTTCTAAAGCCTGGACACGGCCTGGATAATGTTCCCCTGCCTCTATCTCTCTGGACCACAGCCCAACTGCAGTGCCCTCCCTCCCTCAGACCTGAGTGGACCTGCTTGCACGCCTTAAGGGATCCTTAGACACGTGGTTAATACTTGCTAGAGTCTCAGCCACATCCAAGTACTCTCCGAGGGCGCTAAGGAGACTCAGTGTATGACGACTGTTAAAAAAAAAAAAAAAAAAAAAAAGGTCTGGAAGAGTTTCTCTTCATTCTCGGATAAATAAACCTAAATAATCAACATGCATGTCTAGACAAGACTGGTATTTCTAATAGCTTCCTTCCTGCCCCTGCCAGAGCTGCCAGCCCTCCGTGAAAAGTCACTGTTGCCAAACTCCTTGGCTCCGGGGAACTCTCCAGGCTCCGCTGCCCACTTTCTGTTGCTCCTCCATCTGGTTTCTGTCCCAGAGGCTCATAACCGGATACACCCCCTTCCTAACCCGTGGTGCTGGACCCATCTCATCACGTGACTTCTCACATGTCTCTTCCCAGCTGGCTTCCCGCACTACCGTCTGTGAACAAGAGAACTTCATCCTGGGGATTTTCACAGACTCCTGTCTGCATCCAGCCAAGGTCCAGGGCTACAGACCCCGTTCTTAGCAAGGCAGGACAACACAGAGCAAGCCAATAAGGACAGATCTGCCACATTAGAGAGGGGGAACAATGCCTCAGGACTTGAATGGAAAACTTTCCCTGAAATAGATTTGCTGCAGGAAACAGGAGAACATTTTAAAATATATTTGTTCCATAGTCTTAAAAAAACAGAAACTTGAGCTGAGGCAAGAAGAGACTGCATGGAAACCAAAATCACAAGAGAGCCAAACTGAAATGTTTGTTGGAGACAGAACAGCAAATCTGATGCTGCAGACCGTCCTACTGTTGACATGGGGAAGGAATCTGAGAAGTGATCCCAGGACATGGAGGCAAGGAATGAAAGTGCTGACCAAGGTATTAGAGAGAGTCGCAAAGCCAAATTGTGAATAATCAGCCTCCCCAGAGGAGAAAGCCGCACAAAAGAAACAGAATAAATAACTCAAAGGAAAATAGAGAAAAGAAAAGAAGTTAATGTGTACTGGAAGAATCTTTCCGCAATATTTAAAAGAAACCTGAGTCTGGAGATTTCAAAAGCAAACCCACCACGTTGTGCAGGGATGAGAAGGGATGTCCCTGGGGAGGAGTCCCTTTCCCACCCCACTTCCTCCTCCCCCCACGGACCTCCCCCCCGCACCACCACAGGCAAACCCACTTACAAAGCCTGATTCACACCCACCTCTGCCAGGAAGCAATTTCCTGATTTTAACTGTTGCATTTCTCTCTTTAAAGCTGGCAAAGAAGCTTAATCATATTCTGCCGCTAGTGATTATAACAATGAAAGTTTCTTATGTTAGTCTAAGTCCTCTAAGAAGCAGATGCCAAGAAGGGATGAAACGTGCAAGAATGTTATGATGGGGAAACACCTGTGAGAGAACGTGGGGAGGGGGCGGGGCGGCTGGGAGTGTGGGCAGACATGACGCAAGTCTTACTCAAAGTGAAGGAGAAGGGGGGGAGGGGTAGAAGCGTCCCAGAGTGCTGTGCTGTACTTGCAAGTTTTGTCAGGCTGCTGGGGAGTCCTAGAGACAACGTCGGCCAGTAGAGGGGTCCAGCATCTCCCAGGAACCGGCCTGCACTAAGTCATGGGCTGGGAGGTGTGCATGGGAGGTATGCATCTGTGAAAACTCAGCAGTAAATTTCAGAGCATGGCAGCTAAAGCCCTTGGGTCAGTTACGCGTTCTGTAGCTGGTCTGTCAGATACAGTCTCATGGCCACCACAATGGTCAATAAATATGAAGTCAGCAATCAATTATCAAGCAACTAAGCACCCAGTGCCACACTCAGCACACAAAAAAGTACACATGCTCCAAACACCAAAATGGTAAAGACTGTATCCTTACATTTACAGAGTTCAAAATCTAATGAGAAGACAAACACGGAAATATGCAATTACCACAGAACACGAACGTGTGAGTGTAGAGGCACGTCCCAAATGCTACAGGAACAATAAGCTCTACTCGCAAAGTCAGAGGTATAAATGCAGAGGAAGTAAAAGTTAAGATATGCCTTAAAGAATGTCTGGGCATGCACCAGGCAGAGATTCCAATCAAAAGGAAATCACCTATGTGTGATGGGCTCTTACTGTTTATCTCGAATATCTGCAGTCCCTCCCTAGAGCACTGGGTGTACTTCCCTATCTCACTAATGCCAGACTTGACCACATGGAATGCGAACAGGAATGGCTCCAGGCACTTCTGGGGGAAGCTTTAGTAGCCTGGCTGGTGTGTTTGCCCTGCTCTCTATTTTCTCTGACCAGAAAGGATCTCGAGAGGCGGCCCCATCAGCCTGCATTCCAGAATGAAGATGACATGAATCAGAGCAGCAGCTGTCTCTTGAAGGACACGTAGCATGAGTGAGAAATAAACCTTCGTTTCTATCACCCATTAAGATTTGTGAGCAGAGCAGAACCTAGCACTCCAGCCTGTATCTGACTGAGGCACTGATGGAGGTGGGATAGAATCCTGTCATAGAGTCTCCTAACCCATAGGCAGTGGAGTCCCAGTGAGGGCTTTTAACCAGGGAGCAGAAATGAGCAGATCTGGTTTATACAGTGTGGGAAGGAAGCCTACAGGAATGCGTTGTGATTATCCAGAGAAGAGTCTCTGAGGACTAACTCAGTGACAGTGCGGGGCAGTGAGGGTACAGGAGGGGTGGCTTTCAGTGACCTGCAGTGGGAGATTATGGTCAGTGGGAAGAGTTGTGAGTCAATGGTAGCGGCACACCCCCAGTGCACAGGGGAAGAGAGGCTTCAGGAGAGCTGAGAAAGTGTCTGATTTTTGAATCAGAAGTTCCTTCAGGACATCCATGTGACAACAGGCAGTAGGTTCTTGGAAATATATGTTTGGAGTTTGGATAGCGCTGAAGTAAGTCGCTTTAATAGGTGAATCTTAGAGAATGTTAATCTTTTCCTTTTCCCTAAATGGCCACTGTAAGTTTGGCCCATTAAGAAAAAGGTAGGTGGGGGGGGATGAATTGCCACACATAGTCAGTCGAGCTCCCTTCCAGACCACGGGGACCCCGTCACTTGCACAGTCTTTCCATATGCTCAATGGCCTTGATCATGAACTTTTTTAAAAAATAAATTTTATTTATTTATTTATTTATTTTTGGCTGCATTGGGTCTTCGTTGCTGCACACAGGCTTTCTCTAGTTGTGTTGAGCAGGGGCTACTCTTCCTTGTGGTGCGCGGGCTTCTCATTGCAGTGGCTTCTCTTGTTCCGGAGCATGGGCTCTAGGCACGTGGGCTTCAGTAGTTGTGGCTCACAGGCTCAGTAGTTGTGGCTCGTGGGCTCTAGAGTGCAGGCTCAGTAGTTGTGGCGCATGGGCTTAGCTGCTCCACAGCATGTGTGATCTTTCTGGACCAGGGCTCGAACCATATCCCCTGCATTGGCAGGCGGATTCTTAACCACCATCAGGGAAGTCCTGATCATGAACTTTTTGTTAGCTTTTTTTTCTCCTTAACACAGATGCAGAGGGATGAGAGTTCATCTTAGGCCACATTACCATCATTGATCCTTGAATGTCCTCTTCTCTTGTGTCTTTTGAATTTTCTTTTATCTCCATCCTCCACTGCCACTTGCCAGCTCCCACCTTCCCCATGATCAACCATTCTAATTTATTTAACATATACATTTTCATTTGTTCATATTCTTTCAAGACATGTATTTTCGAGGGCTCGTGATTTTTGAGGTAAGCAGTACTGTACTATATTTCACTGTGTTTCACACGTGACTCTGCATGGTATAGACAGCAATTTTCCCATCTATTTTTTGGTGATGCCATCCAGGTTGACTCCTACTTCCTACTATTGAAACCCCACAACTCAGATTGGGACTTCAATTCATGGGCCGGGACTCGAACCCAGCCAAAACTCAGATTAGGACCTGAACCCACTGTCTTTTAATTAAAATCACACACTTGGTCTGAGGACCTATTGAAGTTCAGGCTCTTTATGCACAGAAAGAATTCAGTGAGAGACAAGTGATAGGTAAGAAGTGGATTTTTTTTTTTTTTTTTTTGCGGTACGCGGGCCTCTCACTGTTTTGGCCTCTCCCGTTGCAGAGCACAGGCTCCAGATGCGCAGGCTCAGCGACCATGGCTCGTGGGCCCAGCCACTCCATGGCACGTGGGATCTTCTCGGACCGGGGCATGAACCCATGTCCCCTGCATCGGCAGGTGGACTCTCAACCACTGCGCCACCAGGGAAGCCCCAGAAGTGGATTTATTTAGAGAGGTACACACTCCAGAGACAGAGTGTGGGCCATCTCAGAAGGCAAGAGGCCCCAAAATATGGTGTGGTTAGTTTTTATGGGCTTGGTAATTTCATAGGCTAATGAGTGGGAGGATTATTCCAACTATTTCGGGGGAAGAGGCAGGGACTTCCAGGAATTGGGCCACCGCACACTTTCTGGCCTGTCATGACGCCTGTGGGTGTGTTATTTAGCATATGTTAATCCATTACAATGAGTGTATAACAAGGCTCAAGGTCCACTGGAAGTTGAATTTTCTGCCATCTTGGACCTAGTTGGTTCTAACCAGTTTATGTCATATCCAAGGCCACGTTGTTCTTTTAAAGGTTGTGTCCTGCCCTCTTCCTTCTTGTTTCACTCTCACAGTGAACTCTGCACACACCTCCCCTGTATCCTTTGCAGTAATTTCTTTAGAATGTATAGGTAGGTGCATAGTATACCTACTGTACACATTCTTCACCTGACGTAGCAGATGGCCCCAAGGTGGCTACCAGTCTACCCTCCACTCACTTGTGCATGGACACTCCCAAACCCTCACATCTCTGCCAACACTTGGCATTATGCAGCATTCTAATTTTTGCCAATCTAGAAGTATTAAGTGATACCTCATTTTTTAAAAATTTCTGTTTTAATGATTTTGAATGAGTTTAAGCATCTCTTCGTATCCTAGCTTGGCTTTGTTTTCCTCTTCTCTTTCTAGTTTCTAGAATTTACTGGTTTCTTGAAAATAGAGATTAATGTTTTATTATTATTGCTGTTTTAACTGATTGGCAGTATTTTCTTTTGCATTCTAGATAGCAATTGTGTATCACCTTTACACCTTTTATAATTATCCCACAGTCCTTGGATATTCTGATGTGTGGGGTTTTTTTTTTTCTCTCTCTCTCTCTTTGTTTTCCCATTTGGGAAGTTTCTTTTTTTTTCTTAATTAATTAATTAATTATTATTATTATTATTTGGCTGCATTAGATCTTCGTTGCTGTGTGTGGGCTTACTCTAGTTGTGGCAAGCGGGGGCTACTCTTCGTTGCGGTGCGCAGGCTTCTCATTGCGGTGGCTTCCCTTTGTTGCGGAGCATGGGCTCTAGGCACACAGGCTTCAGTAGTTGTGGCATGCGGGCTCAGTAGTTGTGGCTCGCGGGCTCTAGAGCACAGGCTCAGTAGTTGTGGCAAGCAGGCTCAGTAGTTGTGGCACACAGGCTTAGTTGCTCCACGGCATGTAGGATCTTCCCGGACCAGAGCTTGAACCCGTGTCCCCTGTATTGGCAGGCGGATTCTTAACCACTGCGCCACTGGGGAAGTCCCCTGGGAAGTTTCTATTGCACTGATTCTTTCCTCAGATGTGTCCGGCTGCTGGTGAGCCCATGAAAGGCAGTCTTTATTTTTGCTTCAGAGTTTCTAATTCTCATATTTCCTTTTAATTCTTTCTAAAAGTTTACATGTTCTCTAATTACATTGCTCACCAATTCTTGTATGTGGACGATTTTCCCACCAGAGTTCTTAGCATATTAATCATAGTTATTTTAAATTCTCAGTCTGACTATTCCAAAATCCCTATCCCTGCCATATCTGAGTCTGGAATTCTTTCTTTGCCTCTTTGGATTGTATTTTTTCCTTTTATCAAGCTGTGTAATTTTTTGTTGAAAGCTGGACATGAAAATAGCTGGATAAAAGAACTAAGGTTAACAGGCCTTTATATTAATATATAATATAAGGTTTTATATTTATCTGGGTAGGAGGTAGGCTGTGCTTAACGTTTGTAGAGGTCAGAAACTTAAATCTTCTCTGAGAATTTTTAGCAAAAAAGCTGCTCACCTGTATCCTTTGTGTTTTCCTAGATACTCCTTCTAGAGGCTGAGCCTCGCAGCCAGTTCAGTTGTAAACTCCCATTATTACACCAGAGAGCTACTAATGTGGCCACCTGGTGTGGTGTGTGGAGGGGGGAAAGCATCCTAGAATTCTATTATCCCATCTCGGTCTTTTTGTGAGTCAGTGCTCCTGGGCTGTGACCTCCACAAGTGACTCTCAGTTTCCTGCCACCTCCCCACCCTTAAGACCTTAAGTAAGACAGGAAGGCTAGAAAGAGGTAGAATTGGGTATATTCCATCCCGATGTGGAAGGCTGGAGAAGGCTGGAGTTGGGTATTTCCCTCCCCCGCAGTCCCCCTTGGTTAAGGCTGTGGTAAAACCCAAGTTGCTTAGACTCTGTCAAAATAGTTTTTCTTGAGGGCAGGTCTTTGTTAAGGAGAATGGAATGCCCTGGGTGTGTATCAAAATGGTAATGTTTCCTCTCCCCGCCGAGAAGCATGAGGGTTTTTTCTCCTATCTTTACCCTGAGAACCTGGTAGGGCTTCTGGAGGTAAAATTAAAGCTGGGTCTCCAGGAGTTCTTATCTTGCAAGCTGGCCCAGGCTTAAGCTCCCATCTTCCAGCTGCTCTTTCCAACAGCAGCTTTGCTCCCAGTAAGCTGTGATTCTCTGTATCTGCCCAGCTGTCTCTCTAGTTTGGGGCATGCTAGTTTGCCCTGAGGTCAGTTCTCTGATAGATCTGAGAAAAGTTGATTTTTGTTTAAGTTCTTTTTCTTGTTCTGAGAATGGGAGTTCTGACTTCCAACGTCTTTATATGTTGGACTAGAAACCAGAAGTTGCAGGTCACTTTTAGAGATCATAAACACTTTTCTAATTCTGTCATGTTTCAATTACCCATAGTTACATTTCGTGGAATGAAAATCTTTAATTTGTCTGTCAAAACATCACCAGTATGTTTGCCTTTGAGCATGCCTTTTAAAATTGTGTTCAAGGAGACTTTTCCTGTCCCTAGTTGAAAGAATATCCTTTTATATTTTTCTCTATTGACTTTGTAATTTTGCCTTTAGCACTTGGGTCTTTAATTCACCTGGTGTCAAGGAATGATTCGGTTTTGTTTTTCTCCATAGAGTGAGCCAGTTTTCCCAATAGAATCTATGAAACAGTCCATTCTTCCCCATTTGATTTATGGTATATTAAGTTCCCATTTATACAAATGCCTTTCTCCCAGGTCTCTGTTAAATCGCCTTGGTCTATTTGTCTGTTCTTTTGCCAGTTCTGCTGTGTTTTAATGCTGTGTCAGTATCTAGTAAGACAAATCCTTCTTCTTTCTTCTTTCAAGTTGAATGTATTTAAATGTACTCTTGAAGTAAATTTATTCTGGGTTTATCTTTGAGGCTTGTTTCTCCCATCTTTAATACAAAAGGAAAACAGAGATTCCATTAAGGCAGCGTTTCAGACAAACAAACAAACCCTTGCCTTTGTATATAAGGACATAGTTATTAATCCTGTGTTGTTGGGACCTGTACGCCAGGCTGTTTCTGCAGTAGTTCCATTATAAGCCTGTCACTCCCTTTCCCCCAGCTCACTTCAGAGCAGAGGGCGTACACTTTTGACAGAGCTGGCTGAGGTGCTGATGGTAGGAAGACGGCTTTTCTGTTGGGACCACATCGTGAATTCATCAATGTCATTCTTTACAAAAGCTAGTCAACCTAAAAAGGCCCCCACTCCTAGAGGCCATCTAGCGTAACTAGCTTGTTTTCTGGGTGAAATAATTGAGGGCCAATGAGGTGAGGTTATTCACCAAGATCTTCCAGCTTCCTCTTCACAGGCCAAGCGCCAGACCTTTTCGATCCTGAGTTCATTGCTTCACCCACATTCCCCACACCACATGGCTTTCTTCAGCGAACAGGGCAGATAGAGACTCAACATGATAAATTCTGAGAGAGAGCCAAACATAAGCATGCTGTTCATTTTATATACGTCTGATGGGTGGATGGGAATGCAAAACATTCTTTGACTGAGTCATCAAACGTGACTCAGGACCTTGCTTCCAGTCACAAGATGGAATCTCTTTTCTTGTTTACTGATAACTTCAGGCCTCTTGGGTTTCAGTATTTAAGTAAAATAAGGTAGATTTCAAGGTCTATTGCAAATATTTTGAGGACAGCAAAGCTCTGACAGCAGGAAAGGGACTGAATTACAAGCTGCAGTGACCTAATTGCCCTACCATTGACAAATGACTAATTGATTCTGTACACACAGCTGCTAGAACTACAGTATGGAGATAAGGCTTGCCTGTATCCTTAATATAAACCATGTATCATTAAAAGGTAATTTGTGGTTTCCTTTAAACTAAGAGGCTACTCTTGGATGACAGAGGTATTCATCAACCAGTAGTTGCAACAGAAGATTATCATATAGCTTTCTATTAAGAAAAAAATTAATTTACCAAGAAATAATAGCACATAAGGTAATATATATTGTGTTTATTAGAAGTTATATTTTATACTATTTCAAATGTTTTATGATTCTTCCACCCTAGGAAAACAGACGTTTATATTTTTGGTTTTTCCTTATTTATAGGAATACATATTTTACATGGTATCAAATGATATTGTTAGTAAAAAATATCGCTCTATGAATTAACCTTAGAACTTTTTTTGTGTTTGAATGCTCCTTGCAGTTTGGTGAGGTAATTTTTTTTGCGCCTATATTAGAGCTGACCAGAACCACAGACTGGACTGCAGAGCTGACTTTGGCCTGGACAAAGACATCTTGGTGCTGGACAACCTTCCCTTCTGGGCAGACAGCTCTTTGAGTTAGCCAGCATGAAATCAGTAATTTCATTCTCTTGGTTCAGATGAAATGAAACTATGCAGGAAAGGTACTTTGGGGCTTATAAGGTGATATGTTTTGAGGTCCCATAGAGAGCAGTTTGGTGATACTTCTCCAGTCTTAAACTGTACGCTGAGAAAAGTCTGATAATAAGAATGTGGCAAAATCTATGTACCAAGGTCTTCATTACAGCATTATTTATAGTAACGAATAATTAGAAACAACTTAAATATTCAGCCATACAGAACATACTATTCATTAATATGGTATTTTAAGCAGCTACATAAAAGGTTGCTTTTAAAGACAAATGACAGGAAATATTTATGTTGAACAAATAAAGACATTTGAATGTGTCAACCTTAAAAATGAAATAACATTGGGTTTTTTTGGTGTTTTTTTTTTTTTTTTTTTAAAAAAAGAAGGCAAGATGAGTTTATTTGGGAATTGCAGAGAACTGCGATTCGGGACATGCAAGCTACAGGGAGCCAAAGGCAAGTCCAAAGAGACCAAGGGAAAGTCAGCCTTTTTAGGTTTTAGGAGGAACCAGGAGATGGTTGCTTTGAATAAAAGTTCACTGGAGGTGGGCTTCCCTGGTGGCGCAGTGGTTGAGAGTGCGCCTGCCGATGCAAGGGACGTGGGTTCGTGCCCCGGTCCGGGAAGATCCCACATGCCGCGGAGCGGCTGGGCCCGTGAGCCATGGCTGCTGAGCCTGCGTGTCCAGAGCCTGTGCTCCGCAACGGGAGAGGCCACAACAGTGAGAGGCCCGCGTACCGCAAAAAAAAAAAAAAAAAAAAAAAATTGTGCTGACTGCATATATTCCCCCTTCACCAAAATCACATATTGATATATACTGACCTTCCCCCTACCTCTTTGGAGCAGTTTCTCCAGAAACTGAAATGCTGTCTCCCGGGCTATAGTCCTCATTTTGCCCCAAATAAAACTTAACTCACAACTCTGACACTGTGCAATTTTTTTTTAGTCGGCGTTACTTTTACAAAAATTACCTTTAAGACAAAGAATAATCTTCACAATAATTTATGACATGAAGAGAGAAAATGTTTATGCAAGACAGATACACGCTTTGCCACAAGTATTTCACACTGAAGTATTTCTTGAACTGCTAAAATTGAAAATGGGTTATGCATTTGATGACATTATACATTGTTGTGTGAGTAGTATGTTGTCTAGCAGATAATTTGTAAGTATATTACAAAACCAGCTCATTTGAAAGATGAAAGTGATGTTTTTTAATTGTTAGTATGTCATGATTTTATAATGTCATATTTTTACTTGTTATTTATTGTATGATTTCTATTAAAATAGAAATATATGATTTCTATTAAAAGAAATGTCTCAAAATTTTTGAAATTAGAAACAAAATTTTAATCTGTTTGAAAAACTTCTAAAACTATCAGAGCTGAGAGGAGCTTGAGAAGACATGACAACTAAATATAATGAACATTAGATAAAAACCAAGGAAATCTGAAAAAGGTGTAGACTTTATTTATTAAAATGTTTCAATATCAGTTTATTACTGTAACAAATGGACCACACTAGTATAAGATGTTATTAATGTGGTTTATGGCAACTCTCCATACTCTGCAATTTTTCTGTAAACTTAAAATTTTTCTAAAAAATATGTATAAACAATAGCTTCTAAATGAAATTTTAGTCATGTAACCACCCCCATAATCAAATATATAGAGCATTTCTATCACACTTAAAAGCCTCCTCCTGCCTCTTTTGCAGTCAGCCCTCTTCTCCCCATCCCAGCCCCTGGAAACCACTGATTTCATTTATGTCCCTATAATTGTGCCTTTTCCAGAATGTCAGATGAATATAATCATACAGTATCCATCCTAGAATATGTAACCTTTGTGTCTGGCTTCTTTCCATTAGCATAATGTTTTTTAACTTACTGATGCATGTATCCATAGTTCCTTCATTATTATCACTGAGTACATTGACGGTTGTATCTCAAATTGTTTATGCATTTACTAGTTGATAAACATTTGGACTGTTTCCAGTTTGGGGCTATTATGAATAAAGCGGAAGCAAACATTCACTGACAGGTCTTTGTGTAGGCAAACGTTTTCATTTCTCTTGAGTCAATACCTAGGGTAGGGATGGGTCATATGTTAACTGTATGTTTAACTTCAAAAGTAACTGCTAAAATACTTTCCAATCTATTTGTACTGTTTTGACTTCTGACAGATAATGTACAGGTGTTCCAGTTTCTCCACATTCTTGCCAGGAATTAGTGTTAAAAAATATTTTCCATTTTAGGCCATCTAGTAGGTATATAGTAGTGGTGGATTTAACTTACGTTTCCCTGATAACTAATAACATGGAGCATCTTTCTATGTGCTCACTTGCCATCCACATACATTCTTCTCTGAAGTGTCCAATTTTTGCCCATTTAAAAATTGAGTTGCTTATCTCTTATTATTGGATTGTAAGTATTCTTTATATATCCTGGGTATAATTCTTTTACCTTATATCAAGTTTTTAAAGATTTTCTTCCAATATGTCTTTTCATCTTATTAACAGTGTGTTTTGAAAGCATAGCTTAAATTTTGTTAAAATCCAGTTTATCAGTATTTTTCATTTTATGATTATGCTCAAGATCTAAGCAATATTTGCCTAGCCTAAGCTTCTAAAGATTTTTGCATATGCTTCATTCTTAAAGTTTTAGAATTTAAGGTCTTATATTTAGGTTTATGATACATTTTTTTACATCTTTATTGTAGTATGATAGCTTTACAAAGCTGCGTTAGTTTCTGCTGTAGAACAAAGTGAATCAGCTATATGTATACATATATCCCCATATCCCCTCCCTCTTGAGCCTCCCTCCCACCCTCCCTATCCCACCCCTCTAGGTGGTCACAAAGCACCGAGCTGATCTCCTTGTGCTATGCAGCAGCTTCCCACTAGCTATCTATTTTACATTTGGTAGTGTATATATGTCAATGCTACTCTCTCACTTCATCCCAGCTTTCCTTTCCCCCAGTGTGTCCTCAAGTCCATTCTCTACGTCTGCATCTTTATTCCTTCCCTGCCACTAGGTTCATCAGTACCATTTCTTTAGATTCTGTATATATGCATTAGCATACGATATTTTTCTCTTTCTGACTTAGTTCACTCTGTATGACAGACTCTAGGTCCATCCACCTCACTACAAATAACTCAATTTTGTTCCTTTTTATGGCTGAGTAATATTCCATTGTATATATGTGCCACATCTTCTTTATCCATTCATCTGTCGATGGACATTTAGGTTGCTTCCATGTCCTGGCTATTGTAAATAGTGCTGCAATGAACATTGTGGTACATGTATATGATACTTTTTTTTTTTTTTTGCGGTACACGGGCCTCTCACTGTTGTGGCCTCTCCCGTCGCGGAGCACAGGCTCCGGACACGCAGGCTCAATGGCCATGGCTCACGGGCCCAGCCACTCCGCGGCATGTGGGATCTTCCCGGACCGGGGCACGAACCCTTGTCCCCTGCATCGGCAGGCAGATTGCGCCACCAGGGAAGCCCCTATGATACATTTTTGTGTTAATTTTTTTTTTACATAGGGAAAGGTAAGTGTTGAGTTGATTTTTCTTTACTTTCCTTCTGTTTTCTTTCTCTTTCTTTCTTACACTCTGTCACTCTTTTTTTTTTTTTTTTTGGATATTTATATCCAATTATTCCAGTACCTTTATTTTAATACTACCCCTTTCCCTCATTAGGTTAGCTTGGCATCTTTTATTAAAATGAAATAACATAGATGTATGGTTTCAATGGCCTAAAAATAGGTATACCCATTTGGGGAGTAAATACTATTTACTTTTGTGTTTACTGTTCTACACACAATGTTCAGAATCCACTCAAAAATTATGAAGCAGAACAAACACAAATAAGATCAACCTTAAGAGAAAAAGGAAGCAACAAAGTCAGAACCACAAAAGATCCAGATACTGAAACTATCAGATGGCTATTTCAAATAACTATGACTTATGTGCTAAAAGATCTAACAGAAAAGACAAAAACACAGAGAAAATAAGGGGAATTTTACCAGATAAATATAAACTATAAAAAGGTTCAAATGTAGATGGCAGAAAAATGCACACACACACAATATCAGAAATGAAGAATTCCTTAAGTGGGTTTATCAGCAGACAGGACACAGCTGAAGAAAGAATCGGTGAACACACTAGGTCAATAGAAATTATCCAAACCAAAACACAAAGAGAAAAAAGGGTGAAAAAAATAGAGTATCCAGGAGCTGTGAGACAATATCAAACTGTCCAACATACATGAAATTGATGTCTCCAAAGAAGAAGAAGAAAGAGAAAACATGACAAAAAAGATACTTTAGGAAATAATGGCCAAGAATTTTCCAAAATTAATTAAAGAAAAGAAAACATATAAATCTAAGAAACTCAAACACCAATTAGGATACACACACACACACACAACACACACACACTACAGTCAAATTGCTGAAAAACAAAGATAAAGAGTAAATCTTGAAAGCATCAGAGGAAGGAGAAGACACATGACACACAGGAAAACAAACACAAGGATGACAACAGACTTCCCCAAAATATGCAACCTGGAAGACAATGGACTGACAATTTTCTTGAAGTGCTTTCTTTGTTTTAAGAAGCATGCAAGATTTTCAACAAATGGTCTACTAATTTTTTAGACTTAATTTTTTTAAAGCAGATTTAGGTTTACAATAAAATCAAGAGGAAGGTACAGAGATTTCCCATATACCCCACCATCCCAAACATGTGTAACCTCCCCAATCATCAACATCACTCAGCAGAATGGTACATTTTTTAAAAACAAGAATGGACCTACACTGACATACCATAATCATCCAAAGCCCATGGCTTACCTAGAGCTTCACTCTTGATATTGTATATTCAATGAGTTTAGACAAATGTATAATGATATATACCAATTATTAAAATATCATACAGAAAACTTTTACTGCCCTAAAAATCCTCTGTGCTTTGCCTATTCATCTCTGCTCCCACCCAAAGATTGACATCTTTAAAGTATTAATATTTTTAAAAAATCCATCCAGAATTCTATACCCAGTGAAAATATACTTCAAAAATAAAGGCCAACTGAAAAGTTTTTCAGAAAAACAACATAAACTGAAGATAAAGGAAGTTCTTTAGGCCAAATAAGGATGACAATAAATCAAAACACCAAAGTACAGAAATGAATGAAAAGTGCTATAAATATAAATGGTAAATACAAGGGTATATATAAAGTATATTATTCCTTATTTTAAATTACTTTAAAAGATAATTGACTTCCTAAAGCAAAAAACAATAATGTATTGTGGGGGTTATTATATAGAGAGAATTAAAATCTATGACAAATATAGCACAAAAAATGCAAGAGAATAAACCTTATGGTTGTAAGGTTTTTACACTATATGTGAACTTATAATTTCCAATTGACTGTGATGAGTTAAAGATGTACATTTAAACTCTAGAGCAACCACTAGAAAGTTCAAAGAGATGTTGTGAGTGGTGTAGCAAGATGATGGAATAGGAGTTTTCTACCATCATCCCCCCATAGAAGTGTCACATTTGACAACTACCCACGGACAGGAGCACTTTTGTGGGACTCCAGGATTTTGGCAGAGAAATTCATCATCAGAGAAGAAATCCTAGAATTCATCATCAGAGAAGAAATCCTAGAATAGATGCACTGAAGAAAGAAAAAAGATAGTTTCACTTTAACCATGTAATTTCTCTCCAGAGGAGGCACAGTTCAGTGCCAAGAGAGCCCCCCTTGGCCCACAGTGTCTCCCATGTGGGAAAGTGAGAGCATAGTGAGTGAGCACACAGCTACCCCAGACATGTGAAGTGCTGTTCAAGAGGCCCACTTCTTTATTGTCTCTCCCAGATTACTGAGGTGATCAGCACAGCTGAGAGGTTGAGACAGCCTGGGAGTAGGAAAGAGAGGCCCATATCCTACCAACTGCTCTGCAATCTCCATCAGGAAGACTGCCATGATCCACCTGAGATGCCTCTCTTATTGATCCCCAAATGGCCCAGGGCGCCCAAACACTCCACATGCCTCACTCCCTTTTTCCTCTGGCTGAGCCCCCAAAAGCACCTGTACAGACAGTGAGTGCAAATATTTCACACAGATAGCAGGACTAGATGAAGGCCCACATACAGGACACTACCTTAAGGAAAACCAACAGGAAGCACCAAGTCTGGCTTTGCAGGATCAAAAGAAGGCTCTTAAGAATTCTTCCTCAGAGGGGAACAAGAGGTGTGGAGTAGATGAATCCATAGAGAAGGTCTGAGAGACCCTCAGAATCCTTAACCAGGCTGACTGGTGAAGGCATTTCCTTCCTAAAGCTAGTCAGTAAAGAGTGGAGGAGGTGACTGCATCTTCAAATGTGAGGACAGCAAGACAAGACTCAAGACATCAAAAAACATGAAAAATCGTTTGGTACCGTGAATCAAAGGAAGACAGTATTGTTTCAATAACCAACCCCAAAGAAATGGAGATGTGTGAATGGTCCAGCAAAGATTCCAAATTATTGTTTTAAGGAAGCTCTGCGAGCTACAAGAGAACACAGACAACTCATCACAATCAGGAAAAACACATGAACAGAATGAGAAGTTCAATAAAGAGAAACTATTAAAAAAGAACCTAAGAGAAGAGTTGAAGAACATAGTGAAGTGAAAATTCACCAGTAAAGAGTGTCAAAACAGATTTGATCAAGTAGAAGAAAGAATTCATGAACTCAAAGGCAAGTCATTTAAAATTATGCATCAAAGATTTCCTGTAGAAAAGAAGAAGAGATAAAGAAGTTCCCTGACCAAAAAAAAGTTGAGGCAGTTCATCACCTCTAGACCTACCTTACAAGAAATGCTAAAGGGAGCTCTTCAAGCTGAAACAAAAGGACACTAATTAGCAATGTGAAAACATGTGAAAATATAAAACTCACTTTTCCTGTAAGGAAAGCACATTATCAAATTCAGAGTACTCTGATACAGTAATTGTGTGAAAATAACTTAAAAATCTAATATAAAAGTTTTTTAAAGTGTTAAAAATAATTTTAGCTATAATAATGTATTAATGTTTACACCATATTAAAATGTAAATTGTGACATCAAAAACATAAAATGTGGGATTTTTTATAGTTTTGCATGCAGTTAATTTGTTGGCTGTTGTAACTATAAGATGTAACTATAAGTTGTTTTTTATAAGCCTCATGGTAACCACAAAGCAAAACCTATAGTAAGTACACAAAAATAAAGAGAAAGGAATGAAAGCATACCACTACAGAAAATCATCAAATCACAAAGGAAGAAAGAAAGAGAGGAAGAAAGAAATTACAAAATAGCCAGAAAACAATTCACAAATCGGCAATGGTAAGTCCATAACTATAAATAATTACTTTAAACATAAATTATATATTAAATTATCTGAGCAAAAGACATAGGGTGGCTGATTGGATTTAAAAAAAAGATCCAACTATATGCTGCCCACAAGAGACTCAACTTCAGCTTTAAGGACTCACACAGATTGAAACTGAAGGTATGGAAAAAGATGTTCCATGCAGATGGAAACTAAAAAAGTGAGCAAAGGTAGCTATATTTATGTCAGACTTTAAGTCAGAAACTACCACAGTTGTTCATAATATTTCCTTATACTCTGTTTTGCTTCTATAAAGTTGGTAGTAGTATTCTCTCTCATCCTTGATGTTAGTAACTTGAGCCTTCTCCCTTTTTTTCTTGGCCAGTCTACCTAAAGGTTTGTTATTAGTGTTGATCTTTTCCAGAAACCAATTTCTTTTTTTTTTATTTCTCTATTGTTTTCTATATCCTAAATAATAAATTTCAACTTTATCTTTGCTATTTTTTTTCTTTGTGTTTGCATTGGCTTTAGATCACTCTCCTTTTGCCAGTGTCTTAAGGTGGAATATTAGGTTTTTGAATTGAGATCTTGTTGATATAGACATTTACAGCCATAAATTTTGCCCTAAGCACTGTTTTAGCTGCATTCCATAGTTTTGGTATTTTGTGTCTTCATTTTCAATCATCACAAAGTATTTTTAAATCTCCTTTGTGATCTCCTCTTCAGATATTTAGCTGTGTGTTGCTTGATATCCACATATTTGTTAATTTTCCAAATTTATTTGTTTTTTATTTTGAATTTTATTTTATTGCAGTCAGAAAATATATTTTGTTTTACTTCAGTCCTTTTAATTCTACTGGGGCTTGTTTTATGGCCTAGCACATTAGTATATCCTGGAGTTCATTCCATGTATACTTTGAGAAAAATGTGTGTTCTACTGTTGTTGAGTGTGTGTTCTACAGATGTTCTACAGTTTGGTCTGTAGACTAGACTTGAGGTCTTCTATTTCCTGTTCTTCTGTCTAGTTGTTTTATTCATTATTAAAAATGGAGTATTAAAGTCCTCAACTATTATTATTGAATTGTTGATTTCTTTTATCAATTCTGTTATCAATTTTGTTTTATTTATTTTGTTACTCTATTGTTAGGTGCATGTATGTTTATAATTGTTATATCTTTCTGTTGGATTGGTCCTTTTATAAAATTTATAGAATTTTAATATGTATAAAATGTCTCTATGTCTAGTAATATTTTTTTGTTTTCAAGTACATTTTTCTCATATTAGTATAACCACTCCAGCTTTCTTATGTTTGTTGCTTACATAATTTTTTCATCCTTTTACTTTCAACCAAATTGAATCTTTGAATTTAAAAGGTGTTTCCTGTAAACGTCATAAAATTGGATCTTGTTTCTTTATCCACACTGCCAATCTCTGCCTTTTGATTGGAGGTTTAATCTATTCACACTTAATGTTAATATTGATATTGTTAGAAATATGTCTGACATTTCACATTTTATTTTCTATATGTATCTTGTCATTTTTGTTCCACTCTTCCTCATTTACTGTTTTCTTTTGCATCAAGCAAGTGTTTTTTAGTGTAACTTTTAATTCCTTTAATAAATTGTGTAAATTTAATTCCTTTTATAATATTTTTTGTTACTTTATGTATTTTGGGCTTACCATATATATATATTAAGTTGTCAGAATGTACTTCAGATTTATATTAAATAATTCCAGTGAGATATAGAAATGGTATTTCAGTTTTCCTCTTTTTCCTCTTCCCCTTTTTTTAAGACCTCTATATATGCTATAAAATTTGCAATACATTGTTATAATTATTAACTTATATAACTTTATGTTATTTTTAAAGTTGACAATAAAGGAAAGAAAATATATATTTCTACTGTTTGTTCTAGTAACCTTCCTTTTTGCAATTTCTGGTTCTCTTCTTGTTCTTGTAGATTTGAATTGTTCTCTGCTGTCATTTCCTTACTCCAATATAGCTTTGCTCCCATTCACCTCTTTCATGCTGGTATTGTCAAATATATTACATTTCTATATGTTACAATCCTAACAATACATATATGTGTATACTGTTTTATACAGTTGATAGTTATATAAATTAAGTGATAAACTATGAATTTATATTGCCTTTCACAATTACATAATTATCTTTACTGGTACTGTTTATTTCTTTGTATAAATTTAAGTTACTGTGTGGAGTCACTTGCTCTAGGTCTGAAAACCTTATTTTAGTATTTCTTACGCAGCAGGTCTGCTAACAATAAATTTTCTAAAATTTTGTGTATCTTGAAATGTTTTTATTTTACCCTCATTTTTGAAATATGGTTTTGGTGGAGATAAGATTCTCTTTTGACAGTTTTCTTTTAGGAATTTGAATACGTTGTGCCATTGCCTTCTGGCCTCCATTGTTTCTAGTGATCAGTCAGCTGTTCATTTTACTGGAGTTCCTGAAAACATGAAGGTTGTTGCTTTCAAGAGTTTGTCTTACACTGTGATGTGTCTGCATGTGAATCTCATTGGGTTTATACTACTTGCAGTTGGATGAATTTTAGATACGTGTTTTTCATCAAATTTTGAGTTTTCAGCCATTATTTTAAAAAACATTTTTCTATTCCTTTCTATCTTTCCTCTAACTCTTTAATCCCATTACACATATGTTGTTGTAGTTTATGGTATCCCACTTTCTCTAAAGCTCTGTACATCTTTTTTTAAATTATTTTGTTGTTGTTCAGATTGCATGATCCCTCTCACTTTAAATTCAGTGATTCTTTGTTCTGCCAGCTCAAGTCTACGCTGAGCCCTTTTAGTAAAATTTTTATTTTAGTTATTGTATTTTTCAAGTTCATATTTTCCATTTGGTTCTTTTCATAATTTATCTCTCTTAATTGTTATTCTTTATTTGATGAGTCATATTATAACTTCCTTTATTGCTTTAAGCACTGTTTATTTTAGTTCTTTGAAGTCTTAACTGCTTCTTTGAAGTCTTTCTCTTTTAAGTTTGAAATCCGTACACTCTCAAAGGCAGTTTCTGTTGCCAGCTTTTTTTCTTGTGTATGGAACACATTTTCCTTTTTATTTGGAAATCTTGTAATTTTTTGTTTAAAGCTGGTCATTTTGAACACACTATTTTAGCAACAATGGATGCTGATCCCTCCCACCCTGCTCCCATACTTTTTGCAAGGCTTCTTGTTGCTTTGTTAATGCTTTTCGTTTGTTTGTTTGTTTAGTGACTGCTGAAGTATGTAATGACGTATAATTCCCTGCAGTGTACAACTTCTGATGCCACTCCTCAGAAGGTGCAGCCTGGAGCATGTGCAGTTACTCTGCAATTGTAGTGGATTTAGCAGGGTTCCATTTGACTTTCTCCTTCCCTGTGATTATGTTAAACTGTCTGCCTACCTTGGTATCACATCCAGCTCTCAGTCTCCATTAATTGCTGGCTGACTGTTTTCAATAAGCTTTTGGGCATAAAATGCTACCTATTCTGACCCAAATCCTTGAGCCCACTTGTTGAGGTTTGTTCTGACCACAGGAGGGCTCTTTTTCACTGTCTCTTTCCCTGGCTTTCTCTGATAAACTTCTAGCTTGTTTACACTGTAGCCTGTTGCTCTCATGAAGCTTCCAGCCTCCTTTTAATTGCTTATCATCACTGCTTACCTCCATTGTTTTCCAGAGCACCCTTAGGCTTGAATTTCTCCACACTCTGTTCTAAATAGTTCCCTTGGGTAGAGCTTTAAAGCTCTGTGTTCTTATGACCTACATATCCTGTTGGGCAAAACCTCTGTGTCACTGCTCTGGAGGTGGGGACCAGCTCAGTGGCCCACTTCTCTCAGAGTGATACTCTGCTTCACAAACAGGTCACTGGGCTGGGGCACCTGCCTTTGGACTTCTCTGCTTTCCTCCCCTGGGATACAGACTCTGGCCTATATGCTGAGGTGAAGGCAACTGGGGTCCCAGTATTCTTGGTCTGCCATGCCTGGGTAGTTTCTGTCCTGTGAGTAGCGGTTAGGTGGAGGAAGGGATCCCCAGACCTCTCACTGCTCTTGCTTCAAATACAGCCTCTGCAACACTGAGCTGGTGGCCTGCCCCTCAAGTAGAGGCACCACAGCCCTTGACTGGGAGCTGATGGAAAAGGGAGCACTATGTTCTTGGCTACAGCTCTGCAGAGTGAAGCTTCCACTTTGCTGAGCTAGAGCGAGGAAAGAAAGAGTGAGTCACGGCTCCAATGCCACAGACTTCTACTGTTCTTACCAAGTAGATATTCTTAAACAAATGCTTCTTCCTTTCTGTGTGTGCTTCCAGAGATTTAAAATGGTTGAGTTTCTTTTCTAATTTTTACCAGCTAGGTTATTTCACTGGGGAGGGGGTCCATGGAGGTCCTTATGCCACCATTCTGGAAATTGTCTCCTAATATCATATGATTTTAAGTCAAGAGCTTCAAAATTAGTGAAGCATATACATTGTGCTCAATAAAAAACATATATATGCAATAATAGTTTTATTTTTATGTATTATTTATGTATTAGTTATCTATTGGGGCATTGAAAAATCACAACAAAACTAAGTGTCTAATAACAACGTTCATTCTGCTTATGAATCTGCATTTTGACAGGGCTCCAAAGGGATTCATTTTTGCATTACTCCATGTCAGCTACGGTTCCTCAAAGCTTGGGAATTGGAATAATCTAAGGGCTTACCCATTCATATTTCTGATGGGTGATGTTGGAGGCTAGAATAGCTGGGGCTTTGGGGGTATCTCTCTATATCTTGTGTATATTTGTGGCCTGTCCATGTATGCTTCAGTATGTTTCAGCGTAGCTGACCTTTTAAATGTCACCTGAGGGCTTCTAAGACATGTGTCTTGAGAGTCAGGTGGCAGCTCTATGACCTTTTATGACCTAGCCTTGGAAGCCATGCAGTAGTCAGAGGCCCACCAGATTCAATAGGGGGTAACAGGGCTTCCCTGGTGGTGCAGTGTTTGGGAGTCCACCTGCCGATGCAGGGGACACGGGTTCGTGCCCCGGTCCGGGAGGATCCCACATGCCGCGGAGCGGCTGGGCCCGTGAGCCATGGCCGCTGAGCCTGCGTGTCCGGAGCCTGCGCAGTGGGAGGGGCCACAACAGTGAGAGGCCCGCGTACCAGAAAAAAAAAAAAAAATAGGGGGCAACAGAGACAAAATTTCTTCTGGAAGGAGTGTCAACAGTACAACTGGAGAAGAATGCATGGGATGGGATGCATTGGTATGGCTGCTTTGGGAAAATACTACCTGCAACAGGGGTAAAAGCTAACAGGTTGCTATTTATTGTTAGGAAATATAAAACTTTTAAATAATTTAAAATATAATTCACCTTTCTTTTTTAAATTCTATTTTATTTGTTTATAATGTATGTATTTCAGTAGAATATGCATGTAATTTATAAATAAGTAGTCACATAATGGGATTCTCTTCAAATTCCTTATTTTTTTTTTCTTTGCTGTACGCAGGCCTCTCACTGTTGTGGCCTCTCCCGTTGCGGAGCACAGGCTCCGGACGCACAGGCTCAGCGGCCATGGCTCACGGGCCCAGCCGCTCCGCGGCATGTGGGATCTTCCCGGACCGGGGCACGAACCCGTGTCTCCTGCATCGGCAGGCGGACTCTCAACCCACTGCGCCACCAGGGAAGCCCCTCAAATTCCTTTTAATAATGTATTGTATGATCAAAAAATTTAGAAAACTCTAATACAGAAATTCAAAATCAGGTTGAGTGATTTCCTCAGCAGTACACCAATATATATATTATGATAAAATTATTTTGTGATAACTTCCAAACAAGTATAAAACCCAAACTATTGGAACAGAATTATAATAATAATTAGCATCTGGTAAGAACACCCTATGTGTCAGGCATAGTCTTATGAATTTTACATATATTACATAAACACATAAATATTTACATTTAGTTCTCTTAATAACTATATGAACTAGGTATTTATTATTTCTGTTTTGCAGATGAGAAAATGGAATCTTGGAACGGATAAGTCAGCCAGCTTGTATGACAGAGCTGAACTCCAGAGCCCGTAATCTTAACTACCGTACAGAGAAATGAGACTTTTACAGGTGTCTATTGTGGTGTGTGTTTTTAGGAAAGTCTGTTTAGGGCCCAAAGCAGTGGTGTGTGGAAAATATTCAACAACCAGCCCTCCAAAAAGAAACTGTAGGCAAGTATATATGTACATCTGTTTATTATAATTTTTACTGACCCAAAGGAGACGCCCACATAATTTACAAATAATAATAAAAGATATATATTCTTTATCTTAATTCCATAACCTATAACTTCAGTGTGCCTTGCTATTTCTTGCAAAATGCAACCTATACTTCTACTGCTCAAAAACAATGTAACAAAATCAGATGATGAATAAATGCTAGATTACTGTCTAATCAGCAAAGAAATTATTCATACTGTCAGAAAAAGGGTAGTTTCAACATGAATGTTGGTTGATAATTTTGTTTGGGCTAATGAGTCAGATGGAAGTGAAACAATGAAGATGTATGTCAATGAAAATAAGTGGAGGAAGCCAACTTTTTTAAGACATTACTACTATTTAGCAGAGGCATAAGTGTATTAAATACAGTAGGTTTCTAGAATATGCTCCCAGATACAAGAAGTATTCCTTAATTTTTTATCGTGGTAAAGTGAAATATACATAACATAAAATTTACCATCTTAACCATTTATAAGTGTACAATTCAGTGGCATTAAGTACATTCACATTGTTGTACAATCATCACCACTATTTATCCTCAGAATTCCTTCATCACCCCAAACTAGAACTCTGTACCCCATGAAACAGTAACTCCCTATTCACCCCTCTCCAGGTCCCCAGAAACCACAATTCTACTTTCTTTCTATATGAACTTGCCTATTCTAGGTACCTCATATAAGTGGAATCATATAATAGTTGTCCTTTGGGGTCTGGCTTATTTCACTTAGCAAAATGTTGTAGCATGTGTCTGAATTACATTCCTTTTAAGGCTGTATAGTATTCCATCGTATGTGTATATCATATTTTATTCATCATTCATTTACCAGTGGACATTTGGGTTGTTTCCACCTGTTGGCTATTGTGAATAATGCTGCTATAAACATTGGTGTACAAATATTGATTTGAGTCTTTGCTTTCAATTTTTGGGGGTATATACCCAAAAGTGGAATTGCTGGATCATATGGTAATTCTATGCTTAATTTTTTGGAAGAAGTATCTTACTGTTTTCCAGTGCCATCCTTTTACTTATTTGTTTAAGTTTACTCTCACTCTGTGTTCTGCCATTATCCTGGGGAACTTCAAGTTTCTAACATCTCCTTTGCTTCCACCCATGCTCCGATCACATATTATATCTCATTTATTAAGTCTCAAACTCTTACTATTCTCTCCATCATTACAAACTTAGATTCCGAACACAGTCTAAGGCTTAGCTTGATTTCCAAGGATAGCAGAGACAGATCAATGATTGAAGAATGACTCTGTCTGGTAATATTCAATACATGCATTATAACTTATTAAATTTTTTTATATAAAAACAAATTTATACCTTGTGAACAAGAAACAAAAATTCCTTCTAGGAGACAGACTATGAGCCAGTGGGAAACACAACTCACAGTACAAACAAGTGACAAATGACAATAATGCTATGTGATATATACACTTCACTAGTAGGAAATGCAAAATTTCAAGGGAAGTTAAAAGATGGAGAAATTTACTCTTCTTTGAGGAAGAATACCTAGCTGAGAGGTAACACTTGACTTGAGCCTTTATAGATCTTCAGTGACAGTTTGTAACTGAAGAAGGGAGATCAGGGCAATCCAGGTCAGCAGAACAAACGTGCAGAGGCTCAGAGCTGGCAGGCGAGGCGGGGTGTGTTCAGGCAGGTTAGACTCAAATGTGCAACTGTGGAGGCAATGAAGAGGGGTGGGGTGGAGGTGGTGTCAGAGGATGAGGCTGAATAGAGTTTGGCCCTAGACTGAGAATGATTTTGAGTGACAGACTAAGGAGCTGCTCTTTAGTTTAAGACCAATGGAGACTCACAGCAGTTTGTAAGTAGAGGAGTGACATGGTAAATTCTGCATTTAGAAAGCCCAGCTCAGTGATCACATAGAGAAAGAACTGAAGGGATTTAAAACTAGAAAATAAGAGACCGGATAGGAGGTCAGTGTACCAGACAGTGCTCTGCTGTTGAGGATGACATTGGAGAGATACCTCTTGCATTTTTCTTCCAACACTGTTATAAATGTCTCACCTTGAAGACCAGTATAGAAAGTTCCACGCAGCAAAAAGAAATCTGTTTAGTTAGAGGTGTCAACTTTTATAAATGACATTTTAGCAAAATTTTAAGAGTGACTTTTATAGCATTAGGAAAGAGGAATCACCATGTAGAATTTATTTGGCTTTCATTCTTTCTTTCCTCTGATAGGAGTTCATCCCTGAAGAGCAAAGTACAAGTTTCTGACCTAATGTGTCTCCAGTCTCTTCTGTTTGATCACCTTTACATTGAGGCCAGCACACCTTTAGTGTGACACTTTTTATATTCACAATATCTTGTTTGCAGAAAGATTTTTCTTTTATCAGAAACAAAGACAATGTCCATCAGCCAGTGTTAGTAAAGGCAAGGATCAAACAGCCTTCCCAATTTATACTATGCTGACCACACTCAAAAATGAGAATTTATGTGGGCTTCCCTGGTGGTGCAGTGGTTGAGAGTCCGCCTGCCGATGCAGGGCACACGGGTTCGTGCCCCGGTCCGGGAAGATCCCACATGCCACGGAGCGGCTAGGCCCGTGAGCCATGGCCGCTGAGCCTGCGCGTCCGGAGCCTGTGCTCCGCAATGGGAGAGGCCACAACAGTGAGAGGCCTGCGTACCGCAAAAAAAAAAAAAAAAAATGAGAATTTATGGCAGGATTCAAATCAATGCAGATAATTCCTTGATATATTTTAGGGAGTGGAATTTCTAACAGGTCTATTCTTTGCCTGAAACCTGCAAATACATGTGACTTTTAATGTTGTCAATGGCATGAGTTACAAGTAGAGATAAGTGGTGATGAACACAATGTTTGTTATGTCAAATCTTTCCCCTTTACCTCTAAAAATCAAAATAGCCTCATCCTCTACTCCTGACCACAGTCACTGAGGAGAATTACAATAAGAGCCACAAATACTATTAGTTGAAACTTGAGATAAGTAAAATATGCATAAATCCTCTCAAGTGGAAAAATATTCGCTGTGGGTGTCTTTCCTTTTCAGTCACTGAAAACAAAGTTCTGGGCACTGATGACCACAGTTGTTGTTCAGTTCCCTCTTGTACTCAGAAGATTCAAAGAGGGCTGACATTAGCATTCGAATCACCCTCCTTCAGCAGGAGCTGACCGCACTGTGTTTTGAATGGGACTAAATGTCCATTCCTGGGACAGAGACCACAAAGAGAGGAGACAAGGGGCTGGTTTCCAACTTGTGAGCTTTAGACTCCTGCAGGGATTCACGTGAAGAGGGGTACCATGCAGCTGAACGCAGGTCAGAAGAAGACTCTGGACTGGAAATACAAATGCGGCTGGAAAATGCATCTCAGATGTGTACGTGCATCCTCCCTTGCTACAGAAATACATTAAATTCTTTCAAATACACCCCAGGGTCTCCTCTCTCTGTCACACCCTCAACACACACCCAAGAAGTGAGTTTATTGGGTAAAAACAGAAACAAATGCTGTCACTGGGATGCATACTTGGAGAGCAAAGTTTCTTCTCTGTGTCAGAAATTAGATCAAAGCTTGAGGAGAAAGATTATGGGGAGGAAGAAATGGAGACCCTCCATTCTTCAGTGTTGGAAGCTGATCAAAAACATTTCTTGGGAGTGCCTCGAAGATTTTTCAGAGCGAGTCACCCTTCCAGCCACCTTTGGAGGAAAATCAGCGACTCACCCCTCACTCACTGTGTGTCTGGTTTGGGGTCACACTGGTCATGTCTGGGAGACAGCACAACCTCCTCTCCTGCAGACGAGCTCAGGCCAAGGGCATGAACTACTCCCAAAAAGAAGAAGAAGCTTCTGGATAGCTTTGGAGGAGATATCGTTAAGCCCACACCCCTAGACTAAATTGAACCATTTTGTCACTATCTAACTCACACAATTTTTGCCTACTATATTTGGCAACTTATCTGGGATACTTCTGTTAAAAAGAAAAAACAACAGGCCCAAACTAGAGTCATTCAAAATGGAGTCATTTGTGCTAAGCCCCACGACTGCAAGCCAAGACTTAATACCCAACCTAATTGCATTTTCAAACTCTCAGGAATGCAATCTAACTGGTCAGCGCTAGTGAGGTGATCCTCCTGATAGGACCCTTCTGTTCCCCTCAGGAGGTCGACCTTCCTGGAAACAATGCATTCTTTGCTAATAAGTTCCTTGTTTCACCCTCTTTCTGCCTTTAAGAACTTGGATGAGATGCTGCCTGATTCATGAATCATTTGATAAAGACAATGTGGTCTTTACTCAATTGAATTTTCATTATTTAACGCTGTTAAACTCAGAATATCACTTTTGGTTTGTATTGCAAAGCTAGTAGCAACACTAGATGAAGCCAAGTATATCTCTTTCAAGAATTACAAGAGGTCTGAGAATTTATCCTACTTGCAAGCTAGTAAGTTAGCCTGCCACAGTTTCATGGATGCTGAGAGAAGACACACGATTCCTGGGTCAGAGACAGAGAATTTTATTCCTCAGGGCACAGCAGGCAGCATGAACTTCATGTAAGCATCAGCTCCCCTTGTCCCCCAAGTCCCGCTGGGTAATGAGGAGGTGACCAAGAGGTGGTTGTGCTGGCCATGGGTTTTCATCATAGCCAAAGAACCCCAAGCTTAGGAAACCCCAATCTTTTATTAAGGCAACTGCAAGAAGACCTGCCTGCCCTTTTCCCCAGGGAGGCATTATCTCTATTATACTGGACAGTAAACACATCTGCCCTTGGTTCACTATCTCTACCTAGCCTGGCTGTTTGCTATACAAACATCCTTGAGAGGAGAGATTGGGCACTAGACTGCTTGGAAGAATGGTCCTCAAGGGATAAGAGAAATAGATTTGATCCATACTTGGAGAGGGTAGGCTAGTAACTAACTTAATCACAATCCATGGGACCATTCACCAATCAAACAATATTTCTTACGCAATTTCATGTGAATGTAATAGATAATGGGAAACTACAAGAAATTATTTCCCATAAAAGTGAAATGTCACCTTAACTAGATGGGACTGAACACTGCCCAGTGAACACCTGTTGCGCAGACTTAGACACACAGGCAGGCGTTAACCCCGTAGGCCTGGAGGAAATGACTCATGGGGTGGAAGTAGAGGTAGAAGAAAGGAAGGCCAAGAAGGAGAAGCAACTGCATACATTCAAGGCACTCAGCCATATCCTGGCTTGTCATCCTAGCGCTGCTGCCAATAAGACACTTGCACATTTGATGAAGATTTGTTAGCAATGAAATCTGACTGAGCTTGAAGCTAGTGCTACCCCTGAATGTTTGAGTTTTCTACACCAGTAAAGTACTTCTTTTCTTTTCTGTCTTAGGAACACATTGATTGAAGAATAACATACATTCAGAAAAGTGAATTATGTAAGTGCCAAGCATGATGAATTATCACACATACAAAAAGCACATCATGAAATCAGAAGCCAGATCAAGAGTTAAAATACGCCAGCCCTGGGCTTCCCTGGTGGCGCAGTGGTTGAGAGTCCGCCTGCCGATGCAGGGGACACGGGTTCGTGCCCCGGTCCGGGAAGATCCCACATGCCTTGGAGCTGCTGGGCCCGTGAGCCATGGCCGCTGAGCCTGCGCGTCCGGAGCCTGTCTGTGCTCCGCAACGGGAGAGGCCACAGCAGTGAGAGGCCCGCCTACCGCAAAAACAAAAACAAAAACAAAACAAAACAAAACAAATACGCCAGCCCCTCAAGCGCCCCTTTAGCCCCCTTGGAATCAGTACTCCTAGAGTCATCTCCGAAGGTAACTACCATAGTGATTTCTAACATCGCGGACTAGATTTATCTGTACTTTAACTTCATATAATGGCATCACACAGCACACATTTCTTGTGTCTGGCTTCTTTCTCTCAACATCATGTTTGCAAGATTTATAGTGTTATATTGTGTGCAGCTGTAATTAATTCATCCTAATTACTGGATAGCATTCCATTGTAGGAAGATATTTCATACAGTGAATATTATTTCTTCATTATAATGTTGATGAAATTTTTATCTGTTTTCAGTCTTTAGCCATTAAAGATAATGTGCAATAAACATTCTTGTACACATATTTTCACATATGTATGTATTTCTGTTGAGTTGAAACCTAGGAGTGGAATTACAGGATCTGGGGTATGCATAAGTTTAGCTTTAATAGATAATGGGAAACAGTTTTCCAAAGTCACTGTACCCATTTCTACTCCCACCAGGGGTGTATGAGAGCTTTCCATTCTTGCCAACACTTGCTATTGGCAGCCTATTTGATTTTAGCGATTCTGGTAGGTGTGTGGCAGAATCTAATTGTGGTTTTAATTTGCATTTCTCGGATGACTAATGAGTGTTCGTTCTTTTTCATATGTTTATTAATCACTTGTATTTCCATGGGTGAAGCTGTTGTTAAAATCTCTTGCTCACTTTATTTTTATCGGGCTGTCATTTTCTTATTGATTTTTAGGAGTTTTTTGTTTTTAATACAAGTTCTTTTCAATTATATGTGTTGCAAATATCTTCTCCAATTCAGTGGCTTGTATTTCACTCTCTTAATGTGTCTTAGTGTTAATGTGTTCTTTCCGTAATCTTTTTTTTTCTTATTGGTCAATACTTTTGACATTTAAGAAAACTTTCCCTACTCCTAAAGACATACATGTTCTCTTGTTATCTCCTTAGAAATGTTATTGATTTATTTTTCACAATTATCTCTACAATCCATCTGGATTTATTTTTGTGTAGGGCATGTGTCTGAGAAAAAAACTCATTGTGTTTTCCTTTACTCTCATACTCACAATACTTGTGACACCAGATGTGCGGGTTTTTGACACCAGCTGAGTGTCCTGCATTTCAATTCAATTCTGACAGTGACTAGAGTGAGCACACATCCCACAGGTTAAAGGCTCAGTCCCACAAGCCTTCCCCCACTTCAGATGCCAATTGCAAGTAGGAGGTCCCCCAGTTACCCACAACTTCTGTCTGACTTGGCTGCAAATTGAAGAATCCTCTTCCTTCCTGCTTGATTATTTGCTAGAAATAGCTCACAGAACTCAGGAACACACTTACTTATGTTTACCTGTTTATTATCTAATAAAGAATATGATGTGAAGGCTACAGATAAACAGCCAGATGAAGAGGTATATAGGGTGAGGTCTGGAAGGGTCCCCAGCACAACAGCTCCTGTCCCCATGGATTTGGAGTGCACATAGATGTGTTTACCAACCTGGAAGCTCCCCGAGCCCCGTATTTTTGACATTTTTAAGGAGGTTTCTTCATGTAAGCATGATCAATTAACTCCACTTCTCCTCTTCTGAGAGGACGGGGGTGGGGCTGAAAGTTCCAAACTTCTAATCATGGCTTAGTCTTTCTGGTGACCGGCCCCCATCCTGAAGCCCACCAAAGGTCACCTCATTAAAACAAAAAACACTCTATCACTCAGGAAAATCCAAGAGACTTAGGAGCTCTGTGTCAGGAACCAAGGTCAGAGACTAAATATCAGAACAAAAGATGCTCCTGGTGCTTTTATCACATAGGAAATTACAAGGGTTTTAGGAACTCTGTGGCAGGAAGCAGAGCAAAGACCAATCTGTGTAGTTTCTGTTATTTTACAATGTGAGTTAAAGATTAAGATTAAATCTTTTTCTTATGGATATGCAGTTTTTATGCCTATCCAGCACCGTTTATTTATTGTCCTTTCCCCATTCCTCTCCAATAATATCTTTGTCATGAATCAAGTGACTGCATGTATTGAGCTTGTTTCTGTGCTCTCTATTCTGTTCAGTGGTCCATTTCTCCACCTTTGCACAAATAACGCATCTTTTAATTTCCCTAGCTTAATCATAAGTCTTGATATCCAGAGTATAAATCTTTCAACTTTTTAAATTCTTCTTCCAGTTTGTCTTGGGACTAAAATTCTGTATCATTTTTAGAATTAGCCCATCAGTTTGCACCTATGTATACACACACCCTTGCTAGCTTTTTTAAAATAAGGATTTTATCAATTAAATCAACTCAGAAAATTGGCATCTTAATAACACCCAATCTTCCGATCCAAGAACAAAATATATTGCTTTACTTATTTAGGTCTTCTTTAACTTCTCTCAGTACTGATTTAAAGTTTCCAGTGTAGAAGGCTTGTGCATTTTATATTAGATTTGCTCCTAGATATTTGATGTTTTATGATATTATTGTGAATAGTATAATTTTAATTTCATTTTCTAATTATTGACGATACATAGGAGTAAAATTGTGTTTTGTGTTTTGCATACAGTAAGTCCCCTACAAACGAACGAGTTCCATTCCAAGAGTGCATTCGTAAGTCCAATTTGTTCGTAAGTCCAACAAATTTAGCCTAAGTACCCAACTAACACAATCGGCTATATAATACTGTACTGTAATAGGTTTATAATACTTTTTGCACAACTAATACATAAAAAACAAACACAAAAAATAAAGAAAACATTTTTGATCTTACAGTACAGTACCTTGAAAAGTACAGTAGTGCAGTACAACAGCTGACGCTTCTCAGCAGTACCAGCTACATCACCGCTGCTTTTACGCTTGCTTTCAGACATCCTGGGCTTGAAATAAAGATACTGTGCTACTGCACTCTATACAGTACTATACAGTAAAGTACACAAAAGCACAACCATTTGCAGAGGATGCACACACATGACAACATATGCCAGACACGTGAACTAACTTACGTGATTGGATGTGTGAATGCACATTCACATCTTTGAAAGTTTGCAACTTGAAGGTTCATATGTAGCAGACTTACTGTATTTAATTCTACCAAGCCATTGTGTTAAATTCACTCTTTAATTCCAATGGTTCATCTGTAAAGTTTTTAGATTTTCTACATACACAGTCATGTTGTTGGCAAATGACAGTTTTACTTCTTCCCTTCCAATCCTTCCATATTTTATTCATTTATCTTGCCTTATTTTACTTGCTAAAGACCTACAGTAGTGGTCATCTAATATAAAAGAAAAACTTTCAATATTTCACTAATATATTTATTAGTTCATTGCTATAGGTTCCATTTATTCCTTGCTAAGGAATGTTAAACTTTATCACATGGCTTTTCTGCATTTATTGAGATGATCATATTATTTTTCTCCTTTATTTTGTCATAATTCTGATTTGCTTTTTTTTGGACTTGATATACACGGAACCATTTAATATGTGATCTTTGCATCTGACTTTTTTGCTCAACATTAAGTGTAGTCATTCGCATTATTGCATGTAGCTGGGATTGTTCATTTTCATTGCTGAAGAGAATTCCATTATATGATTTTAACACCAATTATTCATCCGTTTGATATTTGATGGATATTTGGTGTTTTTCACAGTTTGGAGAAAATCAAGCTATCCACCTATCTCTCTCCTCAGAACAGATTCTTACAGGCAAGGCGCCCTAAATTGCACTCCAGCACTGCTGCTAATTACCATGGTTACTGTAGTTGTATCCACCATGTCTGCCTGCGATGGCCAAGTGCCTTCCATCCACACTACCACTCTCCCCACCGATTCTATGCACCCCTACGTCCTACCATCAATTCCAGAGAATAACCACCACGGAAATTCCCAAAGATGCTGCTACCTCCCCCTCACGGTATATCCCTTACTGCCTCAGTGAGATGAACATCCTCACGGAGCCCCTGAGAAGCCTGCTGAGATGCTACATCTTTTCATCTTACCTGATAAATACATTTCTTCATTTCCACCTTCCTGAGTTTTTTGATCCCTTCCTCAATACTACCCTGAAGAAGTGGGGCAGCTCCATCTGACTTTCCTGTCCAAGCTTCAAGGAGCCATCCCAGGAGTGTGCTAAGATTGGCTACAGTGGTCAAGGAAGGTGGTTGAGCCCAAGTCCTGGGAAAGTGCTGCCAGGCCAGTGAACTTTCCCCATGGAGTCTCTTGAGTCTCATATTCTCTTTTGTTTCTCTCAAGATCCACTCCCACATGGGGCCTCCCAGGTGCAGCTGGTATATGTAACTCAAGGACAATTACTTCTGTGTCCAAGTTATTCCCCCTGGAGCAGGGACTAGGTTTTCTCCCTCAGACTCTGCTGAGATTTGGCTGTAACTGTCACAGATGGTGAGGGCGGTGAGGATGGATCTAAGGTCATCTCGTGAGGTGCCTCTTCAGGGGAGGGCTCCAAGAGGTGGGGGCTGCAAGCACAAGGAGTCTGTGCTCCTGTTCAAAGAGGGAGGATCTTGCTTCTGTTGGCCCGGAAGGTTCAGGGGAATCTAGGGGTCCGGGTTCTGAGCTCATCCACATACATACACCCAATCTCAGATTCCATTAGTTTCCTCTTAGGGCCCTCACAGTAGGACCCCTGTTAAGGCTGTGTGCTCATTCACCCCCCTTTGCAGCTCTGCAACCTTAGCCGTTAGCTGCTGGGCTCTTGTGCCCGCAGGAGATAAGGGGCTACACAAACACTGCCTTAGAGACCCTTGGAATCTCAGAGTGCTTAGAATGATAGTTGGTACAAGCATATCACTGTATTGTTTTCAAAGCTTTCAAAGCAGCTAAAACAAGCCAAATTTTAATTACCATTTTTTTCCATTCAATTTGAGTGACATAAAAGAAATATTCAACACAGATATTTGGACAACTGTCTGTTGAAACAAGGTTGGACCAAGTATGATTTACATTTGCTTCTGCAGGTGACGGGGCACTAGCTCCTGTTGCCCTTCATCCAGTGTGAGTAACTGAGGTGATTCCCAGCTGAGCCGAAGTCCCTGTAAGTCTTACTGCCTCTTAGTTCACTACTGGAGAGTAGGTTTCCAGGGTCTGATCAGAAATGATGGGGGTTACCAGATTCATCCTTCCTCTTGGGAGGTCTTGGAGCCTGTGTCCCCGTGAACCTGCCCACGTTGCAGCAAAGGGATAAAGACCACTAGATCTCAGGTTGTCTAGCTGACCTCACTCTTCCCCTGTCTCCTGAATCTGTGGTTCACTGAGCTATTAGGTCTCTGATGCTACCTTGCAGGTGTTTTGTCACATTTTCTAGTTGCTTTTAGTGGATGAGTTGTTCCAAATTTCTTACCGATCCATTTCACATAAACAAAGTCATCTTTTAAACAAAGGTCATGAACCAATAAACCACAGCATAAAATAAATTACAAATGGTTAGTAAGCATTTGAAAAATATCAGCTTCCTAATTATAAAAACTTTTCAATTAAAAATGAGATGATTTCAAATGTTAAGGTACAAAGATGAAGTAAACAGAAGTTATTGAGTGCCCTCAGATATTGCTAGTAAGAGTCAAGCAGAAACTTTTCTGAAAGGAATTTTGGCAATATTAACAAAAATGATGTAATTTTTCATACATATTGACACAGTAATTCCACTTCTGAGGAATTTATTCTAAGGAAATAATCTAAAATGTGGACAGGTGTTTAAGCCAAATATATTCAACTTAGGGTTTTTTTAAAAAAGAAAACATTTAAAACTCTCTGAAATATAGTCATAGATAATTAAATCATACTATATCAAAGAAATAAAACGCAACTTTAAAAATTTAATTTAATTTCCCTTTAATTTAAAGGCCTGGGAAAATGCCTTTAAATACCACTAAGTCAAAAGCAAAATTTAAAGTATGTACAATATGAATTCAATTACTCAAAAGTATGCATAAAGGAAAACTCTTGAAAAAATATTCCAGATGTTAAAATCGCTTTCCTGGGCAAGGAGTTATAGATATTGTCATCTCTGCATTTTTATAGCTTCAACTGCTTCTCAAATTTTCTACTGAGTGGGCAATTCTTTTACAATCAGAAATAACAGGGGGAAAAAAGAGAATGTAGCTTTTTATTAAAATTAATAATAGTAAATTATCCAGGATAAGATAGAGAATGTTGGTTGGTTTAATTTTTCAGATAATTAAATATTTATGATAGGATGTATACTCCAAATAGAGTGCCTTTCAGGAATACATAGTAAATTAAACCTAATAACAAAACTACACAAACAGAAATCAGCTTTTCTGTTATGAATCGTAGGGAACTTCAACTGTTACACTTTTCGAGGGTCACAGTTAGGAACATCGATTGTCATTCCTTCGAAGTGTCTTAATCTCTTTCTTAACTGTCTTTTGTTTCCCAGGGGTGCTGGCTTGTTCGTTAAGTCCCTAGCACTTTACATCTGATATTTTCATTAATTTTCTCCACACTTCATTTAAGGTAAACATTATTTTATGCACTTTACAAATTAGCATTGTAGCTTTGCCAAATTTTGCATCAAACCTTAGAGCTGGGATTTAAACCCCAACCTCATCCCCTCCCCAGCCTGCCCTCTGGCTCCCGCCTGGAAATACTGGGGACCGGTAATTATTTGTTGGTTTAATATAATTTGTTTAGTCGCTCGAGGACACCGATTTGCATTTTTTCTCTTTTTATATTGATCTGTAACCCGCTTTGTCTCCTACCTAACCGGTATTTGGGCACGAACTGGCCAGTGTCACTTTCCTGTCCTTTCAGGCGGGGTTTCGCCCCCAGGGTTCTCTGGCAGCCGCCTCCGTCGCTATGGTGACCCGGTGTCAGAGCTGACACCGCAACATCAGCAGCTGCGCCGGGTCCTCGCCGGCTCAATGGAGAGCGCGGCGGACTTGGCACCGAAGGCGCAGGGTCTGCGCCGAGCTGTGCGCGGGGCCTCAGTCCCTCCCCAGGCAGGAGCCCACTTCCAAAGACAGCCTGGCTGCGTTCCGAGCCATGAATGCCTTGAACTCGGCCCCGGACTTGATTTCTTTTTTAACCGAGAGAAACAAAACAAAACAAAACACCCATCAGAGCACACACTGGTGTAGTGGTGTGTCCTGAATCTTGGAAACATCTCAGCAGAATTCACAATCTTTCCTTTCCAGGGTGCAGGCATGGGGGACTTAGATTAAAACACGGGGAACTTCTTATAACCCCATCTGATCAACATAACATGGAACGCAGCACTGCAATATTATAGTTTTGAAATTATATAGGAACACATAAATATGAGCTTATAATGTACTAAGTTTGAAAACTAAGATATAAAATCATATGCAAACTCAGAATACCACTAAATGAAGATATTCATATGCAAGTAAAGGTAAAATATATACACCAACAGGATTCATAGAGGCTGGATATTCCATGATAGAAAGTGGCAGATACATTGTTTGGTATTATACTTAAGCTGAATGTAATTTAAAAATATGTATGATAACATTTTGTCAAATTACAGGGGGCTCCCTATAGCAAGAGAGAATGCTCCTTTCAAGGCAATAAATAAATGAGATGATAAAAATTCTTACTCTATTGCATTATGAAACACAAAATCATATTTCAAAAAGAAAACTACCTTTAGGTTTTTTCAAGAAAAGCATAATCTGTGTCCTTTAAAGAACATCCTGAAAGAAGCTGTAAGGGCAGAGAATGAATGCCCCCAGCTGGGCTCTCCTCCTTCCTGTTACTGGGCAGCCTCAGCCCACAAATGACCCAACCCACTAGTGCAACATATGAGGTCCTTAACTAAGGCTGGTACCATTGTTTCCCTAAGACAGACAGACACACACACACACAGAGGCACAGATACACGAGTGCTGTGTTATTCTAAATAAACGTCCTTCTACAATTAATACTTATCATTTTTATTTTGAAGATTTTCCTTTTTATCCTTTTTTTTTTTTTAACTTAGGAGGTATACATGGGCCTAGAAGAATACTGACTTTATTCAACTGGCCACACGAATTCCCATTTCCCACTAAGGAAACCTTGTTCTCTACATCTGTGTCTCTATTTCTGCCAGTTCATCTGTACCATTTTTCTAGATTCCACATGTATGCATTAATATACGATATTTGTTTTTCTCTTTCTGACTTACTTCACTCTGTATGACAGTCTCTAAGTCCATCCACGTATCTACAAATGACCCAACTTCACTCCTTTTTATGGCTGAGTAATACTCCATTGAATCTATATACCACATCTTCTTTATCCATTCATCTGTCGATGGGCATTTAGGTTGCTTCCATGACCTGGCTATTGTAAATAGTGCTGCAAAGAACATTGGGGTGCATGTACCTTTTTGAAATATGGTTTTCTCTCGGTATATGCCCAGTAGTGGGAATGCTGGGTCATTTGATAGGGATTGCACTGAATCTGTAGATTGCTTTGGGTAGTATAGTCATTTTCACAATATTCATTCTTCCAACCCAAGAACATGGTATATCTCTCCATCTTTTTGTGTCGTCTTTGATTTCTTTCCTCAGTGTCTTATAGTTTTCTGAGTACAGGTCTTTTACCTCCTCAGGTAGGTTTATTCTTAGGTATTTTATTCTTTTTCTTGCAATGGTGAATGGGAGTGTTTCCTTAATTTCTCTTTCTGATCTTTCATTGTTAGTGTATAGGAATGCAAGAGATTTCTGTGCATTAATTTTGTATCCTGCATCTTCAACAAATTCATTGATGAGCTCTAGTAGTTTTCTGGTGGCATCTTTAGGATTCTCTATGTACAGTACCATGTCATCTGCAAACAGTGACAGTTTTACTTCTTCTTTTCCAGTTTGTATTCCTTTTATTTCTTTTTTGTCTCTGATTGCTATGGCTAGGACTTCCAAAATTATGTTGAATAATAGTGGTGAGAGTTGACACCCTTGTCTTATTCCTGATCTTAGAGGAAATGCTTCCAGTTTTTCACCATTGAGAAAGATGTTTGCTGTGAGTTTGTCATTTACGGCCTTTATTATGTTGAGGTAGCTTCCCTCTATGCCCACTTTCTGGAGAGTTTTTAACATAAATGGGTGTTGAATTATGTCAAAAGCTTTTTCTGCTTCTATTGAGATTATCTCGTTTATATTCTTTAATTTGTTAATATGGTGTATCACATTGATTGGTGTGTACTGAAGAATCCTTACATCCCTGTGATAAATCCCACTTGATCATGGTGTATGATCCTTTTAATGTGTTGTTGGATTCTGTTTGCTAGTATTTTGTGGAGGATTTTTGCATTTATATTCATCAGTGATATTGGTCTGTAATTTTCTTTTTTTGTAGTATCTGTCTGGTTTTGGTATCAGGGTGATGCTGGCCTCATAGAATGAGTTTGGGAGTGTTCCTTCCTCTGCAATTTTTTTCAAGAGTTTGAGAAGGATGGGTGTTAGCGCTTCTCTAAATGTTTGATAGAACTCACCTGTGAAGCCATCTGATCCTGGACTTCTGTCTGTTGGAAGATTTTTAATCGCAGTGTCAATTTCATTACTTGTGGTTGGTCTGTTCATATTTTCTATTTCTTCCTGGTTCAGTCTTGCAAGGTTATACCTTTCTAAGAATTTGTCCATTTCTTCCAGGTTGTCCATTTTATTGGCATAGAGTTGCTTGTAATAGTCTCTTAGGATGCTTTGTATTCCTGTGGGGTCTGTTGTAACATCTCCTTTCTCATGTCTAATTTTATCGATTTGAGTCCTCTCCCTCTTTTTCTTGATGAGTCTGGCTAAAGTTTTATCAATTCTGTTTATCTTTTCAAAGAACCAGCTTTTAGTTTTATTGATCTTTGCTATGGTTTTCTTTGTTTCTACTTCATTTATTTCTACTCTGATCTTTATGATTTCTTTCCTTCTACTAACTTTGGGTTTTCTTTGCTCTTCTTTCTCTAGTTGCTTTAGGTGTAAGCTTAGATTGTTTATTTCAGATTTTTCTTGTTTTTGTATTACTATAAACTTCCCTCTTAGAACTGCTTTTGCTGCATCCCATAGGTTTTGGATCGTCGGGTTTTCGTTATCATTTGTTTCTAGGTATTTGTTGATTTCTTCAGTGATCTCTTGGTTATTTAATAACGTATTGTTTAGCCTCCATGTGTTTGTGTTTTTTACTTTTTTTCCCTGTAATTGATTTCTAATCTCATAGCATTGTGGTCAGAAAAAATGTTTGATATGATTTCAATTTTCTTAAATTTACTGAGGCTTGATTTGTGACCCAAGATGTGATCTATCCTGGAGAATGTTCTGTGTGCATTTGAGAAGAAAGTGTAATCTGTTGTTTTCAGGTGGAATGTCCTATAAATATCAATTAAATCTATCTGGTGTATTGTGTCATTTTATGTTGTGTTTCCTTATTAATTTTCTGTCTGGATGATCTTCCACCTCCTCTGTAAGTGAGGTGTTAAAGTCCCCTGCTATGATTGTGTTACTGTCGATTTCCTCCTTTATAGCTGTTAGCATTTGCCATATGTATTGAGATGCTCCTATGTTGGGTGCCTATATATTTATATAGAATCAGTCTGGAAGTGTTCTTTCTTCTGAAATTTTTTGGAATAATTGCAGAAGGATAGGCATTAACTCTTCTCTAAATGTTTGATGGAATTCACCTGTGAAGTCATCTGGTTCTGGACTTTTGTTTGTTGGGAGTTTTTAAATTACTGACTCAATTTCATTACTGTTAATTGATCTGTTCATATTTTCTACTTCTTCCTGGTTCAGTTCTGGGAGATTGTACCTTTCTAAGAATGCATCCATTTCTTCTAGGTTGTCCAGTTTATTGGTGTATAGTTGTTCTTAGTAGTCTCTTATGATACTTTGTATTTCTGTGGTTGGTTTCAGTTGTAACTTTTCCTTTTTCATTTCTGATCTTATTGGTTTGGGCCCTCTCCCTTTTTTTCTTGATGAATCTGGCTAAAGGTTTATCAATTTGGTTTATCTTTTCAAAGAACCAGCTTTTAGTTTCATTGAACTCTTCTATTTTTTTTGTCCCTATTTCATTTATTTCTGCTCTGATATTATTTCTTTCCTACTACTAACTTTGGATTTTGTTTGTTCTTCTTTCTCTAGTTGCTTTAGGTGTAAGGTTAGGTTGTTTATTTGAGATCTTTCTTGTTTCCCGAGGTAAGCTTGTATTGCTATAAACTTCCCTCATAGAACTGCTTTTGCTGCATCCCATAGGTTTTGAGTTGTCGTGTTTTTGTTTTCATTTGTATCTAGGTATTTTTTAATTTCTTCTTTGATTTCTTCAGTGATCCATTTGTTGTTTAGTAGCATATTGTTTAGCCTCCATGTGTCTGTAGGTTTTTGCAGCTTTTTTTCTTGTAGTTGATATCTAGACTTATAGCATTGTGGTCAGAAAAGATGCTTGATATAATTTCAGTTTCTTAAATTTACTTAGGCTTGTTTTTTGGCCTAGTATGTAATCTATCCTGGAGAATATTCCACGTGCACTTGAAAAGAATGTGTATTCTACTGCTTTTGGATGGAATGCTCTCTAAATATATCAATTAAGTCCGCTTAGTTTAATGTTTTATGCCTGTGTCTCCTTATTGATTTTTTGTCTGGATGATCTGTCCATTGATATGTGTGGTGTTAAAGTCTTGTAATATTAAAAATAATAATAATAATAAAGTCCTTACTATTATTGTGTTACTGTCAATTTCTCTTATGTCTGTTAATATGTGCCTTATATATTGAGGTGCTCTTATGTTTGGCGCATATATATTTCTAATTGTTAGAACTTCTTCTTGGATTGATCCCTTGATCATTATGTAGTGTCCTTCTTTGTCTCTTGTAAGAGTCTTTATTTTAGTCTATTTTAGTTTAGTTTAGTTTTTAAAGTTTATTTTATTTTAGTCTATTTTGTCTGCTATAAGTATTGCTACCCTGGCTTTCTTTTGATTTCCATTTGCATGGAATACCTTTTCCATTCCCTCACCTTCAGTCTGTATGTGTCTCTAGATCTGATGTTAATCTCTTGTAAGCCACTTATACAGAGTTTTCTTTTTTTATCCATTCAATCACTCTTTGTCTTTTAGTTACAGCATTTAGTCCATTTAAATTTTAAGTAATTATCAATATGTATGTTCTTACTGTCATTTTGTTAATTGTTTTGGATTTGTGTTTGTAGGTCATTTTTTCCCCTTTCTTCTTCTTTTGTTCTTTTCTCTCCCAATCTGGTGATTATCTTAGTGTTGTGTTTGGATTTCTTTTTCTTTTCTGTATGTATATTTATTGTAGATTTTTGGTGTGCAGTTACCATGAGATTTTTGTATAGCAGTCTATATATATACATGTATACATATATACATATATATAGACACTATCTCCCCCCATCTCTCCCTCTCTCTCTCTCTCTCTCTATATATATATATATATGAGATTAATATATATATGAGACTGTTTTAAGTTGTTGATCTCTTAATTTCAAAAGCACTTTTAAATCCCTGCATTTGTACTTTCCTCCCCTCATGATTACTGTTTTTGATATCATATTTTACATCTAATTGTTTTGTGTACCCCTTAACTGCTTATTGTGGATATAGATGATTTTACTACTTTTGTCCTTTAACCTCCCTACTAGCTTTGTGTGTGGATGACTTCCTGCCTTTACTTTATGTTTTCCTTTACCAGTGAGCTTTTTTATTTTGTAATTTTCTCATTTCTAGTTGTGGCTTTTTCTTTTTCACCTCGAGAAGTTAATATTTGTTGTAAAGCTGGTTTGGTGATACTGAACACTTTTAGCTTTTGCTTGTCTATAAAGCTTTTGATTTCTCCATCAAATCTGAAAGAGAATATACTTACCTGACAAGGGAGATACCATGATCATGAAGGTGGTTTTCCCAGGGCAAGGCTTATCCATTGTACTCTGGATGTGCTGACCCCTGCAAGTTCCCTAAATGGAAAATTGACTGCATAATTTGTGGTAGTGGGGTCTGCATTCACACTCTCCCCTGGTTAAAAAAAAAAAAAATCTGAAACAGAGCCTTGCTGGGTAGAGTAGTCTTGGTTGTAAGTTTTTCTCTTTCATCACTTTAAATAAATTGTTCCATTCCTTTCCGGCCTGCAGGTTTTCTCCTGAAAAATCAGCTGATGGCTTAATGGGAGTTCCCTTATATGTTATTTGTTGCTTTTCCCTTGCTGCTTTTAATATTTTCTCTTTACCTTTAGTTTTTGTCATTTTGATTGCATGGACTCTTGGTGTCTTCCCCTTTGGGTTCAACCTGTATAGGACTCTCTACACTTCACAGACATGGGTGACTCTAACCTTTCTCAGGTTAGGGAAGTTTTCAGCTTTTATGTCTTCAAATATTTTATCAGGCCCTTTCTCTCTCTCTTGTCCTTCTCAGACCCCTATAACGAGTATATTACTGTGCTTGATGTTGTCCCAGAGGTCTCTTAAACCGTCCTCATTTCTTTTAATTCTTTTTTCTATTCAGCAGCAGTGATTTCCACTACTCTGTCTTCCAGCTCCCTGATTTGTTACTCTGTATCATTTAGTCTAGTATTGATTCCTTCTAGTGTATTTTTCATTTCAGTTATTGTATTCTTCATCTCTGTTTGGTTGTTCTCTATATTTTCTAACTCTTTGTTAAAAACTTCTAGCTTCTTGCTCTGTGCATCCATTCTCCTCCTGAGTTCTTTGATCATCTTTACAATCATTAATCTGAACCCTTTCTCAGGTAGATTGCCTATCTTCACTTCACTTTGTTCTTCTTCTGGGGTTTTATCTTGTTCCTTCATCTGAAACATATTCCTCTGCCACCCCATTTTGTCTAAGTTGTTATTTGTATTCTTATGCTTGTAGTAAATTAGTTATGTTTCTTGACCTTGGGGGAGTGGTCCTCTGTAGGAGGCATCCTATGCATCTCAGCCCTGGTGAGTGAAGCTGGTTTAGAGGCTTTTGCAGGCTTCCTGGAGAGAAGGGTTGGGGCCTGCCCACTGGTGGGTGGAGCTGGGTCTTTGTCCCTCTGGTGGGCAAGGCCATGTCTAGGGTCATGTCTAGAGGTGGCTGTAGGTTCAGGAAGTCTTTAGGCAGGCTGTCTGCTGGCACAGCCCCACCCAGTTAGTTGTTTGGCCTGAAGTTTCCCAGCACTGGTGCCTACAGGCTGTTGGGTAGGGTCAGGTCTCGGTGATAATGAGCCACCAAGATGGCAGCCACCAGCAGCAGTGTTCGTGTGGTTTAATGTTCCCAAATATGTCTGCCACAAATGTCTATGTCCCCAGGGTAAGCCACAGCCATCCCACTGCCACTCCAGGAGACTCCCCAAGACCAGCAGGTAGGTCTGGCCTAGGCTCCTATCAAATTACTGCTTTTATCCTGAGTCCTGGCACATGTGAGAGTTTGTGTGTGCAGTTTAAGAGTGACGTTTCTATTTCCCTTAGTCCTGTGGGGCTCCTGAAATTAAGCCCTGCTGGCCTTCAAAGCCAAATACTCTGGGGGCTCATCTTCCTCGTGCCAGACCCCTGAGCTGGGGAGCCTCACATGGGGAGGCTCTCACTCCTGTGGGAGAATCTCTGCAATATAATTATTCTCTATTTTGTGGGTCACCCACCTTACAAGTATCGGATTTGATTATATTGCAAGTTTGCCCCTCATCCCCACCTCATTGTGGTTCCTTCTTTACATCTTTAGATGTAGAAGATATTTTCTAGTAGGTTCCAGTCTTTTTCATCAATGGTTCTACAGAAAATTGTGATTTTTGTGTGCCCATGAGAGAAGGTGAGCTCTGAGTCTTTCTACTCCGCCATCTTGGCCACCCTTCCTAGATAACACTCTTAAACTGCCTCCTGCTTTAAGTCTGAAGCACTAGGTGCTAGGTTTCAGCTCCCTTATGTTCCCTGGGTCTTGATTTCACATGATTAGGCTTCATAATTTGTGTTTCATGTTCTATTATAGCTACTTCTTTGCTTTATTAAAGATGAGTGGGTTTTTTCCCTGTATTTTCATTCTTTGTAATTCGAATTGGATTTTAGAAATGGGATATAGAAAAATGCCTTAATTGTATCATATGGGTATTTAGTCTTTAGATGTTTTAAAACTAGGGAATAATAAAAACAAAATGCAGGGTAGTGGCTACTTCTGTATGGTGTCAAGGGAATGGGACTGAGAAAGAGTATGAAAGATGATGCAATGGTATAAATAATACTCTAGTTTTTAAGTTAGCAGCTGGGTTCCCAACTTTTCGTCTTGTTGTTATGCTTCATTACTTACTGTATTTTGCATGTATTTTAAAAATCAACTATTATATAATTTAAAAATTAATCATGCATTACCTGTCCCTTCCAGAGTAAAGGATTAATTAGATAGAGATTCACTGTTGAACAAAGAGGAAAAACGATTACCAGCTGAAAGTACAAATCTTCCTTGACTTACAATGGGGTTACAACCCAATAAACCAACTGTAAATTGAAAATATTGGAAGTTGAAAGTACCTTTAATACACCTAACTTACAGAACATCATAGCTTAGCCTGTCTACCTTAAGCATGCTCAGACATTTATATTAGCCTATAGTTGGGCAAAATCATCTAACACAGGCTTATTTTATAATACAGTGTGCACGATCTCAAATAATTTATTGAATGCTGTACTGAAAGTGAAAAACTGAACTGTTGTCTGGGTATAGAATGGTTATCGCCCCATGATCCTGGGCTGAGAGGGAGCTGTGGCTGCCACAGCCCAGCATCAGGAGAGGGGATCAGACTGCATCATGCTCACCAGGGAAAGGATCAAAATTCAAAGTGAAACTTCTACTGAAAGCGTATCAATTTTACACCACTGTAAAGTCAAAAAATCCTAGGTCGAACCATTGTAAGCCAGAGACTGTTTATCCCATTACTGTGTCTTTATACAATGTCTAAGACTGTCCTGAGTTAACTGTAATGCTGAACTCCATAAAGGCCACCCTGGAGAGGACAGTGCTGTCATCTTTACCCTTGCATTATGTTGGCTTTCTGCTCTCTTTAATCATCAGGATTTTGGCTGCTTTATATTATTTAGTACTTGCAACCAAAGAACCAGGAAACAGTAAGAAAAATCAAGTATTACATAAAGACAACTGGGAATTATAGATTCAAGTATTGCTGTTCCCTCCAGACACTGCTCCATTATCTTTTGTGTTCCGGTGTTGCTGCTGACAAGTTCAATGCTATTTTGATTCTTAATTGTTTGGAAACCATTTCTTCCTCAAGTGTTGCAACGATGCATGCTGGTGCCGGGCACACTGGTGTTCAGGTGTGCCTTTAGCTTAGGAACTCATATCCTTCAGTCTTGAGAAATTTCTTGAATCATTGCTTTCATTATTTCCTCTCTTCTGTTTAATATGTTTCTTCCTTCTTTTGGAATTTCTATTCTTCAGCTGTTGGATGTCTCAGAAAATCTTCTCAATTTCTGGTCTCTTACATTTTGTCTTCTTTATGTTCTGCTGTCTTAGAGAGTTCCTGTGCTCTATCTTTCATTCCTTCTATCTTTCAATTTTGTTGTCACATTTTTAACTTCTAAGAGCTCTTTTTGTACTTTGAATATCTTCTTCTTTTTCATCTTTATTTTTTAATAGTATCTCTTTATGTGTTTCATGCATTCATTAACTTTATCTCTCAGAGGATATTAATGGTAGCCACCTTTGAAGTTTCTGTCCTTCCGACTAGCAGGACACCTCCTATAGCATGTGTAGGCATATTGGTTGTAGGCTCACTCTAGGTTATCCTGGCCAGGTCACTACCTTAGGGAAGCAGTTATCCAATTTTTTGGTATCAGAATCTCTTTACCCTTGTGAATATAATTGAGAATTCCAATGAGATTTTCAGAAGAATAGGGAGTGGAGGAGAAAAGATAAATTGTTTCAGCAGAAGACTAGACCCAAGAGGAGTCCAGCCCAATGCAACAACAGAAAGTATGGATGAAGTGTAGAGTACAAGGTTGAGAATGACGGGAAATGGGAGACATGGGCAAAACCCACACATTTCCAGATCCTGCAATACAAGTTAAGGAACTAAGACCTCAGGAAGAATCCTGGAAGGGTTTTCATCTGGGGAGTGATATAATTTAAAACTAGCCTTTTTGGAAATCCCTTCTGCCTGCAATATGGAAATAGAATAGAAAAGGAACAAGCCTGGAAACAGCAAGATTAGATTAGGGGCTCTGGAAGTAGTCCAGGGAAGATATAACATGGCCTTGAATAGGGCAGCTAACAAGAGCCGTGGAGAGAAGTGAAGAGATTTGTGAGATATTTAGAAGATGGAATCATCACAACTGGGTGACAGATTAGATGGAAGGAGGAGGTGGGTGAGACACCAAGATGAGTCAAGGATCATCCCCAGATTTTTGTCTTGAGCAAATGAGTAAGTTACGACTTTTCACTGAAATATGGAAGGAACACATTTAAGAGTAGCCATTTATTTATTTATACATGAATTTGTTCATTATGTCAAATTATCTGAGCCAAATTACTCTGGATTCCGAATCCCTATTATTACTTAGTAAATAATAATTAATATTTATTAAACTCTTATTCAAGCCCTCTCTCTCTCTCTCTCTCTCACACACACACACACATACACACACACACACACACACACACACACATATATATATATATTCATTTATTCCTCATAAGACACTTATGAATTAAGGACTATTATTATTCTTATTTTATGCTTCTTAAAAAGAGGCACAGACTGGTTAAGTAGACTTCCCAAGGACCCACAGCTTAGTGTCGGTGCAGGGAAGAGAAGAATCTGACTCTAGACAGCACTGGTAACCACTAGACTGTACTGTTCAGTGGTGTGTACGTGTGTGTGTTTTCCTAACAAGTCTTGGGGTTAGAGGCAAATAAATTAATTGTGGAACCCATTTTCTCCACTGATAACTTAATATTTTTTATTCCCATTTATTCAATCTTTATTTATTGAGTAACCTTGTATTTATCAGGCCTTGAGTTAGATAAAAATTCAAATATGAAAAATCTAATTTGTGCCCTCAAATTAGTGAGGAAACAGGTGAAAGGACAATGACAACACAGTGTGACAAGGTGGCTCAGCGGCCATGGGAGCACAGAGGCAGAACTCCTAAGTCGACTGGACTGGGGCGTACGTGTATGTATATCCTGAAGGAGACACGGGGAGAGCTGTCCTAGTGCTGGGGTAAGAGTCACACACGTGAAGAAAGAAGAAGGAGACGCTTGAAGATGGAGCCACCTGTACAGAGAAAGAGGCAACTGAGAATCAGGTGGATTTGGGAAACTACACGTTGTACTGTTTAGACCTTCTCAACCTCCTTCAGTCCTAACACTCACAAAAATGTGAAGATGTTAGTATGGCACCCGAGGGTATGAGGCTGCCTGTAGGTCAATAGACATACGGGTCAGAACTCAAGGCAATTCTAAGATGCCGATACTCTGCAGTGTCATGACTGCTACTTTTTCAAAAGAATCAATACGCACATTGCCAAAGGCTCAGAACAAATGACAGAATTTGGGGAAAGAAGTGGAGCAATAAATAATTATTTGTTTGTATATACAAGCATAAGATGCTCTCACTTAAGGCAAAACTAAACATTGGTTTTATTTGGAAAGAGAAAATAAGTAGCTGGAGGGATGATGTAGGGAGAACACTTGTTATGATCTCTCCTTTCTTCCATTTTGAATTTTGATTGGTGGGAAATATGACTTAACCTCATATATAAACACAAAATTCACACTTTGCCAGGTTGGTGGGTTATAAGGAGCAGAGAATAATTATTTGTTTAATTATATTACAAACAAGGGCTCTTGTGCTATTTTATGTCCCATGACTGTATGGTCAAGCATAAGGGCTTATTTTAAGCAATTTGAATCAGTCACTTTTTAAACAATTGATCAAACTGTCTAGTACCATTTCTTATAATGTTTACTATGCTCATATTTATATGTTAATCATAATAATCAGGACTGAACAACCGCAAAGATTCCACAAATTAGATTAGAGTGTGGAAAAACCTCATCATCTGGAGAATTGTGACCTCAACAGTTTTGTTCCAAACTAATTGGCAAAATTTTACAACCAAGCTGATACCCGAGAGCTCCACCTGCTTCTCCAGGGAAATAAGTCCAGGATGGAAGGCAGATTCAACTGTTAAATGTTAGAATATAAATGATGTGTCCAGAGACGAAGAAGTTATAGCCTGGAAGCAGGTCTCTGAGGAAATTGCAACATCATCCCGTATCTGAGGTCATCTTGTCCTCAGATCTCAAGGACATTTTTCTCACTGAGCTGAAATCTAGGCTTCTCAAGGGAATTGAGCATAAAATCATAGAAATTAAAGATGATTTTTTTCAATCTCTTCATTTTATGGCTGCAAAATAATGCTCATGGAGGTTGAATAAATAACCTGAATTAGTTGCAAAGCTAGACTAGAATGCAAGTCTCTGCATTAAACCCTACTTTATGAACTCGTCATTGGACAGTGTAGAAAGAATGGGTGATGCCACAGCAAAATTCAAGTCTCCACAGATTCCAGGGACTGGCAATCCAGAGCATTCAATCCACAAGTTAAAAACAAATGGCCCTTGAGATAAAGATTCCATTGTCAAATAAGTCTGAGAATTGATTGCATTAACTAGGGGTAAACAGACTTTTGTGTTTGGTTGGTAAGTTGGTTAGTTGGTTTTACTACAGGTGTCCTTAGGGCCTTTATATCTGAATTGATCTTTAAGAGAGGCATATAAAAAATAATATGTTTCCAATTAATGTGCTACAGAGCATCATTTTCATGGAATACCTACTATCATCTTACTTCCATGGAGAAATAGTAGCTTATAGAATAAAGTTCAAAAAGCTTCATCATGACTTTCAAGTTTCTCTACCATATAATACAAACTACTTTTTAAGTCTATATATGCCAGTTATCACCTGTTTCAGACTGTTCATAAAATTCATGACTTCCCGTATCTGTTTACACTGCTCTCTCAGACGGAACTAACCGTGCTTCCATCTCCACTGCATGGAACTTCATAACCCTTCTTCATGGAATTATCTCTAATCCTTTCTGTTAGAGTTCACTTACATTTCCTTTTTGTCATTCACCAAGCCTTTCTTTTATTTGACAAACATTTGGAAAGTGCCTACTCCGTGCCAGGTACTGGAGCTACAACTGTGAGCAAAATAAAAACCACTGTCCCATGGAGCTTACATTCTTATGAGATGCAAAGGTGGGGAAAGGGAAATTTTTTTTTAAATTAATAAGTACACCCATAACACAACATTTATCTTTAATATGGTATTTTTATGATACTTAGGGTGTTTACACACTTGTCTCCTTTTAAACTTGTTGAGGGTAATGCTGTACTAGTCAGCTCTGGCTGCCATAATGAAATACTATAGACTGTGTGACTTTAACAGTAGAAATTTATTTCTCACAGTTCTGGAGGCCAGAAGTCCAGGATCAACGTGATGGTGAGGTGGGTTCCATTCTGAGGCCTCTTCTCTGGGCTGGAGGGCGGCCACCATCTCCCTGTGTGCTTCTTCTCTGTGTGCTCCAGATGGGAGAAAGCTCTGGTCTCTCTTCCTCTTCCCATAAAAACATTAATCCCATAGTGGGGGCATAGACATGCAGTCCACAACTGTACTATTTCTCCATCATTTTTATATCTTTCAGAGCTCAGCAAGCTCTTCCCATCTAGTAAGTCTTCAATAAGTACGAATGACTTAATGTTTCACAAAAGAACCATCTTGGAGCATCAAAAGCAGGCATTAGTAGGGCCTGCCCCAGAGCATGGGAGGAGCAGGGCCTCCAGGGACCATCTGCGCATGGGGGTTTTTTCTGAGGGGAGGGCAGAGGGAGGATAGTAATCTTCATGGTAAGTTTGCCAGGCATCCTGCATATTTCTCTTGCTTCCTGTATCGACTTCATCAGGATGGCCTAAATGTCCTGTATTCAGCTTTTGCCAATAAATTACAAAAATTTGGCAGCTAGAGCTATTTTTCAAATTTAATTGGATATCCTGTATTTTTATTTGCTAAATATCCAACTTTACCTTTTGGATATATAAAAATGACTGAAACCTTCATTTCTGTAGGACTTTTCCAGATAGGAACACAAGTCTCAATGAAAGCCAACAAAATCATTTTCTACTTAGGCACTTGTATACAAACCTTAATGGAAAAAGAAGCTGCCTCTCTCCTTCATATATGAAAAATGGGCATTCTTTGGCTAGATGGGAAGAATACAGATAACTTTTACTGACTGACTGGCCTACCATATCAGCTCAACAGAAGTTTCTTCCCCAACCTATAAGAACAGTAAGGACATCCTCCATAAACCTTGTAGTACAGTATGATCACCCACTGTTGACTCAACCAGCATCCACTGAGCGTCTGAGGCAGGCCTGGCTCTCCTTCAGGTGCCAAGCGTGTAACAGTGAGCATAGCATCTGGGATAACAAACTATATTTTTACTTGATTATTTATTCATTTACTTAATTATACATATGTGGTTTAAACAGCATTTGACATACACTAGTACACAAAAAAATACATTCAAAAATAAGTGAGGAATACACAGCTCTAAACTAATGTCTGAGTAGCCTGAAAATGTCTAAGAAAAAAAACAAGAATCAACACGCTAGAAGAAATGGTAAGGGACTATATATAACTAGATATAATTATATATAATTTAAATCTTATGTACATTATAAAAATCTATCCACAAAATTAAAAGGGAAATAAAAGGAGAGAACATATGTGATCCATGTAAAACACAAGTGGTTAATATTCTTTGCAGATAAAAGACACTCATAAATAGTAAGAAAATGGTAGACACTCCCAATCAAATGAGGCTGAAGGGCATAAAACATATATTAAGAACTCAAAATAAGTTTCCTCCTTCTTTCAAACTTTGTCTCAGACAAAAGCAATGTTATTTCAGAAAGAAGAAATAGTAAGAGAAGGAATCATCACAAGGAAGTGGGGAGGCCTCAAAGAATTTAAGAGCAGAAAATATAGCAGACAACTGGAACTGAAAAGAAGAAAAGTTTCCAAGGAGCAGGAAAGGGACAGGCTCTCTCACCAGGGGTCGTGGAGGCAGGACCCTTCCAGGTGCCCCTCTCAGGGATGCTGCTGGTGCCATGGAATTTCCCAGTCGTGAGGACAGATGTCATGGAAAGGCCCAAATTTAAAACTTGATGAAATCAGTGGAGCACACGTGTACCTCGGAACCAGGTGAACCTGAATTAGACTCCCGTCCTGCAACATGTTAGCTGTACTGACATTGAAAAGCTTATGTCACCTCTCTGGAGCCTCAGTCTCCCCATCTGTAAGGTAGGGACAGTGGAGCCTGTCTCACTAGGTCACTGCAAGTGCTAAAGAGCCACTAGATACCAAACGATGATGGGGATGGGTTCTCAAGCAATGCTCGTCTCCCTCCTACGTCCGTGTTGCACATGTGATCATAAATAATATGAGGCCAAAGGGCAGATGAATTGAAATGGAATATTCAGTTAAACAAAAGTACATGCCATGTTTGAACACAGCAGTTCCCAAAGTGAAATATTGTTTCTGCAGGAAGCTTCCTGAAAAGGCCATTTTCAGTCAAATAAGACTGAGAAATGATGCGGACTCTCTCCCCACTTACAGATTTGCACTCTATTAAGAAGATTTTCACCTATTAAATGCATTTCTCTGTCCCACAGTAAAGTAACAAGTTCAATTTTGCTTCATCTGGCAAGTTCCAACTCTCCAAATAGCTTTAATTATGAAATAAGAAGAGAGGTTTTTGTTTTGCTAACTGCTAAAATCTCATAGAACTAATTTTCTATAGAACACATTTTCAGAAAAACCACACTTCAATGATTCAAGCTTTGTCCTTGTTAGAAAATATAATTATCTTTTCATTTATAAAGCATACACAACATTAGCATGACACTAGTAAGTCTTATTTAATATCCATTCATATACTCAGTGGATATATTTGAGGCATTCACCGAAGGCTGGAAATTGGGGATGTGAGAGCCAGGTCCTGACCTCACAGAAATGAAAAGACTAGCAGAGAAGGTAGACAGTTAGCAGCAAACACAAGTGTTATGACAAAGATGTACAGCATCCAGGGAGAGGATGCTCAGAGGATGGAAGGCAAGTGATAATTCTAAGACCACTAGAAAATTTCAAGATCATTTATTGAAAATAACATATATTCTACAGTTAAAAATATATGTGCAGTCATATCAGGGTGCATAAAAACACCTCATTTCTCTAAAACTGAGCTATTTAAGGTCCCAAGATAATGAAGTAGGGGAAAAGACTAATATGCATTGTAGAATTTGGAAGATTTTATTCTATCCTTTTGAAGCCAGCAAGAATTTCCTCAGACTACTTCTAATTCACGCCCACCTCTCACCCACAATAAACGGATGAATTCGCAAAAAAAGTCCGGGGAAAGTCCTAATGAATCTCCCTTCAGAGGCATCACTCAAATGTTTATCCTTTTCTTGCAACTTGCGAACTTTCACGATCCCTCAGCCCATCAGCTAAGCTAAGCTTCTCAAGGTGGAAAAGTAAGGATAATGAAGATGTCAGGTAAGGTGTTCTCTGGATTGAGAGGATGGAAAAACTGCAGGAAGTCTAGTGCAAATCCGCCTGTTCAACTCCTCAGCCAGTGGGATTATTCCAAAACTTAATTCAGCTGATTATCAGTAAACATCCTTTTGACCTAGCTCTCAAGACACTCATTTTCAGTATTAGGAAGATACTCCTGAACTTATTTCATTTCTAAAGAATGGAGTATTGTTTCCTTACTCATTGACATAGAAAAGGACACTAGAACAGGAGTTGCACATGTGCAGCAAATTGAGAAATAAAAGATTAACATGACACGGTCTTGGCTTCCTATTTGTACAAAATTAAAATGAATTCCACATGCAAAAAAGAAAACAAAAATATCTCACAAGAATTGAGTTCAGGGACGACCGTCAGAGAACGCAATGATGAACACATAGGGTATTTCACAACTTCAGTCAATGGCCATTTGTCTTATCATGTATAAATAGGAATTTTCTGAATAATTAATTCAATGTGTTCCACCACTTTTTTTTTTTTTTTTTTTTTGCAGTATGCGAGCCTCTCACTGTTGTGGCCTCTCCCGTCGCGGAGCACAGGCTCGGGACACGCAGGCTCAGCGGCCATGGCTCACGGGTCCAGCCGCTCCGCAGCATGTGGGATCTTCCCAGACCGGGGCACGAACCCGTGTCCCCTGCATCGGCAGGCAGACTCTCAACCACTGCGCCACCAGGGAAGCCCTGTTCCACCACTTTTGATGTTTTTCTCCATGTAGACATGTCCATTAATTAGATCAATTTTCCTCTACTCTACATTGATTTTGTCATCGTATTACTTTTTTCTTTGTAAGGAATTTCTCCTTTGTCTCAATCTACTAGGGAAAAAAATAGATTTTGATCAAATTGAAGCAAACCTTTATGTGAAAGGAACTGCTACAGTGAGCAAAGAGCCAGAAAACCAGAGGAGAAAATGAAAGAAAATATAGAATAGATCCCCGGTGGGAAGAGATACTCTTAAGTGCTCTTAGCTTAAGACAATGACCTGATTTATTATTCAACTAAATGCCCCTATCCAAATCCTGACCTAATTTTCCTTCTCCTTTATGTGAAAATATTTTTCATAGAAAGCCTTTTATGTTTAAAAATAAGAGATCAATGTCAATGAAAGTACTACAATAACAGTTGACCAAAATCTTCAACGATAGAGCCAAAAAATCCAACTATTACAAGGCTTTGGGGAGTCCAGAAACATTTACTAGGGCTTCTCAAATTTTCGATTTGGGGATTTGAAAAAGACTAATTTTTTTTTTTTTTTAATTGTGGTACGCAGGCCTCTCCCTGCTGTGGCTTCTCCCGTTGCGGAGCACAGGCTCCGGACGCGCAGGCTCAGCGACCATGGCTCACGGGCCCAGCCGCTCCGCGGCATGTGGGATCTTCGCGGACCGGGGCACGAACCCGTGTCCCCTACATCGGCAGGCGGACTCTTAACCACTGCGCCACCAGGGAAGCCCTAATTTTTTAACTGTTTTCTTAAATGTATGATGAATAAAGTAAAGGGTGTGACACTGTGTGCTTGATTGTATGTTTGTGTGTGTTCCTATGTGTAGTCTGAACAGCAATAAAACAAATGCTATGCACACATCACCCAGTTTAAGAATAGAACATTACCATCCCCTTAGAAATGCCTTCCTGATTTTATCCCACTCCTCTGTCCTCTCCAAGGTAACCACTATGTTGAAGGATTTACTAATCCCTTCCTTCATTTTATTTATAGTTTTTCCCTGTATCTATGTATACAGAATAATACGTTATCTAGATGTGTTAAGAATTGCTCTCTCAGGTCGATCTTGCCACTGTTAGAAAAGTTTCCAGGATAAGAGAGGCTGATGTGCATCTTTCCCAGGATCACAACGTGGCTCCAGTTTACCTGAAACATTACCAAAGCACCATTTGGGAAAGTCAGTGGTCAGTGAAATAGTTAAAACTTTTAGTAAGGCTGTAGTGTGGTCCAGCAAGAATATGGTTGGGGATAGGGTGGGAACAGGGTACGTTTTCTCCTAAGCTGCTCAACGTAGCCAACCTCCAACTCTCAGGGGTAACAGAGAAGAACGCTTCCGTGGGGTGACATGAGTGATCTCAGCTGATTCGGGCAATAAGCATGGAAGGTAGAGCAAGAACAATTGTATTTCTTTGTACTCAACTCTGGTTAGAGGTCAAAATCATCCTCAAAATCATCCCAGAATTCCCATTGCTTCTCACATCTGTTGCATCTTCTTTTTCCTATTTCCTGCCTTCCTATTAATTGGTGTTTTCACTTGTTTGGTGGAAACTACCTTCCAGTAACTTCCTCAGTAAACGTCACCTGGGAGCAGAAAAGGCTGAAAATGTATTCACAGTCAGTTCTCCGTATTTGCAGTAGTTATGTTCTATGAAGTTGCCACAAACACTGGATTAGCAAATACTGAACCACTGTTCATGGGGTTATTCCTATAAACCCATTCTCAACATGTTTGTCTACCAATTGGTACCTTACAAAGGGACAGACACGTAGATCAAAGGAACAAAACATATCAATGTACTCAACTGATTTTTGTCAAAGTTATAAAGGCAATTCATTGGAGAAGAAGACATCTTTTCAACAAATGATGCTAGAATAATGGGATGTCCTATGCAAAAGAAATGAATCTTCACCAGTAACTCACATATTATATATATCATACTTCATAATGAACCATAGACATAAATGTAAAATGTAAAACTACAAAAAAAAAACCAGGATGGAAGTAGGAAATGGGAATCACGCAGAGTGGAATTGGGGTGGCGTGGCTTTCATTCTGGCCAATTGAGGCAGGAGTCTGACATGCTGTCAAAGCCAAGAACTAGAGAGAGATGTCTGCAGCTTGAATGACTGTTGGGCTGTGGGTGAGCCCAGAAAGGGACAGTGGGCCCAGGACTATCTGCTCTTTTTGTCTATGTAAACCCAGACCTGCAGGCGAGCGGTGGTTCTGATTGCTGTGCAGACTACTGGATATTAGTAGACATACTCTCAGGGGTCCATGAGTTTTCTGTGAACTTTTGAATTTTATATATTGATTTTATGGCTAATGGCAAAAAAAAAAAAATGTTGGTATATCCTGGATCATCTTATAACCCAGAACTGCCTTGTAATTTAATATCTGAATGTATATTTGTGTTTACAATTATTTTGTTACCAATAGATAATATAAAGATGCATTATTCAAGATTAATATCGTGATAGATAAGTATGTGTGGATCCCATTAAGTGGGCAAAGGCCTAATGTTAAAATGCCAATAATTCACCCCTTCCCAGATTACCAGTTGTAAAGACAAACTTCGGCCACTGAAAAGCCTTATCATAAGGTTAGACTTTAGCTTCCACTGTTGAGAGCCTGACTTGATGCTATGAGACCCCTTCCTGCAGTGGTTAAGTGTGTTACTTTAATTGCTGTATGCTAACGATCAAAGATCAGAGGTGGGCTTAATGCCAAACGATGCCCCAGAGCCAAGTGCAGGCTAAATGACATTACAGCACATTGGGATGATGAAGGGATGCAAGCTGCTACAGTAGAACGGAGCAGTGGGAGAAGTGAGTTAGCTTGCAGGGGGGGTCAGTGTAATCAGCCAGAGAAACCCAGCAGTCAGCACTTTATTGTGCTGATGCAGATTCAGTCACCTTTGTGCCAGTTTGGAACATGCTTTTAGTAGTAGCAGGGCTACTAGCTAATAAGAAATGATTTTTATAGATGGAATGTTTTTAAACTAATCATGCATGTTGAAGTATACAACTAAGTTGATGATCACACCTTAATAGTGTAACAGTGGTTTACACAATAATGGTGATGGCTTGTGTGACAGTCCCGCAGGCTTAAATTTAAGTGTTGAGACAGGAAAGTATAAAATACAAAATGTCATCTCCCAACTATGAATTGCAACAACAAACATCACCAGTCACTATGAATTAATGTTGCTTTTGGTTGTTATGGTACTTATTTAGTAAATGTGTTTGGTTTTACAGATGTGCAAGAACTATAAACATAAGGAATTTATATGTATAAAAATGACACAAATAATATATCAACATAAGATATATTGAGATTTTTTTCCTTTTAAAGGAGGTCCACATTTACTGTCTTTTGAGAAAGAAACGCATCAACATCAACTCGAGCTTTGTTAAAAATAATAAACATTGCAGCTCTGATCACATAAATCAGGATCTCCTGGATGGGAGCCTGGGGATGTGTCTTTCAAAGCCTGTGGGTGAGTCTATGATCACACATCCCCTCACTCTGGGCCAAAAGTTTATGAGTTCATTTATTTTATTCAATTTGTACATTTTCCCTTTCAAATTAATTACTTTATATTTTGCAGTTAATTCCTTTCACCTACTTTCCTTAGATTAATTTTTTCTCACTTCTTGAGATGAATACTAAATTGATTTATATTTATTCCTTTTTAAAAAACGTTTACTTAAAATATGTCTCTTACATCCAATTCTTCTGAACATTTAGTATTTTTATAGTGTTTATTTCCTAAATAGTCTAGAATTGGAGTTCTAATTTTGTCTTTGATGTAATATTTTCATACAATAGTTGTTCTTTTTGATGTTGTTTTTATTTTAAAATTTCCAGTGGTTTGGATTTTGTTTGAGCTTGGTTGAACTTTGTTATTAAAATCTAGATTTTTTTTCATTGTCATTGAATGTAACCAGTGATACTTCTATATTTTTTAATTCATTAAAAGCTTTGATTTGTTTTTATAAATATTTTCTTTATATTTGCAAAGTAAGTGTACTTTCTGTTCATCAGATACAAAGTGCTAAGTGTACCTATTAAAGCAAGCATATTGATTACACTTTTCAAAACCACTCTATCCTTACTTAGTATTCCCTTTTATCTACTAAAGAAGAGAAATGGTACCATAGTGAATTGCAGTTGAGATTTTGTCCATTTTTTTGCATTTTTAAGAGTTTTAGTTTTATTTTGGTGCTGTATTATTTCACATAAAAGTTTGCAAGTGTCATAATTCCACTGTAGCATCCACTGCCTTTATTAACGTAGCCTAATCCCCTGTGCTGGTTCCACTGAATTCTCTGAACTTTGTCCATTAAGTTCTATTTTGCCTGATTTTAAAATTACCTCAGTTACCACCAAACTCCCCACCCTGCTGTCTCTACATTGCATTTTTCTAGTATATTATTGCATATTTTTAAATTAAATTGTTTCTCTATTACTCTGCTTAGGTGCATCTCGTATGCATAGTCAAATTTTATGTTGTTTTTCAATGTGTGGGTTTTAATATTAATCAGTCATGGGTATTAATATGTATTTATATGTATATTGGTACATTTAGTCTTACTTCTGACTTATGCTTACTCTTTTTCATGCTTTTTATCACTGTTTTCCTTTATCTGTGATTATACTGATCATGTATTCTTTATATTTTTATATTCTTTTTGTGATTTGAAAGTTAAAAATTCTTATCTTTATTCTATATGTAACTAACTTGAAATGTTAAAAAAATATTTTAATGATGTCAATGTAAAGAATGTAACATCCAATATCACCAGCTGTGAAAGACGAGACGTGTAGAGTGCTTTCACACCTTCTGTTTTCTAACACATCTTCCAATATTTCACAGGTGTTTTCTCCAATTTCATGAATAGAATTTTTATTTTTTATACTGTGCACTTTTACTTTCACTTTAATGTGTGTATTGCTTTATAACAACAGTGACAATTATTTAGCTGTACCAGGTTTCATTGTTTAACATCATTTCCTTTAAATCTTTCCTTTTCTTGGAAGTAATTACTATGATTAATCTCTCTCTTTGTAAGACAAATTTTTCAGGGATTTTTTTCCAAGGACACACGATTGAACTGTGTCCCCCAACCCCTACCAAAAGATGTGTTGAAGTCCTAACCCCCAGAACTTCAGAATGGGACTTTATTTGGAAATAGAAATTGAAGATGTAATTGGTTAAGATAAGTTCATTTTGGAGTAGGATGGGCTTTGAAGCCAATATGACTGGCGTCCTTACAGAAAAGGAGAGACACAGGCACACAGACTCACGAGGGGAAAATTACACGTGATAACAGAGGCGGAGATTCAAGTGCTACTGCTGGAAGCCGAGTACACCAACGATTGCCAACACACACCAGACACCAGGGAGAAGTAAAGAGTGGGCCTACCCAGAGTTTCAGAGGAAGCATGGTCCTGATGACACCTGGATTTTGAATGTGCAGCCTCCAGAACTGTGAGTCAGCGCATTTCTATAGTATTAAGTCACCCTGTGTATGGTACTTACACCCTGCTTGTGGCGGCCCTAGGAAATTAATACAGTGGGTACTATCACTTCTGATTTTTGGTGTTTCTGCACATGTATTCCAGTTAATTAGCACATAAATTTATTTCACATCCCAAAATGAAAATCTTGAAGCACAAATTTTTTTCTCAACCCTCAAATTGTGGCTTCATTGTCTTTTTGAAGATTCCTTGTTTCTGTGTGATATCCAGTACCCGAAGCACTTCTCAGAAAGTTTGGTGTAATCAAGATTTACTCTGCAAAAAATGGATGCATGGCTACCGTGTCCTCCTTCTGAAGTTCAGGACTGGAACACTGGGGGAGGTTCTACTGGGGGCATTTTCCATTTACTTACTAAGCAACAATTTTCTTTAAATTTCCTAGGTCCTTGGCTCTATCTGCTTGAGATCTTCTATTTTGAGAGAATTTCTTTATATTTCTTGAAATGTTTCCAGTGCTGATATGGATTTTTCCATAATACCATATTCTTTGTTCAGTTTCATTGATATTTCGTGAGGTTGGGTTTTTCTCAGGGAAAAGACAGGCTTTCGGAGAAGTGATTAGAGGGTGTTACAGGTGGCATCAGCATTGTCGTGTTAGGATGGTTTTACGTGTCATTGGCCACTTCAATGGGACATGAGTTTACTTCAAAGCAAGAAGCCTTGGGCATGTGACAGAGTTGTAACTGTCAGAAAAAGCTTGGAGGCATCACTTCTTCCTCTAACATAACATCATTCTGGAGCAAGAAGCCTTAAGTTTCACAAACACCCGTCCTCGGACCAGTTCCTCGCACACATCCTTCTGAGAGTCCTGAACAGACCCTCACTTGTATGACAGCCCCTCTGGATATGTGAGTAAAGTGGCTTCATCTGATGCAGAAAAATTCTAGCTCCTGAGTCAGGCAGGGCACCTGCTCTGCGGCCTGAGCCACAGTGAGTGCGGACCATCTGGTCTTGGCAGGAGAAGTTTATGGCAGCTGCAGGAATTTGGGTGTCTCCATCGCTATGCTGGTTTCTTTACAATGAGAAAAACGAGAAGAGTTCGGTGTCATTTAACATATGGTGACATTTAGTGACCTTTCTGACACTAAACCCGCAAGTCTGAGTCTGGAAGCTGAAACTCCTCAACCTAGCAGTTCCTATGCTCCTGCAAACCTTCCAGTGACATCTGCTGGAAAAGACGGGTCGTTGTTGACAACTGTGGCCATAGAGTCTAAGCAGCCTTTGAGAGGTGGGCTGCACAGCACCCTGCATGCCCTTCAGCAATGGTGCCAAGTGACGCCCCATGCAGCTATTGGTGCAGAATTAGCAAAATTGTGCGATAAAGGTTACCAAATCAAAATGTACAGAGAAAAAAAAAACTATTGGTTTGATTCTAGGGTAACTGATGTACAAAGATTTCAAGGTTAACAAAGGGTGATAGAATGGGAGTGATTCACTGAGTGAAGAGACAAATATTTGCAAGGACTTTAAATATAAGTATTTCGCAATTGCAGGAAAGGGCCAACACCTGCCAGATAAAGTTAGAAATGTGCTTATTCTATTTATGGCCAATTATATTTTTCTGGGTTTGAAGTGTGAATTTGGACAGTTTTAATTTATCAAAAAATTATCTTTTCATTAAAATTTTCAAATTTATTTGCATGCATTTGTGTATCATATTCTCATAACTATTTTCCACATATATAGATTATTTTCACTTCCACTTTTGAAATTTTTATGTGTTCTCATTCAGAATTATACTTTCTAATTTTTGTGATTTTCCTTCTAAGTTTATTTTCCAGAGAACTGTCTAGTATAAATATTTTAAAAGCCAAATTTTGTAATCACTGTCTATTGTTTTCTTTGTTCTAATTGTCTATTTCTGATTTAATCATTTATATTTCAATCTTCTTTTTTTAGGACTATTGCTTTTTGTACATTATGGCACCTAATGCAATATATTAGTTTCTTTCTTAGTAAGTTACTTCTGGCTGTAAAATTATCAAGGTCTTGAACAGATACTTCAAAAAGGAAGATATACAAATGCCTGATAAGGACATGAGAAAGTGTCCAGCAGTGTTAGTCATCAAGTAAATACCAAGTCAGATGTCACAACCCACCCACCAGAATGGCTAAGATAAAGAGAATGATATTGGAGCAACTCGCCAATGTTGCTGGTGGCAGAGAAAATGGAACAGCCACTTTGGAAAAGGTTTTGCTATTTTTCATTAAACACACATCTACCCTCTGGCCCAACAATTCCACTCGTAGAAATGAAACCATATAAGCACCAAAAGATTTGTACATAGTGTCCACAGCAGTTTTATTCACAATAGGCAAAAACTGGAAGCAGCCCAGACGTTCACCAACAAGAGACTGAAGACAGACTGTGAGAGTCATAGATTGGGAATCTCACTGCTCAGCATTCAAAGAGAGATGAAAATAATGATAACACGGACGAGTCTCTAAAACGTGTCGCTGAATGAAAGTAGCCTGACACAAAAACAGCACATACTGTAATGATTCTATTTATACAAAGTTCCAAAGTAGGAAAAATAATATATGTAAAAAAAAAAGAAAGAAAGAAAGAAAGAAATCAGAACGATGATTGCCTTTGGAGTGAGGGAGTAGGTAGGGTGGAAATTGATAAGGATGTTGTCCAAAGGAATTTCCTGCATTCTAGCTATTATCCTATTAGGTTGATACGAGTTTTTCAAAATTGCAAATGATAAGCTTAGGATATGTGCATTCCACTATCTGTAAATTTTACCTTAAAAAGTTAAGAACCAGAAACAAATACTGATAAGATAGTTGAAATGTTTAGAAGTAAAGCATATTGATATTTTCAACTTACTTTGAAGTGCACCAAAAAATAAGATGAATTGATGGACAGGTAGATTTATTATATATGTGGGTTAGCTAGAACCCGGGAAATTCCTTTGGGCCACATCCCTATCAATTTCCACCCTATATACTTCCTCCCTCCAAAAGCAATCATGGTTCTGATTTTTTAATTTTACCATATATTATTTTTTCTATTTTAGAACTTTGTATATATGGAATCATACAGTAAGTGCCCTTTGGTAAATTTTACCTAAAACATTAAGAACCAGAAAAAAAATATGATAAGACAGTTGAAATATTTAAAAGTAAAGCATACTGTTATTTGCAACTTACTTTGGAGGAGCCAAAAAATAGGATGGATTAATGGATGGAGAGATTTATTATATATGTGATAAAACAAATGTAACAAACTGTTAGCAATCATGGGACCTAGGCTGTGGGTATGTGGATATTCATTATTCAGTTATTTCAACTTTTCTGCAGAGTTGAAAATTTTCAAAATAAAATATGAGGAAAATATCTTTGGGCACACTTCAGGGGCAGCCCGATGGTGGAACCCTGGATGAAGCCTCGCACCATAAGCAGAGGTTGAATGACCTGGACTTTAACTGGAATGAACAGTTATGAAACATTTAAGAGGCAGGCTGTCGTGTGCTTCAGTTTCCAGTAAGCACTGTCAATAGTGGAGGAACCGAAGGTTGTTCACGTAATGCGCATGATTCCCCATAAGCAGCCCCACCGCAACTCTGGTCTCATTTGTGTATCACTTGGTGTTTTAATTTGTTTATTATTTTGCAGTTCATGACCTAGTATTGTCTTATGATTTGGATATGAAGAAGATGAAGTACGAAATTAGTTTTTAATAACTTATGATATGGCCTTTAATTCTTTAAAAAAATTTAGGTCAGAACTGAAATACCTCACAAAATGGTAAGAAACAATAAGCATGGGCTTATTGGTTAATATTTTGTCCATTGTATAATGGTTCTAAACACCTCTTAAGATGTTCCAAAATATTCATAAGACACGATTTGATGATTCATACATGAAATAGTGTAACGTAAATACTTATTTAGAAAGATCAAAAACATTTTTAAAGTGACTAAATACAGTGTTTTTTAAAATTCTAGAAAAGTTCAAAAGTATACTAATAGGAAAAAGGTACATCAAGAGTGCAAAAATAGTCTAAACGGATACACCAAGTTTTTAATGTGACAGCAGCTAAAGTACGATTATTAATTTTTATTTAAATCTTAGATGGCAATGCCTTTAGAAAACTGGCCAAAATATCTTTGAAATGTTCAGAGGTTAGAAAAATATAAATAGGTATATTTAAAAAAACTTTCAAAAGAGGTTAAAACAATCCTGTTTTACATATAAAATAAGAATAGGTAATAGTATGGGGTAAATATAAATTTTAGGTAAATGTACCAGTCGCCTAAATCTGCTTTAAGTGAATGGGTTTTTGGCAAATTAGCCTCAGGCAAATTGGTTTACTCCTAGTTTGGTCACAGTAGGAATTCAATAAAGGTTTGTGGGAAAAGGCAACTACTGAATGGGAGAATTGGGAGTATTTGCAAATTATAAGTCTGATAATTAATATCCAAAATATATAAAGAACTCAAACAACTCAGTAGCAACAAAACCAAGCAACTTGATGAAAAAATGGACAGAGAATCTGATTAAACATTTTTCCAAAGAAGACATTCGGATGACCAACAGGTACACAGAAAGGTACTCAACATCACTAATCACCAGGGAAATGCAAATCAAAACGACAATGAGATATCACCTCACACCTGTCAGAGTGGCTAACATGAAAGAGACATGAAATAACAAGTGTTGGTGAGGATGTAGAGAAAAGGGAACCCTTGTTCACTGTTGGGAATGTAAATTGGTGCAGCCACTGTGGAAAATGGTATAAAGTTTCCTCAAAAAATTAAAAATAGAGCTACCATATGATCCAACAATTCCAGTTTTGGGTATTTATCTGAAAAAAATGAAAAGCATTAATATAAAAATAAATATGCACCTCCACGTTCATAACAGTGTTATTAACAATTGCCAAGATATGGAAGCAACTTAAGTGTCCATCAATGGATGAATGGATACAAAGGATGTGGTACATATATATATATATATATACACAATGGAATCCTATTCAGCCATTAAAATGAATGAAATTTTTCCATTTATAATAACATGGATGGACTTTGAGGTCATTATGTTAAGTGAATGTCAGACAGAGAAAGACAAGTACTGTATGGTCTCACTTGTATATAGAATTTTTAAAAAACGGCAACAATAAACAAGCTCATAGATACAGAGAACAGATTGGTGGTTTTCATAGGTGAATCATTACGTTGTTCACTTGAAAATAATATAATGCTACATGTCGATTATACCTCACCTTTTTAAAGTAAATAAAAAATTTTTTTAAATATCTGTAGCAAATTGCAGAGAAGGAGCTAAGCTAATTTTTTTCTGTTACTTTTATTTTAAGAAAATTTAACACGATTCAAATCCCTTTATATCACAATTTGATAGTTATAGTACCTGAAATCATGGGGTTTTAGTCCATAATGTTCATTAAAACAGATTTTACTGAAATGCGAATTGGAACAGTGAAAAATCACTATTGCTGTATAATAGAGTTTAGCAATTAGCTTAAACAATAGTTTCACAGAAAGTATTTTGCTCCTGGTCACAATTCAAGAAAACATATTTCAGTGATTTGCCAGGCACTATCAGACATAAAGATCATTAAGAAATGGTTTTAAGCTTCAGTGAAGTTGTGATTGAGCGGGGGGCAGAGGGGCATGGAAGTAGACGGCACACTTAGGTACCAATTGGGATAAAGCCAACCCCAGCATGTGTGATGGTGGAGATACAACAGAACAGGGGGCGCCCAGAGAACAGAGGAAGGTCATATAATGAGAAAAAATTCATAAAAGAAATAACATGTACATCTGACTTTGGAAATGCGACGAAATTTCACAGGTGGAAATGGCAGAGACATTCTAAGAGATAGGGCTGAAAACCTCAGAATTAATGAAAACAATCCTCCCATTCAGGAACTATATTAAACACCAAATAGGATAAATAAAATTAAGTCCAATACTTGACACATTTCAAATTAGACTGAAAAAAGCCAAAGTAATAAATGATCTCCAAAAGACCAAGTGTGAGAAGAGAGAGTACCTGCAGGGCTTGACACACTGAACTGACCTTGGGTTTCTGCAGGGAAACATGAGGTCCTAGGAGACAGGTATCTGAGAAAAAGTAACTGACTCCTTGGAATTTTACATAGAGCCACACTAGGAGTCAAAAAAGAGGATGAAGTTAATGTATTTTCAAGCAAAACTTGAGTTTACCACCAACAGACCCTTTTAAAGGAATTTCTAAAATATGTAGTTTATTAAAAAGGAAAAGGTGATTTAAAGTGATATCAGTTCTTAGGAAAAAGACTTAGATGCAAAAAGTAATGGTAAGCAAATGAGTTATAAAGCATGTGGGTAAATCTAAACAAATATTAATGTGCAACACTTTAGGAATAATAATTATTTGCAAAGAAGGTAGAGGTAGAAATAGAGTAACTTTAAACTATGTTAAGTGTGCAAGCTACATTTAAAGGTGACCAGTAAAACAATACGGTAGAATATATAAACTGCAAACTAGTATGATGAAATTGGAACTTCAATCAATCAATTCAAAATAAGAAAGGGAGAAGGCAAAAAGAAGAAAGATCTGGGCAAATAGAAAGAAGATGGTAGAAAAAATGCAAATATACCATTAATCGCAGTAAGTGTAAATGGGGTAAACTCAAATTAAAACCCAGAATTTGTAGGATGGGATTTCTATAAAGTCTAATTAAATGCTACTGAAGAGAGACATTTGAAATTACTATACAGAAAGACTGAAAGTAAAACAATGGAGAAATGATAACTAGGCAAATACTAGATAAAAGAAAGGTTAAGCAGTAAGAATGTCAGATAAATTAAATTTTAAGGCATAGCCTTGCTGAGTTGAGGAGACAGACATCAGCATTCAGCAAGTCTGAGACAGCTAGATTTGCACACTATAGTAGAAAAGATGGAGAAATGTAGAGCTAGAGTTCCAGAAGTCTATATATAGTCTCCTTAAGTCTTTGGCTGAAGAGAAAGCTGAACATTCAGAGAGTATGGTTCCATGAGACTAAACAGAAAACTACCACAAAAAGAACAACTACTATAAAGTAAAACCGGACAACCACTGGAGCTTGCACAGGGCAGACCAGTCAGAGTGTAGAAAGCTCATTAGACACCAAAGACATCCAGTAGAGAGCCCAGGAAAGTCGACCTGAATAGCAGAACTAACACGGGGTTGCTCTAAACCTGCCCTAACAAAGGATCCAGCTGATCCAGAAGAAACATAACTGCCTGCCAAAAAAATTCTGTACTCTTTTAAAAAGACAACAAAATCCAGACATGAACAGCGTCTGAAATCCAGTTCATTATTTAAATCCAGTTCATTTAATTAAAACACACTGAGCATGTGAAGAAGCAGGAAACTGTGACCCATAACCAGCAAAACACATCAGTGAATCAACACAGACCCATGAGGGACAGAGATGATGGAAGTGACAGATAAGGACCTTAAAACAACGGTTGTGTCAAGGTTTTAAAGGAAAATATGAACATAATAGCACAATAGAATGAGAATTAATATCGTGGAATCCAAGCAGGTCAATGCATACACGTGAACGTATCTGTCAGGGTGCACATGTCAACATTAGAAATGAGAGACATTTATTCTCTAAATCTGAAGGAAAGGAGGATAGGATGGATGATAACTGGGGGGAAATGTGATTGTATCCAAGAAACAGTAAGAAAAATTCACATCTGATGGCCTTGCTCTGAGTATAAGCTTCACGGTAAAATTTTTAAAACTCTGCTGGAATTAAGAGGAATAAAGTAATGGGCTGGGAAACAAATGATAGCACAAAACAAACAAATATATGATGATATGAAAGATACACACTACCTTGGACCTTGTTAATTTCCAGCAGAAAAAGCTAACATATCACATGACTTTCATCATCAGGGTTTTAAAATCGGCCAATATGGTGCCAGGCTCATCAATAAACAGAATCAAGGGTGTTAGTCAAGGCAAAAGCTATGTGGGAAAAACTCAGGACACAAATGGTGTAATGGAATACTAGAAAAATATCAAGTTCTTAGAGATTATAGAAATGGCAGAGCTGATTCAAGAAAATTGGGGGAAAGCCAACAGGACAGATGACTGTGTCCAAAGGAGCAGACCCACCTCAGATAGGTGATCTAGCATATAGGTTATTGATTAGAAGTGACATAAGGTTGGATTGAAGTAAGAAAATAACGGAGCTGATCAAAAACATGGCAAAGTGTCAGGGTAGAGACAAGTAGAGGAACTCATGTGCTAAAGTCTTTGGGGGATTCTGAGGACCTTTCTTTCTGTTGGTGAGTGTGTCATAAACAGGTCACATGTTGCTCCTTGGGAAGGAGGGCAGGGAGAAGACCCTCACTGAGGCATGAGATACACAACCACTCATACTTGCCTGAGAAAGGCATCTGGGTGTTAGGGTAACAGGAAGGGGACACTAGCCACAAACCACACTTCTCATGTCCCCAGCCTGTCCTACTCGCACGCCAATCTATTAGGAAATCTTCATCTTTTAGCTTAAGGTTTACTTTCCTGTTAAAATTTAAAAAGCTCTTGAAAGGGGTGTTCATTCAACCTGATCCTTCATCTTTTATGGAGCTGATATATTTCTCAAATCTTTTTACTGGAAGCAGTTTTAATAAAAAGAGAAGGAGAAATGCTAGTTAATAGAGAAGTTCCAATGAGAAGAAAAGACTGCAGCCAAAAGGAGCCTGGGAGCATGTCATTTATGATTTCAGCTGAGATTGCTCCTGCTGCCACACCTTGTACATACCTGGGCGTGCAACTCTAATATAGGTGTGGCACCAGTGTCCCAGGATGTGTCCAGGCAAAGACTTTTCCTGAACCCCTGTCAAATTTACTACACAAAAAACCTGGGTTTAATCCAAATCCCCTAAAAGAAAAGACGTCATTCACTCAATAAACTCAGTTTCCCCCCTTTCTCAGCAATTGCCCACAGAAGACTGAATGGAAAAAAAATGACTACATATAATCTCTGGGTGTGTCTGGGAGGGAGGCTGGGGGAAAGGTGGGAAAGAGAAGAGGAAGGATGCCTGCTATTTGGTTGACTGTATCCAGGGAGTTAATCCCTTTCTTTGAACAAGTCAAAATGATTTGACAGCTATGATTAAAAAATAGGCTCTGTCCTTGTTTGAACTGAAAACCAGATAAAAGTACATTTCCAACTTTCCTGCTTGAACATAAAATATCACTACCTGTCCTTTATTTTCATCTGTGTGTGAGTTTCCATAAATGAAGTAACAAAATTTTTAAAACTCTCCCTCTTGTCCAGAGTCACATAACAATGGGAGGCAGTAACTATGTCACAGAAGAATCTTGACCTTCATCAGTTGCTCAGAGTTCTGAAGCTCACCCTGTACTTGTAGGGGCAAGGAATGGCCTCCTCATTGCATCCTAAACCTGCATCTTTGTCCTAGAGAGATTAGAAGAGGGGTGCGTGAAAGTGAGATTAGGTGTCGGGAGTGTGTGGCATGCAATTTCCAGCTCACTGGTTTTGACAAAGCTTTTCAATCATCCACATCAGTTGTGTTCCACTTGCCATTTATTATGTTATTGTAATGCTTCAAACACCAAGACTTCCTGAGCACAGTCTCTAAAATTATGTGACTTCATACAAATAGTAGTTTAACTATGTAGTAATCTGTGGCATTCAAGATTTAGACTTAAATGTTTATTTTTATAATAAAAAATAAATTTAGTGAGTGATGTTGGTGAAAATGGCAGAGTAAAAAAAATCCCCCAATCCTCCTCTCCATAAAAGCAATGAGAACACTGACAAAAATTGCCAGAATTGACGTTTTCAGAACTCTGGAAATTAACCAAAATTCTTTCAGCAATCTCGGAAACATTTATTCTTCATATAACTGCTGAATTTCAGGAAGAACAGCAGGATACATGGCATTTCAGCGTGGCCTGTCCCCATCTCCTTCCCCAACTCTGTAGTAGCCTGGAACATGACAGCCTGCAGTCACCGTGGAAACCAGTAGTCTGGCAGCCAATAGAGGGAGAAGAACATGGTTAGAGCTCCTTCAGAGTCCCATTTCCAGATTATTGTCATTATTTGACCTTCCTAAGTTTCTTGGAAGACCCTACTCATACCCTCTTTCTTTCACCTGACTTGGAGATTGTGCACTGCAAAAAGCCTTTTCTCCACAGATGTGTGTCAGAAACAGTCAGAGAGAGAGAGAGAGAAAGAGAGAGATTGAGAGCAAGCAAAGACTCACATTACTAGAAAAAGAAATGAAAGAGGGGACATTACTACCTAACCAACAGGGGAACGAAAGAATTATAACAAACTACTATACAAATTTATATGCTAAAAATGAGATAATGTAGATGAAATGGACAGATTCATAGAAAACCACAAACTACCAAAACTGACTCTAAAAAAAATAGACAATCTAAATAGACTTATGGCAAAAGAAAGGAAATTGAGTTATTTGTAGTGAGGTGGATGGACCCAGAGTCTGTCATACAGAGTGAAGTAAGTCAGAAAGAGAAAAACAAATACCGTATGCTAACACATATATATGGCATCTAAAAAAAAAAAAAGGTTCTGAAGAACGTAGGGGCAGGACAGGAATAGAGACACAGACATAGAGAATGGACTTGAGGACATGGGGAGGGGGAAGGGTAAGCTGGGACAAAGTGAGAGAGTGGCAAGGACATATATACACTACCAATTGTAAAATAGATAGCTAGTGGGAAGCAGCTGCATAGCACAGGGAGATCAGCTCAGTGCTTTGTGACCACCTAGATGGGTAGGATAGAGGGTGGGAGGGAGACGCAAGAGGGAGGGGATATGGGGATATATGTAGATGTATAGCTGATTCACTTTGTTACAAAGCAGAAACTAACACACCATTGTAAAGCAATTATACCCCAATAAGATGTTAAAAAAAAAAAAAGCTATTGGAAGGAGTACTCTGCTAAAACAAGAGTAAATCAAGAAAAAGGAGGACTTGGGATACAGGAAATACAAAAGCCAGCACAGGAAGGAGTAGCAAGCTGTGTGCAGATGCCCGGGGCAAGTGGTCCAGGAGAGAGTATGAAAAGTTCTCCAAGGAGACGAATCAATACCTAATGTGTCTGAATATATGAAGGAAATTTAGGCCACTGGAGATGAGTTTGGAGTTGAAACGATAATAATACAAAACTAAAAATGTAAGGCAATTATTAACACCAGGGAAAACAAAGAGTGGTGCAGGGAAGGAGAAGTAATCATCATTAATCATCATTAGTTCAAGGCTCAGCTATAAACAGGATTTATATAATCACAGTCAGAGAAAAGGGATCTAACCAAAATTATGATATATCTATCTTGAGAGTAGCAGTGGGGACAGAAAGGGTGAATGTGTTGTGAGGAGGTGTGTGGGAAGACAGACAAGGGTTAAATCTTCATCTTCTCTAGCAGGAAGTCATTAGCTAATTCCTCAAGCTCCTAAGTCAGAGAGCAGCAAGATACTGTGTTATTTAAAAATTTGAATGTAGGGCTTCCCTGGCGGCGCAGTGGTTGAGAGTCCGCCTGCCGATGTGGGGGACACAAGTTCGTGTCCTGGTCCGGGAAGATCCCACATGCCGCGGAGCGGCTGGGCCCGTGAGCCATGGCCGCTGAGCCTGCGTGTCTGGAGCCTGTGCTCCGCAACGGGAGAGGCCACAACAGTGAGAGGCCTGCGTACCACAAAAAAAAAAAAAGAAAAAAAAATTGGATGTAAATACCAAAAGAATGTGACGAAAGAGTTTAAAGTGAGAGCCACTGGGGAGTGGAGAATGAAAAATAAGGGGATGGAAGACTGCTAGAGGGTTTTTTGTTTTTGTTTTTATTTGCGGTACGCGGGCCTCTCACTGTTGTGGCCTCTCCCGTTGCGGAGCACAGGCTCCGGACGCACAGGCTCAGCGGCCATGGCTCACGGGCCCAGCCGCTCCGTAGCACGTGGGATCTTCCCGGACCAGGGCACGAACCCGTGTCCCCTGCATCGGCAGGCGAACTCTCAACCACTGCGCCACCACGGAAGCCCTGGAGGGTTTTCTTGGTAACAAATCTTTGATTATGTACATGCATCTATAATTTATTTGTATATGTAACTACTGAAAATAAAATACATATGCATAATTTTAAAAATAAATAAATAAATAAATAGACTTATGACAAGTACACAGATTGAATGAATAATTTTTAAAAACAACACACAAAGAAAAGCCCAGGTACAGATCACTTCACTGCTGAATTCTACCAAACATTTAAAGAAGAATTAATACCAATTCTTCAAAAACTATTCCAAAAAAATAGAAGAGGAGTGAATACTTCTCAACTCATCTTATAAGGTCAGTATTGCCCTCATACCAAAACCAGGCAAAGACATCACAAGGAAGGAAAACTCCAGGCCAATATCTCTTATGAATATGTGCACAAAATTCTTCAACAAAATAGTAGCTAACCATATCCAGCAACATATAAAAGGAATTATACACCATAACAAAGTGTGATTTATCTCAAGTAAGCCAGGCTGGTCTGGAAATCAATTAGTACAAAGCATCGTATCAATAATTTTCTTCAATGACAAGATCATCTGAATCGATGCAAAAAAATTTGACAAAATCCAACATCCTTTCATAATAAACACACTCAGCAAACTAGGGACAGAAGGGTGTACTCTCATCCTGATAAAAGGCATTTACAAACACCCACGGCTAACATCACACTTCATGGTTCAGGACTGGATGCTTTTTTCTTAATATTAGGAACAAGACAAAGATGCCCTTCTTGCCACTTCTACTCAACATTGTCCTAGAGGGATTCTAGTCAATACAATTAGGAAAGAAAAAGAAATAAAAGGCATCCAGACTGAAAAGGAAGAAGTAAAACTATCTCTAGTCACAGATGACACATTCTTGTATATAGAAAATCCTATGGAATCCACTAAAAAACAATTAGAACTAATAAATGAGTTCAGCAAAGTTGCAGGATATAAAAATCAATTATACGTCTATATACTTGCAATAAACAATCAAAAATTAAAGAAGCAATTTCACTTCCAATAGTATCAGAACGAATAAAATACTTAGGAATAAATTTAACGGAAGTGCCTGAAAGCTTATACACTGAAAACTACAAAACAGTACTGAAAGAAATTAAAGAATATCTAAATAAATGGAAAAACATCACATGTTCATACATCAGAAGACTTAACACTGTTAAGAGAAACACTCTTCAAATTAATCTACAGATTCAACAGGCAATCCCTGTCAGAATCTCAGTTGACTTTTTTGTAGAAATTGACAAGTTGATTCTAAAATTCATATGGAACTGCAAGTGATCTAGAGCAGCCAAAACAATCCTGAAAAAGAATAAAGTACAGAGACACGCATAATCTCAAAACTTACTACAAAGCAATGGTAATCATGAGAGTGTGGTACCAGCAGGAGGACACACAGGTAGATCAGTGCGCTAGAACTGAGAAGACGCAAATGAATCTGTGTCCTTGGCCAACTGATTTGCCATTGAAAACCATTCAATGGGCAAAGAATAGTCCTTTCCACAAATGGATATCCACATGCAAAAAAAAGACGGTTGGATTCATCTCACACCATATACAAATTTTCTTTTAAATTAGATCAACAGCTTTATGGAAAGACAAAGAGAGCAGAACCCCTCCCCTCTACCCACAGTCCTAGGGCCTTGGCCTCAGGCTCTGAGCATTCAGCCATCCTGCAGCCCAAGAGGACTGTATACGAATTTTAATGCAAAATTTATGAAAGACCTAAGTGTAAAAACTAAAACTATAAAACTCTTAGAAGAAAACATAGGGGTAAATCTTCAGTACCTCATATTTGACAATGGTCCCTTAGATGCAACACTAAAAATGACAAAAGAAAAATAGATAAATTGAACTATTAAAATTTAAAAATTTTGTGCATCAGAAATACAATCAAGGAAGTGGAAAGCAACCCACAGAATAAGAGAAAATATTTGCAAATCATGTATCAGATAAGGATCTATTATCCAGCACATAGAAAGAATTCCTATAATCCAACAACAAAAAGACAAAGAACTCAATTTAAAAAATGGGCAAAAGGGGGCTTCCCTGCTGGCACAGTGGTTGGGAATCCACCTGCCGATGCAGGGAACACGGGTTCGTGCCACGGACCGGGAAGATCCCACATGCCGCGGAGTGGCTGGGCCTGTGAGCCATGGCCGCTGAGCCTACGCGTCTGGAGCCTGTGCTCCGCAACGGGAGAGGCCACAACAGTGAGAGGCCTGCGTACCGCAAAAAAAAAAAAAAAAAAGGCAAAAGACTTAAATAGACATTTCTCCAAAAAAGAGATACAAATGGCCAATAGGCACATGAAAAAATAATCATCCTCATTAGTCATTAAGGAACTGCAAACCGAAATCACAATAAAATACCACTTCACACCCGCTAGGATGAGTATAACAAACAGGATAATGGAAAATAGTAAGCATTGGCAAAAGGATATGGAGAAATAGGACCCTAATACATCGCTGGTCGGAGTGTAAAATGGTGCAGTCACTTTGGAAAACAGTTTGGCAGTTCCTCAAAAGGTGAAACACAAAGTTAACATATGACTTGGCAATTCCACTTCTAAGTATATACCCAGAAGAAGTGAAGACCTATGTCTACACAAAAACTTGTACACTAAGTTTTTAAACACTTGTGCATTGCAACATTGTTCATAATAGCCTCAAATTGGAAACAACTCAAATATCCACCAGTGGTTAAAAGGGTAAACAAACTGATATATCTATATGATAGATTATTATTCAGCCATGTAAAGGAATGAAGGTCTGATTCATGCAACGATGTGGATGAACTCTAAAAACATTATGCTAAATGATAGACGCCAGACACAAAAGGACATGTATTATATGATTTCATTCACATGAAATGTCCAGTATAGGCAAATCCATACAGACAGAAAGCAGAATAGTGGTTGCCATGGGCTAGGGACAGGAGAGGAATGGGGAGTGACTGCTAACAGATAACGGGTTTCTTTAGGGGATGATGAAAATACTCTGGAATTAGATCGTGGTAATGGTTGCGCAACTTTGTGAAAATACTAGAAACCACTTATCGCAATTTAAAAATGAGTTTAGCTTTTAAAATATGTCCAACTAATATTATTAAAAATACATGCTACACTCTCTCTTGCTCTTTAAGTTATCGTCACTTTTTGCCAAAATTGATTCCTAGGCAAAATCTTTATCCCTGGACAGGCAACTTCCTTTCACCAATCCTGGGGTCGCTGATTCTATTTTAGAACTGAAAAACAAACTTATCAGCTGGATAAGTAAAGGCATCTAAGTAAAATTCTTTGGCTTTAAATATTTTAAGCTATTTCTCAAACCATGGCTAAAACTACTACTGGTCTATTTGGGTTCATATCTTAGAGTCAGAATTCTCTTTATATGATTTATTTTCTTTCTTTTGGGGGTGTGAATTCTAAAAGGTGACTCCATAAATCTAGGAACTTACATTTTTCTCATCCATTTGTTAGGTATCCTTAACTATACAGATTTTGCCCCAGCAACAGTGGATGTGCTCATCTTTCATGTTTTCCAGAATGGTTACATTTTCATTGAATTCAGAGTTTCATTTCATTCATGAGAATTTGAGAGGCAGGTAAGGCAGCCACATGTGCCATGGTTACCACTCCAACTTCTGTGTCCAGTCTTTTACATGGACTCCTTCTACTGGACAAGATTCCTTCAGTTGAAAGTGACAGACAGAAGCCAGTTTTAGGGGGAAAAGGCAGAGGTGGGAGAAGAAGATGTACGTATTCACATGACTGGGAAATCAAGGCACAGCTGGATCTGAAGATTGGAACACTGCCTTCTAATCTCTGTCTTTCTCTTTTCCCTTCTGCTTGTCTTCATTCTCCACATGGCAACAGGATGGCTTCTGGCAGCTCCAAGCCTATACCAGCATCACAGGTCATGATCCCGAGCCCAAAGAGAGACCCTCTCTCTGGCAGCATCCGTCTTCCATATCCCCTTAGGAAATTCTGGCTGCCCGGTGTTGAGTCATGTGACTCACCCTGAATCACCAAGGCCAAGGAGATGGATACTGTGCTCGTGTTCACAGCTATGGGCAGTATTTGGGGGCTGGGAAAGTTGAAGAAGGGCCAACCCTATCCAAATACACAGAATGGGTTCCCCTGTTGTAATTATGAGTTCTGAATCTAGAAAAAGAACAGGATGTTGGACAAGTATTCACCTGTAATTAACAAAACCATGAGTTGGATCACAATATCTAGAGTCTAGAACAGACTATCAATGAAATACATAAGTTTGTAGAAACAAACCAGCTGCCTATAAGAAAGTAAGCATATTATAAAAGCAGTATTTCTAATAAATGGGGAGTAGCTAGAATGTTAAATTAATGGTGCTGGTACAAATGAATATCTGTTTAAAAGAAAAAAGTTAGAATTTCTCTTCACTCATTAAACCAAATATACCATGTGAAACCCAAATTGTGATGAAAAAAGAATGAGATTTTAGCCTCAGCGTGGAGGACTTCCTAAGGATCTCTTGAGTCAATACATATCTACTGAATATCTTCTACATGCCAGGGACTTTTTAGTTATTGGGATACATCTGTCAACAATGTAAAAAACCTACCCTAATGGAGCTTACGTTCTAGCAGGGCAAATACATGATTAAAAGAATAGACAAAATAAATAAGTTATGCAGTGTGTTAAGAGATGAGACACACTATGGAAAACCAGAACTACAGCAGGATAAGAAGGTGATGTTTAAGCAGAGTTGAGGGAGGTGAGGGTCAGGGATTGGGAAATGCAGGGGAAAGAGCCTTCCCGGTGGACACCACTTGGGCAAAGTGCCTGAACAAGAATGTCCCTGGTGTGTTGAGAAGCAAAAAGAGGCCAGGATGGCTGGGAGGGAAGGAGGAAGAAGGGCAGGGGCAGGAGGTGGGGTCAGAGAGTACGGGGAAGAGATTACAGGTCCTGCAGGCCACCGTAAGACTTGTGCTTTCAGTCTGAGTCGATGGGGTCGGCTCCAAGCAGACAGAGAAGGAACCCTCTGACCACTGCGTTGGCTCGACCTTGAGGGGAGGAGGGGAGGAGGGGGAGTGTGCCCAGTTAGGGGCCAGTGCCGGATGAGAGAAGACGGATGGCTCAGAACAGGGTGTCTGCAGCAGAGATAGGGAGGAATGGCCAAAGGTCGGGTGCAGCCGAGGAGAGAGCCAGCAGACTTCCTGAGAGACTGGACTGGGGGTTGAGAGACAAGGATAAGTAATGATGACTCCTGCTTTGGCCTGAGCAGCTGAGATGGGGAAGCGGACGGCGGTGCCGGCCTAAGGAAAGATCAGGAGTTCAGACATTCTAAGTATAAAATGCTCGTTTGACAGCTGAGAGGGGCTATCAAACAAACAGCTGGCAATGCAGCCTGGGTGTGGGAGACAGGTCTGCCCAGAGTCACAGATGGGGCAGACGTGGCCACACAGGTGACACAGAGCCTGAACTGGATGCACGATAGAGACGGCTCGGGGCTGAGGGCAGACAGAGGAGTTTGGGTAAAGGAGGACACAAAAGTGAACAACATGAAGGAAAACTTAAGAACTTGCCTGCTGAATAATGTAAAACTTCTTTGCATTCAAAAAGTAAAATATAAAACAAAATGGAAAATAAATGTGAACCACATATGACAGACATAGGATGACTTACCTTACTATACAGAAATGACTTAAAATCATAAGAGAAGGACAACTACATCACTAGAAGAGTGGGCCAAAGACACCAGGGACAAATGATTAAAACCAATAAAAGAAAATGATCAACAATAAGATTTGATGTAATCCTAAATAATAAACAAATAAATGCAAGTGGAAACAGCCATATATTCTATGCTTCTATTATCAAATGAGACATTAGTTTTTATGATAAAGCACTTGGAGAAGACAAAATAATCTCCATACTTTGCAAAGTGAAAAAGCAGGTTGCAAAGCAATATGTACAGAATAACTCATTTTAATAAAAAATAAATATCTATTTATACAATTTTGACCCATCATAAGATATGAAGCTACATATACCATATGATATAAATTGTAAAGGGGAATGTGTGTACACACACACGCACACGCACACACACACACACATTTGTACACGTGGAAGGAGACAGGCCAAAATGTGGATAATGATTGGTCCTTAGTGATGGGATTGTGCAGGGTTGTTTTTTTTTTGCGGTACGCGGGCGTCTCACTGCCGTGGCCTCTCCCGCCGCAGAGCACAGGCTCCGGACACGCAGACCCAGCGGCCATGGCTCACCGGCCCAGCCGCTCCGCGGCATGTGGGATCCTCCCGGACCGGGGCACGAACCTGAGTCCCGCGCATCGGCAGGCGGACTCGCAACCACTGCGCCACCAGGGAAGCCCAGGGGTTTTTTTTTTTATATCCTATAACATTGTGTTTCTCAAAACGTCAACCATTAGCATGCATATTTTTGGTAATCAGGGAAACAGGTGTTTGATAAAAATCACTGAAAACAAAAATTCCAAATAAATACACAGCTTACAAAAGCATGACAAGGGGCTTCCCTGGTGGCGCAGTGGTTGAGAGTCCGCCTGCCAATGCAGGGGACACGGGTTCGTGCCCCGGTCCGGGAGGATCCCACATGCCGCGGAGCGGCTGGGCCTGTGAGCCATGGCCGCTGAGCCTGCGCGTCCGGAGCCTGTGCTGCGCAACGGGAGAGGCCACCGCAGTGAAAGGCCCGCGTACCGCAAAAAAAAAAAAAAAAAAAAAAGCATGACAAGGCATTAGCTGAACGTAAAAACAAATAGTAGTGAACAACGCAACCACAGTTTAAATTTTCTCCTCCAGCTACAGATAATGTACTTCACCCAGATTTGCAAGGCTGTGTTATTTCTGTGTGTCATTGTTATATTTATACAACTAAATTCGTTTAGGTCTATGATATCGTAGGGACTGAATGAACAGTATCGTTCCATAGAGAAATGGTAAAATAAATTGAGCAAACTGTAATCTACCCATGTGGTTTATAAAGCCCCCATCCATTTCTTTTTCTTTTTTTTTTTTTTTTTTACGGTACGCGGGCCTCTCACTGTTGTGGCCTCTCCCGTTGCGGAGCACAGGCTCTGGACGCGCAGGCTCAGTGGCATGTGGGATCTTCCCGGACCGGGGCACGAACCCGTGTCCCCTGCATCGGCAGGCGGACTCTCAACCACTACGCCACCAGGGAAGCCCCCCCATCCATTTCTTGTTCAAATATACTTGCCTCTGTCTCCTGAAACTCCCATTATTTGGGTCGCTCCTTTGGATTACATGAAGCAGAAGCACATGCTTCTGGATGAGGGGGAGAAGCCCAGGACCTCTCATTTGCACAGTACATGGGTTAGTCCCTGAGCGTAACTAACTGCACCTACAGAAGGAAACACAGAATCTGGCCTGAATGAAGACCCCAGTGCCCACGTTCTGGGTAAGCATGGTGGACTGAAACTGCAAATTTATCTTCAGGCCCTTCTGTAGTCCCAAGAAGTTTTTTAAGAAATTGAAATTTTATCTCTGTCTAAATCTCTCCAAAAGGAAAAAGAAAATGAGAGAGGGGAGAGAGTAACTGAGAGACACTGAGACCTATTCGGATGCGGAAGGCCTGAGACAATGGTCACCGGCTCAGTGTGGGGAGGTCCACCTGCAGTGGGGTAGAGGCACCAGCGAAGGACACACTGGTTGATGGCCCAGGCCCTAGAGGCTTAGCAGTTGACAGCAGGGCTGCCTCTAAAGGCTGGGTTCAGAATGTGGTTGAAAATGAAGGCTTGATTAAAAGTCCACACGAAAAGCACTCAAATTCCCAGATTTCCAATCCTGATTCCCGATCTCAGCCTCCACAGTGAAGCCTGCTCTCTCTCCATCCTCAGGAGTGGACAGACCACCTGCCACAGAGGTTCCTGAAGCAGCATAGAAGGAGCTGAGAGGTTTATCTTAACACAATCTCTCTCTTATAAATCAGACGGGTCCAACGAACAAGGGTGCTGTGGAAGAATTTCAATCTAAAATGGAAACACCAAAAATCAATAGGGACCTCCCTGGCGGTCCAGTGGTTAAGACTCCGCACTCCCAATGCAGGGGGCTTAGGTTTAATCCCCGGTTGGGGAACTAAGATCCCACATGCCGCACGGCGCCGCCAAAAGAATAAAATGGAAATGAAGACATGAGTTGGGAAATCTCACACGTGTGTCCTCAGGAAAACAAAACTTCAGGGCTGAGAGATTGATTTTCTGTAAATGCCTGATTTACCAAAAAAAAAAAAAAAAAAAAACCCTGATAATATTCGAATGTTCTTATTGATATCACCTCATATCAATCCTGGGAAGTTTTGCTTATGGTTTTCAGAGGCATGAACAAGAAGTGACCCAGATCGGGTTGTTCTGACAAAGTAAGCTGAATTGAGCTTTGCTGTTGCTGCTGGACTGGTTTTGTCTGCTCAGGGAATTTTCAAAGCTGGTTTCCGTTTGTTTCTGATTTTAGTAGATTGTAACTGAACTCTCCCTTCTTTACATTCCCGGCCCATGTATGCAGCGCCCCGAACTCTCAACGGACGCGCTGCAGCTCGCTACACTTTGCTGTCTCAAATTGCAATTCCCCCCGTTATTCCCAAATAAACTCATCTTTCTGACCTTTTGAGCTGGCCTCATTTTACCTTTTTATGTAGGTGGACAGTGCACAATCCTGAGATTCGAGATACCGAAAGAGATGACGTGTGCGTGGACACTTGAAGCATTTTAGAGGACACTGTTACATACTGATCAACAAACCTCCAGGCTTTATGACCTCGATGTGTCAAAATGAAAGAACAAAACCAACCAAATGAAATGGACCATGAAGATGCTTGAATAAAGCAGGACATAGAATTGACTGAAAATTTATACAAAGCCCTTGAATTTATTAGTTGCACTTTGTAACAAAGGTGAACACATGCCACATTGCCTTCACTTATTTCCTTAATACCAAATTAATTTTAGCAAAGAGGAATGAAATTCCCAGCAAGTGTCTGGTACGTACTGGTACGTACTCTATCTGAGCCAAATTATTTAGTCTTCCTGGACCTATCAAATTCGTTTACTTTTTTACTGGTGTATTCATAGTCCTAGCTGTTTATTCATCTTACTACACTAAATGCACTGAAAATATCTTCAAATTCTGAATAATATTACAATAAGACGTTGTGTGTGTAATCTTGTATCAGTATTGCATATATGGCAGAGAGAGAGAGAGAGAGAGAGAGAGAGGGAGAGAGATTGATTCATTCCACAAGTATGTTCTGGGTTTGGTTGGGTGTCTGCCTGATGCTACCACATAGCTGGCACATAGTATATAAAATACTTTTCTCCCACCTTTTCAGTCATGCCACCAAATTTAGCCCTTTTACAAATAATGGTTATACTGTCTGCTGATGTATTCTGGTGTGGATAGAAGAAAATATTTTATTTTATTATTTTATTTAATTTATCTTATTTTATTTTATTTATCTTATTTTATTTTATTTTATTTCCTGAGACTTGAAAGTAGCCACACCAGGCTCCCCTGGTAAGAGCGGATTCCGGGGTAACTTTGAGAAGTCAGTTGACAGGGAGATTGGAGGAAGCAGTGTCTGCCGTAGCGCAGAGGAGCAAGAAGCAGCCGGGAAAGTGCGAGGCTTGCCAGTCGTGGGTTGTGCCACTCCGGGATGCAGAAATAAAAAATTAAAAAGGCCAGTCCCGGCCCCTGTGATTTCCTTTTCTCTGGGTCCAACACTTTGGACTCCAGTCAAGGCCAGCAGCTGGCACCCCAGACGAGTCTTAGTAGGTCAGGTTAGAAGGCTGGCTGTTCCCACTCAGCCCTTCATCTGTACCCACCACACACAAGGCGCATCTGAATGAGCACTTAAGAACCAGAGCTCTGCCTATTCTTCATTTAGGGCTAGATTCATCTTTGTGCCTCAAGACAATGGCTGTGCTCCTTTCCCTCTCGCTTGAACTCTTGGCAACCTACAAAGAGCAGGGCATCTGCCTCTGTGGTCTTAATTTCCCACTGAACACACTTTGTTCCGCTGCATACATCAGGTCTCCAAATACATCTGAAATGTATTTGTAGCTCTTGGATGAATACCGTGAACTTCGTAGCCGATGTGCATGTCCCCCCATCGGCCAAGTGGGTGTGGGAGCTCATGGTAACAGCGTGGGTCCATCATGAGAGGCTGCAGGACCAGAAGCAGGAATTCCAATCAGCAGACAGGCCGTGGCTGCCGGCCACTCTGAAGCAATTTTCCTCTCCCCTCACCTGGTTAAAGTGAACATTGATTAGGGAGGAAATATTTGGTGGGCTCCAATATGAATCAGGACAACGCATGGTTGCTCTTGTAAAGTCAAGTAAGACATGATCCTGGCCCTTGAGGATATTTCAGTTTAGTGAAGAATATATTAGTCTGTGACGTCCACTTGCTCACTGAAGAAATGTATATTGCGCTCTGGCCACGGGCCAGGGTTAGGATAGGTCATCTAGCCCTTGCTTCTTATTTTTTTCTCACCCCCAATCCTATCTGCTTTAGATCCTGTCAGCTCTACCTTCAACATACAGTCAGAATCCACCCTTCTCATCACAACCACCATCTGCCTCAAGCCATCAGCATCTCCCGTGTGAATTATTCGGAGAACCACCCAGACACACATACTGGTGGCCTCGTTCTCCACACAGCAGCCCAGGGTGCCTCTTTCAGACATGAGTCAGTGATGAGATACCCTTGTCCAGAACACTTCAAAGGCTCCCAGATAGATGAGAAGCAAAAGCCACGTCTTCTCACTGGCCCGCGAGGCCTTAGGAGACTGAAATCACAGCTGTGCGTCCAAGATCATTTCCCACGGCTCTCGCCTCCCTGCCCTCCGGCCACCCTGCCTTTCTTGCTGTCCTGCAACGTGCCTTCGTGGCAAGTCCCAGCTCAGGGCCTCTGCACTTGCCATCCACCCCGACCCCACCTGGAACTTTCTTCCCACAGACAGGCACACAGGCCACCACATCAACTCCTTCAAGTCTGTGTTTTAATATCACTTTCAGGGACTTCCCTGGTGGCACAGTAAAGAATCTGCCTGCTAATGCAGGGAACACGGATTCAAGCCCTGGTCCAGGAAGATCCCACATGCCGTGGAGCTACTAAGCCCGTGCACCACAACTGCTGAGCCCGCACGCCTAGAGCCACAAGAGAAGCCACAGCAATGAGAAGCCTGCGCACCACAACGAAGAGCATCCCCCACCCGCCGCAACTAGAGAAAGCCCGCGCGCAGCAACGAAGACACAACGCAGCCAAAACTAAGTAAATAAAATGTATTAAATAAATAAATATCCCTTTCACAAGGAGACCTTCTCCGACAGCTTCCAAAATTCTCATCTCATTGCCAATCTTGTTTTACCCATATCCCCAGCAATAGATACCCTAACCTATTACTATTTTGAACTAAATATCAGATACCATATCTCTTTACCCATAAATGTTTCAAAAAGAAAGACACTGTTTTAAAAAATAACCACAATATCTTTATCACATAAAAAAAATTAGCAATGATTTCTTAATGTTATCCAATATCCAGTTGGTATACAAACTTCTCCCAATGACCAAAGAAGAATCTCTCTCAAGGCTTTTTTTTTTATCCTCTCTCGCTCTCTCTCTCTCTTCCTCTCTCCCTTCCTTCCTGCCTCTTTCTCAATTTATTTGTTGAAGACAGTGAGTGATTTGTCTTGTCGAATTTTACAAACTCTAGATTCTGCTGATTGTACACTATCCTCTATATTTCTGCAAACTGGTAATCAAATTTAGATGTGTGATCAGATTCAAGTTCAAATTTTAATCACACAGGCGATGTTATATATTTCCATCACGAGGCACCAAATGTCTTCTTGCCTCCCCTTTTTTGATCTTAGTGGCCACTGTTAGACTCAGCAATGCCTGGACCTATGATCTCGTTAGAGGTGCAAAGATGCTGAAATTCAGCTCTATCAATCCTTCCTCATGGAAGAGATAACAGTAAGTCAGGAAATCATTGTGCCAGGTTTGGATGAGGTCATCCAGGAAAAAAAAACAGAGAGAGAACTCTGGGGAATGTCAACATTTAAGGAGAAAGGAGAGGAGAAGAGGCGAAAGGGACTGAAAAATAAAAATCCTGAAAGGGAGGAGAATGCCATCGAAGAAGCCAATACAGAAGAAACGTCTCAAGAAACAAGAAGGAAGCCACAGTGCCAGAGGTCACAAAGACATCAAATAAGACAAAGGATGGAACAAGGACCACTCAGAAACAGCAGCATGAAATTATGCTTCTTACCACAACTCCCAGTGTTATATTTGAAGACATGAAAGGAGACTGACACTTATTTATCACCTGATTTGACACCTCCCACTTCCAAAACTGACTTCCAGGTGAGGTCTCTACCACGAGGGGAAGTCGACTTATCAGGCTAGCAGATACAGCTGGTGCCACTTTGGGAAAACTTCTGACAGTTTTTCTAAAGCTAAGCCTACAAGTACCCTTGACCCAGGAATTTCAATTCTGAGTATTTATCTAAGACAAATGAAAATTAATGTCCACAAAAACACTTGTACACAAATGTTTGTAATAGCCCCCAACTGGAAACAGCCCACGTGTCAATTTGTAGGTGAACCAATAAATAAATTGTGGCCTATTTCTAAAATAGATTACTACTCAGGAATAAAAAAGAACAGATTACTTACACACACACACAACTGTTAGATTTCATTGACACGAATATCTAACACAGGTGAAAACTGTGTTGAACAATGCAGAACAGTGGTTGGCTCTGTGTGGGGTTACAGATTGGCTGGAACGAGGCATGGTGATGGTAATGGTCTGTGTAATCGCAGGGATTTGGGTTGCATGAGTGTATGCATTTTCAACCTCAAATCGTATACTTCAGACTTAGTCATTTCATTGTATGAGAATTTTACCTCAAAAGAAATAAAGGAACCACAAAAAACACCAAACTCTGGCTGATAATGCACGCTGAAGGAATTAGGAAGAAAGTACAAATGTCTTCAAACTATTTCAAAGTGTATCCAAATATTTGTATGCAAATAACAAGATAGATTGATGGACGGATAGAAGGGTGCATAGATGGATAAATATGTGGAAAAGCAAGTAAGGTAAAGTGTTAAATTCAAATCGAGGTGGTGGTGTATAAGTGTTCACGGTAAATTTGTTCAAATTTCCCATATGTTTAAACATTTTCATAATAAAAGTGTGAAAATGTTGCTGTTACGTTGAAAAATTGTGTCACAATATAGCAGCAAAAAGATGAAGATATAACAAGACACCCTTTGCAAAAGCATTGAGAAACATCAAATACCTAGGAATGAATCTAACCAAATATGTACAATACATCTATAGAACAAAAACTGTGAAACATCATTGTTACAAAATAAAGAACACCTTAATATACCAAAGAACCCATTATAGTCATGGTCTGGAAGGTAAAATATTGTAGACACGTCAACTCACCTCCAGCTGATCTGTAGATTCCACGAGATCTCACTCAGTTCCCCAGAAGGTGTTTGTTGTTGTGTTGAAGTCGACAAGCTGATTCCAAAAACTTACTTGGAAATACAAAGTAAGACCCCTCCTGGGTCAAGAATAGATAAGTCAATCTTGAGAAATAAAAACAAAGCTGGAGGAGGTTTAGGAAAGATGGCGGAGGAGTAAGTCGCGGAGATCACCTTCCTCCCCACAGATACACCAGAAATACATCTACACGTGGAACAACTCCTACAGAACACCTACTGAACGCTGGCAGAAGACCTCAGACCTCCCAAAAGGCAAGAAACTCTCCACGTACCTGGGTAGGGCAAAAGAAAAAAGAATAAACAGAAACAAAAGGATAGGGACGAGGCCTGCACCAGTGGAAGGGAGCTGTGAAGGAGGAAATGTTTCCAAACACTAGAAAGCCCCTTCGTGGGCGGAGACTGTGGCTGCGGAGGGGGAAAGCTTTGGTGCTGCGGCCGAGAGCGCAGCAACAGGGGTGCGGAGGGCAAAGCGGAGAGATTCCCGCACAGAGGATCAGTGCCGACCGGCACTCACCAGCCCGAGAGGCTTGTCAGCTCACCCGCCAGGGCGGGCGGGGCTGGGAGCTGAGGCTCGGGCTTCGGTCTGAGCGCAGGGAGAGGACTGGGGTTGGCGGCGTGAACACAGCCTGCAGGGGGTTAGTGCACCACGGCTGGCCGGGAGGGAGTCCGGGGAAAAGTCTGCACCTGCCGAAGAGGCAAGAGACTTTTTCTTCCCTCTTTGTTTCCTGGTGCGCGAGGAGAGGGGATTAAGAGCGCTGCTTAAAGGAGCTCCAGAGACGGGCGTGAACCGCAGCTAAAAGCACGGACCCCGGAGACGGGCATGAGATGCTAAGGCTGCTGCTGCCGCCACCAAGAAGCCTGTGTGCGAGCACAGGTCACTATCCACACACACCCTTCCGGGGAGCCTGTGCAGCCCGCCACTGCCAGGGTCCTGGGATCCAGGGTCAACTTCCCCAGGAGAACGCACGGCGCGCCTCAGGTTGGTGCAACGTCACGCCGCCTCTGCCGCCGCAAGCTCGCCCCGCACTCCGTGCCCCTCCCTCCCCCCGGCCTAAGTGAGCCAGAGCCCCCAAAGCAGCTGCTCCTTTAACCCCGTCCTGTCTGAGCGAAGAATAGACGCCCTCAGGCTACCTACATGCAGAGGCGGGGCCAAATCCAAAGCTGAGCCCCTGTGAGCTGTGAGAACAAAGAAGAGAAAGGGAAATCCCTCCCAGCAGCCTCAGAAGCAGCGGATTAAAGCTCCACAATCAACTTGATGTACCCTGCATCTGTGGAATACATGAATAGACAACGAGTCATCCCAAATTAAGGAGGTGGACTTTGAGAGCAAAATTTATGATTTTTTCCCCTTTTCCTCTTTTTGTGAATGTGTATGTGTATGCTTCTGTGTGAGATCTTGTCTGTATAGCTTTGCTTCCACCATTTGTCCTAGGGTTCTATCCATCCGTTTTTTGTTTGTTTCTTTGTTTGTTTTAATTTTTTTCTTAATAATTATTTTTAATTTTAATAACTTTATTATATTTTATCTTACTTTATGTTATTTTACTTTATCTTCTTTCTTTCTTTTTTCCTTCCTTCCCCCCTCCCTCCCTCCTTTCTTTTTCTTTCCTTCTTTCTTTCTTTCTTTCTTTCTTTCTTCCTTTCTTTCTTTTTTTCTTTCTTTCTTTCTTTCTTTCTTTCTACTTCTACTAATTCCTTCTTTGTACTTTTTCTCCCTTTTATTCTGAGCCGTGTGGATGAAAGGCTCTTGGTGCTGCAGCCAGGAGTCAATGCTGTGCCTCCGAGGTGGGAGTGCCAACTTCAGGACACTGGTCCACAAAAGACCTCCCAGCTCCACATAATAGCAAATGGCAAAAATCTCCCAGAGATCTCCATCTCAACACAGCACCCAGCTTCACTCAACGACCAACAAGCTACAGTGCTGGACACCCTATGCCAAACAACTAGCAAGACAGGAACACAACCCCACCCATTAGCAGAGAGGCTGCCTAAAATCATAATAGACACCCCAAAACACACAGACACCCCAAAACACACCACCAGATGTGGACCTGCGCACCAGAAAGACAAGATCCAGCCTCATCCACCACAACACAGTCACTAGTGCCCTCCACTAGGAAGCCTACACAACCCACTGAACCAACCTTAGCCACTGCGGACAGACACCAAAAACAACGGGAACTACGAACCTGCAGGCTACAAAGAGGAGACCCCAAACACAGTAAGATAAGCAAAATGAGAAGACAGAAAAACACACAGCAGATGAAGGAGCAAGATAAAAACCCACCAGACCTAACAAACGAGGAGAAAATAGGCAGTCTACCTGAAAAAGAATTCAGAATAATGATAGTAAAGATGATCCAAAATCGTGGAAATAGAATAGACAAAATGCAAGAAACATTTAACAAGGACCTAGAAAAACTAAAGATGAAACAAACAACAATGAACAACACAATAAATGAAATTAAAAATACTCTAGATGGGATCAATAGCGGAATAACTGAGGCAGAAGAACAGATAAGTGACCTGGAAGATAAAATAGTGGAAATAACTACTGCAGAGAAGAATAAAGAAAAAAGAATGAAAAGAACTGAGGACAGTCTCAGACACCTCTGGGACAACATTAAATGCACCAACATTCGAATTATAGGGGTTCCAGAAGAAGAAGAGAAAAAGGAAGGGACTGAGAAAATATTTGAAGAGATTATAGTCGAAAACTTCCCTAATATGGGAAAGGAAATAGTTAATCAAGTCCAGGAAGCACAGAGAGTCCCATACAGGATAAATCCAAGGAGAAATATGCCAAGACACATATTAATCAAACTGTCAAAAATTAAATACAAAGAAAACATATTAAAAGCAGCAAGGGAAAAACAACAAATACCACACAAGGAATCCCCATAAGGTTAACAGCTGATCTTTCAGCAGAAACTCTGCAAGCCAGAAGGGACTGGCAGGACATATTGAAAGTGATGAAGGAGAAAAACCTGCAACCAAGATTACTCTACCCAGCAAGGATCTCATTCAGATTTGATTTAGAAATTAAAACCTTTACAGACAAGCAAAAGCTGAGAGAGTTCAGCACCAGCAAACCAGCTTTACAAGAAATGCTAAAGCAACTTCTCTAGGCAAGAAACACAAGAGAAGGAAAAGACGTACAATAACGAACCCAAAACAATTGAAAAAATGGGAATAGAAACATATATATCAGTAATTACCTTAAATGTAAATAGACTAAATGCTCCCACCAAAAGACACAGATTGGCTGAATGGATACAAAAACAAGACCCGTATATATGCTGTCTACAAGAGACCCACTTCAGACCTAGAGACACATACAGACAGAAAGTAAGGAGATGGAAAAAGATATTCCATGCAAATGGAAACCAAAAGAAAGCTGGAGTAGCAATTCTCATATGAGACAAAATAGACTTTAAAATAAAGACTATTAGAAGAGACAAAGAAGGACACTACATAATGATCAAGAGATCGATCCAAGAAGAAGATATAACAATTGTAAATATTTATGCACCCAACATAGGAGCACCTCAATACATAAGGCAAAACCAAAACCAAAATAAGATACCAAAACCAGAAAAGGATGTCACAAAGAAAGAAAACTACAGTCCAATATCACTGATGAACATAGATGCAAAAATCCTCAACAAAATACTAGCAAACAGAATCCAACAGCACATTAAAAGGATCATACACCATGATCAAGTGGGGTTTATTCCAGGAATGCAAGGATTCTTCAATATACACAAGTCAATCAATGTGATAAACCATATTAACAAATTGAAGGAGGAAAACGATATGATCATCTCAATAGATGCAGAGAAAACTTTCGACAAAATTCAACACCCATTTATGATAAAAACCCTGTGGAAAGTAGGCATAGAGGGAACTTTCCTCAACATCATAAAAGCCATATATGACAAACCCACAGCCAACATCGTCCTCAATGGTGAAAAACTGAAAGCATTTCCACTAAGATCCGGAACAAGACAAGGTTGCCCACTCTCACCACTCTTATTCAACATAGTTTTGGAAGTTTTAGCCACAGCAATCAGAGAAGAGAAGGAAATAAAAGGAATCCAAATCGGAAAAGAAGAAGTAAAGCTGTCACTGTTTGCAGATGACATGATCCTATACATAGAGAATCCTAAAGATGCTACCAGAAAACTACTAGAGCTAATCAATGAATTTGGTAAAGTAGCAGGATGCAAAATTAATGCACAGAAATCTCTGGCATTCCTATACACTGATGATGAAAAATCTGAAAGTGAAATCAAGAAAACACTTCCATTTACCATTGCAACAAAAAGAATAAAATATCTAGGATTAAACCTACCTAAGGAGACAAAAGACCTGTATGCAGAAAACTATAAGACACTGATGAAAGAAATTAAAGATGATACAAATAGATGGAGAGATATACCATGTTCTTGGATTGGAAGAATCAACATTGTGAAAATGACTCTACTACCCAAAGCAATCTACAGATTCAATGCAATCCCTATCAAACTACCACTGGCAGTTTTCACAGAACTAGAACAAAAAATTTCACAATTTGTATGGAAACACAAAAGACCCTGAATAGCCAAAGCAATCTTGAGAATGAAAAACGGAGCTGGAGGAATCAGGATCCCTGACTTCAGACTATACTGCAAAGCTACAGTAATCAAGACAGTATGGTACTGGCACAGAAACAGAAATATAGATCAATGGAACAGGATAGAAAGCCCAGAGATAAACCCATGTACATATGGTCACCTTATCTTTGATAAAGGAGGCAGGAATGTACAGTGGAGAAAGGACAGCCTCTTCAATAAGTGGTGCTGGGAAAACTGGACAGGTACATGTAAAAGTATGAGATTAGATCACTCCCTAACACCATACAGAAAAATAAGCTAAAATGGATTAAAGACCTAAATGTAAGGCCAGAAACTATCAAACTCTTAGAGGAAAACATAGGCAGAACACTCTATGACATAAATCACAGCAAGATCCTTCTTGACCCACCTCCTAGAGAAATGGAAATAAAAATAAACAAATGGGACCTAATGAAACTTAAAAGCTTTTGCACAGCAAAGGAAACCATAAACAAGATGAAAAGACAACCCTCAGAATGGGAGAAAATATTTTCAAATGAAGCAACTGATAAAGGATTAATCTCCAAAATTTATAAGCAGCTCATACAGCTCAATAACAAAAAAACAAACAACCCAATCCAAAAATGGGCAGAAGACCTAAATAGACATTTCTCCAAAGAAGATATACAAACTGCCAACAAACACATGAAAGAATGCTCAACATCACTAATCATTAGAGAAATGCAAATCAAAACTACAATGAGATATCATCTCACACCAGTCAGAATGGCCATCATCAAAAAATCTAGAAAGAATAAATGCTGGAGAGGGTGTGGAGAAAAGGGAACACTCTTGCACTGCTGGTGGGAATGTGAATTGGTACAGCCACTATGGAGAACAGTATGGAGGTTCCTTAAAAACTACAAATAGAACTACCATATGACCCAGCAATCCCACTACTGGGCATATACCCTGAGAAAACCATAATTCAAAAAGAGTCATGTACCAAAATGTTCATTGCAGCTCTATTTACAATAGCTAGGAGATGGAAGCAACCTAAGTGTCCATCAACAGATGAATGGATAAAGAAGAGGTGGCACATATATACAATGGAATATTACTCAGCCATAAAAAGAAACGAAATTGAGCTATTTGTAATGAGGTGGATAGACCTAGAGTCTGTTATGCAGAGTCAAGTAGGTCAGAAAGAGAAAGACAAATACCATATGCTAACACATATATATGGAATTTAAGAAAAAAAAAAGTCATGAAGAATCTTGGGGTAAGACAGGAATAAAGATACAGACCTACTAGAGAATGGACATGAGGATATGGGAAGGGGAAGGGTAATCTGTGACAAAGCAAGAAAGAGGCATGGACATATATACACTACCAAACGTAAAATAGATAGCTAGTGGGAAGCAGCTGCATAGCTCAGGGAGATCAGTTCGGTGCTTTGTGACCGCCTGGAGGGGTGGGATAGGGAAGGTGGGAGGGAGGTAGACGCAAGAGGGAAGAGATATGGGAACATATGTATATGTATAACTGATTCACTTTGTTATAAAGCAGAAACTAACACACCATTGTAAAGCAATTATACTCCAATAAAGATGTAAAAAAAAAAAAAAAAAAAGCTGGAGGGCTTACCCTGCCAGTTGTCAAGACCTTTTATAGAGCTGTAGTAATTAAGACAATGTGAAATTGGTGTAAAGACAGACAAATTGGCCAATGGAATGAACAGAGAATCCAGAAGCAAAACCACACAAATACAGCCACCAGGTTTATAATAGTACATGGGGCTGGGCCAGCAGGAGAAGTCTCTTATGAAAAAATTTACCCTTGGCGCCTACCTCACACTATACACAAAAAAGATCAATTCCAGATGTATCATAGACAAATATGGAAGGCAAAACAACGAATTTTTTTTAGAAAAAAGCAAAGTAGAACATCTTCAAGAACTTAAAGAATGCAAATATTTCTCAAACAGGACACAAAAAATACGAACCATATAAAAGAGAAAAATAATATATTGGACTGTTTTAATTTAAGAAAATCTATTCATCAAATATACTATAAAGGGTATGGACATGAAAGCTGCAGAGGGGGGGAAGATGTGTGTATTGCATATTTCCAACAAAGGGCTGTGTCTTGTTCAGCTGTAGTATAAAGAACTACAGCTCAATAATGAGCTGTAGCATAAAGAACTGCAACTCAACAATGAGTTGTAGTATAAAGAACTGCAGCTCAGTAAGAAAAGAGAAATCCAATTTTTTAAAAAGAGGGTAAAACTTGGTCAGATTCAACATCACAGGAATTTGACTCACTTTCTTTTCCTCCTCCTGGGCTTTTTTTTTTCCCTCCAGTTTTACTGAGATATAATTAACACATATCACTGTATAAGTTTAAGGTATACAGCATAACGGTTTGACTTACAAATATTATGAAAGGATTAGCAATGATTACCAAATGATTATTAAGTTTAGTTAACATCCATCATCTCATATAGTCACAATAAAAAGAAGAAAAAGGACTTCTTTTCCTTGTGATGCGAAATCGTAGGATTTACCCTTTTAATAAATTTCGTATACATCATAGAGCAGCGTTGTCTACAGCAATCATGCTGTACGTTACATCCCTGGCACTTAGAGAAACTTCTCTAGCAGTGAACAGTAGAAATGATCCCTGAAAGTATAGCCTTTCCAGGGCTTCTTATACTTACTCACGCTTCTAGGTTATTTGAAATTGCACTAGGAATTATCTTAGATATTACTATCAAAGTTCTCTTCTATCTCTTCCATCAGTTTTGTTCAGTAAAACCCTTCTATTCAGAGACTCCTCAGTTGTGTTGTAATTTTTTTTTTCCGTCCTATCTACTCATAGGGGTTTCCTCTCTACCTGTATAGGTCAGATGATAAACTGTAAAGCAGCCTGAAAACTTGGACCCTTCAGATAAAGTGTAGGGAGTGTTTGTGGGTGGAGGAACCTCACTGTTCTCAAGTTCTCTGGGCACAAAAAGAGAAAGGCAATCCTCTGATAATCACCTGATCAAATAGGAATTCAACTCAGTGCTGCAGTTCCCTTTAACCTGCTGGGGCCAGCAGGATGAGGGTACCACACTACTTAAAGTATTCCATACAACAAACCCCTTTCCCCAGTCTACTGGTTGGTATCTCTTGGGAATCTCTAAAATATGAGCTTTTCCAGGGTCTCCCCCTAAGAGGAAAGCCTTCTCCCTGATTCCTGGATCCAAGTGTGCACCCTGGGACCACAGATCCACTAGAGCACTTGGGCCTCCAGGTCTACTGCTTGTGCAAGCATGGAGTTTGGAAGGAGATGATGCCACAGGTGTGTGTTTGGGGTTGCGTCTTCCCAGTTATCTTCCATGACAAAGGCTGACCTTCAAGTGCAGACTGATACTTCCCACCAGCTCCATTCACAAAACTCTTCTCTCAGCTCTCCCACAGGTGACCCCTCCATCCACATGAACTTTCTGCCAACCTCCATTGTGCCCTTTGCTGTCTAAATACGCAGCTCTGTCCTGAGTCCCACAATGTTCTTGGCCTCGACTTTAATAACCCACCACATTTACTGTCACCTACTAATTTGAGTCCTGCTTCAACCCTAATTGACACTAAAGCTGAGATCTTGCTGCTGGTCCGCAGAATGAAGAGACCCTCCCCCCTTTACACCAGGATGAAGCTTAATGCAAGTTGACCTTAAATTATTTGTGCTGTTGGGTCGCCCTCTTGGAGTCCAGTCCATCCTAAACCTCATACTATTGCCCTACTGCTCTGTCCCTCTTGGTTTTGAGATGCCCCTGGGTAGAGCCAAAGCACATTCTAGTATCTATGACTTTTTGCTTTTAACTGAGAACCTAAGGAGGGCGCCATAATTGACTTTTTATTGTGATAAAATATCTACCTATATATATAATAAAATTTGCCATTTCAACATGCATAATTCAGTGGCATTGATTGCCTTCACAATCTTGTGAAACCATGGCCACAATTTATTTCCAAAACTTTTTCATTACCCCAAGCAGGGATTCTAGACTCATTAATCTACTACTGATTTTAAGTGATAAAAACTTTCATTTCCTGGATTACTGATTTGAGATAAGGTAGATTCAGCAATCACTTAGTTAAAACATTTTCTTATAGTCCCTTCTCATGGGAAGGGAGGAATGACAATTAATTTGAAACCTGCTGCAGTGATCTTCCTGTTCTGGAGCTAACCTTGTCTTCAGAAGGGTTAGATCTCCTCCAGAACCATGGCATGAACTGCATCCTCTATTTCATTATAAGGTTCCTTGGACACAAAATCTATATTCCATCCACTGGGACAGATAATGAAACCGGTTGAGAAGATGTGTCCAGGGAAAATATCTCATGGCATCTCAGCAATGCCACTCAGCCACTGACACACATATATACCCTGTCCCTTTAGTAACATCATCACTACCTAAGCAATGTGAGGCAGGTCGGAGGACAGAGCAAAATGTAGATACCATGAGTGAGAAAAGGGTATTTAGTGCTTTGATGCCAGGATATCTGATTTGACTTTTCAAAGTTTTGTTTGTTTATGTTGGTTGTACACCACACAGTGCGGTGTTTAAGTACCCAAGTGGACCCTGGAATTAAGCTACCTAGGTTCAAATTAGAGCCATGGAATTTAATAAGCCTTAGAAGTTCCTAAGACTTTTACTTACTAAGGCAAATTAACAAGCCTCTAAGTCTCAATTCTCTAAGCTGTATAACGCACAAAGGAATCGTAACTAAGGCTGTCATGAGGAGTTAATGAAGTATACCTTCTAAATTGTTTAGCTCAGTATCTGGCCCATACTTAGAGCAATAGTTATAATATTGAAAGTATAAATGAAACAGATCAACAAATAATTTTCAACAAATGAAATATTTAGGTACTGCTTTTGAGATGCAAAAACATGACAGAAAAGATATGAGGGTTTTAATTAACAAGACTGTTCAAAATGTCAACTTTACAGATTATCAAACTGTTTCTTTAAATAATATTTGGATGTCAAGTTTCTTCATGGAGCAAATTAAACATTCTTTTCATAGTTTTTCCCTTTCGGTTCCAAGATGTCAACTTCCAGACAAGCACCCGAATTCCAAGTAAAAATCTAACATAGCCCCGGTATAAGGTGCCTACATGATTACTCATCTATAACCTGGATTTAGTCCATTTGTTTTTTGTGGGGAGAGGGGTTTGCATTCAATAGTTATGTGGGGAGTCCAGAGAAAATGTCAAGTCTGTGAGAAGTTTGTACTTTGTACTGCTTGATGTTATTCTGATTCCAGCAGAACATCCTATTTCTGTGTATTGCAACAGCCAGGGTGATTGCACACCTGAACGTACCCTTGGAATGTGCCGAGCCACAAACAGATGCCAACTATTCCAGCTATGTCTCCGTAGCTCAGCACACGTATCTTTTCACAAACAAGAACCGAAATAGCCCCTGGTCCCATTGCTTGAACGTGTTCGGGAACCTCATGCTCTCAGGTCATCATCTCCCATCTCAGGTCAAGCAGTAAACATCCATAAATGAGGATGACTCAGACTGAAAGCTAAAAAATAAATGAATAAGTTACCCAGGAGAAGTCACAGTATCCAGTGCAGAGTTTTTTAGAGATGGTGGACAGAACAGTAATTGGGTCTATTCCTAACTAGATCAATGATTTCCAAAAACCTAAATATTGTATATCTAACGGATGTGACAAACTGTAGACCTCTATAGACTGGGCAGTCAAGAAATGTGATGACAAGTGGAAGAGGAGAGCTCAGTAGCAGTTCTTGACATCTGGGGGGGCAGCCACAGTCCAGAGAAGGGAGGGTCACCTGAACCCTCTGAGGAGTTATACTTGATTCCAGACACAAGAAGAATCTAGCAGAACTTACAGAGCTGAAAAAACAAACAAGAAAACAAAATGTAGTTCACCGACGTGACCTGGAGTGTAAACCAAGACCTAGAACGTGGTAGGTTGGTCATATAACCTGACCACACCTGGTGATGGGGATAGACAAGGCTGACCTTGTCTCCTGCAGGCACTGCCAACCCTATTCCCAAGATTTGGCAGAAAACCATTTGCAGCCTTCATTTTGCAAGGGGCAGCTGCCAGACACCCAGGTGTGTGTATTGTAGGCTCAGAAGGGCTGAAAGCACAGGTGGCAGCTTGGGGTTGGGAGAGACAGGGACTGACAGTCACAAAGCCTTTTAATACCATCAGTACCAGTGATAAGGAATTAAAGTTTATTTACTATTACATATGCCACATTTAATAGCAGTTCATTTAATACATGGATGTTTGCTTCATTGTTGTTAAATTAAGTTGATGCTGCTATCCCATTATACCGTATTATTTCCATTTTTCTGTTGCAGAAGAAAGGAGAAATGAGTTTATATTTTGCTTTTATGTCAAGCATTTTCATGTGGCATAAACTCTATAATTATTATTTTAAGTTCCTTTTTTTTTTGATAAGTAAGAAGTGGACTTATTTAGAGAAAAACACATTCCACAGACAGAGTGTGGGCCACCTCAGAAGGTGAGAAAGGCTATTTTAAGTTCTGCACCCTACAATTCACTTCCATGTTAACTTTTTGTGGACTATTAAGGTTGATGCCGATATTCTGTATCAACATCTATTGTGCATAAATACTACAGCAATGATCTTTATACGTTTAGATAAAGTCTTTAGTTTAAATTCCCAGAAATGGGATTCTGATCAAAAGGTATTTTTTACTTGTCATTATGTATGTTCATTTGTTTGTTATGTTTCTCATGCTAGATGCTGTTAAATTAATGGCAAGAAGCATTGTGTTAATTTACATCACACATATTACGGGTGAATGTACCACCTTCATCTCTAACACACCAGCCATTTTACCATCTCACTAAGCTTGAAAGACAACTCCAAAGTCTTTAAAATATAATCTCATTCATAAATAACCATGCTGACCACTGTTTTACATTTGCATATTAAAAATATTTCCTACTAGGTAAATTTTCTGTACTCAAACTCAGAGATTTCATTTGATTCCTACTCGTTTGAATAACACTTTCCCATGAAAACTGAAAACAACACAAATGTCTTAGAAGTTCTGGAGGTCAGAAATCCAAAAGGGGTCTGTATCTGTTGGCAGGGCTGTGCTCCTTCTGGAGGCTCCATGGGAGAGTCCATTTCCTTGTGTTTTCCAGCCTGTAGATGCTGCCTTCATTCCTTGGCTGGTGGCCACCTTCCTCCATCTTCAAAGTCAGCAACAACAGGCCAAGTCCTTCTCAAGCTGCCATCATTCCACCCTTCTGACCCCCTTGACCACTTTTAAGGATTTTGTGATTACACTGGGCCCATCTGGGTAATTCACAATGATCTCGCCATCTCGGCATCTATAAATTAATCAAATCTGCAAAGTTCTTTTTACCATGTGAGGTTAACACACTCATAGGTTCCAAGGATTAGAATGGGAAAAATATTGGGGGGGACATTGTTCTGCCTACCATAGTCCCTAAATCTGAGGTACTCTCTAGGGCCCGACCAAAAAGGATGAACAGCCTCTCTAGATGAACACATCCTCAGTCTAAGTCCACAGGATTTACACAGAGGAAGACCAAGCTTTGAGCCCACAATCAGTGATCAGCAAATACATGAGGAAACAAGTCACCATGAGTGAGAGACAGCAGAAACAACAAATAGAAGACTTAATCCCCAATGAATTAGCATAAAGAGATTATCAGGAATCATCATAAATAGTAAGAAGACTCAAAGAAAGGAAAAAACAATTGTTGAAACGAAACACCCTGCACCCCCCCCACACACATATGTCAAACTGGAAGATAGAGTAGAAGACACTACCCAGGATGCAGCACGGAGGGGCAAGGATATGAAAAATATTTTTTTAATTGAAGCTACGTAAAGAAAAAATTAGAAGTTCTAAATCCTGTCTTATCAGTCACAGAGAGAAAGAAGATAAAGGGGTAGAGAATAGAGAAAGGACAGTATTTGAAAAGATAATTGTGGTGCTCCAAAGACAAAGAACAAGATAAACTGGAAGAGCCAACATTGCTGGGACAGAGAATTACTGTACTCTTATCACTCTGTCCCTAGCAACCATTACATTATCCCTGAGCCCTCCCCAGCAGCATGCCCTGTCCCTTTCCCGTTCCATATAAGGAAAGCTATTTGCCCTGTTCTCTCGTTCAACACACTGGAAGTATGCATACCCTACCCAATCAGCAGATGATTTGCTGGTTCCCTTGTTCCCTGGCTATAAAAACAGACCAGTAACCCAAGCTCGGGGTCGACTCTCCCTGACTACCAGGAAGTCGGCCCACTGTTCCGGCAGTGACACTTCCCTTTAATAAATTCTACCTTCTTTATATTCTGCCTGGTGTCTGGAAAATCTTTTCCAACCCGCGTTCGGACCACGACAGTAATAGCTGAAAATTTTCCAGAAATTCTGAAAAACAAAATCCATAGATTCAGGATATATAACATACATAAAACTGAAGGAACAAAAATAAAATGTGTAGGACACTTCTTGTGCCTCATCTCACATTTTCTTGGCCACGTTTTACCCAGTCATTGCTGTAGCAACCATCTTTCTTCAGGCATAACTGACAGCATCTTGCCTCAGGTACAACTCACAGCTTTTGCGTTCTGTTCTGGCACTTCTCTGGTACAGGTGCGAACCTGACAGGGACCCACTTGTGCATCAATCCTGAAATTGCAAGGGAGTGTAACGCTTCATGGAATAATCCTTGACAAGTGAGGAACAGGAACTGGTGGATAAATGCTCCCAGGTGCATCTCCACACAGCCACTTCAGAGGCACATTCTAAAACCTACCTCCGAAAGTCCCAGAGAGCTTGAGTCCCAATTTTCTATAGCAGCAACCAGATCAATAAGGTGCCCTTGCACTGGCTCTCCCTACATCCTTGTTTCATTTTTTTTTCTACTCCCACTTTTCTTTTCCCTCTGATCAGCTGAATAAACAAGCTACTCAAGTCTATATCTCAGGATCTGCTTTCTGGGGGGAGGAAGAGATCAAGGTTCATAGAAAAAGTCATCTCCAGGTATATCGAAGTATAACTGCAAAATAACAAAGATAACAGAAAATCTTAAAATTATCCAGAGAGAAAAGTGAAATAATATAAAAAGAAAAGACAATAAAACTGACATCAGATTTCTCAATGATATAAGCACAAAAAACAGTAGAAAATACTTCAAAAGGCTGGGAGAAAGCAACTATTAATTTACTCTGTACCCAGCAAAATCATATTTTAAGAGCCTGGGAAAAATAAAGAAATTTATAGATAAATAGAAACTAGAAATTTTGCCATCAATGTGTCTACTTTAAAGGAACTTTTAAAGAATGTTCCTCAGGAAGTAGAAAAATAAACTCAGAAAAATGTTATGAGATGCAAAAGAATGGCAGGGGAAAAATTGGTAAACATGTATAAATCTAAAGAAATATAACTCTATGACATAATAGAAATAATGTCTAATTTGAAGGCTAACAAATAAAAAGAACTTAAATTCTGGGAAACAATAAAATAAGGAAGAAGTATCAATCAAAGCTAGTATGTTCCAAGTTTCCTGTAGCATTTGGTTGGGAAGTTAAGCTATTAATTTTGAACTTAGTTAAATATACATGGTAGCATTTAAAAATTTAGCACAAAAATAGAAATAGGATTTTAAACTTCCAACACATCAAGGGATAAATGGAATATAAATCAAGTAAAAAGAAACAGCAAGTGTAATAAATGGAGAGCAAAAGCATAAAATGAGAGAGACTGGTAATAAATCTGTGATCATAATAAGTAAAAATGACCTAACTCTCCCACTAAAATACAGAGAATTTTTTGACTTCCCTGGTGGCACAGTGGTTAAGAATCTGCCTGCCAATGCAGGGGACAAGGGTTGGATCCCTGGTCCAGGAAAATCCCACATGCCATGGAGCAACTAAGAGCCTGTGCACCACAACTACTCAGCCTGTGCTCTAGAGCCCCCCAAGCCACAACTACTGAGCCCACATGCCACAACTACTGAAGCCCGCACACCCTAGAGCCCACACACCACAATTGCTGAGCCCACACACCACAACAGCTGAAGCCTGCATGCTCTAAAGCCCGCATGCTCTAGGGCCCGCATGCCGCTACTACTGAGCCCGTGAGCTGCAGCTACTGAAGCCTGTGTTCCTAGAGCCCATGCTCCACAACAAAAGAAGCCACCGCAATAAGAAACCTGCACACTGCAATGAAGAGTAACCCCCACTCGCCGCAACTAGAGAAAGCCCGTGCGCAGCAACAAAGACCAAACGCAGCCAAAAAAAAAAAAAATACAGAGAATTTCTTAACAAATAAAACGGCTTAACAAATAAAACCACAACAAGCCCATCTGTGTTGCTTGCAAAAGCCTTACCTAAATCATAAGAGCACAGAAAATTTGAAACTAAAAGGATTAAAAATTTTACTAAGCATATACTTCCCAAATGTTTATCTCTAAGTGCTTACAACAGAAGAGAATAAATCCAGAGAAATTTAAAAGGAAAAGAGATTAAGAATAGGAGAAGAAATCACCTAAACAGAAAACAAATATAAAATGGAGAGGATATGCAAAGCCAAAAAAAGTAGGATCTTAGAAAAGACTCATAAAAGAGGTAAGATTTTGTTGAAATTGACCAAGAAAAAAGGCTCGAATAGAATATTAGAGCAGAAAAAGTAGATATAACTTCAGATAGATCAGAGACTAAATTAGTTAAAGTACTAAGAACAAACTTATTCTAATACAGCTGAAAAAAATTAAATGAACAAAGTTCCACAAAAATATAACTAACCCAAATCAAGATGAAACAGAAAATCTTAATATTACTGTAACTGTAAAGAAATTAAATTATTTAAAAATATTCCAACAAATAAAACCACAGGTCCAAAATATCCTACTGATGGGTTCTACAAACTTTCAAGGAGCAGATTATTTCAATCTTATAAAACTTTTTCCAGGAAATAGAGAAGGAGGAAATACTCATAGCATGCTATGAAGCCAATAAAATTTTATAATAATACCAGATATGAACAGTATAAAAATTCAAAATTAATCTTTCTAGGACTACCCTGGTGGCACAGTGGTTGAGAGTCCGCCTGCCGATGCAGGGGACACGGGTTCATGCCCCGGTCCGGGAAGATCCCACATGCCGCGGAGTGGCTGGGCCCGTGGGCCATGGCCACTGAGCCTGGGCATCCGGAGCCTGTGCTCCGCGGAGGGAGGGGCCGCAGTGGTGAGAGGCCCGCGTACCGCAAAAAAAAAAAAAAATTAATCTTTCTTTATAAACAGGAAAAATAAATTTTAGCTAAAATTATAAATCTTTATTAAAACCATAAATAAAATATTAGCAACTAAAGCCAAGAATATAGAGCAATGATAATAAATATATCATGCTCCAGTTGAAATAGGCAAGAATGCAAAGTGACTTTAGCGTTTTTTAAAAACTATAAATATCACTCAGCACATTAAATGCTTAAAGAGTAAAAATTATATAACTACCAACAAATGTAAAACAAATATTTGACAATTCATCCAACAGGTACATGAAAAGATGCTCAAAATCACTAATCGTCAGGGAAATGCAAATCAGAACCACAATGAAGAGCACCTCACATCTGTCAGAATGGTTATTATCAAAAAGACAAGAAATAACAAGTGTTGATGTGAAGAAAACGGAACCCTCATACACTGCTGATGAGAATGTTAATTGGTGCAGCTACTATGGAAAACAGTATGGATGTTCCTCAGGAAAGTAAAAATGGAACTACCATATGATCCAGCATTTCCACTTCTGGGTATTTATCCAAAGAAAACAAAAACACTAATTTGAAAAGTTATCTGCACCTCCATGTTGACTGCAACGTTATTTACAACAGCCAAGATATGCAAGCTAAGTGCCCACCAATAAATGAATGGTTTAAGAAGATGTGGTATATATATGTGATTGACTACTACTCAGCCATAAAAACAGAAGGCAATCCTGCCATTTGCCACAGCATGGATGGACCTGGAGGGCATTATGCTAAGTGAGATAAGACAGAGAGAGACAAACACTGTAGGCTTTCTTACATGTGGAATCTAAAACAAAAATAAAAACAAAAAAACCAAGGCCATAGGTACCGAGAACAAACTGATGGTTACCAGAGGCAGGGGAGAGGGAGTGAGTAGAATGGGTGAAGGGGTCAAAGGGTATAACAAACTACCAGTTATAAAATAAATAAATAAGGCAGAGGATAATATGTACATAATGTACAGCATGGTAAGTAACCACAGTTAATAATACTCGATTGCATATTTGAAAGTTCCTAATAGAGTAGATCTTAAAAGTTCTCATTACAAGAAAAAAAATTTTGTAACTGTGTAAAGTGACAGATGTTAACCAGACTTACTGTGGTGATCATTTTGCAATGTGTGCAAATATTGAATCATTACATTGTACATGTGAAACTAATGTAATATGTCAGTTATACCTCAATCTAAAAATATTTGATAACGCATCACTATTCACAATTTTTAAAGACTCTTAGCAAACTCAAAATAGAAAGGAACTTCCTTAAGCTGAAGTGTTAGTTACAAAAAAATTATACAGAAAATACCAGCCTTTGATGGCAGTATGTTTGAAAAACCTTTCTAAAATCAGGAGCAAGATAGAGTATCCATTATCACAATCCCACTCAACACTGCACCGTAGATCTTACCTAGGACAATAATGCAAGATATAGAAATGAAGCCATAAAAATTGGGAAGAGACAAAGCTGTCATTATTTACAGATGATTTGCTACATATAAAACCCAAAAGAATATATGGAATATTATAAATCATAAGAGCATTTACTAAGTGGCTGGCCGGTAATTGCATGATGTGTGCCATCAACAAGCAAGTAGTATTGCTTAAAAGACACAATTCTTAAAAGCGTGGTTTATATACATATACATTTATAGCTGTATAAATTTATATTCATATATACATATTAGAAATATTAAAATCCATAAGATACATAGGAAAATACTAAGACGTACAAGACGTGCAAAATTTATATTGAAAAATTTTCAACACTTGATTTAAAACATTAAAGAGGGGTTTCCCTGGTGGCGCAGTGGTTGAGAGTCCGCCTGCCGATGCAGGACACACGGGTTCATGCCCCGGTCCGGGAAGATCCCACATGCCGCGGAGTGGCTGGGCCCGTGAGCCGTGGCCATTGGGCCTGCGCCTCTCCCTGTGCTCCGCAACGGGAGAGGCCACAACAGTGAGAGGCCCGCGTACCAGAAAAAAAAAAAAGAAAAAATTAAAGAGGACAAGTAATGACCATGTTTCTGGATAGGAAAACTCAGTATGGTAAACATTTCCTTCCTTCCCAAATTGAAATACAGATTCAAAGAAATGCCAGTTAAAATCCCATAAGGTTTATTCTGAAACTTGACAAGCTGATTTTAAAATTTACACTGGAAAAAAAAAAAGGCAAAGTAAAATTAGCCAACACTCTCCTGAAGGAGGAGAAGAAGAAAGAAGAGAAGGTGGGCAAGGGGTAAACTGCTTCAACTGATTTCGGGGTTTTCTGTAAGGGTCTGGCAATTAAGATAGTGTGGTACAGGCAGGAATAGAAACATATACCAGCAGAAAAGACTAGAGATCCTAGAAGCAGATCCAAAAATATACAGGAACATTATATATGAAAGAGTTTGAACTGCAGACAATTTACAAAGAAGACTGTAGAATTAATAGACCTGGGAAAGTTAGCTATCGATTTGGGGGAAAAAAAATCAATGCCAGCCCAGATTTACTCAAAAATTTTTTAATAAATTAAGGACTAAAACATGAAAGGCGGGCTTCCCTGGTGGCGCAGTGGTTGAGAGCCCGCCTGCCGATGCAGGGGACACGGGTTCGTGCCCTGGTCCGGGAGGATCCCACATGCCGCGGAGCGGCTGGGCCCGTGAGCCATGGCCGCTGAGCCTGCGCATCCGGAGCCTGTGCTCCGCAACAGGAGAGGCCGCAGCAGTGAGAGGCCCACGTACCGCAAAAAAAAAAAAAAAAACACCACGAAAGGCAAAATTTAAAACCTTTAGGGTGCAAGCATCATAAAAAATTTGAAAAGATAAGTCACAGTCTGAGGGAAGACATTTGTGATATATACTGCACAAAGGGTTAACAGATTAAATATATAAAGAACTTTATAAATCAGTAGGAAAAAGACCAAAAAGAAAAAGCAGTAGAAAATGGGCAAGTGACATGAACAGGCATTTCACAATAGATGGGCTACTAATGGCAAAGAGAAGAATAGTGAAAGGGAGGGAGGGAGGGAGGTCAGTTCTCAATGGTGAACAATTGTCCCTCTCTGGTGGGGAAGGTGGACATAGTGGAGGCTGCGTATGTGTGAGGGCTGAGAGTACATGGGAATCTCTGTACCTTCTTCTGAATATTGCTGTGAACCTAACAGTACTCTAAAAACGAAAGTCTACTATTTAGAAATAACCTTAACAGTTAACCAAAACAAGTTCACAGGTAATTCGTGAAGTAACTCCTTAAATAGGTTATGCATAAGGTAAAGACTAATCACTGAACAATTCCGTTACAATGTGGGCCCTAAATTCCAGACGACATCACCAAACCTGGTAAACAGAGAAAGAGGATGAAAAAGCACACTAAATACTTCCTTATGAAGCTTATTATCCCCTTAAATGCTAACCCTTCACAATCCCTCCACCAAGCATCTCCTCTCCAGACAGGCAGCTAGTCCAATTACTCCCACAAGGACCTACTTCTGCCCTCATTGGGATGCCCTGTCCTGACCTACCGGCCCTCCAGATGTCCCCTTTCTTGACTTTTCTCTTTATTCCATTTGATTCCTTGGGCTATCATGTCACTAGCATTTTTGTTACTACCTTAAAATGTATTTCCATTATAATCACCTGGAAGAAACAACATAGGATGTACCTGCTTCACGTGAGCCTTTGCTCAGGGAACAGGGCACAGAAGAGTCCCACAGAGATTCACATCGGTGTGGGTATCAGCTGGGCCCTTGACTGTCACTATAGCTACTAGCATCACACTTTCCGCTATTTCAAATCTGTCCCTCTCTTACCAAACTTCTAATTCTGCTCTTATCCCCAGCACTTTCAACAAATTCTTTCTCTTTTTACTTTAAATAAAAAATGGAAGATATCAGCTATTACTCCTTTATCATCAAAACCTGAAAGGTATAAAAGTAACCTATAGATTCGTGCATCCTTTTCCTTCCTATTGGAGAAATTATATATCCTCCCATCAGTTCACCCAGGCTTTGTAGCTACTCCATCAGAAATAATTAGAAGCCCTTGTTGCTTTTGTATATTAAACATTTTCCTCTCAACAGGGCAGGACCAGCTACATACTTTGCTCATCCCAGTGCAAAATGAAAATATGGGATCCCTGGTTCAAAAGCTATTAAGAGTTTCAAGATGGCAACAGCAGATTTCATCAAACCAGGTGCAGGTCCCTACAAAATGCAGGACCACCCCAATTACATGGGTTTCCCATCCACAAAGTCAGCCTTACAATCAGATCTTTCTCATCACATCTTATATATGCTCCAATAGGATCCACTTAAAAAACAACACTTGGTTGAGGATTTTATTACCAATGGCATTTTCACAGAATTAGAACAAAAAATTTTACAATTTGTATGGAAACACAAAAGAATCTGAACAGCCAAAGCAATCTTGAGAAAGAAAAACAGAGCTAGAGGAATCAGGCTCCCTGACTTCAGACTATTCTACAAAGCTACAGTCATCAAGACTGTATGGTGGACTTCCCTGGTGGTGCAGTGGTTAAGAATCCGCCTGCCAATGCAGGGAACACAGGTCTGAACCCTGGTCTGGGAAGATCCCACATGCCACGGAGCAACTGAGCCTGTGTGCCGCAACTACTGAGGCCACACTGTAGAGCCCGTGAGTCACAACTACTGAGCCTGTGTGTCAAAACTACTGAAGCCCGCTCGCCTAGAGCCCATGCTCCACAACAAGAGAAGCCACTGTAATGATAAGCCCGCGCACCACAATGAAGAGTAGCCCCCACTTGCTGCAACTAGAGGAAGCCCGCATGCAGCAACAAAGACCCAACACAGCCAAAAATAAATAAATTAAATAAATAAATTTTTTTTAAAAAGACTGTATGATTCTGCTATAAAAACAGAAATATAGATCAAGGGAACAGGATAGAAAGCCCAGAGGTAAACCCACTAACCTATGGTCACCAAATCTCTGACAAAGGAGGCAAGAATATACTGGAGAAAAGACAGCCTTTTCAATAAGTGGTCTGGGAAAACTGGACAGCTACATGTAAAAGAATGAAATTAGAACACTCCCCAACACTATACACAAAAATAAACTCAAAATGCATTAAAGACCTAAATGTAAGACCAGATACTATAAAACTCTCAGAGGAAAACATAGGAAGAACACTCTTTGACAAAAATTGCAGCAAGATCCTTTTTGACCCACCTCCTAGAGAAATGGAAATAAAAACAAAAATAAATGGGTTCTAGTTAAACTTAAAGGCTTATGCACAGCATGGGAAACCATAAACAAAACAAAGAGACAACCCTCAGAATATTTGCGAATGAACCAACCAACAGGGACTAATCTCCAAAATATGCAAACAGCTGATGCAGCTCAATATCAAAAAAACAAACAACCCAATCAAAAAATGGGGAGAAGATCTAAATAGACATTTCTCCAAAGAAGACATATAGATGGCCAAGAAGCACATGAAAAGATGCTCAATATCACTAATTGTTAGAGAAATGCAAATCAAAACTACAATGAGGTATCACCTCCCAGTCAGAATGGCCATCATCAAAAAATTTACAAACAATAAATGCTGGAGAGGGTGTGGAGAAAAGGGAACCCTCTTGCACTGTTGGTGGGAATGTAAATTGATGCAACCGCTATGGAGAACAGTATGGAGATTCGTTAAAAACTAAAAATAGAGCTACCATATGACCCAGAAATCCCACTCCTACGCATATATCCAGAGAAAACCATAATTCAAAATGATGCATGCACCCTAATGTTCACTGCAGCACTATTTACAATAGCTAGGACATGGAAGCAACTTAAAAGTCCATTGACAGAGGAATGGATAAAGAAGATGTGGTACATATATACAATGGAATATTACTCAGCCATAAAAAGGAACAAAATAGTGCCATTTGCAGAGACATGGATAGACCTAGAGACTGTCATACATAGCGAATTAAGTCAGAAAGAGAAAAACAAATATCATATATCTCTTACATGTGGAATCTAGAAAAATGGTACAGATGAACTTATTGGCAAAGCAGAAATAGAGTCACAGATGTAGAGAACAAACGTATGGTTACCAAGGGGGGGTTAGTGGGGGAGACATGAGCTGGGAGATTGGGATTGACATATATACACTATTGATACTATGAATAAAAATAGATAACTGATGAGAGCCTACTGTAGAGCACAGGGAACTCTACTCAGTGCTCTGTGGTGACCTAAATGGGAAGGAAATCTAAAAAAGAGTGGATATATCTATACACAAAACTGATTCACTTTGCTGTACAGCAGAAACGAATACAACACTGTAAAGCAACTATACCCCAATAAAAATTTTAAAACATCTGTCACAAACAGAAATAAAAAATGAAGGCAACAACAACAGCAAATCAGCCTCTATCATCCTATTCCTGTCCTGCTATGAAAGACTCTCCCCTCCTCTTGAAAACCTATCTAGTTTGTCTAAATTTGTCATCTCCAGTGTCTCACTCATGCCTCCAACCCTCCCAGCTGGCTTCTCCCATGACGTCACAGAAAGGGTCCCAGCTGCTCCCTCCTCCTTCATGCTCTGCCCTTGGCTTCCATGAAGCCACAATTCCTGTTGTTCTGCTGCCCCTTCACCAGCTTCCTTTTTTTCCTTCTTTGCAAAATCCTCCTCCTCTCCTAGCCACTTGGCAGTAACACCGTTCCATCGACCTGCCCTCTTCTCTCTTCTGCGTGTGATTTCTTCTGCCATAGCGCTGAGCCTGCACCTTCAGTTTTGACTTCCCTTATGGTGATCTCACGACGTAGAATTTGTGTATTTTTATATAGCTAAAACTGATTTTTTTCCTTTTTTTCAATAATTTGCTGGCCTGTTTAGGAAGCCCTCTACACCCCAAACATAGGAACAGCCTCTTATTTATTTTTTACTACTTTCATGGGTTTTTATCCTTTTTTGTTTTTTTAAAACATTATTTCAACAAAATTTATTTTATATGTGATATCTAACATCTTGATAAATTATCTGTGGGTTCCAACATCATCTCCCTAGTAATTTGAAATCTCACTTAATCATCATTTTTTACAATAAACATATTTTTATCAGAGAAAGTAACAAATTTTAAATAAGAAGATAATGTATATAATCAAACTGGTTTTTCCTTTATAATTTGTTTTTTTTCACTTACAGTAAGAAAAGGTAGAAACTGATTAATTCTTCATTATAATTTCTGATAGCTTTTCAATCATTTTATTTTCTATTAAACTTTTAAATAAATTATAAAGTTTTTACATTTTTCCCCACTTCAGAATATAAGCTCTGTGAAAGCAGGGGTGTTATATCTTTTCTTCAATGCTATATCCCTACTCCAGTGCTTAGAACAGAATGGCAGGAAGAGTTTAATATGTATTTGTTGAGTTAATAATTAAATAAGTAATTGAACAAATTAACTATTTGCTAACCAGTCTCTCCACACCTGTATTTTTTTTTATCTTTTGAAGTGTTTTAAATGGCCTTCTAGAAGTCAATTATTAAATTCTAAAGTCATTGGTCTATAATTACAATGGTAATCCCTATTGGTTCCACTAATTTAATTGTCTAGAAACATGCCGTATGCCTGCATCCCAATTACTATGCCCATGTATTATGTTTTGGCTAAGATCTATTTAAACTAATCTTTCAGGACAGTTTTTGATAGTATCATAATTAGATAAATGTGAGAATCAGTTCGCTGTGCTGGACAAAAAATATTTTATGACATATTTGACTCAAATCTATTAATTTGTAAAAAATCCATTTTTTTACCCTATCCATCTGTACAGTTGACATTCCGGGATCCCAGGTGTCTGCCAGGAGCAGTGTTGGGGAGGAGCCTCAACAAGAGAGAAAAGAGCTGAAGTCCAGTTAGCTGGGAGGGGTTTCTACCCAAAAACCCCCTCCCACAGCATCGGTGTGTTCCAACTAGAAATGGTTGTTGAAAGCAGAGCCTCACAGGAGCCAGGAAGAGAGAGTCAGACTGCATATCTAAAAGGCAAAACGGGGGCAGAAAGGGGAGGAAGAGCAATGGATTAAAAGTTGAAAGCAAGAAATAACTGGCATCAAAATAAAGGATGAGGGCTTCCCTGGTGGCGCAGTGGTTGAGAGTCCGCCTTCCGATGCAGGGGACGCGGGTTCGTGCCCCGGTCCGGGAAGATCCCACATGCCGCGGAGCGGCTGGGCCTGTGAGCCATAGCCGTTGAGCCTGCGCGTCCGGAGCCTGTGCTCCGCAACGGGAGAGGCCACAACAGTGAGAGGCCCGCGTACCGCAAAAAAATAATAATAAAATAAAATAAAATAAAATAAAGGATGACAAAAGGATTTGAAGGGATGTCAACCCTTCAGCAAGAAGACAGGGAGTATGGGAAGAAGGAAAGAAGAAGGAGGAGATCCTTTTCCATTTCCTTGTGTTTTCTGATCAGAAATAATTATGTTTAGTGTAGGGAAAATAGAAAACAAAGCATTATGAGAAAGAAAATACAATTCACCCATAATGGGACAAAAGAGGAATAATAACTTTCTAATATATTACCTTGTAACCAATAAAGTCAAATATATTTTTGTTTATATTTTTATAAATAGGTTCGCCCTTTCACCAGCCATTTCCTGGATATAATATGTTCATCTCTTTTTTCCACCTTTCTTTATCATATTTTAGATCCTTCCTTAAAACAGAATATAGATACGTTTCATTTTCTTAACACAATCTGATAGTCTTTTATGATCGTCAAGTTTTTTTACACTTAGTTGTGACATATCTGTTGCTGCTCAAAAACTTACCCCGAAATGTAGTGGCTTATTATCTCACAGTTCCTCTGGGTCACGAATGTGGGAGTGGCTTATCTGAATGCTTCTGGCTAAGGGTCTTTGACAAGGCTCCAATCAAGATATTGGCCAGGGCTTTCGTCATTACTATGCTCAACTGGGGAAGACCCACAACAGACGCTTCAACCAAGACCCCTGGTTTTTGACAGGACTTGGGTCTTTTCTGGCCCTCGGTGGTGAGACACTGAGTATAGAAACAGTCAATGCAAGACCATATGTAAAAATAGAGCTCTGACCCCCCACCCGCTGCAGCCCGCACAGGGAACCGACCTCTCATCCAGAGTCCTCCACAGGAACCAGCCCAGGAATCAGCCTGCTGTCTCCAGTGACAATGCAGGAAGTCAAACAGTAACCTTTGCAACATTCAGCCCCAAATGCCCAGGACCTGATGAACGAGCGACAGCACACTTTTGTCCCTACTTCCAACTTAGGACCAACCAGAGGAAGCCAAATATGTCCCTCTGACAAATCGCATAGGATGCCCCTGTCTAGTAGCCACCTCCAGCCAGGGCACGCCTGAAACCTTCTACTTCTTCCACTATAGAGCTTTCCCCTTCCTCTGCCTGCCTTTGGGTCTCTGACAAAATGTAAGGGAAGATGGTTGACTCTTTTGCTGCAGCCAGCTCTGCATAAATAGCCTTTCCCTGTTCTCACATGGGTGCTCTTCATATATTTTCACGGTGGGAGACATCAGTTCCTTGACACATGGCCCTCTCCACAGGCAGCTCACAATATGGCAGCTGGCTTTCCTCAGAGCAAGTGACCATAAGAACAAGAGAGGGCAGGCCGAGACAGAAACCACAGTCTTTTTGTAACCTAATCTCCAAAGTGACATCCAACCACTTCTATTCTTAGAAACAAGTCACTTGGTCCAGCCCACATTCAGAGGAGGAGATTACACAAATATGTGAATACCAAGATGCAAGGGCCATTGGGGTCCATTTAGAGGATGCCCGCACTTAGTGCAGTGACTGAAGTACTTAATACCATCCCGTAAATCATTTTTATGTTATTCTTTTTTTGTCTTTTTTTATGTTTTTAATACCATTTCCACATGATTGTTTTGAATTTCCACTGTACATTTCCATTTCATTAATTGTAATTTTCCTTTTCTATGCTCTCAGAGATACATATGATGCTATTTTTTAAAAACAAGGGACCAGCTATTTCCCTCCATGAAATTCTAGTTCATCACTATCTCATCACAGAAGCATGAGGGTTCCTTTAAAATAGATCCATTTCCCCACCCCTTGAGTCTCATCCTATTGTGACCTTTACAACATGGTGGGGGGGTGGGGGGGATGAAATGGGAGATTGAGATTGACATATAAACACTATTGATACTATGTATAAAACAGATAACTAATGTGAACCTACTGTACAGCACTGGGAACTCTACTCAGTGCTCTGTGGTGACCTAAATGGGAAGGAAATCCAAAAAGGAGGGGGTATATGTATATGTATGGCTGCTTCACTTTGCTGTACAGCGTAAACTAACACAACATTGTAAAGCAACTATACTTCAATAAAAATTAAAATAATGATAATAAAAATAAAACATGGTCATATGCCCCTCTCTCTGCCCCACCCCCAGGCAACTCTAGTGTGTTGCTAGAATAATTTAGTACTTATTCAGGTTTCCCTCAGGGGTTGTCTCTTTGTTTCAAGAGTTGTCATTTATGCCTCTATTTCCTCTTCCTAAGATGCATAATCTTATCCACTTACACATACACAAATACACACACACACATACACATGGTTGCCAGGTTTATTTTCCACTGCTCTTTCCCCTGTTTTTGCCATCTTCCATCTGAAAGTCTCTGTTCTGATGGTTTGTTTTTATATGTTATCAACTTTTCATTGAGGTATATGACACATACAGCAGAGCACACAAATCAAAAGTGAACAATTTGATGACTGATCACAACAGTCACTCACATCACCTTCACCCAGGTCAGGAAATAAGATTTTGCCAGCACTCCAGAAGCTCCACCCAGGCCCCGGCCAGTCCCTACCCTCTCCGTCCACTCAAAAGGAACCACCATGCTGACTTCTAACACCAGAGATTTGTTTTACCTGGTTTTGAATGTATATCAAAGGAACAATGCAATATTTATTCCTCTGAGCCTGGTCTCTTTCACTCAACATTATGTTTGTGAGATTGATCCATGTGGCTCTAGTTCTTCATTCATTTAAATTAATAGATAGCATTTCCTCATATGAATTACCACAATGTATTTATCCATCCTACTCTTGGTGAACAATTTGGTTGTTTCTCATTTGGAGCCACTACAAACAATGCTGCTATACTTTGTGCGTCTTTTGGTGCACACGGGCATGAACTTCTGTCAGGGCTATATCTAGACGTTAAATTTCTGGTTCACAGGGAATGCATTTTTCACCTTTAATAGATAGTTCCCATTTCCAATGGTTGTACCACTTCAATTCCCACCAATATTGTGCAAAATTCCTTGGTTAATTTGTTTTGTTTTGTTTTAGTTAACATGTGTTAAGTTTACTAAACACTTATTGAATATTTGCACCTAAGACAAAAGGATTTCAGAACACAATTCTACACTTTGCAATTATTTACCATGATTCTACCAGTATCCTCAAAAAACCAGACCGGTGCTATTGTACCTTCTGTGCCCAGCCCTGTGTTAAACACAAAGAATAGGGTCAATCAGAAAACCCAAAGAACCTGATGCTATGGTGGTCAGATTATTTTTGCCACCTGGAAGTTCATTTATTTCTTCTTCCCCATGAAATTTCAATAGTAATTACAATAGTTAAAATCTGGCAGCCCTAGAAGCTTAATGAAGATAGCTATATTCTTACAACCAGAATTACTGGACTATAATGATCCATTTATTTCAGCAATTTTCACAGTGAAGAGACATTATTAGTGGTTCACTTACTTGATTTATATATGAGCAATTCAGGAAATGATGAAAACATCAAATAAATTCTTTAATGGGTCACTCAGCCATGGTTGTCAGAGCCAGTCTTGGTTATTCTTTTAGCTGATTGCGGGCACTATCATTTTCTGAGACTTCTGCTGAGTAAAGAAAATAATTTATTTGTTAATTTACTCATTTGTTCAGTCATTGAGGAAATGCTGTCTGCTCATAAGTGGACCTGAACTTCAAACCCATGTTGTTCAAGGGTCAACTGTATTTGACTATGTAGATTAACCCAAAATAAACACATTCAGGAAAATCCACAGCAAGATACAGCCAGTGAAATTACTGTATTTCAATAATAAAGAATTATGAAAGTATTCAGGTAGGAAAAACAAGTTACAATGGGCCAGTTTCTATAATAACTAGAAATGCCAGAAGAAAATGAAGCAATGCCCATCAGAGTTGATGCCCAAAATATTCTCAACCATGTAAGACTATAGGAACTACTACACCGATATGATTCTTCTTAAATGATTTTTAAACACAAGGCACAACAACAAAAGTGCTTAACAAAATCTATCCACCTATCTAAATGCAGCATTCACGGGTGTTGAGTTTTCAATCTATTGAAGAATACAACTACAGGAAGAAATAATTGTGGTGAATAGTGATTATAAGAAAAGATATAAATGTTATTGCCATGGACATCCAAAAATACTATATGATAATAACTAATGCTTGCAAGGATGCAAAGAAACTGCATCACTCACATATGGTGAGTGGAAATATAAAATGGTACAGCCACTCTGGAATATGGCAGTCTCATACAAAACTAAGACACGTTGCCTACCATACAAACAAGAAATTCCTTCTTAGGTGATTTCCCAGAGAAATGAAAACATGTTCACTGAAAAACTTGTACATGAATATGCATAGAATTTTAATTTGTGATAGTCTAAAACTGGAAATAATCCAAATATTCTTCAGGGGGTGACTGGTTAAATAAACCGGGATCCATTCATACTATGGGTAGTAGTGATACAGAGAGTAAACTATGACACACACAACAAGTTGGAAGTATGTCAAGGGGATTATACTGAGTGGAAAACAAAAGGCAACATCAAAAGTGTACACAATGTATGGGTCCAATCTATGTTATATTCTTGAAATGACAAAGTTACAGACATGGAGAACAGATTCTTGGTGCAGGGGTTTGAGGGATACTTGTGGTGGAGCGATTCTGTGTCTTGACTGTTTTGGTGGTCACGCAGATTTACACATGTGATAAAATTACATAAAACTAAACACACACACACAAGGGCATGGAAAGCTGGTGAACTCTGAATAAGATTGATGGATTGAATCAATGTTGATTTCCTGTTTGGGATATTGTATATATATGCAAGATGTTATCTTTGAGGGAAACTGGATAAAGGGTAGACAGGATCTCTCTGTATTGTTTCTTACATTTCTTTGTGGATATGAATCTACTATTATCTCAAAATAAAAGTTTTCAAAATTTCAATAATAATAAAAATAAGAAAAATTTGGAGTATGGGAGAATAAATAACTAAAACCTAATGTTGAAACATTTATTTAACTCAAACAATCACTTTGGTCTTTTAAGGCTTTTTACAACCTTTCTTTAAGTGTAAAGAGATTATTTAGAATTGTTAGAATTTAGACAAAAATAAATTTCAGTTATTTCTATTTCACTTAGTTTCTTTTAAGTTCAAATAAAATTAAATGTAATGTAATTTATTTTGAAATAGAATGGGTAATTTGATTCTATTTTTCTAAAATTATTTCTGTTCGTTTTTTCTATCTTTATATCTGCAACTACACAGTGAGATGTTTAGAAAAATGTGCATCTAGTGCCAGAAATAGCTACTTCTCATTAATGAGATTTGAGGTAAGTGTTTTTTAATTTCTTTTTGCATTCTTGTATGATTTTTAAATTGTGGATATGTGCCATTTTTAATCCTAAACAAATAGCAACCAAAAAAAATTTTTCAAGAACAATAAAAGCGCAGTCCCTGAGCTTGAAGAGGTTATCGTCTTGTAGGATGACAAGCAAGTAAACGAAAGATTTAGAAGGAGGGTCAAAGTTTCCATGAGAGACACAAAAGGATGAAACAAAAGCTGCATTAGCTCCAGAATGAAAGAAGACTGCCCAGGAGTGATGAAGCATTTTATCATATTGTGTTTTAAAACCTTCATTCCTTGGTAATTTTATAAGTTCTGTCTGGAAAAGGCACACCATGGTAAAAACTGTTTCAAGTCAGGCTTTCCACGGTAAAATCCACTTTGGTTAGTTTTGATAGTTTATTGACAGGACTGTGTAAAAGATGAGAAACTGCAAGTGGAACAGTATGGACTTGGAGGCCAAGGTGTTGTTTATTTATTTTAATGAAGAATAGTCTAATAATTAGAACCTCACTTGAATTTTTACTCTTTCAAAAATTCATTTTCACCAGTTAAACCATCATTTTCTTTTTATCTTTGTAAAAGATGCTATTAAAGCCAAACACTGCAGTGTGCTAGTAACCTACTGTTTTCATTTATATATGAAGTAAAAAAGAGCATTCAGATGTTTAATTTTCACAATTAGTTGGGAATTTTCCCAATAATTAAGGAGCTGGTATTAATTTGTCGCTTGATTTTAATCTCTGAACACACAACTCGTGTATTTTTACTCTGGCCTTGGTGTCGCACCAAGAACTCTTGTACTAGCAGGGAGACAGGCTCTCCATCTTTCACTGAATCTATGTCTAATATTTGTACAGTTGACTGTGTATATCACCATCTATTTACATGTCTTAATTGTGTAATAACATAATTGGCCATCATAAAAACATGGAGTAGGGCACTCATCAGGCCAATCTTGCCCACAAGCCTAGCTACCCTGACATATGGTCACTCAGCTCCTGCCTAAACACCTCCAGCTTCAGGAAACTCACCATCCACCAGGTGCTCAATTTTCACAATTGCAAAGTTCTTCACAGTCCAAATAAAAGATGTTTGTGGTATTACTCATTACTCTATAGGCAGACCTTGTATATTTTATACTATTGTATGTACTTTAATCTTGCTAATTCAATTGATTTTCCCTTTTCCACTGTTGCCTAGTGGACTATTGGCCAGACACAACTATTGCTCGTAAGCTGCTCACTGGCAACGCCTGTATTATACTCACACTTCTCGGTCAACACAGTGCACATGTAGTCACTTCATGCCATTTTGTATAACAATGAAAATGTGGTTTGAATCACTTTCACAAGTTAATAACACACGAGCAGCATATAATTGCAAAATTGTCTACATACCACATAAAAGAACTGTCATTTTGAAGACCAGATGTGATGATGTTTGTGGAGTACTTAACTCAGAATACATATCACACGGCCGAGTAGTGTTTATGAAAGCCTCATGTTGTATTTCTCAATGTGTGTATTAAATGTGTCTGTATTTTGGAATGTACATGTTTTCATTTCTTTTATAAAAAATAGAGTGGGGTAGGGACAGGAACAAGGACCTATTTCACCTTACAGTGACTGGTTGATGAAAACCACATTTTAATACAAATATTATTATAGAAACTCAATGTGTTTGTTCATTAAGGAACAATATTTGAAGTTCATCATCACAAGGGGCATCCAGACGTGCTCAAGAACAAGCAAATGTCACATCAATGTCAACTTTTCCATGTCCCTGGCAGCCTCTGCTGTTTTTCCTGGGTACTCACTCACTCACTCCCCCACCTCCCTGGGTCTCACAGCTCTTGCCAGTCCTAGGTCCCTTCTCCTCTGAAAGAATGTAGCCCTGACCAGGGTATTTCCCCAGGACTTCCAAAGCCACAAACCATTTCAATACACTCAACCATTTCTACTCACTTCAGGCATTTCTTTCTGCTTGCCCACGCTCCACACTGCCAGGGAATTATTTTATAGAGTTACCTTTCAGAGTTAGAGTCAATATCTCTCTTATTTCTTGCAGTGACAGAACTCATATAATATATACAATTCCTTAGAAAGGATACGCACGCCCATCAGGACACAACCCTTGTCTTCCTCTCCAGCTGTATCTACTGCAACTTCCCTATCCCTAGAAACTTATGGTCTAACAATACCAAAAACCTCACAGGCGCTTCCATCCCTCTTTCCTTTGTGCATGCTACTCTTGCCCTATCTCCAACTCTGTTCCAAAGGAAGGGCTGAACATTCACCTCCTGCATGAAGACTGAGAGGATCCTGGAGGAAGATTTAATCTTTCCTTCCTCTGGACCCTATGGTTTGTCTATGGTACCTAATCAATTGCATTGTTTATTTTGCTTTGTTTTTAATTTAGATCTTTCATACTAGCCTTCTCTTCATATGCTCAGCCAATTTTAAAATTCCTTTGGAAATCCCTACCACCTAGCAGGGTGTCTGACACGTAACTGACATTCCATGAATAATTGTTTTTGTTTTGTTTTGTTTTGTTTTGATAATTTCAAGCCAACATTTATTGAGCACCTATTTTATTCCAGCTAGGTGTTGGAAATACCACATTGAATAATACATGGATTTTTTTGTTTTTTTGTTTTTGCGGTAGGCGGACCTCTCACTGTTGTGGCCTCTCCCGTTGTGGAGCACAGGCTCCGGACGCGCAGGCTCAGCAGCCATGGCTCACGGGCCCAGCCGCTCCGCGGCATGTGGGATCTTCCCGGACTGGGGCACGAACCCGTGTCCCCTGCATCGGCAGGCGGGCTCTCAACCACTGCGCCACCAGGGAAGCCCAACAATTGTTGAATGAATGAATGAACAAATGACATTCATCAAAAGAGCTTGGTCTAGAAGGGCCCATCACCATGGGGCTCTGTGTGGACTGAGCTGAGGTTGCTCTTTAGACCAGCACTGAGATCTCTGGGCATCATGGATGTAACAAATGACTTAAGAGGTAAGAGTGCCTGGAGAGGCACAAAGAGCAGTGTCATGGGAGCCTGCCATCAGCCTCCGTCCTCTCAGTGCTTATTCATTGCAGGTGCAGCTGCTCACGACCTAGTTTCATTTGTGCTTCCATCCTCAGTGGTCTCATTAGCTCCTGGCAGCGGTCATACCCCGGAGCATCTCTTTCTCCAAATGCTCTAATGAGAAGGCCCAGCAGATTTCATCATTTGGAAATTAACAGAAGCATTGGATGCAGAGCAAGTGCCCACCCCCTCCCCAAAGGCATCATCTCAGCCATCTCTCAGGGAAAAGAGAGAATGTTTTCAATATACTCCCCGTCAGAGAGCGAGAAGAAACATTTTCCCACCAGCAAACCAGGGAGCGAGAAGATCTCACTGGGGCATTCAGTGGGCAATTGAAAACTTGAAATGAAATCCAGCCTTCATATTTTAGTGGTGGGCAGTAGCAGGAAAAGGGTTAGAGCTAAAATTAGAATAACAAAAACTAACTTTATTTGAAATATAGAGTGAAAAAAGTATTGAATAAGAACCACTGTAAATAACAAAAAATGAGGAATTTCAAACCAAAATGAGAGTTTAATGACCCTTTTACTGCTAAAAAGAACAGAGTCTTTTTTTCCAATTTCTTATCCTACAGAAGAAACTGGTATGTGGAATATCCAATGCCAAAATTCCAGCAAATCATTTTAACTGCTGAGTTTTCTAAGTGTAGAGGATGTCTTTTCCAAAAGGCTATTTCCTAAATTCTGCTAAATAGAAGAGTTTTCTTATTTTCTCTTTCTGTTACCACTGTGGCCTACGAAATTCAAATAACTCACCTAGATTAAAAAATTTCTGAAAAGACTACAAAACTGAATGCTGCCTTTGCCTCTTTCTGTTAAAAGCAAGTTTTTGCATAGAAATTAAATATCTAATGCAAATTTTTAGGGATAGATGTGAAGCAGTTTTCAAGATTCCTTAATTTGGCCCAGACGCCACAGTACTTTTGCTGCTATTAATGTTGGGCATAAAAGATATTCACCTTGTGCTTCAGTACAATATGTTTCAAAATACTAATCACGGGGATAGCTTCAAGATGGTGGAGGACTAAGACGTGAAGATCACCTTCCTCCCCACAGATACACCAGAAATACATCTACACATGGAACAACTCCTACAGAACACCTACTGAACACTGGCAGAAGACCTCAGACCCCCCAAAAGGCAAGAAACCCCCCACGTATCTGGGTAGGGCAAAAGAAAAAAGAATAAACAGAGATAAAAGGATAGGGATGGAACCTGCACCAGTGGGAGGGAGCCGTGAAGGAAGAAAGGTTTCCACACACTAGAAGCCACTTCGCGGGCGGAGACTGCGGGTGGCAGAGGCAGAACCTTCGGAGCCACAGAGGAGAGCACGGCAACAGGGGTGCAGAGGGCAAAGCAGAGAGATTCCCACACAGAAGACCGGTGCCGACCAGCACTCACCAGCCCAAGAGGCTTGTCTGCTCACCCACCGGGGTGGGTGGGGGCTGGGAGCTGAGGCTCTGGCTTCAGAGGTCAGATCCCAGGAAGAAGACTGGGATTGGCTGCATGAACACAGCCTGAAGGGGGCTAGTGCACTACAGCTAGCCGGGAGGGAGTCCTGGAAAAAGTCTGGACCTGCCTAAGAGGCAAGAGACCATTGTTTTGGGGTGCGTGAGGAGAGGGGATTCAGAGCACCACCTGAACGAGCTCCAGAGATAGGTGCAAGCCACAGCTATCAGCAAGGACACCAGAGATGGGCATGAGATGCTAAGGCTGCTGCTGCAGCCACCAAGAAACCTGTGTGCAAGCACAGGTCACTTTCCACACCTCCCTTCTCGAGAGCCTCTGCAGCCCGCCACCGCCAGGGTCCCGTGATCCAGGGACACCTTTCCCAGGAGAACACACAGTGCGCCTCAGGCAGTTGCAACATCACGCTGGCCTCTGCCACCACAGGCTCGCCGTGCATTCCATACCCTGCCCTCCCCCGAGCCTGCGTGAGCCAGAGCCCCTAATCAGCTGTCTGGGAGGGGAACAGATGCCCTCAGGTGACCTACAAGCAGAGGCGAATCCAAATCCAAAGCTGAACCCCAGGAACCGTGTGAACAAAGAAGAGAAAGAGAAATCTCTCCCAGCAGCCTCAGGAGCAGCAGATTAAATCTCCACAAGCAACTTGATGTACCCTGCATCTGTGCAATACCTGAACAGACAACAAATCATCCCCAAATTGAGGTGGTGGACTTTGGGATCAACTGTAGACTTGGGGTTTGCTTTCTGCATCTAATTTGTTTCTGGTCTTATGTTTATCTCAGTTTAGCATTTAGAGTTTATTATCATTAGTAGATTTGTTTATTGATTTGGTTGCTCACTTCCTTTTTTCTATATGTATATATTTTCCTTTTTCTCCTTTTGTGAGTGTGCATGTGTATGCTTCCTTGTGTGATTTTGTCTGTATAGCTTTGCTTTTACCATTTGTCTTAGGGTTCTGCCTGTCCATTTTATCTGTTTGTTTGTTTTAGTATAATTTTTAGTGCTTGTTATCATTGGTGGGTTGCTCTCTATTTTTTTTTATTACTTTATTTTAATAACATTTTATTTTATTTTTTCATTCTTTCTTTTATTTTCTCCCTTTTCTTCTGAGCTGGGTCACTGACAGAGTCTTGGTGCTCCAGCCAGGTGTCAAGCCTGAGCCTCTGAGGTGGGAGAGCCAAATTCAGGACATTGGTCCACCTGAGACCTCCCGCCCCCATGTAATACCAAACAGCAAAAGCTCTTTCAGAGATCTCCATCTCAATGCTAAGACCCAGCTCCACTCAACCACCAGCAAGCTGCAGTGATGGACACCCTATGCCACACAACTAGCAAGACAGGAACACAACCCCATCCATTAGCAGAGAGGCTGACTAAAATCATACTAAATTCACAGACACCCCAAAACACACCACCAGATGCAGTCCTGCCCACCAGAAAGACAAGGTCCAGCCTCATTTGCCAGAACACAGGCACCAGTCCCCTCTACTAGGAAGCCTACACAACCCACTGAACCAAACTTACCCACTGGGGGCAGACACCAAAAACTATGGGAACTACAAATCTGGAACCAGAAGAAAGGAGACCCCAAACACAGTAAGTTAAGAAAAATGAGAAGACAGAGAAATACACAGTAGATGAAAGAGCAAGGTGAAAACCCATCAGACCAAACAAATGAAGAGGAAATAGGCAGTCTACCTGAAAAAGGATTCAGAGTGATGATAGTAAAGATGATCCAAATCTTGGAAATAGAATGGAGAAAATACAAGAAAGGTTTAACAAGGACCTAGAAGAAATAAAGAGCAAACAAACAATGGTGAACAACACAATAAATGAAATTTAAAATTCTCTAGAAGGAATCAATAGTAGAATTATTGAGGCAGAAGAACAGATAAGTGAGCTGGAAGACAAAATAGTGGAAATAACTACTTCAGAGCAGAATAAAGATAAAAGACTGAAAAGAAGTGAGGACAGTCTCAGAGACCTCTGGGACAAAATTGATTGCACCAACATTCAAATTATAGGGGTCCCAGAAGAAGAAGAGAAAAAGACAGAGACTGAGAAAATATTTGAAGAGATTATAGTTGAAAACTTCCCTAATATGGGAAAGGAAATAGTCAATCAAGCCCAGGAAGCACAGAGAGTCCAATAAAGGATAAATCTAAGGAGAAACATGTCAAGACACATATTAATCATACTATCAAAAATTAAATACAAAGAAACAATATTAAAAGCAACAAGGGAAAAGCAACAAATAACACACAAGGAAATCCCCATAAGGTTAACAGCTGATCTTTCACCAGAAACACTGCAAGCCAGAAGGGAATGGCAGGACATATTTAAAGTGATGAAAGAGAAAAACCAACAACCAAGATTACTCTACCCAGCAAGGATCTCATTCAGATTTGGCAGAGAAATTAAAACCTTTACAGACAAGCAAAAACTAAGAGAATTGAGAACCACCAAACCAGCTTTACAACAAATCCTAACAGAACTTCCCTAGGCAGAAAACACAAGAGAAGGAAAAGACCTACAATAACAAACCCAAAACAATTAAGAAAATGATAATAGGAAAACACATATTGATAACTGCCTTAAGTGTAAACAGATTAAATGTTCGAGCCAAAAGACATAGACTGGCTGAATGGATACAAAAACAAGACCTGCATATATGCTGTCTACAAGAGACCCACTTCAGACCTAGGGACACATACAGACTGAAAGTGAGGGTATGAAAAAAGATATTCCATGCAAATGGAAATCAAAAGAAAGTTGGAGAATCGCAGTGCCGTGAGAAACACTGCTGCACGGAGTGTGTGAGATGCAGTGTCCCATGCGGCTGTTTTGCACCAGGAGGGCCAGAGGCAAGGCCTCTGCTCTGGGCCCCCTATGAGCAAGGAAAATTAGACAAAGCACAAAGGAAAAGAAAAAAAAAAAAGAAGTGTCTTGGTTTGGATGATAAATTATATGGCGTCACAGATGCTTCATTCCACCCTTGAATTCCTGCTGACCCTATTGATATTGTTACACAAAAGGATCACCTGGAAAACTTCTTTAGATGCAAATGCCTGGGTCATGCTCCAAGATATCCTGCTGATTTAACACAGACCAAGAAACTTACTAAAGAGGACTCTTCAGGAAATTCTGAGGATGTTGACCCAAATGGGAATCTTTTAGGCTATTGATCCAATATATGGTATTTTGTATGTAAGATGCCATCAACTATACAGTGCATTTTTCAGTATTTCTAAGAAAGAAAAAAAAAGATTTCAGTTATACAATCTCATTGATTATAAGATACATCTTAATTTTAGAGAAGTTAAAATGCATTATTCATCTTGGATTGCTGTAATACTATATCACTAATCTATACCAAGCTTTTGACATAATTGGATAGCAGTTGATTCAAAATTAAAAACTCTAATAAATCTCTACTTGAACCAAAAAAAAAAAAAAAAGAAAGAAAGCTGGAGTAGCAACTCTCATATCAGACAAAACAGACTTTAAAATAAAGACTATTACAAGACACAAAGAAGGACACTACATGATGATCAAGGGATCAAGCCAAGAAGAAGATATAACGATTTTAAATATTCATGCACCCAACATAAGAGCAGCTCAATACTTAAGGCAAATGCTAACAGTCATAAAGGGGGAAATCGAAGGTAACACGATCATAATAGGGGACTTTAACACCCCACTTTCACCAATGGACAGATCATCCAAAATGAAAATAAATAATGCACATGAAAGAATGCTCAACATCATTAATGATTAGAGAAATGCAAATCAAAATTACAATATGATATCATTTCACACCAGTCAGAACAGCCATCAAAAAAATCTACAAACAATAAATGCTGGAGAGGGTGTGGAGAAAAGGGAACCCTCATACACTGTTGGTGGGAATGTAAATTGATACAGCCACTATGGAGAACAGTATGGAGGTTCCTCAAAAAAGTAAAAATAAAACTACCACACAACCCAGCAATCTCACTACTGGGAATATACCCTGAGAAAACCATAACTCAAAAAGAGTCATGCACCACAATATTCATTGCAGCTCTATTTACAATAGGACTTGGAAGCAACCTAAGTGTCCATCGACAGATGAATGGATAAAGAATATGTGGTACATATATACAATGTAATATTACTCAGCCATAATAAGAAACAAAATTGAGTTATTTGTAGTGAGGTGGATGGACCTAGGGTCTGTCATACAGAGTGAAGTAAGTCAGAAAGAGAAAAACAAATACCGTATGCTAACACATATATAAGGAATCTAAAAAAAAAAAGAAATGGTCATGAAGAACCTAGGAGCAAGATGGGAATAAACATGCAGACCTACTAGAGAATGGACTTGAGGATATGGGGAGGGGGAAAGGTAAGCTGGGACAAAGTGAGAGAGTGGCATGGACATATATACACTACCAAATGTAAAATAGATAGCTAGTGGGAAGCAGTCGCATAGCACAGGGAGATCAGCTCAGCGCTTTGTGACCGGCTAGAAGGGTGGGATAGGGAGGGTGGGAGGCAGGGAGATACAAGGGGGAAGGGATATAGGGATATATGTATATGTATAACTGATTCGCTTTGCTATAAAGCAGAAACTAACACACCATTGTAAAGCAATTATACTCCAATAAAAATGTTAGGAAAAAAAAACAATGCAGCCAAAATAAATAAATAATTTTTTTTAAAAAAGGGAAAATAAATAAGGAAACACAAACTTTAAATGATACACTGAACAAGGTGGAATTAACTGATATTTATAGGACATTCCATCCCAAAACAACAGAATACACTTTCTTCTCAAGTGCTCATGGAACATTCTCCAGGATAGATCATATCTTGGGCCACAAATCAAGCCTTGGTAAATTTAAGAAAATTGAAATCATATCAAGCACCTTTTCTGAACACAACACTATGAGATTAGAAATCAACAACGGGAAAAAACGTAAAAAACACAAATACATGGAGGCTAAACAATATGTTACTAAATAAACAAGAGATCACTGAAGAAATCAATGAGGAAATCAGAAAATACCTAGAGACAAATTACAATGAAAACACAATGATCCAAAACCTATGGGATGCAGTTCTAAGAGAGAAGTTTATAACAATACAAGCCTACCTCAAGAAACAAGAAAAATCTCAAATAAACAATCTAACCTTACACCTAAAGGAAGTAGAGAAAGAAGGACAAACAAAACCCAAAGTTAGCAGAAGGAAAGAAATCATAAAGATCAGAGAAGAAATAAATGAAATAGAAACAAAGAAAACAATAACAATGATCAATAAAACTAAAAGCTGGCTCTTAAAGAAGATAAACAAAACTGATAAACCATTAGCCAGCCTTATAAAGAAAAAGAAGGAGAGGACTCAAACCAATAAAATTAGAAATGAAAAAGGAGAAGTTACAACAGACACCACAGAAATACAAAGCATCCTAAGAGACTACTACAAGCAACTCTATGCCAATAAAATGGACAACCTGGAAGAAATGGACAAATTCTTAGAAAGGTATAATCTTCCAAGACTGAACCAGAAAGAAATAGAAAATACGAATAAACCAATCACAAGTAATGAAATTGAAACTGTGAATAAAAATCTTCCAACAAACAAAAGTCTAGGACTAGATGGCTTCACAGGTTAGTTCTATCAAACATTTAGAGAAGAGCTAACACCCATCTTTCTCAAGCTCTTCCAAAAATTTGCAGAGGAAGGAACACTCCCAACCTCATTCTATGAGGCCATAATCATCCTGATACCAAAATCAGACAAAGATACTACAAAAAAAGAAAATTACAGACCAATATCACTGATGAATATAGATGCAAAAATCCTCAACAAAACCCTAGCAAACAAAATCCAACAACACACTAAAAGGACCATACACCATGATCAAGTGGGATTTATTTCAGGGATGAAATGATTCTTCAATATATACAAATCAATCAATGTGATACACCATATTAACAAATTGAAGAATAAAATCCATATGATCATCTCAATAGACGCACAGAAAGCTTTACACAAAATTCAACACCCATTTATGATAAAAACTCTCCAGAAAATGGACATAGAGGGAACCTACCACAACATAATAAAGGCCATATGAGACAAACCCACAGCCAACATCATTCTCAATAGTAAAAAATTGAAAGCATTTCCTCTAAGATCAGAAATAAGACAAGGATATCCACTCTCACGACTATTATTCAACATAGTTTTGGTAGTCCTAGCCACAGCAAGCAGAGAAGAAAAAGAAACAAAAGAATACAAATTGGAAAAGAGGAATGAAACTGTCATTGTTTGCAGATGACATGATACTATAGATAGAGAATCCTAAAGATGCCACCAGAAAACTATTAAAGCTACTCAATGAATTTGGTAAAGTTGCAGAATACAAAATTAATGCACAGAAATCTCTTGCATTCCTATACTCTAATGATGAAAAATCTGAAAGAAAATTAAGGAAACACTCCCATTTACCATTGCAACAAATGGATAAAATACCTAGGAATAAACCTACCTAAGGAGACAAAAGACCTGTGTGCAGAAAACTATAAGACACTGATGAAAGAAATTAAAGATGATACAAACAGATGGAGAGATATACCATGTTCTTGGATTGGAAGAATCAACATTGTAAAAATGACTCTACTACCCAAAGCAATCTACAGATTCAATGCAATCCCTATCAAATTACCAATGGCTTTTTTCACAGAACTAGAAGAAAAAATTCTTAAAATTTGTATGGAGACACAAAAGACCCCAAATAGCCAAAGCAGTCTTGAGGGGAAAAAACGGAGCTGGAGGAATCAGGCTCCCTGACTTCAGACTATACTACAAAGCTACAGTCATCAAGACAGTATGATACTGGCACAAAAACAGAAATATGGATCAATGGAACAGGAAAGAAAGCCCAGAGATAAACCCACGCACATATAGTCACCTTATCTTTGATAAAGGAGGCAAGAATATACAATGGAGAAAAGACAGCCTCTTCAATAGTGGTGCTGGGAAAACTGGACAGCTACATGTAAAAGAATGAAATTAGAACACTCCCTAACACCATACACAAAAATAAACTCAAAATGGATTAAAGACCTAGATGTAAGGCCAGACACTGTAAAACTCTTAGAGGAAAACCTAGGCAGAACACTATGACACACAACACAGCAAGATCCTTCTTGACCCGCCTCCTAGAGAAATGGAAATAAAAACAAAAATAAACAAACGGGACCTAATGAAACTTCAAAGCTTTTGCACAGCAAAGGAAACCATAAACAAGACGAAAAGACAACCCTCAGAATGGGAGAAAATATTTGCAAATGAAGCAACTGACAAAGGATTAATCTCCAAAATATACAGGCAGCACATGCTGCTCAATATCAAAAAAACAAAGAACCCAATCCAAAAATAGGCAGAAGATCAAAACAGACCGTTCTCCAAAGAAGATATACAGATTGCCAACAAACACATGAAAGGATGCTCAACATCACTAATCATTAGAGAAATGCAAATCAAAACTACAATGAGGTATCACCTCACACCAGTCAGAATGGCCATCTTCAAAAAATCTACAAACAACGGCTTCCCTGGTGGCGCAGTGGTTGAGAGTCTGCCTGCCAATGCAGGGGGCACGGGTCCGTGCCCCGGTCCAGGAAGATCCCACATGCCGGGAGTGGCTAGGCCTGTGAGCCATGGCCGCTGAGCCTGTGCGTCTGGAGCGTGTGCTCCGCAACGGGAGAGGCCACAACAGTGAGAGGCCCGCGCACCACAAAAAAAAATCTACAAACAAAAAGTGCTGTAGAGGGTGTGGAGAAAAAGGAACCCTCTTGCTGTGTTTGTGGGAATGTCAATTGATACAGCCACTATAGGGAACAGTATTGAGGTTCTTTAAAAAACTAAAAATAGAATTACCATATGATCCAGCAATCCCACTACTGGGTATATATCCTGAGAAAACCATAATTCAAAAAGAGTATTATACCACAATGTTCATTGCAGCTCTATTTACAATAGCCAGGACATGGAAGCAACCTAAGTGTCCATTAACAGATGAATGGATAAAGAAGAAGTGGCACATATATACAATGGAATATTACTCAGCCATAAAAAGGAACAAAAATGAGTTATTTGTAGTGAGGTGGATGGACCTAGAGACTGTCATACAGAGAGAAGTTAGTCAGAAAGAGAATACAAATACTGTATGCTAACACATATATATGGAATCTAAAAAAAAAAAAGTGGTTCTGAAGAACCTAGGGGCAGGACAGGAATAAAGACGCAAACGTAGAGAATGGACTTGAGGACAGAGGGAGGGGAAGTGTAAGCTGGGACGAAGTGAGAGAGTGGCATGGACATATATACACTATACACTACCAAATGTAAAATAGATAGCTAGTGGGAAGCAGCCACATAGCACAGGGAGATCAGCTTGGTGCTTGTGTCCACCTAGAGGGGTGGGATAGGGAGGGTGGGAGGGAGACTCAAGAGGGAAGAGATATGGGGATATATGTTTATGTATAGTTGACTCACTTTGTTATAGAGCAGAAACTAACACACTATTGTAAAGCAATTATACTCCAATAAAGATGTTAAAATAAATAAATAAATATATATATATATATATACTAATCACAAAATAGTCAATACTCAAAGAAAAATATAAAAATTCAGAGCAATAGAAAAAAGAAAAAGCACTTCTTAGTTCCGTCCTCCAAATATAACTGTTTTCAAAAGGGTACATTTCCTTTCTTTCCAATCTTTTTTCCTATGTGTAAAGGAGTCCTCTTTTCATAGCTATCATCACCTCTACGTACTGTATGATTTATGTTACGATTTTATATGAAATACATTCATTTCAATTTTAAACATAATGATAGCAATAACTAAGACTATCAGCTGGGAGAATTTTCATATGGAGGCCACATTGCACATGCCACCTCTAACTTACCCAATCCTCTAAACTACTTAATGCTGTATTGGCTTCGACATCCGTATGTAAAATATCTAAATGAATTTTAGAACTTCTGTAGGGTCACTGTAGATTTAGATCGACCCTAGTAATGCCTTATTTTTCCACATAATCAGGTTTTCCAAGCTGGAAAGTCCATAACAGTTATTAAAGTGCAATCTCATTTTTTAAAGGAGGAAATCAAGACCAAAAGAAATTATATAATTTTGTTCAAAGTTGCACGAATTAGTTCCAGGGTCAACCATTGCCCCTGGGCCTCTTAATTGCTCTCTGCATTGTCCTTCCACAGCACTCACTGCCTGTCAATCATTTGTCACCAAAATTAGTGTCCAGAGGGTGAGGCTCCCTGAAGCTCTCCCAGTCTCCCACACCTCTTTCTCAATTCTTGGGCTAGGTTGGCTTTTCAGAGAGTTGTAACAGAAAGAGTACATAAATACTACATTTCTGTCTTGAATTCACCGATAGTTTCTGAGAACTTGTCCTGTAACTCTTGAGTCCTCTCTGGGGATGAACTCTTCATTTTCTGAGAGAGAGACATACTCTGTAATTCAACTACAAAGTCAAAAAGTTCATTTCAATAGTGAGAATAAAATCCCAAAATTGGATCTATCCTTTGTTCTTCCGTCTCTCTCATTGGCCCTGACTTGAAGTTATCTGAAGCAGGGCTGGTATTCTTGGAGTAGAAGAGATTCTAAAAATAAGAAAACACTATACTGCGTGGGAGATGTTGTAACAAAGGGGCAAGAAACACAGTCATTCCCATTTCTCTTTAAGGATAGAAAATCATTTTAGGACTTGCTTCCCTTTTTCTCACCTCCCCATCACCAAGCTCTCCTGTAGGAGGGGAAAGTTAATGCCATTTGAAACTGTACACCCTGGAAGAGAGGGTGCTAGAAAAACACTCCTTCTAAGACTTTTCTCCAAAGAAGAAATACAGATGGCCAATAAGCATACAAAAATATGCTCATCACTGCTAATTATTAGAGAAATGCAAATCAAAACTATAATGAGGTACCACCCTACACTAGTCAGAATGGCCATCATTAAAAAGTCTACAAATAACAAGTGCTGGAGGGGGTGTGGAGAAAAGGAAATTCCTACATTATTGGTGGGAATGTAAATTGGTGCAGCCACCTTGGAAAAAGGTATGCATGTTCCTCAAAAAACCAAAAATAGAGTTGCCATGTGATCCAGAAATCCCACCCCTGAGCATATATGCAGACAAAACTATAATTTGAAAAGATAGATGCATCCCTGTGTTCATAGCAGCACTATTTACAATAGCCAAGACATGGAAGCAACCTAAATGTCCCTTGACAGATAAATAGATAAAGATGTAGTGTGTATATATATATATATATATATATATATATATATATAAAATGGAATATTACTCAGCCTTAAAAAAGAATGAAATAATGCCTTTTACAGAAACATGGATAGACCTAGAGATTATCATACTAAGCGAAGTAAGTCAGACAGAGAAAGACAAATACCATATGATATGACTTATATGTGGAATCTAAAATACAATACAAATGAACGTATCTATGAAACAGAAACAGACATAGAAAACAGACTTGTGGCTGCCAAGGGGGAGGGGGTGGGGGAGGAAAGGATTGGGAGTTTGGGATTAGCAGATGCAAACTATTACATATAGGATGGATAAACAACAAGGTCCTACTGTATAGCACAGGGAACTATATCCAATATCCTGTGATAAACTACAGTGGAAAAGAATATATATATATATATATATATATATATATATATATACACATATATATATATACCTGAATCACTTTGCTGTACAGCAGAAATTAATAAATCAACTATATTTCAATAATTTTTTTAAAAAACAACACTCCTTCTATTCTCTCTTCTATGTGCCTTTTCAGACTCAAGTTCAAATATATAACAGGCAACTCTGAGCTTCTAAAACAACGCTTAGGGTCTTCCCTGGTGGCGCAGTGGTTAAGAATCCGCCTGCCAATGCAGCGGACAGAGGTTCAAGCCGTGGTCTGGGAAGATCCCACATGCCGTAGAGCAACTAAGCCCATACGCCACAACTACTGAGCCTGTGCACTAGAGCCCGCAATCCCCAACTACTGAGCCCATGTGCCACAACTACTGAGGCCCACGTGCCTAGAACCTGTGCTCCGCAACAGAAGAAGCCACCGCAATGAGAAGCCCACGCACTGCAACGAAGAAAGCCCATGCACAGCAACAAAGACCCAATGCAGCCAAAAATTAAAATAAATATATTTATTAAAATAATAAAAAAAATAAAACAACCCCTAATGATCAGCCTTGAATGTGACTTAGGAGGTGAGGCACTTGGGCATTCCTCTCATCCTTTTTCCTCTCACTCCAAACACAGTTCTCAACTAAGAGGAATGCAAAGATAGAGGTCCTAATGAGAGGACATCTTATCATGGGGTGGAAGAGACAGCCACTAATGGAGGGACAGAAAAACCACAAAATCAGAAAGGCAACTAGTCATTCTATTTGCCCAGGGCCCTCCCAGGTTTAGTTAATCCTTTGCACGCTAGGGCTCTATGCAGATTCAACTGGTCACCTAATTTACAAAGATAACATGTCATAATTGCTTATGGTTGCACAGCATCCCTTCTCTTGCCCAGAAGTCACCTTCTCTGAACCCTACTTGTCAGAACTTAGCCAAGACTCCAGAAGAAAGACTGGCCCCCAAGACACTTGATGAGCTGCTGCAAAGTTAAGGCTCTGAAGTTTAGGTACTTTACTCATAAGAGAGGACTCATCCAAAGCCAATTTCATTTTCATCTTTGTGTGTTTCTAACCAGCATGATTCTAAAATTTCTCAGCCCACAAATAGACTCGAAACAGCAAATATTTAAAAGGTGATTGACTTGATCAACTGACAGATGGTGAAGGAGAAAGAAAAATACTACAAGTTAATAAGGCATAGCTGCCTAGATGTGGATTCCGCGTAGAGGCTAATGTACCAACACACTTCATTAGTTCCTCGGGGACCTCTGTGTTATAGCCCAGGCTCTCAATGAAGGTCAAAATGACAAATGTCCTTCGTTCCTTCATGTCCTTCAGATGGCAGCTTACACATCAAAGGCTAAGAAAAACCTCCTTCCAATGACTCCACTTGAAGCAGTCCTAACCCACCATTCTGTTTCTCAGCACCTTTTATATTTCCTTCCCAGCACCTATCAAAATTTACAATCATGTTATTTATGACTTTACTATCTTGTTACATTGCCTACCTGCTGCACTAGATTATGAGTTTCATGTGGCAAAGAGCCATGTCCTTCTTGATCATCACTGACTGCCCAAATCCCAGCTCTGTGTTTGTCACATAAAAGGGTCTTGACAAGTAAATGTTGGGTGAAGAAAGCAATGTCACCAGGGAAGCAACTACATTCCCTGATTACAATATATCACTTTAGAAACATTTCTTTAAATTTAGGAATACTCCTTAGAAAGATGCTTAAAGGGATATTATTTCCTGAAAGGACAGAAAAGTTGGGGGAATGTAACTACCATTTATTGAGCAACCATCATGTACCAGGAATGCTAATCCTCACAACGACACAGTAGAATAGGTATGATTAGTCCTCACTTCAATGATGAGGAAACTGAAGTTAAGCAACTTTCCAATTCTGTGCAATTAGTGGTAAAACCTGGATTCAAGCCTGAAGTCCACATCTCATTACTTTGATGGGTAAAGCTTCAATTATCTTCACTTAAGGAATAGCTTATGTGTTGTCTGGGATGCTGGCTGGAGTAGAACCAAGAATTGGGTTCCAAAGGGACTATTAGGAAAGAAGGAAGGTCTTGTAGATTGGGGCTGAGTCAAGTCTGATAGTCAAGACAGGGAGACCAGGTTCAAAGGGCAGACAAGGAATTATAAATGGACAGAATCAAAAGTCGGGAGTCCTATGAAAACAGGATCTGAGTCATGCTTCAGCCCACGTAAATCTGGCATCCACCCCCACCCCAGACTTTCCCAAAACAGCTGTCACTAATGTTACCAATGACTTTGACATCACCAGATCCAATGGGTAATATTTACTCTTTATCATGCCTGGCTTCTCCGTAGCATTTGGCATTCTGACCATTTCCTCCTTTGTGAATCATTGTTTACCTTTGGCTTCCCCACCACACTCTCTCCTGGTCCTTCTCTTACATATCTGTCTGCTCCAAGTCTGTGTCATTTGCCACTTCACCCTCCTCCCACTTGGCAATAAATGTGGGGTTTTTTCAAGATCAAGACGAGACCTCCTTCTCCTTTGTCTCTCGGTCTCTACTGTCTTCCCTCTGGGTAAACTCACGAATTTCCATGGCTTTAAATATCATTGATATGTTGACAACTTTTCAGGCATTTATTTCCAATTCTACAATACATCTCTGAACTTCAGGCTTGATTTCCAAATTTGCCTACTTGGCATTGCCGTTTGGATATTTTAAAAGTAGCTCAGGGCTTCCCTGGTGGCGCAGTGGTTGAGAGTCCACCTGCCGAAGCAGGGGACACGGGTTCGTGCCCCGGTCCGGGAAGATCCCACATGCCATGGAGCGGCTGGGCCTGTGAGCCATGGCCGCTGAGCCTGCGCGTCCGGAGCCTGTGCTCCGCAACGGGAGAGGCCCGCATACCGCAAAAAAAAAAAAAAAAATGTAGCTCAAATGTAATATATTCAAATACAAATTCATCAGTTCAATCCTGATGATTGAACCCATGTATCCACTCAAGCAATGCAGAAACTTGGCATGATCTTTTTTTTTTTTTCCTGGAACCACAGCTAATTGGTCTCTCCACCTCCACTCTTGTTCTCCTCCAATTCATTCTCCATGTTGCCACCAGAGACATCTTTTTAAAATACAAATCTCACTACATCATACCACTAACCAGGGTAAAACTCCATGCTTATACGGGTTCTATATATCCCTGAATAATCAGACTTCTGCCCGCCTTTCCTGGCCCACGTGAATCTATACCAATTCTCTATTTCTGGGTTTCAGCCACCAAGGACCTTCTTTCAGTTTGTAGAATCCACGATGCTCCCTTTGGCCTCAGAGCTTTGATGTATTCTATCCTTCTTTCTGGAACATTCTCAGCCCTGTGATCACCCCTCGTCTGGTCATCCTTAGGTCACAACTCACATGTGACCTCCTCAGGAATCCCTGTACCTTTTGGATCCCACCCCCCCACACACACACACCCCGACACACTGGATCAAGTTCCCCTAATACCTAATATTCTTGTTCATTGGTACCTACACATTGTATAATTTGATTAATGTCTCTCTTTCTCAATGAAATGTAGGTTCTGAGGGGGCAGGGGCTGTGGAGATTGCTCATCACTGAATGCCAGGGGCCAACATAGTGTTTTGCACAAAGATGATTTACAAGTATTTGTAAAATGCAGGAAGGGAGAAAGCAGGGAAGGAGTCCTGAGAGGACCTGGGAGCATCCACAGCTCATATATATCAGGCAGTCCCTAAGCAGCGTCCAGGTGTGTCCGGCTTAAAGTAAAGGTGATTTGGTGTTATCAGTGGAGAAATCGTGTAATTTATTTATAAGGCAATAAACATTTTACTTCATCTTTAGATTGTTTTGACTTTACAAAGTTGAATTGTGGCTAACACATTTTTATTGTTGGGACTGTTGCTGTTTTGCTAAATCATATTTCTCCATTAACTTTTAATTCCAAATTTAAGATATATTTCCATTATAGCAGTTTGCAATAAATTTTTCATTTGTTAATTTTTTTCAGGATGCATTTTATTTATTTCTTTACATATTCATTTATTTTTAATTGAAATACAGTTGCTTTACAATATTATATTAGTTTCAGGTGTACAATATAGTGATTCAATATTTTTATAGATTATACTCCATTGAAAGTTATTATAAAATATTGGCTGTATTCCCTGTGCTGTATCCTTGTAGCTTATTTATTTTATACATAGCAGTTTGTACCTCTTAATCTCCTACCCCAATCTTGCCCCTCCCCCATGCCCTCTCCCCACTGGTAACCACTAGTTTGTTCTCTCTGTATGTGAGTCTGTTTCTTTTTTGTTATATTTATTCATTTGTTTTATTTTTTTAGATTCCACAGATAAGTGAAAACATACAATATTTGTCTTTCTCTGTCTGATTATCTCACTAAGCATAAAAACCTCCAGGTTCATCCATGTTGTTGCAAATGGCAAAATGTCATTCTTCTTCATGGCTGAGTAAGAGTCCATTGTTTACATCTACCACATCTTTTTTTTGGCCACACCACACAGCTTGTGGGATCTTAGTTCCCCACTCAGGGATCAAACCCACACCCCCTGCAGTGGAAGTGCAGAGTCTTAACCACTGGACCACCAGGGAAGTCCTATACCACATCTCCTTTATCTATTCATCTATTCATGGGCACTTAGGTTGTTTCCATATCTTGGCTATTGTAAATAGGGCTGCTAAGAACATTGGGGTGCATGTATCATTTCTAATTAGTGTTTTCATTTTCTTCAGATGTACACCCAGGAGTGGAATTGCTAAATCATATGACAGCTCTATTTTTAGTTTTTTGAGGAACCTCCATACTGTTCTCCATAGTGGCTGCACCAATTTACATTCACATCAACTGTGTACAAGGGTTCCCTTTTCTCCACATTCTCACCAACATTTGTTATTTGTGGTCTTGCTGATAATAGCCATTCTGAAAGATGTGAGGTTATATCTCACTGTGGTTTTGAAAAACCACAATGATTTCTTTTCTAAAAACCAATTCTTGGTTTCATTGATCTTTCCTATTTTGGGTTTCTGGGGGTTTTCTTGGTCTCTATTTTATTTATTTCCTCTTTTATCTTTATTATTTCCTTCTTTCTGTTGACATTAGGCTTGTTTTTTCTTCTTTTTCTATTTCCATTAGGTTGCTTATTTGAGATTTTTCTTGTTTCTTGAGGTAGGCTTGTATCACTGTAAACTTCCTTCCTAGACCTGCTTTTGCTGTGTCCCATAGATTTTGGAAAGTTGTATTTTAATTTTTATTTATCTCAAGGTATTTTCTCATTTCCTCTTTGCTTTCTTCATTGATCCATTGGGTCTTTTTTAGAAGTATGTTGTTTAGTCTTCACACGTTTGTGTTTTTCCCATTTTTCTTCCTGTAATTGATTTCTAGTTTCATACTGTTGTGGTCAGAAAAAATGCTTGATATAAGTTCTGTCCTCTTAAATTTGTTGACACTTGTATCGTGGTCTAACATGTGATCCATCCTGGATAACCTCCTATGTGCAATTGAAAAGAATGTGTATTTTGCTGGTTTGGGATAGAATGTCCTGTAGATATCTAATAAGCCCAACTGGTCTAATATGTCATTTAAGACTACCATTTCCTTATTGATTTTTGGTCTGGATGACCTGTCCATTGATATAAATGGGTGTTAAAGACCCCTACTATTATTGTGTTATTGCCAATTTCTCCCTTCATGTCTGGTAATATTTGCTTTATCTACTTAGGTGCTCCTGTATTAGGGACATATATGTTAGCAAATGTTACATCCTCTTCTTTTATTGATCTCTTTATCATTATATGTTGCCCTTCTTTGTCTTTTGTATAGACTTTGTTTTAAAGTCTAATTTGTCTGATGTGAGTATGGCTACTTCAGCTTTCTTGTTGTTTCCATTTGCATGAAACACCTTTTTCCATTCTCTCACTTTCAGGCTGCATGTGTCTTTAGCTCTAAGGTGAGTCTCTTGTAAGAAGCATATAGATGGGTCTTGGTTTTTTTCATCCATTCAGCCACCCTATGTCTTTTGTTTGGAGCATTTAGTCCAATGACATTTAAGGTGATTATTGATAGGTATGTACTTATTACCATTTTGTTACTTCCCTTCTGTTTGTTTTTGTAGTTCTTCTCTGTTCTTTTTTTTTAAAACATCTTTATTGGGGTATAACTGCTTTACAATGGTGTGTTAGTTTCTGCTTTATACAAAGTGAATCAGCTATACATACACATATATCCCCATATCTCCTCCCTCTTGCGTCTCCCTCCCACACTCCCTATCCCACCCCTGTAGGTGGTCACAAAGCACCAAGCTGATCTCCCTGTGCTGTGTGGCTGCTTCCCACTAGCTATCTATTTTACATCCAGTAGTATATAAAAGTCCATGTCACTCTCTCACTTCATCCCAGCTTACCCTTCCCCCTCCCTGTCTCCTCAAGTCCATTCTAAGTCTGCGTATTTATTCCTATCCCGCCCCTGGGTTCTTCAGATCGATTTTGTTTTCTTTTTATTTTTTTTAGATTCCATAAATATGTGTTAGCATACAGTATTTATTTTTCTCTTTCTGACTTACTTCACTCTGTATGACAGTCTCTAGGTTCATCCACCTCACTACAAATAACTCAGTTTTGTCCCTTTTTATGGCTGAGTAATATTCCATTGTATATATGTGCCACATCTTCTTTATCCATTCATCTGTTGATGGACAGTTAGGTTGCTTCCATGTCCTGGCTATTGTAAATAGAACATTTACAATGAACAATGAACATTTTGGTACATGACTCTTTTTGATTTATGGTTTTCTCAGGGTATATGCCCAGTAGTGGGATTGCTGGGTTGTATGGTAGTTCTATTTTTAGTTTTATAAGGAACCTCCATACTGTTCTCCATAGTGGCTGTATCAATTTACATTCCCACCAACAGTGCAAGAGGGTTCCCTTTTTTCCACACCATCTGCAGCATTTATTGTTTGTAGAGTTTTTGATGATGGCCATTCTGACCAGTGTGAGATGATATCTCATTGTAGTTTTGATTTGCATTTCTCTAATGATCAGTGATGTTGAGCATTCTTTCATGTGTTTGTTGGCAATCTATATATCTTCTTCGGAGAAATGTCTATTTAGGTCTTCTACCCATTTTTGGATTTGGTTGTTTGTTTTTTTGATATAGAGCTGCATGAGTTGCTTGTAAGTTTTGGAGATTAATCCTTTGTCAGTTGCTTCATTTGCAAATATTTTCTCCCATTCTGAGGGTTGTCTTTTCATCTTGTTTATGGTTTCCTTTGCTGTGCAAAAGCTTTGAAGTTCCATTAGGTCCCATTTGTTTATTTTTGGTTTTATTTCCATTTCTCTAGGAGGTGGGTCAAGAAGGACCTTGCTGTGATTTATGTCATAGAGTGTTCTACCTATGTTTTCCTCCAAGAGTCTGATGGTGTTTGGTCTTACATTTAGGTCTTCAATCCATTTTGAGTTTATTTTTGTGTATGGTGTTAGGGAGTGTTCTAATTTCATTCTTTTACATGTATCTGTGCAGTTTTCAGAGCACTATTTATTGAAGAGGCTGTGTTTTCTCCACTGTATATTCTTGTCTCCTTTATCAAAGATAAGGTGACCATATGTGCATGAGTTTATATCTGGGCTTTCTATCCTGTTCCATTGATCTATATTTCTGTTTTTGTGCCAGTACCATACTGTCTTGATGACTGCAGCTTTGTAGTATAGTCTGAAGTCAGGGAGCCTGATTCCTCCAGCTCCATTCTTCTTTCTCAAGGTTGCTTTCGTTATTCGGGGTCTTTTGTGTTTCCATACAAATTGTGAAATTTTTTGTCCTAGTTCTGTGAAAAATGCCAGTGATAGTTTGATAGGGATTGCATTGAATCTGTAGATTTCTTTGGGTAGTAGAGTTATTTTCACAATGTTCATTCTAAAAGCAACTATATGCCAATAAAATAGACAACCTGGAAGAAATGGACAAATTCTTAGAAATGCACAATGTTCCGAGACTGAACCAGGAAGAAATAGAAAATACGAACAGACCAATCACAAGCACTGAAATTGAAACTGTGATTAAAAATCTTCCAACAAACAAAAGCCAAGGACCAGATGGCTTCACAGGCGAATTCTATCAAACATTTAGAGAAGAGCTAACACCTATCCTTCTCAAATTCTTCCAAAATATAGCAGAGGGAGGAACACTCCCAAACCCATTCTATGAGGCCACCATCACTCTGATACCAAAACCAGACAAAGATGTCACAAAGAAAGAAAACTACAGGCCAATATCACTGATGAATATAGATGCAAAAATCCTCAACAAAATATTAGCAAACAGAATCCAACAGCATATTAAAAACATCATACACCACGATCAAGTGAGGTTTATCCCAGGAATGCAAGGATTCTTCAATATATGCAAATCAATCAACGTGATACACCATATTAACAAATTGAAGGAGAAAAACCATATGATCATCTCAATAGATGCAGAGAAAACTTTTGACAAAATTCAACACCCACTTATGATAAAAACCCTCCAGAAAGTAGGCATAGAGGGAACTTTCCTCAACATAATAAAGGCCATATATGGCAAACTCACAGCCAACATCATCCTCAATGGTGAAAAACTGAAACCATTTCCACGAAGATCAGGAAGAAGACAAAGTTGCCCACTCTCACCACTCTTTTTCAACATAGTTTTGGACGTTTTAGCCACAGCAATCAGAGAAGAAAAGGAAATAAAAGGAATCCAAATCAGAAAAGAAGAAGTAAAGCTGTCACTGTTGCAGATGACATGATACTCTACATAGAGAATCCTAAAGATGCTACCAGAAAACTACTAGAGCTAATCAATGAATTTGGTAAAGTAGCAGGATACAAAATTAATGCACAGAAATCTCTTGCATTCCTATACACTAATGATGAAAAATCTGAAAGTGAAATCAAGAAAACACTTCCATTTACCATTGCAACAAAAAGAATAAAATATCTAGGAATAAACCTACCTAAGGAGACAAAAGACCTGTATGCAGAAAATTATAAGACACTGATGAAAGAAATTAAAGATGATACAAATAGATGGAGAGATACACCATGTTCTTGGATTGGAAGAATCAACATTGTGAAAATGACTCTACTACCCAAAGCAATCTACAGATTCAATGCAATCCCTGTCAATCTTCTCTGTTCTTTTCTTCTTCTTTTAGTTTCTCCCTTATGGTTTGCTGATTTTTTTAGTGGTATGCTTGTGTTCCTTTCTCTCTTTTTTTTGTTTATCTATTGTAGGCTTTTGATTTGTAGTTACCATGGTGTTCATAGGTCTTGACCTAAAACTATAAAACTATAACTACTTGTTTTAAACTGATAGTCACTTAAGTTCAAACACATTCTAAAATATCTACATTTTTTACTCCGTTCCCCCACATTTTGTGTTTTTATGTCATATTTTATGTTTTTGTGTTTATCCCTTAATTGTTTATTGTAGTTATAGTTGATTTTGCATTTTTCTTTTTTAATCTTTATACGAGCTTATTGAAGTGGTTAATCCATATCCTTTATTATATATTTGCCTTTTCTAGTGGGATTTTTCCTTTCCTATAGATTCTTACATCTTGTTGTAGCCTTTTCTTTTTCACTTAGAGAGGACATTTTAACATTTCTTTTAGGGTTAGTTTAGCATTGATGAATTTGGTTTTTGCTTGTCTGAGACGTTCTTTATCTGTCTTTCAATTCTGAGCGATAATCTTGCTGGATAGATTATCCAAGTTTGTAGTTTTTTTCCTTTCACCACTTTAAATATGTCATATTAAATATAGCATGCCACTCCCTTCTGGCCCGCAACGTTTCTGCAGAAAAATCAGCTTATAGTTCTATTGGGGTTCCCTTGTATGTGACTCTTTGTTTTTCTCTTGCTGCCTTTAGAATACTTTCTTTAACTTTTGTCATTTTATTTATGATATGTCTTGATGCAGGTGTCTTTGGGTTCATCTTGTTTGGGACTCTCTGTGCTTCCTATACATGGATATCTGTTTCCTTCTTCAGGTTCAGGAGGTTTTCAGCCATAATTTCATCAAATACATTTTCAACCCCCTTCTCTTTCTCTTCTCCTGCTGGGATCCCTCTAATCCAAGTGTTAGTATGCTTGAAGTTGTCCCAGAGGTCCTTTAAACTGTTCTCATTTTTAAATTTATTTTTCTTTTTTGCTGTTCTGATTGGGTCATTTGCATTATTCTATCTTCCAGATCACTGATGCATTCTTTTGTATCACCTAGTCGGCTCTTAATTCCTTCTAGTGTGTCTTTCAATTATTGTATTCTTCAGCTCTGACTGGTTCTTTTTTATATTTTCTAGTTCCTTGTTAAAATCCTCACTGTGTTCATCTATTCTTTTCCCAAGTTCAGTTAGCATTCTTATTACTAATGTTTTCAACTCTTTATTTGGTAAATCATTTATCTCTGTTTCATCAGCTATTTTTTCAGGGTTTTTTCCTTGCTATTTCATTTGAAAAAAAATTCCTCCATCTTCTCATTTTGTTTAACTTTCTCTGTCTCTAGGAAATGCGGTGAAACAGTTACCTATCTTGGTCCTGAAAGGATGTCCTTATGTGGGAACATCCTTATACAGACTGCATGTGCCCAGTGGCTTTGGTGGGAAAGCTGGATCTGAAGTGAGCACAGGTCACATTTTTCCCCAGGGTGTCACCATGGTGGAAGGTGGCCCTTGAGATGGAAGGATTGGAGCCCGAGCCAGGAGCTGAGGCTTCTGCTATGCTCAGTGTTGTTACTGCCCTATCAGGAGTGGGGTGCGTCCCTAGGTGCTGGAGCAGAAGCCCTGAGGGTCAAGTCCAAGCTGGTTCTGTTCCTTCGAAGTGTGTGCTCTTCCCCAGAAAATGCACCTTTGCCCCAGTTGAAGCTGTGCTAAAACAAGTGGGGCTGGAGTGGGTGTCCAGTGCCAGCTAGGGTGTGAGCACTGGGTTAGTCCCAGGATGCCAGTCAGAGCTCAAGACAGCTCCCCAACCAGCACCTCTGCAATCACCAACAAGGTGCTCACAGCTGGGTCAACACAACTGTGCTCTCTCCACAGCAACAGCAGCTTCACCCTCATGGGGAGCTGTGCCGGAGCTGGAGGGGTTAGGGCACAGGTGCTCAGCACAGGCAGGGAGTACCCTGGGACAGTCTTGGGAATCAGGCCAGAGCCCCAGGCAGTTTCAATCTGCTTCCTCCACCTTGTTTCAGGAGTGAGCAAGTGTGCACACTCTTCACAAGTGGAGTTTTGGTTTCCTACAGCCCTCCTGTAAGCCCCACTGGTTTTCAAACCAGCTAAGGGGGCTCCCCTTCCTGGTGTTGGATGCCGGGGATGGGGTGCCCAATATATGGGCTCGAACCCCTTGCCCAGGGAGGATCCCAGAGCCTGTATAATCCTTTCTTCTTCTGTGTCCTCTCCTGGGGTGCGGGTTCCAACCTCATCGCTTCTCTTCCCTTCCTACCGAGTCCATGTAGATCTTTCTTACAGCCTTGGTTGTAGCAGAGACTTCCTGCCAGCCTTCAGGTTGCTTCAGTGAGAACTGCCCCACGTGTAGATGTATTTTTGATGTGTGCACTGGGGGAGGGGAGCTCAGCATCCGCCTACTCCACACACTTGATCTCCTCCAACTTTTAATTTTTTTTAATTTGGGCAACAGTGGAGTTAAAATGTCTGACAATTGTGGGCTAGATGTAGGGCTGGAAGCAATTTTGTGTAGATCTAAGATGGATAATTTGATCAGCTCCAGACTGTCTTTCCTATTCTTGCCCCTAACTTTTCCTTTCCCCATAAGAGAAGTTTCTTCCAGACCTGAAGACCACCTACAGTGGATTCAGATTGCTTGGGTTGGTCCAATATCCAATGCTCTTTCTGATAACAGCACCTAAACACACTGTCTCAGCATACCAGCTCTACTCGATCTACGTGCTTGGGGTGGGGCAGATCCACCCCAGCTCCACGGGTGGGCAAGTGACCCAAGTCTGGGCAGTCAGAGCACATCCCCTGGCCAAGGTGACTGACACACAGATGGCCACAGTCAGGCCAGTGGGACTCAGTCTGGTTCATTGGACTGCATGAGAAAGAGAAACTCTTCCTCTTTCCCTGGCTGAGAGAATAGGAAGTAAGTGTGCTTGGCTTTCTGCCCTTTGTCCTCACAAGATGAAAATGTAGCCACACACAGAAAAGAAATAGTGGGAGATAGTGAGATGATGTCAGTAGAATAATTTGAGTGCTTCCAGGGCAGGGGTGAAAACTTCTGGAAAAGGGCTAACTAGTAAATAAGTTAGGCCTTGTGGGCCTGTGGACTGTACTGTGACTACTCAGCTGCCCTCACAGCACAAAAGCAGCCAAGGACAATACGTAAACTAATGAGCAGAGCTATGTTTCAAGACACTTTTATTTACAGACACTGAATATAATTTTTTTTTTTTTTTTTTGGCTGCATTGGGTCTTCATTGCTGGTACGGGCTTTCTCTAGTTGTAGCGAGTGGGGGCTACTCTTCGCTGCAGTGTGCGGGCTTCTCATTGAGGTGGCTTCTCTTGTCGTGGAGCACAGGGTCCAGGCATGCGGGCTTCAGGAGTTGCAGCACGCGGGCTCAGTAGTTGCAGCACATGGGCCCTAGAGTGCATGGGCTTCAGTAGTTGTGGCTCGCAGGCTCAGTAGTTGTGGCTCACAGGCTCTATAGCGCACGCTCAGTAGTTGTGGCACATGGGCTTAGTTGCTCCACAGCATGTGGGATCTTCCCGGGCCAGGTATTGAACCCATGTCCCCTGCGTTAGGAGGCAGATTCTTAACCACTGCTCCACCAGAGAAATCCCTCACATAATTTTTATGTGCCCCGAAATATTATTCTCTTTTTGATTTTTTCCAACCATTTATAAAGAGCAGAAACTGTTCTTAGCTTGCTGGCTTTACAACAGGCCATCAGTCAGAGTTGGTCTAGACTACACTTGCCAACACACACTCAATTTTTCAGTAACCCAGCCTGTAAATTCTCTTTTTTGCCTTAAGTTATTCCAGGTTTGAGGGGTTTTTGTTTTCTGGGGTTTTTTTTCCTGACATTTGCAAGTGAAAGAGTCTTGAACGTCTTATCCCTTGTTTGCTACGTGGGCTTTAGTTTCTGTCCTTCTGAGCCTGAACAAGTGAGAGGTCTGAAAAAGCGAATAGAAGTGCTGTCTGAGAAAGTCTTTTCACATTTGCTAAGGCAGAAAAAAATGTTTGATAACATCTTAGCCATAGTAAAGCTGGGACTGAATGCATTGCTTCGACATCAATACAAAAAATTCATTAATAAAAATAACCAAACAGTTATAAATTTACTAAGTTCAAAGTCTGACATTTAATGAAAAGAAATTAGTTGAGAACGGCATATGAGTGTTTGACTCTTCCAGATTGATCTCCCATGATTAGAAAATATATTAGACTTTAATAATTTTTGTCATTGCCTCAGGTGGAATTTATTACCAACCCAGAATATAGTGTTTTTAACAATACCTCATGCGTTTATTCCTCATTTAAGTTATCGAAGTCAACCCTCCATTTGTCTCTCTTTCTGCTCGTTACCTCTTTATTAGTCATTAAGTTCATTCTTAGTGTTTTAAAAACTGACCTTTTAATTTAGAGGAAAGTAGCAACAAAGACAGATGAACAAATAATTCTAATAAACCGATCTCTACGCCAATAATTAACCCAATATACTCTACAAGCTTGAAATACTTGCTTATAATTACCTTTGAGAAGAGGAGGTTGACTTTGCTGCCACAATGCACACCTTAAAGTTGACACTTTACTCAGATGTGCAAACTAATGATCAAAGGAGATTTGAATCATGCACTGAAACACTGAGGAAGTCTTAACTTTTTAAAAAATATCTAATAATGATATGGTACCCTCTGTTCCTCTACCCTAACAAAATCACTACTTATATGTTTGCATGTCATCTCCTAAGAAGATAACTTTTACTCTTACGTTGTTGTAATCATTGCATCCAAATTGCTGTGTATGTTTCTATTTTAACTGGCACTGAAATTTTGCATTGCCTCATGTTTCTACACAGTCTCCATAGTGACCATTTAATCGGCAACATTATATTACAGCACAAAATATTGCAGTTCCTTTATAGAGCAGGCAGAAAGATTGTATTTCCTTGATGTTATAGAAAGTGCATCACTGAATGTGTGTATTTCTTGGGGTGTCTGAATCCGTTCAGTCTCTGAAAACCTCTAAAGAGCTCCTTTCCCATTTCCTTTCTGGATATTACACATTTCCTTCTTGATTTAGTAACTGCCTTATTCTCTCCCTTCTAGATCATATAGGTTTGTTCATCCACTTTATGTGTATACCGAAAACAAAAGTAGTAATTCCATGTCCCTTAGCTAAACATAGATTTACTGCTTTCAACTGAGTGCACTTGTTACAGCCAGAGCAGCGGGTGCACAGGGAAGATGGCCTCCAATTCGTGGGAGACTGAGAGCTCTGTGACTTTGCAAGTGCATCCTCTTCTCCCTTTCTCTCCCCTGCCCTGCAGTCCAGGTTGTTCGGACGTCCAGCCGGGAGGGCAGCCACTGAAGCAGCAGCAGCCTTGGTGATCTGATGTCTGGAACCAGAGTCCCTGAACCTCGTAAATACCACGGTTTCTTTCACTGGGTCACTTGTAAAAGTTTCTGTGGAACTAGAACACTGTTCAAGCTCCTCTAGGCTCTAAACAGTCAGAAAGGAGTTGTGAACAAGCTCTAAGCATCAGGGAAATGAGACTGAGGCTTCATCCCACACCAGGAAGGACAATCAATGCCCTCCCCACATCTCTGCATAAAGGCCAGCTTACTACACTGCAGACTGACGCTTCTCCCTGAGAGGTTAGAAGGCAGAGGGAGGGCGTTGGAGTGTCTATTTGTCCCATGCCTTGGAGGTAGCATTTGGATGACTGCTACAGAATGAATTCCTTTAAGAGTAAACATGGCAGCCCTACCAAAATACATCAGCTTTACGGTGGACATGACTCAGCAACAGAAGAGGAATAAAGAGCAGGACAAAATGCATTTGCCCTTCAACTCAGCATTCTCCTCCTGGGTATTTACCCAAGTGAGATCAACACGTCTGTCCATCCAAGGACTTGTACGTGAATATTCATAGCAATTTTATTGATATTGATAATAGCCCCAAATTGGAAACAATTCAATGTCCAACAACTGGTGAATGGGTAAAAAGAACGTGGTATGTCCATATAATGGAGCACTAACTACTAACTCAGCAATAAAAGGACCTACTGATAAAACCAACAGCATGGATGAATCGCAAAATCAATAAGCTGAGTGAAAAAAGCCAGACACAGAATACGGTTGACCCCTGAACGTTGAGAATGGACTTGAGGACACAGCGGGGGAAGGGGAGGCTGGGATGTAGTGAGAGAGCAGCATTAACATACATACACTACCAAATGTGAAATGGATGGCTAGTGAGAAGCTGCCGCATAGCACAGGGACATCTGCTTGATGCTCTGTGACCACCTAGAGGGGTGGGATAGGGAGGGTGGGAGGGAAGCTCAAGAAGGAGGGGATATGGAGATATACGTGTGCATATAGCTGATTCACTTTGTCGTACGGCGGAAACTAACTCAACATCGTGAAGCAATTATACTCCAATAAAGATGTATAAAAAGAAAAGAAGAACAACACAGGGGTTGAAAATTCACATATAACTTTTGACTCCCCAGAAATGTAATGACTAATAGACTACGGTTGACCAGAGGCCTTACTGATAACATAAACAGTTAATTAACACATATTATATATGTTATATGTATTGTACACTGTAGTCTTAAAATAAATTAAGCCTCTGGCTTAATATAAAATCTTAAAATAAAATCTTATTAAGAAAAAAAATCTTATTAAGAAAACCGTAAGAAGAGATAATACATTTACAGCAGTGTACTGCATTTATCGATACCCTAAGTTTACGTTGCCTGTTTACAAGATGAATCATCTGTCTGTCAGTACCTACGTGATACTGGCTTATGCAATAAAAAACACTGTAGATGTTTTACATGTCACTAACACTAGACATCAAAAATAAAAAGATAATGTAGAAAAGAAATTCATATGTATTTACAGGTAGAATGATTCATGCATTGATAATGAAACAGCAGCAATATGATGGCTTCCCGGTCGCCCAGTGTAATCAACGTCAATTGCTTCATGGTAGCCTAGTCTATACACTAATGAATGAGTTGTTACCAAACTTTTATGGCATACAGTAGTACAGTCATATTCATAATGCAATATTGGAAATGTTGTTACATTTTTTAAAAAAGACCCTTACCTGTGATGATAGGCTGATACATAGTTTCTCTGATTGTAAGAGAGAGAGGCATGCTGTATGGTAATGTAATTCTTTGAAAACAATGTTATAAGACTGTAAGAAAACCAACACATCATTAATTTTGTATTCATTATCTCTCACCTTCTGCTTAGGTAAGGATAGCCTATCCACTTCATTACAAGTCTTGCACGTGATGTTCTACACGAGGAACACTCAGGCGTTGATGATGATGACACAATAAAAGTCTCATATAGTTCTTGCTGTACAGTTCTTAGATGTTCACACAAAGACACACATACATAGTTAATAAACAGATAAGTTTATTAACTGTGTGATACGATGATGATTTACTATTCATTAAGTAGAAGTGGGTCATCATAAAGGTCTTCATCCTTGCCGTCTTCACGTCGAGTAGGCTGAGTGGGAGGAAGAAGAAGAGTGTTGGTCCTGCTGTCTCTAGGGGGCGGCAGAGGTTGAAAAGGTGGAGGAATTGGGAGCGGAGGCTGAGAGGCAGGGGCACTCGGTGTAGCTTCATGGAAATTCGTCGTAATTTCTGTCTGGCGTTTTTGCTTTTCCACTTCTCAAAAAATGTTTCTGGATAATATCAATCCTTCTTTCACCATTTGCTTTAGTTTCAGTGCCCATATCATAGAGGGTCCAGGCTGTAAAGTGTTGAAAGTGGTCCTGAGTAATCAGAGCCCTTCTGCCCTGTTGTCCAGCATCAACTTGTTTCCGGGCGCTGCTTCTTCCTCGTCTTCTTCCTCATCGTCTGGCCCAGGTTGGGAAGCGCTCTTCTCCATCTAGTCGTCTTCTGTCAATTCCTCTCACGTGGTGTCTATTAGCTCTTGAATATTTCTAGGATCTCTATCTTGAAACCCTCCACCTCCCACCCTTTTTGCCATATCCACAATCTCTTTCATGGTTTCCTTGATTGGCTCTGTCGTAAATCCTGTGAAGTCATGCACAACGTCTGAACGTGGTTTTCTCCAGCAGGAATTTATTGTTTTAGGCTTGATGGCTTTCATGGCTTTTTCTATAACAGCGGTGGCATCTTCAGTAGTGTAATCCTTCCAGACTCTCATGACGTTCTTTCTGTTGGGTTTCTCTTCCATAGCTTGACGATCCTTTCCACAGAGTACCACGTATAATAAGCCTTAAGGGTCCTTATGACCTCCTGACCTATAGGCTGAATTAGAGACATTGTGTTTGGGGGCAAGTAGACCACTTCAATGTCTTTGGTGTTGAACTCATGGAGTTCTTGGTTGTCAGGGACATTGTCCTATATCAAAAGAACTTGAAAAAACAGTCCCTTACTGGCAAGGTACTTTGTGACTTCAGGGTCAAAGCATCGATGGAACCAATCCAGAAAAAGTGTTCCCACCGCCCAGGCCTTCTTGTTGTACAACCAAAAGCCTGGCAGCTGGTGTCTACCTTTTCCTTCAAGGCTCAGGGGTTAGCAGATTTACAGACAAGGGCCGTCCTGATCATACACCCAACCGCATTTGCACAAAACAGTTGAGTTAGCCTATCCCTTCCTGCCTTAAACCCTGGTGGCTGGCTTCTCTTCCTTACTAATAAATGTTCTTTGTGGCATCTTTTTTTTCCAGAATAGGGCACTTTCATCTGCATGAAAAACCTGTTCAGGCAGATATCCTTTCTCCTCAGTGATTTTCTTAAAAGCATCTGGTAACTCATCTGCTGCCTCTTGCTGGCAGATAGATAATAGGTTTTTCCTATTATCTTGACATTTTTAAAGCCAAATATCTTTCTAAAATTATCAAGCCATCCTTTGCTGACATTAAATTCTCCAGCTTTAGATCCTTCACCCTCCTTTTGCTCTAAGTTTTCATATGACTTCGCTTTCTCTAGAACATATTAGAGTCTATAGGTATGCTTTTTTAATAGCAATCCTGCACCCGCAGAAATGCTGCATTTTTCAGTACAAGATGAAAAGGTATTCCACAAAAAGTGTAAGGTTTTTGAGCCTGCTGGAATAGCAGCAGTGAGAGCTTCACAATTCTTTTCCTCCTTCTTCCTTTTTTTTCTCCCCCACAATGGTCCTTACACTGGATTCATTTGTCTTGAAATGGTAGCAACTGTAGCTGCAGACATCAACCTACCGTACATATCAAGCAATTCAACCCTTTCTGTATGTCCAGCATCACGAGTGGCACTTCATGGGTCCCGTTGTGTTGTTTAAGGTTTACGGCATTGCACTAAACATGATGAAAAACACAGGAGAACCCTGAGAGATCCCTTTTTACTGAGATATCCAATTTACTGGAGAGACACACTGCTCAGGGGGAGCTAATGGGCGTCACAGGGAGTTTTAAGCAGATGTAACACTTGAGCTCACATGAAAGCAACAGAAGGGGCTCCAGAGTATTACAGTAGTACAGTGTGTACTACAGTTAATTTTATTCAGCTTTGCTTTAATGCTGCATCTTTACATTTGTTTACGTTTCTCTTAACTGCAAATGGTGCCTTGTGTGCATACATTTTGTTAGACTTCAACAAAACTTTTTACAATAGAGTTGCTTATATTTCATGGTAGTAAATGATAAAATAGACTAGCATCTACAGATATTTTATGCATTCATGGCATACCTTTTTCTTAATTGATTTGTCTAGGCTACTTGGTTTGTCTGCAAGTTTTTACAAATTGTTGCAAATCTCAAAAAATTTTTCTGATGTATGTATTGAAAAAAAATCTATGTAATATAAGTGGACCCACAAATTTCAAACCAGTGTTGTTCAAGGATCAAGTGTACTTCATACAGTATAATTCCTTTTGAAATTCTAGAAAATGCAAACTAGTCTATAGTGCTGTAGGGGTAGATCAGTAGTTGAGTGGGGCAAGGGGCAGAGAGCTGGGGTTTGCCAAGGAGCATGAGAAACCTTTCGGGGTGATAAAAACGTTTGCGTCTTGACTGTGGTGGTGATTCACGGGGCTTGTATTGTACACTTTGAACAGATGCAGTTTATTATATGTAAACAATACCTCAATCTAGTTGATAACACTTTTTTCCTTTTCTAAAACTTTTATTGGAGTATCGTTGACTCATAATGTTGTGTTAGTTTCAGGTGTACAGCAAAGTGAATCAGTTATACATATAGATAATACATTTTTTTTCATTGGCAAGAGACTTAAAACAGATACTTCACAAATGGCCAATAAATACATGAAAAAAAGCTCAATACCATTAAACAATAGAGAAAGGCAAATGTAAACCATATAAAACCATAAAAACGTGCATTTCATTTCATGTAAATTATACGTTAATTTTTTAAATGCAGATCTTAAAAAGAGAATTCAAAAAATTTTATTTTTAAATCAGAAACAAAATACTCAGAAATTTCACTTGCAAATGCATAAAACCAGTGCTATAGGTTATTCATTGTTTGGAAGTATTCAAAATGTCCTTCAATAGGGAACTAGGTAAATGAATTATAGTACAAACGTAAAAGGAAATACGCTACTATGGAAAGAAAGAATGAGGAGATGTTAAATACTGACGTGAAATAGTTCCACAATGTATTATTACATATACTTTTTTTTTTTGCGGTACGCGGGCCTTTTACTGTTGTGGCCTCTCCCGTTGCGGAGCACAGGCTCCGGACGCGCAGGCTCAGCGGCCATGGCTCACGGGCCCAGCCGCTCCGCGGCATGTGGGATCTTCCCGGACCGGGGCACGAACCCTTGTCCCCCGCATCGGCAGGCGGACTCTCAACCACTGCGCCACCAGGGAAGCCCTACATATACTTTTTAAGTGAAGAAAGAACACTGTGTATACTGAGAGTATTGGAAGAACCATTCCTGGAAGGAAAACCGCCTGACTGGGAGGACAGGGGTGGGACAGATTTTCACTCTACACATTTTTAATCCTGTTTAGTTTATTTATTTATTTTTTTAATTTTAGGCTGCGTCAGGCCTTTAGTTGCATCAGGTGGGATCTTTGTTGCGGCATGCAGGATCTTTCGTTACGGCGCGGGCTTCTCTCTAGTTGTGACGCGTGGGTTTTCTCTCTGTAGCTGCGGTGCGCAGGCTCCAGAGCGCATGGGCTCTGTAGTTTGCGGCATGCGGGGCTCTCTAGTTGAGGCACGTGGGCTCAGTAGTTGTGGCTCGCGGGCTTCGTTGCCCCGTGGCATGTGGGATCTTAGTTCCCCGACCAGGGATTGAGAACCCGCGTCCCCTGCATTGCAGGACGGATTCTTTACCACTGGACCACGAGCAAAGTCCCTAATCCTATTTAATTTTGAACCATGTGAACTTATTTACTCAAAGTTTAAATTAAGTTCACTTAATAAGTAGACACAAACAGCCCACCAATCTTCATACCTAAGTGTATCAAAAGCCATTGCCTTTTGTCAAGGGTCCTTGGAACTCTCACCTCCTTCCAAGCCAAGCCAGTGAGCAGAGCTCACCCGTCCCCCTCATTTCTCCTTCCCCCTCCCAGCTCCTTCTGATACTTGGATCTGACACTTGTTCTCTCCCAGACCTTCTGGCTTCCATTTCCTCCAGTAGTTGCCCTGAAGGAGTAGCCCGGCCCCTCCCTCTGCCCTCCTTCCACAGATACCTTTCAGATCCCGGCACAGCAAAATCATCACTTGATGTCTGCCTATGAAATAAAGGGGGGGAGAAAAGACATACGAGAGGGAAAACATTATTTTTCCGAATGTGAAGATTTAATATTATCAGCAGGTGGAGAAAGTATTTTAAAGAGGTCAGTACTTCTTAAATATTCCTATAAATTTAATAAAATTTCAATCAAAACCCCACTCCAATCGGACTCTCGCCCCACCACTCTAGTGAAACTTCTTCCTGACAAGGACACCAGTGACATTCCGGTGCCAGATTCCACTGAGGAATCTGCAGCTTTTGATGGAGCTGATTAAAGTCTCCTCTTTGAAGCCCCACTTGCCTCCAGGACAGTAGATCAGGCCACTCCTTCTCAGTCTCCTTGATTTCTTCCTCCTTATCTCCTGTGTCTTCACAATGGAGGCCCCAGGGCTACTTGTGGTTTATATTTTCTTCTAATCCCTTTATGACCTTATTCAATCTGAAGACTTTAAGTAGCATCTGTATATGGATGATCATAGTTTTTATCTCTTGCCTGGACCTCCCTCCTGAAGCTCAAACTCATAAATCCAACTACTTCTCCAGTATCTAAAAGTATCTCAGACATAGCAAGTCCCAAATCAGACTCTCAGATGTTCCCTTCTAAAACTCTCCTCCCATCTCAGTAAACACTACCATCAACCCCTTGCTGACCCTCGCCTTTCTCTCACACCCAGATTCATCATTATTTTGTGCCAGCTCTTACTGCCTGCCCCTCCTCCGTGCACTCAGGGGCTACCTTCTCAGGGAGCACACCGCGCCCCCCACCCCCACCCCGGTCACCACCACCATCTCATTTCAAATCCATGGATCTTCCTGCTACTTCCTTCCTTCCTTCATTGTTCTGCACAGCACTTACCCTAGAATGCCTATGTTTACTGGCAGTCTTCCACCCACTGCAATATGTGCTGAGCCCGGTCCTAACAATTGGAAGATTGAGCAGTAAGCGGTGCCCAGCACACAGCAGGCTCTCAAATAATGCATGCACGCAAGTATGGTGACCGAGGAGTTTACTACACAAACCAGACAACTTCACATTTAATTGGGGCTAGCTGAAGGCCATCTTCCACTCACTTTTCTCCTTAACCCCAAACAAGTGTGGAAACAAGGGCAAAGATCAAGTCTTCCTACCTCCGTGTCCCACATCTGGTGAAGAAGTGACAGATCAATGGGCTGTCTTGGGAGGTGACCAGAGCACATTCTGGTTACCGCTGGAGAGAAAGAACTTGGCGATTCTGTAAACGGCCTTGGAGAAGGCACAGCCTGCTGGAGCTGGTCCTGGGTTAACCCAACAGTCTGTTTGGTTAGCAGTGGCATAATTCCCTGCCTCGGGGTCAAGTAACATTTCCTAGCTGGAATTCTATGCCCAGGAATGCCTGCAGGGGCTACGAGCAGCTGGAACTTGACCTGAAGCAGAGGATCTGCTTTTTCCAGAATATTTTATACCCCTGGAGGCCCCCTTAGGTTCAGGAGAAGGTACTCACTGACCAGATTGGTGCATGAAAGCTGATGCCACAGCTTACTTACTCCTTATCTTACTCCTTATCTAGAACTTGAGGTCATTAGGTGTCCTAAGGCTTGGTAAAAGTGTCCCATCCAGTAAACACACTGTCAGCTGACCTGTGGGAGGGCTTGCAGTGTGGGAACTGCCCCGACTAGATGACAAGGACCTGGTGAGAGCTTCTGCAGAGGTGTTTGTTTCCTTCAGAAGATGTGGATCTCTTTAAGGTAGTTCCAGCCTTGGTCAAATAACAGTCGGTTTAGAGGGACTGTGCATGGGGCTGACCAGGATACTAAGGAGGGAAGAAAGCAGGGCACAACCTTTAAAAGGATGACAAAGCCATTAAAGACATGACACAAACTGGTTAAAACCAACTAGGTCCAAGACGCTGGAAGATTCGACTTCCAGTAGACCTTGAGCCTCATTATACAGTCATTGTAATACATTAGCATCTAAAAGACACACCCACAGGTGCCATGACAGTTCCAGGGAAGACGGTGAAAGGCCAAAATGTGGGCAATGGCCCAATTCCTGGAAATCCCCACCCTTTCTCCAAGATAGCTGTAATAACCCTCCCTCCTGTTAGCCTATGAATTACCCAGCCCATCAAAAGTAACCACATCCACGCCTCCTGCTTTTCGCCTTTGGAGACAGACCATGTTCTGTGTATGGACCGTGCATCCCCCAGGGCCGCCTCTCGCCTTCTGGGCAGGCCCACACCCTGTCTGTGGAGCGAGTATCCCTCTAAATAGATCTATTTTCACTTTACTAGGGTCTCCCTTTTGAATTCTTTCCCGCGCAAAGCCAGGGACCCTCACTTGGCGCCCGTCGCAGAGACCTGGTACAGGAACATTCTCTTGAGCCCCATTTTCTCCTGCAACACTACCACGTGGCACTTCCCTTGATAGGACTACGTCCAAAGGACCAGGTCTGTCCCATCACACCTCTAGGAGGAGGAGTTGAATTTGCTCCACCCGGCGGGGCTGGACGCTCGGCGCTGCTCCTCCCTTCCCAGCCGCCGGCAGAGCGAGCCCAGCCAGGTTCCCCAGACCTCGGCGGGTCCGGGCGGGCGTCGGGTGTCTCTGTGGCAGATGCCGGGCACAGACATCGCGGGAGACCTCGCTCACTGTTTGTTTGTTCGTTTTTTCTTTTTTTTAACATCTTTATTGGAGTATAATTGCTTTACAATGGTGTGTTAGTTTCTGCTTTATAACAAAGTGAATCAGTTATACATATACATATGTACCCATATCCCCTCCCTCTTGCATCTCCCTCCCACCCTCCCTATCCCACCCCTCTAGGTGGTCACAAAGCACCCAGCTGATCTCCCTGTGCTATGCGGCTGCTTCCCACTAGCTATCTAGTTTATGTTTGGTAGTGTTTGAAAAACAAACTTGAGGAACTCCGCAAATCTCAGAAAAGAAGGGATAACAAAAGCAGCCAATATTGCCCTCCCTCGTCCTGCTGAAATCATGGAAAACCCAATTCTCCCACTAGGCCTGCTTCCAATCCCTCATTTAAAAGTTAAATATTTTTTTTAAAAGCACACAAAAGTTTGGATAAGGTGGGGGGAGAGGGCAATATAGTAAAAACACGCAGTTACAATGAAATCTTTACCCGCAAAATCACAATACAGGGTCAGACCATCATCTCCGGTCAAATCAAAGAGCGCCGCACGGGCAGCACATCCCAAAGCGGCCCAGACGCAGGGCCGGGAGAAGCCGGAACAACTCCAAGGGCGACCCGCCCCGCCGCGCGCTGCCGAGCTCCGCGCGGCCTCCCCTCCCCGAGCCAGACCGCCGCTGGGTGGCCGCGCGGGTCTGCAGTCGGACGGCCCTCGGCGCCGCCACCGCGAAGGGGGAAGCGGGCCGCAGGGCACCCGGGAAGGGAGGCGAGGGGAGCCGCTGCGCGGCGCGGGCGCCGGTGCACCTGCACGGCCGGCTGAGCGCACGGCGGGCGCTAGCTCGGAGGGTCATTGCCCGTTTCCCCCTGCACCTGCCGCAACCAATAGCAGTTCTTCGGAAGGCAAGGAACACCACTGGTCCTCCAAGTTCATAATTAGAAATCTCAGGGGAAAAAAAATCATTGTTGCTAACGTGTGCCGTGGGGAGGCTGAAGGGGTCTTTTTTTTTTTTTTAACTTTTAATGACGAATTCTATGTTTAGATTGTTTATATGACCGTGAAGACTAGCTGAAGGATAAATCTAATGGGCTGCGCTCCACCGACTGGGCTCAGAGCTGAGCCCATTAACTGTGTTTGTTTACTGCTCTGTCTGCATATGAGGAAGGCTTAGAAAATCTCCAGGGAAATGAAAGAACGTTATATATACAACCCATAGCTCACATGCACACAGTGTATTTTTTGTCATTTGCTATCTGCTAGGTGCCTTACCTACATTAATTCAAGTCATAATAATCCTATGTGGCAAGCATTAATGACAATTTACAGAGACAAAAACTAAGGATTTTGGTTGGAAAGACTGAATAAATAAAACATGCTCAAAGTCACATTTAGTTAATGGCAACTTTTAGATCGCTGTTCATTTGGTTACTTCACACCCACCCCCCCGGCCAGTATATATATTTGTGTGTGTGTAAGTGCGTGTATAATATATATTATACAAAACACACATGTATAATATATATGTATGAATACTTATGTATCAAATGTAAAATAAATAATTTAATATAAATGATTCATAAAATATATCATTTAAATATTTAACTAGGGGTTTAAGTCCTTCTTGTATAAATTAAGTAATGCCAGGGTATAACGGAGTAAGAAACAACCTGCACATCCAGGTAGCCGAACAAAGGTGAGTGTCTCTTCCACTCTTCCTGTGCATCGTGTAGACGCGACCAGCTGAAGGGTCTGCTCCCTGCCGGCAACCTTTCTCCAGGCCCAGCCTGAGAAGCAAGCCACTCTCTGGACCATTACCGACCAAGGTAGAGGAAAGGGTGTCATGGGGAAATGTACCCCACTTTTGAGAGTCTGCCCAGAAGGAACATGAATCCCTCCATTAACATGTTATACAAGTCGAAGGCTGATTTCCAGGGGACCAGAAAGTACCATCCTCCCATGGAGGTGAGGGCAGGCAGACCCTGCGGGACTGGGCTACAATGAACTGGTCTCCAGTGAGACTACTGAAGAGGAGAGGCAGCAGTGCCCTTGCCAAATGATCTCAGCGTGTGACAAAACTAAATGCCACCCTCAGAACAACTCACCAGTCTCCAGTGACACAATAGTAACTTCCCTGAATGCAGGCATTGAGGATTCTAGTTACGTCTGACATTTATTTTTATAGTGGAAGAGTAAAACATCCTATTATTTTGGTGGCATTGAAAAATCAGTGAAATTGGTGAAAACTAAAGAATAGAAAGGTTCCTATTCGTACATGCACGCAAACACACACACACACACACACACACACACACACACACACACCCCTAGCTAGTCTAACTAATCTTTTACAGGCTGACTGTAAGTTCTATGAGGGCAGGAACTGGTAGCTGACCTCTGTCTCCCAGCCACTTTGTACTCAGTAAGTGAGTACTTAGTAAATGCCACTTATTCCAATTCTGAAGATTAATAAAATTGCTAACAACCCTGAAAAGTTCTATGTGGTTTATTTTATTAACAAGGTGTTTTTTATTATTCCTTTCTCTCTCCCTGAAACAATTCTTTTGGACAAGGTGCTTACCTGTCACCTATAAAATGGCAGGGCCGTATCTCCAAGGTCCCTCTTAGCTCTAAGCTTCAACCTCAGGCTTTCCTGTGGCTCAGTTCTACGAAATTAACACGTGCAAGAATTTCTGATTTTCCATTCAATTGCAGAAACAGAAAAGCAATTTACCTTGGATTGCTCTAGCCCTGTTAATCATTTTTAACCTACAATATTCTCCCCCTTGCAGACCCTCTAGATCTACCATCACCTAAAATGCCACTTTGAATCTAACTTCTGGGGACTTTCTCAAAAGTGACCTGCTCCCTTTCACAGTACTTCTCTTACTTAAAGACAATCTAAAGGAAGTAGTTTTCCTGGCCCTTTTGAACTCTTCGTACACAGTGTCCATTTGTTTGGGGTGGGGGGTGAAATCTCAACTAAAACACGAGAGAACACTTTAAGACTTTCAAAAAATTTCTCTGCATCTATATTCTTTGTGAAGAAAAATAAACTGATACCATTCTCTCTCTTTAGTCTCTTTAGTTGTTTCCTAAGAAAGCACGCATTCTATCATTTGTTACAGTTTACTATGGACAAATCGGTCAGACAAAACTTGTTGACCTCCTAATGCTCCACCCCCTTCCCTGGGCTTCCTCCATCGCCAGCTCAGGGTCTGTTCATGCTCATCACACACACGTCCCATAACCGAGAGGTAGAGCCTTCTCTCTCGGCTCTACGACAGGGCTGCATTTCTCCCCAGCAGTTTTTAATTGGTTAAATTCAATTCTATGCCTCAAGAATGTCAACCATAATAATGATAGGGTATAATCATGAGCTGTGATAAACATCTGTCCTTTTACATTATTCCATATTTGAAATATACTAATTTAACATAAGGTCTATCACGGTATTCAATGCATTATGACCTCTGGACTAAAATCTCTCAACAAATAGATATGCACACACAGGCCACGAGCCAGAATGAGTTGGATAGAGAAAGGAAGGGAGAGGAGAGAGGAAACCACACCTAAAAAGTGGCAGTAGCACTATTTAATCAGTGCTGCATAGGCTAATACCTATAGTAGCCACGCAGGCCCCATGAACTGGTGGGTCAGGCTTGGTGGTGTCGGCGTGAGCTGAAGACCCAGTGTCCTTTCCGAAGGGGACAGGGATCACCCCGCCAAATGCCAGCTTGCATGAAAGCACACCCAATTGGCGAGCACTTTCCATTTTTCAAAAGAAACACAAAATTCACATTTTATATATGAAATCTCCTGATTTTTAAATGTTGCTATTAACTCAAATAGAAGAAATATTAAATAAGCCCCACAAAACCACATCTGTATCCTGAACTTGGTCTGCCGGCCACCAGCTGAAACCTCCAGGCTAGTGTTTCTAGTTATAACTATTCCCTGAGACAAGTGGTGACACCTTGGACAAAATATTTAGTGTCAGTTTTAAACCCTTAACATAGGCAAGGCATTGTACAGAGTCCAGAAACCTCCTACAGGATCCCTGTGCAAAGTAATTAACAAACATCTCAACAACGCCAGAAACTGGCATTCAAAACGCGATCCTGCTTTTTGAGCATTACGTAACCCTCAACCCTAGAGATAAGGAAGAATACTAATAACATATACTACTACTAAGAATACTAATGACAAACGAAGGCCTCAGCACTTTGGTGTCAGCGTACGATCCCTGAAAAAGAAGCTGCTGTTTTCTATTCTGCCAGAGATAGGTCTCAACTCAGAGTCAAACGCAAATAACTCGACTCAAAGAGAGAGGAAACCTGGAAAGCCTGCCACCAGCACCGCCCAGGAACCTCGACAGGCTTTCTGAGGCCACTGACTCCTACGTCTCAGAAGCAGGTAATGCCTGCTCACAGCGTAAAATTGTAAGTGTGTAAAAGGACAGACATTTGAAAGACAAGTCTCCTTCTAATTCCTGACCCCCAGCTACCTAGCTCTTCCCCCCAGTGACAATTCTTGTGTCTTCTTTAAATATATCTTTAGAAGAGCTGTTGAGTGCGTGTACATTGAAATGGGAACCTGTTTTAGACATGCATGTCCTTAGAGAATTTTAGGATTGGAAGGGATCTGGTTCAGCCCTTAATTCACAGCTTCCCTTCGCACTCTTTCTGCATACAAACCTCTCTATGGATGGAGAAACACTTTCCACTTGGAGGCAGCTCATCCCACTTTTAGATAACTCCAGTAGTTTACAAAAGACATTAAAAAAAATTCTGAAATCTGCCACTCTGGTGTTTCTTCCTCTTCAATTCCTGCTTTGACCTCAAAGGCCAGAGAAAACAGGTGGTCAAATGCCTTTTGCCTAAAATGGAACTTAAAATATTTGAAGCCCTCCCACTGTCACCCTGCCAAATAACCCCGGCTTCTCCTCCCCTTCCACAGGGTGTGTGGTTTCAGGGGATTCACTGCCATATTCCTTCCAGAAAGGATTAAAGTCTTATTTAAAATACTCAGAAACTTCTTCAAAGAGGAGAACTGCTCATTAGAGGAGGGAAAAAAATTTCCGATTTGCGGCTAGCAAAGTAATGAACAGCCTGTGTTATGAAAACGGGTGGACCACAGAAGATTTAATACGGGATGTACTACAGTCTCAGTGCATACTTGGTGTGCACAGATGCTTTATGTAGGAATTTGGGGGCCAAGTAGAAATTTTGGTTGTACCTCCTCTAAAAAGTTTCCAAGATATTCTGAAATAGAATTTGGGGGCCTCAAGTCTCCGTGTGTCTCAGATCTGGAAGAGTGGCAGTATGAGAGTGACGAAGGACGTGGCCAGGGTTTGAGTTCAAGGCTGGCCTCATGACTAGCAAGGATGCTTTGGGATTTTGGGCAAGTTATTTACTTAACTTTTCCCAGCCACAGCATCATCTTGCTATAAAAGGCAGACAAAAGCGTAACCTAGCTCATTGGTGGTCAGATAAGCTAATTTCTGATCAGTACTTAATACAGTGGAGTCAAGGCTGCTCCTGCTATGCCTGTGGTGGTGGTAGGGGCAGCTTTTGCTCGGGATATGGCTCAGGATGTGACGTGGGGTCACTTTTTGCAGAGGCTGGGTACCCAAGCATCTTGTCTACAGGGCCCAGTCTGGGCAAAGCTCCGTTCTCTCAAGAGGATGTCCTTTCTGTTAGCTCAGCCACACAGGTTTTTTTTTAACAAGTAACACATTCATGAGTACACTCCACTCCACGTACCTGTCAAAGAGCATAAAGTCATCCTGAATGTCACCCCTCACATCACAAGCTCAGAGGAGAAACTGAACCTTCACATACATGTCCCAGGAGGCTGCTGAGCCTCCCCATTCCTCTCCAGTCACTGGGACCAACCCCGTATGGGTTCGCGTGCCTGAAGTGGCACCCTGCCTCTTCAAGTAATTGTTCTCACAAAGCTCTGCTTCTTGAGATGCCATCAGGTCGTACGGAAGGATGCACTATGAAGGTTGTTGCTCTCTCCTTTAGGGAGAGTCATGGGAGAAATACCTGTGCAGTCTTAAATATTTGATGTAGCTTGAATAGCTTGGTGTTTTAATGGAGAGTATACACGTGCTACCACACAAATGTTTCCTTGACAATGGCTTAGGGCCCAGTCTGTGGCCCTTGTGGAGTAAACGCACAGAATTTCTGTGAGCAGATCTGCTACGAGACGCACCCTTGGCTGCATTCTGTGCCCCCACTGCTGTGTGCCTCGGTGTCCTTCTCTAGCAGGTTGTCCTTTCCTGAGGTTGTTTCTTTACAAACCACTTTAAGTCCTCGTTTGGAGCGTGTGGAGTGGACCGAAGCCACAGACTGCAGAACGTACACAACCCTCTTCATCCAGGGGCTGGATGAGTTCAGCAGGCTCAGTGGTCGTCCTGATTCATTAAAACAAAGAAACAAACACAGATGACTCCAAACTTAACAGAAGTCTCAGGTTCCATGGACTTGCTGCCTGGGAAGGAAAGATGAAAAGTTCTGCTCCTCTCACCGTAGGAAAGGTCCTGCTTTAACTCCACTTACTGTAGGTTTGTGATTCCTGCTTAAACAGCAGGGAGACCAGAGCTGAACCGCCTGAATGTCACAGTGGACCTGGTGAGGAGAGGGAATCTGGCTGTAGACAGGCGGAAGACATCTGTCCTGCGGGCTTTGCTGAAGGAATTTAGCTTAAAAAGTTCCTGCAGGGGCTTCCCTGGTGGCGCACTGGTTGAGAGTCCGCCTGCCGATGCAGGGGACACGGGTTCGTGCCCCGGTCCGGGAGGATCCCACATGCCGCGGAGCGGCTGGGCCCGTGAGCCATGGCCGCTGAGCCTGCGCGTCCGGAGCCTGTGCTCCGCGATGGGAGAGGCCACAGCAGTGAGAGGCCCGCGTACGGCAAAAAAAAAAAAAAAAAAAGTTCCTGCAGCCTGAGAAAGCCAAATTTCTTCTAGCCGAGTCCTTAGTGGTCTCCCTGGCTTTTCTCCTGCCTGAGTTACAGCGTGGTTGTCTCTGGGCAGAGGGGCACCTAGCTAGTGTTTGTGCTGAGCCTTGATTCTCAGCGCTTGACTTTTTGAAGTGATTTACTGCATGCATTTGCTTTTCAGGTACTCCTGGCACATGAAATGCTGCGGGCTCCTTCGGTGCCCACGCACTCGTTCAACACACATTTTTCCAAGGCTAGTCTCTGTGTCAGGAGTTGGGTGCCTTTATTCCAGATGACTTCGAGGGTGCCTGACGGGATCCGAAGGACCCTCGGACTTGAGAGCGCATCTCAAGAGGCCAGGCACCCACCGCATCCACGCGGGCGCGGCTAACTGCCTTCTTGGAGGCCAGGCCGCCGCTGACCCCCCACTGGGATGCCGGGGTGCTCAGAGGAGTTGGGGGCCAGAATAAATCGGTGGTTTCCCCCTAAGTACCATCATCCGGCCTTGGCCTAAGGCTCGGCCAGTTTGCCCGGAGCTAGAACAAGTTTGCTCGGCAAGTTGAAGGGAGGAAGAAGGGAAACGGGAACCCTGGCATAAAAGTGGCTCGCAGTAGGCTGGGTCAACGAGACAGCAGGCAAGTCCGCGGGGACGCGTCCCGAGGGACAGCGCGAGGAACGCCCGGCTCGGCAATGAACTCCCGAGGCCTCGCTCGGCTCCGCACGCCCCCTCCCCGGGCACCCGGCTCCCGGGGCCGCCGCTGTCCGCCTCCCCCTGTCCTGCCGGCCGACGCTCCTCCCGCCGGTTCCTCCTCCGCTAGGCGCGCCGTCCGCCCCTCCTCCCGGTCCCTCCTCCTTCGGCTCGGCCTCCCAGCGCCCCCGCCCCCGCCCCAGAGAGCTAGACATCCTGGCGGCCGGCGCAGCGCGCAGCCTCCGCCCCGGCTCGGTGCGCACGCCCGCGGCCCCGCGCTAGCCCCGTCCGCCCCGCGCCGCCGAGTCCCGCGCCCCCTGCACGGCCGCCGCTGCGTCCCGACCGAGTGCGGAGCCCGGCGCGATGCGACGCTCCGAAGCGGGCCGCGCCGTGCTCCTGACGCTGCTGGCCGCGCACTTCCAGGCGAGTCCGGCGCTGGAGGAGAAGAAAGGTAAGGCTGCCCGCGCCGCCGTCCTTCCCGTCCTGGGCGGCCGCGCTTCTGCCGGGCCGCCGAGGAACGCGCGCCTCGGTTCTGGGCGGCGGGGCACCTCGGGCGCGAGGCGCGGCGGGCCGAGGAGCCCGGAGCGTGGCTTTCCCGTCCGCTCTCCTGTCCTCCGCCGGGTGGAAGCCCCGGCGAGCGCTTGGTGCGGGGCGGGTGCGTCCCGGCACGTGCGTCAGCAGTCAGCCCGGGCCCGGGGGCCGAGCAGAGGCGCGGGGTCCATCCCGCCCCCTCGGACCTCCGGAACGGGAGCGGCCCTCCGCACCCGCGCCCCGCCCCCGGGCCGGCTCTCCGACCCAGCGAGCCCTCCTCCCGGCGCACCCTTGACCCTGAGAGCTCGTCCCGGACACCAGCCACCTGTGCTGCGCGGTTGGGAGGGCCGCCCCTCCCTTCGGCACGGCCCGTCCGCGGCCCCCCTGCCGCCGCGAGCTGCCCCCGGCCGTCCGCGCCCTCCCAGACGGTGGGCTCTCGTGAGTGGTGGCTTCCCGGGACTCCCGAGACTCGCCCCCACCTGCAGCCTTTGGGCCGCGTGTCCGCGCTGCGCGGTGGAGTGGACAGAGCGGTGGGACCGGCCTCGGCGCGACAGCCGGGTCCTGGTGCGAACGCCCCAGGGGCGGAACCCTTCCTGGCCGGGGCCCCGCGGTTTCAAAACAGGACTCACAGCAAGATTTCCTCCTCAAAATCCAGAGATTTTTCTCTTTGGGATGTGTCTTCTAGCTTTTTGAAGAACTTGACATTAGGCCAACCAAAATATTAAACTTAACTAAAAAAAAAAAAAAAAAAAAAGGATTGATGTCCATGGTTCATGTGTGCCCTGCCCAGACCCAACATGAGCGAGTCTGGCTTCGTGACTACCGACCATAAAGTCGCTTGACGCGAGAAACATGCCTCAGAAGGTTTAATTGCACAATTTCAAGATCGAGCAGCCCGGGTTCCGAGAGTCAGGTCTGTACTTGCTGTTGATGTCATTGGCACAGGGAGTTGGGTTTGGGGCTGAGCGCCTTTGCTGTGGGAGCGCTAAGGCATAAAGCAGTGGTTCCCAAACTTGGTTGCAAATTAGAATCACTTGGACTTTAAAACAAAACACAACAAATGATGTGTGGCTCCCACCCGCAGACTTTCTCATTTCTCTGGGCTGGAGTGAGATCTGGCATCTGTATTTTAAAAAGCTCCTCCGGTGCTTTTGTTGGACAGCTGGGTTTGGCAATCACTGGCAATGGAGGTGGAGTCTCTGGAGAGATTACCTGCCCATTTACAAAGCTCTTTTGGAACATCTGGAGTTTTAACAGTCTTGCAAAAATATGGGAACGAGGACGTGGGGGTGATTTCAGTAATAAGGGATTAGTCTTTTCACTGACGGGCTCCCCTACTCCATGCTGTGAACCCGGGAGGCTGTGGTCCTGCGCCTGAATCAGTTGACAATAGGGTTCTTCTAGGCAGGTGGCAAGGGGACCCCATCCTTATTTTAAGTGAAACTCTTGGAGTGCCTCCAAAGCATGGTTTTTCTCACTCCAGAAATGTTCCCAGCTCCTTGCCGTTAGCCCTTTGAACGCTACTGTTAGTGCTTGGCGATTTGTTTCTAAGAAATATATAAATACCACTTAATTTGCCTGTTACTCCCGTGTTTGTTGAAAACAGAATCCTCCTGGATAGAATAGTGAGAGTAGGTGGGCAAATGTCATTGGGTTAAAGTAACATAAAAAGACCAAAGTGTAAGGGGCAGATTATTAACAAAAAGTGTGAAAGACCCATATCAATCAAATTTGGTCAGTTCTGTTCTAGAAAATTTACTCATTTTAGAGAGATTTGTTTGGTTCTAAGATATGGTGTCTTTTGTTCTTCCTGCACTTGGTCCTGTCAGACACCGTTTTAAGTGTCCTCTTAATCCTTACATCGACCACACGAGGTGGGTCCTCTCATTATATATGGGGAAACTGAGGTACAGAGAAGCGACTTTCCCACAGCCAGCAAGAGGCAGGATTCAAACTCAGGGCTTCCCCCAGCCCCTGCCTGTGCTGTCCTGTGTGAGTTCTGGTTTCGGGGGAGCCCTGTTGGTGTGTGTGATGTAGGAAGCTGGCAGGGGAGGAAGAGGACCGGGGATGGGGAACCCACCTGGCGCGTGGTCTGGATTCCTGCTGCCCATCCTCAGGAGACACCTTTTGTGGAGGAGCTCGATCACCAAGTAAGCAGTGACCGTGGAGATTGCTGGACGGATGTTGAGCAAGCCCCTTGCTCTTGCAAAACGGAAAGGTGAAGGCGCTACTCCGGAAGTGATCCTGGGTGGTATTCCCAGCCAAGCCAGCCTGCCTGGCCCCTCCTCTGAGGACATCCTTGGTTCAGTAGGTCTGGGCTGTATTGAAGAGGACAAACTCAGGGATTCCAAATTGTATCCAGAGTGAACCCTCCTTCCTCTAAGGAGACCAGAGGACTGCCACTCAGTACTGGCCTGGAGGCCAGGAGCCTGTGTCCTTATTCCCACTCTGTGTGAAGGTGGACATGTCCCTTGCCAGCTCCAGGTCCTTGAGCCCTCATTGCTCAATTCAACAAATATTTATGGAGTGCACAGAATGTGCCAGGGACTCCCGAGACTCCTGGGCAGGGGTAATCTTAATGGTTTCTGTTGTTGCTTCCAGAGTGGTTCTTTGGGCCACTAATTAAGTATTAGTAGATTGCTTTTCAGATCTGAAAAGGAGACCAGTGTCTGTGTGTCTGTCATCTGTCCACACCCGGGTAGCTAGCAGTAACAGGCTGATAGCTCCCATCGGCTTTGGACTGCCATTTCAGGCTTCATATGTTTAGTTTTATAGTCCATAGATTTTCAGAAACTTATTCTGAAGTTGGAAGAAGGCGGTTGCCAGAATCCATTGTGCTGTGTAATTAGACTTGGTCCATGGGATGGCACTAACATGTTTTAAAGTGTTTTTAGAGGTAGTGTCAGTAATGAGGAAGAATTCTGCCCTGTTTGAAAAGAAAATACTCTTTGTTTTTCCGTTGATCAAAGCTCCAGGACCAGCAGCTAGTGTCTGAAACTTTCTTGACAGGAGTGGCAAGCCAGCTCTAACATTAAATTGATGATCATTGTGTTTAAGAGAAGATAGCCCCATGCCGGTGCCCCAAGCCCTGATACGGGGGCAGGATCAGAGTGTTGCGGACACACGGCTTGTTGAAGGACACCTAAGAAATCGGCTGGCACTCGCCCTGTGGCTTGCTGTGAAAGTTGTGCTTGTGTGTGTGTTTGTGTTTTCATTTGGACTTAGTATAGTAGAAACGGGCTTATGGTTTTACCAACAGAGGTATGTTTTGAGAAAAGGTCCAAGTTCTAGAACATGGCTCACCCATGTGTTGTTTCCTTGTGGACACAATTTAAAAATTATATTATGCCCCTCAGATTTCTGCTGAACAAGTCCCATTTTTGTTTTCTTCTGTCACTTGTGGACATTCAAAATTATGATAAGAAACATTTTTGGTCTCAGTTAATTATTACTGGCTTATTTCTGAACCATCCACACACATGGAACAGAACTTACATTTTAGCTTATTCTCGTAGGTCATTCCTGTTTGCATCAGAGCTTCTGCCCATACCTTCTTTCTCATCTCCCTTCTAAAAGCTTGTCTTTTCTGAGAAAATTCCAACAGTTGTCTCTTTGCACAGCATCTAAGGATAGTCTGCCATCCAGCCCATGGGCGTAAGCAGGTGAGCTTGAATTCGGGCAAGGATCCAGGCTTTGAGACTTACGCCAAATAACCGGTTTGACGGAAATTTTCACATTTTCAGAGTCATCAGGTCCAGCTTCCTTGCAACAGGTTTAGATAGAAACACTCGATTCAGTTGTCTAGAAAGTTCCCTGAGCCAGCTGGGGCAGGAGGGGTAGCTGGGGCCGGCGAGCAGTGGTGGCTTGTTTTCTTAGCCTCATTAGAAGCTAAGAACTGGATTTGACATTTTAATCTCCGAAGACGCCGAAGTATAAGATCAAATGTCTGACCCTGCTGACTGAGCATCTGTGAGTTGCATATGCTTAAAGTAAACTTTACTCCTACCAAATTTCAGCAGCTTTTGCTTAAGAAAGCCGTCTGTGAAAGCTTGAGTGTGGGGTAGAGTTTCCTTCTCTGCCCCACATTATATCCCATTTTGGTGGGTTCTCATGGAAAAACCCAGAGTCCAAGTATCTTTTCTGGCTCTATCTGGAACTTGTCATTATCGAGAGTCTCAAATTGCAATTGAGTGGACTCAGGGTTAGGTGAGAATGCCTTGTACACAGTTCTTGTTATAGCCACAATTGCACCTGTTACTAGGGGGCCAGCAAACATGGCCTTGATTTAGTTCATTTAATTGCGTTTATTTAATTATTATTACATAAGTTAACCACTGTTGTTTTTCCTTCGACTAAAAGGATGAGTATTGCTGTGTATTACAGCCTTGGCTTTTATTTGCTTTTTGTTCTTTACGTTCGAGCCATGGTGGCAGTTTGTGCTGCTCCATCCCCATTTTGAACTCTAGGAATGAATCTGACTGGATACTTGCCTTTAAGTGTCTAGAAGTCAAGTATGGGAAGAGAGATCTATCGATACCAAGTGTGAAGATGTCACAGAAGCGATGATAGAATTCCATGCAGGATAAAGAAGTCTTCTGGCATTTAGTCCTTGCTTTGAATTCTACCTGGAGAGGGGGCCAGGTATAGCCCCAAATGGAAGGGATTACTCATTTGAGCCTGCAAAGAGCTATGGGTATTTCCCCAGAGACTATGATGTATGATGTGAAGGGCATTCCGAGAGAAGTGCCAAGAGTGGCAGAGTCCTGAAGAGCCCTGGTGATTCAGCGTGATGGGAGGGGAAGGGAGAGCTGCCGAGCCTCCAGTGCGCGGGGAGCTATGTGTGAAGGGAGGGGCACCGTGGAGTTCGAAGCTAGGAACTGGTGTGACGTGTTTGGTGTTTCGGAAAGATGAGTCTAGCAGGATTGTGGGGGATGGATTATAGGGGCAACGGTAGCACTAGGGAGATGGGTGACTCCTGCAGGTGAAATGATGTCGCAGGACCAGTGAGGTTGCAGAACAAGAGACTCGGGCAGATCTGGAGGTAGAACTGATGGATAACTGTGTGTAACGAGTGTAAGAAATGGAGAATCCCAGGATGCCACACAGGCTTCTGACCCGGAAGCCTGGACAGATATAAATCCGTTCACGGAAGCTGCAAACGCTCCAGGCGGGATGGAGTTGATTGGTGGGATTTGCAATGCTCAGGTGGGAAAAGTCCAGGAGGCAGTAGAGCATACGGGTCTGGAGCCCAAGGGAGCCGTGTGGCCTTGGATTGTTGTTTTATTAGACGTTTCAATTGCAGGCATTGTCTTTGGCTGTAGGACAGCTCGCCCCAGCCTGCTTTATGCTCACTGTCACCGTCCATACTGAGCCTGGCCAGGTTGTAGATCACCAGCTGCTTTTCGGACTAGGCTGCCATGGTGAGCAGCCTGACCGGGGCGGTTATCAGCAACTGATGAATAATATATCGTGCATCGAAGTACGGTGGGAATTGTATTTGTGTAGCACTGCACATCCTCAGATGGGGATCCGCGTGTCTTATTTAGGACAGCATCAGATTACTTGGTTTTGTACGTTAGTGACTGAACCAAAAAGACCAGGAGGTGACTCCTTTTTTAAAAAAAACAGCAGCCTTTCCACTTTGAACGTTCCTTAGAATCACCAAGGAGCTTCTGAAAAAGAGGGTGCCTTGCTGCGCCCTAGGCCAGGCCAGTCAAAATTTCTGGAGGATGGAACACCGGCACATGCTTCTGAAAACTCCCTAGGGGGTTGTGATGAGTGGAGTAAGTGGTGTGTATAGCTTGCAGCAGAGAAGAAATTTTGTCTTTGTTCTCGGATTCCCATGTTTTTACTCATTACATCAGCTTCCTCAGGAGTGAGGGGCTGGTTTATATTTCGTTAATAAATGAGTCTCTGAGTTGCATTTTTTTCATGAATTGATACATGAGAAGTCTACTACAGTGGCTCTCAGAGTATGTCCCAAGACAGCGGTAGTAGCGCCTTGAACTTAAGAGAAATGCACATTCCTGAATCCCCAGCCCGGACCTCTGAATAAGGTACTGGGGGTTGGGGCCAGGGTTCGAGAACTGCTAACATGCTGCCCGCAGGCCTCGAGCTGGGTTCTGGGTACACACTCGAGGAACGCAGGAACTGTGCTCGGCCTTACTGGATACACAGTTTGCAGGGCTGAGCTGGGGGAGGGGCACGTGTAGCGCAACGTCTCATGATAGACGTGATGGGGGTTTCGGTGGGAGCCCAGAAAAGGGGCTGCGTCTATCTCTGGGACAGCGGCAGTGTCTCAGCAAGAGGACATTTAGCTGGAGCTCAGAGAATGAGGTTTTTGTCTGGTCTCCATGCGAAGGGAAAAGAGAGAGATGATACTGTGACTGGTAGTCCTGCAGCAGGCCCGCCATGGCTGGCCACTTCATAAATGCACAGGTGAAGGCTTTAGCATTTCCTGCTTCCTTTTCTGAATGAGCATAAGGAAACTTACAATGTCAAAAGTAAAGTGCCCGAGAGCTGACACATTTTATATTTAAAAAATAAAATGGTCATCTGGTCATCTTCTTAAAAATTAACCAGATATGAAGGATTGAACTAGAATCTGGATTATAGTTCATAGTTTTAACATTCTCCCCAATAGCAAGATTTGTCCCTAAAACTTGTCGTGAATAAGAAAAATGACTTCGTCCGATCCTTTATTTAACTCCTACTACAGAAAGCAAGGAGAAAATGGCAACAAAAGTCTGCATAATTCTAGACACAATAAACACATGTTGCATCACATTGAACTCAGAAAATCTCTCAAATTAATCGAGCCACTATCACTTACGAATTAGAAGACATCTATTTCCTGATTCACTGCTGAAAATTGCACAGGTCTACCTGTTTATTTGCAGAGCTCATTTGGAAATAACCAGGCAGATTTGGAACAGGGGATTAATGACTGCGAAATGCTCCCTTGTGCACTCATGCCTGCCTTTAAGTGGAAGGAAATATGGAAGTGGTTCTAGACCACTGTTTACTTAGCAGTTGTTGTAAGAGCATTTCTGAAGGATTTTATTTTGATCGCAGAAATGTGATACCTGAAGGTTTTACTGCTATGGACGTGCAGGCCTGCACATGGTAGATGATGTCATGATGGCCTTAGCAGTTGTAGTCCTTTGCACATGCTATCATTATGACCACTTGCTGAAGTTCCTTTCTTTTACTCTAGGTTTTGGAGAAAACTGATGCATTGCATATAGTCTCTCAGTTTGACAAACTGAATGTATGTGAAAAACTGCATGCTTTAGTTTCTTTGCCCTCAGTCATAAATTCATCTCTACTTTAGTGTCTGGAATAAAAACAGATCATTTATTGAATCTGTGCAAGTCCTTAAGGACAGGCAAGTGTTCCCAGAAATCTCTTATAATTGTAAATGGGATTTCAGAAAGTTTTGCAAAAAAATTTTTTTTATATCAGAAACCTGGTTTTACTTATTTACCAGCACATGTGGAATACCTGAAGTCTGTAGGGAGATTTTATGGCCATACCCTTTCTGCATTTACGCAGTCTCTCTTAGTTCATTCGTATGCATCATAAGCTAGAGTAGATGGCTAAAATTGTGCTGAACAAGATAAACCATTTTAAGTTTCTTCCAGTACTAACTTGTAAGATCCTTTCTTTTTTTTTTAACTAAAGTATACTTTAACATAATATTAGAAAGTTAAAAAATTATCGCCTCTTTTCACAAGAAAAGAAAAAAACACCCCACTACTTTTGATTAAGTCCAGATGAATGACAGAAAAGCAAAAGGTGGTGGTCTAGTCGAAGCATTATTGTATCACCTGTTGGTATTTAAGGTATTGATTTTTAAATACAATGCATTTCAGAACTTTTTCTTGGCTTTGATTTGCTACAGAGTTAATAGAGAATCAGAAACCTTTCCTTACTGTTACTTCCTGATTTCTTTCTCTTTCCATTTCCTGATACTTTAATAGACTTTATGCATGGAACATATTTATGAGTGAGAATAATGTATTACCTTAATCTGTCCTCCCTCCCTTGCCCTGTTTGCGTCCTTCCTTTCCTCCTCCCTTTCTCTCTTTCCCTCTTTTTGGAAGTTGTTATGAATAAGCGTTTGCAGAGAAAGAAAACTTCGACAAAAGATTGCAGTGAAAAACTTTGAGGAGTGACTGCAATAATACACTATGTAATTTTTTTTAAGTTAGAAAGTATCAAAGACATTCAGTATTTATGATTTTTTTGTACAAATAAGCATATTCTTGTATCATTCCTTAAAAGTGGTGTTGCTAAAGTTTTCCTTAGTATGTAGCTTAATGTATTTTCCCCCCAGTAATCTGTTGTTAGTTACAATAGGAAGAGAAAAGAGATTAGAATCTACCTTCCTACTTTCAACTTCCAAAAAACAACTAAACCAGATGGTTCTGAGCCTCCTGCCAGCTGGAACTGTCCATGAAATTAAAAGCAAATCTAAATGCATGCAAGATATATATTTAAAGATGTCGATAATAAACGTATTGTCCCTATAATTTAGATGCCAAAACATTGATGTCATAATAATAATAACACCTTGCATTTATACATCACTTCACAGTTTACAAAATGCCTTGATATCCATCTTTCCCAGGCTCCCAACAACCCAACGGGATGAAGATAATTATCCACATTTGAAGGTGCGGGACCCAGGCTCACAGGGGTTCTGCAGTTTGCCCGTGGTTACTGGGCTAGTCAACACTTAGGTGCCGAGAGCTTTTCCTGCTTCACAAAACACGCTGTCTCCCGACATGTGTGACACATCTGACACAGGTGACACATCTGATACGGGTGACACGGGTGACGCATCTGACACGGGTGATGCATGTGACATGGGTGATGCATCTGACACCTGTGACACATCTGACACAGGTGACGCATCTGACATGGGTGACACATCTGATACGGGTGACACGGGTGACGCATCTGACACAGGTGACACATCTGACATGGGTGACACCTGTGACACATCTGACACGGGTGACACATCTGACACAGGTGACACATCTGACACGGGTGACACACTGTCACCCGTGTCAGATGTCCCACACACTCTCCTTACCCCTCCTCTGAGACGTCCCTGGTTCTTCGCTGTTGACGCTTCCTATCATTTTTAGTCCTGCTTGTGAATCAAAAAACTAACATAGAGCATTCCTCAACATTTCTGTTATACATCTATTACTTGTCTTTAATGCCCCTCACAATTCCTGCTCTGTATTGTTCCTTTCCCACTTTTCCTCTTGTTGTGAAGTATTTTTGGAGAGTTTTGTCTTATATATGTGTTGTAATAGCCTGTTGCATAAGATACAGGCATTGAACTTATGAGCCTTGAAGACATTTACTTTAGAAATTAAAAGTATAACTTTATTTTAAAGAGTCGTAAGCTTATGTAAATTTGCCAGACCTGTAAATACTTGAAGAAAAAATCAGGGGAGAAAGCACCTTGATGTAGCAGTTGGGTCAGTTCACAATGCGTGTGGCAAAGTGTGCTAATTTACTTACACAGTTGTGCAAAGAATCGTATTCTGTGATTTAAATGAAGCACATACTTCAGTTCATTAGGGTGTGTAAACAGCTATGATGAAAAGAGACACACTTAACAAACAGTGTGCTCTCCAGGGATGCTCACGTCTACGTCATACCCTTTAGACAAAGCCATTCTGGCAAGTATCATCCTTGGAAGTGTGGACTTAAGGAGAATGTATTACAAAAATGAAGCTGCCCCGCTTTGAGGAGCTTTGTCGGTTAAATGGATGGAACAAGGAACATGACGGTGGGTGGGCCCCTCATTGATGGAGAGACACCTTTCCTCAAAGAATTTCCAGATACAGTGTTCATTCTCCTCCATTACAAAGGAAAGAGCCTTTTTCAGTTATTGTTTATTCCTAACATAGTGGAAACTTTTAGTACTCCAGCAGAAATTCCCCAAGAGCATGTTTATATTTCATAATTATCAAGTGAAATAGGGAAAATTCTGTATGTAAGCTGAATACTTTTTTTTTTACTTTTTAATATTTATTTAGGCTGTGCCGGGTCTTAGTTGCAGCATGTTTAGTTGCGGCATGCAGACTTTTTAGTTGCGGCATGCGTGTGGGATCTAGTTCCCTGTCCAGGGATCGAACCCAGGCCCCCTGCATTGGGAGCGCGGATTCTTACTCACTGGACCACCAGGGAGGTCCCTGTAGGCTGACTAACTGATCTGCAGTGCAGCCTGTGTACTCAGGTGTAGGGGCTGTCACTGAGAACGTGATTTTTGCAGCCTGAGATGGCATAGACCCTTACAGTGAACAGGCAGCTAATATATTGATTTCAGGGCCACTCTAGTAACTGAGCCTCTAAGTCTTGCAAAAGTTACTTGGGCAAAAGCTATGCCATTTCACTTTCAATCAGCAAAGTCTTCCCAGCCAAGGCAGAACAGACAGTTAAGCAATTTGATGAAATGGGACAACGTAAAGAGTCAGATGAGTTGCTCAGATTTTCACTTCACTTTCAGCCTCCAGAGACTTTCTCTTGTTTAAATGCAAATTTAATGGTGTCCCTGGCTGGGGGAGGGCATTAAGTGAGAAAGCCCCAGGTTGATGGAGGACTTGGGTGGGTACCTGAGTCCATGTTCCCTCGTGACATAGGGATTGTCCTTAAAGTCTTGGCTAGAAAAGCTAGCTTTTTAGGTTGAGCAACGGCGACTAAATAGTCATAATGTTGCCCAGTTGCAGAAACGAAACATTCAAACTATAGCCAGGGAAAGAAGCAGTCGAAAATTCAAGGTCTAAACCATCCTAGGAGCCAATGAGGATGGGGTGTTTGATGCCACGGTGGGGACAGTTCTCAGGAGTGCGTTCTTCTGTTGCATTTTTTCTTTCTTCTTTGGACTTCACTTTGGGGAGACGTTGGACTTTATTCCCCTTCTAGGCTTGCATCCTCTCATCTAGGTGACAAGGGAGAGGTAGACCGAGGTGGCAACCACGGTGCAATGCAACGGTGGTGAGCGCAGGGATGCTGAGTGCATGTTTGTTGAAGTTTCACAGGCCGGGTGGCTTTTGGACACTATGTACAAGGTTGCTTTTTAATTAAGAGAGAACCACTGGGTACCACGTAATGTAATAACAGTACGCAGTCCTGATCTCATGACCGTCACGTGTCCTGTTCACGAGGCGTTCTGTCGAGCCAGAAAAGGCATGGGCTGAGTTTAAAAGGAGCTTTAAAAGTAACAGATGATAATAAATTAACACCCAGTGGTTTTGAAATGAGCCATCACAATGCCAACTCAGCAGTGTCTCTCAGAGATGGGGAGAGGGTGGGATGATGAAGCCCGTCTCTGTCTGAGGAAATGGCTTCGTGCGGTGAGGTGGGAAGAGCGTGTCTGCAGATGAGTTTCCTCAGCGTTTGATCGGTGAAGTTTCTTTCTGCATAGACCTCCGCGTGCACACGCCTCTGCCTCCTGGTGTGTCCTGGCTGGCCCTGACAGGTGGGCGTCGTGTGCATCCTGCCACATGCGGCTGGGACGTTTGCAGGTCGGCGGCACGTGTGTGCCACCTCCAGAGACGTGCGACCACTGCCCTCTGGCCGCCTGTGACTGTCCTCGCCGTGTTGTTGGTGTCATTTTGCCGCAGATGCTTCTGGTCGCTTATCAATTTTCTGTGCCCACTAGTTGGTATAGAATTGATTCTCCTGAAGAATCTGTATCCGTTTATATTTGGGGTGCTGTAAAGTGGAATGTGTATGTCATTTATTAAAATGTCATTATTAAATGGGGAAAATGTTCTGGGGTTTCTTGACTCAAACAGGGAAAGAGGACACTTCCTTAGCCAAGAATTGACTACATTTGTGGGGTGAAGAGGACTCACCAAACCAGAGGTCAAAAGGCCACGTGTGCCCATTGTTGAGGGCTCTTGGAGTAACTGCCCTGAAAACAAAGGCTTCCGTTAGGTGGATGTTTGTGAATTTCACTGGTTCTGTGTCCAAAACGATCATGTCTATGAGTAATTTTTCCAATCTAAACGTTATTATAGTAAGCTGAAGAATGCATTCGACCAGCGAGTCTAGGACTAGTCATCACCAACATTTGACGGATGACTTTTTCATGCTAGAAAAGGCAATCATAACGTTCGTTATTATTCGTTATTATTATTATCGCTATCATCTGTTTGATGTTCAATTTTTTGTAAACAGGAAAAATAAAATGTGTACATGGGACTAAACTATAAATATACAAAACAAGGAATATATCAGAAAGTCTCTAGATCTGCTGTGTGGTTCTTTTTCTGGGCAAAAGTTACTGACTGAGGCTCTGCATCCTGCACGCTCACAGGAAGGTGTGGGGTCTGGGTCAGTCTCCCCGTGGTTGCTGGGCACGTTGGCCAAGTTGAGTAACCCCATGAGTCCTGTTTTCCCCATCTGTAGCATGGACACAGTAATGGTGCTTATCTCCTGGGGCTGCCCAGAGGATGAAAGCAAATGGTTTGTTCAGAGGATGGAGTGCATTCCAGAAGAGCTCACTGTTATCGCTGTGTGAAGTGCCGCTGACTTGCACTCTGACCTCTAACCCTCACCACGACCTTTATGATCCCTGTTGTCAATGGGGAACCTGGGGTGGGGCAATGTCACACCCCTTACGGAGCTCATCCACCCAGGCAGCGTGGCCCTGGCCCCTGCCCGGGAGCCGGCGTCCTCAGCAGCTGCAGGTCTCTGCCCCAGATGCCCAGCCTGGCTCGGGATCCTCAGGAGGCCATGGGGTCCAGGCAGGGAAGGCTCAGTGGACCCAGTCAGGGCCTCAGTTTCCCTCGGAAGAGCATTGTTGCTGTTTGCTCCTGTACGGCCCTGGGCCAGTTTTCAAAATGCTGCTGATTTCATTGTACAACCTGATGATTTGTTCCTGTGCTGTTTTCACATCAGCACTTTGATTACAGCCACTGTGAAGGCCCATTTCTCGTCCGTTTGGCCTGCTCACCCTCCTTTCATCACTGCAGCGCACATGGCAGTGATGGCCACACACGTTTCCCCTGCCTTTATGTCTTCATGGTCCCCTGGACAGATGCCTTGCCGGGAGCCCTTGGCCCTTTCAGCCACAGTTCAGTTTCTAAAGAAAGAAAAAAATGGGTCTGTATTCCCCCTTTCAATTATTATTTGATCTGAAATTAAGCTGTTTCAGGTAGTGCTTAGTGCACTTGTGGTGGGTCCTGAGCTGCAGCATATCCTGCCCGGGGGCCGCTGCCTTTATCTGTGGCATCAGCCTCAGAACTTCCTTCGCTTTCCGATTCTTTACCAAGTTTGTACTAAGACCTGCAGGTGCTCTTGTGGGACCAGGAAAATGTACCAATTATCTATCTATCTATCTATCATTTTATTTATGATTGTTTTTGAATTTGCAAGATAACAGATTGGTCATGAATGAACATGCTAGAGACTTGCTATTTCCTAGCAGCAGCATATAAAAGTTATTTTTAAAGTTGTTTTAAATCTGTGAGTAAAAATAAATTGCTTTTGCTGCAAGAAACACCAAAAATGGAAAAGCTAACAGTCCAAAGGCGATAATTCATCTCATAGGCATTGTTAGCGGCGTAGCTGCTTTAAACAGTGAGAAGATTTATGAGACGCTTGATTTACAACTGGGTTGAAGGGCGTTCTAACCTTCATGCTAGGTCTCGCCATCCTTGAGCTCTTTGGAGTCACACAGCACAGTCGTGAAGATGTGGCATGCCTGCGAGCGGGCCATTTGAAAACAGGCAGGACACACAGGGAAGCAGTGAGCGCTCCTGACACGTAAGCCTTTGGGAAACAAACATTTATTTTCTGAGAAAATTAGCTTTATGGTTAGCTCTTTTTTGTTGTTTTTTTTTAAAGCATGGGAGAAAAGAAAACGTGCAGTTAGGAAAGTTAGGATTAAGGAAGTAAACTGCTGTACCTTCCCTAGATAACGTTTGAGAGAATAAGTTCTTCACTTTCAAAACACACTTCAGGGCTTCCCTGGTGGCGTAGTGGTTAGGAATCCGCCTGCCAATGCAGGGGACATGGGTTCGAGCCCTGGTCTGGGAAGATCCCACGTGCCGTGGAGCAGCTAAGCCCGTGTGCCACAACTACTGAGCCTGCGCTCTAGACCCCGCGAGCCACAACTACTGAGCCGTGTGCCACAACTACTGAGCCCGCGAGCCACAACTAATGAAGCCCATGCACCTAGAGCCTGAGCTCTGCAACAAGAGAAGCCACTGCAATGAGAAGCCCGCGCACCGCAACAAAGAGCAGCCCCTGCTCTCTGCAGCTAGAGAGAGCCCACGCACAGCAATGAAGACCCAATGCAGCCAAAAATAAATAAATTAAGTAAATAAAATTTTTTAAAAAACACACTTTAGAGTAGGTATTTGTCTGAACTTAGTATTTGGATCTTATTTTTTTCTCAATAATTTTTTGTTTTGTTTTTACTTAATAGAGATGTTCAGAAGGCTTTTGAAATTGTTGTAGTCCTTAGACTAAAAATAAAACACTGACCACCTTATGTAAATATGAATGGTGGTGTGCTGCAACAGCAAAGCTTTCTGTTGTTAACTTTTTCTTTTTAAAGAATTACAGATTCACAGGAAGTTGCAAAATAGGCAGAGGGAGGTCCTGTGCACCCACCCATCCCCAACTGCCCCCAGTGGAACATCTTAACAGAGTTTTAAATATTTAGTTTGACGTCTTTATCTACTATAACCTAGGCTAAATGCTCACTATTTTAATTAGCTAGTAAGGTGGTAATATAGAAATCATAGCCTTCACTTACTATTTAGAAGTTAATTTTTTTTGTAAGAAAATTTTGGTCTTTAAATTTGGAGGTCATGGAGGCATGAGGAAGGAAATGGAATGAGGGATGGAGGGAGAACGTAGACAGGCAGACAGACAAACAGAGAAACAGAGAGAGCGATAGAGAGATAGATTGCTTTCTTGCTTGATTGATTGGACAAGCCAAACATTCTCTTCTAGTTTTGGGGTTAATTTGCCAAGTTTATATTGTGTTCAGATCATAAGCGGTTGGGTTTTTGTGTGTGTACCGTTATGTCCAACCCATGTTTATTCTCATCTGTTTGGTCTATTTTGCCTTCTTTAATTATCGGTGCCCTAGATGAGGGTCTTCTGGATCGCTGGTGGTGTCATGTTTCTTGATTCAGATGCTGATTCCACAGATGGAATCACTCAGTGAGGGATTCGTGGACCTGCATATTTTTGATTTGTACACTTTTCTGCGTGTACGTTATACTATACTGAGTTTAACATACTGGACTCACAGTCACTAGGTAGAGAAGATAAAAAACCTATAGGGAAAGCCAAGATTTTATTAGAAAATTCAGGATCTCAAGGACAGTATTGGACTTCCAAGTCAAGGCATTGCATCTGTTCTTTCTTTTGGTATAAATAGCAAAACGATCTCTTCAACTCAAAGGGAGACTGCTCTTCCTGTTACTTCACTTTAAGTTAATTACAAATTATTTTAAATATAGGGTTGGAAAAGGATAGCATCAGAGTGGCATATTCCTTCTTCTTACATATATATAAAATCCCCCCCCAGGAGAAAGCCTCTTTTAACAGGTACTCACCAACTGCAGAATCCTTGCAGAAGGACAGTGTCATTGGAGGGTAACCACATCTTCCTTCCCTGTCTGTTACCTCCCATTGTCAGGGTCTCATGGAGCTATATTTAGACCCACACAGGGAAGGAGAAGAGAAAACCAATCCCATGGTCAAGACAGCTCCCAGTGCACACAACAAATGCATTCCCATACCGCAGATCCTCTTGTGGGAGTCTCTAGAGATTCCCAGATCCCCAAGCATGCTGAGCCCTGGTTCTTACACCTGTTCCAGTGCACAGCCATCAACTGTGCTCGCAGTACAGCAGGGGCGCTTTATCTTAATGGATTGGTATAATTTAGCAGAATCATATTCATGTTTCATTTCCAACTTTTCAGTTCAGTTCAACTCAGTAGGCATGCATTAAATGTTTACTGCATATATTGTGTACCAAGAAGCTGCTGGGGGCCGGGTTCCATAGTCAGAAAATGTAGCCTCTGCCCAAACGAGCCTGCAGTCCAGAAGCCCATTCCTTCTGTCAAGTTTCCGAAAGTGAGAATTTGGTCTCATGTCGTTGGTGAGTTCTTCAGAACTGGAGTGACAGTCGCAGGAAACCTGAATGGGTTCGCTGGGATGCTGGTGTGTGGCTGTGAATCAGGATGTCTCTTTCAGAGCCCCTCACAGCTTTCTCAGAGCCTTTGGCACACTTTATCTTGTTTGAATAATCATGCAAGAATAGCCTCATTTCGGGGACTTCCCTGGTGGCGCAGTGGTTAAGAATCTGCCTGCCAACGCAGGGGACGTGGGTTCCATCCCTAGTCCGGGAAGATCCCACATGCCGCGCAGCAGCTAAGCCCGTGCTCCACAATTACTGAGCCTGCGCTCTAGAGCCCACAAGCCACAACTACTGAGCCCATGTGCCACAACTACTGAAGCCTGAGCGCCTAGAACCCGTGCTCCACAACAAGAGAAGCCCCTGCGATGGGAAGCCCATGCACCGCAACAAAGAGTAGCCCCCGCTCGCCACAACTAGAGAAAGCCCACGCGCAGCAACGAAGACCCAACGCAGCCAAAAATTAATTAATTAAAAAAAATAACCTCATTTCCCTTTTTGATCTCGTTGTCAGGGTGATCCGGTAGATTACAAGCCCCAGCTTCTGTGTTCACAGAGCCGAATTGGTTCAGAAAATCTCTGAACTCTTTTGACATTTCTAAGTTGACATCTAAAATTGTTTACCATAAGCTTAATAGTTGTAAGAGGTAAGATTTCAATCCTTTGGTAAAGCTGCCAGAAAGATACTGACTTCTTTTTCCTGCTCAAAACACTTACTACTTTCCTTAAAAGACCTATCTCAGTTCTGAATGCCGATTCTAAGATGGATACTTTGACACTTGATGGGAAGCTGGGGCAAGGAGCCGTCAGGGACTGGCTGCAGGGAGGGAGTCGCCAGGCTGTCTGCAGTATTTCAGTGCTGGGTCCAGCACCGTGCACGCGGCTGTCCTTGCATGTGGCACCTGGGAGGGTTTTTACAAATGGGGCCTGAGATGGGCCAGGAGGGTGGTTGTGAACGGAGAACCTGGCTTCAGGTGGGTCGGCGTTAGGAAAGAGCACACACAGGCGGGGAGACCCTGGGAAGTCCGGGACCGTGGGGGCCACAGCCCCGGTGTCAGACTAAAAGGACAGAGCAGGCAGGAGTGTGAAAGTGACAATCCGGAAACTGGAGGAAACACACCCTGCCTGCAGCGTTTTCCTCAACAGTGAATCTTCCTCGAGAGGGAGGGAGGGGGCTGTGAACAGCATGACCGTTCGCAGGAAAAGGGCTGAGCGAACCCATCACAGCACAGCGCAAGTGCGCTGGTCCCTGTGACAACGTTGAGCCCACGGTGCATCCCCGCCTGGGGCTGCTGGGGAGCAAACCCGCTCCCTGTCTCGAGCTTAGTAAGTAATGGCAGCAGTTACGAAGCTGCTCTAAAGTTGCTTTCTCAGACTTGGGGGCCACAGATGTACCCTTTGGGGGAAGAGCCTGTGGACTTTATGAGATTTTTAAATCTTGTTTATTCATTTTGAGGATCATCTAAATTCTTTTGAACTTATGTGCGGACTGAACCATTTTGTGGCAATAAATCACAGCCGGATGGTACGCATGTGTGTAGGTAAACCTCACCCTCCAGGGATATCTTAACAGTCACTTGTATATAAGGACATTAAGAGGAGAAAAGGAAAGCTGTTATTTTATACTGACCCACCCATTTACCATGCGTTTCCCTTCTCTTCTGTCGTTCAGCCTTGCACTGACCAGTGGCTGCTGCCTGACAACAGTTGCCTCAAATATTTCACTCAGTTTTCTGGTGGTTTATAGCAGGAGGACAATCTCCTACCAGTTACCCAGAAGTGGCCAGAAGCAGAGGTGTGTGGATGGAATTTTTATAATTTCAGTGTTTCTCCAGTTGGGGGTCCAGTAGCAATTGTTTTTCTGTCAAAAAGGCCCATACGGTATTAAATGTGAGAAACCTCACTCTAAATGAATGAGGCTCAGAGGAACGAACAGGTAGGTGCCTTGTTCAACGTACTGTACTAGGGACCTGATCATCAAACACTCAGCTGATGCTGGGTAGCAGAACTAAACCAAGTATCGAAAGTTCTGTTTGTACACGCCACGCTTTAAGGTGTGAGGGGCAGTAGAGATGGCAGGGTAGTGTGGAAGCCTGAAGGACAGTTATCACAACCGAGGATATGTAATGGGAAGGAGAGGAACTTTTAGGGCCACACCTGGCTCTTCAGGTTGACAGGGAGAGGAGTGTGCAGGGCTAAGAATGGACAGCAGAGGCCCGCGGAGGCACGAGTCATTTCAGCTCTGTCCGGAGAGGAATGTGCTTGGGTGAAGCAGAGCCCCTCTGTCCCGGGGCTGGTCGGAGACGGAGCAGTCATTTGTGGGGTTAGTACTGAGGCGTTCGTTTATAGAGAGAGGCTAGGAATGCTTGAGTGTGTAGATATTTAAGAAATACATTCTGCGCATCCCATGTTTTTCCCGTACTCTGTCGTGCTGTCACAATGGTTGCAAAGGAAGCACTGCCTGACATGAGCCCCCCACCCCCACCCCAGGCCTGGGAGCAAGGAACTGTCCCTAAACTACTGAGAATGAAGGAAAGAGATGGGTCCTCTGTGGGTTTGCTCCCAGCTGATACCTTTGTCTTTCTTAGACCAACTGATTAAGCTCTGACACATGACTGTCCTCTTAACTAATACTCTGAGAGTGAAGCAGAAATTCAGAGCTCCCTGAGGGTCACAGGGTGTTTTTAAACAAGTTTTGTATGGGGTAGATCCAGACTTGTCTCCCCTGGCTCTTGTTACAACAAAGAAAGCTGCTCATCAAAAAGTTCTGTTGTAAGGGTGCCTTTCTGCATCAAGCTTGGAATCTGGCCATGTGGAGGTCGGAGGAATGAGCCCCCTAGGGAAGTATAAAAGATGGATCATGCCTCTATAGCTATAACACTGCCTGTAAGATTTCTGCACAGAACTACTGTATATGTATGTACTGCATTTCTTCAAAGAAATATTAATCCTGAGACCCACAGTCAAGTAGGATCCAGAGATGCTTAAGAAGACGGTGAGCTTGGAAGATCTGCGTAGTTACATCCTCTGTGTGCTGTGACAGTGTGCTCCATCAGGGAAAACCTTTGGTAAATACAAAATGGGTGAATCAGACCTTTGCGATGCCTTTTACTTACGCATGGCTGTTTTTATTTCAAGGCTGGTTTGAACTACTACAAAGTAATGTTTAAAAGTGCTTTCCTCACTCTTCTTTGCTCTGCAGTTTCCCCATCAGATCACTACGTAACTGGAGAGAGATGTTTCTTGGTTTTTGTTTTTGGAGAGAGATGTTTCTTGGTTTTTGTTTTTCAGCGTCTACTTATAACACATGTTTTCTGGACAACTGTGTTTTAGGGACAGCATGCCTTTTCCCAGAAAATATCAGGTTAACATTCAATAGGCACTGGATGTTTACCTGATCTTGTTTATGGGAGCTTGAGAAATTCGGTAACCTTTGTATATACTTGACGCTGTTAACTAGGTAGGAGGTCATTGGAACATTTAGAATTCCACTATAAACTTCTAAAATTATCAGGTGATGATTTTATTTGCATTGCATCTATATCAGAAGATGTTTGTTATTCATCCAGGAATGAAATTAGCCATGTGACAAAGAGTATGTGTGGCTCTGTTTGGAAATCTACATTCAGTGACCAGCAACTGCATGTCCTTCAGGAGTTCACAAGGCCATTCTGCACCGTCCACCATGGTGGACGCCTTAGTAAATTAGCCTGGGCCTCTGTGGTGGGAACTGTCATAGCTACACCCATGGAGTCAGTCACTGATGATGGAAGAAGTTACATGTAAAACCATAGAGTGAGCCTGAGGTACTCTGCACTTCTTTTAGGACATTCTGGGTTATTTATGTTCTGGTACAAATTTCTCACTAGATTGTCAGCTTCGTGTGACAAGCAGCTTCTGGTTCATTCAGCCCATAACTCCCAGCACCGTGCCAGGTACGTAGAGAGCAGTAAGTAAATACTGGCTGCAATGCATCGAACATATCTAGGGTACGATTGCATTTCAAATAAACTTCCGAAATCTGAACATGTCTTTATTCACTAAGAAGCATGAATGTATTTTTTAAAAAGGGGGGAGGACTTTCTAAACCAGCCAATGATTAGATTATAATGATCTCAATTCGTAAATTTTCTCACTGGCCTTCTTTATACTGAATTTGGAGTACATAGGAAAACAAGCATGTCTGAAGGAGAGTGCCAAGTGTTTTCTTCTTTTACATCTCAGAGCATTCATCTCTAAAGTCAAGAACATACATTGGTTTAAAAGTATTTTTAAGGAATTAGTAGTTGGTTGAAAATTGAGTTATCAAGGAAAAACATATCTTAACGTCATGCATTCATGATTAGACCTCTTCATATAGAAGGGTCTGAGATCTATCTGCCGTATTCACCATCATCCGAAGAACTCAGGGGCATAGATTTTTTTTTTTTTTAATTAAAGTTAGTAGAAATTGGCAGGCAGTTTAGAGTAACATCTGATCTTCAGAGCTCCCTTAGCAATTAAAAGAAAACTAATTATTTTTGCATGGAATACGATAAGGTGACTTTAAGTGCATATTAAAAGGTCATAACCATGACAACTCTTAAATATTACAGCCAAGAAAAATAAGTTTGACTCTCATTTATTTTGGAAATAGCTATTAACTGTAACCCAAGAAACATTATGAACAGTGAGTTTGCTTCACGCCAGAGTGTTGTGAAAGTCAAGTGGCTAGTGGTTATTTATTACTGACAAGAGGCAGAAGTCATGTCCTGTCTGTCTATATGTCTGGATCTGCCCCAAGTTGGTACACGGATGAGAAGACCACAGGTACTAAATGAGGGGCTTCAATGAAATAAAATTGAATTTCAAGGACAGGGAAAGCAAAGTTCATTGGATTCTGTGACGCATATCCCAAGGATCATATGCTTTCTTACGCTCAGTGCAGGATTCCTGTTTCATTTTATATTTCCGTGTAGCATGGATGTGGGTGAGAGTCTCCTTTACAAAGGCGGTTCATGTAATTTACTCTACGTAAGTGTATGAGGAAATTATAAAATTTTGAACCATCGACCAGATAAATTTTTGAATCTTCAAACCGGAAGACATAAAATAGAGGGAATCAGAAGAACTATCTAAACAAAATAATGATAGCAGGTCACACTTTGCTGCCACACATGAGTCTGGGGAGGAGCATTGGTCTTGGCTTTGCATGCACACGTTTAACAAATAGTTCTTTCTTCTTTCCCATTTACCTCTGGAAATGGAAATTAGCGTCGTCAGTGACTTTACTGGGAAGTAGAAGCTGTCTGTGAACTTCCTTTTGTTGTTTTTAAAACAGACTATCACATTTACATGTCAAATATGATAAGCTGGCCTCCTTTAGAAATACCTGTTTCAAATCAAATGGTATCTATCCTTCAAACTACCATTTAATGACTGACTACTATACGCAAGGTGTTACCTCCAAACTTAGGACTTAAGCTGCAAATCAAGTTAACAGATTTCAGGAATATGCAGGTCCCGACCAGTGGTTCTCTACCGGGGACAGTTTTGCTCCCTGCAACCCCCAGTCCCCTTCAGGGAACATTTGGCAATGTCTGAAGCAGTTGTTGGTTTTCACACTGGGGTGTGTTATAGGCATCTAGTGGGCAGAGGCCAGGGCCAGTCCCTGCCATAAAGAAAAATCCCCAGCCCAAAACGTTAGTGGTGCTGAGGTGGGGAAACCCTGGGCTAGGCCAAGCCAACCGTATTCAGCTCTCACTCATCCGTCTTTTTCATATCACACCAGAATACACTCACGGGCTTTATTCCTCCTGGCTTTGAGTTAATTATTCCTTCGCCTGGGTTTTCTGTGTGCCCGCGGTGCAGCAGCCGGCTTGGAGTTTGGCATTCCCGATGATTGCACTCGAGCCAGCATTCCACCTCCACCTGCACCAGCCTGTCCAACCTGAATGCTTACCGAGTGAAAGCAAGAGTCATGGGAAGACGCCTTAATTATACCCACCCATAAACTTGCTTAGAAAGGAATCCGCGAGGTCCTGGAGTCAGAAATTGGCTCTATCACTGTTGTAGAAACAACATAAATTTAACAGAAAACACGTGCTTTTCTCTTCCCTTCTTTTGTCCCCCTCCTGGCAGTGCAAGAGCGCCATTAGGTGAAGAAATCTCTCCCCACGCCGCTCCCCAGAACCAGAAGAAAACCCAGCTTGTTCTAGCCCAGCTTTGTCATGGAGAGAAGGCAGCTGCTGCATTCTGAACTAGCCTTTCTCTGATAGCAGCCTGCCCAAGGATGAAATGCGTTTAAGAGTTTGAATTACACAGTGCGCCGTGAATGCATGCCTGTTTCTGCTTTATGGTACTTGAAAGTGAGGCTGTGTGCGCTGAGGTTTTAGATCCCTACACCTACTGGCCTAGCAGAGGGGGAGGAAACCTTCTGCCAGGCAGGGATCACTGTGTCAGTATTGAGGTGTTGGCCCACCAGCTGCCTGAGACTCCCGAAAGGGCTAAGTCACCATGCTCTTGGCCGTCCCTAAAGGGAGCTACTAGAGTCTTGGAACAGGGCCACACACCTGTGGGGTGTTCCCTGGGCATTTGGGCAGGGCAGGTGACCAAGGGTCCTGTTGGAGTTGGAGGCCAACTTGAAAGCACATCTGGCTGTGAGCTCAAGTTCAGTAACACTCCCCACCCCCCATAATTCATGTGTGTCATAAAACACAATGATTTCTTGAACTTTAAAGTCATGCCTGTAATAGCGCCTGGCCTACAACAGGGGCTCCATAAGTATCTGTTGAGTGAATGAATGAGTTCAGAACTGACGGGCTCTTGGTCCAACTCTCACTTAACGGAGAAAGAAACTTGAGGTCCACAGAGATTCTGCGATTGCCAGGTGAAAAGGTTGCTTTCATGGGCATGGTTTGCAGGGCCCTGTGAGTTATGTGCTCATACAGACGCCCAGGAAAACACCCACTCAGCAGAAAGTGCTGGCTTGGGCACCCTCCCGCTTCTGCTCCCAGCTTTCTTTTAAAAAGAGCCTCCAGGCTTGCTTAGGCTTCAAGCTCCCCTAAATCTGCCTCACCCTAGTTGAGAAAAATCAAGGAATAAATAGAACGGGGCTGAAGACCTCGACATAACTATTAGTTCTAAAACAAATGTAAGACTTTTTAAAAATGTTTATTATATATATTAGTTCTTGCCCTCTCTATATGAATGTAATAAGTGTCGCTCTCTGAATAAATTAATAAGTTTTAGAGAGCCAAACTGATAACGTTTTTTATAAATTAGACACATTTAATCAAATTTAGTGTGACTACACCCAGCTACGTAACTGATTGAACTTAATTTGAATTTCTGTATTATATGTTTTCTCCCAGTAATTGACCCCAGTTTTCCCATCTGTAAAAGGGGGTCAGACCTCACGGTAGCTAAGGTACCTGCCGAGTTTAAGGGAAATGGCCTAACGGGAGGCCTCTGGACCGTGTCCACAGAGGGTCCCGTGGCCTCAGAGTCAGCACCATCACTTAGTGACTGTGTGACCTTGAGAAGCACCTCTTTGTGCCTCCGTTTCCTCACCTGCCAAACACCAGCACAGTGGCAGCTAGGGCTTAGGGCCACGATGAGAATTCAGGGAAGTGATGCATGAAAAGTGCCTGCCATGTAGAAAGTGCTCAACAAAAATTAACTATTTTATTGCTGCTGCTGCCGCTGTGGTTATTAATATGACTTCTAGACCTTTGCCATCCAATAAGGTAACCATGAGCCTCATTCAGTGGCTTTTGGGTACTTGAAATGTGGCTTGTCCGAACTAAGATGTGCTATGTGTCGAAAGTATGTACTGGATTTTTCAAAATGTTAAAAATAAGATTTCTCGCATACTTTTTCTTGCACTAAGTCAGGACAAGAAAAAGTATGTGAAAAATCTTAACACTTTTTAAAATTAAGGACACCTCGAAGCAAAAATATTTGGGGTATATTGCATGCAATAAAAGACATTATTAAAATGTATTTCAGCTGTTTCTTTTTACTTTTTTATTACTGTGGCTACGAGAAAGTTTTAAGTGTCGTATGTGGTTCGAATGGCAGTACTGGGCGGTGCCGTGGGTACTGCGGGCAGCCAGGGTCCCAGGACGGTGCGGCAGATTTGATCACAACTTGACCGTAGCTTCTGGTCTCCTCCACCCAAGCCCTCGCAGTGTGGGCCTGAATCTTTAGACTGGTAGGCTTTATCTCTCGAGAGGGTTGGCCCGAGTAGATTGAAAAGAATAAGCATCTAAGCCACTGAATTTCATTTGCTCTCTGACTGTTCTGCTCTGGCCAAGGGGAGGCCCTCTTTAAGCGTCAATCTGCCCCCAGTAAATGAAGGGCGATCTAGTTCCTTGGTCCTCAGAGGGTCCACTGAGAAAGCGTCACTGACCTTGCTTACGGCTCTCCTTTCAAGGGCAGCACGTGGCCTGGTGCTTCTTCAGTCTGTGGTTCCCGGCTTTGTTCCTTAGACCCATGTTAGTGTGAATGGTTCTTGGAAAAAAGCCTTCAGTGGAAGGCCCTGCATGTACCAGGCTACTTCCTGTGCACATTTCATGTTAAGGACTCTGGGTAGTCCTGCAGTAAGGAGGCCTGTCTGGTGTTGTCATGACCTGTGGTCACTCAAGTTTATTTGACCGCAGAATCCTTTTCAAAGAACACCTGTAAGACACACCCCAAACTGAGACAGTTTCAAAAACACTCTCTTAATGAAAAGGGTCCTTTCACATGAACAATGTTTTCAGGGAAGGCAGGCTGAAACGGTCCCCCTGGAAATGTGAGACTGCTTCTTACTGATTGCCTTTTGCTGGAAGAAATCGCCGATAACTGTGCTTCTCTAGAAAGAGTGAAGGGGGAAAAAGTAATTGCTCTTTTACTAGTGTGTCAACCTCTGATTCATACCTTTCTTATTTTTGGTTTCTCAGACAATATTGAAAGAATGCCTCGTTTAGATCAATAAAATAAGGAAAAAGTTACAAAAGGTTTGCCTTCAATTTATATTTATTTATAATTAGTCTATTTCCTGAAAGTAGCTGAGACATGAGAGTTGCAAAACTAGGGCCATTCCAGCGAAACTGTGAAGTAAAAAGAACGCAGCTATACAGGAGGAGGCGACCCCGCCGGAGACTGCAGGCTAGTGGGAGTCATACAGCCAGGCATGAGCACACGCTCGGAGCCTCCTGGCCGCAGGGAAGGCCTTTGCAGCGTCATGGTCCCAACCCCAGGCCTGGTAGATCGCTGCCTAAGTCATAGCAGCAAGGCCAGCTCTGGGGGGGATCTCCTCCAGCATCTGGTTACTGCAGATGTCAGTTTAGAGGATTATGCACTATCGGAGTGTTGGTATACAGAAAAACTTCTGTATAAAAAGGCCTGAAAAGAAAAAACCTAATATAGTCAATCCAGATGTTTTTTAAATGAAAAAATGTATTTGTGTACTTGATCTGGCTTGCTCTTTTTAAAAGATTAAAATTAGGGTGAAAGAAGTCTGTGTGCAACCAGATGTCTGATAAAGGGTTAATTTCCAGAATATATAACTCAATAGCAAAAAAACAAGTAATCCACTTTAAAAATGGACCCAAATAGATATTTTTCCAGAGAAGATATACAAATGGCTAACAGGTACATAGAAATGCAAATTGAAACCACAACGAGTATCCCCTCATACCTGTCAGAATGGCTATTATCAAAAAGACAGGAAGTAACAAGGGTTGGCAAGAATGTGGAAAAAAGGAACCCTCGCACTGCTGGTGGGAATGTGAATTGGTGCAGCCATTATGCGAAACAGTATGGAGGTTCCTCAAAAAACTAAAAATAGGGCTTCCCTTGTGGCGCAGTGGTTGGGAGTCCGCCTGCCGATGCAGGGGACATGGGTTCGTGCCCTGGTCCGGGAGGATCCCACGTGCCACGGAGCGGCTGGGTCCGTGAGCCATGGCCGCTGAGCCTGCGCGTCCGGAGCCTGTGCTCCGCAACGGGAGAGGCCACAGCAGTGAGAGGCCCGCATACGGCAAAAAAAAAAACAAAAACAAAGAAAAACCTAAAAATAGAACTATCACATGATCCAGCAATTCCACTCCTGGATGTATACCCAAAGAAAGGTAAATCAGTATCTCAAAGAGATATCTGCACCCTCGTGTTCATAGCAGCATTATTCATGAGAGCTAGGATGTGGAAACAGTCTAAATGTCCATCGATGAATGAATGGATGAAGAAAATGTGATACAATGGAATATTATTCAGCAATAAAAAAAGAAGGAAAGCCTGCCATTTGCAACAACATGGATGAACTTGGAGGACATTATCCTAAGTGAAACAGGCCAGACCCAGAAAGACAAATGCTGCATGATCTCACTTATGTGTGGGATCAAAAAAAAACCCCAAACAAACAAACAGTGAGCTCGTAGGACCAGAGAGGAGAATGGTGGTTGCCAGGGGCTGCGGGGAGGGGAAAGTGGGGAGATGCTGGTGAAAGGATACAGACTTTCAGTTATAAGATGAGTAAGTTCTGAGGATCTAGTGTACAGCATGGTGACTATAGTTAATAATATTCTCTTGTCTAGTAGAAATGTACTAAGAGAGTGAATCTTAAACTTTCTCACTACACACACAAAAAAGGTAACTGTGAGGTGAAAGAAGGGTTCCAAAAAATCATCTGAATACATATTATGTGTATTATCACAGGGCTAGAAAATAATCAGTCAAATAAAAATTCATTAACATATTCATTAACTAGGAAAATACTCCAATGAGGAACAGAAACTTCTATTTAATTTTTCTCTCATCATTTTCTGTTTCCTAATACATAACATGTATTAGTACAGCTACCTATGTGCATTGTAATTAAATAATCATGTATTACGGGGATGTTCTCAATACGTATTTTGCTAACAGGGATGCTGACCCAGACTCTTTTAGGCCTTCCCGCTCTAGCCTCGTCCACTGGTTTTCCAGCAGTAATGAGGGGTATTTAAAATAATTTTTTGTAATGACACATGGCTTCTCTGGGCCAGCGTGTGAGCAGTAGGTGACAGCCGTGTGCCTTGTTAAACTGTGTAAGCTGGCTCCAGGGCCCTGCGTGGAATTTGAGTTACAAGTGCTGATGAAGTTGGTGAAGTTTAGGTAAACACAGCTGGGACTGCCCGATGGCCTTAGCGTGACCTTGGACATCACTGTAATTTACCTTTGGAGATGTGCATGTGCATCTTCCCTGGCACGATAGGACCTTCCATGATGCTTTTAAAGTGGTTTTGTCTGTGTTTTCTTGGTTACCAGACTTTCATGGAGCCAATTAGAAGACAGTGGTTACAGGCATCTCTTTATAGACAGACTGGGCTCAAACTGGCCGTGGGACCATGGGCACGGCGTCAGGAGTCCTCGCTTGGGATTGAGGGTAGAGCCTCCGCCTCTGTCAGAGCACCGAACGGGACACTGCATGCCGAGTAGGTAGGCACTCACAGCAATAACTCCGTGCCATCTGGGGCAAAGGTGAAATACGGTAGCAGCTGATCCAGAATTCATCCAAGGAGAAAAGCAAACTAAATGACCCAGAACAGATTTTCTTCCTTTGAATGTCTCTATAGCATAGAATGCCGGTTATTCTCAGGAAGGAGCTATGTACATCAAATACAGCTGCCTCTTAATTAAAGGAAATCCAGACTATGAGCACAAACGGTGTGACCAAGCCGTGAGTACACGGTAAACCACGGCCCGGCAAGGCTCTCCTTTTTCTGTTAGTATTTCCCAGACTTTCCACTCTGATTGTTGGTGCAGACACCAAGTAACCCTGGTTGTCTGCCCTGCTTTCAGAATACTTTGTAAGGATCCCCACCAAGAGGGGAATCACTGGTGTGATGGGCTGGGTGTTTGGATTATACTGTAAAGTGGAAATAAAATCATCAGGCCTTTGTTGCCTGAAGTTGGAGCCACTGCAGGTAATTCTTTTCCACGAGTATTTTGCTGACGCTGGTTGTAGCCTGGCTGTTCATGCAGTGTCTGTGGAACACACAAAGGGTGACCCTGTATTGAAAATCGACCCCAAACAAGTTTTTGTTATCCTTGTCTTTGGAGGCCCCTTATCCTCTGAATGGTGTCACAGTAGGGAGTGTCGTCTTTTTTTTTTTAACATCTTTATTAGAGTATAATTGCTTAACAATGGTGTGTCAGTTTCTGCTGTATAACAAAGTGAATCAGTTATACATATACATATATCCCCATATCTCCTCCCCCTTTTTTTTTTTTTTTTGTGGTACGCGGGCCTCTCACTGTTGCGGCCTCTCCCATTGCGGAGCACAGGCTCCGGACACGCAGGCTCAGCGGCCATGGCTCACGGGCCCAGCCGCTCTGCGGCATGTGGCATCTTCCCGGACCGGGGCAAGAACCCGTGTTCCCTGCATCGGCAGGCAGACTCTCAACCCCTGCGCCACCAGGGAAGCCCCTCTCCTCCCTCTTGCGTCTCCCTCCCTCCCACCCTCCCTATCCCACCCCTCTAGGTGGACACAAAGCACCGAGCTGATCTCATTGTCCTATGTGGCTGCTTCCCACTAGCTATCTATTTTACGTTTGGTAGTGTATATATGTCCATGCCACTCTCTCAATTCGTCTCAGCTTACCCTTCCCCCTCCCCGTATCTTCAAGTCCATTCTCCACTAGGTCTGCATCTTTATTCCTGTCTTGCTCCTAGGTTCTTCTGACCATTTTCTTTTTTTTTTTTTTAGATTCCATAGATATGTGTTAGCATACGGTATTTGTTTTTCTCTTTCTGACTTACTTCACTCTGTATGACAGTCTCTAGGTCCATCCACCTCACTACAAATAACTCAGTTTCGTTCCTTTTTATGGCTGAGTAGTATTCCATTGTATATATGTGCCACATCTTCTTTATCCATTCATCTGTTGATGGACACTTAGGTTGCTTCCATGTCCTGGCTATTGTAAATAGAGCTGCAATGAACATTTTACATGACTTTTTGAATTACGGTTTTCTCAGGGTATATGCCCAGTAGTGGGATTGCTGGGTCGTATGGTAGTTCTATTTGTAGTTTTTTAAGGAACCTCCATACTGTTCTCCATAGTGGCTGTATCAATTTACATTCCCACCAGCAGTGCAAGAGGGTTCCCTTTTTTCCACACCATCTCCAGCATTTATTGTTTGTAGATTTTTTGATGATGGCCATTCTGACCGGTGTGAGATGACTTGTGCTCTAATTGATCCAATGCTTAAAATTGTTCTCTGAGATTAAATTTTACAGGAGTCATATCACACCTTTCCAAATGCTTACTGTGTCAGTTTTAAACTGCATACCTTTCTGGAAATTTTAATCTATATTTAATATTTTTTTAAAAACGAAAGTACTCTGTTACGAGTGTTTGTTATGTCTAAGACTTATTCGTCTCACCCCCCCATAGCGTTAAAAGTAAGCAAGTGTGGTTATGCTTGTGATATGAGAGGTATTCAACAAGTCCCACCTATTATCCACATACACACTCGCAATTTACCAAGAATAGTAAGTCTGAGAAGCAGTTTGAAATTCTTGTATTAGAAAAAATGTGCTGTGTCAGTATTTTAATTCCCTGTGAATGATTGGTGGAGATGTGTAGACAGAACCACTCATGCTTTCAGAGCTTTTATAGAACTGGGTGCTGTCTGAGGCACTGGTGTCCATAGGTAACATGGTCGGAGGACCACGTGACCAGTTAATGGAGCGTTGGAACCTACCCGGATCTTTCAACCTCAGTTACTTCTGTAACACCAGAAGGAAGAAAGCCAGGCTAGAAGGATAACAGGAAACAGAAACCAGCTAGCTTAATTCTCACCAAGAAGATGTTGAAATGAGACAGATGCCTGGAGTGGCTGTGCTTTAACAATTGGAAACACAAGTGTCCCACAGTACATTGAAGATAGGACTCGAAACTCAAAAGGCTATTTTAAAATAATATGTTCCACCCCTTAAAATAAGTGGAAGTGTTACTTACTTTTAGTATGTATGCTTTAGCCACGTGAAGTATTTTGATGCCGTTGATGCAGTACAATATTCCATGACTTTTTCTACCCGAATTAGCTAAGTATGAATTCCATCCGCATGATCTCAATCAACTTTAATACGATCTTCACTGATTGTAGCAATACGTAGGGATGATTATTGATATGTGTCTAGAAAGTTCCACCCCAGCTTCACAACCCCCTGTGGGAGGCCCGAAGAGAGTATCATTTTAATGTATCTTCTATTAGGGAAAACCTGGAGCCACCATGCCCTCCCGGCTCATGGACTCGTGAGCGCTCAGCCCCTCGTCGCTGTTTCCCAGGACACACCACAGGCCACTGCTGCACGGGCAGACCTGTCAGCCGTTAGACGGCTCTGGGGACGGAAATCTGACACTTGACTCACAGTGTCAAAATCTCACTTTTGACAGTTGGGGATTAGCTAGCTGTAGCTGAGCGTGGGCTCCTTGCTTCACTCGTCCTTCTGCAGACCTTCCCCTGGCAGCCTGGCCACGGCCCCCTGGCTGTCCCTCGTGGCCTTTCCTGGGGCCGCAGGTACGAGGCTCTGCACAGCGTGGAACCGACGGGATGGGGTCCGGCAGGGCCATCTCAGGAACAGGGCCTCAGGGAGCCGGGGGCTCTTTCACATATGGAATGATAAGCTCAAACAAAATCAGGACTGTGTGTCCACAAGCTCAGAGGAGCGTAAACCCCTTGCTTGCATGCATCGTGGCGGCAGATTCTAAATCAGCCCGAGTGGGAATCTGCCCGTCTTACCTGCAGAATTCCTACATGCCCTCACATCCGTAGACTCCCACGTGGCCTCTGAAAATGCTGCTTGAATCGCCCCTTCACCTGCTCCCACCCCGACCCAGCTGTCACTGCGGGCGAGCGATGGACAACCTCCCCAGTCGTGGGCCATGCCTGGGAGGTCCGGGCGTGATCGGGGCCACCCTGCTCCCTCTCTCTCTCTCCAACTATTTCTAACTGTGACAAAACATACATAACACAACATTTACCACCGTAACCCTTTTTAAGTGTGCAGTTCAGTGGCATTAACTACATTCACGTCGCTGTGCAGTCATCACCACCATCCATCCCCAGCACTCTTTTCATCTTGCAGAACTGAAACTCTGTCCCCAGTAAACAACTCTTCATTCTTCCCTTTCCCCAGCCCCTGGCAACCACCATTCTGCCTTTTGTGTCTATGAATTTGGCTACCCTAGAAGTCTCATATAAGTGTCGTCATACAATATTTGGCTTTTTGTGACTCGTTATTTCACTTAGCGTATCTTTAAGGTTCCTCCATGTCACAGCATATTGCAGAATTCTCCTTTTTAAGGCTAATATTTTATTGTAGATATTTACATTTTGTTCATCCATTCATTCATCAATTGACACTTGGATTGCTTCCACCTTTTGGCTGTTGTGAATAACGCTGCTATGAACATGGGTGTCAACTGTTCTCTTCTGAAGCCCAAATCTGATAAAGTCACTCCCCAGCTTAAAGTATTCCCCAGCTCCCTGTGCCCATGGGATAAAGGCCAGGGTCTCTTGTAGTTTTCTCCTGCCAGCCCTGCCCTGAGTTGTCTGGCCCATCACTGTGGCTGGGCCTTGCATCTCCATAGCCCTCTGCCTGTGTCCATACTCTGCCCTCCATCTAGAATGTGGTTTCAACATCTCTACCTGCTGAAATCTTGTTTCCTCTTTCAAAAAAAAACCCAAACCCCAAAATCCAAAGACTTCAAGTGGGGCTTCCCTGGTGGCGCAGTGGTTGAGAGTCCGCCTGCCGATGCAGGGGACACGGGTTCGTGCCCCGGTCTAGGAGGATCCCACGTGCTGCGGAGCGGCTGGGCCCGTGAGCCATGGCCGCTGGGCCTGCGCGTCCGGAGCCTGTGCTCTGCAGCGGGAGAGTCCACAACGGTGAGAGGCCCGCGTACTGCAAAAAGCAAAAAAAAAAAAAACAAAAAAAACCCAAAGACTTCAAGTGTCCTGGCCTCTGCCTGGGGTTCGGCACACGCCTGCTCCCCTTCCCTCCTCCTGCGTGTGTCTGTGTGTCTGTGTCACCTGTAGGATCTGAGCCCCTAGAGGGTGGGCACACCATCTGGTTCAGTTTGGAAATCCTGGTCTTCCCTAAGTGCCTAACTCACTGGAAATGTCCCTTGAGCAGTGTGACAGCTCCTGACCCTCAGGAGAGCCCTGCTAAGTCATTCCTTTGCAGATTACTGATGCTGCCCAGGTCACAGCTCTTTGCATGAGTGTATCTGGTCCCCAGAGAGTGACCTGTGGGGCAGGCACAGCCCTAGGAAGCCTGTACACAAAGATGAGGCTCTGCCTTCTTTGGTCCAGTTAGGGTCACGACCCTCTGAAGTCTGCGTGTCTAAGGTTAAAGGGAGGCTTTTGGAGAGCTGCGCTCATGCACATGTCCCCACCTGTTCCCCAGTGTCATGTTAACCCGCTGTCCCCCAGCTCAGTGGGCTCCAGCCTCGCTGGCCACTGCTTAGTTTCTCAAGCTGAAGTTCTTACTCCGCCGGGGCCTCTGCGCGAGCTGTTCCCGCTGCCTGGACAGCTCGTCCCGGATCTTCCATTGTAACGTCCTTCTCACCATGTGGAGTGTTTGTTTTCTCTTTAAATGTCTCTCCAGCTGGACCACGACGGCAGAGCTCTCACCTGCTTCCTTCACCTGTGTACTCGCAGAGCCCAGCACCACTGTACGTTGACTGACACAAAATGCACGGAGAGTGAAAAAACCCTGAATCCCAGCTCCGCAGCGCTTGCTTTAGCTGAGTACGTTTGCTCAAGTCCCGTATCCTCCTTGGGCCTTAGTTTTCTCTCCTGTAATACGATGAAGATTCCCCTTGCTGGCGTCTCTCGGGGGACTACACGGACAGGCACTGAGCCAGCGCTTTTGCTCACTGACGATGAGAAACAGCTCCGAGCCTTGCAGAAGAGACTTACACGCCGTCCTTCCTCAGGCACAGTTTATTCATTAATTAGTTATGTGTTGAGAAATGGGTTCTGGGGGAGCAATGTGGTGTCCACAGCCCTGATTGTGCACCTTGGTGTCTGATGGCCTGGCCTGGACCCTCACATTTAAACCCTTTCTATTCTTCAAAAATTAGACTTCTTTCAATAGTTTCAGTAATCAATCAGTAGTAGTAGTAATAATAATAACGATAATGAGTAATCCTGCCCCATGCCGGCTGTGCTCCACTGAAAGCAAGCTAAATGCTGCTCTCCCCAGAAACCTCGGGGGTCTGTCCCGCCCGGGACTGTGGCCCTGTGGTGGAACAAGGGAAGATGCCACCAGGTAGAGAGGTGCCCCTGGCCGCCCAGGCTGGTAGCGGGGGATGCTGGCCGGGCTCTTGCACGCGAGGGCTGACGACGTCAGTGGCCAAAGTGCAGATGCCGGGCAGGCCGTGTGGAAAGGGGCGAATCCACGGCTCCCGGTGGGGATGCAGTGGCTGCAATGCGACGGAGGTCAGCGGGGGCCGTCCTGGAGGAAGGGCCGGCCGGGGCGAGCGTGGGCTCTGACCCCCGCACCCAAGCCGCTCAGCTCTCAGCGACCCTGAGGACAGCGCCACGTGGGGACTGGGAGAGGAGCCAATAAAAGAAAACGTGGGTTCCCAGCACCAGGAGAGGCCCTCCTCCAACTGTGCAGACAGTGCCCTGCAAGCATTTCAGGGATACGGTTTTGAGGAGAAGTATGTTATTTTAGCTTTCTTAGGTCAGGGAGAGAATGCAGCCGGGCGCACATTCCTCAGCGCAGACTATTCTAATTATTACCAGTTTAATATGGGTTCTGCTTATCTAGGGAAAATCCCTGTGGTTCCCTGACATGTTTCACTGTCATAACTTAGTGTTGGAGTAAATAAGACTTCACGGCCCGGCGCCTGGAGGAACTCAGCCCTCGGCGCTGGGGGCTGGGAGACCTCCGGCCCCGGGAAGTACGGAGGCGTCCCTAGAAATGAGCCCAACACCGCGCGGTCCGGCTGCGAGGCGGTGCCTGGTGGTCCGGGAGTCCCGAAACGTCCCAGCCTGCGGTCACCAGAGTCGCCTCCCGCCTGGCCACGCTTTCTCCTCCCGGGGTTTCCCACGTGATCCCAGAGCGCTGCCTGTTTCATTCAAAGCTCTGCGCATACTGCTTCCCCTTAGAGACGGCGCTGCCTTCCCCGGCGGGCGGCGGCTGGGCGAGAGCGGAGATGCAGTCCCTGCAGGGGAGGCCCGCGGAAGCCCTGGGAGAACCGTGGGTTATACAGTCGTTTGCTAGCTGCCCCGGGGCCAAAAAGCAAGTTACAATTGTAATGCAAAGGATCTCACACCGGTCAGAATGGCCATCATCAAAAAATCTAGAACCAATAAATGCTGGAGAGGGTGTGGAGAAAAGGGAACACTCTTGCACTGCTGGTGGGAATGTGAATTGGTACAGCCACTATGGAGAACAGTATGGAGGTTCCTTAAAAAACTACAAATAGAACTACCATTCGACCCAGCAATCCCACTACTGGGCATATACCCTGAGAAAACCATAATTCAAAAAGAGTCATGTACCAAATTGTTCATTGCAGCTCTATTTACAATAGCCAGGACATGGAAGCAACCTAAGTGTCCATCAACAGATGATTGGATAAAGAAGACGTGACACATATATACAATTGAATATTACTCAGCCATAAAAAGGAACAAAACTGAGTTATTTGTAGTGAGGTGGATGGACCTAGAGTCTGTCATACAGAGTGAAGTAAGTCAGAAAGAGAGAAACAAATACCGTATGCTAACATATATGGAATCTAAAAAAAGAAAAAGAAAACAACGTCATGAAGAACCTAGGGGCAAGACGGGAATAAAGACACAGACCTACTAAAGAATGGACTTGAGGATATGGGGAGGGGGAAGGGTAAGCTGGGACAAAGTGAGAGAGTGGCATGGACATATATACACTATGAAACGTAAAATAGATAGCTAGTGGGAAGCAGCCGCACAGCACAGGGAGATCAGCTCGGTGCTTTGTGACCACCTAGAGGGGTGGGATAGGGAGGGTGGCAGAGAGGGAGACGCAAGAGGGAAGAAATATGGGAACACATGGATAAATATAACTGATTCACTTTGTTATAAAGCAGAAACTAACACACCATTGTAAAGCAGTTATACTCCAATAAAGATGTTAAAAAAAAAAAAAAAGCAAAGGTTGGCAAATCTGAGAGGCTCCTGTCCCAGCCCAGCCGCCCCTGTGTCCCAGGCGACCTGAGGTGGGTGGGGGCTGCATGTCTGTGGACACCTGATGCCTGACCCTTCCTTCAGGTGATTCACATGAGCTCGCACTCTTTGGTTTTTTATTGATTGATCGATTGAGCTCTTAACTGATCTGCTTTACAATAAGCTGGTTTTGTTGGAAGCGGACAAACCCAGTTCCTAAGGGACATTGATGATTTCTCCAGTCTCTGAGGAAAAGTTTTCATTTCCCTCAATTTGTGAAAAAGGCAGGTGCCCTCCCTCTCCGTCAGTGGACAGTCTCCACACCCGTCGACGGGTGCCGAGTGCCGCGGCATGGGGCTTGTCCACCCCGGAAGAGGAGAGCCTGCCCATCGGGCTGCCTGTTCCCCGTCTGTCCTCTGCCTGGACTCCCATCCGCCCTTTCTGGAAGGTCTGAAGGCCTGGTGCTCCACGCTTCCCTCCCTCAGATCGCCTGGCCCGGATCAGGCGGCTCCTGGGCCGAGCACCCAGCCTGGAGCAGGAACCTGGCCGTCCAGTTCCCCCCACCTCGACCTCCGCTGACCTTGAGCAAGTTTCTCAGGTTTCACCTTTGATGAAACTTGAGCAACTTTCACCCCCAGGTCGTCCTTCCGTTGGCGTGTGCGGGACCAGGTGAGGTTGCGTGGAAGACAGCTGAGGACTGAGGGCGCGGGGCTGGCGGGCTGGGCTGCCTTCACCCGGGCCCAGAGCCTCGTGCCTGCCTGTGCCCCGGCCTCCTGCGGGGACCCAGCTCCCCAACACAACCGCTCTGGACGGGTCAGCGAGGCTGTCTCACACACTGATGTCCTTTGTTCCCAAAATGAGGGCCCTTAGTCTCAATCACAGCTTGACAGCGAGCCCGGATGTGTGAAATCTGCTTGGGAAAGTCTGGAGCACCTGGTGGCCAAAACCCTGGGCACAGTAGGAAACCAAGCACATCTGCTCTCACACCCCTGCCGTGGTGGCAGGTCCTCAGGGCATCGTTGCTTTGATTTTCATACCGTCTCCATCCTTGTCCCTCCCGTCCTCCTTGCCCTCAGGACTCTTCTCGGCACTCACAGTTAAAGGCCCTTGCCGACCCCGGATGCAGAGCCTTCACCGTGGCCGGGCCTCACGTCTGCACACTTGTGTATAGAGCCCCTTGGAGGTTGCACTGGCAGTTCCACAGCCACTTCAGGTTCTGTTTACACATGCACCAGAGTCACACACCAGAGCCGTCCTTAGACATCCCCATTTTCCCCACTGCGTCCATCCTGTCCTTGGTCCCCACGATGACCTCTTGGGTCGGCCCTCACCATCTCCCGTGAGGACAGTGTCATTGCTTCCTCCTTGCCCCCCTCCCCTGCTCTTTCTCAGAGCTTCTCGGCACAGCTGCCGGAGCCATCTCTAAAACAGTGGTTTGAAACCTTGGCTGCACATTGGAATCGCCTGGGGAGCCTTAAAAAATCCCAGCGCTGGCCCCAGTCCCTGGTATTCTGCTGTAATGGGTCTGGAGTGGACGTCATAGGTGTTTTGTGAAAGTTCTCCATGTGGTTTAGCTAGAATTGTTCTGAAATGTTCTAAAATGCTAATCACATCAGATCACGAGCTTCTTAACTCTGTTAGGTGACCCTTCTGTCTGATGTTCAAAATTGAACATATCTGGACTCAGTGTACACATTTACACTTGTGCATTAACTCATCCAGCCCAGGGACATTATTTAGGAACTGGTTACTATAGCTGCATATGACACATGACTGTTTTCCTCATAAGCGCATGACCTGCGGAGAGGTCTGTCCTTGAAGTAACCACATTTAGCTGTGCAACGTCTTCTCTCCCCTTCTTTCCCTCCTCTTCCCCTAGCAGTTCCTCCCTCCCACTCAACAGACACACACGCACACTGACACACACCAGGATCAGTGTCATCTATGCTGAACCGCATCGTCTGCGTCGTGAACTCTTCTGAGTTTGAGTGACTTACTCTTCTGTTCACTGTTGTCTTGTCAACTAGACTTCCAACTACTCGAGGTCAGTTCTTGAGCTTTGTGTGTTCACGGGGCTTATGAGCACAGAGCTGAACATGCCTGAATGAACCAGGGTGCTTCTGGGAGCCTCAGTGTAAGAAAACATTGGGGTTCTCCAGCTCTGAGCTTGAGTTTGCTCTTAATAATTACATGATTCTGTGACAGTTTGTTGGTTAAGAAGGGAATACAAAAGGTGAGTTAGACCCTTGGCACCTGAAAAATATTCACAAAACATGGAAAACCAGATGGGTGAGGGCAGAGGGAATAAAGGCATCTCGTAAGCGACATTGGTAGCTTAAGAGTTTAAGGAAAACTCATGAGTGTTTTCACCATTTAAGTAAAACAGATGGTCATCCTGTATTTATGTGTAGGGTAATACCTGGAAAACTAAGGAGCTTGTCTCATGTGTCAGAGTCAGTAAAGCAGCTACGAGTGCTACTTACATAACTTCTAAGAATAACATTTTGAACTAAAAGATGTGCTTTCCATTGATTTTCAAACCGGCGACAGTCAGAATCTGACTCTTTCTCAGCAATCTACTCTGTGCCCCTCCAAACACACGCGTCTGAGCATGAGGGTGGGACGTGATGGGACTTCACCTCGTTGTCTGCAGTGCCCCCTGCCACGTGACACTGGGACTCTGCGTGGCTGCTTTGCCTTTAACAACTAACTGATAATAATAGTTAACTTTTAACATGGAAAAATTTAATTTCGGGTTCACTTGTAGGTCAGAAGTCCATGTGTTTCCTTAGTCTGTTTGTTGCCCAATCATCTTACGGAAAATTGTCTACTTTTGGACATTTTTTTCTTGAAGGCACTATTTGTTGAATGACTGGCAGAATGAAAAAGCACCAGTTATGTAAGTGTGAAGAAGATGGGGTGTTTTCGTTGGCTCAGGTTAAGTGTGAGCCAACAACAGTGTGGTGTGGATGCAGCAGCATGTTGGTGGAAGCACAGGGTCCTGACCCCACGAGGTGAAGGTCCAGTGCCCGGTGCTGGGCAGGGGTGAGTAGACTCTGCTGGCTGATTCAGGGCACATCTTAAAGGGACCATGGCGAGTGGGAGTTTGTGGAGTGGAGTGTAGCCAAGAGGACAGTTAGAAACCATGCATGAGTAATTCAGCTTGATGGAAGAACTCGTGGTGATAACAGCCATCCTCAGGTGTTCGCGGTGCCGATATGTACGGGGTTAGGTAGGGTTCTGATTTCATTCTTTTACATGTAGCTGTCCAGTTTTCCCAGCACCGCTTATTGAAGAGGCTGTCTTTCCTATATTGTGTGTTCTTGCCTCCTTTGTTATAGATTAGGTGACCGTAGGTGCCTGGGTTTATCTCTGGGCTTTCTATCCTGTACCACTGATCTGTATTTCTGGTTTTGTGCCAGTACCATACTGTCTCAATTACTATAGCTTTGTAGTATAGTCTGAAGTTGGGGAGCCTGATTCCTCCAGCTCTGTTTTTCTTCTCAAGATTGCTCTGGCTATTTGAGGTCTTATGTGTTTCCATACAAACTGTAAGATTTTTTGTTCTAATTCTGTGAAGAATGCCATTGGTAATTTGATAGGGATTGCATTGAATCTGTAGACCACTTTGGGTAGTATAGTCATTTTCACAATATTAATTCTTCCAATTCAAGAACATGGTATATTTCTCCATCTGTTTCTCTCATCTTTGATTTCTGTCATCAGTGTTTTATAGTTTTCTGAGTACAGGTCTTTTGCCTCCTTAGGTAGGTTTATTCCTAGGTATTTTATTCTTTTTGTTGCGATAGTAAATGGGATTGTTTCCTTAATTTCCCTTTCTGATCTTTTGTTGTTAGTGTATAGGAAGGTGAGGGATTAATTTTGTGCATTAATTTTGCAGCCTGTGCATTAATTTTGCAGCCTGCAACTTTACCAAATTCATTGATTAGCTCTAGCAGTTTTCTGGTAGCATCTTTAGGATTTTCTATGTATAGTATCATGTCATCTGCAAACAGTGATACTTCTTCTTTTCCAATTTGGATTCCTTTGTTTCTTTTTCTTCTCTGATTGCTAGGACTTCCAAAACTATGTTGAATAAGAGTGGCCCGAGTGGACATCCTTGTCTTGTTCCTGATCTTAGAGGAAACGCTTTCAGTTTTTCACCATTGAGAATGATGTTTGCTGTGGGTTTGTCATATATGGCCTTTATTACGTTGAGGTAGTTTCCCTCTATGCCCACTTTCTGGAGGGTTTTTATCATAAATGGGTGTTGAGTTTTGTCAAAAGCTTTTTCTGCATCTATTGAGATGATCGTATGGTTTTTATTCTTTAATTTGTTAATATGGTGTATCACATTGCTTGATTTGCATATATTGAAGAATCCTTGCATTCCTGGGATAAATCCCACTGGATCATGGCGTAAGATCCTTTTAATGTGTTTTTGGATTCTGTTTGCTAGTATTTTATTGAAGATTTTTGCATCTATGTTCATCAGTGATTTTGGTCTGTAATTTTCTTTTTTTTTGATATCTTTGTCTGGTTTTGGTATCAGGGTGATGGTGGCCTCGTAGGACGAGTTTGGGAGTGTTCCTCCCTCTGCTATTTTTTGGAAGAGTTTGAGAGGGATGGGTGTTAGCTCTTATCTAAATGCTTGATAGAATTCTCCTGTGAAGCCATCTGGTCCTAGACTTTTGTTTGTTGGAAGATTTTTAATTATAGTTTCAATTTCATTACTTGTGATTAGTCTGTTTATACTTTCTAATTCTTCCTGGTTCAGTCTTGGAAAGTTGTACCTTTCCAAGAATTTGTCCATTTCTTCCAGGTTGTCCATTTTATTGGCATATAGTTGCTTGTAGTAGTCTCTTATGAGAGAGTCTCTTAGTCTCTTTGTATTTCTGCAGTGTCAGTTGTAATTTCTCCTTTTTCATTTCTAATTTTATTGATTTGAGTCCTCTTCCTTTTTTTCTTGATGAGTCTGGCTAAAGGTTTGTCAATTTTGTTTATCTTCTCAAAGAACCAACTTTTAGTTTTGTTGATCTTTGCTCTTGTTTTCTTTGTTTCTATTTCATTTATTTCTGCTTTGATCTTCATGATTTCTTTCCTCTACTAACTTTGGGTTTTCTTTGTTCTTCTTTCTCTAGTTGCTTTAGGTGTAAGGTTAGATTGTTTATTTGAGATTTTTCTTATTTCTTGCGGTGAGATTGAATTGCTGTAAACTTCCCTTTTAGAACTGCTGTTTCTGTGTCCCATAGGTTTTGGATCATCGTGTTTTCATTGTCATTTGTTTCTATGTATTTTTTAATTTCCTCTTTCATTTCTTCAGTGATCTCTTGGTTATTTAGCTGTGCACTGTTTAGCCTCCATGTGTTTGTGGGGTTTTTTCCTGTAATTGATTTCTAATCCCATAACACTGTGGTCAGAAATGATGCTTGATATGATTTCAGTTTTCCTAAATTTTCCGAGTCTTGATTTATGACCCAAGATGTGGTCTATCCTGGAGAATGTTCCAGGTGCACTTGCGAAGAAAGTGTATTGTCACGCTTTCGGGTGGAATGTCCTATAAATATCAATTAAATCTATCTGGCCTATTATGTCATTTAAAGCTTGTGTTTCCTTATTAGTTTTCTGTTTGGATGATCTGTCCATTGGTGTAAGTGAGGTGTTAAAGTCCCCCACTATTATTGTGTTACTGTCGATTTCCCCTTTTATGGCTGTTAGTATTTGCCTTATGTACTGAGGTGCTCCTATGTTGGGTGCATAAATATTTATAACTGTTATGTGTTCTTCTTGGATTGATCCCTTGATCATTATGTAGTGTCCTTATCTCTTGTAACAGTCTTTATTCTAAAGTGTATTTTATCTGATATGAGTATTGCTACTCCAGCTTTCTTTTGATTTACATTTGCATAGAATATCTTTTTCCATCCCCTTACTTTCAGTCTGCATGTATCCCTAGGTCTGAGGCGAGTCTTATATATGCTGCATATATATATATATATATATATATATTTTAATGTGGTTTTGGATTCTGTTTGCTAATATTTTGGGATTGGGATTGACATTTATACACTAATATGTATAAAATAGATAACTAATAAGAACCTGCGATATAAAAAAACATTAAATTAAATTTAAAAATGTGTGCCTCATTACATTTTTTTGTAAAATGTGGGACTTTGAAAAATCAGCATCACACTGTGAAATTCAAAAATTTACCATGAGACTGCAGTAATTTCACTTTCTGAACTACACCCCAAGGACCCATATATATATGGGTCTTGTTTTTGTATCCATTCAGCCAGTCTGTGTCTTTTGGTTGGAGCATTTAATCCATTTACATTCAAGGTAATTATCAATATGGATATTCCTATTACTATTTTGTTAACTGTTTTGGGTTACAAATGAACGATCAAGGTAAAAACCTACAAGACCAAATAACTGAAGAGGAAATAGACAACTTACCTGAAAAAGAATTTAGAGTAATGATAATAAAGATGATCCCAAATGTCAGAAATAGAGTGGAGGCACAGATTGAGAAAATACAAGAAATGTTTAACAAAGACCTAGAAGAATTAAAGAACAAACTAACAGTGATGAACAACACAGTAACCGAAATGAGAAATACACTAGAAGGAATCAATAGCAGAATAACTGAGGCACAAGAACAAATAAGTGAGCTGGAAGACAGAATGATGGAAGGCACTGCTGAGGAGCAGAAAAAAGAATGAAAAGAATTGGGGGCAGTCTCAGAGACCTCTGGGACAACATCAAACACACCAACATTCAAATTATAGGGGTCCTAGAAGAAGAGAAAGTGAAAGGGTATGAGAAAAGATTTGAAGAGATCATAGTGGAAAACTTCTCTAACATGGGAAAGGAAATAGTCACTCAAGTCCAGGAAGTGCAGAGAGTCCCCTATAGGAGAAACCCTAGGAGAAACCCACCAAGAGATACATCAACCAAACTAACAAAAATTAAATTCAAAGGAAAATATTAAAAGCAGCAAAGGAAAAGCAACAAATAACATACAAGGGAATCCCCATCATGTTATCAGTAGATTTTTCAGCAGAAACTCTGCAGGCCAGAAGGGAGTAGCAGGATATATTTAAAGTGTTGAAAGGGAAAAGCCTACAACCAAGATTATTCTACCCAGCAAGGATCTCATTCAGATTCCACAGAGAAGTCCAAAGCTTCACAGACACGCAAAAGCTAACAGAATTCAGTACACCAAACCAGCTTTACAACAAATGCTAAAGGAACTTCTCTAGGAAGGAGACACAAGAGACAATACATTATTATTAACTGAAGTTCACAGTTTACTAGTGTTCACTCTTGGTGTTGAACATTCTGTGGGTTTGTACAAATGTATAAGGACATGACTCAACCATTACAGTATCACACAGAATAGTTCCACTGCCCTAAAAATCCTCTGTGTTCCACCTGTTCACCCTTCCCTTCCCAGAACTTGTGGCAATCACTTGACCTTTTTCTAAATGTATTTATTCCTATGCTTTGTGTTATTCTATGCTTACCACATTCTGATAATGTGAAATTACATGACCTATAGTAGTGCTCCATAAATATTTGTTGAATAAATATTTGTGTGAATAATCAGAGTTTTACAAGATTTCTTACCCATTACATCATCACTATGAGAAAACAGTGTTTTCACAGAGATGCGCTGAGGGGACACTGGGCACGTTCTTGACCCAGAGAACGTCTGGGCAGAAGTTGAACTGGAAGCATGGAGGTCTGCGCTCGTGTCCAGGTGTTGCTGGGCCTCCGGGAGCCTGTGCTGGGTGCCCACTGGTGGCTCAGGGGTGTAGGCTGAGGTGGGTTCCCCACCTGCCCTGAGCACACAGGGGGTTCTGAGGGGGACGTGCAGGGGTAGCTTCCACCCCACAGAAGAACAGCCTGATTCTAATTTATTTCTGTCATTCTAAGTTTTCTTACCTTTCCCAGTGAGCCATTTTATTGCTCTTAATCACAGAATTGCCATTTAAAGTCATATGATTTTATTTCATTAAATTTACGTATTCTAGTTTGTTCATCCATCCTTTTACTGGGCCAGTTGTGTGGTTTCTTGATATTTCTTTTCTTATTAGTGCCTCAGTAGTTTTACACACAATTATTTTTCTCTTTTGGATTATTTCCTTGGGGTGTAGTTCAGAAAGTGAAGTTACTGCAGTCTCATGGTAAATTTTTGAATTTCACAATGTGATGCTGATTTTTCAAAGTCCCACATTTTACAAAAAAATGTAATGAGGCACACATTTTTTAAATTTAATTTAATGCTTTTTATATCGCAGGTTCTTATTAGTTATCTATTTTATACATGTTAGTGTATACATGTCAATCCCAATCTCCCAATTCATCCCACCACCACCACCACCCCGCCACTTTCCCCCCTTGGTGTCCATACGTTTGTTCTCTACATCTGTGTCTCTATTTCTGCCTTGCAAACTGGTTCATCTGCACCATTTTTCTAGATTCTACATATATGCATGAATATACGGTATTTGTTTTTCTCTTTCTGACTTACTTCACTCTGTATGACAGTCTCTAGGTCCATCCACCTCTCTACAAATGACCAATTTTGTTCCTTTTGATGGCTGAGTAATATTCCATTGTATATATGTATCACATCTTCTTTATCCTTTCGTCTGTTGATGGACACTTAGGTTGCTTCCATGTCCTGGCTATTGTAAACAGTGCTGCAATGAACATTGGGGTTCATGTGTCTTTTTGAATTAAGGTTTTCTCAGGGTATATGCCCAGTAGTGGGATTGCTGGGTCGTATGGTAGTTCTATTTTAAGTTTTTTAAGGAACCACATACTGTTCTCCACAGTGGCTGTATCAATTTTCATTCCTGCCAACAGTGCAAGAGGGTTCCGTTTTCTCCACACCCTCTCCAGCATTTGTTGCTTGTAGATTTTCTGATGATGAGGCACACAAATTTTTTTTTTTTTTGCCGTACGCGGGCCTCTCACTGTCGCGACCTCTCCCGTTGTGGAGCACAGGCTCCGGACGCGCAGGCTCAGCGGCCATGGCTCACGGGCCCAGCCGCTCCGCGGCATGTGGGATCCTCCCAGACCGGGGCACGAACCTGTGTCCCCTGCATCGGCAGGTGGACTCTCAACCACTGTGCCACCAGGGAAGCCCCACACAAATATTTTTAAATAGACCTTTTCTTAGTATCTTTTCTGTCCGTTTTTGTAGGGGAGTGCCGGACTGTTTCAAGAACCCAAGACCTAATACCATCCCCCCATGAGCAGGGCCACAGTGAGCTTCTCATTGTCTCTATTTCAGGAAAACACTGTAGAACTTTTCATCTTGTGTTTTGGGAGCCATAGAAGGTTATGATAGACACCATAGTTTAGAAGGTTATTTGGGCTTGTTCCCAATGTAACAATGCAGTTTCCTCTGAATAGTAGATGAGCAGGTTTGAGGACTTAGGATGCTGCGTGGCCTGGAGAAGGAACCTGGCTTTGGAGCTGGAGAGACCTGGTCTCGGTCCAGCTCTGCCTGTTACCAACCGTGTGACCACGTGAGCCTTTGGAACAATGAGCGTAGAGTGGGAGGCCAGCAAATTACTGTTTTTTCCGATGATGTTAAACAGACATGGCCCAGTCTACTCTACTTCCACTTCTGCCACATGTCAGCCTTTTAAAGTAACCCTAAAGAAGGTGAACGAAACAGTGGGAGACACTCCTTGCTCTTTAAACAAGACGTAAACTACAGCCTAGGCACCCATGCATGCCACTCCTGACTGTGTTTCCACCAGCAACATTTGGGAACACAGGCCACTCTGAATCATTTAACATGAACCCAGTGGATTTCGTTCGTGATGTTTAGTAGGCCCCCTGGGACTGGACATGTAGGTCTCTTGTGTGGATGAGATTCTGTCTTCCATGTAGGTATGTGTTGCTGTTTAGCTTTCAGGTCCCACCCCTGGGAAGGCTGCAGGGCCTTTACCAAGTCGCCCACCCACACTAAGGAGAGCAGTGTCCAAATGTGGAGAGTTTGCTTCCCACTGTTCTCAGCTGCTTCCAATTAGCCCCGATCTACATAGCCCGGCTTGTGTCTTTATCAGTACAATTCTCCCATGCCCGTGCAGATTCTGAGCCACAGAGCGGGGGAACAACCGTGGATGATTTTTATAACAGAGCTCTCCCCTCCCCTCACTGCGGTACTCAACACTGCACGGATTTCTTTGCTCTGATTAGACAACGTTGCATATCCCAGATTTGCTATGAGAGGCACACTTCTCCCTACATGGGTCTCAAAGGATGTCATATATAAAAATTCCCTATAAATATACACGTCTCTCTGTGTGAAAGGTCATTGTCCGTATGTGGATTGTTGGAACCAAGACAAACGAGCTTAGCCAAGAGGCTGTAAAGGGCAGACCAACTATGATCTAATCTCCTTGACCTACAAAGCATTTTATACCTTGATTGACACAGTTTGTGCAGCACCTAAAAAGCGAAGCTGTTTAAGCCTCACAGACACCACTGTCTCTATGTGGGTACGACGGCTGGAGATGCGGGGCTTGGACTGACGGGTTCTCACAAGCTTGAGCACGTGGTGCGTACTGTCACTCTGGGCGGACCCGGGGCTGGGGATCTAATGGCTCAGGGTCATGGGACTCTAATCTCAGCTTCAGGGGAATTTAGGGCCCTGGAGGAGGAGCTACGAAACCCCGTGAACCAGGAGAGGAACTGATGCTGGGGAGATGTGAGAAGTAAGAAATCTAGCCTAAAATGAGAGAGCCCGAGGCTAAAAGCCAGAAGTGGAGTAATGGGGGAGCGAAGGACTGTTCTAGAACTAGGTCCCAGCTCTAGCAGCTCCCAAGACATGGTAGAAAAGGAAACTTTTTTTTTTTTTTTTTTTTTTGCAGTACGCGGGCCTCTCACTGTTGTGGCCTCTCCCGTTGTGGAGCACAGGCTCCGGACGCGCAGGCTCAGAGGCCATGGCTCACGGGCCCAGCCACTCCGCGGCATGTGGGATCTTCCCAGACCAGGGCACGAACCCATGTCCCCTGCATCGACAGGCGGACTCTCAACCACTGCGCCACCAGGGAAGCCCGGAAACTTCATTTTTGAATTAAGATTGGTCTTCAAAGACAGGCGGGGGATTTGTGATTCACCGTGTGAGAAAGAGGCAGGAGTTCTGGCTTCCAAAGTATCTGAATTAAAGTGGGAGTAACAGGTGGCCATGAAAGGGAGGAACAGTAGAGCAAAGGACTCCACACCCCAGGTACCCTTTCTTAACCGTTCATTTAAGATCATAGAAATGACCCTAGAAATAAGTTACAGTAATTGACTGTTGATCATTTATACCTGTTGCTTCAACGGCCATATTTTCTCTTTCATCACTGCTTATTTGCATGGAATAGTGTACATGGGTTTCTGAGTATAATTTTGTGGTGTTCCTCTCCACTGTATTTGTGCCATTTAGATCGTATTTGATAGGCAGGCGAACAGTATTAGTCAGTATTCGTCACAGTATTATACAGTATTATTATTATTCAGTATTATTTCCCAGTAGCTTTCTTTCCTTCCCAGTTCTTTGGAAATAATCAGGAACTGACTTGTGGCATCACTGAAGAGCTACTTAATGTAAAGCTGTGCTCTGAAGTCGACAAATGTACTTTTAATACCAAGTCAACGGAGCCCTTACTGCTCGTATGAGATGAATCTTACCATGCTGTGGTTGCTTGCCCCATGCTAGGCACTGTGCTTTAAGCCTGTGTGCTTAGACTCTGCCTGCAAGAGAAACGTCATGGCTCCTTTTCACCGGTGAGGAACAGAGAGGTGGAGTGACCACTACAAACCCACAGAGCCAAGCCCGAGCCCTGAGCCGGCTGCTGCCAAGGTCACTCTGCTTCTCCACACCACACTGCATCTCCATTCTCATCACTCAGGGTCAAATGGAAAGAACAGATGGGGTCAAGTTTCAAACATAAGAGAAATCAGGAAATCTGTGCCCGGAAGCCAGACCGACTGGCCTCATCAAACTGGTCCAGTCGCCTCCTCTCATCTCCCACCTTTTCTGCCTGTGGCAGATCTGCTCTCCCCCGCTTTTCCTCCTTGATCTTCCCTGGTGAAGTCATTAAGGTCCAGGCTTTGTTTCACTTCGGTTCATAATTTAGATGGACCCACATGGGCCGATGCAGTTGGAAAGGTGTGGAATTCTCTGGACAGCAGTAGAGTTGTGGACGGGTCCAGTGTGTGTTTAAGATGAAAAGACCAGGCGTGGGGGAGGAAATAGAACGAACAAAAAATAGATGTTTTTCCATGAATACTAAACCTACACTTAACTGGAAAAGTTCTCTTCCCACGAGATCCCCCCCAAAGTATTTTACCATCAGCGCACGCAGACCTTACTCAGAGTGGGGCCATCTCGGGACCATCTGGGCCGCACGTGGCATCAACCAGGCCAACAGAAGTGCATCGTGAGCTGGCAGTGGGTGAAGGGCTGGGTCTGCGCAGCGAGGGGAGCACAGCAGTGGGTGGGAGGGTTCGTGAGACACGCTCTCCATGAGGGTGACGTAGAGGAAGCAGAGCGGTGCCCCCAGGACTGGAGGGACTTCTCAGCTTGTCCTGGGATGTAAATTCCAACTGCTCTCTTCTTTTTTTTTTTTTGTGCGGTATGCGGGCCTCTCACTGTTGCGGCCTCTCCCGTTGCGGAGCACAGGCTCCGGACGCGCAGGCTCAGCGGCCATGGCTCACGGGCCCAGCCGCTCCGCGGCATGTGGGATCTTCCCGGACCGGGGCACGAACCCGCGTCCCCCGCATCGGCAGGTGGACTCTCAACCACTGCACCACCAGGGAAGCCCTGCTCTCTTCTTCAACTAAGAAATAAGGCTGAATCAGCCAGCACAGGAGTTCTTGGGCTTCTTTGCTTGGTGCTGCACAATTTCCTTGCTTTCGTTACCTTTCACCTCCACACACAGCCCTCAGGGAGTGAAAACCTAACATGGAAAATAGAGGTTTTAGTCCATTTTTGTCATCTGAGCACCACTGCCCTTCACTGCTAATGGAAAGGCAGTTCCCTTCAACCTTCTTGTTTCAGCAGCGCTTCGTGATGTGTGATGCACAAGAAACCAGAAAAATTGTACCGGGTGTTCTGGGTTTATTTGCCTGAACATAATAGGAGATTTTTTTTTTTCTTTTAAAAGAATGATCTTTCCTGGACTAAAGGAAAACTGCAAAGCACAAGTAAACATCAGTTTTTGATGTATAACAATATATTTCTTCAAACTACGTCTTTAATATTCAGAGTTTAATTTAAAAATGCATGCAGGCTTACGTACGAACCTATCGATATAGCATGAATGTTTAATAGTAGGTCGTGTGTATTATTCACAGGCCTGTTTGACTGTCAAGTAGAAGTAATTCCAGTTCATAATAATTGTGTCAATTATTCTTCTCCACCAGTAAGCCAATTTAATGGAAAATAATTTAATGTAGTGTCTGTCGGTTGTAATTTCAAAAATCCAGAACTGGGTATTTTTCACAGAGCAGCCTGTATTGCTTTGTTAGGAGAATATATTAGAATCCAGACATCCAGAAAGGGCCCCTCACGTTCTCAGAGTCCATTTTCCCTTTTTTGAACAACCCGGGGGTTAGGGTCACTGACCCCCGCGCGGTGGAAAATGTGAGTATAACTTTACAGTCGGCCCTCGGTATCCGTGGCTTCAACCAACAGCAGATCGTCTGGTGCTGTAGTATTTACCATTGACCGAAACCTGTGTGTAAGTGGACCTGCACAGTTCAAACCTGGGTTGTTCAAGGTCCACTTTACGGAAAAAAACACATAAATAGATGCAAACCAAACAGAGATCTTAGAGTGATCCCACTGATGTTTATGTACTTTTGTTCCCTCATTTGGTCCTTCAAATTCTCACTCAGTGGCTATTTGCTCTTATTTTAGGGACAATTTAAACCTAATTAGAAACCAGAAGCTCTTACATGTCCACAAGGGATTTAAAAAGTTTGACAGCAGCAAGAAAAAATAGTGTAGCAATTATATAGCAAGGTAAAGGCTGCTAACAACACGAGGATAGAATTTCTCATTGATCTTAGACTTCTGAATTTAGAACTTCTCATAACAACCTCTAGAACAAAGAAAAAGTCAATGAATAAAGGACATGAAAAGGAGACATAAGCCTAGTGGGCAGGTCATCTGTGTGACAGCAAACAGCCCACACAGGCCAGAGGCCAAGGAGGTTGGTGTGTCCCAGCCTTGTCTACAGAGGGGGTCACCTACACGCCAAACCACAAACCAAATATGGTGACATCGGAAGGCTCAGAGCAAATGTTTTACAAATATTTATCCAAAAGCATTGAAGTAAGCATTCTCAAGACTTACAGAGGTCAACCTGAGTTATCTGGAAGGTGATGACATTTTTTTGGAGATTGCTTGATCCTTAATAAATGGGGGACCAGATGAGGATTTTCCCGTCTACTGTCTCAGAAATGTAATTCTGGAATTCCTTAGCTTCCTGGAGATTCTTGCTGCATTCTGGGCTTTTCCTGTATGAATACTTAGATGTTCTAAGTAAGTAACTCCCTAGGGAGGAGAGGGATGCATGAGGAGTAACCTTTGCTGATGACTCATATGCTGTGTGGAAATTCCCCGTGCAAGTGAGCTGTCCTGGGTGAGTCTAAAGAGTTGATGCACTTTCAAAAGCCTCTGATTATCTAGGTGATACTAACACACTTGTAGCCTTTATAAGATCAGTTTTTTTTGTTTTGTTTTTTTTGCGGTACGCGGGCCTCTCACTGTTGTGGCCTCTCCCGTTGCGGAGCACAGGCTCCGGACGCACAGGCTCAGCGGCCATGGCTCACGGGCCCAGCTGCTCCGCGGCATGTGGGATCTTCCCAGACCGGGGCACGAACCTGTGTCCCTGCATCGGCAGGCGGACTCTTAACCACTGCGCCACCAGGGAAGCCCAGATCAGTTTTATTTTAAGATCAAAAGTACAGAGCAACGGCTGGAAAGTCATTAAAAACGGACAGCCAGTTTCCCATTTTTGAAAGTATTCATTAAAAGGTTCCTGTTGCAAAAGGAACAAGAAATAGCTTGGGATCGTGGCAGCATGAATCGTGTTGTCAACACGTTAACTCCGGCTGGAGAGACGTCTGCAAATCAAACCAGAGGTGAGATGAAGCCTCACCAGAAGGTGCTGTGGTGTAGGGCACGTGGACCGTTATTTCCTCACCTCTCTCCACTACTAACATGTTCTGATATTCATGGCAGGGGTGAAAGCACTGGGGACACAGGGTAAGTGAACTAATTTTTCTGCAGAATGAAGTTGAGTCATATAGCCTCTGTCATTCCAAAACTATTCTCTGCTGCCGCATTCTTCTGTAACTCTGGAGACGGGTTCCGGAAGTCTGTTCCTATCATGGATTATGAAAAAGATGAACTGTTCCAAAAAGCTGGAGATCGTTTCTAGCCTGTGTTTTCCTAGCTGTGGCTACATGACTGAAGTTCAGTGCACACGGGACATCTGAATAAGGTGCTAAAATGTCCCCATGAGCGTGTGGAGAACCGCCCTGTGGAGGCTGGCTCGTTTCTTGCTTCTCTTGTTTTGCAAGTTAACACATTCCTTCGATTTGGAGAGACTCCTTTTCGTTCGGTGGTGTTCTTACCTTCAGAAATATAAAATAAAATTTGCGAATCACCGTAATCTAGTTTGACTTTGGAGAATTACAGCCCAAGTTTTAGAAAATCACAGAATTGATAACTGAAGAATCACAATATTGTAACACGGTGGTTAAAATATTGTGGCATTTGATAGAAAACGAGTTATCGCCATGCCTCCATTATTTTCAGACTTTCGCAGCCCGTTTTCAACACAGAGACAGTTCTGGTGGAGGAGCCTGGACGCGGTGGGTGGGTGGCAGGTGGCCGAGGCAGGGGGTGCCCGGTGGTGCCCGGACGCGGCGAGGGCTGGCGCGCGTCTGCCGGAAGAGAACCCAGATTCTTGCAGGAGATTAGATCAGAACGCACGATAGCGGACTGTCTTCACGACCGCATGGAGGCATCTCTTTTCACCGTCAAGTTTGGTTTGCTGAATCACAAAAAAAAAGGGCAGGTCAAAAAAACTTTGATATTTAGATTGATATTAGGAAGGTAAGATAAACTGTGCCTGGCAGGTTGTTCCGGCTGTTCCTGGGGTCGGTGGCACGTTCCTCTTCTTTGAAATGGACCCCAACAGAGACTAATGATGTGTGCGCCATTCCTAAGTTTGGAAAATGATAGAGCAAGAAAAAATACATGATTTCACACTCACGCAGACCTTCTGAAACTTAAAACTAATTTACACGTTCACGTAGAGTTGAAATGACAGAACTCGAGATTGAGTCGGCAGTTCCTGGAGCGGGATGGTGAGCCCCACGTGGCTGCAGGGTGATAGCGCCTGCTTGGGCTCAGCTCCGCCGCCTGTTGACCACATGATCTTAGGCCGGCTCTGTACCTCTCAGGGTCTCTCTCCTGCAGCCCTGCTGCGGGATGCTGTGAGGTGAGGATGCTCGGCACTTACTCAGTGCCTGGTGCATCAGGTGAGTACAGTTCTGTGGCATCAGAGTAGATGAGGAGGGTCAGAATTTTAAAAGCTGGAGCTGGAAAATGCTGTTGTATCCAAAATGCTTTCAAGATTCATTAGGGACACGAATGAGGAGAGAAATGGAACCCACAAGGAAGTTATTTCAAAGTATTACATTTATTAGAGGAAGTCATCCAAATGGAAAATGTACACTAAAGCAAATAAATGCCTTAACAAGCAAGCAAAATAATGATGAGTCCCTGAAAGGTTACTTACTGGTCCATGACGTTCAAAACTTAAAGTGAGGACCCCTCATTGCTCTGTGTCAAAAGAACAGTCATTGTTTTGTCTTGGCTTTTGTTTTGAAATATCAGAACAATAATAATTTTCCAGACAAAAATCCTCAATGAACACTATTTTTCTGTCTCATATATTCTTTTCTTTAAAATCTTATATTGAAGTAAAGTTGATTTACACTTCTGTCAGTTTCAGATATACAGCATAGTGATTCAGTTACTTTTTTTCAGATTATATTCCATTATAGGTTTTTATAAGATAATGGGTATAATTCCCTGCACTATACAGTGTATCCTTGTTGCTTATCTATTTTATGTATAGAAGTTTGTATCAGTTAATACCACACTCCTAATTTGTCCATCCCTCCCTCTCCCCTTTCGTAACCATAAGTTTGTTCTCTGTATCTGTTAGTCTGTTTCTGTTTTGTATATACATTCATTTGTATTATTGTTTAGATTCCACATGTAAGTGATATCATATAATATTTGTCTTTGTCTGACTTATTTCACTGAGTATAATATTCTCTAGGTCCATCCATGTTGCTGCAAATGGCAGTACTTCATGAATTTTTATGGCCAAGTAATATTTCATTTTGTGTGTGTGTGTGTGTGTGTGTGTCTATTAAATCAATCATCTGTTGATGGGCACTTGGGTAGTTTCCATGTCTTGGCTATTGTATATAGTGCTGCCATGAACATTGGGGTGCATGTGTCTTTTCAAATTAGAATTTTTGCCTTTTCTGGATATATTCCCAGGAGTGGGATTGCTAGATCATATGGTAGTTCTATTTTTAGTTTTTTAAGGAACCTCCATACTGTTCTCTGTAGTGAATGTACCAATTTACATTCCCACCAGCAATATAAGAGAGTTCCCTTTTCTCCACGTCTCTCCAGCATTTATTATTTGTAGACTTTTTGATGATAGCCATTCTGACTGGTGTGAGGTGATACCTCATTGTGGTTTTGATTTGCATTTCTCTAATAATTAGCTATGTTAAGCATCTTTTCATGTGCCTGTTGGCCACCAGAATGTCTTCTTTCGAAAAATATCTATTCAGGTCTTCTGCCCATTTTTATTAGATTGTTCTTTTGATATTGAATTGTATGAGGTCTTTGTACAATTTTGGATTCTAGCCCTTCGTCAGTCACATCATGTGCAAATATTTTCTCCCATTCTATAGGTTGTCTTTTTGTTTTGTTGATGGTTTCCTTTTCTGGCAAAGGTTTTTAAGTTTAATTAGGTCCCATTTGTTTATTTTTGCTTTTAATTTTTTGTGCCTTGGGAGACTGATCTCAGAAAATATTGCTACAGTTTATGTTAAAGAGTGTTTTGCCTGTGTTCTCTTCTAGGAGTTTTATGGTGTCACCTCTTACATTTAGGTCCTTAAACTATTGTAAGTTTATTTTTGTATGAAGGAATGTTCTAATTCCACTGTTTTACATGGAGCTGTCTAGTTTTCCAAGCACTACTTGTTGGACAGACTGTCTTTTCTCCATTGTGTATTCTTGCCTCCTTTGTCATAGATGAATTGACCATAGGTGTGTGCATTTATTTCTGGGCTGTCTATTCTGTTCCATTGATCTATGTGTCTGTTTTTATGCTACTACCATGCTGCTTTGATTACTGTAGCTTTGTAGTATAGTCTGAGGTCTGGGAGGTTTATACCTCCAGCTTTGTTCTTTTTTCTCAGGATTGCTTGGGCAACTTGGGGTCTTTTATGGTTCTATATAAATTTTATGGTTATTTATTTCTATTTCTGTGAAAAAATGTCCTGCATATTTTGATAGGGAGAACATTAAATTGTAGATTGCCTTGGGTAGTATGGCCATTTTAATAATATTGATTCTTTCAATCTAAGAACATGGGATATATTTCCGTTCCTTTGAATCATGTTCCGTTTCCTTCATCAGTGTTTTGTAGTTTTTAGTGTATAGATTTTTCACCTCCTTGGTTAAGTTTATTCCTAGGTATTTTATGTTATTCTTTTTACGTTATTTTAAACAGGTTTGTTTTTACACATTCTCTTTCATTGTTAGTGCATAAAAATGCATCCGATTTCTGTATATTAACCTTGTATCCTGCATTCTTGCTGGATTCATCTATTAGTTCTAATAGTTTTGGGTGGAACTGTCTCATATAGTCCTCATAGACTTCAGGCTCGATATTGAAATTTTTTTTCTGAAAATAGAGAAGGATACAAAGACAAGATTCAAAAGAATCGATGTCAGGCCCCTTCTCTTTTATATCTTGTTTCCTGCTCCCTCAGTTTTCCATGGGGATGGTGTTTCTGGTTGTTTCTGGTAGCAGCACATCCACATCAGACAATGGTTTTCTTCACAGATAGTCTGCAGTGAGACACCGAACGAGGTCAAAGCAAAGATTGCTTAGACACTCCCTGGGGACTTGCCCTGGGTGGTTACCGTCCTCTCCTCCTGCCAGTCCTCACCGAAGCCGTGACCACAGTGCACGGTGAGAGTCACTGTGTCAGTGCCTTCGGCCAGGAGGCAGTATTCTGTCAACATCTAGGAGCAAACTTGGAAGAGCTGAGAGAAGAGAGAAGCTCACCTCCACGCTCGTGTTAGAAATGTATGGAGGTGAGCAGATGAGTAGGGCTGGGGCGGGGCAGCAGGGGAAGAGGGTTAGGACATGTGTTCCAAGAGGAGAGGTCTGGCTTTGTTACGGAAAGTCCGGGGCCCTTTGGGAACAGTAGCCACTCCTTTTTGCTACTGTTTCTTTAGAGAAAGGTCGTGAGACTAAAGTCTCTTATGAAGCAGTTTTGAGACATTCAGTTCCAGACTGATTACAGAGATGAGTATGAAGCTTATTTTTACTGTATTTTTTTAATGGAGTTCTCATTTCAGGAAAGGCAAAGAAACCAGTGAGAGCTCTGCAGTTAATATTTCTTCTAAAATCAGATAATTAAGACACATGGGCACGTGAAGAGAAAAATTTACACTGGTGGCCCTGGAGTTCCATGTGTTCAGCTACAAAATGAAGTCACTTATAATCACCTATTTTAGCCCTTGTCATGGCTCTGCTCTGCTACACATATATGTCCAATAAGTATTTGTTGAACGAATAATAAACAGCCTCGGAAGAAGAGACAGTGGGAGGTGCCAGGTCTAAAAGAGCCCCTCGCTCCACCCATCCTGACTCTCACCGGGGTTCCCACAGGCCAGACTGAGCAGACTCGTCAGACCTAGGTCCTGCTCAGTCCTGGGTGCTAGAGTCCAGCAGGTACTCTGCCCGCCAGGACCAGACTCCCTATTCCCTACTCACTTGGTCCTCCTCTCAAGGATCGGAGACCTTCTAGGTCACAGTACTGTGATGAGCACCCACCTCCCTGTGACATTGCTGACTAGAGTTTAAATGTTAGACTACTGACAGTGGGGTCGGGTAGATGCGCTGAACCCAGGAAGATGCCTGAAAAGACTTCCCTAGTGTTTGAGGAGAAAATCCTTACAGGGTATGTGCCCCAAACGGATCTACCTGCTACCTACACTAGTCACAGGGGTTCGATTACACACACAAATATGCATTCTCTCTCTCTCTCTTTCTCTCCCCACCAGCCTCCCCTGCCGACACACACACACACACACACACACACACACACACAGAATCTGGTTGCTTAAGTTTCAGATAGTCTACTTTCAGAAGAGTTTCCAGAAATACATCATGTACCAAACAGAGATATTACCTGAGCTTTTTTTTAGTTCTAATAGAGAGCAACACAGGCTGCATTATTTTTCAAATATCACGCTTGAAAAGCACAGACAGGACACAAATATATTTAGAAAAATAGGTTATTAAAATTCTTTTAAAAGGAGAATAACGCTACATGCCTTATCCCACCTTTCTCTGAATGTGACATTTCTCCCCTGTCCCAGGCTGCATCTAAGAAAAACGAAAGGGAATACGCTGTGTCTTCTTTTTTGAGTAATGAAGCTTCGGTTTTCCCCACCTTTTCAGTGCATAGCACCTTCTTTTATTTCTGGTCAGACAGGCGTAGGTCTTGATCCCTGAAGGGTGCTCTTCTGAGTCCCCTAATATCACTGACTGACTTATTCTCATCTAGGTCATCGTAAGCATCACCAACTTTCCTGCTTCAGCAAAACCTCCACTGCTTGAAATATAGCAAACGTATCCATTTTGGAAAGGACCGCCGTAACTGGAGTGGGAAAAGAACCGAAGTGTTGAACTTCTTACCTAACTTCCATTTAGCGTTCTGGGATTTAAATACATACGTGCACACACACCCACATGCAAGAAAGTGACAAAAGCATTTTATTTATTTTTTTAAAAAACTTTATTTATCTTGGCCGCACGGGCTCTTTGTTGCGGCACGCAGGCTTCTCTAGTCATGGTGCGCGGGTTTCTGTAGTTGCGGCACGCGGGGTCTAGAGCACATGGGCTCCGTAGTTGTGGTGCGTGGGCTTAGTAGCGGTATGTGGGATCTTAGTTCCCCGACCAGGGATCTAACCCCAGACCCCCTGCATTGGGAGCATGGCGTCTTAACCACTGGACCCCCAGGGAAGTCCCGGCAACAGCATTTTTAAAAATGATGAGATGCTGGAGTTAGAACAGGGGTTTTCAGTCTCCAGTTCAACGCTCCGCTTTTACAGATGAGAGAGTTGAGGCCTGTGCAGATGGTCATTGGCAAATGATCCTCCAGGCTTCCAGTTTATGTCGTAATTCACAGCGAGTGCTGATTTTAGCAGCAAATGAACAAACGTGAAGGAAGAAATCACACAGACTGTGGCTTGGGTAACCTCCTATCTTGGTAGGATCGTTGAGCAGTGTTGCATTCCTCTCATTCCCCCACGCCAGTCCCGCAGAAGGGCAAGGAAGTGGAGAAAAGAAAAAGGAATGAACAAAGCTGATGGGCTTTCGTCCCAGAAGAATCCTGTTTAATCCCAGCTTTATAAAGTTTTGCTTTATTCCATGGCAACGTGGGTGTACACATCCCGCTGGATGTTTCAGTTGCTTGGAGCAGGTGAGGTCTATGCCGAGTTCAAGCAGGAGGCAAAGTGGAGACGGGCCCCAGAGGTAGATGCTGGGCCTGTCATCCCGTCTGTGCCTCGGCCTTTGCTGTGAGATCCAGAAGGATCCCCTGACGCTGACCATCGAAGCAGAGCAAACGCTGTGTAGGCAGCTTTCCACGTGGCCAGGAAGGAGAAGGGAATCGGGAGACTTGTGTCCTGTTCACAGGCAGGAGGTGAAGGGGCTGTCCCACCCCACTAGTTGTGTGCTACAGTGGAGAACTTATAAGAGATGCAGTTTCCAAAATTGACTTTGTATGTTTTGGGGTTAAGGCTTTTGGGGGCAAGAGGAAAGAGTTGTTTTGAATATATACTTCCTTTTGCTTCTGTGACTTATAATTGTGTTTTGCCTAAAAATTCAGAATCTTCAAGAAATAGATGAAAAGTTCTCTCAGAATGTTTTGATTGAAAGGAGAATTGAAACCGGAGAGCCTGAGGGTGTCCGTTAAACCAGGGCCGGATGACTGTCTCTTCACAAGCTGCCCATGTGTGTTGGCAGAGTCCTGGCAACTCAGTGGCTTCTTGGGTCTCTTCGTCTCTTTCAGACTGTGACCCTCCTTCCCTTCTAACCACTCTTACCCGTGTGCCTGCGTGTACGTGTCTGTGTGTGCTCACGTGTAGCTCACAAGAACTCTAAAGAGATATAGTTCTGCTTAAATACTGGTATGTTTGCAGTCTACATTTCAAATCAGTATAGAATCACAGGATTCTCTCCAAATTGTAGTTGAAAGAGAAAACAAAATTTATCTTACAGATATACTCACGGCACACGCAGCTCACACATACAGAGATGTTCCAGAACGTAGCTTATCTCTTGAGAGACAATTGACATGGTTTTCTGGACAAGGCAAGGCAAAATATTCTGTAACTTAGCAACATAAACAGAATAGAGCCAGTGTTGCAGCACACTTTCCTCTTGGACTGGGCCAGAAAGTAACACAGGGAAAACAGTGTCGAGAAAGCTGAAAGACTCCTGCAACCGGTGCTGGGATTAGCTCTGTCCCCGCAGTAGGGATTCCGCCAGGTATGCACCAGTGCCAGCACCTCCTTGACCACGACATTGCGTGCAGCTCTCTCTCCCTTTGTACGTGACCTCCAGGAAAGTGAAATGGGTATGCTTTATAAAGTTCCAGTGCCTACTTAACTGTTACTTTACGGAACATCAGTCCAGGTGTCATAGCTATTACTAGCAAAGTAATTTGGGGGTGAGTTCCTCAGGGAACTTTGCACAGACTTCAGCACATACAGCCCGGCACATGGTGTGTTGACCACTGTCATTAGTGGTGCTGGTTTCCCTTTTTAAGGAAGTGACTTTTCTATGCAAAGGCACCAACTACATAAGGACAGCTTCCTGTCAGCACATTTGCCCATTAATTGCTTCCACTAATAGGACCAGGAACGGTTGTTCAGCCTTTTGATGACTCGTGGAGGCACCGTAGTCAAATTGCTTCGATGTGTTTAGATAAATACTGATAAATGCTTTTAACAATGTGCTGTTTTGTCTCCTTAAAGAGGTCCTTGAAAGATGACAGCACAGGTGAAAAGATGCCAGGAGTCACCTGACATCTCCAAGTGAACCTGTTTTCTTTACTTGTGAATTTGCCAGCTTCTAAAATGTCATATACCTAGGACTTTCATTAATTTTTTTAGGTACATGGCTACAGTTCAGTTTAATTCACCATCTGGAAGGTTCCCCACCAGTCAGACTAAAATTTCTCATGCTAACGTCTCACTACTTGTACATAAGCGCTCAGGCTTTGCTCTGTGTGATCACTTTCACTCACTCCCCGATCCCCTTGTCATCATTTTCCTTCCAACCTGTCGGTCTTTCTTCTGTCATGTAACCACTCAATTATCTCTGATTTTTCCAAAAACTGAAGGAATTTCCTCAGTTCAGAGAGTCCCGGATCAATGAAGGGCTGATTCAGTCCTGGGCAGCCTGAGTGTGCTGAGTGCTGTCGTCCACATCAGCTTCCCAGGTCTCCCACTCAGCGTGCTCCCTTGTCTGTGGAAAGCTGTGAGTGTCGTGCCTTCCTACTAGGATTTTTTGTGAGAATAAAATCAAATACTCACTGGAAAACTTTAGCACAGTGAGTGGCTGAGGCACGTACCACCGACGGAAGGGGTGTGCAGTGTAGATGCCGTAGCGATGCATACGTGTGTATCACCCCAAACTCCCCACTGCAACTTCGAGTGCAGCTCACACTTTGTAGGTGGCCCATGGGGACGTGAAATGTGTATTATTCCGTAATGTTCAAGTGGGAACTCAGTTTTGAATTTACATAACATTATGGGCTCTTAGCTGCTGTTAAGAGCATTTATATCTACTTTGTCCCGTTTTTCCCATGAGGAAACCAAGGAGCAGAAATTAGAATACTTTCTAGAATCATCTGAACCACATCCCTGTTAAGTAGAGAGAGGCACACCTACATCAGATTTGGTTTTCCCCACCTCTTAAGATGTTATCAGCTTCATTTAAAAAAAAAAAACGCGGGGGGGGCCTTCCCTGGTGGCGCAGTGGTCGAGAGTCCGCCTGCCGATGCAGGGGACACGGGTTCGTCCGGGAGGATCCCACATGCCGCGGAGCGGCTGGGCCCGTGAGCCATGGCTGTGGCCTGTGGAGCCTGTGCTCCGCAACGGGAGAGGCCACAACAGTGAGAGGCCCGCGTACCAAAAAAAAGAACCACAAAAAAAAACGGGGGGTTGGCCCTGGCGGTCCAGTGGTTAGGACTCCGCGATGTCACTGCCGAGTGCCCAGGTTCAGTCCCTGGGGACTGATCTAAAATCCCACCACCCTGGCGTGGGGTGGCCAAAATGTTTTTTAAAAGGCAAATATGTTGTTTACTCTCACTTAGTCAAGCAATTATAACATATTTTTCTTTGAAGACTGTGTACTTACTGGGATGTGTATCTTCCACAAGGAATAACTTTTAGGCAAATTACGGTTAAAATACTGTTTGCATCTTTTCCCCTTTAGAATTGAAATAATCACGTCTTAGATTGAGTTAAACTAGCTCTTTCTGAGCGAGTGAGTGTAAGCCACACCCTTCGCCTGGCCTGGAGAGGCAAGTGGGCGGAGCCACTGGGTGTGGGCGGGGCTCCTCTGGCGCTGGGCGTGGCCGGCAGTCCCTGGCGCATGCTCTCTCTGGTTTCCTGCGGGTCCACCAGGGGCACAGGCTCTGCTCCTCCTGAGGGGCCCTGGCTCAGTCTAAGGTGCTCACTATTAACCCCAAGAGAAAACCAAGAGTCTGGCTCCCTGCCCTGCCCACTTGCTCTGAGGCATGCTGAAAATGTTTCGGAATATCTGTTTTGACCATGAGTCCCCATCCAGATCCACAAAAAAACTTGTGTGGTGTGTTCACGTGTTCACTGTGAGATCCCATTTTGAGTCTCCTCCTGGCTAACCAATTACTTCTTGACTTTAATACCTTGCTGCATTTACATCCTGGCGGTCTCAGTTAGAGCTGAAAGTTATGAGGATGTCATCAAACTAGAGCCCTGGTTTACAGCGGATTCCCCTTGTCTGGTTAGTGTTTATAAAATAGAAACAGAAAGTGTGAGTAGTGACATTCTTTTTTTTTTTTAACATCTTTATTGGCATATAATTGCTTTACAATGGTGTGTTAGTTTCTGCTTTATAACAAAGTGAATCAGCTATACGTATACATATATCCCCATATCTCCTCCTTCTTGCATCTCCCTCCCATCCTCCCTATGCCACCCCTCTAGGTGGTCACAGAGCACTGAGCTGATCTCCCTGTGCTGTGGGGCTGCTTCCCACTAACTATCTGTTTTACATTTGGTAGTGTGTATATGTTCATGCCACTCTCTTCACTTCGTCCCAGCTTACTCTTCCCTCTCCCCGTGTCCTCAAGTCCATTCTCTACATCTGTGTCTTTATTCCTGTCCTGCCCCTAGGTTCTTCAGAACCTTTTTTTTTTTAATTCCATATATATATGTGTTAGCATACAGTATTTGTTTTTCTCTTTCTGACTTACTTCACTCTGTATGACAGTCTCTAGGTCCATCCACCTCACTACAAATAACTCAGTTGCGTTCCTTTTTATGGCTGAGTAATATTCCATTGTATATATGTGCCACATCTTCTTTATCCATTCATCTGTCGATGGACACTTAGGTTGCTTCCATGTCCTGGCTGTTGTAAATAGAGCTGCAGTGAACATTGTGGTACATGACTCTTTTTGAATTATGGTTTTCTCAGGGTATATGCCCAGTAGTGGGATTGCTGGGTCGTATGGTAGTTCTATTTGTAGTTTTTTGAGGAACCTCCATACTGTTCTCCATAGTGGTTGTATCAATTCACATTCCCACCAGCAGTGCAAGAGTGTTCCCTTTTCTCCACACCCTCTCCAGCATTTATTGTTTATAGATTTTTGATGATGGCCATTCTGACTGGTGTGAGGTGATACCTCATTGTAGTTTTGATTTGCATTTCTCTAATGATTAGTGGTGTTGAGCATCGACATATTCTTTCACTCAGTGTGAAAGGCCACTCAAAGTCTTTTCAAAATTATTTTTGAGACTAATATGGATTTTTTTTTAATACCTAATTATTTTAAACATCTTCTTGCCTGTTCTCCAAATACACGATGTTCTTACCTAGGATGTATCAGGGAGAGGATAATTTCTCCCTACCCCTCTTGAGTTCTTTAGGCTGGTCTAATAATTAAATTGACACAAGACAGATTAACAGGAGGAAAAAACCAATTTAATTCATATGCATGAAGGTCTCATAGAAATGGGACCATCGAAGTGACCAGAGCAGACAGTTTTTATATCATTTTTAAACTAAGAAACACTTGTGAAGATTTAACAAACAAAGGGGCTTGTGCTTGGGGCAGCAGCCTAATGAAGAAGTGGCCAGATTTTGTTTATACGGCCTTCTTAGCCTTGATTTCCCTAAATCCGGTGCCAAGTATGCCCTCTATCCTCTTGGTACAGGAAGGACACCGTCACATGGGAGATTATTTATTTCCCACTTTCTGGGGGAAAGAGGAGGGTCAGAGTGTGGGGTTTTATACCTTTTTTCCACCAGCTGTTTGTTAAGTAACTTTAATTCAAACTAATCAGTATGCCTTTGAGGCATGTTTTGGGGTGGCCTGCCCCGGGGCCCAACAGATGTATAGTGTTACTAAAGAATATCTAATACTTAGGAATGCATATTTTCATGTTATAAACTACTGCGACAACGAATTGACCCATTCATTGAAGTCAAAAGAAATTTGTAATCAATGAGTAAGCTTGTTGGCTGTCAAAATCGAGGTTATATTTTCTGAAGGTAGCTAACCTATCATTCCAATTACCAAATAAAGAGCTCTCTTCTGAAGAGTATTTCAACAACACCTTTCCATCCAGAATTTGAACCATGAGGTTGTATTTCAGAAGTCTATTTTAGACAACTTTGGTGAAGATTCTAACAGTTACGTTAATGGAAAACCGATACAAGAACAACCTCAAGAAGACATTTCACAATACTAGTGAAGTTCCTTTGTCACCCTCTTAAAACTCTTACGGAACGTTTGGAAGTCACTGAGTGAGGGTCAGGGGTGTCCAGGTGGCTGCACGGTCAGCCCGCTGCTAGAGCAGGGTCAGGTGGCTCCAGGCTGCGGGCTCGTGATTGGCACGGTGAAGACAAAGCTCAAAGGAGCCAGTGTCAACTTCACCAGCCGGGACACCAGCTTTGACGACCTGGCCTTCCTCGCCCGTGCTTCCTCGGCACCTACAGCCACATTCCTTTCGCTCAGCCCTTCTCCTGGAGGTCATTCTATCAACTGAGTTGTAAGCACCGTGGCAGAAGTTCTCATCTCAGGGCTTTTGGAATAGAAACAGTTTTCAGACCGTGCTCACGGCGGGGGGTGGACTTAGCAACGACAATAACACAAGCAAAAAAGAAACCCGTGTGTCTTGGAACACATTTGGCAATCTGAATTTCTCCCCAGATTTGGTCACGCTCACGTCGCGGCTGATACGTAGCCGTGTCCCTCCCAGATCTTGGGAACACATCTTCTTGAACTCGCTTACAAACGGGCTCCCTGAAGCGCGGGCTCCTCTGACAGGGACACCCCAGGGCAGGGCCAGAGGCAGTGGGGAGACGAGGCGGGAGCTCGGGCCCATCACAAGTGCACCGCAGCTGCCTTGGCTGGCAAGCGCTGAGCTACACGATGTACTCCGGGATTGGAACCCTTTTTTTTTTTCAGTTGGTTTGTAAATAGGATTGCACAAAAATCCATGCAAATCAACTCTCCGGATCAGAATTTGCTGAGCTAAGAAGACCGTTGAATCAGAGGGGCTGCTTTCAGAGGTGGGACTGTGACAGAGTAGCTCTGCAGGGCAGGGCTTTAGAAAGACAAGCTCACTGCGCGGTAATTTCCAATAACCTGGAAATGTCAACACTGTTTAGCTCGATTAATTGTCCTTGTTCACTTGTCCAGCCTAGCAGTTATCCATTACTAACTAGAAATGAATGGGGTGTTTGCTGTTAGAACATCTCATTTAAGTAAGGTGCTGCTACTGCGTATTATGACATTCTATTAGCGATGTTTCATCAGCTTGAAAGGTATTACAATCCAAACTCTGTGTGAGTTTTATTAGTTTTTCAGGTGGCATACCTAGCTAAAATTCTAATTGAAATACGATTTTCATCATAGTTGAATAAATAACCGAAATGGTAACACATGTTAAATACCCGTAAAACGTAGGAAAGACCTGTAAGTTCCTTCAGTCTGAGGGGCACTACAAGGCAGTTTTGTCATCAGACTCAGGGTCCCAGTGAAAGCTGGATGCATCAGTTAGAGAGAATCCCAGTAACCCCTGTGCTTGTTCAGTTTTTTTTTTTTTTTTTTTTTTTTTTTTGGTTTGATAGCTCTTTTTTTTTTTTTCTTCTTATTCAGTTTGATGATTGAAGTTTCCAGTATGTTATGTGGCCTGGACTTAGGAACACAATTAACGTCGAGAGAAGAATTCTCCTTTTTATTTCTCTCATCTAGTTCACCTATTTTCACACACACCAGCCAAAAAGAGCCAAGCGAACACACACACGCACACACGCACGTTCACCTTTTTCATCTGTATCAATTTTCAGAGCTCATCTCAGTAAGACCTGTTTCCTACTTGATCTCTGCTTCTTCCACAGTCTCCCCTGCAAGGAGGTAGTTTCTTCTCCTTTGTATTTCACTTGTAGAGGATACAGCTCATTCACCCTTGAGGAAGAGTATTGTCCCTCCCCTACTGTTCTGGTTATGTTCTATAACACCCATGGAGCTCTGAGCACCCCTTCATTTATTCTGGACCTCTGTAATACCACCCCATCATTGGCGTTGCCATGTAGGATGTCAATAAATATATGATGAATAAAACAGAGAATGAGGGAAATTGACTTAGCAACCGAAGTCCTGAACCTTCTCTGCTTTGGTGTTTGAAAACCGAGTTCACTACCATCACAGGACATATAAAGGCAGAATGAAAATTGTACAAAAATCTGTGTTGCTACCAATGTCTGCACGGTTGTTGAACAAACACCCGTGTAGTAATAGAGGAGTTGCTAAGTCATCCAGTGTCTTGGTGAGATCAATTACAGATTATTATTTAGACTCAAAGATTCCAAAGAAGATATTTGGATCAAATCTTCATTCTTTGTAAAGCTAGGTGGAAGTTGGCAGTTTAATATTCTGTGCTGGATGTGGTATTTTTAAAAACGTTATCAGTGTGCCTGGCATAGGACCTTGGCCACATAGAAATTCCCTGATAATCGTTGAATAGAAGTTCAATGCAAAAGATCACATTAAGACTGTGAAATTATTTTCCTGGGTGGTTAACATAGTAAATAACTAAATATTTTGCACAACGTAAGCTGTAGAACAGTTTAGTTGCTTAATTTTCTAATCTCAGTCTTGGTATTTACTTGGAAAGTAAAACTTTGGCTTCCTTCTCTTTCTTTAACCGTGAAAAGCATGTGTGTGTCATGTGCCCTACTGCACACTTCCTAGTCTAATATCCAGATCGACGATGCGTGATTGTGATGTAATTAAATGACAGAAATGTTGACTCGCGAGTGGAACCAACCCAGGGGAAGCCAGGCTGGGCAGCCTGTAGACTGAAAGATCCAGGGCTGCCAGAGTGCCAGAAACAGGCCAGAGCAGGAACCCAGGTCTCTGGGCAGGAGTGGAAACGTGCTGTGAGGCCGCAGGGGCTCTCGGGCGCTAGATTTAGTGAAACGCTCTTGCAAAAGGCTTGGAGAGGTGCTCTTCTGGGTGCACCGTCAGCTTTTCTTTTGAACTAAGGCAGTGACAGAGAGCTGGACGTTCTCTCCTGGGCTGGGGGCTGCAGAACAGGCTCTGACGCCCTCGGGCTCTGCTTGGTTTGGTTCACAGAGCTGCACAGGATCGCGGTGTTTCGCCAGTGAAAGGCGATGGGTGGTGAGCCAGGATGCTGTGGGTGACGGAGGGAGCGGGGCGGGCACCTTAGCTGCCTCTCTTGGGGTAAAGTACACAGCGGGCCTGCTGCCTTTCCTCCCTGGGCGGGAGAACAGCCTAGAATAGGCTTCATATGTTCCTCCTGGCTTTCTAGAAACTCTGGAGTGTTTACCCTTCCCCTGCAGTATGTTCCAGTGCCCGGGTGTCCCCTTGCCTGTGGGCACGGGGGGAGGGGGGGCAGCGTGACAGCTGTGGGGCCGGGGTGGGGGAGGGTGGTTGAGGGCCTGCCTTCCACGCCGGCGTATCTCCCTAAAGCCCACAACAGTGCCAGAAAGGTCCCTTCTCACAGCCATACTTTAGGTACCCCACTTCTCCAGAGGTGCCGCACTTTTAGAGAAATACTTTTCTTTTGCTTTATTTTCCTTAACACTTAGACTCTATGCTGATCGTACTAAGTCAAACAATACCTAAGTGTGCAAAGAGTCTGTAAGCTTCCTCCTTCCTTCATCTGGTCCCAACCCGCTGAGGAGAACCGTTCTTACACGCCGTTGCGTGTCTTTCCACCTGTAGAAAATGTTTATCTCTACCTGTCAGCTTGGGGACCACACTGATGCTGCAATTGCTGAATCTGTCGGATTAAGGAACTGCCAGTGTGGCTGACGTGGTGAGAGCCTGGAAGCCGTGATGGGTCCACGGTGTGGGGCTCTGCTCAGAAGGACGGAGGCGTGGGCAGCCGCGGGCAACACTGGGTCTCTGGGTCCCAGAGTATCCCCTCCGTCACCTGGGCATCCTCCACAGAGACATGGAGTAAGCAAACGGTTCAGGAACTCTGCTGTTTCGTGCAGCCCTACATCCTTGTATGGCCTAGAGCGTGGTAACAAGCACAGGGCACCAGACTCTCCTCCACCTCCAGGTACCAAGTACTTGTGTTCAGTTTCGGTGTCAAAGGGAGAAGAGAAAATAAGGTCGGCACGTAGGGGTTCTTCTTCACTCTTTCCTGCCGTGAGTGACAGGCTGTTGCCAGAAGTGAACATTTGTGTATTTTGAGAGCTCTTCCTATGTTCTGTTTATGAGTCCTCTGTCAGATACGTGGTTTGCAGTGTTTACCCCCAGTCCGTAGCTTGTCTTTGCAACCCCTTAGAAGGGTCTTTGCAGGTGACGCGTTTCTTTTAATGGATCATGCTTTTGGTGTCATATCTGAGAATTCCGCACTGAAGTCCAAATCCTGAGGGTTTTCTCTTACGTGATCTTATAAAAGTTTCATAGTTTTGCATTTTAGACTTAAATCTTTGATCCATTTTGAATATAAAGTGTGAGCTTTAGGTCGCCATTCATTCTTTTGCCCCTGAGGTCTAGTTGCCCCTGTGCCATCTGTAGAAAAGACGCTACCCTATTTCAAGACATATTACACAGCTGTAATAATCAGTTGTTTCTTTGTGTTTTGATAATAAATGCCGGTCACTGCGATGTGGACATGGTGGGGACAAAGAGGGGACGTTCCTCCCTGTGGCACTGTGACCTCAGGGTGACCCGGTGGTTGGGGTGCTGGTGAGTGATGACAAGACCTCGCCACAACCCAGCCACCAGACACTTAGAAAAATGCCCACAAAAGGTGCGCTGCAAAGCATGAAAGCTCAATTCTGGACTTTAAATGCTTAAAAAAAGTACATGGTTGGGCTTCCCTGGTGGCGCAGTGGTTGAGAATCTGCCTGCTAATGCAGGGGACACGGGTTCGAGCCCTGGTCTGGGAGGATCCCACATGCCGCGGAGCAGCTAGGCCCATGAGCCACAACTACTGAGCCTGCGCGTCTGGAGCCTGTGCTCCGCAACAAGAGAGGCCGCGATAGTGAGAGGCCTGCGCACCGCGATGAAGAGTGGCCCCCGCTTGTCAAAAAATAAAAGTACATGGTTACCCAAATGTAAAATCGATAGCTAGTGGGAAGCAGCCGCATCGCACAGGGAGATCAGCTCAGTGCTTTGTGACCACCTAGAGGGGTGGGATAGGGAGGGTGGGAGGGAGGGAGACGCCAGAGGGAGGGGATATGGAGATATATGTATACATATAGCTGACTCACTTTGTTATACAGCAGCAACTAACACACCATTGTAAAGCAATTATACGCCAATAAAGATGTTAAAAAAATAAATAAATTTTAAAAAAGTATATGGTTACCACGTTTATATCAAACAGTTTTTCAGGTGGAGTTTTTCCTAACGTAAAACAAAAGCAATCTGAACAGAAAGCGTTTTGAAACACGCTTTTGGTGGGGCTCCTTGCAGATAGGGAGTGGAAATGATTAACAGGGCGGTTATCAACTGTGGACTTCCGGCAGCAGAGGCAATGTTATTTTTTGACGTAGTGTGGGCCTGAGGCACATACCCCAGACATTCGATTTTGTGGACAGTCTCTTTCCTCGTCCACGGCAAGGAACAGGAGGAAAATGCAGTGCTGGCAGAGGACATGCGTCTTTTTCTTGGTCATTCCTGCTGCTGGTAGGAAGCAGACGTATTTAGCCTGGCTCTGCTTTCTGCTTTGCTGTGTGTTGCAGAACCCCAACAGAGCCCAGGTCCCCAGGAAGCTGGGGTGTGGGTGAACTCAAGCTGCAATGCCGGAGCGCACCTGCCCTTGGCCACGGTGCAGAGCGGGGGCGGGGGCAGCCTCTAAATTCCCCGTGGGCAAAGCCTCCCCTTGGCGAGCAGGCCGTCACCAAGTTACCCTCCAACCTAGGGTAACAGTGGCTGTTTCTACACAACTCCCTGGTGTTGCTGGGAAGAGAAGGGCAAAGAGATCATTTTGGAGTGGTGAATTTTCTTTCTTTTTAACCTTCCAGCTCTTCTCCTCTCTTCAGAACATGCTGTCAGTGGTTTCTTGTTTATTCTATAGGAGATTTTGAAGCCGGTCGTAGACTCACAAAAAGTTGGCACAGGAAAGGTGTCAAGATAACATTTGGTTCAATGGCTTTCAAACATTACCAAACTGAGAAATTCATTTTAAAAATTATGACATGTACACATGACTATATGTGAAGTTTCATGAAATAATACCGTCTTTATAATATCACTCTGATACTGTCCATTTTCTTTTCTTTCCATTCTATTTCTTTTTCTTGTCTGTTATGCTGGTATAACAACCCACTAAGATGATTTCCCAACACTGCTGGGTTGAGACCCACAGTTTGAAATAGCATCTAGGGCATGACTCTTACGTACAGAACAAGAAATTGAGGCCCTTAGTAGATAAGTGATTAACCCAAAGTTGTTTAAAACTAGTTACAAAGTGGCAGAATCTGGATTAGAACTGTTTTGGCATCAGGAACTTGGGTCGTTCTTGGTACTTCAATGAGCAGAAAGATAGTCTTTGAACCTCACACATGGATAGAAGATACAGTACCTTACATTATTCCCCATTTTCCTTTTCTCCTTTCTGCCACCAGTCATTGGATTAGGACCCACCCCAGTCAGGTATGACCTCATTTTAACTTGATTACATCTTTAAAGACCTTATTTCCAAATAAGGTCACATCACAGATACCAGAGGTCAGGACATGGACACCTCTTATTGAACAGTTCAAGTCACAGCACAGTCATCTGCATATTCCACTTGGAGACTTTGCTCTTGGTGGTCGTAACCACTGCAATGTCAGTGTCGCAGACAGCTTGAAGCATATGATCTCTGAAATGCGTTGAAAACCTTGTGTTCCCTTCCTTAGTCTGCAGTCAGCCCGCCTTGAACTCCAGTGAAGGGCTTCCTTTGGATTTTCTTCATGACTCACTCCACTGAGCCCTCCCCATATTCCAGAAGGACTGTAGCAGATACCTTTGCCAATGGTCTAGAGCCCTCGCTGAAAGCTTTCTTTGGTGAATACAATGTGAGAATGACACACAGGAGGTCACTCTTGCAGGGGAATGACAGCTTACCTGCAGTATAACAAAAAGAGTGATATGGTGAGACACTGTATAAATCCCAAGTTTTACATTACAGCTAGGCTGAGTGGAGATCTCTGCTGGGTCTACAGATGATAACAAAGACTGAGGAAAGGGAATCCTTTTATGCCCTTTGAAAATTGCAACTCATTAATCAAACTTGTGTTTTCAAAATATGTGAAGAGGAGATCAAGATGGTGGAGTAGAGGGATGTTGAGCTCACCTCCTTCCACAAATACATCAAAAATACATCTATGTGTGGAACAGTTCTCACGGAATACCTGCTGAAAGCTTGCAGAAGATCTCATACAACCAAAGCTGCAAAAAAAGATCCCCATGTAACCAGGTAGGATGAAGGGAAAAAGGAGAAGAGGAGGAATCGGGAGGGGACCTGCACCCCTGGGAGGAAGCCGCGAAAGAGGAAAGTTTCCCTCACCCTGGGAACCTCCCTCACCAGCCAGGAGGTCAGCCTGAACAGATGAGGAGCATCAGAGGCTGGAGAGGAGAGTGTGGGAGCTGGCCTGTGGCCCCACAGGGTAGAGAGAGACCAGGACAGACAGTCCTGGCCACATCACTGCACTTCCCAGCCCAAGACGGGCACGTGCTGGTGTGTGCTGCAACTGGCTTCAGTGGACAGACCCAGGGAGAGGACTTGGTTTGGCCACTCGGAGACAGCCCCAAGGGTCTGGAGTGTGGCCACAGAAGGGAAGAGGTACGATTGTCATTGTATGTAGATCTCTATATACTCTATATAGAAAACCGCACAAAAACTATTAGAGCTGAGAAATGATTTCAGGAAGGTAGCAGGATACAAGATTAATACACATAAATCTGTTGCAGTTCTTTACACTGACAATGAAATATCAGAAAGAGGAAGTGAAAAAAAAACAAACCTGTTTAAAATTGTGTCAAAAAAATAAAATACCTAGGAATAAACCAAGGAAGTTTCTGAAAGACTTATACATTGAGAACTATAAAACGTTGATAAAGGAAATCAAAGATGATTCAAGGAAATGGAAAAATATCCCATGCTCTTGGATTGAAAGAATTAATATTGTTTAAATGGCCACACTACCCAAAGCAATCTACAGATTTAATGTGAGCCCCATCAAATTACCCATGATATTTTTCACAGAACTAGAATAAATAATTCTAAAATGTCTGTGGAACAACAGAAGACCCAGAATTGCAAAAGCAATCCTGAGGAAAATGAACAAAGCAGGAGGCATAACCCTCCTGGACTTCAGACAATACTACAGAGCTACAGTAATGAAAACGGCATGGTATTGGCACAGAAACAGACATATGGATCAATGGAACAGAATAGAGAGCCCAGAAATAAACCCATACACCTATGGTCAATTAATTTTCGACAAAGGAGGCAAGAATATACAATGGAGAAAAGACAGTCTCTTCAGCAAGTGGTGTTGGGAAAGCTGGACAGCTGCATGTAAATCAATGAAGTTAGAACACACCCTCACACCATGCACAAAAATAAATTCAAAATGGCTTAAAGACTTAAATATAAGACATGCCACCATAAAACTCCTAGAAGAGAACATAGGTAAGACATTCTCTTAAATAATCTTAGCAGTGTTTTCTTAAGTCAGTCTCCCAAGGCAATAGAAATAAAAGCAAAAATAAACAAATGGGACCTAATCAGACTTATCAGCTTTTGCACAGCAAAGGAAACCATAAACAAAACAAAAAGACAGCCTTCAGAATGGGAGAAAATATTTGCAAACAATGTGACTGACAGGGGCTTAATTTCCCAAATATACAAACAGCTCATACAACTCAATAACAAAAAAACAAACAACCCAGTCATAAAATGGGCAAAAGACCTAAATAGACACTTCTCCAAAGAAAATATACCGATAGCCAATAGGCACATAAAAAGATACTCAGCATTGCTAATTATTAGAGAAATGCAAATCAAAACTACAATGAGGTATCACCTCATACTGGTCAGAATGGCCATCATCAAAAAGTCTACAAATAATAAATGCTGGAGAGAGCGTGAAAAGAAGGGAACCCTCCTATGCTGCTGGTGGGAATGTAAATTGGCACAGCCACTATGGAGAATATATGGAGGTTCCTCAAAAAACTAAAAGTAGAGTTACTGTATGATCCAGCAATCCCACTCCTGAGCATGTATCCAGAAAAGATGAAAACTAATTTGAAAAGATACATGCACCCCAATGTTCATAGCAGCACTATTTACAACAGCCAACACATGGAAGCAATCTAAGTGTCCATCAACAGATGAATGGATAAAGAAGATGATGTGGTGTATATATATACATATATGTGTATATATACACACAGTGGAATATTACTCAACCATAAAAGCAGTGAAATAATGCCATTTGCAGCAACAAATGAGATTATCATACTAAGTGAAGTAAGTCATACAGAGAAAGACAAATATCATATGATATCATGTGTATGTGGAATCTTAAAAATAGTACAAATGAACTTATTTACAAAACAGAAACATAGACACAGAAAACAAACTTATGGTTACCAAAGGGGAAGAGAGGGGAGGGATAAATTGGGAGTGTGGGATTAACAGATGCACACTACCATATATAAAATAGATAAACAACAAGGATTTAATGTATAGCACAGAGAACTATATTCAATAACTTGTAATAAACTGTAATGGAAAAGAATAAAAAAACAAATATAGATATATACATATATATATATTACTGAATCACTTTGCTCTTCACCTGAAAGTAACACAATATTTTAAATCAAGTATACTTCAATAACAAATTAAAAAATAAATAAATATGAACTATAATGCAGACAGCCATTAGTTAAGTCTACTGAGAAGTCTTTGGTGAAATGAAATCCACTGTCTCTGTATATTACTCACACGAGTCAGTAGGCGACATGTTGGGAATTTGTATTTTCCTAATACAAGAAATGATGAGGGATTCGAATATACAGGTTGGCAAGATCAGGGCCCTAAAACACGAACCACAATGAAGGGAACAGAATTAGGGAATTCATTCACAGCGAGGTCAAGGCAGAGCCAGCTGCAAAGACACAGGATGGAGGAAAGCGGCTTAACAGATGCACCCATTGAAGGTGAGGCTTACTTTACCATAAGGAAGTAACAGCCCCACCTGGGATGTTGTAACAAATTACTGCAAGTGCTGTGGCTTAAAACAATACACATGCATCATCACCCTGTGTGGTGCCTGGGTTCTCAGGGGCTCACAGTGCTGTTATCCAGCCCTCCTCCATGCTCATCCCGGTTGTTGGCAGAATCCACTTCCTGGAGGTTGTAGGACTGAGGCCCTTGGGCCCTAGCAGCTGCCTGCCCATTCACAGCAGGACTGTTTGCTTCTTCATGACCACAGTGTCTCTGCCAGGAGAGACATGTGTTAAGAGCTGTCACCTGATCAAGTCAGGCCCACATAGATACTCTCCCTTTTGATCTGGGACCTTAATGACGTCTGCAAGATCCCTTTGCCTCTGACTTAAAACCTACTCACAGGAGTGCTATCCAGCATGCATTTGGATCAAGTTGTATTAAGGAATAAGCAAGGGACATAAAACTGGATAAGCTTATATTGATTGGACGTGCTCAGCTCCAGGACTGCACTTGGGAGGGATGTTTGCAAATTGAAATGGGCCAAAGGGTGGGGAAGGCACTCAGAAAAGTCACAAGGACAGATGAAGATGGCCTGGGGCTGCTTGTTTGGGAGAAGACTAAGGGAGGATATAAGAGTTATCTTCAAATATTTGAAGGGCTATTATTGGGAAGAGGAATTTGACATACTGGCTTTTGGCCTTTGGAAAGGCACGAGGAGACATCTGGAAACATCCATCCCAGCGCAGCACTCGCCTGCCACATTCCTTCCCGGCTCCCCAGTTCAGTTGCTTGTCTGAATTCCAGAGGAGCACAGCCCTGGCCTTCAGCAATCACACATACTGTGGACACTCAGGAAATAGGGAAGTAACCGTGGCAAAGGCCCATTTCCATCGGAATGATCTACTGAAGCGCATGCTCCAGTCCAAGGAGGGTGTGTCCTCCCCTTCATTTCTCTAGACCCTCAAAGGGTCAACCAGCACCAGAAAATCAGGACACCAGAAGCCTTGAGAAGTTTCCGGTGCCTACGTGGACCGTAGTCAGCTGCCTACAATAAAACACATCCACACAGGTATTCTGTATTTAATCATATAAAGAATACATACCACCTTGAAGAATTGCTGCAGGTATGTCTTACCTGAGGCATCAGAGTTGGCATTCAGTTGCCCCTTTCCACTGCATTCATGCAAATTCTTTTAATACTGCAAAAACTCAGTATCATTTCCATCTTCTTTAAGTTTTCTGCGTGTGTCTGCTTTTCCATGGGATGGCGTGGCGGAATGGAAAGCTGGTGGGCCCTGGGGTCAGGTGGGCTCTGGTTTCAGGTCCCAGGTCATTGTGTGCTCCTGGACCCGTAGGCATCTGCTCTGTCGCACTGAGCCATTTTCTTTCCTATAAAATGGGGATGATTCTGTCTCTAAAGGAGTCCGTGAAAACTTAATAGAGCAACACAGAAAGAATAAAGTATATAGTTGGTGCTTTATAAACACTTCTACTTTCTGAAAATTACTTCTAAAATAACTAGACAAGAGTCCTTGAACATGTAGAATTTTCATTTTAACCATATACCATAACGTCAACAGTGTGGTGAAATTCTGCTAAATGTGATCTGTTAAGTATCAGGCAGGGAGAAGAATCGACACCCAGGGTCCCTGTGTCTCCTGGCACGGTGCTGGGTTCTTTACCCAGCGTGTCCTTGATTCTCACAGGTGCCCCCAGTGACACAGTGGCAGATGCGATGGCCAAGCTCACGTGTTTTGGGCTCCATGTTTTGTCCACTGAACGTGCTGCCCTGAGTCTGACAACGTGCAGGGCTCCGTAGGGACGTGCCCCCTGCCCCTGGGGAAGGCGACCCTCTTCCACTGCTAACTCCTTGTGCGTCTCACACATAGTTTAAAAGCAGTATTGATAGTATTATAGTAGCTGCTGTTTACCAGGTACCAGGCCCTGTGCTGGGTAATTATTATGAGTTATCTAATATCTATATTGCCTCACAATTTTCCTGCTTCAGTATCTCCACTTCACAGGTGAGGAAATTGAAGCTCAGAGACTGAATAACTTGCTTTCGTTCACACAGCCAGGGCTTCCAACTCCGAACGTTCTGAATGTCTTAAAACCAATCATTACAGGTTGTAAGATTTACCCCCCAAAAAATGACAGTCTGTGGTAATCCAGAAAAGTGAGATTATTTGGCTCCCGTGGAGGAAGAAAGAGCGCTGGAAAGACGTATTACCAGAGCATGGGAAAAGTGAAACTACGGCTTCTCTGTGAGCCAGTTCTTTCCTGGCAGCGTCTTGGAACAAAACCAACTATAGCAGAATTTTCTGTTTTAATATGAGCTGCAGGGTGACTTTTTTTTTCTTTATGCTTCCACCTCTCTCCCCGTCTCTGCCTAGTTAATTCCGAGGAGCCCCTGCCTGGCCCACCGGACAGCCGTGCAGCTTGCAGTGCCCGGGGCCAGACTCCGCGGCACAGGGGCCACTGGCCTCTGCTCCTGCCAGGAGGCCTAGAGGCCCGCACAGCCCGGGGTGGGGGTGGGGGTGGGGAGGCAGCAGCCGCTGGCGGGCCGAGCAGGGGGTGTGGGGGGCTGTGAGCTGGGGGGTTGATGGCCCATGAGAGCACTGAAGTCTTGCCTTTCTTTTCGTCTCCCCTTCTAAGCCGTGAGTCGACCCCAGTCTCCCCCGACTCTGTCCCCTCTGCCCCTCTCCGTCCGTGCCCCGCTGCAGCCTCGCGTTCTGTGTACACAATGCTGTCCTAATATTTCTCTTTTCTCCGGGCAGGAAATGAGAAACTCATTTTTTAGAGCCATTCAGGAAGTTGTCCAGAGTTATAATGGCCCATTATCTAATGGCCAGAGTTTACTTAGGCTTTCACTACTTCCACTGCCCACTTGAAACAAGGAAAACCATTTCCCCCGCTGCCGCACGTGTGCCGTTGACACGGACCACAGGCACCCGGACGCCCTGCACGCTCCAGGCTAACCCTGCTTCGTGCTCTGAACATTGTGCTCACAACCCCCTTATTTAACCCGTCATTCCTTAGAGAGTCGATCAGCCCGAGCCGTGGCGCTTTTAAAAATGCGTATTCCTAGGCCCGCGGGGGGAGGGGACGGGGGGTCTCCGGAGCGCTCATTCTAAGCCTCATTCTCTGCACCCAAAAGAGGCAGAGCGCACGCTTCAACAAAAGGCGGTTTGCGCCTGAAGCACGTAAAACGTTTCAGATGTGTGGCAAGATGCGTCTTATTGGCACCAAAGATTTTTTATTTTTATTAGGAGCATGAATGACAAGCACTGACTTTGAAGGAGGATTAAGAGAGCAGCCTTTTCTTACCTGCGCTTTGTGCTGTCGGGACAAGTTGGAAGCTCCCCTTTGGGGTTCATCAGTGCGTGAGCACCCACGCCCCCAGCTGAGACCCAGCCCCGTGGGCCGTGCTCTCACCCAGGATGTGGGAAGGCCTGGCCATGAGTCAAGGCTTACAGGAACCCATGCAGGTGAGCGGGGAACATTCCAGCACCTGGTGTGCAGCCACCCTTCCCAACGGCACTCCTCCCTCGGTGCAGCACTGGCCGCGGAAAGGAACCCACAGTAGTAACTCTGGGTGTGTATGTCCCTAGCTGCTCGAGCTGGGCCCACGGGGGAGGTGATACATGGAAACAGGGATCTCCTTCCTCAGATCCTGGCATAACGCAGGGAGTAAAAGTGCACCCCGCTCCCGCATGCTTGACATCTGCCACACCTGCTCGGTGCCCGTTCCTCTCCCGTCTGGATGAACAGCCCCACAAAGCCCAAGGTACCGAGAAGGCAATGAGGTGGCCACCTCCGCGGAGAAGAAAACCTGGTTTCAGACTCTGCAGTCACCTTCCCCTGCCCTGCTCCGAAGGTGGGGTCCATCAGGGCAGGCCCCCTTGGCACAAAGGACCCCATGAAAGAACCTGAAATCCAGTCTGTAAAACTGCGAAACAGATGCCAGCAATGTTCCTAGGACGTCTTCGTGAGTCAGAACACAGGTGCCTTCAAGAACATTTAACTTCTCGACCAGTGTGTCCTGAGTATGTGCACTCTCCCTGGACCTGGCCACACTTGTGGTTGTTCAAATTACAGGGGTGATTTTAGAGTAATTTAAAAGTCAACTGCCGGGCATCTGCACTTGCAAACTGAACGCCTGGCACACGACTTGGTTAAGGTCATTCCAATACAAATTACAGGGGCGCACCTGGGCGACCTCCACAGTCATCCAGCTCCTGTGATTACCAAGGGCAGTCACCTTCCCTCTCAGCCCTGATGAAAGCCTCCATCATTCTGCTAATGGGGCGCAGCCCTGTTATCAGCCCCATTTTTTTTTTTTTTTTTTTTTTTGAATGCTGACACTGTTTTCTTTCTGGAATGAAAGGCCTCTGCCCACCTCACTCCCGTCCCTTTGAATGTGAAGACAGCAAGCTCCGGAGGTTTGCCAGTGTGCCCTTCCTGCACTCCATCATCCTTCGTCTTCCCTCCCTCCACCATTCTTATCTGTCTCCATTTGTTTGGCTGTATTTTAATTCCTTGATACAAAAACGCCTCCTCCTTGTAACAAGTTCAGTGGTCGCAGAAAGTCAGAGAATAGAGGGGGTCTTGCTCTCCACCTCCCAGATCCCACTTCCACTGGCCAGAGTTTGGGAGGTGCCTTCCAGAAGTTGTTCTCTGTATTCTACATACAAACGTATGCACAAATAAAAATACTCTAGGTTTGGTTTATAGTTTTATGCAATGAGTTTGTATGATGCAAATTGTTTTGCTACTTGCTCTTTTTTTTTTTTTTTAAACTTCACTTTAACTGAGAGCTTTCCAAATTGCAATCTGTATGAAACAGCCTCATCTGTGTAATTGTCCCTCGTCCTCGGGGTGGCCTGCCGCTGCTGGTGGGCATTAAGATTGCTTTGGATTTGTTAGCCAGAACAGTGAGGGCTGTAGTGAACATGTTTACACAGTTTTTCTCTGCACACAGAAAGGGGTTTTCCAGAAGAGAGCTAGAAGGTAAGGACCATTCAGTGGATTTTTCAATCAATTGTTTTAAAAATTTCCATTATACCCAGAAGTTGTTATACATATCCAGAGCCCCAAATCATCAAGATTATTTCATCATCTATCCTTTCATTTCTGAAAAAGTTTAAAGCCAGTCACGTCACACCAAGGAATAATGTCATTTCACCACACCATCCTTCATTATGCATCCCTGAAACCGCGAATTTTATGTCATCCCAAGAAGAGTGTGGAAACAGTTCAAGGAATGCTCAAGCTGTTGGTCAAAAGAGCCCGGACTGTGTTCTAAATGTGGCCCTGAGTGGTGGCAACTCTATCAGAGCTTGCCCTAGACAAGGTCCCTCGGCCTTCTGCAGAGCTGTACACAGGTGACAAGACCCAGTCCTAACTTGGTGTACACACCCATGACTGAAGTTTGGCAAAACAACGTGTACAACACACACCCTTAATGACTAAGCTGCCTCTGTTCTCCCACTGTGCCCATGATTCCTGCTGTGCTGGGAACAGAATGGCCTGAAACACAGTATTGTGGGTGAAATATCGCAAACTGGCCCTTGCTTCACTTTGCATTTGGCCTGACAATTCCAGTAGATGCTGAGTTCTGCAGATTTATTTGAGGAGGCCAGGAAATGCCCTGGAGGCCGAGATTAGGTGCTCCCCGTCGTGGAGCAGTCACCTTAATCGCTGCGGCAAGGTCTGAGTCAAGAGCATCGGCGCAACCTCACTGCAGCCCTGGGGTGCAGCGTGCCCTGCGGAGGCTCCGGTGTCCTTGCAACCGCATAGTCGGGGGCACTTGCAGATCCAGGCCAGCCCGAGAGCCCGGCACACTCACATTTCACCTATGCCCGCGATTGCAGCACATAAATGATCCCGTTTTTCGTCCCCGAGGACTGCTGTTTTTTCTATATTTATTATGACCGTATAATTGGTTCTGAAGAAAGTGTTCAAATTGTGTATCATGTGGAATACGGTTATGGAATCAAGTTGATACACCTTTTTCACCGGTTCACAACAAGCTGTCCTAGCGAATGTCACCAGGCACAGTGACGAGCAGGTCACGCCATCCCTGTGCCAGGCTAATTACAGCTGCCTGCCCTGGCATCAGCCACCGGGCAGGGCCAGCTGGTGGTGCATCTCCAGCAATTTGCAGATAATAAATGTGGTTTTGATGACGTTGCTAAAGATCTGTCAGTGTAGAGAGGAATCAGAGATGAGGAATTTGGAGGGCTTCTACTGCTAGCATTTCTGCAAGTGACCAGTTAGAGGGCTGAGTCCAGCCTGCACACCTATGTGAAAACCTGTAATGGACAAAGTTCACTTAATTGGCTGCGCTGGGCCTTCATTGCTGCACACGGGCTTTCTCTAGTTGCGGCGAGTTGCGAGATGGTGGCTTTTCTTGTTGCGGAGCACAGGCGCTAGTCTCATGGGCTTCCGTAGTTGTGGCACACAGGCTCAGTAGTTGTGGCTCACAGGCTCTAGAGCACAGGCTCAGTAGTTGTGGCTCACGGGCTTAGTTGCTCCGTGGCCTGTGGGATCTTCCCGGACCAGGGCTCGAACCCGTGTCCCCTGCATTGGCAGGCGGGTTCTTAACCACTGTGCCGCCAGGGAAGTCCCTTAATTGGTCACTTTTATGTGTCCCGTCTTTCTAACTTGCCCAACATTTTCACATGTTTTAATTTTAGTCAAAAGAATCCAAACTAAAATGGGACTTGGAAAAATTATTTACCTTATGTGTGTCTTAATTTCCTCAACTGACATCTCAGAAAAAGAAGATGAGCTAGAGGGTCCCAGGGGTCCCCTCCAGCGTGCATGCCTGTCAGCTCCTCACAATGGGCAAGGCTTTAGGGCACTTCTGTTGGTCGTGTCCTGTGAGAACAGATTTACCTTCTACCCTTTTAGTTCTACTTTCCATGTTTGAAATTATAGAGGTCATGTGTCCAGGCTTTTTAAATGAAATCGCCTTTGTGTTGGTGGTTGTATTGGTCATTTTTTACTCCACTTAGTTTTGGAATCCCTAGCTTGGCCAATTCATAACCAAAAACTGTAGTTTACAGTTAGTAATAAATCCCACAGATGACTCCATATTCTCTTTCCACGGCTCATTTTCAGGTTTTAGTCCTAGTTAATGATTAACAGAAACAAAAGCCTTTCTCACCCTGATTGTGCAGCACCTCTGCACTACTTTTCCTCGTCCTTTCATGGTATTACACACGTTTCTCTTCTGGAAACAGGAATTTCTGCTTATATCTGTGGACAATCAATAATGAAGAAATGATTTTTTTCAAGGAGGAAACTGTATTTATATCTACTCTAATTTTGATGGAAACTTTCTCTGGAGACTGGGGTTTTGTTTTTAAAGTTCTTTTCTTTTAAACATAGGAGAGTTTTTGCATCTGTTATCCAAGGATTAACCTAAGTTTCTCTTAGGCGGTGTGGTTTAAGGCTCAACGTTTGAATCCAGTCCACTCCTGGCGGCGGTGTTGGTCTTCCCGGTCACGCTGTGACTGTTCCTGGTGGCCCAGGGAGTGGCCAGGGAAGCACGGGAGGTGCCGACAGGCACAGAGCAGTTGTCTTCATAAAACGTCAGCTGTATCGCAGATGATGGCAGAACCAGGACAGGAAGTGCATCCACCGAGCACTTACAGTACAGCCAGTGTGAGATGCACATAACATATAAAAAATGAAACTGTGGTACCCATGCAGTGCATTGCATAGGCTTGTATGTTTTCCCCATTACAAAGGAAAGTTTGTCTTTAAGAGGGCTTGCTTGACAGGATGACATCTGGCGATAACATTTTTCGTTTGGAAGTTAACCTTAGAAGCGAGTTTCCATTGACTGGTGAGGAGAAGAATGAATTGTCCTAACCCAGCGTCCAGCACTGCATCCTCGGGAGAGAGAGCTCTTGGTCGGTCCTGAGAGGCAGCTGTCTTGTGCCAGCACCAATTCTGGGAGGTTTGCCTAGGACTCTTCCTGAGCATGGCAAAAGGGCCTCGTGGACGTGGCCCTCCTACTGTCCAGGTGATCGTACAGGACAGGCTAGCCTGTCACATCAGGAGGCCCAGTCAGAGAGAGGTTTTCAGGCATCTAGTTTGGGGGCAGTCGATAGAGCAGTGCTTGGAGACTCCTTAAGTCGGTGACCAACATCTAGGTCATAGTTTTCTACTAAGAGTCCGTAATGAAAAGAGGAAGAGGAAGCTACTCCGGAGCATTCTAACAATTTTCTTTCTAACTTCATCTCTCGCTAATGCTAGATACTCGAAGACTTTGCGTCCATGCAGCTATCTCAGATTGGTTTGGGAAGAGGGTAGAAGAAGGAACGCATAGTGCTTTAGGTTGTTTCTGGCCATCGTAATTGCTCAGCACGACATGTTCACGGGCGTTTATTTTGCAGGCTCCAGACAGACCCTGCTTTTTAGCAGATACGTAGTTATCCTTGAAATATTAGAAAGGTCCCAGCAATTTAGCAAAGGCGTTTTGGATCATTCAAAACCATGACTCACAGTAATGCAAATTCATGACTCTGACTTCAGTTGAGCAAAAGAAACAGAGTTCTGTGGGGACATCCAGACTTGGGAAGTTGCTCTGAAGGCTTTTAGGGACTTGGAGAGGGGGCTCTGGGCCTCCTCCTTCAATGGTTCTTTCAATCCCCTTTCTTCAAATTGAGGCTCAGTGTCCCAATAATTCTGAATCGTCCTTTATCCTTTTCCAGTTGAAATGCCTTGCAAATGTGTACCAAAAGGTGGTCATTTCCCTGAGGATGCGGCTTGATCCTCTTATTCTTTTGTAACTCCTGGTGCCCAGGCTTGTGGCACTAAGGGCGTGGTCTCTCCAGCCCATCGCTGTGCCCTCGAGGGTGCATTCCCTTGGGAAATGCTGGGGGAAGGAATTCGTCACCTTGGAAACTTAGAGCTGCCTCCAGCTAAAACAGGAAAGTCAGTGGTGAACACAGGGTGATCCTGGGGCTACATCCACTCTTTATGTTGGTAAGGGATAGATTTCACAGGGAAAGGAGAAAATAGTATTTTAAAACTCAAGTTTGTATTTTCTCTTGCTTATGATTCAGTAAAGTCTACAGAGGAGCCTTAGAAGTCACCTTGTGGAGTTGAATGTATTGTTTTTCAGTTCCTCGTGGCACATACGGAGCCATCACCACTTTTGAGAAAACATCTTGTTTAGGCCTCACAGTGGCCCTTCTCACTCGCTCTGCCTTCTGATCCTCTGCTTGAAATCACGGACGTTCCACTGTGTCACCCACAGAGCAGATATCCTGGCAGGCAAGCCCTCACCAGCAGGTCTGCCGGGAGCTCCTACCACCGTTTCCTGGATGAAAAGTCAGGGTGCGGCAGGGAGCTGGGAGAGCCTGGTCTCCTGAAGAGACGGTGGTACAGACACAGCGTGGGTTCCCGGGGCGCAGCCAGGGGCCCGCTCTTGACTGTCTGTTCCTGACTCTGCACCCTTTGTGGCGCTCGTTGCCCGCCTGCGCTGACCCCACCAGCCATGGGCACGCGCTGTCTCTGGTCTTGTCTGGTATCCACTTTTCCCTCCGTCATGCAAAATTCAAAAGGTCAGATCACTTCACCTTCTTAGACTCAATTTCCTGCACCCTAGAGGAGGAGAACGAGGTTGGCATCACTGCCTTGTCCCCTCCGGTCTCCCGGCTGGTGCAGCGGCCACCTGGCGGTGATCACCCCGCGCAGCGCACTGGCCCGAGTGCAGGGCAGCTTCCCGATTTGTGCAGTGACCACAGGGTCCCACAGGCATGTGCGGGCGCGCGCGCACACACACACACACACACACACAGAGGTAAGGTGATAGCGCCTAGTTAAGGAGGAGAAAGTAACGCTCAGTCTCTCCTTTTTATAGAGGGGGAAATGGAGACTCCGTTTGAGGTGAGAAAGCACGGCAGTGAATCCCGGGCTCCACCTCAGCCTTTTCTCCATGAAAGTTGCCCTCACTCACACTGTACACATACTCAAATATTGTTTAATGTCTTTTTTTCAACTCTTAGTCCTGTAGGGTCTGATGGCAAGAAACGATTGTAAGTATGCAGCTTACTTCAAAGGGACTGAGGATAAATGTGATAAGAAACCCAGTAATGTCTGTGGGAAGCAAAAGTCAAAAGAACGGTGACAAGGGCACCGAAGGCTAGATTGACAGCAGGGCATTGTGAAAACAAAGTAATTACTCATTGCCTCTATCCTCATAATTAAAATACACACGCACACCCAGGCACCCTTGTCTAAGTCCTGGGCCCACATAATATCCGGCAGCTGGGAGCACACACATCGGCTACTTCCGTGCAGCCAAGTGGACGGCAGTCCGGGGTCAGGCAGCTGACCCTCAACGACCCCAGCCAAGTGGTTCTCAAGGCTGGCTGTTCACTGGAATCCTCTGAAGGGCTTTCAAACGCCCGTGCTACCCCAGCATGACTGACGTGCAAATAATATCGTTTAAAAGCCTTACCGTGACTTGCTGAATATCTGACCCAATGATTTGGTCAATAAGTTCTTTCCCTTTAATTTCCTTGTTTGTAAACGCAGGCTTCCCACCTGTGTCTTCTAGGTATGGCAACTTTGGGTTCTAGTTCATAGCAGTGCTGGCTCTGTCGATCAGAATTCACCTAGGACTCCTTTCTAGAAAATCACGGGGGACGGAATTTGTCTCCCCGGCAAGTATGGAAGGGTGAATGTGTGCATCAGTAGGTTTCTCCTTATGGATTGCAGCTGTCTGATGACTGCGCAGCAGTTCCGTTTCTGAGCGGTTTACAGTCACGCTGGGTTAAGCACACGCGTCAGCGCACCCTGAGGCACCATCGGTGGTGGCTACTGAAGGATCCGTCCCCTCGCTCATTTATTCCGCAGGTTTCTCTCAGGGGCCTGCTGCGTGTTTGCCGATTGTTGGGTGCTCAGGCACGAAGCAGGCACAGCCCGTTCATCTCCCTGGTTGGTTCAGGTGCTCAGTGGGTTGACTACACCTCTTGGTACCGTGACCAGCCTTATTCTTGACTCCCCCGCTTGTTGTCGACCTGAACCTTACCTTTGGGGCTCACTTTCTTCATATGTGACATCTACATGCTAACAGATGCTGCTGGCGGGGGCCTTAACCTGCTCCGTACGCATCCCCTAGTCCGTGCCCCCCAGCTGCCTGTCGTCTCTCCCTCTCCTGCTCCGACTGCTAACGCGGCCCCTCCCCGGTCCATTTCCCTGTGTCTGTGCCGCCCAGGCCCACATTAAATCTTGAACCTATTCACTGACCACTTGCTCTGGCTCTCCTCTGAAGGGCTCCGCAGTCGCTGCACCGTAACTCATATTTCGGGTACCGAGGTGCAAAGAGGTGTGCGAAGAGGCATCTCAGAGCTCTCAGCTGCTCTCAGTGGGACAATCTTAGGTACCCACTTCCTCATCCTTGAGGTATATCACTCAGTGCCCTTGAGGATGACATTCAGAACCCCAGAGATCTGCACCTCCAAATCACCTTTCCTACCTACCCCCATGGCATTGGAGCTGTTTCACCTCAGAAATCTTGAAACCTAATATCAGAAACAGAAATCTAACTCTCGTTTTACAGTGCTTTGCTCTGTCACGCTTCCGAGACACTGCATTTTTTATTTTTTATTTTTTTACAAATTTAAGGTTTGTGGCAACCCCACATCAAACAGGCCTTTCGGTGCCATTTTTCCAACAGCATTTGCTAACTCTGTGTCTCTCTGTCACTTCTGGTAATTCTTGCAATATTTCAGACTTTATCATTGTTGTATTTGTTATGGTGATCTGTGATTAGTGACCTTTGATGCTATTATTGCAAAAAGATCTCAGGCTCAGATGATGGTTAGCATTTTTTAGCAATAAAGTATTTTTAAATTAAGGTATGTGCATTGCTCTTTTAGGCATAACGTTATTGAACACTTAAAAGATTATGGTATAGTGTAAACATAACCTTTATATGCACTGGGAAACCAAAAAAATCTGTGTGACTCGCTTTATTGCAATTTTCACTGTATTGCAGTGGTCTGGAAGCAAACCCAAAATACCTCCAAGGTCTGCCTGTTCTCTAGTTTAAAAAAAAAAACAATGGGGGCTTCCCTGGTGGCGCAGTGGTTGAGCATCCGCCTGCCGATGCAGGGGACACGGATTCGTGCCCTGGTCTGGGAAGATCCCACATGCCGCGGAGCGGCTGGGCCCGTGAGTCATGGCCGCTGAGGCTGCGCGTCCGGAGCCTGTGCTCCACAATGGGAGAGGCCACAACAGTGAGAGGCCTGCGTACCGCAAAAATAAAAAATAAAAAAAATGAGCAGCTAGGGGTGCACCAACACCTCATACTATTTTATTTTTTCATAATGAAGCCTTGTCCCCTCTTATAAGAATGTCGCCCCTCTTCTCTACTGGTTAAATTCTGGTGTTCCTTCCGGTCCCCAGTCTCTCATCATCATGTTTCCAGATGTTATAGGGCAACCTTCCTTTGCAGTTTTGGTGAAGACTAAAAACCTGTATGCAGTTAACTTACCATCACTGGTTTGGATACAGGCCTGTCTGGAGCGCAGTTCCTCCCCGTGTTCTCGGGGCACTGCCTCTGTGTCTCTGATATACGTCTGTGGGCTGTGTTGAAAGTGCCCCGGCCCGCTAACTGCCGAGGGAAGAGACAGGTTTGGACGAGCTGACCAGACACGTCTGCTGTGCTCAGCTGCTCAAGCATCCTCACGATCACTGTCATTCCTCCTGTGATTTGAAGCCCTGTTTTTTTCTGCTAATTTAGAGAAAATTTCCTTTGCAAATCCTTGATAAAATGAAGACTTCAAACTTGTAGTTGATTTTCCAGTTATGTAGTTGTATGGACCAAAGTTCTTGGTAACAGTTCAGAATCTTGTAAAACACACCCGTGTGTACGGAGATCTGTTTCTGAGTTAACTCTGGTACACCAGCGGACGAAAGCCTAAACCACGTCATGGGGGTAAGCTGTCTTTGCCATTCATGCTTAGTTTTTCTGCTCATTTATAGAAAATTCTATCAAGCAGTGGGAATTAGATGACAGAGATCACCTGTTATTTTAAAAAATTCTATCTATGGATATTTTACTTGCAGGAACACGTGAAGCATCATGATCTCAGGGACCACGAAACCAAAATATTTTTCCCACTCGGACATAAATTGATTGATCAGGTGTTCCAGGGCCAGCTGCTCCTTACTCAGCTTCCAATTTCACATCTGTCGACTAGGAATGTACAGGTTCCCTTGGAAAAGGAGACCTCTCCTTTGCCTTGCACTGGTGACAGAGTCTGTGCTGCGTTCCTGCCCACCCGCTCAGGGGCGGCTGTGAATGGTGGCTGTGTCCTTGCTGGGGCCAGGCAGAGCACTGGGGTGGCAGTGTTTCTAGATTGCTCCCTTCCCGAAGTTACTTGAGGTTCTGCCTAGATTAGATGTTAATAAAGCTGCCCTGTGGGCTTCCCTGGTGGCACAGTGGTTGAGGGTCCGCCTTCCGATGCAGGGGACGCGGGTTCATGCCCTGGTCTGGGAAGATCCCACATTCCGCGGAGCGGCTGGGCCCGTGAGCCGTGGCCGCTGAGCCTGCGCGTCCAGAGCCTGTGCTCCGCAACGGGAGAGGCCACAACAGTGAGAGGCTCGCGTACCGCAAAAAAAAAAAAAAAAAAAAAAAAAAGCTGCCCTGTGCCAGGCTTGTGCAATGGAGCTAATGGAATGGAATGAATGTAATGTGAATTCATTACCGCAGCCCCTCACCAACCCTCCAGATGCATATTATCATCCTCCTTTGCCCGATAAAGAAAGGGAAGCAAGAGAGAGTGTGACTTTCCCAAGGCCGAGCCTGTGCTCTTTCTGGAGCTTGAATAACTGGTTCTAGAATGTTAGCATGCAGAGAAACTCCTGAGGACGTTTGTCAAAAACGCAGACTTCTGTGTACTGCCCAGATCTACAGAGCCAGAATCTCCCGAGGGGGCTTGAGCCACTTTCCCTGAGGGCTCTCAGATCCACCGGGGGAAGGAAGGCAACACAGCCACTGTGAGAATGACCTCAGCTGACAAAGCTCCCTCTCACACCTCCCACCCAGTGTTGTTTTAATAACACAACAAAACAAAATAAAACTGACCAGCCCAAAATATCCATCAGAGAACGAATGGATAAGTAAATCACCTAGAGGGAATTTACTGGAAAGCTACAGAAACTGAAGCTCCTTCCAAGGCCCTGGGTGGTCCTAGCAGTATGCTGGCAGGGCCTTATGGTTTATGAAATTTGCATAAGGAAAGTATCTTGTGATTTTTCATTCCAAGTATTCACTTGCACTTTGTACCTAATTTTATATGCATAAGTCTCAGGGCCCACAAACCCTGTGTCCAACTCGGGGGCCACCTGGGGGGATACTGCCCAGCAGGAAACAGATGGCAGTAGATCACAGTGTGTCTGGTGAGTGATGGCCAAGATGGAGTCTGTACTTTGCCCACAACATCCATAGGACAATCCCATTTGTGAAGAAAAAGGAAGTGATATATTTGTGTGCACCTAAGCACCTCAAAAAAATTATTTAGCCCTCTACCTTTCCGTACTCTTGATCTTGCCGCCAACTTCAAAAATGGTATTGATTCTATTATTTCTCCTAAATAGAAAAGGATACATTTTTATAGAAAGCTTGAAAATAATTAAAAATGTGATGAGAAAATATTCTCAAATCATGCCTCACAGTAATAACTACTGTAATGTATTTAAAATTGGCGTTTCTTCCAGGATAGACCCCAGAGCCGCCCTATGCCTTGATGGTGTAGTTGCTGAAACAAAGAATCCCCTTTACTTTAAAAAACGAGGGTGTAGATAGCCTTATTAGAAATGGAAAACTCATTGATTTTTTTTTTTCCCCCACACCTAAACAGCCTGTGTTTCTTTGAATAACCAATTTGTGACCTGGCTGGGACCAGGGGAGGGAGCGCTCCTGTTCACCTACTGCGAGCGCGGTGGCAGACCTGAAAACATGCATGGGCTCCAACAGTGGAGGACCGGTTACATATGTAACTTGACTCTATATGACGAAATACTCCTCTACCAGTAAAAAGTATTTTGTAGATAAATATTTATTAAAATAAAATACTTGGCAGTCTATTAAATGAAAAAAGGCAAGTGAAAAATTATGTGTAGTAGAGTCCCATTTTTATAAATAAATTCCCTACCTACCCGGTATGCATAGAAGGAATTCTGAAAATACAAATACCGTATGAAGATCATTGGTTCTGTCTTTTTTTCCTGTTTGCTTATCTTTAAGCCAGTCATGCTTCAAAGAACATGTTCCTCCAACAATATAAAAATGAAATAATTGAACTATTTTATTTTTTTTTTGCGGTACGCAGGCCTCTCACTGCCGTGGCCGCTCCCGTTGCGGAGCACAGGCTCCGGACGCACGGGCTCAGCGGCCATGGCTCACGGGCCCAGCTGCTCTGCGGCATGTGGGATCTTCCTGGACCGGGGCACGTAATTGAACTATTTTAAACAAGGGCAGGCAAACCTGGCCCTCCAAGCTATCATCCTTCTGTGATTTGAAACTTCAGTTTTCGCACTTGATAAAAAGATTCAACAAGGTATTGAAATAATATATGAATAAATAAACCATTAAAGGGGTGGAGGTGTTGTCTATGAGCCGAATTATTAAGTGATTTGATTCCTTTGAAATCGCAGTCTTCTGATTGCCAGGCAGCAGTGGCTGCCCCAGGAGCTGCCGTCTCCAGGGGGAGCAGGTGAGAGGGCCCGAGAAAGGCCCCCAAAGCACGCGGCCCTCCAGCCTCTTCTCAAGTGCCTGTCTTCTCCCCTTCTCACTCCTCTGTCCAGTGGCCTCAAAGAGGAAATGGAAATCATTCGAGAAATACCCCTGTGTTCTCTCCAACCTGCTCTGCTCACGTGCACATAGGTGGCCTCCTCTGTATCCCTCTGTTGATTTATTCTCTGGAAGTCAGTGGATCGCAATCCCATCCCCGGCACGCTGTGAAGATTGTGGTGAAACTTCCCCACATCTCCTCAGTTACACAGACATTTCAGATGAGCTAACAGATGCCCGTTCTAGGGTAGGGTGGTCCCATTTGACTCCATTTTTGTTTGGGGCCAGTGGGATGGGTTATATATTTTTTTAATGCTACATTCTTTTAAGCATTAAAGACCACCGTTTGACTTTCAGAACTGGAAGGCATTGTGATGGTAGCACCATTTGACTTTCAGAATTGGAAGTCAGTGTGATGGTGAGGGCCACATTCCTTTCTATGAAAAGATGAAATAATTGCTTGGAATAGCTGAGCAGGACACTTGGTCCCAGAGGCACAGGAGGAATTCAGGCGCGAGGCAGGAAAATAACACTTTGCACTTAGCCGCCTTGAGGGCTGTGATCAGCCACTGCAGGACCTGCTGCTGCCAACGCCACCTTCTGGAGGGGTGCCCCGCTGTCACCAGCTGCGGCTGTCCCCCGAGGGCAGTCTCACCAGGCTGCGCCTGCACCAAGGCATGCTGGGGTGGGAGACGTCCTCTGCTGACGGCTCTGTGTGCCCCCTCCCAGGGTCTGATTCATGAGAAAGCACGGATTTCACAATTTCTCCCAGCGTCTTCTGCCAACTTCTGTGAACAGATGTGGAATTAAAAAAAAATAAAAGCAAAGGATCTCCATTCTCAATAACTGGGATGTTTCTTTTATATATATATAAAAGAAACATAAAATGTATATATATGTACATTTTTAAAAATTTGTTTATTTTTGGCTGCGTTGGGTCTTCGTTGCCACGCGGGCTTTCTCTAGTTGCGGCGAGCAGGGGCTACTCTTCGTTGCGGTGCGAGGGCTTCTCATTGCCGTGGCTTCTCTTGTTGCAGAGCACAGGCTCTAGGCGCACGGGCTTCAGTAGTTGCGACACGTGGGCTCAGTAGTTGTGGTGTGTGGGCTTAGTTGCTCTGTGGCACGTGGGATCTTCCCGGACCAGGGATCGAACCCGTGTGCCCTGCATTGGCAGGCGGATTCTTAACCACTGTGCTACCAGGGAAGTCCCAACTGGGATGTTTCTGATAGAAGAAAATAGGCTAATGATTTGTTTAAAATCTCAGAGATGGAACTGATGCATTAAATGCACCGGTGTTTACAGATACGGGCAGACCTTGTTTTATTGCAGTTTGTTTCATTGCACTTCAGAGATACTGTGTTTTTTTTACAAATTGAAGATCTGTGGCAACCCTGCATTGTAAGATGATGGGTAACATTTTTACCAATAAGTACTCTTTAATTAAGTACATTTTTAATGTACATTTAATGTACATTTTTTAGACATAATGCTATTGCACACCCACTAGACTACAGTGTAGTGTAAACATAACTTTTATGTGCACTGGGAAACCAAAAAACTTGTGTGACTTACTTTACTGCCATATTCGCTTTATTGCATGGTCTGGAACGGAACCTGAAGTATCTCTGGGGTCTGCCTGTGTTACAAGGTGGGCTGCTTATGATTGTAATCTTTTCTTTTAAAATTTTTCTGAGAGCTGCTGGGTCTAGGAGCTCTCCGTGCAAGCCAGGTTTGTCAAAAAGAAGTGGGCTTTCATCGTGGCCTTGGTGGCCAGCGTGCACGGCTAGCCAGCCTTGTGGCACCTCCAACCCTTCCCCAGGGCACGTGCTCCTCGAGCGGAGCCTTGAGCACCCTCCCATGCTCCTCGAGAAAGGAAAGCACTAGAAGATCACAAGCCTTCACCAAGCAGCCACGGGCCTGTTTGCTAATGTTAACTATGTCAAGTGCTTTGAGAAGGCCCTGCTCCCTGCACCGTGGGCTGCCGGTCGAGAAGGGCTCCAATCACAGCTGTGCCGTGTGTGCCCCATCCCCTCCGAGCCAGGATGTTCCGTGTAAACAGTGGTGTGTTGATTCCATCTGGCCAGCTCCCCTGGGCTCGGTGGGCGGGCCCCCAGGAGAGCCGAGCCTACAGGGCCTCCCCTCCCCCCTGCTGTCTGCTTTCTGAATTGTCTCAGAGCCACCACAGCTGTGCACTGCGGTGACCCTGCTCACAGCTGTGGTGCGCGAGGCCCAGGAGGGGGATCGTGGCTTCCGCCCTCTCAGAGCGCGGGGTCCTTGGGGTCCTGGACTTGCGGGACACGCGACAGGAAGCAGCAGCCTGGGCGGCTTGGGCCTCAGGTCTGGGAGGGCTGCCCGGGGCATGAAGTCCGTGAACTCTGCCGATGGCAGGGAGCTCACCGCTACCCGAAACAATCTGTGTTCCACCTTTTTCAGCAGCTCTAATAATTAAAAAAAAAAAATTTGTCATTAGTACATTATCTGTGTCCCCGCCTCACCTTTCTTCTGGCCCTCCGACACCACATATGACGCCTTCTTTCTTTGTGCCAACCCCCCAGTTTAAAGACAGCTGAGCGTCCTCTTCCCGGGGCCGAGAAGCCCCCTCCCTGCAACCAGCTGATGGCTCCTGTCACACTTTGTCACTTGCCCAAGGGACCCCATGCTTCCCAAGCAGCCCCCCGACCACTCCTGCCCTCTCCCGGCTGCTGCTAGCTATCCTGGTATGTCGGGGTTTGGGAACCTAAGTAAAGCACTTGTCATCTGCCCCTTTTAAAATTAATGCTGTTATCAACACTCCTTCATTCTAGCTTCTTGAGGACACCTGGGATCCGATCCTGCCACCTGGCACATACAGTTCCGAATCCCAGTGTTTCATAATGATTTCTGTGGCTTTATTTACTGGATCGTGGCACAGATGTTGACCAAGGCTGAGTTGTACGTGGTTAACTCCGCTACCCTCATCTGCTTCGAAATCAACGCTCTGTCAACAGGCTCTGTTTACCCTATGGGAATCCATGAAATCCTATCAGCCACCACATCTTTGCTAATTAATATTATGGTTTAGTTAACTAGATGGCCTCATTGCAGTTCATAATTTTAATATGCCTTAAAATGTCTCTACATTCCTAACACTCTCTAATGCGTTTTTGTAAAGATACCCTTGCAAAATTAACTGGACATTCACGAACCTGTAGTGTCACATTAAGAGATGGAGTGAAAGCTGGCATATTTCACTTGAGGCTCAGTCTGAGGAAGAAAGTTTGTATAGACAGAGCTGTGTAGGTAGCGTGGTTTGGAAAGAACAAGGTACCAGTGGATGGTGGTGTCTGAATCTGAGCAAGGAATATCGTCAAGGAAATTTAGACATCAGACTACGTTCTTCCAAACACAAGAATCTGTAGACTAATGTCCTGTAGGAAACCTATAAATTTTCTGGAACCTGTCTCTTCATTGGGAGCTATTCATACAAATTTTGTCATCTCTGGTTACAAGAATAAAGGATGCCGTATGGGAAGTTCACATCTTTTAATTCACAAAAATTAATTTTTCTTGAATGATATAGTTCCTAAAAATGTATTACTTGCATTACATTGTTTTATTTTTTCATGCCAGAGGGTAGAAGTGCCTGTGCTCATATTAAAAACAGCAGTGTTAATCTCTGCCTGAATCAAAACCCAATTTATAGGATCTGTAATGCTTATGCCCACCCAGAAGCACCCATGGACGTGCTGAGGATAAAAGAACATCTGTAGCTAATAGGAATAGGAAATGTTTAGCAAATGCTTACTGTGTGATAGGCACCGGCATGTGAGCTTTAGGGTCTCATTAACAACCCTTTGTGGCAAAAAGCATTGTAAGCAATTCAGCAGGAGAAAACTGAGGCATAGAGAGTCTAGGTCAATATACCAAGGCCACGCAGGAGACAACCTGCCAAGCTGGACTGAAGCCCACACACATGGGTTCCAGCTTTTCTGCATGGCTGCCGTGGATGAGTGACATCTGGGTAGATGGAGTTTTGAAGTCACGTAGGATGCTGACTTTAAATCCCACCCCAGCTGCCTACATGCTCTGTGACCTTGGCAAGGTCATTTCCTTGAGTCTCGTTTTTCTCATCGATAAATTAAGAAAAACTAGGGCTGATCATGGAGGTAGTTATCTTAAGCATTCCAAGGATGTGCATGGCACTCAGTACCCGGTATGTACTACGCGGTCCACGGTGGTTAGCATCGCTTTGTATTCTCAGGGCAAAGATGCTGGGTGTGTTGGGTCGCAGCCAAGTTGGCCCGTCTGCCTTCTCCCAGCTCCCGCCCCGTGGTGAGGCAGGGCTCAGCCCAGCAACTCTGGGGAAGCGCTGACTCCTTCCATTCAAAACCCATGTCACTGACCCTGTGGAGTTTGTTTTTTGAGTGTTTGTTTTGTTTTTATTTTTGTTTCTTTCCGTTGCTTTCCAGTGAAGTAGGAAGTGGGCAGCCTGGCAGGGAAAGTGATTTAGAATCATTTTATTGTTTATGCTTTGACTTCATGTGATCTAAGACAGATCAGCTGCTCTCAGAAAGCTACTCAAATGGAAGAAAAGTGTCGGGAGGGTGGGGGGGAAGGGAATTTGGGTTAGCAAACTTTTGCACGATAGAAATAGTATTAATGATTAATAACAAGTTTTTTTTGGTTAATATGGTCAATTTATAATACAATGATGCCCCTTTAAAAATTAATTGTACAGGGCTTCCCTGGTGGCGCAGTGGTTGAGAGTCCGCCTGCCGATGCAGGGGACACGGGTTCGTGCCCCGGTCCGGAAAGATCCCACATGCCGCGGAGCGGCTGGGCCCGTGAGCCATGGCCGCTGAGCCTGCGCGTCCGGAGCCTGTGTTCCGCAACGGGAGAGGCCACAGCAGTGAGAGGCCCGCGTACCGCAAAAAAAAAAAAATTAATTGTACAGTGGATGTTTGCTCTTGATTTGAGGATTTGGAGTATAATCGGTGTTTTAAATTATTGTTATGATCTTGCAGTTGTTGCATCCTTGCCCTTATTGCGCATTTTTAGCTGTCGCCCCCGATGTCAAACACTCAGGCAGAAATAACACATTCGATTACAGCGTGGCTCCATGTACTTCGGGAAACCAAGGAAAGGGTGTGTGCCTTCACTGCTTCAGGTACTAGAGGGGAAACTAGTTGACTTGCTGTTTTACTTTGTTTTAAATCTCATTCTAAGCGGTTTTGTAAGTCAGTTTCCTGTTGTTAGAAGAGAGGGATTTACTCTATAACTTTCTTGTAAAACAGAGTGTTAGACATCCCTTCTACGATGAAAGAGAAATTGGGTCGGAGGGAGGGGGAAATGGGGAGATGTAGGTACAAACTTCCAGTCTCAGGAGGAGTCCGTTCAGAGGATATAAAGTGCGGCTTGGTAACTGCAGTGAATAACACGGTATTGTATACTTGAGATTTGCTGAGAGTAGATCTTAGGTGCTTTCATCACACAGACAAAAAAAGAGTTTCACTGTGTGAGGTAATCTTGATCTTGGTAATCGCTTCTCAGTGCACGTCTATATCGAGCATCACAGCATACACTTGAAATGTGTGCAGTTAGATTTGCCAGTTATTCCTCAATAAAGCTGGCGGGGGGAGAAGGGAGAATCCGCGTCTAGTAGTTTCAGTGCCTACATGTAGACATGAATTGTTTCTCTCCTTTTCACCGTGAAAACAGCTCCTGCATAAGTGGTACATGTAGTGAATAAGGCACGGTCACAGCATGAGGGGCCCTCAGAGCACTGGGCGCAGAGCTGGACCACCTGTACCTGTCTCTAAAGGGGCTGACAACGTCCAGGTAAATCACAGAGCATAGGTCCACCCACGTTAGAACGCAGAGCCCATGCATAGAAAAGGAATCCTGATTTTACTCTAAAGTTCATTTATATTTAAGGTTATTCCAAATGTATAAACTTTTAATTTAGCTGTTTTGGGAGAAAGATCTATTTGATAGATAAGACATAATTTAAAATAAATGTTCATTTGATGAGTGGGTTATTTTTATTCTTTCCTCTGAAAGAAGTAGGATGGTGAGAATAAGTAATAAAAGTTTTAAGCATGAAATAGGAAGGCTGTCACGTGAATTTCTTAGTTCTTTCTTGATAACAACAAAATTCAAGACTTTGTTAAAGGTGGTGTTTGAGGTAGTACATAGAGGACCCAGGAGATCCAGAGACCCAGGTCAGGGCTGAGCTGGACCACTTCAGTAGAAAGCCAGGGCCATGGCCATTCTGAAGAGTAGGTAGAAGCTTTGTGTCCAGACGTGGAGCCCAGAGACTCGGGTAACTCTGATAGTACATGGCCGGATAGTGAAGATAAACATGGATTCTTACTTGTCCCCTCCCAGCACTAGCTGGGGGCTCACTGTTTGTTCACGCCCACTCTCAGTTCAGGGATGAACTAGAGCACTTCTGGCCCTGAGTCAGGAGTCACCAGGAGTGTCGTCCTACCTAGATGTCCCACCAGTGGGCCATGCCCATCTTTTCCCTTCTTATTTGCAGCTGTATCTCTGTATTTCATGATGCATTTTGCCCTGCTCCTAACTTGAGGTCGATCTCATTTCTTTGGGCACCAGATTGTCCGGTGGTTGTGTATCAGTACTCAGTCCTGTTTCCTTTAAGCATCACTCTGCACGTCCAGGGAATCACTGTGTGCTCCACGGTCCACAGGCCTGAGGGAAATTTTACCTTTATCAAAGACTTAAAGTAAAACCTTTCAAATTAATCATCTCATGTGAAAGTCTAGACTTGATTAATACAAAGTGACTTTCCAGACTTTAATTCTAAGACGTTTTCCCCAAACTCTGGAATTTTGTTGCATCCTATCAATACGTATCCTTAATGCAGCAGTTTATCAATTATTCCTCAACACCTGCGTTGTCAAATGCATATTTTACAATCAGTTTTTAACAAGTGGTGTTTAGAGATCTTGTTAAAAGTCTAGGAGTCAAGACATTCCCCTATTAACCATGGAATTGTCTTCAGTTCTAACTCAGATGTGCCTGAATTCGTTTTCATGATGAACACGTTAAATAGATGTATAATATGTTTGCATATAAAACATGCATATGTATTTCCAACCTTGTGCTTTTCTGAGTAAAATTACAATACAGGAAAAGTAAGTCTGCTTTGTCAGAAATAAGATCTATTAAGCATAAACTGGCAGCATCTGGTTTATTAAAGCCCAGGCATGCTCACTGTTTACACAAGATAGTTCATGCTGTAACAAATGTCTTTCCTCCCGTCTGTCACTTCCTCTTTCTCCCCATTTTTCGTTCCTGATACTTGGTGTATATTTTTTTTCCTATTTCCGTTGGCAAGCTACATGACAAGCAAATGATCACTAGAAGAATACGATTCCTCAGTGAAGGAAAATGCCCATTAGGTCTTGTTAATTAGTCAGACTATTTTCCACTTTTGTTGCTTTGTTTTGTTTTCAGTAGCAGCTATAGAGTTAAGTGATATAAAAAAATCGATTACTGTGTCAGGTGTTCATGTTTAATGAATTTCATGTGAAATGTTGGCATTATAACCCCAAAGAAAGGGAATATGTGAGGAGTGAATGCTGCAGCGAGTGGGAGATGTCAGAGTTCCTATTTTTCAGCATCTTGTAATGTCCCAGACATGTCCTGCCAGACAGAGTGCATCGTAAAGCACAGGAGTGAAGTCCGCTTGTCCAGAGTACGTTTGACTTCCAAATTCCAGAGGCCGCAGATTTGGAGATAGCACAGCGTTTGCATACGAAACTGTGGGATGATTTTTGCACAAGTGCCTATACATTATCTGGAGAGAATTTGCCCACTCACTAGATTTCCCCCCGTTATCTGAAACAAACGACTGAAAAGACAGGCATACTTGCAAAATAAATGATTTGCAAACTAAGAAAAATATTTAAAAACCATGCAAATGGTCATACTGTGTTACACTATGCATAAAAATGTCAATAAGCAAAGAATAACTGGAAAACAACTCCACTGCTGTGTAAATGAAACATCTTTTTACTGGATCCCACTGGGTTTCTTACAAAGCTCTGTATTTCCTCTTCAGGCGTTATCCTTGAAAGATGAAGTTGAAACAAAAGTTCTATTCTTTTTAAGTTGGCAGAACTTCTGAAAGGTGATTCGTAGCTGTGCTGTGACTCATTCCAAGTACAAAATTCTCTGACCCTGAGCTGGTCTATTTTTCATGTAGGAGCCTAGAAAAGCCACGAGCGATAGGAAATGGCTATATGTGGACTCTTGCCTGCAAGCTTCGTGCAGACTTACTCTCTGCGTTCCAAAACACACCTTGAGCTCCTCTTACGAATTAATGGAAGGATGGCTGGTGTTCAGAGCAAACGAGGAACTGGGGCTGGCCTGCTTCCCTCGCCAGACCTCTCCTGGAGTAACACTTTGCTTTTCTGATATTCCAAGTTACCTCATAATTATATATACATATATATTTTTAAAACTTCAATAATTATAGAAATCTATGACATAAAGTAAAAATCCCCATAAACCTATCCCCACACAACTGAGAAATAACAAGTTTGTAGCTTTCCCCCCGATTTTGCCTTTCATATAGCATATATGTGTGTGTGTGTATGTATATATGTATAGACGTGTGTGTATATAGAGAGAGAGAGAGATGTGTATACATAATGAATTTTCAAAAAAAATAGAATCATATCCATGCTCTAACCTATAATTTAGAGTTCGTAACTCATGTTTGTAATCGTGTTCTAAAAGTTCCTTTTTTCTTTTTAACTTCATACTACAACTTGAGCAGATTCCATGTGGATGCATGCTTTTAATAGCCACCCTGTATACCAGGAGTAGAATGTGCCCTAATCTGTCTGACCAACCTTCTACTGTTGGATATTTGGCTTATTTCTAGAAAAGGTTGCATACTTGTTCATACATTTTTATGCACTTAGGTAAGTCTCTGTTGGTTAATTCCTGGAAGTGAAACCTGGTCAGAGGTTTGTGAGAGTTTTAAGTGTTACATTTTAAGAAGGTGTGAAACTAGGCGAGGACTGAGGAAACGTAGCCTGCCCAGGATTCATGAATAATAATTCAAAGAGCTGAGGCTATTTAGCCCTGACAGGAGACATTGCCAGTGGGCTGCAGACAGGACAGCCATCCTCAGATCTTCAAAGAGCGTTTCTCCAGGGCAGGAATGGACTCCACCTGCAGGGAGGCGGGGCTGGGGGTGGGTGGGGCCGGGACCAGACTCCAAGCTGTGGGGCTTCCATAGGCTTAGAAAGGATGCACAGAGCACCTTGGCAGCAGGATCACAGGCCTGGCCAGTTGCCTGCTCTCGTGGAGCTTACATTTTAGTTCGGAAAACAGAAAATGCAGAAGTAAACTTACAGAAGAAAAAGGAAATTAATGATACTGGTCAATGATGGTTGGAAAGAAAACAGGGTCCTGTGATAGAGTGACTAGAAGGGAAGAAGGATGAAGGGCAGCATTTAATAGGATAAACAGTAAAGGCCCAAATGAAGAACAGTCTGCCTTATTAGGCAGTAAATTCCACAGCCTTGGAAGTTAGAAAGGGAATATATTAATATACACAGAGGATAAAATTACGGGATCTGCAATGTTATTTAAAGTCTCTTTCAACATAAATTATATGGATGTAATCCAAACAAAAGGTATCCTCAAGGACTCATATTCTTCCCAAGGATCAAATTTTACTGTAGTTACACTGGGAGACTTACATCCGTGGCGGGTGAATCGTAAGGAGTATCTAGAGGAGTGAAAGATCTTCGGGCATCGCACTGTGTTCCCAGATAACAGTAACTGCAGGCTGATTTCTGCCTTGAGGTTGTGGCCTCATGGCCGTCTTCAAAAAAACCAAGGGCCGGTACAAGGCACAAAGCACAGTGCTTGGTTACAAGGGATCCTATGGCCCGAGACCAAGCAGAAAGCAAGATGAGACAGGTCCTGACGCAGTAACGCAAAGCCTTCCTCTCTTTCCCATATGAGTCATTGTTAGTCAGAAAATTACCTTTGCAGAAGGACTCAAATCCTTTTCAGACCTTAAAGTGATTCTTCCTCTTGGTTTAGGTGTAAACCTTTGTCTCAAAGGATAGATTCTATTAATCTGTTGAGCCTAGGACTGTGGGTGTGTGTTTATTTGCATGACAAAGAGGCCTTTGGTATTTCAACAAACAAAAACAGGCATATAAAAACATTCTCTTTCTGAATGAGTACCAAAATTGTTCTCCAGTGAACTTCTGAAGGAAGAGAAAACCTGGGTACTACTCCAAGGATGGTTGTGTATTTTCCTTGCAGGAACTCCGGCAAGCTAGCCCTCCGCTGAGAACAAGGTCACCTAGATAACCAAATGGGGAAGTGCGTTAGGGGGTGCAAAAAGATAGAAGAAATTGAGAGGTATAACAATGCAAACAGATATCAAGAGGTGTGATATTATCACTGTAAGAGTCTGTGGGGGAAGAGGGTAGGAGAGAAGATTTTCTATGAATCTCATGAGAATTTCCAGAGAGAGACAAGGGGTCTCGATAGAGAGAGATGGCTCTGTGAATCCATCCCCACTAATCCCCATTAGGTGATAGCGCAGAAGTGTGTGTGTGTGTGTCCCTACAGCCAAGCCCATCCAGCCTTGCAGGGACAGCCTGGCTGCTGGGTCAGCCCTCCCAGCCCCACCGGGGGAAAGGCAGCAGAAATTGAGCACAACCTAAGGTTTGCATCAGCACTGCCCTCAATCATCTATAGGCCTTTGTCTTAAATCTTAAGTTTCTTAAGATTATTTAGTTATATATATAGAGAGAGAGCTCAATTAACATGTATCCATAACCTAAGATATTCGTAAGAGACTGTATCTGCATGAACAGAATCAAGGACCCAGGCCACTCTCAGTCCTGTAATTACTGCATTTCCATGTTGCTTCCTGTTCACACCCATAAGTCGAATCTCAAATATTGCTTTCCAGACAGTATTTGGGACCAATTTTAGCTCCGCTTTCCTTTCTCTTGCCTCTTGCTGGCCATCAGCCACCAGACTCTGCACAATGACCAGCTGGCCCCTGGCAGATCTTGGGCCCAGGTGTGAAGTAGCTAGAGAAACGTTTCAGAGCCAAGAAGGGAGTGATTTCATTTTCCATTGGCAGTATGCAGAACTGAAGGGGATTCAAGTGCCTTCAGAAAAGCTTCCTTCCAGTGAGTAGAGTTTTGGGGAGTTTCCAGACTTATACTGCTTTTATTCTTGGAAGCATCATTGTGCCTTTTCCCCCTTCCATTTATATCCCAGGAACTGATTCACAAACCATAGCAATTGGATTTGGACTTGCTGAATGCTAGCAGACAGCTGCCCGCACTCTTCCCAAGATTCCTGCCAGCTGGGTTAGGTACCAAGTGCGAGCACCCCTGAGCCAGCCGGCCAGGTCCTCCAGCTCCAGCCGTGCGACAGCAGAGTGACCAGAGCTGCAGTGCTGTGCTTCGTTCGTTAGACACTTTGTGGTTTGATTTCAGTCAACCAGGGTATGATTTCAACCCCCAGTAACGGGTTTGGGGCGGCTGCCCAGTGAGGCAGGTTTCATCCTGCTTCCTTAGCTGTTTTTTCTTACCTCACACCTTTTTCTTATTAGACTTGGATTTCCGTTTCCTGAGCCTGTTGTTTCCACGGATTCAGACAGGCTTCCGGGAGGACCTACCAGCCTTCTTGAATAAAATGCAGCAGTGAAGGTCTTAGGTTTAAAATTGCCTAAAATGTGGTCTAAAAAGTACTAAAAATAGTGTTACCATCCGGATTGAATAAAATCCTATAGAGGTGAATTCCTTGACTTGAACCGTTAGGTGAGCTGGCCTCACCTCAGGAGTAAATGTGTTCAGTTAAATGAGATGAGATCAAATAGAGGAGTGTTACCCTGGGGAGCGGCCTGGCCTCTTACGTCAGCAGCCCCCCAGGTAAACACCGTGGAAATGCCACATTTAGGAGGGCTTAGGATGGTGCCACTGAAAGGAAAGGTTTTTAAAACAGGGAAAAAGTGCAATGTGCACCCCAATCACAGCTCCCCTGTGCCAGGCGTTGTGCTAAGTGCTTTCGTCCACGTCGTCTCCCTCAGCCTGAGGGCACCCCAGAGCTGCTGTTTGGGGGTGCAGGGGCTTGGGGGCATGGGGTTGGAGGGGTGGGTTGGCAGCTCGCGCTAAGGGCCTGGCAGAGCTAGAGCCGGGCTCTTCCGTGACCGCTGCCGACCCCGGCCTTACCTGCAAGCCCTCCGCTGGGCAGCGCACAGGATTCGTGGGCAAAAGGGCAGCTGCCCTTTGCCTCCTCCTTTTCAGGCTGGAAAAAGCCCACTGCAGTAAGAGCAAGCCTTTAACCTGTGTGCCACAGTGACCTCCCAGAGATATACGAAAAAACCCGCACCACGTGAGCGTTCCGCCCTTCTGCGTCTCACGGATATTCACGGTGACATCAACACGATCTTGGGGACATTCTGACGGCCGCCGTTCCGTGTCCTCCCTGGTCCCGTGGTCACGGCGGGCAACAGAATCTTGGGCCAACCATGGGGACACGACAGCCCGGTGACCAGGCAGCTGGTGGGAGGGGGCCATTGCTCAAACCCGTAATTCGCAGTCAAAACAAACAGACGATTAGCTGGGGGTTGTCACTTTCAGTCAAGGCCTTTAGCATCGTCTGGACGTGGCCTCAGAGTGAGCCCCGTGGGGCTCCTTGGCAGGCTCTGCGCAGATGGGGAAGCGTTGAGGAAGGAAGGGCTGCACGGATTCAAATCAGAAAGCCCACCTGGGCCTCGGTCACCTCACACGAAGAGTGAGAGGGGGTCTTCCTACGAGGCTTGCCGCTAGAGTTGAAAAACAAGAAAGAGTGGCTGCAGGATACCGTCTGAAATGTGACATCACGACGGTCCTTGTTAGGCTATGAAATTCTTGTCCAGCGGGCTTTTGTAACCGGCCCAGGTCGCCCGGGCACTTCGTGGCAGAGCCAGCCCTGGAGTCGGTCTCCTGACCTTCAGTCCTGTGTGATGTGCATCAGACGCGCAGCCTGACGGTCACACAGGAACTGCCGCCCAGGTCCCTGGGTTCCAGCCCCGTCTTCTAAAGATAGGTATCATTTTACCCGGGTGATCCTGGGGCAGTCATCAAAGGAAGATGAAACGATGGCCTGTAGATTCAGGATGTCCATACAATTTCCCCCTCCAAACTAGCACACTTTTGCGAGTGAAATGAGGGGATAACTGGACGAGACCCTGGAGCCAAAGCGCTAAGAGAAGCGCCTGGGCGGGCAGAACAGTGATTCCCACACACCCGGAAAGGTTCACGCGAGTCAGGTTTGTCACTCAGCTTCAGTTACATGGAGAGTTGAGTGAACTGGGACAGCTCATTGCCTAAGCATTCTGACTGCTCGTGACACAGTCCGATAGTACAGCTCGCCCTGTCTCATGGTCATGGTGACTAAATAAGGTAGCTTGTGTGCCTCCTGCCCAGGGAGTGCTCAATAAGCATGTTCATCCCATGAAAACACTTCCTAGTCAAGTCCCCTGGCATCCAGGCAGTCGCTTGTCTCCCGGGTGAAGTGTACAGTGAGATGTATGCCCCGCTCTTGTTCTCCTGGGTGTTGGCAAGGGGGTCCTTTTGGTCTCCTTTTTCCTCTGAAAGTGTGAAAAGCCTTGGATGTGTATAAACGTTATGTTTTTGCCCTGTAGACAAGTAAATCACCTTCTTTCCACATTCCTGATATTTTTTCAATGGATGTCCTCCAGTAAGGAATCAATAAGGGGAAATTCATTGAAAGCTTTAATTAGGTTCACTATTGATCCAAAAACATACCTCAGAAATCCAGCTTTTGTTCAACATTCTAGCCCGGTATATTCACAGAACTTCAATTCTGATACAAGCAATTTATCTGCGACAAGGTGAACTGGTAAGAAGCAGGGCTGTGTATGGGCTCTGGAATGTTTTGGTAGGAGTTCAAGTCCCGCCCAAAGGCCCGCAGACCTCTAGAAAGCAGGACACTTGTCTTACTGTGGTAGCCTGGGGCCACCTGGGGAGCTTTGAAGAAACGCTGCTGGCCCAGGCTCACCCGACCCGACTCGCTGTTTCCCAGGTCTGGGCCCTGCCTTGGGGGCGGGGGTTTGAAGGTTCCCGGGGTGGGGAGAAGTGGCCCCCCGCCCCGAGACACTGAGAATGGTGCTTCCCTTTCTCTCAGCACTTAATACCTTGTCTTCTGTCTAAAAAGTAAGACATGGGGCTTCCCTGGTGGCGCAGTGGTTGAGAGTCCGCCTGCCGATGCAGGGGACACGGGTTCGTGCCCCGGTCCGGGAAGATCCCACATGCCGTGGAGCAGCTAGGCCCGTGAGCCATGGCCGCTGAGCCTGCGCGTCTGGAGCCTGTGCTCCGCAATGGGAGAGGCCACAACAGTGAGAGGCCCGCGTACCGCAAAAATAATAATAATAATAATAATAAAAATAAAAAGTAAGACATGGCTGTCCTGGAAAATGGCCATGTAGTAAATAAAAACCTTGTCGTCCAGAGACAACCATTGTTAACCGATTAGTATGTATAAGTGTTTTTTACTCATTAACGGTGTATCCTGAGATTTTTCTGTGGCATTTAATGTTTTAAAAAGATGTTTCATTGTTAGAGCCCTCAATTTTATATCTATGCGCAATCATTTATTTATAATAGTTTCTTAGTGTTGGACATTCAGCAATTTTTTAAACGAATACTATTTTTAAAAATGTCCATTTCTAATTTTTATCATAAGGAACCATTGGATCTGATGTAATTGGAGAATTCATTCTCTTCTATGGCACTGCGTCCAATAGACTCGAAGTCCTAATATGTGTGTTTCTGGGGGGGTTTTCCCGGGCATTTCAAAAAGAATGAAATACATTGTTACCACCTATGTAAATAACAGCTTTTGAGAGAAGGAAATTTCATAGAAATAATGAAACATTGCAGCCTTTTATTTATTATTCTTTAAGTTTACATGAAAACCTAAGATGATTTCAAAAAATACCGTAAGTTAAAATATCACCAAGACTCTACTTAGACAAACGTACGATAAAAGTACATCAGGCTCTTGACAGGCATGATCTCTTAACGCCACGATAGGCTTGTGAAGCAGGATCTTACCTACCAGGATAACTGCAGAAACGCCACGCACAGTGCCCACACAGAGTACGTATTCAGTGGTTGCTATTTTTATGAATTCTGTTTAATACATATGTATTGTCCTGTATCACATTGAAGAAGTTATATTTATCATTACCCAAGACTTTAACTCTTCTGTCTTTTAAAAAGAGATTCTGTAATCAGTCACAGGATTGCAGAGTGACTCACCGATCTGTAAATCTGAAGGGGTTCCTGGAAGCCTTCTCGGAGGTGGAGGCTGTTAGGAATCCCTCAGGCCTGGCGCAGGGGCCCCTGGGACCGCAGGACACGGGTTCCTCAAGGTTTCACTCCCCACCCACAAGTTCCCTTCAGACGCTCAGGCTGCTGCTAATCAGACCCGGTAATGTATTTACATCAACTCTGTCAGTTCCATGGAGAACTTCCTGTGTGCCCTTCCCTCTTCCATGTAATTCCATTTACACAACGACATGCCAGTGTCGTTGCTGGGTACTTGGACTGGTTGGCCCCTGGACTGCATAACTGGAATGGAGAATGACCTCAGTAAACTTTATCATCCTCAGGGCAATCATGTATTGTTAAAATTTTACGTTTTAAATGACAGCAGGTGTGTGAAGGAAGATGCACAGGGTTCCAAAACACAGATAAGCGTCTGAAGTTGGAAAAAAGTGTCCGCAAGTCAGGGTTCAGGGTGTTTTATTAGCTTCCTCAATTTGGAAGAGGGGGCGTTTAAACGCCTCTCCGTGCAGGTGGATCCCGGATCTCAAGTGCGGGGAAAGTCCAGGCCCTCTCTGCTTCCGATCCAGGGTAGGTGAGTGAGATTTCTGTGCCCACACTGCACTTAGAACTCCAGCCCTGGCAGCTCTCCTCTTTGGCAGGTGACTTGGTGAGAGGCCGTGAAGGGTCCTGAGCTGGACCGCACTGTCCTGGCCCCCGCGGGGACCTCCCGTTCGTATGTTCTGCCAGCCCCATGCATGGCCCCTTCAGAAAGCCTGATTCCTGACGGAGGATTCTGTTCAACCCAGGCAGCTTTTCTTATAGGGAGCAGCAGTCCTAGAATTTTTTCAAGGAAAATTTCAATTCACGTATCACGTAGAGTCGGAAAAGTGCACAGATCAAAGGGGTGCGATTTGATGAATTTCACAAACCAAACCCCCCTTTGTAACCAGCACCCGGATCGGGATAACCAGCCTCTCGTGTCTCCTTCTGGGGCATGGTAACCACTATCTTAATGATAATACCATGGATTGGTTTTGCCTCTTCTTGAATTTTGTATAAATGGAGTCATCCAGCAAGTGCTCTGGTGGGTCTGGTTTCTTTCACTCAACATGTTGTGTCAGAATTGTCCACGTTGTTCTATGGAGTTGTATTCCTCTCACTCGCAGCTGGATGGTCCATCATGAGAGAGTTCTACACTGCACTTGTCCATCGACCATTGACGGGCGTTTGAGTTACTCTCTTTTTTGCAGTTACGAGACGCTGAGTGTCATCGCACGTTTCTGAATACTGTCGCACAGTGAATACAGTGCACTCCTCTGCGTTTCCGTTGGGTACCTAGGAGAGGAATTGCTGGGTCGTTGGGTGTGGGTTTGCTCTACTTTTTTAGTAGATATTACAAAAAAAATTTTCCGAAGTGGTTTTAGCAAACTGTACTCCACCTGCAGTGTTTGAAAGTTTCAGTTGCTCTGGATCTGCCCCAACGCTTATGTTGTCTGATTTTCTTATTTTAACTGTTCTGATGACTGTGCTCCTGGAAATCTAATGGTGAAAGTCAATATTCATTAACCTTCTTAAAATTAATTAATTTTCTTAAATTTATAAATATAGCCTTTATGCCAAGGAGGCAGCGTGGGACCTGGAACAGACTATGAGGCAGAGATGGGCTTGAATATTGCTTCTGCCGTTGTCAACTGAGTAGCTTATCTTTAAACCTCGGTTTCTCCTGTCGTAAAATTGGAATAAAGGACAGGATTAAGTGAAGATTAAATGACATAACGTCAGAAAACAGAAAAGGCCTGAGGCACTACATTCAATAATGGTTTGTTGTTTATACCCCACTCCCTGCAGATTTTTTTTAAAATTCACATTTGCTACAGAAAAGCTTGTCTTCTTCAACAAAGCGTGAGGGTTGTGTAAGGCCATGGGCCACAGTCAACTCTGACCAAGGACCGGGAGCTGACATGTGGTCTCTTTGCTTTGTTCTCTTCCTAGACGATATGAATTTTCACAGTTTTCCCAGGGCCATTCCCTAAATCCTAGAGGATGACACTTAAAAGAGAACTTGGGGACTTCCCTGGTGGTCTGGTGGTTAAGACTTCATGCTTCCAAGGCAGGGGACAGGGGTTTGATCCCTGTTCAGGGAGCTATGATCCCACATGCCGCAGGGAACAGCGGAAAAAAAAAAAAAAAAGTGTGGAAATCCTCCAGCCCAACAATTCACTCCATTAAACCGTAACTAAGCGTCAGGAGGTAGAATGACTCTCTCGAGACCCTACAGGCAGTTGTGGCCTGGATGCTCCTAGAACTCAGACCCTCTGATTCCAGAACTGTTTGGTGCCTCTAGTCAATACACGGAAATCTGTATTTAATGAAAATGAAAATGAAAATAACTTCTGACACATGCAGTTAATGTAACTTCTATCTTGTTCACAATAAATCCAACACCTCTCGTACCCATGACAACGCTTCAGCAAATTCGAAAGGAAATGTATTTGCTCTTCTGATTCCAGTGGTTTATAAAGTGCGACAGGGGTGTGGTTAAAGGTTTTCTTGCCCCCATTTTAGATCAGTAAATGTTTATTGAATGAATGTGTGAGTGGAAGAGAGGCCATGGCACCCAAAGAAAGATGTAACATTCTAGAAGGGAGGGGCATTTCCTCTGGGAAAACCCGTCCTCTCTGACTTCCACAGTTAAGAAGCATGTTACAGTTAAGCTGCAAGAATCAAACAAGGCAGCTTGTCAAAAGGGAAGGCCTTTTAGCCGTGGCTGCCGCGTGGAGGAACATTTGGTCCTAGGAAAGCCAGGGCGACCCTGGAGGCCAGGCACTGAGTGAGGGGAGACGTGCGTCCGGGTCACGGCCCTGTCCTAACGGTAGGAGCTCTGTGGAGTCACCCAGACCCTCCGCAGCAGGTACCATCCGTGGGCCACCTTCTCAGACTGGTCCACAGGCATTTTGTAGGATGCCCTTGACGGACACCAAGGAAATGGGCTGACGCCCCCAGCCTTCTGTAAATGCACGTTGGAACCGCACGTGCGCTCTTACCTCGTTGAGAGCTCCGCAAGTCTCCAGCACATGTTAGGTTTTTATTAATGAATCCTTTATTTGTCTTCATAAAATACTTAGAAGGAAGTTCCCCCTGCAGGTTTTCAGCAGAAATGCTAGAGCAGGGCAGGCCCAGCAGGTCACTGAGGAACAGGTCCGCCCACTGTCGGGGAAGCTGCTTCCCATGGGGTCAGCCCTGTATCAGCCGCCACCCTCCCCCGACCAGGTGTCAGTGACACGGCTGCAGCAAGTCCAGCAGACACAGTGCCTGCCCCACAGAAAGTTCACATCCACTGGCACACGGCAAGTCAGTCACTCACTCACAGCCCCGGGGTCAGCGGTGTGAGCTCGGGAAGGTGCCAGGGGTGGCGGGACGCTGAAGGGGCAGATCAAAAGGCCCAAATCGTCCCCATAAATGTGCTCTCAGTGCCAAACTGGCAGGAAAATTGGTGGTTTCACTTTGCGAATTCTTACTGGAAAGCTAGAGTTTAAAAATACACTCCAAAAATGTTTTTATTTTTGACAAATCCTACCTTTGCTCCAAAGGCAAGGAGAAAAGAAAAGCGGTCCGTGGGAAGTTCAGGGAAGCCTGCAAGCACTTGCCCTTCCCCACTGCTCATTTTACAATTAAAGTGTTACTACATTTATTACTGCAAGAAAGGTATCATTTGGGCTTCCCTGGTGGCGCAGTGGTTGAGAGCCCGCCTGCCGATGCAGGGGACACGGGTTCGTGCCCCGGTCCGGGAAGATCCCACATGCCGCGGAGCGGCTGGGCCCGTGAGCCATGGCTGCTGAGCCTGCGCGTCCGGAGCCTGTGCTCCGCAACGGGAGAGGCCACGGCAGTGAGAGGCCCGCGTACCGCAAAAAAAAAAAAAAAAAAAAGAAAGGTATCATTATTAAGACCTTAATTTCATAATATTGTCTAATCTGATAAGAATATGGATGCTGTGAAATGCAGGCCTTTTGAAAGCCTTCTCTAATACGACACTGAGTACTCTGTTCTCTGCATGCACAGTCTGTGTGATGGTCTGCAAGTCCTTTCCCATGAGATGTAACACAGTGAGATTACAGGCTCAGAATTCAACATCAGACTCTCCCTTTCTTTGATAGGATAGGATATGACCTAAGTGTCTGATCCCAGTGCAGCGTTTGGAGTGTTTAAAAGTGCATGGTGACTATAGATAATAATACTGTCTTGTGTGCTTGAAATTTGCTAAGAGAGTAGATCTGAAGTGTCGTCACCACACACACACACACACACACACACACACACGGTAACTGTGAGGTGATGGATGTATTAACTTAATTATGGCAATCATTTCATAACATGTGTTATTAAATCATCACATTGTACATCCTAAATAGATACATTTTTTATTTGTTAATGATGCCTGAGTAAAGTTGGGGAAACTATATGGAAGTAATGTTGGCTCCAAAGTTGTATATCTCCAACAAATGTTTAATCCTTGGAAACTAGAATTTCAGATTGCAAGGTAGTCAGAGACGGTCTTATCCCAGCAAACGTGAGAAGAGACTGTCACTGTGCATTTTCCCCTCCTAGCCAGTGTGTGCATTTCCTCAGAATATCATCCGTGCGTTCTCACAGCGCCACTGAAACTCCTCTGGGAAAGGTTCGGAGACTGCCTCCGTAGTTGAGATCTGGTCCGTGCCTTTCCTCTCACCGGCTCCAGGCTTTTGCAGCTTTGGACAACGTGGTGTCTGCTTTTGCCTCGCGGCCTGGGGGACCGCCCTGTCCCAGCTCTCCCGTCTTCCTTCATCTCTCCTTGTTGGTGGTATATTTTAACAAAAGCCGTCCAGGGCTTGAGATGCGGTGTCCTGAGCTCCTGGAGTACGAGTATTGCCGAGGTCAGTGCTCTAATCGGGTGGCTAGATATGACTGGGGACACTTTTTCTTTCGTGTGATCCTGGATGGGCCCAAGGCCATCCACCTGGCCGGAGCAGGCTTGCGTTCTGGGTTTTTCCCTTGCGTTGTTGTGTCTCTCCGTCCTCCCGCCGTGTGTGACAGCGCGCTGCAGCGGCTGCATCTCCCAGGTTAGGGGCCCACGGGGGTGTTGGGCAACTTGATGAATAGTAAAAGGAAGTGCGTGCTTTCTTGGACAAATAATCGCTTCCCCTCTTTCATTTGAAAGTCGTTCACATTGATAGAGAAAAGAATATATGACCTCCATGAGGACATTTTTGTGGCTACGACCCATCTGGAAAGGCATCTACTCATTGCCCTGCAAATCAGCTCATCAGTGGTGGTGTCAGGAATCCCCAGCTGTATTTAGCATCGGTCTTTCTTCCCAGACTGTCAGCTCCGTGAGGGCGAAGACCGTTCACCCCTCCAGTAACAAGCACAGGGCCTGGCGCACATTTGGGGCCAGTGAACGTTTGATGAATGACGCAAGAGCTCGTTCATTTTCCTGGGAACTTCGCTGGTAATCTTCAAACACTCATTCGGAACAGAGGCCGCTTGTCACGGGCTGCCAGTTATTATTATTTTATTTTCCACTGGTTATGGAGTCTTCAGACTTAAAAGGCATTATGAATATTGCTTGTAAGAAGAAATGTTGATGGAAACGAGGCAAATGGCATTATGGTTAGAAACTTGCCAGGTGTCATTTTTGGGAGATTAGATAACTGTGTTGTCTGGTCGAGTGAATTGCCTGTTTGTTACAAGTTAGGACTTTGCTGGACTGATTTACGGGGCTGAGGGGAAAGAGATAAGTGAATCTTCTAGTGAGAGGTCATCTGTTTTGAAAGTGGGGACGATTCCATGAACCCCATCCAAGTGTTACAACATAGGGGAATGTCTCAGACCGTTAGCGTAAGGAAGCCCCCAGTTGAACGTTAAAGCAAAAATTCTTCACGCTGTCCTCTTTGGAAACCCCATGCGATCCAGACCTCTGAGTGCACAGTCGTGAGTAGATTTGGGGATGAAACTCTGATGCCACAGAAAAGGTGAGCTTCTTCCATCAGGCACCCGAGAACGAGGCTGTCCTGCTGTCCTTGCCGCTGGCGTTCGGAAGCCGTTTCAACAGAGGAGGTCAAAAGCAGACGGGACTGCCCCTCCCCGCACGGGACCAGGGCAGGTAGGGCGTGTCCTCTCCATGGCATCATGCCATCTCTTCCTGTCAGGTAGTGACTTGGCCATTAGAGGAATGTCTTGGACATCTTTGCATATTCCGTGACAAGAAGAGCAGAAGATCCTGCCCTTCTAGAGATTGCACTCGTCCTCGTAGCCAGCGGGCTGGGCCGTGCTTTCTGCGGCTGTCTTCCGCTCCATCCCCCGCCCGGCCACCACCCCTATTACTTTCTTTCTCTATCTGAATTCCATTCAGAGAATCACCATTAAAAACAGACAAGAAGTACACCACTCTGCAGCATAATGGGTGGTTTTTATCTTTTGTTTTAGATTACCAAGCTTTCCTGGATAACGTCAATTAATTGAACTTAATATTAGAAGGCCCTCCCCGTTACCAGACTAAAAAGGTATTTCAGTGATGCCGTCAAGTGTGTGCTGTAATTAATTCGACATCTAACAAGCGTATTTGCCGGGCTCTGTTCTGTGCAGGGGGTTCCTTGCCGTCCGATCCCATCAAGTGGCGTTGTATTGTGCGCTGAAAACCGGTTTGGAGGATAGGTCTCAACGTTAAATGTCTTAACACGATACAATTTTTAAAAATTAAATAGATACACTGTTAGATTTCTTTTAAGTCAGTTCAGACCCTTAGAGTCCATCCCGAAAAGATTTAGAGGGTGGATCTGAGCCCACTTCCTGAAAGAAATGATATCAATTTACTTAGGTACTCTGTGAAACAAGCAGTATGGGAATCTCCTCCCTAAGAGCCCTCTGAGACCTCACCATGACCCAGGAGGCTCCGCCTCTGAGACCCCAACACCCACACCTCTCACTGGCCTCCTTTGCTCCCAGCCCTCAGCCTCCCTTGTGGCACCCAGGCCTCGTCCTCCCTGCCCTCTGGCAGCGCGCACGGTGACGGCGGCCCCTGCCTGCCAGCCAGCCAGCCACATGCCCTCCCCCCACTGCCAGCGCTTTGTGTGCTCCTTGCTTCTGATCAGTGCCCGGCTCACTCCTGGAGCTGCTGTTCCGGGCTGGCATTCGCTCAGCGGATGGACCTGTGTCTCCCTGCTTCTTCCCGCCCCCTCCGAGTCTTCTCATGTGCCGTTCCTTTGTTCTGTCTCCCCTGTGTTCCTCTGCACAAGGAAAAGCTACTCTTCACAGTACACTCAAGCATCAGATCCTTTAGGAAGCTTTTGTTTCAAAGGTGCCCTCTATCCTCGCTTAGCTGAGAATTAGCAGCCTGAGCAGTTGCCGTAGCTTCTTTCCAGCATATCGCGTCCTGTCTCTGCCACGGACGGAGTTCCTTCAGGGCAGGGGCCAGTGCACAAGTGCCTTGTGTTCAGTATATGGTGACAGATAGATTAATTGATTGGTTAATTAATTGTTTACAGTAGCACAGCTTCGATGCAAAGATCACATTAACATAATCCACATGCTGGGTTGTTCTAGAGTGATGGCCTATGATCAGGAAAAAAGTCACAAGACTAGGTCACGAATTCCTTTTTAATCTACTGGCTTCCTATAGAAGATATTGAAAATGACCCACCTGGTTCCTGCAGTTTTACCAGGCTGTGTCTCAAATCTCTTGTATGGAAAAAATGTGATGGGCGGCTACAGACCCTTCTCGGCGTGACCTAGTAAGTTTCAGGTGAACTTGTGGAATGATGGTGATGCTGTGGTGAAAGCAGAGGTATTTTTTGCCCATAAATATCTATTCAAGCAATTAAGAAATTAACATTCAAAATGCACTTATAGTAATCAGCATCATCATTCCTCTGATAAACAAACATGAGGAAAACGTAACTAAAAATACTGCATGTTTCTGCTCAAGACTGTATTCCCAGAAAGGATATATTCTTCTTACGGTTTTTGGTCTTTACTTTCTGTTTAGAATAGAGTCTGTGGGCAAATGCATTTCTTCATACTTGAAGTGTACCTCCATGTGAAGTGTTTTCAGAGGTTACTTATGTAACAGACGACTGCTGGCGCTGTCCTGAAGAGCTTCCCCCCATCTCTATCATGGGCTTCATTTCATGAGGCTTTGTAAGAGCAGCTTTAGAACTGCAGTGTCTCACTAGTATAAATGTCAGTGTCAGTTTAAATCTAAGATGCAGTTTCTGAGAAGGAAAGCCTATAGGATAAGACAGAGAGGGATCAAAATATGGGGAAAATGTAACGAAAGACGAGAGCAACTGAACTTGCCCAGCTCACGGAATTAAAGCTCTCTGTGTGTGTGTGTGTGTGTGTGTGTGTGTCTAAAGCCTAATTAGAGAGCGTGCATGAAGGAATAGGGACATGAATAGGAAAGCTATAGCTTCAGTTACAGGAAAACTCTTTGCTCTAGATCAGACGTGGTTTTAAAATGTTCAGACTTGTCGATATTTTCCCCCGTGCTATTGGCACAGAATGTCCCTGTGACATTCCATACCACTTCCATCAAATCTGAAAGCTTTGTTTCAGCATGTTTTATTGAAATCAGTACGTTTCAGATCTCTACCACTTTTTGTATAGGCGCATGTAGGCCTTAAATTGGCTCAGTTATTCACGGTGGAGGCTGAACCCCACACAAAGTGTGGACCCAGGCTCTGGAGACTTGTTTGACATGGTTGGTGTTTCCAGAATCTCAAAATTGCGCGTTTAAACTCTACAATCACGATGTTGTTCGGGATGTCCTTTGGTTGTGGCCTCCAGTTAGAAAGCTATAGGGGGTCCTATGTGAATACCATGGATCTGGGGACTTTTTTGAAGTCTGCATTGTCACGATATGCAGGTTTGGACGCGACGTAACTAACTCAAAGGACGGACCCTTGTGGGCAGTGCACTTGGCTGGCGGTCAGGAGCCATCACCACCTTGCTTGTCCCTAGGATGCACCGCTGTCATCTGCAGCCCGAGCTCCATGCAAGGCGGGCGGCCCCTGTCGCCTGGTCTGGACTGAACGCAAGGTCTTTCCCTATTATCTAGGCCTTTTGTTTTTCCTTGCTGCCATGACGAGCTCAAAACAATCCAGATATTTACTTGGAAAGACCTCTTCTGTGCTTCTATAACAAGCTCTCCCCAGTTCTGTGGATTCAAACTCTAACACCTGTGGGGGTTGCCCGTGACCCTGCCACCGTGCTAGCGTCGGGCATGGAAAGCTCAGTGCAGGGGCATCTCCTAGAGACCTTGTTAAGATTCTGATTAACATTCTGATTCTGCGAGTCTGCGATGGGCCCAGGACTCTTCATTTCGAACAGGCTCTCCCAGGCGAGGCCAGCGTTGCCGGTCTGCAGACCCCACTCTGCGTCTTGAGGCTCTAGACTGTTCTGCAGCTGCCTAACGGGTCTCCCCACACTGCTCTGGAGACCTTCTCCGCGGGGCAGTAAGGCCTTTTGTTTAAGTTAGAAGAGGGAGATTATTTAATTTTACGAAGGTGCGACATGGCACAGAGAAAAATAATTCTTGTGCACCGTAGAAACCACGTGCTTGTGTAGCACAGGAACTCTACTCAATGTTCTGTGGTGACCTAAGTGGGAAGCAAATCCAAAAAAGAGGGGATCTGTGTATACGTGTTGCTGACTTACTTCGCTGTACAGCAGAAACTAACACAACATTGTAAAGCAACTATACCCCAATTAAAAAAAAAAAAAAAGGATATGGTAGTCTTTAAAAAATAATCATGGCTTTCCTCTTTATAAGAAAAACTCGCAGCGTTTGAAAATTACAAGCTCTTGATATCCCACTTAGAGGGGAAGAGTCCCCTGTCACCAGGGCACGGCCAGAAGCCAGGCTCATGACCACCAGCACTGGGCTGCAGCCTAGGGCTTTGGCTTTTCCGACAGCTGACACATTCTAAGGATGACAGTTCCTGCCAGACTTCTGCCTTACAGCTTGTGCTTCTGAAAAAGTAATGTCATTAAACTTCTTGTTTTGGGAAAAGTGGAAGCTCACATGTTGTGAGAACTGGCACGGAGAAGCCCAGTGCAACCTTTTATGTCGTTTCCCCAGTGGAGCATCTTGCGACACCAGGATGTTGGCACAGAACATCCCCTCCCACAGGACCTCGTACGGACACGCCCCCTTCGGGGCACCGTCTAGGTCCTGCTCCAAAAAGCAGCGGGTTTTTCTTTTTCTAACATCTTTATTGGAGTATAATTGCTTTGCATCGTTGTGTTAGTTGCTGCTTTATAACAACGTGAATTAGCTCTACATGTACATACATCCCCATATCCCCTCCCTCTTGCATCTCCCTCCCACCCTCCCCATCCCACCCCTCTAGGTGGTCACAAAGCACCGAGCTGATCTCCCACTGCAGGTAGATTTTAAACACAAATCTGAGCGTGTTCCTCCTTGCTTGAAACCTGTCGGTGGCTTCTCATCCCTTTAAAATGGAATGGAACGTCCTCAGCAGCAAGCCCTTCGGCGGCCCCCCTGCCTCCCCTTTCGCTGCTCTCTGGGCTGCATCTCTGCTAGGCTCACGTCCTGCCAGGGAGCCTTCCACAATTGCACCTCCTCCTACAAGAAAGCTCCCCAAGCCCTTCCCCACACTTGGCCAAGCTCCTCTTGTCCTTAAGAGCTCAGCTGAACGGCCGAGAGCTCAGGGAATCCTGCCAGGGCCGCTTTGACTGCGTCAGGGTCGACCCTCTACACCCACTCGCAGCCACGCTGCAGCACCAAACTGATCCATGATTTGGTGGCTGTCTGTCTCCCCACTGGAGCGCAGGCTTCACGAGGCAGGAACCGTGTCAGGCCTATCTCAGCCGTGTGCCCGGACCTCACGTGTGCCTGACACACACTGATGCTACAGTGACAGTGCTGATGACAATGATAACAGCGATGGCCTCCGTGAGCAGACACGGTCTTGCAGCCGTTAACAATTTCGTCCTCACACCGACCCCAGGAGGGTGGCACTTTTACCCCCATTTTACAGAGAAGGGAAAGCGAGGCTGAGCCAGAAATAATTTGCCTGGGATGACCCCACTGGTCCCCTCACAGCTGGCTCAAAGGCAGGCATCGGAGCTGGAATCCTTGCGCTCAGACAGGAGCATTCACCACAGGCAGCCTCTGCGCTGGTCCCTACACACGGCGGTCGGGTGTCCAGTGGGCATCTGCCGTACAAACGCTGAAGGGAAGCGGTCCCCGCACTGCCCTCACTAAGCGGGGTGCAGTCACAAGGGGCTTTCATCCTAGTGGGCTAGATTCTCAGTAGTTTCCTTATTAGGTTGATTTTCTTTAGTAGCTTAAGTATTAGGTAGAGATGGATTAGAAAGTTGAAATTAATTGCAAGTGCGAAGTATAATGCACTTTGTAAATGTAATTCTCTTTGTAAGTGGATGAGGGTATAAGGAATATGACATTCATTATATGAAAAGTATTGTGGGATTTGGGGTATAAAATTGACTTAGGAATTGTCCTATGAAACAGCCACAAACATCCAGTAATACCCAAACACCCCCTTTTAACCTCAAATCAACACTAAATAAGAAGTGACTAGACTTAAGGTGGGGGGTAGTGCATGTGTATTTCTAGTGGTAAAAACCATTCCCCAGTGAAAATTAAATTATTATCTAGTTAATAAGAGTTCCCCTGTCCCTTAGCACATTAATACTTGCTCCCAATTGCTATTTAATAGTTTTGGGTTTGTATGTCTTTTGCTAATTGAGCTAGCATTTGATGAATGGCTAGGTTCTGCTACCCCAACTTTTGGACTGTTTCCCGCATAAAAATTACAATTCCAGATAATCATGCCACAAAGATCTGGGTCTCATTAGGAGGGAGGGATGCTGGGAGGTGGCCCAGTCTGGCCTCCCCCAAACCAAAGAGCCATGGCTTTCTCTCGTCGTCCTACAAACGATTCAAATTTTTCAGTAATTCTAAAACCTGATGTGTTCTTTCCATGCAAGGAAGTGTTACAGCATTTTCCAAAGGGGGAGGATCTCTATCCCTGCTCCTTTACCCTCTCATTCCCACCCCCTCACCAACACCCACACAACATCTGTAGTTCCTAAACGAAAAGCACAAATTATTGTAAAACTTAACTGAGCCTACAAAGAAATGTTTGTGTAGGAAACTTTCTCGGCTTCAAGGAGAAAAGTCTGGTTTGCATGGCCATTCCACAGGGTAGAAATGGGTTCACTGGAGGCATTCCTACAGCCCCACTGGGTAACCCCTTCTGCTGCCACCAGCCCCTTTCTGCAGATTGGACCACGTGCCAGATTAAACAGCTTCATGATGAGTCCTCAAACCATAAAGCGCACACTTACAGTTTTTCGCTTCTCTGGTTACTGGCCTCAATAACCAGAGAGTCAGCTGAAAAAGCAAAAAATAAACAAACCCCAAAAGTACTTCAGGTTACAGATTACCAACTTACTGAAATATGTCCATTGCACCTAGGCCCCCCGGCCATTTGAAAGACCTTGGACACCATCCTCACACAGCACTGGCCTTGCAGGGACCTGCAGGGCCCCAGGTTGCCAGGAATGACTTGATGTCTGTCAGCATGTTCTGTCGGATTGAATGGGACAGCCCAAGAATCTGGGGCTGGCACGAGAACAAATAAAAAGTTTTCCCATCTCCTGGAGTGAATTGTTGAGCCTGGATTTGGTACTTAGACATAGAGTGCAGGTCAGCAGCTTTCACTTGCGGTGGTTTTCCAGACCCAGGTACTTTGCTCCAGCCCCGTCACCCCACTGCTCTCCCTTAACGACCAGGAGTGACTTAGAGTCACAAGCAAACAGGCGGAGGCCGTCTTGGTGAAGCCTTGTAACTTCACTTACAGTACCTGCATTTTGCAAGACACTAACAGTGATCAAAAGCAGCATATGTGGCTCCAGGAGATGAGTCTCCGATTTTCCCCAAGGGGAAAACATGCAAATAGTTTCCCACTAAGAGATGAGGAAACCCCACTCCAGGATTCTTTGGCCTAGAATTATTTTCATGGTGGAGCAGTTTCACCTTGGTCATTGAGCTTAAATGAAGGCTATTTTAGAAAGCTGAGCAAGGGAGAGAATCTTCTGTGAGTAAGAGAAAAGCAGAAGAGAGAAGTTGGAGGTAGGAATTGTTTCAAAAGAAGATAAGAAGTGTGTTTTGTGAATCCCCTGTGTGAGTTATTTTTATGTATTCCCTTGGGTAATCATGAATAATGCAGCAAAGAGGGCAATGATAAGTTTTCTCGTCTGTTATTCTAACAGACCATGTGTTTGGAAGACATCACTCTGGTTAGATCCCAGATACATTCAGTCAGAAAGTGGGCTTTCAACAACAGAATTCTGTACCTGCAGTCAGGAGCAAATCCAATTCCATTAGGCCAGGAGGATGTAATAGAAACTAAAACCTGAGAGAGACCCAAGCAAGGAAAACGACTTCCTCATCCAAGCCTGAGAGGAATTTACGGTCAGCCCTACTATTAATAGATGCAGTGGAGATTCCATTTTCATTGCCCAACTGCCATTTTAGTTATTAAACTTAAAGGAGTGAAGCAAGTCTGCTGAAAACTCATATATGATGTTAGTACGGATAGTAGTTTAGCAATATTTATTCAGCCCTTATTGCTTGCTGAATTTCTCAGCGTAATAAGCTAAAAGGGGAGCCAAAGGAAACAGCATGTTTGCTGTCGTTCTCGGGTGACATATTATTCTTTAAAGAGACAGGATGTGCTGTGAAACAACAGAACGCTTTCACCACCCAAGTATGAGCAAGTGCACATCCACAGAGGCAGCCGGGGCTGAGAAACCAGGACAGGAGGAGAAGCTGATGGGGAAGCCTCTCTGGAGGGTGTAGCTGTGAAGGGAGACCACACACGTGGAATTCCCAAGAGCACTTGGGAGGTGGAGTCAGGGTGGGGAAAGCACTGCGGTGAGAACAGCAGTGAGAGGCTACTGTTGTCTTCAGTATCTGCAGGGCCAGTTGCATCTGTGTTAAGTCAGAGGAAATTATCATGGGTCTAGCTTCAGATCCGTGTCAGGACTAATTCTGGGATAGAGTTGTAAGTCAGGAGTGGGCTGCTACGCAAACTCTCTTAGCAAGATTAAAACTCTTAGTCACTCAGAAAGACCAGCAGGACTTGATAACCATTTGTGCTGAATAGGGAAAAAGCCAGGGTTCCTGGATATGGAGTTCTTATGGATGTCCAGTTCTTTTTTTTAAAACATCTTTATTGGAGTACAGTTGCTTTACAATGGTGTGTTAGTTTCTGCTGTACAACAAAGTGAATCAGGGCTTCCCTGGTGGAGCAGTGGTTAAGAATCCACCTGCCAATGCAGGGGACACGGGTTCAAGCCCTGGTCCGGGAAGATCCCACATGTCGCGGAGCAACTAAGCAACAAGAGAAGCCACCGCAACAAAGAGTAGCCCCCGCTCGCCACAAATAGAGAAAGCCCGTGCGCAGCAACAAAGACCCAACTCAGCCAAAAACAAATAGATTTATTTAAAAAGAAAAAGTGAATCAGCTCTACGTATACATCTATCCCCATATCCCCTCCCTCTTACTGATGTCCAGCTCTAAGAGTAGATGACGTAGCTTTGCACAGAACCGTAACCTCACCGCCCCAGACACATAAATGACAGCTTCCAGCCCCGCACTTCCTTATAAGTTCTTAGTACCGTATATCTTCATTTCCTCTATTTAGCTGAGGATAAAATAGGAAGAGTTTAACCCTAAGAAAACCCTTCTGGAGTTTGGCCTTGGAGCAAAATGACTCACTTTAACCAGGTTTATCTTCTAGAAAGTACAGAATAAAGGGAATTCTAATCACGTGCTTCCCCACCTTCTGTCAGGCCTTCCTCTAAAACAGAGATTGGCAAAGTACAGCCCAGGGGCCAAATCCAGCTGCTGCCTGTTTTGCAAATAAAGTTTTATTGGCGCACGGTGGGGCCTGGCTGGCATTGCTTGTTGTCTGTGGCTGTCTCTGGGCCACAGCAGGGTTGAGTGTTGGGACAGAGGCCCTGTCATCTGCAAACCCAGAAATATTTACTCCGGCTGTTTTCAGAAAAAGTTTGCCAGCCCCTGCTCTGGACCAGCATACAGGATGCTTCAGACTGTATTTTCTGGACTCAGACCTGCAGGGTGAGAGGCAGCTCTGGTTGGCATCACTCGTTCATGCATTTTTCCAGGCACGTGACCCATCTAATAGCAGATGCTTCTGTAGGAAAACTATTACCTTGAATTGCTAGGTCCTCGTGGAGAGCTTATATGTTCTAGAAACAGTAGTATCTGAGCAAAATCAAGATTCTTCTGTGGCAGAAAGTTGGCTCCGGCTTCTTCTGAGTTAACTTAGAAGTTTTTAGTGATTTCTGAGTCAGTATTTCCTAGTCACTGAGCCCAGGAATTGGGGTGGGCTTTGGGTCACACTGCAAACCAAGGAAAGAGAGGCTGCAGGCCTCCCCCACTGGGACCATTTTAAAATGAAACTTAAAAGGAATATTTAAATTAAGTAGGAGTAAGTGAAAAAAATGGTTCATTTTAAAACAAGCGTTAATTGAAAACATGTGCATACACACAGCACACAAATCCAACCGCACTTACAAAACCACCACAAAGGGTCAGGCGAGGCTCTCTTCTAAATGAAAAATAACAACAGCAGAGAATGTTCTGAGCAGAAAGCTGGAGCCCTCCTCAGGGAGTTCTTCTAAAAGGCGCACAGTAGGTGTGGCCTCCTCAGCCTTAAGTGCCGGCACAGACCCCCTGGTCAGATACGGACCCAGATGCCCCCGCTTTCAAGCCCTGGGCTCGTCCCCGTGGCCGGTTAGCTGTGGTCAGTGTCAACTGCCCCTTGCCTCAGTACAGGAGCCACGGCTGCTCACCAGGCCACAGACGGCCACGTGAGCAGAAGGCGGAGGGGTCAACCTCTGGGAGTTCTTGGAAGGAAGGAAGCAATTCATTGGACTGGACCCAGTCCAGATTTAACTCAGATTCAAGTCGTAGTAATATTTACTGAGTCTACCACGTGTCACTGCATCCTCCCAAGAGTCCCTGTTTTATAGGTGAAGAAAAGGAGCCTCAATGGGATGGAGAAGTGACCTCCGTAGTGGTGGGACCAGACCGTTGGTCATTGACAAGTCATTGTAAAAGTCGGTGGGGGTTGGGGGGCGGTTGACTTGCCCCTTTTCTGACTTTTCAAATCCTTTATGACCTGAGTAGGAAAGCACTGGTTCAAATAGTTGTGCTGAGGACCCGACATGTTTCAGTAACTTTAAAAAACAAGCAAGCGGCAGACTCTGCTCGTGGGTGAAATCAAGCCCATCATCTTTTTAGGGAGATTACTTTTCTCCTTTCACCGCTTCTGATTTGTTCCCAGCAGCAAAAAGGATACGATGACTCCCCCGCAGAGAGCAATTCCAACCTGAAGCAGCACAGTGCAAGTTCAGACTAGAGAAGTGACTTAGAAATCTCAGCCGTGTTAGCTTTGTCCCCTCCACACTCGCCCCCCCAATCCACCCTTTCCCAAGCAGCACCCCCGTAGACCGGCCTCCTTCTGTACCTCTGCTTCCTTTCCGTGATCCCCGTTCCTGTAGGTTCCCCCGCAGGAGTGTCAGAGGTCCTCTGTGACCTCCTGCGTATCGTCTCCTCTGGGCTTTCCTGCGGTTCTGCAAAGGCCGCCTTTGGAAGTCTTCACACAGCAAAGGCCGGGCGGATCCCAGACGCCACGGGGCAGCTGAGGAACTAGACCTAGCCTTACCGTGGCCCGTGCTGCCCAGGGAGCACAGCGGGCGGTGCTGGGAGCATCTTGGTTTTCAGAAGAAAACACTGTTGTCATGGCCTCTCCCGGTGTCTTAGTGATTACTCCCTTCTTTGGATTTTCGTTGTCGTCATTTGCTTTGGGTTTTTGTTTTTTGTTGTGGTGGGGGGTTTGGGTTTGGGTTTTTTTCTAATGCTCATGAGTAAACCAGCTTAAATGTGTGCATGTTTAGAGAGATGACCTTGAAACACAGTTGTGCCCTAGAGACTGATTTCTTTAAAACATGAGTGATAATAGATGAAAAAATTTAAAAGGACATTCAGACCATCTTGGGGTGGAGGGTAGGCACGCACAGCCGCGTAGAACCCAAACACAGTGCTTCTGCAGAGAAACACTTGCCGGCAAGGTCCTTACCCCCCATTCTGGATTGGAAACCTTTTATTTCCTTGCAAATTACAAATCTTTTCCAGAATTTCCTTCAATAAGAAGAATGCATGGAGAAGTGATTCGTAGAGATAACTGTAAAGGACCCAGGAAGGATCACTTGTATCCCCAGGTGGCCCAGAGGAGGGGAATGCAGCGGGGGAAGGAGGAATGGACGAAACCTTATTTTCTTCGTGTAGCAGGTTGTGTGACTGGGTACCGTGAAGTACAAGCCCAGCACCTGGCCCGTGTAGGCAGCCTGCTCCTTACTGGGAACGTGGGGTAGCGTGGCTTCATTTGCTTGACGGTGAGAAACGCGAGGACCGTTCCCGGGTAGCTCACGGCTGGCGACTTCTCTTGTCGACCTGGGTTCCTTCAGCGGCTCTGCACCGCTTGGCTGTGGGATGTCCTGTGATTCTTTCATAGGTAAAGTCATCTCCCCAGAGGACTAACGCATTTCTTCACGGCAGTGAGCAGTTCGGATGCATTCCTGGCAACTGTTATAGAACCATTTTATTAAATATGAGATAGGTTTTAGTTGAAGAAGTGAATGATCAGAAAAGCAAACAGCCCTCGTGGCCCTGGTGCAGACCACAGAGCAGGAGGGAACCAACCCTCGCTCGGTGGCCAGCGACACCCAAGGTGATGGCTCCCCAGGCCAGGGCGCTCCTAGGCCAGGCTGGGATGAGTTCCAGGGGGACAGCTCCCACTGCGGGGCGTGTTACCCAGCCTTTGTCATTAGAGGGAGTCATGCAGGCCTGAGCAGAATGGAAAGCAGAAGGGATGTGAGTTGGGTGGGGACGTGTCAGCCTTGCCCCGCCGTACCTCCGCGCCATCTTGCTGGGAATGACACCGATTGTGGGCTCGCCACAACCTTCCTGCTGCTTTCTGCTCACCAGGTCTCTGCTGAAGAGGGTCAGGCCGAGTCAGAGGTGAGAGGTGGTGAGGGACAGCGTGCAGTCTTAAGTCAGGCTCTGAACCGTCACGTCACGTTGTGACCCTGGTTTCGAGCAGTGGTCTTTGACACCAGCCCCGTCCAGGATTTTACATTTCCCACTTCCTTAACCAGCCCTCCTCTGGGCTTTCCTCTGTGCTAACCACCCGCGTCCCCTTTTCCACCGCACCCCCTGTCCCTCCCTGCTCTTTCAAGTCTCCTAGCTTTCGGATGGGCAGACCATCCCATTCCAGTGGGTGCTTCGGCGGTGAGAGAGGATAACTAGCCCTTCCTCGTCCAGGTGACAGGCAGGTCTCCGCGGTCGCCTTCTTGAGGAAGAGCTTTGCAAACTGTCATTGCAACTGTGCAGTGTCCAGTACTAATCTTACCGTGGACTCTGTGCTGCCCCACGCCGGTCGGGCTGCAGTCATCACCTGAGAACGCGCCGGGGCTCTGAAGAAATGGGTCAGAAGCACCAAAATCGCTGTGCGGGCAAAGCGTCCAAGCAGTGGTCTGGCCAGCGGACCTTTGGAGGGGAAGTGGCGTTACTCACTTCAGAAGTATGCCTGTGTGCAGAGAGAGAGCCCTGAGCATGAGTAAGCAATAGTCAGTCCCCAGCCAGGAGATTAGAAAAACAGAACCCGGGTCGGGAGGAGGCGCTTACTCACAATATATCTAGAAAGGAACAGCCAGACACACTGAAGTCACTCGTGTTATATTTCCACATAGAGAGATTTTAAACCAAATCCAGCCTTCTGTCCTTTCCTCAGTGCACCCTGCTCAACATCCAACATTCAATCAAGGAACACTCCAGTCCCATAGAGGTCTAGTTCTATGTTACCTGATACAGATTCTGATGTATAATCTGACCTGTTTCGTTCATCCATCCATGAATTTTCATTCAGTCCATGTCCATGTATTTAAAATACAGATGACCAGAGACAGAACGTGTTGCCAAGTCCTCCAAAGAGATGTATTGGACTGAATGAATAAAAGATGAGTATGGCTTTCTGAAATCTTCTCCGGTCCAAACCCATTCCTGGTATTCCAGAATAGGTACAATTCATTTCTGATCTACCAGCCATTCAACACCTATAAAAATGGAATTGATGGTCAGCCCTGTGATTCAAGATTTTTCATGTCCACTGTCAGGACCATTCTCTGGACAGCATCCTATAAAAGTGAAAAGTGATATCTTTAATTTCAGAAATTTAAAGCATCCCAAATTTCCACACAACTCATCCAATTCTGTGGAGTGCGTTTAAAAAAGAAATCCTGGGGGGGTAAGTGGGGGGATAGTTTGCTGGTATCCTTGAAGACACATAAGCAGAAACAGACTGCAGTGGTTTGGCTACTGTGAAGACTGCTATGGTGAAGCCTTAGTGTCAGACGTGATTTGTATTTCGAGAGATTTGTGATTTATGAAGCACGTTCATGTCCACGATCTCATTACTTCCCACAACTACCCTGTCAAATGCATCAAGCTGGTCTGATTTCAACCAGCGGGAACACCGAGACCCAGAGGGTTGCGATAACTGGCTGGAGATCATCCCATAATGATACATCACCATCTTCACAGTGATAGGGCAGATGTTTGATGCTGTCACTGGAAACCTTCCACAATCCCTCCCGGGCCTTCCTGGGATTCATAAACATCAGTTAACTCCCAAGAAAGCGGATATATTAGGCACAGGTGTCCTAACTCAGTATATTTTTTAAAAGTCATAAACTGGGCTTGGGCTTATTTTCATGGCTAGGAGGAGAATCAGGAGGAAGGAAGTCAACCAGTTTGGGTATTCTGTGCCCCAACTCAAAAATAAAATAGGTGTCATTTGAAAGTCTTCTGCTTGTGAACTTAACTAGAGCTACCTGAGTTTGCAATTGTCTTGGACGTGCCGAGGCTTGGCATGTTTAGTCCAATAGGCGTATTACAGTGCACGTGGCAAATCATCAAGTATTTAAGAGGACTTTCTGAGTATTACATGTGCATATTGCAAGTTGCAGTGTAGATCGAAATTCAGTTTGACAACAGTCTTCGGACGCCTACAAACTGAGAACTATTTATTAGTTATGAGATCAAATATGATCAAATAAGGAACTCCTGATAAAATATAAAGTGTTGGAAAATAAAGAAACATCTTTTTCAAAATCATAATGAGACTTTTCCCCTTCCACACAACCTTTGATTAAACACACAGTGAAAACTTAAATACTGTTTTGTATTAACGCTTACTATTCTCCCGATTATTTCATTATAACTGAACCGTAGATCTAGTTTCCTACCAACTGTTGTGTGTATTACATAAGTTTCACAGGCTAGTCGGGTGCCGTAATCACAATTTATAACATTTTTCTATGGGATAAACTTACTCTCTGCTCCCCGAAATGGAAAAGTGTATTGATAGATCAGGAAGAAAATGGAACTTGGGAACTCTTCACTTCTGTCATCATCTGAGGAGAAACCATGTGTGTACGATGCATGGCGTCTCCCAGGGGCTGCCGTATGCAGCTGTTCTGAACAACACTGATGTGCTCAAGCTGCAGCTTACTCGCCTTTCTAACACTTTCTATATATAGTACTTCATTCAGTTATTTCTAATTTTTTTTTTTTTTTTTTTGCGGTACGCAGGCCTCTCACTGTTGTGGCCTCTCCCGTTGTGGAGCACAGGCTCCAGACGCGCAGGCTCAGCGGCCGTGGCTCACGGGCCCAGCCGCTCCACGGCATGCGGGATCTTCCCGGACCGGGGCGCGGACCCGCGTCCCCTGCATCGGCAGGCGGACTCTCAACCACTGCGCCACCGTGGAAGCCCCTATTTCTAATTTTTAAACCGCTTTCATAAAGCCGTTTAACATGCAAAACTTTGAAAATCATTTCTCCATTTTTATGAAGTGTATTTTATTATAAATGTCCTTCTTTTGGCCTTGTTCAACACAGATTTTTGTAAATTATCTCCTCGATAATGTTTTATTATAAAGAACTATATGGTCACTATAGAAAATTTGAAAAATGGAGAAACTGTAAGGAGGAAATAAGAAAAACCCAGAATCCCACTATTCATGAAAGACTGTTGTTAACAGCGTTTGGTGTATTTTCCTCCTGTCATATTTCTGTGCATTTTTGAATAGTTGAAATGTATATACATGCACGTTTTGAAATTGCCACCATAATACAGTTTCAATAAGGCAAAAGAAATGATAAATCCTGATACGATGAAACCTCTAGCAAACTCGGAGTATCTTTTCCTTATTTATTTTTAAATCCATTATGTAAATATCTTATTTGAGATTTCCTTAAACCTTTTCAGGATGAAAGTGGGCAAAATCTTCCTCTGGCTTTTAAAGCTTAATCAAATATGTTACCTAGCCTAGAAAGATTTTACGATAACCCTCCAGGAAGTTGTGAGGACTGGCAGTCTTCTGAGACATCCTGTGTCCTCCTCCACCACCACCAGACACACGGAAACAGGAGAGGCAGAGGGACCCGTGTCAAGTCATCCAAGACTTTGGTCACGTGGCCACCATTGACCCATTGCTTCCACGTCTAAAATGTAAATGCAACATGTGTATTCACATCCCAGCAGTCAGTCCAATGAGATATATCTGTACATATTCCACCTCTCCCCATTCTGTGTGTGTATTTGCATAAACAAATAATAATTTTAAGTAGTGATAAATGCTAAGAAGAAAAATCAGGAAAATGTGATAGAATGCAATGGTGGGGACTTAAGCTATTCTGGTTCCAGACAGGCTTTTCTGAAGGGATGTCATGTCCATTGAGTTGGAATCTCAGTGATAAAAAGGGAGACAAAGATGCAAAGAGCTGGGGAGAAAGGGAAGAGCATTCCAAGCAGATGGAACAGACCTGAAGGGAGCAGGAACCTGGCGCCGGGGAGAAATGGGGGCAGGGGGGTGTGTCGGGGGAGAACATACGTGGCTGGGCCGGTGGACGGGGGAGGGAGCCTGAGAGGATGTGGGGAGGCCGCGGGCAGGGGCCCGTCCCGTGTTCTGATGATACTGGGAAACCTGGATCGTTCAAACCAAGAGCAGTACAATGTGATTTCTGCTTCAAAATGAGGTGCTCTGTGGAAAACGGGGTAACAGTAAAAACAGACAAGTTCGGAGAAGGGGATAGATTGGCAACAGCCCAGTGACTTTGGTTGCAGTTGAAGTGTAGAGAAAACAAATTAAACCAATTATGAGTTTACTTAGGCAATTCCACAAGCGTCTAAGTGGATTTGGAGAAATCTGGAGAAACCTGTTTTCATGTTGTGTCTTAATCAGCCATACACATTTGCCCGGGCTTGTGGGCAAAGAGAAGGGCCCACTCCCACACTGACACAGGAAAGCCACAGGCTCTCCCCCTCACATCAGGGGTATCTCAAGACTTAAAGGAGGCAGATTGTTTTATTTTCAGTTAAGATAGTTTGGGGGGTTCTTGAGAAAACGAACAGCCTGACTCTGGATCAGCTCTCAGTGTCCGAGTGTAATACGCAGATAACTTCCCGTAAGACTCCCTGGAAGCCACGTGAAGCCCGGCACCAGGATGAATCTCAGAAACGCCTGCTGTGCAGGGGACCTGACACCAAAGGACGGTGCAGCGTGATTCCAGGAGAACGAGGTCCCCAAACAGGCAGAACTATTCTAAGTGAAAACAGATCACGGTGTGTGGTGTCTGGGGCAGGGATTGTTGGGGCGGGGCTGTGAGGGAGCTCCTAGGGTAACCGTGATGTTCCAGGGGTAACAGGTTACACGGGTGCATGCATTTGTTGAAACTCATCAATGCTACACTTAAGACTGATTATCTCACTGTTTGTGATATTACCTCGACAACAGCTGTCCACTCATGTTGAACTGTAACCAGTGGCACGTCAGGGTGAAGGGTACCGACATCTGTACCTTACTTTAAAATGCATCCAAAAAATAAGATGGATAGCTACGTGATAAAGTAAACGTAGTAAAATGCTGCTTTAAGGATGTTCACGGTACAATTCTTTTAGCTCTTCTGTCCGTTTATGAATCGTCGTAATAAACTGTGAAGGTGAAAAGCTAAGTGCTTTGCAGGGCCCTACTGTTCTTGGTTCAGTAGGATTTGTCTTCACATTTGCAGGAGGGAGAGCAAATCCCTAGTATGCTGTACGGAGCTTGACACAAACACTTTTAATTGTCTGGTTTTCAACTTCATAGCCCTAAGGTCATATTAAATTTCTCTTTGAATCAATTGCTTAAATACGCCTAAATGCATATTTTAATGAAATTCTTAAAGTACAATGTATTTCTTTTTCTTTCTTCTTAGGATTGGATAAATATTCTTCAGACAAAGAATAAAGTAACTCTGTTTAATGCCCAGTATTTGAGTAAGCCAATGGGCAGATTCAAACATGCCCAGTTCAGACAGCACCTTAGGACAAGGACACGTCCACAGGGGCCCCCAACGTCTGTCCAGAGGCACCTTATGTCAAACAACCGTCACAGTTCCCAGTAGTTAGCTGTAGCAAAAGAAAGTTGAAGCTTTTGTGTTCATTCCATCCCCAGAACCATTCTGGGAGGCCAGAATTGTTTTCACCAAGTCAGTACTTGAGGAAAGCGTGGCGTAGAGCTCGGGGAAGTCGTTCAGTGTTGCATAGGGATGAAGGGCTGACCAAGAAACTTTCTCCCGGCTGAGCTAAGCGCTCTCACTCTTGCAGTTTTGTCTTAAATCTGCCTCACTAGCTAGTGATTTTTACTTTTTAATATGACTGATTCAATATTCTCACATTGAAATTTTCTCACTGCTTTATATTACGTAACATGAGATATTTGGTATAAAGACGGAACCAAGATTATACTTTGTTCAGTCAAGAAACCTAGGCCAGGCCATTCCCATCCTCACCCTAGATTTGCTGTCTCCTTCTGGGCACATGACAGGGGAGGCCTCAGAAGAAACAGCCTTGTAAAATTTTCTTTTGATACTTTAGCAATTAACCCCAGAACAGAACTCGGGATGGACTTGCCTCACGCTGAATCAAATAGGTGTCAACTGCTTTTTCTCAAGGACAAACATGTTGGACGGTTGGACCATTTTTTGCCATTATCAAAAAATAAATCAACATCTTGCCTGACAGTTTAGGTCTATTTCCTCAAAATAGGTTTTCCAAAGTGGAACATCATGACATGGAATTTAAGCATATTTATTTGTTTACACAGGTTGTCCAGTTGCTTCTCAGAAATGTTTTACAAATTAACCTTCCTATCCATAATGTGTAATGTTGCTATTATCTTCCAGATACAGGATCTTTTATGAATGTAAAAGTAATTCATACTAATTGTAAACAGTGAAGGGTCATGGTAGGTATTTATCAAATAAATACTCGTTCAGCACTTTCTGAATGAGTGAACGACAACACAATTACAGTCTTCTTGCAATTATTTTCTTCTATAACAGGCTAAACTGACATGGCATGTTTTCCTTTTCTACTGATGAAAGTCACTTTTGCGTGACTTAATAATAAAAATTCTTTGGTTCAGCGAAGAGAAATTTACAAGCTAGTACCCCTGATCCTTTAAAATGAAAGTAGATGGGATTGTTTTCATCCTTCCGTGTACAGAAGAAACGCTTCAGAAATGCGCTCCAACACCCAGTTCTAGTCAATACTGGTCACCTGGCTGGTGTGAAGGGCATGATGGATACTTGGGGCTCCCTAGACCAGAGCTGACCAGTTAGGCTGAAATTTAGAGACCATGGTCTGTCAGCTGGAAGGCAGCTTTTGTTCCAAGGTGTGCCGACAGAAAGGTCACCCTTTATCGTCAAAACCCTGTACCTCCGTTGGTGGTGGCATCTTTAAGGTCCTTAGAATTGGGAAATCAGTCTGGCCCCATCCACGTGCATTGCAGCCAACTGTGTACAGCGGTTCCAACTTGAGGTTCCCATCAGAGCGGTCCACACTCTTGGGGGAAAGCAGCCAGGGGTGTTGGGTCCATCCCGTGTTATGGTTGGAAGAGTGATGGAATCACTGTGCCCTGGGGCCACTGCCGGGGGGCTCTGTCTTGTGGGCCATCGCAGTTCCCGTGTGAACGTTCTCTCTACCACCAGATTTGAATGAGACCACAGAAGGGGAAAAGAGGGAAATCCCCACACAGTTAAAGAGGAAGTAAGGGTTGCTTCATATTTACTGTTGGTGTAAATGCTTTGCATTGATTGTGTGGTATCTGAACACGTGCTCGCTGCCGTGGCACTAAAATGCAAGAGCGGACGGTGATGCTCTTCGGAACACTTCTGTGGGGAGGGGACGAAGGACCTATCAAAGAGGAATGAAGACTTGAGGAGAGTTCCTGAAGGGAGTCCCTGCATATTGACTCTGGCCTTGGTGTTGTTCTCAACCACCTGGTTGCAGGTCGCATCCGTGGAAGAGCCTGGCCTGGTCTGAATCTAACTTCCAAAGCCAGGGGCCCTGTTTCTTCACTTAGGATAATTTGGGTTCAAAGTACAGTCCCTTAACAGCTCCCTGCTTCAAAAGGCCCGAACCTCTTTGTTTTCTTATGCTTGCCTGTACATGTTGTTCAAAGAGCTAGGTTTATAAACATGGCTTTATTATAATCCTCTCCTTTGCTTTTAAAGATAGACTACCAAACGTATTTTCATAGTCTAACTTTGTCCCCTAATTTAAAATGTTTTCCTATATTAAGTTTGATACCTGAAAACATCAGGGAGTTAACCGTGCCAAGGCCACATCCCGGCAGGGGATGCAAAACCCTTGTACCTGCACCTGGGTGGGTGGGCTCCTTGGAGTGTAGGCAAACACAAAGGCGTGTGGTTTCTTAGTAGCTGAGTGTGTTTTTTAAATATATGTTTTCATGTCGTCATTTTCTCAATGTTATATAATATTTGATTTCATTCTTTGGTGCATTCGTTTAGAATATTTTTCATCTCCAGCCAGTGGCTTTCAATTTACACTCTTGTCATTGATTTTAGGTTGTACAATGTTATGGTCAGAAAATACGTTTGTAAATATTCTTTGAGCACGCAATAATGTGACATGCAATTTTTTGCAAAGTAAAAAGTTCATTATATAGTTGTTAATTCATCATTGTAATGCTGAGTTGCATATTATGATATATTTTTTGTTTACTAAAGCTCTTATAGACTGTTTTATCTTAAAGATTTTCACAGAATTCCCATCTATTTCCCCTTGAACTTTTAACAGTTTTAAACAATTCCACGCATTATAGAGATGAACTAGTCCTTATTATGAACTGCACCTTATATAAACTTTTAAACATTTTTTGTCACGTTTGTCCTGAGTGGCCTTCGATCAGAATACGTCGTAAGTCACTGAAGTGTGCAGTTAGTTGAAGACTGCGAATATCGTTTTACTTTAGTTTTGCTCTTCTACTTGGCATTTCATGTGATACCTTTTTTCCTCTTGTTTCCAGTTTGCCAAGGGACAAGTAACAAGCTCACCCAGTTGGGCACTTTTGAAGACCACTTTCTCAGCCTCCAGAGGATGTTCAATAACTGTGAGGTGGTCCTTGGGAATTTGGAAATTACCTACATGCAAAGTAGTTACAACCTTTCTTTCCTGAAGGTTAGTTCAATGAATTTGATTCTTACCCAAATATAGTAGAAGTAAATATAAGTAGATAAAGGCCTTGGCAGAATTGAACTGGCAGTGTATTTACTTTTGCTGTGGCAATTATAAGTCCTAGGGACCTACACATGCAAGTTTTATGAAAAGGCCACTTTACCAGCTAGGGTCAAGTTATAGCTATAAAAGAACAACAAAGAGAAACAGACTGGTCTGGCATTCCGTGATCATCGTGGACACTAATCTTTTAACCATCACTTCAACCATGGTATCCTGACATACTGGCTCTTTTAAAAAAAGAAAAAAAAAAAAGGAAAAAACTCCTGCTTTGTAGCATTTGTCTATTTCCTGGGTATAAATACCCCCACCATGGTTGATTTCCAGCTACCAAGAGTTTAACAACTCATTCACAAAATTCCCAAATGTTTCACAGTAGGCTCTAACGAGCCAACGGGAATCAGCCCTGAAGGCTTGTGAGTTTGGTGTAAACTTAGGATTTGATTGGTATTCTTCTGGGTTTGTTTGGTTTTTTTTAATAGGAAAACCTGCAAGACAGATAGAAAATAAATTAATAAAACATTTCCATTTTCATCTCAGTGTGTTGAACAGCAAGCAAAATGAAAGTCACAGCATTCCTAAGTAATACACATGGTCCTTTGTTATTGTTATCAAGCTCAAGAGGCAAAAATGCAGGAATCAGGGCTTCCCTGGTGGCGCAGTGGTTGAGAGTCCGCCTGCCGATGCAGGGGACACGGGTTCGTGCCCCGGTCCGGGAGGATCCCACATGCCGCGGAGCGGCTGGGCCCGTGAGCCATGGCCGCTGAGCCTGCGTGTCCGGAGCCTGTGCTCCGCAACGGGAGAGGCCACAACAGTGAGAGGCCTGCGTATAGTAAAAAAAAAAACCAAAAAAATGCAGGAATCATTGTAAATTCTGTCACCTCCCATGAGATCCAGTGGTAATCACCTGCCTGCTTTGCATCTGTCAAACACTCCTGTTCAGCTAGGTGTCCTGGGCTCTCTGGACCCGTTTCAGATCTTGCATTTGTGAGTTCCTCAAAAGAGAAATAATATGTTTATGTTTTATCTCCTTAGACCATCCAGGAGGTTGCTGGCTATGTACTCATTGCCCTCAACACAGTGGAGACGATTCCTTTGGAAAAGCTGCAGATCATCAGAGGAAATGTGCTCTATGAAAACACCCATGCCTTAGCGGTCTTATCCAACTACGGTGCAAATAAAACGGGACTGAGGGAGTTGCCCATGAGAAACTTACAGGGTGAGAGGCCAGGGAATGGGGAAGCTGTAAATGCAGAGAGTGACCTCGGATGGTACCCAGCAGACTTGGTGCTTCTCTGAATTCCATTCAGGGAAGACATTTATTCATCAGACACAGATGTATTTGCGTGCCAGCCATGTGCAAGATACAGCAGGTGGAAGTCGCTAGGAAGATAGTAGATGGTGGGGTGGGAAGGGAAGATTTAAGCCAAGTACCAGTTCTCCCTGGTTCGTGGAAAAGTATCCAGGGAGTTCGTAAAAAGTGGTAAAGGTTCCGGAAAAAAGAGTATGACCAGGTGACCGGAGCTGGAATGCTTAGGTAGTCTGCCAGTCTTACTACCTGGACCTCAGGTATAAGGGACATACATTAAAAAAATCAACCCTTATTTGAGACGTTTTCCGAATTAATGCTGACATCTAGAAAGCCATTTTTAAGTTAAGGATAGGGAATAAAGGTATTACAGGAGAAGTTTGAATTCTCGTGAGTAGGGCACTTGTGTGAGTTCTGTGAGAGGAAACTACAGAAGATGAAGAAAAGACGTCAAGTTGATTTTTAAAAATTGAGGGTAACAGTGATCGTGCCCTCACCACGCAGCAGGTGCAGTGCCAGCTGTGTTAAATTGGTAACTTCACTTCATGCCCACAGCCTTCCTTGAAAGCAAGTGGTAGCTCTGCCACTTTCCAGATAAAGAAATGGTGGCAAAGTAACCCTCCTGAAGTCCCACGTGAGCGAAAGGACGGCCGGGGATGGCCACCCAGTCTGTGCCCCCAGAGCCCTTGCCTTCGCATCTTCCACGCAGCTCTGACGAGCTGGGGGGCCGACCCCAAATGGGGGATGAGAGCAGAGGATGCACGACAGAGTGAGGGTGCTGGGCAGGGAGGGGCCTGGTCCCAGGCCGCGGTGCTGGGATGGCTGAGTGTCCAAGCCCCACAGAGCCTGACGTCTGCTGTCCAGGTTGCCTCCTGGGCTCTGCATTCAGGAGGCGGCCTTAGGGCTTCCCACACCCTCGCCTGCTGGGCGCAGCTCTGGCGCTGGGTTGTGCTGTCCGTGCTCGGTTGTGCTCCGCCTGCCTGGATGCCCATCTTGCCTCACGCTGTCGCTGTCTCGTGGCGACAGGCAGAGGCGGGTGGGAGCGGACTGGCGGGTTCCAGCCCCGGCTCCATTGCTCACCAGCCAGGCACCCGGGAGCGTGTTCTCTGTGTCTTCAAAAATGGGGATGGGGCTTCCCTGGTGGCGCAGTGGTTGAGAGTCCGCCTGCCGATGCAGGGGACGCGGGTTCGTGCCCCGGTCCGGGAAGACCCCACATGCCGCGGAGCGGCTGGGCCCGTGAGCCATGGCCGCTGAGCCTGCGCGTCCGGAGCCTGTGCTCCGCAATGGGAGACGCCACAACAGTGAGAGGCCCGCGTATAGAAAAAAAAAAAAATGGGGATTAACGATGGTGACAGACTTCCGAGGGTGGCTGAGAAGACTAAGTGAATTACTCCAGATAAAGCGCTGGGCAGACGTTTCTTCGCCTGGTATTATTTCCGTTGTGGGTATTGGGGTAGTATCAATCCCGATTATTTCATGTTATTAAATAATCCTCTAATGTGGGTTACTGGACGAGAATTACACACTGTTATTGATAAGTAACGCGGGCCTCTGCTCCTCGCCACGCTGCCCGCAGCTTCTGTCGGGCCCTCGGCCTCCCCGCTGGCGCTCTCCCGGCCCCTGATCTGTCATCCCGAGGGTCCCGCTGCCCTGACGTCTCTCTTCTGCGTCTCCAGTGCTGACCTCTCATCAGTTTATCCCTTGACTCTGGCTCCTTCCTGGTGAACGTTTTCACTTGGTTGTCCTGCTGCCGTCTCTGACTTCGCATTCAAAGCTCCCTTTCCGACCCCCCAGCCTGCCTCTGTAGCCCCTGCCCCACCCCCACCACCCCACCCTACTCCCATCCCCCCACCCCCCCACCCCCCACACCCCACCCCTGTCTGCCGAAGGAACCTACCCCCTGAGCCCTCGGGGCCTGTGCTGCGGTTGTGTGTCCACTGGAGCCCGCAGCACCCGCCCTCCCTCAGGTTCCTCCACGTGCTGCCGCCGTCAGCCTTCAGGAAATGTCATTCTTTCCATCAGCCTCAGAGAGCTTCCCAGGGAGAACCCTTCCTCTGCCACATCCTTTTACCGCTGTGGGATGCTGGGCATTACCTATGTATCTAGATTTGAGTTACAGCCAGAGAACCGTGTGAGGATTAGCTCAGGTCATGAGTATAGCCCAACTGGCCCCTGTTGTGAGTCGTGGTCCGCTGTGGACGTGAGGTCATTAACTGTGTCTCCCACGCATGTCGCTTTTTAGAAAGGGACCAACAGAAATCACTCATCTCCGCTGACCCCGCAGCTCTTGGTGCTGTGCTCTGTGTACACAAGTCATTCAGGAAATGTTTACACAAATGTCATGGATAAAACACTTGTCCTCTGCTCAGGCTTGACTTTTCGTATCACCCCTGATTTTTCATGTCCTCCCAGCTCTTCCTTTGAACAGTTGAACAGGTTTACATCTTGGCATTCCCGGCGCCCGTCCCGTCTTTTCCTCACACGTACACACCCTTCTGCTGCACCTCACTCCCACCCCCTTTTCTCCAATGAAATACTGCCAAAGCCCCTCACAGCATCCTCCCTTCCACCCGCCCTTCCTGTTGCATCTGCCCTTTCACATCGTCATCACACGGTCACTCCAGTTCTGCCCTTTCACATCGTCATCACACAGTCATTCCGGTCCAGCCCAGACCAACCTCCCCGGCAACCACCGACTCACTGTACACTTGTCGTTTATGCTAAGTGACTAAAGCATTATCTTCTTTCCTCCCCATATTTCGAAATTCTGATCATTCACGGTTCAAAGACCCAGGGCAGGGGAACCCTGACTCTTCCACAGAGGAGTCCATCAGGTTATTTTCCACTGCCCCCGGTGGAGTTCCAAGGGGAGTCTCGTTTGCAGGTTGCCATCTTTTAGCAGAAGGCAAAACGTGAAGAGACGCATGCATACTTCAGGAGAATTTAGGAGAGATGGCGCGTGTGTTCATGGTGGTTCCTTTCTCACGCAGAGATCCTGCAAGGCGCCGTGCGATTCAGCAACAACCCTGTCCTCTGCAACATGGACACCGTCCAGTGGAGGGACATCGTCAACGCCGACTTTCTAAGCAATATGTCGATTGAATTTCAGAGCCAGCTGAGCAGATGTAAGTGTTCCACATGACCCCTGCCCCCAGCCTGCAGCTCTTAAGGTGGGCAGAGCTGTGGAGCTGGGGTGGGGATCAGGAAAGCAGAGTTAACATTACGTTACATTAATCTAATACAGAAGTAAATACTGATAGTAAACAGATTATATGCTCACTAGAAGACAGAGGGGAAGAAAACCTGTTTTTCATGGTGACACCTCCCCTGCTGGCAGATCACCCGCCCCCACCCCCACCCCAGGACAGCTAAGCCCTCATGGGGCATTGAGAAGAGCCCGGCCTGTCACCCCTGGCGAGGGGCCTTCTCACATCTTGTGTGAGGAGACTGCCTAGGCTTTTGTGAGCTTCTTATTTGCTGCTGAGACTCAAAGTAGCGCCAGGCCCTCTGGAAGCTTTGGGGCTGAGCTCTGTCCTCCTGCTGCCGGGCCTGGGCACTCCCACATGGAGCCCGCAGCAAAATTGGGGAGCATACGGCGAGAGTTTGTCCATATTTAACTAGTGCCCGTTACCTAGTCCCTGCCATTCATCAGTAAAGCAGCCCATGCAAGGGAGAGGCTGGCCAGGGCCAGGCTGCAGGTCAGGGCTGCCCCATTAGCGCTGCTGGCAGTGGGAAACTCCGAGGACTCTAAGCTCCGCTTAGCCGGCTGCCTTCCTGATCTCGCTGACCTTTCGGTCTTGAAAATGAGAAGCCATCGTCGTTTCCTGTTTCTGTTTCTCTACAACTATGCAGTGGATGCGTGGGTGTTTGTTTTTGCTTTTGGGGGGGTTTGGGGGGTTTTTTTGGTCTCAGAATTTGGAGATGATACGGATCTTAAAAATCAACTGGAGGGCTTCCCTGGTGGCGTAGTGGTTGAGAGTCCGCCTGCTGATGCAGGGGACGCGGGTTCCTGCCCCGGTCCGAGAAGATCCCACATGCCGCGGAGCGGCTGGGCCCGTGAGCCATGGCCGCTGAACCTGCGCGTCCGGAGCCTGTGCTCCGCAACGGGAGAGGCCACGACAGTGAGAGGCCCACGTACCGCAAAAAAAAAAAAAAAAAAAAATCAACCGGAGCTGCTTTGTTTTTTCTTTGATTTGATTGATTGATTATGATAAAATACCCTTAACATAAAATTTACCATCGTAATCATCATTTTTTAAAAATAAGGACCTTTTTTCCTTTTGTGTATTTTTGTGGTGAACTTTTTTTCTTTAATATTCTTTATTTTATTTATTTATCTTGGTTGTGCTGGTCTTAGTCGTGGCAGGTGGGCTCCTTAGTTGCGGCTCACTGGCTCCTTCAGTTGTGACACGTGTGCTCCTTAGTTGCGGCTCACAGGCTCCTTAGTTGTGTCATGTGAACTCTTAGTTGCGGCATGCATGTAGGATCTAGCTCTCTGACCAGGAGTAGAACCCACGTCCTCTGCATTGGAAGGCAGGTTCTTTACCTCTGTGCCACCAGGGGAGTCCCCATCTTAACCTTTTTTTTTTTTTCGGTACGTGGGCCTTGTTTATAATAAATTTTGAGAGCAACTTATGTATTTAAAAAGAAGAGATTGGTTAAATAAATTGTGGTTCAGCCATGCCATTAAAAATTCATGTTAGGTAGAAAGATATTTACTTTTTTTTCAGGTTTTTCTCTTTTTTTTTTTAATTTATTTATCTATTTTTGGCTGCTTTGGGTCTTCGTTGCTGTGCACGGGCCTTCTCTAGTTGCAGCAAGCAGGGGCTACTCTTTGTTGCGGTGCGCGGGCTTCTCATCGCGGTGGCTTCTCTTGTTGCGGAGCACGGGCTCTAGGCGCGCGGGCTTCGGTAGTTGTGGTGCACGGGCTTCAGTAGTTGTGGCTGTCAATCTGTAGTGCACAGGCTCAGTAGTTGTGGCACACGGGCTTAGTTGCTCTGTGGCATGTGGGATCTTCCCGGACCAGGGATCGAACCCACGTACCCTGCATTGGCAGGCGTATTCTTAACCTCTGCGCCACCAGGGGAGTCCCAGAAGGACATTTTAAAGGCATGGAAAAATTGTCATAACGTTTTATCAGTTTTTTTTTAAGTTATAATACAGTGTGTAGTGTGATATTAATTCTTATATGTAAATATACTTATATGCCTATATTGATTACCTCTGGATAGTCTCATTTCTTCTTCTTGCTTTTTTCTATTATCTGTATTTTAAATAATGTCTAATTCTTTTTTTGTCACAGAAGGTTAAGAATAGAATCATAAGCAGACTTTGAATCCCTTGATTGGCAGGTGTTTTCCTGTGTTACAGAAAGATGCCATTAAATGTTTTTACTTTAAATATTTTCTTTTATAAACATATTATATGCTTATAATAGAAATTTGGAAAATATGGGGAAGTATCAGGTAAAAACGAAAGATAACGTGGTATCATTGTACAGACACAACCACTTTGAACATATCTATGTGTTACTCTGGCTCTTTCCTCTTAAGTTTCTTTCTCTCTTTCTGTCTCCATCTGTCTCTCTTCACAATGTACAACCCGCACCATCCATTTGGGGCTCGTCCTCCCATCCTTCAGGATTCTGCGAAGTACCTGCATTGCACTGATGCCTTTCACCCCTGGGAGCGATTGTAAACCTTGTCGGTCTTATTGAAGGGGTGCCCTGGTCCAACAATCACTTGGCAAATCGTCAGCTCTTCTGTTTGAAACCGAAATTCTCCCAGAGACTGAATTCTTCCTGACTGGGGGAGACTTTGGGACACATGTTAAGTCCCTTGGTTACTGTGTCTTTGCGATGGAAGTGATCTGCATGGCTGATCTCTTTCTAACAAATTTGGTGGTCAGCTCTTCTCTATGTCTGTATATAGAACACTTGGTCCTCAGACTTCTTAATGCCGATGAAAACAGAACACAACTAATGAGATTAAAACCCTTAGTAGCTGTCATTTATAGTCAATCATTTACAAAAACTGCACGAATGGATTGATCAATTACAGATATTTTCAGACAGTAACTTGCAAATTAGTAGCTGAAGTTTTAGATAATCAACCAGGTGACACAGACCGTGCACGTCCTACCCTTTGTGTGGCATCCAGGCCTCTCTCTCTTTGGCGTGGAGTCTGGGAGTATTTACAGAACCCCAACTCCTGGGATCACTGAGGATTGGACACGGCACGAATGTGGTTGGTACATACCCATCCCCCCAGATGAGGCATCCTTAACATCATTGTGGGAGATGCTGGAAAATTCTCCAAGCCTAAGCAGATTTGAAATGTGGACCCATGAGTCCATTTAAATCCCAGTTTTCATGGCCTGTGACAAGTCAATAATCGCTCTCCTCCTCAGTTTCCACAACTGAAATGTAAATAAAAGCAGTACCTGGTTCTTTTTTTTTTCTCATGAGAGTCTTTTTTAAATCATCTTACAAACCAACCAGTTGAACAAACAGAATAAGAAATTTGAAAGCACTTCCTTGTTTCTAGGATGTGACTTTGCCTAGGGCCTTGAGAAGGGGCCATCAGTTTCTTGTTCCCTTTCCCTAAAATATGAATTTAACGATTACGTTTATATTTTAGGCCCAAAGTGTGATCCAGTCTGTCTTAATGGAAGCTGCTGGGGTGCAGGGAAGGAGAACTGCCAGAAACGTGAGTCGGGGAGCAGAGTTTCACTGGCCATCTTCTCCCCTTACACTTGCATTTGTTTTCCCTTTGAAGACTCTGAAAGCATTGTTGATTTTAAGGCCCTGTTGTAAGTCAGTGCAAGTGGGCCACCCGTGTACCAGCCATTCTCTCTGAACAGTATGTTTGGCAGGTTTTCCTGGGAATGGGGGCTTGTCTGTGTTACCTGAGTCATGGCATCTCTTACGTCCTCGCCTCTCCTGCCGCCCCCCTCTCTTGAGTACCCACCGCCAGAGAAGCAAGAGTAGCTTCTTCTTCAAGGGGTTTTTCTGCGGGAATCCTAGTTCGGGAGCGTGAACGGCCAAGGAATCTGGGGACGTGTCATCTTGAAAACTTTAAGTCTAATTGTGATGTGACTGTTACGTCCTTTTAAACACTACTTTCTGGCAGGCGTCATGCTATGTGTACATGCTTTCTGTTACCCACCCCCAAACTCAATTCTCATCGGTATCTAATTGAGCAGTCTGAAAGTCCAGAGTTGGTCTGAGTCAGTTCTCCTAAGCGATGAGAAACAAGTAGAAAAAAAAAAAAAAAAAGTACAGTAAGAAAGATCAAGACTCCGTTGAATTTAGCAGAATGTGAATGTTGGGGAACTTAAGCCGCAGAATCACCAGATTGATCCATCTTTCATCCGCTGTTTGCAAGTGCTCTGCGAGGTCCCGGGGAAGGCATCCTCCCTCCCTCCCGAACCCTTCAGCTCACGGATGGCCTCTGCTTCTTTCCAGTGACCAAAGTCATCTGTGCCCAGCAGTGTTCCGGGCGCTGCCGCGGCAGGTCCCCCAGCGACTGCTGCCACAGCCAGTGTGCCGCCGGCTGCACGGGGCCGCGGGAGAGTGACTGCCTGGTAATACCCACCCCAGCGGCTTCTCTGGCCCGAGATTCAGAGAGCCTTCCTGTGACTGAACTGTACTGACTGACGTCTGTAGCCGCAGGGGTGACAGAGCATCTTTTAGTGTCCTGCCTTCCTTCACCACTTACTTGGTGACCTTGGGCAACCTATGTGACCTCTCCGTGCCTCAGTTTCCTTGTCTGACAGTGGTGGAGAGTAAAGTACCTACCTGTTAAGTGCTCTAAACGGCACAGTGTGTGTGGCCTCCATACCCAGGACCTGGGCATAGAATGAGCCAAACGACGAACTGTGTGTTATGGGCCCCTAATGTCTCTTGTGGCCAGCACCCGCCTCGTCTCACTGTTTACTGCTCCACTCGATTCTCATTACAAACCTAGGGCGCTGATGCCGCAGGGACCCCTAAGATGTGTACGGAGAAGTTAAGGGGCCACACAGACCCCGAGTGGCAGGACAGCTGCGACTCCATTTGTGCCTTTCGCCCCTAAAGCCTCTGCTCTTTCCACCCCGGCTCAGAGACCTCCTGCGCATATCCCTCCACGCCCACCCCCCACCTCCTCGCCCGCCGTGGGGTCCCGATGCCCTCGCTGTTGTCCCTGTTACTGCAGAAAGCTCAAGTGAGACCTACTGTCCCCGTGGGCCGCGGGGGCCACACATCTGATCATGGGCGCCTTGTGAGTCCCGAGACACCAGGGCGGACAGACGGGGTCCCAGAGTCAGAGCTGAGCGAGCTCCAGACTGGGAGACTCACCTTGGATGGGATCCAAAAGAGTCTGGTTTTCAGGAACAGGGAGGCTAAGTCCCAGAGGCTGGACAGGCCCCCCAGGCTTTGGGCTCGGCTGGTCTGGGCCGGTCCTGACGTGCAGCTGGAAGGAGACGGCCCGAGGCTGTTGGTCAGGGCCCCTCTGTGCGTGGTCTGGTCCCCTCTGCACCACACCCCCTAGTCCAGGTTCTCTGCGTTTGGCAATAAATTCTAAAATGTATCCTCAAGTGTCGTTTAGGAGGGAAACCTGACGTAAGTTAGGCCGAAGAATAATTTCACCGTAGAGTTAACTACTCTCGTGTGTGTACTCCTGCCTGGTTTTGAAAGTTAACGGAGACGTATTTTTCCCTCATCATAATCCGTAAACTCTGACAGCTGGGACAGTGGATTTAAGAAAAACCATGCTTATAAGAGAAAGGTCTTTCTGACTCTACCGAGAGTACTTTGCTAGACGTGTGTGCTCTGACCAAACACCTGGACGCAGAGAACCGCGGCCGCAGCTCCCCGCACGGAGTCTAACAGCCGCCGCCCCTCCCCTGACAGGTCTGCCGCAGGTTCCGGGACGGAGCCACGTGCAAGGACACATGCCCGCCACTCATGCTGTACGACCCCACCACCTACGAGATGAAAGTCAACCCGCTGGGGAAGTACAGCTTCGGCGCCACCTGTGTCAAGAAGTGTCCCCGTGAGTGCCCCTCGTGGGGACCCTTTCGTTGTCAGGCACCCCGTTACCTGTTCTGTCTCCTGCTGGCATCCCCGCGTCCCCCGCTCACGTGTCCTCGGGTCCCTGTGTCCGCCTCAGCGTCAGGCAGGTGAGGGGACGGCTGCTGCTCCGACCTCGAGTCAGTTCTTGTGTCCTGAGCCCCAGCCGTGGTCGCCCAGAATATCCCATCGTCTGATGGGCACAGACCCATGACCACTGGGCCATTTTCCCGTTTAGCTCTTTGCAGGTATTTAAACGGCCTAAGTGAGAGAGTAGTTAGAAGACCGGCCTTCTTTAGTGGTTAACAATCTGGTGAAGGTTGTGCCCTTAGGAATACTGCAGAGGGGTTTTTGCTTGTCAGTTGGCTTTGTTTAATCATTTGGGCTTGGGTTTTGCTTATTTCAATTTGTGCTTTACAGATGACTCTGGTATTTAGGGAAATGGCAACATGAATTATTTCGTGGTAGAGGAAGTGTAGAATTGTCTCATTAAATTGTTTTAGAAACCAATCTTGATTTCCAAGAGGGAAGATGAAGGAAAAAGAAAAAAATGTTTAAGAACAATTGTGAGGGGGAGGTTTGCCCTACCAGATCTGTGAACATGAAATTTTATCAATTTGGAACAGAAAAAAGAACACACAACTAGAATAATAAACCACTGTAAGGTAAAGGACAAGCTAAGAAAAATTCGCCACAGTCATGACACAGACATATACTCTTGGAGAGACAGCTTAACGGGCAGAGTTTAAAGTCCACAGGAAACCACTCAGAGCCTCAGAGAACAAAAGTAGACAGTTTTCAGAAGGAAAATGACAGATGCCCAGCAAATAGGTTTGAGGATCCACTTGGGAAAGTTGCAAGGAACACATAGAGTTCCTGAAAAGTATAGACTGATATTTGTGTTAATAGGTTATTAACACAGACACGGCAGCCACGAGACAGTGACCGGCGTCGGGGCTGGTGCCAAGCATGGGCACCGCCACCCACGGTGGCCGGAGGGGATGAGGGCAGCCCCGGGTGTGGCAGCCCCAGCGGAAGCGTGGTCTTTGTGTAGCTTCCCATTTTTAAATCAATAGTCAAGCTTCAAGGGCAAGTCCTGAAGGTAGACCCTACGGGAACACAGGCTGCAGGGAGGGGGGGACACGGTGACCAGCGAGCAGGCAGCAGCAGCCCCACACTGCGCCTGGCGGGGAGGCCCTGAGAACCCGTGAACCCCGCATCCCTCTCTGTTTGCAGCCTTTCATTCTTTGTCCTTAAACAAAACCAGAGGATCAGCCCATCATGGAGGGTCCTGAGGCCCAGGAACACCTGGTGCCGCCTTCGCCACCTTCCTTTCACTGTCCCCCAGGTAACTACGTGGTGACGGACCACGGCTCGTGCGTCCGCGCCTGCAGCTCTGACAGCCAGGAGGTGGAGGAGGACGGCGTCCGCAAGTGTAAAAAGTGCGACGGACCTTGTGGCAAAGGTGGGCAGCCGCCCAGTGCGGGCGAGGGGCTGTCTCTGCTCCCTGCCCCCAGACCTTCGGCGTCACGCTCAGACGAGATGGGAGGGGATCTCCAGGCTCGGAAACGTGTCCCTTCCTTTACGCTCTGCCCTGTTTCTGGGTGTCCTCAATGCCAATTTATCCCTGCTTATCCTGTACTTTATGTTTTATCGAGAAATTTTTCAAACAACACCCAGAAACGTTGCAAGAATAGTGTAATGAACACCCATATGCCCTGCACTTAACTTTACCAATTTTCAGTAATCGCCACGTTGCTCTCCCTCTGTGTCTGTGTGTGTGTGTGTGTGTGTGTGTGTTTTCTGAGCCCAGTGACAATTACAGGTGTTATAACACTTCACCCTACATTCGCCAGCACACTTTCCTACACACAGGACATTCCCCTAAGTAACAAAAGACGGCTTCACTCTCATCTCGAGTTTAACATCGATTCAGTGCAATTCTAGTTTTCAGTTTAATTTCAACTCCCCCACTGTCCCAATACCATCCTTTTTAGCTGCTTTTCGATCCAGAGTCCAGCTGAGGGCTGTGGGTTCCATGCTCTTCCTTAAATCAGAACCATTTCTCAGCCCCCTTTTCCCCGATGCTGTGCAGAGTTGAGGCCGGGTGTTTTGCAGGATGTCCCTCGTCTGGCCTGGGCATGGTTTTCCTCCAGGCGGGACTCAGGTGGGCAGGAGCATCTCCCCTCATTGCGTCGCACCAGGGGGCACAGCCATTTCATCCCGTTACCACGATGACAAATTCGATGATTTGCTTGAAGTAGCGTCAGTCAGATTTCTTGGTGGTTATAAAGGAGTGATTTCCTATTTCTATCATGTCTTCTACATTTATTAGTTGACATTCTTTTCTAAAATAGCTTTTTTAGTACCCACGTGAGGTCATTGAATCCTTTTTTTATTCAGTTTATGGTAATCCCTCCTGTCATCATTCACTTTGATGTCCAGACTGACTCCCGTGTGGCCTGTGGGAGCCTCCCCAGTTGGCACCTGAGTCCTTTGGGCACGTGGCAGGCCTAGACCACGTCTTCCAGTTCCGCATCTACACTCTTTGTACCTTGCCACTTAAACTTAGCATACCCTGGAGATAACTTCGTATGAATCTTCCTCATCCTACTTTGCAGCTGCTGGGCGCTCCCCGAACCCTATCCATAATCCCCTATATCCTATCCCCTCTACCATAATTTATCCAGCCAGTCTCCCTGTATATGGTCATTTAGATTGTTTCCGCTGTTCTGCTGTTAAAAAAAAAATGCCTCAATGAATAACTGCTTATCTTGAACATCTGCATCAGAGGCCACCGTCCCTAAGAAGCATCTGTGATTTCAGCTGAAACTGATGATACCACCTCTGTGCTCTTGCATTGCACGTGTGTTCTTTCACGGGGCAAACTCAGCCTCCGTGCTCCACGTCCTCGAGTCCCTCCAGCCCCCCTAGGGGGTCTGTGCCATTACCATCCCCACTTTACAGACCCACGAGCTCCCAGCGGGTCTCTCTGGCCACCTGGCCTTGTAGCTCCTGTGTCGCAGGGGTGTCGGGGCCCTGAGAGATGAGTGTCCTTTGGCTCCAGGAGACCTCCCGGCAGAGGGGACATGGAAGGAAGAAAATAAGAACCTGGGGCAGTGCCTGGCACAGAGGAAGTAGAAGAGTTAAGCCCCTGAAGAGAGAGAGGGTTATACCGTCAGCATCCTCAAATGCATCAATAAAATCAGAGATGATTTTTGTCTTTCTTCTGTTAGTTTTGTGTTCAACAAACACTTCGATGCTCCTGTAATCATTATGCTCTATTTTCTACCCACCCCCAGTTCATATCCTGGAGGAGTGGCCAACTCAGATCCCTTCGGGTATGGGGCGATGCCAGGAAAACAAAGTTTGGAAAATGCGTGTGTTGATGGTCTACAACTTCTCCAAATCTGATCGGTCTAGGGGTGAATGTGTAATTTATCTCCAAATTTAGGAATTCAGGTAACCCCACCATCACCATCACACCTAAACAGAGAGAGCATGGATATTCTTTCAAACATGTGGAAATCTCTTCCGAACCTGTAATTAAATGGCAAGTCCCCGTTGGCAGGCATCTGCCTCAGGGCTTGTTGTGCGGAAGCCAGCCTCACTCTGTTGTCAGCCAGAGCCTTGGAATCCTAAAGCAGCCTCGCCCTCCCATTCCCAAACCCACAGCGAGGCAGATGCAGTGCAAGGCGAGCCTGGAGGTCCAGGGGGGCTGATGGGACAGGCCCCACTGCCAGGTGGCAACCCAAGCAGCAGGGACTCTGGACAGAGTGGAGCAGAGGGAGACGGAGGGACCGGGGGACCTTGTCTCCAGGGAGGCCTGGGTGAGGCCAGGGGAGGACCTCACCCTCATCCTTTCATCCTCCCCTTTCAAAACCTCATTGAAAAACAATGAGATTTTCCATGATTATTCTTCAAAGTAAGATACAGTCTGAAAGAGAGGTACCAAAGATTGCACTGTGAATTCTAGAAGCAGAGCCACAACAGATAAATGGGCTTTGGAGGGAACTGGCGTTTGAGATGGAAATTCGGGAGTGAATGTAAATTCATAAATGGGCTCAGAGTGTGGAAAAAGGCATCTGAGACTGACGTCACAATAGGACACAGATCAAAGCACACGGCTTAAGTAAACGCTGTGGAAGAAAAGCAGTTTATCTGATAAGAGTTTTTCCAGTATTTCTTATGATGTAACATCAGACGGCCATTAAAAACCACGTTTGTGAATGGTTTTAATGACAGGACAAATGTTCACAGCATAATAAGTGGGAAAAAAAAAACAGCTCCATATCTAGTGTGACGTAACCATGGAGGATAGCTAGAAGGAAATTTTCTAAAATATCAAAGGTACATAGGAGAATTGCTTGTCATTTTGTTCCCCTTTATTCTGTGTTTTCAAGGTTTTCTCAGATGAATGCATCTTGCTCTTTCCATTAAAAACAAAAATATCTACGCATATTGTTTCTTTCAGTTAGAAGACCAAGCCGCAGGCCCAGTTAGGCGAGGGGAGGCGTTGAGGGTCAGTAGGGGCACGCGGGTGAGCACAGGACAGCAGTGACGGCGCAGGGCACACTGTCATGGAGAGGAAGCTGGAGTCCTCAGGAGCAACTGTACTCTGGCCCAAGTGGGGAAAATGAGGAGGAGAAAGCAGGTTCCTTGAGGACAGCCATGGCGTCTCCTGTAACCACTGCAGCCCCAACCCCGCCATGGTCCCTGGGCCCTAGCAGGCCTAGCAGTGTTTGTTGAGTGAATGAATGACAGCATGGCGGCAATAGTTCCCACGGCTGCAGTTTCCTGCCTGCTCCCCTCTGCCTGTGGAACATTAGCTATTCTTAATTCAACAAATGCGAGTGAAATAAACACCTCCCTTATCTTTACAGTTTGTAACGGAATAGGAATTGGTGAGTTTAAAGATACACTTTCCATAAATGCTACAAATATTAAACACTTCAGAAATTGCACCTCGATCAGTGGAGACCTTCATATCCTGCCAGTAGCATTTAAGGGGTAAGTAAAGATTTTTAAGTTACTGATATAATATAGAAAAAAACGAAATCAGCTTTGTTCACCTGCAGGTTGTTACTGATCGTCCTGTTCCTTGTTTCAGTGATTCCTTCACACGTACTCCACCTCTGGACCCAAAGGAACTGGACATTCTAAAAACTGTAAAGGAAATAACAGGTGTGTGCCGCTAACATATCATATGAACATAAACAGGAAATCAGTGTTTTATGAAGAGAACTTTTAGCAGTATTTTCTTCTCCTTTGGCATAAAAACCTTTATTCTGAAATTCTACCATTCATGAGTAATCAGTTCTTCGATATTTTTCAAAAATGCAGTTTCCCCTGCACTCGAGAGGTGAGCTCTTTAAGCAAAGAGTTAGGTCATTCATGACGTGGTGCGAACATGTCTGCTCTCTCACGGCCCAGCCCAGGCCAGCCGTCCGAGGACCAGCCCAGGACGTGGTGGGTAGAGGGAGGGGGGCAGCGGCGAGCGGACAGCAGGCTCCCGGGCCTGGAGACGCACTTCACATCCTGCTCTGCCACCGGCAGGCCTGGGCCCGGGACCCGTCAGAACTCCACTTCCGACATCCCTAAAAAAGAAATAATCAGACTAAATAGCAAGGTTGTTTGGAGAATTGGAACGAAATAAGGATACCACGTCAGCCTCCTTGGGGCGCTGCAGCTCGGCACTGGCCGCTGTCGTTGAGCACGGCAGCCTGCTTGGGGTCTCGCCCTTGGAGCACAGCCTGCGGGGTGAGAGTCGGGCGGCGGCTGGTGCGCAGCGACGCATGCGTGCGTGTGCTCGGGAAGATGACGAGAAGAACGTTCACCTCTCCTGCTCATCGACACTCCTGAAAATCCTACAATAATGTCTCACACAGAATAGACATTTCTAAGTGGTGTGTGCCTGAACCTTCCTTCTGCCTTATAGGGTTTTTGCTGATTCAGGCCTGGCCTGCAAACAGGACTGGCCTCCATGCTTTTGAGAACCTGGAAATCATACGTGGCAGGACGAAGCAACAGTAAGTGGACCCCAGCCAAAGCCTGGTAGACCCTTATTTTTTGTTTTTGAAATAAGACTTACAGAGGTGCTGCAGAGACGCTACGGAGAGTTCCCACACATCCTTCACCCGGCTGCCCCGATGGGGACACCCTGCATCAGCGTGGCAGGAGAATCAAGTAAAGAAATCGGTAGTAACTGAACTGCAGACTTTCTGGGATCGCGCCAGTTTTTCCGTGAACGCCTTGTGTGTTCCGTCAGCCCACGCTGCACGCGGCTGTCACGTCTCCTTGGTCCCTGCCGTCGGTGACAGTTCCTTTGTCTTCCTTGTCTTTCATGGCCTTGACCCTTGTGAAAAGTATTGGTCAGGCATCTTGTAGGATAGCCAGTGTTTTCTCCTGATTCAGCTGAGGTTTTGCACTTTTGGCAAGAACAGCACTGAGGTCACACATCCTTTTCAGCAAGTCATTTCAGGGGACCTGAGAGGCTGTTTAACATGCAGTGTTTCTTTCAGGATGTCCACTTTTCCAGCTCCAAGAGTGAAACACACCCACACACCCACGTGCACACACACACACACACACACACACACACACACACACAAGCACCTTTAATGTAATAAGGGTAATGAAGAGTTTTGTGGTGAGGGGAAGTTTGGGACTCTCTTGTTCAAACCTGCCTTGGAAACCGTCTGGTTCCGAGCACTCTTTCCCATAATTGACTCCTCAGAGGGCTACACAATATTGTGCAATATTAAAGAAAGTCAGACGACAGCACATGTGAAATAAGCATCACTTTCCAAAAACTGTCGTGGCTTTGCATCGCTGATGCTAAACTGGCAGCTCATATCACTTCCCAGAAAGGCCCCTGTGCTCTGAGTTCTCAGGAATACTTCTCTTGCCCAAAGTTCATACAGAGATGAGAGATTTAGGTTAGTTTTCTTGGGTGACTAGCATATACCTCTCAGCTTAGTTTTAGGGATGTAAATAAGATAAAGATGACTTTTTTTCCTTTTCACATTTGCTGAGGAGTCCAAGGATGGACCGTCCCTCCTGGGGCAGTGTGACCCCTGGTTCTCAGCAAAGCCAAACCTGCCCTGCAGGGAAGACCTCAGCTTTGTCTCTGCTGGCTTGCCTCCCCTGGGCACAGTTTGGGGGGATTCCTGACAGCAGGGGCGCAGGTCTAATACACAGGAGCCAGGCTGTGGGAGGACAGAGGGAGGAAAGGGTGGGGAGAGAAAAAGAAACAAGGAGAAGAAGGAGTCTCCAAATTATGCTTTGCCTTCTGTCATCTCACGCCTTCATTATCACTCTCTCTACTGTACTCTCAACTGGCCCATTCCACATCCTGGTGTCCAGTGAGCTTCCTAAAAGTGCAAATCTCCTTCCTATGGTTTCCCATCATTTGCGGACAAAAACCTCCTCCGTGTGGTGTCTAAGGTGGTCCATGCTCTGGCCTCTTCCTCCCTCCCAGGCCCCCCCCCAGGCCCCGCCCACCTCCAGCAGTAGTTCATGGTTCTCAGTGCCTGTCACGTTCTCCTGCAGGTGGTTCAGGACTTCCTTCCATTCAGTCGGAATAACTTCCACCTGGTCACTTGATGAACACGTACTGATCACCCCGTAGGATCCTAGCACAGGGTTGGGTAGCAAAGAAAATATCACAGTTCCTGCTCCCGGGGTCCTGACAATCAGGCCTCACCCCTTCCGGGAGACCCCCTCCGCAGACTTGTTTAGACCCCTACTCTTTGCCTCCGCGGTACCCCTGCTGGGTTAAAATTATCTACTCATATGATTGTGTCATCACTAGACAAAAGGTTTTTTGAGAATAGGAAACACACACTTAACCTAGAATTAGAATGAGTCACATGTTACCTCAGACGTTTGTTCAATAAATGGATGGGTGGATGGATAGATGGGTGGATGGATAGATGGACGGATGGGTAGACGGATGGATGGAAAAATGAACCTGTGATCTCTTAAGTGTATTTGGATATTTGAGAACTTAGAACATGTTCTCAATTCCCAGGCAAAATTAAAATGCAGCCAATCAAATAATGACATTAAGACATTTATTCAGCCCCTGGTCTGCCACTGGGATTAGAGATACTAAACGAACAAGGAACTAGCTCTTCCCTGAACTAGCTTTAAAAAGCACTTGCAGTTTGCCAAAGTTGCAGTACATACCTTCCACAACATGACTTAACAACCCGTGGAAGGCAGTTTGTGGTAAATCTAAAGTGGTACAGAAAAGCAAAGTTTTTAGCGATGCTGTGTTTTCATAATTTTTCACGACATTGTTTTTCTTCTCTCCAACTTAGTGGTCAGTTTTCTCTGGCGGTTGTTGGCCTGGATATAACGTCCTTGGGATTACGCTCCCTCAAGGAGATAAGTGATGGAGATGTGATCATTTCAGGAAACCGAAAGTTGTGCTACGCAGATACAATAAACTGGAAAAAACTCTTTGGGACCTCAAGTCAGAAAACCAAAATTACAAACAACAGGAGTGAAAAAGAGTGCAGTGAGTCACCACTTTGGTCCATTGTGGAGATGGTTCCAGCGGGTCATTTATTTTGATTTAGAATATGAAGAACCATTCCCAAACCTTAAAATTACTTTTTACATTCGTGAAGAAGCAAATTAAAAGAAATCTGTATATTCTTAACTGTGGAGTTCATCAGAATTGTTTCTAGATCATTCTCATTTCATAGGATGAACTTGCCTTGAAGTCTAGGCTATCAATTATTGGGAATTTACAGAACTAAATTTAGTATTAATGATATTGCATTTTTTAAATTTAATTTTATTTATTATACAGCAGGTTCTTATTAGTTATCTATTTTATACATATTAGTGTATACATGGCAGTTCATCCCACCATCCCGACCCACCCCTCTTCCCCCAGTTATATTGCATTTTAGCTGTGTGTTCCTCCCTGCTCATTTCATCCCCAGTGACTGTAGCTAGACACACACGTGCACGTGCACACACACACACACGCACACTCACACACACACACCGGAATGGGATGACTGTTTCACACAGGCATTTCCAGTTCTGAGCCATAGTCAGCTTTTGAAGCGGGGCCTGCACCGGCATAGCCTGTGCTGTGAGACCCCGGCCAGCGGCAGAAGCAGACCTGAGTTCACATCCTGGCTCGAGCCCTTCCTGGCTCTGAGACCTTCATCAGTTTACGTAAATCTTTGGGCTTTGGCTTCTTCATCCATGAAATGGAGGTAATAATGATTCCCACACCGTAGTGCAGTTGAGAGAATTGGTGCGATTCTGTGTGCCTCGCACACGGCAAGGAGCCACACGCTTCCCGTGCCGTTTTGGCAGCTCTGAGTGTTTCATCCAGGTACACTCAGCCCCCAGCAGGGCAAAGGGGACTTGCGGTGGGCCTCCGGAAGCCCTTTTGTGCTTGCATCACTGCTTCTCCCAGGGGGCCCAGCATGTGTTTGAGCACCTCACCCACAGGGCCCTTGGCCACTGTTCCTCGGCTGACCCGTGTGGCTCACCCTGTCTTCGCAGAGGCCATGGGCCACGTCTGTAACCCGCTGTGTTCGTCAGAGGGCTGCTGGGGCCCGAAACCCGAAGACTGCATGTCCTGCCGAAACTTCAGCCGTGGCAGGGAGTGTGTGGAGAAGTGCAACGTTCTAAAGGGGTAAGAGGCTTTGTTTTTTAATCCCTATGTTTTGATTTAAAAAAAATAAGACTTAAGATTGTTTTATAGGTTTATGGTTAATCAGTCGGATTATTTTCCTTTTCCTTTGTTTTTGTGTGATTGACAACTGTTAATCACAAAGGGACGTGAACAAACTTTTTTCATGACTTAATCCAATCCAATTTATAGAGTCTCTCTCTATCTGGAAATATCTTATATTTTTCCTAGCTGCACAATGTTCCCAAGACAAACAGAACAGTCTTCCATGGTTCAGATGGCCAAGACCGTGGCCACTGTAGCACAGCATTCCTGCTGTGTCAAAACACAGCTCCTGGTTAATTTTTGTTTATGTTCAAGACACACTGAACAGTGCAAATAACTTCAAATATACCCATGGACAGAGAAATAAACAGTTGTATAACATTTGTTGAATTTATTGCAATCAATAAAAAGTACAGTCTGTTGATTCTATAGGAATTTTGATATTGAGTAAGGCTTTGAAGGACCACAAATAATGACTAAAATAAATTAATAGGAAAGTAAAATGGAAGGATAGAGACGGGCAGAGGCAATTTTTTTTTTTTAATTTAAAGAAAAAGAAATTTCATGATAGAGAAGAGCGTAGGAGTTACAGATGGCTCTAGGAAATCTTCCTTTCTGTTTCACTATCAGGACTTGGGCTACAGCTCAGATCAGAAATATTCGGAAGCAGGATGAGAAGACCAAGTTCAATTCTGTAAGAATCTTTAGCTGATAGGCTCATTAGCCTAACAGTAATTTGCATAATCGATAGTATTGTTTCAGCAAGTAAGAAATATTGGTGCAGTCCTTACAGCTGCAAACAGACACTAAGCTCTCATGTCTTCAGTGCTGACGTCTCTTTGAAGCGACAAGGTGATTAAAATAGCCACGGCGGTGGCGCCCGGGTCTGCCCATTAGAGAACCCCAGTGCCCAGCAGCACCTGTTCCACTTGCAAGGCTGGCTCCTGCAGTAGGTGTGGTAACCCAGAGAAGCAGCACAGGGAAAAAGTCCCACGGCGTATTTGGTTTAATTGATGCCGTCTGCCTGAGAGGACTCACGGACCACGTCTTTGGGTGTAAACACTCCTTGTTCACTGCCTAGTTAATTACCAGTCGTCTTAACACCTGCCACAACTACAGTGTCTTTTCAGTCAAACATCAGCTTGTCGCTTAACGTTAATCTAAGTTTGAGGAATGGTTAAAATAGTACAAGCAAAATTTTTCACGCCTGTGTTCCCTACTTGCTGTTTTTAGGAATAACCACTGAGGAAACGTTTAATAGCTGTCTTTCCTTTTCCCAGGCATTAGTCTAGATACCATTTCTTTGCAGCTTAATTTAAATATCCATGAATCTGATATTGGAGGGGGTATCTTAAATCTTAAGGACTGATATCTTAAGGACTGTTTTCTTCTCTTTTTTTCCCATGTGTTGCCTTGCTTATCTAATATTGAAAAACTGCGCCTGGAGAAAAAATGTAGGGCAGATGTTTTGATTATAACGGAAGCTGATGTTTTTGTTCCAGGAGAAGATGACCAAAGATTCCGCTGACAAGAATCAGTTTATTACATTACAGTATAGTCCTAGATTCCCGGCCATTCGACTTTTACCTAAAACTGTTTTGACTTTCTAAGAGAGGTGATTTGTGTCATCTGAGCTCTCAGACAGGCGAACCCAGACAGCATCCTGCAGCAGGGTGTCCAGGGACGGCACTGACCAGTTTCCCGTCTTCTCCCGTCAGAGAGCCCAGGGAGTTCGTTGAAAACTCCGAGTGCGTGCAGTGCCATCCGGAATGCCTGCCCCAGGCCATGAACGTGACCTGCACGGGACACGTAAGGAGCATGTTTAATGTCACCCCACATGTCAGCCATAGCCCGCAAGGATGACCCTCACCCCCGTCACCCCGTGCCTGCCGGGACGCGCGTCCAGCGCACTCCCCGTCCACATCTCACAGCCGTCGGGGGCTGTGACTGAGGGGAAGTCAGCACATACCCTGCTGGCACGGGCATTCCCCTTCTCTGTCCAACCGCAGATGCAGGTGGTGATGCCCGTCCTCACACCACAGATCAGGGTGCCCTGTGGACGGGGCACACCCACAGGCAGCCTTCAGTGTTCCTGACATCTGTCTTCATTGCTTTATTGTCTTAATCAAACATCACCAAATTCTTATTTAACATGAGTTTATCGTTATTTGAAGAGTATTTTTTTTTTTTTTTTTTTTTCCGGTATGTGGGCCTCTCACTGTTGTGGCCCCTCCCGTCGCGGAGCACAGGCTCCGGACGCGCAGGCTCAGCGGCCGTGGCTCACAGGCCCAGCCGCTCCGCGGCATGTGGGATCTTCCCGGATCAGGGCACGAACCTGTGTCCCCTGCATCGGCAGACGGACTCTCAACCACTGCGCCACCAGGGAAGCCCTGAAGAGTATTTTTTAATCACAAAGGAAAGGTTTTCAAAATTCAGTTTCACATCTACATGTTCAGTAATAATCTTTTAGAGAGTGTGAGAATGCAGGTCCCTCTCACAACCGTGTGCCCATGTTGTTAATTCTCAGTTTATTTATATGAGGAGCTCTGTTTGGATTTGAATTTCAACAGCCATATCTAAATCTAGTAACGGAAACCATTTCTCAGAAGTTCTTTAAATCAGACAAAAGACGGTAAGGCTCAGTTTTGAGGTACAGGCTGCCAAAACGGCTGGTTACAAAGGAAACCACTGGTTTTTAGGTTGGTGTTCGGTTAAATTTTCATCAGTGAAATAAAATAACTGGTGATGTTGACTGACTTAGTCATCTGATTGTTCTGGCTCTGGGAATACTCAGTCTTTGAGACATGAGAGCACTGAGCCAGCAGGCAGACCCTCCCCTACCCACGTTATTTCAGCCCTTTGTGAAGTGTGCGGACACAACCCAAACAGCCCCAGTGCATTCATTTCTGTGGGTTTTACCGACGCATTCACATTGGACCAACAGAATCCAATTTAGCATGTTGCACAGTTAATTATGCAGCCATCACTGCACTTCCATGTGCCACCTTCTCAACACTGGAGAGATGTAGGTGTGGCTTTTCTCAGCTTGGCCTTGGTGAGTCCAGCTTCCCACAGAGGCCCCCTCAACTCCAAACACGATTCACAAGGAAGTCCTTCTGACTGATAAGGATATAAATATACATGTAGGCCAATCAGGAATGCTTTGACAAGGAAAGATGCCCACAGTGTATCGAGTAAAATGTAATAAAGCACATAGTACAGTTTCTCTCATGTTTTATGTATGTATATGTATGTATATAAAGTACACATTTAAAGTCAAGAAGACTTTATTCTCAGCTGTTAACAGTGGTCACATCAGGCAAAGCACAGTCACAGAAGAGCTTGTCCACTTTAAGAACTTCCACGTCGTTTGATTTTTTTTCATGATAAGCATTTTAAGTAAAAAGTTACTTCATTCTGGGGGTTCCCTGGTGGCGCAGTGGTTGACAGTCCGCCTGCCGATGCAGGGGACACGGGTTCGTGCCCCGGTCCTGGAAGATCCCACGTGCCGCGGAGCGGCTGGGCCCGTGAGCCATGGCCGCTGAGCCTGCGCGTACGGAGCCTGTGCTCCGCAGCGGGAGAGGCCACAACAGTGAGAGGCCCGCGTACCGCAAAAAAAAAAAAAAAAAGTTACTTCATTCTGAAAAAGAGAGAGACGTAAGTAAATGTTTGATTTATGAAACGGTTTTTCCACCTTGGTGCAGGGACCAGGCAGCTGTGTAAAGTGTGCCCACAACATCGACGGCCCTCACTGCGTCAAGACCTGCCCTGCTGGAGTCACAGGAGAAAACAGCACCCTGATCTGGAAGTTTGCAGATGCCAATCACGTGTGTCACCTGTGCCACCCCAGCTGCACCTACGGGTGAGTGCAGGAAGCTCTGGGTCTGCAAAGGAAAAGGCAGAACAGGGTGCTTCCCATCTTGCAAATTTGTAGATTGAAAATGTCTCTGGACTTTCCAGTCAGTCAAGTACAGAGGTTTGTATCTGAGTCAGTTCCTCCAGGTGTGCTGGACCCACGGCCACGGCAGCAGCAATGATACGCTCGTGGGCAGATCATGGTGCTGGCGGGAGAGCCTCTCAGCCTCTCCAGGTGTGTCTCGTGCCAGGGCCCTGTTCTGCGGTGCCAGCATGTCCCAACAAGAAGAATAAGGGATGGGGGAACGAGAGCAGAGGTCCTGCCCCGTCCCCAAAGGTGTCTATATATATATATATATATATGTATGTATATATATATAAAATATCTTTCCAGATGACTGGGATTCTTGTGGGAATCTTTTATTGGTTTACAATTAATAGAAGATAACATTGCCTGGAATGTTGCCTAAAGGTGCTTTTTCTTTTAGCTAGTTGATTGCTAAGCTGTTAATAGGGAAATTAAAACTTTTGACTGTAATTAGTGGAAGCACTCAGAAGGTATATATCTTACTTACTAACATGATAAATTTGACAATGAAATTGGACTACTAGAAATCAGAAGGAGAAGTTGTCCCATATATTTCACATTCCCTTCTATCTCATAATCCTCAACTTTATTTGGCACAGTTACTCTTCTCTGGAGCCATCTCTTACTAGCTGTGTGGACTTGGGGAAGTGTCTTAACCTCTCTGTGCTTCACTTTCCTTACCTGTAAATTAGGATAATAAGACTGCATTGCTCACAGGATTTTTGAGATCTTGAGTTAATACGTGTACTGTACTTAGAATAGTGCGTGGACCACACGAGCACTCAATCAGCGATTGCACAGATGGCGGTGCGGAGCTGGTGACGAGGTGGCAGTAACGATGGTGGCGGTTATAATGGTGGTGAAGGAGGTAACGGTGCCAGTCCTGCTGGTAGTGACGGTGGTAATTATGACCGTGACAGTGATGGTTAGTGTTCTGAAGGGGTGCAGAACCTTCCAGTTAGACTTCTAAACATCAGGAGTTTTGAAAATTTTCCGAGTATGTCCTAAGTTTTTACAAAAAAACTATTTTAACTGCATTTATATGGAAGAGCCTGGGCCTGGAGACAAGTGATTTGGGAATGACTGGTACCCTGGTCAACTTCCGTCGTTTCACCTTCCTTCTTGAGTTTCAGCCATCATGAGGGTAAATGGAAGGGCTCCATCATTCCATGACCCTGTGGTCCAAGAGTTTCAGTCCCAGGCAGCTGACTCCCCAGCTAACATGTAGGAAGCCTGGGCATTTCCTGTGTGGTTTGCATGTGACTGTCTTCTCCCTCTAATCTTAGTCTAAGCCATTGGTGTGTTGCAAGTGATCTGGAATATTTTACCAAGTTTAACACACACACACACACACACACACACACACACACACACACACACACACACACACCCCACTAAAGCCAATTGATTAATTTGAGTAGGGCTAACATTTTTACAATATTTTGTACTCCCAGTCAGGAAATGATAATTTCTTCATACATTCAGATATTCTTTTTTATATTTCAGTAAAGTTTTAGTTGTGTTCTTTCATGTTCTGCCTAAACATTTTATATTTATTTTTGCTACTGTGAAGTGGACCTTGTTTTCTAGTATACCTTCTCATTTATTATATCTATTATTTATTATATCTAATATATAAGATAGCCTTTGATTTTTTTTGGAGGAGGTGTATATTCATCTCGTATTGGTGGTCTCTACTGAACTTCCTTTGAAATTAGCGTTTTAGTTCATGGTCTTGAATTTTCCAGGAAAACAATTATATCGTCTCCAGTAATGGTATCTGTATCTCTTTTCCAAAAGTTTCAAATCATATTACAAGGGCCAGAATTTCTAGAATAATATCAGATACAATGGTAGTGGACATGAGAATTTTATATCTGATGGTGGTGGAAATGGCTGTAATAAGTCACCATTAAGAACAATATTTGCTATTAGTGTGAGATTCTTATTATCTTGTTAAAGAAACAGTTATCTATTCCTACTTTTAAACTCTTTTTTTTAAATCCAGAATGAATTCTGAACTTTACCAAATACCTCCTTGGTAGGAATTTCAAGATTTTTCATACTTTTCCCTTTGGGTATACCAGCACACTGGTTATACGGACCACTCTGCAAACTCTACAAAACATAGTATAAACTGTAATTTGCTAGTTTTTCACTTAGTCTATTTTTTTCATATTCCCCAAAATAAGCAATTTCAGAGCAGATTCTCAAAAACAGAATTATACTACCTATATAAAATAAATACATTTTTCCTGTTTTTTCTGTCTTTGGGAAATAAATGTGTTTCTATATGTGTGTGTGTCTGTGAGCATATAGCATTGGTAGAAAAATATATAGTTTTCCGTAATCTTGTTATTACTATCTCTATCTTCTCCCAAAGGAATTACGTACTAAAAATGGATTTAATTTTTTAAATATGGAGAAATATTGATGAGGTGAGGGGAAATAAGAAAACATTTCTTTTATTGTGTATCCGCGATGTGCACAGCATCATCAAACACATAGTCTCAACGATGACTAAGAGCGAACGCGCTGCTTTCCCCATTTGTATTGTTAAAGAAACACTTAGAAAGGCTCTGGGGTCACCACGACTCATCAGCCAGCAGTGAGAAAGCCCAGGTTACAGGTGCATGCTTGCTTCCAGAAGCCGTGCCCTTCCCACAGGGCAAGTCTGCTTACCCCAGGGAATGGGTCAGCAAACTTGAAGCAAATCCACTTTTATTTATTTTTTATTTTGGCTGCGTTGGGTCTTCGTTGCTGTGTGCAGACTTTCTCTAGTTGCGGTGAGCGGGGGCTACCCTTCGTTGCCGTGCATGGGCTTCTCATTGCGGTGGCTTCTCCTGTTGCGGAGCACGGGCTCTAGGCGTGCAGCCTTCAGTAGTCGTGGCTCGTGGGCTCTAGAGCGCAGGCTCAGTAGTTGTGGCACACGGGCTTAGTTGCTCCGCGGCATGTGGGATCTTCCCGGACCGGGACTCGAACCCTTGTCCCCTGCATTGGCAGGTGGATTCTAAACCATTGCACCACCAGGGAAGTCCGCAAATCCACTTTTAAACGGAACCACATTTTATAGTAAGTCGTCAGGGGATGGTTTCTTTGAAATTTTATGCCAATAAATTAAACGAAATGACACGAAATTTTGCCTATTTTAATTACAGGTAACAAAAAATAATAAATCAAGTGGGAGACAAGGAATAATTTTTCTGACAAAATTAAACGATAGCATGATATGGCCTCTTTTGCTTGATATTTGACAATCATTTCTGCAGAATTATGCAGGGTACCACCAGCTTTCCCAAGGACCCCTTAATCCTTTGACACTCAGGTGGTTCCCTCTTAGGGCACCTGTCCAGTCACTACCCTTGTCCATCAGCTCTTCAAATGTAAACTGGCTGAGCTCTCCCTATGAGCGTCTCCCTTGTCCATAGCTTCTTGCTAGAAACCCCATAGGTTTCTAAAGAAGTAAAATGATCGAAATGTGTATTTCTCTTTCAATTCCTACAGCTGTGCTGGGCCCGGTTCTGAAGGCTGTGCAGTGAGTGGGTAAGTGTGACACTCTATGCGATAACCTGATCAGAAATGACCAAGAGCGCTGTGGGCGAGGGTAGTGCTTTCCCTCTTTTCCGACGGCCCTCTGCCTTGGCTGGTTCTCACTTCACCCTGGGCCAGCCTGGGCATTCCTAGCAGAGCTCACCCTGCCCACGCTGCTGGCTGTGCTTTGGGGCCAGGGGGGAGGGCAGGACAGGAGTGCTGGGCCCCTCCACGCGGACCCAGCCTCACGGCCCAGCGCTTCTACACGCAGCCCTGCTCCCTAGGTCACCAGGGTTGTTGGGTCCTTCTCCTCTTCCAGCTTCCCTCCTCTTTCCTCGCTGACCCAGTTGGCCCTACCACAAACCTGTGTTTGAATGACCCGTCTGTTCAATGACAGAGCTCCACCTTGGGAGACTTTCTCCCCTTACTTCCTTTCCTAAACACAGGACTTCCTTCAGCATTTCAGTTGTGATCCCTTTGCCGTCATTGCCTGAAATGCTGCACAGAGAAAAGCAGAATTGGGACTTCCTGTTCAGACTCATCAGGAAAGAGTGATACTACCAATTAATAATGTCTATTGAAGAATCAGAATTATACACAAGACACTGACCAGTTATCCCCAAACAGCAGCCAAACGTCCAGGAACCTCTGCCATCTCCAGTAATGTTTACAGAATTCCTCCCCTCAACAACCTTCCTCAATGCCAGTCAGCTCAGTCTCTTGCCGAAGAATTAGCCAAGACAACTGATCCCTCCTGCTATCAAGTGAGACATGAAAGACAAATAGGGCAGTTTCTCAAAGATAAAGATTTCCTTTTACGCCCCTCTTCACTTGAGCCACGAGGACACCAGCAAGCTTCGTCCTCTCTTCGTGCTTCAATCAGCGTCTTAGTTATGAGGTTTTCCGTCACATCCCCACCCTGAAACCGGTCAACGACCATTCTTTGTTATATTTTTACCCTTTTAATTCTTTTCTTCTCTTTTCACTCCCCCTACTTCCCATGGAACACATACTCTGTACAAATTATTCCTTATATCTTTCAGTGTCCCCTTCAAAATGGGAAAAACCCATTAATTCAAACTGTATTAATTGGGAAGATGGTATAACTCAGGAGATGACTTTTGCACTTGCTAAGAAGAAAGTGTCATCAATACCATTTACGTGAAGTACATTTGACCCACTTATGAGAAATCTGTAAGAACACTGGCACATTTTTTTAGGTGCAAACGGTGCTACTGATTAATCTTTGATATTCATTAACATTTCTACCTGAAAATATGAAGTTTGCCAGAAGCTTAGATGGCACAGGTGCTGGAGAATAAAAGCTTTATGAAGATTCTAAATTCAGAATCTACTAATTCAGACGGTTCTTTCCCCGTGAGCTTTAGAACCTGAGTTTTGGGTGTTTGTTGACCCGAGCTCTATGGGGGGAGGGGTGGCTGCAGGATGACATCACTCATCCCTGACAGCTCTGCTGTCCGTGTGGAAATCCTGTCACTTCCTCACCCCCTCCACACTCATGCTACAGCACTTCCTACGGCTCTGGTCCCATCTTGAAAGCCCCGGACCCCTCGGGAAGTCTCCACAGGTTTGAAAGGGTCCCTCCTTCCAGCCTGGCCAGCAGACATCGCAAGTGTCACGGAGGGCGTGCCTCAAACGCGTGGAGACACTCCGGGGGGCCACACAGATTCATATGAAAAGCATGACTGAACTCTGAGTTACTTTTTAAATGATGTGTTTTCTTAATCAACAGATGAAAAGTATGATCCTGTAGGGAGAAGTCCAAATGATACCTCAGTGTAAAACATGCGACAAAGCAGGCTCCTATACTGAAGGAAGTTGGAAACCCTGCCCTGGGGCTCCAAGTCCGCCCTCCTTTCTCCTTTACGAGCTGCGCCGTATTCCACTTTCTGAGCTAGCCCTAAATGACGTCATGCTATTAGAACGTACGGGAAATATGTGAAATGCCAAGAAGGTAACAAACCTCACCCCTTTGCGTGTCCACCTCGTTCCAGGCCCAGGATTCCGTCCATCGCCACCGGGATGGTGGGCGCCCTGCTGCTGGCCCTGGTGCTGGCCCTGGGGGTCGGCCTCTTTCTGCGCAGGCGCCGCATCGTCCGCAAGCGCACGCTGCGCCGGCTGCTGCAGGAGCGCGAGGTGAGCGCCGCGCGCGAAGGGGCGGGGAGGCGCGGCAGCCCGAGGCTTGCGTCTTGAAGATGTATTACTGTGCTCTTTTTATCGCGAGGAAAAAGTCGGAAGAATCTCTGAATGTCCAGTTATAAGCAACTCCATGCACATGTTAGTACTTGTATCCAGGGGAATGCAGCTGTGTCTAGGGTAAGTCCCACGGCCGGTTACCAAGCCGGGGCGCCCGCTGCCCACGTGGGGCGGGCGCTCGGGCCGGCCAAGGGGAAGGCTGGCGCGCAGAATTGTGAGCTCACGAGGTGTTACTTTGGAAAATGCCATTGTCCACACCAGCGGCTGCTCCTTTTGGAGCCACATTTGTGACCGTGTTGTCCGTGGTTTCTCAACCGGCATCCGTGTCCGACAACGTGTCAGAAGCCAGAGGCCCTGGGAAGAGGGACCCACCGCAGCTACAGCAAAACGGCTGTGAGGGGCCCGACCGGTTAGCAGAGTGACCACCACAGAACACTGTCCTTCCCCAAGTGTTCTCGGCCCGGACACAGAAATAGAAATTGCACTATTGCAAAGGAGCTGTTCTGTTCAAGGATGCCTTTTTTTGAGGGGGGGAGGGGTCAGTCCTTGTTCCTTCCGAGCGTCTCACCCAGTGCCTTAGAACAGGCGTCCCTGTCTCCAGAGGGAGAACCGCGAGTTCTGTCCCCTGGTGTCTGGACCTGCCACCCCTCTCCCCGGCCCGGCAGGCATCGTCTCTTCCTCTTGTCTGTCACAGCTTGTCGAGCCTCTGACGCCCAGCGGAGAAGCTCCCAACCAAGCTCTCTTGAGGATCTTAAAGGAGACGGAATTAAAAAAGGTCAAGGTGCTGGGCTCCGGAGCATTCGGCACGGTGTACAAGGTGAGCCCCCCGAGGGTCCTGGGCGCCTTCCGCGGCGGTCTTTATCGTGGTCACGTGCTCTTTGTGTCACTGAGGGTTTAGGGAGTGCCAGTGTTTTTCTCAAGTTGTCTAGAGGAAATCTTTTATAATCCCAGTGACAAGTAACTGGTGCGGTGAGATCTGTACACAGGCACAGACATTTTCAGGAGTTCAGTGTGAGCTTTCCGAGGGGTGGGTGGCACAAGTCCGTCTGAGAGAGGGTTGCCTGTCACGGCACAGCAGCATCTGAATAAAGCCCAGCTCAGAACAGCTTCCTCTTCATTTCTCTCTCCTACATCCCCATTGCATAGTCTGATTGCAGTTAGGCCTAGACCCGGAATCTCAGAATTCTGGACAAAATGACTCACACTGACTGTGTAACTGGCACGAGCTTAGGGGTTTTGTCTAACTACTCTGGTTTCTGGAATGTGATAGCTAAAGAGCTGCTGAGCTGTCGTGACTCCCAGCACCGGTGGCCTTGGGTGCAGAGCCGTGCTCGAGCCCCTCGCCCTTTGAGGTGGGGTCACTAATGCCCAGCCAGCCTAGGAGCCGCCTGTTACGTGTATGACGCTTGCCAGCCAATGTCTTCACCTCTCTTCGTCACAGGGACTCTGGATCCCAGAAGGCGAGAAGGTTAAAATTCCTGTGGCTATCAAGGAATTAAGAGAAGCCACATCTCCAAAAGCCAACAAGGAGATTCTTGATGTGAGTTTCTGCTTTATTCTCTAGCTCTCTGCAGGCCTGGAAGCCAGAAGCCACCTTTCTTCGTGGTTGGCAGCACATTGCTCTGTTTTAGACTCTGTCATCACCGCATTCTAAATGGTCGCTTTTCCTGGCTTTTTTCCTTCTGGCTATAGTTGGTATAATTCTCTCTCGTAGGGAGGACTCACTCTTCCATTCTCTTATCGGCCCCCGAAAGTACGGAAGCCTGCGGTCCCTGGGCATCCACCGGGGGCCGTCCCCGTGCTCATGGCTTTACCCCTGCTGTCTCAGTGACTGCCGCTGGCGGGCCTGTGCTGCTCTAGGTGTTGTGCTCGCCAAGCTTTCAGTGAAGAAACGGAGGCATGAAGCAGCCTGATGCTCAGGGTCACGTGGCTGGGGGTAGGATTCCAGCACGTGGTTACTTCTGACTCTGAAATGCATGTTCGTTTTCTTCCACCAGCTAGCTCATCTTTGAAATGGCTTTGTAAAGGTGCCTAGGATTAACACTATGATGCTCTATGAACTCTATAATCTCTTGTTCCCCTTCTGTACTTTCTCTCAAAGTAATTTAAAGGTTATTTCCAGCATCTGCTGATTGCTACTTTATGGACTCTTTGAAATACTCCACAAGATTATTGTTACATGTGTTTACTTGCGATTCCCTTGAACTTTTTCCACCTTCCCCGGACCCTCACTAGCCAGTGAGGGGGCTGCACAGTCTTAGAAAGAGGCTGGATGCAGGAGGGGCCAGCCTGGAGCTGGGCAGAACCCTCTGCAGGTAGAAGCTCAGGAAGCTCCGGTGGACACACCCTTGGGGTCCCGGGCTAACAGCGCTGGCCTCCGCTTGCCGTGGTGGATGTGGGTTTCTCTTGCTCTTGTCCCAAAGCAGAGCCAGTGAAAGAGGAGCTGGAGGGGCTCAGCAGTGAATTAGGGAAACAGTCAATGAAAAAGGAAAACGACTGCCTTTACTGAGTCAAAAATCTAGAGAACTTAGTTCGTGTTACAGCCACGAAGGACAAAGGTCAAATATAACATTTCCCCACTCTTGTATCTAACCCACAGAATATACAGTAAGCAAAGCAAACATGGGCCTTTTTAAAAAAGTTCAGACAGTGAGCTTCCCAGGAGCGCACTCTCTCCAACCCCATTTTCTCCAGGCAGCCTCCTCTCCTTTCATCGCAGCAGGAAAGTCCCACCCCAGTATCTTCTACTTGAAGGATGATGTATTAACACAGTGCAACAGAAGGTCTCACACACTGATGATAGCTTACCAGGCAAAGTTATCTTTCATTTTCACAGTTTACAAATTAACGTACAGTCTGTTAACGTAACGTCGACTCCTGTTTCCATAACCACAAGAAGTACAGCAAACAAGTGATTTGTGAAGTCTCTTCACTTTCAGCCTCTAGCTCCTTCTCCTACACTGTTAAAAAGAAAATCTTTTTGCAGAATTGGCTTCCTTAATTCATTTGTTACTCATTTAAGACATTCTAATAACTTTCACAAAACGGTGTTGAGATGTGAATTTTAACAATATTCACTACGCAGAGTAAGGGCGATTTTGAAGACAGTAGCTATACTTTGGGAAGGAAGTAGCTTCACTGAGAAGGGCCCTCCAGGACCCCTAAAACTGGAGGAAATCTGCTTTCGTGGGCCAGAGTTAGGGTAGAAGATAGAGAAAGGAAAGACTGACAAGGTAAAAAAAAAAAAAAAAAGTGTGAAGTCCCATTTCGCCTCTTGCGCTGTCTCTGTCCTGCTCTCCTTCTCTCCCTGCGTCCCCCCACCCACCCCGGTTTCTTCCTCCTGCTCTAACACCTGTCCTGTGGCTGTAACCAGAGGGATGGCAGCCCGAGGCCCTCCGCCTGCTTTTCCCGAAGCTCCCTCTGCCCCACATACACAGGGAGCCTGTCCTCGCAGGGTGGGCGCAGCCGTGGGGAGCCCCTGAGGGAAGGGAAAGCTGAAGCAGCCGCCAGTGATTTGAGGGACAGTTTCAACAGTGAGTTAAAAGGCAAGTTAATTCTGTGACAGGCAGCCCAGGGGGCTGAGCGTGGGCTTTTTTTTTTTTTTTTTTGGCGGTACGCGGGCCTCACACTGTTATGACCTCTCCCGTTGCGGAGCACAGGCTCCGGACGCGCAGGCTCAGTGGCCATGGCTCACGGGCACAGCCGCTCCGCGGCATGTGGGATCCCCCCGGACCGGGGCAAGAACCCGTGTTCCCTGCATCGGCAGGCAGACTCTCAACCATTGCGCCACCAGGGAAGCCCTGAGCGTGGGCTTTGAAACACTCACACGCACTTGTAAATGGCTCCAGCAACCCGTACTCTTATTCCCCTACCCAGGCCAGCACTGAGGTCCAGCACACACACCCTCCAGCCCTGGCGCACGCTGCGGTCAGTGGTGGCTTAGTTAATGGGACACTTTCAGAAATATTCTTAAAGTTAAGCGTCTGCCTCTCCTGAAGGAGTTTAAAGTCTAGTGGAATCCTTTTTCCCCAATCTTTAACGTAAACTAGTTCACAGATGAGGGAGGCGGCAAGAAGGAAGGCCCCCCAAATTTCAACGGTTGGACAAAATAATAGACTTCCAAGGTCACCGAGCCTCAGAGGCCCCCCTGCCACGTGACTCTGACCTCAGCCTTGGGAGCCTCCGAGCGTGGGCTCTGCCTGCCAGTCTGCACGCCTGGCGGGGGTGGCCGATCAGAGGTGGCTGGGGGATATACCAAGCGTTCTTGCCGTAGGTCACAGTGCACCTTTGAGATTCCAAGAAAAACAAAGCTAAGAACAAAGCTCACGTTAACTCCTGCACACACTGAACAGGACACACCACCAGACAGCATCCCCATTGTGCCCGGGCTTCGGGAGGCAGAAATCTGCGGCTGTACCAGATTTTAATAGGAGCGGGGTCCTGGCAGGGCTCCAGGCTCTGTGTGGCCGGACACCCACGCCCATGCTCTGCTCCCCGAGCCCCAGGTCAGCTCCCCACGGCCCGCAGCAGATGGGCCGCTCAGACTGCTCTGATCTGCAGATTTCTCTCCCCTCTAAAATGAATACAACATGTTTCCAAGTCTCCACCAGATCTTAAGAAAATAAGAACAGCCAGGGGATTTCTTTGGTGTTATGGTTGTACAGTTTCCCAGACTGGGGGAGAGACGTGATTTGTGCTTTTCTGGCGATCGCACGGCCTATTGATGTTTCCATAGACTTTCCAGTTTAAATTTAGGGCAGGCAACAGAACGAGAATGCAAAACACATTTATATGCGTGCTCTTTCTGTGTCATAAGGTGTGGCGCTTTCTGGTAGCCCATCTGCCGGAGCACTCAACAAGGCCTCGCGGTGCGTGGGGTAAGCGGGGGAGGGCCTGGGTCGGGGGAGCCCCGGGTGTGGGCCCCGCCCTGACATAAGAAATGTGGTCTCTGGTCGTCGTTCACTGGGCCTCAGTTTCCTCTTCAGACAAATAACGGCTTGAGAAGAAACCACTTGCAGGCCTTCTCCAGTGTTAACTTTTTATCAGTAGCCCTTCTCAAAGGTGAAGAGCTGTCAGAAGGTCCATAGCATTAAACACCTGCTCTGCTGTTGTGATGCCGCGTTTGCAACACGGACGAGGAGAAAGGCCGACTGCCTGTGAGAGCAGGGCGTCTCCACTTGGGGCAGCGTCCAGACAGACGGTGGCTCTGCAGCGGACGTCAGAGCTGTGGGTTTCTTTCCGTAGTGGACGTGGCATGGTCTCTGTCTCGTATGATTTCAGTGTCGTTCGGCCGTGGTGTTTCTGAGGCAGCTCTGTGCCTGGAGATGTGTTGGGCACCACGGGAATGACGTAGCAGGAGCAGGTGTTGGGGAGGTGAGGTGATAAGCCCCAGCTCCGTGCATCTCACACGGCACACCTGCCCCGGGTGAGGCCCGAGGGTTGGTGTCTCTGGCAAGTTCGCAGGCCGTACGGAGCCTGCTCCCCCGAGGGAGAAACTGCAAGATGCCAGGAGAGTGTAACTTAGATTGGGGCTCAGGGATGCCCTCTGAGGAGGGGTCAGCCAGGGAAAGAGGAGGTGGAAGGGCATTCCAGACAAAGGCCCTCCCGGGTGCGGGCGAGCAGAGTTGGGGAGCAGAGAAGAAGGAGGACCGGGGGTCTGTGGGAGGAGAGGCTGTGCGAGGCCTGGCGGGCTCCCCAGGAACAGTGAGGCCAGGGGAGGGGTTCAGGCCATCACGTTTGTGTTTAGGGATGTGTGCACGTGCCCCTCCACCTGTCTGTCACCACTGTCACCTCTGGCTCCTGCGGTGCCTGCCCCAGCATCCCCCCGGCGTGCCTTCACCTGGCCCAGGCCGTGTTCCCTTCTGCACAGAGGGCCCACACCCCCGAGCACAGCAGCGGTCAGGTGGGGAGAGGTGCCTCTGAACTTTCTCTTGGAGACCAGGTGGTCCCTTCTGTGTCTGTATAAAATGTCACCCCCCCCCTTTAGATTCTAAAGGGAAAGAGATGGAGTTTCTTGGTGGAAATTGAGGATTCCCTAATTCTTAGACAAAAGCGAGGCCCAGTTATGTGCATGGTTGTAAATGAAATCAGCTTCCTCCGCCCAAGGATAGCAGAAGGGTTCAGATAAAGTCCATGGCTGTGGGTCTGTGCCGGGCTCCCGCCACGGCAGCCTCCGAATTAGCAGGGGCGGGGCTGTGGGGAGTGGGTTCTGCAGAGCAGCATGGATTTCCCTTCCCAAGACTGAGGCGGGGCGACACAGACCACCTCTCCAGAAATGAATCCTGGGCCGCCAGCAGAGTCTGCGATCGCTGTAGGTGTAACATCCTCCGTCCGGTTCAGAGCCAGAAACGGTGCACTGAAAGGGCTTCTCTGCTGTGCGTGGCAGCGGTTCCCGTGGTCCCGGCAGTGCGGGGGGGGCGGGGGGGCTCCCCCCTCTGCCCCCGGTGCTCTGTGGGGAGGTGAGGTCCCCCTCCCTCTCCCGACCCCCCCCCCCCCCCCAGAGCTCTCAGCATCTCCTTCCACGGTGCCCAAGGCCGGGGTTCCGGAGTCAGCGGGCAAGTCTTCACCAGGGTGTGGGCCCCAAGCACGGGTTCCCACCGGCCCTGACACCACTTTAAGCGGCGGCATCTTTGGCTTTGAGGTGGAGGTCTTCGTAAGGACTCAGCAACGCCCAAACTTGGAGACGTCAGGTCTCATTTTCACCCAACGCTTTGCCGATGGCGAGCGCGGCCCGGGCCTCTCTGTGATGCAGAATCCGCACGTGCACTCAGAGGACGCCGTCTCCCGTCAAGCCACTCCACAGCCTCGCGCGCAAGAGGCCCCACGGGAACGTCCACTGCACTAGACGTTTCACGGGCACCCTTGTCCTCCACACGCGCACATTTCCAAACTCAAAATCGTGTTCGACTTCTGTACCCGGAAATGGTCTGTCTGCCTGTTCCTTTAGCCACGGCGGGGAGCCCTTCTGATGCGCCCTCTCCTCCTCTCCCCCCCAGGAAGCCTACGTGATGGCCAGTGTGGACAATCCGCACGTGTGCCGCCTCCTGGGCATCTGCCTGACGTCCACGGTGCAGCTCATCACGCAGCTCATGCCCTTCGGCTGCCTGCTGGACTACGTCCGCGAGCACAAGGACAACATCGGCTCCCAGCACCTGCTCAACTGGTGCGTGCAGATCGCAAAGGTAAATCAGAGGAGCGTGCTCGGAGCAGGCGCCCAGCTCTGCAGGGAGGGCAGGCAGGGCCACGAGGCAGCGCTGGTGGCTGCCGTCGCTTCGCCGCCCCAGCCTCACCTCCTGGGATGATGCGATCCTGAGGGAGAGCCCCGGAGAACAGCGGCAAAGGGGAAATAAAGACACCCGAGAAATTAATCATTACGTTCTCCATCCTCGGACAGCATAGAGTTTGCCAAGAGGGTGTGTGTATGTGTGTGCACGTGCACGTACGTGGCATGCAGTCTTCTTTAGTTTGGATTGAATTGAATCGGTTGTCCTTTGCATCAGATCGGTGCCTATCCCACTGCACGTTGGAAATCTAATTATTCAGCTACGTTTGCACAGTTTTCTCTGCACTGGGGCCTCTCAGTATGGTTGACGTTAGTGTTCTTGTTTCCCTGGCATTCTTTTTGTTGAATTTGGAGCAGAGGAGGAGGTGTGGCTTTCACCCAGGCAGGACTTGATCACAAGGCCAGCAAACCAGGCCAAGGCTGTCAGGTGACAGTGGCCAGGTGGACAGACAGGTGCTGGCTCTGACGTGCGGTGGCAGGAGGTGAACAGACGTTTCTGCTGCTTCATGGGGCTCCATACGCGTCCCCCTGTCGACAGGCTAGATCTGGAGCAAGGGAGGGGCTGAGGGGGCAGACAGTGGCCAGGTGGGGCTGAGACCAGGAGCACAGCAATGAGCCAGGTGTTAGCTGCTCATACGGCCTCACAAGGACTGTTCTTCCATTTCAGATCTCCCTCTCTTCAGGCCAGTAGTGCATCAGTTGTCTGCAACCCAACTTGCTAAATTCTGTTTCTCCTGACAGTGGGTATACCGTTCACTCCGCTGAATGAATGGAATCTGTGGGCAGGCCCCGCCCTCAGCCCCGGGGCGGGTGTTGGGAGCCTGCAGGAACCAGGGAGGACAGGGCACCCCTCGTCCCCCAGGCCCCATCCAGGTCCTGGTTGCTCGCCTCACCCAGGGCGGCAGCACCCTCGGTCCTGCAGATTCACTCCTGAGGATGCTCTGAACTCGCTCGCTCAACCCCCAGCAGGCGTAGAAGGTGACTAAAGACACGACAACGTGTTCTGGGCTCTGCTCAGCCTGCAGCTGCCTGAGACGCTCGCTACAGGACGGGCTCCTCTGGGGTCAGCGGTGCAGGGTGAGGCTGGCGGTGGGAGGCAGCCTCAACCCTCTTCTTCCAGTGCCCGTCGGGGTCGCTGTCTCAGCCACAGCCCCGGAGGCTCTGGCACGCGGCGGTGTGGGCGTGCCTCTCGGACGCCTGCCCATCGCGTGGTGCTCTCGGCCGTAACCCCGGTCACAGAGCAGAGGAGTCACGTGGCCGCTGCTAGGCAGTGGTCCTGGTAGAGCCTGTGCGCCTTGCGTGCTGTGGTCTCATGAAAAGCCTGGTTATTTCTCTGTCTGACCGTGTGAGTTTCCTAGGGCTGCCACCAAAAAGCACGACAAACCTAGTGGCTTACCACAACAGAAGCTTACTCATAGTTCTGGAGGTCAGAAGTTCCAAACAAGGTGTCAGAAGGGCCGTGCCCCTCCCAAGGCTCTAGGGGAGAATCCTTCCTCCCTCCCCAGCTCTGGTGGCTCCAGGTCCCTCCCGTCTCTGCCCGGTCTTCACGTGGCCTCCTGCCTTAGGCCTGAGTCCAGATCACCCTCTCTCTTAGCAGACACCAGTCATTCCTAAATCCAGGAGGGCTTCATCTCAAGGTCTTTAACCGATTAGATCTGCAAAACCCTATGTCTAAAGACGGTTACATTCTGGGGTGCTGGGTAGGCGTGAGATCTGGGAGGACGCTGTTCAGCCCAGAACAGAGGCTGGGGTCGGGGAGGAGGTCGTTAGCCCCAAGTAGTTTTCGCTGAATATGGCATTTTTCCTGGAGGTTTACTCGTGTCCTGACTCCTGTCCCCAGAAATTCTTCCTTAGTCTCTTCCCTGATGAGCTAAGGCAGGAGAATCACCAAAGCTATCCCCCTCCACCCCAGGCAGCCTCTGTTACCTTGCTTAACTTGCTTTATGTTTTAAAAACACATCTTGCTACCTGCGAAGACCTGGTTTATTTACTTGTTTAACTTGAAACGGGGAGGTGAGCTCCGTCAGAGCCAGGCCTTGGCGTCCAGAGCTCTGCACGCCTGCCTGGGTGAAGAGGCCCAGCTCACCAGAGGCTGCCTGGGTATTTAGCATATTCTGATTATCTTGTGTCAGTTGGCAGCTCCACAAAAGTGACTTCTTACGTGATGCGACGCATAGCCTTGGCAAGTTCTGCCCGGTACGGAACCGGGCTTGTGACTCTGGGAGATTCACACTCAATTCTGGCTTTTCTTCGGCGAGTTGTCTCTCCGTGGCCGCAGAAGGACCTCTGCCGTCTGTCCTCCCGGCAGCGAGAACGGTGCTGGGTAGCCTCTGTGAGGTGCCCACTCGGGCCCCAGTACGCACCCCATGCTCACCTCTCTGGTTTTCTCGCCATATTTTGACTAATTTAAGTTAGATTCGTGACGAAAATCTAAGCTGAAACATGGTCTCATTCTAGTTCTATATCGACTTTCTCTCCCTAGAGCAGCGTCTCCTATTTCCGGTCCTCTCGCGTTCATGAGCTTTTCCCCTTCTCTCCTTGGCAACCCTACATTCAGATCTGCCTGCTCACAAGTGTCTGCATAGATGGAAGGTTATTTGACCCCAGAAATCAGTCCTCTGCCAGCACGAGGAAGAAACAAACACCTGACCACGGCAGTGCCCGCCACAGGGCGAGTTCAGCTGTGCCCGGGCCCTGGTCAGCCATGAGTTTCCAAAGTTCCTGAGTGGACTTTCCAGGGCCTGCAATTTTTCCAAGACAGTGCTCTATATAATATTACTCAGAATTTCACCTTGTTATTTCAATCCACTGCTCTGCCTGTTGAACTCTGTTTAGGTTCACTTTCATCCGAAGTCGGTTCACGTTGCAGCTGTTAGATTTGTCTGCGACGGAGCTGCTCCCTATTTCACAAGAGAAGCCTAAGGCACTGTACTTGAATAGCTGTGGCGCTGCAGTGTCTGTCCTTGCAGGGAAAGGAAAGTAATGGTTTCTTCAGCTGTAAAGAGAGAAATTTGCTCTTGGGTTAGTGACTGTTTACCTAAGGATTGAACAGTTTTCTCTGTAAAAGTTAGAAGTGAAACTACCCAGAAACACTTAGTGGCTGACCAGAAACTAATCTTGGTGGCGTTTTCGAGGTGGGATTTATTGACTTACAAATGTCCTCCCTGATTCACAAAGGCACAGGCTCTCTTGGGAAGTTTTCCAGGATTGATGGAGACCTGGGTACCATTACGCAGGTTTATTGTCCTGGCTAAACTGCTAAGAGGACAAATAAAATTATATCACGGGCAAGAGAAAAAAAGAAAAATAAACAGAGGTGGCCTAGTGGGGAATCTTGCTGGGGTTGGGAAAGCAGAGGTGCCCTTCCACACAGGGTGAGAGTGGATTCTAGACTCAAGTCTCAGGAGGCCGTCGAGACGTCACCTGCTCCCTCATCACCGCTTCCTAAGCTCCTGGCTCGGGAAGGTACAGGGGGCTCTCACTCACGGGGAGTGACTTAGGTGCTTCGGAAAGTGTATGCATTCTTCCTGGCTGCATAAGCCAGCTAGTGAATCCCAAAATAATTAGATGGGATAATAATGTAGTAAAATGTTAGCATGCAAAAGATGCTGTCTGTCATCAATTCAGTTTAGAGAACACCGCTGCCGCGCCAGGCTCATTCCTCTTAGAGCACCGCAGAGCACGTGACTGCCAACTCCTGCATAAATCAGCTCTCTAGGCTGTGATTAATCTCACATTTTCACAAACCTTTGGGACCACAGAGCTTTCTTTCACCTAACTTGGATTAAGATCTCACAGAAGTGAGTTTTTAGAGAGACGATATACGTTTCAGATACTTGACCAGGCCCTGGTGAGGTTTGAAGGTAGCTGGGGGCTGGGGTCGAGGGGTGGGTGGATGCTGTCAGAAGGAGACCGACCACAACTTCACAAGCACTGAACTACACCTAGTTCATTCTATAAGATGAGACTTAATAAGGATGAACTTCAGAAAACATTCCATTCGAAGGATCCATTTTTTAAGCAGATGGGATACTTAGTTTGGTCTAAACTCATCTGAAAAAGCCCCAGCGTTTTCACTGCTCAGACATTTATAGGCGCTTTCAGGGCACGAGAGCAGCGAAGGGAAGACCCATCTGGGTGAGGAGAGGAAGGTGGTCCTGCCGATGACGTAGCAGAGCATGCTGGCCACTCGTGTCTGGGTCTAGGTCATGACACCCACATCGACAAATTAGAGCCTGGTCGTGAGAGATGAGCAGGGGTGGGAGAGAATGAAAGTCATGCTGGAAGAGGGGCTGTTGTCTGTCAGCCTCGCGCAGCCTTCGGGGGCAGGGGGAGACGCTGACCGGCCTGTGCACGGCCTCCTGTCTGGGCCCAGGTGGCTCTGGCCTTCACGCCCACGTCTGCTCCCCCATCGCCTGGCTTTCCTGTGCTCCACATCAGGACTCCTGGAGGTGAAAGGTGAGGTTCCAGGCAGCCCCCACCCTGCTGACTAACTGTGCAGCCTGAGGGTGATGATTCAGCCTCCGGCCTCCAGCCTCCATCCACCCGGCTAGAGAGGAAGACGCTTCCTAAGAGCTGATTCAGCGGCAGAGCAGGTACCTGCGTGAAACCCTGGGCAGCAAGACCGCAGACAGGGACACAGCCACACAGCAGATCCGGTTACCAGATAGTCTACTTATTTGAATTATTTTTTTATTTATTCTCACATCGTTCCACAAGATTACAGTTGAACTTAACCTAAACGATCACTTTACAGTATGTCACTATAAAGCCAAAAGTTGTCGTACTGTTAAAGCACATTCATCAACTTCTGGTCATTTCACTTGGTGATTTCTTGAGCATATATCTGTCAGTGTCAGGTATCATGTGAAATACTTATATAAAGAAGACAGAATTTCCTATCTCCCCAAACTTGCAAACAGATGAGGAGAACAGATCCATACAGAGGTAACAGTGCAGCAGGAAATGAGTGGGTCAGAGCAGGAGAGCCGAGGGACCAGACTCCCAGAGGCTGCTCTGGGCGTCACATGGGCATGGCCAGGTGGGCTCAGTCGGCCAGCCAAGCGCCAGGTGCGGGGACGGCAGTGGTGAGGCAGCCGCCCTGCACCCTCGGGAGCCTGGACGTGGCTCTGGTGCTGTGCACACGAGCGAGAGCCCGTCCCTGTCCTGGGGACCATCTGAGGCAGCAGTGAGAGTTGGCCAAGAGACACTGAGGGCTGCCGGAGGGGAGGGGAGACCCCGCAGGAACCCACAAGCGCAGCTTCATCACGAAAGCAAAGGGCGCCGCGCGGGAAGTTATTCGTGATCAGACTTCGTTGGGAAGTGTAGCAGGACGTGGCAGCAGCCTAATTCCAGGTCATGGCACAGGGGTGGAGAAGAGAGGATGGATTTCACATTTAGGAGGAAACGATGGCAATCAGCACTGAGGGAGGACTCTCTGGGCCCCGTCCTAAGTGCTCCATGTTGATGAACTCACTTAATCCTCTGAGTAGCCCGTTTTACACTGGGGGAGAGTGAGGCAAGGGGTGTTGAAGTAACTTGCCCAGGTCTCAAGCTAGGAAGTAGCAAAATCAAGATTCCACCCCAGGGCTCCTTGCTCCCAAGTCTGTGCTTTTCCCCAGCACTTGATGTCACGGGTCAGAGTGGAGCCCACAGGCTGGTGAGCCTAGCAGGCCTCCTGTCCCTACACAGCAGGAGGTTGGGGCCTGGAATAGGAAATTCGGACACTCCCCTGCCTCTTCTGAGGGCAGGGGTTCGGTGGTGTGGACGCCGTGCTTTGCTTTACTCTGCTAGAACCTTCTGCCTACCCCTCCGCTTCCTATCCTGCCACCTCCGTAGTCACCAAGTCAGTGTCCGCCCCCACTACCCACCACTTCCCCACATGGTGGTGAAAAAATACACTAGAAATGCAGCGCATTCCTGCCTCTTGCTCTGGGCGCCTCCTAAGAGTTGCAGGATGCTGCGGGGCCTGGGAATACGGTCCGTATGTGTCACACCCAGCCCAGGCCTCTCTCCTTCCCCGGGTGTTGTGCGAGGAAAGTCTTTAAAACCCTCGTGAAGCGTCCTGTGTCTCCTGTGCGTTCAGGTCCCAGGGTGGCTCTTCAGATCCCCTTTTAACCTCAGGATTGCCGCATCCATCCTAGCTGTCCTGTTAACTAGCAAAATAAATACGTTCCATTCAGTTAAAGTGAGGATCTCAGAGAGAAGGCGTTTCCGAGAGGCCCCATGAGGCTGACGCTGATGATATTGCTTCCTGTGGTTCTGTTTGGATTCTGAGAGTTTACGAGCGATGTCAGGGCTCTTATCTTTGGTGCTGGTTAAACTATAACTCTGCTGGGCCTAGAGTTACAACTGAGATGGCCTTTCAAACCGCCATATTATGTGGGACAGGGACCAAGGAATAGAGTTTTATCTGAGTTCAAATGAGTCTAATCTTGTCCCAAAATTATGTCTGATTTAAATCCCTCTAGCTGTGTGCTCCAGACACGTACTGCTCTTTCCTGCCCTTTCCCAAGCCTTCTCTGAAGGCTGGTGTTACGAGAAAACGTTGCAGTGCATTGCAGTTGCTCTGCTCCTTTAAAAATCTGAGGCAGGTGGGGGTGGGTGGGGAGGGAGGGGCGGGGGTGGAGCTAGTTCCTTTGTTAGATTCCCATCCATCTGCCCTTGGGCACGCTCAGCTTGGCGGCACAGGGCCAAGATGCTGGGGTGTGGCATCCGTCGGAAGCAATCTCTGGGTCTGCAGACAAGTCTCACTTGGACGCCCCAGCAGGAAATTAAGGGCACGGTCCCAGTGGTGGCCTCAGAGCTCTGGGGCCCTGGGGCAGCTGTCGAGGCTGTTGTGTGGGTCCCGGACCTCCCAGCACCAGGAGCGGCATCTTCGCAGGTGTGTTTGAAGTGCCTGGCTCGGAACTGTCGGCCGCTATTATCATTCATTCATCCCTTCCTTCCGTCATCTTCAGCGAGCTTTTGTAAAAAATGTATCCAGTGCACCAGATCCTCTGTTAGGCACGTAAAGAGGCAGAAAGAAAGTTCACGATGATAGTTAAATGTAGCTGGAAATGCCCTCTGAAGTCCTCCTGTGGGCTTAGTGAACAAATTTTCCTTTTTGTGCCCCGTGAAGCCCCGTCAAGCGGGGGAGGTGCCAGGGAGTAGGAAGTCCTCCTCTGCTAGGAAGCCCTGCTTCTGTCTCCCTCTCCACGCTCCATCCCGAAGGAATGATTCCTAACCTGGAAGTGCTATTCCAGGGAAGCACCTGCCCACCTCCTCTTGAATAGACATGAGCCCATTAACCTTATTTCCCGACACCTGAGACATCTTAGAAAGGAACCATTTAAATCAAACAGCATCTTAAACATTCAGGAGCTTTCTAGATAATACAGTGGACACATGGGAATCTTTTTCTTTTCCCCCAAGAAAAGAAAAACATTAAAGGCTTCGAAAATAGCCCTCAAAGACTAACTCCTGGGTAGTGTCTTTATAAGATCCTGTTTTCCTGTGATGGCTAGTTTAACTCTAGAAGGAAAATTTGTAAACTTCACTTTGATGTGACAAGTTAATTAGTAATTTTTACCTAATATCTTATGCAAAAGGAAGCAATGAATTTGCCAGAAAATTTGGGATCTATCCTTATCTACAGAGGTATTCCCTGCATTTGCACTAAAATGAAGAGAGCTACATGCAAAAGGCTCGAGAGTAATGCAGAGTTGGTTTTGCCCATTCATTTCCATTTTGTGCCCTTCGGTAAGCATTTCTGTGGTGTCTGCCCTTCACTGGAGGAGAGTTCATGAGTGTCGGCTGTAAAGGAGGCTGGAAATGTGGTCCACCTCCCTGGCTGGGGAGAGGAGAGGCGCCTTTGTGAGCAAGTAGGAGAGGACGTGGTTCCAGCCACACGGGCCGTGTGCAGAACTTGACCCTCCGGCTTGGCTTCTCCTGCCTGCCCGTCTGGCCCTGCACAGGGGCGAGGGCTGCCAAGCTCATGTCAACGGGTTAGAGCTTGCGAGGGTCCAAGGGAAGCTTGGCTCAGCTGGGCAGGCTTCAAGCCATGAATAGGGGCAGGAAGTGAGCCCGCCTGTCAGGGGAGAAAGGGCAGGTGACAGAGACACCAAGGAGGCTGTGGACAAGGGCTAGAGGTGAGGGGTCACACAGTTAGCCCTTCGTAGCCGGGGTCCTGCATCTGCAGAGTCAGCCAACCGTGGATCAAAAATATGTGGGAAGAAAATTACAGAAAGTTCCAAAAAACAAAAGTTGAATTGGCTGGATGCAAACAACTGTTTACATAGCATTTACATTATGTTTACAAGTATGTACATTGTATGAGGTGTTATAAGTAATCTAGTGGTGACTTAAAGTATGCAAGAGGATGTGTGTAGGTAACAAACACTTGCTCCATTTTTTAGAAGGGACTTGAATATCGACGGATTTTGGTTAGGGGTGTGGCAGGGAGAGGGGGTCCCGGAACCAGTCTCATGGGTACCAAGGGCTGACGGTACCTCCGAGGATTCACTATGTCTCGGGCACTGTGCTGGGTACTTCTCAAGTATTCTGTCTTTCTTTCTCTTCCAGCCTTGATTCTGATTACAGCAGTTGTGGAGGCAGCCAGGGAGGGGGTAGGGAGTGGCACCTTGTATCCATAAAAGCAAATTCAACATCCATGTGATTTCAATTTCAAAAAGAGAAAATAAAACAGGACCGAAACCTTCACTGGTAGTGAATCACGTACGACGCTCCAGGAAAGCGTGATGAGAGCCCTGGGTCCTGGGGAGGTGGCGCCCCAGACGCGCTGGCGCAGGGAAGGCAAGGCCGGGCAGGTGGGGTCGGCCGTCCCCAGCAGGAAGCAGCGTGTAACCAGGTCACGGCCCGACGGCGGGGCTCCTGCTGCGTCACTGGCTTCTTCTATTTGTTCAGCTGAGTTTGAAACTTGAGTAACTGGATGGAGATAAGGTAGTAAGTCAGCAGCTAGTTATGTCTTCATCTCTTCCCCTTTTCGTCCGTGGAGCAGGTAGACTCTGGTCACTGATGTTACCAGGTGCAAGTCACTGTGTCCGTGGAGGGCAGTCCGTCCGCAGGCAGGCTCCGGCTCGGAGGCTGTCGCGCGTACGTGACGCTGCACCCTGCGCTGGGGCGCCCGCCCTCTGTCTGATCCCTGCCGCGCCCTCCAGGGGAGCCCGCTGAGCACCCGCCCCTCACCGCGCCCCCCCGTGTTGCAGGGCATGAACTACCTGGAAGACCGGCGCCTGGTGCACCGAGACCTGGCGGCCAGGAATGTGCTGGTGAAGACGCCGCAGCACGTCAAGATCACGGATTTCGGCCTGGCCAAACTGCTCGGCGCCGAGGAGAAAGAATACCACGCGGAGGGGGGCAAGGTAAGGCGCGGGCCTGTAAAGGGCGAGCACTGCCCTGCCAGCAGGCTGACCCGGGTGGGGCCACCCTCGGGGCCTGCTGGGTGAGCTCACAGCTGCCACCAGCACCCGGGTCCAGCCAGGCTCTTCTGGCCGTGCAGCCAGAGCTGCCCGCGGAGCAGGACTTGCTGGGAAGGTGCGTAAAGAGGTTCCTGACACACCCAGAGGCCAGAGGCGGTACACGTGAGCTCAGCTCCATCTCCATCGCTAGGTGACCGTTAGTCAAGGGTAGGTGTCAACCTCCCAGTCCTGGGTAAAGCCCCTCTCAGAAGAACAGCTGGGAGAGCGGCACGGAAAGGGCCCCATGTTGTTCCAGCAGCTCCCGTGGGGCGCTGGCCGTGGCCGCATTGGCTTCTTCCTCTCGGGCGGGCCCGGGGCTTCTCCAGGGGGCTGTCCCAGCAGCGAGGGGTGCGGGGGTCCTGATAGGCCCTCCAGAACGCCCTGGCTCAGCTGCTCCCGTCTTCGCTCTCACGGTGGCCCGCACGGCTCCAAGCAGCTAGCCCTGCAAACAGCCACAGACGCAGGGCACAGCCGGGGCCCCCAGCCGCCAGCACGTGCACCCAGCTCAGCAGAACAGCCACGGACCAAAGGGCCTTAGCTCTGGGCCTGACAGAGGCCCTGTTCTCTACCAGACTAAACCTCTCCCTACCGGCTGGGAAGGTGCACTGGGCTGGGCTGGGCTGGGGGTGGCCCGGCGTCCTCACCTTTGTCGCTTGTAATTTATTCCGGTGTGATTTCCTTTTTTTCAACAGCGGGGAGCTAACTGTTGTCTTCTTACTTTTCTCTCATCATCCCAAGGTGCCTATCAAGTGGATGGCTTTGGAATCCATTTTACACCGAATTTATACCCACCAGAGTGATGTCTGGAGCTACGGTGAGTCGAAATCCCGAGGCTGATGAAGCAGGGCTGGGGCTGCACTGGCTTGTGTTGTTCACGCACGTTGTGCGCTCTGCCGTCCAGGACAGTGACTTAACAATCACATGATCACCACTGTCTGTCTGTTGTACTAGAAAACGTGAAAAAGGAAACTGAGTCTAACTCCCGTACCAAGTGTCACTGGAGAGAACAGTGAGCTTGTCAGGAGAGCGGGTAACGGGAGGGAAGGAACTTGAACCTAGGAGACGCCTGTACCCCCAAATCAAACCAAAGGTGACCTCTTGCCCTGAATCTGAAGTGAACCAAAGGGAGATGACAGATCAGGTTTCATGGGGAAGAGTTTCCCGATAGAGAAATGTGGTTTTATGATGGACTAACTTGCGGCAGTTTTGGTTTCATATAGTGAGGGGTCATCTTTGTGTATCAGAGAGAATGGCTTCAGGAAATGCACTGTGAGGGTGTGTTTGTGGGGAAACGTGAGGAAAGGGAAATAGTTACTGTTTCCAGCTCTCGTGAAGGCCGTCTCGTCGGGGTCTGATTCTTCTTCCTTCAAAGCCCACGCAGCCCTGTGCTCCGTCCTCTGACGGGCTTCCCTGTCTTCAGACACACCTTTCACGCTCTCGCCTCGTCCTCTGTACAGAGCATTTCCTGAGTCCGCAGGGGCCTTGCCTTCCAGGAAGGCATTTCCACTGGCTGCCGTGCTGGGGTGCTTCCACCTCTGTTACTGCAGGCAGTCCTCCCTGTCACCCAGAATCAGCCCAAAGGTGGCAAAACACCTGATCCGCATTGAACTATGTATGCATCAGCAGCCTATCCCAGCTATGAACGCAACAGAGGTGAAGGGGTCACCCACCTCCATGGAAACGTGTATTTGGGGAGAGCAATAGTGAAAGGAATCTCCAAGAGGAATTTAGCCATTATCACAAAAACAAAATCATTCAGGAGATTGTCCATTTAGCATTTCTTTCATAGCACTATTAACTTCCTAATATTCCAAATGCATCTTTAAAAATTGCATGGGTCTTTGTCTTTTCTGCTATAATGTAAGCTTTACAAAGACGGAGATCTTTGTGAATGAATAAGTGGATTTTCATTTATACCTGTGAGCTGAGCTGCTCACAATGAACCGGATAAGGAAGTAAAGCTATTCTGATGCCTTATTTTCAGTCATGTTCACGAAATGTCTACTCCCCCAGAGGGATGGGAAGAAATGCCACTTTCCCATTTGTGGTCCTGCCCAGAGCTGTCATTGTCATTGTCACAGCCCAAGCCACCCCACCCCCACCCCCAGTGACACCAAGGAGGGGCTCCTCCTGGGTCTTCTCTGGGCTTGTTTTACACCCACTCATCTATTCTCCAAACAGCAGGAAAATGTATTTTTAAACTACATTAGACGTTCGCTTCTCTGCTTAACATCCTTCTTTGGTGTTCCACATATGTTCCAGATAAAACCTGAGCCCCTAACCGTGATCAGTTAGGATCAGAAGTGGTCTGCCTTTCCCAGCCTACCGGCTGCGCTCTCCCCTGGCCCTGTGTGTCCACTCGCAGCGCGCACTTGGGCCACGTTTGTCCAGTAAATGAAAACTCTCCGACTCAGTGACTTAATCCCTGTGAATGATTACAACCGACATCAGAAAGTCAGCATCACCACGGGGGCGCTGTGTCTTTCGTCTCAGTGGAAATCATGTTGTCAGTGATTCTAATCTGCTGTCCTGGCAGTACACCAGACCTGTTACAACATGAACCTGAGTTTTTAGGCTAAAAACATATCCTGTTACTCCACTGTCTAGGCTCCAGTCGAGGCAAAATAGTTTAGTCAGTTAGGGACCTATGTGTTCCGCTTAGGAGTTGAACAGAGAGAGAATTCATAGCACCTTCCAGCCCCACTCATACCCCACAACCGGGTACACACACCGCCCTCTTTCACCATTTGTTCCGAAACCTGAAAAGCTGCCTTCCCGCAGGAATTCATTGTGTGTGTTTAAACGCAATGTCTAAACCTAGTTAGAGGAGGACCAATCGACTTTAAAGATCTGGACATGAGATTTTCTTTCTTTCATCAAGTCCATATGGACTCCGTGGTGGGCAGGACAGAAGAATCTATTTTCTTGTCCCTGGACCACTGCTTTCCTTCATTCGTCAGCCTTGCATTTTGCGTGTTAGTTCAGGTCATTCGGTTTTGGAATGACCTCTGAAAAATCTATGCAGATCCGTGGTGATAGGCATTTGGAAGCCAATCTCAAGAAAAGGGGGGGTTAGACTAGCTGGAGACCAGGAAGGCCCCGGGTTCCTGTGTCTGGTCCCTCCCTGTGTGGTCTGGGAACCCAGGCTCAGGCCCACTGCACTCATCGCTAGTGGCACCTTGCTGTCCAGGTGGGGACATACTCCCCACGGCATTTGTGTGTTTCTGGAGCAGAGAATTCCATCAAGGGAGGCACGGAGATGGAAGGACCATCAGAACTTCGGAACAGTCTTAAAAAACACCAATTCTAAAATTACTCCTGCTTTGACTTTTTTAATCATGACGATTGATGGATGTTGAAATTAAAAGTATGGGGTTTTTATATTTATCAAAAGGAACACAGGGGGTTTTTCTTCCAGTTTTTTTATTCTTTAAAAGCACAGTTTATAACCTTGCTGGTAAGTCACCTGGGGCCGATGATGTCTGGGTGTGGCACTCCAACTCCACAGACCGTAATCCATATGCTTCAGAGTGGTGGTATTCCCTTTGCTGTTATTACTAAAGTTTACTATTTATGGGCTGCTTACTATTTGCCTGGGATCGTCTGAACATTGCAGTTGTGTTATCTTGTTTGGTCCTCACAACTGTCCTATGAGGCAGACGCTGTCATCACCCCCCTTTACAGGGAGCTGAACTGAGACTTCTAGCATCAAGCAAATTGCCCAAGGCCACAGACATGGGTTTTTAAACCTTAGAAACAGTATGTCAACAATGATGACTAAAGACAAGGTGCAGTGATTATTATTGACTCACACAGCAACGCTTCTTCCTCTTAGGAGTCACCGTTTGGGAGTTGATGACCTTTGGGTCCAAGCCTTACGACGGGATCCCCGCGAGTGAGATCTCAACCGTCCTGGAGAAGGGAGAACGCCTGCCTCAGCCGCCCATCTGCACCATCGACGTCTACATGATCATGGTCAAGTGTGAGTGGCCGGCTGCACCTGGCCCTGGGCTGCCCTGAGCCAAGCGCCCCAGGCCTTCGACGCCCTGAACACATGCTGTCACGGTCCATAGGCAGGCACATCTGTAAACACCCCCTCAGACACTTCTGGAAGCACTTACCTGACGCACTGAGCGCTGTGAGCTGACGTTTGCCCATGTTCACAAGCAAACAAGTACAATCCAAGTCCCCCATAAGCCATTGCACCAAAATATTCTTCTCTCTGAGTTGCTCAGTGAAAAAGCTGCCCCACTTTTTGAAGCCTGTTACCAGAGAGACTGTTTTTAAATGCCTAACAATGAGTAACCACAAGAGGTTAACAGAATCGGCATTGCTGCTTTGACGTGAACCTTTTCAGATAGTGGATTTACGTGAGGCCTTCTGCAGTGGGAGCAAGTAAACATTTTAATCCATGTGTAGCTTGACGGTGACACTACCGCGCCATCAGAATCACGAATTCAGTAGGCTCTGCGGGTCACATTACATGTATGATGAGCATTTATACAGAAGGTAGCACGGGGAATGTGATCGAGTTAATGTAAATATTAAGCCTTTCTGAACTTTAGACCACAGAGTTAATCATTTTTAACGTCCTTGCTTTAGGTTGCGGAAGCTGGGATCCAGAGAGGTTACATGATTTGTGTCAGGTCACATAGCAGTCTGGCCCAGAATAGCTTGACGTCCTGCTGATAGAAAATAAATAACCCTCAGGAATCAGGAGGATTTCCAGTCGATAGCTGTTCCTCCAGCATGTTTAATCTAGACTTGGATCATCGTGTACTCAAATGCACTGGCACGGCTGACAGAAGTATCCCCACCATGGAAGGCACTGAAGCACCCCTGTCACGTGCACATGTGATTGCTTCAGTGTGTAATACAGTGAAAGCACCAGGGTGTGGAATTCCCAGACGCCGAGGTTCTTAAGAAAGTCCCTAATTTTCCCTAAACCGAATCTGGTTTCCAGCTTACTAGACTGCTGAGTGAATATGGATGAGGGTGAAGGTCAAGGGAGGGCTTCACTGAGAGACTTGGACTCAGAGCACCCTCCAGTCCGAGCAGTTCACAGAAAGCAGTGCATATCCTGCAGTCACTTAAGGTGATGACACCAGAATGCTGGCCCTTGGAAGGGGAGGTGCAGGAACTTAGAGCATGTTATTGTCATTCTGACTCCGATATGTGATGTCATCATGGTCTTTAAACAGTAATCAGTGCTGGTTTGCCGAGACTGAAAAACCTGTCACAGATTAGGTTTCGTCCTCATTTATTTGTCTAAAAGAATCTCACCGTAAGTGCGTTCTCTCAGCGATGCCATCTTTATCACTTCTTTCAGGGCTCTAATTGCACTGACTTTCCTCCTTCCTTCCCCAGGCTGGATGATCGATGCAGATAGTCGCCCAAAGTTCCGTGAGTTGATCATTGAATTCTCCAAAATGGCCCGAGACCCCCAGCGCTACCTTGTCATCCAGGTACCAGATCCCAGTCTGCACACCCACTGGGAAAATCCGTCTAATATGCATCAAATGTCACTGTGCTCCGTCCGGTGCCGACACAGCCTCCCCGTCTCGCAGGTCACACCATTAATCCTCAGTGCATTAGAACAAGCGCAGCCCAAGCTGTGGACTAAGTGGAGTGCGCCGTGGGGCCCCCAGCTCCATCTGCCACCCCTGTGAGCCCCTCACACTCAGCTCATATCATGGTCCCCTTAGCCAAAGCCTTATGTTGCTCTCCTGGAGGACCAGGGCTTTGGTGTCGGGCAAACCTGGGGCTTCAGATCCCTGACTCTGTACTTACAACGTTAGGTTAACAAAACTAAGCTCGCAGAGCTGCTTTAAAGATTCAGTGAAATAATACATGCAAAACACTTTGCAAAACGCCTAGAGGTTCTGCTCAGCAATCGCAGGGTGTGTGTGTTGGAGGGGAGGGACCCCACACCACCAAGCAAGCAGTTCTCCAGCACCAGCTGGTGTCCTTCAGTTCAGCTCGATCTGACACTGTCCACCTGGAGACAGCGTCAGATCCCACTGTCCTCCAGGGCCGCTTCCCCTCCCCCCAGGTCACATGCCCGTCCCAAGTACAGGTTGTCACCTGGGCATCTGACCATCTGGCAGAAGGTTCCCACAACCCCCTCCTTGGGTTCCATTAATTTGCTAGAGTGGCTCTCAGAACTCAGAGAATCTTTTTACTTACTGGATCACTGGTTTACTCTAGAAGGGTATAACTCAGGAACAGCCAGACAGAAGAGATGCAAGGGGCGAGGCATGGGGGAAGGGCGCAGTTTCCGTGCTGTCTGGGTGCACCACTCTCCCCAGATCTCCAGCGGTTCACCACCCCAAACCTCTGAACCCTGTCCTTTCGGGGTTTTATGGAGGCTTCATTACATAGGCCTGATTAAATCATTGGTCATTGGCAGTAGCTTCGACCCCTAGTCCCCCGGCGCTCCCTGGAGGTTAGGGGCGAGACTGAAAGTTCCGACCGTGTGATCCCATGGTTGTCTCCACTGGCCACCAGCCCCCATCTTTAGGTGCTTCCAGAAGTCTCCTGGTTAATGTAAGAGACACATAGGGAATTCCAGGGGCTTAGGAGCTCTGTGCCAGGAGCAGGGAAGACGACCAGATGTGTATTTCTCATCGTACACAGCACAGCACTCTGAATGCTGCAGCTTTGGCCCTTCCTTTTTCCTCCTGAGCTGTCTGCATTTCCTTTGAGGACTTTGAGACATCAGGGAATTTTCAGTGTCTTAGTTCCAGGTCTGGGGACATGGAAGGAGGAGCTGTACTTCACAGACCCAGGCAGGGGGAGGGGGGACGAGTGTATTAGAACTAAATTGGCAAACACACAAGCCACCTGCTGACAGCAGACCCGCCTCGACAACCAGTGGGTGGAACAGCGGCTCTCTGGACCTTTCTAATGGTCTCACAATCTCTGTGCCAGGGGGACGAGAGGATGCATTTGCCAAGCCCCACGGACTCCAACTTCTACCGCGCCCTGATGGACGAAGAGGACATGCAAGATGTCGTGGATGCGGACGAGTACCTCATCCCCCAGCAGGGCTTCTTCCACAGCCCCGCCAGCTCCCGGACGCCCCTCCTCAGTTCTCTGGTACCAAAGTCACTCTTGTTCAAGCTCTGCCTCCTGGTTTGAACAGGTTGAGTTTTAGCAAAAAATGATACCCGTCTTGTGGAACTCACGCAGAGACAAAGAAGTAGACGTTAACCAGACGGTAAAGGCAAAATCAGAATGAAGCAATTCAGTGTATTAATTATCTTACTGCATTGCAACAACTGGGTCATACCCTCTTCTGGTCCACTAAGGAACAGCGTTAAGTCAGAACTAAATCTAGTTTTTCTAAAGCTAACGAGTCAAGACGGAATCAAGCCCCTTTAACCGCGCCCACTCCCGGAGCCCCGCCCCCCCCGCCCCCCGCTGTCCTGCTCTCAGTGGGGATGGGCGAGCGTCCACGTGCACCGTAAACAGCTGTGATTCTTTTTCAGAGCTCCACCAGCAACACACCCACTGTGGCTTGCGGTGATCGAAACGGGGTAGGTATCAACTCCTGTAAAGCAGAATTAAATAACAGCTCTGTACCATGGCTCTATTAGACATAAGAAATGCCCACCCTAACTCAGAAAGCTGGGATTTTCCTTCCTGTGTTGTTTGATCCCTACCCTAAGGCCAGCAATTAGCTATCACTTATCAAAATGCTATTGAAGATAGAGTTGAAGGACAGCGCGTCGTGCAGGTCATGGACCTGGCAGTTGTTAGAGATGCGAACGGTCGGGCCAGCACCCCGCACCTGCTGACTCAGGATCTGCGGGGAGGGGCCTGGCCGTCTGTATGTGAGCCCACCTTGCAGGTGATGCTGTTGCTTGGTGTGTGAAGCCTTGATTAGACCCACACTCACCAGTGTAGCAGCCACCAGCCACATGTGGCTGCTTAAGTTACAATTTGAAATTCAGTTCCTCACACATGTGGTTAGTAGCTACCGCGTGGACAAGCACAGACTACGGAACATGTCTGTCATTGCAGAAAGCCCTGCTGGACGGCCCCGGCCAGGGCCGTGCCACTTGCCCTGGGGTCTGTGGGCCACCTGTGGGTGGTGCGGGTCCTCTCCTAGACCTGCTGAATCATTATCTGCAGGTGAACGGGCTGTCAGGTGATCCTGATACCCCCGCCGAAGTGAGCGGCACTGGCTGGAGTAACCTTGCCTCATCTCCTCCCCAGCAGAGCTATCCCCTCCAGGAAGATAGCTTCTTGCAGCGGTACAGCTCAGACCCCACTGGCACCTTGACCGAGGACAGCATAGATGACGCCTTCCTTCCAGCACCCGGTGAGTGCCTCACTCTGGAAGCAGCCATGCCCCTGAGCCCCCGTCCCCAGTGCCCCGGCCAGCTGCTGCTTTCGAGCTGGTCCGGAGGTGGGGCCCATGGCACGCGTGCAGACACGATGGATGGAGGAAGAGGCCGATCGACAGAAACCGCTGGGCGTGTGCACGGGTCTCTGAGGGGCTCAAGGCATGTCCAGGCTGTCTATAGAATGAATCAGCACATTTTCTAAAATTGAAGCAAACAGCAGAGATATACATGTGTCAGTGTGTGAGCATGTGTGGGTGTGTGTGTGACACATTTGATCTCTGTTCTCTCTCCTGGCTCCATTCTTGGCCTGTGAAACATGTATTTCCCTAATCTAAGCTTTATCCCCAGACACACACACACACACACCCCTCAAGGGAGGCTGTCCTCTGAGGACTTTAAATTGGCAAACGATAAACGTACCCATTGCTTTGAGAAGGACAGAAAACAGCGCAATTTATTTTAGCCAGAGAGTCGTCTCCCCAGGCTTCCCTGCTTCTGTCACCCGTTGCCTCACTGAATATTCACGGCTTCAGAATGAGCCATGGAATCCTGCTTAGGATGATGCTTTGCTGATTACGTCTGATTTCTTTTCAATTTCAGAATACGTAAACCAGTCTATTCCCAAAAGGCCCGCGGGCTCTGTCCAGAACCCCGTCTATCACAATCAGCCTCTAAACCCGGCTCCAGGCAGAGACCCTCACTACCAGAATTCCCACAGCAATGCCGTGGACAGCCCTGAGTATCTCAACACCACCCATCCCGCCTGCACCAACGGTGTGCTCGACGGCCCTGCCCTCTGGGCACAGAAAGGCGGTCACCAAATTAACCTGGACAACCCTGACTACCAGCAGGCCTTCCTTCCCAAGGAAGCCAAGTCAAATGGCATCTTTAAGGGTTCTGCCGCTGAAAATGCAGAATACCTAAGGGTAGCACCAGCGGGCAGTGACCTTACCGGGGCCTGACCATGGTGGACGGCCTCAGCCCTAAAAAGTCCAGCCCCTTCATTCCCCAGGACCAAGCCACGGCAGCTACTCAGTCCCGTCAGCCATACTCACATTAACTCTTGGACCCATGGACTGGTTTGGCCACATCTGCCGTGATCAGCCCATCTTTCAGCCAACAAGTGCCCCCGACTCGGATGCACTTAGGGGAGCTGCAGGGACGTTCCTTTGTCTTCAGACTGTGAGGCTTCCACAAAAGGCATCCAGAAAGAATGTTGTCCATTTGGGCAGAAGTTCACCTTTCAATGAGGTATATTTGAAAAACACTAAATATGTTTAAGGAGTTTTATTGCTTGGGGACCTCTGGGGTTTTGTCATTGATTTTGCTCTCAATGGGCTTGTCCAATGAGGGACAGTCTTGCTCGTAGCACCTGTGGCACTGAGTTGACCCAGGCCCACCTGTGACCGAGAAGCAAGGGTCAGCCTTCCAGCTAACACTTGATTCCATTGGCTCCGCTTGGAGACTCTTCCACTGCAAGACAGTTGAATAACGAACCAGTCCTCTGGATCCTAAGCAGGCCCGATTGGTACTATATCAAATCACGGCAGGTGCAAGAGGATAAGCCACTTGGAACTCTTCCTGGGCAAGGAAGTAACAGAGGGGGTAGAATTCTTCCTCAGACTTACTTTTATATGAATGTCTCCATGGTACTTAACTCTCCATTGGTTGACCCGTGTTTTCTAATTACAAGTATCAGATTTGTTTCTTTTCCATTCCACTGCGGTGAAATTCAGCATGCTTTCCCTGTCAGCAGGAGGGGACGGTAACCAAGACCGGCTCATATTTCATTCGTCAGCATTCAGACCAGTTGCCTTTAATTGAGATGGAATGACAGTGCAAAAAGGGACCAATCCCCCAGATGTGAGTCTCAGAGGAAATACATCAGGTCCTTTGGGGGTCAGGGGACAGGCATGTATCGGGAGACTGCAAGAACGAAGCTGCTCTTACAACTTCTAGCTCCCCCCGACAAAAAAAAAAAAAAATTTGTTCAAGCTACTCACGGAAGATAGTTTTCTTTTTATTTCACTTCCAGGCTTTTTTCCTCCAAGGGTACTTTGCCCCTCACTGGCAAGCGGCCCCGAAGCTCCTCCTTCCCTTGGTAAGCTGAAGGGTCCAGGCTCTGGGGCAGCTCTGCGGAAATGTCTCGCCCTCACCACCACTGGCACGCTTTAGAATAGAGGCAGCAGTTTGTGTCGTGTGGAATTCAAGCGGTAAATATGAAATTTAATTTGATGATACTGCCTTCATAGCATCTATAGGCATGTGAGAAGAAGAAAACAATTTCCCCTTAAAATAACTCCCTGTAATTGGAGGACCTGCTGCTTAGGACACCAGCATTTTCTCACCCGTGTCCCCGCACCCTGACTGTTAACACCCTTCTTGGTAGACAGTGTTATAAACACTCTTAGTCAACACCCACCTCAGCCAGGAAGAAGTGTTTCAGACAATATTTTCAGCCGCCCATCCCACATCCCACATACACGATTTTCCTTTAGCTTTTAAGTTATTTATTGACTCAGATGGATCAGGGCCCCAGTTTTGTTACCAAAGTATTTTATCTTGTCTCAGTGGAAATATAAACTATATTCAATTCAATTCCATCACATCGTGTTCCAAATACCCTTGAACACCTTACCAGCCTGGCATAGGTACTGAAGATAAACAAAACATAATCCGTGATTCCACGAAATTCACAATTTAGCGAAGAAAACTGACTCACAAACGCCAGCCTTAAAACGATATGACACATGCCAGACGTGACATGTCAGCCCAGCACCATGACAGCACAAAGCAGGGAGTAAGGGGGACCGGGTCCTGGAGGAGCCGTGGTGGAGTTGGGTTAAAAGACCCCCCCAGGGCGTCAGCCACTGGAAAATGGAAAGTGCATTCCCAGCAGAGGGAGCCTCAACCACGGAGGCATCTGCCACAGGAACCACTCGTGCAGCCGGTCTACAGGCCCACTGCCCCTTCCGGCCTGGGAGTTACATTCCCCAGGGGCCCTTCGGGTCCGTCCCCACGGGGGATTTGAAAATGATTTGAGGAAAGATTAAACAACACCTCTTAAGAATCTGAAATTTTATGTCCTTGTCAGTAAACCACTTTCATTATTTATTCACCTCAGAACATAAATACTTTAGCCCATGACTTATCCAGCCCTGAGAAACACAACGATTCACATTCTGCTGTCACTTACTTGTCAGGAAACAGATGGTGAGGGAGGACCACAGGGTGCTGGTCCAACTGTAGCGCTAAAACCCTAGTATTTTTGTAATTTGAAATACTTTACTATAACATAATAAAACAGCGGGAACTGTTCAGCTTTTTTCTTCTTTGTATTTCAGTTCTCCTGCATAAAATGTAGTTGCTAGATTCTCTTAAAGATTGTTTCCTAGAATGGTCTCACTATGTCTGTCCAAGGAGGTGCAGGGGGGCCTGTAGATGCTTCAGAGCCCAAGAGAGCCTGAGTCCAGTCCGGGGGTCCCTGGGAGGTCAGGAGGGGGGCGCCCAGGGCTCCAGGATTCCCACATCGTGGCTCTGACTGGCCAGACCTCAGGGCTTAACGCTCACCCCTTTGGTTCCTCCTAGTCGACACGAGGCCCCGAGGTCCCACAGAGAGCCTGTCTTCTGTTTCCTCCCCAGCCATCCCTGGAACCCTTCCCCACGGCTCAGCTCCAGACCCGGCCTTTGGACACAGGTCGGGGGAAGCAGGAGTCGGAGGCTAACATTTACAGCTGACCCTTGAACAACGTGGGTGCGGGTCTCTTTAGGCGTGGATTTTTTCCCTAGTGAACATGGCAGTTCTACGCGAGCCCCAGCTGGCTGAATCCTCACATAAAGAACCGGAGGCTGCAGAGCGCCGACTTGCTAAAGTTACTGGCGGGTCCACTGCTCAGAAGGGTCAGCACCCCAGCCTGAGTCATTCCAGGGTCAGCTGTCCAGTGGGCCTGACACACATCTTCTCACATAATCTTTAAGGAGTCCCTGTTGTCACACGCTACGAAAAATTGTTCTGTCACCTCAGGAAGACAGGCGAATCTTCCAAACTCTAGGTTTGCTCTGGTCCGAGTTGTCACTGATTCTACAGCTAGGGGCACAGTGGTGGAGACAGCAGGTTGCATTCCAGCTGACACTAAGGCTTAGGTATTTGTTGAAAGTTCTTAATTTTGAGCTTTAGTCCTCCCCCGCCCCCACTGCAGACAGACGTGAACCATGAATTGCAGAAGCACAAAGGTCGTGGTTCTCAGGCTGGCTGCCCTTGGGAGTCTCCTGGGTCCCAACGAAAAAGGGTCTGAATTTGCCTCAGGGCAGCCTGGGCCCAGGGAGTTTCAGAGCTCCCCCAGGTGACTCTAATGAGCACCAGAGTTTGGGAAGCAGCCGTGCTAAGGAAAGGCTCTGCAGGGGAGACTCAGCCCTGGGCCGGCGGCCTCCCGCTCGTGGCGTGCTCAGCGTATAGGATGCAGCTGCTCGCTTTCAGTGCCACGGTTCTCACCCTTGCTGCCCACCAGGACCCCCTGTGAGCTCAAAAGGACCAAGTGAATGGGAATTCTACGGGCTCCCCATGTGACTGTAATGGGCAACCAGAGTTGAAACCCTCATCTCTAAAGTCACCTTCCCTTGTACAAGCCTAGGCGTCTACACCGTGCCCCCAAGTCAGGACAGAATCAGAGAAACTGTGTGTGTGGAAGAGATTCCTGAGGCAGGGCCAGAACGAGCCCACAGTCCCTGGTGTGCCTGGAGACTCAGCCACTGGTGGCCATTCCAGAAGCCTCTAATTCCTTGTCACCAGCAGCTAACTGATCCTGAAAGTGGCAGATACCCAAATCTGAGCCTTGAGAAAGCCCTGGACAGTTTCATTTCCTAAGAAGTATTAGAAAAATCCATCTCCTGCTGCAGGGAATGAGCTGCTCACCCAAAGCAACAGCTGTTGAACTTGCCCTTAACATCTACTCTGCATTTCTTTCCTGGTGACGAGCACATTATTACAACATAATGATCTGTGTTTTTTCTTTGCTGGGGCTGTAAAACCTTAGTGAATAGAAACCCCTACCTCTGTCACCAATCACACCGGCTGCATCAGGAGCACAGATTTTTTACTATTAAAGACACATTCCAACAAGATTTTTAAACGTAAGCCTATTTTTGTAACTTTTTTCAGCACTGAACTTTGTAAGGTGTATTTATAGGAAAACTCACTTTTCTACTAAAAGAAATAGCTTACCTTAGAAAGACTGCAAGAGAATCAAAATTTGAAACGGAAATTTTTGTTTAAAGGGATTTGACTGAAACAAGAGGAAATTCTCTTCTCTCTCATAAAAAGGCACAACATCATTGCAGAGCTAGGCTAGGTCGTTGTCCTGATGAAGAGGAGACTCGTTTTTATATCTATAAAGTGAGAAAAAGGTGGAAAGCACATTTAGTTTCTTGGTCTGAAGCAGGTTCATTTGACTCTGGGGCAATTCAGTGGGAAAGAATCACTGTTACGACTAATACACAACTTCAGCTGCATGCCGTGCTCCACCCATCTGCCAACGGGACCCTGTAAATGTGGGAAAAACAATAGCGGAGCACTTTGTTGGTTTCTCTATCCCAATCTGACTTTGATGCAAAGGATTTTATTTTTGTATTTACCATTGATATGCAATTACAATATAGACGAGAAATACCAGCAGAGCCCTAATAATGTTTAGCATGTTTGATGAATGCCACCAAAGGTCTTCCAAACTAAGCCGTTCCCACACCCTAGGGATGGGGTTCTCAACGCCGGCTGCACAGTGAAATCGAGGGGGGAGCTCTTGAAATCTTGAGGCCCAGCCGTGCCTCAGGCCAGCGAAACCCAGGATCTATACTTTGTAAAACTCCTAAAATCATTCTGATGTGCAGCCAAGGCTGAGAACCACCTGCCTAGGGATTAGCCACAGGTGTGTGGACTCGCAGGCAGATTCTGCAGTTGTAGACACCTGAGGACTGAGAGAAGTCCCAAGCACAAACACCCCAGCATCGGACTTCCCTGGTGGTGCAGTGGTTAAGAATCCACCTGCCAATGCAGGGGGCATGGGTTCCAGCCCTGGTCTGGGAAGATCCCACATACCACAGAACACCTAAGCCCGTGCGCCACAACTACTGAGCCTGTGCTCTAGAGCCCACGAGCCACGACTACTGAGCCTGTGAGCCTAGAGCCCCTGCTGGGCAACAAGAGAAGCCACCGCAATGAGAAACCTCTGCACCGCAACGAAGAGTAGCCCCCGCTCGCCACAACTAGAGAAAGCCTGTGTGCAGCAACGAAGACCCAACACAGCCAAAAATAAATTAATTAAATAAATTAATTTTTTAAAAAACCCAGCATCACTTGCCGAGCGTCAGGAACCTGGCTGGATGGGGAGGGTCCAGGGCACGTGCCCAAGCACTAGAGGGGAGAGGGCCAAAAGGAAATACAGAACAGACCCCTTTTTTCCATGTCTTCCACTGAAAGTGGACTGATCGTGAGCATCCCTGCTGCTTGTGCAACCAGCTGGCTGCCCTGCCTGGAGCTGCTGTGCATCCTTTATTGCCCAGGGAGGAGGGAAGCAGTTAGCCACAGAGGGAGCCGGCAAGGAGACTGCATGAGTAGTTGGATGGCGTTGGTAAAAACCAGAGCCAATGAGAGGATGCTTGCTTTAAGAAACACGTCTTACATTTTTTTTCTATATTACATCTGGGATAAAATCTGAAGCAATTAGTACTGTTTTCTCTTCCACAAGCACAATATGCCTTCCGAGATTACACATTCCCATCTGAATTGCCAGCAGAAGTACTAAAAATCCCCACCCTATCACCTGGTAGATAAAACTACACACTTTTAGGTGCGTTTACTTATTTATTTTTTTAAAAACAGAAACCCTTTTGACTTAATTTGGCTACAGAGTAATCTTGCTGTCTAATATACACTCTTGGAAACAAAGACATGCTATGGATCTGATGACTGATACTAGAGGTGATGATGTAACTGATTAGCCTCAGACACCAATAACTTCGTTTTGAAACAAGCAATACTTTTTATAGCCTCTATCTATGGTACGTTTTAACATTGTAAAGTTTTGCTATGATGAAAGCAATATTTGTACAAATGGAAAGCAAGGTTTTCTTTTATATGGTTTACACTGTTGATCAAAACATGTTGATTGTATTTGGAGTATTAAAAAATTAGATGTATACTATTCATTGTTCGTTACTCATACTTACCTTATAAAAAATAATATTGCATTCCTGTTAATGCAGTGTTGATATTAGTTATTAATCATATCTGACCTACTGTAGATGCTCTTTCCTGACAACTTTTTAACGTTCATTAATAAACTTTATTTTTAGAGCAGTTTGAGTTTCAACAACTGCAAAACCGAGGAGAAATTATGGAGAGTTACCGTATGCCCTCTGCTCCCCAGGCTTCCCGCTCCCGCCGTCTACACCGTAGGGCCTGATACGCTTCAGCGAGTGGAGCCGTCTCAATGCCGTGTCGTGCAGGGCACACCTCCCAAGATCTCCCCTTCCCAGATCTCCTCCGAGAGAGGCCTCCTTGTGGAAGAGATGAGTCTGTAGCAAGGTTGTGTTTCCTCGGGACACCAGAAGTTTGTTGTTGCGATTCTGCTCCGTAATAAACACTGAAAGTCAGAGACGTTCACAAACCACAACCCTGTGCTCGGGCGTCGGGCCCAGCTGCTCCAACTCTCTCCCCATCGCCCCTCGTACCACGGGGAAGACCTGCCTGCCCACCCTGCGCCATTTCCTCACTCGCCCGTGGAGGAAACCAGCAGCGCTGAGGGAAGATGCTGTGTTGAGGTTAAATCCTTGAGCGGCTCAGGGAACCGGAGGGGGTCGGTCATCTGAACTGGCCGTAAGGGGCAGCGGGTGGTGGGAGGGAGCGCCCAGGCAGGGGGCGCAGTCACCCGGAGCTGTGCCACCCTCCCGAGGCCACCGCCCAGGCTCCCCGTGTCACAACCTCCCTGATGCTGGCCGCGTAGGCGCCCGTCACTTCCAGGGGAGGCGCAGCTTTGTTTGGTGCGGTGCTTCCCGGAGATCATTTGTCACCTGCGTGCAGCACAGGCTGAGGGGCATCTGTCACTCAGGTGGCAGCAGGACTGCAGGATAACCAGGTTCCGGAAGCATAAGCGGATCCAGGGACCTCTCCGGGTCGCTGTGGGACCCCCAGGCCTCCCTGGCCTCCCGAGCCCCCAGCCCCTAGTGTGCTCGGTGCCCTGGGCCTCTTAGAGCTCACAGCCTTCCATCAGGGCTGAACCCTCACGGAGAGAAGGGGGAGGCAGACAGGGACAGTGCTGGGGCCCCGGCTGCCTGGAGCCTGAAATGTCACCCCCACGGGAAGGTCATGGCTTCCATCCCCACCTCAGGGCAAACGCAGCAGCAGCCCGCTCTCCCCCGCCCCCACCCCCGGAACCCTAGCTGAAGCGCAGTGCACATGGGGTTTCAGCTTGAAGGGATTCTGCCTTTGGAATCACAAAGGCAAAGTCATCACAGCTCTCTGGAGAGAGAAAAGCTTTCCCAAGAATAGGAGGGTTTGAAAACGATGAGACGGTTCTTCCCTGGGTTTTCCGCTTGTTCAGGGCGTGGGCAAGTCCTCCTGAGCCGGTTCTCCAGGTTGTGTCGTATCCTGGCTCGTCCTCCAGGCCATCCAGTTCCTTCCTTCACACCCAGGAGAGGACATTTAAAAACTTGGGTAGAAAAGCCGTAAGATCACATCTAATTTTTGCCCTGGCCTCAAAAACACAGTAAACAAAACATAATAAAGAGCCTGAGGGCATCCATTTGTAGTTTGTAAATATGTACCTTGAAGGAGCCTTGCCCTCCGGCCCGCCAGGCAGGCACGGCGCCCTGGGAGACAACAGTGCAAGGGCGGCCAGGCCCACGCTGAGGTCCGCCACGGCTTCTGCCTGCAGCCTCTTCCTCCTGCCCTGGACACTGAGCTAGAAAAGCTGGATACTAGGTTCTAAAGAAAACAAAAATACATCTTTCACTCCATGCCTGAAAGTCAACCCCGATGAGCCCAAGCACAGAGCTGTCCCGTCAAGGCACATCACGCGTGCAGGTCGCAGAGCAGGACAGACGGGAGCCGTGCGTCAACCACGCTGTCTCACCTGTGGCTCAGCCCCACGCACAGCAGGTGGCCCCCCACCTCTCCAGGTGGTCTGCACCATAAGGTGCTGTCAGCCGGGCCGCTTGGGCAAGGAATTCCTAGGGGACCAGCACCTGAGCATGAAGACAGAGGGCAGGCTGCAGGGGCGCTCTGCCTACCTCCTACCCCGCCCCCAGGAAAGGATGTATCCAGGGATCCGAGGGTGGTGAGGGGGAGGGAGCTAGAGAGCACTACAAGCCAGGGTCCCCAACACCCGGAGCTGAAGCTGGTGTGGCCCCAGCAAAGGCAACCTGACAACTCAGCAGGGAGCGGAAAGCCCAAGGTTTCCAGGAGGCTTAAACGCCCATCGAATTTTCCAAAGTGCAAAATCCCTTCTTTCCTTGAACCAGTGATGCCCTTTAACAATCTAGCCCTGCGCCCTCTGGGTGGAAGTAGAAGTTGGAGGGGTACCCGCCCTCTTTTCTACTCCGGAGCGGCTCAGGGCCTCTCCTTACCACTTACTTTATCTCTAAAGAGCTTGCCTTTTCTGCCTTTTCTGCTTCTCCTCTGTCTTTCCTTATTGTATAATTTAACCATTCCGGAACTCAAACAGTAATGGGGGAGACATTTTAACCTATGACGGGTTTCTTCTGCTCTCACGTCCACTCAGCTGACCAGTTTCCACAACAGCAAGTCTAAGTGGAACGGATCCCACGCAGCACACAGGCTTTAGCCATAGGGGGCAAAGAGGTGCTGGGAGGACCCTGCTTCATAAAGATCAATGAGTAACAGAGGAGATGGAAACGGCACAGCCCATCACTGAAAAAGTTCACTAAACCCAAATAATTTCTGGGTGTTCTAGCAAACCTGCAAAGAATAGTTAATTTTGATATCATTTAAAATATTTCAGAGCATAAAAAAAGATGGGAAGTTTCCCAATTCATTCTACAAAAGTTAGAATAGTACTAAAAAATCAAAGAAATATTATAGAAAGAAAATTATGGCTTCATTTATGAATGCAGATATAGAAATCTTTAATGAAATACAGGAAATGGAATCATTTCTTCCATTAATTCAAGGACAGTTCATTATAAGATATTTTGTTTATATTCATGAAGAAATAATAGGGAAAATGTGAATATTAAGAGATACATGGCATTTGCTAAAATTCAATTACACTGCTGTTAAAATCTCTTAGTAACCTAGGAATAGATGAAAACACTTTTAACTGGGTAAAGATATCTGCCAAAAATTTAATAAGAAACATTGAACTTAATGGTGAGATACCAACACCTTAAATAAGAACAAGACAAGAGTGACTTTTATCATGCCTATTATTCAACACTCTTCTGAAATCCACTGTTTTGGAGACAAGGAAAAGCATATTATTCATATACAATATATTTGCATCCTTAGAATATAGTCAGCAAACCCTGTCCCATGTCCAATAGTCAAATCCAGCCAGCAGCCTGTTTTTGTAAATAAAGTTTTATTGGAACATGGTCTCATCTATTCCTTTATTGCCTACGGCTGCTTCCACACTGCAGTGGCAGATCTGAGTAGCTGCAACAGGGCTCCTATGACCAGCAAAGCCAAAAATATTTCCTATCGGTCCCTTCACAGAAGAAGTTTGCTGACCCCAAACAACTGGCTGAAAACATTATTAACCAACATTAATAAAATGAGAAAACTCAGTAGGGTGGCCACCTGTAAGTGTCACTAATCCTGCATACCATCAATCATTAATTAGACAATGTAATGGAAAAGAATCCCATTTAAAATAGCACTAAAACTACAGAATAGCTGAATATAAACTTAAACGTGCAAGAACAGTATGAAAACAAAAACTATAGAACTTTGCTGAGGCATAAAAGAAGACTTAAAAGATATACTGTATTCATGGATATGAGGACTTAATCTTGTAAAAATACCAATTCTCTCCTAATTATTATATAAAGTCAACTGAAAATTTCAATCATTATTTTGAGAAGCAGAAGTTTTAGAACTTGGAATCCAAAAAAGAAAACGCATGACAGTAGCCAGGAACATTTGGAAAACAATTGGGTAGTGATATCAACGATATAAAAATACACTACATAAAACTAAAATAATTAAAGCTGCATAGGACCAATGTAGCTACAGGAAATAATTAAAGGAAAAAAATTAGAAATTTTGGAAACAGACGTGTACATGGAAGTATAGCATGTGATAGTGATGACATTTCCAGATAGTGGAGGAATAAAAGGCTCCCCAATGAATGATTTTGGAGAAAACTTTTACACATTTAATTATAAATAAATTAATTAGAAAATTAATTAGAGCTCTATTTCAAATTCCAGACGGACTAAAGAACTTCATTCTTTTACATGTAGCTGTCCAGTTTTCCAAGCACCACTTATTGAAGAGGCCTTCTTTTCTCCATTGTATATTCTTGCCTCCTTTATCAAAGATAAGGTGACCATATGTGCGTGGGTTTATCTCTAGGCTTTCTATCCTGTTCCATTGATCTACATTTCTGGTTTTATGTCAGTACCATATTTTCTTGATTACTGTAGCTTTGTAGTATAGTCTGAAGTCAGGGAGCCTGATTCCTCCAACTCCTTTTTTCTTTCTCAAGATTGCTTTGGCTATCCGGGGTCTTTTGTGTTTCCATAGAACTTGTGAAATTTTTTGTTCTAGTTCTGTGAAAAATGCCATTGGTGGTTTGATAGGGATTGCACTGAATCTGTAGATTGCTTTGGGTAGTAGAGTCATTTTCACAATGTTGATTCTTCCAATCCAAGAACATGGTGTCTGTCTCCATCTGTTTGTATCATCTTTAATCCCTTTCATCAGTGTCTTACAGTTTTCTGCATACAGGTCTTTTGTCTCCTTAGGTAGGTTTATTCCTAGGTATTCTTTTTATTGCAATTGTAGATGGGAGTGTTTCCTTAATTTCTCTTTCAGATTTTTCACCATTAGTGTATAGGAATGCAAGAGATTTCTGTGCATTAATTTTGTATCCTGCAACTTTACCAAATACATGGATTAGCTATAGTAGTTTTCTGGTAGCATCTTTAGGATTCTCTATGTATAGTATCATGTCATCTGCAAACAATGACAGTTTTACTTCTTCTTTTCCGATTTGGATTCCTTTTATTTCTTTTTTGTCTCTGATTGCTGTGGCTAAAACTTCAAAAACTACGTTGAATAACAGTGGTGAGAGTGGGCAACCTTGTCTTGTTCCTGTTCTTAGTGGAAATGGTTTCAGTTTTTCACCATTGAGAACGATGTTGGCTGTGGGTTTGTCATATATGGCCTTTATTATGTTAAGGTAAGTTCCCTCTATGCCTACTTTCTGTAGGGTTTTTATCATAAATGGGTGTTGAATTTTGTCAAAAGCTTTTTCTGTATCGATTGAGATTATCATATGGTTTTTATCCCTCAATTTGTTAATATGATGTATTACATTGATTGATTTGCAGATATTGAAGAATCCTTGCATTCCTGGGCTAAACCCCACTTGATTGTGGTGTATGATCCTTTTAATGTGCTGCTGGCTTTGTGTGCTAGTATTTTGTTGAGGATTTTTGCATCTATGCTCATCAGTGATATTGGCCTGTGGTTTTCTTTTTTTGTAACATCTTTGTCTGGTTTTGGTATCAGGGTGATGGTGGACTCGTAGAATGAGTTTGGGAGTGTTCCTCCCTCTGCTATATTTTGGAAGAGTTTGAGAAGGATAGGTGTTAGCTCTTCTCTTAATGTTTGATAGAATTCGCCTTTGAATCCATCTGGTCCTGGGCTTTTGTTTGTTGCAAGATTTTTAATCACAGTGTCAATTTCAGTGCTTTTGATTGGTCTCTTTATATTTTCTATTCCTTCCTGGTTCAGTCTCAGAAGGTTGTGCTTTTCTAAGAATTTGTCCATTTCTTCCAGGTTGTCCACTTTATTGGCATATAGCGGCTTGTAGTAATCGCTCGTGATCCTTTGTATTTCTGCAGTGTCAGTTTTTACTTCTCCTTTTTCATTTCTAATTCTATTGATTTGAGTCTTCGCCCTTTTTTTCTTGATGAGTCTGTCTAATGGTTTATCAATTTTGTTTATCTTCTCAAAGAACCAGCTTTTAGTTTTATTGTTCTTTACTATTGTTCCCTTCATTTCTTTTTCATTTCTTTCTGATCTGATCTTTATAATTTCTTTCCTTCTGCTAACTTTGGGGGGTTTTTGTTCTTCCTTCTCTAATTGCTTTAGGTGTAAGGTTAGGTTGGGATTTTTGGGGGGGGTTTTTTTGAGATTTTTCTTGTTTCTTGAGGTAGGGTTGTATTGCTATAAACTTCCCTCTTAGAACTGCTTTTGCTGCATCCCGTAGGTTTTGGGCCATCGTGTTTTCATTGTCATTTGTTTCTAGGTATTTTTTGATTTGCTCTTGGATTTCTTCAGTGATCTCTTGGTTGTTTAGTAGCATATTGTTTAGCCTCCATGTGTTTGTATTTTTTATTTTTTTTCCTGTAATTGATATCTAGTCTCATAGCATTGTGGTTGGAAAAGATACTTGATACGATTTCAATTTTTGTAAAATTAGGAAGGCTTGATTTGTGACCCAAGATATGATCTATCCTGGAGAATGTTCCATGAGCACATGAGAAGAAAGTGTATTCTGTTGTTTTGGGATGGAATGTCCTATAAATATCAATTAAGTCTATCTTGTTTAATGTATCATTTAAAGCTTGTGTTTCCTTATTTATTTTCCTTTTGGGTGATCTGTGCACTGGTGAAAGTGAGGTGTTAAAGTCCCCCACTGTTATTGTTTTACTGTCGATTTCTTCTTTTATAGCTGTTAGCGTTTGCCTTTATGTATTGAGGTGCTCCTATGTTGGGTGCATAAATATTTACGATTGTTATATCTTCTTCTTGGATTGATCCCTTGATCATTATGTAGTGTCCTTCTTTGTCTTAATAGTCTTTATTTTAAAGTCTATTTTGTCTGATATGGAAATTGCTACTACAGCTTTCTTTTGATTTCCATTTGCATGGAATATCTTCTTCCATCCCCTCACTTTCAGTCTGTATGTGTCCCTAGGTCTGAAGTGGGTCTCTTGTAGACAGCGTATACACGGGTCTTGTTTTTGTATCCATTCAGCTAGTCTATGTCTTTTGGTTGGAGCGTTTAATCCATTCACGTTTACGGTAATTATCAATATGTATTTTCCTATTACCATTTTCTTAATTGTTTTGGGTCTGTTATTGTAGGCTTTTTCCTTCTCCTGTGTTTCCTGTCTAGAGAAGTTCCTTTAGCATTTGTTGTAGAGCTGGTTTGGTGGTACTGAATTCTCTTAGCTTTTGCTTGTCTGTAAAGTTTTTAATTTCTCCGTTGAATCTGAATGAGATCCTTGCTGGGTAAAGTAATCTTGGTTGTAGGATTTTCCCTTTCATCACTTTAAATATGTCCTGCCACTCCCTTCTGGCATGCAGAGTTTCTGCTGAAAGAGCAGCTGTTAACCTTATGGGGATTCCCTTGTATGTTATTTGTTGCTTTGTCCTTACTGCTTTTAATATTTTTTCTTTGTATTTATTTTTTGATAGTTTGATTATAATATGTGTCTTGGTGTGTTTCTCCTTGGATTTATCCTGTACGGGACTCTCTGTGCTTCCTGGACCTGATTGACTATTTCCTTTCCCATATTAGGGAAGTTTTCAACTATAATCTCTTCAAGTATTTTCTCAGTCCCTTTTTTCTTTCTCTTCTTCTTCTGGGACCTCTATAATCCAAATGTTGGTGTGTTTAATGTTGTCCCAGAGGTCTCTGAGACTGTCCTCAATTCTTTTCATTCTTTTTTTCTTTATTCTCCTCTGTGGTAGTTATTTCCACTATTTTATCTTCCAGGTCACTTATCCATTCTTCTGCCTCAGTTATTCTGCTATTGATTCCTTCTAGAGAATTTTTAATTTCATTTATTGTGTTGTTCATCATTGTTTGTTTGCTCTTTAGTTCTTCTAGGTCCTTGTTAAACGTTTCTTGTATTTTCTCCATTCTATTTCCAAGATTTTGGATCATCTTTACTATCATTACTCTGAATTCTTTAGTAACAGGGAGACTGCCTATTTCCTCTTCATTTGTTTGGTCTGGTGGGTTTTTACGTTGCTCCTTCATCTGCTGCGTACTTCTCTGTTTTCTCATTTTGCTTAACTTACTGTGTTTGGAGTCTCCTTTTCACAGGCTGCACGTTCGCAGTTCCCGTTGTTTTTGGTGTCTATCTCCAGTGGGTAAAGTTGGTTCAGTGGGTTGTGTAGGCTTCCTGGTGGAGGGGACTGGTGCCTGTGTTCTGTTGGATGAGGCTGGATCTTGTCTTTCTGGTGGGCTGGACCGTGTCCAGTGGTGTGTTTTGGGGTGTCTGTGAACTTAGTATGATTTTAGGCAGGCTCTCTGCTAATGGGTGGTGTTATGTACCTGTCTTGCTAGTTGTGTGGCATAGGGTGTCCAGCACTGGAGCTTACTAGTCGTTGAGTGGAGCTGGGACTTAGCATTGAGATGGAGGTCTCTGGGAGAGCTCTTGCTGATTGATATTACATGGGGTCAGGAGGTCTCTGGTGGTCCAATGTCCTGAACTTGGCTCTCCCACCTCAGAGGCTCAGGCCTGATACTCAGCCAGAGCACCAAGACCCTGTCAGCCACACAGCTTGGAGGGCTTGTACACAAACAGCATTACAACAGCAACTTTAAAGTACTCTCTGCTTAGATAGCCTTTGTTATCTTCATCACATGCTTTAAATACTTCTTGTGTTCTGATGGGCTGGCTTCCCACATCCACAGCCAGGTCCTGGCCTTGTAAAACCCCAAGGACTTCATGCTGCCTCAGCCAGAGAGGATGGACTGCGTGGACCTGGGCCAACTCTGGGGAATCCTCAACCCTGCGGGTCCCAGAGGATGCAGAAAATGTCTGTTGGGGATGTTGGCAGGGCACCATTCTGGGGAGGTGCATGCTAGGGGCAGGAATCCCCTTCTTTTTAGTTTTTAAAGAAAGAAATAGCAGTAAAAAAATCAAAATTCATATAAGGAGAAAAAACTTTGAGATATATCAGGGATTAATATCTTAAAATATGAAGAATTCCAATGGACTCATAAAAAATAGTTAAACACCCTACTAAAATTTTGACAGCATATAAATGGATAATTCATGGAGAAATTACAAATCACTCATAACACTTATGAAAATGTAACTCAACCTCACTAACAGTCAAGAAAATGCCAATTAAAATGAAACAATAAACACTTTTCACCACACATTTTGGTAGGAATATAAAGTGTCGTAAACTTTTTGGAGGACAATAAAAAGTTTAAATGTGTATATCCTCTGATACGGCAATTTCACTTGTAGAAATAAACTCTATTAAAATACTGTTATTGACTGAACATCTCTCCCCCCCAAAATTCATGTTGAAGCTCTCGTTCTGGAATTTGGAGATGGGGCCTTTGGGAGGTAGTTAGGGTTAAGTGAGATCAGGAGGCTGAGACCCCATAGCGGGATTAGTGTCCTTACAAGAGGAGAGAGACCAGAGCTCACACGCTCTCTGCCACACGATGACATGGCGAGAAGGCAGCCGTCTGCCAACCAGGAAGAGTTCCCACCAGAACCTGACCACGCTGGCCCCTTATCTCACACTCCCAGCCTCCAGAACTGTGTGAAATCCATGTCTGTTGTTTAAGCCCCGAGTCTGCAGTGTTTTGTTTTGGCTATCTGAGCTAAGACAAATATTCAAACAACTATACAAAGATATAGGAATGAAAATGTTCAGTAAAACATTATTTGTAATAGAGAAAAAAAATTTTTAAATGCTTAATATCCATCAAAAAGGAAATTATTAAATAAATCATGGAGCACCCATAGTATGGAATTCTGAGCAGTTGTAACAAAGAACAGGATAAATGCTCATTATATAGTTCTAGATGAAATAAAGCAAATTGCTGAATAACATTTTTGTTATTTTTAAAAGCTTATGTTCGTGTATATACCTACCTTTGAGTGTGTGTGTATGTGGGTGTGTGTGCACACAATCTGGAAACCATCTGGAAATATTAGTGTCAGCCCATTAATGGTGGAGACGGGTGGTGAGTAGGGAGCGGTATGTGAAATAATAAAGTGGCAAGGAGGGAATTTCACTTTTTATTTTCTATATTTCTGTGTTGTTTGGCTTTTATAATGAATATATATTACTTTGGCAGTTGTGTTGGGACAAAATTTAATGTATGTCAGTTCCCTTCCCTCCACTCACAACAAAACATTTAGCAATTTCTTGTTTTGTTTTCTCTTCTCCCTGCTCTCTCTCCCCAGAACAAAATCCTTGTGGTACTGTCTCCTGGGAACAGGTCAGTGGAAGGAGAAAGCAGTGCTGGGGCACTGCGGGCAGCGGGAGGATGTGGCCAGCAGGCAGTTGGGCTGAGCATGCAGGTTCCTCAATCACTGAGGATGGGGTGACAGAGCCCCTCCACAGTGAGGGCGTCTTAGTCAGCTTGGGCTGCCATAAAAACACACCACAGACTGAGTGGTTTAAACAGCAGACATTTATTTCTCACAGATCTTGGGGCTGACAAATCCAAGATCAAAGCAAAGGTAGAGAGGCCTCTTCTAGGCCTTACAGAGAGAAGCCTCCTCACTGTGTCCTCATGAGGCAGACAGAGGGAGAGAGTGAGTTCTCTGGTGCCTCTTCTTATAAGGACACTAATCCCGTCACAAGGGCCCCACCCTCACTACCTGACCTAACCCTACCTCCCAGAGGCCCCTTCTCCAAACACCATCGTTAACTGGAGGTCAGGCTTTCAATGTATGGATTGGGGGGGACACAAACATTCAGTCTATAACAGAGAGCCTTCTTCACTTTAGGATGCAAGAGGCTCAGGGAGGATAAAAGACTTTAGTGAGAGCACATGTTTACATGTGTTTACAGTTTAAGCGAGATCCAAGTATGCCCTGGAATTTCTGTTTGGATCTTGTTTCTTTAAATGAGATACTGATCTAAGTATCCAAGCCTTTGCCATTATAGGTCAAAGTTTCAATACATAACTTTTTAATCCTTAAGAAACAGAACCATATTTTTAAGTTTACTGGCTACAGGAACTGGCAACAGAAAGATTTGGAATGTGTTTTAAAAAGTGAGTTGGAGCAGGGGGATGCTAGGAAGAGTTTCCTTAAATATATGCACTTCAAGCAGCACATCCCAAAGCCAGTCTCAACCCAGTTCCACCAAAGAATTTAGCCTTAATGCAGGAATCCACTATATGTAACAAAAAACTTCTCCCTGCCCTTCTAGAATTGTGCAGTTATGCACCATCCTTGGGAGAATCAAGACAATAATCGCTTAGATTTCTTCCTATAGAGCTAAATTCTCTCTCGGTACCCAAGGTGAAAAAGGCCGGCTGACATCCAAGAGTAAAAGAGGGTTCCAAGCTTCATCCATTACACTAACCAAAAGGAACGCACTAGTAAAGTGCTAATGAATACTTGGGCTAGTGAAAGAATTAACTAAAGAAACAATAATCATTGGTAATATATATTGATTTTTAACATAGACCAGATGCTGTGCTAAGTGCATATCTACACTAAGAGAGAAAAATGATTTTCCCATATTACAGATGAAGAAACATTTAAAATGCTGCATTATACTACTGTTTTGGACATAGGAAAAATCACGTCAGCCTTGTTTGGGACCAGAGCCCACAGAGCTGGGGTATTTCCTCGGGGTCAGCTGCATACTGCCTGGGCTCCAGACACAAAGTCAAAGCAAGCAACCCTGGGATACGGTCATTCTGGGCCCCCTGAGAGTGACAGGCCCACAGAGTATACACCAGCAATGAAGGACACCGGCTCATTGCAGCAAATATTTATGGCCCTACTCTGTGCCAAGAAAGGTGTTGAGAGCTGTGAAGACACTAAGGCTGGTGTCCCACAGCAAGTAAAGTTGAAGGCACGCACACACACGCGCGCGCACGCACACTTGTGGGACCACACCGTCAGAACAAGGTATGGTTACACTATGGAATACTGTGCAATATTTAGATAGAATTAGCTGAATTCCTACGTCAAAATGGAGAGAGGTTTCCAAACCATATTGCTGAGGGAAAAGAGCAAGCTATCGAATTATAAATATAGGAACTACCCTTCCTCACCAAAAAAAAAAAATCCATTGCCATCGGCAATACCATACCATGAGAAAGCTGGCCAGAAGCCACACCTGGGGACGCCTCGCCCTCAGCTGCCAGAGGACATCCTGACAACCGGAACGGTTATGGCCAAGGTGAAACCACAGAGCCTGACAAAGGGCAAGCAAATAAACAAAACAACCAATGTGGGAGCTCAGATGATATCCTTTAGTCTAAAAAGTACAGACTGGAACGCAGGAGATACAGAAGCGGAGCATCCTTTGAAAACAATAAAAGGATCGTCCCAAAGGAAAGGGAAGCGCATTTTAAATAAATCCTGTATTCGCTGGGTCGAAACTACTTGTTCAGATCTTACCACTAGGAGGTTTTCATTCATTCATTCATTTGTTCAGCAAACATTACTGAGCACCTACCATGGGCCAGGAACTGCTCTGGACCCTGGAAATGTGATGGGAACAAAGCTAACAAAGCCCTGCTCTCCCCCAGAGCCTACAGCTTGTTTCTTATGTCCCCCCCTTTCCTGTGATGACACAGATGATTTTAAAATACCTAAATCTGAAGGCCCCCAGGAATTCCCAGGACAGCCACGGTGGATTCTGCAGGTGGCTCCCTTTTCTCAGGGGGTATTTGCTTATCCTAAGGACCCCTGAAACCTCCTCACTGAGTCTCCCTTTTACCAGCCCCTCCAGGGCTCTGTGACTGCTGTGTCACTGCACTCCTGTCCCTGAATAAATGCTGCAATTCTGGTAGATAGCCTTTAATACTATACCCATGTAATGTGAATTCATCCCTCTTTTAAAAGAGTCAAATATTGCCGATGGCAATGGATTTTTCTCTCTCTTTTTTTTTTGGTGAGGAGGGGTAGTTCCTCTATAATTCAGTAGCTTGCTCTTTTCCCTCAGTAATACGTTTTGTAAACCTCTCTCCATTATGACATAGAAATTCAGCCAATTCTATCTAAATATTGCATAGTACTCCATAGTGTAACCATACCATTTTTTTTTTAAGCCACTGTCCCTTTGTTGATAGCCCATTGGTAGCTTGTTTCCAGTCTTTCACTTTTTTTTTTTTTTTTTTTTGGCTGAGTTGGGTATTTGTTGCTGCGGGCGGGCTTTCTCTAGTTGTGGCGAGTGGGGTCTACTCTTCGTTGCGGTGCGCTGGCTTCTCAATGCAGTGGCTTCTCTTGTTGCGGAGCACGGGCTCTAGGCACATGGGCTTCAGTAGTTGTGGCACATGGGCTTCAGTAGTTGTGGCTCGTGGGCTCTAGAGCACAGGGTCAGTAGTTGTGGCACATGGGCTTAGTTGCTCCGCAGCATGTGGGATCTTCCTGGACCAGGGCTCGAACCCGTGTACTCTGCATTGGCAGGTGGACTCCCAACCACTGCACGACCAGGGAAGTCCCTCCAGTCTTTCACTATTACAAACAATTTTGCAACGGATATTATTTTATATGCCCTCCTGTGCACCTCTGCAAGGCTCTCTCAGGGGTACAGCAAAAGGGAATTGCTTGTCAAATCATGGGATATTTTAAATACATACTGTCAAATTGCCAGAAGAATATAAGAGGCCTGTTTCTTAACATCCTTGCCAATTCTTAATATTATCAAACTTTATAATTTGTGTCAATTCAATGAACATTAAATAGCTGGTTTGTTTTTTACTTTTTTTTTTTTTGGCTGCGTTGGGTCTTTGTTGCTGCGCGTGGGCTTTCTCTAGCTGCGGTGAGTGGGGGCTACTCTTCATTGCGGTGCGTGGTCTTCCCATTGCAGTGGCTTCTCTTGTTGTGGAGCACAGGCCCTAGGCGCACGGGCTTCAGTAGTTGTGGCATGTGGGCTCAGTAGTTGTGTCCCGCGGGCTCTAGAGCACAGGCTCAGTAGTTGTGGCGCACAGGCCCAGTTGCTCCACGGCATGTGGGGTCTTCCTGGACCAGGGATCGAACCCATGTCCCCCGCATTGGTAGGCAGATTCTTAACCACTGTGCCACCAGGGAAGTCCTGTTTTTGTTTTTGCTTTCTTTGTTTGTGGTTTTGCATTTTCCTAGTGAAGACGGGCATTTTAAAATTTTTATATCTGCATGTAAAATGCTTATTGTAAGTAAAACATATAATAAAGATAAACAAACATTAAAATATATATACACATATTTATTTTTCTTATTTTATTACACATTCCAATTATGTTTGTGACCTTTTTCTATTGGGTTGTCTGTCTTCTTTTTATTGACATTTAGGAGTTCATTACATACCCTGGATTCTCATTTTCAATTTTCTAGTCACATACAGTTTATATGGTAACTATTACCATTGGTAAACATAATTTTAACTTTGTTTATACAAATTTATTTTTTCTTTATGGTTTTTGCTTTGAGCATCTTATTTTAGGTCTTCCTTTTCCCTAAGGACATAAAAATGCTTTCTCATATTTTTGTCTGTCTCTGGGGTATTTTTACTCTCAGCTTTCCGAGTTTCAACAGCATTGTTCCCTCTCTGGTGCTGGACCACACATCCTCCCAATGAGGCAGTTTCCTTAGCCGCACGCTCCTCAGCAGGCACTTCTGGGGCTAAGGCACACCCATCGGGTCTGCTGCCCTCATCACCAGCTGCTCACATCTGCCCTGCAACCTCCCAGTGTACCCAAAGTCCCAGCACTTGGTGAGAAAAGTGAGGGAAACATTCTCAGTGGCTCTGCTGCCCACGCCACCCACAGAGCCTGGAAACCCAAGGAGCAGCCCTGGGACTTAAGCGGTAGGAGGTTCATGGGATTCCTAAAAAGCCTTAAAAATGCTTCTCTGGTTTTCCTGGCAGAATAACACATCCCCATATAAATCAGCAGGAGGCGGTGGCAGTGAGGATTCTGAAAAATCTTGGCAGGTTCCGTCATAGCCAGGGCCATCTTTCCGAGAAGAACTCATGGATGCTGTTGGCTTCCAGGGTGGTACTGAGCCGCCTCCAGACTACAGAATCAACCCACACGACCGTGTCTTCTCCTCCGGGGGCCAGAGGAAAAGTGCCCCACACCCCGAGTGCCTGCCAAGCCCATCAGGGTCCCCCTTCCCTGGAGCCACGCAGGCTTCAGACCACCGCACGTTTTCAGCAGGAGACACCTTCCCCTCTGTCGAAGACCTTCCCCTTTGTCAGAAAACAGCCTAAAATCCAAGACTTCCAGGCCTCAAACAAAAAGGAGCACCAGACTCTCCCTTCCAACAACAACAATCCTCACGGCGTTGGCTTTCATTATCATCCTAGTTTGCAGGACGGCTGCTATACCTCCAGATGGCAAGCCAGAATTCCAGGAAAGAAGGTGGGGAAAGGGTAAATAGGTAAAGAGGAATGTCAAGTAAGTGCCTTTGGATCAGAAAGTCTAGATGTTTGATTGTATATCATCTGTCAGAACACTGACCGAGGGCAGCAACAGTACCAAAACCTTTCTAGGGCCATCGTGTTTCATGCATTTGGGCTGGAGTAGTCGCTCACCCTCCCAGAATCAAGGAATCTCTGCCACCTAGACAACTGGGCTACTACAGAAGAAAATAAGAGAGAGGAGATGCTGTCAGATAGATAACAGCCAGTGCGTGCAACAAGGAGAAATCTGTGGGGAAACAGGACAATGGGAAAGGTACAAAGTCAACAGGACGGTGACCAGTAGTCTCATCACAACTCCATCAGGCCAGGTGGCAATGGAGGCTTGATGTACGGAGTGCCCAATGGCTGGGATGTGTTCCCAGAATGCTAAGGATGCCAGGGATGTTGGAATCCTACAGTTACCCAGCATGTTCTACCCAGTGTGGAGCAGAACCCTGGAAAGCTAATGGTGACATGAAGAGCAGAGCCCAACCCATAGAGCAGGGACTGGAAAACTGGAACAGGGTGTGTGGGCCCAGCTAAGTGGGTCAAGGTGCAGGGCTAGGCAGCAGCCTCAGGAGGAAGCTAGAAGGCAGCCAATAAACCAAGGCACAGCTGATTGCATGGCCCAGGCGGACGCAGCATCAGAGAGGAAAGCTGGGACTTAGGAGACATGCAGTGACCCAGAACTGCCTCCAGGTATAGTCCAGGAATTCTGAGACCAAGGCTCAGAGCAGGACAACTAAGTCTAGCCCCCACCCTCGGGGTGGGGTGAGTCTCTCTAGTCCACCCCGCCCTTGGTGGACGTGACCAGGTCCTGTCAAAGCTGACCCCAGTTGAGGCAACATGGCTGGAAGGGGAGCCTGCAGCCTGGGGAAGAGAGGCTAACACAGTCCTCGGCTTCTGCTCACCTCTGCTTGTTCATTAGCCTCCTCTGCATCCAGCCCTGTGATGGGCCAGCCCCACCCTCTCCACCTCCCTGCCCAGGTGCTTCTCTATGTCTGTGGTTCTAGAGGAAAGGTCAAGAAGAAGGACCCTCCCTTCTTTTGCTCCCTTCCCGTTCTCTTGACTTGGGTTTGAATTCTACTCAGTTGTGCCAGACTTGGGTATGCTCTGGGTTATTCCTGCCTCTTTCCATACAGGAGTGGCCCATCCACTAGAGTCCGCAAATTGTCTGTGCTTCAGGCCCCAGCCGTCTGGGCCCACTTCCCACCTGGAATTCTGATTTGCTGCCTGGAGGTGCAACAGCCAACTTGTCAAGCACCTTAATGCATTTATTCACTAAAACAAACTTAAAAACAAACTTCCTCTTGTGACTTTGTCATCTCTTGCATCCTGCAGCTCAGTTTTCACTCTCTACCTCTTAGTCTCCCCAACTTACTCCATCTGACAGAACACAGCATGAGTAGTTATGATGACCATTTACTACAGAACAAGAAACGAGGAGGCACTGCGCCCATGGCCTCATGTATTTTGGAGTTTTCATTCCTAAACAATATAGAATAAAGAGCATCCTCTTGCTAGTAAATTGTCTGAAATTGTTGGAATAAGACATCTTGCTTAGTAAAGACTGCTACCAAGTCAGAGGTCCTGTCAAGAAGTTGGCTTAATATCTTACCCCTCCCCGGCTTTTCCCCAACTTACAAATAAGAACATCATCAATTTCTTGCATCTTTCCTATCACATCCCCCTGCAGCCTTCTCAGATGTAAGCACCATCCGGAATTGTGTTTTTAATCATCTTCTTGTTTTTTAAAAAAGTAGTTTTATCACAAATCAATGAATTTCTAAACAGTATATTATTTCATTTTGCTTGATTTTTACTGCTCTAATTTAGGTGGTCTCCTGGGGCTGCTTTTTCCATTCTACATGTGTTAGTAAGATTGCTTGGGGCTGCTTTTTCCATTCTACATGTGTTGGTAAGATTGCTTGTGCTTGTTAATTCATTTTCAGTGCTGTTGTTCCTTTTACATTCAGGCAAGAGTGGATGAGAATTACAGCCCTGTTCCCCTGCATTCAGCCTGAGTGGCTTCCTGTCCCCACGATGGACTTGGCGATGGCTCCTCTCATCACACTGCATAGCGTCAGGGTATTTCCCGGCCAGGTAGGTGAGGGCTGCTGCGTGTATAATGTTTGCTAGGAGAGACAGGAGCTATTTTTATAAGTCAGAAATGATGTCACTGCTCCTCTGGTTTTAAATAGCTCTGCAGAAAACGGAAACGGTCATGTTTCTGAAGAGTGCATTTAGTGGGTTCTAAAATGACGTCATCACAGCCTACAGACGGGTCTCATGATGAGCCACATTTCCTTTGATCTTGAATGCATGTGACTGCAGCCTCAAATCACCTTCCAAATGGTCTTAATAAACAAACTTCAGCAAGAAACGTGAGTGCCTGTGGCACTACAGGTGTGGAGCGTCATCTGCAACAGGAGCTACAAGATCTGGTCTGGTCCGGAGCCTGCAAACCATTCACTGTGTGCCTTTGAGTGAGTTTTCCTCTCTGAACACAGTCTGCTCAGCTCTGAAAGGAGGAAGCTGGACCACATGGTCCTTTCTGGCTCCACAATTCTAGCATCCTTTAACTTAGGAAAAATCCAAGAAAGCAGAAACATTACTGGCCGACTCCAGGGTGAGACAAAGGTTTACGCTGTACTGCCTGTTCCTCGTGCACATTCCCCCACGTGTTCTCAGCAGCCAGAGATGTCTCATCCCTTTACTAACGTACTTCACCAAGCCCGAGTCTGGGTTGGAGGTGGACCTAGACTAGTTGCAGGTGATAGGAGCTTCAGACTGCCTTTCTTCTCATCAAAACAGCAAAATCCCCTGAGTCCAACCCATCCATATGCATTTTCCAGTAACAAAGGAGCTATAAGGCTGTTGGCTTCCAGGGTGGTACTGAGCCGCCTCCAGACTACAGAATCAACCCACACGACCGTGTCTTCTCCTCTGGGGGCCAGAGGAAACGTGCCCCACACCCCGAGTGCCTGCCAAGCCCATCAGGGTCCCCCTTCCCTGGAGCCACGCAGGCTTCAGACCACCGCACGTTTTCAGCAGGAGACACCTTCCCCTCTGTCGAAGACCTTCCCCTTTGTCAGAAGACAGAAATGAGCTCACGCTGACTCTACAGATGCTAAAATTAGAACGCAAAAGAAATCTCTGCACCTATTTCATCCGTGAGCGTGGTTTTATCTCCAGGATGGAGAAGGAACACACCCTCCCCTCCTTATCCAAGGGGCTCACCTGGGCTCTGCTACACACTGCTGGGTGTGACCTTGGGTGAACCCGCATCCACCCTACAATGAGGGGTTGGGTTAGAGGGTCCTTAAGGTCTACCACCTCTAAAGTCCCAAGATCAGACAGTCTGTCTACAACAAAACAAACAAATGTGGATACCTATTTTTGGAGAAGGTTCAAAGTACAGAAGAAGAAATCTGGATCCAGATGTTACCTTCCTCTGCATCTTGGAGCTTCACCGCGCTTCTGTCCTGTCCTGGACGCCGGCCTCGTGTCTCGCACATCCTGCCAAAGTCAGCACCTCAGTGACGTTGTTCCCATTTCACAGATGAGGAAACTGCATCTGAAATACAGTAGGTCACTTTCTTAATGATTCAGTTACTTGACACACAGCTACTGGACGTCAGTGCTAGGATGCGAGCAGAGGCCTGCTCCACAGTGCGTGCTGTTCAAACACAGCAGAATCCTGCTGGGAGACAAAGCACAGAACTGCTCCGCTCTTCACGGGGTCCGCAAACCGTCTCAGCACAGCCCCTGCTTTGGATGCCAGCATCTCTCCTGTCCTCCCACTTTAAAAGTACAAGGGAAGGACTTCCCTGGTGGCACAGTGGTTAAGAATCCACCTGCCAGCTCTATTTACAATAGCCAGGACATGGAAGCAACCGAAGTGTCCATCGACAGATGAATGGATAAAGAAGATGTGGCACATATATACAATGGAATATTACTCAGCCATAAAGAGAAACGAAACTGAGTTATTTGTAGTGAGGTGAATGGACCTACGGTCTGTCATACAGAGTGAAGTAAGTCAGAAAGAGAAAAACAAATACCGTATGCTAACACATATATATGGAATCTAAAAATAAAATTTAAAAAAAGGTCACAAAGAACCTAGGGGCAGGATGGGAATAAAGACGCAGAACTACTAGAGAATGGACTTGAGGACAATGGGAGGGGGAAGGGTAAGCTGGGACAAAGTGAGAGAGTGGCATGGACATATATACACTACCAGATGTAAAACCGATAGCTAGTGGGAAGCAGCCGCATAGCACAGGGAGATCAGCTCAGTGCTTTGTGACCACCTAGAGGGGTGGGATAGGGAGGGTGGGAGGGAGGGAGATGCAAGAGGGAAGAGACATGGGGATATATGTATATGTATAGCTGATTCACTTTGTTATACAGAAGAAACTAACACACCATTGTAAAGCAATTATACTCCAATAAAGATGTTAAAAAAGAAAAAGAATCCGCCTGCCAATGCACGGGACATAGGTTCGAGCCCTGGTCGGGGAAGATCCCACATGCCGTGGAGCAACTAAGTCCGAGCGCCACAACTACTGAGCCTGCACTCTAGAGCCTGCAAGCCACAACTACTGAAGCCTGCACACCTAGAGCCCGTGCTCTGCAACAAAGAGAAGCCACCACAATAAGACCGCACACCGCAAGGAAGAGTAGCCCCCGCTCACCACAACTAGAGAAAGTCTGCATGCAGGAACGAAGACCCAACACAGCCAAAAATAAAATAAATAAATAAATTTATTTTCTAAAAAAAGTACAAGGGAAGAAGGAGCTGAGGACTCCACACAGAGGGTGGGAAAGCACTGTTCTGCTTACCTTGTTTTATATTCTCTGAAAAAAGGAAGGAAGCCTGCTTGGGTTATAACACGAGGAGCCACTTTCTTGGCAGTGAGAGCCTCAAGGTAGCCACTAACATGACTTACAAGCTTATGTGAAACAAACGCCAGGCAGACTGGGTGCTTCTACAAAAGTGCAATGGTTCTATGGAAATGCGCTCTATCACTTTCAAAGGACTCACCTCCAAGAAAATCAGGCTTTGTAATCTACAAGCACAATTATTTTCTCATCGATTCAAAGCAAATATTTTATAGAATGCCTGTTCCCAAACATGAGGAAGCCATACGCTGTAAGGGGACCCCAATGGTATGGACAGGATTATGTAAAATGAGATTCTCTTCCTATAAGTCCGGAAGGTGTACAGGTTGAAAGAACACATAGCTATCTGAATGTCAATTTGGGGAAACAAATGTCTTCTAGGATGACTCACATTCTGGTGAAAAGTGATAACCAAGTTATGACAGCAGAACAGTGAGTCGAAATTGAGAAGAATAAGAGGTGATGGCTGCCTGCCCTGCTTTCCCTTCCCCTCCCTTGTTCCCCTGTCGTCTGGCCATCACAGACACACAGTAGCGGGCACAGCCGCAGACGCGGGCCTGGGAGGCGGGCCAGGGCTCAGCCCGGGCTTCCAGCGGGTGCCAGACCAAAGCCCAGGGCTCCAGCTGGGATTCTGGAACAAGGCTGAGTGTCATTAGCTGATTTCCTGAAGGCAAAAGCGTCTCGACGAGGTGACAGGAGAGCCAGGTGGCTCTGTCCGTGGAGGCCCGCTGGCGGCCGCTCAGCCTCCCTGGACTCCGGCCAAGGCCTCCAGCCGCCAGCCTGAGGCCCGCGGCCCGCGAAATGCGCGGAGGCTGGTGCCGAAGGGCGGGCTTGTGGTGAAGAGGCACTTTCTCAGAAGAGACAACTTCTTGCCCTTTTCTCCCACCCACCCGGGCTCCCTAGTTCAGGCTTTCCTTACGTCCCCTCCCCCCGTCACGCTCAGCCCTCCTCTCCTTCCAGAAGCACGTGCACCGGCGGCGGCAGCGAGGAGAGATCGCCAGGCACACGTGGGGGCTGGAACCCTGACGCAGCCCCACGGAGGTCGTGCGCTCGCAGCCGCTCGTTACGCATTTCAGGGCGCGCTCCTCGCTTCCAACAAACAAGGACGGCCACGGCAGGAGCTGCGGCCATTCGGTGCGGACCGCGGCGGCCTCCCGCGGCGGCCTCCCGCGGCGGCCTCCCGCGGCGGCCTCCCGCGGCCACTGCTGTCCTGGCCGCCCAGCCGCTCCTCCTTCGAAAGCGATTGCACTGCTCTCCGCTCCTCGGCTGGCCCAGTGGCGTCCTCACGGCTGTCCTGGAGCACGAGGGACAGACAGTGCCTGCCGAGGGCTGCCCGAGTCAGAACGGCCCGGCGTTGCCACCTGTGCTCGGCGGCCTGTCTTATCGGCCCGATGCCAGCCAGCTCCACAGGCCTTGGCCCCGTGCCAGCACCCGTCCAGCTTTATCCGTGCTGCGGGGCCTCCTCTTTGTGATGGAGAACGGTCATAAGCCGGGAGCCACCAGCACACACCTGGCAGGTGTAGTGCATGTGAACGGCCCAGAGCAGGACCTTGTCTGTACTCGCAGGTGCCGGGAACTGTTACTTTCCTAGTTTGTCATTACTTCTTCACCCTTGTCCATGTTCAAATGTCAATGAAAAGTAAATAATAAAGAAAAACAAAAAGAACAAAATGCATTAACCAAAAGCTCCCCTCTTTAGGTGTATCTGCCATGTCTCTTTCGCAACTTACACTCGGTGAAGACAGTGACTGGTTCATTTGGTTTGGCAAACATAGCCATTAATATATTATAAACACTCGGTCTGATGTCAATACGAAGGAGAATTTAGAAACGTCACCTCTACAAAAGAAACTCTTCTAGGTAAGCAACCAGATCTTGTGTTGAGTCAATAACCTGTGGAAACAAACGTTTTAGTAGTACCTGGGCTGAAATTCCAAAATAATATAAAGATTGATGTATCTCCTGAAATGAAGATTCCATTACAGACTAATTCCCTTCCAGGCAAAGGCCACGTGAAGCTGAAGGTTGAAAAAATGCCGGAAGTGACAGAGAAAAAGACGTCACTTTCAAGCTGAAACGCGAGGAGAACTTGTCATGGCCCAGAGTCCACATGGTCTCGCAGTTTCAGGGCTAGTGGTGACAGGCACAGGACACGAAGACCACGTGTGATGGGAGTGTGGGGCAGGAAGAAACAGACGAGAAACAGTTTCAAGAGATTTCCGAAGCTATAACAATTTGAACAACAAAATAAGTGATGATCATAACAGATTATAACTCATTGAATCAATAGTTCCTGAGTCCAAAGCCATGTAAGACACATAAATAAGCAGAAGTGAAAGTTCTTCGTTAAAGTAGAGCGCCAACTCAAAATACAAAATAAAGATGGGAACCTCACAGTGTTGACACTCACACTGAGAGTGCAAACGCGGTGCGCCTAAAGCCCGCTGGAGTCTTCGCACGCATCAACGCACCGGCTGCCAACTGCCAGCAGCCACGTGCCTCCCTGCCAGGCACACACAGTCACGAATAAAGAAACGTTAACACCAGCGACAAGTGATGTCAGTTTCTCTTAAGAATGTTCTAGATAAACTGGTTTAAAAAAAAACTATTAATTTCATTAAATCTTGGCCCATTAATACATGTCCTTTTACTATTGTGTGAAATGAGAAGGCGCGTGTGCCGTGTGCTGAAGGGTGACGGTATGGGTTTTGTGGGCGGAGCTTGTCAGCTTTCTCATGGACACCAGTTTTACTTGAAAGAACAACTGATAGACAAATATGTTATTCACACATGGGTATTAGGCAGACATTTTCTCAAAAATGGACAAACCAAGCCTGATGCTTCAAGGAAATAACTGAGAGTAAGTGTTGCCAGTGAGAAAATTCAAGCTTTTTAACAAAAACTAGAATTTGGAAAACTTGAATCTGCCACCATGAGCTTGACCATTTCCCATGACCTAGTAACTTCTGTAACGAGATCAGTGGTGATAGTAACAGATGTGACTTTTCAGTACTGTATAATGAAATGTGTCAACACTTGATAAATTTCACAACTCAAGGATCCAGCATTTTCCAAATGGCTAATGTCACAAAATGTGACAAAATAGTACCCAGATAAAATATCTATCCAAACTGCAAGATAGAATAATGGATTTTAATGTAACAGAGTATGAAAATTTAATTGACATGTTTCAAATTCCACATTGCAACTAACCTTTAAGAAACTACTACTGTTGAGTTTTGGTGTAGTATCAAAAAAGAAGACCCATAATTATCCAAAGTGGATATTTAAATACTCCTCCTTTTTGTGGATTTTCTGCAAACATTTCCGCCACAAGACCATACTCCAACAGATCACAGAGGTGTGTAAAAATACGAAACAGAGCCACTTTTCTCACTAAACTTCCTTCTGAAAATATTACTTTTCATGAAATTGTTCATTTATGTTAACATGTATTTGGTTTATTATCGTTATTTTTAAATGAATTAGTAAATACTTCTAAAGTTTCCTACCTCTAATTTCTTCTTCTTTATATATCAATAAATATTGATAGATCTAAAACATATTAACAAAAGCTTTTTGGAGCCCTTAGTACTTTTTTAAGAATGAAAAGGAGTCCTGAAATTAAAAAGCTTAAGAATTGCTACCTTGGGAAAAAGTATGCTTGGGGAAAAGGTGTTTTCTTTCTTGCCGATTCATCAAAAACATTAAACTGCTAACGAATTGGAACTCTGCAAGGTGCCAGGAGAGAGAGATGGGCTATTTAGCACTGTTCAGACTTATCTGATCCCACAGACACCACTGCACCGTGTGGGCATCTCTCCACAGACAAGAGCCCTGGAGACGGGAACCCAGGCTCTGCCATGAACTTGCCATGTGGCCTCGGTCAAACCCAAACCTAACACCCTGTAACAGTGGCACATCAACATTCCCACTTGCATGTGGCTTTGCACTCCAAATTCATATGTGGAAGCCCTAGCCTTGAATGTGGTAGCATTTGGTGACGGGGCCTCTGGGACATGACTGGGTTTACTTGAGGTCATGAGGGTAGGGCCCTCATGGTGGGATTAGTGCCCTTGTAAGAAGAGACAGCACAGAGCTTGCTTCCTCTCCCCTACACGTGAGCACACAGCCAGAAGGCAGCCATCTGCCAGCAGGTAGAAGGCCTCACAGGGAACCGAATCTGCTGGCACCTTGATCTTGGATTTCCAGCCTCCAGAACTGTGAGAAACAAACGTCTACTGTTGCAGCCCCCCAAGTGTGGTGTTTTGCAATAGCAGCCTGAGCTGACGAAGACACACACACCTATAACAAGGCGGCACAGCTAAGGAAGGCTGGCAGTGCCGTGCAGTTACGTACATGAGCCCCATGGTCCCCACTCAAGTAAGCCTTCTAACCTGAGCTCCTTTCCAAATGTTTGAAATGTATTTTCAATCAGAATAACACGTACACGTTTTCTAAAAATCAACTAAGGAGAGACACTGATAAAGAAAGCCACTTGTCCCTGCCTGCACCCCTACCCTCAGCCCTGCTCTCCAGAGTAACCTGATGCAATCATTTCTGATTTGGTTCTGTGGTTGCCTCTGAAGTTCCCAATAACAAGCTCACAGAGCTATTTCTGGATTTATCAGCTCTACATATTGTCCGCTGTTATGCTGAATGATGGTTTAGTTTGCTTACACCCTCGATATCTTTCCCCATAACACATTCACCTACTACATACATACACATGTATATGAAATATAGGTGTATGATACCTTTTTCAATTTATCTATTTGTGACCTTTATAATTTTTAAATTGCGTCTTTATATCTCTATTTCTTTCTTCATTAATTACAGATAGGTGGTATTTCTTTTTTAAAACATCATTGCCAATGCTCATTTATTAATCAAAGTCAAATGGGAAATACATCTGCTCTGATTTATAAATTAAGATTCTTAGTTGTCAGAGACGGTAAGCGTCAGCTGGACATCTGGTTTTCTTTCCATCTTAGTGTTTTTTTAAGTCTACTGCAAAGTGTACATTATCATAGTGGTGTGAGCTTTTGATGACCCATACGCATAGACTGGCCATCTATGGCTCAGCTCTTTCGTGGAATCCTTTGGGCATCTTCACGATATCCATGGTCTGCGTTTTGGAGAAACGTATGCGTGTACTCCCAGAGCCCCCTTCTTCCAAATCTGTGAAGACGTACTCTTTCTAGAACTGAGAATTGCTGTCTCCCAGGAACTCTCTTCAGAGCGCTCCTGAGTTGGACCCACTGTTTCCTAGACCCCTCAGCTCCCTTTTTTAATTTTCTCCTTGTTTTTGCTAGAGTACTGCCTTGCACTAGTTTCCCAGAACAGACACAGGAGTTAAAGTGGTTTTACTGTGCTGTTAATGAGCCTATTCCAAGGGCCTGGGAAGGAAAGGCCTTTGCCTTAGAGTCACATGATTGTGTGTTTTTTATAAATTCTTCAAAAATTAGACCCTTCAACAGCAACCGTTTAAGGCAACGTCTCTCTCCCGCCTGCGTTCGGTCACATTCCCCACATTGCTGGGTGGCGGTGGAGCAGCCCCAGCGCGTGTTTGAAATCTGTCTGAGGGGAAGCTGAGTAGGGAACACACTGAGCTGCGGCACCTCCACCCCCATGCAGAGCTGGGTTCTTGCCAAGCCAGAGAAGGAACGGCTTCCACGAGCCACCCCACTCACCGCGTCACCTCTCTCCCCAACAGGCCACGCCCCTGCAGGCCCTGAGGTCATATCCCAATATGAACACGGAGTTTCCTATACTATCAGTAAGAAATAACAAATTTTGACCAACCATAGCAGAGAAAGGACTGAATGCTTCTCTTCTCTCCACAAAAATACTATAAAACTGTTGTCATATGAAGAAGCAACAAAAAAGTATGGGGAAAATATATGATCAAAATATATGATCAAATCAATATATGATCAGTCAGTGAATCAAATTTTTTCTGGATTTTATAATATTTAAGGCTAATATTTGTATTTAGTTGTGATTTCTCATATGATTCTAAATAACTATTCACTTTGTATCTAATTATATAGTAGTAATTTTTAATGTTTTTCTGAAAGACAGGCCCCCCAGATTGTACAGGCTTCGCGCCCCACCAAACCTGAACCTATCACTGCACTGCAAGTATGTTTCCTGAAGCCTTGCAGTTCTGAAAATAACTTGTATTTGATAGATAATGCGGCTAAGTAAAAAATTCTAGTTTGAATTTTTGTCTCTCAGATACCCAAAGGCACTGAATCAGTATTGAGAGTACCATTTTGATTCATTTCCCTGCTTTGGTGGAGTGGGGTGGGAAGCAGGCAGGACGGGTAGTCAGCTGGGCCACACGAAACACAACCACACCTGTTGCTAAAATACAGAAATTCTTTTGCACCAGTTGGTACATGGTCAGCATCCTATGACCCCCAGCCCCAGACCTAGCCCTGGAATGTCCCAGCATCCTGCAGACGCTCCTCTTAGACCTTTGGACCTTTCCACCATCCAAACAGCTAAAGGGCTAATACCCAGTATAGCAAGACCCCACTGGAGAGCTACTTCCAGTGGCATCCATTCTGATGGGCCAGTGCCCAGGCCATACCAAGTGTTAAATATTTTGAATCCTGCCACCGGGTGGTGGGATTTCGTTCTTATTGTTGGTACTTCTTTTTCTCTGGAAGCCATGAATATTTTCTTTTGTTGTTTGAGTTCTGAAATTTCACAGTAACGTGGGCTGTATGCGCCTCTTCCCTTTCATTGTGCTGGGTTCTCCACCCTGGAGATGTCCAGTCAGTCTGGAAATTGCCCTGACCCCTCTTCTGCAGGAAGGCTTGCTCTCATTGTGATACAGGAGCAGCCTGCGATGGGAGTTTTAAATTCTTTCCTTAGGGAATTGCCCTGAGGCTGACCTTCCAGTTCACTTCCAGAAAACACCGGGCACAATTAGGCAGGAAGCTGCGTCCTCCCACGGGGCCCCCAGCCCTGCCTCACCTTCACCAGCCAGCACGCGCTGCCGCAGTTCACACCCACTCTCTTCTCCCTCAGCATCTCTTGCACTGTGGTCTCCTCGCGTCACCGCCAGGGCGTGGGTCCTGTCACTCCTAAAGCATCTTTGTATTTTGCTCTGCTTCTGACACACACGAGCTCATCCATCACTTCTTTCTTCCAAAATTATACAAAACCGCCCTTTGCATGCAGAATATTGCCTGTAGGAAGGAGCCCCTGTCTGGTGTCTCGATCTGTGTGACACCATCCCCCCCCCCACACCACTGCTGCCCACACCATCTCCTATTCCAATCCCTGCGCACTCACGGCCTCCAGAAGCTGTGCTCTGCCTGGGATGACCTTTACCCCCCTTCCATCCTGTAGGATTTAACTCACACTCCACCTTCTCTATCAAGTTTTCACAGATGCAACACATACGGCCCTCCCATGCCAAATAAACCTCTCACTTAGCCAGGCCCTCCTGAGTGTGCACGTGTAGCTCTTACCTTAGCTGTCTCTCCTGGGTTCCCAGCCCCTGTACCCGGCTGTGAGCACAGTGGGTTGGACATTACATAACAGTTACCGTTCAGTTTGAGAGACTGGGAAGAGAGATGGTTCTGGGAATAGAACGGAACTTCCTTGGGTAACAAAGGTCTAGGAGAGCCAGAGAACCAGAACCTTGCACAATTTTTGTAACAGAGGCCTGATTATATTTTGGGTTTGCTAAGACTTTGCACCTCTGGATTTCAGAACACCAGAAAAGCTGGATTAGTAAGAGCCTTTTCCTCTGGTTCTACCGGATCAAGTATGATTGCAGAACCGCCTCCTTTCAGTCCATGACCCAAGTTTAAGGTTAAGGGGGGAGGATCAAGCAGAAGGCTCACCCCTCATCCCACCAAGTGAGAGCAGCACGCAGACCGTAAAAGCAGGGGCTGGCCAGCACCGTCGAGTGCCGTGGCCACCGCTCCCCCCTACATGGTTCCAGATGCTTTAGGCCTCAGAACTTGGAGGCCAGCCAAGGAGAGTCTGTCTTCCCACCCCGAGCCCCACCCCCACAGGCAGGAGCCCTTGGCCTGCGTTCTGAACCCTGTCCAAGGGGCTGGGCCCAGGCATGTCTTGTTGTTTTGTCTAAGTTTGATCAGGAATGAGTAGAAGACGCAGCAACGACATTCTGCCCAGACAGAAACATTTGACCCGCTTTCGGAAAAGCAGGAACATGGAAAAGAACTGACTTTCTTCTCCCTCTGGGAATAACCCCCTGCACCCCTCCACCCTGATTTCTGTCTCCTTTGCTCCTCACGTGTTGCTGTCAAGGGAAGTCTCAGAGTTCAGTTATTTTACAGAAGGCTGAACGGAAGGCTCAGTTAAAGATTTGAACACCTAGAAACAAATCAGGTGTCCAAATCTGACCTCTGCTGCCAGTACTCCAATAACCTTTTTTATCAAAACAGTGGAATATTTTAAGAATCAAATTATCAATTATTTTATTTACCTTCTTTGATATGAGAAAATAACAGAAGTCTTAAGAGAGAAACTAAAATTTTAAATAGGCCTCAAATCATGGAATTTAAGGTTTTTTCCAATCATAATGTATGTAGGAAAAAATACGATAAAGAAAATTTTAGGAGTTACTTTTCCTGGGTCTCTCCTATGTATACATGTTATTAAACTTTGTTTTGAAAAGAAAACTTAAAATTGTTTTCATTTAAAAAGAAGTTTTCATCGTCTCTCGGGGCCCGTTTTTTCTCTTTTGTGGCACCTGCTGTCCTCAGCACACAGCTTTTAACTCTTCCTCCAAGATTGCCGTTCTAATTCCAGCCATAACATCCACATTCCAGGCAAAAAGGAGACAAAGGCAGGAAAGGGTGCGCCTCCTGTCTTGGAGGACGCCTCACAGAAGAGGTGTCCACACTCGCCTACATCCCCTTGGTGCCCTGTACTCACAGAGCCGCGCTCGCCGGGAGACGGGGTCTGTTGTGGTGGCCACGTGTCCAGCTAAACACCCTGAGTTCATTTACTGTAGAAAGCTGGGAGAACAGACATTGGATAGTACCAACAGCATCTGGTACAGGGAGTAAATCCCAAGGAGAATCCTTTTTAAATCAGCAAAGGGATGAACATGAGGATACAAATTATGGAGATCACGCTACATAAGAAAAGAGATGGTGTGATGAACTCTGGGAAGACAGGGCTGAAGCCAGCCCAGCCAGAGGGGCCCGGACACACTGCCTTCTAGGTGGAAAGATGAGGCTGCTGACTCCAAGAGGGAGAAAAAGAAAAAAGGTAGAGGATTTTGTAGTGAGAGGGTTTCCATGTAAACTCTCTACACCGCCGTAAGTGTTGACATGGAGTGGAGCTGGACCTGTTTGGGAGAAGAGGTACATCCTGCTTTTTGGGAGGGTGCAGTAAAGCACAGCTGCTGGAAACACCAGAGTTTGTATGTTTTCTTGCAGAGGGTGATGGACACGTGCAGGGAGAGATCCTTGAGTGGAGAGCTCTCTCGAGGGCTGGTCCCCGTGATGAAAACAGGGTATGGAGCATGTCTGCAGCCCACACTGTCCACATGTGTGTTGGGAGATTCCATCTGGTTGGGCACAGGGTTCCCGAACATCCCAGGTGGCTACTGCCCGGCATCCTGGAGGGTGTGGCCACCGTCCCGCTACAGGAAGCCGGCGGTATGAATCCCCATACTCTCCACCCCTCCCTCCTGCGCTGAGACGCGGGGCGGGGCGGGGCGGGGCGGGGCGGGGCGGGGCGGGGCGGAAGGACACACAGTTCAGAATTACCTTCCTAACTGGCCTTTATTAACAGTGATGTGAGTCCAAGTTTCCCGGGAAATTGGGGTAGGGTCTTCTTTGGCTATCACCCTACAGAGCTGTTTTCCATTTCCGTCTGTGGTGGATGCTCACGAGTTTCCTATGAGAAGAAAGGAAAGCGCGTTTGTGTTGTTCACTGGGCATCCCACAGCCTGAGGGCAGGAACTGCTGGGCTGTGAGGAGAGCGTTCTAGGCGGAAATAACAACACGAGAAAACGGAGTTAGGTAGGCAAAGCCCCAAACCAGGAATGAAGAGCGAAGTGAGGACATGGGGTGCAGGAAAAGGCACGTCTAGAAAGATCTCAGGCTCTGTTCAGGTGCCTGGAAGCAGCTGCCCTCAAGGGTCTGGGGCTTGTGAAGAAGAACCCGCTGCTTAGCTAACGACGTTGGCCCCAGGGGTGCAGAAGGAGGAGAGCAGGGAAGGAGCGTGGAAACCCCATCACAAATCTGAGACAAGCGTGTCCAGGGCCTCGGAGCCCCACGAGGAAGTCTGCAGTCTGTCTGAGGGATTCGCCTTAGAGCAAGGGCCAAGTCCCTCTAAGGACTGCAAGGTCCCGGGCTGCTCTGGCCTGAAGATTCAGCACAAACACCCCTCTCTTAACCGTCGGCCAGAGGAGGCGGTGGGGTGAAATGCAATCCCTGGGACTGTCTTTGCCTCTGAGAAGCCGGCAGGAAGGAACTGAAGAGGCACAGATAAGAAGTCGCATTTCAGGACTCCCCCCAGCATCTCCTCTACTTCCCCACGGTGGTTACAGGGGAGCTTGCCCAACCAGGCTTCAAATCTTTAAGTGACCTCAGGCATTTGAAAAGTAGCTTTGTATTCCGGTCTGCTGTCCTTTCTGTGAAAGAACTTAAGGCCCACTGGGGTTGGGCTGATAGCACGGAAGTGTCACCATCATGTTTCCTAAGTGTTCTTTCCAAAAGCTGGTATACCTGGATGAGATCCATGAAATTCCATGTATTCCTAGAGATTCTCCCTCACGCTCAAGGGTAAAGCAGCTCTTATTGCCCCACCCATGTCCATGGATCTTACCTCAAATGCCTGTGAACCCTGACTGTGGGTCCTCACACCCACTGGGCCGTTTCTCAAAGACCTCAGGACCTGCCATAGAAAACCTTCTCCTGGCAGCTGCCCTGACAGCTCAGGCTTCCTGAAATGTATATTCAAAAAAGAACCCTTGTATACATGTGCCACATCTTCTTTATCCATTCATCCGATGATGGGCACTTAGGTTGTTTCCATCTCCGGGCTATTGTAAATAGAGCTGCAATGAACATTTTGGTACATGACTCTTTTTGAATTTTGGTTTTCTCAGGGTGTATGTCCAGTAGTGGGATTGCTGGGTCGTATGGTAGTTCTATTTTTAGTTTTTTAAGGAACCTCCATACTGTTCTCCATAGTGGCTGTATCAATTTACATTCCCACCAACAGTGCAAGAGGGTTCCCTTTTCTCCACAACCTCTTCAGCATTTATTTTTCTAGATTTTTTGATGATAGCCATTCTGACTGGTGTGAGATGCTATCTCATTGTAGTTTTGATTTGCATTTCTCTAATGATTATGATGCTGAGCATTCTCTCATGTGTTTGTTGGCAGTCTGTATATCTTCTTTGGAGAAATGTCTATTTAGGTCTTCTGCCCATTTTTGGATTGGGTTGTTTGTTTTCTTGTTATTGAGCTGTATGAGCTGGTTATAAATTTTGGAGATTAATCCCTTGTCAGTTGCTTCATTTGCATGTGACACATATATACAATGAAATACTACTCAGCCATAAAAAGGAACGAAACTTGAGTTATTTGTAATGAGGTGGATGGACCTAGAGTCTGTCATACAGAGTGAAGTTAGAAAAACAAATACCGTATGCTAACACATATATATGGAAGCTAAGGAAAAAAAAAAGGTCATGAAGAACCTAGAGGTAATAAGACGTGAATAAAGACACAGACCTACTAGAGAATGGACTTGAGGACACAGGGAGGGGGAAGGGCAAGCTGTGACAAAGTAAGAGAGTGGCAATGGACATATATACACTACCAAACGTAAAATAGCTAGCTAGTGGGAAGCAGCCGCATAGCACAGGGAGATCAGCTTGGTGCTATATGACCACCTACAGGGGTGGGATAGGGAGGGTGGGAGACGCAAGAGGGAAGAGATATGGGAACATATGTGTATGTATAACTGATTCACTTTGTTATAAAGCAGAAACTAACACACCATTGTAAAGCAATTATACTCCAATAAAGATGTTAAAAAAAAAAAAAAAGAACCCTCACCTAATCGTGTGACCTTAGAAATGTCACAATTGGAACACTTCACCTTTCAATTCCTCTATCCATCCAAAATTTTTTTTTGAAGATCAACAGTGGCTTCAAAAGTTTGCCTACCTGTCATCAGACTTCAATCCAACTACCTGATACTGGTAGAGTCCCTAGAAAAGACACTGAAGGCTTCTTAAAACTAAGATGTCTTTTCAGGTCCCCTTCACTCGGTCCTCCCTGCAGTGGGTATCGCGCTGGGCATCTTCATGCAGTCTCGTCTTGTTCCCATGACAGCCCTGCAAGGTGGTCTTCTTGCCACCTAACTGAGAAGCTAGAAGATGCAGGGCAGAGTTTCACCCCAGCTGTCTGCTGCCCTGCCCTGGGTGCTGCGTGGAACCAGTGCCCTGTTTTAATGTGATGCATTGCTCTGGAGAGGGAGTGAGTCCGGCATGTTCCACCTGTTTTATCTCAGCACAACGGGAAGTGAGTTTTTGTGCCTGGATGACAAGGACAGAACATTCAGTGACCCCCGAGGAGCTCAGCCAACACTGACGCTTCTCTAAATCTGGTTTTCAAAAGAGCTCCCCCTTGTCCCAGCTCTATTTATCTCCGCATTAGAGCACATCGTGATGTTTCATATCTTTCTGTAAAAGTCAGCGTCTTCAAATAGTTCTTACAATCTATGAAGGCAGTATCCCCATATTACACGGTATTAAATCTTAACACATTCTCCGTAATGCCTGGACTGGAAACCAAAGTTGTTGAAAACACCCACAGACTAATGGTGCCCTCTGCTGGTGGAGCGCAGCAGTACAGCACAAGGGATCCAGGCCGCAGTCTAAGGATGCTGAGATTCACAGTGCGCTCGCTTCTTCAGTGAAGAAGCTGAATTCCAGCCCCAACTCTTCTGCCAACTGACTAATTGGCACCGTGTAAGTGATTCCCCCTCCTGGGCCTCGGGGGTCTGTTCTGGAATGAAGAGCTTGAGCCGGTGCTTCCACATTCCTACGTTCCTGGATGGCAGGAGCGCCAATCCAAGGTTTGGGAACCGGGCCCTTTCACAACCTGGTGTAGAAGCAATAAAAGTCCCTGAACCACCATCACCTCCGGTCAATAAAACATCACCTACTTCATCTTGACTTTTCAACTTCCTACGAGAGCAGAGAGAACCTGGGGCAGAGGAGACACAGCTGCTCAGACGTCCAGCTCACGTGTGGCCAGCACACCCCCAGTCCTTCCCGCAGTCGGGATCCCACTCCCCTCCCCCAGCCACGGCTGGCCCACTGCTGCTCTCTACTGTTGCACTTACAAGTGTGCGGGTTGTGCATTATCTAAAGTCTGAGACTCACTGCCGGTGAGGGTCACTGACAAGCTGTCCTGGAGACAGCACTGGGGTTAGTCTCTACAGGGGGCATGGTGATGCCAGAGGCCAGAGTCAGGCTCCACCTCTGCTTCTGCCACATTCCAGTTGGGTCCTGTGTCTCCACTCCTGCGTCGCTGAAAAATAGGGGTTTACTGAGGACCAAAAGAGAAATGAATACAAAACTGCCTCATCAACCCTGAAGAACTGTGCACATAGATGTGACCATTAGGCTGCGAAGCCATCAAATAACAACCTGGCAGGACTTCCTTGGTGGCACAGTGGTTAAGAATCCGCCTGCCAATGCAGGGGACACAGGTTCGAGTCCTGGTCCAGGAAGATCTCACATGCTGTGACGCAACTAAGCCCGTGCGCCACAACTACCGAGCCTGCGCTCTAGAGCCCACAAGCCACAACTACTGAGCCGGAATGCCACAACTACTGAAGCCCACATGCATACAGCCCATGCTCCACAACAAGAGAAGCCACTGCAATGAGAAGCCCACACGCAGCAACGAAGACCCAACGCAGCCAAAAATAAAATAAAATAAATTTATAAAAAAAACAAAAACAAAAAAACAACCTGGCATAGTTAGGTAGTAAAGAATGAATCGAAGGAAACTGAAAAGGAAAATCCAAATTTATGCAAAAACATAAATTAGGAGGTCTTGAACTAATAGCAAGATTATCTCAGGGCATAATTTCCCAAAATAAAACTCCCTTGAGATTGCTCCAAGGGAAAATAACGATTGCATGGGCTTTATTCCCTCCTGGGAGATTCACAATGCCTGTCAGATTTTGCTGCCAAATTTATTACTAAAAATGCTCAATTTTTAGAGCTGTTTTGGATTTCAGAATTGCAGAATTTTGATACTTGTAAACCTGTATCAAAATCTACAAAAAAATTTCCAGTCTGAGCGGCTCCTATGTCTCTGGTCTCTTCAGAAGGAATTGTTTCAATCTAGTTTTAGTTTATGTCGTTGTCAGTAACTTAGTAGTCAAAATAACCCCACCAACTAGTGTTGATTTAGGACTAAAGTGCCCAATGTATACAAAGTGCTTATCTGTAAGTAGGCACACGAGGGTTTAATACGTGTGCTATGATCACCATCTGTAATAAAAGCATTCCTTCTGGCTCCAGGTCACTAGCAAAGATACTGCATGCACCAGTGCCACCTAAGAAAGGACCCAGGCCGCCACCTCATACTGATATTCTGAACCTCAAATTAGGACTAACGATCTGACAAGTATAACAGTAAGAATCACAGGATAGACTATTTGAACTCAGGACTGCCACAGAACATGTAGGATGCATAGATGACATAAGAAATGCATGAGAAAATGGGATCAATTGTCTAACAATTGACCCATCCTGGAATGTCAGATTCCCATCTGTCATATAATTCTTACTTATTACACAGGCTGAAGGAGGACGGAGAAGGATGGTTCCATCAGTGAATACAGTGAACGGCTCTAAACTTTCACTGTCACCATGTGCTGCGTCTTATTCTACAAATCAGGGTCTTTTTTCAGCCAGCACACACTTCCTTGTCCTGAGAACACTGAATATAGGATCAGGAGAACCACTGTTCCCCAGTCGGGTCGTGGTCATACAGGCGTGGACCCAATGCTCAGCTCCCCATGTGCTCCTTTGGCCTGTTTGTGGTTTCTCATGCCTGTACCACACCGTGTTGATTACTGTGGCTTTATTAGTGAGTCTTGAAATTGGGCCATGTAAGCCCTCCAGTTTCGTTCTTTTCTTTTTTTCAAGATGGCTTTGGATATTCTAGGTCCTTTGCATTTCCATATAAATTTCAGAATCATCTTGTCAATTCCTACAACAAGCCCTGCTGGGATTATGATTGAGATTGCAGTGAATATCTGTTTGGGGAGAACTGATATCTCAATAATATTTCTTCCAACCCACAAACATGGTATATCTCTCCCTTCATTTAAATCTTCTTTAATTTGTCTCAGCACCATTTTGCAATTTTCACTATAAATGTATTGCATGTTTTTGTTGATTTATTGCAAAGTATTGTATGTTTCTGTTGTTATGGTATATGTTTTTTTATTATTTAATTTTCCAACTGTGTACTGCTATATATTAAGTACCCATTGATTTCTGTATATTAACCATACACCCTGCAATCTATTATCAGTTCTAGTAACTTTGTAGATTCCTTAGGATTTCTCTATATAAACAATCATGTCATGACTATAAATTAAAAACCAAGCCAAGCCATACCCATAAAATTAAGTCTCTCTTTGGAGCCTAAGAAAAATGAGGAAAAGTAAAACTTAAGATACTTCATTAATGAACTAAAAGTTTACATCTACATGACCCACAGAAATGAGTGCCATAACACAAGAAGGTGGACCAGATTATCAAATTTTATGTCATTTGGTTGTTATTTCCTTTGATTTATGGAGGGGGGGAAAGAGAGAGAGAGAGAGAGAGAGAGAGAGAGAGAGGGAGAGAGGTGCTATTCTCATCTACATTTGGGTAAATTCTCATCTACTCCCCAAATAGTGTTACTATCAGTAAAGATATCCAGAAAGTATTTGTCATACATTAAATAATGGCCTGCATTAACTGCTGTAAGATAATTTAAAATATAGGGACTTCCTTGGTGGCACTGTGGTTAAGAATCCACCTGCCAATGCAGGGCACATGGGTTCGAGCCCTGGTCCAGGAAGATCCCACATGCCAGGGAGCAACTAAGCCCGTGCGCTGCAACTACTGAAGCCCGCGTGCCTAGAGCCCGTGCTCCGCAACAAGAGAAGCCAGCACAATGAGAAGTCCACGCACCGCAACGAAGAGTAGCCCCCGCTCGCCGCAACTAGAGAAAGCCCGTGCGCAGCAACAAAGACCCAATGCAGCCAAAAATAAATAAATAAAATAAATTAATTTAAAAAATAATAACCACACAAATATTTTTGTGATCCTGTAACACAACCTCTTTTCTTCCATGTTCTTGCTTCCCAATCAGCTCTGACACCATGTGATCATCTCCACGGTGGTCCCACCCACGCCCCCCAGCAGGGGGCAGGAGCCCTATCTCTGACATCGTGTAGGATCTCCAGCCCAAGGTGATTATAAAAAGCATGCGGACTTCAGTCCTTTGCATTACTGTCTGTAGACTCTCTGAGGCAGTACACCCCATACAGTGTGTGCCGGGTGGGCTGTGTCCCTACCGCGTCCCCGTGCAACTACCTCTCTACCACCACCTCCAGCTGGGTCCGCAGTTTCTTTGCTGTGGACAAACTACCAGTGCTCAGAACCCCTAACTCAGCCCTGGTCCTGTTCACCAAACATTCCTGCTGACTCAGCTGTCTTTGAAAGTGCCCAGGGCAGATTCTGAACTCAGAGCCTTTCAGTTATGGAGAGAGGCGTACCACCTTGGCTCATTCAAGCGTTCAGTGCAGGTAGGCCTCTGGTTTCTTATGTGTCTCAAGTAAAATGAGAAATATTACTGCTCCCAACATAGACTAAACTTAGGCAAAATTTAGACTAAACCTCTGGCCGACAGAATAATAGCACCCCAAAGATGCTGCCCTAGTTTGCTAAGGCTGCCATACCACAGACTGGCACATGGAAATTATCTTGGATTGGGTGATTACACAACAGAATTTATTTTCTCACAGTTCCGGAGGCTGGAGGTCGAGATCAAGGTGTCAGCAGAGCAGGTTTCTCCTGAGGGCCCTCCCCCTGACTGCAGAGGCCATCTTTCCCCCTCTCTCCGCCCCAGATCTTTGCATCAGCTTCCCTCTGTGTGTATCTGTGTCCTGATCTCTTCCTCTTATGAGGGCATCAGTCAGATTGCATTAGGGCCACCCTAAAACCTTCATGTTAGCTTAATTAACAGTCACAGTCTGCGGTACTGTGGGTTAGGGCTTCAACATATGTGATTTGGAGGACACAGTTCGGCCTGTAACAGACATCCATGTCCAAATCCCCAGAAGCAGTGAGTGTCACCTTACATGGCAAAACGACTTTGCAGGTGTGGTTAAGTTAATTTAAGGATCTGGGGAGGAGGAGTGGTTCACTCCTCCATCATGCAGGTGGCCTCACTGTACTCACAGGGTCCTTAGAAGGAGGCAGAAGGGTCAGGGTCAGAGAAGGGGATGTGACAACAGAAGCAAAATTCAAAGGGAGACAAGACAGACGTGCAGGGGTAGGCTCCACGGGCTCTGAAGACAGGAAGGGGCCGCGGGGATACAGGTGCCTCCAGAAACCAGAAAAATAGAGGACACGGATTCTCCCCCAGAGCCTCCAAAGGAGCACAGCCCTGCTGACACGTGGCTTTAGCTCAGGGAGACGTCCCACCTCCAGAACTGTGAGATAATAAGTCTGTGTTGTTTTGAGCCACTAAGTTTATAGGAATTTGTTACAGCAGCAAGAGGAAAACTAATATAACTTCCCAGTCTGGAAATACTTTGGAAACTGTGAAAATGAGGAAACAATCAGAAGGATTGTTGCAAAAAATAATGAAAAACTAGAGTTCAAGGGAAAATACCAAAGGAAATGAGGGAGGGGGAGAAAGGAGGAAAGAGAAATCAAGGAATGCGACAGCAGAGAGCATAGGATGCCTACAGTGGCAGCCCTGCAGAGGACACGTGCTGGCCTGGAGAAGATTATAATATGAAAGAATTTAAAACACAAAGCCCATAAAACCAGTTGTGGAACCTGAGCCTCTAGGGAAAGCGGCCAGCAGTGTATTCAGCAACTCTTTGCATCCATGACTCTGACCATGCCCCCACGGCCAACGCCCCCGGCTGAGCTGCCTTAGAAAGACCAGACCACGAAGCCCGTCAGCCCGACCTGGAAACGGCCCAGGGCGGGCACGCTTCAGAGAAGCCACAGACATAACAGGACCGGTTCTGAGACCACCCAGGTGAACAATCTGGGCACCCTCCGTGGAGGCGACAATAATAATAACAGCTACTTCTTAGAAGCCTATTACCATGTCCAAGCACTTGAGAGGCAGAATATACAAAGAGACAATGGCCAGACCATGTATAAGCATAGAGCTCTGCCCCCCACCCGCTGCAGCCCGCACAGGGAACCGACCTCTCATCCACAGTCCTCCACGGGAACCAGCCCAGGAATCAGCCTGCTGTCTCCAGTGACAATGCAGGAAGTCAAACAGTAACCCCTGCAACATTCAGCCCCAAATGCCCAGGACCTGATGAACGAGCGACAGCACACTTTTGTCCCTACTTCCAACTTAGGACCAACCAGAGGAAGCCAAATATGTCCCTCTGACAAATCGCATAGGATGCCCCGTCTAGTAGCCACCTCCAGCCAGGGCACGCCTGAAACCTTCTACTTCTTCCACTATAGAGCTTTCCCCTTCCTCTGCCTGCCTTTGAGTCTCTGACAAAATGTAAGGGAAGATGGTTCACTCTTTTGCTGCAGCCAGCTCTGCGTAAATAGCCTTTGCCTGTTTTCACGTGGATGGTCTTCATGTACACGCTTAGGAAACACTCACAGCCGCCCATGCAGCGATAACTTCCATGACGCTATGCAGCAGAAGCTAGACGTCACTCTCTGATTGGCACCTGAGGCTACATGCTCATCATCGGACACTTGGAGCCCAGAGAAGTTTGGCTTCTTTCCCCAAAGCCTACCACTAACCATGTTTGGGAAAGACTGAACTAGAGTTTCAGAAGCAAAGCCGTAATTTGGAAGCCAGAAAGATAAATAGTTGAATGCCAGAGAAGAAGGATTACACAGGGAAAACCAGAGAATGACCAACATGATGGTCAGACGTGTCTGGCCCTCATCGCAGGGGCACTTCCGTTTAGAAATTAACACGCTTCAAAATGTGCCCAAGCACCCCTGGAGGTTCCTCCAGGGTCTGTCGCGTGCTGTCCAGTGCAGTCCAGGCCACCATGTGCCCATGTCGCCCTGGGTCTCACGGACTCTGGAACCTGAGCGCTAACGCGGGGGCCTGCCTTCAGAATCCTGCGCTCTTGCGCCAGAGCTGAGACCACTGCCCCCGCAGGCCGGCCTGCCCACCAGACATCCGAGCCTGAGCCACACACCCGCCCGGGGAGACCAGCACGGCCCCTCGCTCCTGTCTCAGCGCACCTCCTCGAGCGTGTTTTGTCGCGGCATCACTGCCACCTCAGATGATTGACAGGAGAACATTTACTCCTTCCCCCCATGATTCTTAAAGATGATCACTCATTGCTACATTTCCATAATCACCTTGTTGAACTTGCAACAGTCTTAAAGTTATTTTCACAAACGCTATTCATGCATTACACGATTCCTCTTTTTTTTCTTTTTTTTTTAACATCTTTATTGGAGTATAATTGCTTTACAATGGTGTGTTAGTTTCTGCTGTATAACAAAGTGAGTCAACTACACATAAACATATATCCCCATATCTCCTCCCTCTTGCGTCTCCCTCCCACCCTCCCTATCCCACCCCTCTAGGTGGTCACAAAGCACCGAGCTGATCTCCCTGTGCTATGCGGCTGCTTCCCACTAGCTATCTATTTTACATTTGGCAGTGTATATATGTCCATGCCTCTCTCTCACTTCGTCCCAGCTTACCTTTCTCCCTCCCCATGTCCTCAGGTCCATTCTCTATATCTGTGTCTTTATTCCTGTCCTGCCCCTAGGTTCATTTTGTTTTGCACAGCAAAGGAAACCATAAACAAAACAAAAAGACAACCCTCAGAATGGGAGAACATATTTGCAAATGAAGCAACTGACAAAGGATTCATCTCCAAAATTTACAAGCAGCTCATGCAGCTCAATATCAAGAAAGCAAACAACCCAATCCAAAAATGGGCAGAAGACCTAAATAGACATTTCTCCAAAGAAGATACACACTATCCCTCTTTTGGGGGGATGATGGACACTCGGGGGACCCTGGGTTTTCATCCAAAGAGCAAAAAATATTTAAAATCCAAAAATCCTCTCCTCGAGCTCCATGAAGCCAAGGACGAGATTTCAAACAAACCAAGTCACCCCAGCTGCCATCCACCTGGGCTCCCTTTGCTGGGTGGGCTGGAATCTGGGCAGGGGCTGGGGGACACGATGGGGGACATGTGAAAAGAAAAGGGTAAGTCGAGGAAGACTACCAGGAAATGCACTGGCAGAAGGCCAGCTCGGGGTAAGCACTCCAGGGTCACAGCCCACAAGCGCGGCCCTCTGGCGTGCGGGAGATGGGGTGTCCCTGAGCCTCGTCCTGTACGGCCCGTCGTTCAGGACGGAGCTGACCCATCCCCAAAGGCGGTGCGGACGCCAGGAGAAATACGATGAACGAAGGATGAGAAACAAAGCTGAGCTGTTTTCTGAATGGAGACCCTATGAGAACCAGGCGGAGGGGAGCAGAGCGGCCCCCTCCACCCCTGCCATCCTGAGTGCAACGGGGGTGACCCTGGCCCTCCTGTGAGGGTCAACACACCCCGCCGTGCCTTTACCTCGGGGTGTGCAGTGGAGGTGTACTGACGCTGCCACACATGCTTTCTTACAGAAACTTCTGCACTCGATATACGTAATGCTGTCGGAGCCAAGAACAGAAGGTTGTAGCCTCGCCCGTGACCAGGCTGGCCTATCACTGCCCCATCCCTCCAGATACTGCGAGGGGTTAAGGGGGAGATACGAGCCCAGCAAAACCAATCAGAATATTCAGGGAGATGGAAGAGGTCACTGAGAGACGAGAGCTGTTCTTTATCAAATTCGGAGCTGCAGGAATACTGTAACCGGGAGCCCCTGGAAGGCATCGTCCCTGCCACCTCACAGGTGCAACGCAGACCTGCAGACGAGAGGAAGTGGCCCCTGACAGCAGGGGCCAAGGACCAGCAGCCTGCCGTTGCTGTACTTGGGCTTCTGCCTCTCTTCCCAGCTAGAACAAAGGGAAACTGGCTGAGCCTATACCTGAAACTAGGACAGATACTGAGTGGCAGAGCCCCTGCCCCTCCCCAGTGCCCGCTGAACAGTGCGACCCGGGAGGGATCAGGGAGACAGACCCTTCAAGAAGCGCGGCTCCCACCAGAGCCGAGCCCAAGATGAGGCAGTGACCTTACAGTGTGTGAGGACAGCCAGGAGAGCAGAAATAAAGCCTGTTCTCCTCCAAAGGGGCTGCGGCCTCGGGCCCAGGCACATCGCTCTGAGTAGCAGAACACACCCACTCTGGTGCAAAACCCCTGACCCTAGGGCGAGGCTGGTCCAGATGCCACTGAGTCAGAAACTCCTCCTCCAGGACGCAAACCACCAGGGACCACCTTCACTGGCTCTTTTTGTTTCCAGAGCTGGGACTGGGCAATCCCGGTAGAGCCACACTGAACGTGCCTGGCTGCAGCCTGGTTTGGGACCCTGGAAGGGACTCGCCAGGTCCAGGTGGGGCCCTTGGATTGCTCTGGACGGCACTGAGCCCCCTCAAGATTCATATGGTGAAGCCCTAATCCCTCATGTGGCTGTAGTCGAAATAGAGCCTTTCAGGAGGTGATGAGGGTTATATGAGGTCATAAGGGTGGAGCCCTAGCCCATGGAACCAATGTCCTCGGCAAAGAGGAAGAGGCACCAGAGATCTCTGGGGAGCACACAGTGGGAAGGCAGCCGTCTGCGAGCCCGGAAAAGAGTCCTCGTCAGAAACCACATCCGCCAGCACCTAAATCTGGACCCTGCAGCCTCCGGAACTGGGGAGAGAGAACTTTCTGTTGTTAAGCCCCCAGCCTGTGGCATTTGCTTCGTTGCCCTGAGGTGACTTAGATGAGGACTGCAAAGATCTCTGGGTAGATACGCACCCACCCGACCCTGTGGTTTCCTGGACAAAACCTCAGTAATGCTGAGCTCCACGTACTGAAGGACAGGGCTGCTGCCTGGAGCTCCCCTGCCCCGATGACCAGCACGGCTGGGCCGTGGAGCCTACAGACCTGAAGGGTGGACTCTGGCCAGGAGCTCCGTTTCCTCACTGAGGAGGTCAGGGCTGCTGCATAACCTTGAAGAAAATGAGGGGTCAGGCAAAGTCCTGGCTCAGGGCTCAGTCAACTGGCCCCACGGTCTGGACGCTGAGCGGGCACAGAATGAAGCGGGCCTTCCAATTCCAGATGCTTCAGCTGCGTCCGAGGCCAGGTGGCAGGCGCCCCTACTGACGACTGGTCAGCAGAGCAGCCACCCTGCACAGTGTGCAAAACGGTCTCCCTGGGCTCCGAAGCCCTGTGGTGGCTGTGCCCACCTTCGCCCTGTGCTGAGCATGGACGAAGGCACCCGGCGGGCCAGCTCTCCCCCGGACGAGGGGAAGTGCTGGGGCCCGCGGACAGTGCCCAGCCGCTCCCCTCTCCTTGCCATCACAGCGGCTGCTTCTGAGCACCACGGGGCCGTCTGCCTTGGATACTCAGCACAGTTTTCCCACCCTGCAGCTCTCTCCCCAGGCCTTTAGAGCGGAGGAAATCCCCTGACTCAGCTCCACCCTCGCTGCACAGCACGGCCGTCCATCAGGGAGAGGGGCTGAGCGGCAGGTGAGATGCATCGCGCGGCCGGGCGTCTGCTGGCTCTTCCCCTTCACGATGTTACCCAAGATGGGGTCCGGCTGCTCGTCCCTCGAAAGCCAGTACTCAGGAGGCAAGGTTGGTGGAAACAAAGATTGCTTCGTTCCAGAGCCCCGCAGCTGGCGGGGAGGGCGGACTCGTGTCCAAAGGCCAACTCCCCCCACCAACTAACAGGAGAGTTTCAGGGGTGCACAGGCGGAGGGAGGGGGCTACACATGGAAACAGCACAGTCAGCTCTGACGGTCATCCTGAAACTGGTCCTGCGGTGCTCTGACCAGCGTCATCGTAACCGCTTTAAGTACATTTAGTCTTCAGTTCCAGGCTTGGTTTGCTCCCATTTCCTTGAGGCCGATTCTCAGAATTGCAGCAGCTTATGTCAGGGCTACAGCCTGGTCATCATGTAGTTCACTCCTTCCACCTGGTGGCGGTTTCAGTGTCTACGAGACAGCTCACAGCATATGGCTCAGAATATTTATCTGTAGCCCTTGAGGAGGAACTAAAGGTCTCTGACTTTGCTTAACGATTACACTATTATTATTTGGTCTCATTTGACTGTTTTCCTTTGTTTTTGCATGTTCCCACTTCTCTGATTAAACTTATTCTTTGACTAAAGCTTTTATACAGACAAAAGGCAGGCAGAGGACATGGTGGGGAAGGACCACAGGGTCCTTCAATTTCAATTTCAATTTCAATTCAATTTCAATTTCAATAACCATCCCGGGCAGGAGACCGGGGGCCTGCCTCGCCCAGTGATCCCAGCACATTTCTGGAATCCTTTTGCTCTCTCACTTCCCCGGGAGGTTATTTCACCATTTCTCCTGGCTGGAACACCCCACACCCCTCCCCGCCTCACTCTCCACCCACAGCATCCCCTTCTGCTTCCCTAAGGACGCAGAGGCAACGATCTCCCACAGCCTGTCTGCAAAACTGCCCGCACCGAGAACCACCAGCTCCCTGTGTCCTCCCCGTGGCAGCTGGTGAACTGACCTCGCTCCTTCTAAAGCAGCCCCTGTCCTCCGTTTGTGCTCAGGACCTCACCCCCTCATGTCAACTCAAGGACTTTTCTCCTATAGTTCTCTCCTCTCCCTCTGTCATCAGCAGTTTACCCTTGGCTCCTGGATGATCACCATAAACGTGCAACATGTTCTAGGATCTCCCACCTTTTAAAAACTTCTCTGTCTAGAACGCATGTTCCCCCTTGAGCTGCTGCTTCCCTCGGTGCCGGCCCCTTGCCCTCTACATGGAGCCTCTTCTCTCTTGCGTGTGCAGCTGCTCGCCCATCCCATGGCTTTAATGACACCAAGATGCTCATGATTATTAAATGTCTATTTCCGGCCCCAACATGTTCCCTGAGATCCAAACTCAAATATCTCAGCGCTTACTCAGATGTCTAGTAGGTGTCTCAAAATTAATACAATCAAAACAAAACTCTTCCCAACGCCCCTCAAAACGCCCCTCAAACTTGCAGATGCCCATTTCAGCAAACGGCGCGCACATTGCCCCCATTTTCAAATCAAAACCCCAGGAATCCTCACTAATTCCTCTTTCCCACATACTCTGGGATTCATCAGCGGGTCATACCCACTCCTTCACGAATCCCAAATCCAACCCCTCCCTACCAGGGCCTGCCAGCCCCAGGGGCCCAGCTTGGGGCCCCTCTCTAAGCTCTTGTGCTGACAGCCACCAGGCCATGGGCGCTGCAGCCCCTGGGGCAGGACAGGTGGTGAAAGATAAGCAGGGACACGGGACATCCCCACCAGCTACCACACTCAGGACCAGGGCCACAGAAACGGTCATTACTTGCCCTAAATCACAAGACAGTAAGTAGAAGAGGCAGGATTTGAACCTAGGAAATCTGGCTCCAAAGTCTGGGCTCTAAAATACAGGCGAGGACTGGACATGCAGAGTGTCCGGCTCACCTAAAGAACTGCCCAGCTGGAGAGAGTTGGACATATTCAAACCCCACCCACGCATTCCCACGGATACAGGCCATCCATGGAGTGGGCGGTCACGAGGCCATTTTTTCGGTCTTCAAAAACACTCTCCTCCAGGGATGAGGGTCTAGTTAAAGGTCTGGGTCCATGAAAGTGGCCAGTTGGAGAAGTGGTGCAGCAGGGGTGAGGATAACGGGAGCATCCAGGGAAGCAGCGACGTACAAAGAGGCGGTTCCTGAACTAACACGGGGCTCCTTTCCTGGATTGCAGGGTCCTCCTTGTGGCCTGGCTTGGGGAACAAAATCTAACAGGGGCCCGCCTCTACCGGAAAAACTAAGTGCCGACACCGAACGGGCCACAGGTTCCCAGCGTGATCACAGGAATTGCTTCGGAAGACTGAAAATACAGATTTCTCAGCCTGAATGAAGCAAAACATCTCGGGTGGCATCTGAGAATCTTTACTTTTAGAAGCTTCTCAGATGAGCTCATCCAGGTTTGAGAACCACTGGTGCAGAGTGGAAGAAGGAAGAGGGGTTTGGGGCCTGGTGTGATGGCGAGCTTCCAGGCTGACCCCCAGCCACCCCCAATGTCTGGTGGGAGCTCCTCCCTGGGGCATCTCCTGCCATGCATAGGCCTAACCGGGGACAAGTGTCCTGCAACAGGGCAGTGCAAATGGTGCTGTGAGGTTTGAGGCCAGGTCATAGAAGACATCACGGCTTTTCCCCTCACCCTCTCAGGATTATTGATGTGACACATGATGTCACAGGGACACTCCAGCAACCCTACAGAGGAGCCCCCGTGGAGAGGAACCCAGGCCTCCTGACAACAGCAAGCACAGCCACGTGGGTGCACCGTCTTGGACGTGGATCCCCAGTGCCAGTCAAGGCTTCCTGACACAATGACTCTTCATGAGACAGGCTCCGAGTCAGAACCACCCAGCTAAGCCACTCCTGAACTCCTGATCCACAAAATAGTATGAAATAATACACGTTTATTGTTGTTTTAACCTGCTGAGTTTTAGAGTGACTTGTTAAGCAGAAAGAGAAAATTAATAAGCCTGGAATGATCAGGACATTTTGTGAAGGAAACTGGACTCTGGGGTCTGATAAGAGAAGAAGGGAAGGGCATTAGATTAAACAGTAATCTAGGTCTGGAGTGATCTATTTCACTGGAAGTCAAATGGAGAAGAATAAACTTATCCCTTACCCCCGGGCCCAAATCATCGTGCTTTCCCATTGACAGTAACAGTACTCCTCCGGGATCTGGGGCGGGGCCTGGGGGGTGAGCTGGCATCACGATGCTCTGTGAGGAGCTGGCCTGGATCCTCACTGACGCCGTCCATGGGTCTCAAGCCGGGTTGCATGTTAAGATCACCTGAGGAGCTTTAAAAAATATTGACTCCTGGGCCATCTTCCCAAAGATTCTGATTTAACTGGTCTGGACTGTAGCCTGGGCATGGGTAACGTTAAAATCTTTCCAGGTGACTGATATGCAGCTCTGGCTGAGGACCACGGCTGTAGATAAAGAGCTTCAGCATCTTCCTAGAGCTGGACTAAATATACGTGCAGCAAGGGTGGGCAGGAAACTGTGCACCTTTGTTCTGATGCAGCCCAGTACACAGGGGCGCTGGGACCATGCACACTAAAGTCAGGGTCTTCTGAAGGGCAATCATTATTTTTTAGTATGTTTGGGGGGTTTTTCTGTTTGGTTTTTTTTTGTGTTTTTGTTTGGTTGGTTTTTTGGTTTTGTTTTTTGTTCGTCTGCTGTTTTTACAAGCCGCTCAGCTTGCAGGATCTTAGTTCCCCGACCAGGGATTGAAGACGGGTCCTCGGCAGTGAAAGCGCAGAGTCCTAACCACTGAACCGCCCCGGAATTCCCATTAAGGGTAATAACTGAACAGCCAGTGAGGATTGCTGCTCTGGTTATCTATAGCTGTGCGGCATAAACCACAATAACCGCTGATTGTAATCATCGTGCTTGGTCTGGGATCGATGGAATTCATCTAGATGGTCCTTACTGAGCTCTCATGCAGTTACAGTCAGACAGTGGCTGGGCTGGGGTCCTCTCTAAGACTGCTTCACACCATGGTTGACACTGGCTATCAGCTGAGTCTCGTATAGGGCTGTTGGTAGAACAGCTACATGCAGGCTTCCCATGTGGCCTGGACCTCCTCACAGCATGGTGGCCAGTTCCAAAAGTAAGCTTCACAAAAGAAACCATCAGAAGCTACTGGACCTTTTCTAAGCCAGCCTTGGAAGTCATGCAGCATCACCACATCTTTTTTTCTTTTTTTTTTATTGAAGTGTATAGTTGATTGACAACGCTGTGCCAATCTCTGCCGTGCAGCAAAGTGACTCAGTTATACACATAGAGACACTGGTTTTTTTAATATTCTTTTCCACGTGGCTTATCACACGATATTGAATACAGTTCCCTGTGCTACACATTAGGACCCTGTTGTTTATCCATTCTAAACGTAATAGTTTGCATCTACCAACCCCAAACTCCCAGTCCATTCCTCTCCCTCCCCCCGCTCCCCCTTGGCAACCACCAGTCTGTTCTCTATGTCCGTGATTCTGTTTCTGTTTTGTAGATAGGTTCATTTGTGCCGTATTTTAGATTCCACATGTAAGTGATATCATATGGTATTTGTCTTTTTCTTCCTGACTTACATCACTCAGTATGATAATCTCTAGTTTCATCCATGTTGCTGCAAATGGCATTATTTTGTTCCTTTTTATAGCTGAGTAGTATTCCATTGTATATATGTACCACATCTTCTTTATCCATTCATCTTTCAATGGACATTTAGGTTGTTTCCATGTCTTGGCTATTGTGAGTAATGCTGCTATGAATATAGGAGTGCATGTATCTTTTTGAATTATAGTTTTGTCTGGGTATATTCCCAGGAGTGGGATTGCTGGATCATATGGTAGTTCTATTTTTAGTTTTCTGAGGAACCTCCGTATTGTTTTCCATAGCGTCTGCACCAACTAACATTCCCACCAACAGTGTAGGAGGGTTCCCTTTTCTCCACACCCTCTCCAGCATTTGTTATCTGTAGACTTTTTAATGATGGCCATTCTGACCAGTGTGAGGTGATACCTCGTTGTAGTTTTGATTTGCATTTCTCTAATAATTAGTGATGTTGAGCACCTTTTCATGTGCCTACTGGCCATCTGTATGTCGGAAATGCCTATTAAGGTCTTCTGCCCATTTTTTGATTGGGTCGTTTGTTTTTTTGTTGCTGAATGGTATGAGCTGTTTATGTATTTTGGAGATTAAACCCTTGTCTATCTCATCGTTTGCAAATATTTTCTCCCATTCCATAGGTTGCTATTTTGTGGATTTTTTTTTTAATGATTTCCTTTGCTGCACAAAAGCTTGTAAGTTTGATTAGGTCCCATTCATTTATTTTTGTTTTTATTTCTATTGCCTTGGGAGACTGGCCTAAGAAAACATTGGTACAATTTATGTCAGAGAATGTTTTGCCTATGCTCTCCTATAGAAGTTTTATAGTGTCATGTCTTATATTTAAGTTTTTAAGCCATTTTTAGTTTATTTTTGTGCACAGTGTGAGGGTGTGCTCTGACTTCACTGATTTACATGTAGCTGTCCAACTTTCCCAGCACCACTTGCTGAAGAGACCATCTTTTACCCATTTTACATTCTTGCCTCCTTTGTCAAAGATTAATTGACTGTAGGTGTGTGGGTTTATTTCTAGGCTCTCTATTCTGTTCCAGTGACTCATATGCCTGCTTTTGTACCAATACCACACTGTTTTGATTACTGTAGCTTTGTAGTATTGCGTGAAGTCTGGGAGAGTTATGCCTCCTGCTTTGTTTTTTTTCCTCAGGACTGCTCTAAAAATTCTGGGTCTTTTATAAGTTTTTGGATTATTTGTTCTGGTTCTGTAAAAAATGTCATGAGTAACTTGATAGGGATCACATTAAATCTGTAGATTGCTTTGGGTAATATTGCCATTTTAACAATATTAATTCTTCCAATCCAAGAGCATGGGATAGCTTTCCTTTTCTTTGAATCCTCTTTAATTTCCTTTAGAAATGTTTTACAGTTCTCAGTGTATAAGTCTTTCACCTCCTTGGTCAGGTTTATTCCTAGGTATTATTTTTGGGTGAGATTTTAAAAGGTTTTGTTTTTTTACATTCTTTTTCTGATATTTCATTGTTAAGTATAAAGGAATGCAACCAACTTCTGAATGTTAATCTTGTATCCTGCTACTTTGCTGAATTCATTTACTTGGTCTAGTAGTTTTTGTGTGGAGTACTTAGGGTTTTCTATATATAGTATCATGTCATCTGCATATGGTGACAATTTTACCTCTTCCCTTCTGAATACCTCTTATTTCTTTTTCTTGTCTGATTGTTGTGGCTAGGACTTCCAATACTATGTTGAAGAGAAGTGAGAGTGGGGCAGCATCACCACATTTTATCATCAAGGTAGTCACAAAGGCACAAGATAAAGGTGCTACAGACTGAACTGTGTCCCTCCCAAAATCCATATGTTGAAGCCCTAACCCCCAATGATATTTGGAGATGGGGTCTTTGGGAGGTGATTTGGTTTATATGAGGTCATGAAGGTGGAGCCCCCATGGTGGGATTAGTGCCCTTGTAAGAGACGCCAGAGAGCTTGTCCCCTCTCTCTCTCTGGTTCTGCCATGTGAAGATACAGCAAGAAGAGGGCATCTGCAAGCCAGGAAGAAGACCCTAACCAGAACCAAACACACTGGCACCTCGACCTCAGACTTCCAGTCTCCAGAACTGTGAAAATAAATGCTGTTTAAGCTCCTGGTCTATGGTATTTTGTTATAGCAGCCTGAGCAGACTAAGACAAAAGACTCCACCTCTTGTCAGGAAGAGTGTTAAAGGACTTGCAAGCATATTTTAAAAGCACCTAAAATAGAATGGACATAAACAACACCTCTACGATACATCAAGCCTCATGCCGGTGAGTCTAAAGCTGAGAAGTTTCTGGGATTTTATAGATGATCAGCGGTAGAACTATTTTGTAATCCATAGATTTCCTGGAATTGCAGCTCCCAGACCCTTTCTAGCCGAAATGGGAGGAATGGAGGTTGACTTGGTGGTCTCACCAGGAAAGCAACACAGGAGATTCTCACTTATTTTAAAAATTCCAACACATGTGCTCTGCCTAGCACATGGGAGGTGAAGAATAAACACTTGATGAACGGATGAATTCGGTTCTCAATTATCACCTCAGTCACAGCCTTGAGAGCCCAACTGAAAGGCCCTGGGCTTGAATCATCTCCATCCTATGTCTGGCATTGGTCTGCCTGTTGGGAAACAGAAGACATTAAGTGGGGCTTCCCTGATGGCACAGTGGTTAAGAATCCGCCTGCCAATACAGGGGACATGGGTTCAAGCCCTGGTCCGGGAAGATCCCACATGCCGCAGAGCAACTAAGCCAGCGCACCACAACTACTGAGCCTGCGCTCTAGAGCCCGCGAGCCACAACGACTGAAGCCCGTGTGCCACAACTACTGAAGCCCACAGGCCTAGAGCCCGTGCTCCACAACAAGAGTAGCCCCCGCTCTCTGCGACTAGAGAAAGCCTGCACACAACAACAAAGACCCAGCACAGCCAAAAATTAATTAATTAATTTTTTAAAAAAAGAGAACAGAAAACATTAAGTGTATGAGGTGTCCACCTGCCGCCCAGTGACAGAGATGGGAGCCAGCAGCAGAGGGCTGAGGCTGTTTATAAGTAGTTATTGGTATAGATTTCTGCTCCGAGGAGACAGCGTGGGAATCTGTGAGGGGGATTAGGCTGCGGCTGAGATGCTGGAATTCGTTTCAGATGTGGATGACGAGACACAGTGGGACTGGAACGCAGGCAAACTTTTCAAGGCTGCTACAGCCCTTCAGCTGCTGTGCCCTGGCTCTGTGACCAGACGTCAGATACTCGCTAGAGGTGCCGGCCCTGGGGACTCCTCCCCGGGGCTCCTCCAGCCCTCACAACAAGAGTACAATGTACGTGGAATTTCCACAGGCCACCCTGTTCTTGCGTCCATTAAACTGGTGTCACTTGGGAGGGCAGATGGGAGGACGTCCACGGGGTGGAGGGTGCAACCTCAGCTGTGGCTAGGGCAGCAGGACACAGCGCCCTAATGCTGCCATCAAGGTGTCAGCCAGAGGGATTTGCTAACTGGGTGAAGCATGACAAGGCCACAGGGAAGGTGACCTGAGATGAGGTGAGAGGGGATTCCCAAAGATCAGGAGGATGTCCCCACGAGGACCCTCAAGAGCAAAGAAGCAGCCCAAGTGATGACTGTTTCAAGGGGTTACTATATGCCTGGCAAGAAGCCAAAGCATGGGCCTGTCCAGGGCTGTGGCTTGGCTGTCAGATGTGCCCACACAGCCATTCATTAGACATCATATCCGTCAATCTCCCGGCAGCCTCTGAAGTGATGTCATCCCCACTCTGCATCTGAAGAAACTAAGTGTATTCCTCTCCTGTGCTGCTGTAAGAAACGACCACAAACTGAGCAAGGTGTTCTCTGCCAGCGTGGGCAGGGCCTGCTCCAGCTGAAGGCTTCAAGGAGGACCCTTCCAAGCCTCCACCTGGCTCTTGGTGGCGCCTATGGTCCTTGGCATTCCCAGGCTGGTGGACGCACCTCGCCAGGCCCTGCCTGTCTCCCCTAACCCACCCCACCCCACGCCCCGCCTCCTGCCGTGTCTCCTCTGGCTGCATCTCTCCTGACCCCCCTCCTCTTCTCAGAACACCTGCCATTGGGTTAGGGCCCATCTCATCCAGGAGGACCTCACCTTAGCTAACGACATCTGCAAAGACTTAATTTCCAAATAAGAGCACATTCTCAGGCTCCGTTGAACATGGATTTCAACCCAGTGCACTGGGTTTTAAAGAGGTTTAAGGAATTGCCAAGTTTCCACAACCCATAAGAAGGCAGTTGGAACAAGGTTTGAACCCACAGAGCAAAGCCGCTTGCAGGCATCCCAGACGTGCCTTTGCAACAGAGGGGTTTCACCCTGTGAAGCCCCCGAGAAACATTCCCACCGCTGCCCTCACTTTTGGGCCATGAGGTGGAACTGAAAGACAAGTACTGTGCTGTCACTGTGAACCCCTGTGCCCGCACCCCTCAGGGAGCTGAGGGAAATTCTGCCCAGATGCCTGACCTCCCGACAATGTTCCCAGATGGCTGAGGGAGACCATACAACCTGACAGCCCTCACCCCACCCTCACCGGATCACTGGGTGTGGATCAGATCCCAAACTCTGCAGGAGGCCACAACCTCAAGAGTCCCACGCGGACTGCCGTGACCCCTGGTGGCCTGGAGGAGGGGCGCTGGAGGGAGAGTCAAAGCCTGGACCGGGGGGAGGAGGATGCTTACAACTCAGGGAGGGACCCCGGAATCCCAGAATCCCAGGGGAGGGCCTGGGTGTTCTTGAGCTGGGTGGGGGACTCTTAGCGATGGGTGGGCCCAGGATAAGAAACAATCCTTTCTTGGTCCAAAGACTCTGCACTGCACCGCAGTACGTCATCAGAAAACAGGAACTCAAAGCAGCACAGGGCTCAAGGGACACCTGCTCGTGCACTGGACACCATGGACCTTCCTTCCCGTGTGAGGGTGGGTTTGAGGGAAGGAATGACAGAGGCCCTCTCGATGACCAAAGCCCCCCTCCATCCCCCGCCAGGCCTCAGGCCACTCCCGGCCCATGCCTTACTGGTGCCACCGTGTGCCTGGTACCTCCACCAAGGCGCCAACCTGCACTGGGCTTCAGTCCCTTCAGTTCCAACAGGGAACAAGGACGACCTGACAGAATCGTAGCCAGGACAACGGGACAGCAACTGACAGTGTCGCCTGCAGCTCCCTTTCCGAAGAAAAGGAGTATTATTGACTTTTTTAATGTTCTAGATAGCCACCAAGCAGGTCAGAAGGGCTGGAGCTGGTTCCGCATGGCAGGACCCAGGGACCGGGCTTGGCTGAGCCAAGTGGGTGTCAGGAGCAGTGACCGGGGCCTCAGAGCCAGCTCAGGGCCCTGCCCGGTCCCCCAGCAGCACTGTGGCCTCAGCAGGATGCGTCCATCCACCGAGCGCCGGGCTGTGGTGGGACCCGGAGGAGAGCACGCCCGGCGCCCAGGCAACCCTGATGTTCCCGGAGTCTCCACGGCCTCCCCAGAATCTGCCTCTCTCCTGGCCCTAGACTGTGCCACCACCTCCCATTTACTATGACCCGTGAAGTGCCGCAACTAAGACCTGACGCAGCCAAATAAATAAATAAATATATTTTTTTAAAAAGCTGAAAGATTTTCCTCTGAATTCAGGAACAAGACAAGGATGCCCACTCTCACTACTTATATTTAACACAGCATTGGAGATCCTAGCCAGAGCAATAAGACAAGAAAAAGAAATAAAAGGCATCCAAATTGGAAGAGTAGAGGTAAAACTGTCATTATTTGCAGATGACATGATACTTTATATAAAAACCCTAAAGTTTCCACCCAAAAACAATTAGAATTAATAAACGAAATCTGCAAAGTTGCAGGGTACGAGATTAATATGCAGAAATTTGCTGCGTTTCTATACAATAACAATGAACTACCAAAAAGTAAAAAAAAAAAAAATATACCAGAAAGAATAAAATACCTAGGAATAAACTTAACCAAGGAGGTGAAAGACCTATACTCTGTAAACTGTCAAACACTGAGGAAGGAAACTGAACGTGATACAAAGAAATGGAAAGATATCCTGTGCTCTTAGAATGGAAAAATTAATATTGTTAAAATTACTACTGTGTACTACACAAAGCTATCTACAGATTTAACTCAGTCCCTACCAAAATATGACATTTTTCACAGAACTAAAATAAATAATCCTAAAATTTATATGAAACCATAAAAGACCCTGAATTTCCAAAGCAATCCTGAGGAAAAAAGAACAAATGATATGACCGATAAGGAGTTAATATCCAACATATAAAAATAGCTCTTACAACTCAACATCAAAAGAAAAAAAACTCAATTAAAAAATGGGGGGCTTCCCTGATGGCGCAGTGGTTGAGAGTCCGCCTGCCGATGCAGGGGACACGGGTTCATGCCCTGGTCTGGGAAAATCCAATGTGCCACGGAGCGGCTGGGCCCATGAGCCATGGCCTCTGAGCCTGCACGTCCGGAGCCTGTGCTCTGCAACGGGAGAGGCCACAACAGTGAGAAGCCCGCGTACCGCAAAAAAAAAGGGCAAAAGAACTGAATAGGCATTTTTCCAAAGAGGGAAGGCTAATGGCCAACAGGCACATGAAAAGATGTTCAACATTGCTAACCAACTGCAAATCAAATCCAGCAACATTTAAAAGGGATTATATACAATGATCCAGTGGAATTTGTCACAGCAATGCAAGGTTAGTTTAACATATGAAAATCATTCAATATAACAGATAATATTAATAGAAGGACAAAGTCCACATGATCAACTCAATCAATTCAGAAAAAGCATTAGACAAAATATAACACCCTTTCATGATAAAAAATATCCAACAAACTAGGAATAGATGGTACTTCTTCAACCTGATAACGACCATCTATGAAAAAAACAGTTAATATCACACTTAATGATGAAAGACCAGATGGTTTTCCCCTAAGATCAGGAACAAGACAAAGATGTCTGCTCTCACCACTTCCACTCAACATTGTATTGGAGGTGCTAGGAGGGCAATTAGGAAAGAAAAAGAAATAAAAGTCATAGAGACTGGAAAGGGTAAAATCCCTATTTATAGATAACATAATCTTGTATATAGAAAACCCTAATAAATCCACTAAGAAACTATTAATAAATGAGTTCAACACATGTATTAGTCAGAGTTCTCAAGAGAAACAAGACCAGCTTGGGGGGAGGGTGCAGAAGAGAGGAGAGGAGGAAGAGAGAGGACAGAACAAAGAGGAGAAAGATTGAGATTTATAAGAAACTGACTCACACGATTGTGGGGACTGGCAAGTCCAAAATCTGCAAGACAGGCCAGCAGGGAAGACTTAATGTTTCAGTCTTGAGCCAAGGCAATCTGGAAGCAGAATTCCTCCCCCCTTGAGAAACCTCAGTCTTTTTCTTTCAGGTGTTCAACTGACTCGATGAGGCAGTCCACATGATGGAGGGTAATACACTTTACTCAAAGTCTACTGATTTAAATATTAATAACATCTTAAAAATATCTTCACAGCAACATCCAGACTGGTGTTCGACCAAACAACTGAGTACCAAAACCTAGCCAAGTTGACACAAAAATTTAACCATCACAGCAAGGTTAATATACAAAAGCCCATTTCCATACACTGGCAATGGACATTCCAAAAATGAAATTCAGAAAAAAATTCCATTTATAGTAGTACCAAAAAGAATAAAATATTTAAGAATAAATTTTTAAAAGTAGTGCAAGAATCATACACTAAAAATTGTAAAACATTTTTAAAAGATATTAAAGATCTAAATAAGTAGAAAAATCCCCATGTACATGATTAGAAGACTCTAAGATGGCCACACTCCCCAAACTGATCTGCAGATTCAATGTCAACCCTATCAAATTCCTAGCTGGAAATTTTGATAAGCTGATTCTAAATTTATATGAAAACTCAAGGGATCAAAAATTATCCAAAATAAATCTTGAAAAAGAAAAACAAAGTTGGAATAGTTACATTTCCCAATTTCAAAACTTATACTATAAGTTTACAGAAATCAAGAGAGTGTGATACCAGCATAAGGATAGAAATATAAATCAATGGAATAGAATTAAGAGTCAGAAATGAACCTTTACATTTATGGCTGATTTTCAATAAGGGTGCCAAGATAAAATGGGAAACAATAGTCTTTCCAATAAATATTGCTGGGACAACTGGATATTCACATACAAAAGAATGAATTTGGACCCCCTATCTTACACCATACACAAAAATTAACTCTAAATGGATCATAAACATATATGTAAGAATAAAACTATAAAACTCTTAGAAGAAAATGACCCCGGGTTAGGCAACGGTTTCCTAGGTATGCCACCAAAAACGTGTGATGAAAAAAATATATAAATTACACTTCATCAAAATTAAACCTTTTGTGCCACAAATGATACCATCAAGAAAGTAAAAAGACAGCTCACAAAAAAAGGAGAAAATATTTGTAAATCGTGTTATCTAAGAAGGGACTCTGATTCAGAATATATGAAGAACTCTTACAACTCAAGTAAGAGTTGTAAGTAACCCAACCGAAAATGGACAAAGGGTTTGAACAGACAATTCTCCGAAGAATATATACAAGGCCACATGAAATGATGTTTAATATCATTTAGTCTTTAAGGAAATGCAAAACAAAACCACTTCACGCCTCCTAGGACAGCTGGAATCAAAAAAGATAGATAATAACAAATGTAGATGAAGATGTGGAGAAACTGAAACCCCCATACACTGCTACTGAGAAGACAAAATTGAGCAGCCACTTTGGAAAACGGCGTAACAGTTTCTCAAAGGCTAAACATAAAGTTACCATACAATCCAGCAATTCCACTCCTGTTATATACCCCAAAGAAATGAAAAGCATGTGTCCACACAAAGGCTTGCAGGTGAACGTTCACAGCTGCATTACTGATAACAGAGAAAAGGCAGAAACAACCCAAATTGTCTATAAACTGATGAATGTATGAATCATGTGTGTTAGATCCATACAGGGGAATATTATTTGTCAATGAAAAGGAATAAAAGTATTTATGTGCTACAACGCGTATAAATAAAAAGGAATAGTGTACTGACGTGCTACAACATGGATAAATCTTGAACACATAAAAGAAGGCAGGTGCAAACAACTACCTTATGCATAAGCCCATTTACACTGAATCTACAGAATAGGCAAATCTTCAGAGCCAGAAGAGAGATTAGTGAGTGGGGGGGGTGGAATTAGGATTGACTACTAACAGGTAAAAGGTTTCTTTCGGGAGTGGCAAAAATGCTCTATAATTAAACTGTGGTAATGGTTGCACAACTCTGTAAATAAACTAAAAACCACTGGATTGTACACTTTACAGGGAGGAATTTATGGTAAGGGAATAATATTTCAATAAAGCTGTTAAAAATTTAAGAGAAAAAAGATTCAGACAAGAAGGAGGAAAGAGAAAAAAAAGTAAAGAGAAGGAAGAAGTTATCTGTGTTGTCTTTCCAAAGTCATAAGGAAAGCGCTAAACACATCCTTGGAATGAGAGAGACCAACCTAAAATCGCAAGAGAGGTCACAAGTCCAAATGCCTTAGACATGTGTATCACGACTGCGGAACACCAAGCTTAGGAAACCAGAATATTTCATTAATCTTTTATTTGTTTATCTTTTATTTATTATACAGGCTGCTAGCAAACCTGTCTGACTTTTACCTTGAAGGGAGACGTTATTATACTAGACAGCAAACAAACCCTACTCTCTGCTCCACAAGGACACGAGTTCTCTATTTTCCAAGGCTATTCGCCATACAAGTGTTACCGAGCAAAGGCTCGCCGCCTGACACGCACAGGAGCCAATATCCTGGTACTGGCTTTTGAGAAAAGAAAGAGCTTTATTGCAAGGTCGACCAGCAAGGAGACAGGAGGCAAGGCTCAAATCTCTCTCCCAATCCAGGATTGGGACAAAGGAGTTAGGGACAAAGGAGTTAGGGGAATTTCAAACTTGGAAGCTGATTGGCTAGTCTTGAATCTGGCCATATAAGCTACTCATGCTGCTGGAAGCCAGATTCTCCCCCCATTGAAGGACTTCTCACTTCATAAAAGGCTCTGGAGGCAGCTTTTTTTTTTTTTTTTTCGGTTCGCGGGCCTCTCACTGCTGTGGCCTCTCCCGTTGCGGAGCACTGGCTCCGGATGCGCAGGCTCAGTGACCATGGCTCACGGGCCCAGCCGCTCTGCGGCACGTGGGATCTTCCCGGACCGGGGCACGAACCCGTGTCCCCTGCATCGGCAGGCGGACTCTCAACCACTGTGCCACCAGGGAAGCCCGTGGCAGCATTTTTATTCTTTGAGTTCCGTAGACTGAAGGTTCTTGGTTCCAGGATCATGCTGGAGACACGGGTTCCCATCTTGCATATGCACAAGGCTGTCATTCTCTAGTCCCTGGATAAATTCTCATTTGGGTACGTTTTCAGTCATCATCCCGACTCTTGCGTCTATGTTCCAGATTACTTACAGTTTTCCAAACACGTGGCTTTCGGAAATGAACACACTACTCCAGGTGTCGCTGACCAGCACAGAGTGAAACGGCCTATCACTTTCCTCTTCCCAACTTCTGGACTTCTATTAATGCAGTCTGAGCTCATTCCAGGGCTTCTGCTTTTTGTGGATTTTTTTGGCAGTCACTTCACAAACTGATGACTCACACTGAGATAACTTTTTAAGAAAGGCACGAAAAATCCAAAAGTCTATTTAATAGGAGATGCTGCAAAACTACATGGTCCACATTCTGCACTTGAGCAAGTGGGTATATGGATCAAGACCAGGACTTTTCCTAACTGCTACTTGTCACGATTCTTCTGAGTCCCGATTTCTGTTCCACAGCTCAGTGTAACATACAAGTGTGAGAACTGTGCCTTCTTTGAGTCATACTGCAGGATTGGCATGAGACATGATGCTTCCTTACAGCACCCTGGAGCAGGTGAGATCAAAGAGGAGCCAGGACCTGAGACAACCTTTATCGAGACAGTCAGAGGAGTAGACGGAGCCTCTGCAGAGAATGCTGTGCCTGGAGGGGCAAGCGAGGTACGGCCAGCCAAAGGATACGACCAACGTGGTCTTCAATCTGGCCACTGGTGCTAGGGTAGTGAAGACAGTGAAATCCTTTTCTGGGGGGTTACAATGGAAGGGGCTGAGAATCTGATGGGCAAAAAGCCATGGTCCAGGGCAGCTCTCCAAAGGGCTACAATTATTTGGAATGTGCAAAGAAAAGGCTTGGTCCCTGGAAGTAGATCTAGCAAGAACAGGACAAGAAGCACAATGGAAACCCAGTCCTAGCAAACAGGGCCTAAGGAGAGCTTCTGCTGGGCAAGGGCATGGGGGCAGGAATAGCACTTCCTGACCTGAGTCCAGGAGTGACAACCTGCTGATGGACCTGCCTGGACAGGACTGGTTTGGAGGCTGGGATGAAAGGGGGTGGTGCTGGGGATGAATCCAGCAGGAGACAGTTGCAAGTAACGGAAGAGGCAGAAACTGGGAAATGAGATATCTGTGCCATCGCTGAAGCCCCCAGTGAAAGCGCAGAAGAGGACTGGGCTAGATAGGGTCCTAACACCCACTTGCAGCCACACCACTCTCATCCTCTTCACTGTGAATTCCCCTTCTATGTAGTTTTCTCCACTTCTTTCTAAAATCTCACTTCATTGAGAGCAATTTCCCCTGTACTTTTTCCTGATGTTACTTGGCCCTTAAATAGGAAGATATGTCTTTAAATAATCAGGCATCAGGTATCAGTACTCAGCACTTACACCTAATTGCATTAGCATTTAACCTGCATTTTCCTCTTAACCAAAGGGATAATGTTTTTTAAAAAAATTAGGGGCTTCCCTGGTGGCGCAGTGGTTGAGAATCTACCTGCCAATGCAGGGGTCACGGGTTCGAGCCCTGGTCTGGGAAGATCCCACATGCCACGGAGCAACTAGGCCCGTGAGCCACAACTACTGAGCCTGCGCGTCTGGAGCCTGTGCTCCGCAACAAGAGAGGCCGCGACAGTGAAAGGCCCGCGCACTGTGATGAAGAGTGGCCCCCGCTCACCGCAACTAGAGAAAGCCCTCGCACAGAAAAGAAGACCCAACACAGCCAAAAACAAATAAATAAATTTATATTAAAAAAAATTCTCTTCACAAGAAAAAAATCTTTAAAAACAAAAATTATATGCCTTGCTAAATTTCAGTAGCAACGTTGACCACTTTGCCAATCTCTCAATTTTATAACTGGATCAAAAAAGGAAATGAAGCTACTTCAGTACAGTTTTTAATTGAACCTACTGCCAAATTCTAGTCACCTCTTGCTTGTGCAAGTATAGACAAGCAATTCATTTGCTAACCTATTCTACAAGACTACAGTCTATAGAATGTAGGATGTACCTTCTTTCCCTTGAAGAAAATGGAAGCACCTCTTCATCTTTGTTCTTCTTACATACTCCAAATACCTGTGATGTGGTGAGTTCAGCTGCTCCGAAGTTCCTTTGGCTCAGACCTATAGAACAAGCAGATAATCTCTCAGTAGAGCTCACCAACCAGCAGACCTTGGACATATCCAGACCACAGCTGTATTTGATTCACTCAAACAGGTTTTAAAAACTATGAATTAGTTGCCAATGTTGAACATTGAAGACATCACATAAAATCAGGATTCCTGACCTCTCTTGAAAATTTGGAAGCTATGACACCCCTGGGCCCTCATTTCCACATGGTACATCAGGTGTCTTGGGGTAGCACGTGTTTCTAGTTTGCCTCTCCACCTGGCCCACCTGCTCCTCCATATTGGCTTGAGGGCCCCTTCTGGTGTGGCGTTTGTGATCCCTGATTTAGAGTTTCAACATTCACCCTGGATTCGGTTTCCCCCTTCCAGTTACAACCTTCCTATCTGAGGTTAATACTCCCCAGATGAATACTAAGATGCAAAATTTGAGTTGAGAGCAATGGCAAATACCAACATAGCACCTGCCAGGCACCACAGACACTGCACTATTAGTTCATGTCACACTCAAAACAACCCTGTGTGAAAAGTGCTATCATCCCCACCCGCCCTTACAGGTGGAGACACTGAGGCTCAGAGCTCTTAGTCAACGGCCATGTATACATCTTCTGCTCAACTAACCCTTACACTCCGGATGTTTTCTGCTCTGAACCTAATATTCAGACTGGTTTTTTTTCTTGACCTCAACGTTTTGGGCTTAGCCTCAGCGTATCTGGGGGTTAGGGTGCTAGCCCTCCAGACACTATTCGTCCAGCTCTGTGATACTTCAGTCTCCCTTCTCTCATGTTCTGTGTTTGCCCACTTCTAAACTGGAGCTCATCTGAGTATGACTCCCGCCATGTCTTCTTGGCTCAGGAAACAGGAATCTGTTAAACAATGAAGTCATTGTTTTGGATACACCACTAAGAATGCTTAACAATAAAACTGTCTGATAGAACTGTGTGTAAATGGCCTGGGAAAATGAAGCGTGGATGAGCATGGTAATTATTCCTTATGAGTCAGGGAAGTTTTAAATTTACTTTCTGAAGTCAGAGGGTTAGAGGGTCACCACTGCAATCTGGTGAGTAAGTGGTTTCAGCACTTTTCACTTGTCATTGTAAATAAACCTGAAACTGAAGGGAAGTGAAGAAACACGTTTCAGAAGAGCATGGTGTCTTTGACCTGAATTACTAGGGCAGGAACTGCACACAGACGCCTAAAACCTCACCCAGTAAAGCAGGAGAGCATTTAGATTCAAGGACATTCACGCAGTCAGTAATTCATCAGGTATGTATTAAGTGCCTACTGTGTGCCGGAAACTGTGCTAGGTGGGCACCAACAGTTTCATCCAATCGTTAATATTCTTTTGTGGGCCTACTACGTGCAAGCACCACATTAGGCTCTGGGATGTAGCCCAAACTTTGGAGCTTATGTATTAGCAGAAGAGCCAGACTTTCAACAACCAATTACACAAAGTAGTTAATTATAAGTGCTGCAAAAAGAAAACGCAGTATGCTCCCCAACTTAGGTGTTCCCGAACATCTAGTTCCCGACAACTAGTCTGGGAAGTAAGGAAAGCCCCCCTGGTGAGGTAAGGTTTGAGCTGAAACCTGCAGGAGTTGGAAGAATAGTGAAGTGAAGTGAGAGAAAAGGGAATAGAAAGTGCGAAGGGCCTAAGGAGCGAAGGAGCCCTTGACTTCAAGGGACTGAAAAAGGCCAGTAGCAGCACACGTGGAGCACAAGAAGTGAGAGGAGAGGCACGGAGTGGGACCAGTGACCTGGGCAAAGATCACACCAGCTACAGCTGGTGGACCATGTTAAGAATTTTGAGATTTATCCTAAAAGCACTGGAAAACCAGTAGAATTTTAAGCAGGATGGTGATAGGATCAAATTAGCATTCCTAAAGTTCAGCATGCCATTATGTGAGGGAAGGTCAGAGGCGGGGAAGAGCAGGTGCCGTGGGTCAGTGATCAGGCTAACTCAGTGGGCAGGCAAGGAGTGCAGGGTTAGGGACTTCCCTGGTGGCTCAGTGGTTAAGCATCCGCCTGCCAATGCAGGAGACACGGGTTTGATCCATGGTCCAGGAAGATCCCACATGCCATGGAGCAACTAAGCCCACGCGCCACAACTACTGAGCCTGCACTCTAGAGCCCGTGAGCCACAACTACTGAGCCCGTGCACCACAACTACTGAGCTTGCGCTCTAGAGCCCAGGAGCCACAACTACTGAGCTCATGCGCCACAATGACTGAGCCTGTGCTCTAGAGCCTGAGCTCGGCGACAAGAGAAGCCACCTTAATGAGAAGCCCACACACCGCAATGAAGAGTAGCCCCCGCTCACTGCAACTAGAGAAAGCCTGCGTACCACAACAAAGACCCAACGCAGCCAAAAATAAATTAATTAATTAATTAAAAAAAAAAAGAAGTGCAGGGTTCGTGCTGAGTTTCTCAGCAGCAGCACCACTGGCATTCTACACTAGATGCTTCTTTGCTGTGGGGCTGTCCTGTGCATTGCAGGATGTTTAGCAGCAACCCCGGCCTCCATCCACTAGATGCCAGTAGCACCCTCCCTTAGTCATGACAATCAAAAATGTCCCAACATTGTCAAATGTCCCTTGGGGAGGAAAGTCACACACAGTTGAGAACCACTGGTTTAGACTAAAGTGGTGACAAGGGAGGTGAAGAAATGTGGAGAGATTCAAGATGTACCTTGAAGCTGAATCAAAAGTAATTATTGATGGATGCATTAAAAAGAATAAAATACCTGGGAATAAACCTACCCAAGGGGGTAAAAGACCTGTACTCGGAAAACTACAAGACACTGATGAAAGAAATTAAAGATGACACAAACAGATGGAAAGATATACTGTGCTCCTGGATTGGAAGAATCAGTGTTGTTAAAATGACCATACTACTCAATGCAATCTATGGATTAAATGCGATCCCTATCAAATTACCAATGGCATTTTTCACAGAACTAGAAAAAATCATTCTAAAATTTGTATGGAACCACAAAGGACCCCGAAGAGCCAAAACAATCTTGAGAAAGAAGAACAGAGCTGAAGGAATCACGCGTCCTGACTTCAGACTATACTATAAAGCTAAAGTAAACAAAACAGTATGGTACTGGCACCAAAAAAAGACACATAGATCAATGGAACAGAATAGAGAGCCCAGAAATAAACCCACACACCTATGGTCAATTAATCTATAACAAAGGCAAGAATATACAATGGAAAAAAGTCTTCAACAAGTAGTGCTGGGAAAACTGGACAGCTACATTAAAAAAAAAATGAGATTAGAACATTCCCTCACACCATATACAAAAATAAGCTCAAAATGTATTAAAGACCTAAATGTAAGACCTGAAACCATAAAACACCTAGAACAGAACGTGAGCAGAAAACTCTTTGACATAAATCGTAGCAATATTTTTTGCATCTGTATCCAAAGGCAAAAGAAATAAAAGCAAAAATAAACAAATGGGACCTAATTAAACTTAAAAGCTTCTGCCCAGCAAAGGAAACCATCAACAAAATGAAAAGACAACGTATGAAATGGGAGAAAATGTTTGCAAATGATATGACCAACAAGAGGTTAATATCCAACATATATAAACAGTTCATACAACTCAGTATCAATAAAAAAAAACAAACAATTAAAAGATGGCAGAAGACCTAAACACATTTTTCCAAAGAAGACATACAGATGGCTAACAGGAACATGGAAAGATGCTCAACATCCCTAATTATTAGAAAAATGTAAATCAAAACCTCAATGAGATATCACCTCACACCCATCAGAGTGGCTATCATCAAAAAGAACACAAATAAAAAATATTGGTGAGGATGTGGAGAAAAGGGAATCCTCATTCATTGTTGGTGGAAAAGTAAATTCCAGCCACTGGGGAAAACAGTATGGAGGTCTCTCAAAAAACTTAAAATAGAACTACCATATGACCCAGAAACCCAGAAATTCCACTAGGGTATATATCCAAAAAACCCAAACTACTAATTAGAAATGATATACGCACCCCAATGTTCATAGCAGCATTATTTACAATTGCCAAGATATGAAAGCAACCTAAGTGTCTATCAACAAATGAATGGATGTGGTATATATACCACATCACATATATATATATATATATACACACACACATACACAACGTACATGTTGCCATCTGCAGCAACTTGGATGGAACTGGAGGGCATTATGCTAAGTGAAATAAGTCAGAGAAAGACAAATACTGTATGATATCATGTATACTGGAATCTAAAAAGTACAAAAAGCTAGTGAATATAACAAAAAAGAAGCAGAGTCACAGATATAGAGAACAAACTAGTAGTTAACAGTAGGGGGAGGGAAGGGGGAAGGGGCAATATAGGAGTAGAGGATTAAGAGATACAGATTATTATGTATAAAATAAGCTACAAGGATATACTGAACCACATGGGCAATACAGCCAATATTTTATAACTATAGAGTGTAACCTTTAAAAATTGTACACCTGGGGCTTCCCTGGTGGCACAGTGGTTGAGAGTCCGCCTGTCGATGCAGGGAACACGGGTTCGTGCCCCAGTCCGGGAAGATCCCGCGTGCCGCGGAGCAGCTGGGCCCGTGAGCCATGGCCGCTGAGCCTGCACGTCCGGAGCCTGTGCTCCGCAACGGGAGAGGCCACAACAGTGAGAGGCCCGTGTACCGCAAAACAAACAAACAAACAAAAAAATTGTACACCTGTAACTTACATAATATTGTACATCAACTATACTTCAATAAAAATAATAAGTAATAATTAAAAAGTAAGAACTAGAAAAAAAGAAATTAATGATGGGTTTGAAAATGGACAGAGCACGGGGTCAGGGATGACTCTAACTTAAGCTACCAGTCGACGGCATGGCACCCACTGATAGAAAATATGCAGACCAGGTTTGAAGGAAAAGAGAAAGGGTTCCATTTGGGGTATGTAGAATGTACAGTGCCTCTTAAGACCTGCAAGGAATGCAAAGAAAAACAAACAAACAAAAAGTGCCTCTCTTCCAGGAGTTTAGAATCTAGAGAGACTGACAAATACGTTAATGAGTGTGGTGCACCGGGTCAAACACTGTTAGCTGTGCTCACGTGAGTGGCCGGGAGTGAGGCACACACAGACGCAACCAGATGTAACTGGAGAGGGAGGCCAAGGGTGGCTTCTTAAAGAAAAGAACCTCAGGGTGGCTCTTTTTTTTTTTTTTTTGGCGGTATGCAGGCCTCTTACCGTTGTGGCCTCTCCCGCTGCGGAGCACAGGCTCCAGACGCGCAGGCGGAGCGGCATACGGGATCCTCCCAAACCGGGGCACGAACCCGTGACCTCTGCATCAGCAGGCGGACTCTCAACCACTGCGCCACCAGGGAAGCCCCAGGGAAGCCCCTCAGGGTGGCTTTTAAAGGCTGGGTTTAAAGAAACTGTTTAGAGACAGAGAAGGGAAGAGGAAAGCAAATGTGAACAATCTGTGCAGCAGCGAGCAGCCTAATGAACTCAGACAAGGTGCAGAGCAGCTGAAATGAGGGCCTCTGCTAAGACAGTGAAACTTATACGGGGTGAGTCTGAGGGGTCTCCTGAGGTCCATTCCTCAAGACTTCAGACCGACTGGCCGTAGGGGCGAGAGGATGGGCTGCTCGAGCATGACTTCCAGCTGGCGCAGCAGGTACCACCACCAGGACATGTGCAATATGGGACCAACTCCCCTTGACAGAGACTTCAGGGTGAGAACTAGATTTCGTGGGAGATATTTGTGTGAGTTTAGGAAAGGCGAGTTTGAGGTGTGGGAGGGAGACAGGCAAGCGGCAGCAGCCTCTAGCGCACTGACCCCAGGCTCCTAGACCCCTGGCCTGTTTCAGAGCGAAGTCGGGCCCCAGCAGTGGTCCTTCCAACAATCGTCCTCCCCCACCACTCCCCACGCCTCCCCCCGGGTTCTGAGCCGGGTGCTGCCTACATCTCACCATGTCCACCGCTGCCCTGGTACACCTCGGACTTCCAGTCTCCATGTGTAAGCAGCCAGGGTCCGGGCGGGGAGGCGGAGGGTCTGCGCGACGCCGAAACTGGGAGCGGGTGCGCTTCGGACGCCAGCGCCGGGGCTTCCCCTGGAGCCGCTTCCGGCCGGCGCCGCGGGGCGGGGCTGCACCCGGAAGGATGCTGAGCCTCTACCTAGCCGCTCACGCAGCCCGCCCGGGCCTCGTCTTCCGTGAACATTTAGTGCAGGTTTCCGGCACTTCCGCTGAGCTGAACTGCAAGCTCCGTGGCGCCGACCCCGTTCCGTGAGGCCCTGGGAACTCCTTACGCTGCAGACATTGCTCGGGGCGTTTCAAGGGATGAAATAAATTGGTAAAATGCGGCAAGCTGGCAACGTGTATGAAATGGGGATGAAAATAGGTCAATTTGAAAACTTATTTTAAAAATTTCTAAGAAGAAAAATGCTTCCCCCATTATGAACCAAGACTGTACCTCATCCCTTTTCATCAATCCAAAAAATACCGCTATGGCTCGTCCACTGTCTCTTCTGTCACTTGGTCACAACTGAATTGAAAAGTGAAAAAGCTAAAACGTTGTGCATGGAGTAGGGTTGCCAGGTAAGATACAGAACATTCAGTTAAATTTAAATATCAGATAAACAACCAAGTTTTTAGTATACTTATGTCCCAAATATTGCATAAGACACACACTAAAAAAAACAAAAATAGGCATCGTCTATATAAAATTGAAATTCAGCTGGGCACCCTGTATTTTTATTACTAAATCTGACAGCTGTACTGTGGAGCGGTCTGAAATTGGACCTTCAGCCTCCTAAAAGAGGTATTTAAATGTGTTTATTCACTTGTCAGTAGGTCCCTCCTTGTTCCAGAAAGGATGGGACGTGCCTGAATAAAGTTGTGTCCTTCTAGGTGACTCTGTTGCCAGCTGTGGTCACTTACTCTTTATACTGAAGAGAAGGTCCTCCTCAGACGGCAGAGCAGGTCCCCCCCGGAGCAGTCAGAGACCCAGGCAGGTTCTGAGAGACCCTGACACCCTCCTTCGGTGCCTCCTGACTATCCTCTCGGCTCAGGGCATCTATTTTCCCATCGTAAAGCCGGCATTGAACCTACAGCAAACGTGATGAGAATCAAGGAGGTCTGTGTGCTGGTGCCACCTTCCTCTTCACCCCCTACTCTTTCATCCTGGGGGAAAGCAGAGCCTCTCACTCCTCACACAGTGCTCCGGTTCATTCTGTTCCCTAAGGATGGGTTCCCAGCGAGTCAAGAGGAGTGTCCTTCAAGTGCCAGGGGTCCTTTCAGACCTGTTAGGTGTGCCATGGAACCAGCATTCTGAGCTGATTCTGTTTGGGTCAGAAGCGAAACCAGGGAGAGGGACACTCAGGCAGTGGCATCTTCTTAAGAGTTATGTGTCATGGTGACAGACACAAAGACCGTGAGGAAGACTGGAGAAGTCCGAAAACACCTGAGAGAGAGAGAGAGAGACCAGGAGTCGTGCTGTTTTAATGTCCTCGCTCTCCCAACCGGGCTGACCCTACCCCCAGGCTTAGCCTTTTCAAAACTAAGAAACTGGTTGAAACTCTGTGGTCAGAAGTGCCTTCGAAAAGCTACCTTTTCAGGCCTCAACTCTGTCTGGTTTTGCTGGGAAGGGAGAGAAGCAAGGACGTGGACAGCAAGGCTGGCTGTCCCAAGGAAGAACAGGCACGGGCTGGTCTTCAGAGGCACACACCCACAAGGCCTGGTCTGAACTCCAGCCTAGAGCTCCATGGCAAGTCGCAGCTCCTAGGATGTCATCTTTAGTCACTCGTTAGAAAAGTCTGAACAAATACACAAGTCACATGCCTGGCCTCCTCCAGATGATGGCTCAGAGCTCTTCAAGGCCATTATTACATGAATACTTTTTAAGATTCACAGCAGTCATATTTGATAAGTGGTTGTAAATATTCCTTTTTATAAGAGAGACATGGGGGCACTAAGTTTACTTAAGATCAGGCCAGAGAATAGTAATAAGACTCCTACATAAAAATGATTTTTTTCTTTTTTAAAAATATTATTTAAAAGGTTAAACATATACAAAGTAGAGAGAATAATATAGTGAACACCCATGGACCCATTGCTCAACTACAACAATTATCAATTCATGGCCCATCTTATTTCAACATCCACTTTCCCCTCTCTCATATTATTTTAAAGCAAATCCTAATTATTTCATCTAGAAATGTTTAGTATGACTCTCTGAATGATCAGAACTCTTTTTTAAACATAGCCACATTACCAATCTCATACCTAAGAAAGAGTTAATTTTCCAGTAGCATCAAATATCCAGTCAACGTTTAAATGTCCATTGATCTCATAAAGGTCATAAATCTGTTTTTGGTTTATTTGAATTAATAGGATCCAAATAAGGTCTACACACTCGGATTGGTTGACATATCTCTTAAATCTGTAACTTCCCCTTCTACATTATTTTTTTCCCTGCAATTTGCTTGTTGAAGAAACCAAGTCATTTGTCCCGTGGAGTTTACCATAGTATGGATTTTTCTGATTGAATCCTGAGCTGTCGTTGAACCTATTTCTCTGCCTCTGTGTTTCCTACAAACTGGTAATGGGGGCTTGATCCACCTTTTTTTGGAAAACTTCTTCACAGGTGGTGCTGTCTACTTCCAGGAGGTTATCTCTCTTTCTCCATCTCTTTTTCTGTCTCTCTCTCTCTCTCTCTGAAGTTATCTGCCATTTACTATTTAAATATTCAAAGCCTAGTTTTTTTCATTCATCACTGGTTGTGAAAAGGTGACATTCTGATTCAGTCTTTCCTTCTTTTATCTGTTAGCTAAACTACATCCACAGAAAGAAACCACCCTCTTCTACTATCTGGTTACCCACGGGTATAGTTCATAGAGGAAAAGTAGGTCAACTGTTTGATTTCTTCCCTTATGTATCATTTTCAATGTACCACTTTTCAAAATAATGAGGTGATTCACTAGCGTTCTGCAGCTGTAATCAGCGAAGTTTCTTTTGTGTTTGTGTCATGATGATCACAAATTAAGATATTGATAGATCATGAAATCAGAAGGTAATAGAAGATTTGAAAAATAATTAACAAGCTTACATCCATAATTGCAGAAAATATATTTTTAATCGAAATGTAATTCAGACATAAAATCCACCCTTATAAAGCATACATTTAGTAGCTTTTAGTATATTCGCAAAATCGTGCAAACATCACCATTATTTAATTCCAGAGCATTTTTATAACCTCTCCCAAAACACCCTATAATCACTAGTGGTCATTATCTACTCCTCCTTCCACCCAGCCCCTGGCAACTCCTAATCTACTTTCTGTCTCTATGTATCTGCCTGAAGATATATTCTTTACAATCACATTTGTAACGTTTAAGAAAAATTACTGTATGAAAAGTCAGAAAGCAAGTCTCAAGGAATGTCAAAGGACTGATAATATTCTTTGACTACTGTGCAAATAAATTAGAAATAAATAACGAAAAGATACCACATAACTGGAAGATCAACAACACACTTATTTGACTCAGGGGCCAAAGAGTCAATAAATCATGTCAATATTTACAGTACCTAGGAAATTACTTCCTCTGCAACTATTTAAACCTAAATTGAAAAGTATTAGATATCAACTTAAAGGTATGGAGAATTTTTCAAAATCGTCTTATGGAAGCGTGAAAGAAAGAAGGAGGTTAGAAAGGCAGGAAGTTCGCTGGTTTAGAGACCACTTAAGGTGCCTGCCAACGGGGGTGGAGCCCTGCTGAGTGAGGTGGTGCTGACCTGGTGGGTGGGGTCATCAGCGAGAGGTGATGGGCCATTCCTGGCAGTTCAGAACAGACAACAGATGTGCTCTGACTACAGGAAACATCCCTTTAAGCCAGGCACTGCTCTGCCGGGAGTGAGAGTGCTTACTAAATTGGTCACTGGAGCATAGGTGCTTCCCCAGTATCTCCGTCACTTGAAATCCCCTGCAGTAAGGACATACATCCCCATAGCTTCTTCCGGTTACCACCCAGACAATTGCCAGTCACTTCTTCACAGGTTGTACGATGAATGAGAATCCCTCTCAAAAGTGAACTACTTCCACTTTGCTGCACACCTGAAACTAACACAACATTGTTAATCAACTATACTCCAATATAAAATAAAATTTATTAAAAGTCCAACTTCCAACAATCCTATATTTCTAATTTTATGCTAACTCATCACTCCAGTAGCTCCATAAGTGTGCCATGAAACTTACATTTTCACTTGCATTTCAAGTGGCCCTGGCATGCACCTGGTGGGCACATACAGCAACATGACTTGAGTGCCTTTTGTCAACCACCATGGATCAAAGCCACTCAGATGAACACACAGCAGTGGCGGGAAGCAGGACCACAGCAGGGGAATAAACAGATTGGTCAGCACTTGGGAAGATGAGGAAACAACACAGGGACCCGCACTGGCCACGGGGGCACATCTGACTCCGTGCCATCACATAGCGGCTAATGGGATATGAGGATTGTGTTAACTGTACTCTTCAGAATTCTAAAATAAAAAATACTTCTGAGGGAAACCGAGCCATGGTGCCTCAGCCTGCACGCGGTCGCTGAGTGGGCATGATGAGACGGCGCGGCCTGGAGACTCAGCTGCAGTGCTCAGGCATCAGGGTTTCACCGAGCCCAGCAGTGGTATGGGACTAGAGGGAGGCCTGGGGTTCCAGTAGTTACTGGTTTTGTTACCAAGAAGAGGAAGGTCCATTCCTCTTTGCTCTGTTGTCCTTTCTTAGACCTGCGGCCAAAGGAAAAAATGTAACTTGTGGAACTTGAAAGTTGCTTGAAAATTCAATATAAAATAGTAGTTAGTGGGGTTTCCTTCATCCAAAACCATCTTGCTAAAGCACATATCAGGGGACGGTCAGTGACTGAAGCCAGGGTATAAGGGTTCACAGATGGACAGCTAGGAAGCGGTTGGCTAAGGGCCCAACAGGACATCTGTTAGCCAGGAAAGTCAGACCTGAGAATAAAATATTTTAGAATATTATTTTCCTCTGGACTAGACTTACAAAGCATAACACAAGATGAAGAGGAAATGTTTCCAAGAGAAACAACCTGGAGTAGAGGGAGGCCTCGTTATCTTTGTACTCTTAGTAAGTCACCAAGCATGGAGTTCATAGAGGAGAATTCCCGATCCCCCCAGATCACAGAGAATGTCGCGTGATGTTAATTTTCATTATTTTATGCTAACTGTGCTACATAACGTTTCAGTGTAAGTCTCAAAGTGCTGGCTAGAGTAGGCCGAGCCAGCAAGCAGATGCCCTCTGGGAGGACTCGTGCAAGAAGTCCGCTCCTGGCCGCTACCCTCTCCTCCGTTACTGCTCTCCTGCGGTCCCCTCCAGGGTAACGTGCATATGGGCATTTACGAAGGAAAGCTGTCATGTGGCATTGCACACAGACTTCAGGGTAAAATCGTAGATGTTTTAAATAAATTACAGCTACACATTTTCTTAATCAACCCAGGTTCTAAGCATTAATCATATAGATTAAGGCCCAATTAAGGCCCGTCTACTTTCTTTCTTGAATAAGATAGCTGTTGTTTTAAAAATACATATAATAATAAATGCTAATCATCAGAAGTTTAAAAAATTAAGAATTCTAGTGTATCAAGATCCTACTACCAGTGATTTCTGTAATATAACAATACATATACACATACGTGCGCACACACACATATACACACGTGCTGAAATCTTGGCATTCACGAGTTAATCATTTGCAGTTTTAGTGATTCACGAGTAACTCCAAGTTCAACAATGTACGAATGTCACTTCGGTGTGTGAGAGCATGTCACTTTGGTGTTATCACTAAGCTAACGAGCTATCTTGCTGAAGTTCCTGCCTCGACTACCTGGATCTCTGGATGTCATAAATTAATGCATAAGAGAACCCGAATTCAATCCATTCAATAAATACATTTATTTGAAAGCCCTACTGATATCAATAGAGACGCATTCACACTAAGTGTATAAAGGAAGAGGGTGGGATTAATAAGCAGCAGCCTCATTGACATACGTGGAAAGAAAGGGACACACGTGTGGAACTCACAGGGAGTAGAGAAGAAAATTGGGAAACCAGAAACCATGGCTACTCTCTCTGCCCTGCCTTAGGGATTTACTTGCTTCTAGTTGGTTCTTTCTGTGCCTCTGTGTTCCCCTCCCCAGTTTTCTCTGCTTCCTCCTCTTGCAAATGCCTAAAAATGGCCACCTCACCCTCCAAGGATAAATGAATCTGTCTTATGATGCAGAGAAACTGTCACATTTTCAGTGTCTCAATTTCAGCATCCCTGGAGTGGAATCAGAATGGCACAGTTCATCTTTGACTGTCAGGCCAAGGCCTGCTAGTCCTTTGGAAGGACTGTCTTTTTTTTTTTTTTTTTGCTTTGAAACCATATTTATATAATTCAGTAAAAGATAAAAAGCGGATGCATTCACCCATCAGTGTACTTATTTAACTGAGTGATTTCAATCTAGTGTGAATATGCTAAACTATTACTTCTCTTGGACATTTACAGTTTAACCCATTTATTCAGTATAAGTATAGATTGAAAAGTTTTATGTAAAGACATCTCAAGCATCAGTAACTTTTCCTGCAGATTGGGGGGAAGTGGTGGGTTGAGTAAGATAAAATTCAAACTCTGGCCTTAGAAGTGATCTGACATTGTCCTTGTACATGGCTGGATCCAGAGAGTCTATTTCAAATCTCTCTTGTGGGAGATGGAGCTGGTCTAGTCAGATGCTGGAGGCTTATTCCCACAGGTATTTAGAGGCTCAGGGGAACCAGGACTCTTCCCTGTCTTCCAGGCAGAGGGCAATTCAGCAAGTTTACATCTTCTATAGAAGGATGGTCTCCTTGAGTCCAATATCTATCCTGATCTCGTCAGCTGTCCTCCCTCTTATGAAGGGCAGCCTCCCTTGGAAGGGGCCATGGACATCTTTGGCGTACAGATGCTCAGACCACCAGAACTTAGCACTTAGTCTTTAATGTGACAGTGTGATCTCCTTCCTTCGTAGCTGTAAAACAGATGAAACTTTATTTGGGTCTTTGCAGTTGATTTTGTATTCAGGGAATGATTTATCTTCCCGAATATGAATTCTGACAATAATCTCTGAAAAATTAATGTTTGGCCTTGGGAGATTGCGTATATGGGGTGTGTGTATATGGGGTGTGTGTGTGTGTGTGTGTGTGTGTGTGTTTAAGCAAATCATCTTCTGTTGGAAGACTGGGAATAATGGAAAGGGTTTTACCCTAATGGGAAAACCTTCAAGGTCTTTGACTAAAGTGCTGAAGCCCAGGTGCTTTAGCAATGTTTTACTGACAGCTCTTCCTCTGCAACTTGATATTGGTATAGTTTGATTAAATCAGACTTTAGGAAGCATGCTAAAGTGGTTATTATACAATAAGAACGTACCAGTGGGATAGGAATGTACCGGTGGGTGAGGAAATAAATCCAACACCCAGAGCAGGTCACTTGGTCTGGGTTCCCCAAAATGCAGTTTCATAGGTGCAGCTAGTTTATTTGGAAAGAGGATCTCAGGAAGCAGATGCAAGAGAGTGGGCAGAGGCAGGGAAGGGAGAGAAGTCAGCAGAGGCTGTATTTTGAGCTGTACTTGTTGTAGGCGAGTAGAGCTTCATCCACCTGGGAGCCTCTGAAGAGCCTGGGGGAAAATGCCTCAGAAAGGCCTCACAGGAAGATGGGAACATCTGTCCATGGGTTTCCACCTTCCTGAGGCTTGGGTTGCCCCCAGGGGCATTAGCTCCACTGCTCCTGGGCAGGGGCTGAGTGTCCTCCTAGGCCTTCACAGCAAGCCCTGAGGCAGGGCGACTGAGAGCCACTGCTGGTTGTAACCTGGAGAGCCCAAGGCCTGCGGTGAGGGCTCCAAAAGCAATGGCTGGAGCTGGGGATGGAGTTTCTCTAGAAGGTGGTGGAAGTTCCCACTGTAGAGGCGCCTGCAGGGAAGCTGAGTTCTCAGGACAGGGAGCTAGTCTGGGACCTGGGAAGTATCCTGAGAGCATCTCCCATGGAAAGTTTACCTATTACTTTGTTTTCTTTGTTTTCCCAAGAACTGTGGGACTAGTTGTATTTCCCAGAAGTGCTCAACCTTTCAATATTCTCTAGCTAGCATCAAACATCTGCATACAGTTGCCTAACTCCATCTGCGGTTAGTGTTTTCCCAGGTTTTCATTAACCATATGTATATATCTATCTGTATGTGTATATAAGTATGTAAATAAAACTTCTGGATGATTTGAAAGTAAGTTGCAGATGTTACGTCACTTCACTCCTAAATACTTCAGCATTCTTAAGAGCGGCATTCTCCTGCATGACCACAATACCATTCTCATAGCTACAGAGATAATTCAATTATGTCATCTAAGAGAGAACTCATTTTCAGATTCCCCAACTGTCTCCAAGATGTCATCTAAAGTACTGACCCACCCCAGATCCAATCTGGTTCACACACCGAAGCCGTTAAATGTTAGTTTCTTTTAGTCTAAAACTTACCCCTTGCCTTTTCTTCCTTTTCATGATAATTGACTGTTTTTTTAAGAATCTGGGCCAGATTCTTAAATTAACCACATTCTGCATTTGTCTGATGGTTTCCTTGTGATGAGATTCAAGCCAAATTCTTTTGGTAAGAGTATAAATAGAAGATATTGAATATTTCTTATTGTATGTACCACGTCAGGAATTCCAAAATGTCAGGTTTTCTCACTGTTGGTGCTGTTAAATTAGATCACTTCGATAAGGAACCAACCAGTCTCTCAATTCTAAAACCACATCTTCCCCCATCTAATTAGTAATTAACCTATGTAATCTGTAAGTAATCTGTGGGATGAGGGTTTTTGTGTATAACATCCCGTTCCCACAACATTTTATCTCATCGTTTTATCATCTATCTAATGATCACTGATGAATCAGCAATTAATGATCACTCAGGGGTGCTGTTTAAAATTCTATCATTCTTTCTAAATTTATTCGCCGGCAGTTGTAAATAAGAACTTGCCTTCTTCTGCCTTTTCTTTCTTTTTGCTTTTGAATTTTACATGGACTCATGCAATTTTTTACTGTTATGACTTATTATTGTCATTATTCTTTTTGACGAACTGACCCATTTTGGGGCAGTGGGAGCCTCTTCCAGACCATGTGTTTGTTGGTTTTTTGGTTTTTTTGGTAAGTGTCCTTTGACCCTGTTTATCTTTCACTGAATTCTTCCTTGATTTCTGGTAAAACAAGATGATATCCCAGGCTCACCTCAGACTCCCCCGGTCCCAGGCCTAGCTTCAGATATTTCTTCAAGTGTTCCTGGTTCCTTTTTGTAAGAAATGGGATTTAGAAAACAAGCTCTTGCAACTAGAGATTATCAGACTAAGTGAAGTAAGTCAGAAAGAGAAAGACAAATACCATACTATATCACTTAATGTGAAATCTAAAATATAACTCAAATGAACCTATCTATGAAACAGAAACAGAATCATGGATATAGAGAACAGACTGGCGGTTGCCAAGGGGGAGGGATGGCGTGGGAGGTTGGGATTAGCAGATGCAAGCTTTTATATACAGAATGGATAAACAACAAGGTCCTACTCTACAGCACAGAGAACTATATTCAATGTCCTATGATAAACCATAATGGAAAAAACTGTTTTAAAAATAATGTATATATTGTATAACTGAATCACTTTGCTGTACAGCAGTACTTAACACAATATTGTAAATTAACTATACTTCAATAAAAAAAAAAACAAGATCTGATGTTTGTTGCTTTAGATCATTTTGGTATACAGACCCCCCAAAAAAAAGGTAGTATTTTTAAATGTTGATAAGGGCTATAGAGAAAAAAATAAACAGGGAGGAGAAGGCAAAGATAGCAATTTCAAAAGGGAACAAAGGAATTAGGACATTAAGAAAAAATGGAAGAGTAGAGCATAAAGGGAGGTGCGCTCCCTCCCACACCCACCCTCCAGCCGTTGAAGGCGACCAGCAGATGGGCAGGAAGAGGCTGGAGAAGTGAGGACAGCTGAGAGGATGGCTCAGGCGCAGACTCAAGACTGAGCACCCCACCCCACCCCCGCTTCTCGGCACGCCAGCCACGCCAGGACGTCAGGAGGAGTGATGAGTAGTGGTTGGGGGGCAAGCTGGCGGTTGGGTTACAGAATCATGGCCATTTTTTTAAGTAATTAATTTTTTATTGGGGTATAGTTGATTTACAGTGTTGTGGTAGTTTCTGCTGTACAGCAAAGCGAGTCAGTTATACAAACACCAATCTCCACTCTTGTTTAGATTCTATTCCCATATACGCCATCACAGAGTATTGAGTAGAGTTCCCTGTGCTATATGGTAGGTTCTTATTAGTTATCTATTTTATATATAGTAGTGTGTACAAGTCAGTCCCAATCTCCCAATTTATCCCTCACCCCCTGGTAACCATGAGTTTGTTTTCTACATCTGTAACTCTATTTCTGGTTTGTAGCTAAGTTCACTTGTACCTTTTTTTTTTTTTTTTTTGCGGTACGCGGACCTGTCACTGCTGTGGCCTCTCCTGTTGCGGAGCACAGGCTCCGGACGCGCAGGCTCAGCGGCCATGGCTCACGGGTGCAGCCGCTCTGCGGCATGTGGGATCTTCCCAGACCGTGGCACGAACCCGTGTCCCCTGCATCAGCAGGAGGACTCTCAACCACTGTGCCACCAGGGAAGCCCCTGTACCCTTTTTATAGATTCCACATATAAGCGGTAACATATGGTATTTGTCTTTCTCTGTCTGACTTACTTCACTTAGTATGATAATGTGTAGGTCCATCGATGTTACTGCAAATGGCACTATTTCATTCTTCTTTATGGCTGAGTAATGTTCCGTTGTATATGTGTACCACATCTTTTTTATCCATTACTCTGTCGATGGACATTTAGGTTGCTTCCATATCCTGGCTATTGTAAATGGTGCTTCAGTGAACACTGTGGTGAATGTATCCTTTCAAATTATGGTTTTCTCAGGATATAAGCCCAGGGGTGCAATTGCTGGATCATATGATAGCTCTATTTTTAGTTTTCTAAGGAATCTCCATACTGTTCTCCATAGTTGCTGCACCAATTTACATTCCCACCAACAGTGGAGGAGGGTTCCCTTTTCTCCACACCCTCTTCAGCATTTATTGTTTGTAGACTTCTCCGATGGTGGCCATTCTAACTGGTATAAGGTGATACCTCACTGTAGTTTTGATTTGCATTTCTCTAATAATTAGTGATGCTGAGCATCTTTTCATATGCCTCTTGACCATCTCCATGGCTTCTTTGGAGAAATGTCTATTTAGGTCTTCCACCCTTTTTTTGTTTGGGTTGTTTGTTTTTTTTGAAATTGAGCTGCATGTGCTGTTTGTATATTTGGGGGATTAATCCCTTGTCGGTCACTTCATTTGCAAATATTTTCTCCCATTCTGTGGGTTTTCTTTTTGTTTTGTTGATGGTTTCCTTGCTGTGCAAAAGCTTTTAAGTTTAATTAGGTCCCATTTGTTTATTTTTGTTTCTATTTTCATTACTCTAGGAGGTGGATTGAAAAAGATCTTGCTGTGGGCTTCCCTGGTGGCACAGTGGTTAAGAATCCGCCCGCCAATGCAGGGGACACGGGTTCAAGCCCTGGTCCGGGAAGATCCCACATGCCGCGGAGCAGCTAAGCCCGTGAGCCACAACTACTGAGCCTGTGCTCTAGAGCCCGCAAGCCACAACTACTGAGTCTGCGTGCCACAACTACTGAAGCCCGCACACCTAGAGCCCATGCTCCAAAACAAAAGAAGCCACCGCAATGAGAAGTGTGTGCACCACAACAGAGAGTAGCCCCTGCTCGCTGCAACTGGAGAAAACACAACACAGCCAAAATAAATAAAATAAATAAAAATAAATAAGTTTTTTAAAAGCCTTATTAAAAAATAAAAATTTTTTTAAAAAAGCAAGGACTCTTTAAAAAAAAAAAGAAAAGAAAAGATCTTGCTGCAATTTATGTCAAAAAATGTTCTATGTTTTCCTCTAGGAGTTTTATATTATCTGGCCTTACATTTAGGTCTTTAATCCATTTTGAGTTTATTTTTGTGTATGGTGTTAGAGAATGTTCTAATTTCATTCTTTTAGGTGTAGCTCTCCAGTTTTCCCAGCACCACTTGTTGAAGAAACTGTCTTTTCTCCATTGTATATCCTTGCCTCCTTTATCATAGATTAGGTGACCATAGGTATGTGGGTTTATCTCTGGATATTCTATCCTGTTCCATTGATCTATATTTCTGTTTTTGTGTCAGTAACATACTGGTTTGATGACTAGCTTTGTAGTATAGTCTGAAGTCAGGGAGCCTGATCCCTCCAGCTCTGTTTTTCTTTCTCAAGGCTGCTTTGGCTATTGGGGGTCTTTTGTGTCTCCATACAAATTGTAAAATTTTTGTTCTAATTCTGTGGAAAATGCTACTGGTAACTTGATAGGAACTGCACTGAATCTGTAGATTACTTTGGATTGTATAGTCATTTTGACAATATTGATTCTTCTGACCCAAGAACATGGTATATCTCTCCATCTGTTTGCGTCATCTTTGATTTCTTTCATCAGTATCTTATAATTTTCTGAGTATAGGTCTTTTGCCTCCTTAGGTAGGTTTATTCTTAGGTATTTTATTCTTTTCGATATGATGGTAAATGGGATTGTTTCCTTAATTTTTTTTTTGGTGGTACGCGGGCCTCTCACTGTTGTGGCCTCTCCCGTTGCGGAGCACAGGCTCCAGACGCGCAGGCTCAGCGGCCATGGCTCACGGGCCCAGATGCTCCGCGACACGTGGGATCTTCCCGGTCCAGGAAGTAACATTTTGAAGACAGACAATCATTTTGCATTCAGTCATTCATCCAGAATGTAGACCAATTGTTCACCAATATTTTATACCAAGTGGAGAAGGCTTTTGGCATAGCTACTTATTTCACTTTGAAAATGTTACACTCTTTAACCATTTTTTGAGGAAAATTTTTAGGAATAAAGCTAATTTCAGATTTTCTTGAAATTTCCTGGGTCATTGCTTCTGTGAACAGGAGTCAGTTATGGACTAAGTCACCCCATTTCAAATCCTCAAAAATTTCACATCGTTTGATCCACTGATTATACTTCTAGGAATAGTTATAGTGGAACAATCAGACATGCAGAGTTACAGATAGGAATATTTTCCAAGTGTTATTAATAATATGGAGAAATTGGATATAACTCAGAGTCCAAAAATAGGGGCCTCCTGAAGAAGTTAGGGTGTTTCCTTTAGGTGGAATATTACACAGCCACTAAGATCACATTTTGGCAGACTATAGCATAGTTTGAGGAAATGCTCATGATAAAATGTTTATGGGTAAAAGTCAGGGTCTATATCTATCTATCTATACATATATATATATAGGCATGTTTTTTAATAGGTAATTAGAACATTGCCAGAAAAGGGAAGATAAGAATAGGCAGAAACCGAATTAGTAAAATGTTAGACCAATCATCAGGAATATTGCAGCCCTGAAATTCCTGGGCAAAACTGTACACACTTTCTCAAAGATTATTAAAGAAATAAATACAAAGTATCAGTTTTTCATCCAAATTATAATATCACCATCAGAAACAATCAGCACAAAATACCGGCAACAATTAATTCTACACACAGAAGAAACGTTTGTTAGAGACTTTGTAAAACTGACAGAAGAATCTTGTAAAATCCGCAAGTTTTGACTTAGTAGAAATAAGCGACAGTAGGTAAACGCTGAATTTCTAGATTTTTGTCATGAGGAATCAATTCCTTTTAAAATGTGGTAAATAAACTTTACCATGACCAATTTTACTAAAAGTTTATTCCCAAACTGACTGAAAAGGGTTAGCTAGTTTTATTTTATTTTATTTGTAGACCCTAGAATGGCAGGACCCGTCCTCCACACCTTTGCTTTCCCTGGAGAGCTGGCAGGAGCTCAGAGAGGAACATTCACAGGGCAAACCTGAGGAGAATGGAGCTGGGGGAGCGGTCAGGGTGCCCCGCCTAGGCAGGAGCCCCATAGCACAGGATGAAGCCGAGGAAGCCCCACCTCCAAGGAACCACAAGGGCTTGGACAAGGGGCAAATGACGGTGACTAGTGTGACCTACAAACCAATGGGCTCTTCCTTAATGGTCTGGAAGGACCTGGATTCTTTGTGCTTCTCTAGTAGAAGGGACATCTGTGCTGGTTACACTCTATTCCTCCCCAGCTCTAACCCCTCAATCCATCCCCCCCGGCCTTCTGCTCTGGGCCTCAGGAGGCTGACCCTTATGGGCATGATTCCTTGTGCTCTCTCACCTTCTGGCTTCCTGAAGCATTTGGCCGGTGGAAGGGCACTGACTAAAGGTCAAAAACGGGGAGGAGAGAGAAGTCAGAATATGCTTTCCTGAGAACGCAACAGAAGTTGAGAGAACTAATCCAAGTATCTTCTGCAATGATTTTATGTACCTTGGGCCAAATCAGAGTGTTGAGTCAAGTGGGTCCTTCCAGGAAACCATGGAACTAGTGGATGATGACGGGGCATCACCCACTTGATTAGAGAGAAAGAACAGTCTTGGCATGAAAGAAGAATTGCAAATGACAAAAAAGCAAGTTTTGGGCTTCCCTGGTGGCGCGGTGGTTGAGAGTCCGCCTGCCGATGCAGGGGACACGGGTTCGTGCCCCAGTCTGGGAAGATCCCACATGCCGCGGAGCGGCTGGGCCCGTGAGCCATGGCCGCTGAGCCTGCGCATCCGGAGCCTGTGCTCTGCAACGGGAGACGCCACAACAGTGAGAGGCCCGCGTACCACAAAAAAAAAAAAAAAAAAAAAAAAGCAAGTTTTACCTGCCCAGTGTAACAACATAGATGAATGCAGGTAGAATGAGGGTTTATTATTCTCAATTACAAGTAAACTTTCAGGGATCAAGGAATATGAAGATAATTTGTTCCTCCAGTTACAACTATAGTTGGGGGTCCAACGAGACAAAAATATACAAGCTTATAAAAATATGGAAGTTACCAAAGATTGGAGCCAATCTTCTAGTATTCTTAGATACTTCTGGGTGGAAGAATATTGCCTGCACACTTTGCTTGGACCCATCTTTTGAGTATTCTTTTATCTGCGAAGATTGGGGCAGTGGTCCTTGGGACAACAGATCAAGTGGGATTTTTCCAGTTGCCCCAGAATTAGTGACTAAAGTCCAATTCCTAGGACAGAAATGTGCTGAGTATCCCCACTATAGTCAAGGTCATCTATAGCCTCCCCCCGTCCCGAACTAAAAAGGAGACCTGTAGCTTCCACCTGCCTCACCAGAGGAGGAGTGGGTGTGGGCAGGTCCCTGAGTTACCTTGTGATCCGGCCCAGCATTCATGATGAGAGGCTTCTCTCTTCTGCTTCTACAGAGAAGCAGGAAGTTCTTCTCCCCTACCTATCCCCACCCAGAGCCCAGAGAGGAAGGAGGTGCTAGAAGAATTATTTAGGGGAATTAGGAGTGCCTGAATAATAGATTGGCCTCTCTGGAGCAGAGAGGTCACGGCGTGAGGTCGGAGCGCCCAGCTGCACCATGGCCTACTGCCAGCAGGAAGGGAAGGATTGAATCATAGTTGTGACCAAAGAAGACCATGAATCTCGGAGCTGGTGGCCGATGACCCCAAAGATCCGTACGAGGAGCACGGACTGATCCTGCCCCACGGAGACATCAGCTGGAACTGCCCGTGCCTTGGGGGCGGCCTTTTTCCTGCTTCCACCGCCGCACAGAGGATGTCAAGGGGTCGGACTGCGTAGACCAGGTCCGGGCCATGCAGGAGTGCATGCAGAAGTACCCGGACCCCTATCCCCAGGAGAAGGAGGAGAAGCCAGCGGGTCGATTAAAGGAATCGGCTGCCTCTGAGGCCATGGCAACCAAAGAAGAGGAGGGGTCCAGCTGAGGAAGGCGCGGGGCGCTGGGCGCATGAATCTCTCCAAGAAATTGTCTTTCCCTCTGTTGTTCTGAGCGCTGTAATGTACAAACTACCTTACTGAACTGATCGGGGTCTTGGCCCCTTGACATATACACTGAAAAATGGGTTGCATGTATGTGTGTCTCACATAACCTATCAGCGAATGTAGCTGCCCCTTTGGAATTCTCTTTGAAATGATGTGCTGAATAATCTCAGCAAGCAAAAATCTTTATCTGGGGGTGTCTCTTGTGAGCGAGCTGATCTATTCTGATCCATTGTATCCCTTTTAGTAGATTTTATACCTACTTGGAAAGCGAAATAGAAACAAACATCTTCCTTTAAAAATGTTGGAGTAGGGCCATTCCTTGTAGAAGAGACGGGATGATCGGACCTTGAGTATATGATGAAGCACTCTGCTTCTTTGCTTTTTTTTTTTTTTTTTTTTTTTTTTGCGGTACGCGGACCTCTCACTGTCGCGGCCTCTCCCGTTGCGGAGCACAGGTTCCGGACGCGCAGGCTCAGCGGCCATGGCTCACGGGCCCAGCCGCTCCGTGGCATGTGGGATCCTCCCGGACCGGGGCACGAACCCGTGTCCCCTGCATCGGCAGGCGGACTCTCAACCACTTGCCACCAGGGAAGCCCTCTGCTTCTTTTCTGATATATTTTGGTTTCCAGTTTGCATTGAGCTCCAGGTTTTCTACGTTTGGAAAACAGAGCTTTGGACCCTCTGAGGGACTCCCTTTGTAAGTGAAGAGAAAGGCTGTTTTTTCCTGTTCTTTTTATTCCGAAAGCCCTGGTTTGGGGTCTCTGTTCACACTGGCTCTGTCTCAGCCTGTTCAGATGCAACGTTCTTGAGAGGTGGGGACCTAATCATTACCAAAGTAGCACCCGAGAGAGGAAACGGTGTCAATTAAAAGGAAAACCTGGGCTTCCCTGGTGGCGCAGAGGTTGAGAGTCCGCCTGCCGATGCAGGGGACACGGGTTCGAGCCCCGGTCTGGGAGGATCCCACATGCCACGGAGCAACTAGGGCCCGTGCGCCACAACTACTGAGCCTGCGCGTCTGGAGCCTGTGCTGCGCAACAAGAGAGGCCGCGATAGTGAGAGGCCCGCGCACCACGATGAAGAGTGGCCCCCGCTCACCACAACTAGAGAAAGCCCTCGCACAGAAACGAAGACCCAACACAGCCAAAAATAAATTAATTAATTCATCAATTAAAATAAAAAAAGAAAAACCTGATTTAAAAAAAGAAAAAAAAGATTGGCCTCTCTCTCCCCCGTAGATGCCCCCCATGCCAGCAAGATGAGAGGGACCCACTGCGGGATGTGCCAGAGAAGCAAAGGGAGTTACTCCTCCACCCAGCCCAGATCTCTGAAGCTCTTGGAGACATGAAGGGGGGATAAGGCATTCCAGTGTGGAGCTTAGATGCTGGGGGAGACAGGAGCCCTCGGGTCACCCAGGCACAGGACAAGAGATAGCAAGCCCTGCCCTGAACAGATGCTATAGACCTGGACTGTTGGTGCGGCTAACGGGACACACGGTTGCCCCCTTTTGAGGGAATACTCTGTGATAAAGGGTAGATCAGGGTGAAGCTGAACGCTGCCCCCACCCAAATCAAACACACACACCATCTACACAGAGAAAGGCATAGCAGAGAAGCCACCAGCATCAGATTGAAACAATCCAAGTCAAGGTAGGTCCAGAAGGGAAAGGGGATTAAGGAGCAGGTGCAGCCACACTCCCATCCCAGCCCTTGAGCCACAGTCTCTATAGAGACGATGGTGGGGATGCACATCAGATGCCACTGGACCAGATTTCATTTAGCTTTTTAAAATAAATTTTTAAGTGAAATGCGCATATAGAAAGTGCTTTAATTATAATTAAATTATAATCAATTATTAAAATTAAATTATAAGATTACAGCTCAATGAACCATCACAAAGTTGAACGCAACCCTAGATGTAAAGACTGAACATCACTGAAGCCACAGGCACCCCTCATGCCCCTCGCTGTCAATGTCCCCTCCACACAGGCAACCACTGTCCTGACTTCTAACAACAGAGACGAGTTCTGACTGTTTTTAAACTTTACCTAAATGGAACTTATACAGTGGGTTGCCTTTTGACTCTGGCTCCCTTGGTTCAGTGTTATGTTTCTGAGATGCATCCAAGTTGTGTGTGAAGCCATTCATTTATTTTTATTGCTATATAGCATTCCATTGCATGGCGTATTCCTTTCCTGAGCTGCTGTAACAAATTACCACAAACACAGTGGCTTACAATAGAAATTCATTCTCTCATGTTTCTGGAGCCAGAAGTCCAAAGATAGTATCACTGAGCCTTAGTCAAGGTGTCAGCAGAGCTGCACTTTTTCTGTCTTATAAGAAAGATCCATCCCTTGCCTTTCCCAGCTTCTGGTGGCGGCCGGCATTCCTGGACTAGGGGCCACATCACTCAGTCTCTGCTTCCTGGGTCACACTACCTTCTCTTCTGTGTATGTGAAATCTCCTTCTGTTTCCCTCTTAATAAGGTTACATCTGATTGTATTGGTGGTGGTAACAATAAACTTTACATTAGTGAGATCCATGATAGCCAAACTATAACTTTTCTTTTGCATCTTTCCTTATTGATCTGGATGGGTTCTATTGGACTTTCTCACTATCTTTATCAACCTGGTGCTAGGAGGAGGGTGAATGTTATATTCAACAGGACCAAGTACAGATGGAACCAATCTTAGTTAATCAATTCTTTTTAAGAACTGAAGCCTCCACTAGTGATATGAATTCTGGGTAGATATAATTTACTAAAAATAATAAGAAAAGAACATAGAGAGATTTTTTGCCCAATCAGATAGAATTCCATGATATTCATATTGCCAGAGAAATAATACAGGACTAGAAGAAATAACCAAGATGAGTCACCCCTACCCTTGCCAATTCTTTCCCTGACAGATGGAGAGATAAAAGATCTAAAACTGTGTATATAGTAAGAATTAACAGTCTAAAATGTAGTCACTTGTAGGAATATTATATCAATGATCATTTGAAAAGAACACATCAAGCATTTTGCTTATGGGACCCCAACTGGCTTCCCCCAGAAGGAGCTTGGATTTGAGAAGCCACGCAAAGTATTTCCTCCCCCTCACTCCACCCTCCACCCTTCTTTTCTCTTTTTTTCCTTCTTGCTCTTTCCCCTTGCTCCCTCCTTCCTTCTCCTTCCTTCCTTCCTTCCTTTCTTCTTTCTTTCTCTTTCCCTTTCCTCCTTCCTTTCTTATTTCTTTCTTTTTCTTTCTTTCTTTCCAATAGAAAGTATTTTATTGTTCTATTTTATAGCCCTATATTTAAATTTCAGTCAAGATGTTACCCTAACCCTAGAAAGGAATATAAAGAAAAGTAAATGTGGGACCTCCCTGGTGGCGCAGTGGTTAAGAATCCACCTGCCAATGCAGGAGACACAGGTTCGAGCCCTAGTCCGGGAAGATCCCACATGCTGCGGAGCAACTAAGCCTGTGTGCCACAACTACTGAGCCTGCGCTCTAGAGCCCACGTGCCACAACTACTGAAGGCCGTGCACCTAGAGCCTGTGCTCCGCAACAAAGAGAAACCACTGCAGTGAGAAGCCTGTGCCCCTGCTCACTGCAACTAGAGAAAGCCCGCACGTAGAAAGGAAGACCCAACACAGCCAAAAGTAAAGGTAATTCTTAAGTCTCGTTATTTCCAAAGGTCTCTTAGAATAAGAACCTTTAACATACCCATGTCAGTAAAGAAACTATAATCATGTCATTTTTTGTAAAGATGCTCTCTCTTCTAACCCAAGTTCTTCTCAGCAGGAGAGTTCCTCAATATAATCAGCAATAAAGAACGCTCTCTTCTTCCCTGGTCAAGTCTTCACAAGCACCCTGTGGTCAAGGTGCCACTCTCTGGACCGAGACCTACACAGATCCATGCTGATTCCCAGAGCTGAGCATGGAGAGCAATGGAGAAGGAGGGGACTGGAAGGGTCAGACAAAGTAAGAGATTCAGAGACAAAGCAGGGATGCGTGAAAGTAGAAAGAAGCCGGTGACTTTGGTACAGTGTGTAGTCCACACTTTCTCAGCAGCACCACAGGCAGACACATAAAGGCATGACTAGTAATTTCAGGGTTAGCAGAAAAGATATCATTTAGTTCCAAGACTTCAACTCATAGTTTCTTTGGGATTCTGTAGCGCTTCATATCCTCCTTTTCCCTGACAGTGTCCCTGGGCTCCTAGACATGGCCCCAGCACAGCACAGCTCTACAGAACTATGTGTATTCTAAGATGTGCTCCTACGGATGTCTCAGGCACAATACAGTGTGAGTGGCGCCGCCCAAAGCTGGGCAGTGCCGTGTACTGTCACATGATCACCTTGTTACTGAACTCAAGTTCAGCTGCTTGCCACTCAAAAGCCAATAGTCGAGAGGCATGTGTCAATAGGAAGGAAAGGTGCTTTAATCAGAAAAGCTGGCAATCTGGGGAGAAGGTGGACTCACGTCCCAAGGCCAACTCCAAAGATTCTGCTCAGCCATTATAATGTTTGAAGGGACAGAATGAGGGGAAGAATCTCAGTGAATCATTGAGGCAGGAGGTTGGGTTCTGCATCCTTCTCCATTGTGTGCAGACTGGCTGACTCTCTCTTCATATGTTATCTTGTCTGCGTTATCTGCCTGCAGGATTACTAAGAGGGTCTCTTGAGGGTAGAGAGCTAGTCATTCTTTACTTAATTCTTCATTCTTACTTCTTATCTAGGAAAAGAATCAACAGGTTAATTAGGTTCTTTCAAGGTTAGAAGGGAACAGAGATGGGAAAACAGGAAAGGGGCAAAAGAGCTGCTTTCAACTTTGGTGAATAGCCAGTGGCCATTAATATCTTATTATTTGTTACTCATAAAAACAAACAGAAACAACTAAACCTCTCATAATGATGTGATAAAATAAGTTCTGATAGTTCATACAGTGGGATAGTATGCAGCCAATAAAATCATGTTATAGGAGATATTTAAGGACAGAGGTAAACATTCATGATTTATTGCTAAAGAAAAACATAAAATATATACAGGAGTTCTGGCTTCTATAATGGGGGAACGATTTCACCAAACTATCTGCAGGAGGTCAAATCCTCCCGCAGATAACACTGATAAAACCTGAAAAAAAAAAAAAAAGAGTTAGGGGCTTCCCTGGTGGCACAGTGGTTGAGAGTCCGCCTGCCAATGCAGGGGACATGGGTTCATGCCCCAGTCCAGGAAGATCCCACTTGCTGCGGAGTGGCTGGGCCCGTGAGCCATGGCCGCTGAGCCTGCACGTCCGGAACCTGTGCTCCGCAACGGGAGAGGCCACAACGGTGAGAGGCCCGCATACCGCAAAAAATAATAATAATAATAAAGAGTTAAAAAGACAACAGTGTGGTCCATCAACAGAGGAATGGATAAAGAGGATATGGAACATATATACAATGGAATATTACTCAGCCATAAAAAAAGAACAAAATAATGCCATTTGCAGCAATATGGATGGACCTAGAGATTGTCATACTGAGTGAAGTAAGTCAGACACAGAAAGACAAATATCATGTGGTATCACTTATATATGGAATCTAAAAAAAAGGGGGAAAATGAACTTATTTACAAAACAGAAGTAGAGTCACGGATGTAGAAAACAAACTATGGTTACCAGGGGATAAGGGTGGGGAGGGATGAACTGGGAGACTGGGATTGATATATACACACTACTATATATAAAATAGATAACTAATCAGAACCTGCTGTATAGCATGGGAACGCTACTCGATACTCTGTAATGGCTTATATGGGGAAAGAATCTAAAAAAAAATAAAGAGTGGATACATGTATATGTATAACTGATCCACTTTGCTATACACCTGAAACGAACGCACATTGTAAATCAACTATACTCCAATAAAAATTTTAAAAAAGGCCACAGTGTGTATATACTTGAGCATGACCAAAAGCAGGCAGAAACTGGAGTGGAGTCAGTCCTTGAAAGTCAGGGAGCCTAGTGCGCAAGATTTGTGATTATGCAGCTGTTGGCCTGAAGCAACCTGGAGAGCTCCCCAGGCCATAGGCTGCTCAAGGCGGCTTGAAGTGTCAGGTGACAAAATTTGGGGCCGGCAGAGCAGATGGAAAGTTTGGGAAGAAATCCTGGAAGGGAAGGAGACGCAGAGTGGCTAAACCCCAAAATCTGACTGTAAACTCTGCCCAGATTCTTGGCTGGTCTGCTAAACTACACATGCATGGGGATGTTACCAAACCAAACTTGGGTCTGCTCAGCCTTGCCCAGTAAAGCCAGTCTCCTGACACTGGGTTATGGTGAAGGAAAGTGCAGCCTTTATTGTAAGGTGCCACACACGTAGTAGTCCGGGACAGCTAGAGCTCAAAAACCCCGAGCTCCCCAATGGGTTTCAGTAAAGCACTTTTAAAAGCCAGGTGAGGAAGGGGTCGCAGGGTAAGTGATCAGCTCGTGCACAATTCTCTGATTGGTTCATGGTGAGGTAACAGGGTGGTGTCACAGGGGTTCACATTATCAGTCCTCAGGCTCTAGGAGACCTGGGGGCTATGTGCTCATGGTCATCTAATAATTAACGTCTTCCATTTGGTGGGTTTTTTCCACATCTGTAAAGCAACTCAGGAAATGTGCATCAGATACTATTATCTAGGTACTTCAGAGAGGAGCTAAAGCAGAGCATATGGGGGAGGGGTCTGTCCCGGGAAGGCCCCATAGGGTTGTGCTCCATCACAGGGAGACTTCAATGGTCCCAGCAAAAAGGAACAGCTGAAAACTAAAAGAACGGTTAGCTATTTCAGCTGCTGTCCACTGCAGGGGAAACAGTTTGAAGTTCTTTTTTATTCTATTAATTTCTTTAAAAGAAAGATGAACACTGTGTTTGGATGTTTATGACGTATATACATGACATATATCTATAATAACACAAATGATAGGACATGTAACTGAACTATATATCTTTTTTTGTTTGTTTGCTGTTGTTTTTATTTTATTGTGGACAAAACACTTAACATGAGATCTACCCTCTTAACAAATTTTAAAGTGCACCATAGATTACTGTAGAGTATCAGTACAATGTGGTACAACAGAGCTTATTCATCTTGGGTCACTGAAACTTTATACCCGTTTCTCTCTCCCCCCAGTCTCTGGTAGCCACCATTCTTCTTTTCAATTCTCTGTATTTGACTATTTTATTCAAGCTCCACTTTTAAATTGAGTTGGTTTTTTTTGTTTGGCTGGTTTTTGTTTGTTTGTTTGTTTTACTGTTGTGCTGTAGGAGTTCCTTGTACATTTTGTAGATTAACTCCTTATCAGATATATGGTTTGCAAATATTTTCTCCCAACCCTTAGGTTGCCTTTTCACTCTAGTGATTTTTTCCTTTGCTGTGCAGAAGCTTTTTAGTTCAATGTAGCCCTGCTTCTTTATTTTTGTTTTTGTTGTTTGTGCTTTTGGTGTCATATTTGTGAAATCACTGTCAAGATCAATGTCATGAAGCTTTTTCCCTATGTGTTCTCTGAGGAGTTTTACAGTTTGGGCTCTTATGTTTAAGTCTTAAATCCATTTTGAGTAGATTTTTGTGTATGGTATATCAATGAAAAAAAAGTTCCCTCCCGTATCAGTAAACAAAGGATCAAATCAAGCCATCACATTACAGCCCGCCCTGTGGTGAGCCCTAAGGGAACTCAGGGTAGAAACAGGATGCCCACCATCAAGTAGTCAGTCACTGCAGCCACCCCCTGAATTGCACCCTGAAGAGACTCAGGATGAGAAAGCACACGACACTGGCCCCAGATAGCTGAGGTGCAGAACAAAGGGATGATTTCAGTGAGCCCAGACTCTTGCATCTTCCCACACATAGAAAAGCACTAAATTCTTAACTTGCAATGTCTGGTTTTCTTTCATTAACAGTAACCTTTTGATGTCCTGACTACCTGGTCTTTGTTGCAAAAACTCCTCTGTATCCCGGTTTTCCCCTTACCTCTTCGGGGCAGTCCCTCAGAGCGATCTGAGAGGCTGTGTCCCGAGCTTAAATCCTCAGTTTTGTCCACCAAATAAAACATAATTCTCAACTTTTAGCTTGTGCATTTTTTTCAGTCAACAGGTTTATAAGGGTCCAATTTCATTCTTTTGGTTATAGATACCCAGTCTTCCCATCACCATTTCTGGAAGAGAAATTGTATATCCCTGTGTATTCTTTTTGTTTCTCATATTTTATTTTCTTTCTTTTTTCATTGAAGTATAGTTGATGTACAATATTTTATGAGTTGCAGGTGCACAATATAGTGATTCACAATTTTTAAAGGTTATACTCCATTTACGTTATTTAAAAATATTGGCTGTAGGGCTTCCCTGGTGGCGCAGTGGTTGAGAGTCCGCCTGCCGATGCAGGGGACACGGGTTCGTGCCCCGGTCCGGGAGGATCCCACGTGCCGTGGAGTGGCTGGGCCCGTGAGCCATGGCCGCTGAGCCTGCGCGTCCGCAGCCTGTGCTCCGCAATGGGAGAGGCCACAACAGTGAGAGGCCCGCGTACCGCAAAAACAAAACAAAACAAAACAAAAAACTATTGGCTTTATTCCCCATGTTGTACTCTTGTGTATTTTTGACCCCCTTTTGAAGAAGAGTTGACCATGCAATTGACTGTGACAGTCACAGGGGTGAACATGGTGTTCCTTCTTCTCTACTAACATTATTTCTGAAGTTGGGGGAGGTGATGAAATAAAATTTACATTTTAAGGCAAGACAAGAAAATTTAAGCATACAATTCTCTCTGTTTGGGCCTCCTCCTTCCCCCTTTAAGGTGCAGTGTGTATCTGCGTTATACATTAACCAGACCTCCTCAAAAGTGGGAACGCCTGCTCGATGGTAAAGATCAATTGTTTTCCTTTCTTCTGATGCTAGCAATGGAACGTCTTAAAAGGTTAGTGTTCTTTCCCAGGTCTGTAGGGGGTCATGGTGACCTGCTGCTCACTTTGACCATGATTACCTGGACTAGTGTGTCTTTGGTGAATTTTATGTAAAATATAAGTATGTCATTTTTATGTACGATCCTTTGTCTTGAAAATGTGTTTGACTGGGCCCTCAACTTCTAACAGGCGGAACAGTTCCCAGGTTATAATCCTCAATTTCAAAATTCTCAATTTTTCCTTCTTAGCTTGATGATGAATTGAGTTTTCATTGACAAATACATACAGGAGGGTGTATAGGTCCCAAGGCAAATAATGTTCTGCAGGGCCATTATTTACACAATTTGAATCACCCCAAGTCAGTGTATCAGCCCCATTCTGAGGCCTAATCATTCTCCAGACCACTCTCCTAGAACCTGGGTCCAGCCAGGGGGACCCCAGGGGATCTCCCGAGGCACAAGTCCCAGAGCTTCTGGGGCATCTGGTTTGTACCCTGCAGGGAGCGAGTGCTCTGAAGAAAAGAAATGGCAACGGACCCTTGTATGTCCTGCCAGGGCCTGGGGCACCCCACCCAGAAGGCATAGCCAGTCTTCAAGAATCCTGGGCAGAGGAAAGGAACTTGGAAGATTCCAAGGAAGGGCCTAGGGTGTATTATGCCATCTCTCTCCTCTTCTCTTTATCCTTCTCTTTCTTCCTCTGGTCACCGTACTAAGTCTTATGGGGACCATATCAGAGCACATTTGAGGGATGCCGTGTAATGTCACTCCCAAAGCCTTTTTTTGGCCAATAATCAATAATTAATCTGTGTCCCAGCATACAGCCTAGGTGTCTTGAGTTTCTCCACCTCACCTGGTGCAGGTGAGCACAGTCTTGCCACCCACCTGTGTTGGTGGAGAGTTGGATCATGGCACTCTTCTGCCTGGGTATCAGCTATCAGTGCCTCAACTGTTTTTTGTGTATAACAGCTTTATTGAGATATAATTCATACAGCATATAATTCACTCATTGGAAGTGTATGATTCAATGGTTTTAGTATATCACAGAGTTGTGCAATTGATTGTATCACCACAATCAATTTTAGACCGTTTTCATCACCACAAAAAAAAACCCTCCATATCTCCTAACCATCACTTCCTAATCCCCTCTCCCCTCAGCCCCAGGAAACCACTCATCTATTTTCTGTCTTTATAGATTAGCCTATTCTGGACAGTTTATATAGCACAAGATGTAAAGTGGGAGGGGGATCCTTCCATGCCATTATCTGCTAAGGAGATCGGGTAGCTAGCTAGTAAGCCAGCTCTTTCCTTATGAATGGGAGGGCTGTCCCAAATGAAGTCCAGTTTGCATTAAGAGAGGCCTATTTCTTTGCATGGAGAAGAGCTAAGGATATAATTAGCTAGATGGAGGCAGAGCAGCCACCTGAGTAGAAAAGATATCTTGTAGTACTCGTTACTGAAAAATCCTGTATTTTTTCCTGGAAAGAACTTATCTCTGCAACTGCTCTATGCACCAGGTAGGCCAGGTTCCCCTAGCTTATGAAGAACTTCTCATGAACAGTTGGAAGTCACAGTTCACTGGCTCATTACCTGCAAACACCCCGCCACCAAATATTTATGGGAATCTTTATAGTGCGTCTCCTCTGTTCTAGGGGGAGTCTGCTCCTCTGGCACTGCAACTGCTTCGCAGGGCACCATGCTGCCTTTGCCTCCCTCATGGGCTGTGCCTGGTCTGGAGGAAGGAAGGGGAAGTGCACAGTTATCCATGAAGCCCATTCTTCCTTCCAGTGTTTTGTAAAGCACTGTTATTAATCCAAATGCAGAGGCATAGCCGCATAGCACAGGGATATCAGCTCGGTGCTTTGTGACCGCCTGGAGGGGTGGGATAGGGAGGGTGGGAGGGAGGGAGACGCAAGAGGGAAGAGATATGGGAACATATGTATATGTATAACTGATTCACTTTGTTATAAAGCAGAAACTAACACACCATTGTAAAGCAATTATGCCCCAATAAAGATGTTAAAAAAATAATAAAAAAAATGCAGAGGCATGGGTCCTCCCAGTTTTGCTCAGAGAGCAATTCAAAGATATAGATATATAGATAGATTTGATTTGAAAACTCTTGTGGGAATAGAGATTATCCTTGTACTTGAGTGCCAGGAAGAAAAATTTAATCATTACAGCATAAGAAAAACTTGAAATCAGTTCTGTCAGTAGAGAATTCTATAGATCGTGATATAGAAGTATGTCTAATTCTTATTTTTAAAAAGTCAAATAACTGCATGTTTAGTAAACTGTTATATGCAGGGTGCAGTTAGTAAGAACCATGTCTCAAATGCAGTCTAAATTACTTATAGTTTACCTGTTTTCAGTTTCAGTTAAATTATTAACGTGTCCCTTCATTTCATTTTTTACTTGAACCCCTGCAATGTAACATCTAGGCAATAAATTTTGGAACAGACGTACAGTTTGTATTTACAGGAAACGTAAAATTCTGTAGAACTGACGTAATATAAAACTACGTTGTATTGCTAAATTAGAAGTTCATTCCTCAGTATTGCTCATTTAAATGTACAAATAACATCCGTATGTAATAAATTCATCATTTCCTGTGGGAGGGCGGGAAATGATGACATTCTCTTTTCTGAGAACCAATCCGGGTTGAGCTGGGGATGAGCCCCTGCCCCGCATTGTTCTAAGAATCCCACCACATCTGCAACTGAGGCTTTGTTCCTGGGCCCTATGGTTGCACCTGGCCCTCAGAGGGTAAAGGAAGACACATTCCTTGCAAATAGACTGTGCGGGGGCTGACTGCATGTCCCCAGACCTTCTCAGAGACGGCTGAGCTGAGTCAACCTTTCTGTCTCATACTTTGGGGCATTCCAGATGAGCTCGTGCTGAGAGCCTGTGGCCACTTCAGTGCTGTCTGCTCCTTCTTAGCCTTTTCTGCGATCTAACCAACTGCTGGGTTCACCCTTGCCTTCTTATCTATCTGTTAGTCTAGAACAACTTAAATCGTCCCACAGATTCCTGCAGAGATCTAGAAATCAAATTAGATATTTTGAGCAGTCATGATAGATTTTGATCTGATGTAGAAAGAGAGCATGAAATTGCCCATTTTGACTCAAAGATTTTCAAAGTTCGCCACGCCCTCCTCTGGTGAGAGCCGCTGAAGCATCCCCACGAGAGCACCCACGGGCACTGCCACAGAGGACCGGTGCTGAGAGCTGCCACAGGGGCAGGAGCAGAGAAAGATGCCCTCCAATCCACCACCACTTCTTCCTGCAAATGCTTGCAAAACCCAACATTGGTTACAATCTAAATTGTTTCTGGTTTCTACAACTATCATGGACGCACTAACATCCAGCTTACTTTTTTTTTTTTTTCAGCTTACGTTTTAGATTTTGGCACAAGCTTTAAATCTATCGATACCTCCGTGACTACACACGCAATTTGGGACAGGATCTCCTAACTCTCCTTTTACGTGTTGGATAACACCTAGCCTTTCTTTGATCATAATTTTCCAATCACAAATTGAGCTCCACAAAGCAAGAAATTATACAAATGACATCAAAATACATTAGTGTCGTGGGGAGACCTAGTAAAAAAGACTACAGGAAGTGGCAAACACGAGCAGGTGAGGGTGCAGCTCTTTGCAGTGCTTACCTACACATTGTACTGCTTTGAATCAAGTCCCCGAAGTGAAATGTGCCTGATGCAACGGCTGGCTGAAGGCAGTGGTTCTCAAATGTTCGGCCTCAGAATCCCTTTACACTTTACAATTTATTGAGGACCCAAAATAATTTCTGTATGGGCAATATCTATCAATACGTACCAAATTAGAAATTCAAACTGAAAACATTTTAATATTTATTCATTTGTCAATATATTAACATAAACTACATGCTACAGATTAACATAAACATATTTTTATGAAAGATAACTATTTTCAAAACTAAAATAACAGATATGGGGATATATGTATAGCTGATTCACTGTTAAAAAGCAGAAACTAACACACCATGGTAAAGCAATTGTACTCCAATAAAGATGTTAAAAAAAATAACATGCATGAGAAAAGGGGCATTGTTTTATATTTTTGCGAATCTTTTCACCTGGCTGCTTCTCTACTTAATCCGCTATGACATCACGTATCATGTTGCCTCTGGAAAACCCCACGGTACACTCATGAGAGATGGTAGTTCACGAGTACTCCTCTCGCACATGACTCCAGCTGTCTGCACAGGCCCACTCGTGCTCTGTGTCCCATGCACGTGTATGAGTGACATGTCTGACTACCAGAGCACCAGTTACCATTGCTGCTGGGACAGCTGCAGTTGGTTATCTAGTTTACAAAAGATTTTATATTAAAGATCATTGCAGTCTTTCATATCCAGAAAAACAACCCTGATCTGTACTCCTGCCATTGTTGGAGGTCCAAAAGGTTTCCATTCTGTAACGGATTTCACACAAAACACAACAAAAACGAGACAGGCTGGGACCTGGGACCCTCTGCTGCAGGGCTGCCGTGCTTGCACCTGGACAATCGGCTCCTAGAGCAACAAGATACAAAGAAACTATATGGGACTAAAAATAACTGTGTGCACGTGCAGTTGGGGCAAATTCTGGACAAAAGATACAAAAGACCAAAAAAAGCCCAACCGCCACTTCTGAAGAGCTGGCAGCAAAAGCAGGGTGTCAGGAGCAAAAGCAGGGCACTGCACGTGCCCTCCGCACTCAACACCCCCTAAGGGGTGAGCAAACAACCTAAGCCGCCCCTCTGGCCCGACCCCTCCCTGGATACACCCCTGCCCTCACCCCATATAAGGAAACAGCTTGCACCTCAGAGCCCCCCACTTCCCAACCCCTCAGGAAGCAAGCAGGGAAACCTGTTACTTGTTCTCCCTCCTGCTGCAGCAGGGGCCCCAATAAAGCCTTGACCGGCCTCTAGTCAATTTCTATTTTCTGGGGAAGGCCACAAACCTTGGTCGGTATCAAAAAGACTGGAGACAACGGGGGACCTCTGATCACTAAGAGATAAGAAATCTAAATGAAGAGTTTTGATGCGCAAATCCATTTGTCATGATGTTACTTGATTGTCTAATTAGAATGACTACCCCTTCTGTCTAACGCACCTCCCTAGGTTCTAGATGTGGTATACTGTGAACTGCAGCGTTCATATCCACATTACTTACTTGTTGAACTGGCCTGGTGAACATTTGTTTAAATTTAAAAAAAAAGGAAAAGGGAGAAACCCACCTTATGGCCTGTGTGTTATTTTGGTCTTGTAAGGATCTGTTTCTTCACATTTAAAATAATGACATTAAGATATAATAGTTTATGTTAAAGTTAACATATCAAATTATTCTCAAAATCAAAACACCAAAAACTAGTGTTGGCTTCAGAGCCACCCTAAAGGGTCTCTGATCACACTTTGAGAACTGCCAGCTTAAGGGATCAAATTGGTCTTAAATCAGGGCTGTAGAGCATACACAGGTCCTGTATATGGACTGCAGCTGGAAGGAACCGTCTTATGTATCAACAGAGAAAGGGGGTAAAGCAAACCCCTCCCTTATACCCCTGGGCTTGTTTCTTTCCCCAACTAGCTAACAACTTGGACCCTGACGGATGGACAAAGTGTGGGGAAATCTCAGAGGGGAATGCAGTGAAAGACAAAGGGAGTTTGCTGGTCTGCCTGCTGGGACTTCCCCTTGTACCATCCAAAGGAAAAGCCTTCTTAATGAAAGCCTGGGCAGCTCTGGCAATGGGACCAGAGGACTCACTGGTAGCTGAGGAACATGGGCAAATCTAAAGCCTGTCAGATGACAAACGGAAGGATAAATATAATCAAAAGAAAAACACTTAATAAATCAAAAACAAACAAAGCCTCAGGCCTGCATGTGTCATCAACAAATGTTCCTTCCCCTGACCCCCTGCCAACAGGCATGCCATCTGGAAGTTTCTCAGCCATGCAGCCCTCTGCACTCCCTCAGGAAAACCTGCCGTGACAGGGAGAAGTCTCACTCCCTGGGCCCTTTCAGAGTTCCCAACCTTGAGTGGTGCCCTAGGTTTCAGCCAGGGAACACAGAGGCGCCCCTCTCCCAGTTAGATTCCTTTGAGAGAAAGCACAGGTCAATTGCAAATTGTCCTTACCACTCCTGGGATTTGTTTTGGATGGGCATTTAGCTAATCCTTGTACTGTCCATCTCACTTACATAGAAGGGTTGGGGAGGATGCCCTCCCTGTCTAAGAATTTGGTTTGGCCTAAAATAATTAAAATGTTGTAATTCAAGGCACTGGCCGAGTCTTTGTACTACTAAAGAGTGTACACCAGAGGAGGATGGTCCTGAGGTTTGAAAGGGAGAACGGATCCCCATACCTCCTGCATTAAGATGCTTCTTGGAGACAAGAAGGTGAGGAAAGGAGACAATCACTTCTTGAAAAATAGTGTAATCAGTAAGTGAAATCTCCACTGAGGACAGGAACCTGCAGATCGGACAGCGTTTAGGAAAATTTGCCAATTCCTTAAACTGGGTTTAGCTATTTCGGTCTTTGAACATACCGGCTGTCCTTAGGACAAGTTTGTGTACTTGCCAACAGTTGTCCATGGTTATGCCCAAGATTTTAAGAAGAATGAGAAAACCTGCCTTTACCTGGCACCAGGTTGTGGACGCAATGTTGCCCTGCCATTTCAGTAAATGAGGAATGTTCTGACCATCAAGCCCTCAGCCAGTGCGGCCGTTCCCAATGGTGCACCCTGAGGGGATTCAGGATGAAGAAAAGCAGGATACTGGCCCCAGACAGTTAAGATGCCAACCAATGGAATACCGTCAATGAGCCTAAAATCATTAATCTGCGATGTCTGGGGTTTGTGTGTGTGTGTGTGATTAGCAGTAATCTTTTCATATTCAACAACAGTGTTTGTTTTGTTTTGTTTTTTTCAGCAAACTCCTATATATGCTAGCTCCTCGGTTACCTCTTTGGAACAGTTCCTCAGAGCTATCTGAGGGGCTGCCATCCCAGGCTATAGCCCCCAGTAAGGCCACCGAATAAAACATAATTCTCAACTTTTAGGTTGTGCTTTTTTTTTTCAGTCAACAGGGGTAGAGAGAGATCAAAGGTCACCAGCCTTAACATAAAGCCAGCAGTGGAGGCTTCTGCTGCACCTACCTGCGGTGTTAGGGTCTACATAACGCAGGCTTTGGGAAACGTCCGCTGTGGGTTATTCTGTGTAGTAAAGTCCCTGAGGTGGGAGAAGGGTGGCTCCTAAGACAGGTCAGCCTCAGTGGTTAGGGTGTCACCGTGTGGACTTGGTTGTAACAAAGTAGCTTCAACCGAGGAGGTCAATGGAAGGCCCGGAGCAGCAATCTCGGTTCACGATAGTAAACAAAGAATTGCAAACTACGACGTTAAGCTTAAGCACAAAGCAAAGTTTATTTAAGCATAGGTACACTCTCAGAGAGGGAGAGAGAGAAAGAGAGAGAGAGCGGGCTGTTTCAGAGAAGTGAAGGAAGCCCAAAGCAAAGTTCATCGAAGCAAAGGTAGAGACAGAGAGAGAGAGAGAGAGAGAGAGAGAGAGAGAGAGAGAGAGAGAGAGGGAGGGAGGGAGGGAGGGAGGGAGGGAGGGAGGGAGGGAAGGAGAGAGAGAGAGAACTGTTTCTGCGAATTGAAAGCAGCATTCCTGTACAGGCTTAAGAGTGCTTTTTTTTTTTTTTTTAATTTTTAAAATTTATTTATTTATTTAAGAGCGCTTTTAAGGAGCATTTTGCAGGGAGGCGGGGGTGAGCGACAGGGGATCATTATTTGATTGACAGTCCCGAGCTATGGAACAAGTTTACTGCTGTGCATGCTCTCACCCTTGAATCGCTAAGAAATGCCCACTGGGGGGGCAGGGGGGCAAAACCACCTGTAGATTTTATTATAATTATGGTATAATGAGTTCGGGTTCACTATAGGTTATATGCCTGTGTGGTCTGGGCATGGGCAGCCCAGGGAAGTCCCCCTCGTATCATTGTGCCTCTCTTTACCAGGATAAGTTGCTCACCACACGACCATAGTTTCGCCCGTTCTGGGGGTGTCAGGGGAGAGTCCCCAGAAGGCTGGGTGTTTGACTCGATTTTTCCTTGTCTTTCTCGCCACTGTCACCTCCTTGCTGCTAATGTCTGACTAACTACCTAACAAGGGGACTGAATTTCCTATATGGTAAAAGTATCAGAATTCAGGAGCAGTTAGAAAATGTCCTTGACTGAGGGTGGGAGAAAGATGGACCCCGGGACAAACGAATGAAGCAGAAGAGTGGAGCGGGCCCCTCAAGGCATCCCGTTATAGCAGTTCTGTTTCCTCTAAGGATATATATTTATGCTAACCCCTTTATAATGATTTTTTCCAACAGTGGAATTTCCCATGGTCATCCTATAGGTAGGGGGTGTTTCACATGTGCATCCTTGTACAGTTGGGGGAGACAACAGGACAGACAGGAGTGGGAAGCCAGGCCACAGAGGCAGGAGGATGGAGCCTTTCCAGTGCTTGGTATTGTTTTCCTCTATCATGTCACTTTTTGATATATTAATGTATACCTTGCTTGGTTTCAGAAAAGTACCCACATCATGCTAAGCTATGCTTACTTTTCTCACCCACTAACTTGGAATCCCGAGGGTAGAAACTATCTTTTGTCATCACCTAGTACCATCTGGCATTCAACGTTTAAATGGAAAAAAAAAAAAAAGGAATAATATATTTCCCTCAAGGAGGAGAAATCATTACATTTATTTAGTTTCAAATAATTAAAGAAACAAGAAGAACAAAGAGAACCAATAAAGGCTGCTAACTATGTTGTGATTACATAAATGCAGATGTATTTGCTTGTGTCCTTTTATTATTATCCATGTTATGCTCCTGGGCAATTAAACTAATATTGGACGAGCCTGGGGGGGGTCGGTCAATGAAATATTTAGGTGATTAAGGATGCTTTCACATTACATGCTGCTGCCAAAGATACCCGTTTATTCAAAACAAAGGGACTTAAAACCTAAAAAGAAAAAAAAAGGCGGTGGCTCCTCCTCCAGACCCCCCTCCCCCCCGACGGCGGGATGACTGGGAGGGACAGCGCCCTCCCCGGAGACGCTGCCCTTGCGGCGCCGCTGGCCAGAGCCTACTCCTCGGAGGGGACCCCGCTACCGCGGCGCCCCGGTGACTGCGAACCGCCGCAGCCTCCCCGAGGGCACGTCTAGAGCCGGGCCGGGGCGGGGCGCCCGCCGCCTTCCTTAGGGCTTGCCTGAGACCCGCCCGCGGCCGGGCCCAAGCGCCTCGGAGGAGGCTTGTCCCCGCTCGCTCGCCGTACCGCGCGGCCCCGCGGAGGGCAGGGCGCGCGGCCGACATGGGCGAGACCATGTCCCGGAGGCTTAAGTTGCAGTTGGGCGGGGACGCGGATATGGAAGAGCGGGCGTTCCCCAACCCCTTCCCGGACTACGAGGCCGCCGCCGCTGTGCCGGCCGAGGAGCCGCCACGTGCTCGCTCCCAGCTCACTCCCGACGAGCTCGGCCTCCCCTTCCACAGCGATGGGAAGGTGAGTCGGCGACCGGCGGCCGGATTCGGGCCGCGCCAGGCGTTGGGGGAGGGGAGCGCCGGCGGTGGTAGCGTCCACCCGCTGCCCCCTCGCCGCGCGGAAGTCACCCACCCGCGCCGCGCGCTGCTCCTGGGTTAAGGCCCTGGGTTCCGCCGCTGGGCGGTCCGGGGCCGGCGAGCTCCCAGCGCGCGGGCGCTGAGCTGCGGTCCTTCCCGGGCGATGTGGCCCTGGAAGGCTGTGGAGCTCTGCGTTGTTAGCCGCTTTCCTCCTGGTAGTGCCTCCTGGCCCCTCGTGCCTTTGAAATACGGTCTTTCGGGGCTCTCGGAAGTGCGGGCCAGGTCTTCGGGGTCTGTTGAGGTGCAGATGTGTTTACCATCGAGGGCCCGCCCCCAGAGCTGTAAAGCGTACCCGCTGACCGCCTGTTGGCACTTTCCCTGGGGCCGAGGTTATCGTCAGCCCTGGCCTCCGGTCCCCTGCTCTTGGAATGTAGGGCTTGGGAACAGCAACCAAAAGGCCTTGTTTCTACACAGTAGTGTTACTGTAATGGGTCTGCTATGTGCGCCCAGGAGTCGGAAATGGAATACGTGTGAACAAGCTAACTCGGTAGGGGGAAGGTGGGCAGAAAGGAATACGTGAATATCGGGACAGCTGTTCTCGTTTTGGTAAAGCCGCGCGTTCACCGGTTAGGTTCCTGTGTTTCCACTGATCTCTGTTCCAACTCCCACTTTACCTCCCTGGCTCCCCATGTATTTTGTGTTTGAAAAGGCATTAGTTCGCCCCAATGAAGGCAATTTTGAAAGAGCTATTATTGGTCTGAACATGGAATCTTAGGCAAGTGACTTCTCTAAACTCGCTCTTCTTGTATGTAATTCAAATCTGGAGAACAATTCCTAACTCACAGGGATGTTAGTGATTGAATTAAAGTATATCAAATGGTCTGTCAAACTGCCTTACGTGGTACCTGGTAAGCCCCCCAATAAATGCATCCTCATTCTTCCCCTGGAAAAGTCAGTGCTCGTGGTTTAGAATTCATATGTCAGCACTGATTTTTTCTCTGGATTTCTTCTGTTTTCACATATATTTCTGTTTTGTTTGTGACTTGGTGTTTAAATCCTTTGTAGTAAAAATAAGTCTCTGGCAAACATTTGAAAAATCTGTCACTCGTACATATTATCAGTTGCTGTCTCAATATTATCCTTAGAGTAAGGAGGCTACTGCAGTTTAAAGATAAGTGAAAGGAACCACTATTTGAGTCTCCCTGAGAACAGTAAAGAGGTGAGAACAGATGAGTTTCATTTTCTACCTCAGAGAAGGAGATAAACGCTGGTTCTGAAATTACATGTTTTTCTTTTTAACCTTTTATATCCAGTAAACGTAATGTTGACGTCAACTACACACCAAACGGGCTTATGTAAAAGAAAATTAAGCCACAAATAACTAATGGGGCTTGTGATATCTCCATGCAATTAAACAATTAAAATAAGTCAGGGTGGGGGACCCATGCCAGTGGTCGTTGTTATATGCTAAAGGAAAGGGGAAGAGTTTTTTCATGTTCTTGAACATGAAAATGAGAGCACATTAAAGGGAGAGAGGGATTTCTGATTTTGAAAGGTGGATATGAAATGGAGCAGGACCCTGTGGTCCGCACTGCGGCCCCCCGCCCATGTCCTCCGCCCACCTTTCGTCTGTAGAAAAACTGCAGGCAAAGAATAAGTTGAATTAGAGAAGTGAGAAAATGCAGAAGCAAAGGAAAGCAATCAAACAGGACAAAATAATAGTAGTTTAGTCATGAAGCAAAGTGAAGGACCTTTAGTTCCTCCTCAGGGGCTGTAGATAGTATTCTGGGCCGCGTCCTTTGAGCTGTTTTGTAGAGATGGAAAGCCCCCCCAGGTGGAAGAAGTGAACTACATGATGACCAGACTGTAGCCATGACATCACCTGCCACAATTCTGAGAACTGGCCTCAAAGAAATCGGAGCAAACCGACCCTGGAACTGAAAACTAAGTGTTCTTAACACAAGATGATGTTGATCAGACCACCACACGACCAATTTCAGGATGCCTGTCAGAGCTGCCTGTGCTGTTCTGCACGTAGCCCCCTGCTTCCACTTACACACCCCAGAAACTCGCTTTTAAAAGCTCCTACCCACTGGTCATCCTTGGGGGCGGGGGGTGTCAGCCTTTGGACACGAGTACCCCCTCCCCCCTCCCTTGGTTTGCCAGCCTCCAAAATAAAGCAAACTTTCATTTCCACCAGCCTTGCCTCTAGAGTATTGGTTTTAGAGCAGCAAGCAGCCAGACCCCACTTAAGGTAAGAGAATGCTTAGATTTAGGGAAGTTGTAAAATAAAATGAACATGAATTAAGTTCCCCTGCCTTCTGTATTGATAGATTGTGATTATTACGTCTTTAATTCTTAGAATATTAAGAATGTAATTAAAATAGAAGTTGTCAAACTATGCATTTGTTTTGATAGACATGAAGTTTCATGAAAATGAGGGTGTTATGAGTTGAATTGTGTCTCCCCAAAAGATGAAGTCCTGACCTGTGGAATGTCAGAATGTGACTCTTGCGAATAAGGTTATGTTAGATGTAATTAAAGTAAGGTCATGCTGGAGTAAGGTAGGCTCTTAATCCAATATAAACTAGTGTCCTTAGAAGAGAGGCAGAGACACACAGGGAGAGAGAAAATGGCCATGGAAAGATGGAGGCAGAGATTAGAGTGATGCATTTGTAAGCCAAGAGATTGCTAGCAAACACCAGAAACTAGAAGAGGCAAGGAAGGATTCTGCCCGGAGTCTCAGAGGGAACATGGCCCTGCCAACCCTTGATTTTGGACTTATGGCCTTGAGAACTGTGAGACTATAAACTTCTGTTGTTTTAAGCCACTCAATTTGTTTCGGCACCCTAGGAAATTAATACAGAGTGTAATTTGTAAATTAGGCATTGAGGAATAATTTTATCATGATGGTGTGTGCTGTTAGTGAGAAAAGATTATGTAAAGTCTACCAACACAGTAACTTTATTGCCAAGTATTCTTTAAGTCACTTATTTGATCCCGTTTAGGTTAGCTGTGTATATGTTGTGGTGTAATCGATCAGTAAAATTCACCTCCACTTCTAAAACCAGATCAAGTCTACTTCACTGAATTATGTTTCTGTAAGTAGGCTTTTGTAACATTTTGACGACATCGGTCCAGATACTATGAAAAGCAGTGAACCAGTGTAATAGCAGCTTTTTTTGTTTTTGTTTTTTAAATTTGGAAGGTATCTAAAGTCAGCACTGTTGGCTACTTCTCTAATAGCCTTTTCTTCCCTTCTTTTTGCTTGATTTCGTTGTGGCCGTGAACTTCAGGCGCTGAATCATGGTTGACGTACACCAGTGTTTCTCAGAGTGCTTCTCCGATCAGCAGCGCCAGGTTTATCTGCTGTATCGTCAAGGATACACTCAGGAGACAGAAACCACACAGTGATTTGGTAGGGAAAGTTTCATATAAAGAATTATTCCTAAGCATAAAGAGATTGGAGTAACGAGCGGTTGCCTCATAAGAAGTAAAGAGAACTCTAAAGGATAGAGGAATAGCCGACATAAGGAGCAGCCCCATTCCTGGGGCTAACAGGGCACTCAAGGGAGAAGCCACTGTTACTATCCATCTATTGCTATGTAAGAAATGATCCCCAAACTTAATAGTTTAATAAACATTTATTATCTCACATAGTTTCTGAGGGTCAGGAATCCAGTTGCTATAGCTTAAAGCCCAGTTGGCTCTTTGTGATTGGTTGTCCTTAGGTTTTGCTTTTGTAACCTTGAGGCATTTACAGGCTTAGGTTTTAGTTTGCTTGCAGAGGCTGCCAAGGCAGTAGAGCCACCTCAGCCTAATGGTCTCCTTGTTTAATTAATCTAACAATACCCCTTTTGGTCACGCTGTCATACGTGAGAGATTGGTCTCGAATGGTGTATAAGCGCCACCCTCGGTCACCATCAGAGTTAAGTTGCCCTTGTCTCATTGTGAAACTCACAGGTTGTGGTGTCAGGTCCATGGAAGAATTGTTTTTGCTGTTCATCTCTTTGTTCACTTGTTTCTGTTTCTCCAAGAGCAGTGAGACCACCTGATGTACTGCTGATGGCTGTGAACATGCGTTTAAGACGGTTGAGAGAATGTAGCCCACCAGGGAGACTGATGGCGACTATGAGGACGATAACACAGAGACTGAAGGCTAATCCTAAGCCAGGGCCCCCATGAACCAAACCAGTTGGTATCAAATAAATCAAAGAATATACCTGAAGGGATAGCATCCTGTTTCAGCCAAGTAGCTTATTTGCTAATTTCTTACGTTTGCTAAAATATCAGAGGGGTTGATCCAGGTACAGCAGGAAGTATTTGCTTTGGTGCACACTCCTTGTTTAGCCAGTAAGTAATCTAAGCAATTCTATTATCTAGAACCACCTTAGCAAGAAAGCCTAGTGACTCTTGTTGCGCAGCTGTGGCCTTGGCAGTAGATTCAGTGATAGTTGCCAGAGCTAAGGAGCATTATCTTCTTGTGCATTAGCAGAGAGAAAAAGCAAGTAGTGAAGTGGCAAAAGGAATGAAGGTTTTTATATTGGAGATGAAAATCTTGTTCTGGGATCTTGGGAGATGCCATCTGCTTCTGGGGAGGAACCTCCCTGGTCAATTTCACTTCAGATCTTCACCTGGTGTGCAGTTCCAAGAGTCCGGAGGAGCCCTTTTTAGTTGAGGGATGTGGATCTAAGGTTCAGGGTCCTGAAATTTGGCTTCCATCTGGGTTTGAGGAGGGGCCTTTCAAGGAAGTTCAAGGGCAATCTTTGTTCTTAGTGATTCCAGATCAGAAAGGTGGGAGAAAACTGGAAATATTATAGACAGTTTGGAGAGTCATAGCCAGGTATTTGAAGAAGCTAGAAGAATTCAGGATCCAGTCCAGTTTACAGGTATATAGCAAACCTCAAAGACAACGAACAGGACTAAAATCTGATATGCACATGGTTGTGTTACAATTTTCTACTGAAACATAATTTTTTTTCTCTACAGTCACCCTCATTTCTATTAAAGATAATCAAAGTAAGGCTAATTTGTTTGCAAAATAAGTTGTCTCATTAAACTTGGCCTGTTTTAATGAGGGGACCTCCTGGGGGCTGTCAAGGGTCTCCTTCAATGTCCTCTTCTGACAGCGGAACTGTCAAAAGATAAACTGAGGCATATTACAAGTGTTAAGAGCTTAGTGAGCACAAACAGATTTGAATCAGGCAGCGCCAAGCTGGAAGTGGTTAGGAGCATTTTTCCGACGAGCCAGGGGAACAGTGAGGGGGTTGGGGCACTGAGCCTCCGAACAGTCGAATGTCCCCATAACTTAATTCTGCATAGGTCTTTCCTCTGTACTGAATTTCTTCCATATCTGTAGTTCCTTATCCGTGGATTCAACCAACTAGGGATTGTGTGGTACTGTAGTATTCACTGTTGAAAAAAATCCCCATGCGGGTGGACGCAGGCAGTTCAACAAACCTGTCTTCTTTAAGGGTCAGCTCTGTAGAAGAAGCGTGGAAGCAAAGCAAGGACATTCTTGATTGGCTGTAGCTTAAAGCCTAGCTGTCTGTGGTTGGTTGTCCTTGGTGTTTTGATTTCATAACCTTGAGGCATCTACGGGCTCAGGTTTTGGTTTGCTTACTACACTTCCAGGGCTTTGGAGCCACCTCGGTCCAGTGGCTTCTGCTAATGAATCCAACAGTGGGGCTTTGCCAGGCTAAGGGGGAGCGCTGCGTGAAGGGAAAGGCAGGGAGTGGAATCTGACTGCAGAGGAGGGAGCGTGAAGAACATTGGGTGGTAACGGGGCTGAAAAGGTAGATTGGAGCCAGTTCTAAAGGACTTGATGGGTCCTAAGGATTTTAAAACTTTTTCCATACAAAAATGAAGATAAAGAGAATTTTTACTTGGAATCTATAACTTGACATTATCTTGAGCTGTTGGAAATTCTTCATTTTATACTTTTTCACTTAATTTTCTGTATTTTTGCTTTTCACTTCAAAATTTGTTGAATGTCATAATATATCATGGAAGCATAAGGAAATAGCACTTTTCAGTTGCCCAGAAAATACATGGGGTCGGCCAAAAAGTTTGTTTGGGTTTTTTGGTAACATCATACGGAAAAACCCAAACGCACTTTTTGGCCGACCCAATAATTTTTCTTTCGTTCAGATGAGCTAAAATGGGGGTGAGGGAGGGAATATACTCTACAGCCTTTCTCCTCAAAGTGAGATTTGTGGACCCAAAACATCAGCCTTTCCTGAATGCTTGTTAGAAGATGCGGCTTCACCCTACACCTAAAGAACCAGAACCTGCATTTAACCAAATTCCCAGGTCAGACAGTCCATATGCCCATTATATTGGAGGAGCACTGCTCTACATACAGCTTGTTGAATTTTCTTTTAATTTTAACCTCCAGCCAGTTTTCAGTTCCTGATATGGAAAGATATTGACATAAAAGCATAAGGGGAAGATTATGTAGGGGAGACTACAAAAATATTGCAAATCAGCATTTCCCATCTGTTGGGAATAACGTGGAGTATAGAGCAGGTGAGAACTTGGATAGACCTGGGTTTGACTCCTACTTTTCTGCCACTTATTAGCTATAGCCTTTGGGCAAGTAATGTGGGCAATGATAGTACCTTCCTAATAGATTATGACTATTTAATTAATGCATTTAAACACTTAGAACAATGCCCATTAACATAGGATAATAGCATTTATCTCATCAGCTTGTAGTAAACGGTTAAGTTGAAAAGGTAATTGAAGTTCTTAATATAATATATTGGTTGAAAGTTGATAATAATATAGTTGTAGAGTAACCCATTCCTCATTAGGTTGTTATGGTGTTTAAGTTAATACATGTAGAGCACTCAAAAGGGTGCCTAATACTGATACAATTAGTACCTTGTTACACATAATTACTAATATATAGGTAAGTAGTTTAAGAGTTCAGTTAATGATAGCTATATTAGCATTATTATGTATCCTGTTTTCTGTCACTATAGCATACAATGTGATAATGAAAAATTGCTTAAAGGTTTATATCTTTAGTGGATTATAAAAAATATTGCATATCCTTTACTTTTTCCTTCTTAGAGAAATGCTTATTCTTGTGCCTTTTCCTTCTGAGGAAAATATAGGCAAACATGCAGTATTCATGTGGGTATGTTCTCAGATTTCTAAATTCCGTACCATACTTTCCTCACTCACATCTCTGCAGTGGGGACACTAACACGCCTGCTGATGGTGGGGAAGGTGAAAAAGGATTATTGGATGTTGGGAAGTCAGCTAAACTCTCTGCCCACAGTTCTGTCAACTCGTGCTCTTTTTATTGGGGCCTCAGCAAAATTGAAAATTGTTGTATATCATGACATGGACCTTCAGATTCGCATGCTTATGCTTGAACCCCCAGACAGGAGCTCTGAAGGTTTAATCCATGGTTAGTGAGGGCTGACTGATTCATTTTTGTTTCTCTTCCCCACTTGACTCTTAGAGACAGGAATTTTTTCTTACCTATGCTTGAATTATTATTATTATTTTAAAAACTATCTCCACACTTGATACTGAGCTAGGACAGAATAGATACTCAGTGAATGTTGAGTGAATAAGTGTACTGAAATAAAAAACTTTTTTTATTAGAATCATTTTTATATATTATTTAATAGCATCATTTTATCTTTAAAATCTCTTCTGTATCTAGAATGTTATATGAGTCATGACCTAGGTCCTCTAGACAATCTTCTAACCTAATATAAGACTATAATATACTTCATGGGTGTCCCAGGGGAGGCCTATATTCTGTAGGGTGGCCACCTAGGAGTCTGCTAGGGCCAGAATAGGTTTGAGCCAATTTTACTTGAATAGAATTGAATATAACAAACTGAGTTTCCTTTTCGGAAAATGTTTCTCTTCCCTAGATTTTAGCTAATACCGTGCAACAATTGTTTAATCAAAAATGAAACCTAGTTTTTCACCGAGAGCTTTCCAAAAATAAATATAATTTGACCACAAAGTCCTATTAACCTTATAATTGTGTATGCTTTGAGCCCTTATAATCAGTTTATTAATATACCATTACTAAGCAGCTGTCCTTGGTTCTTTATGGCAATTCCAAACTTCTTTTGTGGTTATGATATATATATCCCCTACAGAGTATACACAGCAGATTATCAGTTAATTTTTATGACACAAAATAAGTATATCAGAATTGGACAGATGTGTGTGTTTAGGATATGTAGTCTAGAATATTTTCTATTAATAGTGTTACTGAGTTTGAAACAAGAAAAACAGAAACAGACCTGATTATGTAAATATACACCTATTTTTAAAAGAATGAACTATTTTCAAACATCTAATCAAACAGCATTTCCTTGACACACATTCAGTATAGGTAATGATCCTTCTTCTGTTTATTGAAAATACTGCTAGTGAGGGTAGATGTTCCCCCACCATCTAATTCTTTTTTTTTTTTTTTTGCCTTACGCGGGCCTCTCACTGCTGTGTCCTCTCCCGTTGCGGAGCACAGGCTCCGGATGCTCAGGCTCAGCGGCCATGGCTCACGGGCCTAGCCGCTCCGCGGCATGTGGGATCTTCCCGGAGCAGGGCACGAACCCATGTCCCCTGCATCAGCAGGCGGACTCTCAACCACTGCGCCACCAGGGAAGCCCCACCATCTAATTCTTTACTGTCAAAACATACAACTTTTTTCCCCTTTTCTCCTTTAGTAATTCACTTTGAGGTGATGATTGGGGTACTTTTGCTTATGCATTTTTGTTTGAAAATAAAGTGTTAGAAAACCAAGCCCACCTACTTCATATGTGTAAACTGTCACAGAGCATCTTCCCCTGGGAGATCTGAGATTACAAAATATACTTTCCTCAACCTGTGCCCTGGATTAAAAAGATTTGTTAAAACCTTTCCTATGAAAGAATTACTTGCTGATGTATATATACGTGCCTGTGTATACATATACTTGTCATTACTGGTATCTATATATTTGCACATATTCTGGAGTGTATAATCTGTGTATCGCACATACACAAAATGTGGGTTAAAAAGCTATTTTTATTATCTTTAAAAATGTAGACAAGTCATTGTTAGCTTTAATTTCTTTGTCTATAACACGGGGATGATAATGTTGTTATAGGGTTATCAGGATTGAATTAGATAGAGTGTCACAAGTGCCCACCTATGTGAGGAGTATAATAAATGATTTTATTCACAAGCTCTCCTGGTGCATTATTCAAACTCAGAAGTTTGGTTCACAAATACCTGTTCCAAGCATTACCTTTTGCTTTAGGAGTTATTTATTTGTGCATGTTAAACACCTATTTTGAGAGTTTCCACTCTCTATTTGAAGTTAAGATCATGAATTTTAAAGTTAATGATCAATCTCTTTTATGATTTCTGTATTTTTGTATTTTAGGGTTGTATTTCCTCAAACACAGCTTTCATTTAAAAAAATACAGAAAAACATGTAAGTATTAGAAATACCAACATCGTTTTGCTTTATAGCACTTTGGGGCATCCTTGTTTGGGAAAATTGCCTAGTATGTAGGAAAAGAATATTTTCTTTCTAATTGCAGTGCAATTACTAAAAATTAATCTTTGAGTCAGAGAAAAACCTCCCAAGTTCTTTAGCTACTCGTTCTGTTTCTGTGCTTTGTGGAAGATGTGTATTGTATTCATATGGTGTGATTGAGTGAAAGCTGTAGTAAGCCTTTAAAAATTTAAAGGTAAACTGTAAATAGAGAATCAAGCAAAAATTTTCACAACAAGGGCTCAGCATAGGGAGGCCCAGGAACTTTCGAATTAGACAGTCTAGCTACAGCCCCAAAAGCTCAGTCTCTTGTTGTCTCATGTGACCTTGGGCTGGCCTCAGGTTTCTCACCTAAAAAACAGAATCATTCAGTAATGTGAAGATGAATTGAAATGTCACATAGAGGACTTAGTGCTAGGCATATGGTAAAGTGCTCAGTAATTATTAATTATCTTTATAATAATACCATTATTAAATGAGATTAACCAGTTGAAATTTCTCCAAATAGAATTATAGCATAATAAATTTTTTTCTTTGTTCTTGAGACTTTTGTTCCAACATCAACAAATTAGAAATCTCTTTGATGACAGAGAGTTAGAAAATTGGAACTAGAAAAGATACCTTAAAGCGAAGGCAGAGAAATCACTTTCACAATGGAATTTTGTCAAGTATTGAAAGGAATTAGAGTGAGTAATCGTAAGCCTTAGAACTATGCTCCAGTATCATTTATGAGGAATAAAGCACATGCTTTGGAATAAAGTTATCATGCCAGAGCTAAAACTGTACATGAGTGTGTTAGGCCTGCATTCAGCTACAGTAAACGGAAGACTCACCTTGGAAGCATCTTAGATTATTTTTCCTGTATAACAGGAAGTCTAGAAGTAGGCAACTCTTGGTGTTGATTCACTTCAGGATTTCTGCAGTTATGTTGGTCTTTCTCTCATTTTTTTGTGCTATAGTATAAGATGGCTGCTCTAGTCCCAGATTTCTTGTACAATTTTACAGTAGGACGAAGGGAGTTAAAAGAAGGGAGTACCAGCTGTATCTTTCTCTTTTATCAAGAAAAATGAGAACCTTCCAAGAGCCCTTAGAAGACTTGCACTTACATCTCACTGGTTAGAACGGTGTCATATGGCTGCCCCTGGTCATAAGGCAGTCTGGGAAAGCAAGTAGCTCTTCTGGGGTTGGATGCATTGCTGCTGTGAATCTAATCAGGATTCTGATAAGGAAGGAGGGTGTCCTGCAATAAGTGTGGGCTAGGTACTACCTTATGGGTTCTGCCACACCAGGTAATGAAGTGGTAGTACTCTAGTTTTTTTCCTTCTCATGAAAACTATTCTGTATCTCTTTGATTAATGGTGGAAACCAAAGGTCAAGACACAGGAGGCTTACATTACTAACTTGGAGTCAAAAAGTTATTAAACAGTTGGATGGAGAATCAGACATCTATCCTCTTTGACACATAACAGCAGTACATGTTAATTTTTCTGATCCATGAAAACAGGATATCTTTCTATTTGTTTATCTCTTCACTTTCTTTCATCGGAGTCTTACAGTTTTCAGAGTACAGCTCTTTCACCTCTTTGGTAAAATGTATTCCTAAGTATTTTGTTGTTTTTGATGCTATTGTGATGAGACTGTTTTATTTCTTTTTCTGGATAGTTTGTTGTTAGTGTATAGAAACAACTGATTTCTATATTTATTGGTTAGTTCTATCAGTTTTTTGGTTGAGTCTTTAGGGTTTTCTGTATATAAGATCATATCGGTAAATATAAACGGTTTTACTTTTTCCTTTCCGATTTGGATGCCTTTTATTTCATTTTCTTGCCTGATTGCTCTAGCCAGGATTTCCAGTACTGTGTTGAACAAGAGTGCTTACAGTGGCACCCTTGTCTTGGTCCTGATCGTAGGGGAGAAGCTTTCAGCCTTTCACCATTGAGTATGAAGTTAGCTATAGCCATATAGTAAGTATATGGCCTTTGTTATGTTAAGGTGTTCTCCTTCTATTCCCAATTTGCTGAGAGTTTTATCGTGAAAGGATGTTGTATTTTGTCAAATGCTTTTTCTGCATCTATTGAGGGGATCATATGATTTTTATCTCTTGTTCTATTAGTGTGATGTGTCACACTTATTGATTTGCATGTATTGAACCATCTTTGTATCCCAGGGAAAACTCCCACTTGATCATGGTGTAAGATCCTTTTAGTGTATTTTTGAATTCATTTTGCTAATATCTCGTTGAGAATTTTTGCATCCGTGTTCATCAGGGATATTGGTGTGTAGTTTTTGTTTCACATAGTGTCCTTATCTGGCTTTGGTATCAGGGTAATGCTGGTCTTGTATTTGGGAGTGTTCCCTCTTCAATTTTTTGAAAAAGTTTGAAAAAGGTTGGTGCTAATTATTCTTTAAATGTTTCATAGAATTCACCAGTGAAACCATCTTGTCTGGGGTTTTCTTTTTTGGGAGGTTTTGTATTATTGATTCACTCTCCTTATACATTATTAGTTTACTCATACTTTCTATTTATTCCTTTTTAAAGATATTTATTTGGCTGAGCTGGGTCTTAGTTGTGGCACGTGGGACCTTTAGTTGCAGCATGTGAACTCCTAGTTGCAGCATGAATGTGGGATCTAGTTCCTCGACCAGGGATCGAACCTGGGCCCCCTGCATTGGGAGCACAGAGTCTTAGCCACTGGACCACCAGGGACCACCACTGGACCACTATTTCTGATTTGGCCTTGGTTAGTTGTATGTTTCTAGGAAATTATCCATGTTTTCTAGGTTATCTGTTTTGTTCGCATATGGGTTAATCTGCATATAACTTACAGTCAGCCCTTCATATTCTCGAGTCTTCCACATCCCTGAATTCAACCAACCATGGACCATGTAGCACTGTAGTATTTACTACTGAAAAGTATCTGCATATAAGTGGACCTGTGCATTTCAGACCCGTGCTGTTCAAGGGTCAGCTGTATTTCTGTGGTATCACTTGTAATATCTCTTCTTCAGTTTCTGTTTTTATTTATTGAGTCTTCTCTTTTTCTTAGTTTAGCTAAAGGGTTTGTCAGTTTTTTAAAAAAATCTTTTAAAGAAACAGCTCTTAGGGACTTCCCTGGTGTCTCAGTGGTTAAGACTCCACGCTCCCAATGCAGGGGCCCAGGTTCAATTCCTGGTTGGGGAACTAGATCCTGCATGCTGCAACTAAAAGAGCCCGCATGCCGCAACTAAAGATCCTGCATGCTGCAATGAAGATCCTGCATGCCACAACTAAGACCTGGTGCAGCCAAATAAATAAATGAATATTAAAAATAAATTAACTAATTAAAAACAGCTCTTAGTTTTGTTAATCTTTTCTATTATTTCTCTGGTTTCTATTTCATGTATTTTTGCTGTGATCTTTGTTATTTCCTTTTTTCTGCTAACTTTGAGCTTGGTTTATTCTTTTTCTAGTTCCTTGAGGTATAAAGCTAGATTATTTATTTATTTAAGATCTTTCTTTTTCCTTACTGTAGGTATTTATCACTATAAACTTCCCTCTTAGAACTGCTTTTGCAGCATCCTATAGTTTTGGTAATGTTGTGTTTCTATTTTCATTTGTTTCAAGATATTGTTTGATTTCCCTTTTGATTTCTTTGACTCATTGGTTGTCCGGGAGTATGGTGTTCAACTTCCTCACATATGTGGATTTTCCAGTTTCCTCGTTGTTGATTTCCATTTTTATACCAGTGTCAGTAAAGATACTTGGTATGATTTGAGTCTTCTGAATTTGGTTAAGACCTGTTCTGTGCCCTGTCATATGATCTATCCTTAAGAATATTCTGTGTGTACTTGAGAAGAATGTATATTCTGTTGTTGGATTGAACGTCTTATATATGTCCATTGGGTTCATTTGGTCTAACATATGGTTCAAGTCCAGTGTTTCCTTAGTGATTTTCTGACTGGATGACCTACCCATTGCTGACAGTGTGGTATCGAAGTCCTCTATTATTGTTGTATTGTTGTCTGTTTCTCCCTTTAGCTCTGGTATTATTTGCTTAATATATTTAGTTGCTCTGGTGTTGAGTGCATATGTATTTCCAATTGTTAATGTCTTCTTCAGAGGAGTTGACCCCTTTATCTTTATATAATGACCTTTGTTTCACGTGACTGTTTTTTACTTAAGGTCATTTTGTCTGGTATAAATACAGCTACCCCTGCTTTCTTTTGGTTTCCACTTTGTGGAATGTCTTTTTCCATCCTTTCACTTTGAGCTATGTGTGTTCTTAAAGCTGAAGTGAGTCTTTTGTAGGCAGCATACAGTTGGCTCTTGTTTTTTATTCATCCAGTCATTCTTTGCCTTTTGATTAGAAGTTCAATCTACTTATATTTAGAGTGATTATGGATATGTAAGGACTTACTAGTGCCATCTTTTTAATTGCTTTCTGGCTGTTCTGTAGTTTTCTTGTTCCTCTTTGACTCTTGCTGGATTCCTTTGTGAATTGGTGATTTCCCACCATTGTATGCTTCTGACTCCCTCGTCTTTATCTTTTGGGAGTCCACTCAAATTTTTTGCTTTGTGATTTTCATGAGATACATAAAACATTTTATAGCTATAACAGTCTATTTTACTCTGATAACAACTTAATTTTAATCTCATACGAAACATCTACCCTTTTACTCTTCCACCATTTATGGGTTTTTATGTCACAGTTTGCCTCTTTCCATATTGTATGTTCATCAGCAAATTATAGTAGCTGTAGTTACTTTTGATACTCTAGTTCTAATCTTTATACTAGTGTTAAGTGTTAACACACCATCATATTGCAGTGTTCTGAATTTGATTTTATATTTATCTTGATCAGTGTATTTTTTATGTTTCACATTACTAGTTAGCCTCCTCTCATTTCAGCTTGAAGAACTTCCTTCAGCATTCCTTGTTAGACAGATCTAGTGATGATGAATTACCTCAGCCTTTGTCTGGGGAAGTCTTTATTTCTCCTTCATTCTGGAAGGGTAACTTTGCCACAGGGAGTTTTTTGGTTTTGTTTCTGTTTTTTTTAAATTTTTGGCCACGCCGCACGGCATGCAGGATCTTAGTTCCGCGATCAAGGATCGAACCCGTGCCCCCTGCAGTGGAAGCGCAGAGTCTTAACCACTGGACCGCCAGGGAAGTCCCCACATGCAGTCCCCAAATGGAGTATTTTTTATTTTTTTATTTTTTGTTTCATCACTTTGAGTATATCATCCCACGTTCTCCTGGCCTGTAAGATTTCTGCTGAGAAATTCACTGATGTCCCATTGGAGGTTCCTTTGTAGGTTACAGTCTTCTTTTTCGCTTGCTGTCTTTAGGTTTCTCTTTTTGTGTTTGATTTTTGATAGCTTTATTACATTGTGTTTTGGAGAAGGACAACTTGGGTTGAAGTAATGGGGTAATCTGTTTATTAACTTCATGAACTTGATGTGCATATCTCTTCCCAGGTTTGGAAAGTTCTCAGCCATTATTTCTTTAAATAAGTTTTCTGCCCCCTTTCTCCCTCACTTTTCCTTCTGGAACTCTAATGATTTGGCTGTTGGTTTTTTCAGGATGTCTCATAGATCATGTAGGCTTTCTTCACTCTTTTTTATTCTTTTTTCTCTTCAGACTGGGTTCTAAGTTCCTATCTATATTGTTGATTCTGTCTTCTATTTGATCTGCCTGCTTTTGATGCTCTCTATTGCATTTTTCATTTCATTCATTAAATTCTTAAGCTCCACAATTCTATTTGTTTATTTTTCAGTGATTTCTATTTCTTTGTTAAATTTCTCATTTTCGTCACATACTGTTTTTTTTATGTCATTGAATTGTTTTTCTGTGTTTTATAGCTCATTGAGTTTCCTTAAAACAGCTATTTTGAATTCTTCCTTGTGTAAATATTAGATTTTCACGTCTTTACGTTTGGTCACTGGAAGATTATTGTGATCTTTTGGTGACGTCATGTCTTCTTGATTTTTCATGTTCCTGGTAGAGTCCAAAATGGACCAGCGGGAGCTACATTCCTTTAATGCCCTGGGAATCTTATATGCTGCTATCTGACTTGCGCCCTCTCCCCAGGCCTGGACTCCCTCTGTAATGCTCTGGATGCATTATGAGAAGTGAGAGAAATAGGTCTCTTCATCGGAGTCCTGCACAGAGTTAGAAACCAGGCAGTCACTCAGTGGCTCTCCCTTTCCCCAGATGGAGAAATAACGGGCCATCTATTTAGCCATATGCTATACCTGAACATTAGGTGATGCCAGCAGAGACAAGCTGTTACTCTTACCCACTTGAGTGGACCCAAACTCCTTTTTTTCTTTTTCCTCCAATGGAGTGTTGGTACTTCTCCTCGGGAAATCTGGACTTCCACAGAGGCTATCTCATCCGAAGGCGACTGCCTAAGTCACTGTTCTGCCTGCACTCCCAGACTGTAGCTGAGGGGCTGGAACCGATTCAGTCTCCTGTAGGTTTCACAGCCGGTACTGAAGTCTCTCTGCTTATTACCTAGTTCGCTAGTGGGCTAGCTTTGCCGTGGGTCCCTTGGTGTATGGTGCTGCATTCCACAACTCACACGAAGGCACTTCCGTTGGTGGATGGATGCCTAATTTTTGTTGTTAAAGGGGAAAACAAAAACAAGGGATGTGTTGTACTGCCATGATGTTGATATTACCCTGGTTTAGGTTTTCAATATTTATACTTATTAATTTTTTCCTGAATGTACACAAGAAGTTTCTGGATCAGAGATTTCTTATTTACTAGACAGAAAATAACCAGTGAGTGGTTCCCTCAGTCTCACGTCTTACCTCTTTGGCAGTGAAAGCCAGGTCAAATGTCCTACCTACACAAAGTCTGTATTGTAGGCAAAGAATGAAGAAAAACAAGTTTTCTGTGTTTTTATATAAGGGAAGGAGACAACTGTCTCTCCTTCCCTTTCTGAGAGAGTTTCATTGGAAATATCAAAGTCTTTGGAATATAAATAACTCTCTCTGTGAAAAGACAGGCCCGTTTGTCTTCAGTTCTATGACTGGGAAGGGTTTCCCTGCTGTAGCTTCTCATCCCCTTTGAAATGTAGACACAGCCCTCCGGGGTTAAGTAAAACCTCCCCGGGGCTTTTACAATGTATACTATTGTAACTTAGTTCCTAAGGTTGCTTTTAGTCCAGAATCCCAGATTTCAGTAAAATTTGGCCTGAAAACTCTAACTGTCCAGTAACATGAAAATATTTTCCCTGCAGTCCCACAGAGGGATGTTTCTTTATGATAAAATCTGTCAGGAAGATCTAGCATTCCTAGATTTGTCTATGCCAAATAACAGAACTACAAGTACGCTAAAGAAAAAAAAAGAATTAAAGGGAGAAACAGACAATTTCACAGTCACAACTGGAGATTTTAATACACCTCAGCAATTGATGTAACAACTGGAGTCTTCAAAAATCATCAAAGGCAGAAAAATCTGGACAGCACTGTCAACTACATGTTTAAGAATACTGATAAATTTCCCTTGAGAAAGATCACCAGCAGTGAATAAGAATACCTGTTATCTTAGCTCCTGGCAGCCTTGGGAGTTAACATTTTTTAATTTTTTTATTATTTGTTAATCTGATAGGCAAACGACAGTATTTGTACTTACTTGCATTTCATTAATCGCTAAGTGATTGAACATTTTTGCATATGCCTGTCATTTGATTTTTTTTCTTCTTATAAGGTACGTTGATAATTTTAAGTGTATTTCTATATTGTTATATAGTTTTATTTATAATATTTTATATTGCACATATTTCCCCTTGTCATTTTTTAAACCATCTCATGTTTTTTAACTTAAAGAAGTTAAAATGTTTGTGTAGTCAGATACATCTCTTTCCTCTTTTTTTGTTTTTTCCTTTGATTTCTTCAACTTATTTTTTGTGATTCTACAATACTTATGACTTAGAGTCCATATGGGGCATTCTCTTATTTTAAAACTTACCTTGTAAAACCAAGGTAGACTCCCTCCAACCAATGAAACATTGAAATGAGCCAGGTAATATAATTTCTGTCTGTTTTTACAACGTAGGCTGTTAGTTACTACAACATTGTCCTATTCTTGTGCAATTTAATTTTATGTCTTCTTTTGGTTCTCAGATTATTAATAATTTCACAAGGCGGATCCAGACCAAAATCAAAGACCTTCTACAGCAAATGGAAGAAGGGCTGAAGACAGCGGATCCACATGATTGCTCTGCGTATACTGGTTGGACAGGTAAGCCTCTGGGATGTAAGTAATTGATATGTTTTATTTTTGGATTATGATATGTAAGCCTTGGATCTGAATTCTTCTTCTTTTAAAAGTCAAAGGTTTATACCTTTTAAAAGAAGTCTTGAGCTATCTTCATTGATGAGATGCTTTGTAATTTTATTTCTAAAGAAATTCTTTCTGCCTGAAGTTTGAATGGCATATGAGTTTGTATGTCATATTTTTGTAACATTAATTATCTGACCTAATTTATGGCTGTTTTTGAAAATGCGTTAAGATCAGCTTTTTCGTCTGCTTTTGGGTCTTTGATCTTTGCAACAAGATATATTTGTGTGATTTCTCTGGCCCGATACGTATGAACGATTTAACCTACTTTTTGTACTCATTTACATCATTTGTACACATAAAGATTTTGATTTTGATTCTGATAATAATAATTAAACAAACAACCAGTAATACATTTCACATCAAAAAACTTAATTTCAAAATGAATTTGCCTTAACTAATCTTTACATTCTTTTTGTTATTTTACCATGTAGCCATAATACTGTCGTAGCTATTTAGGGAATATAAAAGAAATGAGACAGACCTTGTTCTGAGGGATTAGACTGCAGTATGAGCATTGCTATCGTTACAGCCTTTTCTTGCTAAGTTTTTATAGTTTAGTCAGTGAACAGTATGGGCACAAGTGTACATGTTGGAGTCACCAAGAGCTGGCACTTGTCTTTGCAGTGCACGCTCAAACTTGATGGCCCTGATCTTTTTTATTATTTGTGTTTATATTTGTACTCATTTATGCGATGCTTTATTTATTATTTGCCTGTTATCAATACAGTAGTACATAGTAGCATTAGAATTGAATTTTTCAAACTTTTATACCCAGACAGACAACGAGCTAGTTCTCTTACAGAGCCAAAGAAACTTATCCTAAATGTAATTTTTAAAAAATATTTATTGGGTGTTAGTTGCAGCACGCGGGATCTTTGTTGCAGCATGCGGGATCTTTAGTTGCAGCATGTGAACTCTTAGTTGTGGCATGTGGGATCTAGTTCCCTGACCAGGGGTCGAACCTGGACTCCCTGCATTGGGAGCGCAGAGTCTTAGCCACCAGACCACCAGGGAAGTCCCCTAAATGTAAAAGTAAATAGTTTTGGCTAACTTGAAGTAAAATACAGAGAATAAGGTTATCTTGAAAGAAAAAACAGTTATTAGTAGCACAGTTTTCCTCCTATAAAGTCTTTTACTTAAAGCATTTCTTCTTGTTGAAAAGGGGTTTTAACTCCATGATTGTTAGGTCCCAAGTTGGCTGTGCATCAGGATTATCCAGAGAGCTTTATAATAAACAAAGACTGTCAGCCTCCACCCCAGGACAGTTACATCAGGAACTCTGGGGGGGGGGGATTCTAAGAATCACTGTTTCTTAAAAATCCCCGGTTGTTGTCATTTTTTGGAATCACTGAGAGTCATCATGGAAATATTTGGTTTGAATGATTTCAAATAATATTTAGGACTTTGGGGTTCATGTAACTGTGTGGAATCCACTTACACCCCTACCTCCCTGTCTTTTCTCCTTAAACTGTACAATATAAGAACAAATGAAGCACCCCAAATTTATCCCTTTAGCAAAAAGTGAGAATGAGAATATACACAGATAATAAGGGGTGAAAAACAAATAGCATCCAGAATAACTATGGAAAGTCACAGTGGCAGCGCCGGTGAAGAAAGACAAAGGATCCAGGGCTGGCAAAATCTGTCCCACCATTCCCCACTTTCCCAGTTAACGAGTAGTTATTCCCAGAAGGAGTGAGACACACCCTGAGGGGGATCTTTTGAGGGCGTATCTAAGTGCAAAGTGGGCAAGTAATGCTGGACAAAGCAGAGAAAAAAGGTGTTTAGGGTATACAGGGAACAGGTTTTATTTTAGACTTTCTATAAAAGCGCTGTTCTGAAAAAGAGGGGATTAACTTACAAAGCAGAAGCTGCATTCCTGGTGGCACTGGCTAATGGTGTAGGTAAGGAGAGAAACAACAATGATAGGGGCCCTCCTCAAACAAGAAAGAATATGAGACTTAAAGGAAATCTGGCTACCAAAAGTCGTCATTTATTAACTAAACTGTTCATCACTTACTAAGAAGAGGATGCCTTTCAGATTACAACTACCCTAACCATTTTCCTCTTCCTGTTAATAGTTGATCCAGAAAAATTTATCTGTTTTGAATTTAAGAAAAAAAATCTACAATTATTTACATAATATTAGGAAAAAGAAAATCAGATTTTGTCAGCAGAAGAAAACACACCAGGAAAATTCTACTACAAGATGGAGAAAAAGGGCAGTACTTTCAACATTAATTTTGTAAGTTAATTATGCAATATAGTCACAATGCAGAAATAAAGTAACTCAGAGAAGAGATGGCAAGACAGAAAGGTGATGTGAAATAAGAATTGACAGAACTAAGAAAAGAAATGAAAGGAAAAGGCAAAATCACTTCAGAAATGAGGACTAAATTGCAAGGAGTTGAAGAAAGAACTGGCACCGCAGAAAACACAGCAATACCATAAAAGGAAAAAAATCAAACTGGAGAAAAACTTCCAGTTTCTGGTCTGATGTGTAAGGAGTTTAGAAGTCACCACTTTGTCCTAAAAAGTTAAAAGCTGAACTAACTGAAAAATCAATAACTTTTCTAAGATCCGTCAGAGAAGTGGGGTTACATAACAAACAGCTGCACCAAAAATAGCAATAGACAAGGAGATTCAGAAAATCACAATTTACTGGAGCAGAGACCTACAAGGAGAGATCTCCACAGGAGCCAAAACTGTAATTGATTAATTGCTAGAAGCTCAGTGTGGGCAAATATGAGAGTTAAAAAAACTCTAGGAGGACCCAATCATAGGGAGGCACCCACACTTTTGTGAGGTTAACTTTGGAGTTATCCCAGGTCCTCAGTGTGAATATTGGAGAAAAATCCTCTCATGCCTCTGGTTGGGGGAGGGGAAAAGGAACCATTCTGAAATATGCTAGAGCATTCTGTTCTTAACAAGGCCAGCCTTCAGGAGAAACTGCTTTACCAGAACCTCGCCTCCTGGAGTTTTATCAGAAACTAACCTACCTGTAGGAAGGGTAGTAGCCAACTCCAGCTCCCTCTAGCCATTCTGTCCAACCTAAGGGGAAGAAGACACAGAAGCACTGGTGGAGTTCATGGTCCAGAGGCACATGTTCAACAAAACACTGAGACCTGGTCATAGGACCATAGAATGCTTCCACTGCCCCACTCCTTACTACTCCATTACTAGAGGACTATTTGTTGCAGTTTCTTTTACCCAGTACATTATGTCCGCCTTTCAATAAAAAAATTACAAGACATACTGAAAGGCAAAAACAAACCAGTTTGAGGAGACTAAACAAACATCAGAACCAGAATGAGATATGGCAGGAATGTTGGAATTGTCAAACCAGGAATTTTTAAATACTATGATGATATGCTAAGGATTTAATGAAAAAAGTAGACAACACGCAAGAACCCATGGATGATGAAAGCAGAGAGATGTAAATCCTAAGAAGGAATTGAACATAAATGCTAGAAATCAAATAAGCTATAACAAATGAAGAATTCCTTTGATGGGCTCATTTAGTAGATGAGACACAGCTAGGGAAAGAATCACTGAGCTTGAGGATATGGCAGTAGAAACTTCTAAAACTGAAAAAAAGCTGGAAAAAAACCCCCCAAAACCAGTATCCAAGAACTAGGGAACAATGACAAAAGGGTCAACACTTGTGAAATGGTAATACCAGAAGGAAAAGAAACAGAAAGAATCAGAAACAATATTTGAAGCAATAATGACCAGGAATTTTTCCAAATTAGTATACACTAAACCACAGGTCCAGGAAGCTCAGAGAATACCAAAGAGGATAAATGCCAAAAACAACAAAAAAACAAAAAACCTGCATCTAGGCATATAGTATCCAAACTTCATAAAACCAAAGATAAAAAATCTTGTGAGAGATACATGCTCCCCAGTGTTCATTGCAGCACTATTTACAATAGACAGGACATGGAAGCAACCTAAGTGTCCATTGACAGAGGAATGGATGAAGAGGATGTGGTGCATATATATGATGGAATATCACTCAGCCATAAAAAAGAATGAAATAATGCCTTTTGCAGCAACATGGATGGACCTAGAGATTGTCATACTGAGTGAAGTAATTGAGACAGAGAAAGACAGATATCTTATTGCTTATATGCGGAATCTAAAAAGAACGGGTACAAATGAACTTACTTAGAAAACAAATAGAATCATAGATGTAGAAAACAAATTTATGGTTACCAGAGGGGAAAGGGGGGAGGGAGGGATAAATTGGGAGATTGGGGTTGACATATACACACTACTATGTATAAAACAGATAACTAATAAGAATGTATTGTATAGCACAGGGAACTCTACTTAATGCTTTGTAATGGCCTATATGGGAGAAGAATCTAAAAAAGAGTGGATATATGTATAACTGATTCACTTTGCTGTACAACTGAAACTAGCACAACGTTGTGAATCACCTATATTATAATAAAAATTTTTTTTAAATCTTGAAAGAACACAAAAAAACTGCCCTATTATAGAAAAGCAAGGATCAAAATTACACCAGACTTCTGTTCAGCAACAGTGTAAGCAAGATAAGAATGGAGTGAAATACTTAAAGTATTGAGAGTTTAAAAAAAAATTAAAAATCCTAGAATTTTGTACCCTGCAAAATTATCCTTAAAACTGAAGGAGAAATAAAAGCTTTCTCAAACAAAAATTAAGGGAATTTGTTGCCATTAGACTTGATTTTCAAGAAATGGTAAGCCAAATCCTTCTGAGAAGGAAAATGGTATTGGTTAGATATTTGGATCTATGTTAAAAAAGGGAAGAACTTCAGAGTATGAATAAATGAAGGCGAAATAAAAACTTTTATTTTTCTTATTCTCAGATGATATAATGGATCAAAATGTGTGTTCAAAATAAAAGCAATAATGTGTTCAATTACATATGCTTAAGTATATGTTTATATGTATGCATATATATATATGTTTATATGTACATGTTATGTATAAGTAAAATGAATGACAGCAAGATATAAGAGGTAGGAGGAAGGAATTAGGAATATTTTATTATTATAAGATACTTGCTCTACCCATGAAATGGTACAGTAATATTTGAAAGTGGAGTGGGATTAAACAAGAAAAAAGTCACATCATATAAATATATGCAGAAAAAGCATTTGACAAAATCCAGTGGCTATTCATGATTAAAAATTCTCAGCAAACTGTGAATAGATGGGAACATCTTCAACTTGGTTAGGAACATCCACAAAAAAAGTACGTTGTATTTAATGGTAAAACACTCAGAGCTTTCCTGCTAAGATCAGCAACAAGGTAAGGATGTTCCCTCTCACCACTGCTCTCAGCATCATATTTGAAGTCCTAGCTAATGTAATGAGACAAGAAAAGGAAATAAAAAGTGTATAGATGGGGAAGGAAGAAATAAAACTACCTTTGCAGATCACATGCTGTTCTATGTAGAAAATCAGAAAGAATCAACAAAAAATAATCTCCTGGAACTAATAAACAGTGATAGCAGGGTTGCAGGTTATGAGGTAGATATACAAAAGTCAGTTGCTTCATTATATACCAGCAATAAATAAGTGAAATTTGAAGTAGAAAACACAATACTGTTTACATTAGCATCCCCCCAAAATACTTAGGTATAAGTCTAACAAAATATATGCAAAATCTATGTGAGGTAAACTACAAAACTCTTATGAAAGATATCAAAGGGGAACTAAAGAGAGATATTCCATATTCTTGGATAGGAAGACTCAATATTGTCAAGATGTCAATTCTTCCCAACTTGGATCTATAGATTCAATGCAGTGCCAATCAATATTCCAGCAGGTTATTTTGTGGATATCAGTAAACTGATTCTAAAGTTTGTATGGAGAAGAAAGAGACCCAGAATATCCCACTCAATATTGAAGGAAAAGAACAAAGTTGGAGACATGATGCTATCTGACTTTATAAGACTTATAAGACTATAAGACTTATAAGCTACAATAACCAAACCAGTGTAGTACTGGTGAAAGAATAGAACAGAATAGAGAGCCCAGATATAGACCCACATAAATATAGCTACTGATATTTGACAAAGGAGCAAAGGCAATGCAGTGTAGTGAAGATGGTCATTTCAACAAATGGTCCTAGAGCAACTGGGCATCCACATGCAGCAAGTGAATCTAGATACCTTTCAAAAGAATTAGCTCAAAATGGACCATAGACCGAAACATAAAATTCAAGACTGTAAAAGTCCTAGAAGATAACACAGGAAAAAACATAGGTGGCCTTTGGTATGGCACTGACTTTTTAGATACACCACCAAAGATGTGATCTGTGAAAGAAATACAGGCGTACCTTGGGGATATTGTGCGTTCAGTTCCAGACTACCACAATAAAGCGAGTATCGCAGTAAAGTGAGTCATATGAATTTTCTGGTTTCTCAGTGCATATAAAAGTCATGTTTACAGTACATTGTGCAATAGTATCATGTCCAAAAAGAACAATGTACATATGTTAATTTAAAAATATTGCTAAAAAATGCTAACCATCATCTAAGCATTCAGTGAGTCAGTCTTTTTTGCTGGTTGAGGGTTTGAAATATTGTGAGAATTGCCAAAATGTGACACAGAGACACAAAGTGAGCAAATCCTATTGGAAAAATGACTCTGACAGACTTGCTCAATTCATAGTTGCCACAAAACTACAATTTGCCAAAAACACAACATCTGGGAAGTGCAGTAAAGTGAAGCACAGTGAAATGAGGTATCCCTGTAAATGATAATCTGGGCTTCTTTAAAATTAAAAACTACCTGCAAAAGAGAATGAGACAAGCCACTGACAAGGAAAAAATAATTGCAAAAGACATATCTGATAATGGATTTTACCCAGCGTAAACAAAGAACTCTTAAAGCTCAACAATAAGAAATGAACAACCTTATTACAGAATAGGCAGAATGCATGAGCAGACACCTCACCAGAAAAGATATACAGATGGCAAGTAAGTGTATAAGAATATGTTCAACGTCTTATGTCATTACAGAATCGCCAAAATTCAAAACACTGACAGTACCAAATGTGGGTGACAACGTGGAACAACCAGAACTCTCATTTACCGCTGGTGGAAATGCAAGATAGACACACTGGAAGACAGTTCAGAAGTTTTTAACACAGCTAAACATACACTTACCATATGTGCCAGCAATTGTGCTCTTTTTTACCCAAATGAACTGAAAATTTAGGCCCACCAAAAAACCTGCACATGAATGTTTATAGCAACTGTATTCATAATTGCCAAAAGTTTGAAGTAACCAAGATGTCCATCAGTGGGTGCATGAGTAAATAAATGGTGCATCCAAACAAGGAAACACTATACAGGCTTAAAAGGAAGTGTGCCACAAAAAGACATGGAGTAAACGTTAATGTATATTTCTGAGCTTCCCTGGTGGCTCAGTGGTTAAGAATCCGCCTGCCAGTGCAGGGGACACAGGTTCGAGCCCTGGTCTGGGAAGATCCCACATGCTGCGGAGCAACTAAGCCCATGTGCCACAACTACTGACCCTGTGCTCTAGAGCCCACGGTCCACAGCTGCTGAGCCTGCGTGCCACAACTACTGAAGCCCGCGTGCCTAGAGCCCATGCTCCACAACAAGAGAAGCTACCACAATGAGAAGCCCGTGCACTGCAACGAAGAGTAGCCTCCACTCACGGCAACTAGAGAAAGCCCACGCACAGCAACGAAGACCCAATGCAGCCAAAAAATTAATTAATTAAAATTTTAAATTGTATATTTCTAATTGAAAGAAGACATTCTGTAAAGGCTACATACTGTGTGATTCCAACTATATGATATTCTGGAGAATGTATAACTGTGAAGACAATAAAAATGGTTAGTGTTTTCAGTGAGCTAGAGGGTGAAGGACAGGTGAATAGGTAGAGCACAGAGGATATTCAGGACAGTGAAACTGCTCTGGATCATTGTACAGTAGTGGATACATCTCATTATACATTTGTCCAGACCCACAGAATGTACAGCACCACGAGTGTACCGTAATAAAAACTATGGGCTTTTGGTGAAAATGATGTGTCAGTGTCAATTCATCAATTGTAATAAATGTACCACTGTGGTGTGGGATGTCAGTAGTTGAGGAGGAGGTATATGACAGAAATATCAACAGGGAGAAAATCACATTGGTATCAAACCTCTAAGTGGCCACATTCAGAAGTTCACCAGCAGGGGCTTCCCTGGTGGTCCAGTGGTTAAGTATCCATGCTCCCAATACAGGGGGCCTGGGTTCGATCCCTGGTCAGGGAACTAGATCCTGCATGCCGCAACTAAGATCCCATGTGCTGCAGCTAAGACCCGGCACAGCCAAATAAATAAATAAATATTTTTTAAAAAAGAAGTTAACTGGCATCCTACAAGATATTCAGGGAATGAAAATATGAAGATAAGATGTTAAATCCAGCTAGGTTACTGCCCTCCAGGCATATGAAATATAACAAAAAGTATAACAGTAACCTAGGAAATATTTTTATCAAGAGCATTCCAGAGGACTCTACTAATGTAGTAATTGACAAACAGTGGCTCGTGGGCCAAATCTGGGATACAGCCTGTTTGTTCACAGGCCTTGAACCCAGAAGCATTTTTATTTACATTCTTAAGAATTTTGAAATAAAAGAAAACCCAACAGAGACTAAATGTGGCCCTTGAAGCCTAACCTAAAGATGATTATCTGGCCTTTATGGAAAAAAAATTGCTGATTCCTGTATTAGAGGACTAGCCAAGATATGATTGAGGAAATGGGCATAATTTTATAGTGACATTAATTAGGAACAGAAGTTTGCAGATAGGGGATGAAGGGCACAAAAACATAAATGAAATCGGGAAGCCTTAAAACAGAGGAAATTTTAGGGACTTCCCTGGTGGTCCAGTGGTTAAGAATCCTCCTTCCAATGCAGGGGACACAGGTTCAATCCCAGGTTGGGGAACTAAGATCCCACGTGTTGCAGGGTAACTAAGCCCATGTGCTGCAACTCCTGAGCCCGTGTGCTCTAGAGCTCGCGCACCACAGCTAGAGAGCCCACACACAACGACTGCTGAGCCTGCGCACTCTGGAGCCCTCATGCCTCAAGTAGAGAGCCCGCGTGCTCTAGAGCCCTAGCGTCACAACTTAGAAGCCCGCGCACCACAACGAAAGTTTCCGCATGCCACAGTGAAGATGCCACATGCTGCAACTAAGACCCGACGCAGCCAAATAAATAAATAAATAGAGGAAATTTTAGAAATCACATGACTACTCTTCACTTTACAAAAATTTATTTCACAAGGTAACTTGAAATGGATAATTCTCTGTGAATACATAATCTACCAAACCTGACCCTAGAAGAGATAGGACATGTAAACAGACAAAATTCCAAATAAAATTTTGAGAATGTTGTCAAATATTTACCCAAAAATTTCACTGGGAAATTATAACAAACCTTTACTAAAGGACGGGAAATCCTTAGGAGTGACAACAGTAAAATGGTGGAATAGGAGTTTTCTACTGTCTTCCTCCCCAAAGAACACTGACTTCGATAATTATACACAGATGAGAGTACCTTTCTGGGATCCAAGAGTCCAGTGGAGGATTTACACAATACCATTGGGTGGGGGCGGGGGGGGGGACACAAAACAAAAACTGAGATTGGACACATTGAAAAGGGTAAGAGGAAAATTTTCACTTCACCTGTGTCACCCCATCCCCAAGGTGGCACAGCTTAGTGCCAAGAGACACATTCAGCCTGTGATTTCTCCTACAGGGGAAAGTGAGAACATGTGAATGAGTGCCCGGCTTCCCCAGCTATGTGGGAAGCTACATAGGATACCCACTTCTTTCCCATCCCTTTCAGAATACAGAGGAGATGTTCATGACCAAGGGGCAAGGAAGGGCTGAGAGCATAGCAACCAGGGCTCAGAATTCAACAAGGGATGCAGGTCCACTAGCCACTTTGAGGACTCCATCAGGAAGCCTGCCTGTGAGCCACTGGGGACACCTCACCAGTGGATCCCCCAGTTAGCCCATGGTTACCTCCAACGTTCTGCATTCCTCACCCACACACTGATCCACCCCATAACTGTGTGTGCCCTTGAGGGCAGTGTGTGCAAACCTTAGTGGACAGTGAGCATGGGCAGAAAGCTGGCCCAGCCCTGCAGAACTGGGAGAAGGCAGACACTTGAGCATCCCTCGCTGCCCTAGGGAAGCAGACGAGACCGGCAGCACTCAGCCTGGCTTTGTGGAATCAGGAGAAGGCATACAGTCTTAAGAATTCTCCCCTAACAGGGAACAAAAAGTGTGGAGCAGGCATATCCATAGAGAAGGCCTGAGAATGCCTGAGAATCTGTAGTAAGGCTGACAGAAGACATTTCATTCCTGAAGGCTGTCAGTAAAGACTGGAGGAGGCGACTGTGTCTTCAAATGCTAAGACAGCAACACAAGACTTCAAGGAAAATGAAAGATCAAGGAAATATAACAGCACTAATAATTTATAATTTTATAATAAAATAATTTGCCAGTAACCACCCCCAAAGAAATGGAGGTTTATGGTGTGCCTGATAAAGAATTCAAATTAGAGGACTTCCCTGGTGGTCCATTCGTTAAGAATCCGCCTTCCAATGCAGGGGACATATCAATGAAATTAGGAAAACCATACATAAACAAAACAAGCTTAAGAGAGAGAACCAAAAACGAAGTGTAGAGCTGAAGAATATAAATGAATGACATGAAAAGTGCAGTAGAGAGCAGCAGCAGAATGGATCAACAAGAAAAAAAATCTGTGAACTTGAAGGCAGGTCATTTGTAATTAACCATTCAGAGCAGAAAAAAGTAAAAAGAATGAATAAAAGTAAAGAAAGCCTACGTGAATTCAGGGACATAATCAAGTAAAGCAATTAATGCATTATAGGTGCCACAGAAGGAAAAACAGGGAGAAAGGGGCAGAAAGTTTATTTAAAGAAATAATGGCTGACAATTTTCCAAATCTGGGGAGAGAGTTAATGATGTTCATAATTTCCCATACAGACTCATCCCAAAGAGGACTTTACTGAGACACGTTATAATAAAACTGTCTAAAACCAAAGACAGAGAATTTCCAAAGCAGGAAACAAAAATCTACTTACATACAAAGGAACCCCAAGAAAGCTATCAGAAGAGTTCTCAGCAGAAACTACAGGCGAGGAGAAAGTGGGTTGATGTATTCTAGGTACTTAAAAAAAAGTGCCAACCAAAAATACTATATACCTGGCACGCTGTCCTTCAGAAATGAAGGAGAAATACTTTCACAAGCAAACAAAAGCTGAGGGAGTTCATCACAAGTAACCTGCCTCACAAGAAATGTTGAAATGAGTTCTTCAAGCTGAAACAAAAGGATGCTAGTCGGTAACATGAAAATATAAAACATACTGTCATAAGCAAGTGTGTAGTCAAATCCAAATACTATAGTAATGTAATACGGTCATGCAGTGCTTAATTTTACTACAAAGTTTTAGCAGAAGTATTAAAATGAACTATAGCTACAATAATAATTTTCTACTGGGTATACAACATAAAATATGTAAATTTGTGATGTCAGAAACATAAGATGTTGGGAGAGGGGAGGAGAGTTTTTGTACTAGCTTAAAATAGAACACTGTAAGATGTTTTATGTAAATCTCATAGTAACTACAAAGCAAAAACCTGTAGTAGATACACAAGCAGTTGTTAAAAGAAAAAAAAAAAAGGAATTGAAGCATACCAATAGAGAAGATCATCAAATTGCAAGGGAAGACAGCTAGAGAGCAAGAAAGGAACTATGGAACAGCCAGAAAAATAACAAGATAGCATTAGTAAGTCCTTACATTATCAGTAAGTACTTTAAATCTAAATGGCTTAAATTCTCAAATCAAAGACAGAGTGGTTAAATGGATAAGAAAAACTATATGCTGCTTACAAGAGACTCATATCAGCTTTATGAACATAGGCTGAAAGTGAAGAGATGGGAAATTATATTCTATGCAACTCGAAACCAAAATAGAGCAGGAGTAGGTATACTTATGTCAGAACAAATAGACTTTAACTTCAAAAACTTTAACAAGAAGCAAAGAAGGTCATTATATAATGATAAAGGAGTCAGTTTATCAAGAGAATATAATTGTTGTAAATATATATGCACCTAAAAATATAGCGAATACTAACAGTTCTGAAGGGGAAAATATACAGCAATGCAACAGTAATAGGGGACTTCAAGATCCCTCTTCCAACATTGGACAGGTCATCTGCATTATCAATAGGAAACATTAGAATTGAACTATGCGTTAGACCAAGTGGATCTAACAGACATAAACAGAATATTGCATTCAGTAGCAGCAGAACACATACTTCTCAAGTGCATACAGAACGTTCCTCAAGATGATCATGTGTTACAACTCAGAACAAGTCTCAATGAATTTAAGAAGATAGAAGTTATATCAGGTATCTTTTCCAGCCACAGTGGTAAGAAACTAGAAATCAGTAATAGTAGAAAAACTGGAAAAATCATAACTATGTGGATATTAAAACAGAAAGCTCCTGAACAACCAGTGGGTCAAAGAATAATCAAAGTAATAGCAAAAAATATCTTGAAACAAATGAAGATGAGAGCACAACATATTGAAACTTAACAGGATGTAGCAGAAGTAGTTCTAAGAGGGAAGTACCTTGCAGTAAGCAACTACATTAAGAGAAAAGAAAGGTCTCAAATAAAGAACCTAACTTTACACCTCAGGGAACTAGAAAAACAAGAACAAACTAAACCCAAAGATAGCAGAAAGGAGATAAGAAAGATCAGAGCAGAAATAAGTGAAATAGAAACCAGAAAGCAGTGGAAAAGATCAGTGAAACTAAGAGTTGGGTTTTCAGTAAATAAACAAAATAGGCAATTTACCAAGCCTAGCTGAGAAAACAAGAGAGAAGATCCAAGTAAATAAAATCTGAAGTAAAAGAGAAGACATTATACTTGATACCACAGAAATAGGAAGGATCATAAAACACTACAATGAACAATTATAAGCCAGCAAATTGGATAACCCAGAAGAAATGGATCAGCTCCTAGAAACATACAGCCTACCAAAACCGAATCATAAAGAATCAGAAAATGTAAACAGACCAATAATGAGTAAAGAGATGGAATCAGTAATCAAAAACCTCCCAACAAAAGCCTAGGACCTGATGATTTTACTGGTGAATTCTGTCAGACATTTAAAGAATTAATACCAGTCCCTCTCACACTGTTCCAAAAAAGCTGAAGGAAAGAAGAAAACTAAAGGTCAGTATCTCTGATGAACCACAGATACAGAAATCCTCAACAAAATACTAACAAACACAATTCAAGAGCACATTAAAAGAATATGCGTGATCAATGGGTTTTATCCCAGGGATGCTAGGATGTTTCAACATACACAAGTCAATAAATATGATACACAACATTTACAGAATGGAGGATAAACATCATGATCATCTCAGTAGATGCAGAAAAAGCATTTGATAATACTCAACATACTTTCATAATAAAAACTCTCAAATTTGGTACAGAAAGAATGTACCTCAACATCACAAAAGCAATATATGATAAGCCCACAGCTATCATCATACTCAAGGATACTCGTACTCAGCTAACAATACTCAGCGTTTCCTCTAAGATCTAGAACAAGACAAGGACACTCAGTCTTGCCACTTCCATTTAACATAGTACTGAAAATTCTAGGGGGGAGCAATTAAGGCCTGCCCCAAAATAAATAAATAAATAAAAGGCATCCAAATCAGAAGAAGTAAAGTTGCTTCTGCTTGCAGATGACATAATCTTATATGTAAAGAACCCTGAAGATCCACCAAAAAAATTTGTTAGAACTGATCAATTCAGCAGAGTTGCAGTATATAAAATCAGTATACAAAAATCAGTTTCTTCTGTACATTAACAACAAACTATTGAAGAAAGAAACTAAGAAAACAATTCTGTTTACAACAGCGTGAAAGAACAATACTTAGGAATAAATTTAATCAAAGAGGTAAAAGACCTGTATACTGAAAATTATAAGACATTGATGAAAGGAATTGAAGCAGCTGCAAATAAATGGAAAAATATTCTTTGTTCATGGATTGGAAACATTAATGTTGTTAAGATATCCATACTACCCGAAGTGATCTATATATTTAATACGGTCTTTATCAAAATTCTAATGGTATTTTTCAGAGGAATTGAAATCAGTCCTACAATTCATATAGAATTACAAAAGACCGAGAATAGCCAAAGCAATCTTGGGAAAGAAGAATAAAGCTGGTGGCATTACACTTCCTGATTTTAAAGTGTATTATAAAGGTATAGTAATCAAAGCAATATGTCACTGGCATAAAAACAGACACAGAGACCAATGGAACAGAATAGAGAGCCCAGGAGGAAATCCATGCATAAATGGTTCATTAATTCTTGACAAAGAAACCAAGAACACACAGTGGGGAAAATTGCCTCTTCAATAAATGCTGAAAACTGGATTGCCACGTGCAAAAGAATCAAACTGGATCCCTATCTTACACCACTCTCAAAAATTAACTCAAAATGGATTAAAGACTTAAATATGTAAGGCCTGAAACCGTGAAACTCCTAGAAGAAAACAAAGGAAAAGCTCCTTGGGTCTTCGCAATGACTTTTTGGATATGACACCAACAGCACAGGCAATAAAATAAAAAAATAAGCAAGCGGGAGTAGGTCAAGCTAAAAAGTTCCTGCACTGCAAGGGAAACAGTTGAAATGAAAAGGCAGCTTTATAGAACAGGAGAAAATATTTGCAAGCCATATGTCTGCTAAGAGGTTAGTATCCAGAGTATATTGGGAACTTATATAACTCAATAGCAAAAAATAAATAATTAATTAAAATATGGGCAAAGGACCTGAGTGGACATTTTTCCAAAGAAGACATACATATGGCTGGCACATATATGAAAAAGTGTTCAACGTCACTAGTTATCAGCAAAGTGCAAATCAAAAACTGCAGATATCACGTCACACCTATTAGGAAGGCTTTTGTCAAAAAGACAAGAGAGAACAAGTGTTGGTGAGGGTGTGGAGAAGAGGGGACCCTAGTATATGGTGGGAACATAAATTGGTGCAGCCACTATGGAAAACAGTATGGAGGTTCCTCAAAAAACTAAAAATAGAACCATATGATCCAGCAGTCTCACTTCTGGGGAAGTCAGTATCTCAGAGAGACATCTGCACCCCCATGTTTATAGCAGCATTATTAACAATAGCCAAGATATGGGAACAACTAATATCCATCCATCCTTGAATGGATAAAGAAGTTGTGATCGATTGATCCATCTCTCTAACTATATCTAATGGAATGTTATGCTGTCTATGAATGGAATGTTCAGCCACAAGAAAAAGTGAAATCCTGTCATTTTTGACAATATGGATGGTCCTAGGGGGTATTATGCTAAGTGAAAAGCCTGACAGAGAAGGGCACAAACTGTATGATCTCACATACATATTAATTCTAAAACAAACAAACAAAATGTCAAACTCATGGAAACAATATAATGGTGATTACCAGGGGTTGTGTAGTAGGGGAAATGGGGAAATGGTGGTCAAAGGGCATAAGCCTTCACTTATAAGATATACCAGTTCTATAGATCTAATGTACAACCTGGGACTATATTGTATACTTGTAATTTGTATATTTGTAATCTGCTAAGAGAGTAGATTTTAAGCATTTTTATACATACACACAGTGTATTGTATACTTGTTATCTGCTAAGAGAGTAGATTTGAAGCATTCTCATACACACACACACACACACACACACACAAAATGATAACTGTGTGTGATGATGGATGTGTTAACCTGATTGTGGTAATATTTCCACATTGTATGTCAAATCATCCTGTTGTACACTTTAATATATACAGTTTTATTTGTCAATTATACCTCAATAAAATGGGAAAAAGAAACAATAAACTAATAAAAAGAGACAATTTTTTTTAAAGAACAGGAAATCTCAGTGCTCCTCTTACAGTGTTTTAGAGAATAGGAAAATAAGGAATACGTCCCATTGTTTTATGAAGCAAGGTTAATACTGGTACCAAAACTGATATAAAGATCTACAAAAAAAAAAAAAAACACAGCTCAGTCTCACTAAGTATTAATTTTGATAGTTATGGTGCTGTTTTGGCTTATAAGAAAAGGTTCATATATTTTAGATTTTCATACTGAAGTATTCAGGGGCAGAATGTCATGATGACTTTTTTTTTTTGATACTTTACCCATCATCATTTACTTTAAAATACTTAAGCTTTGAATGTATACAACCATAGGTTTTTAGGTTCACAGGTTGACCAGATCATCATCCTATTTTTAGGGGTTTCTGAGTCAATCATGAAGTACTTGTAAACATTTTATAGTGATTATTATGTTTGAAATTTGTAGGTATTTAACTGCTAACTTGTTTTCTGTATGTTTATCATTTCAATTTTTTGAATACAGAAGACACTCGAGGTCATAAGCAATTCATATGGAGGGATTTTTTTCAGGGCTTACAAATATGCTTTTATATCTGTTTGACTTAATGTCTTTAAAAGAAAAAATGGATAATGACAAAAGAAGGACTTCTCAAAAAATATATGTAGGTGTTAAGAATTAATTTGAAAGGCAAGTAGGATACCCTGAATAGGAGAATTAAAGAAGAAGCTACCTGTTTAGAGAAATTTGAAAAGCAAAATGAAAAATATTAAAAGTGAGAGTAGGATATCAGACAAAGAACAGAATATTAGAGAACCTCAGTTCAAACATTAATAGATTTTTTTGCCTTTTCGCCATCATATCATTTCTTTAAGTATTTTTTCCTACGGTATACTTTATTAGGTATATATTTATACAGATTCCTTTATTACTTATCTGTCACATAGACTTCTTGAGCCCAGGAATAACAGCATGCTCCTTTTAGAAGTCATATAGGTCATCCTCCATAGATTTTCGGAAAAAGACCCCTCTCTGGTTCCCTTGAGTAAGCAGATCTGTTCTTTAATCTAAAATAGGAAGTTTGGATAGGTGATAAGCTATGTCTTCTGAATTCACTACCTTACTCTGCATCATGTAGCTGTTCTGTAAACGGTGAGTTGACTCACTGGTTGGTTGGTCACTAAAGAAAATTGAAAAATTGTGAGAAATAGATAAATTAGAAAGAAGATGGTATAAAACTCAGAAAAGCAATCATGTAATTTGGCATAAGATAGGAGGACATTATTATATGAGAAGTAAGAAGAAAAGGATCCAGATTAGCTTATAATACAAAGGAGAATAAGTACAACCTGGAAACGAATGAAAATTAAAGGGGAATGAGTGGGAAGTCTTGTATTTCCCTTATCTAGGAGGTAGTGAATCATTGTGTCAGAACAGTTAGCAACATTTTAACTTGTTTGCAATTTTTTCTACACTGGGTTCTTTTTTTTCCCCATTTTTAAGAAACATATCATATGTAATTTGTTTGAAGTTACTCCTTCAGAAACGTAGGCTTTATGTAGGTTTTTCACGTAATCATGAAATAATGTCCTGACAGTAAAAAGGAAAGACAATAATGCTTTTCTTTTGCGGGGGGGTGGTGGTGATTATTCCAGGCATAGCCCTTTTGTACCTGCAGTTGTATCGGGTCACATGTGACCAGACCTATCTGCTCAGATCCCTGGATTACGTAAAGAGAACACTTCGGAATCTGAATGGCCGGAGGGTCACTTTCCTCTGTGGAGATGCTGGGCCCTTGGCCGTTGGAGCTGTGGTATATCATAAACTCAGAAGTGATTACGAGTCCCAGGAATGCATCACAAAGTGAGTTTTTACAACTGGAAGTATTTTCTCCAAATTCTCAGTCTTGATGTAGAAAGAAACTCAAAAAACGAAAAAGAATTTATCTTTTAATTCACCTGCTCTTGCAGACAGTTCTCTCCAATAAGCGAAGAGTTTGTAGTTTAATCTTGAGCGTAATGGTGGGATTGTATGCTACCTTTCTATCCAAGCATGCGTTTGCCTTAATTTGAGGGAAGAATAAACATGTTCTTTCCTAAATAATTTTTGGTTGCCTTCAATGCATGAAAATTACCTTATATGCCTTAGATTCTCTATAATAACTCAGTTATTTTTAGGTTCAATTGTTAGGAAACAATTAGAGAATGTAAGCTTTTATGGTACCTTTTGGTTTATATTCTCTTTTGAAGCAGCAGAAATCAGAGCTCACGGCCATGGTCTGGTGGAGTGTCTGGCAGGTGCTGGTCGGTTAATGTTTGTTAAAGATGGGGTGACTCAAGCTAATTTTCAAGCATTGGCTACATTTTAGTAACATTTTTGTTAAAATTTGAAATCACTTTCTTGTAATTCTGGATTACAAAATTGAGTATCTTCTCGTATATGGTTTAGAGTATCTTCTCTTATATGCATAGATCCTGTACATTTTAGATATAAATGTAGAACTTTTGAACAGCAAGATGTTTTATCATTCGTGTTGATGATATCTGAGAGAGAAGTTTTTGTTTGGTTTTGTAGTGGGGAAGTTTTCGTTGTTTTCCCTCTTTTTTGGTATTTTTAAAAATTAGTTTTAAATTAAAAATAGCAACAGATGGTTCCTAAAGTGACAGGGTTCCTTGCAGTTTCAGGAAGAGGTATGTTAGACATTTTCTCTCTGGGAAAGCAGGATGTTTCTTGTTGGGTAGACTTTTGCAGCTCCAGAGAGCCATCGTCTGCCGAGATTCAGACCTTCCCGACGAGCTGCTTCAGGGCCGGGCAGGCTATCTGTACGCCTTACTCTACGTGAGCACGGAGATGGGGCCGGGCGCCGTGTGTGGGTCAGCTGTCAAAGAGGTACTGTGGGGTCCCGCCCCGGGGCGTCCTCTCCTATCTGCCACGCAGCCTGTCTGCTAGCAGAAACTTGCAGTAGTGGCTGGACTCTGCTTCTAGGTAGGAGTAACTTCCCAAGGCCACTCATAAAATTAATAAATTGCTCCTTTTTTCTCTTCCAGGGATGTTTTTAAAAAAACTTTAGGTCTGTATTAATTTAGCTGTCTTTACTAGAATCAAGCAGCAGCGTCAGGAAGATAGAATGTTTATTTCTCTTTCAAGAGGTATCAGAACTGGTAGGCAAACCAGGCGAATATGGCTAGGCACCAGCTTCTGTCTTGTTCTGCCTTATCCTAGGACCGTGCCCCTATGTGCACGACCACAGCTCGCTGAGCACCCCCAGCCCAGGGGGCGGTGAGGAAGTGGGAGATGAGCAGCTTCCTTTTTAAGCCTGAGAACTAGAAGTTGCCCACCTCACTTCTGCTCCCATCCCACTTCCAGAACTCAGTCAGATGACCGTGTCCAGCTGTTTGTATCTCTGAGGCCAGATGCCTTGCTAAAACTTGGGGCACTGTTACCAAAAGGGTGAGGGGAGAGAGGATATGAGGAAACAATACTGTCTTTGCTGCATAGTCATTCTAAAATCCTGCAACAGACCCCACTTCCTTAGCCTTTCATAAATAAAGCCAGTTCCTCCAGCCTTGGAAGATGTACAGTTATCCTTTAGTACCTGTTAGGGATTGGTTCCAGGACCCCCCTTGGATACTAGAACGCCGGGATGCTGAAGTCCCTTATATAAAGTGGTATGTATTTGCATATAAACTGTGCACATCGTCTCATGTACTTTAAATCATCTCTAGATTACTTATAATACCTAACACCACGTAAATGCTATGTAAAAAGTTGCGCACGTGCAGCAAATTCAAGTTTTGCTTCTTGGAACTTTCTGGAATGTTTTTTTACCAGTATTTTTGATCTGAGGTTGGTGAATCCATGGGTGTGAAACCCGCAGCAAATATGGAGGGCCGACTGTACTTGCCAGTGTTTGGGGGAAAACATTGAAGCTACAAAGCAACTAAGTCTAGGATAGTTTTTATTGGAAGTTTTTCCAGGTTCTAGTAAACTGTTCATGGAAAGACCTTTTGATCTCTTGGTTCTACTTCTTAATATCTTTTTCTACTCTGAGATTGTCTTCTGGTTTCTCTCTGCCTGTATTTATTTATAAAATAAAGATAACAGTGTTGGCTACTAACTGCTTAAAGATTTTTAGAATAAGTAATCTATATAAAGACATGTTGTTATTGTTAATTAGACTGGAACAGATTACATGTAAGTTTTTTAGACTTACGCTATCTCATTATGTCTGTAGGTAGTCGACGCTATTATTGAATCGGGCAAGGCTTTGTCAAGGGAAGAAAAGAAGGCTGAGCGCTGTCCCCTGTTGTATCAGTGGCACAGGAAGCAGTATGTTGGAGCCGCCCATGGCATGGCCGGAATCTACTACATGTTAATGCAGGTGAGTGATACTCTGAAATACTAGTGCAGTGACCGTATTATAAAATATTAGATCAAATCGGAAACGTGTACTGAAATTTTGCTACAAACCAAGCAGGCTGAAATGAAATAAGGATCCTGCTTTGAACCATGGATCCCCAAGCAGTGGCCTCCTAAGAGCACATTCTTTGTGCAGTTACGTGTTGGATTAGTTGTCTGTGGCCCACACTTTCTTTCTGTCCATGTCCTCCTGCTCTTTTAATAGGGGAAGACCTTCGGGGAGCAGAGAGGGCTTCCAGAATGCAGACTAGGGCAGAGACTTCATATTCAGATACCCCCAGCTTCCTATCAGTTGTGTTCAAATTTTAACTAGTTTATTGCTGTGGTTATGATTTTGTCTCTGAATCATCCCTGACATCTACTGAATTAAATACTGACTCTTGCGTCAGGCAGTCAAAGACCTCACCCCAAATATTGCTTCAACCTGCTTCCAGCCTTATGGCCTGTGGGTCCCTCTTCCGCTCTGTATGCAGCCTGCAGGCAGACCTCGGCGACGTTGCGGGTTCAGTTCCAGACTGCTGCAATAAAGCAAAACGTCGCAGTGAAGCAAGACTATGCTGTAGTCTGTTAAGCGTGCAATAGCATTGCCTTAAAAAAAAAAGTGTACTTACCTGAAATTAAAAATATTTTGTTGCTAAAAAATGCTTAACCATCATCTGAGCCTTCAGTGAGTTGCAATCTTTTTGCAGTAGTAAGATCAAAGATCACAGATCACCATAACAAACATAACAGTGAAAAAGTTTGAAATATTGTGAGAATTACCAAAATGTTTCAGAGATACAAAATGAGCGAATGCTATTGGGAAAATGGTGCTGCAAGCCTTCAATTTTTAAAAACCGCAAGTGCAGCACAGTAAAGCAAAGAACAGTAAAACAAGGTCTGGCTGTGCCTCTTGTTTGTTTGTTTTTTCCCCCAATTAAGGCTTTATTTATTCTACTACACCCATAACAGAGTACTTTATAAATTTATTCAAAATTACAACGCTAGTAAGTCAAGGAGCATGGATTAGAATTTAGATCTTTTTAACTAAAAGCCCATGTATTCCTTTTTTAAATTTTCACTTACAAATTCCTGTTTTATTTTTACATTTTGCATCATGCTGCCCCTCAAGGGAAAACAGGAGATTCCTGTCTGCACAGGACTAGAACTTCCTTCTCTGGTGATTAGTAGGTGTCTTTGGTTATCACTGTAGAAAGTAAAACACGTATGTATTCCAATTTGTGAATCTAGGTGCAGACATGTTTCCAAAATAATCAATTCCATGTCTCATTTTAAAATGGCAGTGTTGTTCTAGACAGTTGGTAGATTGTCAGTTTTTCTCTATTTTCCCAGAAAAAGGTTTAACAGTGGCTTTTGAACCCTGTTTTAAAAGTGATCATACCCTTAAGGGAAACATAATCATATGAGAATCACACCAATAAAAAATAATTTAGATTTAGGTGTTTAGTTTAATTTTGCTAGATACTGGGGGGTTCCTTGAGAGAATCACGAATCATAAAATTTACAGCTCATCTGCTTTTAAAGTGAAGAACGTGGAAACACTCTTTCATGAGGATCCTATTTAGAAACTGGTGTCAGCGTTCTCCTGGTGGATAGCAGCGGTGTGCCAGAGCTGGGCTCACGAGGCCAGCCGCACACGCCGCTCCCCAGCGATGCCAGCCTAGCTGTGCGGGGGCTCCATGTGTGGTTTCATCTGGACAGCTGTCAGAACGACATACACAAGAACTTTCAAAATATCACTTAAAGGGAACTCCGCTCTCACGATGAAGAATAAAAGCACAGTTCTCCTCTGGAAAATCAATTCAAAACCTCAAGGAAAACAGAAAACAGACACCCAGCTTCTCTGATGAGACTCGGAGACTTCTGGAGCCCTGTGCGACAAGTGGACTGAGAACAGACGAAGGAACGAAGGAACAGCAGGGGACCTGACGGGACAGGGCTGCCCACACAAGGTGCCTGAGGAGGAGGATGCCAGCAAGAAGCCAGCCAGGTGTCCTGCAGGCCCCTGCACTCGGGAGCTTACGGCGCCCTTGGTGTCGGCGCCACGCGTGTGTTCAGGTGGGAGTGAGGTCCGGGCTGTGGGGGAGCTTCTCTGGAAATCCTTGTGCGGCCCAGCTGGACCTGTGCAGTGAGATCACTGTGCAGGGTGAGGTGACTGCAGGAAACAGTACGTGGTCTGGAGCAGTCAGACCAGTTCTTCTGACTCCAGAAAAGCAGGTGGAGAGGAGAGTGGAAGTGGAGCACAGACCTGAAAGCGGGGCTTGGTGACTGTCCACACGGTCAGCAGGAGACCTCCCTGCTGCCACAGCCAGCCTTGCGCCAGCACCTTTCCCCGCCCCAGCCGGCAACACGGCCACCACCTCACCTGGGGGAGTGAAGTCTCTCTTCTGGAGAAACAGCTCAGATAAAAGATGTGTAGGTATAGGTATATGGAAGTCCCCATTAAAAAAGGTGGCTAGCTGTCTGTGGTGGTTACTTGTATGTGTTCACTTGGCTGGGCTGCCATTGCCCAGCTATTTGGTCAAACATTATTCTGGGTGTGTCTGTGAGGGAGTTTGGGTGATACTTACATTTAAACAGGTGGACTTGTAGTAAAGCAGTTTGCTCTCCGCTTGTGGGTGGGCCTCATCCAGTCAGTTGCATTGTGGGTGGGCCTCATCCAGTCACTTGCCTCCCCCGAGCAAGAGGGAATTCCCCAGCCGATGGCCATCAGTTTCATGCACAGCATTGGAAAGGGTTGATGCAAAGGTCTGCCCAGGCCTTAAGTAACCAGAGAAGTGGATTAATTCTAATTTTGTGTTCCTCAGTATTCTGGGTAATTGATGCTTAACTATATTAGCCACAATGCAGAGGTTTAAAAAAAAAGAAAAAAAAAGCTTATGGAAACATAAATTAAATGTTTTATTTTTGTTTGTTTAAAAGCCAGCAGCAAAAGTGGACCAAGAAACCTTGACAGAAATGGTGAAACCTAGTATTGACTATATGCGCCACAAAAGATTCCGATCTGGGAATTATCCGTCATCCCTAAGCAATGAGACAGACCGACTGGTGCACTGGTGTCACGGGGCCCCCGGTGTCATCCACATGCTCATGCAGGCGTACAAGGTCAGTGCTGCAGGGCGTGTCCTTAGCACCCGATGTGCACAGACACAGTTTTCACCACCAAGTTTTCAGTTTGGTTTTGGTAGGCACATTTGCTTGCAAACTAAAAACACTTTAGAGTTAATATTTTTACTAGTAAACAGAAAGTCTTTTTATTTCACTGTTCATCACCACTATAATCAGAGTTGTAAGTATATGTGTGTGTGTTTTAAAAGGGATTATATTCATGTGTAAAAGAAAACCTAGATGACATAAGTGTGAATATCCAATAAGGCAGGAGGCAGTATGATAACCAAAATGCTTTTTATTTGCCTTCACATCATTTGATTTCCTTGCTTGAATAAGCCTTTATTGCCGGATGATGATGATTCAGGAGCTGTTAAATTTGAGTTTTAAATTATTATAAAATTATTTACAAAAGATCGATGTGGCATTCAAATTTTTACACGTATGAGGTATTATTGGAAATTAGGCAGTACCTTTACTGATGAATTGTAGTAGACTCTGTAGATCTATCTGGGCACAGTATTAAGAATACTGTTGATTTCTCCCCTGGACTTAGAATTATCATGTAAGTTGAAAGCAAACAATTCTTCTTTTGCAATTTTCTTTCTCTTTTAATGCGTCTTTGTTTGTAATAGTTGACGTTGGAGATTGTTGCTTATATACCAGCGTATACAAATGTGACCGCTGTGACTGATTAGTGTTTTGGCAAGGTCTCTTAGTTTTGCAGAAATAGGCTTACTGGAGCAGAATTCGTATGTCTACCTGAAAATTACAGAAGAACTGGTCCCTGAATCAATTTTATTTTCCTTTTGTCATTAACTGTAATTATTTAGAAAAATTGTGGGGAATTAACCTTTCATGATTTAGGCTGATTTCTCAGAATTTTTTAGTCCTACAACAATAACACCAAAAATACTCACATAATATAGAAGTCAGGTACGAGCATTCAAGAAAATAACTCAGAAAGTTATGATGTTTGATGAGAGGAAAGCACAACAAAGTATACTTTTTGGAGATCTGAAGAACTTAATGATTCATCTTCTTAACAATACCTCAGCTTTTAAATTAGAACAGACTTCTGTTCCAGTCATTGCCTCCCCTTTTCTAGAGCTTTAGAGGAAATGTAACTTCAGTGACATAGAGATAAGTCTGTGATATTATAAATATCCAACCATAGTATCTGAGCACAGTTCTGACAGCATAAACAGGAATCCTTTGGTATTCAAAACAGACGTTTGACTGTTAAAAGCTGAAAGCTTCTATTTGTCAAACTCCTTTTCCCTTTTGCTTTAAAGAGGACCAGCTATAGGGTGGGCACTCCTGGTGGCTGGTAGGCTTGGCTTCTGGGGGTCTCCCCACTCCTGCTTTAGGAGCTGAGCTGTGGCCAGTCAGAAGTGGTCAGGAGCCAGGCCTCTCAGTGGGCCCTTGTCCTGGGCAGTTCCATTTCCATTAGCCATGCTGACCGTGGCCACCATCTGCTGCTTCCACCACTGCTGGTACCAAGGGAGCAGGCGCCACAGACCCCTGCCAGCAGCAGGGCCACCGCGTCCCAGCCCGGCTCCTGCCTGCAGGGCTTCCGCTCCAGAGACCACTGGGTGCCTGTCCCCGCCCCCACCCCCCCACACACACTGATTCCAAAACAGAAGTTCCTCTTTTCTAGAAGCATGGACAATGTCAATAAGATCCCATACTTAGTCACTAAAACTTAATTTTGTCCATGTACTTCAGAATTCCCAAACACGAGGAAGGGGAGGAATAGCGGAATCTTCTGGGGCAGAAGGTGTCACTGGTAGTTTGAAGAAGCATAGATCATGTAGTTTTACAGTTGGGGGTGAAAATACGTCTTCAGAGTATAAGTTAGTGGAGTATGAAATTTGTACTTGGCCAGGACAGGGGGTGCCACAAAGCTAGAGAAACACAGCTCTAGACTCTATTTTCTCTCAAGTTATTGTTAACTCAGATTAAGAGGGTCATTGTCCATTGAAGCCATCTCTCAAAATGCGGAAATGTTTAAATTTTGTGTAATAACAAGCTTTCAGCAGTTTCTTACGCTGGCACATAAAGTTGTAAGTCCTCCAGGAGCACTTAGGAAGGCATAAGGTGTTCAAGTATTTTAAAAAAATATTAATATCTTTCACAAATAAAACTATAATTTGAGTCCAGATTCACACTAAATTTGTCTTCCCTTCCTATAGATGCTGATCACATTTCACGTAGGGTATACTCTTCTTGGTATGAACATGTATTTGCAGTTATGTAATATTGTAGATGGTCTTGGAAAAAATGTCAAGATTTTAAACAATATTTCTATGCTGTATTAGGAATTTTGTTACTTGCAAATGATTTCCTAACAATTACATTTGTGGACCTCGTAGCTGGACTCCATTTTGATGAATAGTTACGATCAGTTCTTAATTATCTGACAGTAAATTACAGGTTACGGTAACAAATCCTACCACCTTCTAACCACACATTTAGGCCCTGGGGCATTAGCAGTTTGTGTGGACTCAGCCACTAATAAACAAATGCTAGCATTGGTCAAATATAATTACATTTGGAAAAGTAAATATGTTGCCCAGGAAAACCAGGTAAGTCATACCAAAGTGATATCAAAGTAATCCTTTGATTCTGGGCCAGATGTGTGAAACAACCATACCTTCGCCTCCTGCACCCACAAGCCTGCTCTGAAATTCCCACAGTAGACCTGGGTTAGAATGCGTCCTCATGGTCGACTCTTCACTGTCCATCAGAAAATGTTTTCATATGAATTATTTTCCAAAAGCTCATTTGTAAGTTGATTATTTCTAACGTGGAATGTCTTTCTAGGTGGTGTATATCAGGATCACCTGGAGAGGTTATTTTCAAACTATATTTTCTTTCCTTCTTCCTCAAGATTCTGGTATCTTCCTAATATTAAGCATCATTTATAAACGTACCACAGTTTATGCCTTTGTTTTTCAGTTGTTTCTAGTTTTTTGCTATTGTGAATAAGCTATAGTGAACATTCTTGTACAGACCTTTTCGTAGGCATATGTTTGCATTTCTTTGGGGCTAATAACTAGGAGTAGAACTGCTTGATCAGAAGGTAGCTTTTTTAGTTTCATAAGACACTGCCAGGCCTTTTCTCAAAGGGCTGTACCGGTGTACATTCCATCTGCAGTGTAAACAGAGTTCCAGTCGCTCCGCATCTCCGCTAACACCTGGTGTTGAAAGTCATCTTGATTTTATTCCGGTGGGTGTTTCATTGTGGCTTTAATTTGTGCCTTCCTGATGGTTAATGATGTCGAGCAATTTTGCTTGTGCTCATGGGTTGTTTGTACAGTTGACCCTTGAACAACATGGGTTTGAACTGCGTGGGGCCACTTATACATGGATTTTTTCAGTAAATACAGTACTGTGGTACCACACGGTATGCACTGTGGTGAATACGGGGACGCAGAATGGCATACAGAGAGAGCCCATTGTAAAGTTACGCGAGGGTTTTCAACAAGGTGGGGGCCGGCACTCCAACCCCCATGTTGTTCAAGGGTCAACTGTGTATCTTTGTTGAGTGTCTGTTCATATCTTTTACCCACACTGTTTTATGTATTTATTGTTTTCCTTTTATTATGGAGTCATAAAAATTCTTCCTATGTTCTGGTTGTAAGTCCTTTTGCCAGATACGTTTTGGAAATAATTTCTCCCAGTCTGTAGTTGGCCCGATCATGTTCTTTATGGCGTCTTCTAATGAATAGAGTTTTAAATTCTGGTGAAATCTGCCTTATCAGTGTGTTTTTTGTAATGGTAACTACTTTCTGTGTCTTGTCTGAGAAATTTTACTCACTCCCAGGTTATACAGATAGTATTCTCCTACATGCTTCATGGATTTAGATTTTACGTTGAGAACTGTCTCAAATTAAGTTTTGTATATTATGTGAAGTAAGGAGTGAAGAACTTTTTTTAACCATAGGAGTATCTGGTTGTTCCCACATCATTTGATTTCCCCATTGATTGATTTGGTACCTGTAGAGGCACTAGTTCAAAAGTCAAATGACCTAGTAAGTGTAGGTTTATTTCTGGGCTCTCTGTTCTGTTTCTTTGGCTTCTTTATCTGTCACTGTGATACCATGCTGTTTGGATTACTTTAGCTTTACTCTAAGTTTTGACATCAGGTAATTTAAGACTTCAGCTTTGTTCTTCTTTTTCAAAATTGCTTTAAATATTCTAGATCCTTTGCATTCCTGTATAAGTTTTAGAAATCAGTTTGTCAGCGAAAGAGGCCTAGTGGGATTATGACTGAGATTGCATTCAGTCTGTAGAACAGTTTTGGTAGAATTGATACCAGTATTGAGTGTTCTTACACACAAATATGGTATATCTCTCCACTTTTTACGTTTTCTTTCATTTATGTCAGCAGTGTTTTATAGTTTTTGATGTCTTTATATTTAAAGTGTGTGTCTTCATAGTTGGGCGTTGTCTAGCAATGCAGTCTAACAACCTCAGCCTTTAATTTGGAATGTTAAGTTCATATATAGTTAATGTAATTATTTATGTGGTTGGATTTAGCTCTGCCATTTTTCCATATGGTTTCTATTGGCTACATCTTGGAACTCTTTTTTCCTCCTGTGTTTTTTCTTTCTTGCCTTTTTAGGGAGGTAGGAGAGAGTAACTGAATATTTTCTGGAATTCCATTTTAATTTCTCTGTTGACTCTTTTAACTATATCTATTTGAACATTTTTTCAGTGGTTGCTCAATATACATCTTTAACATTGCAATATACATCCTTAACTTTTCACAGTCTGCTTAGAATTAACATTGTACATGCACTTCATATAAAATGTAAGGAGATAGTAAGTGCCTAGTTCTCTTGACAGCAGTTCTGTACATCTTTATTACATCTGTCAAGATGTATCAACAAATGTTATAAACCCCCAGTATAGTTTTATAATTTTTGCTTTTTAAATAGTCCTATATATTTTAAAGAAATTAAGACAAGCAAAGAAGATGGTCTTTGATATGTATTTTGTATATTTCCTCTTTTCAGTGCTCTTCATTCCTTCTTGAAGGTCCCGATTTCTATCAAGTATCATTTCCTTCAGCCCAGAGAACTTCCTTTAGCATTTCTTATAGTCCAGGTTTGGTGACAGCAGATTTATCACTTATCTTAAATTTGTCTTTATTTCACTTTCATTCATTTTTTTTTTTTTTTTCTTAATGGAAAATAAAGGACAGTATATTTTAGTTGTAGTGTATGCATTTGGATCCCAACTCATTGCTAAACAGTCCCGTGCCTCCAGCCCTGCCTCGGGTGGTGAGCGCCATATGGGCACCATGTTCTGCCTGGAGCCACCCACTTGAATGCGCCAGTAGGAACTCCTTTGTCCTGGCTTTCATTGATTCAGCAGATTACTTAAAGGATGATCCATTGTCAAAGAGATGATTCTTGCAAGGAATGCATGTCTGCAAACAGCCTCTAGTTTGTAGATCGTTGTGGAATCTGTGATAACGAGGATTCTGTATCTTCCTCTAACTGAAGAGAATTTCTTGCAGTTCTGTGTGATGATGATGTGTGGTTCTTGACATCCGAATGAACTGATACAATTCTAACAGTAGAATTCCTACCGTTACATATTCCTGTGGCACTGGTGCAGTTTGTACCGAATTGCTTTGTAGTTTCCAAGGTGAGCTTGACATTTTGGGATTACTAGTACATCTGCTTTACATGTCAGGGAACTTTTCCTAATATAGGTGAAAATTTTGGTTACTTCCTGATTGTTCCTACAATGGTGATTTCCGTGGGCAAAATCTGAAACAGTCCCTCTGGGGTGGTGCTTCAATCTTCCTTCCACATCCTGTGGTGGTTAGTGAAGAATGCTATCCTTACCGTGACCATCTTGATCAATTCTGTGGACATTTCTTTATTATCCCAAAAACTGCAGAGAACAGGGGTTTTGTAATAACTGATCCAGAAATTCCCTTGCACTTTAGGAATGCCTAATAATAAGCAAAAGCGATGAAAGAGGTGAATATTACCCTGTACTTAAGAAAACTCAGTTCTGCTGCCCCATCAGATTGGCTACTAAGTCTAAATGGAAGATGTAAAAAAAAATTGAAGTGGAAAATTGTGAAGGATTCCTTCTCTCCAAGACCTACAGTGGAAATGCCTCTTAGGAATTAGTTTTTTAATTAACTACTAAAATATTGTAAGGTTAATCTCCTAATAAATTGAGTATTGTTACTGGAAGACGTCTTATAAATGAATCAGCTGAAACGTCACTTCTACTTATGAGAATAAAAAAAAAATGTTAAGTAGTGTTATTAACTTCCTGTCATGTTTGTTTCTTGGCAAGTCCAGACCCTCTTACCAATCCAGTTTCACTGAATATGAGCTCATTTTTCCTGTTTTGATATTTTCCTTGAAGGCTTTAATTTTAGTAGTTGAAATCTTTATCTTAAAGAAGATAAAGGAAATATTGGATAAAAAGATGAAAGCATTAAGAAGGAAGGGGAAAAAAACCTTCATTTCCTTGGAGCAGACATTGTTATTCACAGTGTTTATGAAGAAATGGTAAACACCATGGCAGTAAGACATAATGATTTGCATCCCAAAGGCTGTTGCATGTAGTCATGTATTAAGCCATAAAAGAAAAAAATCAACCCAGTTTTCCCTTGGAAAAGCTTAAGAGGCAGAGGGAGTAAGGTCAGAATCTTATAGCTCAATGGAAAATTACACCAGGTATTAAAAAATTCTGAATTCTGCTTCATACCATGCAATCCACAACAGGGTTATACCGAGGAGAGGTCTCGGTGACCAGGTCTGAGGAAGGGACAGGGTGTGTTCTAGTCCACCGTGGTGCAGAAGAGCTAGGTTCACTCTACAAAGGGTTAGGTGTGAAACAGTGTGTGGTCTCAGAGGGCTGTGGTACCACTGGCTCCTACTCTTCACTCTCTTATTTTATGTTTTTTATTGAAGTATAGTTGATTTACAGTGTTGCGTTGGTTTCAGGTGTACAGCAGAGTGATTCAGAGATATTATATATATCCTTTTTCAGATTCTTTTCCCTTATAGATTATTACAAGATATTGACTGTAGTTCCCTGTGCTATACAGTAGGACCTTGTTGTTTATCTATTTTATATATAGTAGTGTGTGTATGTTAATCCTAAACTCCTAATTTATCTCTCCCCACTTTCCCCTTTGGTAACCATAAGTTTGTTTTCTATGTCTGTGAGTCTGTGTCTGTTTCATAGGTAAGTTCATTTGTGTCATATTTTAGGTTCCACATATAAGTGATATCATGTGGCATTTGTCTTTCTCTTTCTAACTTACTTCACTTAGTGTGATAATCTCTAGGTCCATCCATGTTGCTGCAAGTGGCATTATTTTCTTATTTTTTACGGCTGAGTAGTATTCCATTGTATATATGTACCACATCTTCATCCATTCATCTGTCTATGGACATTTAGGTTACTTCTATGTCTTGGCTATTGTAAATTTCACCTTCATTCTTTGAAGATATTTTTGCTGAATATCTAGGCTGACAGTTTTTTTTTTTCCTTTCAGTTCTTTAAAGATACTGCTCCACTGTCTTCTGGCCTTCACTGTTTTTAGGATGTTAGTCATTCTTTATATTGTTCTCTTATAAGTAGTCTGTGTTTTCTCTGGAAGCTTTCGGGATTTTCTCTTTTTGGTTTTCAATATTTTTATCATGTACCCATGTGTATCTGTTTGTGTTTATCCTGCTTGAGAGCCTTTAAGCTTCTTGAACTTGTATGTCTTCCACTACATTTGGTAAACGTTAGGCCTTTACTTTCCAACAGGTCTCTGAGGCTTTTGTTTTTAATTTCTTTTCTGTAATTCAGATTGTATAATTGCTATTTATTTAGCTTCATATTCACTAATGAGTTCTTCTCTAGTAAGCCTTACTCAGTACGTTTTTAATTTCATCTATTGGTGTTTTTTCAGTTCCTGAATATCTATTTCTTTTTATAGTAATGTTTCTCTGAGATTTCCAAACCATTCATTGATGATGTATTTAGTTTCTTTTTCATCCTTAAAGATTTTTAATAACTGCCCCAAATGCTTGTCTCTGTTTTCAACATTTGGTCGTCTCAGCATCAGTTCATTTTCTAATGTGATCAGACAGACTCAGAGAAGTTAAGATGACTCACCCAAAGTTACTTGGTCAGTTGTCATGGAAGAGGGAGTCCAGCCATATCTTCCGACTCCAGATGTCTTACTTCTTCCTCTGCATCGCACTGTCTCTTCAAACTTTCTGTCATGACATTTCCCAGGGAAATTTATGATTTGAGAGAGGTAATGTGGATCAGTAGATAGATTTTCTGGCCAAGTTATAATGGCTACAATGTAGAGAAGATAAATCTGGGAGCGTCAGTGTTCATTAAATTTTTAAATGTCCTACTATTTATTTTTTTTAAAAGGAGTATTTATTTATTTGTTTTTTTGTTTATTTATGGCTGCGTTGGGTCTTCGTTGCTGCACGTGGGCTTTCTCTAGTTGAAGCGAGCGGGGGCTACTCTTCGTTGTGGTGTGTGGGCTTCTCATTGCGGTGGCTTCTCATTGCAGAGCACGGGCTCTAGAGCGCAGGCTCAGTAGTTGTGGCACGTGGGCTCAGTAGTTGCGGCTCGTGGGCTCTAGAGCACAGGCTCAGTAGTTGTGGCTCGTGGGCTCTAGAGCGCAGGCTCAGTAGTTGTGGCTTGTGGGCTCAGTAGTTGCAGCTCGTGGGCTCTAGAGTACAGGCTTAGTAGTTGTGGCACTCGGGCTTAGCTGCTCTGCGGCATGTGGGATCTTCCTGGACCAGGGCTCGAACCCATGTCTCCTGCATTGGCAGGCGGATTGTTAACCACTGCGCCACCAGGGAAGCCCCTCAAGTGTCCCGCTATTCAGAGTAGCTCCTCACGTGGAGTATGAGTGTGTAACGGTAGTGGGCGTGGTGGGCGTGCTGCGGGCATGCGCCAGGGAAGGAAGGCAAAGCTTGCTGCGTGGGGTGCCTCTAGCAGCTTCAGTCTCAGCAGGGGGACAGGGACGACGGGAAAGAAGTCCGATTGATTTCACGTACCCCTGGGTGACCATCAGAAAGGAGCCAGTCAGGTTTTCTTTAGGACTGGCCTTACTCAGTGTGATTTTATGACAGAGCCTCCAAAACAGTCTCCTTTCACCTGTCAGCTTTGACCTAGTCTTTTTCAGGATGGGAGCAAGGTTCCTTTTAGAATTCATTTCAAGAGGCTTAAGATGCAAATGCGAGGATGACATGTTTGTGCCGGCATCATAACACAGAAAGGATGGTGGTCAGTGACAGCTCGGAAGTAGCACTCACCATGCGCCAGGCAGTGTTCTGAGAGCTTCTTGTGTGTTATTTCATTTTAATACAACAAGCCGCTGAGATGAAGAAAGGGTATCTTTATAGTACATTAAGACGTAAGAGGTGCCTTGTCCTCGGTCACAGTTAAAAGGTGACAGAGCTGAGGTTGACACTCAGGGGCCCCAGAGTCCACGTCTCAGCTGCGTTTATGACCGAGAGGCCTGCCCCTGCCCCTGGCGAGGCCCTGTGCCCGGAGCGGTGACTGCGGTGCGGATCTGCCTCCGTCCCCTGCTGGCCACGGCAGGCGCTGGTCGCAGTTCAGGCACTTGGGTTTTCCTGCACCTCAGAGCCTCCTCGGCGGGTGCCCAGGAGTCACCGCTCAGCAGTCACAAGGAGGGTTCCCTTTGCCGCCCCAAGGAGCTCTTCTCCAGTGACCTTTTGCCTCTAATCCGTGGTCCAAAACGCATTTGCACTAGAATGGAATGAGCTAATAAGCAGGGGAGACTGCTAATAACAGATTCAGAGGAGAGGACCAGGGAAAGAAAATAAATGAAATGAGAGGCGACAGAGGAGTGTCCAGGGGAATCTAGGGGAGCGAAAGCTTCCTCATGCTGGCGCACTTGCCTCCACTGAGCACGTTTGTCCCTCCGTCCCCATAAACCATTGCGTGGAGATGGTGCCGCCTGGCGCTGGGGCTGAGGACGCTCTTTGCGGGGTTCCTTGTGACGGTTTATGACAGCTCGTCGGGTGCGTTGGATGTGTGGCTAACCTAGGATGTGGAATGTTCCTGACCTGCATGACGGGACAGTGCGGAATCCTCGACTGCCCTCTGCACGAGTAGGAGTGTCACAGCTGCAGCCTACAGGTCCCAGGAGGCACGGTACCTGGTGCAGTGCTGCTGCCTCTGGGCTTGGTTTACCCGTCATTTCAGGTTTCTGAACACCGTGCAGTTTCCTAAACAGAAAGGGGAACTATTTCGCTAACTCGTTGCATAAGACATCTGTTTAACACCGCTTTGTTTCTCATCGCCCAGGTGTTTAAGGAGGAGAAGTACTTGAAGGAGGCCATGGAGTGCAGCGATGTGATTTGGCAGCGAGGTCTGCTGAGGAAGGGCTATGGGATCTGCCATGGGACCGCTGGCAACGGCTACTCTTTCCTTTCCCTTTACCACCTCACGCGGGACAAGAAGTACCTCTACCGCGCTTGCAAGGTAAGGGCATCTCTATCCAAACCGCTTCTGAACCCTCCAGGGCACACACAGAGCCCAAATACAGCTCTCTCCTCCTTCAGACATGTTTCTCCCAACTCTGCGGTTTCTTCTGCAGAGCCTTGTCCCTGGCGGCCGTGTGCCTTGGCCGTACCATCTGTACAATGGCACTAAGGGGTGGAAATGCCTTCTGGAGTCCCATGACCTGTTAGGATGCCCTCCTGTGCATTTATTTGCTTCATGACTTTGGGGCGCCCCTTCTTCAAGCCTCAGTTTCCTCATCTGTAAAAATACTACCCGCCTCCTAAATTTGTTCCAGGAAGAATCAGTTGAGGTAATGGGCAGGTCGTCGGTAGTTGCCTCTGCTTAAAATCCTCCAGTGGTTTCCCACTGCCTGTGAGCGGCACCCACAGCCCCGAAGTGGAGAGCCCCGTGCGCCTCGGCCCCTGCCTGCCTCTCCCCTGCCTTGCCCCCCGCTCTCCACGGGGCGCAGCGTTCCTGGGGCTTCCCCGAAATCTGCCTGGTGGAGGCGACCTGTGAGGTCTCCCCAGTGACAGAGCCACCAGGGCACTCACCGTGCGCTTCTGCTTGTTCCTGAGTGTGCCGCACCCTAGACCACGAGCTGCGTGATCTTCCTAGTCAACATCCCGACCCTACCCAGTACCTAGGGCAGTGCCGGCACCAAGGACAGGCCTAATAAATACGCATCGGATGTGCGAAAATGGACGCACAAAACAAGACTCAGTAAATGTTTGCTGGCGTTTTTATTGCTGTGCACATTTCACAAAATAAAGTTACAGGAGCACAGAAAAAAGATTGGAAGAAAATGCACCAAAATGTCCAATGACCCTTGACAGATGGAGGCATTCGGGTGGCTTATTCTGTATATTTATTACTGTTCTGAAGCCTTTTCTCACACCAGATGGAACAGAGCCTTCCGACCTGGTGCCCCGAGACACGCACACGGTCGTAGTGCCCACACTCAGCAGAGGCCGCGCGGGGTATTGTGGGGATGCAGAGGCAGGTGCCTGACCCGGGCGTCGGGGGTGCCATGTAGGCTGAGACCCAGAGCAGAGCTGGAGCTTGAGCAGGCGGGTGGGAGCGGTGCCGCCAGCCGAGGAAGCTGGCGGGGTGAGCACCCTGCGGCCCGCAGCGTTCCCTTGGCCAGAGCAGAGCAGGGCAGGAGCTGGGGTCAGCGAGGCGAGGGGCAGTTCGGGTGGACGGCAGTCACAGTAGCAGATGGGTAAGAAAATATGGGGATTGGGGAAGGCTTCATGGGGGCTGAGGCACAGCTAGTTTTCTAAAGATGTGGAGCTTTTCAGGTGGGCCAGGAAGGCAGGGCATGGGGAGGCGAAGTGCACCCCAGTAGGAGAAGAGCCCCTGCAGAGCCACGGAGGCAGGCACGGCACAGTGCAGCCTGACCCCGAGCGCTCAGCACGGGAGGGTGCAAGGGCGAGGGGTGAAGTCAGAGGGGCCGAGGCCAAAGAAAGCTGGTCCTTCCCCTTAGTCAGTAGATCTGAGCCTTGGTTACATCTTAGAATCACTGGAGCTTTAAAAGAGTGCCTGGGGCTTCCCTGGTGGCACAGTGGTTGAGAGTCCGCCTGCTGATGTGGGGGACACGGGTTCGGGCCCCGGTCCGGGAAGATCCCACATGCCGCAGAGCGGCTGGGCCTGTGAGCCATGGCCGCTGAGCCTGCACGTCCGGAGCCTGTGCTCCGCAACGGGAGAGGCCACAACAGTGAGAGGCCCGCGTACCGCAAAAAAAAAAAGAGTGCCTGGACCACACCCTGGGCCCGGTTCTGCGGGAGCCCAGGCCCCCGGGTACCAGCTCCTGGGTGGTTCTCATCTGCAGGCGGGGCTTCCCAAAGGTTTGTGATTCATGTCCAGACTCCTCTCAGAAGGATTGCCGTGGCCACGGTGGAATGGATGAGGTAGAGGTAAACAATTTGGGTTTCTCCAAATTGTTGTTTAATAATTAATGCAAGAAATGTTGAGTTATAAACCCAAGGGCATTGGCTGTGATGCTGAAGAGGAGAGATTCAGAAACACTTAAGCTATGGACACAGCTGACTCACTTTGTTATAAAGTAGAAAGTAACACACCAGCGTAAAGCAAGTATACTCCAGTAAAGACGTTAAAGACTAAATAAGTTCCTCATGATAGACACTAAAAACAGACATGGAGCTGAGCCCAAGAATTCAGTGGGTTTTCTTAATGTGGAGAAGACAGAAATGTGTGAATGTCTCTCTGGTCTCTGACTAGGTGGTGGAGCATCAGACAAGCTAGAAGAGTGAGCAGATCTGGAGGGTAGAAGGTTTATTGTATATGTGCTGAATTTATGATTCTTTATGTACACATGACAAAAATAAGTTACCTTAAGCCAAAAAGGGAAATTTATTATAATGTTATAAAAATCCATTGAAGAGGTTTAAGAAGAAAGGGTCGGGGAGCTCAGAGGAAATTGCTGATAAAGCTAAGGGATGAGTTTTCAAGATGAGCGGGGTGGGCAGTGGGCAGTGGGTGGGCCGCCGGGGAGCAGTGGGGAGAGGAGGGAGGGAGGGAGGGCTGCGTGTTCAGCAGAGGGGCTGGCGGTGAGCCCAGAGAGCGCAGCCAGGCAAGCGGTTTCAGAGCCAGTGTTTTAATCTGGACGGAGCGCCTGCAAGGGCAGGAGGCGGTGCTTAGAAAAGACCGGAGGTTGTTGGGCTGTGAGATTCCTTACTTCAGCCTTCCCAACAACCTTCCTAGGTAAATTCCCCCCCCTACGGAGGAGGAAGCAGGCCTAGGCAGGTGACAGAGCTTGCCAGGTCTCACCTGCTCAGAAGAGGTGGTGCCGAGTCTCTCCGAGCTCACGCTCCTGACCACTCTGTTGCCTGGGAGTCTGCTTACTTTGATTCTGGGTGAATTCACTGCAGTGTCTTAGGCGTTCCATTTTCACCAAGTGAAATCCCCACTCTTAAAAAGAAATGTCTTTCTCCCTAGTTTGCAGAATGGTGCCTAGAATATGGAACACATGGTTGCCGCATTCCTGACAGACCCTATTCTCTCTTTGAAGGTAAGAGTGAGGGAAAGCTCCAGGTTTAAGTATCTGGGTGTGTGCATTTGGTTCTCCTGACTGTGCACACTCACAGTTGATCTTAATTAGTAATCGCTGCACAGCTGGTAAATACCGTGAGCAAAGTCGTTCATTGCTGAAAATTATATTGAGTCTCTTTACCTTGCCTGTTTTGTGTGTGCACCTGTGAACTTCCTCCAAGTATTTTTAGATCTTTTGTGACCTGTATAGGCATAGACTGTCTGCTGCTCAGTAATGGAAGAAAATAACGTTTACTCCTGTGCATTTCATCGGTAATATTGTGCGTGTAGTATTGATCTATTCACAGCAAACTTGGTTAGTTACTTAAATGTATTTAATTAAGTCATGTAAAGAAGTGTAAATAATTAATATTAGTAATTTAAAAGTATTAGTAAATACAAGTATTAGTAGTTGGAAAAAATGAGAATATTGAAGACAGTTCTGAAAAACAAGAGCAATGAAAGAAACCAGCAAACACATTGCGAGTCTGCTCCAGGCACACACAGTACATAGAATATAATTCAGGAAAACAAAATGGAAGTCCTACAGAGACTCAGATATTCTTTGTTTAGTGTGTGTGTGTGTGTGTGTGTGTGTAATGGTAATTTGGAACATAAGCCACAGAAACCAGAGGGCAAACGTTAATGGTGTTACGATAAATGGATGGTGACTTTTTAATTACTTTAGAGCCACCTTTTATAGTAATTCCAAAATAAATTTCAGAAGGAATAAATGAATACTTTTTAAAAACTCAAAAATTAGATGGGTGTTGAATTTTGTCAGGTGCTTTTCTTGCATCAGTTGGTCAGATCATGTGGCTTTTCTTCTTCAGGCCCCTAGCACTGTGGATCACACTGGTTGATTTTCAAATATTAAGCCAACCTTGCATCTCTGGAATAAACCTTACTTGGCCATGGTGTACAGTTCTTTTTATGTATTGCAGAATTATATTTGCTAATATGTTGATGATTTTTGTGTCTATATTCATGAGGAATATTGGCCTGTAGTTTTCCTTTGTTATACTGTGTTTGTCTGGTTTTGCTATCTGGGTAATGCTGGCCTAATAAACTGTACTGAGAAGTACCTTCTCCTCTGTTTTCTGTAATAGATTGTATATTAATTGGTGGAAGAATTCTCATTTAAATGTTTGGTAGCATTCTTCAGCGAAACCTTCCTAGCCGAGAGATTTCTTTTCTGGGAGTTTGAAATTTACAAATTCAGTTTGTTTAATAGGTTACAAGGCTGTTCAAGTTATCTGTTTCATATTCAGTGAGTTTTAGTAGTTTGTATTTTCAAGATATTGCTCCAGTTCACCTGAGGGGTTAAATTTTTGTGCATAAAAAGCTTTGGTGGCAGTCCTTCGTTATCTTCTTGATGTCTGAACTGTCTGTCGTGCTAATGCCGTGTTTTATTTCAGCTACTGAGATTTTAATCATATAATAGATAAACGAGCAAAAATTAGAGCGTCTGTCATTATCTTTTGCAGAATAAGATCTTTTTAATATTCAAAGAAACCGTAATGAAAAAAATGTTTCTCAGAATAAAAATGTCGTCTTTTGGGTCATAAAAATGAGGTGTATTTGTATCAGATATAACACAGTTAATACCTGAACTCTAAATGGAGTTCATTCAGGTTCATAAATTCAAGTTGATAATGGCAAATTCAAAGCCCCAGCGGGTGAAAATCTTCGAATGTACCCTCCCGAGAGGCTGGGAAGCTCTTGCATTCTTCTGGGCCCCTGTGCCTCACAAGTGCCTGGCAGGAGGCGCTGACTAGGTTCTCGTTGGATGGGTGAGTGCCTGTGTGGAGGCCACTAGGCTGGAAGGGCCCACAGCGCCCAGGACCCTTTGTGGAGGAGCTCCCTCCCTCCAAGGGATCCTTCGGGTAGGCTGCTGAGTTACTGCAGTGATTGGCGGTGGGGACTTTGACCAAGCAAGTAAAGTTCGTTTTAAAATAACATTTTTGAAACCCAAAGTGCAACCTTCCGTTTGGAATAAAAATGTAAAGGCTCTGAGAGGACGTTTATATGTTGGAATATCACAGTAGCAGCGCCCTTAACTTCTGTGTTAGCACTTCTGTGAAATCATCTTAAAGTGTCAAGATACAAGATTAAAGCTCAGAAACCAATTTTTAAAATTAAGATAATGAAGAAAACTGGTATTACCTGCTGGGTGCTGATGTGAAGACTTCCTTTTTGTGCGTGTGAAGTTATTTTCAAAGTCCTCCCCACCTTTTCCCACATCCTTACAGCCCCAGTAAAGGCAGCGATCAGAGGTCACTTGGTTCTGGACCCCACCCCGCACCCTTTCTCACGAAGGACCGCGTTTTGCGTTGCAGGTATGGCTGGCACTGTTCACTTCCTCTCCGACATCCTGGCCCCAGAGGCATCACGGTTTCCAGCATTTGAACTCGGCTCTCCACAGAGGGATACAAAGGTGCAAAAGGACGACTGAGAGGTCCAACTGGACCAGAAGCCACCGGGTTGCTTGATGCCTGACACGGAACCAAGTGTGAATCCTGAAAGAGGGAGAAAAAGGAGAAGCAGGCACCCTCCCAGACCCCCTGTGTCAGAGTGTGATGACAGACCATCCCATCAGCGCTCTGTAACAGTGTCCCCTCACTGGTGTAAAATATGAACTCCTCGTGTCCAGTTCTCTGTAGTGTGTGCATGTCTCCTGGTGTTCGCTGTCTGTAGGTGTAGGTTCTAAACGGAAGCCCTTCTCTGTCCATGAGCCCGAGCTGGCTGTGCATGAGGGCACGCGGCAGCCTCTTCTCTGTACATAATATTTAAAGTGGGGTGTTTTCTGTACTGACAAACAGGAAATAGGCAGGTGGTGTCCGTCCCATGTAACAGAATATTCTCCGCAGTGATGTCCCAGTCGTAAGACTTTCCAGCATTTTCTGTGGGTACCTTTCAGATCAGCATGAGAGAAAGACCACTCCAGAAATGAAAAGAAATAGAACAGGTAGAGGGGGTTTGCTGGAGTAGGGGGTGGTGAGCCTTTCCACCAGGTAGTCGAATGCTCCCTCTTTGTGTTTTGTGCTCACCTCAGTGTTTTTAAGAAGCCAAAGGGGGTGCATTGCAGCTCTGCTGGGGCTCCCATTCTCAGGCTCTTCGTGTGAAGTTCCGGACCCTCCTCGCAATCCAAGGCAGCCCGTGCCCTGGGGGGTGGACTCATGACACCAGGGCCACTCGAGGGAACCGTGTTCGTGGCCACATTGTAAATCATGTAGCAGCGACTGAGGGCTGGCAAGTCTAGATTCAGTGTGTATTATTAAAGCAGGCTGCACCTCGGTTCTATCAACATTATAACTTAGTGTTATAAGTGCAGTGGATACAATTCCAGATGCATAATAAGCAGAGAGATACTCATCTCTTCCATGTCCCTCCAATTAAACTTACTCCAAAACTTGGTAAGTTATCCAAGTACAAATTGGAATGAATTTAGTCCTTATTTTTGTCTACTATTTGGTTGATAAAAGTCTCACCTTTGATGAAATGTATTAAGCATAAAGTACTAGTCTGCATTTATGCATATGGAAAGCAGTCTTCTAACCAAGAAAATTACGATTCTGTCTGACAACTTTTATTTTAAAACTGGGCATTACTTTGGGTTAGCATACCCTCAGTAATTATACCCTGTACATCTGTTTTTAGGAGAGTTTTGCTGTCATGGTGTGAGTGGTCTAGGACTGTACAGACTTCTCATGAGCTAAGCCAGTTCATAAAAGACAAGATAGGTCTCTCTGATGGTCTGGTCCTTATCTACAAGGGATTGTCAGATGTTTATCAGCCTCGTTTCCACTCCTTTCATAAAGGTGAAAGAGTGTCCATGTAGAAGACAGATCCTTCACACGTGTGTGATTCTGTGCAGTCCTCAGGGTCCCGCTGAGCCTTGGCGGTGGGGCTGACTCCCGAACACGTGCCCTTCGGTTTCTAAATGATGCCTCATGAGTCTCCGTCACGACTGTTCAGGTTAGGCTGATGACTTCCATGGGTATAAATCCTCACGGTTGTGTTTTAACCGTCTTCCCGGGCCTGCTCATGTGTGTCTCAGGCAGCCCGGTTCCCCGGGACCTGCAGGCGGGGACGTGAGTGAGCTGAGGGGCTGTTTGTCCGAAGAGCTCCCCTGGTGTCACAGCTCAGCCCAGCTGCACTGCTGCCACCTCGGCCAAAGCTCAGGGCAGCCCCCGGGGCTTCGGCACAGAGTGTTACCCAAGCCGTCTCATTTCTCAGGGGAGGCCAGTGGGGCTGCACAGGATTCACCCCCCTCAGCAAGAGGGGGCAGCTCATGGAGGCCCTGGTCCTGGCCACGTGTCTCCTGACCGGAAGCAGTGAGGGTGACCCTTCGTGACACCTGGGCATCACGATGCCTTGTACGTTTGGCTTGTTTCTGCCTCGCACACTGAGGGAAGATGGCGCGCTTGTGAGGTAAACGGAGGAGATTGTATTTGCAGGGTGTTTTTAGAAGCCAGCTGGATTGACCCCTCCCGCTTACCCACCAGATGTCAACAGAGACGCAGTCTGTGACTCCACAGTAACCCGCTTCCTGGGGCGCGACGCGGGCGGCTGCATGGTGCCGGGTCCAGCTCTCAGTCCCCAGAGGCAGCGGGACAGAGGAGTCCCAGAGCTGGTTTAGTGGTTCTGATGAGTGCGATTTCGGATCTCAGAGCAGCTCACGGCGATTTCTTACATTTCTGTATCCAAGATGTGTCTGAGTGTTTAAAATAATGTGTATGCACAATGCCATTTTAAAATATGAAAGAGAAAACGATGTCCACAGAAAGTGTGTGGGGTTCCCTGGTTCGGTACTTAGTAAAAACATGGTTTTGTTGTGACACTTGCGGGGTCTTCGTCTCTTCTCACCACTGCCTTTGAGAGCGACGGTTGGAAGCCCCGGCCACCGTTCTGGAGATGGCCTTCCTCACGGAAAATGCGGCCGTTGCTCACGTTATGGCGTGCTAGGTGCTTCACTAGAATGACGGCTTTCTCTCTCTATCCCAAGGGCCTCCGAGCCCTGGGCAGCACCAAGAGAAGCCTGTCTTGAGCCTGCCCGTGTGACAGGCCTTTCCACTCACAGTCACCGTGAATGGCCCCAGCACGGCTGGGGTCACAGCGTGCATGGTGGTGGGCACTCTTCTCATCACTGTCTTACACATGAGAAAGCTGATGGCCTTGCCCAGGGTCACAGCTGGAATGAGGGACAGTCAGGCTTCCGACCCGACGGTTCTTGCCAGTGGCCATACTTCTGACTTGTACTCAGTACCTCTTCCCCTACGTGCCCAACGTGGAAGGTGAGAAATTGAAACCCCGGAGAGGCCCTGTCATCTGTGCCCCTGTCCTCCTGGGTCCCTTGAACCATTCAGTGCAATTCCATACTCTTAACTTCGTGAGGCAGTTCTCAACCGCTATCACTTCATTTGCTAAATTCACAAAAGCAGGACCCAGGCGTGAGGCCCAGGTCCCCCAAACGTGTTTACAGACTGTCTTCACTCCTTCCCAGTCTCTTTGCTAAGCTTCAAGGGCCCCTTCCTCTCAGGTCTCTGTTTTTCCACATCCTGTGTTCTGGAGGAGAGCCAGGTGTCCATTCCAACCAGACGGTCACCCCCAGCGCCTGTCAGCCTTCTGTCAAACTGGCCGGTGGCCCGGAAGGCCGTGCTGCGTCATCGCTTCTCCTGATCAGAGGAAGGCCGCAGGCTCCTCCACGGCCCCTGCTCCCTGGGGTTGGGTCGCTGGGTGACGGAGGCTACAGTCGGCCTCACAACGCGCCCCTGCCCCCATTTCCGTCTCCAGTTTGCTCAAGTGCTCCACCCAGCATGCCAGGCCTTGTGCTCGGTGCTGAGAGGGACGGCGACAGCCACCTTCCTGCAGCTCGCCCGGCCCCGCGACGGACGCCTGCGGAAGGGCGCAGCCCCGCTCAGGCTCAGGGCCGGCCCGCCTGTGTCAGGACCTCGGACAGCTCCTCCGCAGCGCGGGCGGGGCGGCGGGCCTCCGGGCGTGCACTTCTGCTAATGGCAGGAGGGCACCGCGGCGAAGTGTGACCGGTTCAGCCTTGCGGCGCCGTGACCTCTGGCGTGAGGCTGCGGCTGGCCCCAGTCGTCAGGGAGCCTGTGGAGTGGGCATCCAGCGCAGAGGCTGGAGCAGCCTGTGTGAATTTGGATCAGCTGTTTCCTACAGAGTCTCTCTCTGTAATCAGGGCCTTATTTGGACTAACCAACCTTATTTGGTTAGTGGGAGAATTAAAACGGAATAACAAACGGAGAAAGCATCTAGCATGCGGAAGTGCTCTGTGATGGGGGACTTGAAGGTGTGCATGTAGTGCTTGTGTGTGAAGAAACGGGCTCACTCTCCTGAGTAATGAAATGAAAACCCAGGTCTGTCCAGCTCCAAGATCCCAAGCCACGCCACCATCGCGCACCACTGCTCTGCCTAGCATCCCCGAGCTTTCGGCCATCGTGGGCGTGGGCGTGTGTGTGCCCAGCCGCACCAGGGTCCTTCAAGGGGAAGAGTCTGCCATAGGGGCAAGGAGGAACCAAGCCACAGTTTCAGGCTTACACAAAATCTAGAAGTTCAGAGAGGCTGGGTTCTCCGTCCTCCAGCCTGTTCTTTGTTTAATGCCCCTGGAGGTCTTCCCGCTTCTGTACCAGGTAGATCCTTGTGGCTTTCATAAGATCATCATCAGATGCAGTGCTGGTCACATGTTAACAGGGACCTTACGCCCTCTTTAAAGTATTGTTCATGAGAGAATAAAGCATGTAGCAAGCAGCATAATCACATATCCACCCACAATCATACAAATGTCTCCCACGGTCCCAAGAACTGAGGAAGCCAGCTTTTCAACCATTTCGTCAGAGAGGCCACAGGGAAGTTATCCAGCGCTTTATGCTTGGCTGCTGGGAACTAAAAGGGGGGTAATGAACAGGACGGTGCTGCCTCCAGAGGCTCTCCGGTAGCAAGAAGGACCATGCTCCCTGCAGCTGAACTGAAAGTCCTGAGAACTTGCCTGCCTGAAGGGTGTCATTGTTCTGCCCTGACACTTGAATCAGAGATTGTTTAGAGAATTCTGCACTGGAAGCCACTTTCCTCCTGAAATTTCGAGGCAGCATACTGACATCTAGCTTCCAGTGTTACCTCCGAGAACCTCAGAGCCACAGTGATTCTTGTTTCCTTGTGCTCAGATGTTGTGTTTTGATTGTGAGCACTTTGCAAATTGTACAGTTTTTTCTCTGTCACGATGATGAGCCTAGTCCTGGTTTTTTTTTTTTTTTTCTTTAACATCTTTATTGGAGTATATTGCTTTACAATGGTGTGTTAGTTTCTGCTGTATAACAAAGTGAATCAGCTATATGTATACATATATCCCCATATCCCCTCCCTCTCGTGTCTCCCTCCCACCCTCCCTATCCCACCCCTCTAGGTGGTCACAAAGCACCGAGCTGATCTCCCTGTGCTATGCGGCTGCTTCCCACTAGCTATCTATTTTACATTTGATAGTGTATATATGTCCATGCCACTCTCTGGCTTCGTCCCAGCTTACCCTTCCCCCTCCCCGTGTCCTCAAGTCCATTCTCTATGTCTGCATCTTTATTCCTGTCCTGCCCCTAGGTTCTTCAGAACTTTTTGGTTTTTTCTTAGATTCCATATATATATGTTAGTATACGGTATTTGTTTTTCTCTTTCTGACTGACTTCACTCTGTATGACAGGCTCTAGGTCCATCCACCTCACCACCAATAACTCAATTTCGTTTCTTTTTATGGCTGAGTAAGATCCCACTGTATATATGTGCCACATCTTCTTTATCCATTCATCTGTCGACGTAGTCCTGGGTCCTTGGTAGGCCCTTCCAATCTGGGAACTTGTGTGTTTCAATTGTAGGAAATTTTCTTGAATTATTTCTTAATGTTTTTTTCCCTTCCACCTTTTTGCTTTCCTTTCCAAGAGATTTCAACTTTATTTTCGAATCCTTCCATTGTGTGTTTAGTTCCAGGAGTTTTTCTTGTTCTCAGGGTCTCTTTTGTGTATATCCTCTTCTTGTTGCAATATTTTATCTCTTTGAGGATCTTAATTTATTCAACACATAGTCATGAAGGGCTTATTCAATGCCACACATTATTCTGGGCACTTGGAATCCATCAGTGATCAAAACAGTCAAAAAGTTTTATCTTGTAGAGTTTGTAGCAGCGAGAGACAAGCAATAAGGCTAAATAGACAAATGTTCTCCTATGTTATAAGGTAATAAATAATATGGAAAAAAAGATAGAATAAAACAAAATAAGAGGGACTGATGGTGGAGAGAACACAAATTACTGTTCTAAACAGGATGGTCAGAGTAAGACTAGAGACGGTGACATTTGAGCCAAGACTTGAAGAAATTGAAGGAGTTGGCCAGATGAGTATCTGTGGAAAGAGCATCTGACAAAGGCCGTGCCCTGTTCAAGAGTGGAGTGAATGACCACACGGGGGAGGGGGGGGGGGGAGGAAGGAAGGCCCAGGCCTGGAAGGCCATTCGGAGGAGTTTGGCTTTTGCTCTGGGTGAAGTACAGAGCCACTGGAGGGTTTGAGCAAAGGAAGGACGTTATCTGATTTATGCGTCGAAGGGGACATCCTGAGAGAATGCCTGGTGGACGTAGGGAAACCAGAAGGCTGGTCCAGGAGAGAAATGATGTGGGCTTGGCGAGAATGGTCGGCCTCTTGCTGTGTCCTAGAGCCAGTAGGATTCCTGACGGCCAGTGCAGAGCACGAGAGAGCAGAGTTAGCCTTGGAAGGGGCGTCGCCAGCAGCTGAGATGTGGAAGAGGCCACTCGGGGCTCAGGGCATGTGGAGTCTGAGGTGACCGGGACGGCTGGAGTTTGGAGAGAAATCTGGGAGGGAACTGACACTTTGGAGTCATTTGCATGTTGATTATTTACAGCTATGAGCTGAGAGAGCTCACCCAGAAAGTGAGGGGAAAGGGAATAGGGAAGGAAGGAGCTAAGGCAGAGCCTTGGCCACGTAACACCAAGAATCGGGAGGAGTTTGCTCCAGCAAAGGAGGATGAGAAGAAGACCTCTACCTCATTGGGTAGAGGTCTGTTTTCCTGGAGGCCAGTGAGGAAATTTTACGTGTGCAGAGGAGTGACCAGCTGTTTCAGCCGATCCTGATAAGTGAGAGAAATGCTAGGAGTTGGCCATTGCATCCAGCAGCCTGGAGGTCCTTGGTGAATTGGTGAGCAGAACAGACAACGCTAAAAGGAGTTTGGTTGCAAAAGAGAGGAAAGAAATGGGGCCATAGTTGGTAAGAGAAATAAGATCAAGAAAAAACTTTTTTTTTTTTTAAATAGCATGTTTGTAAACCAATGTGATCCAATGGGAGCTTTTAAAAAACATGATGTAGGGACTTCCCTGGTGGCTCAGTGGTTAAGAATCTGCCTGCCAATGCAGGGGACACAGGTTCAATCCCTGGTCCGGGAAGATCCCACACGCTGCAGTGCAACTAAGCCCGTGTGCCACAACTACTTAGCCTGCACTCTACAGCCCGTGAGCCACAACTACTGAGCCCGCGTGCTGCAACCACTGAAACCTCTGTGCTCTAGGGCCTGTGCTCTGCAACAAGAGAGGCCACCGCAATGAGAAGCCCGCGCCCTGCAACAATGAGCAGCCCCCGCTCGCTGCAATCAGAGAAAAGCCCGCACGCAGCAATGAAGACCCAACGCAGCCAAAAATAAATCACTATTATAATAATGTGCTGCATAATCACAATACCAGTGTCACACCTGAGAAAACTAACAATGATTCTGTAATATTACGCTGCACCCAGGCCACGTCCGGTGCCCCGACCGAGTCAGGAGTGCTTTAAGTCTGTATTGTTGTTTTCCGTCGGGATCCAATCTAGGTTCCTGCTTTATATTTTGTTAATCTTTTCATAACCTAGGACACTCGCCTGCTTTTTTGTTTTGTTTTTAACGACATCGACTTTCTGAAGACACCAGGACTGTTGTCTCATAAATCTCCCCGTGAGTTTGTCTGACTCTTTCCCCACGGAAACTGGTCCTGCCGCCTCCCACTTGCCGCAACTCGGAGGCTCAGTTTGGACTCTGGAGCTACTCTGGAGCTACACTGTCCAGTATGGTAACCACTAGCCACCGGTGAGTATCTGCATGTACATTAGCTTCATGAAGATTAAGTTAAATTTTAAAACCCAGTTCCTGCATCTCCCTAGCCTCGTTTCTTTTTTTTTTTTTTAACATCTTTGTTGGACTATAATTGCTTTACAATGTTGTGTTAGTTTTCTGCTGTATAACAAGGTGAATCAACTATATGTATCCTAGCCTCATTTCAACTGCCCAATATCCACATTTAGCCCGTGGCTACTGTACTGGGCAGTGCAAGTATTTCCATCATCATAAAAATTTCTGTCGGATAACGCTGCTCCAGATGTGGTTATATCCTGGTTGGACATTTTTGGCAAGACTTTCTTAGGTGGTATTTTGTACTCAGTACTGCATCACATGCAGAGGCCTGGTTAGGAGTCCCAGGGTGTCCTGAGGGACTTGTAAACTGCACTAGGAATATCACACGCCCGCCACATCCTTCTCTGGTCGTCGGTCGGGATGCTACATCCTGTGATGGAAAGATTTCTAGGGAAAAGAAAATAAAATCAAAGAATATTAGAGCTGAGAGGGAAGTTTGATTATTTTATAAGCAGCTGAGGAAACTGAGGCCCATAGAGGTTCAAGACTTGCCCAAGGTCACTGATACTAGTTGGAAGCAGAGAATCACCTTCGACAAGCATCTTCGTACTCCTGGCCATGCATATATCAGAGTCGAAAATACCCTGTGGCAACTGAGATCACACTACTAAAAATAATCATAAAATATTTATCAGTGTCAGGTACTGTATTTAGTCCTTAAAAAAATTACTTCACATGATTCTCACAACCACCCCACAAGGAAGGTTACTACAGAAAATCTCTGATTAACAGGAATTTATTTTTTCAGGTAATAAGAAACCTAGAATTGGTTCAACCCTATGAAAGCTGGTATCTCTGTGATCATCTTGGCCTTTCCGTCATGGTCACAAGGTAGCTGCTGCAGCTCCAGATATCACATCAGTGTTGAAAGCAGGGTGAACCTGCATGTGGCAGTGCCAGCAACTCCAGTCTCATTTATGACAAAAGTGAAATCTTTCCCAGAGGCCCAGACGAGACTTCTGTAGTATCTATCATTGGCCAAGACTGTGCCCGTTGCAAAGAAAATGTGTGGCTCTTCTGGCTTCTACAGAAGAAACAGGGAAGGGAATGGGGGTTGGATTAAACCAAACAACATGGAGGTGTTCCTGTCCTCACGGTTCAGTTGAGGAAGCTGATGCTCAGAGTGCAGAATCCCTCACCGGGGGCTAACCAGTGAGTTTCAGCGGCAGAGATGCTTTGACTCCAGAGCCCATGATGAGTACAGTGTGCTCACTGAAGAATGAAAATGAGGACTCAGGTTGCCAGGTCTGGGCTGGTTCAAACACTTCAAGAGGTAGGATGTGTGTGTCCTCAAAGAACAGGGGAGAGGCTGCCCCAGACCGTGACGCTGCCACCCGAATAATAAACTAAGGAAGGACATTCAGGAGAAGAGTGCCAGAGGTATTTGGGGGTGGACGGCTTAGAGAAGTTTTACTTACTCCACTCGTAATATATATTTAAAGCTACATTTCATGTATCTATATACTTAATGCTATATATATTCAGTGCTACGTTTCTATATCATAAATATTTCATAAATACAGTTATTTAATATATGCTATATTTCATGTTTTCTCCCCAACCTTCTCTTTTCCATGAGAGCTTAGTCTTGCCAGCCTTGGTCTTGCCAACCACACACCTTTCGAGAAGGTGCTTCTCACAGTTGGTAAGAGATTCATGTAGTAAATGATACAAATTGAACAAAAATGGGGCTTCCGGCCCCTCCTCAAGTCGGTAGCTATGCATGGACCGTGGCTCATACGCAGTGCCTGCCAAGCCTGGTGAGACACGTCAGTACAATCTTCCTAATGGGAATATTTGCCGAAAGCCGGAAGAAAGGTACAGATGCTTCGAGCCAGCAATTTAAGTCTAAGGTTTTTTTTTGTTTGTTTTTTTTTTTTGTGGTACGCGGGCCTCTCACTGTTGTGGCCTCTCCCTTTGCGGAGCACAGGCTCCGGACGCGCAGGCTCAGCCGCTCCGTGGCATATGAGATCTTCCCAGACCGGGGCACGAACCCGTGTCCCCTGCATCGGCAGGCGGACTCTCAACCACTGCACCACCAGGGAAACCCAAGTCTAAGGTTTTATTCTGAGGAAATAAATGTGGATGAACCTTTAAAATGGTCACAAGCTCGCTCAGCACAGCATTGTCCATAATAGGGAAAAATTAGCAACAATTTTTGCAAAAAAAGCAAGTTGGAGAAATACATTAATACCGAAAAGTGAAACAAAACATATATGTGGTAAAATTAGGAAGAAAAGCAGGGGGTGGTAAACGTAAAGTGCAGGCGGTGGTAGGCGGCGCAGTGGAGCAGCTGCGCGGGGCGCCTCCGTCCTGTGTCCTGAGTGGCTTGCGTGTTCACGTGAGTACATCTGCTCTGCAGCATCCGCGGTTATGCCAGCAAACTGAGAGGCGTCCCAAGAAAGCCTGGTTTTCCACGGCAGCCACCGTCCTGGGGGTTTGTAGGCGATCTCGGCCCGCACAGTCATCCGGGACTAGGCGTCCACGGCCCGGGGGGTCCGGGCTGGCGCGGGAGGGAGCGCCTCGGGGCCCGGCGGGAGTTCAGGGCGACTCGGGTCCCCTGCGTCCTCACCCACCACCGGCCCGGCCCCTCGCCGCTCGCTCCCGAGCATCCGGCCGGCATCCACCATACGCCTTAGGCAAAAGTTACGCTCATTATTCTGGGTGTGTAGAATACTTTGCTGTTTAAAAATGAAAAACAAAATGGAGCGACCCCAAAATTAGATCGGAGTGTGTGGGTTAAATCACCTGCGGCGCAGCCGTGTGGTGGGGCGCTGTTTAATCGTTGCAGGGAAGAAGCAGGAGACTATTTAAATGCCAGGAAAAATGCTAGCGGAAAGCGGGCTGCGAAGGATCCCGCGGTGCACCTGTGTCGTCAGAACGAGGGACCTAGAAAGCGACGGAAACACGCCCAGCTGCAGTCTCGGGATGCTGGGGTCGCAGGTGATTTCTGTTTACCTTTTGCTTTGTGCTTTCCTGTACGGTCTTCATTTTAGATTAAAAATAAAGGCATGGGTTTGGTTTTGAGTAAAAAAATATCAGCAGGGACTCTGCCACGAAGGGCTAAGCAGGGTCTCCTCCTGGAGCCTCCCCGGGGCCGCCCCACCCGCTTCGCGCAGGTGCCGCGCCCCAACCTGGCTCGGGGCAGGGCGGGGCTGGGGCGGGGCCCGGGGCCCAGTCTCCGGTCCCCTCTCTGGGCGGGCGATCTGGGCGCAGAAGCCGCGGTCCCCGGTCCCGGGCTCATCGCGGGGTGTCGCGTGCGTCGCTGGCTGTCCAACTCGCACCACACCCTGGGCGCCTCCGTAGCCCCACTTTCCAGATGGGGAAACGGGGACACCAGGACGTCCCGTGCCCCGAGTCGTCAGGGCGACTCCGAGGCAGGGCGTCCGGAACGCCCGTCCATGTGCGCGTATGGTCCCTCGCGCGGCTCCACGGCGAGTTTTAAGCCAGGGCCCTCACCACAACACAGGGCGACGAGGACGGCATGGCGAGAGCAAGCGCAGAAGGTGGGCAGAGGGAGCCGGTCTCCAAGGTCAGTGCGCCCAGAGCGTCCTCCCCAGGCTCTGGGGGACTCGGCTGGCCGGGCACCGGCCTGAGCTAGGCGCGGACGTGCCTTCCCAGGTCTCCCCAGAACCGAACTACACGTGCCGGGCACTGGGGCCTTTGGGTACTTGAGGACGAGAAAAACGTACCTTCCCCGCTCCGCCGCCTGGAGGGAGGGACCGGGCTTCGCATCTCCCCAGGGGAGCGCAGAGAAGGGGCGTGGAGAGCGGGACTGCCTGCCCGGGGACCTGGAGACAGGAGGCCTCCCGCCCACCAGACTCTGCCCTCGGTGGATCCTGTCACCTTCTTTCTGCCCCCCTCACCCCTCCACCCATCCAACTCCTGTACCTGCATCCTAGGGCCCAGTCCTAGACTCCAGTGAGAAAGGTCCTAGCTGCCTGTGAGTACACCTTGTCACCTCTGAGGGGAGAAACTCATTCAAGGGCACGAGTGGTTAGCAGGTTTTGGGGGATGAGGGCTCTGGCGAGAGGACACGACTTCTGCAATCCATACCCGCATCTCTTCTGCACCCACACGGGGGCACGCTGCTGACTTCCTCCTGACCATGACAGGCGTGACGAAGCCAACTACTGCCTTTCCCTCCCTACCCTTGCTTGACAGCAACTCACCTTCTGTTTCAGAAATTACAGTTTCTGATCTTGCACTTTTTTGCCTTGATAACTATTATGGACTTTTTGGAGTTCCGTGAAATTTGGGAGGGACAGACAAGAGTGAGTACTGTTTGCCATCTCCAGTCATGACCTTTGATGTGTAAATGACCTGCTCCCGTTTCACTGGGGGAAGCTGAGGACCAGCGGGTTGTCCAGTGAAGCATGTAAATCAGCTCTGCGTTCCCCACCAGCAGGCAGGCTGGCCTCTTCTACCTTGTTTCCTGTCCTGTTTTAATGTAGTAAATTATAAGACACTTCTTGATAAACATTATCTCAGTTGGTGATTCATCTAAAATACAGCCTAACTGTAGCAGCTATAGATCTGTGAGAGAAATAGTTTCTGACCAAATAGAGTTGGATTCTTTCTTTTTTTTAATAAATTTATTTATTTATTTTTGGCTGCACTGGGTCTTCGTTGTTGCGCGAGGGCTTTCTCTAGTTGCGGCGAGCGGGGGCTACTCTTCTTTGTGGTGCGCGGGCTTCTCATTGCAGTGGCTTCTCTTTATTGTGAAGCATGGGCTCTAGGTGCACAGGCTTCAGTAGTTGCAGCACGTGGGCTCAGTAGTTGTGGCACACGGGCTTAGTAGCTCCGCGGCATGTGGGATCTTCCCGGACCAGGGCTCGAACCCATGTACCCTGCATTGGCAGGCGGATTCTTAACCACTGAGCCACCAGGGAAGCCCTAGAGTTGGATTTTAAAATCAAGGCTCCCCTACCTATGCAAAGCACACTCAGGCCCCCAGATACTTAATATCAGTATTAGCTGTAAGTCCACATAATTAATGCTTCTGTCTTCCTATTCCGATAATTTTTTCCTTAGCTAGATATTTTAAATGTGTTGGTGAAACAAAAGTTCCTTATCTTCTTGGATAGCATCTAATTTCCAGTTCTCCTGAGACTGGGTGCGTTCCTCACGCACTCCACCCCACCCAGCTGAACTGAGAGCCCACTGTGCATCCTTCTTCAGAAACTTCGTCGCTCCCCTCTTTCCCACTCCCCAGCAAAAGAGTCAAAGCACACACCCAAATTTATTTTTATTTTGCATACATAGGAAACATGACCCTATCAAAAGAACAGAAAAGAGAAATAAGCCAAGTGTTACAAGAGGAAAAGCACGCACGGACCTGCTCCCAGCTCCTCCTGGCCACACCTGCTACGGAACTCTGGAACTTCACACACCAGGAGCTGGACCGGCTCCAGGCAGTGGGCACTGTCCACCGACAGCACGGGGGGAAACAGAATGGGCAGGAAATGTCACTGCGAGTGGAATTTCCACACACAGTGTCAGTGCCCACAGTAGTGGGTTCTCACCCCGGTTCAAGGGAAAACAAAATTTATCTCACACAAACATGAATATAAAATTGTTGAGTGCTACGTAAATCATTGTCTCAAGATCATTTGCTATCAAAAAGATAAACAAAATTTCGTCACGGACATTTGGGTGGCTACTCAGCTGCGCCCAGTCCAACGCCAGGGGCAGCTCTCGGCGCGCTTCCTCCTCAGAACAGTAAAGGGAGAAACTGGGCCTGAAAATGCAGAACGAATGACCTGGAGGAAGAGGACCTTCTGGACCCATGTAGTTGTCCTGGGTTGTAAACAGCAAATGTTGCGCTTTGTTGTCTCGTTCGAATCAAGGACTTGAGTGCGGGGAGGTACTGAAGTTGGGCCCAGGGGTTCGGAGGTCACACTCGGTGGTCAAAGACACCGGCAGCAGCATCCGTGTTCACAGACTGTTTCCAAGGGGTTCATCTGGCTCCAGGAGTGTCCTGTGGGATTCCCGGGGAGGCTCCCAGGTTCCCCACCCTTAGAAAAGGTAAGTCACTGTGGCCCCATCCTGATTCCTCACTCCTACACCACAGACGTGTCCCAGTAGAGCAGGGACACGGCAAGTAGGGCTAGGGAATGAAAACCCTCAGTATCTACTCGGTGAGATGTCCTGACGCTCAGGTTCAATGAGTGACAACTCCTCAAGAGGCTCTGTTGAGTTCATTTCAAAAATAAGCACTCTGGGCTTCCCTGGTGGCGCAGCGGTTGAGAGTCCGCCTGCCGATGCAGGGGACGGGGGCTCGTGCCCCGGTCCGGGAAGATCCCACATGCCGCGGAGTGGCTGGGCCCGTGAGCCATGGCCGCTGAGCCTGCGCGTCCGGAGCCTGTGCTCCGCAACGGGAGAGGCCGCAACAGTGAGAGGCCCGCGTACCGCAAAAAAAAAAAAAAAAAAAAAAAAAAAAAAGCACTTCACCCCACCACTACATATACAGGGATCTACATGTCTCGGCTACGCGGCTTTGCCCTTCCTGTACGTGACCTGTCAGGGCTCACTCTGGGTTTAAATACGCGATCGTGGGCAGTACTCGCTACGCAGAGGAACAGGACCCCGGCCCCCTGACAACCCCAGGACTACCTGTGATCCCAGGGCCAGAGAGGTTTCTGAGCCAGGCTTTGCGTTTCCAACCAGATCTTCTTTATTCTAATTTTGATGAACTCATCATCAGTGAAATCTGTTCAGCCCTTTCTGAAGAGATCGCTCTGCAGTCCTGGGGTCTTGCGTTCCCGTCTCTTTCTTAGCAAGCTCCTCCTATTCGGAGCCCGGCGTACACCTGCTGAGGCCAACCAGCCAGGGCCCAGGCCTGCCCAACCCAGGCTCGAGCCACTGACTGCGCCCTGCCGGGACACCTCTCTCCAGAGGCTGACGTGGCTTCCCAGCCGGATGTGCCTGTCTGCTTTGAAAGCGTCCATCACAACGCACCGTCAGAGCTACCTCAGGGGAGGGCGCAGAGCTGCCTGGCCGTGATCCCAGGCCAGAGAGCTGCCGATGTCCAGGAAAGACTCCGAGTCTGACCTCAGGACAGGACTCCACGGCACCTTCCACAGGACACACTGAAAAGGGCTCGAACACTTTTTTCCCCAAGTCAGACCAAGAGCTCATCAAACGCAATGTCCGGTTGGAGGCAGGGGGCAATTTCCCATGAATTTAAATAACGTTCCTTAGTGACTTTCAGGTAACTATAGACAGCGGCTTGGCCTGACTCTGGATCCCCATCTCCTTGAGGTGCAAGCCGTGCCCAGGGCTCTCCCCGCCCTGGCTGTGCAGAGGGCAGCTCTGGTCTTCAGGAAGGGGATGGAGAAGCGAGGGCTCCGAGGCTGCGCTGCCCACGCCTGTTTCTCTGAGAGCCTTTGGAAGAGGAAGACTGACGGGCAAGGGGCTCACACAGCTGGCCCTGTGGTGCCTCATTTCGGACGGGCCACCTGCCGTGTGGGGGGCCTTCCGGGCGCCCTGGGCCCCTCCTCGCGTTCGCGCGTACTCACCTGCACGCGCCCTGCCTCACCTTCTGCCGGGGTCTCTCCCCTGAGGGTCTGGGTGCGCCACCCTTGGGGGTCAACCCTCGGGACTGTCCACTCGGCCAGAGCACAGATGACATTGGAAACAGAAGCAACAGAGGAGACACGGGGTGAATTCAAATACTGGTCCTCCAAGGAAAGCTTGAAAGGAAGCTGTGCTTGCTTTGAAGATATCAGAAAGGAATTTGCCCTTAGTGGCTCAGAAGACCATTCCTGGAGGTGAACAGTGATGGGGCGCCAGGAAGGGCGGGCGACAGCCTCCCCCGGCCTCCCCGGCCAGTTGCACAGGCAGGTGCCAGGCCGCTCCCGGCTACTTGGCCTTCACCACCTGTTCATATGGGGGCGGTGGCGTGTTGCAGTAGGAAGGGGGCGGTGGGTAGGCCATGCTTCCCTGGGGTGAGTTGGGTTGGACCTGGAAAGCCATCGCCACAGGGTTCCCAGCGGGATTCACCCCTGGTCCTCCAGGGTCGGTGTAAAACGGCAGCCCCAGCTGCTGGGCTCCTGAAAGACAGGTAAGCAGATGTGAGCACAGCAGAAAAAACCCACAGCCCATCACAGCCAGGGCCCAGACACAGCAGGGCACCTGGGATCAGGTGACGAGCAAAGGGGACATGCCAGCCCCGGCCTCCCGGAGCTTCTCCTCTACTGGATGCAGCCAGCCAGAAAGCACCACAACCCAAGAGGGTGTCTAAGTGATGGAGGGACATTAGCGGGATCAGGCCGAGTGACACCAGGGCAGCCCTGCCAAGACCTCGGGGAGGTGCACCAAAAAATTACCAACGGAGAGGGCCGAGTGTCCCTTAGAGCCTGAACAGCCTGGGCGCGGAAAGGTGAGTCAACTCAGAGAGAACCGACAAGAGGACCCTGTGTCCCCGAATCTCGGCCAGAACCATCACCGGCACCTCCACGCACTTTCTGAGGACAGTTTGCTGAAGGATCAGCTCCACTCCCACCTGCTGGATTAACGTTTAATCAGGGCAGAGCACCTGTCATCCAGGTGAGCCCAGTTCCCAGATAAGGCGACGACCTACGGGGCGGATGCCAGCGGGGTGGGCTGACATGTCTGTGGACTCTCTCCCTGCCCTGGGTGCTGCAGGAGAAGGATGCGCTTGTCTCAGGGAGAGGCTGTAGGATGCAGGCTGAGCCCTGCTGCGGGCCAGGGTTCAGGGCACGGGGGGTCCAAGAGCATAGACGGTGACAAGAGGGAATATACTGGTCACCCTGCCCCAAATCTAGCCCTAACTCTCTCTCTCTCTTTTTTTTTTTTTTGCGGTACGCGGGCCTCTCACTGTTGTGGCCTCTCCCGTGGCGGAGCACAGGCTCCGGACGCGCAGGCTCAGCGGCCATGGCTCACGGGCCCAGCCGCTCCGCGGCACGTGGGATCTTCCCGGACTGGGGCACGAACCTGCGTCCCCTGCATCAGCAGGCGGACTCTCAACCACTGCGCCACTGGGGAAGCCCCCTAACTCTCATGTTAACAGTAGAAATACCTGAGCTGCTGCTTTGGAGCCTATACCTTAGATCTGCTTTTTCTGATCTTGTTGACAACATGACAGGATACTGACTAAACAATTAAAGAATCAAGAAGAGAAACTGTGGGCTCCGGGTTTTATGTGGGCTGGGCTAAGTTCACGAGTGAAATCAGGTGTATCTGAGTTAGACCTCATTCAACCCAGGAGACACTCGGGCACCAGAGAGGTCGTCGCTGTGTGTGTATCGTGTAGGGTCTTTTTTTTGTGCAAATCTTCCTCTGCCACAGTTTAACTGAATAAAGGTCAGATTCCCGGAAAGATGCCCACCAAGGTGTGCAGGATGTCTTGGAAATCTACAAGTGTGCTGAAGGAGAGAGTACAGGACAGAAACACCTGGCCAGAGAGGCACTCAAGGGTGTCGGGAGGACGGCCATCAGCCACAGGTGGCACCTTCATCAGCTCCTGCCTCGTCTCACACCTGTGTGGCCCAACAGACGGCACCTGCTTCTCCTGGTGCATCTTGCCTGCTGCCAGGAGACGGGCTCGTTTACAAGACATGTTTGTATACAAGCCCGTGACCAGCCAGGACCGTGCGCTTCTCAGGGGCAGAGATTATACTTTATTTATCTCTGAATCCCTTTATATTTTATACAAATAAAAAGTTAAAGATGAATAAAAAGAGGCTAGTGTAATAGTCCGGGAAAGACACAATGGAAGCCTCTGAATATGAGAGAAGAAATGGGGACAAGAGAACGAGAGAGGGGCCCAGGAGGTGTATCCAAGGACCCGGGACCAGCTCAGTGTGGAGTGCGTCGGGAGGAGGAGAGGCCTGCCTCGGAAAGGCCCGGCTCCTGGTGTTGATGAGGGGCCCACCAGGCGAGAGAGGGGCAGAGGAAAAGGGCAGGGCCCGCGGGAGCCCAGGCAGCTCTGGGGCCTTCTTTGTGGAAGTGGCAGCACAGACGTGGCCTTGGCCGAAACCTCCCAGGAGGAGTGTGTAGAAGGGCCAGAGGATGGCTGGGGAGAGCAGCGCAGACAAGGCCAGCAGTCAGACGAGGAGAAACACAGGAGGCGTAGGCGGCAGCAAAGAATGAAAGGAGAATGCGAGGAAAGAGTGAAGCAGTGAGGCGGGAGCTGTGTCACCAGGCGGGGTTCAGGAGGGGACAGGGCAGCACCGCACCTTATCAGCCCACAGGACATTCGGGATTTCTGGCCAGCGGTTTCAGCACCATGGCTGGCACAGAAGTCCAGCTGCCGGGGCAAACAGCTGCTCCAGGGTAAGGGGTGAAGACCAGAGGGGAGGAGTGGTGGCTAAAGGGATGCATGACAAGGGCAGACGTGTTTTTTGGGTTTTTTTATTCTTTAAAAAACTGCTTTAAGGGAATTCCCTGGTGGCGCAGTGGTTAAGAATCCGCCTGCCAATGCAGGAGACACGGGTTCAATCCCTGGTCCAGGAGGATCCCACATGCTGCACAGCAACTAAGGCCGTGCACCACAACTACTGAGCCTGCCCTCTAGAGCCCGCGAGCCACAACAACTGAGCCTGTGCTCTAGAGCCCGCGAGCCACAACAACTGAGCCTGCGTGCCACAACTACTGAAGCGCACGTGCCTAGAGCCTGTGCTCCACAACAAGAGAAGCCACTGCAATGAGAAGCCCGTGCATTGCAACGAAGAGTAGCCCCGGCTCACCGCAACTAGAGAAAGCCTGCGCGCAGCAACAAAGACCCAACGCAGCCAAAACAAAACAAACAGAAAAAAACTGCTTTAAATTAAGGTACAGTTGATTTACAAGATTATATTAGTTTCAGGTGTACAACACAGTGATTCTAAATTTTTATAGATTATACTCCATTTAAAGTTATTACAAAATAATGGCTATATTTCCCTGGGCTGTACAATATATCCTTGTTTATTATTTTAGACATAGCAGTTTGTACCTCTTAACCTCCTACCCCTATCTTGCCCCTCCATTCTTCCCTCTCCCCACTGGTAACCACTAGTTTGCTCCCTATGTCTGTGAGTCTGCTTCTGTGTTGTTATATTCATTCGTTGTATTTTTTTAGATCCCACATGTAAGTGATAACAGACAGTATCTGTCTTTCTCTGTCTGACTTACTTCACTTAGCATAATACCCTCCAGGTCCATCCACATTGTTATACATGGCAAAAATTTATTCTTTTTTATGGCTGAGTAGTAGTCCATTGTGTGTGTGTGTGTGTGTGTGTGTGTGTGTGTGTGTGTGTAATGCAGTATATATATATCCACACACACATATACACCAGGTCTTCTTATCCATTCATCTGTTGATGGACACTTAGTTTACTTCCGTATTTTGGCTACTGTACATAGAGCTGCTAAGAATACTGGGTGGCATGTACTTTTCAAATCAGTGTTTTCATTTTCTTTGGACGTTTTATCCAGGAGTAGAACTGCAGGATCATTTTATTTCTATTAGTTCTATTTTTAGTTTTTTGAGGAACCTCCATGCTGTTTTCCATAGTGGCTGCACCAACTTATATTCCCACCAGCAGTGCACAGGGTTCCCTTTTCTCCACATCCTCGCTAACTTGTTGACGTTAGCCATTCTGACAGTGATATCTCGGTGTGACTCTGATTTGCATTTCCCTGGTGATCAGTGATGCTGAGCGTCCTTTCACGTGCCTATTGGCCATCTGGATATCTTCTCTGGAAATATGTCTATTCAGGTCTTCTGCCCATTTTTTAATCAGGTTGTTTGGTTTTTTTGTTGTAGAGTTGCATGAGTTCTTTATATATTTTGGATATTAACCCCTTATATATGATTTGCAAATATTTTCTCCCATTCAGAAGGTTCCCTTTTTGTTTTGACGATGGTTTCCTTCCCTGTTAAAAGCTTTTTAGTTTGATGTAGTCCCATTTGTTTATTTTTGCTTTTGTTTCCTTTGCCTTAGGAGACAGATCCAAAAACAATATTGCTAGGACTTATGTCAAAGAGTGTTCTGCTTTATGTTGTCTCCTAGGAGTTTTATGTTTCAGGGCTTACGTTTAGGTCTTTAATCCATTTTGAGTTTATTTTTGTATGTGGTATGAGAAAATATTCTAATTTCATTCTTTTACATGTAGCTGTCTAGTTTTTCCAGCACCACTTACTGAAGAGACTGTGTTTTCCCCACTGTATATTCTTACGGCAGAAGTATTTTTAAGGATGGGAAATGCTTGAGTGCGTTTATAGAGGTAGGGGCAGAAATACAGGAAAGAGAGAGGATTTCTACAGAGAATATAAGCTCAATGATGGCAGGGACCTTATAAGCCTGGTTCAACATTTGAACCCCACTGTCTAGCAAAGAGCCTGGTACACAGGAGGGCACCCAACATGTCCTGTCAATTGGGCAGAGAGAAGCAGCACACAGGGACCCACAGTTCCGTGCGTGGGAAGAAGGACCCGGCGCTCACACAGGCAGCCTCTGTACTGCGTGCCACTGCGGGTCGGTGATTTGAGCAGACACATTCCCAAGTCCTCAAAGAAGAGATGCTCACAGACAGTAGCAAAATGGTGACAAAGAGCGGCACAGCCAACTGGCATGGGATTCAAAGTAGCCGGGACTGTAAGGGTACAGAAATGATGGCCAGGAGACAAGGGGACACCTGCACCATCTCCCTAACTTAGCGGGGGCGGAATGTGGGAGAAGAGAACTTGCCCTTCAATTCTGAAGGCTTACGGTAGATGGTTTAGTTAGAGAAAGAAAAGACAGAGCGTCTGTGAAGAAGCTGGAGTTAGAGGAAGACTGTTTCTCCAGGAGATAGAGAGGAAAGGACCAGGAGAAGTGGGCAAAACGGCTGCAGCCACACCGCTGCCCCCGCTGTTCCCTCACCTGCATTGCATCTCTACCCTATGCGGAGGGCGCGGTGGGGACAGCAAGGGTATCGGCCTTGCATCCACTTTCCTGAAGACACGGAGGCTCAGCGAGACAAAACGTGCCAAGGTCACACAGCTGCCACATGGAGGCGCTGGAATTTGCACCCAGTAGTGTACTGGCAAGCCCAGGCTGTTGCCACTGTGGCGTGTGTCTCACGACGGGGTGAGGAAATGGGGGAAGAAGTTCCGGCTAAAGAGGGACGGGCAAAACCAGAGAAGGCTGGTGACGTCAGGGACCGACATTCTGGGCGCCATCCGAGGACTAAGGGCTTGGCTGGGGGCTGTCACGGCCCAGGCTCCCCGGGCTCCACCACCCGCCCCGGGCTGCGCTCTTAAGCCGGCCACAGCCTTCTTCTCCGGAGACTTGAAGTTATTCCACCCCTTGCAGCCATCGTCTCTTCCTCCTTGAGAGTCTCTGTGCGATTTGAGAGGGAGCCCTAGATTCAGCAGAGATGCGTCGACTGACAAGCGCCCCAACCGAGCAGACACACTGTTTAATTCCGTTTCCCAAGATTTTTGTATTTACGATCATTAAACATGATCCAATATAATTTTACTTTGGTTACACTAGTTCTACAAGTTATACTAGCTTTACAAAACAAATTAGGTAATTTCCATAACTTTCTATACTTGTAGTAATTCATAAGCATTGACATGAACTGTTTCTTAAAAGTTTCAAAGATACCATATGAATTTGGAGCCATTCTGAGAGCTAACTCTTTCAAAACATCCTCAAACTCTTGCTTGCTTTGTGGACCACTGAAATTTTCAATATTCTAATGAATCTTTGGTAATGTACACTTTCCTATCTTACCAAAATTTTCCATTTCAGGAGTACTTCTTTGTAATTTTTAATCTCTGGATATGTAATGTTTCAATTTATGATTTTACTTCTTCTTTATCCAGCTTTACTAATTAGATTTATCAGGGATGGGATTGGCAATGTCATTTACTTTATTTAAAATTTACTTTATTGAAGTACAGTTGATTTACAACGTTGTGTTAATTTCTGCTGTACAGCAAAGTGACATATATATATATATATTCTTTTTTATATTCTTTTCCATTATGGTTTATTACAGGATATTGAATATAGTTCCCTGTGCTATACAGCAGGATCTTGTTGTTTATCCATTCTATACATAATAGTTTGCATCTGGAAATCCCAAACGCCCACTCCATCCCTCTCCCACCCCTTTCCCCCTTGGAAACCACAAGTCTGTTCTTTATGGCTGTGAGCCTGTTTCTGTTTTGTAGAGAAGTTCACTTGTGTTATATTTTAGAGTCTACATGTAAGTGATATCATATGGTATTTGTCTTTCTCTTTCTGACTTACTTCACTTAATATGATAAGTCCATCCATGTTGCTGCAAATGGCATCATTTCATTCTTTTTATGGCTGAGTAATATTCCTTTGTGTATATATACCACATCTTCCTTAGCCATTTATCTGTCGATGGACATTAGGTTGCTTCCATGTCTTGCCTATTGCAAATACTGCTGCTGTGAACATAGGGGTGCATGTATCTTTTCCAATTAAAGTTTTTTCTGGACCTATATTAGCAATATCATTTACTTTTATTGCCTTTCACCAAGCACTAACTTTTAGATCTGCAAATCGATTTTTCTTTTTCCTGTAATTAATTTTTATTTTTTATTATGTACTTCTTACTGCTTTCTGTGAGTTTATTAATTTCTGAACCTCTTTCAAGGAGAGGTCAGCTAATTCACTTTCTTATTTTAAACTTGTAACAAAGAATAAGGCTATGAATTTACCTTTAAATGTCAGTTCACTTACATTGCATATGTTTTTGTATTAATTTTTCATTGATAGGTCATTCACTGAGCCTGCGCGTCTGGAGCCTGTGCTCCGCAACAGGAGAGGCCACAACAGCGAGAGGCCCACGTACTGCCAAAAAAAAAAAAGAAAGAAAGAAAAGAGGCCGCTGTGTGCAGGCAGCTCCGCTCCCGGGCCCCAGCCCAGGCCTGACGCTGTGGGCCAAGCACACGCGGCATCTTGCATCTGTGGCCACACAGGCCACTAAAAATCCGTGTCATGAAGACAGAAGGAAAAGGAAATTCATTAGTCTTTTACCCATGTCTCTGATCTACTGTCTGCTTCTTGGAAAAAAAAAAAAATCAAAGGACTGACAACTCAGACTAAGCCAGATAAAATCTAGGTTTGGCCTCCCATTTTAACTGAAAATTTTCACTTTGCCCTATGCTGGAGCATAGATTTGAAGCTGTTCAAATCTTTCCAAATATGAAAGAATAAAAATCCACTTATGCATGAAAAGTGGTACTAACCCTGAGAGAAAGTTTAAGCTACAGCAACCTCAGAACTGTTGTGGAAAACACATATTCAGATTTTTAGCAACGTTTTAAAAAATAATAAAAGAAAACCCGGCGGAGTGTTTGGTGGAATAAAACTATAAAACACAGACCAGCACATGCCCATCTCTGCATCTCTGTGTCTAAAGGGCAGATGAGAGAGAGCTCTTCCCACGCTCAACCCCCCAACTTCTTTCTTTTCTCTTTGAGGTGTGACTGACATACAGAAAGGTGAACATATGTAACGTCTACAACTTGATGAGTTTCGAAATACATATACACCGTGAAGCCGTCACCACAGTATATGCCATAAACCTGTCCATCACCTCCAAGCATTTCCTGCTGCCCTCTGAATTTGTGATGACACAACATAAGACCTCCACTCAGCAAAGGCGTGAGTATACGACACAGCGTTACTAACTATAGGTCCCACGCTGTCCAGCAGATCTTAGGACTTATCTTACAGAACCGGAACTCTGTAAAAACTGGAACAGAACTCTAGATGTCCGACTGTCTCCCTGTGGCGTGTGATGAATAGAGGGAACCCACCCACACTCTGGAGGTGGGAAGCCTGACGGGGCAGGTGGCACGCAGGGGAGCCACGCAGCCACTGGCCCACCACACGGGCCCAAAGACAGGAGCTCAAGGAGCAGTGCCTCCCCAGCCCTGCAGAGTCCCTGGCGCCCCCTGCCCCCAAAGGGAAGGGAAACATCTCACATGTAATTTCAAAACAAGGAACGGGCTCGTGTCCCGAGGGAAACTTGAATTCACCCACCACAGTATGTCTGAGGTTTAGGTAGTTAAAGCAGCGTTTTATAAGAATTAGGAAACCACGAATTCTTTTTGACCCTGGGGTACCACTCTGGGTAATGTTCCCTAAATAGGCCAAATGTAACTTGTGCAGACATGTCTATAGCAGCACAATTAATAAGTACTCACAATACTCATAAACGCACAGCAAACGCTTATTGAATGAACGAATGAAAAGCAAAACAAAAGAAAACAAATGATCAGCAAGGACAGACTATCTAAGCAAATCACCATTTAGTAACACGATTAATATTTAGTCCAGAAGCATTAAGAATATCATGGACAGTACAGTTTCTACATAAAAATTTACACATGAAATAATTTTTAGGAAAAAAGAGCAAATAATGTGCTGCATAAACATGCATAAAAGATGCACCAATAATTAGGTAAGAATAAGAGGTGACAGACACACAACACAGCAGACATTGCACTTATTACCAGCACAGATGCACAGTAAGGTTGATCATCAGAACTTAAATGAATAAGCACGGCCTGAATTTTTTCTTCCAGCATATTCCGTGGCAGAGAACATGCTTACAGAGAACATGTAAACTGAAAGGAGGAGAGACAAGGACAGAGGGCTTGGCTGACCTGGAGTGGGGTTCGGGGGCTGCCTGGTGTAGGACACGTTGAACGCCGGCTCCTCGATCAGCGGCGGGGGGTACATGCGCCTCCGGATGAAGAAGCCGGCTCCACAGCAGAAGAGCACGCCCATCATCAGGAGGAACCTGGGCGAGAGCACAGGGTGAGGCCCCAGGCAGAGGCCCGGGCAGACGGCAGGCCTCCCTGGCTGGTCCTCCCCGACCACCTTCCCCCGGGACGGGCCCGGTGGAGCACACCAGGGAGACAGCCGGCTTGCAGAGCTCTGGGTGCCCCTGGATGGAGGCCACTCGTGCTGAGAAGCTCTCGAAGTGAGCTTTCTGCTTCAAAAGCTCCAAATGGCTGTTGGCTTCAAAGGGCTGGTGCAATTACCTTCCTGACCTCAACTCGATATTTTAGTCAAAACGGGAGATGCCTTTTCAATCCAGTTTGAACACTACTGCTGGTCTTCACTGTCTATTTCCCTCACTTTTCTTTACTGTCAAAGCAAGAAGAGTAAGCACGTGATCCTTTCTAGCAGTTTTCTCTCCGTTATTATATGAACATCCATAAAAAAAATTTTTTTAAGTGCCCTTCCTAGAGCACTTCTTAATTATAGAGAAACTATAGGAATAGAGAAAACACTCACAATCAATAAACAGGCTGTTTTTAAATCTCTAGGTTCTAAGTATGGCTGAACCTTCTACCATGACCCTACAGTCTAATGGACACAGAGCGGACAGCTAAGGATCGGACCTTTGTCCAAATCATCTAAGAATTCTCAGATGTATCACTGGCATTCAATAAATAATGAATGACTCTTCCCACCTCACATTTGCACTACACCTGTTTTTCTAGAAACAGGGGGAGTCATTCTGAGAAGGGCCGAGTTGTCTGTTCCACACAGACATAACTGAGAAACTTGCCCATCTCTAAACTGATATGACGATGGGACTCACAGAACCTTCCAGAACCTCACTCAACACGCACGCACACTCTTGTGAAGGATGCACACACAGCAGAGCTGGCCATGTCATGGTCTAAAGGCACCTGTCCACACACAAATGAAATTTAAGAAAAGAGGAGACAATAAAGCCTTCAAGAATAATTAACATAATGTTAAGGGTTAAATTAAGTCCATTAGTCAGTCAGTAAGCGTTTACCAGACAACCCTGGAGCACTGAACACGAACAAAGATCAGGGGCACCAGACAGGAAATGATTCAGGAAAAGGACTGAAATTGTGGCTTTCTGATCTCTCGTCTAATTCAGTATTCATTCAACAAAAATTCTGTTAAACACCTGCCATGCTCCCAGCACCAGTCTGTGCATTCCAGGGCGTAAGACAGGTGGGGTCTCCCCCTCACTGAACTTGAGTTCTCATAGAGGAGGGGGACAGTAAACAACAAATTAACAAAAGTGTTTATTTACAGCTCTGATAGCGCTAAGAAAAGCAAGGATACAACATAGGTTCGGGGTGGGAGTGGCGGGTAAAACATGCATAACACACAATTGTGTTCATCATTTCAAGGGTACAGTTCAATGCAACAAGAGGGTTAACAAGGGCATCTGTCAGAGCGAGGAAGCTTCTTTTCCTTCGGAGCGACATCTGAGCTGAGTCTGAATGATGGAAAGAAAGAGACAAATTGAAGGGAAGGGAAGGAGCTTTCTTTCTGGGTGGAAAGAACAGCACAGGTGCTCCCACAGGAAAAGCTGGGTGGGTGAGAGACCCAGAGAGGACAGCTGTGAGCTGCAGATGGGGAGGGGGTCAGAGGGGCGCAGTCTTGGGGAGCTAGAGGAATCCAAGGTGTGCAAAACAAGGCCCTCTCCGAAGTCAGATGCTGGAAGCCCAAGGGGACAGCTTCATCTGGACTCCAGGATAATCTTACGTTCAACCCTGGGTCCAACTCTAAACACCTGGGCAGAAAGGTAAGGCACAGGGAAGCTAAGTGCACGTGAGGGCTTCCCTTCTCAGTAACACTACTGCTCACTCCCAAGGGGCCAGGCTCTCTGGATCAGAAATGCAGAAGCCATACGAGGTCTCGGTCTCTTCCACGAGACAAGCCAAAATGTCGGTTACACCGTCAAATGGAATACATATTTCTTCCTAGACACATAAAAGTGATACACACCTCACACCGTGGGCTGCTGGCGAGCACACAGGTGCAAGCTAATAAGAACAAAGTCACATGGCAGGAGACCAACTCCCGGCTTGGGGGGCAATCATCAGACTCAGTCCTTACTGAAGCAGTAGTGTGAGAGAAAATAACAAGGGTGCAGGGGAATGAGCTTCTGGTAGCAGCGAGAGGAAGCAGGGTGGCCGTGAGGGAAGGCGTGCCACGGTATGAAAGCAGCTCTTGGAAGTGCTGTGAGTTACAGGACGATTGTTTCCTAGACATTCTCTTCCACTGCTGAGCGGGTCTGGGGAGCTTCCCTGGGATCAAGAGAGGAAGTATGTGCCTTTTCTGTCATCAAAAGTAATCCGGTTTCTTCAATTCAATTTGTTTTTCCAGTCCCTTCCTGCCTCCCCGCCGCAGCACTTGGAACAGCAGTTCTCAGCTCCCAGTGCAGGCCCCAGGCAGCAGCAGAGCCCCTGCAGATCCAGGGCCGGCCTGCCCCAGCCCCCAGCCCCGCGGCAGCCCTGGCAGCAGGGCTGCACTCACCTGCCAGGCTGCACTCTGTTGCAGTGCGCTCTCCAACTCTACACCTTTTCTGATCCTGGGGCTTTCATTTGACTATCCTGGTTAAAGATTACTTAAGATTTTAGAGCTGGCAGGGACTTCTGAAAGCATCCTCCTCCAAAACCTCTTGTGTTATGGTAAGGAGCCCAAATTCCTCCAGAGTCAAGTGGGACCAGCTTGGAGAGCCGCCCTCCTTCCGCGCGATGCCCAGCTCCATCCTGCCAACCTCCTGCCCGCCCTGCAAACCTGCCCCCACACCAGCTGCCCATCACCCCCTCACCAGGGGCATGCCTACGTCCCTGCCTGTGCAATGTGCTGGGCCCTTTGCAGGGAAGGCCCTCCCTGAGTGCAGTGTGCTGGGCCCTTCGCAGGGAAGGCCCCTCTCTGAGGCCCGGTCAGAAGCTGTGCAGCTCTCCCCAACGTCTGTGGCATCAGAGGCTGCACGCTTCGTTTCCAGAACACTGGTTTAAAACTCTCCATGTGTCTAGACATCTGTCTGTTTCAGGAGCCCGGCTGCCGTGGGGCCTTCCCCATACCAGATACATAACTGAGAGAAGGAACCCATGGAGCGGAAACCCTGTGTCCTCTGACTTCAGCTGGGGCACCTCAGGCTTGCATCTCAAGGTGCTCTCTGGCTGTATCCCCAGTTTAGAAGCTGCTATCTGGTATCAGAATCTCAACTCAAAGAACTCAACCAAACCTTCTGGTATCTGGCACCCCGACCTTGGAGACCTGCCCTCCTTCCACGGCTCTCATGAGGTGCCTCTGTGTAGGGACCCACTGGCTCGCCGAGGTGCCCTGACCCTGACAAGTGACGCCGGCCGACAGCTCAGAAGCACCGGCTACCAGCTCAGGAAACGAACGCTTCCAGGGAAGGTCGACAGAAGCTGCTCTAGCAGCCAGGCCCTCAGAGCTCTCCTGGACTTTCCATTTTTCCTTCTTTCTAATCACGTGATGTCTAAACTTTGACACGTTTTCTCATTTTTTAGGAGCATTTCCACAATCTCATCATCATTCGCCTGGTGTTTCAGGCCAACCAGAAGCACGGCTGATCCCTTTCGGGACCCTCGACCACAAGGCCCCGGGGAGGCAAGTTCTGAGGGGGCGCGTGTGTAAAGCCAGGCAAAGCTCTGAAATGCCCCCCCCCGGCCCTCCTCACCCCAGCTTTGGCACCAGTCCCTTCCACCTTGATAGGTACACAGAGGTGTTCACATGTGGAAAATCTCAGGGTAAAAAAGTTCTCCTTCTACTATAGAGTTTGAGGCACTAGCAACTAGGAGGTGGGGAGGAGCCAACACCAGCGTGGCACTGTTCAGGGCCCGACGTGACAGGTGAGTCCAGCCCCCAAATGGCCAAAGGCCCATCAAGGAGGTGGTGATGGTGAGAACGAGAAGAGGGTCTCCTATTAAAGAAAACGTGGCAGGTGGAGTACCCACTTCCTGCTGACTTCCCTAATCAAACATTAGGAACAGCCGTCAGGAGGCAAAGGCAAAAAATCTCACCAGAAATTCAGGTGTCTGCCGCCACATGCTCAGGAAAGGCCTTAAAGTCTTTAGACGTCAGGAATGTCAGAATCTGAAACCCATGAAGAAGCTTAAACCTTAAAGCTGGGTCCTAATCCCTCACGGGGTTTGCCTCGAAGACTGTACCTCTGCAGTGGTGCAGAGGAGAGCGCGGCAGGCACAGGAGATGCCCTTTTGGTTTTAGGCAAATCCTTTCCCACACATACTCTGCCATCTCTGTCATCTGAAGCCTACCTCTCATCTACAAAGTCAGATGAATCTTCAGGCAAACCTCCAAACAGGCATCCTCTGAGGGTGGCCACTCACGGGAGGTTCCTGTCAGCTTTACTCCCTCATTCTCTCCCAAGGTCCAATCTTACAGACTCCAGACAGGTCTTCCAACTTCCCCCGGTTGAGCTGGAAGATGGGCAAGGATGCGGGCTGTCTGTCTGGAACGTCAGGACTCAGCTGACACAATGCGAATACGGAAGATTTCCAGGCAGTGGAAACGTTATAACGAGATGGGCCGATTCTCTGATTAACACAACTGGCCTCAGCTCCCTTTCAGAAATCGGTGGAGGAGCCGCTGAAGGACCAGCTTCTGTACAGTCCAGCTTCCGAAAGAGTAAGTCTGCTTTCTGAGCCACAAGTCTGTGGAAATGGGGACGAGCTTTCTCCAAACTCCGTGAGCAGAAGTGCTTGACATGAAGCCAGCCCCAACGTACCCGCTTTCTTGAGGCCACCCAGAGACCACGTCCTCAGGGGAAGGTGACGTCACCTTGGCTGTGACAAACTGACCGGGCAGACCCCTGGGGGAGGGCAGGGGGAGCAGCTGAGACCAGGAAGAGTCGTGACCTACCAAAAATACCAGAGCCTCTGGATGGAGAGGGCCCGCACACAGCACCTGGAACCACAGCAGTCCTCGTAGGGGCGGCATCTGCGGGAGAGAGGACACAGGCCGTCAGCACCCTGCGGAAGAAGGGCCAGACCAGTCGGGAGGTCCAGGCAGACTTCAGTGCAAAGGACAGAACTGCCACCACTGCACTTTAGGAAACTAGCGGAGCTGTGGTAGTCCAAACGGGTGGCCCAAACAGAAGGCGCTGAGAGGGACAGTGTCATGCAAAGCACCTGTCTGCTCCATATCCTGTGGGCAGAATCACAGTGGTTTCCTTCCAGGGAGGCCCCTGTAACTGGATGACCAAACACCTGCATGAAACCAGAGGGGAGCATCAGAGCGCTGTAGACCCTGCTCAGCGCTGACCCCCGTCAGAAGATGGGACTCTGTACCGACAAGGCCAGCGAGGTCAAGGGAAGAGGTTACGAAGTCAGACAAGTCAGGTGGTTGAGTCCTGGTCTTGCCACTTGCCAGCTGCAGGACTTCTAGCAAGTTATTCAACCGCTGTGAGCCTCAGTTTCCCCATAAGCAAAAGGGGTGGGTGGGCAGGAGCTCCTTACAGCGCTGTTTTAAGTCTGAAGGCCAGCATCCTCGTGTGAAGTGCTGACAAGGGCCAGGGCTGCTCACACCTGTCCTGCCCCCGCGATGCTGACACTCACAGCGCTCAGCACCCTCCCTCCCCCAGAAGATCCCTGAGAAAGGCCCTCGCCCTCCGAGGGCAGGTCCAGAGCAGGTCAGGGTCCAGGCTCCAAGCGGTTATTTTGGCCTCCTTCAATATTCCCACTCTTCTCCAGCCCCGCCTTCTTTATGAAAAGAGAGGAGCTGTGAAAACGTCTGCACTTTGGTTTTCACAGAGACACTTTCACTAAAGCAATATCAGTCCAAGGGGCAGTGGACTGGGTGTGTGCGAGGGTGGGCAAGGCTGTTTCTCAATCGTATTAAATGATCACAGAATTGTGATCTAGGTTCCTGGCAATTTTTTTCTTTTAAAAACAAAAAAGTAGTTGGGAGAAATGCACAATTTGATCCAAGACCTTGGACACAATTTGTAGGTAATTCCAGTACAAATTGACTTGTTTTATGTAGAAAAATATGTAGAAAATAGCTCCCTATAAAACATTAGTTAAGGGTTTCCCTGGTGGCGCAGTGGTTGAGAGTCCGCCTGCCGATGCAGGGGACGCGGGTTCGTGCCCCGGTCCGGGAAGATCCCACATGCCGCGGAGCAGCTAGGCCCGTGAGCCATGGCCGCTGACCCTGCGCGTCCGGAGCCTGTGCTCCGCAACGGGAGAGGCCACAGCAGTGAGAGGCCCGCGTACCGCAAAAAAAAAAAAAAAAAAAAAAATGAGGAAGGAAGGAAAGGAGGGAGGGAGAGGGAGAAAGAAGGAAAGGAAAAGGAAAAGAAAAGAGATGGAAGGCTTCTCTGGTGGCGCAGTGGTTAAGAATCTGTCTGCCAATTCAGGGGACACAGGTTCCAGCCCTGGTCCAGAAAAATCCCACATGCCGTGGAGCAACTAAGCCCACGCGCCACAACTACTGAACCTGCGCTCTAGAGCCCGCGCGCCTGGAGCCCGTGCTCCGCAACAAGAGAAGCCACGCACCGCAACGAAGAGCAGCCCCCGCTTGCCACAACTAGAGAGAGCCCGTGCACAGCAACGAAGACCCAATGCAACCGAAAATAAATAAACTAAATAAATAAAAATTTAAAAGAACTTTTAAAAAGAAAGAGCTGGATGCGATACCCCTCTCCCTACAACCTGAGAATATGACTGCTACAGCATGCCTTCCATATTTTCATTCAAATCAATTATAAAATAGTGATGATGGAGCCAATGGTCAATTCCATTAAAGACCTTCCTTCCATGGTGGTATTTTACTAATCGTACTTTTATAGGTACAGCTATTACACCAGCCACAAATCTACCTAACTGGCCTGTTTGTTTAGACCAGACTTTCTATCTTATCAGCTGAAATACGGAGTGAGTTGCTATTAAATGTCTTCATGCAACTCGGGCACACTGTCAAGTCACAGATCTCCCCGTCTCACGGTCCCATCGAAAAAATGAGCCCAACCTCACAGGACGTTAACAGGCAAACCCAAATTAGTTCCAAATGATCACAAAAGGCCCCTTTAATAATCTGTTTTAGATGATTCTCCTGAAGCCTTCATGTAGGTTCCCTACCACCCTGCGCTGGGTGATGAGCCCACTCTTCATCTTTCGCACGTGCGCTGTTAAAATCTCACCCCAGCAGGCTGCTTGTTTCCTTAGTATACTGACATCCTGGGAATTCCCGCCTCTTCCCTCCTTAAACTAGGTCTCTGCGATCTTCGTGACATTTCGGGTTTCCCACTAATTCCCCGAAGCACTCTTCCCGTTCAGATGGGTATCAATGTGTCACAGCCATCTCTTTCCCAATATTGAGTCTATCATCCTAAAATATACTACTCACCACCAATTCTACCTTCCTATAACAAGCTTTTAAAATATTATTTAATGTTTCAATATTTATTTATTTTTAGCCTTATTATGGCCTAACATGGAGACCATCTCTCCAGCTTTTCCTTAAGGGCCCAAACCTGCCATGGGAAAGTTCTCCATTTGAACGAAGTAGCAGAACCCTCCACCTGTGGGCGTATAACAGGAAAGGAGGCAGCCCAGGAGGAACCTCTGCAGCTTCAGGTGGTCACTCTGTGATGAGCACTCTGGAAAGCAGTGGTTCTCGACCCTGGCTCACCTCCCAATTACTGGGCAGCTTTAAGACACGCCTCTGCCTGTGGGTTGGTAATCGCTCCTCAGGTGAGTCTAGGACACAGCCGGGACGGAGAACCACCCGCTTGTCGGTGTTTCCTCTCGGGGCACCCGGCAGGAACATAGCAGGGGAGGAGACGCTGTTTTGGCTTTCCTGATTGTTTTTTTTTAAAAAACAGTTCTACTGAAGTATAATTGATATACAAACAACTGTACGTATTTAATAGGTACAATATGTTGAGTTTGGACCCACACAAATCCGTGACACCATCATCACACAAGAGGTAATAGACATATTCTCATAAGTTTCAATATTGAATATCTGTAAGAAAAAGTCATTTCAGAAGAACTTTCGGGCTTCCCTGGTGGTGCAGTGGTTAAGAATCCGCCTGCCAGTGCAGGGGACACGGGTTCAAGCCCTGGTCCGGGAAGATTCCACATGCCACGGAGCAACTAAGCCCATATGCCACAACTACCGAGCCTGCACTCTAGAGCCCGTGAGCCACATCTACTGAGCCCACGTGCCACAACTACTGAAGGCCATGCGCCTAGAGCCCTGCTCCGCAACAAGAGAAGCCACTGCAATGAGAAGCCCACGCACCACAACGAAGAGTAGCCCCCGCTCACCACAACTAGAGAAAGCCCGCGCGCAGCCACAAAGACCCAACGCAGCCAAAAATAAATATATTAAATAAATAAAATTTTTTTAAAAAAAGAACTTTCATCTCTCCAATCACAGGTTTTAGACCTTATACGTGTCTGGCTGTCAAGTCAAAAACTTCACAGATCTGAGGATGAACTGACGGTTCTTTCTGTCAATCTCAGCTGACAATTCATATGTCAGAATATTTTCCTTCCAGTCTGACTTGATCTCCCTGACAGGCGGGGATGTGCCCGTCTGTGGAAACAGATGGTTAGAGTTTGATGACCTTTTAACACTCCATGGCAAAGTCACACATCTATGGGCTCTAAAGAAGGGACCACAGTGGCTCTGATGAGACCCGATCTTGAGCCTTTGGGGGTTGGGAGGACACGTGCCCTGGGAGTCATTCCTCCAGAGACACATCTTTTACCAGAAAACATCTCAAACTGGAATAAACCAAAATTGCTTGTACTTAGGGTGGCTTATGGGATTTACACAGGGAAATTCCACTCTACTTCTTCCACGGAGGAAGTATTGTAAGTGCTTATTATAAGCCCTAAAATTAACAGACCGAATGGGTTAGAAAGTGCTCATTTCCTCGCCATTTTAACCCTTGAACAGCCGCTGCCTCCAAGCCCAGCTGCCCCCGGAGCTGAGTAAGCGGACAAGGAAAGATGGCCTAGACGCTTTCCCATGACTGCTGACCTTGGCCAGCTCCAGATTTTGAAACTCTGCCCTTGTGTTTCTGGGGTAGAGGTTTCTCCTCTTCCTCCTTTCAGTAAACTGCTGATCATTCAATATCAGTTCTATTCAACTCTAACCTGGAAAACAAGAAACTTATCCTTCTATAGCTTGGGTTGATTAACCCTCAGGTTAAAAAATAAATGCTGGTCAGTGAGGCAATACTGAACATGAAAAACAGAAGTCCTCCCGTGATCTTATAGAATTGAAACCTGATACTAGGTTGCATTTCACTGAAATAACACAAGTAAGGCAAATATAAATGGCATGATGAGTGTGGCCATGAGCTCTGGAAAGCAGACAGACTCCAGTCCCCATTAGCTCAAAAGTCTAGAAACCTGGATTCAGGCTGACACCCGGCTGACTTTCTCAGCTTGACTTTTACTTGAGTTGGTTTCACTTTCCTTACCTGCTCAGAACTCTCAAATCTACATTCTGTCCGTGGACCCTCCGGAGCTGCAGAAGCAAAGCCCCACTGCCTGGATGCTCTGCAAGAACTTCAACTCACCGCCCCCCTCTCCCCCTTCTGCGAGACCCCTCGCTGAACCCGTTCTCTGCACCCTCTCTCACTGTCTGCCAAGCAGAGACCACTCTTCAGCCCCACACTGATGCTTCTGAGATACACTGGAGCCCACCGACCGGTCTCTCAGCCCATCTTCACTGAAAGAGACCCTCCACGCTGTGCCCTTACTACACAGCAACCTCCTTAGCTCCAGCCTCCACCTCCCAGCCCAGTGCTGTGCCAGCAGCCTTCTGAGAGGCCAAGCTGGTGCTCTTGCCTTGCTTTGTGCAGAAGGAAGTCTCAGCTCCTCAGAAGGACATTCAAGGCCCCTCCCCCTCCTTATTCATCTCAGCCCCTGCCGTAGGCAGGGCAGCCTACACTCCAGCCTTGTGCTGCCCCAAATACACTCTCACTAGAGCCTCTGAAACTGCTCGTCAGCCGTCAAAGATCAGCTCTGTGAGGTCTTTCTCAGCACCATCCCCTCGTCCTCCCCGCCAGGCCAGGATCCTCCCTTTGCTGGGTCTCCAGCTCTGACCACGTACAATATTTGTTCACCGTTAAAGGCATCTATAGATCCGCCACCAGACCATGAGCTCAAGAGCAATCCTATCTCATTCCTCTATGTATAGCCCAGGTGCCTACCATGGTTCCCGGCACATCATATGTGTCTGCCTTCAGCGGAAGTGATGTCGCAGCAGAAAGAGACTCCCTGGGATGAGACAACACATAACTAACAAGAACCCAGAGTACAAAGCGTCCTCTGATTATGGTGTTACACCCAGTGGTGCTGAGGATGGTCGAAAGCAGCCGCTCTCACACCCTGATGGCCGATTATATCGACAACGTTTGGGAGACTAACAGCATTTATTAAAATATGAAACAAGCATAACCTTTGCTTCAGCAATTCTATTTCTGCAAATCCATTTCACGACAAAATAAGTTCTAGTACGTGTAGGAAGATGTTTAGTGAGTACGGGGGCATATCAGAATCCTTTCTCCAAACTCCGGGGACCAGATATGTGGAGACTGAGAACTGTCTGGATTCATGAATTATAAGATAGGTAACCACGTGCTACATAACACTACCAGCAGAAATCTGCACTGAAATACACAAAACGTCTGTTAAAGTTCTCAAACAAGAAGGCCGTTAGCCTGAGGGGGCTCTGACAGTTGTGTTGCCTTTGGAAGCAAACTGAAACCTAAGGCAGAGTGGATTCCCGTGAATGCCTCATGTTGGGAAGGAAACCAATGACCAACTGCCAACAGGACTTTCCCAGACTAGGCAAGCTCTTAAACTGTAGCCAATCAAATCACTTCCTTGTTTGATTCTCTATAAACACCTCGCCCCTGGCTTCTGGAGGTGGAATGCTCATCACTGCCCAATGTGAATTGATGTTTCCTCAGATAAACTCCTGAAAACTTTAATATGCCTCAGTAGCACATCCTACTAAATGGAATTCTAAAAAGAATTTTAAAAGCCTCGTGTTGTCCAAATCCATTCCTGCTACCAAGTATTAAAAAATTTGTTTATGGTCACTGTCTCAAATTCTGGAATAACAGGTAAGGATATGCAGACCTTCAGTAGTAAAAACAAAACAAAAGTGGCACTACCTGAATGTACAATGCTTATAATGGAATGTGTAAAAGAACTATGGTACCTCCCCAGGGAACGCTCTGTCATTAAGAAAAACAATGAGGTTGCTTTGTATACTGATTTAGAAGAAGATTTATAATCTATAGTTAAGGGGAAAAAATCCAGTTACAGAATATATAGAGAAACATGACATTTTAGAGGCTGTCTTAGTCTGTTCCGGCTGCTATAACAAAATACCACCGGCTTACAAACAACATAAATTTACTTCTCACAGTTCTGGGGGCTGGGAGGTCCAAGATCAAGCTGATGGTCGTGTTTTGGTGAGGGCCCCCTTCCGGTTCACAGCCTGTGTCCTCACATGGTGGATGGCGCAAGGGAGCCCTCTGGAGGCTCTTATACAAGAGCACGAATCCCATTTACAAAAGCTCCACCCTCAGGACCTCAGCTCCTCCCAAAGTCCTTACTTCCTAATACTATCACCTTTGGGGGTTAGGACTCCACGTGTGAATTTGCGGGGGACACAAATATTCAGACCACAACAGGAGTCTAGCGATCCGAAAGGGGGATGACGGTGAAACCTTTCTCCCTGTTCTAAGGACACGAAAATGCCCCCAACTTACACCAGCAGTCTTCAATGAGAAGCCCAACAACAAGGAGTGAGGGAGGAGAAAAATTCTTCTTTTCGGTATCTGTCCCCAGACCAGACACCTCCCCCTCCCCAGGCTGCTTCCAAAGGCTGTGCTCAGCTGCTTCACCAGCTGAAGCCCCCCCTCCCCTGCCCCACCCTGCACACACCTCAGGCTCCCCAAGCTGCTGGGGAGCTGGGCACAGAGGGCGCAGGGCACCGGGCCCAGGTCACAACACAGCCTGCTACTGCTCGGGGGGACCTTGTGTCGCAGGGCCCCTGAACTGACCTTGGCACCAACCTCCTAGCTGGGTGCAGGCTCTGCAAAGCCTGAATCTGGGATCTTGATCTGACACCTGCAAACACTTCACCCATTCACACCATTAATTATTCACAGCTGAGGAATGAACCCAGAAAGAAAGATACGATAAACCAGGGTAATGGGAGTACTTTGAAAGAAGCTTCAACACTCCAATGGGAAACTTGGGCACAGGGCCTGAGAATGGCCTGGTCGAAACCGATAGCCAGAGGAGGGCAGTGCTGGAAGGAACGGCCCTTCCTAGAGCTGCAGGAGGTGGGCCTGAGGCCCGCCCCTGTGTCTCTACTCCCAGGGTTGGTACACGCTCACTCCCTCCCCCGTAGCGGTGGTGTGCACGTAACAGGTACTCAACAAAGCACACACGTCAGGGTCATCAGTGCATGACCCTGATGTGTGTCCTCACTGTTTCATGCATCCTATCTTCCTTTTATATGTCTGACCAAAGTGCTTTCCAACCATCTGTTGCCTTTCACTCTCTCCCTTGAGCTGGGCAGTTGGGGATTCCCTCAAGTCTCAGTGGAGATGATTAAGACAAGCGTCCCCACATTCTCTTCTTCAGTGGTACTTAAGAGCTGAACCAGAAACTAGAATAAGTGTGCAAACACAACACCCAGGACCCAAATGCCCTGCAGCTCTGTTCCATCCACGTGGCGGCCAGAGGTGTGACCCAGTCAGACAGTAAGGCCCCTGAAGACACTGTGGGCCCAGGTGGGTGCTGTCAATTACTTCATTTGTAAAACTAGGTAGGGAGGGTCTTAAGGTTTCCTTGGTATTCCAGGAGACTATAGGTAAATCAAGGACCCCCTTTGGGTCCTTTCCCACTGGCCGGCTCTACAGGGCGCCACTGGTTCATCTTGTTTTTAAATCACTCGTGTCTAGTTAAGAAGACCCAACCCATTTCTAACCTACCCTCAATTTTCTGGAAGGAATTACCAGATCCAACTCTATTCCTAAAGAACAGGAAACATGCACGTCTAAATCACCAGCTTTCTCTGGCTTGTTTAAAATCCAATGAAAACAGTCATGGTTTAAGTAAGCATCCATGTACCTGACTCCCACGAAGGCCCAGTTCAGCACCTAATAAGACATCTCAGGAACCTCCCAGTCTGGAGCAGGGAGTGGTCCCAGGCTCCCAGATCCATTCCACCATCTGACTGTGTGATTAACATCTCCTCCCCACTGTTGTGTCAATACTAAGACCTGCAGAAGAAAGATGACTCACTGCTTAGAAAGGAAATGTTAGGTGATTGCTTTGTACTTGGCAAGCAGGTTGGACCCTTAATGCGCTAAAAACCGTCTCATATCTGTACCCTTGTCTCTGCTACAACACATAAGCCTGCTTGGTCGTTCATTGTTTGTTCTCTATGCTCTAAATGATTCTGCACAGCCAGCCAGAGGGTGTCATAGAATTAAGCAGTATAAGACCTTGGAGATTATATAGCCCAGGAAGTTGGGGCCCAGAAAGGTTAGGAGACTTGATCGAGATCACAGAGCAACCTAATGGCAGAGCAGGGCTAGAGGTCTCTTGACATTAGGCCCCTAAAACAATTTCCATCACTGAAGAATGACAGTGAGTCACTCTTTCCTTCCCCAACCCTGCTCCAGGCCACCACGTGTGAGTTACTAAACGAGTACCGAGTGCTTTCCATGTGCCTGACAGTGTGTCAGCACAGAAGACAGAACTCGTGCCCTCAACGAACCCCCAGTCTAGGGAGGAAACAATGGATGTTTTATTTCAGCAACAGTAAGTCCGAGGATGGAGCGTGGTACCAAAGGACGAGAAGGACACAGGTCCCTCAGCTGAAACGGAGGGAAAAGAAGGGAGGGGAGGAGGAGAGAGGGGCCGCTCTCAAAAGCTCTCGGAAGAGTATGCATGTAGCGTGCTCAGAGAAGTCCACTGCGTGCCGTAAGCACTCAATGAATGTCAGCTGTTATTATTCTTAGTCTTTGTATTACGATTAATTCCCGGACAATTTCCTCGCCGCCGTGGAGCGCTCCGCCTCAGCTACAGTCTGGGAAAAGTCAGGGACACGCTCTGCTCCGTCTTGGTCTGAGGGAGACGCGGAAGCATGGGTGGCTCCCGGTGAGTGCTGGCGGGTGCGCCAGGGCACTGACGTCCTTCCACCACCGTGAACTTCAGAGAAGGCCCTGAGGTCCCTGGGCCCCATACTTGGAGACTCACACGAGTCCAAGCGGCCGACACAGACCCAGCACCCTCCGCCTTCCACCTGGTTCTGCCTCCCACCTCTGCCCTTGGACACTCACATCCTTCCGCGGACGGCGGCTGTGGGCAAGCGAGCCTCGGGGCTACAGATCTCAGCAGAAAGCGTGACATTTCTCATCGACAGGCAGACACTGTTCCTGATCTGAGAGGCCCCCTCTGCCCACAAGGGGGTCGACTGTGGCCGTGGTGGTCCACCAGGGCCCCTCTGGACACTGGAGACAAGCGGAAGGGCCCTCCCAGAGTCACCAGGATTGTACCCCACAGTGAGGCAGGTTCGCCCAGCCCTCCTGCCTCTCTCTGGGGCAGCAGTGCCCACATCTAAAGTCAGGGGCCCCATCTGGTCACCTCTGGACACAGACCCACTGACCCTCTCCAAGCCACCAGGAAACTGCAAATATCAGTGATGATTATAGACGCTAAGGACGCGCAGGGCAGTATCTACCCTCTCAGAAACTGAATGTGGTAGTGACCATGACCACAGCCACGGGACCCCAAGAACCAAGGCGTAGAGGCCAAGGGGTCTGCTGGTGAGAGCAGCTGGAGCAGAGCCAGCCCCGTGCCCCGTGCCTGCCCTCCTGCACACGCAGGAGCGGAGCCCGGGGTGCACCTCCCAGCAGGACAGGCGCTCCCGCCAGCCACCAGGGCATCGAAGTGCTCCAGGATGTGACACTGCACTGGGACTCTTCCCTGACAACTGCCACCTTGGTCTGCAGTGCCCTCTGGACTCTGAACACACAGGAAGGAAGCCAGGCCCTGCAGACGTGTGCAGGCCTGCACGCAGTGGCAAGGGCTCCTCAGCAGGCCCGTCCCCATCTGCTCACCTCACCCGCCCCTGCAGCAGACAGAGGGGCTGAATGAGCAAGTCCTTGGCCCAAGAACAACTCAAGTCGAGAATGAAAGCAAAGGGACGGGACTGGTGAGGCCACGTGACCTCCCTGCTATTTTTAAATCACACTGTTGCTAAGAGGATGTATCTAGTAAGCCCAGAACCAAAGCACAAAAAACGTACATTTTAGGACTTCCCTGGTGGTGCAGGTTAAGAATCTGCCTGCCAATGCAGGGGACACGGGTTCGAGCCCTGGTCCGGGAAAATCCCACATGCTGCAGAACAACTAAGCCTGTGTGCCACAACTACTGAGCCTGTGCTCTAAAGCCCACGAGCCACAACTACTGAGCCCACGAGCCACAACTACTGAAGCCTGCACTCTACAGCCCGCAAGCCACAACTACTGAAGCCTGCACTCTAGAACCCATGAGCCACAACTACTGAGCCCACGAGCCACAACTACTGAAACCTGCACTCTACAGCCCGTGAGCCACAACTACTGAGCCCGTGAGCCACAACTACTGAGCCCCCATGCTGCAACTACTGAAGTCTGCGCGCCTAGAGCCTGTGCCCTGCAACAAGGGAAGCCACTGCAATGAGAAGCCCACGCACTGCAAGGAAGAGTAGCCCCCACTCGCCGCAACTAGAGAAAGCCCGTGTGCAGCAACGAAGACCCAACACAGCCAAAAAAAAAAGAAAAGGTACATTTCAATTAAAAGCTTTTGAAAGCTCAGACTGTAGATAGGAAAGAAAGGTAGTGAAGGACAGATGGAAAGAAAAAAATCATAGGAAAGAGGGTTGAAATATGTGTTGCTTCTCTGTTCAGATTCCAAAGGGACTTTTTCTTCAAAAATGAGAATACCTTTTGCTTGTACATATACATATTCCATAAATGAAAAAATTAAAGAAATCAAAAACCTTGATGAAGGGAGAGGGCAGACAGAGATATAGTTTGGATCAACAAACCAATCAGGGGAGAGTCATTTTACACGTCCAGGTAGCTACAGTGGAAACCTAATTATCTTTTTAAAAAAATTAGCCTCTAGTAGCTTGATGACTACAATGCTAGAATGAAATTCAGGAACATGAAGACAGACAAAGGAAGCAGAAGGAGTGTCTACTTCTGGGACTTCTGGTGAGTCAAATGAAATTAGATTTCAAAAGCAAGAGTAAAATCTGTAAAACAAGTGTGTGACCTGCATGTTCTCTCCCCAGTGTGCTCCGTGGTAAGTTATAAGCACAAAACAGAGGTGTTGTTTGTAACATGTTTTTCCACAGGGGGGAACCCTCAAACAGAATTAAAATACCATCTTGAGTCAACATATCTTTCAGGAATTATCTATCTAGGAGAATCTTACACAAAGCACTTTGCCCAGAAGAAATGGAAGGCAGAATATACCAGGAATATATTTGTTAAATGAGATCTGTCATAACTCATGATTTTTCAATTTAATGTTAAAGGTGCTTCAAAATATTAACTGGTCGGTCACACATTATTGTGTCCCAGCTCCCTGGGGCACAGTACCACCCCTGACCTGCACCACCGGACCCCAACAGCCGGCATGTGGCAGACACTCAACAGGCATCGGGGGATTGAACGAAGGAGGTGTAGCATCCGGCTCCTCGAGCAGTAAGCACGTGGCACCGGACGTGTGTCCAGAGGCAGGTCTGGTGTGCCATGCAGACCACAGTGCTGGACCTTGATGCCCAGGCCCCCAGCAAGGGCAAGCCTGAGCTGTAAGCGAGTCTCCTTTACCTGCACCACCATCTGTGCCACGTCCACAGAAACCACGATGGGGTTGGCTTCCGGGAACGACACACAGGCGCAAGTGCTTCTAGCCTAGGTTGTGATCGGTCTGCGGCTGGTATCTAGCCTGCAGCAAATCGATCCTTGAGCGACGAAAGCTGGGACAGAGTAGAATACATCTAAGTCACTGCTCCTGACTCCCCTTGGATATAAGCACTCCATTGCCCCAGCTTGATGGAAAGCCGGGAGATGAGCTTTCACATGCTAAATGGAGCAGACGGTAAAAAGCAGCTCTTCTGCCAGCAGCACACTGAGCCCGTGGGTGTGTCAGGACATCAACACGCCTCAAGGGTGGAGGCAAGTGGCAAGGTCGGTTTGTGTAAGAACCAACCTTGTGTGCATACACAGCACAGATGCAAGCTACACTTGGGTGTGTATGCATCTGCATATGATTTCAGTGCTGGCCATGCACAGGCCCCGAACTACAATGCCACCGCGCTGTTCACTTCAAAATGGTTCATTCTGTTATGTAAATTTCACCTGTTCTTTTTTTTTTTTAATTGAACTATAGTTGATTTACAATGTTGTGTTTCAGGTGTACAGCAAAGTGATTGTTATGCATATATGTGTGTGTGTATATATGTGTATATATATATACACAATACACACACACACACATATATACACATATATATAAATATATATATATTCTTTTTCAGAATCTTTTCCCTTATAGGTTATTGTAAAATATTGAGTAGAGTTTCCTGTGCTATAAAGTAGGTCCCTGTTGTTTATCTAGTTTATATATAGCAGTGTGTGTATGATAGTCCCAAACTCCTAATTTATCCCTCCCCCTACCTTCCCCCTTTGGTAACCATAAGTTTGTTTTCTAAGTCTGTGGGTCTATTTCTGTTTTGTATATAAGTTCATTTGTATCTTTTTTTTTATATTCCACATATAAGTGATAATCATATGATAGTTGTCTTTCTCTGTCTGGCTTACTTCACTTAGTAGTATGATAATCTCCAGGTCCATCCATGTTGCCACAAATGGCATAATTTCATTCTTTTTTATGGCTGAGTAATATTCCATTATATATGTGGTGTATATATATATATATATATATATATATACCACATCTCCTTTATCCATTCCTCCGTTGATGGACATTTAGGTTGGTTCCATGTCTTAGCTATTGTAAGTAATGCTGCAACGAACATTGGGGTGCGTGTGTCTTTTAAATTAGAGTTTTCATCTTTTCTGGGTATATGCCCAGAAGTAGGATTGCAGGATAATGTTGTAGTTTTATTTTTAGTTTTTAAAGAACCTCCATACTGTTCTCCACAGTGGCTGCACCAATTTACATTATCAGCAACAGTGTAGGAGGTTCCCTTTTCTCCACACCCTCTCTAGCATTTGTTGTTTGTAGATTTTCTGATGATGCCCATTCTAACTGGTGTGAGGTGATAATTCATTGTAGTTTTGATTTGCATTTCTCTAATAATTAGTGATGTTGAGCAGCTTTTCATGTGCTTCTTGGCCATCTGTATGTCCTCTTTGGAGAAATGCTTATTTAGGTCTTCTGCCCATGTTTTGATTGGGTTGTTTGTTTTTTTAATATTGAGCATCATGAGCTGTTTATATATTTTGGAGATTAATCCTTTGTCCGTTGATTTGTTTGCAAATATTTTTTCCCATTCTGAGGGTTGTCTTTTTGTCTTCCTTGTAGTTTCCTTTGCTTTGCAAAAGCTTTTAAAGTTTCATTAGGTCCCATTTGTTTATTTTTGTTTTTATTTCCATTACTCTAGGAGGTGGATCGAAAAAGATCCTGCTATGATTTATGTCAAAGAGTGTTCTTCCTATGTTTTCCTCTAAGAGTTTCATAGTGTCCGGTCTTACATTTAGGTCTCTAATCCATTTTGAGTTTATTTTTGTGTATGGTGTTGGGGAGTGTTCTAATTTCATTCTTTTACACGTAGCTGTCCAGTTTTCCCAGCACCACTTATTGAAGAGACTGTCTTTTCTCCATTGTATATCCTTGCCTCCTTTGTATAGACTAGTTGACCATAGGTGTGTGGGTTTATCTCTGGGCTTTCTATCCTGTTCCATTGATCTATATTTCTATTTTTGTGCCAGTACCATATTGTCTTGATTGCTGTAGCTTTGTAGTATAGTCTGAAGTCAGGGAGTCTGATTCCTCCAACTCCATTTTTTCCCCTCAAGACTGATTTGGCTATTCGGGGTCTTTTGTGTCTCCATACAAATTTTAAGATTTTTTTGTTCTAGTTCTATAAAAAAAAAAACGCCATTGGTAATTTGATAGGGATTGCATTGAATCTGTAGATTGCTTCGGGTAGTAGAGTCATTTTAACAATGTTGAGTCTTCCAATCCAAGAACATGGAATATCTCTCCATCTGTTGGTATCATCTTTAATTTCTTTCAACAGTGTCTTATAGTTTTCTGCATACAGGTCTTTTGTCTTCCTAGGTAGGTTTATTCCTAGATATTTTATTCTTTTTGTTGCAATGGTAAATGGGAGTGTTTCCTTAATTTCTCTTTTAGATTTTTCATCATTAGTGTTTAGGAATGCAAAAGATTTCTGTGCATTAATTTTGTATCCTGCAACTTTACCAAATTCATTGATTAGCTCTAGTAATTTTCTGGTGGCATCTTTAGGATTCTCTATGTATAGTATCATGTCATCTGCAAACAGTGACAGTTTTACTTCTTCTTTTCCAATTTGGATTCCTTTTATTTCTTTTTCTTCTCTGATTGCTGTGACTAGGACTTCCAAAACTATGTTGAATAATAGTGGCGAGAGTGGACATCCTTGTCTGGTTCCTGATCTTAGAGGAAATGCTTTCAGTTTTTCACCATTGAGAATGATGTTTGCTATGGGTTTGTCATACAGGGCCTTTATTATGTTGAGGTAGGTTTCCTCTATGCCCACTTTCTGGAGAGTTTTTATCATAAATGGGTGTTGAATTTTGTCAAAAGCTTTTTCTGCATCTATTGAGATGATCATATGGTTTTTCTTCTTCAATTTGTTAATATGGTGTATCACATTGATTGATTTGCATGTATTGAAGAATCCTTGCATCCCTGGGATTAATCCCACTTGATCATGGTGTATGATCCTTTTAATGTGTTGTTGGATTTTGTTTGCTAATATTTTGTTGAGGATTTTTGCATCTATATTCATCAGTGATATTGGTCTGTAATTTTCTTTTTTAGTAGTATCTTGGTCTGGTTTTGGTTTTAGGGTGGTGGTGGCCTCATGGAATGAGTTTGGGAGTGTTCCTTCCTCTGCAATTTTTTGGAAGAGTTTGAGAAGGATGGGTGTTAGCTCTTCTCTAAATGTTTGATAGAACTCACCTGTGAAGCCATCTGATCCTGGATTTTAGTTTGTTGGAAGATTTTTAATCACAGTTTGAATTTCATTACTTGTGATTGGTCTGTTCATATTTTCTATTTCTTCCTGGTTCAGTCTTGGAAGGTTATACCTTTCTAAGAATTTGTCCATTTCTTCCAGGTTGAACATTTTATTGGCATAGAGTTGTTTGTAGTAATCTCTTATAATCCTTTGTATTTCTGCAGTGTCAGTTGTGATTTCTCCTTTTTCATTTGTAATTTTATTGATTTGAGTCCTCTCCCTCTTGATGAGTCTGGCTAATGGTTTATCTATTTTGTTTATCTTCTCAAAGAACCAGCTTTTAGTTTTATTGATCTTTGCCATTGTTTTCTTTGTTTCTAATTCATTTATTTCTGCTCTGATCTTTATGATTTTTTTCCTTCTACTAACTTTGGGTTTTGTTTGTTCTTCTTTCTCCAGTTCCTTTAGGTGTAATGTTAGATTGTTTATTTGAGATTTTTCTTGTTTCTTGAGGTAGGCCTGTATAGCTACAAACTTCCCTCTTAGAACTGCTTTTGCTGCATCCCATAGGTTTTGGATCGTCGTGTTTTCATTGTCATTTGTCTCTAGGTATTTTTTGATTTCCTCTTTGATTTCTTCAGTGATCTCTTGGTTATTTAGTAACGTATTGTTTAGCCTCCACGTGTTTGTGCTTTTTACCTTTTTTTCCCTGTAACTGATTTCTAATCTCATAGCGTTGTGATCACAAAAGATGCTTGATATGATTTCAATTTTCTTAAATTTACTGAGGCTTGATTCGTGACCCAAGATGTGATCTATCCTGGAGAATGTTCCATGTGCACTTGAGAAGAAAGTGTAATCTGCGGTTTTTGGATGGAATGTCCTATAACTAACAATTAAATCTGTCCGGTTTATTGTGTCATTTAAAGTGTGTGTTTCCTTATTAATTTTCTGTTTGGATGATCTGTCCATTGGTGTAAGTGAGGTGTTAAAGTCCCCCACTATTATTGTGTTACTGTCAATTTCCTCTTTTAGAGCTGTTAGCAGTTGCCTTATATATTGAGGTGCTCCTATGTTGGGTGTATATATATTTCTAATTGTTATATCTTTTTCTTGGATTGATCCCTTGATCATTATGTAGTGTCCTTCCTTGTCTCTTGTAACATTCTTTATTTTAAAGTCTATTTTATCTGATATAATTATTGCTACTCCAGCTTTCTTTTGATATCCATTTGCATGGAATATCTTTTTCCATCTCCTCACTTTCAGTCTGAATGTGTCCCTAGCTCTGAAGTGGGTCTCTTGTAGACAGCATATATATGGGTCTTGTTTTTGTATCCATTCAGCAAGCCTGTGTCTTTTGGTTGGAGCATTTAATCCATTCACATTTAAGGTAATTATCAATATGTATGTTCCTATTACGATTTTCTTAACTGTTATGGGTTTGTTTTTGTAGGTCCTTTTCTTCTCTTGTGTTTCCCACTTAGAGAAGTTCCTTTAGCATTTGTTGTAGAGCTGGTTTGGTGGTGCTGAATTCTCTCAGCTTTTGCTTGTCTGTAAAGCTTTTGATTTCTCCATTGAATCTGAATGAGATCCTTGCTGGGTAGAGTAACCTTTGTTGTAGGTTCTTCCCTTTCATCACTTTAAGTATATCATGCCACTCCCTCTGGCTTGTAGAGTTTCTGCTGAGTAATCAGCTGTTAACCTTATGGGAGTTCCCTTGTATGTTATTTGTCATTTTTCCCTTGTTGCTTTCAATAATTTTTCTTTGTCTTTAATTTTTGCCAATTTGATTACTATGTGTCTCAGCGTGTTTCTCCTTGGGTTCATCCTGTATGGGACTCTGTACTTCCTGGACTTGGGTGGCTATTTCCTTTCCCATGTTAGGGGAGTTTTCGACTATAATCTCTTCAAATATTTTCTCGGGTCCTTTCTCTCTCTCTCTTCTCCTTTTGGGACCCCTATAATGTGAATGTTGTTGCGTTTAATGTTGTCCCAGAGGTCTCTTAGGCTGTCTTTATTTCTTTTCATTCTTTTTTCTTTATTCTGCTCTGCAGCAGTGAAGTCCACCATTCTGTCTTCCAGGTCACTTATCCGTTCTTCTGCCTCAGTTATTCTGCTATTCCTTCTAGTGTAGTTTTCATTTCAGTTATTGTGTTGTTCATCTCTGTTTGTTTGTTCTTTAATTCATCTAGGTCTTTGTTAAACAGTTCTTCCATCTTCTCGATCTTTGCCTCCATTCTTTTTCCAAGGTCCTGGATCACTTTCACTATCATTATTCTGAATTCTTTTTCTGGAAGGTTGCCTATCTTCACTTCATTTCATTATTTTTCTGGGGTTTTATCTTGTTCCTTCATCTGGTACATAGCCCTCTGCCTTTTCATCTTGTCTATCTTTCTGTGAATGTGTTTTTTGTTCCACAGGCTGCAGGATTGTAGTTCTTCTTGCTTCTGCTGTCTGCCCTGTGGTGGATGAGGCTATCTAAGAGGCCTGCACAAGTTACCTGATGGGAGGGACTGGTGGTGGGTACAGCTGGCTGTTGCTTTGGTGGGCAGAGCTAAGTAAAACTTTAATGCACTTGTCTGCTGATGGGTGGGGCTGGGTTCCCTCCCTGTTGGTTTTTTGGCCTGAGGCAACCCAACACTGGAGCCTACCTGGGCTCTTTGGTGGGGCTAATGGTGGAATCTGGGAGGGCTCATGCCAAGGAGTACTTCCCAGAACTTCTGCTGCCAGTGTCCTTGTCCTCACGGTGACACACAGCCACACCCTGCCTCTGCAGGAGACCCTCCAACACTAGCAGGTAGGTCTGGTTCAGTCTCCTATGGGGTCACTGCTCCTTCCCCTGGGTCCCGATGCACACACTACTTTGTGTGTGCCCTCCAAGAGTGGAGTCTCTGTTTCCCCCAGTCCTGTCGAAATCTTGCAATCAAATCCCGCTAGCCTTCAAAGTCTGATTCTCTAGGAATTCCTCCTCCCATTGCCAGGCCCCAAGGTTGGGAAGCCTGACGTGGGGCTCAGAACCTTCACTCCAGTGGGTGGACTTCTGTGGTATAAGTGTTCTCCAGTTTGTGAGTCACCCACCCAGCAGTTATGGGATTTGATTTTATTGTGATTGCGCCCCTCCTACTGGTGTCTCACTGTGGCTACTCCTTTGTCTTTGGATGTGGGGTATCCTTTTTGCTGAGTTCCAGTGTCTTCCTGTTGATGATTGTTCAGCAGTTAGTTGTAATTCTGGTGTTGCTACAAGAGGGAGTGAGAGCACGTCCTTTTACTCTGCCATCTTGAACCCAGTGTATGATCCTTTTAATGTACTGTTGGATTAAGTTTGCTTGTATTTTGTCAAGGATTTTTGCACCTATGTTCATCAGTGATATTGGCCTGTAATTTTCTTTTTTCGTGGTAAGTTTCATCTCAGTTTTGTAAAAAAGTAATAGAGCAAATATTTGACCCCTGATCTTCTGGACCCCAGAACACTTAAAGATCTATTTAAGGACAAGGTTCCAGAATATGGGAAATGAAATCAGGGCAAAACAAGCTGGTAGTAAACAAACTGCAAACGTGAAGACAAGCATCAAGTGCCACGTACTATGCCACACACTGAGGCCAAGCAGATGCACACATCAAGGCCCAATCTCAGAAGCCCTCAGTGGACACACAACACTGTGTGAAGACCCTCTAAGATGCTATATCAGAGCCAACTAGGAAGGAGAAACTTAGGACCCTGCCCGGCAGAGAACATGGAAATGCCTGAGAGGAACCAGCAGAGCCAATGCTGACCAGTGGTGGTGACTGGATGGAAAAGCATCCACTCAAATCCACTTAACATTCAGGGATGTCCCCTGTGTGCCAGGCACTGTCCTAGCATGGAGAGTTCATTTAAAAGTTGTGGGCCCTAATAGGGACATGAAAAGAAGCTCAACATTGCTAATTATTAGAGAAATGCAAATCAAAACTACAATGAGGTACCAACTTACACCAGTCAGAACGGCCATCATCAGAAAGTGTACAAACAATAAATGCTGGAGAGGGTGTGGAGAAAAGGGAACCCTCCTCCACTGTTGGTGGGAATGTAAATTGGTGCAGCCACTATGGAGAACAGTATGGAGGTTCCTTAAAAAACTAAAAATTACCGTATGATCCTGCAATCCCACTCCTGGGCATATATCCGGAAAAGACAAAAGCTCTATTTCAAACATGCACCCCAGTGTTCATTGCAGCAGTATGTACAGTAGCTAAGACATGGAAGCAACCTAAATGTCTATCACCAGATGAATGGATAAGGAAGATGTGGTACATATATACAATGGATTATTTCTCAGCCATAAAAAGAATGAAATAATGCCATTTGCAGCAACATGAATGGACCTAGAGATTATCATACTAAGCAAAATAAGTCAGAAAGAGAAAGACAAATACCATATATCATTTATATGTGGAATCTAAAATACAACACAAATGAACATATCTACAAAACAGAAACAGACATAGAGAACAGACTTGTGGTTGCCAAGGGGAGGGGTGGGGGAGGAAAGGGTTGGGAGTTTGGGATTAGCAGATGCTATAATACACAGGATAGGTAAACAACAAGGTCCTACCATATAGCACAGGGAACTACATTCAATATCTTGTGATAAACCATAATGGAAAATAATATGAAAAGGAATATATATATGTATAACTGAATCACTTTGCTGTACAGCAGAAATTAACACAACATTGTAAATCAACTATACTTCAACAAAAATTTTTTAAAAAGAATGAAATAATGCCATTTGCAGCAACATGGGTGGACCTAGAGATTATCATACTAAGCTGAAGTAAACCAGACAAAGAAAGACATATATCACATGATACCACTTATATGTGGAATCTAAAAAACTATACAAATGAACATACATAAGTTCATTAATACAAAACAGAAATATACTCACAGACATAGAGAACAAACTTATGGCTACCAAAGGGGGAAGGGGGGAAGGATAAATTAGGAGTTTGGGATTAACAGGCACAACTACTAGATAAAATAGATAAACAGCAAGGACCTACTGTTGTACAGGGAACTACATTCAATATCTTGTAATAACCTATAATGGAAAAGAATCTGATAAGAATATATATTCTTTATATATATATATATATATATATATAAAAAAAAATAACTGAGTCACTTTGCTGTACACCTGAAACTAACACAACATTGTAAATAAACTTTACTTCAATTAAAAAAAAAAGACAAATAAGAAAATTTTTAAAATAAAGCTGTGGGCCTTGCCTTCATGGGACTCACAATAAAGAAGATAAAACCAGCCAAGTATCATGGAAACCTGTTTACAGTTGGCTAAGGATTTGAACTTTGTTCCTGACGTTTTTAAGTAGGAGAGTGACACAAAATTTTCAGTAATTTAGAAAGAAGTGAGAACTTGATGGGAGAAGAGAATGAAAGGAGATCCATTATAAAGTCATCTAGAGCATCACTGGAATTCCTATCAAAATTCCAATGGCATTTTTACAGAAATAGAAAAAACAATCCTAAAATTTGTATGGAATCACAAAAGACCTTGAATAGCCAAAGCAACCCTGAAAAGAACTAAGCTGGAGGTATCACACTCCCTGACTTCAGATTATACAACAAAGCTACAGTAATAAAACAGTTTGGTACTGACATGAATATAGACAATGGAACAGAATAAAAAGCCCAGAAATAAACCCTAGCATAAAAGGTCAACTAATATTTAACACAAGAGCCAAAAGCATCCAATGGGGAAAGATAGTCTCTTTAACAAATAGCTCTGGGAAAACTGAAGAAACACATGGAGAAAAATGAAATTGAACCCCTATCTTACACCACTCACAAAAATTAACTTGAAATGGATCTAAAACTCCTAGAAGAAACTGTAGGGAAGAAACTGAAACTCCTCAACACTGGTCTTGGCAATGACTTTGGACATGACACCAAAAGCACAAACAACAAAAACACAAAAAACAAAAGGGACTACATCAAACTAAAACACTTCTGTTCAGCAGAAGAAACACTCAACAAAATGAAAAGGCAGTCTACTGAATGGAAGAAAATATTTGCAAACCATATATCAGATAAGGGATTAATATCTAAAACATACAAGGAACTCATATAACTCAACAGCAAAAAACCCAAATAATCCAATTAAAAAATGGGCAGAGGGGGGCTTCCCTGGTGGCGCAGTGGTTGAGAGTCCACCTGCCGATGCAGGGGACATGGGTTCGTGCCCCAGTCCGGGAGGATCCCACATGCCGCGGAGCGGCTGGGCCCGTGAGCCATGGCTGCTGGGCCTGCGCGTCTGGAGCCTGTGCTCTGCAACGGGAGAGGCCACAACAGTAAGAGGCCTGCATACCGCAAAAAAAAAAAAATGGGCAGAGGAACTGAACAGATCATTTTCCAAAGAAGACACAGAGATAGCCAACAGGTACATGAAAAGTGCTCAATCATCATGAATCAACAGGGAAATGCAAACCAAAACCACACAGAGGTATCACCTCACACCTGTTAGAATGGCTATCATCAAAAAGACAAGATAAGTGTTGGTGTGGAAAAAATGTGAACCCTGTGCACTGTTGGTAGGAATGTAAATTGGTACAGCCACTATGGAGAACAGCAAAAAATTAAAAATAGAGCTGCCAATTCTACTTCTGGGTGTATATGCAAAGGAAGTGGAAACAAGATCTCAAAGAGGTATCTGCAATCTTATGGTTCATTGTAGCATCATTCACAATAGCCAAGACATGGAAACAACCTGTCTGTCGATGGATGAATGGATAAAGACGATCTGGTACATATATACACAATGGAATTTTATTCAGTCCTGAGGAAGAGGGAAATCCTGCCATTTGCAACAACATAGATGGACTTTGAGGGCATTATGCTAAGCGAAATAAGACAGAGAAAGATAAATCGTTATGATCTCACTTACATGTGGAATCTAAAACACAGAACTCTTAGAAAAAGAGGGTAGGACTTCCCTGGTGGCACAGTGGTTAAGAATCCACCTGCCGGGCTTCCCTGGTGGCACAGTGGTTGGGAGTCTGCCTGCCGATGCAGGGGACACAGGTTCGTGCCCCGGTCCGGGAGGATCCCACATGCCGCAGAGCGGCTGGGCCCGTGAGCCATGGCCGCTGAGTCTGAGCGTCCAGAGCCTGTGCTCCGCAACGGGAGAGGCCACAACAGTGAGAAGCCTGCGTACCACAAAAAAAAAAAAAAAAAAAAAGAATCCACCTGCCAATGCAGGGGACACGGGTTCAAGCCCTGGTCCAGGAAGATCCCACATGCCGCGGAACAACTAAGCCTGTGCGCCACAACTACTGAGCCTGTGCTCTAGAGCCCGCGAGCTACAACTACTGAGCCTGAGTGCCACAACTACTGAAGCCCGTGCGCCTAGAGCCCGTGCTCCGCAAGGAGAAGCCCGTGCATCGCAATGAAGAGCAGCCCCTGCTCGCCACAGCTAGAGAAAGCCCGTGCGCAGCAACGAAGACCCAATGCAGCCAAAAATAAATAAATAAATTTATTAAAAAGAAAAAGAGGGTAGAATGGTGGTTACCAGGGACTGGGGCAGGGGGCGTGGAATGAGGAGACGTGTTAAGGAGTACAAACTTCCAGTTATAAGATAAATAAGTAGTTCTGGGGCTCTAATGTACAGCATGGTGATTATAGTTAACAATACTTTATTATATACTTTAAAGTTACTAAAAGAGTACATCTTAAATGTTCTCATCACCAAAAAAATGTAATTATGTGATGTGATGTAGGTGTTAGCTAACGCTATTGTGGTAATCATTTTGTAATATATAAGTGTATCAAATCATCACGTTATACACCTTAAACCTATACAATGTTATATGCCAATTATAGCTCAGTAACACTGGGCGGGGGGAGTTTATACAGTGCTTCAGATGAGCATTGACAGAGGTATGGACTCAGGTGGAGGCAGTGGGAACAGAGAGGAGAGGAATGGCTAGGGGATTAAGTGACATAAATTCATGTAAGGGACGTAAAACTGCCTAGCCTATATTAAGTGCTCAATGAATGTCACCTGTTGTTACTTTTATACTGAGCTTCAGTACTCTAAAAGCAGAGTGACTTTACTTTTTAATTTTTAGGACCCTTCCCCTCACTATCAGCAGAGAAGAGAGGTGAAAGGAATCCAAACCAGCAGGTCTGAGTGACAAAACAGGGCTTGTCTCTGTATTTTCTGTCAATGCAAAAACACTTTCAAAATATGTAGTGAATAAATAACGTATAAAGGAACAAACGAGCAAGTAAGTACAAGAACAGCAAGGACCTCTGACTACCAACCTCTGAAAAACCAGGAAATGGTTCATCAGCTGATCTACAAAAAAGCTGGAGAAAGAGCTCAAAGGAAGACACGGTTGATTCACACCTGCCACACCTGCGTAAGAAGTTGAATCAAGAACTAAAGCTTCCCAGGGAAAACCCACTGTACTAAGAACCAAGTTTTTCATCTCCCTTTTATCCCACAACCATTTTTCTTCAACCTGACGACTCTGTAATTAGAACCGAAGCCCTTTTGCTGCTGCTTTACCTTCCAAGTGGATTTTGTCTTTTTGCAGTTGCAGAGGATTTCTGCCAGGACTCCCACCACGTAGGGCAGTAAGGACTCCTGCTTGTTGATATGAAGCCAAGGCTGGAAAACTGCCCATTTCCCTGTGCTTCGTCCCCATTCACAGCCCAGCAACCTTCCCCACCTACACTGGTCTCTCTGAGATTAAAAACTCCCCAAGAATGCCAGGTAAGAAAAACATACATCTTAGCCAATTAAGAACTAATCCTCTTTGTGTAGTATTTCCTGTCCAATCTCCCTATATACTAGAAAAGAGAGTGTTTCTTCTATAACACAATTATATGCATTACTGAAATTTCTCATGTTTCACAAAATTCAATAGAAGAGTTTCTGGGAAAAATTAATTGGGCTCATTCCACTCAAAACTTACAGAACTTCAAAACACTATCAAAAATAATAATTAATAATCTAGAGAGTTAATCTGGCCACCTAGGCAGGTGGCTCAGCAGAGCTAGTGGCTAACACAGCAGATATTAAAAATACAGAAAAACAATAGGGAGAAAATATGGCAATGCTTTTAATAAGAGTAATATTGGCAGGTGCTGAGGGCACAGGAAGAGGCATAACCTGCCCTGAACCAAGAGCCATACAAGGCTGACTGCACCTGCCTGGGGAGGGGCCAGGCTGGGTGACCCTTGTGATCACTGTCGTCTCTCTCTCTCTCTCTCTCTCTCTCTCTCCCCCTCCCTCTCTCTCTCTCTCTCACACAGTCACAGCAGCTGAGCTAAGTACTTTGTCCTGTCCTGCTCAAGTTCAAAATTCTTTCCCACTACCTTTCCTCCCTTTGCCTAGGAAGATTTGTATAAACCAGCATAACTCTGGCCTTGTTCAGACATTTTGCCCTTTGTGACCAATCATGTACAAGCTAACATGCCTCACAGAACAGAGCACCCAGAATTCCATGCTGTCCTCAGAGCAGCTGGTCTGGGTGGAGAGCATCCTTAGGGAGGTCGCCTGCTCATTGTGGGGTGGAGGCCTCGTGAGGCTGGGCATGCCCCATCCCATAACCAGTCCTGTGACCTATGAAAGAAATAATTCCCAGAGAAAGATGTGCCCACAGAATCAAACCAACAGATAAGTGCAAATACTTACATGTAATAGGTTGGATAGAGTCCTTCAAAATACCAGCAATGCTTTTTGGCCTCTGTGCACTGGAAATAGAAGGAAGAAAAGCTTTGTCAGTGAAAAGTAGTTTGCATATTGTTGAGAAGATCCCATGAAAAGAAACAAGGAAGGATGAGTGAATGCAGCTTAAAGCGTGAGAAGCAGGGGTTGGGGGGACGATGAACTAGAGGGAGATCCATCCCCAACATGACTTGTTATTTCTTCAAAATTTTTGAAAGAGAAGAAAACATAGGAAAACATCTATTTCCCTATAATTTTTCTAGCTTTTCATAGCTCTAAATACAAGGGGTGGGGGGACTTCCCTGGTGGTCCAGTGGCTAAGATTCTGTGCTCCCAATGCACGGGGCCCGGGTTCGATCCCTGGTCGGGGAACTAGATCCCACATGCCACAAGTAAGAGTTCACATGCCGCAACTCAAGACCCAGCAGGCTGCAACGAAGATCCCGTGTGCCACAGCTAAGACCCAGCCCAGCCAAATAAATAAAAAACTAAATGGGGATGAATAATTCATTAAAAATGCAGATTAAAAACAATCCATTCTTAAAAATTCACATGCTATGACACTTCAAATATCTAAAGAATGATAGAAGTAAATTATTACAAAGATTTCACCCAATTTTTGGTTTTGAAAGACATTTCCCAGAGTCTTAACATTTCCAGACCTTTATATTTCAGAATACAGCTGACCCTCGAACAACGCAGACGTTCGGGGCACCCACTGTCCACACAGTTGAAAATTCGCGTAGAACTTTGGTCAGCCCTCCGTCCCCACAGATTGTGTAGTGCTGTCGTATTTACCACGGAAAACAATTCAGGTATAAGTGGATCCATGCAGTTCAAACCTACGTTGTTCAAGGGTCCCCTGTCTTCCAAAAGCCATATTCAAGTCGTTGATTCCCCAGTGGGCACCCTCGTCTGCCAGACTCTGTGAGGCAGAACTGACCTGACACATCCGCAGGGGCCCTGCCCTTGATCATTCCCAGGGAGGAGAAAGACGGAAGAGGGGGACAAGGAGAGACTTCCCTGTGTTTTCCAAGGAAGTGGATGCTGAACTTTCTGGAGGGGAGGGCAGGGCAGAGCAGGTGCGATGCCACCCTGAAGGCTTCAGTATCTCAAACACCTGACAAGTAAGAGGAAGCCAGTGGCACCAACTGCAAGTGAGCGCTCCAAGCAGAAACGCTCTGACCTAGCTGAGCAAGGCTCTTCTAAAATTAATCCACTCATGCCATCACTTTAAAAATACACGACTTCCTACCTCCATGATCCATGTTCATCGTTCCCTACCAGCAGGAAAAGGCACAGTGAAAACAAAGCTTTCTTTGGGCAAGGCAGGGACGAACTGTCTTGTCCAGTGCCTACCCCTGCAGGAGTATGGTGATGTCCTCCTGCCTCAGTCTGCCTGACAGCTGTAGAAGTTCAGAAACAGACCCCAAATCTATTGCAGAATGCCAAGGGAGAAGTGAGTTCAAATGTTATGTGTTGGACTTCCCTGGTGGCGCAGTGGTTAAGAATCCGCCTGCCAATGCAGGGGACACGGGTTCTGAGCCCTGATCCGGGAAGATCCCACATGCCACGGAGCAACAAAGCCCGTGCGCCACAACTACTGAGCCTGCGCTCTAGAGTCCGTGAGCCACAACTACTGAAGCCTGCATGCCTAGAGCCCGTGCTCTGCAACAAGAGAAGCCATGAGAATGAGAAGCCCGTGCACCACAACAAAGAGTAGACCCCGCTCGCTGCAACTAGAGAAAGTCCGCGCGCAGCAACGAAGACCCAACACAGCCAAATAAATAAATAAATATATTAAAAAATTGTTATGTGTTATGCTGGCTAAATTAGATGAGTTATGAAAAGAGCATGAAACGTGGGATTTTAAAAATATATATATGCTTTAAGACACTCAGAAGCACATTCAGGCAACCTGAAGTGACCCAGTTTTATTAATGGAAAATGAGTTTAATTTAGACTAGGTTAGCTCTTGTCCAGTTCAAGAAATGAAGTTCAGACAGCTGAAGAAATCAATTTATTTTGGCAAGGAAGAGCAATTTCAGGTCTCTGCCCTAAATTACAACTCATTTCACTAGAGTCTTCTACGATAAACTGAGAAACTGGGTCTTATTTCCAGGTGGCATTTCCAACGTCTCTTCTTCATTCTCCATCACCGCTAGAGACAGACACACTTTCTTGGAATTTGACACTCAAGTTCCACACACAGTCAAGAAACGGTGCCCCTGATGCCAGTCCCGAAGCTCAGGACACCAGAGCCCAAGTCCAAAACCCCTCCCTTGGACTTCCCTGGTGGCGCAGTGGTTAAGAATCCGCCTGCCAATGCAGGGGACACGGGTTCTCAGCCCTGGTCCAGGAAGATCCCACATGCCGCAGAGCAACTAAGCCCATGCACCACAACTACTGAGCCTGCGCTCTAGAGCCTGCAAGCCACAACTACTGAGCCCACGCACCTGGAGCCCATTGCGCTGCAACTACTGAGCCCGCATGCCACAACTACTGAGCCCACGTGCCTAGTGCCCGTGCTCTGCAACAAGAGAAGCCGCCACAGTGAGAAGCCCGTGCACCGCAAGGAAGACAACGCAGCCAAAAATAAATAAATAAAAATTAAAAAAAAAACAAAACCTCCCTTCCTGCTGCCCTGGCCACCCCAAAAGGCATCTCAACGGAGACTCAGGGCAACGGGCCCAGATTTTTTTTTAACTCCACTCTCCCCGGCCCAAAGAGATTCCCTAAGTGCCATCACGGAGCTCCTACACAGGCCACCCCTTTGCCAGGAGTGACCACATGGAGGGAGCTGGGATTAACGCGCACACGAAACTTACAAGGACACCCTCTCCTCCTGGGCCCTCAGATGCCAAGGTCACTAGCTCCACCCACTCGCGCTCAGACCTCCCACAGTCTCTTCCCAGCGTTTGCTGGGGTATCCAGTAACTCCACTGGTGCTTGTTTGTTACTCTTTCTCAGTTCTTTGCTGATAACCTTTCACCATTTTTCACTAAGCCACTCAAGTAAGACCAATTTTTAAAGTATGAACCCCGTTTGTTCCTTTATTAGAGATTCTCTTAAGAAAATGTTGCGGCCATATTTCCTGAGAAGAGAAAAATCCCTTTTAAACTGAGCTGCTTGAAATTTGCTAATATCCAGGCAAGGTCTTCACTACTTTTGGACGCTGGACTTTTTACAACAGCTTTCCTGTAAGGAATGTCGATACCGTAGCAACACGTATATATGGTACCTCACAAAAGTTAACACATTATTATACCATTTTAGAGCTGGAGAATAGGAAGAACGCAAGTCACATTTCATGAATCAACTGAAAAACAGTGAATGAGGACTGGGGAGCTCTGATCCTTTCCATTGCTGAGTCTCTCCTCCAGTAAACGCTGGTTAACTGCACACCGGTGTCCAAGTCGGTTTGCACAGCATCCGAGAGGCCTCGTGCTAAAAATGGAGATTAGGTTCCACAGGTAGGAAGTGCAGAGGGAGATTCCTGCTGGAAACCACCCAGGATGAAGAGCCAGTTCCTGCCAAGTGAAAGTCCACCAGCAGAGCCACAGTTAGCCTACCGATTGCAATTTCCAAATCAGCATAAACACCAGGATTCCGGGCAGAGCCAGACAGCTTGGAACTTTGCAGATGTGGTCAAAATGGGAGTTTGTAAAGGATGAGTGACGCGGGGCTTTCCAGAATACTGCCCAACAATGCTGGGCTGTCAGAGGCAACACCACAGGCAGGCAGATGGCAGCATGGGGAAAAGCAGACAGAAGCACTGTGCCAGGTTCCACGGCACAGGGGCCCGGATGAATCCACCCCACAGAGGAAGGATGGATTAAAGCCTAGAAAACTGGGTTCCAATCCTGACTGCCACTCACCAGCCACGTTGCCAGTTAGTCCGGATCTCAGCTTCCTTACTTCTGAAACAGGACAGATCGGTGCTTTGTGACCACCTAGAGGGGTGGGACAGGGCGGGTGGGAAGGAGACGCAAGAGGGAGGAGATATGGGGATATATGTATATGTACAGCTGATTCACTTTGTTATAAAGCAGAAACTAACACACCACTGTAAAGCAATTATACTCCAATAAAGATGTTATAAAAAAGTCAAAAATAAATAAAACAGGACAGACTCTCCTCCCTGCTGAATGTATAAGACGGCTTTATGAAGTAACTGAGACCGCACATATCTAAATGCCAGACCGGGGCATAGCTGACTAAATGCCACAGCCACCGTTAGCAACTCTAGCCCGAAATGCACACCCTGAAGCCAGCTTTCTCAATTCTCTAGAACAAATGACTTCCAAGGCTCATTTTTCCCGTGACCATCTATCATTTAAGCAGAAGCCATGCTTCCGAACCTCCTGAGAACAAAGATTCTAAATATGTAATACCTTACATTTTGGAAAACTCTGTGGTATGCAGTTTTCCAAAATCTCCCTAAAAACAATAAGCCCCTCTCCAAAAAGACTTTGAAAAGTAAATAAGGGGGGAAAAATCAATTTCAGGGTTTTACGTCTACCCCTAAAAGTAGCTCTATGCATTCTGCAAAGATACTACCGTGATTTCTCAAAAACTGACCCTCTACTGAAACAGAAAATACACTTGTTAGGAGAGGTCAGGTCGGCTACTTTCTGTCACTGACTGGGCGCCCACAATAGCCAAGATGCTCTACCACGTTCCGGGCAAACGGCAGGCCTTCAAAGAGCTCGTGATGTGTCTAGTGGAAGCACTGATAGCACAAGCATCTATTTCCTGAAGAGAGTGTAAAGAGTAGCGACATACAATTTACAAACTATTAACAAAGCAGAATCTGTGGAATTGTGAGAGAACATCTAGTGTCAGGAGAAATCCAAGTGAGGGAATGTAAGCTTTAAACTGGAAAGGCTTGTAAGACATCTGTACTCAGGAAAGAATCCCAGTGGCCTGTTATTGAAGGACTAGGATATCTATAAATGTAGTTAAGCCCTCCTAAATATAGTTATCCATAGTTAGCCAAGATCTAAATAAGCCCCAAAGAACAAATCCTTGCTAATCCCAAATAATAATCGTCATGCTGACATAAATTATTCTACATCTATCTCTACTGCCTATAGGAAGAACCAGGATGCCACCATTTAATAAAATAGTACATCCTTTTTCTATTCCAAGCTCAAAGAATAGCTGTACCACAATTCTGATCGACTCTGAGAGAAGTGAATCCACCTGTGACTTTGGGACACGTGGTAGTCAAGAGCAAAGTCGAAGGGATTCAAAGCACGGAGGATTTTATCTAAATCCTACCATTCTTCCTTCTGTTCAGTGGCAGTTTAGGTGGGATCTTTAAATGAATAGCAAACTGGCAAACGAGGGCTTCACTAACAGAACTAATCCCACCCACACCTGGAAAGTAAGGATCCTTATTTTACTTATTGTGGTAATAACTTTAGCCAGTCTGTCCGTGGGCCAGTAAGCCCACAATCTGCTCTGCCCCAAGAGAAATCAGCCCGACGACTCTCTCCGCGCTGTGCTGGGACAAGGTGCTGCTTTCACACTGGTCAAAAGCTGAACTCAGATGCGCCTTGAGATCCGGCTGCGTTCAGTTCAGCCCAGTTAGCATGGGCTCCACACTCTGCAGTCTGAAAGAGGGAGCCTCCCGGACGCTGGTGGGTTTTGTGCTCAGGACCAGGGACAGAGGCACGAGGCGTGGAGAGGCCTTGAAGTCTGATCAAGAATTTATGGAGGGAGTGACAGTTAATTATCTCAAGGTCTCCGAATTTCAAATAATAAATAGGAATGATCATGCTTTAAATTCCTGTACTGGAATTTAAATCAATTCCCTAAGTGTTTATTACTTAATCCTTGGGTTTCTGGACATTCATTTTTTTCAGGAGCACATTTCCAAGGAACCTTGGTTTTTTTGTGTTTGTTTTGTTGTTGCTGCTGTCTTTAGAAATAAGAGTATGAGGCTGCTCATAAACATCATTTATTAAAGGAGAAAAAAGCAGAGAAACTCAAGAAAACAGAATTAAAGAATCTTCCAGTGTCTTACAGAAGAAACCACATCATAAATGGCCAGCAAATAACCAACAGAGAGGTAGCACTATCTACTAATATCCTGAAGATCTTAGGGTCATGGAGACTATAAGACATAAGTAGTCCCAGCTGCATAGCCCTGAGAAAATTCTGTGAACTCCCATAACTTACTCTAAATAAAGTCTCTGCTTTATCTGCTTTGGTTTTTCATAAAAGAATGGTAGGAGAGCAGATTTCCTCAAGTTCAATTAGATCACCAAAATTAAAAGGAAAATAGAGGAAAGCATTCAAATAGAATAAGACTAATGCCCTTAAACAATAAAGAGCTTATATAATCCAATAAGAAAGGATAAAAATCCCAATAGGAAAAAATAAAAGTGATAGAAATGAGAATTCTTCAAAGAAGAAACACAAAAGATCAATAAACCTATTTGAAAAGATGCAGTTCATTAGTAATCAAATAAATGTAAATTATAATAGTATGGATTTATATATCAAATTATTTAATGAAAAAGAAAAAGACCTAGTATCTACAGTTGATGAAGGCATGAAGGAAAATACATATCACATGATACTGTTGGAAGTATAATGTCTCAGGAGGACAATTTTTCAATATATGTCAAAGAACCTTTGAAATGTACATAACTTAAACAGGGTTATTAACATTTATCCCTTGTCCATCATTGGATGAATGGATAAAGAAGATGTGGCACATATATACAATGGAATATTACTCAGCCATAAAAAGAAACGAAATTGAGCTATTTGTAATGAGGTGGATAGACCTAGAGTCTGTCATACAGAGCGAAGTAAGTCAGAAAGAGAAAGACAAATACCGTATGCTAACACATATATATGGAATTTAAGAAAAAAGAATGTCATGAAGAACCTAGGGGTAAGACAGGAATAAAGACACAGACCTACTAGAGAAGGGACTTGAGGATATGGGGAGGGGGAAGGGTAAGCTGTGACAAAGCGACAGAGAGGCATGGACATATATACACTACCAAACGTAAGGTAGATAGCTAGTGGGAAGCAGCCGCATAGCACAGGGAGATCAGCTCGGTGCTCTGTGACCGCCTGGAGGGGTGGGATAGGGAGGGTGAGAGGGAGGGAGACGCAAGAGGGAAGAGATATGGGGATATATGTATAACTGATTCACTTTGTTATAAAGCAGAAACTAACACACCATTGTAAAGCAATTATACTCCAATAAAGATGTTAAAAAAAAACCATTTATCCCAAGGAAATAATATTAACAATTGTGAAAAAATGTTATTAATAAAAATTGGAAATAACCAAAATTTTCAGAATATGGGTTTGGCTAACAATATTATAACACATCCAAAAGACATTGTAGAGAAGCATACAATAGCACGGGAATATTTTGCTAAGAAAAATAAAGTCAGTAAAATAGTATATCTAAGATAGTATATTTTTGTTATACATCATAGGAGAGAGAAAATAACATGAAAAGATATATTTCAAAATACTGATGATAAATGTCACTTTAAAAAGCAGATCATTTGCGGTCCAATACAGAATTCGAGAGTGGATATAAAGAGATATTGAAATTAAGGAAATATAATTGGTTGACAAAAGTAAACGTTATCCAGGTAGGAATTAAATAAGAAGTAACAGATAAGCAAAGTTTGTTAAAAAGAATATACAAGGCCAGAGGGGGTTACTGAAACAAATACTCACGTAGTCAGTAATTAAAACCGTATTTATAAAAATTTTAACATCATGGAAAATGCTCATTTTATGCAGTCAGTCTTAAACACATTACATATACTTGATTTTAACAATATAAAAATAAATATTAATGTATATTCATAGGAAAAAGAATGGGACTATATATAAGCTTAACTGTATAGTGTTATTTTTGGACAGTGTGATTTCTTTTGGGTTACTTTACAAATATCTCTCCGTTGAGTCTTAAGTTCCTCTAACAATAATCAGAAGCTGTTGTGGTAACAACAGGCACATAACCCTAAATTAGTGCAAAAGACAGGATCCCCTGAAGCACTCAAAACAGGCGTGCAGCGCTCCTGTTCACCTGAACACAAGAGTTCTGAAAACCACGTTATTTTGTTAACGTAATTATCAATAGAAAGCGTAATTTATGAGACTGTCATGTCATCCAAGTTCCAGCTCAACATGAGGTTTAATTTATACACCACTGCGTTGGAAAAGCCACACTCCTCCTGTGCTTCCCTCACACACAATGACCACACTCACAACACATCTGATGCCCGATGTGCGTGGGCTTCCCCCTCACCAAGCAATGCTCCGACACCAGCCGGGGGTCCTACACTTCAACTCCATCTGACACTACCTGGAGACAGCGTCAGAGCCCACAGGTCAAGGGCTCAGTCCTCCATGACTGCCCTACTCCCCTCCCCTCTCAGACATCAATCGCAAGTCCAGGTTGTCACCTGTGCTTCTGACCAACCAGCTATAGATTGGAGGTTCCCACGACCCCCTCCTTGGGTTCCGTCAATTTGCTAGAGCAGCTCACAGAACTCATGGAAACATTTTACTCACTAGATCACTGGTTTATTGTAAAGGGATATAACTCAGGAGCAGCCAGATGGAAGCAACGCATAGGGCAAGGTCTGGGGGAAGGGCAGGGCACAGTCTCCATGCTCTCTGTGTACCGCTCTTCCCGAATCTCCACGTGGTCACCCTGGAAGCCTGTGAACCCCATCCTTTTGGGTTTTTATGGAGGCTTCATTACACAGGCATGATGCAATCATTGGCCACTGGTAAACAGATTCAATCTGCCGCTCTTGTCCGTTCCTCTGGAGATCTGGGGGTGGACTGAAAGTTCCAATCCTCTAATCACATGGCTGGTTCCCCTGGAAGCAGCCCCCATCCTTAGACTACCTACGGGCTTTCCAAAAGTCACTCCCTTAACCTAACAACAGACACCTTTACAGGGGTATATATTTCTCACTATAAGTCACAAAATCACAACCATAAAAGTCACTCATTTTCTTTCTTTTCTTTCTTTTGGGGGGACTCGAGCTGCACAGCTTGTGGGATCTTAGTTCCCTGACCAGGGATTGAACCCAGGCCCTCGGCAGTGAAAGCATGTAGTACTAGCCACTGGACCACCAGGGAGTTCCTAAAAGTCACCCATTTTCAATGCACAGCTTGCTGAGTTTTAGAAATTTACTCAGCTGTGCATTCAACACCACAGTCAAGTTTTAGAACATTTCCATCCCCCGTAAAAGTTCTCTCATTTCCTTCTGCAGTCAAGTCCAGCTCTCACTGCAGCCCAGGCAACACCAACCAATTCTCCATCTCTATAGCTCTGCCTTTTCTACAAGGTTCAATTAAATAAGAATCATACAACTTATAGTCTTTCATGTCTGCATATGTCCATCAACCTTGCATTTATCGGCAGTTCACTCCTTTTCAGTGCTAAATAGTATTCTCTTGAATGGATACACCACAATTTGTTTATCCATTCATTTGGGTTGTTTCCTCGTTTTGGCTACTATGAATAAGGCTGCTATGAACATTTACATGCAGGTCTTTGTGTGGACCTGTGTCTTCATTCCTTGGGTAGATACCTGGGAGTGGAATTGTTGGGTCAGGTGGCAACTCTACATTTAACTTTTTGAGGAACCTCCTGTTTTCCAAGCAGCCGCACTATTTTACATTCCCACCAGCAATGTATGAGGGTCCAGTTTCTCCACATTAATCATCTGGTATTGTACTGGTATCCCACCGTGGTTTTAACCGGCATTTCCCTAACAATGAGGTAGAGCATCTTTTCACACCGGCTCAATTGTAAGGTAGCAGCCACCATTTATGGAGAACCTATTATCCTCCAGGGGCTTTTCATATGAAATCTCATGCAACAGCCTAACAACCCTGGGAATTAGGCAGCTTATGTACTTACAGAGGGGTAAACTATGGGAGAGGTGAATTAACTTGGCCAAGGTTAACACAAGAAGCAAGCAGAAAGTTGGGTTTGAATGAGGTCAGTCGGTTTCTAACGTCTGTGCACGTTCTCTGGCAGTATATAGATGCTGCCGTTTCCCGTGCCACAATGATGCATAATCTCATTCTTTGGGATGTCTGACACATCTCTCACAAGGAGTCAGAATGAGGTTTATTTTAGGCATCATTTCACTGTCTAGAAGAGAACTAAAATGACAATTGAAACCACATGGAAGAGCCCACCTCCATCTCCTTTAACGGGATATTAGGGATTATACTTCAGCTATGTCAACTACCAATTACTGTACCTCTGAGAGCAAAATCAAAACAAAGGTACTCAGAATGGCTGACCTGCCATGAACAACCACAAACCAAGGGGGCCCAAAGCCCGTCTTAGAGGCAAACCACAAAACAACCCCTCGTGCCCTTAGAAGAGAGTTCTCAGCTCCTAAAAATATTCAGAGGTGCAACTTTGGGGCACAAAACAACATGAAATGAATGCATGGGCTGCGGCCCAAAGGGTTTATGTGACAAATTTTCCAAATGCCCCAAAACATAATTCATTCAGAAACTGATGACTAGGAGATTTAATTAGAATGATCTGAAAGCAGTGATAACAGATGGAAATAGCAGTGCCACTGTTATCTGCTGGCAACAAACGAATATAATCAACCTTGGTTATGGGCTCAATTCCAACAGAAGCACTACAGAAAGACCAGACCTTCAATACTCTCCCTAAGGGCCTAATCCAGGAAAGGCACCCCTTTCAATGGCACTGCCCGGAGCTCAAGAGCTGCAACGTGAAGAGGCCAACAGAGCAGCTCTGCAACCGCGGGCCGGGGGGCAGGGGACACGCTGCTTTAATGACCTCATGGGGAGTGAGTGAGAATGTGAGAAAGATACGTTGTTTCCAACCACATCACACAGTCCCCACAAATGGGATAACAGATATGTACTGGGCCTAAGTCTTTACCGGCAGACCCAAAACTTAACCACCAGACAGAGGAGAAAATAGCAACTTCTCAGCTTGTGTGGAGAGGAATGCCTAGAAAGACTGATTAGTAACAGCAGCAGCTTTGAGAGCAAAAATGCCAGAGTAGGTAAGGATTCCCTAACTTAGGTTGTGTACTGCCCTCCCTCCCTATTCGATTTATGTTTTGGAAGGAATGTGTGTCGGATTGTGTGATGACAGATAGGTTTCTAAAAGTCTGGATTCTAACTGTAAAGAGGACAAGAGAGTGACAAGAGCTGAGGTTTGACGTGGCTCCCCGTGGGCAGAGGCGACGTGACCTACCCCTCACCCTGGGGCAGGAACCTGCAGCCCTTTGCTTGTGCCCCGCAAGTCCCGTCCTGCAGCTTCGACTTACCAGAGGCATCCCCGTGCCGACTCCACAGCAGCCGCCACTCCTCCTTCAGGTCTCAGCTTAAACATGAAGTTCCTCCTAGATCTGAATCTACCCGGGAGGACTCTGCTGAACTGACCACCCCGGTGCCGTCTGAGCCCCATGCGTACATCTCCTGGACTCTCGTCTCTCCAGGAAATGCACAGCGGGCGCAGTGCTTGGCGTCACCTGCTGTCACCACCCCTGCCCCCCCTAAACGGGAGGGCAGGGACGCATCGGCATGACCTCACACTTGGCCCTTGCAGGTACACGGTGCATAATATCTGAGTTTAAAAAGTGAACGGACATATGCCCTGAAACAGTCCAGGGCACGTAGTCTGAATGACCTGCTGGCCCACATCTGACAGCGGCTACACGCAACTGATCTCGTGGGGACATCACCGTCTTGATGCTCTGTTTTGGGTGCCGCCTCACCTTTTCTCCTACTGAGGAAGTGGGCTGGGGTGGGCTGGGGGAAAACACCCACATGGAGGAGCAGAACTCGGGTCAAAAAGGAAAGCAATTCTTTAAGTATCGTAGACAGCCATGGCTCTCCGCCCAATGCAGCACATTTCTGGAAGAATGTCAGCAAACTTTTTATAGCTCTGTCTCCTAGCTTGTCAGCTATCATTTCTAATAGCTGTCACTGTGTCCTGCTTTTAAAAATCTGTGACGGAGATTGTTTTGTACAGCTTTTTTTTTCCTTAAGGGAACAGGGGATGGAGAGAGAAGAGGAAGACCGTCTGGTGGTAAAAAAGCAAATGCAAGCAGATGACAAATTCCACTGGTGGACTCAGCTTCAATTCTCATGCAATTTTCTCCTGTGCAGTCCTGGCAAGGACAAGGTCCTTCAACAGTTACTTGCAGCATGTGCCGATTCTACTCCCGGGGCGGGCAGCTGTTTGGGAAGCTGGGGCTGCCCACAGCCTCACGCCGCATCTCTGCCTCCGTCTGTCATTCAGAGCCCGATGTTCAGTACTGCCCCCAACTGGCTTTCTGCTTCTGAGTTTGCTGTGCAGTTTCCCCAAGTCTGACCTCAAGTCCCCCACGTGTCTCCATTGTGGCCCTCTTGCGGGTGTCCTGAGCACAACACAGGCCAGAATGCAACGCGGTTCTCTACTGAGCTGGGGACCTCTCTCCACCTGCCACCTGGCACCTTGACCCCGTGCCTGCTGTAACCTCACCCTGGCATCCCAGCAGAGAGCCTCCACCGCCTCTGGCCCCTCGGGCTCCTAGCTGGGAGCAGCAGCGCCACCCAAGACAGCATTCCAGCCCGCCAGGGCCAGCTCCTCCCCACGCACCTGGTCAGCGAGCCTGGTCCGGGGCCGGGAGATGAAGAGCGAGCGCGTATGGGCTTGCCCGTGGTAAAGGAGGGGATGCGGAAGACGAGGAGAGGCAGGTGGAGACCAGTGGGGACAGGAGAGCCCAGGGCCGCTCCTGCATCCTCAACAGCCCGCATGACCTCCTGCACCCCGGGAGGCCAGGCTCGGGGCGCTGCTGGCACTGCACCTGCCTCCCTCCCTTCTCACGAGACTACAAGGCTCGGGTGGCTACACAGGGCTCTGCAGAGGACAGCCCAGAGGGAAGAGAGCGAGCACACCCACTCCTTGCTTGCGGTTCTCCGGTGGATCCCCATTCATTGCACGTTTCTCTCTTTTCTTCTTTCCTGGAGGTCACAAAACCCTTCCTTCTGAATATAATTTGAGCCTAGACAGGACTGCATACATACGGAACAAGCAAAAGTGGTGGGGCTCAGAGAGCCTGGCCTGTACCGGTTTCCCCAGAAACCCTGAAATGTCTCACTGACAGATTAAAATCCAGACAACCAGGGAAGGTCCTGGCCACGGCCCCCAGCCCACTAGAGCTCCAGTCTCTGCCACTCCATGGCCACCTTCCATCCCCTGCCATCCACCGCCTCTAGAGGGCGAGCTCCTGAAGACAAGTCTAGGTCTTCTTTATCTCCACCTGCAATGCTCTTCCCTGGAGCTCCCATGGTTTGGGGCACGGCTCAGTGTCGCGTGGATGAAAATTTCCTGAACTTTCAGAAAAGGAGATGTTAGTTTTCTCCTTGGGGCTCTAAATTTTACTAAAATCATTAGCACAAAAAGTTTCATTTGCATTATCTTATTTGGTCCTAAAAGTGTTGTATGAATGGGCAGGCTGCTGAGGCTGGAGGCATGCTTAGCGTGGGGTGGGCCGTCTCATGCTGTGATGGCAGTGGGGGGGAACCATCCCTCTTACATCAGGGAGCGTGTGGCACCCACCTGGCAGCTGGTATGAGGCTGTCTCCAAGTGCCTGTGTGCTGTCCCCGTGAGGCCCACTCTTTCACACCCCTGCCCACCCACTGCTCGGGTGCTCTCCTCCCGCAGACCAGGCGCCTCGGGAGTTTAGGGGTCCTGTCACATCCGCCCTGTGACCGCCAACGTATGGCCCAGGGCAGGGGTTCAGGAAACGCTTTTGTGGAAATGCTCACGTATCCTCCTCCTCTAGTGCCTGCTCAAAAGTTTTAATTTGAGGGCTTCCCTGGTGGCGCAGTGGTTGAGAGTCCGCCTGCCGATGCAGGGGACACGGGTTCGTGCCCCGGTCTGGGAGGATCCCACGTGCCGCGGAGCGGCTGGGCCTGTGAGCCGTGGCCGCTGGGCCTGCGCGTCCGGAGCCTGTGCTCCGCAACGGGAGAGGCCACAACAGTGAGAGTCCCGCGTACCGAAAAAAAAAAAAAAAAGTTTTAATTTGATTTGACTAAACACACTGCAGTTTGGACCCCGGCCCTGCTCACTTTCCAGTTAACACCGAGGCGACACTCTGCGCAGCGAGGACAGACAACTTGAAAGCCCAGCGTGCTGTGAGGGCTGCTGAGGGAACAAAGAGGGACAAGATCCCGGCGCGTCTCCAAAAGAAGGGCGAGAGTGATGGGAAAGCATGTGACACGCGCAGGATTGAACAATAAGACTGATGTGAAAACAAAACACCGCTGGTGGAGGACACCGGCCGGGGTGCTGGGGAGAGTGACGACAGGGCAGCAGTTCTGACGACTGTCGGGGCAGGGCGTCAGCAGCAGGAAAGGCACGCTTCCCCCCAACCCCCGTCCGGGGTCAATGCAGGCACACCGCACTGCTCCCCGCAAGACGGGAAATGCACTAACTCCCCAGAACTTTCACAGAAAGTGAACAGAATAGATCGTACAGTGTGAAATCCATAGCTCTTGCAGCCGAACTGCGGACGGAGGCAGGAGAACTGGCGGCAAAACTGGATTTAAAGTTGTGTCTAAGAAGTTTGGAGGGTTTAATAGAAACTCCAAGTAGTCAGAAACTTGTGGAGGGAGGGGACTGGCCATTTTCTGACAGCTGACCGAATGTCGATGGTGAGTCAAAGACCTTTCCACCTAACCCTGTGTAATTCCCTAACTGGGAAGGGCTGTCAGGTCCCTCTTCCGGAACCAGCTGGAACTGTGGGGAGAAAGGCTGCTCCCCCATAGTCCATCTGTGTGCCCTGAGCACCCACAGTGCTCAGCGAAGCCATGAAAGACGAGCCACGCACCTCTTGCAAGCCTCTCTAAGGTGAGGCAGCTAGCACTTTCGCTCGCACATCATTCCTGAGGATGCTTTCACTATGAGAAAATCGAGGGACTTCCCTGGTGGTCCAGTGGCTAAGACTCGGCGCTCCCAATGCAGCGGGCCTGGGTTCGATCCCTGGTCAGGGAACTAGATCCCACATGCTGCAACTAAGAGTTAGTTAGCATGCCGCAACTAAAGATCCCACGTGCAGGAACGAAGATCCCGCGTGCCGCAACTAAGACGCGGTACAGCCAAATAAATAAATATTTAAAAAGAAAGAAAATCGACATGAACTAAACCCAGCAGGGAACAGCGATCAGGCCATCCGCTTTTTTTTTTGAGCAAGTAGAGGCATACCATACGTCAGACAAAGTAAGCTTACGTTCGAGTTTTGGGGAAGATAAGGTACAACGTCCGAACAACACTCTTCTTCCTGAGAAGAGACGCCCCAACTTTGCGCCAGGCTTCGGCAAACTCAACCATCCGCCCTACGATCACCTGAATGGATAAGGATATCCTGTGTTCAGTTCAGCATCACGCTGGGTGCCAGGAAAGACACAGAGCAAAGAAGCACAGTCAGTGGCTGGCCCACAGTTACCTGCCATCGACAGGCCACACGAACGAAACCCATTACAGATCGACCATAAGTAAAACGCTGACTCCGCTCATATCCTCATCCATTAAATGCAGATAATAACATCTCCCTCACTGAGGGTGTTATAAAGACTCTATGAGCTAATATGTGTAAAAGCATGAAAATGGGACTGCCACCCTTTCCCTGGCCATCAAGAAACAACCAACCTTCCTGTATCTTCCAGGTCTTCCCACTCCAACTGCTCCAAACCATTTCATGAAACTCCAACTCCCAAACTATCCACAAAAGTTCATCCTCCCAAAACCCACTTAGTAAGTGCTAGTAAGTGCTGACTGCCACGCCAGGTACTGGGGGAGGGGGGGGGGGCAGGGGTTAGATGGACCAGGGCCATCTCCTGTCTACACCCTTCGTTTCTTTTGCTAGCTCTTCACAAGCCAACGAGGAGGTCGAGATCTCTGCTTGGAAAACTGCAGGTCCGAGCAGGGAGGCTCGCACAGCCAGACGCAATCACCCAACCCCTGTCCAGCTCAGTCAGGCCAAGCTACCCCCTGCCACATCCCCACATGCCCGGACCCTGGGCTTCAAGACACCTGTCCTCACCAGCTGACATGGCAGAGAACTTTTACCACTGATCCACTCTGCAGACTATACCTCCATCTAACTGTGAAAGTGCTTCTAGACCAGGAAATGTTGCGAAGTCTATTCCTGTAGACCAGAAAGAGTAAGTGCTGATCACCCATTCCGCCCCCATGCTCCCCGCACTCGGGACAGCTGCCTGTGTCCTGCTTGGGCCTGTATTCTCTAACCTAGCTACTTCCTCCAGTCCATCTGCAAATCCAGGCAAAGATTTAGCCAAGGGTCCTTGCAGCCTTCAAAGTATTACAAAGACACAAAGTGTAAGTTCAGCACCCCAAAATAGACAATATGTTTGGGTCCTTTTCTAACTTCATGCTCCAGTATCTTCTCAAAAACAAAATCTGAATACAAGTGTCTCCTACCAGGCTGCACCCAAACCATATACAACAAATCAGCCTACAGTCCAAAGCCTCATGATTCCACGGCCCAGCTGGGAATCACTGTAAACCAGGACCTTTCATGGTTTAAGGGAAACATAACAATCCATTAATGTAAACTTGCAGAAGAGCAAAAGACAGACACTTGCCCAAGAGTTTCATGGGGCACTGTAACAACAAAAAGCTAGAAACTACCTAAATGTCCACGAAAAGAGAGCAGATGAAGAGAGTCATGATCATTCATATAAAGGAACGCTCTGCAGTTCTAAGGGGAATGCAGTAGGTCAGTGCATGCCAACACGGAAACAGTTCCAAGCAATATCCCTTATGAAAAAAGGAGAAACAAGATGCAGAACACTGTGTGTAATATGATCCCATCTGTGTACCTTTAACAAGGTATCTAGCATATACATTTTTTAAAATTCAGAGGGCAGCAAAAGAAACTTAACAGTAGCTATCTCTGCAGAGAGGCTAGCGTTGGGGAGGAATTGGGGAGGGAGAGAGGCCCTCACGTTCCGTTTCATACCCCTTTTTAACCATATACATGCATTCATTTTGTTTAAAAAAACCCATCAAATCAGTTATCTATGATACTATAGAACAGGATCAACATAGATGAAATCCCCAGATCATTTAAGAATGCCATTTCAGTTCACATCCACCACTTTTTAAAAAGCTCCAAACTGAATTCACTTTTTCCCTATTCATCTCTCTCTGCCCGTCCTTAAAACTAATGAGCCATGAAATGGCCAAATGTGAGTCTGAAAGGAAGAGAAAAAAAGGCTCTAATTCACATCTGGATAATCATCAGCTCTTCATGAGCAAGGGCCACAGCCCACTCAGACCAGCCTCGGGCACAGCTCACGTTCTCCCTAACAGACTGCGGGGTCTGAAGGAGGACGGCCGCCCCGGGCACGCCGCCTTGGTCCTGGGACAGTGACGCTCGTAGGCAGGCTCAATAAATGCACATAAAACTGCACACACACAGCCCCCATGTGGTGGAACAGCTACTGAAAAGAACACTGATGAATGAGCACAGGTACAGCCCAACTTAGAAAGAGATCACATTTCAAAAGTCTATTTCTTTTTTTGTTATTTTTTTGCGGTACGCGGGCCTCTCACTGTTGTGGCCTCTCCCGTTGCGGAGCACAGGCTCCGGACGCGCAGGCCCAGCGGCCATCGCTCACAGGCCCAACCGCTCTGCGGCACGTGGGATCTTCCTGGACCGGGGCACGAACCCGTGTCCCCTGCATCGGCAGGCGAATTCTCAACCACTGAGCCACCAGGGAAGCCCCCAAAAGTCTATTTCTAAACTGATGGTTTAGAATTTAGGACCCATTTTCTCACAGAAATAATGGTATACATGTGGCTAAACTTCCTGGCTAGCCAACCAATTTCTTCTTAGCTCATGAAATAAATGAACCCCCCTCTGTCCTTGTGATTGGCTCAGAACTGTCTGCTGGGGACCCCCATCCGTGCTTCCTCAGCCCGCCTCCCCGCAGGAGTGAAGCACTGGCTACAGCACTGGAGGTTGATCAGCCTCGAGGACCAACTCTCTTCCAGGTCCCACCTGCTGCCCCACACCAGCCTGAGGCAGAGGCTGAAAAAGAAAGGTTTAGGGACGCCCGGCTGAAGGCAACTGATCCCTCCTGACGCTGGAAAGGTCCTTGCCTCCAATGAGGCTTCGATATTGAAAACTCATTACTGATTTCCCTGCCGAGAGTCCATGCCGTTGCCACACAGCTTTTGTCTTATTTATTTTTATGTCTGACTTTGATCTCAAAAAAGGTCTGAGGAGGGCTTCCCTGGTGGCGCAGTGGTTGAGAGTCCACCTGCCGATGCAGGGGACATGGGTTCGTGCCCCGGTCCGAGAAGACCCACATGCCGCGGAGCGGCTAGGCCCGTGAGCCATGGCTGCTGGGCCTGCGCGTCCGGAGCCTGTGCTCCGCAACGGGAGAGGCCACAACAGTGAGAGGCCCGTGTACCGCAAAAAACAAAAAAAACAAAAAACAAAACAAAAAAAAAGGTCTGAGGAGACTATAGAAATAAATACCAATTAAAAACACAAGGCATGGGCTTCCCTGGTGGCACAGTGGTTGAGAGTCCGCCTGCCGATGCAGGGGACACGGGTTCGTGCCCCGGTCCGGGAAGATCCCACATGCCGCGGAGCGGCTGGGCCCGTGAGCCTGCACGTCCGGAGCCTGTGCTCCGCAGCGGGAGACGCCACAGCAGTGAGAGGCCCGTGTACCGGAAAAAAAAAAAAAAAAAAAAAAACACCAAAGGCAAATGTATTGAAAGAAAAAATAGATAAATAAACGGGACTACAGCAAAATTTAAAACTGTTACGCTGGGACTTCCCTGGTGGCGCAGTGGTTGAGAGTCCACCTGCCAATGCAGGGGACATGGGTTCAGTCTCTGGTCCGGGAAGATTCCACATGCCGCGGAGCAACTAAGCCCGTGCGCCACAACTACTGAGCCTGTGCTCTAGAGCCCACAAGCCACAACTACTGAGCCCGTGAGCCACAACTACTGAAGCCCGCGTGCCTAGAGCCCATGCTCCACAACAAGAGAAGCCACTGCAATGAGAAGCCCGCGCACCGCAACAAAGAGTAGCCCCCACTCGCCTCAACTAGAGAAAGCCCGTGCACGGCAATGAAGACACAACGCAGCCAAAAACAACAACAAAAAAAAACTGTTATGCTGCAAACAACACCATCAAGAAAGTAAAAAGGCAACCCATAGAATGGGAGAAAATATTTGCCAGTCCTACAGCTGATAAGCAACTTCTATAAAGAAGTCTTAAAACTCATCAATAAAAAGACAACCCATGAAAAAGGGACAAAGGAATGACTGTGGTAATACGTTTGCACAACTCTGTGAATGTTAAAAAACCAGACTTGCACAACTCTGTGAATGTTAAAAACCACTGACTTGTACAACTCTGTGAGTGTTAAAAACCACTGACTTGCACAACTCTGAATGTTAAAAACCACTGACTTGCACAACTCTGAATGTTAAAAACCACTGACTTGTACAACTCTGTGAGTGTTAAAAACCACTGACTTGCACAACTCTGAATGTTAAAAACCACTGACTTGTTCACTTTAAATGGTGAATTGCTTGTATGTGGATTATAACTCAATAAAATTGTTCTTCTTTAAATGGGCAATTATTTGAATAGATATTTCTCCAAGGAAGAAATACAGATGGCCATTAAGCACATAAAAAGATGCTCAACATCATTAGTCATTAAGAAAATGCAAGTCAAAATCACAATGAGACACCACACTCACTAGGATGACTATGATAAAAAAGACACAATTAAAAGTGTTGACAAGGATGTGAGAAACTGGAGCCCTCGTACATTGATTCTGAGAATATAAAATGGTGCAGCCGCTTTGAAAACCGTTCTGGCTGGTTTTCAAAAGGCTAAACAGTTAGCATATGACCCAGCAATTTCATGCCCAGGTATGCACTCAACAGAGATTAAAACATACATCCACATAAAAACTTGTACACAAATGCCCAGAGCAGCATTATGCATAAAAAAAAAAAAAAGTGGAAACAACTCAAAAAGTACATCAACGGATGAATAAATACTTTGGCCTATTCCTGGGCAATAAAAAAGGAATGAAGTACTAATACGTGCTATAACAGGGAGGAAGTCAGTCACAGAAGACCACATATTGTACGCTCCATTTACATAACGTGTCCGTAACGAGTAAATTTAGAGAGACAGAAAGTAGATCAACAGTTGCTTAGGGCTGGGCACGGGGTGGGGCAGAATGGGGAGTGACTGCTAATGCACATGAGGTTTCTTTCAGGAGGTAAAAAATATTCTAAAATTAGATCATGGTGATGGTTGCATAACCCTGTGAATATACTAGAATATATTGAACTGTACAATTTAAGCGGGCAAAGTGTATGGTATGTGAATTATATCTCAATTAAACTGCTTTAAAAAAATATAAGAGCAACCAGCATGTATTCGTTTGTGTTAATTTCTAAGATACATTTTTTTTAAATGACAGCTGAGCAAAATGGAAACAAGAGGAAAATATCAATATGATGAAACTGGAATGAACGACATACACGAAATAACACAACGTTGGTGATCTGGGGCAGTATGGCTGGTGGATGAAGGAGGTGGGCGCCCAGCTTCCAGAGGCCAAGGCAGACAGAAACGTGATCAGCCAGAACATCCCAAGATCCATCAGATGGGAGAAAATTCAGAGGATCAGTCATCTTTCTGATATCGGAATGTTCTTCCCAAGGAGAACACAGTGTGAGTGGCATGAAAGAGAGTTCAGGGTTCCAGGGAGGGCCTCCCCAGAGGGGAACTGCAACTGACAATGTCATCTGATGTTAAACTCTGGAAAATGCTGTTGAGGATTTCTGCAGAGCCTGGTGGAGACCTTGGGAGCTCAGCCACGCATTCTAAATAAACTAAGTTAATGAAAACATGAGGCCTCTTTGAACTCAAGGTAAAACGAAAAAGTTGTCCAATAAAAGAGGTAAAATGTTAGTATTCTACATGGCTCAACAGTCAGCGAAGTTTAAACGGTCATAATAATGAGGATCTGGGTAGGGATTTAGCCAAATATTGTATACAAACTGTGTCGTACGTGTACTGCTATAACCGAATACACTGAGAGGACAGAGGGAGAGAGACTGAATAGATAATGTCCAACACCGCTGAGTCTACAGCTAGAAGTATATGTGTATTATTTTTAAATCTGGAGGCAAATATTAAATGAACCAGCTAAAAAAGTTGAACGTCGTTGCCTTTCAGAAGCAGACCACCATAGCAGAGGCATAAGGGGGCTACTCTTCTTAGTTTTAAGCTCTGGCACTATTCAGCGTTTCCACTGATATGCATATGTCACTTTCTTAAAAATAAAAAATAATAGGGCTTCCCTGGTGGCGCAGTGGTTGGGAGTCCGCCTGCCGATGCAGGGGACGCGGGTTCGTACCCCGGTCCGGGAAGATCCCACGTGCCGCGGAGCAGCTGGGCCCGTGAGCCGTGACCGCTGGGCCTGTGCGTCCGGAGCCTGTGCTCCACAACGGGAGAGGCCGCGACAGTGAGAGGCCCGCGTACCGCAAAAATAATAATAATAATAATAATAAAATAAAAATAAACCAGCTACATACAGCAAACATCATTTATAGTCAGTATAAGCTGTGAACATGGCTTCTAGCAAAGAAGGTACCGGGTGAGACCAGGTGAGGAGCCCCTGGTGCTGTGGTGGAGGAGCTCGCCCACCCGCCGGCGCCTGGCCGGGGCCTCCCGCCAGCCCCAACACGGCCGACGCGCATGGGTGCGGTCCACACTGTGTCCTTTCCTGCTCCCACCTTCTGGCCCGGTGGGCATAGCTGACTTTACCCAGAGAGAAATGCAGGTATGATGACACCCTGGTGTGACTGGAAAAATAAAACAGACATGACTGCAGCTGGAGTCCCAGCTTGTGGGCCGCACCGGTTACACGTCCGACAGAGCTCGGGGTGGCTGTGCCCCTATTCTGCTTCCAAGGCCCCTGAGAAGCCCCCCACGTGGGTTTGTGTTAGCTGTACCCCCTTCCCAGGAGTGCCCCAGGTTGAGAATGGTTACACAGAGAGAACCTGGAAAGAAAAGGGAAAGGGAGGCAGGAAGCTAGGGTAACACTGAACTAAGCCTAAATTCAACATGGAATCCTGCAACAGGAAAAGACACAAGTGGGAAAACTAGTGAAATTCAAATAAAGCCAGAAGTTTAATTAATCGTAACATTATCAATGTAGGTTTGTTTTTTTTAAGCAAATATAGTGTGGCAATAGCGGATGTTAAATTAGCAGAAAATGGGTAAGGGGTATATAGGAACTCTACATTGGCTTTGCAACTTTGCTATAAATCTAAACTCTTTTCAAAGTTAAAAGCTGACTAAAAATATACATATTGTGCCAAAAACAAATAGACAACAACAACGTCCACAAAACCTCAACGAAGGTTCCTGGCTTTCAAGCGCAAAGAGCAGAGGCAGGCGGGATGGGGAAGGACTGGTCGGGGTGACCGTCCCTCAAGCCTCGCCCTGAGGCTTCATCCTGAGTGTGAGGGGAAGCCTCTGGGACACGGGCTGATGGGCAGGCCTCGGGGTACAGATGAGTGAACCCGCACCTGAGCACAGAAGTGAGCTTGGCGAGTCAGCTCTCCTGACCCACAGGACACCAAGTGTCCAGCGTGGCAGAACTGGGCCCTTCATAATCCCTGTGACCTGGATTTCAGCAGCCCCAGGTCAGTGGTAAGGACATGGGGGCAGCTGGCACGGCTCTAGGAAGCAGAGCGGGATGTTGGTGCGCTAGATATTTTTCCAATCCTCTCAGCTCACGCCTGCTAACATTCCTGTCAAACCCTGCCCCACCCCCCGAGGCTGGGGAACAAGACACAAGAGACCCCAGGGATTTCACAAATAGAATCCCGCAGGAGGATGGTCATCCCGTCCCCCGGAGGCCCGAAGAGAACGAGGGGCGCCCAAGTGACCTCTGAGGCTCCTCCCAACTGTCATGCCACGTGGAGTACTGAGGCGGGGCATGTTGGCTAAGCTTAGAGTGAAGTCCTGTTCTGTGACATTTAAGTGCAGGGATCCGTAACTTATACTTAAGTCTCTGCATACCAATAAATCCTGCCAGCTTCTTGGGAGTTACAGAACCACTTAATTCGAGAAACAGCAGGACAATTCCTTTACAGAGACCTCTGAACACCCAGAACTAAATGCACCAATCATGCAAGCCCTTACCGGAAGCTGAGCTCGGAACGGTCATCTCCAGCTAGCCACCCACGGATGCGTTTTGTTTGGCCCACAGCAGTTTTAAGATAAGGAAACTTTACAGAAAAAGCTAGATGTTCAGCTTTTTGGGACAAATCCAAGGCCCTGTCGACAATCACCTGGACCTTGAGTGGTACCTACCGTCTCCCTCCCCCTGCCCCCCCGCCAACATGCCTTTCACATGACGAGACCGCGCTGGATCACCACCTTCCTTCCCATTACCTGGGATGAGATGAAGCTAGGAGTAAGCGAAATATGAGGAAAAGCTGGCAAATGTTACGGGTTCTGCAACAGGTACTACAGGATAATGAAAAAACAGCATCTCCCAATAACCAACAAGATCAACAATCTTAGGAGGGAGAGAGGGGCGTCTTGTTTTATCACCATTTATGTCTCGGAACAGCCTGGAGTGACGACAGTGGGGCTGGTCACATACAGGGCCTGATGTCAGCACTGGAGGAGGGTCACGTGAGGTCCTGCATGGCAGGGAGAAGGCACATCTGAGAGGTTTCCCAGCCGACAACGGACAGTCCAGGCAGCGGGAGACCAGGTATTCCAAATGGACCCGAAATTACCTAAAGGCTTGATAAAGGAGACAGGACTAACTCATCATAAACCATTCCCAAGCATTACAAACACCCAGGCTCTTAAAGCAAAGGCCCATTTCTACAGACATCAGGGGACAAGAAGGTTAGCAAGGGGCCCAAGTCTTTTACCATCTGCCTTTCCCTCAGGGCAAGGGGCCCCCAGGTCAGGCATCCACAATCCACGGAACAGGAGCCTTGGTGATATGGCTTAATTTCTACCAAAACCCCAAATCTGTGACTCATCTGGACAAAAGCTGAGAAAGGCAGTGACCCTCAAACGTCATTTTTGCAACTGGGACAGAACCAGGGCCCCATGTTCTTAGAGACCTTCTCACTTTTCCCACCCTTTGAAACACTCTGCTCTACCTTCACATCCTCCCCAGGGGGACTGGTAGAGTCAGGGCTGCACGGGCAGACACTCTGCACTGAACACTTACCCTGAAGACAAAACAAAGAGAGGAAGCGTATGCTGACGCATGCAAGGCTTTATCGACTTCCTTTACCCCAAACGCTACATTCTAGACAGACACATACCCAACTGTATGAAGAAGACTTTGCCTGCTTTCCAGACAAGAGAATGTGGAACTATTCTCAAAGAAATCCCCCGGGCTTCCCTGGTGGCGCAGTGGTTGAGAGTCCGCCTGCCGATGCAGGGGACGCGGGTTCGTGCCCCGGTCTGGGGGGATCCCGCATGCCGCGGAGCGGCTGGACCCGTGAGCCATGGCCACTGAGTCTGTGAGTCCGGAGCCTGTGCTCCGCAACGGGAGAGGCCACAACAGTGAGAGGCCCGCGTATAGAAATCCCATATATTTAAAAGCTTCCACTTCCATCCTTTCTGAAGGAAAAAATGGTGCTCTCAAATCAGGAAAAGGCTCATTTTCACCCACTCCCATCAGGGTGACTGCAGGGACTGACTGCCCTGACCAGGAAAACAGCCCCTGGGTCATCCACATCCAGACTGGCTGCTTTCCAGGATGCCCCCAGAGCCCAGGTCCCTGAGGACCACAGGGCGGGGGTCAAGGGGCCAGAACAGCCGAGCAGAATGAAGGAGGACACCGGAGAACACGGTGCTTGGGAGAGGGCACGGCATCAGTCCAAGGACTCCCGGCAGAATCCCACTTCCTATCACTGCGTAACTCAGTCCAATCCAACACCAGCCGAGAGGCCAGTCTACCTGGCGTGAGAGTGGGACAAGAGGGTGGACTCTTGGTCCGCCTCCGAGAGGACACCAGCCAACACCCAGTGAACACACACACATGCTAGTGTCTTAAACCTCTGCGTCTTGTAACATGGGGAAAATGTATGTTTGTTCAAATAAGCAAACATATAATATTTGACCCTGTAGTCATACACACTGCGGGAGGGAGTATCAATTTGGCTTAAAAAGTAAACTTTCTGAAAGTCAGTCTGGTAAGACATATCAGATGCCTTTAAATCTGTCAATAGGGACTTCCCTGGCGGTCCTGTAGTTAAGACTTCACCTTCCAATGCAGGGGGTGCAGGTTCGATCTCTGGTCAGGGAGCTAAGAACCCACGTGCCTCGCAGCCAAAAAAACCAAAACATAAAACAGAAGCAATATTGTAACAAATTCAATAAAGACTTTAAAAATGGTCCACTTTGGGGTCGTTCCTGGTGGCCCAGTGGTTAAGAATCCGCCTGCCAATGCAGGGGACATGGGTTCGAGCCCTGGTCCGGGAAGATCCCACATGTCGCAGAGCAACTAAGCCCGTGCACCACAACTACTGTGCCTGGGCTCTAGAGCTTGTGAGCCACAACTACTGAGCCCACGTGCCACAGCTACTGAAGCCCACATGCCTAGAACCCGTGCTGCACAACAAGAGAAGCCACCACAGTGAGAAACACGCACGCTGCAAGGAAGAGCAGCCCCCGATCGCTGCAACTAGAGGAAGCCCATGCGCAGCAATGAAGACCCAACAAAGCCAAAAATAAATAAATAAATAAGTTTATTTTTTTAAATAAAAATGGTCCACTTCATTCTTTTTTTTTTTAATTTATTTGTTTTGGGCTGCGTTGGGTCTTTGCTGCTGCACGTGGGCTTTCTCTAGTTGCGGTGAGCGGGGGCTACTGTTCGTTGCAGTGCGCAGGCTTCTCACTGCGTTGGCTCCTCTTGTTGCAGAGCACGGGCTCTAGAGTACGGGCTCAGTAGTTGTGGCGCACGGGCTTAGTTGTTCCACGGCATGTGGGATCTTCCCGGACCAGGGCTCGAACCCATGTCCCCTGCATTGGCAGGTGGATTCTTAACCACTGCGGCACCAGGGAAGCCCTCCACTTCATTCTTTAAAAAAAAATCTGTCAATGAGCTCTGGTCTGGTTATACCATTTCTAGAAACCTATCTTAAAAAAAAATCCAAAATGCACAAAGATGCTTATCTTAGGATTCTTAAAACACAGGAAAATAAGGAACGAGCTAAATATTCAACATCAGAAGAATGATGAGTCAATCAATAGCGACATCATGAAATATTATACAGCTACTACAATGTTTACAGGTAATTTAAAACGGAATGGAAGGGCTTCCCTGGTGGCACAGTGGCTAAGAATCCACCCGCCAATGCAGGGGACACGGGTTCATGCCCCGGTCCGGGAGGATCCCACATGCCGCGGAGCGGCTGGGCCCGTGAGCCATGGCCGCTGGGCCTGCGGGTCCGGAGCCTGTGCTCTGCGGCGGGAGAGGCCACAGCAGTGAGAGGCCTGCGTACAGCAAAAAAACAAAACAAAACAAAAAAAACGGAATGGGAGTGATCATGACAGGAGAATACAAAACTTTATACAGGTTATGACCACTGTATGAAGAATGCAAAGAAAATGGCTGGAAGGAAAACGTCATTCGACATTGACAGCTCCTGTCCTGGTGAATTATGAGACGTGGTTTTGTTTCTCTGTGTATTTCTCTAGTTTAAAATTATTCCATGATTAGAATGCGTTAGTTTCATTTTCATAATAAACATAGCAATGTTTTAACTATGAAGTTGGAAAGTCAGAGATTACACTGGCTTGAGGCATCAGGACAGGCTTCCCGGGGGAGGCTGTATTTGAAGTGAAAACAGAAAGACAAAGAGAGAGGGCGTTCCCAGGGCGGGGAACAGCGCCACCAGAAGCAAAGGGACAGGTTCTTCTGTGGAAACACTGATCAGTCCAGTTTGGTTGGCAAATTACCTACAAATTTCCTAGCGGGCTGAAACAGCACAAGACGTGTTCAGTGCCAAATCAGATTCTGAGCACACCTCATATCTCCAAGGTCAATTTTCCCATCCAAGCGAATGTCTAAAGTGCACAAAAATAAACGGAGAAGGGTCGTCTTATTCATTCCTCCAAAGGGAAGTCCTGAGTGGGAAGGGTCCATGAGGCAGAGAAAGAGGGCTTGGATTCCCTCTGGTACAGGAAGAAGGCAGACGGAAACACAGCAAAGGAGGGAATGGAAGCTGGAGCACACGGACAATACAAAGTGGGTGCTGAACTGATATAAAGGGCGGAGAGGTGGAGGGACGGCGCTGGAAGGCAAGTCAGAGACCAGCGACACAGGACCAAGGCCATGGTGGGACCCGCTGCCGTCGAGGCCCGGGCCTTCTGCTGGGTTTTAACATGCATTGCATGGGTAAGGCGGTCCATTAAAGGACTAGACGAGACGGACAAACACGATCGACCTTGGGATTTAGGAACAGCAAGGAGAGAAGTTAGGTGATTTCAAAAGCTCTGCACAAAATGCGTCTCCCCGCTAGAAGCTTAAGTTGCCTTCACAGGCTGTTCTCTCCACACTGTCTCTAGAAATGGGGTGGCAAGTATTTTCCTTCCCACCTTACATTGAACGGCTGCTCCTATCAGAAAGCATAAGACATTTTAAGGACATAAGGCACGGTCTACTAAATGTCTCTTACCTGGCAGACCTTCACACTCACACACCCCCGGCAAGAGTTCCCCTGGGTTACAAAGGAAGCCCAGGAAACCTAAGCGACACACGCCCCAAAACGAAATGCTAGAGGTCAGTTTAAAACTCAAGCCTGCCTGGCTCCAAAGTTGCCCTTTTTCTACCACATCACATCACCTCCCCAAACTGGGGGAGACCTCAGGTCATGGAGTCTGATCTACCAAGCAGCTGACAGAGATTCACTCATAGAAAAAAGTGATAAGGCAGCCGGTGGAGCCCTGTTCTCCCAGGAGAATGTCCAAGTGCCAACTGTGCTAAACTCAGAAAGTTGACAGAACGCTGTGAGGAAGAGACACAGGATTCCCTAGACTGTACCCTTGAACCCAGAGAAAAAAGTACACACAGCACTGGCTGCAAAGTGCTGATGAACGATGACATACTTTGGGAAAGACACGCGACCAAGACCTGCGCCTCGCGCTAGTCAAAGTCAGGGCGGAGCTCTCTGTCTGGGTGTCAGTGTTGCTACAGCAAAAAAGACAAACGCTTGACAACATAATTACAACTGCCAATCTTCCTACAAGGAATTAAACTTGGAAACCATTCAGGGAGCAACAGTAGGCACAGGAGTTAACTGCATCTCATAACCTTATTCCCAGTGTGCATTACACCGCCAGGAGGTTATTGCTGGAAAGGAACCATCGTTCATCCGTCGTACCGGCTAATTTTAAATTTTCAATTCAAGATTTTTTTTTTTTTTTCCACAAAAAGGAGAGGTTTGGGGGAAAGTTTTTTTTTTTTTTTTTGCGGTACGCGGGCCTCTCACTGTTGCGGACTCTCCCGCTGCGGAGCACAGGCTCCGGAGGCGCAGGCTCAGCGGGCATGGCTCACGGGCCCAGCCGCTCCACACTATGTGGGATCTTCCTGGACCAGGGCACGAACCCACGTCCCCTGCATGGGCAGGCGGACACTCAACCACTGCACCACCAGGGAAGCCCTGGGGGAAAGTTTTTAATGCCTCTAGTCCCTAGCAACTACAGTTCCACCACCTAGCATAATTTAATGGGGATATATTTTCATTTCCACTTTTGTACCACTTGGGAGGAAGAGTCAGGGCAGGGCTGGTGGCATTCTCACCAGTGAAAAATCTTTGTAGGAGGCCTGCTTTCAAAGTGAGGGAAATAGACGACTAGCCTGGGGAGCCAGAGGCTGTCTACCTATAACATAGACCCTAAAACAAGGTTCCTAGGCTTAGCTGTAAGCGCCAATTCATCTCCTGCCAGACAAACAATATTTAGATTACAGACCTAGGCCTCAAGATTTTGGTTTTGCTTTAAATATTTCCCGGAACAAAACCAATGAGACACACTGGGGCTCCCCTCAGCCCTAACAGACGCCCCCAGTCCCTATATCCCCAACCCCAGCAGCTCCATCCCTGCACACACCACAGCTGCTTAGGTCATTCATCACCACGTAAGAAGCCCTCCCAACCTCTGATTCCACTGGTATCACCGTGCTCCGTGTCCTACACACACACACACACACACACACACACACACTCACTCACACTCTTCCTAAGCCGCACAGCCAGGCATCGTTTCCTTCCAGACCCTGGAGCCTCACAGCAGGGCTGCTCCCAAGTCCGTCCTGGTCGGCACCACGGACGGCACACTGCACAACACAGCAGGTACCATTCAGAAAGACTCTGCTCTGACAGGCATATCCTGGTTGCATCTTAGCAACGCTGCCCACCCTGTTCAAAATTTACAATCTTGGATCTCTTTCCCTCCAACCCGTTGTGATTTCCAGAAAGTGAACCCTCATCCAGAACTGTGATCACGGGTAAAGAGAGGCGAGGCAGAGAGAACGAGCCATTCAGAGGCCCTCCTCCCCCACTCACTGCTGACGAGACAGGCTCTAAAACTCGTACAGTGATCAGTTAATTCTCGTAAGATAAAAAAACACACTTAAAAATGTGTGACGTCTGCCGCCTCACTCTTAGACACAGCACCTGGTCAGGGCAAGGGCGTGGAGTCAGCAAGGCTTGGGACAGGACAGAAACACCACACATCACCTAAGGAACGGACGGGGCACCGATGGGCACTTTGAACTAAGCTAAGGGTGGGTGAAATTTTAGGTTCATTCATGGATTTCAAATAAGGAAGTGACAGCTTGGGTTAGGGTTTCAAGAGATCACACAGGCAGAAGGAAGAGGGCCGTCCACAGGGAGAACAGCCAGGACTGAGGCAGGCGTGCAGGACGGAGGCCTGAGAGAGGTGCATTCTAGAACCTTGGAGGAAGGGTCAACAGGACTGCGGAGAATGCAGAGGGGGCGGGGCTGGAGTGGTCCAGGCTTCTGGAGCAGCCTCCTGGCTGGGTGGCGCGGCCACTGACCAAGATGAAAACCATCGGGGGCCACTTGGAGAAAGGATGGGCTCTGTTTCAGATACAGGGTCTGAGAGATTTCTATTAGGCAACTGGATCGATAAGGGCTGTCACTGAGCAGGGAATTCTTGGGCTAGAAACACAGATTCTGGAGACATTGGCGTAAATACTGTGATTGAAGATTTAGATGTGAATGAGATTCCTCGGGATCTTTCAGAGAACGGGAAGACGAGGAGGTGCTCAACCAAGCCTAGAAGACATGAGCATCGAAGGTGCAGACGAGAGGTCGGGACGGGGACGGTGAAAGAAGAGCCCCTGAGGAGGGGTGCTGCTGTGTGCTGGGAAGAAGAGCTTCATGAAGTGGTGCTGCTTCCAAGTTAGCCCGTTACACTGAAACATGCTTGTAAGCCAAAGGACGATCCACCTGAAACTTAAGGTACACAGAGAAATACACCTTTAAAAAGTCTTTTAAAAAAGTATCAGCCTGTCTGCAGACTTGGGAGAAGTCGCAAAAAAAAAGGGGGAAGGAAAGCAGCGAAACGCGGGGCTGGGATAGAAGGTGAGGGTGCAGGGGATTGGGCAAGGCGGGGGCCCTGTGTCGACACCCCCCTCACCCGTCAGCACTGCTGCCCGCTCCCTTCTCCCTGGCTCAAACCCCAGCCCTTGAAGGACAACATGTATAACAGATGCTGACTTGCAACAACCACTAAACTTTAGTGCCTCAGTTTCCCCACACGGGAAAGCTGAAAAGAAAGCTCCTACCATCTTCTTTGACTGCACACGTGACCTTTAATAAATCACTTAACTTCTCAACCTTAGTTTGCACCCTGTAAAGTGGAGTGACGACATTTACAAGGTTCGCGTGGGGAACACAAGTAAGGCACACAACTAAAACGGTGCGCGGCACACTGGGCGCAGATGAGATCCGGCTCTTACGGGCGGGAGTGCCATCTTAGCCCAGTGTATTGTTCTAGGTGGCCCTTTCCCTAAGTGTCCAAGTAGCAAAAGCTAAGTATGGGCCCCTCATCTCCCTGCCCCATACCTCATTATTAAATACAGCAGTAGTGGCTAATTATTTTCACAGGAGTGGCATGCCTTTGCCTGAGAACATAAGTCTTTATGATGAGTTTTAAAAAGAAAACCAAATTTCACTCACGTAATTTCTACTTAGCAAGGCCTTTCAAGGATTATAATCCCACTGATTTAAAGACTGCTTGGGACTTCCCCGGCAGTCCAGAGGTTAAGACTCCGTGCTTCCACTGCAGGGGACACAGGTTCGATCCCTGGTGGGGGAACTAAGATCCCATATACTACGCAGCCAACAAAAAAAAAAGACCGCTTGCACTAGAATTCCTTCAATGAGCTCTACTAATGAAAATAAAGAGAGGAAATAAATATAAATTAATGAATAATGCCAAAGAGTTCATAAACCAAAACCCACTCTTTTGTTTGTTTTCTTTTATATGTGCTCTAAGATATTTTCCAACAGATTTTCATAATAATTTCTACATGGCAATGCCACAATGGGTAGGTGTGCAGGGACCAAGCAGTCACATTTACAAATACAAGGCACTCGCCTAGCACCTCTGAAGCCTGCTTCTGCAGTCTTCCACTCCCACAGTGCCTGTCAAGCCCCCTTAAACCCTCCCTGACCCGTGGTGGCACAAAGCACTGGGCCGAACAGGCTGGGCCCCTGACTGCAGCCTACCTAGCAAGGTAGGGGCTCAGGGGCGCTGGTGGGGGGCAGGTCAGCAGGAGATGTGACTCAAATGCCACAAAGACAACCCAATGAGGCACTCTGGTTCCTGAGCTACCTTCCAGATCTTAAGCTTGTTCATATGTTTCTGGATTCCGTGAACCAAAATTCCCATAGTCCCCATTTCCATATACTATTTACAATAAAGATATATCACTTAGGGTAACACGGCTGAATTTCTCAGACTCTGAGAATGAAAAAGTCCTAAACGTGAACCATCTAGCGGGAACTCCTTCCAGGGCAGCCCAGACAGGACCCGCAGAGAAGAGAACATTATTATTATACGAACGTAAACACCTGGGGCAGGGGAACCAACAGTATTTAAGAACACAAACTCTGAAGCCAGTCTGACGAGGTTGGAATCCTGGCTCTAGCTAGAAAACCTTGGACAAGTTTCTTAATCTCCTGCGCCTCACCTGGTTCACCTGCAAGATGGATATAATGCAGCACTAAACTCAGAGAAGGGTTGTAGAGATGAAACGTCAAGTGTTTAAAGCCGTGCTTAGCAGGGTATCAGCAAGATGTCTGAATAGAAGGTGCCCAGCTCACATCCCCCACGTTAAGAACAAACTGACATCCATCCACAGACCAAAGGGTCCTCATGGGAGCTTTGGGATCCAGGTACAAAGCTGCAAAACCCTGGTGGAGCCCAAGACCGAGAAGAGTCGCTGGGAGAAGGCAGGCTCCCTGACAGTGGCCCTGGATACAGACCGAAAGCAGCCCTGCCCCCATGGACTCGGCTGTGGCCCAGCTTGGCCACGGTCCTGCACAGAGCCATGCTGCCTAGGCACCAGGAGGTGCCACCCTGTCTATGCCCCTGTTAACAGGATCTCCAACCTCAGACCCGACCTGTGACCGGCCCCAGCCCCACTCTAAGGTGGTTTAGAGTCACTCCTGCCGGCCCAGGGACCCAGCCATACCCACCTTTGCCCCTGGTAGCAGGACTGCTGACTTCAGTCCCAGCTGCAGACCCTCAAAGGGCCCTATGACTTGATTCCAGGCCCAATATGCCATGGTCCAGGGGCAATACCGCCCACCCAGGAAACCAGTGTGAGACACGCCTGTCCGAGCCCCCACTGGCAGGTCTGCTGACCTCAGTTCTGATTGCAAATCCTGAAGCAGCCCTGTGACCCTATTCTAACCCCACTCTACCCTGGTCCCAGAGGCAGTGCCGCCTACCCAGAGACCTGGTGGGAGCACGCTTAGGGATACAGCAGATGCCACCCTCACCCATGACCCTGGTAACAGGCCTAGAAATGGCACCATGACCAGGCTGCTCAACCACAGCCCTGGAGGCAGGCCCATCACCCAGGTGACAGACAGGATTCAACCCACCTGCATCCCCAGTAACAAGCCCGCCAACGGTGAACACAGCCGCAGACCCGGTGGCAGCCAAGTGACCAGGCTCTAGCCCTGCTCCAATGCAATCCCTGAGGCAGGCCCATCAGTCCGGGGACAGGGCAGCAGGTCTTTGCTTACTAAAATCCAGCCTGTAAAGACAGGAAGAGGTGTTTGCTCCTTCAAGTGCACAGACACCAACACAAGGCTACACGGACAACGATGAATCAGGCAAACATGCCCCACCACAGGAAACTGATAAAGCCCCAGTCACCCACCATACAGAACTGGAAATCTGTGACTTGCCTCGCGAAGAATTCAAAACAATGGTCTTAAGGTAGCTCAATAAGCTACAAGAGAACACAGGTAGACAACTCAACAAAATCAGGATAACGACACACGGACAAGATGAGAATTTCAAAAAAGAGGAATCATAAAAAAAGACCCAAACAGAAATTCTGGAACTGAGGAACACAATGAATGAAATGAAAAATCCAACAGATTCCTTCAGCACTACCTGATCAAGAAGAAGAAAGAATCTGTGAACTCAAAAACAGGTCATTTGAAATTATCCAGTCGGCGGGGGGGAAGAATGAAACATAGTGAAGACAGCCAATGGGATTTATGGGACACCATCAAGCAACTCAACAGATGCACTATGGGACTCTGAAAAGGAGAAAAGAGAGAGAAAGGACCAGAAAGTTTAGTTAAAGGAATAATGGCTGAAACTTTCCCAAATCTTGAGAGGGGTATTATGCCCATCCAGGTTCCTGAAGCTCAAAGGTCCCCAAACAGGATCAACCCAAAGAATGTTACACAGAAACACATTATAATTAAATTATCAACAGTCAAAGACAAAGAGAAAATTTTAAAAGCAGCAAGAGAAAAAAGGATTTATGATATACAAAGGAAACCCTATAAGGCTATAAGTGGATTTCTCAGCAGAAAACTTACAAGCCAGGAGACAGTGGGAAAATATATTCAAAGTGATGAAAGAAAAAGATGACCAATGAAGAATACTATACCCAGCAAAGCTGCCCTTCAGAAATGAAGACAAGACAAAGACTTTCTCAGACAAACAAAATCACCACTAGATGATGGTGGTGACTAGGGAATCATCACCACTAGACCTGTCTTACAAGAAACGCTAAAGGGCATTCTTCAAGAGGAAGAAAGGAACAAAGAAACTACAAAAAAGTCAGAAAATACTGGACAAAATGGCAAGAGTAAGTTCTTACCTGTCAATAATGACTTTAAATGTAAACAGATTAAATTATCCAATCAAGAAAACAAAGTGGCTAAATGAATGAGAATACAATATCCAACTATATGCTACATGCAAGAGACTCAAGCTTTAAAAATACACATAGGCTTAAACGGATGGAAGAAGATATTCCATGCAAATGTTAACCAAAAGAGAGCAGGAGTGGCTACACAGTTGTCCCTCTTTTTTTTTTTTTTTTTTTTTTTGCGGTATGGGGGCCTCTCACTGCTGTGGCCTCTCCCGTTGCGGAGCACAGGCTCCGGACGCGCAGGCTCAGCGGCCATGGCTCACGGGCCCAGCCGCTCCGCGGCATGTGGGATCTTCCCAGACCGGGGCACGAACCCGTGTCCCCTGCATCGGCAGGTGGACTCTCAACCACTGCGCCACCAGGGAAGCCCCAGTTGTCCTAAGTTGTCTTAACAACACTGTGCCAGTGTTGAACTATGCTAGTCCACTTTTACGCAGATGTTTTTTGATAAATACGTACACAGTACTACACGATCCACAGTTGGTTGAATTTGTGAATGCAGAATCTTGAATGCACAGGGCTCACTGTAACGTTACATGCAGTTGGCACCCCTAACCCCCATTGTTCAAGGGTAAACCATTCTTATATTAGACAAAATTGACCTTAAGTCAAAACTGTCAAAAGAGACAAAGAAGGTCATTACATAATGATAAAAGGTCAATTCAACAGGAAACTGTAAGTTATAAATATATATTTACCCACCATCAAAGCATCTAAATATATAAAGCAAATACTGACAGATCTGAAGGGAGAAATAGACAGAAACACAATAATAACAGGAGAGTTCAGTATCCCACTCTCAAAATGGATAAGTCACCCAAAGAGAATACCAGTAAGGAAACAGCAGAGCTGAACAACACTATAGACCAAATAGACCTAACAGACATATACAGAACTTTCCATCAACAACAGAAGAATACACACACTTCTCAAGTGCGCACAGAACATTCTGCAAGACAGATCACATCACAGTTCACAAAACAGGTTGTAAAAATTTCAAACAGATCAAAGCATTACCAGTTCAAAGCCTTAAATGTAAGACCTGAAACTGCAAAACACCCAGAAGAAAACACAGGGAAAAAGCTCCTTGACATGGGTCTTGGCAGTATGTTTTTGAATATGACACCAAAAGCAGAGGCAACAAAAGTAAAAATAAACAAGTAACTAAATATCTAACTAGATAACTTCTGCACAGCAAAGGAAACAACAAAATGAAAAGGCAACCTGCAGAGGGGTATAAAATACTTGTAAACCAAACCTGATAAGGGGTTAATATCTAAAATATACAAGAAACTCATACAACTCAGTAACAAAAAAATAAAACAAACAAACAAACAAAACAATAAATAACCCAATAAAATTAGGCAACATACCTGAAAATACATTTTCCCAGAGAAGACATACAGATGGCCAACGGGTACCTGAAAAGCAGCTCAACATCACTAATTATCAGGGAAATGTAAATCAAAACCACAATGAGATATCACCTAACACCTGTTATAATGGCTATTATCAAAACCACAAGAGAACAAGTGTTGGCAAGGATGTGGAGCAAAGGGAACACTTGCACACTATTAATGGGAATGTAAACTGGTGCAGCCATTATGGAAAACAGCATGGAGACTCCTCAACAAATTAAGAATAGAGCTACCGTATGATTCAACAATCCCATTGCTGGGTACGACTCCAAAAGAAATAACATCACTATCTTGAAGAGATATCTGAACCCTCATGCTCACTGCAGCATTATTTGCAGTAGCTAAGATGAGGAAACAACCCTGGTGTTCAACAATGGATGAATAGATAAAGAAAACATTTATTTATATATATATATATATATATATATAAACATATTAAACATATTTATATATAATACATATTTACGTAAAATAAAATTTAATTTATTTATATATTCATTTAAATTTTACATATTTATATATATGTATTTATTTAAATAAAATAAAGTAAATAAATATACATGTATTTAAATAAAAGTAACTTATTTAAATAAATTTATTTATTTAGAAAATATAATGTTATATGTATAATGGAATACGATTCAGTCTTAAAAAAGAAGAATATACTGGGACTTCCCTGGCGGTCCAGTGGTTAAGACTTTGCCTTCCAATTCCAGGGGTACAATTTGATCCCTGGTCAGAGAGCTAAGATCCCACACAATTTGCAGCCAAAAAACCAAAAAACATAAAACAGAAGCAATATTGTAACAAATTTAATAAAGACTTTAAAAATGATCCACATCCAAAAAAAAAATCTTAAAAAAAAGAACATCCTGCCATTTAACAATATAGATGAACCTGGAGGACATTATGCTAAGTGAAATAAGACAACTCAAGACAAATACTACCTAATCTTACTTATATGTGGAATGTAAAAGAGTTAAACTCATAGAAGCAGAGAGTAGAATGGCAGTTGCCAAGAGCTGAGAGGATGGGGAAATGAAAAGGTGTTGGTCCAAGGGTACAGAGATGCAGTTATGCGGGATGCCTAAGTTCTGGAGATTTCAGGTACAGCACGGTGACTGTCATTAATAAAACTGTACTTGAACTTTTCTGAGAGAATTGATCTTAAGTGTTCTCACCACACATACACAAGGTGACGTGAGGTGTGAAGTGTTAATGAGCTTGAATGGGGTGATCATTTCACAATGTATACACATATCAAACCAGCACATTATACTCCTTAAATATATATAATTTTAATTTGTCAAGTATACCTCAGTAAAGCTAGAAAAAAGAGAAAAAGAAAATTGGAAAGTATCAAAAATTTTTTAAAAAAATAGTCTTTGGCACATAGTAAACACACAGTAAGTGCTAGTTATCACATCATCACCATCATCTCTTATAAATCAGAGAAAGTAAAGAATGTTGGAGAGTTTTAAAAATACTCTAAGATGTTTCAAAAAAGTAATTGGGCTTCCCTGGCGGCACAGTGGTTGAGAGTCCGCCTGCCGATGCAGGGGACGCCGGTTCGTGCCCCGGTCCGGGAAGATCCCACATGCCGCGGAGCGGCTGGGCCCGTGAGCCATGGCCGCTGAGCCTGCGTGTCCGGAGCCTGTGCTCCGCAACGGGAGAGGCCACAACAGTGAGAGGCCCGCGTACCACAAAAAAAAAAAAAAAAAAAAAAGTAATTAACGCCACATACTAGCAAGAAGGTCTCTATATGTGTTTATATCTGAATCACTGGATTGATTTTTTATTCGAAAATGCTGGTCCTTGAGGACCCATCTAACACCATCCTCCTCCAAAACGAGTTTCCCATTGGGAAATATTGAGTCGGAGCGAGGGGAACCAAGTCATACTGCTAGGCCAGGACAGAACAAACACATCTATGTCCTAACAGAGATGCTGTGGAAGTTGATTTATTTGCATATCATGAAGGATTGTCGCGACCCACAATGCAACCACAAGGACAGAATCCTGTTACTCAGGGCTGAAAGCCTTCTAGTGGATACACAGTCTAATGAGTACTCCATAATTAGAGGCACACAAGAAAATCCTATTTTTTCACGTTTACTTTAAACTTCTCCCCAGAGAAATAAATGTAAGCTCATACAACAATGTGAATGTTTCACACCTGCTGACTTGTTTACATGTGCACGACTGCATGGAAGATGCCGCTTTCATCAGTGGGGGGACTCTGCCACCCTATAAAAGCTCTGCTGATACCAATTCCAACCATCTCTGCTCAGGAGACGGCTCTCCCAGGAGCCGTGATCTCCCTGTACAGAGGTAGCGTGACTGCACTGCACTGTGCAACCTCTTCCCTCCCGTGTTCACTCACATATCCGCCCGCACTCTCACCCCGGCCTCCTTGTAGCCAGAGACCCCACAGAGTAAGGACTTCAGACCATGGCCTAAAACACAGCAGGCTAAAGGGACACCACCAGACCCTGGCATCACGGGTGAAGCTGACCATCAAAGAAAGAGCTATTTTAGCGTCCTCAGACCTTTTCAGCAATAATAATGCAGACTTGCTAAAAACCAGAGGAGAAGGCAAAGGGAAGGTCAGAGTTCAAGGTCAGAGAGGAGCTAGCTTCACTGAAAAGCTTTAAATCACTTTAAGTTTCCTTCTGAAGACTTACCTGTATTAATTATATCTGTGCTCAAGGTACATAGACAACTTAGGTCAGGTGGATGTCAGGTGTTAGGTGGACAGATGATGATTTCAATGAGATCCTGAGTCAACTACCAAAAGAAGAACTAGACACACAACCAATTCTGATCACAAGGGAGGGATCCAGAAAAGGTCTCAATTCTAGTTGTGACAATCATCACTAAATAAACCTACCTCTACTCTCGGCAGCTGTACGAAATACGTCACCACCAGGTCATGCTGACACTTGGAAAGGGACCAGATGGTGGCCTAATGAAGAGGCTGACCCCTCTAGTCTTATGGGAGAAGTATGACTCCTGTCCAGGAGGAGGTCTCCAAGAACAGCCACTGCCCACAGAGCTGACCACATGGCAGCCGGACCAGCTGCCACAGTGATGGCCTCTCACACCCGGCTCCGCTGACCAAAGCCCAGGTGTCATGATTTTGAACACCAGCTCCTTTCCTGCAAGAAAGTGGTAAAAGCACGAAGTACATCAAGGAACCTGTGGTCTCAATTCCACATACTGTTAAAAATGCAATTTCTAGACCTTAACCCCCAGAGGCCCTCTTTCCTAAAACTGACCTGCCTGGGAACACAGGCTCTGGTGAAGATGCTGGTCAAGTGGCCATGCTAGTTCCCCTTTCACAACCACCCTTCATCTCTCTACAAAACAAGGTACACCTCCCACCCATTCCTACTCTTACAGGATGTGCTGGTCTAGAACTGAAAACTGTTCAGGGTGTCTTTCTAAGGCCATTGCAAATACTGGTATCAGCTCTGTCGAAGAGACATTACTCTGCCGCTTGTTAAAATGGTAAGGAAGACTTTATTCAAGACTGTGGCACCAGGGCTTCCCTGGTGGCGCAGCGGTTGGGAGTCCGCCTGCCGATGCAGGGGACGCAGGTTCGTGCCCCGGTCCGGGAAGATCCCATGTGCCGCGGAGCGGCTGGGCCGCTGAGCCTGCGCGTCCGGAGCCTGTGCTCCGCAATGGGAGGGGCCACGGCGGTGAGAGGCCCGCGTACCGCGAAAAAAAAGACTATGGCACCAGGGGAGAGTGTGATGAAGCTCAATCCCAAACTCAAAAAGGACAAGGGGGGATTTACAGCCAAGGAACAGAGTGAAGGAATCAAGGGACGGAAAATCACTAAGAGGACATATCAATGGGAGGGGCATTCCTGCTAAGTTGATTTAACAGAATTCTTGCTGAAGGCAGGTCAAAGTAATCGCATATCAAGGATAGGGGGACAATGTAGCAAGATCCTTGCTAAACGTGGGTCAGCGCAGACAGACGAAGAAGGCCAGGGAGAGGCCCAGTCAAGACAGCACAGAGGAACCTCACTGAAGTTCCGTCAAGGAGACTACCTTTGTCAACACACACTTTGCACCTCAGGCGCTCTCAAACTCTTTGCTTTAAATTAAATTGAAAAATGACCTGATCACAGTTTACTGTGAGGTTTGGGCCCATGACTCAGAAGAAGTTCAATATGAAACTTCTTCCATTTCTACCCGTGATACATGATCCAACTGAAAAAATAAAATCCTCCCCCACCCCACTCAGAAAATTATTGCCAGTAAACTTTTCTGTTTACTAATATTCAGTTGGTAATATATTTACAGTGTTTCCATCGAATGTGTAATAACTGTAATGATAACTCTGTTAGTAAATTTTTAATCTTTTAATCGTTTATCTGAGGAAACGTTTTAAAAATTAACTCGATATATATTTTTGTGACCAAAAAGAGGATGGCAAAAACAGACTTTCAAGCATAGATTTCATTAAAGTTCTGTGTGGGAAGCAGAATGGAAGCAGATCAAAGAGAAAAGGAGGTGATGTAAAATTTCCAACTGTTAAAGATGAGCTTGTTTGCATATTTTTAAAGGAATGATAGTGCACAGCCTAAAAGTTGAGAATTATGTTTTATTCAGGAGATACACTGAGGACTTAAGCCCTGGAGACAGGCTCTCAGGTAGCTCTAAGGGACTATTCTGAAGAGGTCGGGGAGGAGCGAAGAGATAGATTTATAGAGAGAGATATCTGTATCTCTGTCTTTCTCTAAAAACAACAACAAAAACCTCCCAGGTAGTTGGAACATCAAAAGATTACTGTTAAAGAACACCAGGCATCTCAAGTTAATGAATTTAGCACTTTTCTATGTATGGGAAGATGCAAGAGTCTAGGCTCTTTGAAATCGTTCCTTTGAGCTGCATCTTAACTACTTAGGGCCGGTAACCTGTTTTTTTCTATCCTGAACCCCTCAGGGTGCACAGTCTGGGGAGGCTGCAGTGGCTGAGGGCTTGATGGCCGCAACAACCTTTGTTAACTGATGTGGCCAGTGACATCCTTCCTCTACAATAATCAGTATCAAATTGCTCCTGGTATTTAAATTCCACTGTATACACTGAGTGCTCTTCTAGTTCAATTTTAAATAGTTAATTTTCACAATACACAAGAGATCAAATCCAATAATCTCACTGGATCCAATTCATTCGTCATTTAAAATCTGTGATAAAAATATTGCAAGTCAACTCAAAAAATATGTGCAGGGGTATACAGTTTTTGAAAATTCCTTAAGAGAGTATACAAACAAAAGGTTTGACACTCTCTGAGCTAGAGAAAAACGGTCAGGAGGAAAGTGACAAGAAATAAGTAAAAAAGAACAAAAGAAAGAAGCCAGGGTTCCGGAAAAAGAATCCTGAACTGCTTGGAATGTACCTTGAAGTCAGTAGAGAGCAGCTGAGGTTGCAGAGATTTTAACCAAGTGGGGAGACCCTGCAGCAGTGTGAGAACGATGCCCTGAGGCTGTGGGACTTGCCTCACACACCCCACCCCCTTCTCATCCGTTTGTTTTCTATACAACTAAGGAAACAAAGTACCACAACTAGGAACTTTCACAAACTCTCACAATCAAACTAACTCCCACACTCCCTGCCCCCCCCCATAAGAGTTTAAGATCTGTCCCCACTCTCTCCAGGAAGCCATAGTTTGATTCTTTGGACAACACAGGCATAAATCACAAGATACCAAGAGACGGAGACCAGCCACAGAGCCAAAGGGTTTCACTCAACTTTACTCCCAGTTAGTTAAAAGTCAAGGTGTTACCTTTGTGGATGCTGCCTTCTGCTCCGCCATCCAAAAAGCATCAAAGGGGTAGAGCATTCTAGTTTGAACCCTTTTATTGCTTTACCCAGAGCAAAAATTGAGAGCCAAAGATGGTAGTAATCACAATCTTCCTTTCCCTTGTTTTGGACACTAATGACCAAGTTTCTTTTCAATCTAGTCACAGATATACTAAAAAGGGAAGAAAGCACAATTATTAAATAAAAAGGTATTTTTGGAGCCCTCTCTCCATTTTGGCAGGGAACCTGGGCAAGGCACCTTGCTTAGAAACAACTGACAATGTTCACAATCTGTTGGTCCAAACTGTGCAGAGCTAAATTCCAAGTGGTGGCTTTTCCCCCAAGCTTCCCTCTACCCTGGGGCACTTCTCTTCTTACAGGTGACTCAGTGGAGTCAATGAGAGCCTAAGTAATTTACCCAAAAGACTCCCAGCCAATACACAAAGGGCTGAGATTCCACAAAACATCCCTATGTTGCCATCTGCTATGGTCTGAATGTTCATGTCCCCTCAAAATTCACGCTGAAGTGCTAACGCCAATGCGGTGGGATTAAGAAGTAGGGGCACTTAGGGTGTGATTAGATCGCAAGGGTGGAGCCCTCGCGAGTGGGATAGATGCTTTTATGAAAGAGGCCCCACAGAGACTGCTTACCCTTCCACCATGGGAAGACACAGCCAGAGGCGCCAGCTTTGAACCAGGAAGAGGGCCCTCACCGAACTGGACCTTGCTGGTGCCTTGACTGACCACCCAGCCTCCAGAAATTGTGCTGTTTATAAACTACCCGGTAGGTGGTATTTTGTATTTTGTTATAACAGCTCAAATGCACTAAGACACTATCTAAACAAGAAACTTAACTCCCATCAGGGGTCTTCTGTGCCTCAAGTACACAATCGATCAATTTCAAACCTGATTTATAAGATACTACTTCTTTGTTCTGGTCGGAGGATGTTGTGCTCTAATCAAGAGCTTCGAAGTATGCAGCTACACTTCGTGAAAATATATATATTCATACTCATTGCCTCCCTGTATCCGCTGACCACTTGACTCCTTACCCCAACCAGCAAAGGTCACCGTGTCCTACTCACCGAACACAACGGCCGTGCATAAGGCTCTCAACTGCTCTGCAGCATGAGCGCAGATAACTCCCAAATTTAGATATCTGGCTAGACTCTTGGATCTTTCCTCACAGAGGGCAGATGATCAAACACTTCAAAACACTGCACGTTTAAATCTAAATTCTGACTTTTTAAAATTAAGGACATCAGTATTCTCCAAGTCAAAATCTCAACCAGGGACTTCCCTGGTGGCACGGTGGTTAAGAATCCATCTGCCAATGCAGCGGACACGGGGTCGAGCCCTTGTCCGGGAAGATCCCACGCGCCACGGAGCAACTAAGCCCGTGAGCCACAACTACTGAACCTGCGAGCCACAACTACTGAGCCCGCAAGCCACAACTACTGAGCCTGTGCGCCTAGAGGCCATGCTCCACAACAAAGAGAAGCCACCGCAAGGAGAAGCCCGCGTACCACAATGAAGAGTAGCCCCCGCTCGCCGCAACTAGAGAAAGCCTGTGCACAGCAACGAAGACCGAACGCAGCCAAAAATTAATTAATTAACTTTAAAAAAATCTCAATCATCTACTTCAACCCAGATGTAAGTCTCCATCTTTGACTTGGCTCGATTTAACATTTTTTTTACTCCATTGGGCAAAGCTGACACGGTACGATAATCAAATCTGTATATGGCACAAAACCATAAAGGTACTGGATTTTAAAAGATAGCATTCAAACAGAGGTTGACAGGCTTAAGGAGATGAGATGAAGGAAGTAATGTAAAATAGAATTAATATATAGTCCTCAATTTAGGTTTTATATATTATACTCAACACTCTACAACTGTTATGAGGATTTGTGGGTTACCACCAACAGATGTTAAAAACATCTGTGTCACTGCAAACTCAGTGTAAATCTCTTGGCTTCTCTGCATAATGCAAAGGTCCAAACAAGGGCTGTGACAGTGCCAGTGAGACCACATCTACAGAACAGAGTGTCCTTATTGTTCAAACAAGTCCCAATGGGGAAGAGATGGGAGGCAAGCCAAAGGCTGCATGACAAAATGCACCCAACACTGAACTCATTCCTTCTAAAACAGTGTACCAACACCGCAGCCCACTTAACACAGCAGCTCCATAATCAGCCTCCGGTGTCAGGATCACAGGCAAGTACGACACAAATACCACACAGATGGACGGCAAAGTGACCCTGCAGATCTTGCAAAGATACGCGAAGTCTATGGAAGAGACAAAAGGCTCTGGCAGGTACCCGTTAATAATGACCCAACAGATGCCCCAAACAGAATGATATGAATAAAAAAGACCAAGAGAAGCTAGAGGTGGACGTACGGCGGGGTTTGATCACTCGAGCAAATAATTCTGGGAAAAAAAGAAAAGTCCCTTACTATGATCATGCCACTAACTTTCAAGGTCAAGTGAAGACTATGCTATTATGCATCACAGACTTTTATCAGAGAAATTAATCTCCCCCGCCCAAATTGATTCAATTCTAAAAATGGGTACTTGGGATGGAATTATCTTAGTTTTATTATCTGGGCTTTGTTTTTCCAAATTAAGCTGAAACTTTTTCCTCACTATTAACTATGAAATTTTGATCCCTGTTTTAAGTGGATTCACTTTGAGTGGCCTTTTTCTAGGACCATTTTTTTCAGACAGTGATGATTTCCTGACCACTGTTCATCCAGTTTGGCAGTTTTCAGAGGGCAGCTGTGAGGACGGTGAGATGATTCAAAACCACATCTTGTGAGAAATAACAGAAGGAAATGATGCCAGGAGAAGAACACGGGGTGGGGAACAGGGGGTGCGCGGAGACCAGCACAGCTGTGTTCAACTGAGGGACTGTCATTGTGAACATGTTTATTCTGAAAAGCCCAAGGGGTACAAAAGTAGAACCAGGTAGAAACAATGCGGACATTTCTACTCAGTATAACAGAAAACTTTAACAACTAAAATTGTCCAAAAAGCTGATGCCTTGCTTTGAGATAGTGAGTTTCCATCACCAGAGGTGTTCAAATAATGATTTAGCTCTAAGTCCTAACACACAAGGCCCCCTTCAGAGTCATAGCTGATCAGCTACCTTCCCCTCTCCTACTGTAGACCTAGTCAGCTCCCTCCTGCAGGGTCATTACCACTGTTCTTTGTACTCATTCAAATATTTACTGAGTCCTTGCTGTGTGCCAGGCACTGTTCCAGGAGCTGGGGATATTTCAGTGAACAAAATGGATCAAAACCTTTGCTCCTATAATGTGTAGATTGTGGAAGGGAAATTCCATCATGTTTTGAAGGTAAGAGATACAGAGAAAGGAGAGAATTGGTCAGAGCCAGAGTGCTGGGAGGAGAATTGGGTTGAGATTTTATATAGGGTGGTCAAGGTAGGCCTCATCAAAAGGGTGACATTTGAGGCCTCACTGAGCGGATAAATGGACGTTCTAAGAAAAGGACTTGCCATCCCATGGCTAGATAATCCAGTGGCCAAAAGCCTGATCCATGTGCTTCTAGAGTCACGGCCCCCTCGTTGGTCTTTATAGGTTTGCACAAGCCACAGGAAAGCAAGGGCCAGGGAGGGCCCCAAGTCAGGGCCCAGAGCCCCAGGCCCTCCTCACACACCCGGAGCCAGTTTCCCCCAGTTCAGAGTGGAGCCCTCGCCACCAGGCTCACGTATCACTGCCACCCCTCGTCCTCAGCACCCAGCCTCCGTGGAGCTTCCATAGATAACAAACTCCCCCACAGTCTTCTCTTTCACTCAAACTGCATGTTGCTCAGATTCTAAAAACTCTGAAGAGTGGGAAGGTGGCAGTAGTTTATTTCAGAAAATTGGCGTCCAAGGGCTGCCACATTCATCGCAATTCCAGGGTACAAAAAACATTTGGCATGAGACAAAAAACACCCTTAAACATGACTTGGTTCTAATTTCAAGACTCCTGGGCATCAAAATACAAAGGACTTTAGAAAAATACTCAGTAATCCTGTGAATTTCCCTAGTGTCAAAAGACGATGTTCCCCTTCCAATCCTCTCTCTCGAAGAGAAGACCACTCCTTTTTCTAGCCCCAGAAGGGATGTTCTTTGGCCGGAATAAGTTTGAACCACATGGCGGCCTCACTTCAAGGTTTCCAGCTTTGGGTTCCAGGGGAGGAACAGAAAGATACTGATGCCGGTCTCTTGAATAAAATAACCTAGTAGAGTTCTTTCCCCCACGGATGGATGCAGCAGAGCCCCCAACCCTGGCACAGGGGGATTTATACTAAATAGTGCATTACACATTTCTGGGATCATTTCAGGAAGGACAGAACGCGTAACAAATACTGCTCAGTATATTACAGACGTGTCAACAACCTGACCTCTAGAAAGAGACTGCTGTGACAATATCCAGAAAGCCACGTATTCTGACAAAAGCCCACGGGGGGCGCATATGCTCAGCACCTAATGACTCCTCGGGTTCTGCTAAGCCATACTCAGGCTTGGAACCGCTTTTCTTCTTCAGTTTCTATGCTGCGGCTGCCACCCAGCGCACTAGCGGACTAGTTCACCAGGGGTACTGGGAGACGGCTCAGCACCGTCACCGTTCCTGCAGCCACTGTTCACAGGGCCTCACACAGACCAGTGGACAGGAGGACAACACACAACTTTAGCATTTCATGACCCAAGAAGCGCCGCGGGATTCCCCTATTCTGTGGGCGCCCCATGGCCCACGTGCCTGGGATATCTACCCAGCTGGCACGGAGCAACTGGGGAGGAGGGAAGATGAAATAAGGGTCCCTGCCGGCTTCCCATGCGATTCACAGGCAAGTCCGGTTAACAGAAAGGAAAGGTCACTTCAGTGATGAGCGTCCCAGAAGCCTCCCCAGGGAAGGGATAATGCTGCCCCCCAGCCGGCTCCTACTAACAGCTCTGCCTGGGCTTTGGGGTGAGCACAGGCCAGGGCTTCCAGGACAGTCCTACTGATGCCTGCTGTGCGGGCACGACTGTTAACAGTCCCCAGCGTCACTCTCCAGTGTCACAGTTTGCATGCTAAATTATATGGTCCCCTAAATGGAGCTGAGTTCCTAGAGGGAATTTTGCTGGTTTTCGTGGGGCCATACCCATCCAAGTCTACCACTGGCCTCGGGACAGACCGAGTACAGATTCTCTCCATGTCTCTGTGTCCAGCAGTGGGAGAGGCACAGGATGCGGCAGTCGGAGCCCCGCTGGCTGGGTTAGCATCTCAGGCCCTCACACGTCACAGCAGTGAGACTGTGGACAAGCTCTTTAACATCCCCATTTGACACAAAAATGGGACTAAAAGTAATTGCTAAGAAGATTAACGAGTTAATATTTGTCATGTGCTTAGAACACAGGGGAAGCACTCTGCTAAGTGAAAAACCAACACGCAGTCTAGCTGTCTAACAGGTAAGTGAACTTCTATAGGAGGATGTGAGGCAGGGGAGGAAAGCCCTTCTTAAACAACTTTTAGACACCCTCCATGCTCAAGGACTTCTCCCGAGCACACCACCCCCGCCCCAAGCCCGCCCCACACAACCCTGCGCGGTGCTGCCTAGGAACAGGATGCCAGAGGGCCAGGGCAGCATAAAGGCTGCCAGGTGGTTTATGGTCAACTACACGACAGCCACAGTGAAACCAGCTCAAGCAGAACAAAGACAGGTATTCCAGGTTGCAGCTGGCTGTCAGAAGCCTTCAAACATCTCCCCCCGTTGTCTTAGGCCCTCAAATTGAAGAGAGCTCTTTGCCTCATCACATACTCGGCAATGGAAATAGCACATTTATGTATGTGATTCAGGACCTCAAAAGCATCAGAGGCGTACTGATAACAACCAATATTAGATGAAATTCAGAGCAACCCACTCAAGATGAAAAGATCTCAGATGTATAACTCACATGTAAGATTCCATGTGATACATTAGAAAGAAATCTCCTTAATTCCTCAGAGAGACACCCCTCTACCACAAACAAAACAGGTGCTTGGGACAGTCGTGCAAAAGTGGGCTACACCACACCATCCCATGAAAACAAAAATTACCAATCATCTAGATATCTGACTTTGTGAAAGCATCAATTTACTCCTTTAAATTTTAGTGTATGGGCTTCCCTCGTGGCGCAGTGGTTGGGAGTCCACCTGCCGATGCAGGGGACATGGGTTCGTGCCCCGGTCCGGGAAGATCCCACATGCCGCGGAGCGGCTGGGCCCGTGAACCATGGCCGCTGAGCCTGCACGTCCGGAGCCTGTGCTCCGCAACGGGAGAGGCCACAACAGTGACAGGCCCGTGTACCGCAAAAAAAATTTTAGTGTTTGTCACAGTTCTGCTTAATATCATTTGAACCTTTCAGGCCTGATTTGAACTCTCTCTTAAGATGATAAATTCCTGAAGAACGTCGCGTCTCCCAGACTGTGCACCCAGAGGGGATTCAGGATGGAGAAAAACAGGATACTGGCCCCAGATAGCTGAGGTGCATATCAAAGGAATGATTTCAATATGCTCAAACTCTTGCAACTTCCCATACATAGAAAAGTGCTAAATTCATTAACCTGAGATGTCTGGTTTTCTTTAATAGTAATCTTTTGATGTTCCAACTACCTGGGGGTTTTTTGTTTGGTTTCTGTTTTTGTTTGGCAAAAACTCCTCTATAGGGGGCTTCCTTGGTGGCACAGTGGTTAAGAATTCCCCTGCCAACGCAGGGAACACAAGTTCGAGCCCTAGTCCGGGAAGATTCCACATGCTGCGGAACTACTAAGCCCGTGCGCCACAACCACTGAGCCTGAGCTCTAGAGCCCGTGAGCCACAACTACTGAGCCCGCGCACCATAACTACTGAAGCCCGTGTGCCTAGAACCCATGCTCCACAACAAAAGAAACCACTGCAATGAGAAGCCGCACACTGCAACGAAGAGCAGCCCCCACTCACCACAACTAGAGAAACCCCACGGGCAGCAACGAAGACCCAACGCAGCCAAAAATAAATAAATAATTTTATATTAAAAAAACCTCCTCTGTATCCTGGCTCCTCCCTTAACCCTTCAGAGCAGTCCCTCCGAGTGATCTGAGAGGCTGTGTCCCAGGCTTAAGTATTTTGAAAAGAACTGAGTCCTTGAAGCAGTCTAGGCTACGTACAGGGCACAGCACCACACACACTAAAGACGTGCAGGAGGCAGAACCAACGAAATGCTAGGTAATTTCACCAAGTGCTGATTTAACAGTGGGGGGATCGCATGTGTAGGTACAGATGCATGCGTTTTTATGTGAATAGTGGTCTCAGATTCACGTCTCCATTATCTGTCTGGTGATCACCCAGGAGACGTGATACCTAAGGTCATAAAATTATGAATCAACAAAAAGGACGCAAGTGGAGGGCACTCCACAAAAACATGAACCACTCAGCCAGGGAGACAGAAGAACAAAAAGAGTAAGTCTTTGCTATGGCAGGGCCGGGGGCAAGAAACTTTTCCATCAACCTTCTTTTCAGGAGAGCTCAGACTCTCCCTCCCATTTTGTAACACTGATTTCCTTATACATGAAGAAAACCAAGGAGTCGTTTCCAGAGTTTTACTACCTAAAAGAGAAAACGTAAGAACCTCACCACTCATTTACTTTGACTTCATTAATTTAATAAAATTTCATTCAAAATAATGGAAGTGAGCAGGGAATAGAACAAACCTTAATCCAGACTGCACCCTAGGGCCCCACTAGCTCCCATTTTAAAGAAACCGCTGTAGCAAGAAGGGGGTGGTCGCCATCTGAGGGCGCAACTTTCCGGCCGGGGGCAGCCGAGGTCCCCACGAGGTTGCGGTCACCAGCAATTCCTCCGCCGTCGCTTCAACAAGTCCCCTGTCTCGGCTCCAAAAGACCACACCCACCCCGGCTCTTCGGGGGTTTTCTCTCGCTTCGGAAGACTGCGCTTCATCCTCACCGGCGGGGACATTTACTCCTGCTCAGTCCCGCCATCTCACTCGGGGACCCGTGACACCTCCCTCATCCACGTCTCCGCGCGGTCGCGCCCCGACCCGGCGGCGCCCCCTCCCCAGCCCCAAACCGCTGGTCGCCCTGACTCTGCGCCTGCGCCGCTTCAGGGACCACCCGCCCGCCAGCCCCACCAGACCCGGGCCCCCGGGGGAGGCGAGGGGAGGGGTCGGGCGCACAGCGCGCAAAGGGTTCTCCCGGGTCCTCCCCACGCGCGAGAATCGGTAACGCGGGGCGGGGGGACTGAGGGCCGTCGGAGGAGCGGGGAGGGCTGGGACGACCCCGTCACCAGGGCGCGGACGCCTTCCGCACGGGGGCTTGTGCGGGTCCGTGAGGCCGCGGCTCTCGGCCCTCAGCCTTCAGGGCTCCCGCACACGGTCTCCCGGGCGCCTCGGTGCCGTTACCGCTCAGCCCCGCCCGGCCCGGCCCTACCTCCACGAGCAGCCCGAGCAGCAGCGCCGCCGCACTCCCGGCCAGGCGGCCCATGGCTGCGCGTCCTCCTGGTCGCAGGCGCGGGCCAGCAGCACGTCCCCTACGAGGGGGCCAGCCGGCTGGCGGGCGGGATCCCGGCCCGGAGTCACAGGGGTTCGGGCTGGCGGGCGGGGAGCCGGGCTGAGCCGCTAAGCCCTCGCCGCGCGCGCCCCCGGCTCGCGCGCCCCCGGCTCAGCTACGGGGTGTCAGGGTCAGCCCCGCCGGAGTGCGCGCGCCAGGAGCTGGGAGATGAGTCGCAGAGGCTGGCGAATGGGAGGGGAGGGGCCAGCTGTTTCCTCCCTCCTAGGAGACCGCCCAGTCACCCCTGAATAGACCTGGTAAGGTTTTTAAAAGAAGCAAAGTCTCCGCGGAGTGAGGCTTGTTCCAGAGGGAGATACATGAACCCGTTGTGTGCCTCCAGGTTCTTCACCGTCCCTCCCATCCCTGCACACCGTGGGGGCGGTGCACCCTCCCGACGTGTGACGGCAAGGACGGCCAAAGGATGAGGCAGACGGAGAATGGAAGAATCCCTGCGCTTCACCTCTCGCTTAGATGTGGTGCTTTCATGCCCGCATCCTCCTGTGCTGGCCCTGCCTGTACTCCCCGCACAATTGGCCCACATTGAAGCCCACCCTCCCGCTAGTAAGTTTGCGATGTCCTTGCCTCTGCTGAACTGACTTTCTTCCCCCCACTACCTCGTACCTACCATGGTTTTTTCACAACATGGCTCAGATTCCATCTCATTTATACAGTTATTCAACAAGCATTTACTGAACTTGTAAGTTGTACCAGACCCTGAGCTGGAGAGCCAGTACATAGAGGGGGGCAAGAAAACTCTGCCTGGTGTCCAAAGGGAGAGATAGTCACTTCCACGAATAGGATGCAAAGTGCTGGGTGCGCACACCAGGAGGTACAGGATAATAAAGGACATGAACCTACCGGTGACTGGAGGTGAAGGGAGGGGTCAGGGAAATAGATGTTACCTAATGCATGTCCCAAAAGCTTTCCAGACTTCAACATATTTACTCATCTGATGACTCTAAAACATGCACCACCAGACCACACCTGTTGGAACCAGAACTTGCAAGTCAAGCAGAAAAGAGGCTTGGTGGCCTTCATTGTCATGGTAATACAGTATCAGACAAGACCACCAAGGGTCCTGCCTGGGATTTTAGTAACTTTGACTTACTATTTTATTTTATTTATTTATTTATATATTTTTTGCGGTACGCGGGCCTCTCACTGTTGTGGCTTCTCCCATTTCGGAGCACAGGCCCCGGACACGCAGGCTCAGTGGCCATGGCTCACGGGCCCAGCCGTTCCGCGGCATGTGGGATCCTCCCGGACCGGGGCACGAACCCGTGTTCCCTGCATCGACAGGCGGACTCTCAACCACTGCACCACCAGGGAAGCCCTGACTTACTATTTTAAATGAGGGCATTTTATTACTCTTTTTTTTTTTTTCTTTATTTTTGGCTGCATTGGGTCTTCGTTGCTGCGCGCGGGCTCTCCTCTAGTTGTGTCAAGCGGGGGCTTCTCTTCGTTGCAGTGCGCGTGCCTCTCATTGCAGTGGCCTCTCCCGTTGCGGAGCATGGGCTCCAGGCACACGGGCCTCAGCAGTTGTGGCACGTGGGCTCAGTAGTTGTGGCTTGCGGGCTCCAGAGCGCAGGCTCAGCAGTTGTGGCGCACGGGCCCAGCCGCTCCGCGGCATGTGGGATCCCCCTGGACCAGGGCCCGAACCCGCGTCCCCTGCACTGACAGGCAGACTCCCAACCACTGCGCCACCAGGGAAGCCCTTATTACTCTTTTAAGGGTAGAAGTTAACTTGTAGAAAACCAAACACAAGCTTTGTTGTGTAATAGAGATGCAAATTTTTTCCTCCAGTGGTGATGTAAATGATTTTATCTGGTAAAAATGCAAATGACCTCTGCCAGCTCAGAACATTAACCAGGTTTCTGCTTGATTTATCGATCTCATCCCAAGAGTTTCCTTTTCTGCTCTTTTTCGCTGGCTGTGTACACATAGTCAGTTGCCTGCATTCTCCTTTGAAGCAGCCTTGTCATCCTCTGGTTCCCTCATTAATGGGTTGTTGACCTGAAACAAATAAGACTGCCAGTTATTTCTACGGCAAAGATGGGTTTATTTGGGATCCTTAACACAAGTTTGTGTGCCCAAAGCACAGTGAGGCCAGACAAACTAAAACGTCGGAGTTTGGAACAGAGAAAGGTTTATTGCAAGGCCATGCAATGAGATGAGGTGACTCATTCCCTGAAAAGCCTTGAGCTCCCCGAAGGGTTTCGGCAAAGCATTGTTAAAGGCCAAGAGGGGGTGGGGGGTGGGGTCGCAGGGTAGATGATCAGCTTGTAAAGAATGCACGGCATAAACCAATTACAGTAAAGAATTGGCTTCTGGTGGGAATGGATGTTAGTGACACCTGAGGATTAGGAACAACAAGGTGTTAAAAAATAAGTTGTTTAGGGCTTCCCTGGTGGCGCAGTGGTTAAGAATCCGCTTGCCGATGCAGGGGATAGGGGACCAAGCCCTGGTCGGGGAAGATCCCACATGCCGCAGACTAACTAAGCCCGTGCGCCACAACTACTGAGCCTGCGCTCTAGAGCCCATGAGCCACAACTGCTGAGCCCACGTGCCACAACTACTGAAGCCCCCACGCCTAGAGCCCGTGCTCCACAATAAGAGAAGCCACCGCAATGAGAAGCCTGTGCACCGCAAGGAAGAGTAGCCCCTGCTCACGGCAACTAGAGAAAGCCCGCGCGCAGCAACGAAGACCCAACACAGCCAAATATAAATAAATTTTTTTAAGTTGTTTATTGCTTGGAGGTCCTGGGCAGACCTCCACTCGTGGTCCTTAGATTTTCTTGCCAGTAAAATGGGGGTGTTACAAGGATTAGTGCAAGGGACTATGAGGTCTTGAGCCTTGTAATCTTCTATTATGGTCTTTACACCTTTAAGGGCTTCTTTACTTGTAGGACATTCGTTAAGAGGATTTGAGGGGTCAGCTGGAGATTTTGCCCATAAGGAGGGTGGTAGCTGACTCAACAGAGATGGGACAAATAAAAGATGTCAAAGGGTCATTTAATTCATGTGGCGTGTTACTTTGATGACCACTGTCAATTTCTAGAATCATTTTCCCCTTTGGGGAGAGATAAATTCCAGGAGAAAAGGGTGTGTCTCTCTCAAAGGGCCTAAATAAAGCGGAATAGGTTCAGAGACAGGAACCTCTTGAGGTTCATTAGAGATCCCTACTGTTTGAACAGTTGTAGTCCTCTGATACAGGGGCTGCTTTATAGTAGTGGGGCTGAGCTCTGAGAGTGTGGCTCTGGGGTCAATTCGTACTGGAAGAGATTCATCCCCCATCTGGAGAAACGTTTCTCCCAGCCAATTAAGAGGGAGAATTGGGAAGAGCCCCGTCTACGGAGCCCCATCTTTGAGAATTGGGAGTACATTAGAAAGGCTGGTTAGAGGGCTGCAGGTACCTGAAGAGTTTGAATCTGTAACAATTTCTTTTCCAATGTCCTGGCTCTGTGCAATAACAGCAGCAACAAATAGGAAGGTTTTGGTTTTGTTTAGGGGCCTTCATTTGCTGGCGTTGAAGATTATGAATTTTAGCAGTCTTCCTTTGAGATGACTCATCTGGAGTGTGAGAGGGCTGGTTTGCCAGTCTAACCAAACCTGGAGTGGACATAGTTTCCCTTTCCATCCTGGTCCTTTGTACTAGAAGGGAAAGCTCCTGGTCTGGCCAATTAATAAGCATAGAGTTAAAAGCTACTCAGTGGAGTCAACATCTGGAAGACCAGACTTTTCTTTCTTTCTTTCTTTTTTAATTCTTTTTCAAATTCTTTTCCCATTTAGGTTGTTATACAATATTGAGCAGAGTTCCCTGTGCTATACAGTAGGTCCTTGTTGGTTATCCATTTTAAATATAGCAGTGTGTACATGTCAATCCCAAACTCCCAATCTATCCCCCGTCCTTTCCCCCCTGGTAACCATAAGTTTGTTCTCTACAGACATTTCTTTAAAAACAACCTGAACTCAATTATAATATTCATGAACAGGTTCATCAGACTTTTGTGCACAAGACTGAATTTTGTTCCAACCAACAGACTTTGGAAAAGCCCTAGGCATTGCTCAGTGAAGTCATCTAGCGATTGCCTGAGCTTGATTGTATAATAGATTAGCCTATTGTAGCCAAGAGGGTTGGCCTCCCAGCTGTAACTCTAGAGATCTTTCAGGATTTTCCCAGTTAGTGGTTTTCATCCAGTGCTGGGCCTGCCCTTCGCCGACAAGCATATGAACAAGAATAAGTCAGTGAAACCAGGCTGATACATTTGAACGACTATATTGAATTCCTCAGTAAATTTCTGAGGATCTGCATTACTCTGGGAAATTTTTGACTGGCTCACAGTTCAGCTGTAGTCCAGGGAGTGTAAGAAATTAAGAGTTTAGCCTTGGGGTCCTCAGAAGGCTTAATATTAAAGGGACAGATTCTGATAGTTTCAGAGGAGAAGAGAGTTTCAGAGAAAAGTAAAAGTTTGGTGAGAGAATTAGTGTGAGGTAGCTGAGGGTATAGAGGAGGCATAGGCAGCATAGAAGAGAAGGAGGAAGGTGGTGCTGAAGGTGGAGTCTGAGCACAGGGGTTGAGAGAGACAGGACAGCCCAGGACGCAAAACCTGAGAAAAAGAGACCAGGAAGAAAGGCCTGCAACTTCAGGAGCCCTTTGACCTTTCTTTAATCATTTGTTTGCCCCAGTTAATCTTAAAATCTTATTTTGAAGAGAGACCACTGATAACCTTGGGAAGACTCAAAATACCAATCAAAATAAGCATTCCACTCAGTTCTGGGAAACTCTGATCTATTGTAGTCCAGTTTAGTTTTAAGGAAATTAAGGTTGGAGATTTCAAAAGTTTCCCATAGTGGCCACTGATATTCTAAATTGCCTTTGGTCCCATCAGTCCATTTAGTTAGAAATGCACATGAAGAAGGGCCACTTTTTTTTTTTTTCAAATAGTGTGTGCATAACTAAGATTCAGTTTCAAGCCAATTGGAACATAGAATCTGAATTTTAATAACTTTTTTAAAAAACATCTTTATTGGAGTATAATTGCTTTACAATGGTGTGTTAGTTTCTGCTTTATAACAAAGTGAATCAGGTATATGTATACATATATCCCCATATCTCCTCCCTCTTGCGTCTCCCTCCCACCCTCCCTATCCCACCCCTCTAGGTGGTCACAAAGCACCGAGCTGATCTCCCTGTGCTATGCGGCTGCTTCCCACTAGCTACCTATTTTACGTTTGGTAGTGTATATATGTCCATGCCACTCTCTCACTTTGTCACAGCTTACCCTTCCCCCTCCCCATATCCTCAAGTCCATTCTCTAGTACGGCTGTGTCTTTATTCCTGTCTTACCCCTAGGTTCTTCATGACATTTTTTTCCTTAAATTCCATACATATGTGTTAACATACGGTATTTGCCTTTCTCTTTCTGACTTACTTCACTCTGTATGACAGACTCTAGGTCCATCCACCTCACTACAAATAACTCAATTTCATTTCTTTTTATGGCTGAGAAATATTCCATTGTATATATGTGCCACATCTTCTTTATCCATTCATCTGTCGATGGACACTTAGGTTGCTTCCATGTCCTGGCTATTGTAAATAGAGCTGTAATGAATATTGTGGTACATGACTCTTTTTTTTATGGTTTTCTCAGGGTATATACCCAGTAGTGAGATTGCTGGGTCGTATGGTAGTTCTATTTTTAGTTTTTTAAGGAACCTCCATACTGTTCTCCATAGTGGCTGTATCAATTTACATTCCCACCAACAGTGCAAGAGGGTTCCCTTTTCTCCACACCCTGTCCAGCATCTATTGTTTATAGATTTTTTGATGATGGCCATTCTGACTGGTGTGAGGTGATAGCTCAATGTAGTTTTGATTTGCATTTCTCTAATGATTAATGATGTTGAGCATTCTTTCATGTCTTTGTTGGCAATCTGTATATCTTCTTTGGAGAAAGGTCTATTTAGGTCTTCTCATTTTTTGGGTTGGGTTGTTTCTTTTTTTTGATATTGAGCTTCATGAGCTCCTTGTAAATTTTGGAGATTAATCCTTTGTCAGTTGCTTCATTTGAAAATACTTTCTCCCATTCTGAGGGTTGTCTTTTCATCTTGTTTAAGTTTTCCTTTGCTGTGCAAAAGTTTTAAGTTTCATTAGGTCCCATTTGTTTATTTTTGTTTTTATTTCCATTTCTCTAGGAGGTGGTCAAAAGGATCTTGCTGTGATTTATGTCATAGAGTGTTCTGCCTATGTTTTCCTCTAAGAGTTTGATAGTGTCTGGCCTTACATTTAGGTCTTTAATCCATTTTGAGTTGATTTTTGTGTATGGTGTTAGGAAGTGTTCTAATTTCACTCTTTTACATGTAGCTCTCCAGTTTTCCCAGCACCACTTATTGAAGAGGCTGTCTTTTCTCCATTGTATATTCTTACCTCCTATATCAAAAATAAGGTGACCACATGTGTGGGGTTTATCTCTGGGCTTTCTGTCCTGTTCCATTGATCTATATTTCTATTTTTGTGCCAGTACCATACTGTCTTTTTTTTTTAATGATATTTTATTTATTTATTTTATTTTTGGCTACTTTGGGTCTTCGTTGCAGCGCACAGGCTTTCTCTAGTTGCGGCGAGAGGGGGCTACTGTTCGTTGCGGAGCATGGGCTCCAGGCGTGCAGGCTCAGTAGTTGTGGCTCACGGGCTCAGTAGTTGTGGCTCATGGGCTCAGTAGTTGTGGCTCGCTGGCTCTAGAGCACAGGCTCAGTAGTTGTGGCACACAGGCCCAGGTGCTCCACGGCATGTGGGATCCTCCCAGACCAGGGCTCGAACCCGTGTCCCCTGCATTGGCAGGTGGATTCCCAACCACTGTGCCAGCAGGGAAGCCCCATACTGTCTTGATTACTGTAGCTTTGTAGTATAGTCTGCATCCCAGAAGGCTAATTCCTCCAGCTCCGTTTTCCTTTCAAAGATTGCTTTGGCTATTCGGGGTCTTTTGTGTTTCCATACAAATTGTGAAATTTTTTGTTCTAGTTCTGTGAAAAATGCCATTGGTAGTTTGATAGGGATTGCATTGAATCTGTAGATTGCTTTGGGTAGTATAGTCATTTTAACAATGTTGATTCTTCCAATCCAAGAACATGGTATATCTCTTCATCTGTTTGTGTAATCTTTAATTTCTTTCATCAGTGTCTTATAGTTTTCTGCATACAGGTCTTTTGTTTCCTTAGGTAGGTTTATTCCTAGGTATTTATTCTTTTTGTTGCAATAGTGAATGGGAGTGTTTCCTTAATTTCTCTTTCAGATTTTTCATCATTAGTGTATAGGAAGGCAAGAGACTTCTGTGCATTAATTTTGTATCCTAATACTTTACCAAATTAATTGATTAGCTCTAGTAGTTTTCTGGTAGCATCTTTAGGATTCTCTATGTATAGTATCATGTCATCTGCAAACAGTGACAGCTTTACTTCTTCTTTTCTGATTTGGGTGACTTTTATTATTTCTTTTTCTTCTCTGCTGTTGCTAAAACTTACAAAACTATGTTGAATAATAGTGGGGAGAGTGGACAACCCTGTCTTGTTCCTGATCTTAGAGGAAATGGTTTCAGTTTTTCACCATTGAGAACGATGTTGGCTGTGGGTTTGTCATATATGGTCTTTATTATGTTGAGGTAAGTTCCCTCTGTGCCTACTTTCTGCAGGGTTTTTATCATAAATGGGTGTTGAATTTTGTTGAAAGCTTTTTCTGCATCTATTGAGATGATCATATGGTTTTCCTCCATCAGTGTGTTAGGGTGCTTTATCACATTGATTGATTTGCATGTATTGAAGAATCCTTGCATTCCTGAGATAAACCCCACTTGATCATGGTACATGATCCTTTTAATGTGCTGTTGGATTCTGTTTGCTAGTAGTTTGTTGAGGATTTTTGCATCTATGTTCATCAGAGATATTGGCCTGTAGTTTTCTTTTTTATGATCTTTCTCTGATTTTGGTGTTAGGGTGTTGGTGGCCGCGTAGAATGAGTTTGGGAGTGTTCCTCCCTCTGCTATATTTTGGAAGAGTTTGAGAAGGATAGGTGTTAGCTCTTCTCTAAATGTCTGATAGAATTCGCCTGTGAAGCCATCTGGTCCTGGGCTTTTGTTTGTTGCAAGATTTTTAATCACAGTCTCAATTTCAGTGCTTGTGATTGGTCTGTTCTTATTTTCTATTTCTTCCTGGTTCAGTCTTGGAAGGTTGTGCTTTTCTAAGTATGTGTCCATTTCTTCCAGGTTGTCCATTTTATTGGCATAGAGTTGCTTGTAGTAATCTCTCATGATTCTTTGTATTTCTGCAGTGTCAGTTGTTGCTTTTCCTTTTTCATTTCTAATTCTATTGATTTGAGTCTTCTGCCTTTTTTCTTGATGAGTCTGGCTAATGGTTTATCAATTTTGTTTATCTTCTCAAAGAACCAGCTTTTAGTTTTATTGATCTTTGCTATCATTTCCTTCATTTCTTTTTCATTTATTTCTGATCTGATCTTTATGATTTCTTTCCTTCTTCTAACTTTGGGGCTCTTTTGTTCTTCTTTCTCTAATTGCTTTAGGTGTAAGGTTAGGTTGTTTATTTGAGGTAGGATTGTATTGCTATAAACTTCTCTCTTAGAACTGCTTTTGCTGCATCCCATAGGTTTTGGGTTGTTGTGTTTTCATTGTCATTTGTTTCTAGGTATTTTTTGATTTCTTCAGTGATCTCTTGGCTATTGAGTAGTGTATTGTTTAGCCTCCAAGTCTTTGTATTTTTTACAGATTTTTTTCCTGTAATTGATATCTAGTCTCATAGCATTGTGATCAGAAAAGATACTTGATACAATTTCAATTTTCTTAAATTTACCAAGGCTTAATTTGTGACCCAAGATATGATCTATCCTGGAGAATATTCCATGAGCACTTGAGAAGAAAGTGTATTCTGTTGTTTTTGGATGGAATGTCCTATAAATAGCAATTAAGTCCCTCTTGTTTAATGTATCATTTAAAGCTTGTGTTTCCTTATTTATTTTCATTTTTGATGATCTGTCCATTGGTGAAAGTGGGGTGTTAAAGTCCCCTACTATTATTGTGATACTGTCAATTTCACTATTTATGGCTGTTAGCATTTGCCTTATGTATTGAGGTGCTCCTATGTTGGGTGCATAAAGATTTACAATTGTTATATCTTCTTCTTGGATTGATCCCTTGATCATTATGTAGTGTCCTTCTTTGTCTCTTGTAATACTCTTTATTTTAAAGTCTCTTTTGTCTCATATGAGAATTGCCGCTCCACTTTTATTTTGGTTTCCATTTGCATGGAATATCTTTTTCAATCCCCTCACTTTCAGTCTGTATGTGTCCCTAGGTCTGAAGTGGGCCTCTTGTAGACAGCATATATACAGGTCTGCTTTTGTATCCATTCAGCCAGTCTATGTCTTTTGGTTGGAGCATTTAATCCACTTACATTTAAGGTAGTTATCAATATGTATGTTCCTATTACCATTTTCTTATTTGTTTCGGGTTTGATATTGTAGGTCTCTTCCTTCTCTTGTGTTTCCTGCCTAGAGAAGTTCCTTTAGCATTTGTCGTAAAGCTGGTTGTGTGGTGCTGAATTCTGTTAGTTCTGCTTGTCTGTAACATTTTAAATTTCTCTGTCGAGTCTGAATGAGATCCTTGCTGGGTAGAGTAATCTTGGTTGTAGGTTTTTCCCTTTCATCACTTTAAGTATGTCCTGCCACTCCCTTCTGGCTTGCAGAGTTTCTGCTGAAAGATCAGCTGTTAACCTTATGGGGATTCCCTTGTATGTTGTTTTTTTTCCCTTACTGCTTTTAATATTTTTTCTCTGTATTTAATTTTTGATAGTTTGATTAATATGTGTCTTGGCGTATTTCTCCTTGGATTTATCCTGTATGGGACTCTATGTGCTTCCTGTACTTGATTGCCTATTTCCTTTCCCATATTAGGGAAGTTTTCAACTATAATCTCTTCAAATATTTTCTCCATCCCTTTCTTTTTCTCTTCTTCTTCTGGGACCCCTATAATTTGAATGTTGGTGCATTTAATGTTGTCCCAAAGGTCTCTGAGACTGTCTTCAATTCTTTTCATTCTTTTTTCTTTATTCTTCTCTGCAGTAGTTATTTCCACTATTTTATCTTCCAGGTCACTTATCCGTTCTTCTGCCTCAGTTATTCTGCTATTGATTCCTTCTAGAGAATTTTTAATTTCATTTATTCTGTTGTTCATCATTGTTTATTTGCTCTTTAGTTCTTCTAGGTCCCTGTTGCACGTTTCTTATATTTTCTCCATTCTATTTCCAAGATTGTGGATCCTCTTTACTATCATTACTCTGAATTCTCTTTCAGGTAGACTGCCTGTTTCCTCTTCATTTGTTTGGTCTGGTGGGTTTTTTCCTTACTCCTTCATCTGCTGTGTTTCTCTGTCTTCTCATTTTGCTTAACTTACTGTATTTGGGGTCTCCTTTTTGCAGGCTGCAGGTTCGTAGTTCCCATTGTTTTTGGTGTCTTCCCCCAGTGGGTAAGGTTGGTTCAGTGGGTTGTGTAGGCTTCCAGGTGGAGGGGACTGGTGCCTGTGTTCTGGTGGATGAGCCTGGATGTTGTCTTTCTGGTGGGCAGGACTGCATCCGGTGGTGTGTTTTAGGGTGTCTGTGATCTTATTATGATTTTAAGCAGCCTCTCTGCTAATGGGTGGTGTTGTGTTCCTGTCTTTCTAGTTGTTCGGCATAAGGTGTCCATCACTGTAGCTTGCTGGTCATCGAGTGGAGCTGGGCTTAGCGTTGACATGGAGATCTCTGGGAGAGCTTTTGCCGTTTGATATTACATGGAGCTGGGAGGTCTCTGGTGGACCAGTGTCCTGGAATCAGCTCTCCCACCTCAGAGGCACAGGCCTGACACCTGGCCGGAGCACCAAGACCCTGTCAGCCACACGGCTCAGAAGAAAAGCGAGAAAAAAATATATACATAAAATTTAAAATTTACTAAAATAAAAAAACTATTAAAAATAAAAAGAATTTAAAAATAAAAAGAAAGAAAGAAGAGAGCAACCAAACCAAACAACAAATCCGACAATGATAACAAGCACTAAAAACTATACTAAAAAAAAAAAAAAAAGAAAGGGACAGACAGAACCCTAGGACAAATGGTAAAAGCAAAGCTATACAGACAAAATCACACAAAGAAGCATACACATGCACCCTCACAAAAAGAGAAAAAGGAAATATATATATATATATATATATATATAAAATAAAAAGGAAGAGAGCAACCAAATCAGTAAACAAATCTCCCAATGATAATAAACTCTAAATACTAAACAAAGATAAACATAAAACCAGAAACAAATTAGATGCAGAAAACAAACCCCAAGTCTACAGTTACTCCCAAAATCCACCACCTCAGTTTTAGGATGATTCATTGTCTATTCAGGTATTCCACAGATGCAGGTACATCAAGTTGATTGTGGAGATTTAATCCGCTGCTCCCGTGGCTGCTGGGAGAGATTTCCCTTTCTCTTCCTTGTTTGCACAGCTCCTGGGGTTCAGCTTTGTATTTGGCCCCGCCTCTGTGTGTAGGTCGCCCTCTGGTGTCTGTTCTTCACCCAGACAGAAGGGGGTTAAAGGAGCAGCTGATTAGGGGGCTCTGGCTCACTCAGGCAGTGGGGAGGGAGGGGTATGGAATGCGGGGCGAGCCTGCAGCGGCAGAGGCTGACGTGACATTGCAACAGCCTGAGGTGCACCGTGTGTTCTCCCTGGGAAGTTGTCCCTGGATCACAGGACCCTGGCAGTGACAGGCTGCACAGGCTCTCGGGAGGGGAGGTGTGGATAGTGACCTGTGCTCTCCCACAGGATTGTTGGTGGCTGCAGCAGCAGCATTAGCATTTGATACCTGTCTCTGGTGTCCGCGCCGAGAGCCGCAGCTTGTGCCCGTCTCTGGAAATCGTTTAGGCTGTTCCCTGAATTCCCTCTACTTGCACACCCTGAAACAATGTTCTCTTGCCTTTTAGGCAGGTCCAGACTTTTCCCAGGACTCCCTGCTGGCTTGCTGTGGTACACTAGCCCCCTTCAGGCTGTGTTCACGTAGCCAACCCCAGTCCTCTCCCTGGGATCTGACCTCCGAAACCCGAGCCTCAGCTCCTAGCCCCCTCCTGCCCCCGCGGGTGAGCAGACAAGCCTCTCGGGCTGGTGAGTGCTGGTCAGCACTGATCTGCTGTGCGGGAATCTCTCTGCTTTGCCCTCTGCAACCCTGTTGCTGCGCTCTCCTCTGTGGCTCTGAAGCTTCCCCCCTGCTACCTCCTGTCTCTGCCAGTGAAGGGGCTTCCTAGTGTGTGGAAGCTTTTCCTCCTTCACAGCTCCCTCCCAGAGATGCAGGTCCCGTCCCTGTTCTTTTGTCTCTGTTTTTTCTTTTTTCTTTTGCCCTACCCAGGTACGTGGGGAGTTTTTTGCCTTTTGGGAAGTCTGAGGTCTTCTGCCAGCGTTCAGTAGGTGTTCTGTAGGAGTTGTTCCACATGTTGATGTATTTCTGATGTATTTGTGAGGAGGAAGGTGATCTCCATGTCTTACTCCTCTACCATCTTGAAGGTCTCTCCGACAGTTTGTTAATTGTTTTGAGGTTATTTTTCTAGTTCTTTGTTGTTCCTTCTTCTTTTACTCTCTTCACTTGTGATTTGATGATTATCTTTTGTGTTATGTTTCAATTTCTTTCTCTTTTTTGTGCTTATCTATTATAGATTTTTGGTTTGTGGTTATCATAAGATTTATACATATAGAAAAACAAAAAAGATATATATATACATTATATTTATTATATATGTGATTATTTTTAGTTGATGATCCCTTAAGTTCAAACGTAGTTCAACAATCTGCATTTTTACTCCATTCTCACCACATTTACTGTTTCTGACATCATATTTTACATCTTTTTGTTTTGTGTATTCCTTAACTACTTATTCTTGATAAAGATGATTTGACCAGTTTTTTCTTTTAACTTTCCTACTAGTTTTGTAAGTGTCTGACCTTTACTATATGTTTGCCTTTAAAAATGAGATTTTTCCTTCTGTAATTTTCATATTTCTTGTTGTAATCTTTTCTGTTTAGCGAAGTCTCTTTAACATATCTTGTAAAGCTCCGGACGCTCCGGATGCACAGGCCCAGCGGCCATGGCTCACAGGCCCAGCCGCTCCGTGGCACGTGGGATCCTCCCAGACTGGGGCATGAACCCGCGTCCCCTGCATCAGCAGGTGGACTCTCAACCACTGCGCCACCAGGGAATCCCCAATAATTACTTCAAATGTCAATGGACTAAATGCTCTGATCAAAAGACATAGAGTGGCAGACTAGATTAAAAAAACAAGAACCTACAATATGCTGCCTACAAGAGACTCACTTCAGGGCAAAAGACACATGCACAGATTGAAAATGAGGGGATGGAAAAAGATATTTCATGCAAATGGAAACGACAAGAAAGTGGGGGTAGAAATACTCATGTCAGACAAAATAGACTTTGAAAGAGAATCCATAAAGAAAGACAAATGAGGACATTATATAATGATAAAGAGATAAAGACAAAAAGAGGATATTACACTTGTTAACATATGGGCACCCAATGTAGAAATACTTAAATGTATAAAACAAATACTAACCGACAGAAAGGGAGAAATGGACAACTGTACAATAATAGTAAGAGACTTTAACACTCCACTAGCATCAATGGATAAATCTTCCAGACAGAAAATCAATAAGGCAACAAAGTCCTAAATGATACTATAGACCAGTTGGACCTAATTGATATCTACAGGACACCACAAACAAATACACTTTTTTTTCAAGTGCACATAAAAAATTCTCTAGGATAAACCACATATGAGGTCACAAATCAAGCCTCAACAAATTTAAGAGGATGGAAATCATATCAAGCATCATTTCTGACCACAATGGTATGAAACTAGAAATCAACCACCACCGAAAGAAAAACGGGGAAAGAACAAACACATGGAGCCTAAATGATATGCTACTAGAAAAAACAATGGGTCAGTGATGAAATCAAAAAGGAAATCAGAAAATACCTCAAGACAAATGAAAATGAAAACATAACCTTACAAAATCTGTGGGATGCAGCAAAAGCAGTTCTAAGAGGGTAGTTCATACAGGCCTTCCCCAAGAAACAAGAAAAATCTCAAATAAACAACCTAACCAACCCCCTAAAAGAAAATACCTACCATCTACCACCTAGAAAAATAAGAAAAAACAAAAGCCAAAGCCAAAAGGGAAGAAATAACACAGATCAGGAAATAAATAGAGACCAAAAGACGATAGAAAAGATTACTAAAACTAAGACCTTGTTTTTTGAAAAGATAAACAAAATTGACAAACCTCTGGCCAGGCTCACCAAGGAGAAAAGAGAGAGGACCAACTAAACAAAATAAGAAATGAACAAGGATAAATAGCAACTGATACCATGCAATACACAAAAAAATCGTAAGAGAATACTATGAACAGTTATATGACAGCAAATTGGACAACCTAGAAAAAATGGACAAGTTTCTAGAAACATACAGCCTGCCAAAACTGAGTCAAGAAGAAACATAATTTGAATGTCCCAATCACTAGAAGTGAAATGGAATCTGTAATTAAAACAAACAAATAAAACAAACAAACAAAAACTCCCTGCAAACAAAAGTCCAGGATGAAATGGTTTTACTGGGGAATTCTACAAAACATATAAAGAAAAGCTTATACCTATCTTTCTCAAACTATTGCAAAAGATTCAAGAAGAGGGGGCTTCCCTGGTGGCGCAGTGGTTGAGAGTCCGCCTGCCGATGCAGGGGACGTGGGTTCGTGCCCCAGTCCGGGAAGATCCCACATGCCGCGGAGCGCCTGGGCCCATGAGCCATGGCCGCTGGGCCTGCGTGTCCGGAGCCTGTGCTCCGCGACAGGAGAGGCCACAACAGTGAGAGGTCCCCGTACCGCAAAAAAAAAAAAAAAAAAAAAAGATTCAAGAAGAGGGAACACTCCCAAATTCATTCTATGAAGCCACCATCACCCTGATACCAAGATCAGATAAAGACATTACCAAAAAAAAAAAAAATTACAGGCAAATATCTTTGATGAATATAGATGCAAAAATCCTCACCAAAATATTAGCAAACAAAACAAAATACATAAAAAGGATCATACTCCATGTTCAAGTTGGATTCATTCAAGGTTTGCAAAGATGGTTCAATATGCAGAAATCAATCATTATGATACAGTAACAAAAGAAAAGACAAAACCCACATGATTATCTCAACAGATGCAGAGAAAGCACTTGACAAGATTAAACATCCATTCATGATAAAAACTCTCACCAAAGTGGGTATAGAGGGAACATATCTCAACATAATAAAAGCCATTTATGAAAACCCACAGCCAACATAATACTCAAGGATGAAAAGCTGAAAGCCTTCCCATTAAAATCTGAAAGAAGACAAGGATGCTCACTGTCACCAGTTCTATTAAACATAGTATTGGAAGTTCTGGCCACAGCAACCAGACAAGAAAAAGGAATAAAATGTATACAAATTGGAAGGGAAGAGGTAAAACTGCAACTATTTGCAGATGACATGATACTCCATATAGAGAACCCTAAAGTCTCCACACAAAAACCATTAGAAAAATGAATTCATCAAGGTAGCAAGGTATAAGATAAATATGCAGAAATCTGTTGCATTTCTTTACACTAACAATGAAATATCAGAAAGAGAAAGCAAAAAAAAAAAAAAAACCCATTAAAATTCATGTCCAAGGGCTTCCCTGGTGGTGCAGTAGTTGAGAATCCATCCGCCTGCCAATGCAGGGGATACAGGTTCGAGCCCTCATCCAGGAAGGTCCCACATGCCACGGAGCAACTAAGCCCATGTGCCACAACTACTGAGCCTGCACTCTATAGAGCCTGAGAGCCACAACTACTGAAGCCCATGCACCTAGAGTCCGTGTTCTGCAATGAGAAGCCTGTGCACTGCCACTAAGAGTAGCCCCCACTCACCACAACTAAAGAAAGCCCACACGCAGCAATGAAGACCCAATACAGCCAAAAATAAATTAGAAAAAGAAAAGGAACAACAGCAACAAAAAATCGTGTCCAAAAAGAAAAATACCTAGGAATAAACTTAACCAAGGAGGTGAAAAAACTATAAACCTAAGACTTTAAAACATTGATAAGGAGACCGTTCAAAGAAATGGAAAAATATCCCATGCTCTTGGATGGGAAGAATATTGGTAAAATGGCAGCACTACCCAAAGTACCCATGACATTTTTCACAGAAATAGAACAAATCATCCTAAAATTTATCTGGAACCACAAAAGACTCAGAATTGTCAAAGCAATCCTGAGGAAAAAGAATAAAGCTGGAGGCATAACCATTCCAGACTTCAGACTATACTTTAAAGCTCTAGTAATCAAAACATTGTGTTACTAGCACAAACACAGACACATAGATCAATGGAACAGAATAGAGAGCCCAGAAAGAAACCCACACACCTTTGGTCAATTAATCTATAACAAAGGAGGCAAGAATATACAATGAAAAAAAGACACCAACAAGTGGCACTAGGAAAGCTGGACAGCTACATGTAAATCAATTAAATTAAAACACTCCCTTATACCATACACAAGAATAAACTCAAAATGGTTTAAAGGCCTAAATATAAGACATGACACCAACAAATTCCTAGACAAAAACATGTGTAAAACTTTCTCTGACATAAATTGTAGCAATATTTTCTTAGATCAGTCTCCCAAGTCAAAAGAAATAAAAGGAAAAATAAACAAATGGGACTACATCAAACTTAAAAGCTTTTGCACAGCAATGGAAACCATCAACAAAATGAAAAGACAACCTACAGAATGGGAGAAAATATTTGCAAATGATGTGACTGACAAGGGAGTTAATATCCAAAATACACAAACAGCTAATACAATTCAGTATCAAAAACAAAAACAAAACTCAAGAAATGGGCAGAAGACCCAAATAGACATGTCTCCAAAGAAGACATATAGATGGCCAACAGGCACATCACTAATTATTAGAGAAAAGCAAATCAAAACCGTAGTGAGGTATCATCTCACACCTGTCGGAATGGTTATCTTTAAAAATCTACAATAATAAATGCTGGAGGGTACAGAGAAAAGGGAGCCCTCCTACACTGTTGCTGGCAATGTAAACTGGTGCAGCCACTATGGAAAACAGTATGGAGGTTCCTTTAAAAACTAAAAATAGGGCTACCATATGATCCAGCAATCCCAGTCCTGGGCATATATCTGGAGAAAACCATAATTCAAAAAGATACATGCACCCCAATGTTCATTGCAGCACTATTGACAATAGCCAGGACATGGAAGCAACCTGAATGTCAACAACAGATGAATGGATAAAGAAGATGTGGTACATATATACAATGGAATATTACTTATCCATAAAAAAGAACAAAATAATGCCATTTGCAGCAACACGGATGGGCCCAGAGATTGTCACACTGAGTGAAGTCAGTCAGAGAAAGACAAATATCGTACAATATCTCTTATATGTGGAATCTAAAGAAAGGGTACAAATGAACTTATCTACAAAACAGAAACAGAGTTACAAATGTAGAAAACAAACTTATGATTACTGGTCAGGGGGGAAGGGGGAAGAGGGATAAATTAGGAGATTGGGATTGACGTGTACACACTACTGTATATAAAATAGATAACTAGGGAGATTGGATCGAGATGGCGGAGGAGTAGGAAGTGGAGCTCACCTTCTCCCCACAGATACATCAGAAATACACCTACATGTTGAAAAACTCTCACAGAACATCTACTGAACGATGGCAGAAGGCCTCAGACTTCCAAAAGGGCAAGAAAATCTCTACATACCTGGGTAGGGCAAAAGAAAAAAAAGAGAGAAAGGAATCCAGACAGGATCTGCATCTCTGGGAGGGAGCTGTGAAAGAGGAGAGGTCTCTGCACACTGGGAAGTCCCCTCACTGGCAGGGACAGAGGGGGAGCTTCAGAGCCTCGGAGGAGAGTGCAGCAACAGGTGTGCTGAGGGCAAAGTGGAGAGAGACCTTCACAGAGGGTTGGTGCTGACCAGCCCTCCCTAGCCTGAGACACTCATCTGCTCGGGCGGGGCAGGTGGGGGCTGGGTACTGAGGTTCAGGTTTTGGAGGTCAGACCCCAGAGAGAGGATTGGGATTGGCTGCGTGAAGACAGCCTGAGGGGGGTAGGTTGTAGTGTGCCACAACTGAGGGAGTCCAGAAAAAGCCTGGGCCTGCCAGAGAGGCAAGGCGCCATTGTTGGGGGGTGCACAAGGAGAGGGGCGGGCCTGCCATAGGAGCTTCTTTCTCCAAGCTCACAGGCAGCAGGGCATCACCTACACGAGCTCCAGGGGCAGGCACAGACTGCTGCCGCTGCCACCGCCGAGGGTCCTGTGAGCAGGTGTAGGTCACTGCCCCACCTCCGTGGGGGCCGGGGCCAACTTCCCTGGGGGCACATGACCCACTGCCACTGCTGCTGTGGAGGGACCCACGACCTGGAGCCAACCGCTGCCCCTGCCTTCCTGGGAGCCTGCAGGAGCTGTGCAGCTGTGCACCTACACACCCCCTATCAAGGGGGTAACAGCCAGCACACACTGACGAAAGAGATGGCAAGCGTCCAAACCAAAAGCAGCCCTCACACCAAAAAATATTAAACCCACACAAGCTACACAGGGACACACCCACTTATAAATAGCCCTCCAAGACTACAGTAGATAATTGTTTCTCCTAAACTCACAGACTAAGAGAAATATAAGCAAAATGAAGCAGAGAAACCACCCTCAATTAAAAGACCAAGAAAACTCCTCTGAAGGAACAATGAAACAGACCTCTTCAGTCTAATAGACACCAAGTTCAAAAAGGAGTTCAAATAAAAATACTGAAGGAATTAAGAAAGGCTATCAATAGAAATGCAGATTACTGTAAAAAGGAACTAGAAACTACGAGGAGCCAAGAAACCTTAGAAAATTCATTTGGTGAGACGATAGCTGAGCTCAAGGCAATGAACAGCAGAACGAATAATACAGAAGAAAGAATAAGTGACCTGGAAGATAGACTAATGGAAATTACCCAATCAAAACAGCAGACAGAAAGCCCAATTTTTTTAAAAAATGACAGCAATATAAGATACCTGTGGGATAATATAAAGTGGGCCAATCTATGCATAATAGGGATTCCAAAAGGAGAAGAAAGAGAAAAGGGGATGTAAATGTATTTGAAAAATTATGGCTAAAAATGTCCCCAAACTTAAAGAAGGAAACAGATATACAGATATAGGAAGCATAGAGGGTTCCAAAGAAGATGAACCCAAACAGACCTACACCAAGACATATTATAATAAAAATGGCCAAAGGTAAAGATAGAGAGAGGATTCTAAAGGTAACGAGAAAAACAAAGAGTTCTTTACAAGGGAACCCTCATAAAGCTATCAGATGATTTCTCTACAGAAACACTGCAGGCCAGAAGGTAGTGGCAAAATATATTAAAAATCTTGAAAGAGAAAAATCTTCAACCTAGAATACTCTACTCACCAAGATTATCATTTAGAATAGGAGGAGAAATAAAGAATTTCTCAGACAAGCAAAAACTTCAAGAATACAGCAATACTAAACCTATCCTAAAAGAAATATTGAAAGGTCATCTCTAGATAGAAAAGAAGCAGAAGAAACAGGAAGGAGGAAATCACAATTGGAAAGTAAATCACTTAAATTAGCCAGTATACAGATCAAAAAGAAAAAGAAAAAAACCTATTTGTGAAAGCAATGATAAACACAAGGAACAGCAAAAGGATAAACATGAAGATGTAAAAAGGGACATCAAAATCATAAAATGTGGGGAAGGAGGGTAAGAAAATGCAAATTCTTTTTCTTTTTTCTTCCTTTTTTTTAGAATGTGTTTGAGTCTATATGGCTATCAGTCTAAAGCAAGCAGATATAGGAAGGGGTTAACATACTGAAAAACAGGGCAACCACAAATCAAAAACATACAATAGATTCACAAAAACCTAAAAGAAGAGAACACAAGCATAAAATAAAAGGGAATCATCAAACCACAAAAAAGAAAAACAAAAAGAAAAAGAAAGAAGAAACAAAGAATCAAATGGAAAACAAGGTTTGAAAAGTCAATTAATACATATGTATCAATAAATACCTTAAATATCAAAGGACTGGATGCTCCAACTGAAAGACATAGAGTGGCAGACTGGATAAAAAAACAAGAGCCTACAATATGCTGCCTACAAGAGACCCACCTTAGGGCAAAGGACACACATAGATTGAAAGTGAGGGGATTGGGAAAGATATTTCATGTAAATGGAAATGACAAGAAAGTAGGAGTTGCAATACTCATATCAGACAAAATAGACTTAAAGCAAAGGCTATCAAGAAAGATAAAGAAGGAGACTATATAATGATAAAAGGATCAAAACAAGAAGAGGATTTTACACTCATCATCATATATGCACCTAATATAGAAGCACCCAAATACATAAAACAAATACTAACAGACATAAAGGGAGAAACTGATGGTAATACAATAACAGTAGGAGACTTTAACACCCCACTCACATCAATGGACAGATCTTCCAGACAGAGAATCAGTAAGACAACAGAGGTCCTAAATGATACAACAGAACAGTTAGACTTAATTGATCATTTTAATTAATTTATTTTTTTGCTGTGTTGGATCTTTGTTTCTGTGCGAGGGCTTTCTCTAGTTGTGGCAAGTGGGAGCCACTCTTCATTGCGGTGCGCGGGCCTCTCACTGTCGCAGCCTCTCTTGTTGCGGAGCACAGGCTCCAGATGCGCAGGCTCAGTAGTTGTGGCTCATGGGCCTAGTTGCTCTGTGGCATGTGGGATCCTCCCAGACCAGGGCTCGAACCCATGTCTCCTGCATTAGCAGGCAGATTCTCAACCACTGAACCACCAGGGAAGCCCCTAATTGATCATTTTAGATAGTGATATCTTCAATCACTATTTTTGTAGTGACTTTTGGACATTACATCCAAAAAAACCAGAATATGTATTATTTTCAAGTGCACACGGAACATTCTCTAGGACTGACCACATCCTAGGGCACAAAACTAACCTCAACAAATTTAAGAGTATAGAAATATTTCAAGCATCTTCTCTGACCACAATGTCATGAAACCAGAAATCAACCACAGGAAAAGAAATGAAAAAAAAAAAAAAAGATTACATGGAGACTAAATAACATGCTACTAAAAAACCAATGGGTCAATGAGGAAATCAAAAAGGAAATTAAAAAATACCCTGAGACAAATGACAATGAAAACACAACCACACAAAATCTATGGAATGCGGCAAAAAAGCAGTTCTTAGAGGGAGGTTCATAGAGATACAGGCCTTCATAAAACAAACAAACAAACAAAAAAGAAAAATCTCAAGTAAACAACCTAACCTACCACCTGAAAGAATTAGAAGAATAAGGACAAACAAAACCTAAAATCAGCAAAAGGAAGGAAATAATAAAGATCAGGGAGGAAATAAATAAAATAGAGATTAAAAAACAATAGAAAAAAATCAACAAAACCAAGAGCTGGTTCTTTGAAAGGGTAAACAAGATTGACAAACCTCTGGCCAGGCTCACCAAGAAGAAAGAGAGAGAACCCAAATAAACAAAATAAGAAATGAAAAAGAAATCTCAACAGATATCATAGAAATACAAAAAAAAATAAGAGAATACTATGAACAATTATATGTCAACAAATTTGACAGCCTAGAAGAAATGGATAACTTTCTAGAAACATACACTAAAATTGAATCAAGAAGAAATAGATAATTTGAACAGATCCGTCACTAGAAATGAAATAGAATCTGTAATTTAAAAAAACTTCCTACAAACAAAAGTCCAGGACCAGATGGCTTCACAAGAGAATTCTACCAAACATACAAAGAAGAACTTATACCGATTCTTCTCAAATTCTTCCAAAGGACTGAAGAGGAAGGAACATTCTCAAAGACATTCTATGAAGCCACCATCACCCTGATACCCAAACCAGACAAAGATACCACCAAAAAAGAAAATTACAGGCCAATATCTTTGATGAATATAGAGGCAAAAATTCTCAACAAAATATTAGCAAACTGAAGCCAACCACACATAAAAAAGGTCATACACTACGACCAAGTGGGATTCATGCCAGGTTCACAAGGATGGTTCAACATACACAAATCAACCAATGTAATACACCACATTAACAAAAGAAAAGTCAAAAAACACACGATCATCTCAATAGATGCAGAAAAAGCATTTGACAAAATTCAACATCCATTCATGATAAAAAAAAAAACTCTTACCAAAGTGGGAATAGAGAGAACATATTTCGACATAATAAAAGCCATTTATGACAAACTCACAGCCAATATAATATTCAAGAGTGAAAAGCTGAAAGACTTCCCACGAAAATCTGGAACAAGACAAGTATGCCCACTTTCACCACTTCTCTTCAACATAGTAGTGGAAGTCCTAGCCACAGCAATCAGACAAAAAAAAAAAGAAAAAGAAAAAGAAAAAGAAATAAAAGGTATTCAAATTGGAAGGGAAGAGGTAAAACTGTCACTATATGCAGATGACATGATACTATATATAGAAAACCCTAAGGACTCCACACAAAAATTACTAGATCTAATAAATGAATTCAGCAAAGTAGCAGGATATAAGATGAACATTCAGAAATCAGTTGCATTCCTTTACACTAACAATGAAATATCAGAAAGGGAATGTAAAAAAAACAAACAATACCTTTTAAAATCGCACCAAGAAAATAAAATATCTAGAAATAAACCTGAGCAAGGAGGTGAAACACTTATATACTGAGAACTATAAAACATTAATAAAGGAAATAAACGAGGATTCAAAAAAATGGAAAGATATCCCACACTCTTGGATTGGAAGAATTAATATCGTTAAAATGGCAATAAAACACACAGCAATCTACAGATTTAACGTGATCCCTATCAAATTACCCATGATATTTTTCACAGAACTAGAACAAATAATCCAAAAATGTACATGGAACCATAAAAGACCCAGAACTGCTAGAGCAATCCTGAGGAAAAAAACAAAGCAGGAGGTATAACTTTCCCAGACTTCAGACAATACTACAAAGCTACAGTAATCAAAACAGTGTGATATTGGTAAAAAACAGGCATATGGATCAATGGAACACAATAGAGAGCCCAGAAGTAAACCCACACACCAATTAATCTTCGACAAAGGAGGCAAGAATATAAAATGGGAAAAAGACAGTATCTTCAGCAAGTGGTGCTGGGAAAGTTGGACAGCTGCATGTAAATCAGTGAAGTTAGAACACACCCTCACACCATGCACAAAAATAAACTCAAAATGGCTTAAAGACTTAAACATAAGACACCATAAAACTCCAAGAAAAGAGCACAGGCAAAACATTCTCTGATATAAATCATGTTTTCTTAGGTCAGTCTCCCAAGGCAATGGAAATAAAAACAAAAATAAACAAACAGGATCTAATCAAACTTACAAGTTTTTGCACAGCAAAGGAAACCATAAAAAAATGAAAGGCAACCCAAGGAATGGGAGAAAATATTTGCAAATGATGAGATAGACAAGGGCTTAATCTCCAAAATATACAAACAGCTCATGCAACTCAACAACAAAAAAACCCCAAACAACCCAATCAAAAAATGGGCAGAAGACCTTAATAGACATTTCTCCAAAGAAGCCCCAGTAGGCACATGAAAAGATGCTCAACATCACTAATTACTAGAGAAATGCAAATCAAAACTACAATGAGGTATCACCTCAGACTGGTCAGAATGGCCATCATTAAAAAGTCTACAAATAACAAATGCTGGAAAGGGTGTGGAGAAAAGGGAACCCTCCTACACTGTTGGTGGGAATGTAAATTGATGCAGCCACTATGGAAAACAGTATGGAGGTTCCTCAGAAAACTAAAAATAGAATTACCATATGATCCAGCAATCCCACTCCTGGGAATACACCTAGACAAACCTACAATTCAAGAAGATACATGCACCCCTATATTCATAGCAGCACTATTCACATAACCAAAACATGCAAACAACTTAAATGTCCATCAATAGATAAATGGATAAAGAAGATGTGGTGTGTATATATATATACACATATATATATGTATATATATACACACACACATATATATATATATATAAAACGGAATACTACTCAGCCATAAAAAAAGAACAAAATAGTGCCATTTGCAGCAATGTGGATGCAACTAGAGATTATCATACTAAGTGAAGTAAGTCAGAAAGAGAAAGACAAATACCATATGATATCACTTCTATGTTGAATCTAAGATATGGCACAAATGAACCTATCTACAAAACACAGACTCATATACATAGAGAACAGACTTGTGGTCGCCAAGGGGGAGAGGGGGAGGGAGAGGGTTGGACTGGGAGTTTGGGGTTGGTAGATGCAAACTATTACATTTAGAATGGATAAACAACAAGGTCCTAATGTATAGCACAGGAAACTACATTCAATATTCTGTGATAAACCATAATGGAAAAGACTATTAAAAAAATGTATACATGTGTATAACTGAGTCACTTTGCTGCACAGCAGAGATTGGCACAGCACTGTAAATCAACTATACTTCAATAAATAAAATAAAATAGATAACTAAGGAGGACCTACTGTATAGTACAGGGAATTCTGCACTCTGTAATGGCCTATATGGGAAAAGAATCTAAGAAAGAGTGGCTATATGTATAACTCATTCACTGTGCTGTACACCTGAAACTAACACAACATTGTAAATCAATTATACTCCAATAAAAAATTTTTAAAAATCACTTAAAATTATATATGTATGAGACGTAGAATGTCATTATATAAAGGTAAAAGGGTCAATCCAACAAGAGTAATTTCAAATATTTAAAAATATTTTTGCACCTGCCATAGGGGCACCTAAATATATAAAGCAAACATTAACAGACATAAAGGGAAAAGTAGACAGAAATACAGTAATAGTAGGGGACTTTAATATCCCACTTTCAACAATGGATAGATCATACAGACAGAAAATAAGGAAACAGTGGATTAAAACTACACATTACATCAGATTGACTTAACAGACATATACAGAACATTTCATCCATCAACAGAATACACATTCTTCTCAGGCACACATGGAATATTCTACAGGATGGATAATATCAACAAAGCAAGTCTTATAAATTTAAGAAGACAAATTATATCAAGCATCTTTTCTGACACAGTGGTGTAAAACTAGAAATCAATTACAAGAAACCTGGAAAATTCACAAACCTGTGGAGATTAAACAACATACTCCTGAACAATCAATGAGTCAAAAAAGAAGTCAAAAGAGAAACCCAGATACATCTTAAGATAAATGAAAATGGAAATACAACATACCAAAACATATGGAATGCAGCAAAAGCAGTTCTAAGAAGGAAGCTCATAGCAATATACACCTACATTAAGAAAAATAAAGGGCTCAAATAAACAATCCAACCTTACACCTGAAGGAACTAGAAAAGCCCAAAGTTAGCAGAAGGACAGAAGTAACAACGATCAGAGCAGAAATAAATGAAGCAGAGACTAAAAGGACAACAGAAAATATCAACGAAACTAAGAGCTGGTTCTTTGAAAAAAGAAACAAAATAGACAAACCTTTAGCTACTCTTATCAATTCAAGAGAGAGGACTCAAACAAAATAATAAATGAAAGGGGATACATTACAACTGATAAAACACAAAGGATCATAAGAAACTACTATGCCAACAAATTCAACAATCTAGAAGAAATCTAGAACTGTCAGAACTAGTAAACAAATTCAATGGAGTTTTGGAATATAAAATTAATACACAAATATCAGTCTGTTTCTATACACTAACAACTAGGAGAAATTAAAAAACAATCCTATTTACAATTGCATCAAAAGAATTAAACAACTAGAAATAAATTTAACTAAGGTGGTAAAAGATCTGTACACCAAAAACTAAGACATTGATGAAAAATTTGAAGATGACACCAATAAATGTAAAAATATTCCATCCTCATGGATTGGAAGAATTGACATGGTTAAAATGTCCATACTACCAAAAGCAATCTATAGATTCAATGTAGTCCCTATCAAAATTCCAATGGCATTTTTCTCAAAAAAGTAAAAAACAAAACAAAACACTAAAATTTGTATGGAACCACAAAAGACCATGAATAGCTAAGGCAATTTTGAAAAAGAGGAACAAAGCTGGAGACATCACAGTTCTTTGTAACTATATTACAAAGCTATAGTGCTCAAACAGTATGATATTGGCATAAAACCCACACATAGACCAAAGGACAGAAATGGAGAACCCAGAAATAAGCCCACCCACATGTGGTCAATTAATTTACAACAAAAGAGCCAAGAGTATACAATAGGGAAAGGACATTCAATAAATGGTTTTGGGAGAACCGGACAGTCACATGCAAAATTGTCCTAGGTATTTTGAACATTATTTTGAGAGTCTGTTTAAATTCTAAGGAGAATGTAGATCGTATTGTTTTGGCAGGTAATCAGGTCACCAGTGGGTCAGCCTGGGTCAGAGCCCACAAGTACGGGGAGCCCAGGAATTCACCTGTAACTGCACTGCATCACTCACCTAATCTCCCTCCTCTTCATGCCTGACCTGATACTTGACAGCTCCCTGGGGCCTGCTTTCCAAGACTTCCAGCCAGAAACCTGGGGCCTTAGTTTCCCCCCCTTGCCGCACAGTTCCTGCAGCTGCATCCCATCCTCAGCTGCAGGAGGGAGGAGAGAGAAAGCAGCGGGTGTTTGCCATACACTCTTGTGGCCTCACCTCCTCTGGTTAGAGGGTAGCTCTTCTCTCAAGGTTTCAGGTGCCTGCCTGGCTAACACTGCCACCTCTACGTTACTGTCCAGGAGCTGTGGTGGGTAAGAAGGGGAAAAAGGGAAGGGGCCTGTAGGAACTTTGTTTCTGTTCCTTGGACCAGAGGGATTCTCTGGAGCCCTTTCTGTCCACACTGGGGGCACTTCTAGGTTTCAAGCTGGGCAATCCTGGGAGATAAAAATGGTAAACTCACCATGGAACTTGGAATCTGATCCGCTTCATCTGCCTGCTACTGACTTTTCAGTTCTCTGAGATCTGCTTTCTGCCTTTGTCCAGGATTTATAGCTGTGGTCATGCGAAGAGACCAGTGGAGGGTGCTCGCTCCACCCCCCCAGGACAGTCCTGTTGAAACAGCAGCCCTCCTGCCCGCTTGTTTGCTTCTCCATGGACCTCATCGCTGCCTACCATGCCACACATCACATGTTGTCCATCTCCCATGACTGGGATGGAGACCCCCATGAGCAGGGCCTTGCTTGCCCAGTGCTTCAACAGCGCTGGCACACCAGACATGCCCAACAAACACTTTTTGAATGAGTAAGAGTCAGGCTGGAGCAAGCCAAGGCTTACAAGCTGTGTCTAGTCCTCTCAGGCTTTAACTCTCCTCTGCGGTCCCCGGCTTTCTCAACAGCCATCAGACAGGCAGGAAGGCATGTCCCATCCCCCGCTTTGGCTGGCAGTACGGCCCCAGTGGCCCCCCAGCCTAGCAGCTCCTCACCACGCCACCTGCACCCAGCCCAGGCCAAGCAGCCTTGTTCTCACCTAACCCAAAGCCACCACCCCTACCAGGGCCTTTGGCCTCCGATCCTGCCTCCACAGCGGCAAGTGACTTTAAAACATAACCATGCTTCAGACTCTCCAGTGATTCCCATTCGTCAGGACACAAGGCCCAGCCCCTCTATGCTTCTCTGCCACACACCTGTTTGCTGTTCTATGAGGATTGGTTCTTTGCTGGTGCACCTGCAACTTGGCATCTTGACCCCGCCGCTCTGCTTCGTTTCTTCATAGCCCAGATCGCAGTAGCCCTTGTCCCCCAAAACCTGAATGCAGAAGTCCTGGGCCTGCACCCAACTCTACACTGCCCCTAGTCCCAACCTTGGCCTACCTCTGGGCGCTCCTGATGAGCTGGGCACAGATCTAATAACCAGTACCTCTGATTCTGGGGCTCCTTGGGGACATGAATCCTGGATTTTTCTTTTTCTTTTCAAAGGTGGTTTCAGCTGGGAGGAGTGAGCCTGGCTGGGGTGAAGGTAACTAGAGTGGGAGAGTGTGGCACATGTGGATAAGAACTTGACAAAGGCATGCGAAAGCAGAAAACCTTCTGTTCCTCTCTGGCCCAAGCAGCCAGGCCCCCAGCTACCCCTGGCTGTCCTGGAAACCCAGCTCTGCCCAGCTCAGCCCTTGCCCTACACTGCTGCCACCTCCCACAAGGCCAGACCTCTCCCCAGGGCTACGCTCCTCACCAGCTCCCCCGCTCTGCCCACAGCAACCTTTCCTCCTCCCGTGTGGAGATGACGGCACAGCTCCTCCCAGGTGTGCGCACATGCAACATAGACGTGAGCGCGAGGCACACGGACGTGTACATGCAGTAGGACGTGCGCAGCACGTGCACGCGCACCTAGGCACGCACGTGTGGGTGGGCGGACACACGTGCATACTCACACCCTTGGCTCCCTCTGATACCAGGCTAGTGTACTTCCCGAGACGCGGGCTTGTCTCCGGTTGCGCTGAGTGACTCGGAGGAAGCAGTCAGGATTTTCCCGTGCCCCTGCCCGACAGCGGCAACCCCCGAGAGCAGGCGGCAGGCTGACAGGGCTCGGGACCCCGACCTCAGGGGGAGTCTTTCCCGGGCCAGTCCTCCTGTTCCCGCTAGCCCCCTTCTCAGGCTTGCTGGAGGCTGGGACTTCTGCCCTTGATGCCCAGCCCTGCTCGGCAGCCCCGCCCAGCCTGGGCTCTGGGCACGTGGGGACTGGTAGCTGATGAGGCCCTTTTTCCAGTCCGGCGCTCGGCCTGCCTTCCACCCAGCTCTGCTGCCGGCCACCTGCTGCCGCCCATCAGGCCTGGAATGCTGACTGGCAGTCGGCTGGGGCGGGGGCTGGGGATCGTTATAAAGCTGGGGACGCCTGGGGGTCACCTGTCCCTGTCTGCAGCCCGCGAGTGCCCTCCGCCGCCACCATGCCCACCCACCGCCTCGTGATGGTTCGGCACGGTGAGAGCACCTGGAACCAGGAGAACCGCTTCTGCGGCTGGTTCGACGCGGAGCTGAGCGAGAAGGGGGCTGAGGAGGCCAAGAGGGGGGCCCATGCCATCAAGGACGTGAAGATGGAATTTGACATCTGCTACACGTCGGTGCTGAAGAGGGCCATACACACCCTCTGGACCATCCTGGACACAACGGACCAGATGTGGCTGCCTGTGGTGCGCACCTGGCGCCTCAATGAGCGGCACTACGGGGGTCTCACTGGCCTCAACAAGGCGGAGACGGCCGCCAAGCACGGGGAGGAGCAGGTGAAGATCTGGAGGCGCTCCTTTGACATACCTCCACCCCCCATGGATGAGAAGCACCCCTACTACAACTCCATCAGCAAGGTGAGCGGCTGGGGTGCGGGGCTGGAGGGGAGGTCTGGGGACAGGGGCCCAGGCTGGGGGGCGGGGGGCTGTCTGGGGAGTGAACAGCAGCACGGATGCCCCCAGGCACGTCGCTATGCAGGCCTGAAGCCGGGGGAGCTGCCCACGCATGAGAGCCTCAAGGACACCATCGCCCGGGCTCTGCCCTTCTGGAATGATGAGATCGTCCCCCAGATCAAGGCTGGCAAGAGGGTGCTCATCGCAGCCCACGGGAACAGTCTGCGGGGCATCGTCAAGCACCTGGAAGGTGAGGCCCATCCTCACACAGGGTGTGGGCAGAGGCGGGTGGGGTGACACGTCCCCTTGAACCAGTGAGCCCCCAGCTGCTCATTTCGTAAACGTGTTGGCTGCCTCGCCGAGGCGGCTTCACAGACATCCGCACCCCGGGCAGGGCCTCCAAACTGTGAACTAGACTGGGTGGGGCGAGAAACCACTTGAAAAAACAGCTCTGTAAGAACGAACCGTCCACTGCCGTGTGTACTGGGACACTGTGTAACGTATCCTTCTGAAGATTCTGGGTGAGAATGTGTGCGCCACTGGCCCAGGGCCCAGGCCCTGCACAGGGGTCCATAGCTGGCCCGGCTTCCCCAACACAAGCCTCAGGGGAGAGGAGGGAAGGCCCAGGGGTGGCATCTTGCCCAAGGACACCCACCCCTGAAGAGGCAGGGCCATGTGGCTCTAAATCCCAGCTTGCTGAGTGACCCTGGTCAAGTCACTTCACTGGCAGCTGCTGGATATGGGACTGAGGGTGGGGCCCTGCCCACACCCCTGCCCACCCACTCAGAGCAAAAGACTAGTCAAAAGACAGGTGGCAGGGTGTGGAGAATGCCAGAGACCATAGGTTGGTAGCTTGGCTTCCACTAAAAGGGAAGGAGCCCCTCCCAGCATGACAGGCTTCCCCCAAGGAAGCCCCCGTCGGCCTTTCTGAGGACTTCCCGAGGCTGAGTCCACACAGATGCCTCACGGCGGGTGCTGAGCCTCGCAGATGGAAAGACTACCTGCCCTCCCTCCCTTCTGGGGGCTCCCTGCAGCCTGGTCCAGGAGAAACGAATGCACCGAGGCAAACGTGACCGGGGTCTCCCACTGCCCAGAGCATGTTCCCTTAAGGCCTCCCTGCACCAGCGGGCTGGGCGGGATGACAGCGATACCAAAGGTCGAGCTGCTATTCCAGGCCAGGTCCTCGGGAGGCCAGCAGGGTTGGGTCGGGTTTCCACAGAGAACTCTCTTCACCTGGCAGGGCCTTGCATCCACCTCGGCCACAGGCAGCGCTTCTCGCCGTCCCTATCGCACCCCCCTTCTCAGGAGCAGCCCTGCTCCGCTGCTTAGGACGTCCAGAAACTAGAACTCTCTGGAAGCCAAGTGGTTAAGGTCTTTCCTGATCCCAAACACCCACCAGTCTGACCAGAGCTCACATTGGGCCAAGGGGGCCGATGGCGTCACCCCAGATGAGGCCAGCTCGGGCCGGAGCGAGGTCCTCGGTTCACCACAGCTATTTCTGTAGGCTGCTGTCTCAGGGCTGCCTTGACCTTCTCGAGGAGCATTTCTACGGCCTTGCTGTTGGGGTAGGAGGGCTGCTGCCTGGCCAACAGCCCTGTGGCCTGTAAAGGTCACGAAGCCTGCTAAATGCAAGAGCAGGTGGCTGCCTGGCAGACAGGCTGGGAGGGGCTCAGGACGCTTGTTCCTCCGGTCCAGGGATGTCGGACCAGGCCATCATGGAGCTGAACCTGCCCACGGGGATCCCCATCGTGTATGAGCTGGACCAGGCACTGAAGCCCACCAAGCCCATGCGGTTCCTGGGCGACGAGGAGACCGTGCGCAAAGCCATGGAAGCTGTGGCTGCCCAGGGCAAGGCCAAGTGAAGGGTGGGCTCTGGCAATAAAGGCACGTCCTCTCACTGCCTCAGGCCAGTGTGGCCCCAGGACGCCCGCCCCCCAGTGCTCACTCAGGGCTGGTTCCGTGGGCCTGGAGCCCCGGATCCCCGCTGCCTGCCCAAGCCTCCCCCACTGGGTGTGGGGACCCTGGGAACACAGAGGCCAAGAGCCTCCCTATCCCCGGCTATCGAGTGGCTCCTGACAAGCCCCTACGATGACCCGCAAAGCAGCAGAGCCACTTGGCAAGCCTGCTGTAAATCCGAGTGTCCAGGGTCACTTAGGGAGAGTCCAAGTGACCCAGCCCTCCCCATGGCGAGCTAGGACTGTGGCCAACACGCCACTTCCTTCACATTGGTTGTCCTCTACTGTCCTGGTTGCCCCAGGGTGGGAAGGGCAAGGTGGTACCCTGAGCCCTGACCCACGGGGGTCCCCTTGTCCCGGGACAGACAAGCCCACAGGTGGCCTCAAAGCTGGCAATACCTGATTCAAGGGGCTTTCATAGCTGGGGTGGGCCCTGGAGGCTGTCCTAAGAAATCAGGACACGGTGAGGCCTGCCTGCAGCTCAGCCTAAGACAGGAAACGCCATCTGCAGCCAGGTGGGGAGGGGGGACTGGGATTGGCCACCACCTGGGCCGACAGCCCCCTCGGCGCATCCTCTGCCCCAAGCTGCTTTCACCTGGCACCTCCCAAAGCGTAAGAGCTTAATTCCCCAGACGCTCTGTGGGTGCAGGTGCCTCACTCCAGGCACACGTGCACACTGGCTGTCCTGCGTGGGAGGAGGCTCCCCATGGCAGGGGTCAGGGGGGCCCTCGGCCCCTCCCCGAGAACTGAAATGCAGGAGGCTGACTTGCAGTCACACATTGACCTTTATGCCTCCTCCAGGTGGCTAAGGGTTGGTCAGAGGTCTGAGGGTGCACACATGAGGGCTACAACAGGAGGGATGGGAGCTAGGGCCGGTGTAGGGCAATTCTTACTCCAGAAGCAGGCACGGATAGGCTGGGGCAGAAAGAAGGAAAGACAGTAGGAACAGGCCACCATGGTTACTTTCCCTAAACCGTATCAACTGAGGTGCACACCGGGGCCAGCAGACAAGAGTGAGCCATGTGGAAGGACACGCAGTGTCTGTTGATGTTTTCACCTCTTCCTTCACATACTTAGATGGGGGCTTGGTTGTCCCTATCTCCACTGCCCAGAGCCCAGGCAGAGGGACAGAGAAATGGGGAGCACAGAGCAGGTTCCAGAAAGACTGCTACCAAAATTGTCATGACCCACTCTGACTTTGGTCATAAACTCTAAGTTCACTGTTCCCAAGGGTCACTGAAGCTACAGACACTGTCCCTTAAAGCCAAGAGGAAAAGGAAAAGAAGGCAAGTGCACAAGAAGACCTCTAGATGCCCCTGCTCAGACCCGCCCCCGCAGACGGGCAGTGCCGTACCCCTTGGGCAGAGGTCACTAAGAGGCTGGCCCTGAGCAGGCTTGGCTCAGTGTCTTCTGTTGGGGGTCAAGGACCAGGCTGGTTGGAAGGACTTGGGAAGCTGCTGGAAGCACGTCTGGAGATCACCAGGTTATTGCTGCATTTGGGGCAACAGAGGCCGAGCCACCCAAGCCAGAGGGAGCCCGAGGGCCTGCCCTCATCAGGGGGATCCCATTCCTAGAAAAGTGCCGTACACAGCCCTCACGCCACCTCTGCCAGCAACGAGGAAGTCACGTCTGGGAGGGGAGGGGAAGCACAGCCCCTGGCCTCGGCCAGCAGTCGGGGCCCTTTACTCAATTAGCTCCACGTAGTTGGCGGGAAACATGCCAAAGTGGCCGTCCGGCCCGTAGCCACGCCACCAGCCTTCGTCGATCACCTCAATGCCCGTGATGAGGTTCTCAGGGTCGAAGGAGATCTCGGTCTCGTCGGCTGCAAAGAAGGTGAGCCCAGATGCGGTGCTGAGGGCCCTGGGCCAGCCGGCCCTCAGCCTGTGCTGACGCTGCTCCTGGGGCCACTCCCCCAGCACACACCTTCCTACGGGGCCCGGCCCTGGGCTCACTGTCCCAGCGAAAGGCTGGAGCACAGCACTTCCACACATCAGCCTGCTCCCTGAGGCCTCTACCCAGGGTCAGCAGGGGCACTGGCATCCAGGCCTGGCCCCTCTTCTCTAGTCGCACTTTCCGGCACTAGGACAAGGCGGGCAACTGGGATTCACACCAGTGGACAGCAAGTAGCTGCCCGCAGCATGTGGGGAGGCCTGAGCTGTGCAGGGCACCCACCCACTCTCCCTTCGCACCCTCCTGCCTTCCCTTCCGACACGCCCCGGGGTTCTCCCCTTGAGGGAGTCCGCAAATCCTGCCTCCTGATCTTGGGCCCTGTGGTTTGAGGTGGCAGGGCTGCAGCACGTTACCTGCCTGGTAGTCATACAGGGCCCGGGCACAGAGCCCTTTCCCACTCAGCCCCGGGTAGTGGTCAATGCGCTCAGAGCTGGTATCTTGCTGCTGCACCTGCCCACGGATGGGAAAGAAGAAGAGAAGTCTGGGATCGTGGTTACCCAGATTCAACCCTGCCTGTGACCAGGGCTCACGGCAGACCTGGGGGGAGGGCACACGGGGCACGGGATGCTCCAAAATTAAACAAGGTAATTCACAGGTAGGGAGCCACGGCATGCGTACAGCCAAGGAGCGCGTTTCCGGGCACATGGGCCCTTCACACATCTGCCCTGCTGCAGAGAACCCACCATTGGAGGCTCCTCGTAGAGGGTCTCCTGCTCTGGGGGCTCCTCGTACACGGCCTCCTCTTCCGCCGGCACCGAGCACGGAGGGGCGCTGGGCACCGGCTCCTGGCGGGGATCTGCACGGGAGGACACGGCCCACTCTGACCCAGGGGAGGGGAGAGGACATGCCACGTCTCCCTCCCACCCCCAACTCCCCACAGGGCAGCCGAGAGCCTTGCCTGCCCTGGGCCTTGAGGTGGCGTGAACTGACTCTCTGCTGAGGGGGGTCTCCGGTTGGGTGAGCTGCTTCTGCAGGAAGGGGCTCCTCAGCTTGCCTGCAAACCAACGGTAAACATCGAAGACATCACACTGCTGGAAAGGGGGAAGAGCCGAGTCCTCTCTGCCCCTTCTGTGCCCTGTGTTGCCCGGAGGGTGGACCTGTTCTGGGACAGTGGCTGTCATACAGGGAGCGAACAGGGACATGCAGCATCTGCAGGAATACCACCCGCTGTGCACACATCTCACACACACACACATCGTACACTCCAAGCAGCCCCTTGGGGGCCACGTGCAGTGCTGGAGAGCTGACCAGCAGTGCAGTCCAATATAGCCTTTGGGGGCCAGAGAGGTGACTGATGCAGGCCCGAGACCCAGCTAACAGCCCAACGTTGGGGGATTTACAGGGCCGGGGCTGGAGGGTGTCCACTCTAGAGCCACACACGGCCCCTCTTTTCCCACCACGTCAAGAGCAGGAAGGGGACACCCAGGTCCCCGGCTCCCGTGCAAGAAGCAACCCTCATGAGCACGGGCTCTCCTTACTCATCCCTTTCACCTTCTGATACATCTGTCACTAAGTCAGGGGGCCCTGCCCTGGGACCCCAGGCTCCCCTTCAGCCTTCCCCTGCCTCATAGCTGGGCGCAGAGCAAAGTCTCACCTGGCTGGGGGCTGGAGATGGGCGTGGTGGACACGGCCCTCTCCTTCTGCTTGAAAATCTCCCGTGGGTGTGCTGGCTGTGGACAGACAGGCTCCTGAAGGAGCGCGCACGGAGCCGGCAGTGAATGAGGATCCGGGAGCCATCGGCCTGCCTGGCTCCCTGCAGCTGTGCAGGGGGTCAGGAAGCAAAACACCAAAGCTGAGGGGCTCACAGGCCTCTTCCAGCATCAGGCGGAGGTCCATGCCGGGCTGAGCTTCTGCCCTTGGCTCTCCTCTCCACTGACGGCCCTGACACACCACGTGTCCCACGTTCTAATCTGCCCCAGCAGGCTGCAGGCCCCTCCCAGTAAGCGCCTCCCTCAGGCCTGCTGGGTGGGGTGTGTGCATCTGGAGGGACCCACACGGCCACCACGGCTCACAGCAGGCAGCCTGCGCACCTGTCCCAGACGAGCCTCAGCTGGTCGGGGACCCGCGCGCATCACTCTGGCCCTCAAGACTCACCTGCTCCTCTCCGCTCCTTGAAAGCACTTCCTGCTGCTCATACTTCCTGCTGGGAGGGGCAGAGGCAAAAGCTGCAGCCCAGGCCTCGGCCCCCCCTCCCCTGCCCTGGGGGACAGCCCTCGGGAGGGGAGAGGAGGTGGGGGCAGCACCGCCGCACCTGTGGGGCCCGGGCTCGCCGCCCTGCTGCTGGTGGCGCTGCTCCCGGAGGGCGGCCTCACGCAGCTCCCGCTCTCGGCGCTCCTGCTCCAGCCGCCGCCGCTCCTCCTCCGCCCGCCGCTTCTCCTCCAGCTTGCGGTTCTCCTCCTCCTTCTGCGGGGAGAGGCGCAGGCGGCTGCCCCCTCGGCCTCGGCGCTGCCGGCGGCATGGACCCGCCCAGGCAGCCCGCACGGGCCGCGGTCAAGTGTGGGCTCTACAGCAACACTCGCTGCCTGGCCTTGTTCCCTAACACCTCTGACCCCTAGTTCAACCATCTGCGAATGGGTGCTACCAAGGACATCTGATCTAGGAGCTTATTGTAGGAAAAACCGAGACACAGCGAGTAAACCACTTCCTCCTGTCTGCTGCATACGGGACCAGACCGAATGCCAGCTCTCATCCTCATGCCCTGGGCGGCACTTACCTCTGCCTTGGCCCAGAAGCTGTCTTTGCCAACCCTTTTGATCTCAGACACGGCGTTGGTCTTCTGGTACACAGAGCCCTGAGGCGGACAGAGAATTCACTACAGGGTCGTCGACAGAGCAGAGCATGCAGGTAAGAACTGTTAGGATGGCACCCGGCAGGCGGAGTGGCGCCTGGCCCGGTGGCCCATAAGGAGACTGATACCAAGAGGGCCTGAAAGGCCCTGGAAACCACAAGTGGGGAAGCTCAACCCCAGACAACACTGGAGGAGTCTCTGGCTGCACCAGGCCCCTGTGGATGGAAGCCAAGGCAGGAAAGGCCCCTTGGCCTGCCTGAGATTCCTGGAGGCGGGGCAGTTCTGAGGCAGGCCTCTGGACAGGGGCCCTCAGACAGCTGACTGCCATGGCAGCGCCCACAGGGTCTCCAAGAACCCCAGCTCCCATCCCGCACCGGACCACAGGCCCACAGGCGTCCGTCTGCCCACAACTCAGAGGGGCCTGCCCTGTCCACCACCAGAAGTTTCTCCAAAGCAACCACCATCCAGGGCGGCACAGGACACTCTGGGGCCACGGCCTGGAGGGTGGATGGAATTTCCCCGCAGAGAACCTCTGCGCACACACAAGAGGCTCTGGAACTACCAGGCAGGGTCAAAGGCCACGCCTCATGCCCACCAGCACCCACCTCACCAGCAGGCAGCTCTTGCTCCTGTCAGGCTCGGGGTCACCATCTGCACCTCAGTCCGGCTCCAGGACCGGAAGCCAGGCAGGGGGAGCCCAGCCCCCGAGGGAGAAAGCGCTGAGGGCGGGCCGAATCGGTCCACAGCTAGAACCGCGCGCTCCTGCCCGGCCACCTCAGGCCCACACAGCACTCACCACCGGGGCCTGGGGGCCCGTGTCATGGAAGCGGCTGCTCTCTCCGTGGAAGGTGTAGTTGGCCCCGGAGGCCCTGGCCACCTTCTGCATGATCCACTCGGGCTCCACGTCCTCCTCGGCCCTGGCGTTGACGGTCACGTGGGCCCCCTGCAGCAGGAGCGACACTTAATGAAGAAGCAGCATTGCAATCCCAGGAGAAGACAGGCCGCACACCTCGGCCTGCACAGCGCAACAGCTGCACCGCGCTCAGGGTCGGGAGACCCTGCCAGGAACCAAGGCACGCTTGTCCCGAGGCCTCAGAAAAACCAGCTGAGGGAAACCCATCGCTCTTGTCCCAGCCTGCGTGGGAGGCCCTTGCCCTCCACGGTGTGGCCTGTTCTGTGCCGCTGTAAGACAGCCCCGGCATTAAAGGGCTTCTTTCTAGTGAATGAAATCCAACCTTCAAAGTCATCTGGAAACAAACACATTTTCTACAAAAAGCAAGTTACTGATTTCTTCTTGAGAAGTTACAACTATGACCTTGTTGTTACTAAATACCAATAAGCTTGGGACCTTCTCTTTCAGCTCCTAGATGGAGAAACTGAGGTGCATCTGAAGAAGCGTTGGCAGAACCAGAAAACAAAGTCCTGAGCCTCCTTGCCAGTAACCAAAGAAATGCAAAGAGTAAGCTGACAAGTGAACAACAAACGCTTTTTGATACAAAATGCTTTTGAAGTTAAACAAGGTTCCATTATATGATGACTGAAATAAATACGTGCAGAAATGGACCAGAAAGAACGCGTTAAAGGGAACATGCACGTTGAGGTTGCGAGCAGAAGCAGCTTTCCTTCTCGTCCAAATCCTCCTAGTACTGCTAGAAGTTTGTACTTATAAAACAAATGCAGCCCAAGGCCGAGCCCCGCCCCAAGACCAGCTCCAACAGGGCCTCCTCAAGGTCCTTCGTCCTTCCTTCCCGCTGAAGCCAGCTTGCAGGTGGTTCTGGCTACCTCCTGGGCAAGACGAGAGCAGCCTCTGGCTACGCCCTGAAGTCCAGACAGATCATCGGGACGTGAGGCACACTTCCGACTCTGGCTGTGATTCCCGCTCACTCACACCCTGGAACCTAGGGACCTGGTGAACTCTGTGAGGCCCTGTACAGAGTAGCCCTCACCTTCAGGAAGCTGGCCATGGTGCTGACGTGGTTGGCGCACGCTCCCTTCCGCACGTCATTCACACCCTCGCCGGTCTGCAACACAGCACACCCAGCATGACCCGCCAATTCCTCGGTGTGACCCAGGTCTCCCCGCAAAGCCACTGCCCACTCCAGGGACTCAGCAGTTTCCCTGTGTCCCGGGAAAAAGCAAACCACAACCCCAAAGCAGAGGACACGGTGAGCCCCCATACCTCCGAGTCAGGGAGGTTCCTGGAGCAGGACGGTCACCAGCGTCCACTGTGGGGCGTTGCCTTAGAATTCCCTAGTCCCCACCCAGGGGGCTCCACTTCACTAGAGCCCCTGTCCTATACTCCCAGTGCCCTCCCAGCCCTAATCCAGGCACTCTGTTCCCTCAGGATGACTACCCTGAAGGGGACAAGAACATGAGTGCCCTGTGATTGTGTGTAGTCCATTCACAGGAGTAGTTCTGGGCTGGAACAGTGAATTCTGCACTAGCAAGGCCCTAGGTATTCTTTGGGCCACACTGAATTAATCCACTATTCTGTTCATTCACCAGATTCAAGCTGTTCTAAAGTCAGGTCCTCTTCCACTCCACTCACGAAAGGCAAAGCACAAAGGAAGAAAAGGGAGTTTTTCCAGGTCACACCTAGGTGAGAACTCAGAAGCCCTCAAGTTCCACATACCCAGTTGATGAGGACAAACTTGGGCAGGCCGGAGTTTGGGTCCTTCACTCTGCAGAAGGCGTACATCACCTTCCCACTGTTGAGCTCCTCCACCATTTCCTCCAGGCCCCCCTCTGCAGCAGTCACAAGGAGAGTCAGGGGCAGGCCAGGCACCCCACGCCCACCCTGGCACCTAGTCCATCAGGAAAGGGAACCCCAGCTGCCTCTAAACCAGGGTTCTCAGCCCCATCTGCGTCTGAACCAGATTCCTAGGACTACCCGCACTAAGCTGACTTATGAGAACTGGATGGGACCCAGGATCTACATTTGTGAAAAGCACCTCAGCCCCGCTCACCACAACAAGAGAAGCCCCTAAGAGGCAATGAAGACAAAGGAAGGAAGGGAGGGAGGGAGGGAGGGAGGAAGGAAAGGCACCTCAGGTGATTTTTTAAGCCACACTAGTCTAAAAACCACTCCTGTAAACCCACACGTAATTCTGGAAGTAAAAATGTCATTTACGCTACAAACCAGGCAGGCACCAGACCTCCAAATGGAGGGGCTCTGCAACAATTTTACCATTGCCTGGACTCCACAAACCGCCCTGGAATAACAGGGCCTGATGTGAGTCACCCTGCCCTTACCCACGTCTGCTCAGACTCCAGGGCCACCCAGAGGGTCCCAAGCAGATGTTAACTCTCCGCCATATAGGGCCTCAGCTCTTAGACTCTCTGAGTGGGGATAAGGGAGTGATGGGGCATAGAAATGAACCACCCTATGCCGTTCTCCCCTGACACTCAGGCTGTGAGTCCCAGCATGTACTAGAGTTTTGGGTTCTCATCAGGTGTCCCAAACCTCCTCAGACCGTGAGAAGGACCTGGATCAGGTATTTTAGCTACAGGGCTCCAGGGAACCTGGGGCAGTCCTGAGGCCCTGCTCTGGGCTCTTACAGTAGAGCCTGTGAATACCACTGAGGATGGTGGTATGAAACTCAGCTGAGCTCTGCAATTCTCAGTCCCCTATGGCATCACACTGCACCTGAGACCACTGTCAGTGGCAGTCCTTCTAGAAAGAGGACCACTAAGGAGAGGCACTCGAAAGAGGGAGACGTTTTCTACCAACAAGTCACCAGAACCATTCATGGGGCAAGCAGAGAACATGCTGGTGAACATGCACTGAACAGTGAAGCCGTGTCACTCAGGTCAGGTGAGCTGGCCTTGGGAACGAGGAGTTAGGGGTATCAGGTGGGGGGCCTGCAGTTTCTACCCCTCTGCCCAGCACTGGCCAAGAGCCTGTTCTTCCTGAGGCACTTCCTATCATCCCGTATTTGAGTAGCACTTTTCCAGGTCACCCTGTCCCAGTGGACCAATGTGCACTGATGTGACCTCTCCTGGGTAAGGGTGTGCCCAGCAGGAAGAGGACAGAGGGAAGGATGTGTCCGCACCTTCTCCTCCACCACGAGCACCCAGCTCTGTGGGACTGTTACCCTCCCAGCTGCAGCCCAGGGCTAAGGATGCAGCACAGGCCCGGCCTTGGGCTGCCTGCAAGCTGGAGTGGGCTGGCCTATCTCCCATCTCAGCTCTTCCAACTACAACACAGACAGAGAGCAGCGCTGCCTCGCACCACCAGGCAGAGAAAGCCATGGAGAAGGTATTTTCACTTAGAAACATCTGAAACCCAAAGCTGGCCTGGAGGAGCTGTGAGTGCCAGGGGGCCCACACTGCTCAGTGGGAGCCTCTGTCCTGCCTGGCTGGCTGCAGCCGGCCCGATCAGGGCACCAGGGAATTCCTGAACATTGAATGAAACTGACGTGGGGGAGGCTCACCCTTAGCCAGGGGAGGTGTCACTGTAGTCACGCCACACGCAGGGGACACCTGTGCACCCTGAGTGCCCTTCCTCCCGCTGTGGCGGCTGAAATGCCAGCAGAGATGGAGCAGTGACGTCACGACTCCCTCCCCTCCACGCGCCTCACCCTCCCTCCCGGGCTTCTGCCTCCTGATGGTCCATAAGAGCCCATCTGCTTCCTCACTTATCATACTCACCCCCAGTGCCAGCCACACGGATGTCATTGCTGTTGCCTTCATAGGTAAAGAGGGCCCTGAAACAAAACACAAACAGGCTCTACCACCATCTGCCCTCACTGTGCCCACCAAGGCTTCACGCTGCGCCCCAAAGAGCTCAGCCTGGCAGTAGCCCTGTAGGCTGACCCAGACCCCACTCTGAACTACAAGGCGGGACCTCAGTAGGCCGCTGGGCCTCCCAGAGCTGAGCCTTCTCAGCTGCAGCCGGCCTGTTGTGAGGACAAGCCTATGGAGACGGGGAGCATACATCCACTCGGAAGAAAACTAAGCTGTGAAGTTTTATGGCAACCTTCTACACGTTTACGTGTGAAACACCCACCTAGCTACCACGTGTGTGCATTTGAACAAACAAAAGATACCTGCATATTCCTGAAACCAAAGCACCCCAAGGAGAAGCAGGAAGGAGAAATACGTGCATTTCCAATGACCCTGTGTATATCTGTGGTCTTCCGGGAAGCCTCAAGGGTTGCTGGAGCAGGTCTGTCTGGCCTGAGGCCCTTCCAGCACACACAGGCTTTTATCGGTTGCATATGGCACCGGAAACCACAGGGGCCATGACTCAACACGCAGTCAGGCTCCTCACAAGACAGGCTCCCTGGCTGGGCACGTGCTGTATCTAGCAGAGCCTTAGGTCTCCACAGGTGACCCTGGGTCACACCGCCCTTCTCCTGTAAGCCTAATTATTCATAAGAACTCTGGTAAAGATGTGGCCTTATAAATTATGGTAAATTGTATTAAATCTGGGCCACGGAAGGTCCCTTGACCAGAACAAAGGTCACTCAAAGAGAACATTTTAGAAGAGGCGGCTTCTGTGCAGTCCACATGAAGCCCAGACATCTGCATGAACTCTGCAGCAGCCCAGCTCCAGGGAGTGCTGGCAGACCACAGGGTGAGGGTGCTAATCCATCAGACAGCAAGTCAAAGGCAAAACCCGGTCTGGGGTATCATCACCCCACGCTCCACGGCACAGGCCTGCTGAGGCGCGCCAGACAGAAGCTCCAGGGTCAACAGCCTGACAGGAACCATGTCAACGTCCACTCAGCTTCCCCAGGGCCTCGCTAATGCCACTGGGCAGAGCTGCTTAAGCCTGAGAAAGTCAGAAGAAATTAGACCCAGGTCCAGAGATCTGGCTGGGAGGGAGGACAGACTGCCAGGAAAGAACCACTGCTTCCCAGCAGAGGAGAGAGTGCAGAAGGAGAGAAACACTCAGAAAAACAGGGAAAAGGAAGATTGGGTGGTGGCAGACATCCAGCCTCTGGTGGCCAGAGTCCTGACCAGCCTTCCTCCCGGAGGAAAGAAGCCCCTGGCTGCACAAGACAGGGGCCCCGGACAAGCAGCAAGAAACGGAGATGGCTGCTCAGCTTAGCTTTTCCAAGAAGGGATCCAGCAGCTAGCAAAGGCCACGCTCCGTGCCTGCCACCTACCCCTCTGACTTCATTCCCCTCCACCCTGGGCTCCAGCCTAAGCCACCTTCCTGAATGTTCCCGGTTCAGAGGCTCATACCACATTCAATCAAACAACCCTTCTTTCAAACCGACATGAAAAAAAATGGTGTGTTGGCTTGTGCAGGCACATAGCGCGCGCGCGCGCGCACACACACACACACACACACACACACACCCACCAGATAGTGTCAGATACTGTCAGATAGTGCAGTGGGAGCAGGAACTGAGCAAACATGCCACAAGCTAGGGGAAAAACCACCTGGGGGAACCAGGAGAAAGAGCCGGTATGGAGAGTTGATGCTGTGGCTGCTCTCCAGCCCACCTGGCTCCAGGGCCTGGCCCGGGGCACCCACTCTGCATGAGAAACATGTTATGACCCGCCGAACCGGAGACCACCTGTTCTTGCTCTGATATCCTCTGCCACTTTTTCCACACCGCTCTCAGTACCCCTACATCAGGGACAGAGATGGGGACCACCCCACCCTTTCTGGTGAAGAGCAAAGGTGACAAGAAAACCAGTGAGGGTGTCTGGTGCATGCCTAAAGGCAGTCAACCAGGGAGATGGGAAAATGTACTGCAGCCAGGGAGACAGGAATCCAGAAAGGCCTCTCCAAAAAGGCAACATCAGAGCTGAGAAATGAAGTCTGGGGAGCCCCCTAGGATGATGTGGAAAGGCGCTCCATGCGGAGGAAGCAGAAAGAACAAGAGCTATGAGGAGAAAACTGCTTTGCAAGTTTAAGGAAAAGAAAGAAAGCTAGAGTGGTGGTAAACAGGTGTGACCACAGCACGGTAAACAGGAGGGGCAGTCAGGAGCCTGTCGGCCATGGCAAAGAGTCCAGGCTGTGTTTATGATGCAACAGGAAGCCACTGCAGAGCTTAAGCAGGGAAGTGACACGGATCTAGATATTTTTTCAGCTAGTGAATGGAGACCTGCCCACATCGACGTGGCCCCAGAGATTCTGCAGACCCAGGCAGCTGGTGTCCTGAAGCTCTTCCCTAAAAGGCTTGGGGGTGAAGGAATGGCAAGGCAACAATGCCCTCAGTGTCACAACAGTACACTGTACAAAAGCCACTCTGTGCTGGGCACTAGGGAAAGTAGACACGAGAAAGCAGTAGCACCTGACAAGTGGAGAGAGCCACAGTAGCTCAGCCACGCCCAGCGGGCCCCTCCCTTGGCAATGGGAAAAGGCTCCCAACCCAAAAGCTGGTCACCTCACTCGATCGTACTCAGCATAGTTTTTGGAAGTACAAGTTCTCAAAACTGGTCAGTGAACACACTTTAAGCAAAAAGGAAGATAACAGAGAATTACCATGCAAAAAACAACCCTAGCTGCAGGACAGACAGCAGGCCCTATGTGTGGGCTGCCCAGGGCTCTCCCAGAGACTTCAGATCCAGGCTTCCAGGACTATAAAGCCCCTAACACCGACAACCTAGGAAAGGATGTCACTGGGAGGTGGACGGAAGATGGGACCTTTTCCCAAACACATAACCAGCATCGTCCTTTCCTTCATCTCCCCATAGCTCAGGAATATGAAGTATATTCTTCTTGGAGAAAGGGAGGTTCTCGAATACACATTCACAGGGAACCAGGGACTTAAACCCCTCCACCTTCCTGCTTGACATCTCCAAAGCAAGGCTGCCAGACCACCCTCAGAGGGCCATCCCTGAACACAGAGTTTGGAAGAAGCCGGGCGTAGCTTCCGCTTTCTCAAGGAGGGCTGTGGAGGGCCCCTTTGTCCACGGAAGTCCCCGGGCAAGAAAGGAGAACCTGGCGAAGCCCTCAAGCACAGCCAGGTACAGGATGCATCAACGAGGCCCGTACGGCCGAGACCGGTGGCCAGCGGAGGGAAAGGGCTGGGGACTCACCGGACCCCCACGCCGGGTTTAACCTGCCCACGCACGGTGGGGCAAGGGGTGACAGGGTGGGGACCGCCACCCCCCCGGGGTGTGGCGCAGGTGCGGGGCAGACAGGGCTCCGCGCCCCCTGGCCCCAGCCCGCTCCCGGCCCGCCCCCGGCCCGCCCCTGGCCGCCTCGGCGCCCACCAGTCGGTCGGGGACTTCCCGTTGACCACTTGCTCGTAGGCCTCCTGCAGCGCCGGACCGTTCCGGCTCAGGTTCACAGCCATGGCCGACACTGCGGCGCCCGCGCCTCCGCCGCCGCTTCCGGGCCCGGGCAGCCCGACGCCCCGCCCGTCGGCCGGAAGCCCCGCCCCGACAGCCGGAAGCGGAAGCGGTGCAGGCGGGGCCCGGGTGAGCGGGCGAGTGCTGGCTAGGCGAATAGAGGGCTGCTGGGGAGTTGGGGCCCGCGTGCGGGTCGCGGTCTGCAGACAGCTGGACGAGGGGTGGAGGGAGGGCGCGGCCTTCTGCGCGTCCCCGTGCTCTGCCCCGCCGAGCCCGGGCGCGCCTTGTGGGTCCGGCGGAGGGACCCCACCCAGCCCCCTGTTCGCTGTACTCACGGAGCACCGTGCATTTTATTCTTAAACTCTTGTTGCAGTTAAAGCACTTGCTTGAGAATGCTGGATTCATGACAGGCACGGGATACCCCGATCCTCTGTGTGGACCCTCAAAAGAAATTTTATCTATGAATGAAGCAGGCATGAGTTAATAAGAAGAATAAAAATGAACACTAAGTGATGGTCACACTGCCACAAACCTAACTCGAAGTGCTGTCGTGTTTCTTTGACCTCACCTGAATTTTCTAGTGAGGTAGAGGATGCGGTGGCGGAGGAGAGATGAGAACCTGCCCCGTGCTGGTCCTGTTAACCCAACCAAACTTGGGTCCACTGGCCCCAGTGCAGTAAAGCCAATCTACTGACATGAAGTTGTGGTGAAGGAAAAGTGCAGCATTTATTGCAGGGCGCCAAAGCAAGGAGTCCTGGCAGCTAGCGCTCAAAAGATCTGAGCTCCCCACGCTGGCTTTCAGGGAAAGGTTTCTAAACATAGGGTGAGGCAAGGGGGCTGAGGGGTGTGTGATCAGCGCGTGGACATTCTTCTGATTGGTTGGTGGTGAGGTAACCGGTAATCAACATCGTCAACCTTCTGGTTCCAAGCAGTCTGGGTTGTGGGCGGCACGCAGTCAACTTCTTCCACCTAGTGGGGGCTTCAGTATCTGCAAAAAATAGCTCAAGGATATGGCTCCAAATAATATCTATAGCTTTGAGGAGGCAGTAAAGGGCCTTGACTTTGTTTAGTGGCTAAACTATTATTATTTTGTCTTGCTTGACCGTTTTCCTTTGTTTCTGCATTTTCTCACTTCTCTGATTAAATTTATTCGTTGGAACTTAGGGAAGGCCTAGAAGGCTAAAGTTTTTCTAAAGACAAGAGGCAGGCAGAGGACATGGTGGCAGGGGCGGGGTGTCTGCTCCGGGAAGGCCCCATAGGGTCCTGCTCCATCATGGGCCTGGTTCTTTCCAGGCCCTGGCTGACTGATGGAAGGGGTCCACCATGCCTCAACCTGCACCTGACTATGACTGACCTACCTGGAGGGAAACAGAGACACATGCCCCGCCCACAGCAGCTCAGAGCTTCCTTCTCTGCCCTAGAGAACTCCCCCACTTCCCTAAAATTCAGATCCACATTCCCATAGCCCCTTAGAATTCCATACTTTGGAATTCAGAGTCGTTCAGCTTTCAGAAAATATCGCATATACCCTTTATACTCTATAAACTCTACCACAGGAACCCAAGCAGAGTCTGGTAATCAAACGTGTTCATTTTTCTGCAGTGACGTCTGAAAAATCAGTCAAGTGGGTTATAGAAAGACTAAATAGCCTCATGGCAGTTCAGGTCAGATTTTGCTGCCAAATCAGTTACCAAAATCTTAAGGTGTTGGGGTCTGGACTGTGCATTTAAGGGCTTGTAAACCTTATTTGGGCACAAATACTTTTCATTTGTTATGTCCATTTTCATTGCTGTTCACATCACTGTTGCTTGTCTTACAGGCAGAAACTCTGACATCTCTCTGATGGACAGAGCAGTTACCTGGTCCCACCCTGGGGAAACCTTCGGTCCTGGCCAAATACTCCTCGCCTTCAGCAGCTCTGTCTGCGGCCCTGCTCAGTCCCCAACCACCCTGGATCTTCTGCAGTGTACAGGTCTCCTCGTTTCTCCACTTTGACTTCGCTAATGTGTTTGCCTCGGAAAAATGAACTCTAGTAACTGGAGGCCTTCCAGCTCTCCCGATTTCTAGTCTATTTTTTGTCTTCAGTAACATCTCTGCTGTCATGTTTTTCCTCAGACTTGACCTTCAGGTGACTTTCTGATCCGCCCCAGTCCCTTTGCCTCCATATTCCAGGGGAGTTCAACCCACAGACACTCGTATTGTTCTTGTTTCTTATTTTCTTTGGCTCCACGTGTCTTTGTTTTCTCTTCTTTCTCTGGGAATGTTCCTATTTAAACACGTCCTAGTTACCAGTTTCCTTCATCCACTTGGTTGCCAGTCCCCAGCCTGGGGGCCCTGGATCCCTAAGGCCTACTAGGGAGCACTTTTCAACACTTCAGTCAACTGGGGGTGGCCCTACCTTGCCTGAATCAGGCTGTGCAGACCAAAGAGGCAGGTCTCTTTGTCCTGGCACTAGATCAGCTCAGTGTGGTGACCAGGTCCATCCATACTGATGAGGGAAGAGCAGGGAGACCCAGGCTCCACTGAAAGAAGGCTGAGGGGGTCCCTGGTGTGGGAAGGTGGGGACATTAGGATTCCACTTCCTGCTGTAGTGTGTGGTAGCCTATTTCAGCTTGACAGATCAGGGAAGGCCTCCCAGAGGTAACACAGGAGCAGAGACTGGATATGGGGCTGGGAGGGTGGGGGGCGCAGCTGTGGAAGATCTGGAGAGAAGTGTTCCAGGCAGAGGGAACAAGAGGTGCTGGAGCTCTGAGGTGGGAGCCCAGAGAAGAAGAGAGGGAAGGAAGCATGGGTGCGGGTTGGATCCTGTAGGACCCTGTGGGTCAGGGGGGAGGACTTTATTCTTAGGTGTGATGGAATCCCTGGAGGGCTTTAAACAGTGAGGATGTAACCTAGGGATGTTTTTATGTTTATTTATTTATTTAATGGCTGCTCCGGGTCTTAGTTGTGGCACACGGGATCTTCATTGCCACATGTGGGATCTTTGTTGTGGCATGTGGGATCTTTCTTAGTTGTGGCATGTGGGTTCTTCGTTGCGGCATGCAGGATCTAGTTCCCTGACGAGAGATCGAATCCGGGCCCCCGCTGCATTGGGAGCATGGAGTCTTAACCACTGGACCACCACGGAAGTCCCTGATCTAGGGATGTTTTTAAAATGTCCCTCTGGGGACTTCCCTGGTGGTGCAGTGGTTAAGAATCCACCTGCCAATGCAGGGGACACGGGTTTGATCCCTGGTCCGGGAAGATCCCATATGCCGCGGAGCAACTAAGCCCGTGCACCACAACTACTGAGCCTGTGCTCTAGAGCCCGTTCTAGTGGAAGTGCAGAGTCCTAACCCCTGGACCGCCAGGGAATTCCCACTGCTGGACATTTGACACGGAACTTTCAACTTTCCTCAGAAGCCTTAAATCCCTTGCTTCTGCCACCCTCAACTTCATGGCCCATGCCTCCATCCGCATCCTTGTTTCTGGAGCTGTTGGCTCATTTTGCCCATTGAGCACTGCTGACCTTCTTTCTTGTGCCCTAGCCAGGCCATTATTGCTCCCGAGAACAAACTCTGAGGCCAGGCTGGGCCCAAGCCTAACAGCACGTCTTTCTTCACGTGGATAGAGGGCTAGATAGATGCAGCTTTGTGCCTGTTTCCTTGCCCCTAACAGGTCCCTGGTCCAGCGACGGTGCTTGTTTCCCTGGGGGTCTAGGGTGTGAAATGGTCTTACACACCAGCTTGTATGAAGTGTACCATCCACTTAGTATGAACATTTGTATTCATCCTGCCACTCCTCTGCCTTCAGTGATTCTCCGGAAAGGTCAGCCCTGTGATTCCATTTACCCTAGTGTCCTGGTGACCCCTGTGGCTGCCAGAAGGTAACAGGGCCCCAGTTTGGGAAGGGCCATGTGCGGAAGTGTCCCCAGGTGCTGAGTCAGCTCCCAGAATATGCTGGAACCCAGCCTCTGTTGAAGGGCTCCCTTTGCCTGCAGGACCCTCTCCCCCGTCCATCCATTAGACCTGACCCTAGTCCCACCTCCTTCCTCAGGCCTGTGGTCTTCCCTCCCCCGCCTGTGACTAGGCCCTTGAGCTGTTGCGGTGATAGGGGTGGGCAGCAGGGGTGAGAGGCAGGCTCCAACGGGGCAGTTCTGTCATTACCTCCCAAAGAGAGGTAGCCAAGCCCCTGCACCCCGAGGGAAGCTCTGTGGTAGGGAGCTGGATACACCAAGTGGGCCTCTCTGAAGGGTGAGAATTGGGAGTCTGGGAGAAGTGGGGTGGAGATGGGATAAGAAGGAGACTTTTTTTTAAGGAAAGTCAAGAAGCCACTATTTGGTCTGATAGGGGGTTTGCAGATTTTCTATAGCTTTTTGGGTTCGTTTTTAATAAAATCTCTGTGGCAACAGAATAGAAACCCTGGTGGTGGTCATGAGGAGGCCAGCAGACGGGCCGGGGGACAACACCAGACCTGAGGGGCGAGCGTTGCCTGCCTGCGTGGCACCAGGCTGCTGGCTTGCGGGTGCTGGCGAGATAGGCTGGGACCTGGGACTCGGGACCCTTTCCTGGAGTGCTTGCACCTGGACAAACGCCTCCTCTCCTCAAGCAACAGAATACAAAGAAACTCGAAGGGACTAAAACATAACTGCACGCGTGCGCGGGTGGGGTCCGTTATGAGCAGTAAGATACAAAAAGGCCAAAACCTACTTGCCATTTCTGAGGTGCGCGGAGCAAAAGTGGGGGGCTGCACGTGATCCCCACACACGGCACCGGCAAGGGGGTGCGCAGATCGCCGAAGCCACCCCTCCACGCCCACTCCGGCTGGGGGACCGAGCAAGCGCACCTGTTACTTGTTCTCACCCCCCCTGCTGCCGCTCAAGTCCCAGTAAAGCCTTGCCGGAATCTCTTGTCTGGTCTCTTATCAATTTCTAGTGATTAAATAGTCCAAGGACCCAGGTTGGTAACCCTGGGAAGCCATCCTCCGTTTCTCAGAGGACCAGCTTTCACGGCTAGATCTAATCCTCATCCAATCCTCAGCCAGTGCTGCCAGGGAGGAAGCATGTGTCGCAGCAAGAAGAGCTGGAGGAACAGAGGCACAGGAGGGATGGGCGGGCGAGGGCGGGAGGGATGGGTGGCCTATGTTGCTCTCAAGCTTTCTCTGCCTCTGCCAGGACAGGCCTCGGGCCAGGAGTGCTGCAGACCAGTCCCATAAGCACCTCTCTGGAACCCCAGGAGACTGTCTCCTGAATTTCAGAGACAGAAACCGGCCCGTCCTTGAGCACCTGCAGTCGGGTGGTGTGGGACCCCACGGTGCTGACACACAGCTCAGCTGTGAGCTGCCAGGCCGTTGGACATTGCTGTTCTGGTGTTTTCATCCCTTGTCGGGAGACTGACCCTGTGCCGTGTTCTTGGAACTCCTGAGTCTTCCCATAGCCTGACAAAGGATCAAGATCTCAGCACCGTCCTGCAAACTGAGACACTTCTGGCCAGAGCTAAGTCATTTGTTCATGTTGGATCGGTTGCTTAAGATCATGCATCTCCATGATATCTCTGGTCCACAGAGAAGAAAATGTATTGCTCCCGCCGTTAGCTTTTCACAGCTGCTGTCCAGTGACTGACCTGGGACTCGCCTTGGAAACATGATATGTGTACCTGTGGCTTACACGGGAGCTGCCTGCACCACAGTGCATTTTAAAATAAGCTTTTCGACCTAAGATGCCTGTCCTTCAGACTGACCTGAACCCTGGAAGCCATGAAAAGCAAGTTTCCCATGGGAACAGAGTCCAGGGACTTTGCCAGGGACAGGCCTGTGGAGCGTCACTGTGGTGGCCTGTCCAAGGGCTCTGGCAGGTACAGAGCGTGACTCAAGTTAGCGAAGAGTGAATGGTAATTTATACTGGGGATCCCAAAGGGATAATTTTACTTTTTCTACTGCAGATCTCCAACAGGGAGAGCAGGCTTGGGGAAATTTTGACTGGACTGAGAAAATTCATCAGCTTGTTGCGAGTCATAAGCCATTACACTGGAAAGGCTGAAACGTGACAGCAACTTGGGCCTGGAGGTCTCTCCTCTGAGCCTCTGACTTGTCTCTGAAACGCGAATCTACCTTCCCGTGCTTTGTTACGCGTGGTTCAAGGAGCACTGTGACCCCTGTCTGAAGTGGCAGAGCCGTGTGATGACAGCGTTCCCAGGGGACACCTAACGTTTATCATTTTGTTTAGGTAAAGACCGAAGGGGTAGCAAAGACACGAAAATTAAAAGGGCCACCCTCACCACGGTAACAGGCAGGGAACGGGGCCCACGGAACACAGGAAGCAGCCTTGTTGTGGTAACAGAGGATCCTCAGTGGGGATCCCCATAAGGTAGATGCAGACCAGGCTCAGACTGCTGCTTGCTTTGCTAAGGAAGCGGTGGTAACTAATCCCGGCACTCTCACTGGGAAGCAAGAGCAATGAAGCTGTGCTACAACTTGGCACCTTCTGGAGCAGATGAGCCTCCCGGGCTCACCTATCGTTTGCTGATCCCCAGCTGCAAGGTCTGTAGGCTTCCTTCCAAACTCCACAGGCCTGGCCATCTGGTTGCAGCATTTTAGTGTTTCTCCACCCCCTGGTCCTACTCACCCAGACATTATTTTCATAGGGCTGTTCTGGGAGTGGACCAGCTTTGAAACGCCCTTAGGAAAGACCAGGCCAAATTTGACATTAGAGGTTTGAAGTCCCTCAGTTTTCCTCCCTCTCTTTGGAGGTTTAATTAGACTAACCCCTTTCCTACCCTTCTCCTCACTAACGTAATCTCAAACCTTTGAACTCTGAAGGCAAGTCTTAAAATGTGTTGCATCAGAAACGTAAGAGAGGAGGCCAGTTACCCGACAGCTACCTGTTACAAGTTTCCGTATCTTCTCTTCTGCCTGGAAAAGAAAAAGAGACTTCAATGTCAGTTATCATTTAGGGTTATGAGTGAATTACATTTTAATTTACATTTAACAGTCCCCCTCTCTCCCTGTGTCTGGTCAGTGACTGGCTCACACTTGGACTTCATGGAGGCTCTGAACGGGAGGAGGTAGGGGTGATGAAAAACCTCATCGGGTAGAAAAGCATAACCCAAATCTTTCCAGGTTTCATAATTTTGCTCTTGCTTCTACAAGGACAGTCATCTCTCATGGCGTGTTATGTGCTTTATACCCCTTTATATCTTCTATTTACCGCTGCTCGGCGTGAGGGGAGAGGGCCAGCGTGTGGCACTGCCGAGGAAGGCTGGTGGGAGCTGTGGGGTAAGGCCTCCACTTCCCAGTGACACTGTTCCCAAGTCCCAGGAACTCCTGGGATGAGTGGAGACTCCTCGGGATGTGGTTTGCAGCAGACGGGATGTGAGGGAAGCCTGCCCGCTCCGCCCTGGGCACCCGAGCTGGCACTGAATTCTAAAAGGCCAAGAGCACGTGGTAAGGGGCCACGCTGAGGCCCCCTGTGTATCCCCTCCGTGAGCGATGCCGCCTGAGTGAGGCCGGGCAGGGGAGGCGCACAGGTCCCCCCAAGAGGTGAGCAGTGGGTCGGGGTGGCGGGACAGATTCCAATGTAGCCAGGAAGGCTGCAGATCATAACAGTGACCACTGATCTGGCACGATGGCTGAGAGTGGTACCAACATGCTGTGGTTGGAGAAAGTGGGCAAGCAGCGTCTGTTTGCAGAGGACATGATGCTCTGTGAGTGGCTCGGCCAGCACCTCAGCTCAGCTTCTCTTGGGCAATGTCTCCCGTAAAACCTCTGAGACACTTACACAGCATATTTCTGTGTCCACTCTCGCTAGTCTGTTGTACCTGGAAGAAAAAAGCAGAGGGGGTGACACCCTCGTGCATAACGGTCACTTCCTTTCAATGCGGAGCAGAGAACAGAACTGATACGGGGGCAATGCTGCCGCTTCCAGTCAAATACCGAGGACTGATGGACGAATGCAATAAAGGCTGCCCGGAGCGGGAACGTGTCATTCACGGCCGTAAACCCCTAGCCTGGTGAGTCCTGAGGGTTCTTCACAACTGTCTGCTGGGGAAGATTTAATAGTGCAAAGAACCTCCTCCCTCCGTCTCTCCCATCCTACAACATGGATGCATGTGGATGAGGAAGAGATACACAGAGGTCAGCGTGGAACAGCCCTGGCTGTCCAGCATGTGGGCTCCAGGAATCTGGCCACCAGAGTGTGAGTCAGTGCCACTCTTGGCAGCATGGAGCAGGTCTGGTGCCCACTGAGAGTATGTGCGTTTATCCTCATTACTGTAATGAAATCCGGTGCCATGACACTGTAAGAGAGATTTGTAATCAGAGGAGGCAATGAAAACAACCACTCTGGGTATATCTAAAATATATCACAGTAAGTGTTGAAATAACTTACTGCCCTGCACGGTCCTGGATGAGCTGGGCTCCCTCCCCAAAGCTGAACAGGATACAGGAGGGGGCACCCGGAGGAGTAGACCCCCAACCCATTTCCTGCTGGGTACTTGAGCTAGACACGGGGACTGACACCACCTGCCCCAAAGTAGTGTGCTCTGAGGGGCAACAAGAAGGACGGTGGCAAGGACTCGGAAGTCTCCTTGAAAAATGGAGCTCTTAGGCTGGGTGGCGCATACGTGGGCATCCGTTATATTATTATCTACAATATTTTACATGCCTGAAATAGTTTATAATAAAATAGTGGGGTTTTTGCCTGTTTTTTTTTTTTAAAAAACAACTTACTTCACAATATGAGGAGAGGAAGCTGTGTGTATGGGAGGCTTATCATCTATTACCAAATGATTTCTTCCAGGACGGGTCAAACTTCCAAAGCGTCTCAGGCACTAAGTATCTGCCTTACCTCCCAAAATCTCCTAGAAAGAAGATCACACAGTCTTGCCAGACCCCCCTCAGAGTCAGAAAATTCTTGCCAAAACGTCAGTCTACTTTATCTTGTTCTCCTGTGGAAAGGAGATTTTAAAAAGACAGAAACACCCTCTTCTCTTGTAGGAGATAGGACTTTTTAGCACACACCTCTCCAACTCACAGGGCTTACTTCAGTCTTTTAATAATAGGCGCTGTTTTCTCTTTGTCCTTGGGCAGGGAGTCAGGAATCCTGAAAATGCCCAAGAGACATACAGGACTACATCCTGTTTATTTTAAGAAAGATTAGCAGCAGCTTATACTCTCATGAAGGAGGTAAGATGGAAGGTTCCTACCTTACAAGACACAGCAGCATCTCTCAACAGGGAAAGGGGCGAGGGAGTACATTCAAGATCGTGAAACACGCTTTGCAACCAAACCCCTTGGAATAACAGTCATACTCAAGAGAGTTATTTTAGCATCTGCCCGCCTCTGCCCAGCACACCCCGGTCTCCCCTGCTAAAAGCTGGCAAGGTCTCAGGGATCCTAACCACATTTAACCATGATTTAAAATACGGAGCCACCAGATGGCCTCTGGTGGCAATGCCCAGGAAGAGCTGCGGCTGAGAAGCCCGATGGGGCCTCTTCCCACGGCTTCGATACAACGTGCACACACGGGGTAAGGGGTCTGATTCCAACTGAACCATCAAGGTCAACCTCGGGGCAGTACGACATATCACAAACCCTGAGATCGGGGGCCCTGAGACAGACTCAAGACTTTTGCGCATGTCTTGCTAAAACGCAAAGCCTTAGTTCACCCTGAGGAAACATCACACAAACAGAGGGACAGAGGGACCTCCGACAATATAACTGATCAATGCCTCGCAAGAGCATCAAGGTCATGAAAGACCAGGGGAAACGGGGGCCCTGCTACAGACCGTGGAGAGGCAGGAGACAAGCCAATAAATGCAGTGCAGGATCCTAGAACACAAGGGTGACAGCAGTGAAAACTGGTAAAAAAGTAAGGCCGTCAGTTTAGTTCAGAGTATCATGGCCAACACTGACTTCCTGGATTTGATACTTGTACTACCGTAACGTAAGATGTTGACTTAGGGAAAGCTGGACAGGGATATATGGAAACTCTGTACTGTTTTTGCAACTGTTCTCTAAGTCTAAAATTAATTCAAAATAAAAAGTTAAAAAAAAAATAGGCTGACACATCTGGGTTCAAGTCCCACCCTCCACTATGAGCCATGCCATTTTCAGGAAATGACGTGCCCATTCAAAGCCTCAGTTTTCTCATTCACAACCAGAATCGACAATTTTATTTTAAAGATAAGAATAAAAATATATATTGGTGTATGAAGAAAAATCCTGGAGGAGTGTATACAGGGCTGTCAGTTGCGATTTCCTCTGGGGATAGGTTTATAAGGAGACTGATTTCCACCTGTATGTCAGTTAGTTCTCCAAATGTTCTAATTTTAAAATAACCAATTTTTATCGATTTTCCAATCAGAAAAATAAAAATATGTTAAAAGTGACGTGAATCACGTACACGTCACTGCCGTGTGACCACATCTGGCCTGCCGCCTCTCCTGTTGGCTCCATCTTGGAAGCCTCCAGAATCTGCCTCTTCTGCCTGCCCTCGTGCCACCTGCCCTGGCTTCACAACCAGCCCGGCCCCCACTCTGCCTCTCCGCACCATAGCAAGCCACAGACCCCATGGCATGGGCCACCCCTCCGGCATCCTCCCCGCCCCCAAACACAGGCTTGTCCCCCTGTTCCCTGTGGGCCCTCCCATGCTCAGGGAGATCCCCCTGCCATCCGCCCTCACTGTCATGTCCCACTTTCCTGCTCTGTGCTTCTCCTCTGCGTGGCCCAGCTCTCATACTAAATGTCTCCCACACAGGACTGTGAGTCTCATGAGGGCAGGACTCCTCTGGGTGCGGGAAGGAGGTGACTTGCCAGGGCCCCAGACCAGGGTCTCTCCACCTGCAGACATTGAGGGCCGTCCTATGCAATCCAGGGTGCTGAGTGGCATTCCTGGCCTCCACCCACTAGATACTAGAAGCACCTGTCCTCTCCCCACCTCCCGTCTCAGGCTTTAACTACCACAAATATCCCAGGACATTGCCCAATGTCCCTGGGACAGGGGCTGAGAACCCCTATCCTGGACTGAAAGGGACTGCAGAGAAGGGAACTGGAGCCTGAGACACGTCCCAACTCAGCCACCCTACAAGCAGCACCCCTGTCACCACACCGGCCCTTGCTCACAAGAGGAATGGATTCTGGAAGTCCAGCGTTTAACTCCTGGGAGGCCGTACCCATGGTGGTGGATGAGGGCCCTTGGGAGGAGTCCCAGGTGCAGCTTTCTGTACCAGTGACTTTATCACACGCTGTCCCTGTCCCGTCCTTACCTTTGGGGGCTTGAAAGGATAATCTGTAGGAAAGTGGATGGTCAGGAAGAAAACACCTCCTTGGTAAGGACTGTCATTCTGGAGGATGAGACACCGAAGCGGGTTAGTGCGTTTGTGAGCGCGTACAGCGCAACAAGCAAAGCGAAGGGTGCACCCAGCAGCTGCTACCTACCGGGCCCACGATGGTGGCCTGCCGGTGGGACAGTGCAAGACAAAAGAGAGATGGGAAACTGAGACTCCCTGACGAACACGTCTCTCCACAAAAGAGGAGCTGCTCTGCTCACAGGGTGCCGTTCACGCACGCCTGCCCTCACTTCTGACACCAAACGCCCCTGCAGGGGGTTCTGTAATTTGACTAGACTCCAGACTCATGAAAGGCTGTTGTACTCACAGCTCCAGTTTATCACAGGGGAGAGCTCACGGGGACAGTCCAGGAGGGGTCCAAATGCAGAGCTTCCACTGTCCTCCTCCTTGGAGTCCTGGCACTGACGTGTGACAGCACACACACCACTGCCCGCAGGGATGCTCACCCCCGGCTCAGCGTGCAGAGCTTTTACTGGGGCTCCATCACGGAAGCAGGATGGATTAATGGACCACCCACGTGGCTGATCTGAGTCTCCAGCTCCTCTGGCAATGACCCAAAGCCGCCACCTTAAACCACGTGGCTGGTCTAGCTAGTGAGGCCAGCCCTCACCCTAACTCACGTTGTTGGTATGGGTCAAAGCCTTTGGGTAGACAGACAGTCCCATCAGGCAGGACGTTTTAGAGATCGCCTCCCAGAGAGGCTAGGGACAGAGGCCAGCTCTTTTAAGAACAAAATTAAATTCCTCACTACCCAGGTGCCAGTAAATTACAATTCAGTCTTCTCTTTGCACAGAATTAAGCCTTAGGTAGGCTTTAGCCACTTTCCACATTACTTTTATAAATCTTGCTCCTTAGTTCTTCACAGTTCACTCTGAAGTCCTCTCCAAAGGGTCTCTTTTAGGAGCCAATCAATGCCCGTGGCCCTGGGGCTTCAATGCGGCCACCCTCCATCTGTGTCCTCTCACATATCCCCCAAGCGGTGCCCTGTGCTCCAGGGACTAGGTGACAGAACCAGGAGCAAGAACAAGGGGGGCTTCCCCTGTGCTTCCCTCCCAGGTCCCCGCCTTAGGTGGTCAGGCCAGGCTCCCTCCTTAGTGGGTTAGAGCCTTCTCTTGCGGCACATCCTGCCTGCTGCCCTCTCTGAAGTCTCAGCCTACTTTCATTGCTGGACCCATCCCTAGGGAAGTTCCTGTACACTCAGCAGGGCTGGGCTAGAGTGGGCCAGTGACTCATCTTCAAAGCTCCCAGGACAGTCTTTGTGGAAAGCACCTATCTGCCCACCCGAGTGGGCTGCTGAGAGCATCTGAGGGGGTCTGTTATTCTCTAGGGAATTCTGTCTTATGGCTCCATGACGGGTGTGGAAGTATTAGCCCAAGGTTTCAGACCTGGTCCTGTACTGGGTTTCCTGCCACCTGTTCAAATGTCTCACAGACTCTACCCTTGACAGCAGGATAGGAAACTGCCAAGGCATGAGAGGGGGTGCAAGTGAAGGGACCAAAGGAGAGGTTTCCCAACCCCTAGAGGTAGCCAAAGACAGAGCAGCCCTTGACCTTTTCTAAACGTTTCAAGAAATGCTACTGAAGAGAACACCTTTCCCTACAATAAGGCTGCCTGAGCTAATGCAAGTGTCACGTCTTTTTCTTTTGACTGCCTTTATTCCAACTCATGCTAATCATTAGTTGGTAGGTACACTTTTGCCTAAGCATAATATAGAATAGAATTGCTTATGAAATAAGTGTTTTTGATAATTAACATACTAGAGAATAGGAGCCCATGGGGAGGAGGAGCGAATACGCGTGGCTCCTTCTAGCAAACAGGTTGGGACACTCTGGTCCCATCATTCACTTTAACCCCTGAGGTCTGCTGAGGGGCTGAGCAGGGCTTGGGGGCACAGTCAGAAGAGAAGGACCCAAAAGAGAGAGGAAGAGAAAGGAAATTGCAGAGGGATGCTGGCAAGGGGCTACTTGCCCACAGGGCAGGCATGAAATGGCCCCCAAAGGTAAGCTAGTTTCCAAGGCTGTACAAACCTCATCAGAACTCAGGTACTGAGTACAGAGGGTGGCTAGCCTCTCGGATGAGGATAGCCACCTTCCAGCACAGGGCGGCAGGGAAGGGTGAGAGTGCGTGTGGTGCAGAGAAGCAACGAGGGGCACCTTTAGAAAGCTGAGGCTGCATCAGTACCAGTCCAATCTTACCAGTGACCCTAGTTTACATTATCTTAAGCAACAGGTAAGAGGGGGAAATACGTTAGCAAGATGTGGGACGCTTGGAAGGACAACACAGGTCGGGTAACAATCACGTGAAGCCACCCTTGTTCATTAACTCTGCACATGCAGTGGGAATCATTTCTGTTTTGCTCTAAAAAAATTATTTAAACTCTCACATAAAGCTTTTGGAATCTGCCATTTTCAGTGGCTCTGTCTGCCCACCTTCAGCTCCTCTAAGCCTCAGCCCGCAGGACATGCAGGAACACACACACATGACACCACTTCCTCTTTTATTCCAGCTCTGTGAAATTTTTCTTTCCTGTATTTTAACAGGATAAAAAAGTTTTAAAACATACAGCATCAAATATGTCATTTTAGCCATTTTTAAGTGTACAAGTCAGTGGCATTAAGTGCATTCACAATGTTGTGCAAACCACCATTATTCATTTCTAAAACTTTTTCATCACTCCAAACAAATTCTGTACCACGAAAGAATTCCCCATTTCTACCTCCCCTCAGCTTCTAGAAACCTCTACTCTGCTTTCTGTCTCTATGAATTTGCCTTGTCTAGTTAGTTCATGTAAATGCAATCATCCAATATCTGCCCTTTTCTTTCTGGCTTATTTCACACGGCATGTTTTCAAGGTGCACCCACGTTGTAGCATGTGTCAGAACTTCATCCCTTTTTAAGGCTAAATAATATGCTATTGTATATATATATATATATACCACACTGAGCTTATTCATTTATCTGTTGATGGGCACTTGGGCACCTCTGGGGGATTGTAAATAATGGTGCAATGAACACTGGTGTACAAGTTCTGTTTGAGTCCGTGTTTTTAACTCTTCAGTGTCCTTGAAGGGCCCATCACCCTTCTTTTACGCAGTCTTTCCCTTCCCGGCCTACTTTTCCTTCAGCTGTAGCTACTGCAGCCTTACAGTAAAGGATGAGGGTGTCCCAGAGCCTAAGATGCTCAGAAAGTGGAGGTGAAGTGGGAGAGCAGAGTACAGATTTGGGAAGCCCAAGTGTTGGGCAGCTTGGCCTACGGCCAGTCGGCTATAGAGGGCGGCAGAGGGCTGGCTAGCGCTGCTCCTTCAGTCTCCCCTGGGGAAGAGCAGAAGTGGGAGAAAAGAACTGCCCCTCCCCTTCGCAGAGGCCAGGAGCCAGCACCCCCCCTCCCCTCACCAACCCCCAGAGCTCTGCCCCCTCGTGCAACAGCAGCAGGACCTCCATGATTAGCTTCATGACCATTTTTATACCAACATCCCAAGTTGTAGTTGGTCAGAGGCACCTTCCAGAAGCCAATGTGCCTCAGGATAAGATGGCTTTCTTGTGCCCCAGTGGAGGGAGATGGTGATTTCTGGCAGCATCTTGACCAGGCGGGCTATGAACTCAAGGCGTCTAGTGAAAAAGCAATTCACAACCAAATGAAGGGAAAACGATAGGTTTTCTCAAACAAGCAAACAAACAAACAAACGCGAGGGGCTGATAAATTTGGGGGTCTTGATTGCAAGGCTCCTGGGATCTGGAGCCCTGAAAGGTACTTACCATCATCTCCCACAGGTCCTGCAGAGCACTGGGCAGGAGGATCCCTCTGCAAGTCGGTTCATTCCTGAAACACAAGACAGTGAGCTCAGAGCTGGTGTGTGAACTGTGGATGCTGCTCTACACCCCACACCTCTTGGCCAGAAGTGCATTCTCCTAGTGGGAGGGGCTCCCGCACCTCAGGACTGTGTTGGCCCGGCTAAGGAAAACAAGTGATCTGCAATACCCTTGAAAACACGGGTCTACTCGTGGCTGTGAAGATACGTGGGAAGAAGGTATTATCATTTCCATTTAATAAGTTAGAAAATTGAGATGTAAAGAGGTTCAATTACTTACCCAAGGTCATAGAGCTGGAAGAGGGCAGGGCTCCATCACCCACTCAGGTGGAGAAGGACAGGGGCTGGGTTTTAGCTCTGGGCTCCTGAGTGGAAGCACTTAGCCAAGCGGAAGTGCCCAATTAAGGACAGGGCTCCTGTATTTCAGTCTCTCTACCTCCCCTGCTGCCCTACACACCTCTGGTTGTATGGGAGTCAGGCTCCAAGTGGGAGATGAAGCACACGCCAATCAGTCTAGCACAGCTATCCGATGTACCAACGGGGGAGACAGGAATTACATCACAACTAGATTCCCTTAACGGGATACCAATTTGTAGACACAATCCCCAAAAGTTACCCCGGTCCAGCATGAGCCTCAAGGCCTAAGAGTCTGGGCAGTGACTCAAGCTCTAGCTTGCACGTACTAGGATGTTTCCTAATACTCCGTACTCTCCCCAGATTCCAGATCTGGGTAAACTTCTTGGGGTTTCTGGAGAGGTTCTGAAGAGAAGGAAGGAGGCACAAGTAATGGTCCATCAGGTGGCAGGGAAACTCCTCAGGGGACGGCAAACCCCAGGGTCTGGGGCACGCACGTGAAGTTTAAACCCGGACGATCACATTCTTCCTTACCTGAACTATGCCTGAAACCGAGCTCATCCACATAACGCCCTCCTGATCCCACTGTCATCTCTGGGCATGCTGATCATTCTAGTAACCCCCACCCCTCTGGCCATGTACTTATCCCACATATGCACAAATGTAATTGGCCACGGTGGGAATAACTGTATCACAGAAGCCAGAAAGTGTTACAAATCAGGGCCATGTTTCATCCCACAGGGTTGTTGTTTTGTTTTGTTTTGTTTTGCGGTATGCGGGCCTCTCACTGTTGTGGCCTCTCCTGTTGCGGAGCACAGGCTCCGGACGCGCAGGCTCAGCGGCCATGGCTCACGGGCCCAGCTGCTCCGCGGCATATGGGATCTTCCCGGACCGGGGCACGAACTCGTGTCCCCTGCATTGGCAGGCAGATTCTCAACCACTGCGCCGCCAGGGAAGCCCAGAGGGCTGGTTTCTAAACCCCTACCAGTATACCACGGGTCAGTTCTTAGCTCCTATCTAATGTATCTAAATAGGTTGCACTTGGTAATCACTCAGTTCTCAGCACTGCTAGTTGTCACGATGGAAATGAGCTTGGGGAAAAACTAAGGTCATGTGAGGGACCAGAGGACGTGCTCAAAAATGCAGTATGGCTCCAGGAACCTCAGAACGGTTTCTTTCCTGCTTCCCTCTGCTTTGTGTCCTCCACACCTCCACTACGACTCTGTAGGGGATTGTTTATACCCTCTGCACTAAGGCAAATCCCAGAGAGAACAGATGAGCAGTCAGGGGCAGGAAAAGCTAGCAGTTTTTCCTGGCCAATGCCCCCCAACTCAGCAGGTTTCTCCACAGCTGCAGGCATTCGCACGGGCTGTTCCCTGTCCCTAAAGCGCATATACCTCATAAACGGTGTGGCGAATGGTTACTAAGAGTTGATGATTCCTGAAGGCCCAGAAGTGGGGCTCAACTGACAGGTTCCAACTAGCACCAAGGAGTTTCAAATGCTAACTGGCATTTCAAGGAAGAACAGTGTGATTTGAAAGAAACTAGTTCACTAATATATCGCATTCCTGTGTCTTCCCAATAGAGGCTAGAAGACCCAGGTCTGAGTCCCAGCTCTGTCACTGGGAAAATAACTTTGACCTCTTTGGGCCTCAGTATAATTATCTGTTCAGTTGTAATTATAACACGTGCCTGCCAACCGGCCAGCACTAATGTTTGGCTATAATTTTGTAATGTGTATAACCGTACACAAGTATACCCAGTAAAGAGTCTAGGCTGACAGTTCACAGAGGATGCAGTCATTAGTATTACACAAAGAAGAATGAGGAATGGATAGAGATATCTAGTACTGGAAGAATACAGAAGAAACTAACACTGATGACACCCTGGGAGAAAAACTGGATGGCTGGGGACAGGAGTGGATGGGAGACTTTCCCCTGTAGACCCTTTTGTATTTTCTGAATTTTGAATCATGGAAATTGATTACCTATTCAATAAACACATAAATAATATATTTTATAAATTGTAAAGGACTAGGCAGGTTAAAATTGTGTAATAATTATTGTTATAAATAACATTGATGATAAAAGTGAGTCCTGAAAAGGGAAAAGAAGGTTAAAGCATAGCAGATTACCAGAGGAAAATAGTTAAGCAAACCATTATACTTTAAATAGTTACACACTCAATTCTGTTACTGTGTTTCACTGAATCCAAGATCTCATTCAATGTACGACCATCTTATATAAAACTAAGAAAGAAAACACACTGGCAATTAAACTAAGACCAAATGCATTTTTTTTCTATTCTTAATTGGATAGTCTTTTATTGTTGAGTTGTAAGAATTTTTACATATTCTGGATACATGTCCCTTCTCAGATATTTGACAAACAAATATCTTCCTTCATTCTGTGGGCTGTGTTCTTGCTATCTTCAAAGAAAATCTTTTTAATTGAAGTACAGTTGATTCACAATGTTGTGTTAGTTTTGGGTTACACCAGTGATTCACCTACACATATATATATTTTTTCTTTTTCAGATTCTTTTTCATTATATGTTATTACAAGATATTGAATATAGTTCCCTGTGCTACACAGTAGGTCCTTATTGTTTATTTTATAGTATGTATCTGTTAAACCCAAACTCCTAATTTATCGCCCCCCAACCCCTTCCCCTTTGGTTACCGTAAGTTTGTTTTCTATGTCTATGAATCTATTTCTGTTTGGTAAACAAGTTCATTTGTCTCGTTTTTTAAAAATTCCACACACAAGTGATATCATTATGATAGTCTTTACACTTAAAACTTTTATTTTAAAACTCAGCTTTAAGCTCACTTGGGCACATGCTTTTGTTTTTCACTCACTCATGCATACCACACACACCAAAAAGGAAAAACAAGTGAAATAAATAAATTGGTTCTTCCCGTTTAGAGTCCAATACTAACCCTGGGTCACGGATGTCCTCACCATCATCCTGTGCCTTCCAGGCAATGATGATGTGGCAATTCTTCAACAGTCCTCCACTATACTGTTTCTGGAGTTTTCTTCCAAGCCACTGATACCCATTCCGCAAAGGCCCACAATACACAATCTCTTTGCACAAACCTCGGTGAGTAAAGGGGACCCAGCCTCACCGACCTGAGGGTAGGTGGAACCTTCCTTTCTGTGGTCTATGAAGCATCTGGCTAGCTTGGCGTGGAAACAAAGAACTGCAGTCCTTTCTCCAGCAACATTTATTCCATTGATATGAAGCTTATTCCCCACTGTTCTGCTTCTGTGCCTGTGTCCACAAAAGCTTTTATTTTCAGCATTAAGTCACAGTATCTTTTTTTTAAAAACATCTTTATTGGAGTATAATTGCTTTACAATGGTGTGTTAGTTTGTGCTTTATAACAAAGTGAATCAGCTATACATATACATATATCCCCATATCTCCTCCCTCCTGTGTCTCCCTCCCACAGTATCTTCTTGAAGACATTTTTAAAGCAATTACTCAACACACCAACAATGCACGTAACCTCAATATACACTGCTGGGACACGGCTTTCACATACAGATGGTGACAACCAAGTTACAACTGCTGCCGGGCTGACAGCGATTTTGAGCAGCATCCCAATTTCAGAGATGTGAAAATGTAAAAAAACAGTTCATCTTAGAGTAGATGAAATATGGTATTATCTATACTTTCCTGATTTTCCAAGTTCTCTCTGAAGAACAACTAACATTCATAGTCAGAAAAAGAGTTAACTTTTTCTGAAAAGCTAAATCAAGTATTATGCAATCATTAAAAATTACAGTTTCTAAAGACTACAGGAGTAAAAGTCATGAAACAACGTTAAGGTAAAAAGAGGGGGAAAAGGCAGAATATAAAACTTGATGCACCACGTGACTCTGATAATCAGAAGCATACATTCACAGTGAAGAGACTGGAATGAAATCTTATCAGAACGTTAACCATGATTATCCCATGGGGCTACAGATGACTTTTTAAAAGACTGCATTTTGGGGTATTTTCCAAATTTTCTCTAAAGGATACATATTGCCTTAAAAAGCAAAAAATAATCATTAATGTAAACATAAATGTAATGCTGCCACATAAATCCCTGTCCCTGTTGAAGACGTTTAGAAATGTTACACTGACACATATTCAGATTTTTAAATGTGAATTCTTGTTTAATTGAAGGAAACACTTTATCAATAAACTGAAAGTTCACATACAAATACTCAACTCTTTGGAAGAAACTTTTTAAAAAGGCATGAAGTTGGCTGGCAAGGGCTGTGGGTTGGGAGCTAAGGGGACATAGTGCAAGGCCACCTCCTGATCAGGCCTCAGCCACTCCTCTTCCTCTGTCCTGAAGAGCTCCTGTTCAGTTCCAGTCCCTCAGGAGAGGCAGACTCACCTTCAGCTCCAGGTCTAAGAGTAGCTGCACCCCTTACCATCCACCGGTTCAAGAATGAGCATGTGAAATGATTCATAACAAGGGGTGAAGGAAAAAAAATGATTTGCTGGGCTTTCTGAGAACTTCTGGAAGCCAACGCCTCCTTGTCTCCCAGGGTATGTCCAGTGGGCTCTGGGGCCCAGAGCTACTCAGTCCAGAGAATTTCACACACACAGAGCAGGAGCTCCAAAATCACTTCCAAAGCTCTATGGACCTCCAATTCTGTGAGCAAGGGTGGCTGGGTCTCTGTTACTTGCAGCCAGGGCTTCCTAGCTCATCCCAGTGATGTCTTCTGACCACTGTGGGCTGTTTCTTCCAGGTCTTGATACAGAATTTGCGGGGTCCTCGTGCAAAATGAAAATGCGGGCTTTCTTGGTCAAAATTATTGAGAATTTCAAGACGGTGACTGCACAGAATTAAACCAAAGGCAGGGCCCTTCATAGCAAGTGAGACGTTATGAGTTACGAGTCACATACTGGTGAAGCCAGCTCTGCTTACTTCCTTTATTGGTTCCTACCAAGGAAAGTCCTCCCTGGCCTTGTGACCTCAATCACGTTACATCTACGGTTCCCATGTCATCCTCAAGGTCCAAACTTGTTACTCTCAGTTCTCCTTTTTGTAAATCTTACCAGCCTACATGTTCACACATGTAAGTTCAAAACTACCCTCCTTATCTCCCGCACCCTGATCCCTGCCCTCACAATGTCTGATTCCCCAACATAGGCAATACTACTACCACCCACCCAGCTACCCATCTTGTGCACCTCCCTCTCTCACTTTCACCACATACCCTTTTTCAAGTTTTGTCAATTCTACCCTTCCACATCATCCAAGTACAGTTCTTGCCTCGGTATCCATTCCATGGTCATTCACTCGGATGAAGCCTTTGCTGGACTTTCACAATACCCTCCACTCTCCCTTTGTTCCAGTGTCTGGCCCACTCCAGGCCACATCAGAGCCAGAAGGCTCTTTTTGCAACACAGATCTGAGCATGTCATTCACCTGTCTCAAAGTCCTAGGATGACAGATGACCTCTTTCAGAGAATAATTTGCCGAAAACATTCCTTTTTGGAGAGCTGTTTATTAAAAAGGACCCATACCCTTAGAGATCCTGCTATCTCACCTCTGGCAATCAAGCCTAAGCTCACCACACAATGATGCTTATTACAGCATTATTTACTTTATATAAAATTTAGAATATCAGGGGCAGTTAACTCATACCAGGCACTTGATATATGCCAAGCATGTACTAAACATGTATCATCTAAGCCTCAAAAAAACACCTGTAAAAACATGTGGACACGGAGGGTGGGAATGATTAAGTGCCTTGCCCTCTGACATCCATGTCCAGTGTGTTTATTCACTACAGGTAATGATTAAATAAATTACTGGTAATGTACTTACGGAATGCTAATGTTAAAAATTACAGTTATGGGGCTTCCCTGGTGGCACAGTGGTTGAGAGTCCGCCTGCCGATGCAGGGGACGCGGGTTCGTGCCCCGGTCCGGGAAGATCCCATATGCCGCAGAGCGGCTGGGCCCGTGAGCCATGGCCACTGAGCCTGCGCGTCTGGAGCCTGTGCTCTGCCACTGGAGAGGCCACAACAGTGAGAGGCCCGCGTAGCGAAAAAAAAAAAAATTACAGTTATGAATACTAAAAATTACAGTTATGAATACAGTTATGAAACTATATGAAAAAGCGGGATACAAAATATAGCATAATTTATTTTAAGTAGAGGTAAAAGATTGGTAGTAGATATGCTAGAATGTCAACAAACAGAACTGAAATCTGGCAGAACTGAAAATACCTTTTCTTTCTTCTACTGCTGTGCATTTTCCAAATTCTAGTTAATATATTAAACGCCTGCAAGGACTCTCAATTACTTACAGGACAAAAAAGTTATCCCAGCACTGCCCCTAAGGCCCACCCACTACCATCCCCAGCTCCAGCTGCGCTTAAACCCCAGTCATCCCCTCCCCGCCCCAAGCCCGACCACGTCTCTCCCGGGCCACGAATCCCCTTGTCCCTTTTCTGCACCTGCAGAGACCCTACTCATCCCTTAGGGCCCAGCTCAAACGTCGACTCCTCTGCTCAGCCCTCCAGATCCCCCGACAAGGGCATACCCTCCTTCCTCTGGGGCCAGCCGCCGTCACTCTGCCCAGGGTGCCCGCGCACATGGCCCAAGGCGTGGCGAGTCCGCAGCTGGTTCCAAGTGCCAGGTGGAGACGCTCCGCTCGCCCCGCCCCGCCCCACGCTAGCCCCACGTGACCTCGCCCCACCACCACCCGCGCAGAGCGCGGTTCCCTTTCAAGGCCGCGCGGGCGCTGGTTCTGCTTCCCTCACTGGCAGGTGTCACCATACCCTGTTCCTTCTCAGCCGCCGTTCACTTGGCGGCCGCGCCACCCCCGCCCGCGAATCGACGCTTCGGACTAGCAAGGAGCCCGAGGGCGGGAGGACTCCTTACCTTTTGGGTCCGCCTCAGCGCCATCCTGCCCCCGCTGCTGGGGACAGGGGCTACCGGGCCCGGGGCTGCCAGAGGCGGCCACTGGCCGGCTTGGCCGCCGCGCTGTGCTGCAAGCTGGGAACGGCCGCCTGCGCGTGCGCGCCCCGGGGCACTATGGGGCGGTGTTCTGCCTGTGGCGCGTCTCGGCGCGTGTCGGCGCGTACTGGCGCCGGCGAGCGAAGCAGGCTCTGGCGACCCGGAGCGGCCGCGCCGCCGGTTGCCTCTCCCCTGGTCTCTGCCGCCCCGCGACCCTACCTCCCGGGTCAGTGAGGATCTAGGGAGGCTGGCGGAGAGAGGGGCGGTCGTTGCTTTAACAGGGACCCGCCGAGCACCCAGGAGGTACCGCAGCCATGCCCTCTGACCCACGCCCCCGCCGTGTTCCATCCCAGGCTGTCACATACTCCTGAAAGTAGTGGTTCTGCTTTGAACTTAATTCTGTAAGTATTCATCCCCTTTCATGTGTTATTTGTCAAATATGTTACAGCTCTTTACATAGAAATACACGTAGTAGAGCTTTCTATGCAGTGGGCCTGGAGATGTGCATTTTCAGTAATGCTTTAGTTGATTTTGATGCACTGGCAAGGGTGAGAACCACGGCCTTAAACTGTACATATCCAAACTTAACTGTCTTCTTCCCCCTTTTCCCAAGACCTGACAGGCATCTAGGTCAGAGTTTTTGGGCTAGGAGCTATTAGTGTGTCAAAGTCAGTTTAATGGGTTGCAACCAATATATATATATTTTTAATGAAATAAAATAGAATGCAAAATCTCAGTGCATTTCACATAATAAAGGTGAGAATTGTGAAAGTTCTGTTGTGTGTGTTTGTGTGTGTGTGTGTTTGTGTGTGTGTGTAGATGATAATATTTATCTTCCAAATTTGGGCGCTTTTGACAATGAAAGGGGGTGCAACTCTAGGACCAAAGGTGTAATCTGAGGCTGTCTCTGACCAACCAGGATGTATGGTCATCTGCATGTGAGTACGCCGAATATAAAATGTATCTCAGACATTTCCATGGTCCCCGGCCATGTCTTTGTCCAGAAGTCTTCAAGGATGCCCCGTGGCCTACATGGATTGCATCCCATGCCATGGAAGCCCCTTCAAAATCCAGTGTCATCCAGTGTGGCTTACTATCAGGGGTTTACATCACTGCTCCGTTGACATTCCTTTACTCCTGGTTGCCCTCTAGAAAACTTCCTCTCTCTTTTTCCCCTAAAGCACAGCCATCATTCACCTTGTAAAGCCAGTTCAAGTCATTGCCCGCTGCATGGCCCTGGTTGGGCACCGCCTCTCCTTGGTGTAGCATGGCAACACAAATTCCTGTTAGTCCATGAGTCATCCATCCCCGCATTGTTTACATGGCTCGCCCCTCATAGAACAAATGATCCTCAATTTTTATGAGTGTTTATAAGCTTGTGTGAGACTATAAACTTCAGTGACAGTGATGGTTATCCCTGTATGGTGAGTTTACTAATGATGTTAATTTCTAAAATTTCCAGAGAATTTGCATCACTTGTATAATCTAGAAAAAAGAAAAGAAACAGAATTGTGTTGAATAGCAAATGAAAAATTCCATTTCTCCTTCCTTTTGGTAGTCTAGAACATAGTCTTCTAAACTTTTTACATAGATTTTTATAGTTTTTTTATGTTGAAGTAATTTTAGATGTACTGAAGTCTTGCAAATATAATAAAAGATATGAAAGTTGACAAATTGGACTTCATAAAAATGTAAAACTTTTGTGCTTCAAACAGCACCATCAAGAAAGCAAAAAGAATGAGAAAATACTTGCAAATCATATATTTGATAAGGATCCAGTATCCAGAATATATAAACTCCTACAAGTCCATAAAAAAGATAAACTCATTAAAAAACTAGGCAAAGGATTTGAGTAGAAATTTCTTCAAAGAAGATATAGAAATGGCCAATAAGCACATAAAACAAAAAAAGCTCAACATCCTTAGTCATTACAAAAATGCAAATCAAGGCCACAATTAGATACTACTTCATACTCTCTTAGCTATGATCAAAAGGACAGATAGTAACAAGTGTTGGTGAGGATGTGGAGAAGTTGAAACCCTCACACTTCACTGGTGGGAATATAAAATAGTGCAGCTACTTTGGAAAATAGTTTGGCAGTTCCTTAAAAAGGTAAACATAGAATTATATGACCTGGCAATTCCATTCTTAAGTATATACCCAAGAGAAATTAAAACATGTCCACACAGAAACTTGTATGCAGATATTTACAGCAACATTTTTTATGCTAGCCAAAAGGTCAAAATAACCCAGATGCTGAGTGGATAAGCCAGATGTCATACAGCCACACAGTGGAATAATTTTGGCAATAAAAAGGAATGAGGTAGTGATAATATGCTGTATCATGAATATATTCAATTTCTGGGGTTGCCATATCAAAGTACCAGAAACTGGGAGGCTTAACAGAAATTTATTGTCTCATAGTTTTGGAGGCTGGAAGTCTGAAATCAAGGTATTGGCAGGGTTGGTTTCTTCTGAGGAGTGTGAAGGAAAATCTTTTCCATGCCTATCCTCTAGCTTCTTGTAGCCTCAGGCATTCTGTGGCTTGCAGATGGTGTTCTTCCTGTGTCTTGATCTCATCTTCCCTCTAAGTGTACCTATCGCTGTGTCCAAATTTCCCCTCTTTATGAGGACTCAATCATTGGATTAGGGCCCACCACAGCTAATGACCTCATCTTTACTTGACATCTGCAGAGATCCAAATTTCAAATAAAGGCACATTCACAGGTACTGGGATTAGAACTTGAACATCTTTTGGGGGTACACAATTCAACACATAACAATGGATGAACCTCGAAAACATTATGCTGAAAGAAAGAAGCCGGTTACAAAAAGCTTCCATTTCCAAATGATTCCATTTATGTGAAAGGTCCAGAATAGGCAACTCTAGAGACAAAGTGTATTAGTAGTTGCCTAGGGCTGAGGGAGAGCAGGATTGCTAGTGGGTAAATTATACGTCTGTAAAGTTGTTTGAAATATAACAATACTCAGAGTTCTTGTATACCCTTCATCCAGCTTTTAATGTTAGTATATTACATAACTGTAATATAATTATTTAATTGAGAAAATAACATCTATACAATACTCTTTACTAGACTCCATTTAAATTTCATTAGTTATCCAAACATGGATACCAAGGGGGAAAGGGGGGTGGGATGAATTGGGAGATTGGGGTCAATATACACTATTGATACTATGTATAAAATAGATAAATAATGAGAACCTATTGTATAGCACAGGGTACTCTACTCAGTGCTCTGTGGTGACCTAAATGGGAAGGAAATCCAAAAAAGAGAGGATACATGTATACATATAGCTGATTCACTTTACTATACAGTAGAAACTAACAACATTGTAAAGCAACTATACTCCAATAAAAATTTTTAAAAATAAACAAAATAGTTCAATAAAAGATGGTTCTTAAAAAAAATTATCCAAGCAATGTCTTTTTTTCTGGTTCAGGATCCAATTTAGGATCCCACTTTGTGTTGGTTTATCCTGTCGCCTTAGCCTCCTGGAATCTTAGACAATTTTTAGTCTTTCTTTGTCTTTGATGATCTTTGATGATCTTGACACGTGAAGAGTATGGGAAAATTATTTTGTAAGATGTCCCTCAATTTGGGTTTTCTGATTGATGAGAAATCAATCAGTTTGGGTTTTCTGATTGATGCATTTTTGGCAAAACGATTACAGATGTGATGTGCCCTTCCTGGTGCATCATATTAGAGGTACGTGAAATTGGTAAGTCATTAATGGTTAAGTCTGATCATTCTGTTAAGTTGTTATTTATCAGATTTCTGAACACTAAGGGCAAGAGAAGATTGATATCAGCTCAAGCATTTGCACTTGAGCTTTTGTTCTGTTCAGGCTCTCAATAGATTGGATGATACCCACACACTTTGGAGAGGACCATCAGCTTTACTCAGTCCACCAATTCAAATGCCATTTCTGTTAAGTTGTTATTTATCAGATTTCTTTAACTGTAAAGTTAAAAACTTTTCTTTTTAAATTAATAAGTAGCTTGTGGGGAGAAACTTTAAGACTTTGCATTTACCTTATTTTTTAAATCAGAGTTTCATCCAGTAATTTTAGATTTCATTCTTGCTCACAGCAGTTATTACTGTGGTATTTACCAAATGGTGATTTTCTATTTCCTGTTTTCTTTCTACCTTTGTTAAATGGAATTCTACTCTAAGGAAGAGCTGTCCTTTCCCCTCCATTTATTTACAGACAGTCCCTGACTTACAGTGGTTTGACTTATAATTTTTTGATTTTACGACAGTGTGAAAGCAATAGAAGTTGAGTAGAAACTGTACATCGAATTTTGAATTTTGATCTTTTCCTGAGCTAGTGATATGTAGTATGATACTGTCTTGTGATGCTGGGCAGTGGCAGTGAACCAGTCAGTCACACAGTCAGGGAGGTAAACAACCAGTACACTTAGAACCATTCCGTACCCTTACAACCATTCTAGATTTTTACTTTCAGCATAGTATTCAATAAAATACATGAGATATTCAGTAGTTTATTATAATGTAGGTTTTGTGTTAGATGACTTTGTCCAACTTTAGGCTAACGTAAGTGTTCCGAGCACATTTAAGATAGGCTTGGCTAAGCTATGATGTTCCATAAGTTAGGTGTATTAAATGCATTTTCAACTTATGGGTTTATCAGGACATAACCCCACCATATTTTGAAGATCTGTATTTATTTATTCAATTATTTTGTTTATAACAGTATGGACTCATGGATGTTTATTCTATCAGTTTTAATCCATTAGTGTCATTTATTATGCTGCTCAAATTGTCCCAAATTTGGCCACTGAAAGCTTGTAGGGAGCCTCTAAGATGGCCTCCGACAATATCTACCTCTTAGTATTCAGGCCCTTTCTTAATCTCTCCTTGAGTGTAGGCTGGATATAGTGACATTTCTAATGAATCGAAAAGGTGATGGGATGTCACTGCTGAGATTAGGGTTAAGTAAAAGACTGGCTTCTCTCTTGAGCAGACACTCTTGCTTTCTCATTCTCTTGTTCCCTTGCTCCTTCACTTCCTCACTGTGATGGAAACCAGCTGCCATATTGTGAGCTGCCCTGTGGAGAGGCCCCTGTGCCAAGGAACTGAGAGAGGCCTCCTAGCAATAGCTAGTGAAAAACAGGCCCTCAGCCCAACACCCCACAAGAAACTGAATCCTGCCAACACCATAATAATGAGCTTGGAAATTCATCCTTCCTTATTTAAGCCTTGGGATGATCCTGGCTGACAGCTTGACTGCAACCCCATGAAAAACCTTGAGCCAAGGGAATCTCTATTAGTTTGCTGGGAATACCATATGTACCACAGGCTGGGTGCCTTAAACAGCAGAAATTTATTTTCTCACAGATCTGGAGGTCAGAAGTCCAAGATCAAGGTTCTGGCTGACTTGGTTTCCAGTGAGGGCTTTCTTCCTGGTGTGTAGATGGCCTCCTTCTCACTATATATTTACATGGTCTTTCCTTGGTGCATGTACATAGGGATTGGGGCTGCATGGGGAGAACACTAGTTCTCTGGTGTGCCTTATAAGGACACTAGCCCTATTGGATCAAAGCCCAACGTTATGACCTCATTTAACCTTAATTACTTCCTTAGAGGCCCCATCTCCAAATACAGCCACACTCAGGGGTAGGGCTTCAAAATATGAATTTGGGGGGGAAATAAACAAGGACCAGGAAAGAGGCAACTTAGCAAGACAGAAAACTTACAGACAATAACTGCTTTACTGCAGCCAGACACCATGGAACAAAATGGGCCCTCATCCCCCTCAGCAAAGGTTAAGTGGGGAACCTAGACTTCCACGATTGTCTTGCTGGGATGATTTCAGAAAAGACCAAGAGAAGCTGGGATTGTCATGGCCACCCAATAATAATGAGACCTTTCCTCCTTCATAGTGTTCATGAAAGTCATGAACATGTAGGGAGCAGTTACAAGGCACTCTCCCCTCTTCCCCCCACCGCCCATGCCTCGTATTAGGGTTCTCCTGAGAAACTAGAGGGAGGTGGGAAGAAGAGATGAACCAGGAACACTAAGGGCAAGAGAAGATTGATATCAGCTCAAGCATTTGCGCTTGAGCTTTTGTTCTGTTCAGGCTCTCAGTAGATTGGATGATACCCACCCACTTTGGAGAGGACCATCAGCTTTACTCAGTCCACCAATTCAAATGCCAACCTCTTCTGGAAACACTCTCACAGCACATCCAGAAATAATCTTTACAATCAAGGCATTCTATAGCCCAGTCAAACTGACATACAAAATTAATCATCATACCCTCCCAGCCAGGGTGATGGAATTTCACCCCCACTTGGCAGAATTGAGGTGGGGTCTTCCCTTCTGTGCTGATGTGATGTGAGAGGAGCCTGTAAAACAGAAGATTTAAATAGGATCTGAGTCACAATGCAGTAATCAAAATGTCCAGGGTACAACTGAAAATCACTCATTATGCCAAGAACCAAGACTATCTTAACTTGAGAAGGACAAGGTAATCATCAGACACCAAACCAGAAATGACACAGAGATGGGCATTTTCTGACAAAGGTTTTAAAGCAGGCATGATAAAAATACTTTAATTAAAAAATTCTGAAAATGCTTGAAACAAAAAACTAGAAAGTCTCAGCAAAGAAATACAAAATATAAAGAAGAACCAAGTGGAAATTTTAAAACTGAATATTACAATAAAGGAAATAGTAAACTCACTAGAAGGATTCAGCAGCAGAGTGGAAATGATAGGGAAAGGATTGGTGAAAGTAAAGATAAAACAATAGAAATTAACCAACAGAGAAAAATAGATTGGGAAAAAAAAAGTGAATAGAGGCTCAGGGACCTATGGTAGTATAACAAATGATCTAATATTTATCTCATCTGCATCCCAGAGGGAGAGGAGAAAGAGGGTGGGGTTGAAAACATATTTGAATAAATAATGACTGAAAAAAAAATTTGGCAAAAGACATAAAACTACAGATTCAAAAAGCTGAGCTAACCCAAAATAGGATGCACCCCCAAAAATACCATGCCAAGATACATCATAGTCAAAATTCTGAAAACTAAAGACGAAAAATCTTGAAAGCAGAAAGAAAAAAATAATACTTTACCTATAAGTAAAAAACAATTTGAATTACAGCAAGTTTCTTATCAGAAGCTAAAGAGGCCAGAAGGAAGGGGCATCACATTTCCAAGTGCTGAAAACAACTATAACTAAGAATTCTATATGCAGTGAAAATATTCTTCAGGAATAAAGTGTATAGATATCAAGACATTCTCAGATGAAGGAAAACTAGAAGGGTTTGTCACCAGTAGATCCACCCTATATTTTTTAAAAAGGGCTGAAGGAGGTTCTTGAACTGGAAAGGAAATGATAAAAGAAGAATTCTTGAAACATCAGGAAAGGAGATAGAACAATAGAAAGAGTAAAAATATTACTTAATACAATGGAATTTTTTCTCTTAAGTTTTCTAAATTACATTTGGTGATTGAAGCAAAAATTGTAACATTGTCTATGAATCTCAAAGCATGTAGGGGAAATATTTAGGACAATTGTATTATAAATGACAGAGGGTAAAGGAACTGAAAGGATTGAAAGGTTTTTACACTTCACTCAAACTGGTGAAATCTTGACACCAGAGGACTATGAAAAGTTATGTGTGCATAATATAATACAACTAAATGTCTATACAAAGAGATACATTCAAAAGCACTATTGATAAAGCAAAATGGAATTCTAAAAGAAAAAAAGGTACAAGTAACCCAAAGGAAGGCAGAAGAAGAAAACAGAGGAAAGAAACAAAATGAAACAAAAAACCCCACTGAAGTCCTAGCATATCAATAATTACATTACATGTAAATGTCTGAATATACCAACTAAAAGAGAAGAACAGAGTAGATAAAAAACAAGACCCTACTATATGCTCCCCACAAGAAACTCAGTTCAAAATTAATGGTATAGGTAGTAAAGTAAAAAGATGGCAAAAGATATGCAATGCAAACATTAATCAGAAAAAAGCTGTAGTGGCTACATTAATGTCAGATAAAGTAGACTCTAGAGCAAAGAAAATTACTAGGGTCAGAGAGGGGCATTTCATAATACTAAAAGGGTCAGGCTATCAAGAAGACATGGCAATCCTAAATTTATATGTACCAAACAACAGAGCTGCAAAATACTTAAAGCAAAAACGGACAGAACTGAGAGGAGAAATTGACAAACCCATGATTATAGTTGGAGACTTCAATGCCCCTCTTTCAATAATTGACTGAAGTATGTGGAAAATCAGCAAGGTTATATAATAACTCAACAGTACCATGAATTAACAGGATGCAGCATGCACACACACACACCACTTCACCCAACAACAGCAGAATACACATTCTTTTCAAGTTCCCGTGGGTAGTTTACCAAGATAGACCACTTACCATGATAGAGCCATAAAACAAACTTCAACATGTTTAAAATAAGTGAAATCATACTGTGTGTGTCTCACCACAAATGAACCAAGCTAAAGATCGGTAACAGAAAGATAACAGGAAAATCTCTAGTTGGAAACAAGCTGCTAAATAATCTTTGAGTCAAAGAGGAACTCTCAAGGGAAATAAAAACAACACGTTGAACTAAATGAAAATGAAATTAAAACATACCAAGACAAGTGGGCTATAACTAAAGTAGTGCTAGAGAAAAATTTATAGCACCAAATTCTTACATTAGAAAAAAGGGAAAGTCTCAAGAAAATCATGTAAGCTCTCACTTTAGGATCCTGTCCGGTGCAGAAGTAGGGAAATAATGAAATTGAAAGTAGAAAAACAATAGAGAAAGTAAGCAAAAGATGGTTCTTTGAAAAGATCAATAATATTGCCAAATGATGCAAATTAGCAATATCAGAAATGAAGTGGGATACCACTACAAATCTTGTAGATCTCAAAGAAGTAATAAGGAAATATAAATAATTTTACATACATAAATTTGACAACTAAAGTGAAATGGACTAATTCCTCAAAAATCATCCAATATGGAATATAAATTTTTGTATACTTCTATAAATATTAAAGAAATTGAGTTTTTAATTTAAAACCTCCCAAGAAGGGACTTCCCTGGTGGTCCAGTGGTTAAGACTCCATGCTTCCAATGCAAGGGGCGTGTATTCAATCCCTGGTCAGGGAACTAAGACCCCACATGCCATGCAGTGTGGCCAAATAAATAAATAAATAAAACATAAAAACTCCAAAGAAAGAATCAGATGTTTTCAGCAGAGAGTTCTACCAAACATTAAAAGAAGAACCAATTTTACACATTATCTACCAGAAAGCAGAAAAGGAGAAATTCCCCAACTCGTTTTGTGAGGCCAGTGTTATCCTGATACCAAAACCATACAAAGACCATTCAAGAAAGGAAAACTGCAGATTAATATCTCTCATGAATACAGATGCAAAAATTTCTCAATGAAACATTAATAAGTAGAATTCAGCAATATATAAAAAGAGCTTTGGGATTCTGGGAAGACAGAGTAGGAAGTGCCGGGAACCTTGTCTTCTTTCCTGGACAGTTATACTGGCAGAATCTGCTTGATATAGCTATGTTGGAACTCTGAAGTCTATTCAGACTTGCAACTTCAAGGAGAAGGGAAATTGCAGTTAATTTTGGTCAATTTCAGCAATTGCTACCCATCCCCCAACCTCAGCTCTGAAACAGTCAGTTGTGCATTTGTACCAGGAGCAGCTGACATGCAGCTTGCTGACCCAAGGTGGGCAATAAGGACCCTGTCCTCCAAATATCAGGGACCTGTTTTCTGATTGTTGATTGCTGCTTCTGATAATGGAAGTACAGACATAGAACTGGGCAGTCATTGCTGCACCACCCCTCCCATTGTTGCAAGCCCCAAGCCCTACAGCTGAAACAACTTCTAGGAGATTTAAAGAGCTGGCACTTTTCTCTCCATCTTTATTTATCTTTTCTCCTTATTTGGGGAGCCAGACATTTAAGGACTAGGACATTCAAAAGCAACCCATGTACAGATCACCATACATGTCTAAGGAAAAACACAGACTCAGACCTGATAAGACCTTAAGTTTATACCTCAGGCTTATCCCTGGAAGAGAGAGCATAAAACAATAAAAATACCAATAAAGTAAACAAAAATGAAACTCTTGAGAAATGGAACAATCTGATTTCCAGACTTACTACATTGTTAGATTCAAATATTAAATTTTCAGGGAAAAAAATTATAAGATGTGCAAAGAAACAGGAAAAAAAATTTTTCCATGCAAAGAAAAAAAAATCAACAGAAACTGGTGAGAAAGGCCATATGGCAGACCCAATAGACAAAGAATTAAAAAAAACCTGTCTTAAAGACGCTCAAAAAACTAAAGGAATACATAGAGAAAGTCAAGATAATGATGTATGAACAAAATGGAACTATGAATAAAGAGAAAGTATAAGAGCACACTAAAAAGAGATTCTGGAGCTGAAAAGTACAATAACTTGAATGAAAAACTCACTAGATCCCAGTCAAAAGCAGATGTGAGTAGGAGAAGAAAGAATCAGTGAACAAGAAGATAAAACAATTGAAATTGTCAAGTCTGCAGAACAGAAAGAATAAAGATTGAAGGAAAGTGAACAAAGCCCAAGGAACCTGTGGAACATCTTCAGGAGTACCAACATGCATTGTGGGAGTCCCAGAAGAAGAGAGAGACAGACAGGAGCAAAGGGATTATTTGAAGAAATAATGCCTTAAAACTTCCCAAATTTGAAGAAAGACATGAACATAAACACCCAAGAACCTTAATGAACGCCTAATAAGATGAATTCAAAGAAGGTCACACTGAGACATAGAAACTGTTGAAAGCAAAAGAAAATCTTGAAAGCAGCAAGAGAGAAGTGATTCATCACATAGAAGTGACCTTCAGTAAGATCATCAGCAGATTTCTCACTTGAAACTTTGGAGGCCAGAGGTCAGTGGGCTGGTATATTCAAAGTGCCAAAAGAAAACCACCAAAAAGTGTCAATCAAGAATCCTAAATCTGCCCCAAACTGTCCTTAGAAGGGAGGGAGAAATTAAACCAAAAGCTAGCACAAGGAATAAATAATAAAGATTAGAACAGAGATGATGAATGAAATATAAATTAGAAAAATGGCAGGGAAAATGAATGAAAACAAAACTCTTTTTTTTTTTTTTTTTTGTTTTTTTAAAAAGGAGGCTTCTGGGAAGATGGTGGAGCCAGAAACACCAGGAATCTGTCTACCCAACTAGGCAAAAATTGCACCAGCAGAATCATCTGATGTAACTGTTTTGGACCTCTGGAGTCTGTTGAACACAGGTAACTTTTAGGGGAACCCTTGGATGGTAAATTTCTGTCAATAATCAGCACTTGGCACAGTAGCAGCTACCAATTCCCAACACACAATCTGTGTGACTGTGTTCCTGGAGCAACTTGCACCCAGCTTGTGAGAGTCAGGGTGGGCAACAAGTACCTTTTCTTTCAAATATCAGGGATCTGTTATATGATTGTTGATTGCTGCTTCTGATCACAGAGGTGCAGACAAATAGAGCTAGAGGGGAGCCATTGTTGTTGCACCTCCTCCCATTATTGCAAGCCCCTACCCCATCTGGCTCAAGTGTCTTTCAAGATATTTAAAGGCCAGCACTCTTCATCCCCCCTTCATTTTTTGCTTTTCCTCTTTTGGGAGACAGACATTAAAGTCTAGACTATTAAAAAACAACTGCATATATGGGTAAAAATTAGAAAGTGATTACGCATGCCTAAGAAGAGTCTCAGAAAAGACATAAGCCCTTAACTTTACACCTTAGGCTGATTCTCAGGACAGAGACAGCCTATGGCAATCAAAAACAGCAACAACAGCAAACCCTGGGGAAGGGGGAAGAATCTGATTTCCAGAGCTACCACATTATTAGAATCAAATGTCCAGTATTCAACAAAAACATTACAAGGCATACAAAAAAACAGGAAAGTGTGGCCCATTCAAAGGAAAAAAATATATCAACAAAATATGTCCCTGAAAAGAGTTTATGGAAGGAGAGGAGGCAAGATGGTAGAGTAGAAGGATGTGAGCTCACCCCTTCTTATGGAAACACCGGAATCACAACTAACTGCTGAAAAACCACTGACCAAAAAAAAAAAAAAAAAAATGCTGGAACCTACCAAAAAAGATAGGATACCCTAAATCCTAAATCCAAAGGCAAAGAAGAAGCCACAAAGAGATGGTAAGACAGGTGCAATCACCATAAAATCAAATCCCATACACACTGGGTGGAAAACAGTTATACCACAGCAGTTCTCCTGCAGGAGTGAAAGTTCAGAGCGTCATGTTGGGCTCCTCAGCTTGGGGGCCTGGGAATGGGAGGAAGAGCCCCCAGAGAGTCTGGCATTGAAAGTCACCACAGCACTGGGGGAAAGAGAAACTCCACTCTTGGAGGGTGTACATAGGGTCTCATGTGCACCAGGACCCAGGGAAAAAAGCGGTGACCTCATAAGCGACTGGGCCACACTTAGCTGCTATTGTTGGAGGGTACCCTGCAGAGGTAGGAGGCAACTGTGACTCACTGTGGGGAAAGGGACACTGGTGGCGGTGGCTGTGGCGAGTGCTCATTGGCGTGGGCCCTCTAGGAGGGTGCCATGTTCTCACCAAGACCTGGCACCACCCAACAGCCTGAAGGCTCCAGTGCAGGGACACCTCAGGCCAAACAACCAACAGGACTGAAACATAGCCCCATGCATCAGCAGACAGGCTGCTTAAAGTCTTCCTTAATAAACAGCCACCCAATAATGCACACACACTCAGACACAACTCTGCCCACCAGAGGGACCAGACCCAGCTCCACCCACCAGTGGGCAGGTACCAGTCCCTCCCACCAGACAGCCTCAGGTGGCAGACAGCAGAGGCAAGAGAACTACAACCCTACAGCCTGTGGAACAGGAACTGCAATCACAGATAGTTAGAAAAAATGAGATGGCAGAGGAATACGTCCCAGATAAAGGAACAAGATAAAACCCCAAAAGAACAACTAAGGGAAGTGGAGATAGGCAACTTACCTGAAAAAAACTCAGAGTAATGGTAGTAAAGATGATCCAAGATCTCAGAAAAAGAATGAAGGCACAGATTGAGAAGACATAAGAAATGTTTAACAAAGACCTAGAAGAACTAAAGAACAAACAGAGATGAATAATACAATACCTGACATGAAAAATACACTAGAAGGAATCAGTAGCAGAATAACTGAGGCAAAAGAACGGATAAGTGACATGGAAGGCAGCATGGTGGAAATCACTGCTGCAGAACAGAATAAAGAGAAAAGAATGAAAAGAAATGAGAACAGTCTGAGAGACCTCTGGGAAAACATGAAATGCACCAACATTTGCATTATAGGGGTCCCAGAAGGAGAAGAGAGGGAGAAACGGCCTGAGAAAATATTTGAACAGATAATAGCTGAAAACTTCCCTAACATGGGAAGGGAAGCAGTCACCTAAGTCCAGGAAGTGCAGAGAGTCCCAGGCAGGAGAAACCCAAGGAGGAACACACTGAGACAGATAGTAATCAAACTGACAAATATTAAAGACAAAGAAAAAATATCAAAAGCAACAAGGGAAAAGCAACAAACGATATACAAGGGAACTCCCATAAGGTTGTCAGGTGATTTCTCAGCAGAAACTCTGCAGGCCGGAAGGGAGTGGCACAATATACTTAAAGTGATGAAAGGGAAGAACCTACAACCAAGAATACTCTACCCAGCAGGGCTGTCATTCAGATTCAACATAGAAATCAAAAGCTTTACAGACAAGCAAAAGCTAAGAGAATTCAGCACCACCATCCAGCTTTGCAACAAGTGTTAAAGGAACTTCTCTAGGTGGAAAAGAAAAGACCACAACTAGAAACAAGAAAATTATGAATGAAAAGCTCACTGGTAAAGGCAAACATACAGTAAAGGTAGGAAATCATCTGCACACAAATATGATATCAAAATCAGCAATTGTGAGAAGATGAGAGCACAAATGCAGGATATCAGAAATGCGTTTGAAATTATAGACAATCTATATTGTCTTTATTGAATTAAAACAATCTATATTGTTGTTTATATACAGACGTCTATATCAAAACCTCATGGGAACAGCAAACTGAAAATCTACAATAGATACACACAAAAAAGCAAAAGCAGTCCAAACACAACACTAAAGTAAGTCATTGAATCACAAGAGAAGAGAATGAAAGAGGAAGGGAAGAAAAAACACAAAAACAAATCCAAAACAATTAACAAAATGGCAATAAGAACATACATATGATAATTACCTTAAATGTAAATGGATTAAATGCTCCAACCAAAAGACATAGGCTGGCTGAATGGATACAAAATAATACCTGTATATATGCTGTTTACAAGAGACCCACTTTAGATCCAGGGAAACATACAGACTGAAAGTAAGGGGATGGAAAAATGTATTCCATGCCAATGGAAGTCAAAAGAAAGCTGGAGTAGCAATACTCATATTAGACAAAATAGGCTTTAAAATAAAGACTGTTACAAGAGACAAAAAGGACACTACATAATGATCAAGAGATCAATCCCAGAAGATATAACAATTGTAGATATATATGCATCCAACATAGGAGCACCTCAATTTATAAGGCAATTACTAACAACCATAAAAGGAGAAATCAGCAGTAACACAAAAACAGTGGAGGACTCTAACACCCTATTTTCATCAATGGACAGATGATCCAGACAGAAAATCAATAAGGAAATGCAGGCCTTAAATGACACACTTGACCAGAGGGACTAAATTGATATTTATAGAGCGTTCCATCCAAAACAGCAGAATACACGTTCTTCTCAAGTGAACGTGGAGTATCCTCCAGGATTGAGCACATGCTGGGCCACAAAGCGAGCCTCGGTAAATTTTACTGATTATTGACCCAGGGATTTTTGCAGAAAGTAATGCCTTTAGCTGGTGATTTTTATTTTGGCTGGCCAAAAATTAATTCTTTTATTTCACTAACACTTTGTGGGTTATTGCCTTCAATAGAGACACTTGACATACCTGTAAAATCTTCTAATTTTCATGAAATGTTGTTTTCAATTCACTATTCTGTAGAAGCAAAGGTGCATTCTCTGGCACCCTGAGTTTCATTTTCACTTTTTGTATCAGAATCAGTCACTATTTTTTAAAATCTTTTTATTGGTCTAATATTCACATCATCTGAATCAGAACTGTATTCTGAAAAACTATCATCTTCTGAGACACTAGTACATGTGTCAGTCAGACATCAGAGAAAGTATGTGCATAAAATTGACTGAAAAATTCTTCACTCAAAATTTTGCAATGCGTCATTTTGGAAGATTTTATGTATATAATATATACAAGGTTGGAACAAAAACTTAATGGAGCAAAATGTGAATGATAATGACAATTGTAAGTTGTATAAAGAACCTTGATCAATTTATGCTCTAACAAATTGCACAGTGATGTTAATTGTAGCAGTCTCTACGAACATATTGATACATCTCTGTTCAATAACATCCAGGTAACAAAAGATGTATTAATACGTCTCTGGTCAACAATGTGTTAATAAAATTGAAGTCATAACAATCATCTTTAATGACCATAATGCTGTGAGATTAGAAATCAACTACAAGAAAGAAAAAAAGTGTACAGAACACAAGCACGTTGGACGTTAAACAATAAGCTTCTAAACAACCAATGGATCACTGAAGAAATCAAAGAGGAAATCATAAAATACCTAGAGACAAATGAAAATGAAATCACGACAATCCAAAACCTATGGGACACAGCAAATCAGTTCTAAGAGGGAAGTTTATAGCAATAGAGACTTACCTCGGGAAACAAGGAAAATCTCAAATAAACAACCTAACCTTACACCTATAGCAACTAGAGAAAGAAGAACAAAACCCAAAGTCAGTAGAAAGAAACAAATCATAAAGATCAAAGCAGAAATAGATGAAATAGAGATGAAGAAACTAATAGAAAAGATGAATGAAAGTAAAAACTGGTTCTTTGAAAAGATAAATAAAATTGATAAACCTTTAGGGCTTCCCTGGTGGCGCAGTGGTTGAGAGTCCGCCTGCCGATGCAGGGGACACGGGTTCGTGCCCTGGTCCGGGAAGATCCCACATGCCACGGAGCGGCTGGGCCCGTGAGCCATGGCCACTAAGCCTGCGCGTCCAGAGCCTGTGCTCCGCAACAGGAGAGGCCACAACAGTGACAGGCCCACATACCGAAAAAAAAGAAAAAAAAATTGATAAACCTTTAGCCAGACTCATCAAGAAGAAGAGGGAGGGGGCTCAAATCAATAAAATCAAAAATGAAAACGGGGACGTTACAATGGACACCACAGACATACAAAGGATCATAAGAGACTAGTACAAGCAACTATATGCCAATAAAATTGACAACCTAAAAGACATGGACAGATTTTTAGAAAGGTACAACCTCCCCAAACTGAACCAGGAAGAAACAAAATATGAACAGACCAATCACAAGTACTGTAATTGAAACTGTGTTTTTAAAACTCCCAACAAACAAAAGTCCAGGATCAGATGGCTTCACAGGCAAATTCTATCAAACATTTAGAGAAGAGCTAACACCTATCCTTCTCAAACTCTTCCTAAAAGTTGCAGAGGGAGAAACACTCCCCAACTCATTCTACGAGGCCACCATCACCTTGATACCAAAACCAGACAAAGATATCACACAAAAAAATTACAGGCCAATATCACTGATGATCATGGACACAGAAATCCTCAGCAAAATACTAGCAAATGGAATCCAACAACACATTAAAAGGATCATGCACCATGATCAAGTGGGATGTATCCAAGGGATGCAAGGATTCTTCAATATATGCAAATCAATCCATGTGATACACCATCTTAATAAACTGAAGAATAAAAACCATATAATCATCTCAATAGACGCAGAAAAAGCTTTTGAGAAAATTAAACATCAATTTATGATAAAAACTCTCCAGAAAGTGGGCGTAGAGGGAACCTCCCTCAACATAATGAAGGCAATATATGACAAACCCACAGCAAACATTATTCTTAATGGTGAAAACCTGAAAGAATTTCTTCTAATATCAGGAACAAGACAAGGGTGCCCACTCTCACCACTATTATTCAACATAGTTTTGGAAGTCGTAGCCATGACAATCAGAGAAGAAAAAGAAATAAAAGGAATCCAATTGGGGAAAGAAGAAGGAAAACTCACTGTCTGCAGATGACATGGTACTATACATAGAAAATCCTAAAGATGCCACTAGAAAACTACTAGACCTAATCAATGAATTTAGCAAAGTTGCAGGATACAAAATTAATACACAGATATCTCTTGCATTCCTATACAATAACAGTGGAAGATTAGAAAGAGAAATTAAGGAAACAATCCCATTTACCATTGCTACAAAAAGAATAAAATACCTAGGAATAAACCTACCTAAGAAGGCAAAAGACCTGCATGCAGAAAACTGTAAGACACTGATGAAAGAAATTAAAGATGACACAAACAGATGGAGAGATATACCATGTTCTTGGATTGGAAGAATCAACATTGTGAAAATGACTCTACTACCCAAAGCAATCTACAGATTCAATGCAATCCCTATCAAACTACCACTGGCATTTTTCACAGCACTAGAACAAAAAATTTCACAATTTGTATGGAAACACAAAAGACGGATTCCCTTTTTGTAACTCGTAAAGGTAAAATAATATTTGCTTTGTGCCAAGTTTTCTCAAAAGGAAAAGGACTATATACCATGACCAAATCGGATTTATCCCCGGAATTTAAGGATGGTTCAACATAGGAAAACCAATCATTGTAATACATTACATTAACAGTAAAAAGGGAAAAAAACCACATGATTATCTCAATTGTTGCATAAAAGCATTTTACACAATTTAACAGCTTTTTATGATTAAAAAAACACATAACAAACTATGAATAGAAGGAATACCTCAACATAATAAAAGCTGTATATGAAAACCCCTCAGTGAACATCTTTCACTCAAAGGTGAAAGTCTGAAAGCTTTTCCTCTAAGATCAGGAACAGGACAAAAAGGTCCACTTTCACCATATCTATTTAACAGAGTCTTGGGAATTCTAACCAGAGCAGTTAGGCAAGAAAAGGAAATGAAAGGCATCCAAATTGGAAAGGAAGAAGTAAAATGATCTCTGTACACAAATGATATGATCTTATAGGTAGAAAACTCTAAAGATTCCACACACATACACAAATTGTTAGAACTTATAAACAATTTCAGTAGAGTCACAGGATACAAAAACACAAAAAGTCAGTTGCACTTCTACACACTAACAGTGAACCAAAAGGAAATTAAGAAAACGATTCCATTTACATTAGCATCAAAAAGAATAAAATACTTAGTAATACTTAGGAAGCAAGGAGGTGAAGGACATGTACAATGAAAACTAAAAAACATTGCTAAAAGAAATTAAAGAATGCATGAGCAAATGAAAAGACATTCCATGTTCACACTGGAAATCTTAATATTGTTAAGATTGTCAGTATTACCAAAGAAATCTACCATTTCAATGAAGTCGTTATCAAAATCCCAGTGACAGTTTTTGCACAAATGGAAAAACCCATTCTAAAATACATATAGAATCTCAAGGGACACTGAATATCCAAGACTCTCTTGAAAAAGAACAAAGCTAGAGGACTTGCCATCCTGATTTCACAACTTAGTATTAAGCCATAGTAGTCAAAACAGCATAATACTGGCAAAAGGCCTACATATATAGACTACCCGAAAAGAATAGAGAGCCCGGAAGTAACCCTCACATAAATAGTCAAATGATTTTCCACAAGGGGCCAAAGAGTATTCAATGGGGAAAGGACAGGCTTTTCATGAAATGGTGCTGAGAAAACTGGACATCCACATGCAAACATGATGTTAGACCCTCACACCATATACAAAAATAAGCTCATGTATGAGCTCGGGCTGCTGTAACAAAATACTACAGACTGGGTAGCTAAACAATGTAAATTTAATTTTCTCACACTTCTGGAGCCTGGGAAGTCCAAGATTAAGGTGCCAATAGAGTTGGTGTCTGGTGAAGGCCTTCCTCCTGCATTGCAGATGACTGCCTTTTGCTGTGTGCTCATCTGGCCATTCCTCAGTACATATGGAGAGAGGGTGGAGGGGGCACTCTGATTTCTTTTCCTCTTCTTATAAGGTCATTAATCCTGTAGGATTAGGAACCCACCCTCATGACCTCATTTAACCTTAATTACCTCTTAAAGATCCATCTCCGAATATGCTCACATTAGGGGTTAGGGCTTAAATATGAACTTGGGGGGAACACAATTCAATCTATAGCAATTCAAAATGGATCCATGACCTAAATATAAGACCGAAAACTATACAACTCTTAGAATATAGGGCAGAAGCTTCATGTCATTGGATCTGGCCTTGATTTATTGGATATGACACCAAAAAATCGCAGACAACAACAACAAAAAAATAAAAATAGACCAATTGGATTTCATGAAAATTTAAAACATTTGTGCATCAAAAGACATCAACAAAGTAAAAAGGAAACTCACAAAACGGGAGAAAATATTTGAAAATCAAATATTAATCAGAGATTAATATGAATATATATAGAACTCCTGAAACTAAACAAGAGAACAAACAACCTGATTAAAAAGTGGGCAAAGGACTTGAATAGGCTTTTCTCTAAGGAAGATACACAAATGGCTGATAAGCACATGAAAAGATGTTCAACATCACTAGTTATTCAGCAAATGCAAATTGAAACTGTAGTGAGATACCACCTCACACCCATTAGAATGACTGCTATCGAAAAAACGGTAAATAACAAGTGTCAGTGAGGATGAGGAAAAATTGGAATTGTGCACTGGTGGTGAGAATGTAAAATGGTACAACCACTGGGGAAAAGAGAATGGTGGTTCCTCAAAGAATTAAACATAGACTTACCATTTAATCCAGCAATTCCACTTTCCTCAAAATAATTGAAAGAGGGTCTGGAAGAAATATTTGTACGTGCATGTTTATAGCAACGTTACTCACAATACTCAAGAGGTCGAAACCAGCTAAGTGTCCAGTGATGTATGAATGGATAAGCAAAATGTGGTATATGCATTCAAGGCAATAGTATTCAACCTTAAAAAGGAAGAAAATTCTGACATATACTACAAAATGGATGCAACTTGAGGACATTATGCTAAGTGAAATAAGCCAGTCACAAAAAGACAAATAATGTATGGTTCTACTTTTATGAAGTACTTAGAATAGACAAAATCATAGAGACAGAAAGTAGAAGGGTGGTTGCCAGTAGCTGGGGGTGGTGGTGGTGGTGGAATGGGGAGTTATTGTTTAATTAGTGCAGAATTTCAGTCTTGCAAGATGAAAAGAGTTCTGGAGATGGGTCATGGTGATGGTAGCACAACAATATGAATATACTTAACACCACTGAACTGTACACTTAAAAATAGTTAATATGGTAAATTTTATGTTATGTGTATTTCATCACAGTAAAAAAACAAAAAAAAGACAATTGAGCCCATGATCACAGCAAACTTAATCTTTCATCTTGACAGTTTTGACAGCCTTGTAAGTAATGGGCTCAAAAATCAAATTCAAGACCTGTACTAGAGTCTAAATACATTTGTATCCCAAAGTGCTATGGCCCTAGATTAAGTGGCAACATGAAGTAACTCTTCTAAATTTCAGCCTAGGTTTGTACTGCTGGGTGGTCTGCAGAGGGGGACCTCAAACCTTGAATTTGGTGGAGATAATTCTAAACTGATAATACTTCCAGGTGCTTAACAGAAGCAAAAGCGGATCCTCTGTGGAGGACAGTGTTGTCATCTAAGGCCTCAAGTTAGTTAATTTTTTATGCATGATAACTGGTACCATGGTGAGAAGTAGCAAAACCAAAAGATAATCAAAACAGATTTTAAGCACTGGAATTACAAAAAATGAATTATCAGGAGCAGAGGTCCAGAAGGAAGTAGAAATCTCTCTATTGCTTAAGGCCTTGCCCTTTTGGAAGAAATATTATTTTTCAAAATTATAAGATCCTTGTTCACCAGTGTTTTTATTCCTCCTCCTTAAAAATATGCAGAGTTTATAAAAATCGATAAGGAAAAGGCCCAATGGAAAAAGCAGGTGAAGGGTATGAATAACAATTTACATTGGAGGAAATCCAATGACTAAAGACAGTTTGAAAAGATTCCCAGCCTCACTGGTGATCACGGAAAATGAAATTGAAAACAGCAAAGGGATATTCTTTTTCATTTAGCCAATAACCATAATACTTCAGAGCAGGGCCTCAGATGCTCCTGATGGGAGTATGGATTGCTCCATTCTTTGGGAAGAAAAGCCTGGAAATAGATATTAAGATGAAAAATACATATGTTCTTTGAAATTTCATTTTGGGGGATATATCTTGTGGAAATAAAGCATACACAAACACACAAACAAACACAGATATTTTCCACAGGCAGGTTTCTAGGGGCATAAATATATACACAATTAATTAACAACTGAACGCTACTTGAATGCCAATCAATAGAATGTTTGACTAAACTATAGTACCTCTTTACTATGGATTATTTATTATGCAGTTATTAAAAAGATGAATTATATTTGTTATGGTAACCTGTGATCAGCGATCTTTGATATTACTATTTTAATTGTTTTGCATTGCCACAAACCACTCCCATATAAGATGGTGAACTTAATCAATAAATGTTGTGTGTGTTCTGACTGCTCGACTTATCAGCTGTTCCGTCATCTCTGTCCCTCTCCTCAGGCCTCTCTATTCCCTGAGGCAAAACAATATTGAAATTGGCCAATTAATAACCTGCAATGGCCTCTAAGTGTTCAAGTGAAAGAAAGAGTTGCATGTCTCTCACTTTAAGCCAAAAGCTAGAAATGATTACGCCTAGTGAGGAAGGCATGTCAAAATCCAAAATAGGCTGAAAGCAAACGGTTGCACCAAACAGTTAGCCAAGTTGTGAATGCATACAGTACTTTCTTTTTTCTTCTTTTTAAAAATAATTGTTTAATATGCAACTAATACGTGATTACTATAGAAAAATTAGAAAATAAGTAAAACAAATCATCTAATTCTTTTGCATGAAAATAATGTTAACCTTTTTAATATCTTTCCAGATTTTTTCTCTATAAACCTATGTACTTTTTAAAGCAGCTTATTGAGAGACATTTCTCACACCATGCAATTAATCCATTAATGTGTACAATTCAGTGGTTTTTTAGTATATTCACAAGATTATGAAAATCACCACAACCAATTTTAGAACATTTTCATGACTCCAAAAAGGAAACCCCAATTAGCGAGTACCCCCCATTTGCTCATAACCACCACCCTCAGTCCTGAACAGCCACTAATCTACTTTCTCTCTCTCTCTATTTACCTGTTCTGGCCATTTCATATAAATGGAATTATACAATATATGGTCTTTTGTGACTGGATTAATTCATTTAGCATGTTTACAAGCTTCATCCATGTCGTAGCATGTGTCATACTTTTTTTAAATTGCCAAATAATATTCCATTTTGTGGATATGCCACAACTATATACTTTTAATAAAAACTATCATACAAAATGACTACTAGTAGATGTAAGATTTCTTTTAGAGGTGATGAAAATGTTCTATAATTGGTTGATGTCATGGTTATTCAATTCTAAATGTACTGAAAACCATTGAATTGTATACTTTAAATATGTGAATTGCATGATATATGAATTATATCTCAATAAATCTGTTATTAAAAAGTATACCATATTTGCTCTTTAGAAACCACTCTTTAATGATGTTATTAACATTCTCCCACATAACTAAGTAGGTTTCAAAGTATAGTTTTTAATGGCCATACAATAATTTTTATTTTACTTAACAAATCCCCTAGTTTTATTTTTTTAATTAATTAATTAATTATTTTTCATGTTTTATCATTTTATTAGGAATAATTCCAAATGGGTTATGGAGAAAACTTATTCATTGAGTTTGATGAATTTTCCAAAAACTCTTAATGAAGACATGTTCACCAATAAACAATAAAACATGCAGCAGAACTATCATATACTGAGCAAAGAGTCTGGCTGATACCCAAAGCAACATGTACCATAAAAAAGATACAATATAAAGGAAGACAATCTGCTGAGTATTAAAAATCATCTCAATATGAACTCTTTGCAACTAGCACAGAATTAATTAGCTATCCAATCCAAATCCAAATCCAAGCTTGGCTGATGGGAGCCAGGAGTCAATAATAGGGGGGAAATATAAATTCCTCAGTGCAAAAGATCTGGACAGTGTTTTGGAGCATTTCCCTGGCTGGTACAAGCAGTATTAAAAAATCTTTTTGGCAAGGGAGAAAAATAAATACAAATGGAATGCTACATTTTTTAAATCAGCAGACTGTCCCAGGAATGATAAAGGTATCAATAAAATAGCAAGGGGACAACTTTAAAACATTATTTACTGTGGGCTCAGAAAAACATTCAAAATGGATTGATTTAAAGGTGTCACATTAGCTATGTCCAGGCGTTTAGGCTTAAGGGAAGTAAAATTAAAAGAGGACACCTTTTTTCCCCCAAGTTAAGGAGAATCTCTTTAAAACCAAGCATATTGCTAAATGGCAACATTATACTTGGTAAACAATAGCTGGCAACAAAATATGTTTAAATGCTGTAATATTCTGCCCAAACCAGTCCCAGATACTGTTTAATAACCAAGATGCAAACTAATTTTGTTGTAACAAGCCTAGACCAGTTCTATCAAATGTGTCCTTGGTTAGATATCTAGTTTCATTTAATGTTTTGAAAGCTCATTTGACAGTCAAGTCCCTCATGCAGACCGGTTCCTTGTGTAGCACAAGTGGCTTGAACATACCATGTTCTGTTACGAAGAGACTGAAGACCTAATTTATCTGTCATTTCCCTAATGGCCGTAGCATTTGGCAAATCCTGTTTGTTTGCAAAAAGCAGCAATGCTGCATCTCGCAACTCATCTTCCTGAAGCATTTTATGCAGCTCTTCTGCTCCTTTCTGAATTCTTTCACAATCATTGCTATCTACCACAAAAATAAGACCCTGGGTATTTTGGAAGTAATGCCTCCAGAGATGCCTAATTTTATCGTGACCATCAACATCCCATACTGTGAAACAAATGTTCTTATATTCTACTGTTTCCACATTAAAACCAGTGGTAGGAATGGTGGTGACTATCTCTCCTAACTTCAGTTTATACAGAATGGTCGTCCTGCCAGCAGCATCCAATCCAACCATCAAAATACACATCTGCTTCCTGCCGAAGAGATGCGAGAAGAGGGAGAAGAAGGTGAGGCCCATGGTGGTAGTGGCACTTGCAATGGGCAGGAGCAGAAGGGGTTTAGGGCATCCCTGGGCCTTCTTTCATGCTCCTGGCAAACTCAGGGAGGAAAGAGGAGATGAAGTTGGCAGGGACAGCTCGCTAACCGGTGTGTAGGCTGGAGCTGCCCTCCGGGACAGGAATTAGCGGGGTGATGACCTGCTTGACGACTGGCGGGGCAGCTCTGGCTCTGGTGCTAAATCTTTAGCTGTGCCATGTCACATGGCAGCCGCGGCGACTCCGGCAGCGGCCCGGCCTCTCCAACGTGGAAAGAATCGCGTCACCGCCACCACCTCCCCCTCCCCTAGTTTTAAAAAGTTAGGTTGTTTCCAGTGATTTTGCAATTATACAAAATACCTTGATGAACCTCTTGGTACATAAATCTATTTGCCCGTATCTGATCATTTCATGAAAAAAGCTTTTGAACTCTTTTTCTGGCACTACGGTTATGTTTCTGTTGCTAAAAATTCTTTCAGCTTTATTGCCATACATGGTAGTTTTCTCTCTGAACTCTAAATTTCTGTCTGAGCCTTATAATGATTTTATTAAAGATTCCTTTTATCCTTAAAAATATTTAATAGGTTTAGTATCGGAAGTGAACAAGTAAAGCTTCCTAGGCTAAGACGCAGTTTCTTTACAGTTTTTTCTTGTAGTTGATTTCTAATATTATAGCGTTGTGGTAGGAAAAAGATGATTGATATGATTTCAGTTTTCTTAAATTTACCGAAGCTCACTTTGTGGCCCAGGTTGTGATCAATCCTGGAGAATGTTGCACGTGCACTTGAGAAGAATGTGTATTCTGCTGTTTTGGGATGGAATGCTCTATAAATATCAATTTAATCCATCTGGTCTAATGTGTCATTTAAGGCTTGTGTTTCCTTATTGATTTTCTGCCTGGATCATCTGTCCATTGATGAAAGTAGGGTGTTAGAGCCCTCCACTATTATATATATTGTTACTGTTGATTTCTCCTTTTACGATTGTTAGTATTTGCCTTATAATTTGAGGTGCTTCTATGTTGGGTGCATATATATTTCCAATTGTTATATCTTCCTGGATTGATTTCTTGATCATTATGTAGTGTCCTTTTCATCTCTTGTAACAGTCTTTATTTTAAAGTCTATTTTGTCTGATATGAGAATTGCTACTCCAGGTTTATTTTGTTTTTGTTTTTGTTTTTTGCGGTACGTGGGCCTCTCACTGTTGTGGCCTCTCCCGTGGCGGAGCACAGGCTCTGGACGCGCAGGCTCAGTGGCCATGGCTGACAGGCCCAGCTGCTCCGTGGCATGTGGGATCTTCCCGGACCGGGGCATGAACCCATGTCCCCTGCATTGGCAGGCGGACTCTCAACTGCTACGCCACCAGGGAAGCCCTACTCCAGGTTTATTTTGATTTCCATTGGCATGGAATACATTTTTCCACCCCCTCACTTTCAGTCTGTATGTGTCCCTTGATCTAAAGTAGGTCTCTTATAAACAGCATATGTACAGGTCTTGTTTTTGTATCCATTCAGCCAGTCTATGTCTTTTGGTTGGAGCATTTAATCCATTTACATTTAAGGTAATTATCGATATGTATGTTCTTATTGTCATTTTGTTAATTGTTTTGGATTTGTTTTTGTGTTTTTTCTTCCCTTCCTCTTTCATTCTCTTCTCTTGTGATTTGATGACTTACTTTAGTGTTGTGTTTGGATTGCTTTTTCTTTTTTGTGTGTATCTATTGTAGATTTTCAGTTTGCTGTTCCCATGAGGTTTTGATATAGATGTCTGTATATAAACAACAATATAGATTGTTTTAAGTTGCTAGTCTTTTCATTTCAAATTCATTTCCAATATCCTGCATTTGTGCTCTCATCTTCTCACAATTGCTGATTTTGATATCATATTTGTGTGCAGATGATTTCCTACCTTTACTGTATGTTTGCCTTTACCAGTGAGCTTTTCATTCATAATTTTCTTGTTTCTAGTTGTGGCCTTTTCTTTTCCACCTAGAGAAGTTCCTTTAGCACTTGTTGCAAAGCTGGATGGTGGTGCTGAATTCTCTTAGCTTTTACTTGTCTGTAAAGCTTTTGATTTCTATGTTGAATCTGAATGACAGCCCTGCTGGGTAGAGTATTCTTGGTTGTAGGTTCTTCCCTTTCATCACTTTAAGTATATTGTGCCACTCCCTTCCGGCCTGCAGAGTTTCTGCTGAGAAATCACCTGACAACCTTATGGGAGTTCCCTTGTATATTGTTTGTTGCTTTTCCTTTGTTGCTTTTAATACTTTTTCTTTGTGTTTAATTTTTGTCAGTTTGATTACTAACTGTCTCAGTGTGTTCCTCCTTGGGTTTATCCTGCCTGGGACTCTCTGTACTTCCTGGACTTGGGTGACTGTTTCCTTCCCATGTTAGGGAAGTTTTCAGATATTATCTGTTCAAATATGTTCTCAGGCCCTTTCTCTCTCTCTTCTCCTTCTGGGACCCCTATAATGGAAATGTTGGTGCATTTCATGTTTTCCCAGAGGTCTCTCAGACTGTTCTCATTTCTTTTTCATTCTTTTCTCTTTATTCTGTTCTGCAGCAGTGATTTCCACCATGCTGCTTTCCAGGTCACTTATCTGTTCTTCTGCCTCTGTTATTCTGCTATTGGTTCCTTCTAGTGTATTATTCATTTCAGTTATTGTATTGTTCATCTCTGTTTGTTTGTTCTTTAGTTCTTCTAGGTCTTTGTTAAACATTTCTTATGTCTTCTCGATCTTTGCCTCCATTCTTTTTCTGAGATCTTGGATCATCTTCACTATCATTACTCTGAATTTTTTTCAGATAAATTGCCTATCTCCACTTCACTTAGTTGTTCTTTTGGGGTTTTTCTTGTTCCTTTATCTGGGACATATTCCTCTGTCAGATATCTCATTTTGTCTCATTTTTGTGATTGCAGATTTGTTCCACAGGCTGCAGTGTTTTAGTTCTTCAAGCTTCTGCTGTCTGCCCCCTGGTGGATGAGGCTGTCTAAGAGGCTTATGCAGGCTTCCTGGTGGGAGGGACTGGTAGCTTCCCACTGGTGGGTGGACCTGGGTCTGGTCCCCCTGGTGGGCAGGCTCGTGTCTGGTTGTGTGTTCATTATCGGGCAGCTGCATACTCAGGAAGACTTTAGGCAGCCTGTCTGCTGATGCATGGGGCTGTGTTCCCACCCTGTTGGTTGTTTGGCTTGAGGCATCCCAGCACTGGAGGCTTCAGGCTGTTGTGGCGGGGCCAGGTCTTGGTGAGAAAATGGCAGCCTCCAAGAGGGCTCACCCCAATGAGTACTCCCCAGAACTACTGCTGCTAGTGGCCTTGTCCCCACAGTGAGCCACAGCCGCCCCCCAGCCACCTCTGCAGGAGACACTCCAATACTAGCAAGTAGGTCTGGCCCAGTCTCTTATGATGTCACTGCTGTTTTCCCTGGGTCCTGGCACACATGAGACCCTGTGTGCACACTCCAAGAGTGGAGTTTCTGTTCCCCCCAGTCCTGTGGAATTCCTGCAATAAAGCCCCACTCACCTTCAAAGCCAAACTCTCTGGGGGCTCCTTCTCCCATTGCTAGACCCCCAGGCTGGAGAGCCTGAAGTGGGGCTCAGAACTTTCACTCCTATAGGAGAACTTCTGTGGTATAATTATCTTCCTGTTTGTGGGGCGCCCACCTAGGGTTTATGGGATTTGATTTTATTGCAGTCTTGCTCCTCCTACTATTTAGTGGCTTCTTTTTTAAAAAAATATTTATTTATTTGTTTATTTGGCTGTACTGGGTGTTAGTTGAGGCACACGGGATCTTCGTTTCTGCGTGCAGGATCTTTAGTTGCAGCATGCGGGATCTTTTAGTTGTGGCATGCAGGACCTAGTTCCCTGACCAGGGATCAAACCTGAGCCCCCTGCAATGGGAGCACAGAATCTTTTTTTTTTAACATCTTTATTGGAGTATAATTGCTTTACAATGGTGTGTTAGTTTCTGCTTTATAACGAAGTGAATCAGCCATACATATACATATATCCCCATATCTCCTCCCTCTCGCGTCTCCCTCCCACCCTCCCTATCCCACCCCTCTAGGTGGTCACAAAGCACCGAGCTGATCTCCCTGTGCTATGCGGCTGCTTCCCACTAGCTATCTATTTCACATTTGGTAGTGTATATATGTCCATGCCACTCTCTCACTTCGTCCCAGCTTACCCTTCCCCTGCCTCATGTCCTCAACTGCTGGACCACCAGGGAAGTCCCTGTGACTTCTTTGTTTTTCGATGTAGGGTATCTTTTCTGGTAGGCTGCAGTGTTTTTGTTTGTTTTTTGTTTGTTTTGTCGATTGTTGTTCAGCAGTCAGTTGGGATTTTGATGTTTCCATAAGAAGAAGTGAGCTCATGTCCTTCTACTCCGCTATCTTGTCTCCTCCTCCTCCAAGAGATACTTTCTTGAAGGAAATTAAAAATGCTACTCCAGTGAACACGTGAATGAAACAGCCTTATTGCTGATATGGAGATGGTTTTAGTGGTCTGGATAGAAGATCAGATCACAACATTTGCCACAACATTTCCTTAAGCCAACTAAACCAGAGCAAGGTCCTAACTCTCTTAAATTCTATGAAGGCTGAGAGAGGTGAGGAAGCTGTAGAAGAAAAAGTTGAAACTAGCAGAGGTTGGTTCATGAGATTTAAGAGAATAAGTCATCTTCATAACTTCAAAGAGCAAGGTACGGCAGCAAGTGCTGATGCAGAAGCTGCAGCATCTTATCCAGGAGATCTAGCTAAGATAATGAAGGTGGCTACACTAAATAACAAATGAATCAGTGTAGATGAAACCGCCTTATATTGGAAGAAGTTGCCATCTAGGACTTTAAGCTAGAGAGGAGAAGTCAATTCCTGGCTTCAAAGCTTCAAAGGACAGGCTGATGTTCTTGTTGGGGGCTAATGCAGCTGGTCACTTTAGGTTGAACCCAATGCTTATTTACCATTCTGAAAATCCTAGGGCTGTTAAGAATTTTGCTAAACCAACTTGCCTATGCTCCATAAACAAAACAACAAAGCCTGCATGACAGCACGTCTATTGACAACATGGTCTACTGAATATCTTAAGCCCACTGTTGTGAACTACAGCTCAGAAAAAATGATTTCTTTCAAAATATTACTGCTCATTGACAATGTACCTGGTCACCCAAGAGCTCTAGTGGAGATGTATAATGAGATACATATTGTTTTCATGCCTGCTAACACAATATCTATCCTGCAGCCCATGGATCAAGGAGTCATTTTGACTTTCAAGTCTTATTAAGAAGTACATTTCATAAGGCTATAGCTGCCATAGAAATTCCTCTGATAGATATGGGTAAAGTAAATTGCAAACCTTCTGGAAAGGATTCACCATTCTAGATGCCATTAAGAACATTTGTGATTCATGGGAAGAGCTCAAAATATCAACATTAACAGGGGTTTGGAAGAACTTGATTCTAACCCTCATGATGAGTTTCAGGGGTTAAAGACTTTAGTGGAGGAAGTAACTGCAGATGTGTTATAAACAGCAAGAGAACTAGAATTAGAACTGGAGCCTGAAGATATGATTGAATTGTTGCAATCTCATGATAAAACTTTAACAGATGAGGAGTTGCTTCTTATGAATGAGCAAAGAAAATGCTTCTTTGAGGTAGGGTCTATTTGTGGTGAAGACTCTGAAGATTGTTGAAATGACAACAAAAGATTTAGAATGTTGCTTAGTTTATAAAGCAGCAGCAGGGTTTGATACGAATGATTCCAATTTTGAAAAAAGTTCTACTGTGGATAAAATGCTCTCAAACAGCATTGCATGCTACAGAGAAATCGTTCATGAAAGGAACAGTCAATCGATGTGGCAGACTTCATTGTTGTCTTATTTTAAGAAATGGCCATGGCCACCCCAGCCTTCAGCATCCACCACCCTGATCAGTCAGCAGCCACCAACACCAACGCAAGACCCTCCATCAGCAAAAAGATTATGACTTGTTGAAGGCTCAGATGATGGTTAGCATTTTTTAGCAATAAAGTATTTTTTTTTAGAATTGACATCTTTGCTATATTTTATTTATTTATTTATTTATTTATTTATTTATGGCTGCATTGGGTCTTTGTTGCTGCACACGGGCTTTCTCTAGTTGCAGCGAGCAGGGGCTGCTCTTCGTTGCAGTGCGTGGGCTTCTTATTGCGGTGGCTTCTCTTGTTGCAGAGCACGGGCTCTAGGCACATGGGCTTCAGTAGTTGTGGCACATGGGCTTCAGTAGTTGTGGCTCGTGGGTCTACAGAGTGGGCTTCAGTAGCTGTGGCGCATGGGCTTAGTTGCTCCACGGCATGTAGGATCATCCTGGACCAGGGATCGAACCCGTGTCCCCTACATTGGCAGGTGGATTCTTAACCACTGCTCCACCAGGGAAGTCCCTAAAACATGTTTTAATGTAGGTATGGACATTGTTTTTTTAAAAAAACATAATGCTACTGCACAGTTGACTATAGTATAGTAAACATAACTTTTATATGCACTGGGAAGCTAAAAAATTTGTGTGACTCACTTTATGGCAATATTCACTTTATTGCTGTGGTCTGGAACCAAGTCTGCTATATCTCTGAGGTATACCCGTGAATCAAATGTTCAGATGGCAGTGACTTCTGGTAATTGACATAGTAGCTTGATTGAACCAAAACCCTCCCACAGATAATAATTACAAAATATGGGGAAAATTCAAAAAAATTATTTGAAGGCTCTGGAGACAAACAAAAGCAGGTAGAAGTTGGAGGAAAGTCTACCCTTGAACAGCCCAGGGCAGGGTTTACATTACCCTGTCTCTTTGCCTGTAGGGAAGCTGAAAGCTGAAGTGTCAATGGACAGAAGTCCAGAAATCATGGCGAAATCCTGGGGTAGGGCCATGCTGAGGGAGTGAATCCCCAAACTGTATATAAACTACTCCCAGATTCTCACTGGATAGCTGAGACCTGGGGCCTAGGCTGCATCGAGCCCATTGCGTGGAGGACATTCTGGAGGTAGCACCCAGCCTTCCTATGGACCTCAGTAACTGTTGGCTTCTTGTCTTTTTGGCTCAAGAAATCTGCTTTTGTTTATATGAAAATGGTTCAATGTATACAGAATTCTAGGAAATGCAAAATAAACTATAGTGATAGCAGGTTAATGCTTGAAGAAGATGGGGGAGAGGGAAGAGGAAAGGATTACTAGTGACATGAAGAAACTTTGGAGGTGATATGTTCATTATCTTGATTGTGGTGGTTTTGTGTGTTTATGCATATATCAAAACATGAAATTACATACTTTACGTGCAGTTTATTTATTGTATGTCAGTTATACTTCAATAAAGCCATAGTTTTATAAAACCGCACAGGGAGTTGAAAGCAAATGGTAGGAAAGATATATCATGCAAACTCTAAACATATGAAGGCTGGAGTATCCACACTTCAGTATTTCCAGAATTAAAGCAGAGCATTTAATAGTGGAAAAAGGATTAATCTGTCAGAAAGCTATAACAATGATAAATGTCTATGCTCTGAATAATTGAACTTCAAAATATATAAAGCAAAAACTAACAGAAATGAAAGGGAAAATGGGCATATCCACAACAAGAGTTGAAGATTTTAACTCCCCTCTTTCAGTAACTGATAGAACAGCTAGGCAAAAAGTCAGGTACAATACAAGACTTGAACGCCACCACCAATGACTTTGACTTAATTGACATTTATAGAACACTTTACCCAATAACTGCAGAATACACATCTTTTCAAGTGCACAGGAAACATTCACTGAGATAGACCACTCTGTGGTCTGAATGTTTGTATCCCTCACATATTCATATGTTGAAGCCCAATATAATGGTGATGGAACTTGGAGCCCTTTGAAGGTGCTTAAGTCATAATGGTGGAATCCTCATTAATGAGATTAGTGCTCTTATAAAGAGATACCCTAGAGAGCTTCCTAGCCCCCTTCCATCATGTGAGGACACAGTGAGAAGGCACTGGCTGTGAACCAGGAAGAGGGCCTTCACCAGAATGGGGCCTTGCTGAAGACTTGATCTTGGACTTTGCAGCCTCTAGAGCTGTGAGAAGTAAATATCGGTTTATAAGGTACCCAGCTGATGGTATTTTGTTATAGCAGTCTGAACAGACTAAGACAGACTCTGGTCTGGGCCATCAAACAATAAAATTCAAATGTCTGAGTTCTCACAGACTGTGTTTTTTTACCATTATAAAGTTAAACTTGAAAAGCCCAAATATTTGGAAGTTAACACAGTTCTAAATAATGCACAAGTAAAAATCAAAACTCAAAATTATTTTTAACTGATCAGTAATAAAAACACAGTATTTCAAAGTTTGTGGAATGTAGCTAAAGTTAAGGTAGATTATTACATTGAGATAATATTTAATCATCCCTGAATGCTTAGGAAAAACCTGCTTGGTCATGATATGTTAGTCTTTTAGAATAGATTGCTAGATTTCACTTAGGATTTTTGCATTTAAGCTCACAAGTCTGGTTTCCGGTTTTCATTGTTTGTACTATTTTTGTCTGATTTTGAAATTAAAGGTTACACTATCATCAAAGAATAGTTTGGAAGATTTCCATCATTTTTTCTCCTCTGTTCTCATTCTCTGATCATAACGTAAGAGAATGATCTCACAATAAAACGATGTAGTAAAAGCTCTTCCATAAAGCGCTGAACTGGTATCATTTTTAGGGTTAAAATATTTTCAAATTATTCCATACTTGTTGGTCTATTCAGGTTTTCTCTTTTTGTGCGACAATTTTATTAACTTACCCTAAAATAATCCTTTTTTTTTTTTTTTTGGTACGCAGGCCTCTCACTGTTGTGTCCTCTCCCGTTGCGGAGCACAGGCTCCGGACGCGCAGGCTCAGTGGCCATGGCTCACGGGCCCAGCCACTCCGCGGCATATGGGATCTTCCCGGACCAGGGCACAAACCCGTGTCCCCTGCCTCGGCAGGCAGATTCTTAACCACTGTGCCACCAGGGAAGCCCTTGAACTCTATTTCTTAAAACAGGGTATCAATAGATTTTTACATTTTTATTTAATTCAATATATTATATTTTACATTATAATTTCTTTTTGATGCAAACTTTATTTAAAAGTGAGTTTCTTAAATACATGCACCCCAGTGTTCATAGCAGCACTATTTATAAAAGCCAAGACATGGAAGCAACCTAAATTTCCATTGACAGATGAATGGATAAAGATGTACATATATACAATGGAATATTACTCAGCCACAAGAAATAATGAAATAATGCCATTTGCAGCAACACGGATGGACTTAGAGATTATCATAGTAAGTGAAGTAAGAGAGAGAAAAACAAATATCATGTGATATCACTTATACGTGGAATCTAAAATATGATACAAATAAACTTATTTACAAAACAGAAACAGACTTACAGACATAGAAAACAAACGTGGTTACCAACAGGAAAAGTGGGGTGGTAGGGGGAGGAAATTAGAGGAGTTTGGGATTAGGAGATACAAACTACTATATATAAAATAGATAAACAACAAGGTCCTACTGTGTAGCACAGGGAACTATATTCAATATCTTGTGGTAAATTATAATGGAAAAGACTATTAAAAAGAATATATATCTGAATCACTTTTGTGTACATCAGAAACTAACTTCAAAAAAAAAAACCTCAATTAAAAAAAGTGAGTTTCTTAATTTCTAAACATAGAAATATTATTAAGTTGTCTTATTAATTTCTAATTTAATTACATTGTGGTCAGAGATGTGGTCCATATTGTTTTAATCCGAAACATTTTGAGAATGACTTTATAGACATATATATGGTTAATTTAAAAAATTGATATAAAATTCACATACTGTAAAATTCACCACTTAAAAGTATACAATTCCATTGTTTTTAGTATACTTACAAGATTATGCAAACATAACCTCTAGTAATTCCAGAACATTTCCATCACCCCTGAAAGAACCCACAGACCCCCTAGAAGTCACTGCCCACCCCCCCCAGCAGCCCCTTGCAACTAATCTATTTCCTGTCTCTATGCATCTGCCTATTCTGGATATTTCATATAAATGGCTCATAAAATATGTGGCCTTTTGTCTTCAGTTTCTTTTACTCACCATAATGTTTTTAAGGTTCATCCATTTTGTAGCATGTATGAGTACTGCATTCCTTTTTATGGCCAAATTTATATATATATATATATATATATAGAGAGAGAGAGAGAGAGAGAGAGCTTATATATATAGTTTATAAACTATATATATACATACATATAGTTTCTCAGTGATGGAAATTTGGTTTTTTTCCACTTTTTGGCTATTATGAATAATGGTACTATGGACATTAGTCTGTAAGTTTTGGTGGGGATTTATGATTTTATTTCTTTTGAGTAGAAATTTATTTCTCTAAAAGTAGAATTGCTAGGTCCTATGGTAACTCTGTGTTTAATTTTTTGAGGAACTGCCAAACTGTTTCCCAAGTGGCTGTACCATTTTACATTCCCACAAGCAGTGGATGAGGGTTCTGATTTCTCCATACCCTCACCAACACTTACTGCTTTTTGTCTGTTGGGGAAACAGTGCTGTTGGGGAAACCCAAGATGAAAAGCAGAGTATGACAAATGAATCTAACTGTATTATAAATGTATGACATTCCACACTTGAAAAGGGTAGAAAAGAGCTAACCTGTATAACTTTGAACAACAGTGTTCTGACTGAATATTGTAAGGCTAATAATAAAAAGAACTGTATAATACATAAACACTGAATTGGGTTGTTAAATTTATTTCTCACATCCTTTAACCCACAGGAAATGTGTTAGCAATTCTAAAACTAGTTTGCATATATGACAAACAGGTAAATATATATATATTATGATAACGAGAGTCATGTTTCTTACTGTCAGAGAAAGAAGTTACAGATACACAAAGGAAAAATTCTATGCTGTTGTGCTGGATTAGATTCTTTTTTTTTTTTTAATTTTTAGCTGCGCTGGGTCTTTGCTTCGTTGCTGTGCACATGCTCGTTACGACGCATGGGCTTCTCTAGTTGCAGTGCGTGGGCTTCTCTAGTTGCGGTGTGTGGGCTCCAGAGCGTGCGGGCTCAGTAGTTGCGGTGTGTGGGCTTAGTTGCCCCACGGCATGTGGGATCTTAGTTCACCGATCAGGGACCAAACCTGCGTCCCCTGCATTGGAAAGCAGATTCTTAACCACTGGACCACCAGAGAAGTCCCTGGATTAGATTCTGAGGTATTAGTTTGACCTTTTTTTTATATGCATTTTTTTTTTTTTTTTTTTTTTTTTTTTGCGGTATGTGGGCCTCTCACTGCTGTGGCCTCTCCCATTGCGGAGCACAGGCTCCGGACGCGCAGGCTCAGCGGCCATGGCTCACGGGCCCAGCCGCTCCGCAGCATGTGGGACCTTCCCGGACCGGGGCACGAACCCACGTCCCCTGCATCGGCAGGCGGACTCTCAACCACTGCGCCACCAGGGAAGCCCTATATGCATTTTTAATGTGGTAAAAATACATAACATAGAAGTCCTTATTTTAATAATTTTTAAGTATCCAGTACAGTGGAAATAGTACATTCACGTTGTTGGGAAAGCATCACCATTATCAATTTCCAGAACTTTTTCATAATCCCAAAGTGAAACTCTGCACCTATTAAACAATACCGCCCCATTCTCCCTCCCCCAGCCCCTGATAATCTCTGTTCTACTTCATTTCTTTATGTTTTTAACTCTTCAAGCTTCCTCATATAAGTGGACGCATACAATATTTGTCTTTTTTTTTTTGATCGGCTTATTTCACTTAGCATAATGTCTTCAAGGTATATCTACACTGTAGCATGTATCAGAATTTCATTCTTTTTTAAAGACTATATATACCACATTTTGTTTATCCATTCATCCATTGATGGACATTTGGGTTGTTTCTACCTTTTGGCTATTGTGAACAATGCTTCTATGAACACTGATTACAGACAATTGCTTGAGTTCATCTTTTCAGTTTTTTTAGTTATATACCCAGAAGGAAAATGGCTAGATCAAATGTTAAGACTATGTTTAATATTTTGAGGACAGCCATACTTTTTCCACAATGACTGCACCATTCTTTTCTTTTTTTAACATCTTTATTGGGGTATAATTGCTTTACAATGGTGTGTTAGTTTCTGCTTTATAACTAAGTGAATCGGTTATACATATACATATGTTCCCACATCTCTTCCCTCTTGCGTCTCCCTCCCTCCCACCCTCCCTATCCCACCCCTCCAGGCGGTCACAAAGCACCGAGCTGATCTCCCTGTGCCATGCGGCTGCTTCCCACTAGCTATCTACCTTACATTTGGTAGTGTATATATGTTCATGACTCTCTCACTTTGTCACAGCTCACCCTTCCCCCTCCCCATATCCTCAAGTCTGTTCTCTAGTAGGTCTGTGTCTTTATTCCTGTCTTACCCCTAGGTCCTTCATGACATTTTTTTTCTTAAATTCCATATGTATGTGTTAGCATATGGTATTTGTCTTTCTCTTTCTGACTTACTTCACTCTGTATGACAGACTCTAGGTCTATCCACCTCATTACAAATGGCTCAATTTCGTTTCTTTTTATGGCTGAGTAATATTCCATTGTATATATGTGCCACATCTTTTTTATCCATTCATCCGATGATGGGCAGTTAGGTGGTTTCCATCTCTGGGCTATTGTAAATAGAGCTGCAATGAACATTTTGGTACATGACTCTTTTTGAATTATGGTTTTCTCAGGGTATACACCCAGTAGTGGGATTGCTGGGTCATATGGTAGTTCTATTTGTAGTTTTTTAAGGAACCTCCATACTGTTCTCCATAGTGGCTGTACCAATTCACATTCCCACCAGCAGTGCAAGAGTGTTCCCTTTTCTTCACACCCTCTCCAGCATTTATTGTTTCTAGATTTTTTGATGATGGCCATTCTGACTGGTGTGAGATGATATCTCATTGTAGTTTTGATTTGCATTTCTCTAATGATTAATGATGTTGAGCATTCTTTCATGTGTTTGTTGGCAGTCTGTATATCTTCTTTGGAGAAATGTCTATTTAGGTCTTCTGCCCATTTTTGGATTGGGTTGTTTGTTTTTTTGGTATTGAGCTGCGTGAGCTGCTTGTAAATTTTGGAGATTAGTCCTTTGTCAGTTACTTCATTTGCAAATATTTTCTCCCATTCTGAGGGTTGTCTTTTGGTCTTGTTTATGGTTTCCTTTGCTGTGCAAAAGCTTTTAAGTTTCATTAGGTCCCCTTTGCTTATGTTTGTTTTTACTTCCATTTCTCTAGGAGGTGGGTCAAAAAGGATCTTGCTGTGACTTATGTCATAGAGTGTTCTGCCTATGTTTTCCTCTAAGAGTTTGATAGTTTCTGGCCTTACATTTAGGTCTTTAATCCATTTTGAGCTTATTTTTGTGTATGGTGTTAGGGAGTGATGTAATCTCATACTTTTACATGTACCTGTCCAGTTTTCCCAGCACCACTTATTGAAGAGGCTGTCCTTTCTCCACTGTACATTCCTGCCTCCTTTATCAAAGATAAGGTGACCATATGTGCGTGGGTTTATCTCTGGGCTTTCTATCCTGTTCCATTGATCTATCTTTCTGTTTTTGTGCCAGTACCACACTGTCTTGATTACTGTAGCTTTGTAGTATAGTCTGAAGTCAGGGAGCCTGATTCTTCCAGCTCCGTTTTTCGTTCTCAAGATTGCTTTGACTATTCGGGGTCTTTTGTGTTTCCATACAAATTGTGAATTTTTTTGTTCTAGTTCTGTGAAAAATGCCAGTGGTAGTTTGGTAGGGATTGCATTGAATCTGTAGATTGCTTTGTGTAGTATAGTCATTTTCACAATGTTGATTCTTCCAATCCAAGAACATGGTATATCTCTCCATCTATTTGTATCATCTTTAATTTCTTTCATCAGTGTCTCTTTTTTTTTTTTGGCACACAGGCCTCTCACTGTTGTGGCCTCTCCCGTTGTGGAGCACAGGCTCCGGAAGCACAGGCTCAGCGGCCATGGCTCACGGGCCCAGCCGCTCTGCGGCATGTGGGATCTTCCCGGACCGGGGCATGAACCCGTGTCCCCTGCATTGGCAGGCGGACTCTCAACCACTGTGCCACCAGGGAAGCCCCTGACTGCACCATTTTATACTTCCACTATAAATGCACAAAAGTTCCAATTTCTCCACATCCTTGCCAACACTTCTTGTTTTCAGCTGAAAAAATACATATCTGTACAGATAGATTTTAAAATACAGATGTATGTATATATGACTTAATATTCACACATTTCCTTGTTCTGCCAGCTGAGAGGACCTAGAAGCAGTGACACACCAATGGTGATGAGAGAAAAAAAATGGGAGCACATAGAAAGACACAGGAGCCAACCTGAAAGAGCTCCCATTGTCACAGCTGAAAAAATTTGAGCAACATTTCTGTGGTATTCTCCAAAATTTGTAACCTCGGTCTACTTACAAGATTACATCAGGCAAACCCAAATTGAAGGACATTCTTCGAAATACCTGACCTATGCGCTTCAAAAGTGTCAAGGTCATGAAAGGCAAGGAAAGAGTGAGGAACTGTCACAGATTAGAAGAAAGTAAGGAAACATGACAGCTAAATGCAAAGTGGAATCCTGGATTGAATTTTGGAAGAAAAAAAAGAACATTAGTGGGAAAATTGGTACAGTCTAAGTAAGGTCTGTAGTTTAGTTAGTGTGGTATTGCAACAATGTTAATTTCTTAATTTTGACAATTGTATTATGGTTATACAGATGTTGACATTAGGGGATGCTGGGTGAAGAACATAGCGAATTATGCAATCATTGCAAATTTTCTGTACATTGAAAATGTTCCTTAAGCCAAGTTTTTGTGAAAATGTTTTATGTGCTTAACTGATTTTTTGTGCATTTCTCAAGTATTGAATGTGTTAAAATCTTCCACCATGATGGTAGATTAGTCTATTACCCTTCATAATTGTATCAGTGTTTACTTTATATAGTTAATGCTATATTACTAGGCACATGCAAATTTAAAATTGTGTATCTACCTGGTGAAATAATACTTTATGAAGTTTTCCTCTTTATCACTTGTAGTGATTTTTGCCTTGAAGTCTATTTTGTCTGGTATCAATGTAACTTTAGCAACTTTCTTTTGGTTAGAATTTCCCTAATATCTTTTTCTAACCTTTTACTTTCAACATCTCAGCATCCTTGTGCTTGAAAAGTGTCTCTTTAAAGCAGGTAGTACTCTTAAAAAAAATCCAATCTGACGACCTTTGCCTTTTATGATTGTAATCACTAATGTTTCAGTTTACAGCTATCATCTTTGTACTTTTTATTCTCCCACCTGTTTTATATGTATTTTTCCCTTTTCTTGCCCTATTTTGGATATATTCGGTATTTTTTCTCATCTTCCCCTTGTTATTTCCCTCTCCCCCATGCCCAGATAGTCTGGAAGTTAGGATTAGGGCTATAATACTTTTTTACTCCAAGAACTAAAATATGCTGTTTCTCTTTAACAGAAGTAATAAATAAATTTAAAAATAATAAATAAAAATCTGGTTTGTAGCATTTGCCTATTTCTGTGATGTAAGTGCTCCCATCATGGCTGATTTCAAGCTAGCATCGTTGAATGTGGAGTCAGAAAGAAATGTCCAGAAATCGCTTGTAAGTGGCATTGAGCTGCCAGCACACCACTTACACCCTCAATCAATTAAAGGGTCTTAGAATACTTTTCTTCCACTTACTATTATGCTATTGTTGACATGTATTTTAACTCTCTGTATTAGTTTTTTCCTGCTGCTGTAACAAATCACTACAAGCTTAGTGGCTTGAAACAACACAATTTATTATCTTCCAATTCTGTAGGCCAGAAGTTCAATTCAGACCTCATTGAGCTAAAATCAATGTGTTGGCAAGGCTGTATTCCTTGCTAGAGGCCCTAGGGGAGAATCTGTTTCCTTGCCTTTTTCAGCTTCTAGAGGTGGCCTGTATATCTTGGCTCAGGGCCCCTTCCTTATTCTTCAAATCCAGCAACAGCAGGTCAAGTCCTTGTATCCTATCATTCTGAACTTTTCTTTTTTTTTTTTTTAACTTTTTTCTACCTTTAAGGACCCTTGTGGTGGACACTGCTCCTCCCCCAGTGATCCATTTCCTATTCCCATATTAAAATCATCTGATTACCAACCTTAGTTCCATCTGCAACCTTAATTTCCCCTTGCCATGTAACATAACATGTTCACAGGTTATAGGGATTAGAATGTGGGCATCGTTGGGGCACCATTACTTTGCCTACTAATCTTGCCTTAGAATTGTTTTATTTAACCTAAAATACATTATTATTGTTGTTTTTGTTTTTAAGGCCAATGTTTGTTTAAATTTACCCACACAGTTACTATTTTCTGTGCTCTTTACTAACTCTTGCAGCCCAGATATTCCATCTGCCAATTTTCCTCTTCCCTAGAGTACATTCTTTGGTGTTATGCATTTCATTCTTATCTAACCAGGTATGGATTTTTGTTTGTTTGTTTTGCTTGATATTTGTTCAGCTCTTTGCATCTGTGAGTTGTTGTATTTCATCAATTCTTAGTCATTATCCTTTCAGATATTGCTTCTTCTCCATTTTCTCTTCCTTCCCAGCTGGGTCCACAATTACATATATGTTAAACTTTCTCCATCTTCTGTGTTTCTTAACCCTTCTTCATATTTTCCATCTCTTTGACCTTTTGCTCCATTCTAGATAATCTTTTCAGTTCTATATTCCAGTTCACCAATTTCTTTTCAGTGTGTCTAATTTGCAGTTAAACCCATCCATTACACTTGTGATTTTAATTATATTTTATTTGTTTTGATTCTCTTCCAAATCTCATTCGTCATTTTTTGTATATATATTCAAGATTATCTTTTATTTCTTTCAAAGTGTTAAACATAGTTACTGTAAAATCTGTGTCTAATAATTCCATTTATTTAAAATTCTTGAAGGTCTGTTCCAGCTTTTTTATTTTTGCATGCATGGGGCCTTGTTTCTGTTTGTTTTATTTTTGACTATCAGATGCTCATTTTTCTTGGAATTTTATTTCAGAAATTCTTTGAGGCCTGGAATAAATGTGTATTCTTCCAGAGAGGATTTCTGTTTGTGTCTTCCAGGCTCCTGGAAGGACTCCCAGTCCAGGATTACTCTAAATTGACTTCTCAATTTTCCGATTACCCAGACAGTATGAATTCAGGCTGTAAACTCATGTGAGGATCACTTATCACTGTGATATTCTCAGAGGTTATCCTCCTAAGCCAAACTGGAGACAGTCAACTCTCCTCTGAGGTGGAGGCCAGTTTACTTCTAGTTCACTCCCAGTACTATGTGTGTGGCCCTTTGGCGTTGCAGCTTTAGGGAGGGAGGCTCTTCTTCTACGGTCCTTGTTGCCTTGGGTGGGTCCTGAGATTTGTTTTCTCTTTCTCAAACACCTGAGCCTATGAAAACCCAAACTCATGTTCCCTTGGTAAGGCAAAGATCCCCAAAGAGAAGGAGGCTGAAGTTGCTCTCTAGGTTCACTTCTTTGTTTTGAACCAGAGAATTCCTAACTTTCTTACAAACTCATTGGAGAGGTTTAATATTTTTTAAATTGTCCAGAGTTTTAAAATTCTTTATAGCACTAGGGTCAAAGCAAATATATAGCCTGCATTTTCTTTTTTCTTTTTTTTTAAACATCTTTATTGGAGTATAATTGCTTTACAATGGTGTGTTAGTTTCTGCTTTATAACAAACTGAATCAGTTATACATATACATATGTCCCCATATCTCTTCCCCCTTGCGTCTCCCTCCCTCCCACCCTCCCACCCTCCCTATCCCACCCCTCTAGGTGGTCACATAGCACTGAGCTGATCTCCCTGTGCTATGCAGCTGCTTCCCACTAGCTATCTATTTTACATTTGGTAGTGTATATATGTCCATGCCACTCTCTCACTTTGTCCCAGCTTACCCTTCCCCCTCCCTGTGTCCTCAAGTCCATTCTCTAGTAGGTCTGCGTCTTTATTCTCGTCTTGCCCGTAGGTTCTTCATGACCATTTTTTTTTTTTTTTAGATTCCATATATATGTGTTAGCATACGGTATTTTTTTTTCTCTTTCTGACTTACTTCATTCTGTATGACAGACTCTAGTCCGTCCACCTCACTACAAATAACTCAATTTCATTTCTTTTTATTAGCCCATTTTCGGATGATTAAAATCCACTCTTTCAGGCCTTTAATTTCAACAATATATTTAAAAGACTCTGAGATATGTAATTGATTCTCTTATAATTTTTTTTTGTGGTAACATATAAATGTACCATTTTAATCATTTTTAAGTGTACAATTCAGTGGCATTAACTACATTCATAATGTTGTGCAACCACAACATCACTATATCTATTTCCAAAGAAAACTTTTTATCATCTCTAGGGACTCTGTAACAATTAAGCAATAACTCCCCATTCCCCATATACCTCTGGGCCCTGGTAACCTCTAATCTACTTTCTTTCTCTATTAATTTGCCTGTTCTTGTTATCTCATCTAAGTGGAATCATACAATATTTATCCTTTCGTGTCTGCCTTACTTCACCTAGCATGTTTTCAAGCTTCATCCATGTGGTAGCATGATTCAGAATTCCATTCCTTCTTATGACTGAATAGTATTCTATTTTATATTTATACCATATTTTGTTTATCCGCTCAGTTGCTGATGGACATTTGGGTTACTTCCACCTTTTAGCGATTGTGATTCATTGCTGCTGTGAATATTGGTGTGAGTGTATCTGTTTGAGTCCCTCTTTTGAATTCTTTTGAGCATATACCCAGAAGCTGAACTGTTGGATCATATGGAATTTCTATGTTTAGCTTTTTGGACAACTGCCAAACTGTCCTCCACAGTGCCTGAACCACTTTACATTCCCACCAGCAGTGTCTGAGGGTCCCAACTTCTCTACATTCTCATCAGCACTTGGGGTTTTCTGTTGTTTTGATTGTAGCCATTTTAGTACGTGGGGAGTGGTATCTCATTGTGGTTTTTATGTGCATTTCTTTAATGACTAATTGTGTTGAGCATATTTTCATATACTCGGAGGGTATATCTGCCTTGGAGAAATGTCTAGCCAAGCCCTTTGCCCATTTTTTATTGGGTTTTTTTTTGTCGTTGAGTTGTAGGGTTTCCTTATGAATTTTGGATATTAATCCCTTATCAGGTATGTGATTTGCAAATATCTTCTCCCAGTCTATAGGTTGCCATTTCACTCTCTTTTCATAGTGTCCTTTGATGCACAAAAATTTTAAATTTTGATGAAGCTCAATTTATCTATTTTTTCTTTTGTTGCCTGTGCTTGCAGTGCCATATCCAAAATATTATAGCTAAATCCAATGCCCTGAAGCTTCTCCCCTATGTTTCTTCCAAGAGTTTTATTGTTTTAACTTGTATGTTTAGGTCTTAGATTCATTTGAGTAATTCTGTATATGATGTGGGGTATGAGTCCAACTTTAGTCTTCAGTATGTGGATATTCAGTTTTCTCAGCACCGTTTTTGAAAAGACCATCCTTTCCACATTAAATGGCCTTAGTACTTAAGTCAAAAATATATTGGGCCAAGGGGGACCAAGATGGAAGAGTAGGGGGACATGGAGCTCACCTCCCCCAACAAACACATCAAAAGTACATCTACACGTGGAACGATAATCACGGAAAACCAACTGGAAACTGGCAAAAGAACTCCTCCTATACAGCCAAAGCTGGAAGAAAGATGTCCATGTAACTGTGCAGGATGGGGAAAAAAGGCATTGGGTCAGAAGCTGCACCCCTGGCAGGGATCTGTAAGGAACAGAAGTCCACATAGGTGAATTCTCACCCTGGGGAGCAGGTTGACTAAAAATATGGGCATCCCAGTTCTGGGGTCCTGCAGGGAGGAGACAAGCCCCCTTGTCTGCTGGGAAATCTGCTGAGACAGAGAGAAGGGCTGAGGAAGCCTAGACTCTACTTGTGAGCAGTGCCTGCATGTTGGCTTGATAAGAATCAGGGTGGAGAGAGCCTTGTACTGGCTGCTGCTATCTTGCCACACTTCCCAGTCCAAAAGGATGAATACCCCACTCCTGCTCACTCCACACCACAGCCTGGCACAAGATCAGGGCAAAGATCAGTCTAGCTATGCAGAGACAGACCAGGGCACCTGGGGTGTGATCTGGGTGGAACCACAGAGACCATTGTCAGCACATGTACTGGGGCACCAAGCCTGGCTGGGCAGACGTTGTCAGCGCACACACTGGGGGATGCCATAAGAATGTACAAATGCTCAGCACTGACTCTCAGGCAGACTGGCCCTGGGCAGGAGTGCACAGTGGTTTATGTCATAGCATGAGTGCTCCAACCCCACCCACTCCACACCACAGATTAGCACTAGATCTGGGGCAGACGGGTCCTTGGAGAAGTCTTCCACAGAGGCAGCCCAGATCTCAGATGAAGCACAGCCACCTCAGTTCCTGCAGCCACAATGCCCCAACCCCCAGTCCCAGCCTACTCCACACCACAGCCCTTCACTAAATGTGGGATGAACTTAACAGAGAAAGGGATGGAACCTTGGGATGCTTCTGAGTGGAACCATGGACACCTGCATGGGTGACCCATAGGTTAGCTGTGACCACACAGGCCTCACTTACTTCAGCAATTACAAACTTTGGGGCAGGTGACACACTCGAGGGTAACAGAGCCTGATGAAACCCAACCCTCAAGGCTTCTATTCCAACTGGGAAATGGACCCTGCCCCCAGCAGGGCAGTGACAGCCATGAACAAAGAGAAAGAACCACCTCATATCCAGCACAGGCTCTAGACACTGAAACACCAACCACACCCCCATCAAGGGGATAACAGCCAGCACACTCGGAGGAAAGACGTGGCTGGTATCCATACCAAAACCAGCCCTTGCACCAAAAATACTGGACACACACAGTCTACACAGGGATGCTCCCACATAAAAATTCCCCTTCAAGATTACAGTAGACAACTGTTTCTCCTAAATTCATAGAGATAAAGTTAAGTAAAATAAAAAGGCAGAGGAATTATTCCCAATTAAAAGAACAAGAGGGGCTTCCCTGGTGGCGCAGTAGTTGAGAGTCCGCCTGCCGATGCAGGGGACACGGGTTCGTGCCCTGGTCCGGGAAGATCCCACATGCCGCGGAGCGGCTGGGCCCGTGAGCCATGGCTGCTGAGCCTGCACGTCCGGAGCCTGTGCTCCGCAACGGGAGAGGCCACAACAGTGAGAGGGCTGCGTACCGCAAAAAAAAAAAAAAAAAGAAGAAGAGAAATCCCCTGAAAGAACAAATAATGAAATAGACCTCAGTTTACTAGAACCCAATTAAAAAGGAGGTATTAAAAATACTAAAGGAATTAAGAAAGATTATCATTAGAAATGCATATCATTGTAACAAGAAACTATAAAGATGAACCAACCAAAATTAGATAATTCAGTTGCTGAGGTAAATACCAATCTAGAAGCAATGAATAACATACTAAATGACACAGAAGAACGAATAAGTGATCTGGATGACAGAATAATGGAAATCACCCAGCTAGAACAGCACACAGAAAGACAAAAGAAAAAAAAAAGCAATATATGAGATCTATGGGATAATACAACACATGTCAAATGACACATAATATGGGTTCCAGAAGGAGGAGAGAAAGAAGGGAATCAAAAATGTATTTGATGAAATTATGGCTGAAAACTTCCCAAGTGTTAAAAAGAACACATATCCAGGGACAGGAATCACAGAAGATCCCAAACAAGGTGAACCCAAACAGACCCACACCAAGACATATCAGAATTAAAATGGCAAAATTTAAAGATAAAAAGAGGATTCTAAAGGCAGCAAGAGAAAAACAAAGAGTAGGTCACAAGGGAACGCCTATAACACTATCAGCTGATTTTGCTGCAGAAACTTTGCAGGCCAGAAGGGAGTCGAACGACAAATTCAAATTCCTGAAAGGGAAAACCCTACAACTTTGGATACTCTACCCAACAAGATTATCATTTAGAATAGACGGATAGATAAAGAATTCCTCAGACAAGCAAAAACTAAAAGAATTCAGCAATATTAAACCTAGCCTAAAGAAATATTTAAGGGTTTTCTCCAAATAGAAAAGAAACAAGGGGCTTCCCTGGTGGCACAATGGTTAAGAATCCTCCTGCCAAGGCAGGCGACATGGGTTCGAGCCCTGTACCGGAAGATCCCAAATGCCACGGAGCAACTAAGCCCATGTGCTACAACTACTGAGCCTGCACTCTAGAGCCCGTGAGCCACAACTACTGAGCCTGTGTGCCACAACTAATGAAGCCTGCACGCTTAGAGCCCATGCTCTGCAATGAGAGGCCACCACAATGAGAAACCCATGCACCACAACAATAGAAAGCCCGCGCGCAGCAATGAAGACCCAACACAGCCAAAATTAAATAAATAAATAAATATATTAAAAAAAGAAAGAAAAGAAACAAGAATAGAGGAAAGGGGAAATCACAATAGGTAAGGCAAACATATGAAAGGATTGAGGATTGCTTAAAAAACAAAAAATCTGTAGAAGTGATGATAACTACAATTAACAGCAAAAGGATAAACATGAAGTTGTAAAATAGGACATAAAAATCACAAAATGTGGCAGAGGGGTATATAAAAATGTACATCTTTTAGAATGTGTTTGAAGTTGAACACCTATCAGTTTAAAGCAAATATATATAGTATGGGTCAACATACTTGAACTCCATGGTAACCACAAATCAAAAACAGACAATATATTCACAAAAAACAAAAGGAAAGGAACTCAAGTATACTACAAAAGAAAATCAACAAACCACAAAAGGAAAAACAAAAAGAAGAAATGAACAAAAATAACTACAAAGATGACTGGAAAACAAAGTTTAAAATGGCAATAAGTATATACCAATAAATAATTACTTTAAATGTTGATGGACTAAATGCTCTGATCAAAAGACATAGAGTGGCAGACTGAAAAAAAAAGATCCTACAATATGCTGCCTACAAGAAACTCACTTCACAGCGAAAGACACACACAGAGTGAAAGTAAGGGGATGAGAAAATGTATTTCATGCAAATGGAAATGACAGGTTAACTGGGGATAGAAATACTCATATCAGACAAAATAGACTTTAAAACAAAGTCCATAAAGAAAGACAAAGAAGGACATTATATAATGATAAAGGGAAGAATAGTATGTTATACTCATTAACATATGCACCCAATAGAGGAGCACCTAAATACTAAAACAATAATAACAGACATAAAGGGACAAATGGACAATAATACAATGATAGTAGGAGACTTTAACAATCTACTGACACCAATGGACAGATCTTCCAGAAATTAAATCAATAATGCAATGGAGGTCCTAAATGACACAATAGACCAGTTGGCTTTAACTGATATCTACAGGACACTACATCCAAATACATATTCTTTACAAGCACACAAGAAAAATTCTCTAGGATGGACCACATACAAGGTCACAAAACAAGCCTCACAAATTCAGGAGGATAGAAATTACAACAAGCATGTTTTCTGACCATAATGATATGAAACTAGAAATCAACTGCAAAAAGTAATATGGGGAAATAACAAACATAAGGAAACTAAACAACATACTACTAAAAAATCCAACAGGTCAACAATGAAATCAAAGAGAAATCAGAAAATACCTCAAGACAAATGACAATGAAAATACAACATTACACAATCTATGGGATGCAGAATAGCAGTTCTGAGAGGGAAGTTCATAGTGATATAGGCCTTCCTCAAGAAACAAGAAAAATCTCAAACACAAAACCTAACCTACCACCTAAAAGAATTAGAAAAAGAAGAATAAACAACACCCAAAGTCAGCAGAAGGAAGGAAATAATAATGATAAGTGTGGAAATAAATAATATTTATATTAAAAACAATAAAAATGATCAGTGAAACCATGAGCTGGTTTTTTTCTGAAAGGTAAAGTCAACAAACCTCTAGCTACGTTCACCAAGAAGAAAAGAGAGAGGACCCAAATAAACAAAATAAGAAATGAAAGAGGAGAAATCACAACATATACCTCAGAAATACAAAAAAAATCATAAGAGAATACTATTGTTATATGCCAACAAATTGGACAATCTAGAAGAAATGAACAAGGTTCTAGAAATATATAGCCTGCCAAAACTGAGTCAAGAAAAATCAGGTAATTTGAACAGGCCAATCACTAGAAGTGAAATAGATTCTGTATTAATAATAATAATAATAAGTCCCTACAAACAAAATTCAAGGACTGGACAACTTCTCTGGGGAATTCTACCAAACATACAAAGAATTTACACCTATCCTGCTCCAACTATTCCAGAAAATTGAAGAGGAGGGAACACTCCCAAATTTATTCTATGAAGCCACCATCACCCTGTTACCAAAACCAGACAAAGACACTAAAAAAACAAAAACAAAATAAAAAAGGAAAAGAAAAGAAAAAGAAAATTATAGGTCAATATCTTGATGATTATAGAGGCAGAAATTCTCAACAAAATATTAGCAAACTGAAGCCAACAAAACAAAACGATCATACACTACAACCAAGTGGGATTCATCCCAGGTTCACAAGGATGGTTCAACATACACAAATCAATCGATGTGATACACCACATTAACAAAAGGAAAGACAAAAAATATATGATCATCTCAATAGATGCAGAAAAACATTTGACAAAATTCAACATCTATTCTTGATTAAAAACTCACCGAAGTGGGTATAGAGGGAACATAATTCAACATAATAAAATCCATTTATGACAAACCCACAGCCAACATAATACTCAAGAGTGAAAAACTGAAAGCCTTTCTGCTAAATTCAGGAAAAATACAAGGATGCCAACTCTCACCACTTCTATTCAACTTCTACTGCAAGTCCTGGCCACAGAAATCAGACAAGAAAAAGAAATAAAATGAGTACAATTTGGAAGGGAAGAGGTAAAACTGTCACTATTTGCAGAGTACATGATACTCCATATAGAGAACCCTAAAGTGTCCACACAACTATTATTAGAATAAATGAATTCAGCAAGGTAGAAGGATGCAAGATTAATATGCAGAAATCCGTTACATTTCTTTACACTAACAATGAAATGTCAGAAAGAGACAGCCAAAAAAAAAAAAAATCCCACTTAAAATCATGTCCAAAAAAATAAAATACTTATTACTCATTACTTCACTGCCTTTGGGGACACAACTGTCAACAAGACAGCCAGCCTGGCCCTCGGGGGGCTCACCACCTGGTGGGGGAGGCAGAAGTGGAGATCCAGTCATTGCCGATGTGGTGAGTGCTGTGGGAAAGGACAGAGCATCACCTCACATGTACCAGTGGGTCCACAGTGGGCAGGGGGTGGCGAGGCCTCTCTGAGGAAGTTACTTCGCTGCCTTAACCAAGGCAGTGAAGTAACTATACACTGAAGAGTCTAAAACATTGATAAAGGAAATGAAGACCATTCGAAGAAATGGAAAGATATCCCATGCTCTTGGATGGGAAGAACTAATATTGTTAAAATGGCCATACTATCCAAAGCAATCTACAGATTTAATGTGAGCCCTATCAAAATACCCATGATATTTTTCACAGAAATAGAACAAATAATCCTAAAATTTATTTGGAACAACAAAAGACGCAGAGTTGCCAAAGCAATCCTGAGGAAAGAGAATAAAGCCGGAGGCATAATCCTCTGGACTTCAGACTATACTACACAGCTCTAGTAATCAAAGCAGTGTGATATTGGTACAATAATGGATATATGGATCAATGGAGCAGAATAGAGAGCCCAGAGATAAACCCACACACCTATGGTCAATTAATCTGTGACAAAAAAGGCAAGAATATACAACGGAGAAAAGACAGTCTCTTCAACAAGTGGTGTTGGGAAAGCTGGACAGCTACATGTAAATCAATGAAATGAGAACACGCCCTCACAGCATATACAAAAATAAACTCAAAATGGCTTAAAGACCTAAGTACAAGACATGATACCATAAAATTTCTAGAAGAGAATACAGGCATAAAATTCTCAAACATAAATAAATTGTAGCAATATTTTCTTAGATCAGTCTCCCAAGGCAAAAAAATAAAAGCAAAAGTAAACGAACTGGACTACATCAAACTTAAAAGCTTTTGCACATCAACTAAATGAAAAGACAACCTACAGAATGGGAGAAATATTTGCAAATGTTGCAAGCAACAAGGAATTAATATGCAAAATATACAGACAGCTCATACAACTAAATATAAAAAAAAAAAAACCCAAACAGCCCAATAAAAAAAATGGCAGAAGACCTAAATAGACATTTTTCCAAAGAAGACATACAGATGGGCAACATGAAAAGATTCTCACAATCGCTAATTATTAGAGAAATGTAAATCGAAATCACAATGGGTTATCACCTCACTCAGGTCAAAATGGCAATCATCAAAAAGTCTACAAATATCAACTGTTGGAGAGCATGTGGAGAAAAGGGAACCCTCCTACACTGTTGGTGGGAATGTAAATTGGTACAGCCACTATGAAGAACAGTGGAGGTTCCTTAAAAAACTAAATATAGAGCTATCATATAGCAGCCCCACTCCTGGGTAGATACCCAGAAAAGACAAAAACTATAATTCAAAAAGATACATGCACCCCATGCCAAGACATGGAAACAACCCAAGTGCCCATCAACAGACAATTGGCTTAAGAAAATGTGATATAGATACATATATATATATATATAATGGAATATTACTCAGCTATAAAGAATAATGAAATATTGCCATTTGTAGCAAAATGAGTGGACCTAGAGAATATTATACTTAGTGAAGTAAGTCACACAGAAAAAGACAAATATTGTATGCTATCAGTTACATGTGGAATATAAAAAATAATACAAATGAACCTATATACAAAACAGAAAGAGACTCACAGACATAGGAATACAAACTGATATTTATCAAAGGGGAAGGGGGGAGTGATAAATTAGGAGTATGGGATTAACAGATACAAACTACTCTACAGAGAATAGATAAGCAACGAAGATTTACTGCATACCACAGGGTACTATATTCAATATCTTGTAGTAACCTACAATGGAAAATAATCAGAAAAAATATATATAATACATAATATATATAAATGAATATTATATACATATATAAATGAATCACTTTGCTGTACACCTTAAACTAACACAATACTGTAAATCAAATATACTTCAGTTATATATATGACAATATATTTGAGATTTTCTGGACTCTTTATTCTATTCCATTGTCCTATATGCCAGTACTACACTGTTTTGATCATTGTAGATTTGTAGTTAGTTTTCAAATCAGGATATGTGAGTTCCAACTTTGTACTTTATTTTAAAACGGTTCTGATTATTCAGTGTTCCTTGAGATTCCTTATGAAGTTTAGGAATGATTATTCTATTACTGTAGAAGATGCTTGGAATTTTCATAGGGATTTCATTGAATCTGTAGATTGCTGTTAGTACTGACATCTTAATATTAAGATTCCAATGTGAAAATGGGATGTCTTTCCATTTATATTTTCTTTAATGTTTTTCAATATTGTTTTGTTGTTTTCAGTGTTCACATGTTTTGCCTTTTTGGATAAATTTGTTTCTAAATATTTTTTTCTTTTTGATGCTAACATAAACAGAATTGGTTTCTCAATTTCTTTTTAGTTATTACTCATTGTTAGTGTATGGAAATGCAGCTGACCTTTTCTTAACCTCTTGATTGAGTATGATTGACTTAAAAATGCCATATATGTCTGATGTATACAACCTGATCAGCTTGGAGATAAGTATACACCTGTGAAATCATCACCACAATCAAGGCCATAAACTTATGCATCACCTCCTAAAGTTTCCTCTCACTCCATTCATTTATTAATTTTATTATTTATTTGTTTACTTATATATTTATCATACTTTTTTTTTTTTTGCGATACGTGGGCCTCTCACTGCTGTGGCCTCTCCCACTGCGGAGCACAGGCTCCAGACACACAGGCTCAGCGGCCATGGCTCACGGGCCCAGCCGCTCCGCGGCATGTGGGATCTTCCCGGACCGGGGCACGAACCCGCGTCCCCTGCATTGGCAGGCGGACTCTCAACCACTGCACCACCAGGGAAGCCCTATCATACATTTTTTTTCTTTTGTGGTAAGAGCACTTAACGTAAGATCTACTTTCTTTGCAGATTAAGTATACCGTATATTAGTGTTAACTTAGGCCTTAAGTTGTGTAGCAGATCTCCAGAACCTACTCATTTTGTGTAACTGAAACTTTGTGCCTTTTCACTAACCAACCCCTCTTTGTTTTTCCCTCTTATCAGCCCCTGGTAACCAATATTCTATGCTCTGGTTCTGAATTTGATTAAATTCCTCATAAAAGTAGGATAATGTAATATTTGTCTTTTTATTTTTGTGGCTGTGTCATGTCTTAGTTGCAGCACGTGGGATCTTTGTTGCGGCATGCTGGATCTTTTGTTTTGGCGCATGGGCTTCTCTCTAGTTGTGGTGTGCGGGCTTTAGAGAGCATGGGCTCAGTAGCTGTGGCACACAGGGTCCAGAGTACACGGGCTCAGTAGTTGCAGTGCATGGGCCTAGTTGACCCCGCGGCATGTGGGATCTTAGTTCCCTGACCAGGGATCAAACCTGCTTCCCCTCTGTTAGAAGGTGGGTTCTTAACCACTGGACCACCAGGGAAGTCCCAGGATTTGTCTTTCTGTGTCTGGTTATTTCACTTAGCATAACGTCCTCCAGTTACATCCAGGTTGTTCTAAATGGCAGGATTTGCTGCTTTTTAAAGGCTAATATTCTGTATTTATATACCACATTTTCTTTGCCCATTCATCTATTGACAGTCATTTAGGCTGTGTCTATATCCTGATTATTGTGAATAATGTTGTAATGAATATGGGAGTTCAGATATCTCTTTGAGACTCTCACTTCAATACTTTTGGAGATATACCCAGAAGTGGGATTACTGGATCATAAGGTATTTCTATGTTTAGCTTTTTGAAGAACCTCCATAGGTTTTCCATGGTGGCTGTAAAAATTTACATACCCAGCCACAGTGTACAAGGCATCCCATTTCTCAACATCCTCACCAACATCCTCACCATCCTTGTTATCTTTTATTTTTATTTTTAATTTTTTTTGGTAATAGCCATTCTAACAGGTGTGAAGTGATATCTCATTTTTTAATTTATTTGCATTTCCCTGATAAACACCTTCTCATATGCCTGTTTGTATAATGGAAGACATTTGTTTGTCTTCTGGGAAACGTCTATTCAGGTTCTTTGCCCAATTTTTAACGGTTCCTTCTATATTTTGGGTATTAACCTCTTATCAGATATGTCTTTTGCAAATATTTCTTCCATTCCATAGTTTCCCTTTACATTTTATTTCTTTTGCTGTGCAGTAGCTTTTTAGTTTGATATAATTCCGCTTGTCTATTTTTGCTTTTGTTGCCTGAGGTCTTGATGTCATATCCAATAAATCATCACAAAGTCCAATATTTTGCTTTTTTCATGTTTTCTTCTAAGAGTTTTATGTATAAAGGTTTCATGTTTATTTCTTCAATGCATTTTGAGTTGATTTTTCTATATGGTGTGAGACAATGATCTAACTTCATTCTTTTGCATGTGTATATCCAGTTTTCCCATCACTGTTTATTGAAGAAACTATCCTTTCCCAATTTTGTATTATTTATTTATTTATCTTTTGGCTGCACCACCTGGCTTGTGGGATCTTAGTTCCCCAACCAGGGATTGAAACTTGACCCTCGGCAGTGAGAGCACAGAGTCCTAACCACTGGACTGCCAGGGAATTCCCAGTATTCTTGATACACTTCTCGAAGATCAGTTGACTGTAGATGTGTGGACTTATTTCTGAGCTCTCTACTATGTTCCATTGTTTTATTGCCAGTACCATAGCTTTGTAATATATTTTCAAATCAGGAAGTGTAATGCCTCCCGCTTTGTGCTTCTTGTGTAAAATTGCTTTGGACATACAGGGTCTTTTATGGTTCCAAGTGAATTCTAGGATTATTTTTTCTATTTCTGTAAAGAATGCCATTGGGATTTTGATAGGGATTGTATTAAAACTATAGATCACTTTGGGTAGTATGGATATTTTAACCATATTCTTTCAATCCATGAACATGGGATGTCCTTCCATTTATTTGTGTCTTCTTTAATTTCTTTCATCAATGTTTTATAGTTTTTAGTGTGCAAGTCTTTCACCTCCTTGATTAAGCTTATTCCTAAGTATTTTATTCTTTTTGATGCTATCATAAATGAGATTTTTTTTTTTTACTTTCCTTTTTGGATAGGTTTTTATTTGTGTATTGAAATGCAACTGATTTTTATGTTGCCTTTCGTATCCTGCAAATTTACTGAATTCATATATTGGTTCTAACAGTTTTGGGTGGAGTCTTTAGGATGTTCTACATAGAAGATCATGTCATCTGCAAACAGAGATAATTTTACTTCTTCTTTTCTGATTTGGATGCCTTTTTTCCCCCTTCTTATTGCTTAATTGCTCTTTCTAGGACTTATAGCACTATGTTGAACAGAAGTGGCAAAAGAGAGCATTCTTTTTTTTGGTTGTTGTTGTTTGTTTGTTTCTGATTTTAGGGAAAAACTTTTAGGCTTTCATCATTGTTCTGGGTTTTTCATATATGACCTTTATCATACTGAAGAAGTTTCCTTCTATTCCTAGTTTTAGTGTATTATGTTGTGAAAGATTGTCGAATTTTGTCAAATGTTTTTTTTTTCTGCATGAATTGAGATGATCATGTGGTGTTTTTTCCCTCATCATATTAATGTGATATATTACATTGATAGATTTTCATGTGTTGAAGCATCCTTGCATTCCAGGAATAAATCCACTTGGTTATGATGTATAATCCTTTTCTATGTTTCTGTGTTCTGTTTGCTAGTATTTTGTTGAGGATTTTTGTATCAATATTCATAAGGGATATTGATCTGTAGTTTTCTTATAGTTTCTTTGTCAGGCTTTGGTATCAGGGTAATATTGACCTCATGAAATCAGAGGTGCTCTTTAACATTTTGGAAGAGTTAGAGAAGTATTTGACTTAGTTCTTCTTTAAATATTTGGTGAAATACACCAGTGAAGCCACCTGGTCCACAGTTTTCTTTGTTGGGAGGTTTCTTGACTACCAACTCAAAGTCATTACTTGTTGTAGATTCATTCAGATTTTTTCTTTCTTCATTATTGAGTTATAGTTGATAGTGTGTTTCCAGGAAATTATTTTTTTTCATTTAGGTTATCCAGTTGGTTGGTGTACACCTGTTATAATGTTCTCTTAAAATTATTTTTGTTTCTGTAAAATCAGTAGTAATGTCCTCACATTTATTTCCGATTTTAGTAATTTGAGTCTTCCCTCCTTTTTTCTTAGTGAGTTGAGCGAAAGATTTGTTAATTTTGCTGATCTTTTCGAAGAATCAACTTTTTACTTCATTGATTTTTCTCTATTGTTTATCCTCTAGTGTATTTTTTCTCTGCTCTAAACTTTAATGTTTCCTTCATTTTGCTAGCTTTGAGTTTGGTTTGCCTTCATTTTGTTGTTGTTGCTGTTGTTCCTTAAGACATAGAGTTAGGTTATTAATTTGAGATCTTTCTTCTTCTTTAACATAGATGTTTACAGGTATAAAATTCTCTCTTAGCCTTGACTTTGCTGCATCACATAAGCTTTGATATATTGTGGTTTTATTTTTAGCAAGGTATTTTGTAATTTCCCTTATGATTTATTCTTTAATCCATTGGATTTTTAAGAGTGTGTTAATTTCCACATATTTGTGAATTTTCCGGTTTTCCTTCTTTTTTGGTATCTAGTTTCATTCCACTGTGATCAGAAAAGTAACTTTGTAGTATCTTTAAAGATCTTTAAAGATGATTTAAGTCTCTTAAAATTTATTAAGACTTGTTTTGTGGCCTAATGTATGGTCTATTCCAAACAATGTACCATGTGCACTTGAGAAGAATGTGTACTCTACTGTTATTGAGTGGAGTGTTCTGTATATGTCTGTGTGGACTGCCATAACAGTAAACAAAGTATGTTGCAGCCACCAAGCCATCAGCCCCTGCAGCCGTCCCAGACTGTGTACCCCGAGGAAATTCAGGATCGTTAAAAACAGGATACTGGCCTTAGATAGTTAAGGTGAATGTCAAAGGAATGATTTCAATGAGTTCGTAGTTTTGCATCTTGCCGTACACAGAAAAGTGCTAAATTCATTAACTTGAGATGTCTGGATTTTCTTTAATTAACAGTAATCTTTTGATGTTCCAACTACCTGGTTTTTGTTGCAAAACTTCTATGTATCCTGGTTCCTCCCTTACCCTTTCAGAGCAGCCCCTCAGAGCTATCTGAGAGGCTGTCTTCTGGGCTTAAGTCCTCAGAAAGTCCTAATAGAACACAATTGTCAGCTTTTAGGATGTGCATTTTTTTCAGTTGACATCTGTTAGGTACAATTGACTTGTAGTATTGTTTAGGTTCTCTATTTTCTTATTGATCTTTTGTCTGGTTCTCCTATCTACTATTGAAAATGATTATTGAAGTATTCAACTATTTTTGTGGAATGATTTTTCCCTTCAATTCTGTGAATGTTTGCTTCATTATATTTGGGGGCTCTTTTTGGTACATACATGTTTATAATTGTCTTGTTGGATTAACTTTTGTTTAATATATAATGTCTTTCTTTATCTCTTGTAAGTTTTTAAACTGAAGTCTATTTTGTCTGAATTAGTATAGCCTACCCAGCTTTCTTTTGGTTAATATTTACAGGGAATATGTTTCCATCCTTTCACTTTCAATCTTCTGTCTTTAGAGCTAAAGTGAGTCTCTTATAGACTGTATATATTTGGATCATTTTTCTAATCCATTCTGCCTATCTCTGCCTTTTGATCAGACAGTTTAATCTATTTACGTTTAAAGTAACTACCCTTAAGGAGGAACTTACTACTGTCACTTTGCTACTTAATAAAAAAGTCTTACAGTATTTGTCTCTATTACTGCCTTCTTTTGTGTTCACCTGATTTTTTTTGTAATGACATGTTTTACTCTACTACTCCTATACATTTCTGTTTCCCCTTCATGTTATTAATGTCACAAATTATACCTTTATACGTTGTGTGTCCAATAATATAGATTTATAACTTATAAGTATTTTAGTGCATTTGTCCTTTCGGTCCTGTTGGAAATAAAAAAGTGGAGTTGCTACCAAAATTAAAGTAACGCTGCCTTTTATATTGCCCATGTATTTCTTTGTCAGATCTTTCCATCTTCATACTGCTGTGAGTTACTGTCTAGCATCCTTTCCTTTCAAACTGAAGGACTACCTTTACCATTTCTTACAGGCCAGGTAGTATACAAATAAGGTCTGCTCTGCTCCCTCCAGTTCAAGGTGACAGGAATGTGGGGACTGGGAAACAGGATGCTACCTTCTCAAGAACAAGACCACTGCCACACTGGGGAAGGAGTGGGGCAATGGCAAGTGAAAATGCCACAAAACTTTGCTGTCATTTATAGGATGGCTTTTTCTTGCTTGAATGTTTGCTTGGTTGCTGTAAACCTTTAACTTTTTTAGAGACACTACAAAATGAGTTCAGACAGCTTCTGGTTGTTTTCTTCATGTTTCCGTGGGAAAAGGTGAGCTTGGAACTTCCTAGTCTGCCATTTTGCCAAAATACTGTTTTTTAACCTATCAAATTTGCAGTGATAAAGAAACTGTGAAATTTATTGAGACTTTTGGCAAACTGGCACTATCATCAGTGTTGGTGACCGTGCTGGGACAGCAGTCTCTATGTGTGTGTATATATACGTGTGTGTATACGTATACATGTATGTATATATATAAGTATATGTATATTAGTATATATGTGTTTGTGTATGTGTGTATAAGTATACAAACACATACAGAGATTATATATGTATCTGAAAAGACTTAAAATACTAGTATCATCTGACTCCTGGGAACTCAGCTTAAGGAAATACTCATGGATGTATATGGGGAGTTTTGGCTATAAGAATATTTACTGTCCACATTCTTTATAATAATGAAACACTGGCAGCAAAATTTTGTCTAATAATAGGGGTTGGTTAAAACATATGATGGTCCACCATGCAGTGAAATGCTACATACCTAGTAAAACTCATATTGAGGAAGAATAATTTCATTGAATTAACACTATTCATTATTTCAAAACATGTTTTAAAACCAACAGCTTATTTTTAAAAAGTATCTGACCTCCCCCACTCCAATGGCAGTCATTACTGCCTTGAATCAGGCCTTTTAGCAGTTGCCCACTCCCCAAACTCTTCCTTAACCCTGGTCCTCTTAGATTTATACCTACTTTGGGTCTCACAAACCCCCGTGGCTTTACTTATCAGCTCACATTTACAGAGCATTATCTTCTGAACTCAAGGCGGCAATTCTGAGATTCCATTTTACCGAAGGAAAGAAGGATGTGATGGATTCCCAGGAGGTTAAGAGGCCATTTACCAGGCAATGTATTAATCACTCTACAAATATTAACTCATTCAGTCCTCAGAGAGAGGAAGGGACCTATTATCCTCATTTTTCAACTGAGGAAACTACAGCCCTGGGAAGCTTCTATCTTGCCTGAGCTTCCAGAGCTGGTAATTGGTAAGAGTTCAGATTTCAACCCAGGTAGTCTGGCTCCAGAGCCAAGGCTTTCAGTCACAGCTTTACTGTCTCTTGTTCTTATTAGTAGTAAAAATAATAATGATTATTAATAATATTTAATATAACACAGAAATGTGATCAACAGTGGTTTTCATTATCCAGAGCTTTTTAAGTGTTTTTACTTACAAGAGCTCACTTATCTCTGGAAACTCATTTTGCCGAGACAGGAACTGAGGCTCAAGTACCCATCGCTGATGCTGTGAAACCCACCGCAGGAATTACAGACTCATTATTATTGGTAAATAGTATAATGTAAAGGATAATAAAAAGTGCCTCCACAGTCCTTAGGGCTTCACAGTGTGATCTGACACACCTTTTACAATGTGTAACCGGCTCTGAGAGGCCAGCAACGCGGGCAAGGCAGCACACCAAGTAAGATAAAGCAAAGTTATCGTTTTGCTTACTAATAATAACGCCTCGTCCTCCAGAGCTAAAGAAAAGGCTTTTCTTAAGGAAATCAAACTCATACCGCAGGGAGGTGGTGACTTCACCTGGGTCCTGCAGCTGCTTCGTGGCCCCGGGGCAGTTTCTCCGCTGGTGCGGCACCGAAGGCGCCTCCCGGCGAGTCCCGGCCTGCGGGCACCTGGGCACCTGGGCAGGTGGGCGGGTCCGGGCTGCGGGTCGCGGACCGCCCCCGTCCCCGGTGCCAGCCCCGTGCCGCCCGCGCCCCCGCCGCCCCCAGGCCGCTCCAGGCCGACCCCGGGCCCCCTCCCCGAGTCTCCACCGCCCCGCACGCTCGGAGCCGATACCCGGCCTCACTCTCCTCCGGCTCCGGGCCCACTCACACCCGTCTCCGGCTGACCCGGGGCCCTCCCCGCGCCCCCGCCGCCTGGAGCTGCCCGGGCGGGCGGCCGGCGGCCGGTGCGAGGCCCCTCCCCGGCGGAGTCGCTCAGCTCGGAGGAAGCGGAGGCGGCGGCAGCGCCGAGACCTCGCCGCGCTCATGGCGTCGCCCGGGTGAGTGCGGCGCTCGCGGCCGCGCCGGGGTGGGGGGGGTTGCGGGGTGGGGGCTGCGGGCCGCCGCTGGCGGCCTTCCCCGGCCTGCGGCCCCGGACCCCCGCCCGCTCGCTCGCCCGCCAGGCCCCGCGGCCCTCTCCCGCCGACCTCGGGCGGAGGCGGCCCGGGCGGGGGCGGGCTGGGGGCGCAGGCTGAGGATCTCGGCTCCGGGGGCGGGCTCCGGGGCCCGGGGCGCGGAGGCCGTTGGTGGGGGGCGGGCGGAGCGGGAGGGCGTGCGGGAGCGGCAGCCCCCCACCTCCCAGCGGCGCCCCCGGCCTGGAGCCGCGGCGTCTGGTGCTCGCCCGGCGTCTGCCGCCCTGCCTTCCGCATCTGTTTTCTCCGCTTGCTCGCGTTGGAGTTGATGCTGGGTTCTCACCGCCGTCGGGATGCAGCCTGGATGTCCCCGAACGTCCGGAGCAGGGGCCGGGGCAGACCCTGCCTCGGCCTGGTCCGGGCCTCTAGCTTGGGCTGGGCCGCGGGCCCGGGTACAGTGGCTGCCCCTGTTCTGACATCACCTCCATTCCACTGTCTTGGTGTGAAAATGTTCTTTCTTTTAGGAAATGATGGTGACCTACTGAGTTTGTAATTTAAAAAAAAATTTTTTTTTGCAAAATAAAACCTCAGCAATTCATTATGATTACTTTTTGTTTTGGTAATTTAGTCGTGAAAGCTGGGAATGACAAGAGTTAATGCAACAGCTACGTTTCACAGAGGAGGAAAATTAGTCTCAAGGTCATTGCTTTAGTTGGTAACAGGCTTCATTTGACTGCTGTCCACCATTCAGTGTGTCTCAGACCTAGTGGTTATGGTAGCAATTCGCTGCACATCCTTGCACATCACAGAGGGCTTTTACTGGTGCACGGGGTGGGGTCGGGGGAATGGTGGGCTGAGAGGCAGAGAAGATGGATATCAGGCCCCTTACAGGTAAGGGAAGTTCACTGGAGTGAACTGGCTCAGTGCAGTGGGCCTTGATGGAGCAAGCTGGGTTTTGACTCCAGCCAAGTCATGGGCATTTCCCATCTACCTGCTGTCTTTCTAGGTTTAGGGAGGAGCAGTCAGAAGTACGCAGTACTTTGAGCTTGTAATTAGAATAAACAGCTCATCCCTCAGAAGGCCAGGCTGTCACCCAGAGGTTCAAGGTCCCACTGGGTTCCTGGCCCTCGTGTCAGGAAAGGATGAGGCAGGGCGCATCGGAGGCAGTAGTGGGTGGCTGAGCCTGTGTGGGGCTGCCGTGAAGCCTTTAAAAAGTGATGGTGCATTGGGCACCCCAGCCCACTACATTAAGTCAGAGGCGGACTTAATGCTCGGCTGGTGTGCCCTTCTGTGGGCCAGTAGTCCCTAAACTGTGTCTCTGTGGAAGGTCATGTAAGTGCAGATTTGATATTTGCAGTCCTGACTATTTTTGAGGGATCTCATGAGTCTGCAGTTGGTACTTATTTCTGAGGGGTACCCATTGCAAAGCTGAGGTCACAGCGTTTTTAGTATACTTTATGTCGTTTCATGGAACGAACTATGTACTTATTATGGTATATACAAATTTGGGGACAGTCTTTGTCTCCATATGTCCACAGGCTTTGCTGGTAGACCAGAGTCTAGCCAGGGAGACTTGGTTTCCTAAGCTTCTTTGGCCTCTCCAAGTCAGCAGACATTCAGCCTAGAAGACTAGGTGCCGCAGGAATAAGTCCAGAGATTCAGGGCAGGGATGGGAGGGGAGCCGTGATTTGTGCTGGACTGTTAACGGAGGAGCCTCCAAATCTGGTGTTCTTTTCTAAGTGACAATTTCCGTAAGAGAGTTGGGAAGGAAAGAAGAAATTCTGACAGTTTTTGAGGAGCTTACCAATGTGCTAGGCCTTATGGAAAAGAAAAGGACAAGAATGAAGGCATCAAAGGAAAAGATATATTTGAGATGACTCACAGCCCAGTGTGTTTGGAATTAAGGAGAGACAAGGCCAAAGATGGAGGCAGGGCCAGACTACAGGACCTGGCCTCCTTTTGTGGGCTTACTGCCCACTGTTCACTGAAGGATATTTGTCATCAGGCTCTTGGGGAATCCATGTGACAGCAGTATGGAAGAGGTGGAGGGGACAGGGGAGATGGAGCTCATCAGCCTGCTACCGCTCTCAGCCTGCTACTGTCTACCCTCTTCTGCGGGCCTCCACTCCTTATGGCCCCCATCTCTTCTTTACTCTGCCTGCTTCTTCATTCTTGGGGTTTCCTTGGGTTCCGTAGCCCATCTCTGCTAATTCCTACCTAGCACACGTTCTCTGCATGATTGCATCCATTTCTGCAGCTTTAAATGTCCAAATCAGAGGTTCTTAACCTGGGGTACACGATTGGGTGGGCTTCCAGGGTCCTGCATTCCCTGAAGCCGTATGCAGCATTGGGGTCTGTGTGCATTTTCCGGGGACCAAGGTCTATAGTCTTCATCATTTGCAGCCTGCCTCAAAGGGCCTCCTAGCCATAGCAAGTTTACAGTCATCCATCCATACCCACCTAGAGAGATAGCAAACCTAGTTAACTGTGCAAAATATATATATTTTTCAGATTGTTAATGGTAGATAATTTGAAAAACAAAAAAAGTATAAAACAGAGAATAAAAATCAAGTGTAGTCTGACTTTCTGTAGACCACCACTTGAAACATTTTCGGGTCTTTTAAATTAGGCCATTATTTTTATCAGAGAGACATCCTTACAGATACAACTAGAGTCCCCCCCACTACCCCCCAACCTCCCTGCCTATCTTAGTTAGGCAGGTATCTCGACAGACATTTTCTATTGCATTTACATGTTATATTTGTTCTTTGCTCTGTTTTTCCCCCAGATTTTTTTTTTTTTTTGCGGTACGCGGGCCTCTCACTGTTGTGGCCTCTCCCGCTGCGGAGCACAGGCTCTGGACGCGCAGGCTCAGCGGCCATGGCTCACGGGCCCAGCCGCTCCGCGGCATGTGGGATCCTCCCGGACCGGGGCACGAACCCATGTCCCCTGCGTCGGCAGGTGGACTCTCAATCACTGTGCCACCAGGGAAGCCCCTCCCCCAGATTTTTAAATTTATTATTTTACACATAACGTAAAATTTGCCACCTTAAACACTTATTTGCGCCTTTTTTACATAAATGGACTCATACTGTTCTGCAGCAGGCTTTATTCACCCAGCAATATGCTTTGAAATGCTTTTCACGTGAGGACAAAGAACAGATCTACCTAAAACTTGACATTTATATAATATTCTGGGTCATGGTTATGTTATTTAGTTAAGAATGTTTTCAGTTTTCTTTGTAAGATAATGCTGCGCACTTGGTGTCTCCCTCTGGACACGCGCAAGTGGTTTTCTGAAGTAGATACAAAGAACTGTGGTCAGAGGGCCAGCCCATTTTTTTAGCTCATACTACCAAAGTGTGCTTATGAATGATCGTACCACCTTCCCCTTCCACCACCACATTTTAAGGGCTCTCTCCACCTCCCAACATGTGATGACATCGGACTTTAAAAGTTTTGCCTGTCTGGTGGAATTATTGAGTCAAGAAATAGGAAGCTAATGGCATCTTTATTCACCCCATGTTCAAAGATAGAAACTTCCTCCCTGACTCCTATATTCCTTCAGAAATAGTCAGTCCTCATTTCTTTGATCCGGTTGCGAACATCGAATTCTAACCATCCATATCCTTAAGTAAACTCTTACCTTCAGGTTTTTGTTTCAGAAAATGTGGTCATTGTAGCACTTAAGTAGTCTCTGCACTGGGCCAGGAGTGATGTAATGAGACCTGTCCTGGAGTCAAAGTATGGGAGGCAAGGAGCCCCACCAAGCACCTCACCTGCCTTCCTGGCCACTCCCTCAGGATTCATCTCCCCTGGAACTGAAAGCACTCCCAGTAACATCCACTGGACATTTCAAAGTACCCTGGACTGAACTTCAACCTTTCGTCTTCCTTGTCCAGGAAGATTCTCTCCCAACACCAACATTTTGTGGGGAAGGAAAGGATCCTGGGCTTCCCCTTCTGGGAAGGGCTCAGCTTTCCCGCTGAAGCCTAGCCTGGTCCAAATGGGCCACAAGAGCTCCAAGCTCTTCACAGTGGGTGGAGGAAGGGTCCTCTAGCCAGGCCAGGGGTGGGGAGGAAGAGGCCCACAGATCACACAGTGGGGAGGAGACACTGAGCAAGTCGGGCAAGGTATGTAACTGCTCCTGGGTGAGGTCCAGCCGGGAGCCCTTGGCCTCTGCTCAGGAGCTGCTGTGGCTTCCAGAGAACACACATGGCTTTGCCAGCGGGATGCAGACTCTGCTCTTCCCCAGTAGATCTGCGGTTGCCCAGTGAGCCAGCAACCACCCCAGTGTGTCCCTACTGGAGAAAACGAGAGAACTGGGAGGGGTGTTGTAGCTGAACCATCCCTGGCTCTGCAGAGCGGCTCACCAAAGCCCACTTACCTCCTTGTAGGTGGCAGATGTGCCACTGCTTCATCAGATGGAGTGCCGTGTGGCGAACCTGGCCCCCAGCTCAAGGAGAGCCTCTTCTTATCCACAACCAGGAGCCCCTGGCAGGGGCTTTCCAGTCCAAGGGAATGCTCTTTTAAATTTAGATCCTGCCTACTTCCAAAGAGTGTATTGTTAGGCCCTGTTCTAAGTGCTTTTGCTTATAATATGTTATTGAATCTTCGCGACAACGCTATAGTAAGTACTGTTATTATCCGTATTGTATGGGTGAGGAAATCGAGGTCCACCCAAGCAGTTTAAGTTAGAACTTGATGCAAAATGACCCCATTATGAATAGTCGGTTTAAATTTGGTTACTGAGGCACAACAAAAATGTTGGACTCAGTACTTGGTTCTGATCTCAAAGCACATGCACTGTGTCTCCGGCACGCTCGGGATGAAACTGGAGTAAGAATGTGTTCACTTGGTTTGTCTGTATTAGCAGAGTGGTTGTCCTTTCAATTATGCTTTTACGAAATATGGCTGAATATGGAATAACTTAGACGCGCTCTTTCTTTTAAAGAAGAATTCCCTCCGGGAGGCTATATATTCTGAGCGAGACCACCTGCATGTAGTTCAGAAGTGGTGGTTCTGTCCCAGATTCTCCGCGTTGTAACTTTTTATAAAATTGTTAGTTGCCTTACTTTTAAAAACAAGTAATATATGCATATGGTAAAAAGTTCAAAAGGTATAAAAGGAACATAAATGAAATCTCAGGCACCTTGCCCCCTGTTCCTGTCCGAGAAACTGGCATCCTCCTTAGAGAAGCATCCTCCCGGGAGGCAGGGCACAGTGTGGATTGGTGTCCTCCTCCTTGTTCTGTTTTAAACCCAGAATGCCTTTTGGAGATGTCTTTTGTTACTTTGTTTCTGTTTAGATTCTTGGTTCCTTCTCATGGATTTGTAGATCTTTGTACATTGAGAAAACTGACTTTCATTGTTTGTGTTACAAATGCTTCTCCTTTGTTATTTACCTTTTGACTGTATGAAGCCTTCCCTGCTCTGAGATCTTTGTTTTAAGTCTTTAATATTTCTTTCAGTGCATTTTTGGTTTCATTTTCTAATTTACCTCTTAGATCCAGGTCGTTTTCATTTTGGTGAAAGGAGTAGTAGGGATTTACCTTTATTTTTTCCATGTTGTTGTAATTGAATAATCACCAGATGCTTAGAGCTGCCTGGATCAGGGACAAAATTCCCACCTGTATTTGGGCCTGTTTCTGGGCTCTTCTCTTACTGAGCTCTGTCTATTCATGAACCAGTGCTACAGCCTTAACGTACTGTGGCTTGTACTATGTTTTGCTGTCTCGCAGGTTTTGTCCGCCTTCATTCCTGGTCTTTTTCAGAATTTTCCTGATTATTATTGCACAAATATTTCTGAATAGAATCAGCTCCCCTGTTTTCAAACCTAAATTCACTTATTGGTTAATTTAGGGAGAATCGACTTTAAAATTATAGTGAGCCTTTCTTTCCCCAAAGGATATGGCTTTGTCCGAGTCTTTTATATTCTTTAGTATTTAGAAATTCTTTTCATATAGATGTTGCACATTTATATGTGTATTCTTAAATTTTTTCTTGTTGTTACTCTAAATGGGAATCTTCCTTTCACATCGCTAAACTTGTTTGTATATAAGAAGGCAATTGGGTTTTTAAAAAAAATGTTTTGTATGTCCCCAGCTTACTGAATTCTCTCATTGCTCACAGCAGTTTTCCAGTTGATCTCTTAGTTCTTCCACATCACCATTTCTTTCTGTTATCATGGATAAATATAGCAAGGTGCTTCTGCCTTTGTTGTGGGCAGACTGTGTGTCTGAAGGAAGGGAGCCAACAGTGGTCTTTTGGATACATTGTGGAGCGCTGCCTTCCCTAAGCGGCCCCAGCCCTTTGCGGCCCCTGTGCCGCTCAGCATCTCCACGGAGGCCGTCCACGGGTCTTGGGCCACAACACGAGCACTAGCTTGCTCGGGGTCCCGTCATGCGCATCCACAGACTTCCCGTTCGAGACAGTGGCAGCTCTACTGAACCTGAGCATTTGGAGGTTTCCTGGACTGTCTTTCTCACACACTCTGTCCAGTCCTTCACAGAGACTTTCAGAGCCCAGCCCTGTGTTGTCGCCTCTGGTGCCACTACCCAGGTCTGATCTTTGTCACCTCTAATCTGTTCTAACATCAAACAGGCATGTCGACTTGCATGCAGCCCATTCTCCAGAATAAAAGCCAGAAAGTTCGGTCTTACCAGGCCTCTTCTACCGCCTGCGTCCCGCTCACTCCATAACAGCTGCACCGGCCTCCCCCCCGATCCCTGAGCCCCTCCTGGCCTGCATGGCACCTGGAACGCTCTCCCCAGGGGGCCGTGTGGCTTACGCCCTCCTCTCCTACCAAGCCTGCCCTTGCATGTCCCCTTCTCCGGGAGGCCCACCCTGACCTAATTACAGCAGTCTGTGCCCCCATTCACCACATGCCCGGTACCCTGATCCTAGTCTACACTTTCTTTCTTTCTTCCAGAACACTTAATGCCTCCCACTGTATCTTCTATTTAAAACTTTCAAAAATTGTTTCTTGTCAGTTCCCCCCTGCTCACTGAATGTAAGCTAAGAGCAGAGACATTTATGTCCTTCGCCGATATATCCCAAACTCCTAGAAAAGTTCCTAGCGGGAAATAAATGTGTGGATAAATCCAAGAGAACACTGCCTTATATAAACTTGCTTCACATGTGTAAGTCTCTCTGGGTCCCTATAGCAACCTGATTAGGTGTGCAGGACAGGGGTGGCCAGCTTTGTTTTAAAGATTAACATACCTGTATTTTGTAGAGTTCATGTAATGAGTGTTCATAGTATCTCTCCAGCCTAACCCTAGTATAAACTCCTGGAGGACTGGAGCAGCATTTTAGAGCTGTTTCCTCTTGTATGGTGAACCTACATGGCACGAACCTGGGACCAAGACCTGTTGCTCATTACACTGATTCTCTCCTTGCAACACTCTTAGGTTGGGGTGTGGCAATGATTATTGCCCCAGGATCCTGCTGGAGGGGTAACAGCAGTAGGCAGGACACCTTTGCCTGACATGTGAGGGGTGTGTCCTTTCCCAGTGTGCTGCCTCTCCTGCCTTCAGGAAATTCTAGGTGCATAAAAGCAGGACTGCAGTGGGTCCCTCTGCCACGCTCCCTGCATGTGCCAGCACATTTCAGGGACTAAATGCCGGGCTTCACGGTGCTTGTCTATTACCTACGATATAATAACTGACATCTACTTGTCCCCATGTGCTGTTTGATGGAAACTTTTCATGTATGTTTTCTTAGCCAGTCCCCACTGCTGCACAGTGAGTTTTAAACTTTTCAAAGCATGTGGTCACCTTGCAGAGGTGGGATGGCCCCTAGTTTTGGCTTCGATATTGTGGATGAATTGTGTTCCCTCCAAAACATATGTTGAAGTCCTAACCCCTAGTACTTGTGAATGTGATCTTTTTTGGAAATAGGTTCTTTGCAGACGTGATTACTTAATATAAGGTTGCACTTGCACTGGGTTAGGGTGGGCCCAAATCTAGTGACTAGTGCCCTTAAAAGAGGCAGAGAAGAGACACAGACATGGGACTTCCCTGGTGGTCCAGTGGTAAAGAATCTGCCTTCCAATTCAGGGGACGTGCGCTCAATCCCTGGTCGGGGAACTGAGATCCCACATCCCGCGGGGCAGCTAAGCCTGCGTGCCACAACTACTGAGCCCATGTGCCTCAACTAGAGAGCCCATGTGCCACAAACTACAGAGCCCACATGCTCTGAAGCCCATGAGCCACAACTAGAGAGAAGCTCACACGCCGCAACAAAGAGCCTGCACGCCACAACAAAAAGATCCCGCATGCCGCAACGAAGATCCCGCGTGCCACAACGAAGACCCAAAGCAGCCAAAAAAATAAATAATATTTTCAAAAAGAGTGATATGTGGACACATACAGGGGAGAACCCATGTCAAGAGAGGCAGAAACTAATACAGCTGTCAAGAGCCACACATACATTGTCTTCATTTGGTAGGGATGCTATAACAAAGGACCACAAACTGGGAGGCTTAAAGAAAACAGAAATCTTTTTTTCACAGTTCTGGATGCCAGGTGTCTGAAACTAAGGTGTCAGCAGAGTTGGTTCCTTTTCGAGGCTCTGGGGGAGAGTCTATCCCAAGCCTCTCTCCTACCCTTTTGGTGGCTGCCAGCAATCCTCAGTGTTCCTTCGATTGTAGATGCATCATTCCAATCTCCACTTCCATCGTCACATGTTCTTCTCCCTGTGTATCCAAATTTTCCTCTTATAAGAATACCATTCATTGCATTAGGGGCTCACCCTACCCCTGTATGACATGATCTTAATTTAACTAATTAGATCTGCAAAGACCTTATTCCAAATAAGGTCCCATTCATAGTAGGGAGTTAGGACCTGAACATATGTTATGGGGAAACACAGTTCAACCCACCAGGAGGGTTTGAAAAAGTTTATTACTAATTTAGTGAGGCTTTCTGAGTAGAGCAACTGGCCTCAGGTTTTGTTTTGTTTTTTGTTTTGTTTGGGGTGTTGTAATGGGGTGAGGGTCCCTAGCTAACACCAAAGAAAGGAGCCCTCAGGCTCTCTTGTCTGCTGGCCCAGATGTGGGGCAGGTCAGGAAGGGGAAGATCTTGAAAGCTATTAGCATCAAACAGCAAAAATTGGGTCAAACTGTTATCCAAGATTATTAATAATATACTGTCAACTACATTATGGTAAGCAATTGCCCCGTATTTAGTCTCCTTTTGTTAGATTTTCTGTGCCGGCTTGTTTTATTGGTGCCACCCAACGAAGGAGCCAGGTTTGTTGCTAGGAATTAGCCCTGCTCGCAAGGTTTGGACAGTTTATTCTTGGCCTTGAGGGGCACTGTCCAAGGAGTGCCCAACTCTGAGGTGGTGGCAGGCATCTCCCTTTCAGAGATGGGTCTCCTGAATCAGAGTCTCCAGGTATGAATAGGAAAGCTCCTCAGGTAATTCTGTTGTGCAATGGAAAAAGAGAATGAAGGACACCGAAAGTGTGCCTTGCCCTGTCTCCCAGGACTGACAGCCAGTGAGGCGGATGGCCTCGGGCTGTCAGGTTGCTGACTCTGCCTGCCAGACCTGAAGGGAGCCCTGTGCGCACACCAGGCTGTCTGCTTCCTAACTTTGTGAGAAAGAACTGTTAGACACACTTGGCCCTCAGGGTGGCATTCCGATCGCTTCTTGCCCTGGAGAGAAGTCTGTGTGGGGAGGTGCCCCCAGAAGGGAAGCTGAGCCGTGATGCCACGGCACCGAGGCTACAGGCCTGGGCAGCATGGAGACCAGGAGCCCATGCCCGGGCCGGACCTCTGTGCTGGTGGCCCCCAGGCGGGGCCTGCGCTGGGTTCCACTTTTGGCTCTATGCCCTGGGGTCTTGCAAGGACCAACATGGGCCTCAGGAGAAGACCAAAATCTAAATAGCCCTTAATGAGGAAGTAAAACGGGATGCAGAGAATGTAGTCCTATATATCGATTAATGCAATGAGCTACAGCAACATGAATAGGTCAGAAGTAGGAGGCGGGGGCGGGGGAGGATTGGTTAACATATTGAGTAATTGTTCAAAAGAGCAAAGGCATTTTCTTGGTACTTTTCTGTATATTTGTCTTATTTTTGGAATCAGAAAAAGACATTCGCAGTTTTCAAAAACTGCTTTGTAAAAGGCCGCTCTGCTCACGTCTGGGCCCATTGGAAGCACGGCTTGTTCTCACTCCCCTGGTCTTGTCTGCCTGTGGAGGCAAGAGCAGGCTTGGCAAGACTTGGAGTTGGCAGATGGGCTGTTTTTTATGGTTTTTGTAATTACCAGCTGTAATTATGTTACCTAAAACCTATCTGAGCCTTACAAATAATGAGCCGAAAGGGAACCAGAAGATTCACGTTCGGGTTCTGGCCCTGTGCTTCCTAGCTTGGTGATGCTGGGCTGCTTAGGCTGCCATAACAAAGGACCACAGACTGGGTAACTTAACATTTGTTTCTTGCAGTTCTGGAGGTTGGGAGTCCCAGATCACAGTGCAGGCAGATTCAGTTTCTCCTGAGGTGTCTCTCCCTGGCTTGTAGATGGCCACTGTCTCACTGTGTCCTCACCTGGCCTTTTCCTGTGCACCTGCAGAGAGAGAGCAAGCTCTTGGGGGTCTCCTCCTCTCATAGGACACCCGTCGCATCAGATCAGGGCCTTACCTTTGTGACCTCATTCAACCTTAATTACTCCCTTAAAGGCCATATATGCAAAAGGGTTTCAACATAGGAATTTGAGGGGACACAATTCAGGCCATACAGGTATTGAAAGCAGAGTTGTAAATTAAAAAGCATTGCACAAAGGTGACGTTCTATTGCTGTTCTCTCTTGCAAGACTTGGCTCTGCTTCCAGTTTACAACACAGAGACTCAAATCGGTGTGAACTTTGTTGGCAAGAATCAAGAACAGATTTATATGTATATTTTCAGAAATTAGCACAAACTCAGGGTTGTCCCTGTGATAATTTCACTCTTGTTTTCTACTTTCTTGCATGGAAAATATAGGGTTGGAGTTAAGCTCCTCTCCTGGGAAATTCTGGCGAGTGTGTCCTGAGAGCCTGTGTGCAGTGGGAAGAGGCCGGGCAACGCCCTGGGTATAACTACCTGTCCTCTGCCCTTTTCTTACCTGGGTCTCAGCACAGGGCTCCATGCCACCACCAGGCCGGGCCTGCTTCTTCCCCACTGGGAAACTATTTTTAACCAGTCATGTTTTCTTTTTTTAAGGTTACCTTCTTTTCTTATTACAAAAGCAATATATGTTCTTTGCAGAAAAATGAAGAGAAGACAATGAAAAGTCCCATTTTTATCAGCATCAGGGTCAGATTAAGTCAGAGAGCTGCCTAGTCCTCTGCACTGATAAAGTGGCTAAAACAGCCGTGAACACAGTGACCACTGAGGTTACTGGAACTCCCTTCAGAGAGGGCTGAGGATGAGACCTTCGGGGAACATGCTGGAATAACAACCAAGCGTCCTGAAATCCTTCTTTCCTCTAGGAGGGTGGATTTGATTAACACAAAACAGTTCTTCTGCTGATGAATTAACTGGAACTGGATTGCTTGTCTCTGAGGGGGCCTGCCACAAACTAAAGTTTAAACCTGTACACTCTTGGAAGAACATTGGTTTGAAGGGGTGGCAGATTACCAAGTTTTCTTGGGGCACACACATATCTGATTCTGGCCCTGACCCAGACTAACAGCATTACTTTAATGGCTCATTTCGTTTTATTAAATCAATACATGCCTCTTCTATTTAAAAAATTCAAATAGGACAAAATAAATGGATATCATACTACCCAGAAATAACTAACCACTATTAATTTTAAAACATTTTATTTGGACATAATTTCTACTTAGAGAGAAATTACAAAATTAAAAAGGCCCCTTATACAGAATCTCCTATTCTTAACATTTTAGCTCATTTACCATTCTCATTTATCATTCTTTCTCTCTTGCTGTCTCTCTCCATGCGTGTGCATGTGTATACACACACACACATAAATACACATGTATATAATTATTTTCTTAACCATTAGAGAGTAACTTGCATACATCATCACCCTTTATCCCTAAATCCTTCAGTGTCTTATTTCCTAAGAATAGAGATATTCTCTCACATAACCACAGTACAGTTATCAACATCAGTAAATGTGACATTGACAGCACCTATATTTCAATTTAGTCAGTAGACCCCAAAATGTCTCCTTCTAGTTCAGGATCTAGTCTAGGGTTAGGTATTGCATTTTTTCTTGTCTCTTTAGCACCCTTAATCTGGAATATTTCCTCGATCTTTTTTTTTTTTCTTTTGTGACATTCATACTTTGAGATAATAATATTGTTCTCCCCCTCTAGCATAACATTTCATTTTGGGTTTGTCCTTATGATGAGATCAGGGTTCTACATCCTCAGCCAAAATGCTGTATAGGTGATGATGTGTCCTTCCTCAGGGTACCACAGCTGGGGGCACACATAGCCATCTGTCCCCATGGTCACTGGCTTTGATTACCCAGCCAAGTATAACTGCTAGGTTTTATTTTTCTCCTAGCACCTAATAAGCAATCTGTGAGGAAACATTTTGAGCCTGGGCAAGTATCTTGCTCCTTGTCAACATTTTCCTGCAAGAATTGGCATTCATTGGTGTTGCTAGCTTGCACCATTCTTGATTAGGATGATTCTGAAAGTGATGCTGCGCCAGCTGCAGCACCCTTCACATTAGCATTCTCTGATGAACAAGAGCCCTCATCCCCCCCCCCCGTTTGTTTATCTGTTTGTTATCTGTACGGGCTCATTAATACCTGTTTTTCAATGGTGTTAAATTAATTACTGTATTTAATTATATTCATGCCCAAATTGACTGACACTTGGTAGTGGGAGCCCCTTCAAGCTGGCTCCTGTGTCCTGTGACATGCCCCGGCATTTTCTTTTTTTGAGCACGTCCTAATTTTCTGAAATAAGATGCTCAGGCTCATCTTGTTCTTTTGCTGCTCCAGCCCCGGAATCTGTAATTTCTCCAAGGAGACCTGGTGTCTGTTAGTGTGGAATGATATGAAAGGGTGCTTGGTATGCTCACTGGTACTATAGTGTCTTTGCTTTGTGGCCCTTTCAGTGGACAGAGCTAGGAAATGTATGCACGTTTACACAAATGGATACACATGTGTACAACGAGCATGCATATAGAAATCATGAGTACCCACCAGTACCTCCAGTTCCAGTGTACCTCTGTGAATTCTTTTTCTAACTTCCTCCATTCCTTACTTTTACACCCTTTCTTCAACAATGGAACCCTGACTTCTGATGAAATCAACACATTTACTCATTCCTATGATATATCTAAAATAGTTTATTCTTAAATAGACTATACTTATCAAGCCTACTTAAATTAATTCAGGGGGCTTCCCTGGTGGCGCAGTGGTTGAGAGTCCGCCTGCCGATGCAGGGGACACGGGTTCGTGCCCCGGTCCAGGAAGATCCCACGTGCCGCGGAGCGGCTGGGCCCGTGAGCCATGGCCGCTGAGCCTGCGCGTCCAGACGGGAGAGGCCACAACAGTGAGAGGCCCGCGTACCGCAAAAAAAAAAAAAAAAAAAAAAAATAGTGTGGGCAGGGAGGGATGATCCTGAATTAATTTTTTTTTTTTTTTTTGCGGTACGCGGGCCTCTCACTGTTGTGGCCTCTCCCGTTGCGGAGCACAGGCTCCGGACGCGCAGGCTCAGCGGCCATGGCTCACGGGCCCAGCCACTCCGCGGCATGTGGGATCTTCCCGGACCGGGGCACGAACCCGTGTCCCCTGCATCGGCAGGCGGACTCTCAACCACTGCGCCACCAGGGAAGCCCAGAAATTACAATACCTTTTTTTTTTTTCCCCTGCCCACACTATTAACTTTTGATGAACATCCTTCTAGATCTCCCTGTATACACCTATAGATGAATAGACATAGTTTTATTAAATAGTAATCACACTGTACATACTCTTCTATAACCTGACTTTCCCCCCACTAATGAACATATCATTAACATCGTTCCATAACGTATCATACAACTTTTTGTCCACAAAATGAGATCCATAGAATATTTTTTAATGATTGCGGAATAAGACCGTACCATAATTCCTATTATTGTACTTTGATTTAAAAGGCATCTAGGGGACTTCCCTGGTGGCGCAGTGGTTAAGAACCTGCCTGCCAATGCAGGGGACACGGGTTCGAGCCCTGGTCTGGGAAGATCTCACATGCCACTGAGCAGCTAAGCCCGTGCGCCACGACTTCTGAACCTGAGCTCTAGAGCCTGCAAGCCACAACTACTGAGCCCACGTGCCACAACTATTGAAGCCCGCGCGCCTAGAGTCCACGCTCTGCAACAAGAGAAGCCACCGCAACGAGAAGCCTGTGCACTGCAACGAAGAGTAGCCCCCACTCGCTGCAACTGGAGAAAGCCCGTGCACAGCAATGAAGACCCAACACGACCAAAAAAAAAGAAAAAAAAAAAAGCGTCCAGTTTTTCACTATTATATATAAAGTTGTCATCAACATATTTGTAACTAAATTTTAATTATTTCCTTAGGGTAGAAGTGGAATTACTGGTCAAAGGTTATGTATAGTTTTATGTTTTTCTGAATGGTTGTTTGCTCTGTCTCACAGTTTTTGAGAGTGCTGGTTTTTCTAGACCAGCGTGGGCACTTTTAAAAGCAGAGATGCCCAGTCCTGGCTTTGAGATTCTGGTTTCGAGGATCTGGAGTGTAACCAGGATTTGTAGTTTCTAAAGGCTCCTCAAGAGATTTTGATGTGCAGCCAATTTGATAGGTGAAAGTGGTATTTCATTAATTTAATTATAATTTTCTTCTGAAATTGTTTCAGACACTCAGATTTGGGAGAAGTGGCCCCAGAAATAAAAGCATCTGAGAGACGAACAGCTGTGGCCATTGCAGGTAAAGTTGGGCTTCTGTCCACTCGGAAGCAGATCTGTTTCTTCTGGCCCATTGGGATTCTGGATCCCAGCACCACCCTGGGCTGTGGATCATGGACCTCCAAAATAAATAAGCATAAGGTTTTTATTTTCCCTTTTACAAGAAGACCCATTTAAGGGTCTTTTAAGCTTCCCTCATATATTCAAAATAGGATTCACTTTTAAAAAGGTATTTACCACACAGTTTTACCGGAAGCACATCACTCCAATTTCAGCACGTTGCTGTTCCTGCCATTCTGACCTGTGTTGAGGGCAACTGTCTAGTTTCTAAACTGGACACACCTGAGAGTGAGCAGTGTGTTTTGTTGGGACAAGAGGTATGAATTGGGACTGTCCCTAGGAGACTGGGACTTGTAGTCTTCCTGATCATGGTCCTTACAAGCTGGTTTTTCTTTCTTTGGGGATTTGGGGGGGTGGGGCTGTAGCTGCCCCTCATGACTTCATCTTTAAGGTGTGGTGGCCACACTCTAGACATCTTAATTTCTCTTAATAACTCATTTTGGATCTATCTTTCATTAGTTTGGTGCTTCTCACAATGAATGTGTTCTATTGGATATTAATAGCATTATGCAAAAATAACCCCACAAAAATATGCAAATACGTTTGGGTTAATCCAGTTTTATTTTATTCATTCAAACAAATATTTATTGACTATTTACCATGTACTGGCCTTGTTGTAGGGGTTGTGAATATAGGAAACAATAGTAAATACAATGGCCAAAAGTCCTGGTCTTCATGGAACTTAAATTCTAGAAGGTTGGCACTATGGGAGTTCATGGCCGGTTGGTCAAGGCTCGTAGCAAAGTTGGGATCAAGCAGTAATTGCCCAAAGCCCTTCAGTGTCTCAAGATCTTGAGTTGTGCTACTCAATACACTAGCCACTAGGCACACACTTTAAAATTAAACAAAATTAAAAATTCACTTCCTCATTCACACTAGCCATATTTCAAGTACTCAATAGCCATACAGCGAGTGGCTGCATGTTTAACAGTGCAGAAGTAGAACATTTGCTCCATCACAAGACGTTCTATTAGAGGGCATTGCTATAGAACACCAGGCAAGAAAATTTGAGAGTGGGCTGAGGAAAAGAAACGACCTTACTGGCCTACTGTGAGCTAGGCTGCCCTATTACAACAGCCTCATAAGATAGTTATTATTGGTCCTTTGTTTCATTTGAGGAAACTGAGGCTCAGAGACCTTCTGGCCCTTCCCCCAAATTCTGTCTTTGTGTGTCTCTCCAGTGAATAAGTCTTGTGTAATTGTTTTTAAAAAATTTCTTTCTGAGGTATGTGAATTCCTCTTCAGTACGTATTTTATTTTTAAGACTTAAAGTAAGCTCTTCAACCTATAAGATTAAAAAAAAAGTTGTATTGAAGTATAATATACATATGGAAAAGTGCCCATATTGTAAGTGCATAGCTTGATAAAGTTTCACAAACATGAACTGACCTAAGTTAACCAGCATCCAGGAGAAGAAGCCAAACAAAACCATCACCTAAGAGGTCCACCTTCTAATCACTTCCTACCCTGCCTCTGCCAGGGCTAACCACTCTCCAGACTTCCAAAAGCATAGATGCAGGGTTAGTTCTGCCTGATTTGTGCTTTATATAATCATCCTATAGAATGTATTTGCCTTATCTCAAGTCTGAGGACTCTAATTACTTCATAACTCATTCTTTAAAAAAAAAAATTTATTTTCAGTCATTAAAGAGAATTCTGGAAGATGGCACAGCAGGAAGCACCAGGAATCCCTCTCCCCACCTGGACAACAGTTGTGCTGGCAGAATCTGTCTGATGTAATTATTCTGGAACTCTAGAGTCTGTCAAAGGCTTACAACTTCCAAGGGAAGAATTAGAGGGTAAACTGCAGTTAATTTTGGTCAGTTTCAGCTCTTAACACAGTAGCAGCTACCCATCTCCCACTCCCAGCCAAGTGGCAGGCAGCTGTGCACATGATCTTAGAGCAACCTGACACAGCTTGTGGGAATGAGGGTGGGCAAAAAACCCCTGCCCTCCAAATATCAAGTATCTGTGCTCTAATTGCTGATGGCTGCTTCTGATCACAGAAGTGAAGACAAAGAGGGGGGCAGCAGTTGTCACACCTCCAGACATTGTTGCAAGCCCCTCCCCCTCCAGCTGAAGTGACTTACTGGGGAATTAACAGGCCAACACCTTCTCTGCATCATTTTTTGCTTATTCCTCTTTTGTAAGGCACACATTAAAGACTAGAACATTCAAAAACCAACTGCATAGGGGCTTCCCTAGTGGTGCAGGGGTTAAGAATCCTCCTGCCAATGCAGGGGACACGGGTTCGATCCCTGGTCTGGAAAGATCCCACATGCCGCAGAGCAACTAAGCCCATGCACCACAACTACTGAGCCTGCACTCTAGAGCCCGCGAGCCACAACTACTGAGCCTGCGTGCCACAGCTACTGAAGCCCTAGAGCCTTCGCTCCACCACAAGAGAAGCCACTGCAATGAGAAGCCTGTTCACCACAATGAAGAGTAGCCCCTGCTCGCCACAACTAGAGAAAGCCCACGCACAGCAATGAAGACACAACACAGCCAAAAATAAAAATAAATAACTAAAAAAACAACAACCCCCCCCCCCAAGAAACAACTGCATATATGGGGAAAATTAGAAAGTGATTGTGCATTTCCAGGAAAATGCTCAGAAAAGACCAGAGAAGACCTTAAGTTTACACCTTAGGCTGATCCTCAGCACAGAGACAGCCAACAACAATCAAAACAAAAAAAACAGACACAAAATAACAATAGCAAACCCTGGGTAAGGCGGAAGAATCTGATTTCCAGAGTTACCACATTATTACATTCAGAGGTGTTCAACAAAAACATCATAAAGCATACAAATGAACAGGAAAGTATGGCCCATTCAAAGGAAAAAAATCTGTCAACAAAATCTGTCCCTGAAAAGACTATGGCAGATATATTAGAAAAAGGCTTTAAAACAACAATCCTAAAGATGCTGAAAGAACTAAAGGAAGATATGGAGAAAGTCAGGAGAACGGTGAGTGAACAAAATGGGAATATCAATAAAGAGATAGAAAACCTAAAAATAAACCAAAACAAAATTCTGGAGCTGAAGAGTACAATAACTGAAATGAAAAATTCACTAGCAGGATTCAAAGGCAGACTTGGCAGGCAGAAGAATGAATCAGTGAACTTGAAGATAGGACAATGGAAATGATCAAGGCTGAGGAGCAGAAAGAGAAAAGATTGAAGAAAAGCACATAGAGCATACTGGACATCATCAAAAGGACCAAGATACTCAAGTGGGAGTCCCAGAAGGAGAAAAGAAAGAGGCACAGAGAATATTTGAAGAAATAATGGCTGAAAACTTCCTGAATGTAAAGAAAGACATACATGTAACCATTCAAGAAGCTCAATGAACTCCAAGTAAGATGAATTCAAAGAGACCTACACCAAGACACATTATCATTACATTTTTAAAAGAAATAGAAAAAGAAGATATCTTGAAAGCAGCAAGTGAGAAGCAAATCATTACACACAAGTGATCCTCAAAGAGATTATCTGCAGATTTCTCATTAGAAACTTTGGAGGCCAGAAGATAGTAGGCAGATGTATTCAAAGTGCGTTTAAAAAAAACTGTCAACCAAGATTCATGTATCCAGCAAAACTGTCCTTCAAACATGAGGGAGAGGGACTTCCCTGGTAGCGCAGTAGTTAAGATTCTGCCTGCCAATGCCAAAAATAAATTAATTAATTAAAAAAGAAAAATGAGGGAGAAATCAAGACATTCCCAGTTGAACAAAAGCTGAGGGAGTTTGTGACCATTAGACTGGCCCTGGAAGAAGTGCTCAAGGGTGTGCTGCAAAGATGAACATTAGACCGTAACCCTAAGCTGTACGGAGAAATAAAGATATCAGTAAAGACAAATACATGGGCAATTATAATAGCTAGTATTATTGTAACAATGGTTTGTAGCTGCATGTTTTGTTTTCTAAATGATTTAAGAGACCAATATATTTAAATTAAAAAATCAATGTAATAGCTAGCATTACTGTTGGTTTATAACTCCAAATCTTGTTCTGTATGTAATTTAGGAGACTAATGCATTTAAAGAGTTATTAGTTTATGTTTGGGGGCACGCATTATATAAAGATATAATTTTGTGATATCAAAAGCAGTGGGGACAGAGTGTAAAGGAGCAGAGTGTTTGTATGTTGTTGAGGTTAAACTGCTATAAATTCAAATTAGAATGTTACAACATTACGACATTAAATGTAATCCCCATGGCACCCACAAAATAAATTGTTATAGAATATACACAAAAGGGAATCAAGAAGGAATTCAAACATTTCACTACTTAAAAGTCAACTAAACACAAAAGAAGAGAGGAATGCAGGGAATGAGGGACAAAAAGCTATAGGTCTATAGAAAATTTGTTTCTATAGCACAAACACAGAAATAAGTGCCTCCTTATCAGTAATTACTTTAAATGTAAGTGGATTAAACTCTCCCATCAAAAGACAGAGATGGACAGAATTGATAAAAACACATGGTCCAACTATATGCAGTGTTTAAGAGACTCACTTTTGAGATCCAAAGACATAAACTTGTAAAAGTAAAAGGATGGAGAAGGATATTACATGCAAATAATTACCAAAACAGAATGGCAGTGGCTATACTAATTTCAGACAAAATAGGCTTTAAATCAAAAACAGTTACAAGAGACAGAGAAGGACATTACATGTTAACAAATATTTCAAAACAGCAAGAAGGTATAATAATTATAAGCATTTATGCACCTAATGTCAGACCATCAAAATATATGAGACCAAAACTGACAGAATTGAAGGGGAAAATAGACAGTTCTACCATAATAGTTGTAGATTCCAATACCCCACTCAGAATAATGGATAGAACAACCAGACAGAAGATAGGCGAGGAAATAGAGGGCTTCAACAACACGATAAACCAACTAGATCTAATAGACTTATACAGAACACTCCACCCAACAACAACAGCATACATATTCTTCTTAAGTGCACATGGGACGTTTTCCTGGATAGACCATATGTAGGACCACAGAGTAAATCTCAGTGGTTTTTTAAAAGACAGATATCACACAATGTATCTTCTCTGACCACAGTGGGATGAAATTAGAAATCAATAACATAAACTGGAAAATTCACAAAATTGCAGAGGCTAAACAACGTCCTTTTAAACAACCAGTGGATCAAAGATGAAATCACAAGGAAATCAGAAAATAGTTAAGAAGAGATAGATGAAAATGTAAACACACCATGTTAACACTTATGGGCTGCATCAAAAGTGGTACTGAGGGGGAAATTTATAATTATAAATGCTTACATTAAAAACAAGAAACATCTCATATAAACAGCCTAACTTTACAACCTTAAGTTGTACTGGGACAAGAAGAACAAACTAAATGCAAAGCTAGCACAAGGAAGGAAATAATAAAGGTTAGAGTGGAGGTCAATGAAATAGAGAATAGAGAAAATCAGTGACCCAAAAGTTGGTTCTTTGAAAAGGTCAACAAAATTGACAAACCTTTAGTTAGGTGGACTAAGAACAAAATAGGGAAGAGACTCAAATTACTAAAATCAGAAATGAAAGTGGGGACATTTAGAAATAAAAAATAGAGTACTATGAACAATTGTATGCCCCCAAATTGGATAACCCTAGGTGAAAGACAGTTCCTAGAAACACAAAGTTTACAAAGAAACAGAAAATCTGAATAGACCTAACCTAACAAGACTAAATCACACAAAAATAAAAAATCTGAATAGACCTATAACGAGTAAGCAGATTGAATCAGTAACAATAATTAAAACAAAAAAACCACCTTGCAACAAAGAAGAGCCCTGCTCCTGATGGCTTCACTGGTGAATTCTACCAAACATTTAAAGAAGAACTAATACCAACCCTTTTCAAACTTTTCCAAAAAATTGAAAAGGAGGGAACATTTTTTAACTCATTCCTAAGGCCAACGTAATCCTGACACCGAAGTCGAAATAAAGACACTACAAGAAAAGAAAACTACAGACCAACATCCATTATGAACATTGATGCAAAAATCCTCAACAAAACACTAATATTCAAACAGAATTCAGCAATATATTAAAAGAATGATACACCATGACCAAGTGGGATTTATTCCTGAAATGCAAGGATGATTTAACAATATGAAAATAGACCTGTGTACTATACCACATCAACAAAATGAAGGAGAAAAAAACCCACGTGATCATCTCAACTGATGCAGAAAAATCATTTGACAAAAGTTAATGTCCTTTCATCACACACACAAAAAAACCACTCAACCAAGTAGGAAGAGACGGAAACTACTTTCACATAATAAAAGACTTATATGAACAACCCACAATAAACATTAATGGTGAAAACAGAAAGCTTTTCCTTTAAGATCAGGAATAAGGGAATGATGCCCGCTTTTACCACTTCTATTATATCTAGTACTGGAAGTTCTAGCCAGAGCAGTTAGGCAAGAAGAAGGCATCCAAATTGGAAAGGAAGAAGTAAAATTATCTTTGCAGATGATATGACCTTATACATAGAAAATCCTGAAGATCCACACATGAAGTTATTAGAACTAATAATGAATTCAGCAGAGTAGCAGGATACAAATCCAACACACAAAAATCAATTGCATTTTTATACTAAAATGAAGAACCTGAAAAGGAAATTACAAAAACAATTTCATTTACAATAGTGTCAAAAAGAATAAAATACTTAGGAATTAGCTTAAACAAGGAGGTGAAAGAGTTGTACAATAAAATTATAAAACGTTTTTCAAACAAATTAAAGAATATGTAAATATGTGGAAAGAGTTACCAAGTTCATGGACTGGAAGACTAAATATTGTTTGTTTTATTGAGGTATAGTTGATTTACAATATTATATAAATTTCAGGTGTACAACAGTGATTCACAATTTTTAAAAGTTATATACTCCATTTATAGGTATTATAAAATATTGGCTATATTCCCTGTGCTGTACAATATATCCTTGTAGCTTATTTATTTTATACATAGTAGTTTGTACCTCTTAATCCCCTACCCCTATCTTGCCTTTCCCCGCAGAAGACTTAACATTGTTAAAATGTCAATATTACCCAAAGCAATGTACAGATTCAGTGCAATTCCTATCAAATACCCAATGACAGTTTTTGCAAAAATATAAAATTCATTCTAATCATATGGAATCTCAAGGGACAGTGAATAGCCAAAACAATCTTGAAGAAGAACAAACTAGAGGCTCACAATTTCTGATTTCAAAACCTACTACAGAGCTACAGTAATCAAAACAATGTGATATTGGCATAAAGACAGATATACAGACCAATGGAACAGAATAGGAAGCTCACAAATAAACCTTTGCATATACAGTCAAATGATGTTTGACAAGGGTGCCAAGGCCATTCAATGGATAAAGGACAGTCTTTTCAACAAATAGTCCTGGAAAAATTGGGTATTCTCTTGCAAAAGATGAAGTTGGACTCTTACCTAAAACTGTATACAAAAATTAACTCATAATGGATGAACGTAATCCTAAATGTAAGACTGAAAACTCGGTCTTAGAAGAAAACATTGGACAAAAGCTTCATGAATTTGGATATGGCTACAATTTCTTGGACATTAACACCAAAGGCTCCTGCAACAAAAGAAAAAATATACAAATTGGACTTCATGGAAATTTAAAAAATTTGTGCATCAAAAAGACACTATCCACAGAGTATAAGCAGCCCACAGAGTGGGAGAAAATACTTGCAATCATATATCTGATAAGGGATTAATATCAGAATATATGGAGAACTCCTAAAACTTAACAATAAAAAAAAACCTGATTCAAACATGGGCAAAGTCCTTGAATAGACATTTCTCCAAAGAAGATACACAAATAGACAATAAGCACTCTAAAAGATGTTCTACATCACTAATTATATTAGGGAAATGCAAATCAAAACTACAGTGAGATACCACCTCACACCCATTAGGATGGCTACTATAAAAATAACAGAAAAGAACATGGGTTGGCAAAGATGTGGAGAAATTGGAACCCTTGTGCACTGTTGGTGGAAATGTAAAATGGTGAAACCACTGTGGAAAACAGTATGGAGGCTCCTCAAAAAATTAAAAATAGAGCTACCATATGATCCAGCAGTTCCACATCTGGGTATATACCCAAAAAAATCAAAAGCAATGTCTCAAAGAGATATTTGTATACCCAGGTTCATAGCATCATTAATCACAATAACTAAAACATGGAAGCAACCTAAGTGTCCATCAGTGAATGAATGGATTACCAAAATGTGGTATATACATACAACGGAATATTATTCGGACTTTAAAAGGAAGGAAATTCTACGGTATGCTACAGCATGGATGAACCTTGAGAACGTTATGCTAAGTGAAATAAGCCAGTCACAAAAAGATAAATAATGTATGCGTCCACTTATGTGAGTTAAGTAGACAAAATCATAAAGTCAGAAAGTATAATATAATGGTGGTTGCCAGGGGCTGGGGAGAGGGGAGATTGAGGAGTTATTGTTTAATAGGTATAGAATTCCGTATGTACAAGATGAATAGAGTTATGGGGATGGATGGTGGTGATGGCTGTGCAACAGTGTGAATATACTTAATGCCACTGATCTATACACTTAAAAATGTTTAAGATAGTAAATTTTATATTATGTGTATTTTAACACAATTTTTAAAAAGGAAAAATATTGGGGAAAAAAGCATTTTACAGCGAATAATCCTATGACATTTAGTACATTCACAAAGTTGTGAAATCACCACTTACCTATTCATTTCCAAAACATTTCCATCACTTGAAAGTAAAACTGTGTATCCATTAAGCAGTTTCTCCCATCCCTCCTTCCTCCCAGTCCCTCTAGGAACCACCAACCTATGTTAAGCCTTTGTTTATCTATTCTGTATTTTCCTATAAATGGAGTCGTACAATATGGGCCCTTTTTTGTTTAGTTTCTTTCACCCAGCATAGTGTTTTAGGGTTCGTCCATGTTGTTCCTTTTTAAGGTTGAATAATATTCTATTGCATGGATAGACCACATTTTGTTTATCCATTCATCTGTTGACAGACATGTGGGTTGTTTCCACATTTTGGCTATTGTGAACAGTGATGCTATGGACATGCATGTACCTGTACTTGTTTGAGTCCCTGTTTTCACTTCTTCTGGGTATACACCTCTGATGGAATTACTCAGTCAAATGGTAAGTCTGTGTTTAACTTTTTGAGGAACAGCCAAACTGTTTCCCCAGCAGCTGCACAACTTACAGTCCCACCAGAAAGGTACAAGGGTTCCAGTTTTTCCCCATCCTGTCAATACTTGTTATTTTCCATCCTTTTTTTAAGATTTTTTTTATTTTTATTTTTTTATAAATTTATTTATTTATTTATTTTTGGCTGTGTTGTGTCTTCGTTTCTGTGCGAGGGCTTTCTCTAGTTGCGGCGAGTGGGGGGCCACTCTTCATCGCAGTGCGCGGGCCTCTCACTATTTCAGCCTCTCTTGTTGCGGAGCACAGGCTCCAGATGTGCAGGCTCAGTAGTTGTGGCTCACGGGCCCAGTTGCTCCGTGGCATGTGGGAACCTCCCAGACCAGGGCTCGAACCCATGTTCCCTGCATTGGCAGGCAGATTCTCAACCACTGTGCCACCAGGGAAGCCCCTCTATCCCTTTTTAAAAATCACCATCCTAGTAGGTGTGCAGTGGTATCTCACTGTGGTTTTGATTTGATTTCCCTAGTGAGTAATGAATTTGGGCATCATTTTATGTGCTTGTTGGCCATCTGTATATCTTTTGGGAGAAATATCTATTCAAGTTCTTTGCCCATTTTTTTTTGTTTTGTTTTTTGGGTTTTTTTTAGCGGTACGCGGGCCTCTCACTGTTGTGGCCTCTCCCGTTGCGGAGCACAGGCTCTGGACGCGCAGGCTCAGCGGCCATGGCTCACGGGCCCAGCCGCTCCGCGGCATGTGGGATCTTCCCGGACCGGGGCACGAACCCCTGTCCCCTGCATCAGCAGGCGGACTCTCAACCACTGCGCCACCAGGGGAGCCCTGCCCATTTTTTAATTGAGTTTTTTTTGTCTTTTTTGTTATGAAGTTGTAAGAGTTGTTTATGTATTCTAGATACTAGACCCAATCAGATATGATTTGCACATATTTTCTCCACTCTGTAGGTTGTCTTTCACTTTCTTGATAATGTTCTTTGATGCACACAGGTTTTTACTTTGATGAAGTCCAGTTTATGTGTTTTTTCTTTTGTGGCCTGTGCTTTTGGTGTCATACCTAAGAATCCGTTGTCAAATTCAAGGTTATGAAGATTTACCCTCATGTCTTCCTCTAAGCGTTTTATGGTTTTAGCTCATATTTAGGTCACTGATACATTTTGAGTTAATTTTTATATATGGTGTGAGGTAGGAGTTCAACTTCATTCTTTTGCATGTCGGTGTCCATAGCTCATTCTTAACACTAACAGCCGCAAGGTGTCAAATAGTGTTTTAAATGTCCATTTACTGCCCAATAACAAATATTCCAAAATGTGGTGAAAAACTCTACAACGTGAGTACTGGCTACTTTAATAATTGAAAAAAACAGTCATTCAATTTGATGGCTGAGATGGTTTTAATTGCCCCACTTAGAGTTCATTTTCAGTGGTAGGTCCTGTCCACATTCTGCCCCCTGTGTTCCATTTGAGCCCAACATCCCCACTGGGTTGGAACCCAAGCCTGTTCCACCCTGACCAGTTCTTGTCCAACAGAAAATATAGTGGAGACCTTGGCCCACAGTACCAAGCCCTTGCTGGCCTCCTGTATTTGCTGCTGGCTTGTGTCCTTGGCTGAAGCCCTGTGCCTCCTCTTCTGTAGTCTGCTGGTGACCAGTGGTTATCATGGCTTCCAGTGCTCTCTACTCAGAAGCTCTCCCACCCCTCATCAGCGATTTCCTTAGTCTGACAGCGTGACCTTCGGCCACTTTGTGCATCCTTGACTTTATGTACCTATTATCTCTCTGTTCCAAATGAGAGCTATCTCCTGTTACTAGCAAAGCAAGGCCCTGTCTTCTTTGAGTCTGAAGTTTATTCCTTGCTTCCAGCTCAAAACTACTCTCTCGGAGCCACCTTGATCCCATCTCAGGCTTCTCTAGGTGTCCCGTTCTCGTCTTTAACCATTGTACCTTCTCAGATGGCATTTTAGGCTCCTTGGAAAAATTCTTGTGATGTCTTTTGTCCACTGTGAATAAAATAATCTTTTGACTGCTCAACACTGTGGTTCAATCTGTATGAATCATCTGTGTCTTCTCTAGTATGTTCATGCTCATGTTCTCCAAAGCCCCCTTCCTCTTCTCTTGTTTTTCTCTTTCCAGCTCTTCATGTGTATCTCCCAGAGATGTCATCAAAGAAGACTGAATTGTTTATCTATCTGATTATGTGGAAATCATGAGAGAATAAATCTGAAACTGTCAGAATTTTTTCCTGATTCATAAGCTTTAAAAAATACAATTTTAATTTTGAAATAGGTGATACTTTTACTTGGATCAAAAGTTGAAACAATAAAAATATGTACAGAGAAGGCTTGCTCCCATCATTCCCCTTTTGCTGGCAAATCTAGAGTTTTACGGTCTTTTTTCCCAACGTAAATATCTGAAGAGCACTAAATTAAATAATTCAGTAATTAAAAGTACTTAGTGTTGATGAATACATTATGCTGTTAGAGACTTTGAACAAGTACGTCTACCTGTGAGTTATAGCTATTCCCCACTCTATGCCCTCCCCCCATATATGTGCATCATTTTAAGTGATAACAGGAACTCCTTATGCTAGAATAAAAATAAAGTTTGTAGGAGGTAATCTTGAAATTAAACCAAAGAACTTATATCAACTTATATTTTAAATAGTTTCTAAAATCAAAGATTAATCTATATGTGTTTCATGAAGTTATTTATATTTTCACAAAATTTAGTAAATTTTACAAGGAGTATACCCTAGAGCAAATCATTATTTTGTGTGTAGCTATTACAACTTTGTGTCATATTTGGGGTTGTCAACAAATGAAATTTACGTAGGAAAAATCGAAGCTAATAATAGTACTCAAAATAAACATTAGCTACCATATCTTCACTTGAACTTTTTGGTAGAAGGGTCCTAACTTGCTGATGAAACTAACTGTGTGCGTATGTCTTTTTCTTCCAGATTTGGAATGGAGAGAAATGGAAGGAGATGATGGTGAGTTTCATTATGGAGGGAGACACTACAGAATCTGGCACCAGATCGGACTGGGGAAAGAGGGCAAAGTGAACAATAACTGGGATTTTAGATTTTGAACAATTGGGAGAAGTTGCTACCTTAGTAAGGAAGAGAGAGGGTTCTGAGTTTAGCTTAAATTAATTTGTGTCAATTCAAGCCACCTGATTTGATTGACACTTCATTTTCCTTTGCTTTTTTTAGATGGTCCCAATGAGGCTCAGGACAGTGACTTTCCAACAGGTATGTTTCTTCTCTCTGTTCTCGTTGCCTGTCCTATTGAAGGAAGACATCGCCTGGGCCGGTAGTTCCAACCCCTGTGACTGCATCAAAATCACTGCTAGTCCATTAACCCTTTATGTGCCATAAATAATATTGCCAGAGAGACAACTCCCCGGGGACCTGTTACCATACAGCGTTAACACAGAGAGTTTGTATCTTTGGAAGTAAAGCCCAGAAATCTTATTTTTAACAAGTTCCCAAAGTGATTCGAAAGCACATCCAAGTTTGGGAGTCTTTCGTCTGATCCAGTGGTTTCAATAATAGATCCGCCAAGGGTCCCGGACTGGGCGTGAGGGCATATATTAATAGGTTTGTTTGCTCTGGCTTTTCCCTGTTGCGCTTAGCTACCATGCTACGTAAGAACAGTTGTTCTCTGTCTGGATAAGAAAAACAGTGTCCCTGGTTTCATGCAGGCAACACTCAGAAACCCGAGTTACTTATATGATGGATTTCTACTACAGTCTCCCTCTCCATAGAGTTCTTTAGTTTCTGCAACAAGTTTGCCAGCTCCTGTACTCTCTGGGGTGGTGGCACAGCCCGTAGAACTCTCTCAGCCCCTGTGGAGTGTGGAGTTTCTGAAGAGAGACATTAGGCAGCAAGTGGACCCCTACAGGGGAACGAGACACCTCTTTTCCAGTGCTTTGAGTCCTGCCGTTCACCAGGCACGGTCCCGAACCCATCATATGACTTCCTGGGAAACAAGAAGAGGGCTGATCACCTGCGCTTCCTCCTGTGGTTTACATCCACATTTAAGGTAGCAGCACAGGCATAGTAGCTTCCTCTTTCGAGAAAAGAATGGAGAGAATCCTGGAGCTCAGCAGGATTTGTATTGATTTATTTTGTTAATAGACTTACCATTTAAAGTTTACTAATTATATGCAGGAAATTATATGCAATGAAAATTGGTAAGATGCCATGGCCAAGAACGGGGTCGGTGGATGAAACCTTTGCAGGTGGCCTTACTGTTCTGAGCATCTAGTGCTTGTAAGAATTCTCACTGTATTGGATGTTATGGTTGAAAATCTGAACAAATAAGTACAGACTTGTGATAATCTCTACCAAGTATTTTTATCAGTGGCTTCAGTTTTGCAAAATGTTATTTATCTGTGATTTCTGTTACTCTGTACCCAGTAGTAACTCCCTGTTTCCTTTACACATTTTCCAGCTTGTCTGTAAAGAGCAGAGAACATTAACCAGAAAACCACAGTGAATCAGTGATTGTGTCCCCCGTGGGGAATTCCTGGTGACAGGGTTAGGGAGTCCACTGCTGCGCCAGAAGCACAGGAGTATCTGGAGGGAGCGGAGGCGTGGCCGGAGAACGGGGCCTGTGCTCCACAGCTAGGGTGCACAGCTGCTCACTCTAGCCGATTAGCTTTGGGCTTGGTGTTGCTGAATCTCAGGGGTTTCAAGAGAGACCAGACATTTCCTCCCAGTTCCTAACTGTTGCCCCCAGACGCCCTTCTCTCGTCCCTCTCCCGTGCCACATGTTTCCGACCCCACTTGGATCTGGGGTGGGTGATGGTACTTCTGTCTTGGTCTCAGGTGGCCTAGGGGTGCCTGCATGTTACCCTGAAGGAGGCCACCTCCTACACGCCAGGCTGGGCTCTCCCCTCCCCACCTCTAACCTGGGTCCCTGACACGCAGGGTAAGCGCTGATATCTTCATTTCTCTCCACAGTGGAGAGGAGCAGACTACAAGAAATGCTGTCCCTCCTGGGACTAGAGACGTACCAGGCACAGAAACTCAGCCTCCAGGACTCCCTGCAGATCAGTAGTGATAGCATGAAGAACTGGGCTCCACAGGCTCCCAAAGACTTGCCCTGGAACTTCCTCAGGAAGCTGCAGGCCCTCAACGCCGAAGCCAGGAACACCACCATGGTGCTGGACGTACCCCCGGACACCAGGCCTGCGGAGAAGGAGAGCCAGGTGGAAGAGGAGATCATCTACTGGGACACGGCCGACGACATCTCTGCGGACATCTATTCCTTCTCCGAGCTGCCAACACCCGATACGCCTGTGAACCCCTTGGACCTTCTCTGTGCCCTTCTGCTTTCCTCAGATAGTTTCCTGCAACAAGAAATCGTGCTAAAAATGTCCCTCTGCCAGTTTGCACTCCCTCTCGTTTTGCCCGACCCAGAAAACCACTACCACACGTTTCTGCTGTGGGCCATGAGGGGGACTGTGCGGACATGGGGGTCACAGCCCCCAAGGGCGGTGGGCAGCTTCAGAGAAGACAGCGTGGTCCTGTCCCGAGCGCCCGCCTTCGCCTTTGTGCGCATGGAGGTCAGCAGCAACTCCAAGTCCCAGCTTCTCAACGCCGTGCTCAGCCCTGGCCACAGGCAGCGGGACTGTTTCTGGCATCGGGATCTGAACTTGGGCACCAACCCTCGGGAGATTGCAGACGGGCTGGTGGAAATTTCCTGGTTTCTTCCCAGTGGCAGGGAGGACTTGGACATTTTCCCGGAGCCCGTGGCCTTTCTGAACCTGAGAGGTGACATCGGCTCTCACTGGCTGCAGTTTAAGCTCTTGACAGAAATCTCCTCGGCCGTGTTCATCTTGACTGACAACATCAGTAAGAAGGAATACAAACTGCTGTACTCCATGAAGGGGTCGGCCACGAAATACTACTTCATCCTGAGCCCCTACCGCGGGAAACGGAACACAAACCTGCGGTTTCTGAACAGGTTAATCCCTGTGCTGAAGATGGACCCCTCGCACGTCCTGGTGAAGGTCAGCAGCACGGACAGTGCGGGCTTCGTGCGCCGGATCCGCGCCATCGTGGCGCACGTGACCCGGGCCCCCTGCAGGAGGGTATCTGTGGAGGACATGGCGCATGCGGCCCGCAAGCTGGGGCTGAAGGTCGATGAGGACTGCGACGAGTGCCAGCGGGCGAAGGACCGGATGGAGCAGATCACCAGGAAGATCAAGGACTCGGACGCCTACCGCCGGGCCGAGCTGCGGCTGCAGGGGGACCCTTGGAGAAAGGCGGCCCAGGTGGAGAGGGAGCTCTGCCAGGCCCAGTGGGCTGGGGACCCTCCTGAGAGGTGCAGGGCTGAGCTGAGGCATCGGCTGCTGGAACTTCGAACGCAGCAGAATGGCCACGATCCTGCCTGGGGGCTCCAGGAGTTCATCTCAGGCATCAGCAGCCCCTCTCTGGGCGAGAAGCAGTACTTCCTGAGGTGGATGGAGTGGGGACTGGCCCGGGCGGCCCAGCCAAGGCCGAGAGCGTCTCCGGAGACGATGCTTACCCTGAGAGCAAAGCACCGTGGGGCCGTGGACTTCAGCGAGCCCCTCTGGCCGGAGCCCCTGGGGGTGGAACACTTCCTGCGGGAGATGGGGCAGTTCTACGAGGCCGAAAGCTGTCTCGTGGAGGCCGGGAAGCTGCCGGCGGGGCAGAGGCGGTTCGCGCACTTCCCAGGCTTGGCCTTGGAACTGCTGCTGAAGGGGCTCCCCCTGGAGCTGATCGACGGGAACACCCTGAGCACCCCCCTGCGCTGGGTCACGGGGCTCCTGAAGGAGCTGCACGTCCGCCTGGAGAGGAGGTCGCGCCTGGTCGTCCTGTCGGTGCTCGGCGTGCCGGGCACAGGCAAGTCCACCCTCCTCAACACCATGTTTGGGCTGCGGTTTGCCACGGGAAGGGGCCGTGGTCCTCGAGGGGCCTTCATGCAGCTCCTGACGGTGGCCGAGAGCTTCAGCCAGGACCTGGGCTGTGACCACATCCTGGTAATCCACTCCGGGGGCTTGATAGGCGGAGTCCTGACCGAGGCAGGGGAGAGGTTTGAGCAAGAGGCTTCCCTGGCCACGTTGATTATGGGGCTGAGCAATGTCACTGTGGTCAGTTTAGCTGAAACGAGGGACATTCCGCCGGCTATTCTGCATGCGTTTCTGAGGCTGGAGAAAACAGGGCATATGCCCAACTATCAGTTTGTGTACCAGAGCCTGCAGGATGCGTCTGCCCCCGGCTCCAAGCCGAGAGAGAGGAAGCAGCTCCTGGACGAGCCCAGGGATGCGAGCAGAGCCACGGTGCAAATGGAGCATCAGGATGGCGGGATCCGGACGCTGGCTGGCCTGGCCTTTTGTGACCCTGAGAAGCAGCACGTTTGGCACATCCCCGGCCTGTGGCATGGAGTGCCCCCCATGGCCGCTGTGAGCTTGGGGTACAGTGAGGCCATTTTTGAACTGAAGAGATGCCTGCTGGAAAACATCCGGAATGGCCTGTCCAACCAAAACAAGAACATCCAGCAGCTCATCGAGCTGGTACGACGGCTGTGAAGCATCGAAAGAAAAGGAGTCCAGCTGCCAGAGGCCCGCCGCGAGCAGCCTGTTCTGATGGGGGTGTCCACGTGGGGCTGTGCCCAGCTCCTGAGAGGGGAGCCAAGTGACGGACGGGGCCCAGGTCTGGAGTGGCCTACGCAGTGTCAGGGAAGGATGTGACCTCACAGATCAGCTCAGAGATGCTCTCGGGAGTATAAGAAGCCTGGGGCAGGAGGGGTAGACACAAGCAGTAACTTGTCCTTTGTCTCTGAACTTCGAGGCCCCTGGTGGCTTGGCCTTTCGTACAGCTGCTCCCCGTTCTCTGCCTCTGGAGTGGAGAGTGGCTCCTGAGCGCTGCAGCCCGGGCAGCTGGTACCGGGGACAGGGTTGGGGCGCTGCCCTGAGGAGGCAGAGGTCGGCCTTCCCTCCAGCGAGCCTCAGCATCGGCCTCGGTGACCTGGTCCTGCCCGCTGAGGAAAGGGCCCGCCGTGGGCAGGGGCTACTGTGCTACTCAGTGTTGACCGACCCTGCCTCGGGGGGGGGGGTTCCTGTTGGCTCTCGTGCGCCCACAGCGCTCCGTTCACACCTCTGTCGCAACACTCAGCAGGCGCAGCGTGACTTACCTGTGCACGTGTCTGCCTCTCCCCTAGACCTGTGAGCTCCTTGAGAGCAGGGGCTGTACACTACCCAACTTTGTACCCCCAGGGCCTGGCACACCGCAGGCACTTAATAAATGTGTGTTGAATGAATGAAACTAGTGGATGCACAAATGATAGTAATGGGTGGTTTCCTCTCTGTGCCTTAATTTTTCTGTTTCCTCCAAGAGGATCACAGTGTCTGTCTGAGGGGGTTGCTTGCTAGAACACCTGAAATAGTGGACACCCGAGAGAGGTGTCTTTAAAAATGCCACCACGTCCCCTCTCTTTAAGCAGAGACCCATTCTTCAGGCTGTTACCGGAACACCGAACTAAGCACCTTCACAGGGGCTCCAAAATGCCTGCATCGTTACCCCGTTTTAGAGGCGGGGCAAGGAGGCCTAGAGCAGTTAACAGCTTGCCCAGCCCACAGACCTGCATCGGCAGAGCGGGGCTGATGGGGACGCCGGTGCCCTCAGCTCTGTGCCTCAGCTTCCCGGCCGCTCATCTCCCCCAAACGCCCACAGCCTCCGGGCTCACCCCCAGCCTTGCCCCTGGGTGTCAGCCCTTCATCTCACTTCCGTGCCTCCAGGGCCAGGCCTCCTCCCTGGCACCATCCGTGGCCCACGTGACACCATGAGCCAGAACGTGGAGCTCCTCCTCTGCTGAGTCTGCAGCTGGAAGCTTTGTCTGTGCTGGCCCTTACCAAGGGCCAGGGTCACCTCTCTGTGCCTCAGACCCCAATCCCAGCTGTGCCACTAGTTCTGGGGATCTCTGCTTGGGCCCTACGGCCTCCTGCCCTCTGTATTTTGTGATTCCAGGAAAATCAGTCCCCCGGGTGGTAACCAGGAGCTTCTCTCTATTCCTTGAACTCCTCCTCCCAGACTCGGAAAGGGAGCCCCCTGGACTGGAACCCTTTTTTGGGTTCCAAGGCTGTCAGCCCCTTCTCTGGCCCCAGGATGCTCCAACTACTGCTCCCCTGATGTTCAGAAAGTTGCCCCTGTGTTCCGGGAACCTGGCTCTGATGTGTGAAACGGAGGCTGGAAGAAGTGCTGGAACTCAGGAAACTTAATCTTTTTTTTTTGTTTTTTTGCGGTACGCGGGGCTCTCACTGCTGCGGCCTCTCCCGTTGCGGAGCACAGGCTCCGGACGCGCAGGCTCAGCGGCCATGGCTCACGGGCCCAGTCGCTCCGCGGCATGTGGGATCTTCCCGGACTGGGGCACGAACCCATGTCCCCTGCATCGGCAGGCGGACTCTCAACCACTGCGCCACCAGGGAAGCCCGAAACCTAATCTTTTGCTAATAAATTCACTTTAAACCTTTTCACTTCTGAAACTCAAAAAGAGTGTCTAATCCTCAGGCACTACAAATTCATTTCTTCGTGGATCATTAAATAACACAAATATTAAGATGTTGGTTCACCTGGAAATACCAATACCTCTCTTTACTTTTTCCCCCTAGAGCCATGAAGACTACCCAGTTGCCTCTCTAGCACTGTAGGAATTTCACCCAGGATATTCCTGGGTCCCAAGTTCAGGCACTGGAAATCTCTCTTAACAATTGTTGACTATCAACCAGTTCCTTTAAAAATTGATTCAAGCTATCCCTGAAATCTGAAACAGGGAAGCCAGCTTTAGTGGCTCCCTACTTTAGTGGTTCCTAAGGATTCTTTACTTTGGGTCTGTCCATTGTCCAAAGATAAGGTTCAGTCACTCAGTTCCTGAAAATTAGGTGTGTGCTTTTTTTGGAAGGGAGAGGGGAGGAAGAGTTCATAGCTTTCAACAGATTTTCAAAAGGATGCAGGATCCAAGATCGATTAATAACTGCTTAGTAATCAGGAAAGTTATTCCATATATCCCTAGGACCTAAGAAACTACGAAATCACATCCAACACTTGCCCAGTATATTTAAAGTTCTGAAAACAGACCAGTCTGAAGACTGAATGTAACAGACCTCGAGCAAGAGGTCGCCCTCGGGCAGCCCCAGGCAGGACTGCCGTGGAGGACTCACAGTCAAGCAACTGAGGAATTCTGGAACTGCCTGCGCAGTGTCCACAGACCATTGCCTCTGTCAGGTGCAGGAACAGGAAAGGTTGCCCTGGAGCACTGATTTTTCCAGAGTCAGTTATGGTGCTCGCATCACTCGTTTTTAGGGGTTGATGTGGAATTCCATGACCTGCGCGAGGGGTTCACCTTCAGACCCTGAAGTCAGTGTCGCTCTTGTAATTAAATTTCCACAATACTCGGGTCTTGACTGGTGCCCTGGAGCCAAGAACACTAAACATCAGTCTACCCTAAGCATTCCTGGGTTCACCACAGCCAGAGGGCCCCCCTACATCAGACCTGAAGACATCTTAGGGTCTGAGAGGTCACAGAACTTGCTATGGGGCTACTGGGCAGCAGTGTCCTTCGAGCCCAGCTTAGTGACGTGACAGCCTCTCAGAGACAGAAGGGTGACTGGGCTGCTCCCAGGGGGATCAGGAACTTTGGTGAAAGCAGGAACCACATCAGTGATCTTGGAGTAAATGGGCCTGGGAGTCTAAGACTGGGCACAAGGGCCCCTGTCCCTCTCCCTGGAGATGGGAAGTAGCTCGGTCAGCATATGGAACTCGAGGCCTGGTTCTGAACTTGGTCTTGCTTCCTGCTAATTACACGGCACCTGAGCGAGTCATTCAACTTCTCTAAGCCTTACTCCCCACTACTAGCACCTGCTCTGGGGTGAGTGCGCAAAAGCTGGTTTTGGAGGAGCCGGCCTGTGCACGTAAGTAAGGCACCCGAAGCTGTGCCTACACCAGTCTGTGCACCCATGAGGCTCGTGCAAAGCGAGCTGTGTGCCTTCTACATCGACCTCAGACATTTTAACAGGCCAAACAGGATTCGTCTTGTAATCGATCAGTGGTATCTTAAAATTAATTTGCGTCCATTTCTCTTTCTTAATGGTATATCAAGTAATGCCTCCTAATCGACGTTATCTTAGATTTACTGAAACACATCTAGCAGGGCTGGTGTTGAGAAATGTGTACCAATGTAAACTTGATCTGGTAGCTCTCCCCAGCTCCTCAGATGTGAATTAGCACAGTAAAGAAAAATCCTCTTTCTGAGCCAGTAATAAATGAGTTTCGCTACACACCTATCCTGAGTTCCTAAAACTTCAACAAAATTACATCAGAGTGCAGCCTTAGTACCAGTAAGTCAGAACCACAGAAGAGAGAGCCGAGGTGCCCTTGGTCCTGGCTTTTGTGACTTTCCACCCCTCACCCACAGGACCCACACGCTCTGGATCCTGCGGCTTCATTCATGCTCTGTCTGCCTGGGGCCTCCTTCCACCTGTTCTTGGTGAGGCTGGCACTTCTTCAGGACGGACTTGGATGGCAGCCCCACCTCCACTCTACCACCTGAGGGGGCCAGGGGCCTTTCTGTGTTCCTGTCATGGTCCTTATCTAAGCCCCTTTCGCGTGCCTGCTTCTCTGTGTTCCCCATTGGAAGGAAGGGTATCAAGCCCATTTTCTTGTGTCCAGGTCTAGCACAGCATCTGAGAATCAGGGAGTGAGGTCTCCATGGCTGTCACACGTGAGGCCCACTCCTCCTGTCCAGGTACTCCAAGCCCTGGAGTTGTGACGTTCAGCCCAGGGTACCAGTGTGGCAAAGGGTGCTTCTAATTGGTTCCACTATCGGGAGACTGGACCTCCCCAGCGCGCCAAAGCTGAAGGCGGTAATTATAGCTTGGGACTTGACCCTTCTTCCTGCGCCTCAGCAGAAGCAGAGTGGGGGTAGGAGGACGCAGCAGGAGCTCAAGGGGAACATGGGGTAAGAGCCCCCTGGCTGCCTACGCAAGGGAGAAGACAGTTCAAGACTCTGCTTTGGTCTCAGTGGTTGTTTGGCTTAGTTCCCGGAGTCGAGGTTGTGAGAACCTCTGGGATTCTTCTTGGTGAATGGGTTGGTTATTAGGAGAAAACGAATTAGCAAGAGTAATATAAAAACCATAGGATTACAGGGCTTCCCTGGTGGCGCAGTGGTTGAGAGTCCGCCTGCCGATGCAGGGGACACGGGTTCGTGCCCCGGTCCGGGAGGATCCCACATGCCGCGGAGCAGCTGGGCCCGTGAACCATGGCCGCTGAGCCTGCACGTCCGGAGCCTGTGCTCCGCAACGGGAGAGGCCACAACAGTGAGAGTCCCGTGTACCGCAAAACAAAACAAAACAAAACAAAACAAAACAAACCCCATAGGATTACAAAATGTGAAGTGTCAGCAGTTCCGAATTAGAATAAGTCCGTCTCGTGAACACCAACATGAGTGGAGTTGTCTCCGCTAATCCCACCACCAACAGGAAGGCAGACGTCTCGGCCTGGGGCAGCGCTCCCTGAGGCTGGATTCTGGTGAGTTCCAGGAAACAAACACTATGTTCTAGGCCGGACCGTGCTCTGCAAGCCCAGGTAGGCCCAGAGTCTCCCTCTCGCACAGTGTCACCCCACAGCCTGGCCAGTGTTCTATCCTTTGATACAGGTGAGCCCTCGGGACAGACCGTCTTCAAAAAAATCCAGACCACACAGCAGCCCCCTATGTGTCTTGTGGCCCAGTCCCCTCAGAGTTAAGAGCTGTGATGGCCTCGCAGGACTAGTGGTAGGAAAGGGCTGTAAGGACCATCCAATAGCCCTCTCCTGCAAAGGGGTCTCTACGGATCAGGTTCTGGGGGTCTCCCACATAAACCTGGAGTTCAGGACGCTGGTTCCCAACCTTGGCTGTATATTGGTATCATCTAAGGAGCACTGAAAAAGGACGGGTGCCGCGCCTCTGTCCAGTACTGTCCTTGTGGTGTGGGACCCGATGGGCTCTAATGTGCAGCCGGCGTGGAGAATCGCTGCTCTGAGAGCATAAGCGGGAGTCTGGACCCTCCTGGCTATCATGAGGAGAGCACAGGGGCTCATGTGTGAGAATAAACCGCTGGACATCCCTGTCTCCTCAAGGCTCTGGTCTGGAGCCCCCAGCAGGGGAGTAGGCAGCCTCTTCATGTGAGTCCCTTGCTCCTAGATGTGGCTTCTCCACGCCCAGGAAGTCCCCCCAGGGCCAGTCCTGAGTGGTCTGTGTCCAACCACAGACACACAGCCCATTCCTCCATCCTGCACGGTTCTGAACATTCACCCCCACCAAGTGGTGCAGTGGAACCTCAGATGTGGAACGTGCACATGCTTTGGAACAAGAAGGCTGCTACCCTTGGCTAGTTCTGTCACCCAGGCGAGTCTCCATCTTCTGATCTGCCAAACCTGGACAATATTGCCTCCTTTACAGCATTGATGGGAGAAGCAAAAAGTGCAGAAAAACACTGTTAGCGTTTTGTTAAATAGAAATAAATATCCTACTAAAATTTTTCTATTGGTGATTTAAAACAATGTAACAGTTCATACTAATGCATTAAAATGCACTTTTAAGTTATTTAAATCATGCAAACACATTCACGTGACCCCCATTCCGCACCACCCCCCTTCAAGGAACCAGGTGAAACCCTTTTTGCAACAAGGCATAGTATAAAACAAAGATAATAAACAAAAGGCCAATGAAAGATCTAGATCAGTTTGGAATTCCTGGGAGACTCTTCAGGCCTAAGGAAGAGTGGTAAAACTTGAACCCCAAGCACAACAGCCCCTGCTCAGCTGGACAGCACCGCCTGCTGCTGCTCCGATAGAAGTCCATGCCATTGTCACGTGTATGGAAAACCAGCCTCTTCTCCTTTCCTCTGGTGGTGTTCCAGTGAGTTCTCACGGACCCTCAATGGCTGGTTCATCTCCCTAAGAGGAGGCAGATAGCAGGGACTCTATCCTTTTTTTAAAAAAAAAACATTCATTAGCTGCTCACTCCATCAGGCATTTTACAGTGTGGTTTTCACAACAATCATCATGGTTCCCGTTTTATAGATGAGAGAAGCTGAGGCTCAGGAAGGTCAAGTCACTTGCTGAAATTGCAAAGCCAGGAAGCTGTATTTCAGATACCAGATCCCATGTTCCTCACCACTTTGGAGCACATCCACAAAATTTTATCAAATTATAAAATTATCAAACTTTATGGAAACTTTAAAAAGAAAAAAATGACTACCAGCTTAAAAGGGTCCTTCAGGGGCTTCCCTGGCAACGCAGTGGTTAAGAATCTGCAGGGGACACCGGTTCGTGCCCTGGTCCGGGAAAATCCCACATGCCACAGAGCAACCCAACCCGTGCGCCACAACTACTGAGCCTGCGCTCCAGAGCCCGTGCTCTGCAACAAGAGAAGCCACGCAATGAGAAGCCCACGCACTGCAATGAAGAGTAGCCCCTGCTCTCTGCAACTAGAGAAAAGCCTGCGCGCAGCAACGAAGACCCAATGCAGCCAAAAATAAATAAATAAAATTTTTTTAAAAAGGGTCCTTCAGTTAAAGTTGAGAGTTCTTACATTTGGATAGTATTGTGATTGGAGAACATCTTACTCCTGTTTTGTCCCCTTATCCAATATGCAGAACAGCTGGAGGCCACAGTTTAAATTTTAGAAATAAAATATTCCTAGTAGAGTGGACATGAAAGACGCTGTCCCTTTTTGGAGAAACCAGCTCCAAATGGTCAGAGGAATCTTGACCGTGGAAAATGTACTGCACTGAAGCCAAGAGTCCCTCTTGGACCTTCCCCAGTGTGATCTGAGGCGGCTCACTGCCTTTGCCTCCATTTCCCTTCCACATAGATGACAGCAGTATGTAAGCAGCATCAGGGTGGATGATTAAGTCCAAATGGCCAAACGTTGGCAATTTCACATGATTCATAACAGCTCTATGAGTGGTATTATGAACAAAACCCATTATACAGATTATGGAACTGAGGCTCAATTGCACAAAGATTGTTCCACCTGAGCCTGAATCCAGAGTCCACGTTTTTTCCATTACTATGTGTGAGTTCTGAACTAGGATATCCAGTGTTGCTATTTTTCCCTCTGACAATAATTACTGGATACAAATTACAGTGCCAATGCTTTGGTTTGAGTACAGCAGGCTCTGTAACATCTCCAGGAATTAAGCGACCATCAGCCCTTTCTCCCTTAAAATTTTCCTTCCTCAAGGGCCAGACACTAGGGTATGGTCAGATGTGAAACCCTACCCTCTGCATAAACCATCCTTGAAGAACTGGCTGATTTTTAAAGTACAGTGAGTTTACAATATCATATTCGTTTATAATATTATGTTAGGTGTACGATACAGTAATTCAATTTCTTATAGATTATACTTCACTTACTATAAAATTAAAAAATTTTCTATATTCCCTGCGTTGCACAGTATTTTCCTGTAGCCTCTTTCTGTTTACATTGCAGGCTGTGTTCCTTAATCCCCTACCCCTATCTTGCCCCTCCCAAGAACTAGGTAAAGTTTTAACCGAAACATATTTCCTCTCTATTTGTGGATAAAAGGGTGTTTCTTTCTTTTCTTTTCTTCTGTTTTTTAAAGGATATTATTTGGAGACAGAACTCAGCAGCCTAATTTCTAGGACGTGGTGAAACGCTCCGCTCCCCCAACAGTCCCCGCCGGCCGGGCAGGGCGGGTCAGTAGGCGCCCCCTTCCCCCGGCCCGCCCCCCGCCAAGACACTCTTCGACCGGCTGCTGCGAGCTCTCGGACCGCGAAACTTCACGCTCCGCATCATCCAGTTTCCGGATCTGAAACACGGCGCAAACCACTACTGGGGTCGGACGGAGGGGTGCAAGACGTGTCCAGGGCTGCGGGAGGAGGCGCAGAGTCCAGCTCCCCCCACCTCCCGGCCCCACACGGCCCGCCTCGCAAGCCCGGAGCCTGGGCCCCCGCCGCCGCCCACAGCAGGTCGGAGCGGACTGCATGCGGCCCCGCCCGGCCGAGAGGCTCGCACCCCCGCGCCGGCTTGCGTGTGGTCTCGCCCGCGCGTCCGCCTCCCGCGCCTGACCTTTACCCCGACGCCGCCCCGCCCCTCCCCGCCCTCCGCTCGGCCCAAGATGGCGGCGCCCGTGTGTGGTGTGTGGCTCCGGCCGCTGGTGAGTGGGCGGCACGGCCGGGGCCGGCGGTTGGAGGCGGGCAGCGGGGAGCCGTAGTTTCGGTCTGATGCCCCACTCTCCCTACAGGTGCTATCCTGGAACCGGGAGCTGCCATGCGTCTGGCGCACCCTGCACACCTCCGCGGCCTGCGCCAAGGTAAGTGCGGCGTGGAGGCCTGGGGTCTGGGCGCCCGCGGCCTCGGAGGGTGGGACCTGCTGGCGAGGGTGTAATCCAGGGCGCGCCCTGGGTCTGTGGTCGCGGAGAGTCACGGGCCCTCTTTCTTTCCAGAACCGGGCGGCCCGAGTCCGAGTGGGCAAGGGGGACAAACCAGTGACCTACGAGGAGGCCCACGCGCCGCACCACATCGCCCATCGTAAGGGCTGGCTGTCACTGCACACAGGTGAGGGGACGATGCCTGTCGCGGTGGCGGGAGGGGGCGAGGACGTGCTGTGGGCCCGACCCCTGGCCCCGGGGAAGGCGTTCTCAGTTGTGCTTGTCTGTCACATAAACACGACGTGAACATGTGTGAGAGATTTTGTTTAACTCGGTACTCAACGCGAGGTTCAGAAATCAGACGCTTTCAAAAGAGGAGTAAAATAGACATGTGTGGTCAGGATCGTTGAAATGTATTTGAAAGGGATGCAAAACTCTTTTTCCATGCGGGTCAAGGGTTCGGTTGAACTTCCACAGAAATCGTTCGCATGCCTAAAGACAGTTGTTTTGCATCGCTGCCCGTTATGTGTAATTTACGGATGTAAAAAAGCCCAGAGGCAGTGAAAAGAGTGAAACCCCTTGGAATTCGATGACCCGGAAGACTGTTGTGACTATTGAATCTTTCACTACCGGTGTGTACGGTTTGCCCGGGTTATTTGCAGATGCCGTGTTTGTGAATTTGCCTACTCTAGGTGCTTTCCCATTCATTCTCAGACGTGGGCAGAGCAGGCACCCCACATGCACCTTCCCAGCTGCGGCTGATCAAGGCCCTGCCTTCTAGTTGCAGCTCGCATGCTGTAAACAAGTACTCTTTTCGAGATCTGTGAGCGCCATGTATTCAAGTTTTGTACTTTTTGTTGGTGATTCCACTGCCTTAAAATAGCCTGTAATGCTGAAGCGCTGTCTCGTGTTCCTAATTTCAAGAAGACTGATGTACCTTGCATGGCATGATTGTTAGAAAAGCTTCCTTCAGGCGTGAGTTACAGAGCTGTTGGGAGAGAGTGCAGTGTTAATCAGCCATTTGTAGGTGTCTTTAAACAGAAAAAGAAAATAAGGCTATACATCACTTTGTTGATAAAAATATTGTACCCAAAGGCTTGCAGAAACCTAGCTGTATTTCCACCAGGAGCAGTGGTTTAGCATTTGCTAATTCGTTGTTCAGGGTGATTTTATAGAACATAACGAGTGACGTTACAGAACATAACTACTGTGAGTTGATGAGGGTCAACAGTGTTTTGTTCACTATGAGGGTTCTCAACTTGAACGTTTGAGATATACCTGTCTAGAGAACTACCTTAAAATATGGATTTCTGTCCCCCACCCTTTTCAAGTTCTAGTTCTAAGGTCTGGGTGTGTGTGTGTAGACTCTTAAAAGAGGTGCAAAGGTTTCGTTGTCCACAGTGAGAATCCACTGGTTGAGGCCGTGGCTCTAGTCAGTGAGAGAGCTCACATCCCTCGTGTCAGAAGTAGCTGGTAGGGCTTCCCTGGTGGCGCAGTGGTTGAGAATCCGCCTGCCGATGCAGGGGACATGGGTTTGAACCCTGGTCCGGGAGGATCCCACATGCTGTGGAGCGGCTGGGCCCGTGCGCCACAGCTACTGAACCTGTGCCCTGGAGCCTGCAAGCCACAACTACTGACGCCTGCACGCCTGGAGCCTGTGCTCCGCAGCAAGAGAAGCCGCTGCGGTGGGAAGCCCAGGCACCACAACGAAGAGTTGCAACTGGAGAAAGCCTGCGAGCAGCAACAGAGATCCAACTCAGCCAAAAATAAATAAATAAATTAAAAAAAAAAAAAAAGGAGTAGTTGGTGGCCTCATCTCTCTGGTCCGTGGGTGACCAGTGCTTCTATAAGGCAGTCAAGAAAGGAGAGGGGCACTCTCTGTCTACATAGAAGAATCATCTGCGTTTTTTGCTCTCCTAAGGCCTCATTCTTCTCTTTTGTGAAACAAGGATAATGATAACACGTACTTCACAGGATTTGTTTGGGGATTATTGGAATAACGTTCTTTGAACTTTAGAGCGTTATTCCACTTACAGAAGAAAGGAGAAGAGGCTGGAGTGGGGTGTGGAACTGAGTGCCCAGTGCTCTTGGATGTTAACCTCTGGAGTTTTGGCCAACTCACCATGGTGCCCTTCTCTCTTCAGGTAACCTGGATGGGGAGGACCATGCTGCAGAGAGAACAGTGGAAGATGTTTTCCTTCGTAAATTTATGCTGGGCACCTTCCCAGGCTGCCTGGCCGACCAGATTGTTCTAAAGCGCCGGGCTAACCAGGTGGAGATCTGTGCCCTGGTCCTGAGGCAGCTACCTGCACATAAGTTCTACTTCCTTGTGGGCTACAGTGAGACTCTGCTGTCCCACTTTTACAAGTGTCCTGTGCATCTGCACCTCCAGACTGTGCCCTCAAAGGTTGTGTATAAGTATATCTAGGACAACCAACCTGTTTGCATCAAACTGTAGCCTGCAAAGGACAGAAACTTGTGGAAAAGGACTGAAGTAGAAACAGGGGAAATGCATCCCCTCAGACTACTGAGGCTTTGTTTTCAAAGTTGGCTGTTGAATAAATAGACTCTCCATGTTGTGTTGCTTCTTGGTCTGCCTAGAGAACTAGAATAGGATTTCTTTGAGGATGCTCCAGGGTTCCCAGGAAGGCTGCCAGTTCCTGAGGTTTAGGTAATAGCTATGGTTCAGTGAGTATCTTGTGCCCATCACTGTGTCAGGAACTTTACCTGAAGTTCCTTGTTTTCTCTTAAAATGGAAAGAGCCGTTTTTGGAGATTATAAAACAATATGGACATGTATTCAATCAGCCATGAAGCTTACTTGTAATTCTACCCCAGAGAAAGCTACTGTGTACAGTTTGTTGTAATTCCAGATGTACTTTTATTCACCCAGAAATAATGTAGCACACAGTCATCTATTAAAAAAGCTTAACTGCACCTAGTCTGTGCCAGACACTCTTCTAAGTAGCTTGGAACCCATCAATGACCAAAACATTCCATTCCAAGATCCTTGCCTTCGTAACACTTGTATCCCAGTGGAGGGGGACAGGGAGGGTTGGGCCACATTGAAGGCTCCAAGCAGGTGAGGAATAGATATGCAGGTAAATGGAGGAAGAACATTTCAGAAAGTGGCATCTGCAAAAGCCACACATGGTGCTGGGAATTGGGACAGGGATTGCTCACCTTCAACTTCACCCCGACACTGATGACTTTCACCTTGACCATGATCCTGGTGCCCTTAACTTGACCCTGAACTTTAACACACCCACTCTAATCCTAACCCTTGATGGTCCCTGATCCTACCCACAACTTGACCTTTACCCTCAGTCTCACTCTTACCTGAGGGTGCCAACCAGGCCCCACCCCGCCCCGATCCTGTCTCCAGTGCTAGCTGACTGACTCACCATGACCCTGACCCTGTGTCCCTCACATTTATGTAACCCTGACTCGCAGTCAGAAACTTGACTCAAGACTTCATCCTAACACTGTCTCCACCCTTACGGTGACCCTAACTCATCCTAACTGGTAACGCTGATGCTCGCTTTGACAGATTACGTGCCTCATCCGAACTCTTATGACCTTGACTGTGACCTTGACCTTGAAACTCAGCCATCACCCAGACCCTGTCCCTCACACAGATCTGACCCTACTCTTGACCCTGACCATGACCCTGTTTTTAGACTCAACAATCCTGAAGTTGTCATTTCAGACCCTGAGACTCACCCTGATGACAAACCTCAACCTGAACCTGTCTTTGATCCTCACCCTGACCCTTCTGACCTTCACTCTCACACTGACCCTCACACTCAGTCTGATCCTGGACCTGGCTTTTCATCTGAATTTGACCCTCACCCTGTTCCACGTTTGCATCATAATACTGACTCTGACCAGGTGTTCTGACCCTCACCCTTACACTGACTGTTACCTTGACTGAACCTCAGCTGGACTCGATTATGTCCCTGACCCTCATGACCCAGATCCACCCATGTACTGAATCTTATTCAAATCCTCAACCTGACATTGGCCCAATCCTGTACCTGACTGTGACCCTTCGGCTCACCTTTGCCTTGATATTGACTCATCCAGACCTTGACCCTGATCCTTTTTAATTTAATCGAAATACATTGGACAGGTAAAGTTATATAAGTTCAAGGTGTACAACATGTTAATTTAAGGACATTGTTATATTTTAATGTGATTGTAGCAATAATTAGCACCTCTATCTCATTACAAAATTATCCTTTTTAGTAGTTGGAAAAACTGTTATAGTCTCTTAGCAAGTTTGATGATTATAATTGTCCCTATTGTAGGGTACTAAGCATTATATCTCTAGGGCTTATTTACTACTTGTAAATGTGTACTCTCAACATCTGTCCCCCCACCCCCTCATCCCCTGCTGATCACTTTTATTCTGTTTTTAAAAATTTAGCTTTCTTAAATTGTACATGTAAGTGATGTCATACTGTCTTTCTATGTCTGCAAGTCCATCCATGTTGTCGTAAATGGCAGAATGTCCTCCTTCCTCGAGGCTGAATAATATTCCATTGTGTGTGTGTGTGTGTGTGTGTGTGTGTCTGTGTGTCTGTGTGTCTGTGAGAGAGAGAGAGAGAGAGAGAGAGAGATCTTTATCCATTTGATGAGTACTTATATTGTTTCCATGTCTTGGCTATTGTGAATAATCCTGCAATAAAAACAGGAGTGCAGATGTCTCTTTGAAATTCTGTTTTCATTTCCTTTAGCTATATACCCAGAAGTGGAATTGCTGGATCATATGGTTGGTCTATTTTTAATTTTTTTGAGGAAGGTTCATGTTTTCCATTGTGGTTGAACCAATTTACATTCCCACCAACAGTGCGTAAGTGTCCTCTTTTCTCCACATCCTTGCCTGCACTTGTTACCTGTTCTCTTCTTGATGATAGCCATCCTAACAGGTGTGAGTGTTGCCTCGCTGTGGTTTTGATTTGCATTTTTTCTGATGATTAGTGACGTTGAGCATCTTTTCATTTACCTGTTGGCCATTTGAATGTCTTCTATGGAAAGATGTCTTTATTTCTTCCGCCCATTTTTAAATCAGGTTGTTCCTTTTTTTGATTTTGAGCTGTGAGTTCTTTATATATTTTGGATAGTAACCCCTTATCTAATACATGGTTTGCAAACATATTCTCCTGTACAAGTTGCCTTTTCATTTTGAATTGTTTCGTTTGTTGTGCAGAAGCTTTAAAGTTTAATGCCCCATTTGTTGATTCTTGCTTTTGTTGTTTGTGCTTTTGGTGTCGTATTTTAAAAATCATTGTCCAGACAAATGTCAAGGAGCTTTTCCTCTACATTTTCTTGGAGGAGTTATAGTATCAGGTATTAAGTCTGATCTATTTTGAGTGAGTTTTTGTGAGTGGTGTAAGATAGGTGTCCAGCTTTATTGCTTTACATGTGTTTCTCCAGTTTTCCCAATATCATTTGTTGAGGAGACTATCCTTTCCCCACTGGGTGCTCTTAGCTCCTTGTTGAATATTAGTTGACCATATAGGTAGCAGTTTAATGCTGGGCTTTATATTCTGTTCCAATGGTCTATGTGTCTATTTTTGTGCCAGTACCATACTGTTTTTTTTTATTATTACTATGCCTTTGTAGTATAGTTTGAAATCAGGAAATTTGATACCTCTACCTTTGTTCTTTTTCCTCAGGATTGCTTTGGCTATTTGGGGTCTTTTATGATTCCCTACAAATTTTAGGATTGTTTTTTCTGTTTCTGGGGAAAATACCATTGGTATTTTGATGGGGATTGCATTGCATCCATAGGTGGCTTTGGGTAATACGGACATTTTAACAATATTACTTTCTCCAATTCATAAGCATAGGATGTCTTCTGAATTGTTTGTGAGTTTGATTTCTTTCAGGAAAGCCTTGGAGTTTTCATCATACAGATCTTTCACTTTCTTTGTTAAATTTGTTCCTAAGTATTTTGTTGTTTTTGATGCTGTTGTGAAGAGAATCATTTTCTTTATTTCTTTTTCAGGTATTTCATCCTTAGTGTGTGAAATGCAACTGATTTCTGTATGTTGATTTTGTATCCTGCAACTTTACTGAAATTGTTGATCAGTTCCAATGGTTTTTTGGTTGAGTTTTGGAGATTATTTTATATACGGAGTCCTATGACCTGCAAATAGCAACAGTTTTACTTCTTCCTTCCCAATTTGTATGCTTTTGTTTTGTCTTGATTAATTGCTCTAGTTAGGACTTCTAATGCTATATTGAATAAGAATGGTGAAAGTAGCCAATCTTGTTCCTTTCCTGATCTCAGAACAAAAGCTTTCAGTTTTTTTGGTGAAAGTAGCCATTCTTGTTCTGTTCCTGATCTCAGAGCAAACGCTTTCTGTTTTTCTCCATTGAGTATAATGTTCCCTGTGGGTATGTCATATATGACCTTTATTATGTTAGGTATGTTCCTTCTATACCCAATCTGCTGAAGGGTGGTTTTTTTTTTTTTAATCATGAAAGAATGTTGTATTTTGTCAAATGCTTTTTCTGCATCTATTGAAATGATCATGTGATTTTTTCTTTCATTTTATTAATGTGATCTATTATGTTTACTGATTTGCATATGTTGAACCATCCTTGCATTCCAGGGATAAATCCTACTTAACCATGGTGTATAATCCTTTTTATGTGTTACTGAATTCTGTTTGCTAATATTTTGTTGAGAATTTTTGCATCTATATTCATCAGGGATATTGGTCTATAGTTTTCTCATTGTGTCCTTATCTGGTTTTGTTATTAGGGTAATGCTGACCTCCTAGAATGAGTTTGGAAGTATTCCCTCCTCAGTTTTTTGGAAGAGTTTGAGAAGGATTGGTCTTAATTCTTCTTTGAATGCTTGGTAGAATTTGTCATTGAAGCCTTCTGGTCCTGGGCTTTTCTGTTGGGAGGTTTTTGGTTACTGATTCAATCTCTTTACTTGTTATTGGTCTGTTGAGGTTTTCTATTTCTTTCTGATTCAGTCTTGATAGGTTGTGTGTTTCTAGAAGTTTATTGATGTCTTCTAGGTTATCTAATTTTTGGTCTTATAATTGTTCATAATAATTTCTTATGATCCTATTATTTCTGCCTTATCAGTTGTAATGTCTCCATTTTCTTTTTTTTCCCATTTTCATTTCTAATTTAATTTATTTAAGTCTTCTCTTTTTTTCTTAGTCTAGGTAAAGGTTTTTTCAATTTTATCTTTTGGAGGGACCACCTCTTAGTTTTGTGGATCCTTTCTGTTGTTTTTCTGGTCTCTATTTCATTCGTTTCCCACTCTGATCTTTATTATTTCCTTCTTTCTACTAACTTTGGGCATAATTTGTTCTTCTTTTACTAGTACCACGAATGATGAAATTTGTTTTTTGACATCTTTCTAATTTCCTACTATATGCATTTATTGCTATAAACTTTCAGGACAGCTTTTGCAGCACCCCATAAGTTTTGATATGTTGTATTTTTGTTTCCAATTGTTTGAGATATTTTTTATTTCCCCTTTGACCCATTGGTTTTTCAGAAGTGTGCTGTTTAGTTTATACATATTTGTAGATTTTCAAGCTTTCCTCTTGTTGATTTCTAGTTTTATACCATTGTGGTCAGAAAAGATAGTTGGTATGATTTCAGTCTTCTTAAGTTTTCTAAGATTTGTTTTCTGTCCTTTCAAACTATCTATCCTGGAGAATATTCCGTGTGCACTTTGGAAGAATGTGTATTCTTCTGCTGTTGAATGGAATTTTTTTATACATCTGTTAATTCCATTTGTTCTAGAGTGTAGTTCAGTTCCACTGTTTCCTTACTTGACTTTCTGTCTGGATGATCTATCCATTGCTGACAATTGGGTATTGAAGTCCCCTACTATTAATATATTGTCTGTTTCTCTCTTTAGATGTGTTACTATTTGTTTAATATATTTTGGTGATCCAGTATTGGGTGTGTATATATTTACAATTGTTATATCTTCCTGATGTATTGACCCTTTTATCAATATATAATGACTGTCTTTGTCTCTTGTTATCATTTTTGGGTTAAAGCCTATTTAGTCTGATATATGTATGGCTATACTTTCTTTTGGATTCCTCTTGCATGGAATATCCTCTTTATTATTTTCACTTTAAACCTGTGTGTCTTTGGGGCTGAAATGAGTCTCCTGTAGGCAGCATATAGTTGGGTCTTGTTTTTTAATCAGTCCAGCCATTTTTATGTCTTTTGTTTGGTGAATTCAATCCATTTATATTTAGAGTGATTACTGATGTATAAGGACTTACTGCTGCCATCTTATTTATTGTTTGCCTTCTGATTATTTTGTATCTATCGTTTCTTTTCCTCTGTTTCTGTCTACCTCTGTAAAGTGGTGGTTTTCCATGGTAATTTTCTCAGTCTCCCTTTTTGTGTGTGTGTTTTGTGACTCTACTGTAGATTTTTCCTTTGTGGTTACCATGTGGCTTACATAAAACATCTCACAGATAAAATAGTCATTTTTATGCCGATAGCACCTTAACTTTATCCACTTATAAAGTTTCCACCATTTTACTCCTTTTTTTAAATACTTTTGATGTTACAATTTACCTCTTTTTATGAAAACTGAATTTTTTGAGAAATTATAATATCAATAGCTATAGTTATTTTTAATGTACTTTTAGCCTTTATATTAAGTGGGTAATGCACCACTGCATTAATATGTAGAGTTACAGTTTTTTAATTCTGACTGTTTATTTTTCACCTTTGTTAGAGTATTGTGTACTTCCGTTTGCTTTTATGTCACTAATTAGTCTTTTCATTTCAGCTTGAAGAGCTCCTTTCAGCCTTTCTTGCAAGGCAGATCTAGTGGTGGTGAACTTCCTTAGCTTTGTCTGAGAAAGTGTTTAACTTTCCTTCTAACCTGATGGATAACTGCCAGGTAAAGTGTTCTTGGCTGGCAGTTTTTGTCTTTTAACACTTTGAGTGTGTCATTCCACTTTCTCCTGGCCCGTTGAGTTTCTTCTGAGAACTATGCTGATAGCCTAATGGGTGATCCTTCGTGGATTACTTTCTTTTTTCCCACAGGCTCCCTTTAAGATTCTTTGTCATTGACTTTTGACAATTTTCCTGTAATATATCTTGGAGAAGGTCTTTTTGCATTGAGGTAGTTAGATGTTCTCTTAGCTTCATGGAGTTGTATATCCAGTCTCTTCCCCAGGTTTGGGAAGTTCTCAGCTATTATTTCTCTAAATATACTCTCTGCTCCCTTCTTGCTCTCTTTCCTTCTGATATAACAATTATTCTTATATTTGTTTTTCTCTTTAAATCTCATAGCTTGTAGTGTTTCTTCACTTTTTAAAAAACTTAGTTCTCTTTGAGGAAGGAGTCATTTCCAGATTTCTGTCCTCCAAGTTGCTTGTTCTTTCTTCCATCCAGTCCGCCCTAAGCTCTCTAATGCATTCTTCATCTCGTTAATTGCATGGTTCAGCTCCAGAATTTCTGTTTGGTTCTTTATAAAAATTTCTATCTCTTTGGTAAAGAACTCCTTCTGTTCTTTAATTTTATTCCTGAGTTCATCGAATTGCCTTTCTGAGTTTCCTTGTAAGCTTATAGAATTCTTCAAACCAGCTATTTTGAATTCTTTATCAGTTAGATCACAGTATTGTGGACCTCGGAGTTTAGTTGCTGGAGTATTGTCGTTTTCTTTCTGTGATGCCATATTACTGTGATTTTTCATAGTTTCTGATGAAATGTGCCTCTGCCATCACATTTGAAGTAGCGAATAACCTCCTTAACTAAGAAAGCCTTTGCTTGCTTGCTTTGTACATACAGTTCAACAGGCTGGCAATTAGAAACTTTTCTTTTGTTTACCGGAAGGTGGCAGTATAGCTCAAGTTTTTGGTTTCTCTTTACCTGTGCTGGCTCTCATGGCTGCACTCACGGACACATTAAAAAGAGCTGCATAGCACAGGGAGATCAGCTTGGTGCTTTGTGACCGCCTGGAGGGGTGGGATAGGGAGGGTGGGAGGGAGGGAGACGCAAGAGGGAAGAGATATGGGAACATATGTATATATATAACTGATTCATTTTGTTGTAAAGCAGAAACTAACACACCATTGTAAAGCAATTATACTCCAATAAAGATGTTAAAAAAAAAAGCTGGTGGGGCTTCCCTGGTGGCGCAGTGGTTGGGAGTCCGCCTGCCGATGCAGGGGGCGCGGGTTCGTGCCCCGGTCCGGGAGGATCCCACATGCCGCGGAGCGGCTGGGCCCGTGAGCCGTGGCTGCTGGGCCTGCGCGTCCGGAGCCTGTGCTCCGCAGCGGGAGAGGCCGCAGCAGTGAGAGGCCCGCGTACCGGGAAAAAAAAAAAAAAAACTGGTGGCAGAGTGTGGGGAGGTGAGGGCTTAGCACCTGGGGCTTCAGGCTACCCACAGCCTGGTCGGGGGATCCTTCAGTGGGGGCACTCACAGAAGTTCAAGGGCAGACCTGCTGAAATCCTGAAGCAGACAGCAGAAAACATGCCGTTTAATGCCCTTTGTTGTTCTTGTCTGCCTCTTTCCCTTTCCTCACCTCCCCAACTCCCTGCCCCATCATGGGGGTTCCTCCTCAGAAATCTGGGTGCTGCCGGCGAGAAATGGATCCCTCCAGCTGTGATCCATGCAGCTAGGCAGTGAGCTGCTCACCACTTCCGCTTTCTGCCCCCTTGCGAGAGAGGTCACTGCTGTCACCTGGGAAAGCCCAGCATGTTGCAGTGTCGCCCTGGGGAGGGGGCACTGACTCCTTGCTGTCCCTCCTTCTCCTCTGCCTCCAAATTTGTCTCCATCTCCTGCAGTGATGTGCCTGGTTTTCCTGTCAGGCTGGCTAAACCTCCGCAAATTCTGTCTCCTGTGAGTGTCCTCTCTGTTTTGTACGCTCTAGTTTCACTTTTCCCCCCTCCTCAGCAAGTGAAGGTGGGGCAGGATCACAGACTGCCTTGGATTCACAGCCCCCTGAGGTCCTACCCGCCTGCATTTGAATGATCATAAATGTGGTAGCTTAGAGCAATATAAGTTTGTTTCTTACAGTTTTATAGGCTGAAGTCAGACCTGGGTCTCACTGAGCTAAACTCAGGGTGTTGGCAGAGCTGCATTTCCTTCTGGAGGTGTGAAGATGGACGAAGGGACCACGAGCCATGGAATGCAGGCGTCCTGTAGGGCAGAAAAGGTGAGGGAAGGGCTTCTTCTCCAGAGCCTTGCCAACCCATCTTAGACTTCTGAGTTTCACATCTGTGAGATAATATTTGTGTTCTTTTAAGCCACCAAGTTTGTGGTGATTTGTTACAGCATTAATAGAAAACTAATGCAGTACTCAAACTTTAGATGTCAACCTAAAAGTCACTTTTCTTTTACATTTGTAAAACCCATGTTAATTGAGTCCCGCTGGGTAGAAGCTTTGATTTACACCAGCCATATTCTGATCCCCATTGTATATGGCCACCTCTGTAAATTTCTTTATAGCACTGATCACAATAGCTCTAATGGAAGAGCGATTTGTTGACTATTTAATATCTACCTCCCTGCACACACCACCCCCCCCCCACCGACACCAGGCTCTGTGAGGACAGTATATGGCCTGGTACACAGGAGCACAGAGCAGATCTTGGAGAGCCCCATCACAGGGCTTCACCTGAGCCTAAACTGGTTGTCACTCAGTGGACAAAGGTGTCCTCCAATGTACCATGATCGATCTTGTGCCCTGAGGACGCTAAGGGTCCCTCTCAGAGACTGCCGTGAAGAGCTCCTGGTCTGGGGGAAACAGACACTCAAACAATCACTACCCAGTGATGTGGGCACAGGTTAGCCTGGCGCCAAGGGAAGGACAGCAACTTGACCTGGATGAACCAAGGAAGACTGCTCAGAGGAGGACAAGCTGAGCTGGCACTGGAAGGGATTTTCCAGGCAACAGGGGAAAATGCATCAAGGCAGAAGAAACTGTTCATGTAGAAGTTTGGGAGAGGTGTCCAAGTATCGGGAAAGTAATGAAGCAGCTTCTAGCAGGAGCAGGTCATCTTATTTTCAAAGAATATCCCAATTTTGTTGCCATCTTTGTATCCCAAGGTGGCTACCTGGGGAGGTTTCCCCAAGAGCTTCACGTGACGAGGAGACGGAGAAATCTGGAGCCTTGTGTGCTGTGGTGGGGATATAAAATGGTGCAGCTGTTACGGAGAACAGTGTGGTGGTTTCCTGAACATTTAAACATAGAATTGCCATATGATGCAGCAATTCCGCTTCTAGGCATGTACCTAAAAGAATTGAAAACAGACTCAAACAGATACTTGAATATGGGTGTTCATAGTAGCATCATTCACAATCACCAGTACATGGAAATAAGTCAACCGTCCGTCAGCAGATGAATGGATAAACCAAATGTGGTATGGTACATTTAATGGAACAATCATTCAGTCTTTAAAAGCAGTGAAACTCTGACACATGCTATAACATGAATGAATGTTGAAAACATTTTATGCTAAGCGAAATAAGCCAGACACAAAAGGACGAATGTTGTATGATTCTATTTATATGAAGTGTCTATAAAAGAAAACTTCATAGAGACATGAAGAAGAATAGAGGTTCCCAGGGCCTAGGGGCAGGAGGGAATGAGGAGTTATTGTTTAGTGGATTCAGAGTTTCTGTTCGGGATGATGAACGATATATGGCAGTGGACAGTGGTGGATGGTTGCACAGCATTGTGAATATACTTAATGCAGCTGAATCACATACTTAAACATGGTTTAAATGGAAAATTTTTTGTTATACATTTTTTATAGTAAAAGTTAAATTTCTCAGAACTGGTTCTGAAATAGTTACATGTAATACAGAATAAGACCTTTGTCTCCTAGAGTGAGAAGTAGCCTTCTTGTTCACACTGGTACTACACACCCCAGGCTTTTTCACTCATACCCAGCATGATCACATGATCTTCTAACCAGAGGAAGTTCACTCTCATCTGGCCCATTTGGACCTCCTTCCATCATCCCATTCCCCTTTTCAACTCACCCCTCCCCGCAAAGCATGGGCCATCACTTATCTGTTGACCATCTCTGTAGTTTTGTCTTTTCCAGAATGTCATATAGCTGGAATCAAACAGTATGTAGTCCATTCAGACTGGCTTCTTTCACTAATTAATATGCAGTTAATCTTCATCTTTGTCTGCATGGCTTGATAGTTCAGTCCTTTCAATGGCCCATTTCAAGTATTTAGTAAAGTCACATTGTTGTACCTTAGATCTCCAGTACTTATTCATCTTGCATAACTAAAGCTTTGTACCCATGGACTAATATCCCAACAGCTCCCCATTCTCCCTTCCCCCTGGTGACCACCATGCTCTCTGCTTCCACGGATTCAACTACTTTAGATTCCACATAAAATGAGATCATGCAGCGTTTGTCATTCTGCATCTGGCTTATTTCACTTAGCATAATGTCCTCCAGGTTCATCCATGTATCCCAAATGGTGAGATTTTCTTCTTTTTATGGCTGAATAGTTTTCCATCTTCTGTGTATACTACACTATCTTTAGCCGTTCATCTGTAGATGGACACTTAGGTTGTTTCTGTGACTTAGCTATTGTGAATAATGCTGCAATGAACATGGGAGTGCAGATATCTCTTTGTGGTACTGATTTCATTTCCCTCAGAAATATGCCCAGAAGAGGAATTCCTGGATCATATGGCAGTTCTGTTTTTAACTTCTTGAGGAACTTGTGGCTGCACTAATTTACATTCCCACCAAGAGTGCCGAGGGTTTCCTTTTCTCCAAAGTGAGCATCTTCAATTTGGAGTGATCATCAGTGATGCCTCTGTTAGAACCTCGCAGCTGGTTACTCCTGGGTCTGAGCCCCAGACCTTTCAGCTGTCTCGGAAGAGATCTGTGGGTATGAGGGAGCTTTGTTTTGCAGAGGGAAGTTGAGGCTGTGAGGATGAAATGCAGGACCTGTGCAGGGAGGGCAGGGAGGCATCACAACCTCCTTCATGGCAGCTCGTCAAAGGACCCTGAAGGATGCAGACACAGCCTGGCTCTGTCTTGAGAGCCGTATCTGAGGAGCCTGGCTTGAGGGGTTTATTCCATGTGGGTGGCTGGGGTCTCAGTGAAGTCTCAGGAGTACCAGGGCCCCGCTGCAGGCCTCTGGAAGAGCAGCCCCTGTGTCCCCCTGCCCCCGGTCCTGGCTCCCAAATGCTGGTGGACACCCACTCTGCTCCCAGATGACCACCTGCCCTGAAGATACCTACTTCACATGCTTTGCAACTCGGAAACACCTGAATTGGACATTCCTGGGTAAATGCGTTTATGTTACTCTTTCATTTTCACCCACTTTAGCCATTATTTCAGCCAAGCCTGTCCTTCGTGTATGGAGGACCGAGGTCTCTAAGAATAAAGGACCGTGGTTTGATGTTTTGTTTTTCTCTTCTTCCCCTCTGCCCACCACCTGATCATGAATAGAAATAAATTGGCAACTCATGTTGTGTATCTTTTGCTACATCTAGAGAGTTGGTTATATGCATGATCGAATATATAAAATACATCTAGAACAGGTCTAGAACATTGTTTCCAGCGGTCACCTGCTAATAATTGACATTTAATAAATGCTGGCTTTTTTAAAAAAGCTTTTCTCCACACCCTCTCCAGCATTTACTGTTTGCAGATTTTTTGCTGATGCCTGGCCCTTATTTGGTGTCGCTGGTGCCTGACATCAGAATCCTTGGCCAGTCCCCAGACTGGCTCCACAGTTGTCATGTCACTTGTGTGCACAGAACCACACACCCATTCACATCTGTTCCATAATTTGCATTCTTCTCGTTTCAGTCAATGTTGTCACATAAGCGTGTTCTTATGCCAATAAGTGGTTTGCAAAGTTTCCATAATGTCGCATTATTTAGTCAGTGCCATGCTGCTGAATATTCAGTTTTTTAAGTTACTATAAATGAGATTAATCTTCCTAAAAAAACACTCGAGTAGTGTTCGGGATGAAAATGCCATCTTAGTAGATGCAAATTTGCTTTACCTGATTTTCTTTCTTTTTTATAATTAAAGGGTCAGTTGCATGGGCTGTTCTCATTCTGCAAGTGCATGTGCGCATTCCAGAATGGGAGCTAGACTTCCTGCCTGCCTTTTAGGAAACGTGTGATTATGGAGGCCTCTGGCTCCAGCAAATAGACCCTGTGTTCCTCTGCCTCTCTGACTCAGAGAGAAGATCTGGGCAGTCTAGATCTGGGGAGCATCTGTCCTTCACAGTCATCAACCCCAGAAGTATATAGCCTGGCTTACAGAGTTGAAATCTCCCTAAGATCAAACATTTGACTAATAAGAGGTACAGCCAGGTGCTCATGTATGTGCACGTGACCAGGTTGACACCCGTGTGAGGCTGACCCAGACATCCCGGAATCCCTAAGGGCCACATCATGTCCAGATGGTGATGGTGAGGACACAGCTTTGTACACTGGTGTGCCCCTCAGGCTCTGGCTCATGGCCACTTTTTTTCTTCTGCACTCTGTTCCGAAAATTTTAGCTGTAGGAGGGCTGGAGCATAGAAGATGGAAGGTAGGGGCAGTTGCTGTTGCAGGAGAGGTTCACTGGCAGCCATGACAGGAAGAAAAGACCGGAAAACTGTTAGCAGCAGATGGGGCAGCTGGTGTCAGGGCTGCTTCTTTGGGTCCAAGAGTCTAGTGCTTTACTATTCAGTGACCAGTGGCCTGATCTTAGAGATGTGCACCCTGAGGCCGGATGGGTCAAGGGATTTCCCAGGTCTCTCTACCATGTGCTTGGCAGCCCACCTCTCTAGCCCACCTCTCAGGGATCTTCAGGGGAGGGTCCCCTTGTGGGCGGCCTCCAGGATGGCATCCTCAATCAGGAATGAGGCCTTTGTATTCCAAAATGGCCCTTATGCTTTTCCCGTGTGCAAGGGAGGTGCTTGGTGGGGACTGTTTTTCACCAGTTCCCTGCTTTTCCATTCTTGCCTCTCCCCCCAGGGGGTCTTTGTAGGAAAAGCTCCTCGGGGTTCATTTCTTTCAATTTCACTCTTCCCTCCTCATTTTAGAAGGTTCTGAAGCACATTCTCTTGCTCCCTTGTAAAGCTGTTGTGTCAGAGTTTGAACACCACCAGAAGACACCTGAATCCAGTGATGGTTTTGCCGTTGCTTAATCAAAGGGACTCAGGTGGAAAATGGAACCATTGCAGGCCCTGCCAATGTCCCCACTGGGAAGGGATCTCATCAGGGCACCAGAACTCACAGACTTCAGGAGAACCCTGCCCTCTGGACTGGTCTCCCTCCTTGCTCTCTGCTGCTGCTCGTAGACCCAGGCACCTACGTCCTTCCACGTCCCAGGACCTGGAAGGGCCTGCATTCTGGGCCAACTTAGGGATAAGGCAAGACCCCCATACCCCTTTATGTGCTTGGGGGCGAGAATGTCTTGAAAGCTGCAACTAACTGATTCCAGAGTGCTGAGAGTTAAATGCCCAGCTGTTCTGGGTGGAAAGATTGAGTGTGAGGTTCCTTTGTCTGCAGGGCCTTCCCAGGGTAAAGAGCTGTGCACTCCCTAGGGCCAGTCAGTTCCCTGCACCATCCTCCCAGGAAGCTCAGACCCAGGATTAGGAGGGCAGAGGCTTCTCTCCTTACAAACTACCACTCCAACCGTGAGGAACCTGGCTCCCACTATCTGCCATTTATTCAGTTCATTGCTCCTTTTCGGATTAGAGATACAGTGGTTTCAGAATTGTTAGCTACTACCCCATGGGAAGGACTTCATGAAATAGAGTGCACTGTTTATGAACCGCGCATTTTGCCGTTATTCCATTTGTTTCCAAAGCCCTGCGCTCAGTACCTTCTGCCCCGTAACCTACAGTGAGGTTTTTCCCATATGCTTCTAGTGCAGTTAGATTCTTTGTCGTATTTTGTGTTCCATCGTGCACCACTCCTACATCCTAAATAACTTACTTTGAATTGATTATGGTTTACTCATTGTTCTGTAAAAATCTATAGGTTTTGATGTGACCAAACTCAGGGTTGGCTGCTCGCCACTTGAAAGCCAATACTCAAGAGACAAGTGTTGGTAGGAAAGGAAAGTTTGCTTTACTCAGGAGGCTGGCAACCTGGGGAGAAGGTGGACTTGCATCCAAAAACCAAATCCCAGTTGCTGTTGGGGGCGGGGGAAGAACTTTTAAAGGGGAGTTTTAGGAGTGTATAGGCAGAGGGAGGGGGCTACGTGCGGAACAGCACAGTCAGCTCTGACAGTCGTCTTGACGTTGGTCATGTGGTGGTCTGATCAGTGTCATCTTGATAGCTTTAAGTACAGCTAATCTTCAGTTCTAGGGTCCGTTTGTTCCCATTTCCTTGAGGCCAGTTCTTGGAATTTTGCAAGGTGGAGCAGCTTATGTCACGGCTACAGTCTAGTCATCATGTAGTTAACTTCTTCCGCCTGGTGGGGCTTTCAGTATCTGCAGGACAGCTCAAAGGACGTGGCTCAGAAAATTATCTCTAGCCCTTGAGGAGGAACTAAAGGTCCCTGACTCTGTGTAATGGCTAAACTATTATTATTTTGTTATGTTTGACTGCTTTCCTTGGCTTCTGCGTTTTCTCACTTCTCTGATGAAGGTTATTTTCTGGCTAAAGTTTTTCTACAGACAGGAGGCAGGTGGAGGACATGGGGGAGGGGGCATCTGTCCTGGGAAGGGCTCACAGGTCCCTGCTCCATTACACTGACACATGTATAGTGGCAGTGTCCATCACTAAATATCATACGGAATACTTCAGACCCCCGCCCCGTGATCTGTTTATCATCGCTATAGTTTTGCAGAATACCGTATAAATAGGGGTCATACTGTAGCCCCTTCGGTTTGAATTCTTTCACTTGGCAATATACACGGAAGATTCATCTGTGTCCTTACGTGAGCTGATGTTTCATTCCTTTCTATTGCTGAATTGTATGCCATTGTATGTGTATGGGAGGGAAAATAATTTTCTTTCTCCCCTTCGAGGATCTTGGCTGAGAGCCCTCCTTAACAAAATGCAGATTAATAGGAGAAAAACAAACAGAAGTTTAATAACATGAATACCTCCTATATACATGGGAGAGACCCAGAAAAAATGAGTAACTCCCCAAAGCGGCCTAAGCCATCATCCTTAAATACCATCTTCATCTGAAAACAAAAGGAAGATGTGGAGGGAGTGGGGATCCAGTTAAGAGAGGTTATCAGGCAAAGCACAGTAAAGGAGGGAATGGTTGTTATGCAGGTTTAAGTCCAGGCCTTCTCCTTTGATAGGAGTTTCTTGAAATTTAGTCATCCTTCTATTCCTGGTAGAGAGGGAGACACCCTTAAAAATGGAGATTTCCCTTAAAACTAAATTTCCCTCTCAAAAGGGCAATTCTGTTCTGGTTTTCAGAGATTCTTCTGTGTCTGCTGGTTTTTTTTTTTTTTTTTTTTTTTTGTTATACGCGGGCCTCTCACTGTTGCGGCCCCTCCCGTTGCGGAGCACAGGCTCCGGACGCGCAGGCTCAGCGGCCCGCGGCATGTGGGATCTTCCCAGACCGGGGGCACAAACCCGTGTCCCCTGCATCGGCAGGCAGACTCTCAACCACTGCGCCGCCAGGGAAGCCCCTGTGTCTGCTGTTTTTAAAAATTAATCAGCCCCCAATAATCTTTATGCCAAAGAGGCATATTTTGGGGGTGGCATATTCTGCTCCCCTTGACATGCTTATGCATTCATCTACTGAAGGGCTTCCTGAATTCTTAAAGTTTTTAGCTATTAGGAATAGAGCTGCTGTGCATAGTTGCACGCTATTTTTTGTTTGGATAGTTTTTCAAAGCAGCTGCCTAAATCCTTAGAGTCACGATTATTGGCTCCTAAGGTGAGACTTGTTTAGCTTTGGGAAAAAAACAGTAAAACTATCTTCCAAAGTGGCTGTAGTCATTCCAGCAACCATGAATTAGAATTTCTGTTGTTTGTCACCCTCCAGCAATTGGTATTGTCATTTTTTTTTTTAGTTTAGTGGTTCTGTAGGTGTGCAGTGCTACCTCACTGTTGTTTTAATTTGTAATTGTATGGTGTTGAGCATTATGTTATATGCTTATTTACTATGTATATTACCTTCTTTGGCAAGGTGTCTGTTCAGATCTTTATGCATTTTCAATGAGTTGTTTGTTTTTGCAAACAAAAACAAGAGTGTCACTCATCATCACTCATCATTATACAAAGGATTAAGTCACAACTCACTGCAGTCACCCACTGACAGTGTGCCCTGAGGGGAATTCAGGATGGAAAACACAGGATGAAGCGCTCTGTGCTTTGGATATTCGGGCCCTTAGATAGTTAAGTTGCACATCAAAGGAAAAATTTCAATGATTCTTGCACCTTCCCATACATAGAAAAGCACTAAAATCATTAACCTGAGATTTCTGTTCTTTGTGATTAGCAGTAATCTTTTTATGGTTGACTACTTGTATTTCCCAGCCAAAAAATTCATATATATACTGCCTCTTCCCCTACTCTTCTGAAACAGCTTCTCAGAGCTACTGAGAGTTTGTCTCCTGGGCTATAGTTCTCAGTAAGACCCTGAATAAAACTTAACTTGCAACTCTCACGTTGTGTGTTTTTCTTTCAGTTGACAGTTTAGAGTTCTTTCTGTATTTTGAGTATAAATTCTATCAGATATATGTGTTGCAAATATTTTCTCCCAGTTTGTGGCTTGCCTTTTGGTTCTCTGAGCAAAGTCCTTCACATAGTAGAAATTTTTAATTTTATAAAGTTCATGTTGTTTATTGTTCTTTTGTGGATAGACTTTTGGTGTTGTTTTTTAAACCTCATCACTAAACCCAAGGTCATGTGGATTTCCTTCTAAGTGTTCTTCTAGATATTTTACAGTTTTGCATTTAAAATTTGTCTGTAAGGATTTCCCTGGTGGTGCAGTGGTTAAGTCTCCGCACTCCCAATGCAGGGGTCCAGGGTTTGATCCCTGGTCAGGGAACTAGATCCCACGTGCATGCTCCAACTAAGCGTTTGCATGCCGCAACTAAGGAGCCCACATGCTGCAACTAAGACCCAGTGCAACCAAATAAAAACAAATAAATAAATAAATATTTAAAGAAAAATAAAATTTATCTATAGACAATTTTGAGTAAATTTTGGTATAAGTTGTAAAGTTTGTGTCTACATTCATTTCATTCCATATCACCTCCAATGAATTTTTCCTTAAATATTTTTGGAGGAGTTATGGGATATTCAGCTCCATTTTAGTTTGAATTTCCGAAATTTAATGGATTCAGCAGGACTGCTGGCAGGGGTGCTGCCTCTGCTTGGTGCACCTACATTTCCCCCACGGTTCACAGGGGTCACTGAGCCCGCCTCTCTGACTCAGGTCCTGCCTGAGGCTTGGCTCTGCCTGCCAATGAACGGAGCAGGGAGATCAGTTTCCTTGGCACCTGTGGGGAGGCGCGAGGTGAGACACTCCTGCAGGGGGAGAAAGAACAGAAAGGTGAGGAAAAGTGGGGAGATGCTTTCTGTGCTGGGGGAGTCGTCATTCAGAAGGCCCAGAAGAGGAAGGGCTTGATGTGGAAAATTGCATGTGTGTTTTTAGTCAGTTTTTGTGTGTGATGTAAGATGGTGTCTGTGGTGTTCTTTTGTGTGTGGTGTCCAGTTTACCCAGCACCACTTATTGAGAGGACTGTCTTTTCCCCATCGTATGTTCTTGGCTGATGTGTCGTGAATTGACTGACCGCGCATATGTGGCTTCATTGCTGGGCTCTTTATCCTGTTCCTCTGGTCTAGGTGCCTGTTTTTATTCCGAAGCTACTGTGTTTTGGTTACCATAGCATTGTAGTGCAGCGTGAAGTCAGAAGTGTGACGCCTCCAGCTTTGCTCTTCTTTCTCAAGTTGCTTTGGCAACTGGGGTTCCTTTGTGGTTCCATACACATTTTAGGGTCGTTTGCTCTATTTTTTTGAAAAATGCCATTGGAATTTTGATAGGGACTGTGTTAAATCTGTAGTTTGCTTTGGATAGATGTTTTAATATATTAATTCTTTTAATCATAAGCACAGAATATCTTTCCAAATATTTGTATCTTCTTTGATTTCTCTCTTCACTGTCTTACAGTTTTCAGTGTACAGGTCTTTCAAGCCCTTGGTCAAATTTTTTCCTAAGTATTTTGTTCTCTTTCATGCAATCGTAAATGAGATTGTTTTCTTAATTTCTCTTTCTGATGGTTTGTTGTCAGTGTATAGAAATGCAACTAATTTTTTATATTGATTTTGTAGCTCCAGGTTTACCGAATTTGCTTACTAGTTCTAACTGTTGTTTTTTTTTTTAACTGTAATAGTTTATTTTTTAAATTTTTTAAAAATTGGAGTATAGTTGATATACGACGTCGTGTTCGTTTCAGGTGTGCTGTAACATCTAATAGATTTTTCATGGGGCAGTAGAATATTGGGATTTTAAAAATCCCACTGTTTCAGCCATATCCTGGGCATCCACAACACCCAAGGCATGGTGGCTACTAATATGATCTCCCATAGTGCCTCCTAATGACACGTGGGCTCCTACAGGGGCAGGTAGCTTCACCACTTTGGGTGAACTGGATCTGAGCTCCAGAGGCTTGGTCTCTATAAGGAAGTCTGATGCTTCTCTGCTTTTCTGGTATGATACTGAAATGGTGGTTTTGAAAAGTAATTTACTTTCCAGTAATTTCAAACATACAGAAGACCTGCAGTTGTAGTACAAAGTACTCTTCACCTCAGCATTCAGACTCCTCAGCTTTACCATATGCTTCACCATATTTGCTGCAGTGGCACGAAATACTCCAGTGTGTTTTACCCCAGGCACTCACCACATAACCCCAAATGAGGAAAGCATTATGGTTTCCACCTTATAATCCAAAACACAGGCCCACTTCAACTTTTACCGCTCATCCCAACTGTGCGAAAATGTCTTTTTCCTTTCTGATCCAGTTTTCTTTTTCTAACACTGTTCCTGAGACTTTCCCTCATTTTCACAGCTTTGATGGATTTAAGGTGCCCGGATAACTCCAATTTTGGTGGGCTTTTCTGTATGGCTTCTTTCGTTTAGGATGTTTTCAGTGTTGATCTGTGTTGTTATCGGTACTTTCATTGTTTAAATATGCATAACATAACACTTACCGTTGAAACCATTTTAGGTATACAGTTCTATGACATTAACTGCATTCACACATTGTTGTACAAATATGACCACCTCCAGAACTTTTTCATTTTCCCTAAGTGAAATTCTGTATGGATTAAACACTAACTCCACATTCCCCCTTCCCCCGCAGCCCCTGGCAACCACATTCTACCCTCCGTCTCTGCATTGGACTGCTCGGAGGACCTCATATCAGTAGAATCATTTAATACTTGTCCTTCCGTGACTGGCTGATTTTAAGATTCGTCCACGTTGTAGCGTGTGTCAGAATTTCCTTAGTTTTTAAAGCTGAGTAATATTCCTTTGTGTATAGACCACATTTTGTTTATTTATTCTTCCCTTAAGGGGCACTTGGGTTGCTTTCACCTTTGTGGAAATATAGCCATTGTGAATAATGCTGCTATGAATATGGGTGTACAGATAGCTGTTTGAGTCTCTGGTTTCAAATCTTTTTGGTACATATCCTGAAGAGAGATTGCTGGATCATACATTAATTCTACGTTAGAGTGTTTGAAGAACCACCATAGTGTTTTTCATAGTAGCTGTACCATTTTACCTTATCCCTTTATATGGCAGAATAACACGGCAGTTTATGGTTCTACCTAATTTTGTCTCTCCATTCACTAGTTGATGGACATTTGAGTTGTTTCTAGCTTTTGGCTATTGTGACCAGTGCTGCTATGAATATTGTACAAGTTTTCGTTTGAGAACCTGTTTTCAGTTTTGGGGGTACATATTTAGGGGTGGAGGAGTTGTTGAACTATATGAATTATATTTTTATCTTTTGGAGGAAAAGCCAAACTATTGTATACACAGGCTGTACTGTTTGACAGCTCCACAAGCAGTGTTTAAGGGTTCCAGTGTCTCTACATCATTGCAACATTTGTTATTTTTAGTTTTCTTGATCATAGCCATTCTAGTGTGTGTAAAGGGTATCACACTGTGGCCTTTAATTTGCGTTTTGATCACGACTAATGATGTTTAACATTTTTTTCATGTGCTTGTTTTTTTGTGTGTGTGTGGTACGCGGGCCTCTCACTGTTGTGGCCTCTCCGGTTGTGGAGCACAGGCTCCGGACGCGCAGGCTCAGCGGCCATGGCTCACGGGCCCAGCCGCTCCGCGGCATGTGGGATCTTCCCGGACCGGGGCACGAACCCGTGTCCCCTGCATCGGCAGGCAGACTCTCAACCACTGCGCCACCAGGGAAGCCCCAGAGGAGCTTTTATTTATGAGCTGGAGACAGAGCTCATGCCAAGCCCTCAGAGCCTTTCTCCATTTATTTATTTACTTTATCTCCTCTGTGGGGCCGTACAGATCTTCCATACGGAGAGCTCTGAGTACAGCTGGCCTCCGTGGCTGAAGGGGCACAAGCACATATAGGGCAACTGTGCCCTTCTTTGTAGCGGAGGCGTCGCCACATTCTTGAGGTGAATGGAGTTTTTCTGAATCAAAGCCTGTCCTGAAAGTATCAGAGGGACTTGTAGTGGAAACACACACAGTGGTTCAAGTTTCAGCAAAGTGAATGATTGTCCCTAGACTAATATATCACAAACTTTATTCCCAAAGAATCCGACTCCCTCCCTCATGGTAGAGAGTAAAAGCTTTCTCGGGCTCCCCTGGCGGCACAGTGGATAAGAATCCGGCTGCCAACACAGGGGACACAGGTTCGAGCCCTGGTCCAGGAAGATCCCACATGCTGTGGAGCAGCTAAGCCCGCAAGCCACAACTACTGAGCCCACGCGACGCATCTACTGAAGCCTGCGCGTGCTCTGCAACAAAAGAAGCCACCACAATGAGAAGCCCACGCACCTTAGCAAAGAGTAGCCCCCACTCGCCACAACTAGAGAAAGCCTGCGCACAGCAACAAAGACCCAATGCAGCCAAAAATAAATAAACAAACAAACAAAGAAATAAGTAAATTTTAAAAAAAGAAAGTAAAAGCTTTCTTTATTGGGATGTCATTTTTTTTTACCTCCTTGTAAATTTTTTCTTTGTTATTGATCCTTTATCATAAATTCTATCACCAATTTTTAGAATTGTTATACCAGGCACTTATTGACAGATGAGTAAGGATTAGGAGAAACTCCATGTTCCCAGACTGTTTCTGGAATATGCATGAGTAACCCATGCTGGGGGAGGGGTGCAGAGGGTTGGACAGGCCCCTCTCAGGTCACATGGGTCCTGGGCTAGGCCTGGCCCCAGGGGAAGTGGTTGTGCAAGGCTGTGTCCTTCTCCCACATGTCTGCTTCTTCCTGTTGGTGTGTGTGCCACAGGTGAAAACCGCCACTCTACGGCATTTATCTCAGAAGCACAGTTTTCAAATTTATGTCGGATTTGTTTAAAACAGAGCATGCTTGTGTAATCTGTAGGCTTTTTAAACCAAATGGGTTTTTTTGGTTCAAATGTTTAATACTTAAAAGTTTGTTTAGTGTCAGTGTTAAATTGAATGTGATGTTAAATTCCCTTTTGCAGAGCAGAGGGAGTGCTGGGATCCTCAAGATTTGGGGTCTTTTTAAAGTCATCAAAGTCTAGTCCACTGTCCGTGGAGCCAGACAGGTCAGATCCTTATATAACTACTACACTGTCCTCACCACCTGCCCTCTCAGCCACAGGAGCAGCCCCCAGGGAGTCCACGACCGGTGTGCACTGGGTTCTCACTGCTGGTGACGCTGCGGCCCCAAGGAGCCTCCCTGGGAAGAGGGATCCCCAGCACCCAGCTTCTCCACTAGAAGTACCCTGGTGCTTCAGATGTGGAATCACATCACCCAGGGGCCTTTACCTACACCCACCACTTGCTGCATGTGTGACGCTCGTGGCATCTCTTTCCTCATCTCTAAACTGGAAGGTGTGTGCAGTGTCTGGACTACAGTTGGCATCTGCATACATCAGCTCCTCCTCCTTCCCCGATTCTCAACTGGCCCCTTTATCACTGGTTTTCAGATTGCACAGAAACTATTTTTGTGCCTGAAGATTTAAGAGAAGAGTTCATTGTCTGTCAGTGAGAAAGGTTCTGGCCCAGCCTCTGTCTTCTCCCCCTTTCCCTCCCCTAGTGATGCATTTGATTTTGCTGCTCACGTTCAGGCCACATGGTTTTCCTTACCCTGCACATCCTGGCAGGTGCCACCACACGGCAGGGCTCCAAGTCTCAGGTCAGCTGGCAGGGGGACTTCCATGGCTTCCACAAACTTCGGGAGAGAAGGGCTGTGGGGAATGAACAGTGACATTTGTAGCAGGATGCCCTTATGTCTTTTTCTCTCCTTCTAAGAGAAAATAGCAAGAAGTGTCCTCTGAAAGGACAATGCAAGCACCCTGAAAGGCAGAATCCCAGGTCTTGGTCCCCACACCGGCTGATGGGTCGTCTTTGGAAAGCCACACAGGCACTTGGAACTCCTGTTCCTTTTGGGGGCTTGGGACGTGACATCTGCCTTTCCCTCTGTTGTGATGATGCAGTGAAACACTGTTTTGAGGGGATTTTGTAATCCATAAAGCAATGTGCAGAAATACACCAGGGGCAATGTCCCTTATCCATGGAGAGAGTCGGTATTAATTTCAGGGGAGTCTGTGGTTTTAAATGAAACATTATGATTTTGCTTTTCATATAGATTTTGAAGCTTATTACAGGGATATCCAAGAAGCAGTGGCATCCAAAGAAAGGCAGTCAGCTGACTGTGAGTCTCTGACTGTTACCTCTTTCCTGGAGCCCCCTGTGTCCATGTCCCTTACCTCCACTTCCTTTTCTGAAATCTGGGTTTACCAAGCTGCTCTGTTGCATCAAGACCACCAAGAGCTCCCAGAGCAATAGGGAAAAGTTTAAGCTGCTTTGCGTGACATGATCTGACCCAAACCTTTATTCTAGCTCATCTACTATTGCATTTTAGGTATCCTGTGCTTCAAACACCGGATAGTAGTCCCGGGCCTCCAATAGGGACATCCCTCATCCACAACTTTGTCCATCCTTCCCAAGCTGTCATCTTGGAGAGGTTCATTTTTTCCAGTTGGCTTTTTTTTTTTTTTTCAGTACGTGGGCCTCTCACTGTTGTGGCCTCTCCCGCTGCGGAGCACAGGCTCCGGACGCGCAGGCTCAGCGACCATGGCTCACGGGCCCAGCCGCTCCGCGGCATGTGGGATCTTCCCGGACCGGGGCACGAACCCGCGTCCCCTGCATGGGCAGGCGGACTCTTAACCACTACGCCACCAGGGAAGCCCACCAGTTGGCTTTGATTTCCTCTCAGAAGCCCCCCTCCTTCTTGTCTTGTAGCACTTCCCCTTCCCCCAGCAGCCTAGTGTTTTTATTTCTACCTGCTTAAAGCAGGTGGCTCATCAAACTCACCCACTCTTTCTTTGTCTGAGCTCTTTGAGGAAAGCTTCCACAGCAAGTTTATATTTGTGTCCCCAGAACTATCACAGTACCTGGCACATTGGTGCTCCATGAGTATGTGATCAAATGAACAGATGGATGGTCAGTGAGTGATTTATTTATCTGTCCAGTGAAAAGATGGATAATCAGCAAATGACTTGTTTGTTGAATGAATAGATGGATGATCAGTGAATGATTCATCTAGGGAATGAATAATGAATCCTCAGTGAATGATGTATCTGTGGAATGAATAGCTGGATGATCAGTGAATGATTTATTCACCCAGTTTACTGCAGTGTGTCCTTTGACAGTCCTCTTTAAATGCCTCAACATTTTGATTTCTCAGGCCTCTCTGTGTTCTTTCCTGTTTACAATACACATCTGTTCTAGAGACTTGTTTTTACATTCACAGTAGGTGCTTAATAAATAACATTGAATGAGGAAAAAGCATTGCATTCACAGAATTATTCTTCCTTGACAGTTGAGTTCATTCCAGCCACCCAACATGTATCCATTTTATCATTATATCTTGTTTCAATGACCTTTATTTGAAGTCTCAAATTAGTCTTCCCCAAGCAAAGTCCAGCCATCATCCCTTGCCTAGACTATGCAGGAAGCTTTCATTTGCTTCTCTGCTTCCAAAGGGCTTTTAGGACCACAAAGCAGACTGCCCCTCCCCTGACCAGTCTCTCCAGAGATCCCTCACTGCACTTCTTTTGACAGCCGAGGGCCCCTGGCAATTTCCCCCGTCTCATTTCCACCCTGTCACCTTACTCACTCCAACTATATCACAGATGATTCCCAAAGTATTTCCCTCAAAGAGCTCATTCAAGTCTCTGTTCTGAGCCTCTACGCAAGGGCACCTCCCTGACCACCATCTCTAAAATAGCCCCCTTCTGATCCCATCTCTTTCTCTCAATGCCTGCCTTTATCTTTCTTCAGGGCATCTGGCTTTACAGTGCTTGTGTAAGTATTTTCTTGTTTTTTGCTTTTTTTTTTTTTTTTTGACTTGCTACCATAGATTTCCAGATAGCAAGGACTTGGTCGCTGTGATTTACTGCTGTATCTCCAGTCCCTAGATGAGTACTTGGGTTCAGTAGGTCAGAACAAATATTTGTTGAATAAATGAAGGGAGGAAGGGATATGCAGTTGTACTGCAAATCATGTGATGATCAAGTTCATCTCTTGAATGCGCTTGGTTGCTGAAGACGTGATTTAGTTATGCAACATCCAGCAATAGTTGTATTGATACTGACTTTGAACTGTTAGTGCTTTAAGAAGGTCATTGTGACTTTTCATGTGAGAGTACACTCAGTGGGTCCCCATGGGAAGAAAGATGATGAGAAATTTACAGCACAAAGAACCAGTTTTCTCAGCAAATAAATTGCAAAGAAACCAAATAGAGATGTAGATGCTACCTATAAGGTCAAAGAGATATGAGAAGAAAATAGTTAACGTAATTCACCATATTAATAGACTAAATAAGAAAAATCATATGATCATCTCAGTAGATGCAGAAAAAAATCATTTGATAAGGTTCGACATTCATTCATGAAAAAGAAACCCAACTCTCAGCAAACTAGGAATAGAAGTGAGCTTCCCTAAACTAATAGAGGGTATTTATGAAAACCCTACACTTAACCTTGTACTTAATGGTGAGACAGAGTGCTTTTTTAAATTTAATTTAAATTTAATTTTTTTTTTTTAATACAGCAAGTTCTTATTAGTTATCCATTTTATACATATTAGTGTCTACATGTCAATCCCAGCCTCCCAATTCATCCCACCACCATCCCCAGCCCCCCGCCACTTTCCCCCCTTGGTATTCTCTACGTCTATGTCTCAATTTCTGCCCTGCAAACCAGTTCATCTGTACCATTTTTCTACGTTCCCCATATATGAGTTAATATACAATATTTGTTTTTCTGTTTCTGACATACTTCACTCTGTATGACAGTCTCTAGGTCCATCCACGTCTCAACAAATGACCCAATTTCATTCCTTTTTATGGCTGAGTAATATTACATTGTATATATGTACCACATTTTCTTTATCCATTCGTCTGTCGATGGGCATTAAGTTGCTTCTATGACCTGGCTATTGTAAATAGTGCTGTTATGAACATTGGGGTGCATGTGTCTTTTTGAATTGTGGTTTTCTCTGGGTATATGCCCAGTAGTGGGATTGCTGGGTCATATGGTAATTCTATTTTTAGTTTTTTAAGGAACCTCCATACTGTTCTCCATAGTGGCTGTATCAATTTACATTCCCAACAACAGTACAAGAGGGTTCCCTTTTCTCCACACCCTCTCCAGCATTTGTTGTTTGTAGATTTTCTGATGATGCCCATTCTAACTGGTGTGAGGTGATAACTCACTGTAGTTTTGATTTGCATTTCTCTAATAAGTAGTGATGTTGAGCAGCTTTTCACGTGCTTCTTGGCCATCTGTATGTCTTCTTTGGAGAAATGTCTATTTAGGTCTTCTGCCCATTTTTGCATTGGGTTGTTTGTTTTTTAAATATTGAGCTGCATGAGGTGTTTATATATCTTGGAGATTAATCCTTTTGTCTGTTGATTTGTTTACAAATATTTTTTCCCATTCTGAGGGTTGTCTTTTCATCTTGTTTGTAGTTTCCGTTGCTTTGCAAAAGCTTTGAAGTTTCATTAGGTCCCATTTGTTTATTTTTGTTTTTATTTCCATTTCTCTAGGAGGTGGGTCAAAAAGATCTTGCTGTGATTTATGTCAAAGAGTGTTCTTCCTATGTTTTCCTCCAAGAGTTTTATAGTGTCCAGTCTTACATTTAGGTCTCTAATCCATTTTGAGTTTATTTTTTGTGTATGGTGTTAGGGAGTGTTCTAATTTCATTCTTTTACATGTAGCTGTCCAGTTTTCCCAGCAGCATTTATTGAAGAGACTGTCTTTTCTCCATTGTGTATCCTTGCCTCCTTTGTGTAGATTAGTTGACCATAGGTGTGTGGGTTCATCTCTGGGCTTTCTATCCTGTTCCATTGATCTATATTTCTGTTTTTGTGCCAGTGCCATACTGTCTTGATTACTGTAGCTTTGTAGTGTAGTCTGAAGCCAGGGAGTCTGATTCCTCCAGCTCCGTTTTTTTCCCTCAAGAACGCTTTGGCTATTCAGGGTCTTTTGTATCTTGATACAAATCTTAAGATTTTTTGTTCTAGTTCTGTAAAAAATGCCATTGGTAATTTGATAGGGATTGCACTGAATGTGTAGATTGCTTTGGGTAGTAGAGTCATTTTCACAATATTGATTCTTCCAATCCAAGAATATTGTACATCTCTCCATCTGTTTGTATCATCTTTAATTTCTTTCATCAGTGTCTTATAGTTTTCTGCATACAGGTCTTTTGTCTCCCTAGGTAGGTTTATTCCTAGGTATTTTATTCTTTTTGTTGCAGTGGTGAATGGGAGTGTTTCCTTAACGTCCCTTTCAGATTTTTTCATCATTAGTGTATAGGAATGCAAGAGGTTTCTGTGCATTAATTTTGTATCCCGTAACTTTACCAAATCCATTGTTTAGCTCTAGTAGTTTTCTGGTGGCATTTTTAGGATTCTCTATGTATAGTATCATGTCATCTGCAAACAGTGACAGTTTTACTTCTTCTTTTCCAATTTTGATTCCTTTTATTTCTTTTTCTTCTCTGATTGCTGTGGCTAGGACTTCCAAAACTATGTTGAGTAATAGTGGTGAGAGTGGACATCCTTGTCTTGTTCCTGATCTTAGAGGAAATACTTTCAGTTTTTCACCATTGAGAATGACGTTTGCTGTGGGTTTGTTGTATATGGCCTTTATTATCTTGAGGTAGGTTGCCCTCTATGCCCACTTTCTGGAGAGTTTTTATTATAAATGGGTGTTGAATTTTTTCAGAGCTTTTTCTGCATCTATTGAGATAATCATATGGTTTTTATTCTTCAGTCTGTTAATATGATGTATCACATTGATTGATTTGCATATATTGAAGAATCCTTGCATCCCTTGGATAAATCCCACTTGATCATGGTGTATGATCCTTTTAACGTGTTGTTGGATTCTGTTTGCTAGTATTTTGTTGAGGATTTTTGCATCTATTTTCATCAGTGATATTGGTCTGTAATTTTCTTTTTTTGTAGTATCTCTGTCTGGTTTTGGTATCAGGGTGATGGTGGCCTCATAGAATGAGTTTGGGAGTGTTCCTTCCTCCGCAGTTTTTTGGAAGAGTTTGAGAAGGATGGGTGTTAGCTCTTCTCTAAATGTTTGATAGAATTTGCCTGTGAAGCCATCTGTTCCTGAGCTTTTGTTTGTTGGAAGATTTTTAATCACAGTTTCAATTTCATTACTTGTGACTGGTCTGTTCATATTTTCTGTTTCTTCCTGGTTTACTCTTGGAAGGTTATACCTTTCTAAGAATTTGTCCATTTCTTCAGGTTGTCCATTTTATTGGCATAGAGTTGCTTGTAGTAGTCTTTTAGGATGCTTTGTATTTCTGCGGTGTCCATTGTAACTTCTCCTTTTTCATTTACAGTTTTACTGATTTGAGTCCTCTCCCTCTTTTTCTTGATGAGTCTGGCTAATGGTTTATCAGTTTTGTTTATCTTCTCAAAGAACCAGCTTTTAGTTTTGTTGATCTTTGCCGTTGTTTTCTTTCTTTCTATTTCATTTATTTCTGCTCTGATCTTTATGATTTCTTTCCTTCTGCTAACTTTGGGTTTTTTTTGTTCTTCTTTTTCTGGTTCCTTTAGGTGTAACGTTAGATTGTTTATTTGAGATTTTTCTTGTTTCTTGAGGTAGGCTTGTATAGCTATAAACTACCCTCTTAGAACTGCTTTTGCTGCATCCCGTAGGTTTTGGATCATCGTGTTTTCATTGTCATTTGTCTCTAGGTATTTTTTGATTTCCTCTTTGATTTCTTCAGTGATTTCTTGGTTATTTAGTAATGTATTGTTTAGCCTCCATGTGTTTGTGCTTTTTACATTTTTTTCCCTATAATTGATTTCTAATCTCATAGCGTTGTGGTCAGAAAAGATTCTTGATATGATTTCAATTTTCTTAAATTTACTGAGGCTTGATTTGTGACCCAAGATGTGATCTATCCTGGAGAATGTTCCGTGCGCACTTAAAGAAGAAAGTGTAATCTGCTGTTTTTGGATGCAGTGTCCTATAAATATCAATTAAATCTATCTGGTCTATTGTGTCATTTAAAGCTTGTGTTTCCGTATTAGTTTTCTGTTTGGATGACCTGTCCATTGGTGTAAGTGAGGTGTTAAAGTCCCCCACTATTATTGTGTTACTGTTGATTTCCTCTTTTAGAGCTGTTAGCAGTTGCCTTACGTGTTGAGGTGCTCCTATGTTGGGTGCATATATATTTCTAATTGTTATATCTTCTTCTTGGATTGATCCCTTGATCATTATGTAGTGTCCTTCCTTGTCTCTTGTAACATTCTTTATTTTAAAGTCTATTTTATCTGATATGAGTATTGCTACTTCAGCTTCTTTTGATTTCCATTTGCATGGAATATCTTTTTCCATCCCCTCACTTTCAGTCTGAATGTGTCCCTAGCTCTGAAGGGGGTTTCTTGTAGACAGCATATATATGGGTCTTGTTTTTGTATTCATTCAGCGAGCCTGTGTCTTTTGGTTAGAGCATTTAATCCATTCACGTTTAAGGTAATTATAGATATGTATGTTCCTATTACCATTTTCTTAATTGTTGTGGGTTTGTTTTTGTAGGTCCTTTTCTTCTCTCGTGTTTCCCACTTAGAGAAGTTCCTTTAGCATTTGTTGTAGAGCTGGTTTGGTGGTGCTGAATTCTCTTAGCTTTTGCTTGTCTGTAAAGCTTCTGATTTCTCCATCGAATCTGAATGAGATTCTTGCCGGGTAGAGTAATCTTGGTTGTAGGTTATTCCGTTTCATCACTTTAAATATATTCTGCCACTCCCTTCTGGCTTGCAGATTTTCTGCTGAAAGATCAGCTCTTAACCTTATGGGGATTCCCTTGTATGTTATTTGTCATTTTTCCCTTGCTGCTTTCAATAATTTTTCTTTGTGTTTAATTTTTGCCAATTTAATTACTATGTGTTTTGATGTGTTTCTCCTTGGGTTTATCCTGTGTGGGACTCTCTGCACTTCCTGGACTTCAGTGGCTATTTCCTATTCCAAGTTAGGGAAGTTTTCTACTATAATCTCTTCAAATATTTTCTCAGGTCCTTTCTCTTTCTTTTCTCCTGGAACCCCTATAATGTGAATGTTATTGTGTTTTATGTTGTCCCAGAGGTCTCTTAGGCTGTCTTCATTTCTTTTCATTCTTTTTTCTTTATTCTGTTCCGCAGCAGTGAATTCCACCATTCTGTCTTCTAGGTCACTTATCTGTTCTTCTGCCTCAGTTACTCTGCTATTTATTCCTTCTAGTGTATTTTTCATTTCAGTTATTGTATTGTTCACCTCTGTTTGCTTGTTCTTTATTCTTCTAGATCTTTGTTAAACATTTCTTGCATCTTCTCGATCTTTGCCTCCATTCTTTTTTCGATGTCCTGGATCATCTTCACTATCATTACTCTGAATTCTTTTTCTGGAAGGTTGCCTATCTCCACTTCATTTAGTTGTTTTTCTGGGGTGTTATCTTGTTCCTTCATCTGGTACATAGCCCTCTGCCTTTTCATCTTGCCTGTCTTTCTGTGAATGTGTTTTTTGTTCCACAGGCTGCAGGATTGTAGTTCTTCTCTCTTCCGCTGTCTGCCCTCTGGTGGAAGAGGCTATCTAAGAGGCTTGTGCAAGCTTCCTGATGGGAGGGACTGGTCCAGAGTGCTTTTTAAGATCAGAAACAAAGCAAGGAGATCCTCTCTCACCACTCCTACTAAATATCATATTGGAAGCTGCCGCCAGTGCAGTAGGCAAGAAAAAGAAATTAAAAGCTCACATATTTGAAAGGAAAAGGTAATCTGTTGGCAGATGATTTTACCGCATGCACGTTTAATGTGCCTGATAGATAGTGAGGCCAAACAAATGAAAACGTGGGAGTTTAGAGTAGGGAAAGGTTTATTGCAAGACTGAGCCAGGAGAACAGGTGGCTCATGCCCCCCTAAACCCTGAACTCCCTGAGCGGTTTTATCAAAGCATTTTTAAAGGCCAAGTGAGGGAGGGGCCTTTTTGCAAGATTGAGGCCTGGAGAAAACTCTTCCCACATATGAAATATGGAGAAGGTTTGAAATTGACTTGGGGGCATGATTTTCCCCACTGTTCATGGGAGGCCTGCATTTGCAGTCCTTGGGTGTGTCCGTAGCACCTTGTTTTAATAAACAGGGAGACGATGATATTTCAAGGCACTTTAGAGTCTGGCAGGTGAGAAACTGCACCAAAACCAGAGTATGACAGTTTATTTTTTTGCTGAAGACATCTGAGCTATTCAGTGAAAGGACATTGTTGCAGTCCACAATCAATGACGCCCAGTTTCCAATGTAATACCCTCTAGTGTATTTTCTCTAATGTTCATTTGTTTCTCCTTACTTTTAGAAGTACTAATGTTCTTCCTAGGTAAACATGGAAGAACTGAAAAATAGGAAGCAGAAAATTTTCCATAATATACCACCCAAGGCAGCCGCTGACAGCGTTTTGTTGTTCCTATTCCTTCTCCACGTTTCAAAGTTTCTGAAATTAGGATGCAAGTTATAATCAATGTGTGCATTTAATTGGCGTTCCTTTTTACTGAGAGTTGTTATTAAATCAGTGCTCAGACTTGATGTTCACCTGCCTAAAGTATTCATTTGCAAGTTATTTTAAGCAATTTGCCTTTGAATTCTGAAGTGCGTGATACGAATTCATATTGATTCTTTACTACGTTTTCAGTGGCAGAAAATCAAATGACGTCTTCCAAGTTTTACTTTCTCTGGAGAATATTTAAAACCACATTCGTGCAGCTTTTCTGTGAATGCATTGCCTTTGGCTAAGTAATTTATTATGATGTAAATTATTTTTGTTGAATTATTTTTGGGAGGGGTCAGTGGCTGGCAAACCTATTTAATATTATCGATTATTTAAAGACGTATTCATTTTTATCTTCCACAGGAGAGAGGGTAATTGATGCCTACCCAGATAATGGAGAGTGAAGGTAGATTTAGGACCCACCAGCAAGTAGGACCTGGGTGTCTCAGTTCATGAGTCTGGACTCTCCATAACTTATTAATCCAGCGTGTTACTGGCAAACATTCTAGAAGTGAAACGAAGCGGTATTCTCTGTCTCCCTATTTGCAAAACCAGCAGTTATTTCCATTCACAACCCACTTTTCAGCTCGCCTACCTGTGCAGGCTCACAGTTTGTGCCGGCAGGTGGCGCTGTGTACAAAACAAAGTAACCATTGGGGTGGTTCTCTCTGGAAATGGAACTCCACCCCTGAGAAATTTCTGGCTTTGCTAGTTTACTTTTTACCTCACATTTCATGGCAGCATTACTTGACATATTTCTTATATGAATTCTTGCCTCTTGATAAATCAGAAATATCACAGCTGAGATAATATTTGTGTGTTGTCTCGTGTACAGAGCAGTTGATGTCCTTGGGTTACTGGCTCACACGCTGGCCCGGTTGGTTTGCATAGATCAGTGGTTCCTACAAGGATGCAAAAACTCGCTCTCTCTGGACACTCTGTCCCCCAGGCAGGGATATCTATGACAGGATATCATAGGATATACTGTAACAGAATGTTCCACTGCCAGATCCTGACACACCCACGGCTCCTTACCAAAGCTTAGTGTGTGTTAGCATCCCGGGGCGAAGAGCTAAAGCGCAGTAGGGAAATGGATTAAGTTCCATTCAGGACCTGGGTTTCTAGCTCTCGTTGGGTCACCAGGTGACCTTGGGCAAGTCCTTTGACTCTGGACCTTAGTATCTTCATCTGTAAGGTGAGGCAGTTGGCCTGCTTGATTTGTTGTGTCTTAACAGAAAATTATCATGTTACTGGATTCCATCATATTTGAGTTTTATTTAAAGTCTTTATGAACTCAATAAGTTTTCCATGGAATTCCAAGTAAAACAAAAATCACCACTGATACACAAAATAGTCACTCTACCCACGTGCCGTAAGTGGAAAATAATGGCTGATTTTATCTTTTGTGCTGTTTAGCTAGCTTTGGAGGCCTGTCCTATATAATTGCTCCAGTTAATACAGAGTGGGAATTAATACAGCCTGTCCTATATAATTGCTCCAATTAATACAGAGTGGGAATTGCTCCAATCCAATACAGAGCTCTTGGATTGTTCGGTTCACTTCCTGCTCTCCGAGCGCATCAAGAAGGAGGCATGAGATGTGTACAGTCTGGGTGTGGGACGTTTATGTCTGGGTCACATTCACGTCTTTCTTTACTTTTCCTTAATGTCACCCCAATAGGGAACGAGTGTCAGAAAGTAATAATATGTCCCCCAAGCTGTGCAAACCCAACGTGGCTTTAGAGACTTTAAAGGTCTATACCTCTCTAATTTTTAATGCAGAATATGGAGCATATAATCTATAAATGTACAATTGGTCTGTCAAATACTCCAGAGCAGCTCATTAGGACTGTGTAGAGAACTGGCCAGCGTCTCCCCTCTCCCCTCTCTCCTCCTTCGCTCCCACTCTCTTTGCCTCTCTGTTTCTCCCCTTCTTAGCCTTTCCCTGACTGCATTTGTGCATGCTCACAGGACTGTGTCTGCTTCCTTCGCTCTTCATCAGCCCCTCCACCCGGCCCCAGCTGTCTCCTTCCCGAGTGCCTCACTTTCCTGACCCCGCCTCTAATGTTCCTGCAGGTCCCCAGCTCACCCTGCGTTTGACATGGTTTGACCAAGTTGCAATCAGTATAGAGAAGTGATACCCAGCACCCGATGAAGGGCCTGCAGAGATTAGACTCTGAAAATGTATAAACAAATGAAAGATCAAGGCCAGGAAGAGATGGGAGGTAGCCCCTCTGTAAGGAAAAGGAAGCGTATTTTGGTCCCCCTGTTCACGGAGAGACCTGGGTGAAGCAGCCACATCAGACCCATCTCTGTTTGCTGTGGGGATGTTCTGAGTTCGTCACCTCTGACTTTACTCAGTGCCCCTTATTGCGAAGCCGCACGTAGGAAAGATTTTAAGAGCCAGGCGAGAAGTATTTTTTTCTCTCTGAGGAAATTTAACTTTTTCCTTTCCCTTTGGCTGCAACTCAGGGTCAAATGTCTGCCCCTGATGCTGCTGTGAGCGGCTCTGGCCCATGCATGCAGCTTTATTGCGTTGTCTGAGCGAGCTAACGATGATCAGTTTTGACAGTTTGAGATGATTTCATTGCTCCCTTAAATCAGTTCCTTGTTGGCGAGTGAAACAGATACCTAACAAGTGTAATAAGTTGATGGAAAGAAAACACACTAACATTTGTTGGCTCCCTACTGTGTGCCAATACAGCACTTGGTCTGTGCCTTTTCATCTAACGCTCACAGCCATCCTGGGAAGCAAGGGTTTGCTGTTGTTCTGATTTTTTTGTCTGGGGAAAGGCTAAGTGCCAGGCCCAGTAGGCAGTAACACAGAGGAAGGATGGCATCTCTACCCGTGGTCCCAGCCTCCCTCTTCTGTTCCTCTCCCAACGCATGCTCTGCACCAGGCGCACTGGCTTTCACACCGTCCCTTAACCTCCCAGGCACGCAGCCATCCAGGCCTTTGCCTCCCCTTCTCCTCTCTCTGGAACGCCCTTGCTCAGCCGTCCATGTGGCTGACCGCTCATTGCCCTCAGGGCTTTGCTGAAACGTCACCTTGTATTGAAGTGTTCCGTGGCCACTTAGAGAAAAATTTCCACCTGTCCCCGCCCCCCCCACTTCCTGCCTGTCTAGCTTTCTTAGTTTTCTCTCCTTAACCTTTATCGCTAACACAATATCTGTTTTGCTGATTTATGTTATTTGTTGTTGTTTCCCGTGCCCAGAAGAGTGCCCTGCACATAGTTGTGGCGCTGTAACGTTTGTGGAGTGAATGAGTGAGCACGTGAATGAGTGCTTTCTCCACTATTCTGTCTCCTTACCTGCCGCTAGGGGGCACTCCCCACTGCAGATGGCTTTGGTTTCATTCCTGCCGAGTACAGGTGTCCCCTGCTGTCCTGAGAGTAGAACGTTCCTATGAAAGCCTTTGTTAAGCTGAAATGGTGTGAAGTGAAGAAGCAATTACCTTAGGACAAGCCTTGCTAACAGATGCACAGAATAAATAGAGATAAACCATAGACGGTTCAAAGCCATGGCAGCTTGATGCTGAGATGCTGAGCACGTTTCCCAGGAAGCAGCTCAGAGGCGCCCCTTTCCCTGCCTGGAGTCCGTGCTGCCTCCATAATGGCTGCTGCGTACCAAGCCTGAATGCTGTTCTTGTGTTTCACCTTTTCTTGTGAAAGTGAAACTCCTCTTTGAATGTCTTTCAGTTAGCAAACACAGGTACGAAGGTACGTCTTTCTTAGAAGTGAGGTGGCATAAAGTGAACTTGTGAAAAGTGAGGGATACCCACAACTTTATGTTAGAAAAATAATTCCTTGTTTCTGTTCTCGCTCTAAGAAGTGCGAGGCACTCCTTCGGTGGCCCGAGAAGCTTGGATGGCTGGTGGGACTGGAGCCTGACCACGATGCTGGAAGGCCTGTACTGGGGAGGCCTCTCCACAGCCAGCATGCCAGGTGCTCAGGAGGGCGTCCATCTGCCCTTCACAGTGGTGGTGTCACAGTGGGGTGAAATAGCCACAGACGCCTGACCTGTAACACTGCGCGGGTTCTTGAACGATCTGTAGGTCGTAAGGCCCGTGGCTGTCCCCAGAGCGTCCTATTCTCTTCTCTGCCCCCTCCTCTCACACCCCCTTTAGCCACACCAGCTTCTTCAGACCCCTTGTTTGCCAGGCCAGAGCTGGACGCAGGGGCGTGGCTGGTCCGTAGGAGCTCGTAGGCCCATGGGGATGGAAGGCTGGTTCAGTAAGCAAAGTGCTGTGACACGGAGGCACAGGGACACCCCTGGAGCGAGAAGGAACGAAAGCTAAGCGGGACCATCCGGAAGCCGCGAGGCAAGGCTTGCCCTGCCCTTCTGAAGCCAGGTTACCAGTGGATGTGCATTTTGAGTCATAACCGTATTCTTTGCTTACTTCTTATTTTCCACCTTTAAAAAAAAATTAAATTCTTCGTCCTGAATTCCTCAAACACTGTGTTGCTAATTCTACATTTGTTGTATTCTGTGCGGTTACAGGGATGACACTGGAGAAACTTTAGAAAAAGGTAATAATGGATCATTCTGACTTGCTACAAGGCCTGGGGAGGTTAGCTGCTATATTTCTTAGAAAGCTGGCTAAACCTTTAGAATGTTTTCAAGAAGAAAGTAAAGTTCTGACCTCTGATTTGGTACCTGAGGGGATCCAGAGCTCACCCACGGCTGGACTGTGGTGCTCCAGGTATACTATGTGTCCGGGCATCTTCACTGTTCTTCTCCGGCCCAGAGCTCTTGGAGGAAAGCACCACCTCCTAGGCCATTTGGTCATTAAACAGCTGAAAGGTACTCCTGACAGTGTATGTGAGGCAAGATGCTCCCTTTTTCTTCTTATTTCTAAAAATGCATTAAGTTAGAAACATCTAGGAGACATTCAGGCAGGAAACCAAAAGACCATTTTAATCACCTCTGAGAGTCTGGCTGTGGTTTGAAAATGTCAGCCCCGAGGGTTTGGAGAGTGTGGGCCTCTAGCTTCATTTCCTTCTCTGCCAGCTCCCTCCTGGACCCTCTTCCTATCCTGGCATTCTGCTGCAAGTTCACTCAGTCCACTCTTTGTTTGGCCTTTTAGAAACCTGGCATTCTGTGCAAAACCAGAATATTTCTATCGAAAATATCTAAAACTAGAATATCACATATCTTTTCCTAGTGGGAGGGTGTGAGTGAAGTTGGGCGCTTACCTGCCTCATCCTGTAATGGAAATCAATCTGATGGCCAAGGCCAGACTGCTGGACGACTTAGGTGCAGCCTTCTACTGCTCAAGCTAGAGCCCGGGGACCACGAGGGGGCGTTGAGGGAGCAGAGTGCCCTGTGTTAGGACAGCGTATGTGCCCATGTGCAGCCAGGCTTGGAAACCCCCAGGTGCAAGGCCGACTTTGAAATGTGCATCTGATTCTTCTGATTGGTGGTTTCGTCCTCATCTTCCCAGCGCATTTTCAGAGCTTGTGGAAGACTCTTTCCCTACATGTGGCCCCAAAGATGGAGGCCCTGAAACCCCCTCTGTGATAGACCCAGAGATCCAAAGAGTGGCCCCAGGTGGCCCCAGGGGCTCCCAGGAGGAGAGCTCAGCCTGGGCAGCACAAGGTCAGTGTGATTCAGAGGGTCAGCTTCGTCCACACTTGTCCACTCTAGTACGGCTGCCTGGATGCAGCAGGTCTGCACTGAGAGCAGCTTGCCAGGGCCAGAACAAGGTGGTTATTACTGTGCAATGACAGAGTCACTTCCCCGGGGCCATGCGGTTAGGCCGTGTCAGAAGTAGAAGGCAAACTCAGCCCTGCAGTCTCTAAGTGCATGAGAAAGCACAAGCCAGCACTTCCTTGCAGGCTGCTAGAAGGTCTGGAGCTTATAGAACCTAAAGGACGCTTGTTCTGTGCTAAGCAGGTTGTTTATACGGCCTCATTTGGTCCTTGAGCACCTCTATGAAGGAGGGCTAACCTACTGCATCGTGCAGATGAGGGACGGAGGCTCAAGCCACCCACGTTGCAGTCACAGACTGCAGTCGGCCAGCCTGGCCTGTCCCACCAGTCGCACTGCCCCTGCCACCACCTCCCTGGTATTATGCTAACACCGGTGGTGACAGATTGTCTGAGACTGACAGGGAGCTCTGTGGCAGTTACAGTAATGCCTGCCTCTGAGTAATACTAATAACAACAACAACAACAACAAAGAGATGATTTAATTGTTAGTAAGTACGGATTGGTAAAAGATAGCTTGTTTCCAATGATGGAGTCCATTGCCAAAAAAGAAAAATGAATATTCTAGAATCCTTGTGGTGACAGATGGGGTATTTCTCCCTGAGTTGTACCTATGGGAAATGGAAGCCCTCCTCTCTGCAAGATTCCCTCTGCCTGGGGGTCCCAGGCAAGGAGAGAGGGACAATGAACAGTTGAAGGGGTTGGAAGATGCAGAAGGGCCATCTGTCCAGCTCTGTGAGCCCAGGAGTTGCATCCGGCATCTGGGTGTGGAGCCTGGGACAGGGTGCTGCTAGGGTCCCTATGACTTGCACCACTTTGCAGGCCTGCTGCACGTGCAGCCCTGACCGGCCCCAGGGCCAGTGGTTGGATTGACCACAGCACCAGGGCTGTGTCCATGCACTTTACCCTCTACAACCCTCCAACCCAGCTCTTCTCAAGCGTGTCCCTGAGCGCTGAGATGCTCCCCACTGGGGGTCTCACCCTCTCCTCCCTGCTGGAGTCAGTCACCATCTTCTGCAGTGACTCAGCCCCACTGTACCACATCCTGCTTCCAGAGGTGAGTTCATTGGGCACTTGGGCCACTCATGGAACACAGGAGCTTCACCCAGGGCTGGGCACCCTCCTCCATCCAGGCCTCATGCCTTTTCCGCAGCTGGATCTTAGCTCAGGCTGCCATAATGAAATACCGTACTCTGGGGGACTTAAACGGCAAACACTGATTTTCCACAGTTTTGGAGGCTGGAAGTCTGAGATGCAGGTGATGACGCGGTCGGGTGCTGGTGAGAGCTCCCTTCCTGGCTTGTAGACAGCCGCCTTACTGTGTCCTCACGTGGTGGCGAGAGGGATCTCTGGTGTGTCTGGTATCTCTTCCTCTTCTTACAAGAACCCTAATTCCATCGTTGGGACCTCACCCTTATGAACGCATTTAACCTTAGTTATTCCTGAGAGGGCCCATCTCCAAAAACAGCCACACTGAAGGTTAGGGCTTCAACATATGAGCTGGCAGGGGGCAGGGGGTGAAGGAGCACACGCCTTTTATGCAATGGGTCTTGGTAAGATGGAATGTATTCCTGTAGTTTCCTTGAGCAATGGAAAGTACCAGAAATCATTCTGAACTTTTCCTCAGGAACTTTGCTGCCTTTTGCCTATATTTCACTTTTCTGCTATGAAGATCTCAGACCAGCTGACACTCCAGGTCAAGCATGCTTTGCCTTGGGAGTGAAGAGAGGAAATGCTGTGAGGTTTTAGACTCCAGAGACAGTTGAATGACACAGTCCATGTTGGGGTTGTGAATGGAGCCTCAGAGCTGTGCCTGTGTGTGAGCACAACGGGAAGTGAAGGACGGGAGAATGGGCTGCTCCCAGGTGCTACACTCACCTCGGGTACCAAAAACTGTCCTCAAGATAAGTAATATTCTAGTGCAAAATAAAAAATCAAAATTCATACCAAAAAATTCGTGATGGACAAAACATCAAAATTTTAAACAAAGGCAGGGTCAGTGCTACTGGTGTTTCCTTCTGTCCCAGACTCCAGTGTGGCTTGGCACACAGTGGTGCTATCCAATACCTCACATTAACCACCCAAAATGAACTTTTCTCTGATGACATTTGCAGCTTCTGATAGTGGGCCCACGGGGTACAGTGCATATGACTCCAAAAGAAGATGGAAAGGAATGTGTAAGGCCCCTCCTGGTGGGCTTCCCTGGTGGCACAGTGGTTAAGAATCCGCCTGCCAATGCAGGGAACATGGGTGCAAGCCCTGGTCCGGGAAGATCCCACATGCCGCAGAGCAACTAAGCCTGTGCGCCACAACTACTGAGCCCATGTGCCACAACTACTGAGCCCATGTGCCACAACTACTGAGTCCATGTGCCAAAACTACTGAAGTCCACGCGCCTAGAGCCCGTGCTCTGCAACAAGAGAAGCCACCGCAATGAGAAGCCCGTGCACCGCAACGAAGAGTAGCCCCCGCTCACTGCAGCTAGAGAAAGTGCGTGCGCAGCAACGAAGACCCAGTGCAGCCAAAAATAAATTAATTAATTTAAAACACCCACACATCTGTAATTAAAAAAAAGGCCCCCCAAAAGTTCATGACCTAATCTGAGTTTGGGTGCGTGACCATCCGAGAGCCACAAAGCGCTTTGTGATGGGCTGGGGGCGTGGAGGCAGGAAGGTGGGGTGTGAGATTAGTGCTCACCGTGTGGTTGTGGTTCACAGAGTGCTTTCGACACACGCTACCTCGTGTCAGTCTTCTGTGAAGCAGTGATTACCATTCTTCTTCCAGTCACGGGGACGTAGTGCCTGATACGCAGTCGGCACTCACTGCATGCTCACTCTTTCTTTGCTTTGAAATGAATGTTAGTGTGTGCCAGCACTACTCCCCAGAGGGAGGGAAGGGGGAATCCCCCAAAAGAGGACCTTTTTAGCTTAAAAGCATCAACTCAGAGGGTCCACAGGAGCTCTGCAAGGCCGACTTGGCTCAAAGAGATTATTTCCCAATGTTACTGAGCATCCTCTTCTTACCCTTGTTCTTCTGAATGAATGAAGGCATGAATAAGTGAAGGCATGGACGAATGGGTAGCTCATCAATGGCGAGATAACCATAAACAGAACTTGAAGGAAATTCCTTATACAGGAGCTTTTAAAGGTTTTTTACTTGTCCAAGGAAACTGATAATACATATTTCATATATTTCACAAATACATGAAAACATTCTTTTGAGCATCTTGAGGAAGCACTGGGAGGGCCTGGCATGGAGGTTAGGAGACCTGATAGGCAGGAGAGTGATATTCACACTCCAGGGTTTCGAGGAGTGCAGGGCCCACGTCGAACTCATTTGTGTCCATCACGCTGGGCACCGGGTGGGGTTTCCGTGCTGGATGCATTCAAACTGCCCCAAGGGCCTGTGGAGCTTAGACCTTAAGAAACAATTTACCAGCATTTTTGTTCATCTGGTTTGTTTGTGTTGTGCCTCCCCCAGCTGGTCTTCCTGGTGCTCAACCTGACTCACCTCTGTTTCCAATTCTCTGGCATGATCGGGATTTTGCTCTCCAAGTCATGCAGGTATCACAGAAAGCCCTTCCTTCCTCGGGAGCCCATCTGGTCGCCCTCTCTCTTCAACCTCGCAGCTCGCTCTAGTTGGGGTGGGCCTCACCTGCTATGTGGCCTCCGGCCACCTCGTTACTCTTGCTGAGGAGGTGACTGACTGATTCCACAAAGGGTTATGTCAAGGGTTTATGGACCTCAGTCACAGGGTGTCATGGAATCAGATATGGCAGGTGTTCAAGTCAACCAAACAGGGGCCACGCACTGTGATGCTGTCCAAGGGAAGACCTTGGCTCCGCCTGCACTGCAGCCTTCCCTTCTGACTCCACTTCTGTGGGTGCCTGCCCTGAGGGTTGTTAAACTGACCCCCGCATAGAAACAGCCACAGGACTTGAGCTGGGACGTAAGCTAGAGCTGCCTTCCAGGTGCTGGAAGAATGAGGTGTCCTCACAACAAAAATGAGTGGTTTTCTACTGCTGGAGTAGGACGCACAGACCGAGAGCAATACATGTGGGTGTGTGGATGGGGAAATGCATAGGCTCTGGAGTCAGCTGACCCAGCCCCCATAGTCCACGTGCCTTTGGGAAAGTTACTTAACCTTCTTCGAGCCTTCATAAGGTGGGACCATGATACATCAGGTTCCGTTAGGGTCTGAGCGTGTGTGTATTTATATATACACAGACACACACAGAAATCCTTGGCACATGGTGAATGTTCCATAAATGATAATTATAATAATGACAGTAATTAAGAAGTCTTCATGGCATCCCTCAGGTCAGGTAGAGGCAGGTAAGGGGCCCTCTTCACTATGCACACAGGGGACTCTGCTGACTAGCTGTCCAGTGAGGTAGCCACTAGCCACAGGAGGCTCTTGGTACTGGAAGTGTGGCTAGTCCAAATGCAGATGTGTCAAAAGTGTAAGATACTCACTGGATGTCGGACACTTACTATGATAGTTAAGAGTGTAAAATATCTCATCTATAACTTTTACACTTGAACATATGTTGAAGTGACAATGTTTTAGGTATAATAAAGAAAATATATTATAAAATAAATTTCACCTGTTTATCTTTACTTTTTAAAACGTGGCAACTGGAAAACTTTCTTTTCCACCTGTAGCATGAATGGTATTTCTCTTGGTTAGTCTGGCTAGAGCCTGTCCCGCCGTTTTCCCCAGGCTGAGCCATGCTGTTCACTCTGCGGGGAGCCAGGGTGTGCCAGCAGAGACAGCTTGTCTGGGTTCAGCTGTCAGAGGCCATTGTTGACCTTGCACTAATTAATGAGGAAACAAAACACACAGAAAACCTTGATCCTTTGCCCATGTAAATTTTAAAACATCTAGCTTTCATTTAAAAAAATTTTTTTAACATCTTTATTGGAGTATAATTGCTTTACAGTGTTGTGTTTACTTTCTGCTGTATAACAAAGTGAATCAGCTATACGTATACATATATTCCCATATCTCCGCCTTCTTGCGTCTCCCTCCCACCCTCCCTATCCCATCCCTCTAGGTGGTCACAAAGCACCGAGCTGAGCTCCCTGTGCTATATGGCTGCTTCCCACTAGCTATCTATTTTGCATTTGGTAGTGTATATATGTCAATGTTACTCTCTCACTTCATCCCAGCTTACCCTTCCCCCTCCCCGTGTCCTCAAGTCCGTTCTCTACATCTGCATCTTTATTCCTGTCCTGCCCCTAGGTTCTTCAGAACCTTTTTTTTTTTTTTTTTTAGATTCCATATATATGTGTTAACATATGGTATTTGTTTTTCTCTCTGACTTACTTCACTCTGTATGACAGACTCTAGGTCCATCCACCTCACTACAAATAACTCAATTTCGTTTCTTTTGATGGCTGAGTAATATTCCATTGTATATGTGTGCCACAGCTTCTTTATTCATTCGTCTGCCAGTGGATATCTTGGTGAGGATAGATGAGATTGTACACCCAAAAGTGCTTTCCCAATGAACTCACGTGTAGAAAGGTGAGAGGCCTTCATAGAAGCCCCTGGTGGGATGGACGTGGATGCTGGGAGTGGATGTGGAGGTGGGAGGCTGGGTGGGGACCCCACCTGCTATTTCTCCAGCAAGGAAGGTTCTGTTGGATCATCTCATTTATCTGAGCCACAGACTCCATGGGTATAATTGAATTAGGAGTGCTTCTGGTTTTTATGAGGATTAAGTTAAAAAAACGTGCATGGAAAGAGTTGTTAACCTGTAACCTATTCTGTGCATACAAAGGGACGGGAGGGAATCAACAGGCACTGAGTATTTCCCACGTCCCCCCTCAGTGAATTAAGAGAATGAAAGGACAGCCACAGAATGGGAAAAATATTTGCAAATCACATATCCAATAAAGGAAATGTGCCAAAAATATAAAAATTGCTATAATTCTTTATTTATATGCATGTCTTCCTCTTTGGACTGTGAATCATATCCTATTATGTTTGTTTCACCATTGCCTGAATATAGTAGGATCTGTTGTTGGCTCACAGACCTGGAGCCACGCAGATCCACACTGGGGCTAGATGCACAGTGAAAAAGGAAGATGAATTAGGCGCTCCAGTGAAAAGTGCATTCTAGCAGAGAGATTGTCTGCATCTCAGAGCAGTCATCGTCACATGGCTGAGTGGCAGTGACAGTGTTCCTTGGCAAAGATGAGAACCGGAGGAGCCTCCTACTCAGGCTCATCCCCAGCCCCTGCCCAGCCCTAATGAACAATCACTGGGGAAGGGCTCCCCTCATGCAAAGATGAATTCCGTTATGTAGAAGTGAACAGTCACAGTCAACACCCGTCACTATTGGATCTGTGCAAACATACCACAGGGAAAAGCAGTAATTAAAAATGACCCAAAGAGAAGGAGATGAAGATCAGACCTTTGAAAACGGTTGCCGCAGGCAGGTCAAACTGTAACTAAGATGTTCTCCACACACAAATGAATTCATGAAAAAATGAGCTCTTTGAAATAAGACTGCAAAGCCTGGATGAAAGAGCTAAAAAATGAACTAAAAAGACAAAGAATAAATTAACAGAGGTGAGGAAAGAAATGGAGAAGAAAAAAAAGGGATAAAAAGATACCAGAAATACAGATGAAGCAAGAGAGAGAGAGAGATTCACAGAAAAGAGAGTGAAGAATATGCATGACAAGCTTGAGACTAATCAGCAAAATTAGATGTTTTGAAAATGTTACAATTGATTTTAGGGAAGATATTACACATGGAAGTCAGACAAAGAAGAATATCCATAAGACAAAGAAAAAGAAAGGATATGTATTGTTAGTATCTCCCTCTACCCCCCAGAAAAAGCCCAGAAAATTTAAACAGAAAAAGCATTTAAAGGTATAATTTAAGAAAACATTCCTGAAATAGAGATATAAATCTGTATATTTTAAAAGGCATTGTATCCAAGGGAAGAAATGGATTCAAATCTATTAAAAACAGAACAGACCCATGTTGTACTGGGCCCAGTAGCCTCTGATGACTTCCCAGGAGCTGTGGTTGCACCGGATGGGGAAGGACAGGCTCAGCACATGGTTGGAGGGAGGGCTTGTGATTCTCAGGATGCCATGCACCCTCACTCTCCTGGATCTTGAGGTCCTCCACCAGCTTGTCCTCCATGATGCTGGCCCTGTGGTGGAAGAAGCCCTCCACCATCTTGAAGAAGTTGGGGTCGTCCTCATTGTCAGCTACCACCTCACTGTAGTGTCTCCAGGTAGGTGGTAGGCTGCCCGCAGACCCAGCAACAGCATGGCCAAGTCAGCTGCTGCTGAGCCCAGGGCAGCGGGCCAGGCACTGGACAGCAGCAGCGCTTCACCCAGGCAGTGTAACTATTCTCTGGACTGAATCCTGAATTTGTCCTGTTGGTCAAATGATTAAGTTCTGCAGGAACTAAGGACCCACCCAGGTGGAGGATGGAATGATGTTGACACTCCTCACTTTGATCAACTAAAGCTTGGACTCTGTTGACATTTGCCCCAATTCTATGCTGATTCTCCTCTGCTCAAACCCCTTCATGAATATGCATGTACCTTAGCTTAAAACTTCACCACTTTTGCTGTTAGGGAGACACTACTTTGGGAAAGATCCCTGGTGTTCTCCTTACTTGCTGCAAGTAATAATAAATCCTTCCTTCTCTCAGAAAAAAAGACAAACAAAAAAGCAAAGAAACAAACAACATTTCTAATAAAGTTACTGGACTTAAAAATAAAGTTACTGGTATCTACTGACATCCAGATACCTTCCCTTCCCCCAAAACTCAAGTTACTTCCAAGTGATTAAAATTTATTTAAATTATTTAGAAGTGTTTTTATTAATTATTATTTAAATCATTAAAAACTGTTTAAATGTGCAATCAGTAGAAAATTGGGCAAATCATAGGAGAAACATAAGTTTTGTAGAATGGGAAGTCTAATGGCCAAATGTGTAAAAGAAATTAGAAGAAAAAAGTATACATAAAGAAAAAAGATAGGGTACCACTTAGTACTTTGTAAGATAATGAAAAATTTTTTTTTAATTTAGAAGGGTGACTATTATGCATTTATCTTCATACTATAAGATTAATATTATTTCTGGATTATAGAATTAAAACAAAAGACAGTGTATATGCTGATAAATGGTGTTTAGAGGAAAATCTATGGCTATGTTATGGAGTAACAAGTAATGAAAGTAAACTAAGTATGTACTCAACTAAAATAGGCAGGAAAAATATACAGATGCACATGCACACACACTTAACCTGATCAAAGCAGAGGGAAGTCTGTTTTATAAACTGAAAGCATATTTTTGTGTGTGGTGTTAAAGAGCATTCTAATTTCATTTCTTTACATGTAGCTGTCCAGTTTTCCCAGCATCATTTATTGAAGAGACTGTCTTTCCTCCATTGTATAGTCTTGCCTCCTTTGTCATAGATTAATTGACCATAGGTGTGTGGGTTCATCTCTGGCCTTTCTATCCTGTTCCATTGATCTATATTTCTGTTTTTTGTGCCAGTACCATACTGTTTTGATGACTGTAGCTTTGTAGTATAGTCTGAAGTCAGGGAGCCTGATTCCTCCAGCTCCATTTTTCTTTCTCAAGATTGCTTTGGCTATTCAGAGTCTTTTGTGTCTCACACAAATTTTAAGCTTTTTTTGCTCTAGTTCTGTGAAAAATGCCATTGGCAATTTGATAGGAATTGCATTGAATCTGTAGATTGCCGTGGGTAGTATACTCATTTTGACAACATTGATTCTGCCTATCCAAGAACATGGTATATCCTTCCATCTGTTTGTGTCGTCTTTGACTTCTTTCATCAGCATCTTACAGTTTTCAGAGTACAGGTCTTTTGCCTCCTTAGATAGCATTATTCCTAGGTATTTTATTCTTTGTGATGTGATGGTAAATGGGATTGTTTCCTTAATTTCTCTTTCTGATATTTCATTGTCAGTATGTAGGAATGCAACAGATTTTTGTATATTAATTTTGTATCCTGCCGTGATACCGAATTCATCGATGAGCTCTAGTAGTTTTCTGCTAGCATTTTTAGGATTTTCTATATATGGTATCAAGTCATCTGCAAACAGTGACAGTTTTACTTCTCTTTTCCAATTTGGATTCCTTTTATTTCTTTTTTCTTCTCTGATTTCCATGGCTAGGACTTCCAAAACTATGTTGAATAAAAGTGGTGAGAGTGGACATCCTTGTCTTTTTCCTGATCTTAGAGGAAATGCTTTCAGCTTTTCACCATTGGGTGTGATGTTAGCTGGAGGTTTGTCAAATATGGCTTTATTATGTTGAGGTAGGTTCCCTCTATGCCCAGTTTCTGGAGAGTTTTTATCATAAATGTGTGTTGAATTTTGTCAAAAGCTTTTTCTGCATCTATTGAGATGATCATATGGTTTTTATTCTTCAATTTGCTGATGTGGTGTATCACACTGATTGATTTGCAGATATTGAAAAATCCTTGCATCCTGGGATAAATCCCACTTGATCACAGTGTATGATCCTTTTTATGTGTTGTTGGATTCTAATTACTAGTGTTTTATTGAGGATTTTTGCATCTGTGTTCATCATATTGGCCTGTAATTTTCCTTTTTTGTGGTATCTTTGTCTGATTTTGTTATCAGGGTGATGGCAGCTTCATAGAATGAGTTTGGGAGTATTCCTTCCCCTGCAATTTTTTGGAATAGTTTCAGAAAAATAGGTGTTAACTCTTCTCTGAATGTTTGATAGTATTCACTTGTGAAGCCATCTGGTCCTGGACTTTTGTTTGTTGGGAGTTTTTAAATCACACATTCAATTCCAGTACTTGTGACTGGTCTGTTCATATTTTCTATTTCTTCCTGCTTCAGTCTTGGGCGATTATGCCTTTGTAAGAATTTGTCCATTTCTTTCACATTGTCCACTTTATTGGCATACCGTTGCCATCTCCCAGAGTAATGGAAATAAAAACAAAAATAAACAAATGGAACCTAATTAAACTCAAAAGCTTTTGCACAGCAAAGGAAACCATAAACAAAATGAACAGACAACCTATGAAAGGGGAGAAAATATTTGCAAACAATGCAACAGACAAGGGATTAATTTCCAAAGTTACAAACAGCTCATACAGCTCAATATCAAAAAAACCCAAACAACCCAATCAAAAGATGGGCAGAAGACCTAAATAGACATTCCTCCAAAGGAGACATACAGATGGCCAAGAGGCACATGAAAAGATGCTCAACATCACTAATTATTAGAGAAATACAAACCAAAACTACAATGAAATATTACCTCATAACTGTCAGAAGGGCCATTATCAAAAAATCTACAAACAATAAATGCTGGAGAGGGTGTGGAGAAAAGGGAACCCTCCTACACTGTTGCTGGGAATGTAAATTGGTGCAACCACTATGGAAAACAGTATGGAGGTTCCTTAAAAAGCTAAAAATAGAGCTACCATATAGAGCTAGCAATCCCACTCCTGGGCATATATCTGGAGAAAAACTTGGTTTGAAAGTATACATGCACCCCAGTGTTCATCACAGCACTATTTACAATAGCCAGGACATGGAAGCAACCTAAATGTGCATTGACAGATGAATGGATAAGGATGATGTGGTACATATATATACAGTGGAATATTACTCAGCCATTAAAAAGAATGAAATAATGCCATTTACAGCAACATGGATGGACATGAGATTATCATACTAAGTGAAGTAAGTCAGACAGAGAAAGACAAATATATGATATTGCTTATATGGTGAATCTAAAAAAAATGATAAAAGTGAACTTATTTACAAAACAGAAACAGACTCACAGACTTAGAGAATGAACTCATGGTTACGGGGGAGAAGGGTGGGGGAGAGGGATCGATTGGGAGTTTGGGATTGACATGTACACACTGCTATATTTAAAATAGATAAACAATAAGGACTTACTGTATATCACAGGGAACTCTGATCAATATTCTGTAATAACCTAAATGGGAAAATAATTTGAAAAAGAATAGATACATGTATATGTATAACTGAGTCACTTTGCTGTTCACCTGAAACTAACATAACATTGTAAATCAACTCTACTCCAATATAAGATAAAAATTTTTTAAAACTGAAAGCATAATTTAATTATATCAACAGCAAAAATGAATTAATCCAAGAGATGATTCTTTTAACAAGTAGATAAATTATTAGCTAATATATATATAAATATGATGGAAAAGTGAGTATAGTAATATACAAAATGAAAACAAGAAAGGGAAAAAACCTTTAAGGAAATTAAATGAATTATAAAACATTTGGAAAGCGAGAACAGCCATCAAGACTCCTTATGCACCAAACTGATTTTAGAGATAGAAATCTTAAATAGTATTTGAAGTTCTATCCCTCCAGAGGCACCTCCACCCAGATGGTTTCACAGGTGAAATATACCAAATTATTAAGAAACATAGAAGTTCAAAATGCTCTGTAAACTGTTCCAGAACAGAGAGACAGAAAAAGCTTCCACATGTGTTTTTATGAGATAAAGCAATATATTATCAAAAATGGACAAAAGTATCTGAAATTTAAAAAGACAAAACAAAACAATCACAAGAGAGTCTTACTGATTTCGATATCAAAAAATCTAAATGAGACATTGGCAGATAGAATCTAGCGTCAGAAAAGAGTAATATGTCGTGATCGTATGAGTTTTTTTTTTTTTTTTTTTTGTGGTACGTGGGCCTCTCACTTTTGTGGCCTCTCCCATTGCGGAGCACAGGGTCCGGACGCACAGGCTCAGCGGCCATGGCTCACGGGCCCAGCCGCTCTGCGGCATGTGGGATCTTCCCGGACCGGGGCACGAACCCGTGTCCCCTGCATCGGCAGGTGGACTCTCAACCACTGCGCCACAAGGGAAGCCCCTAAAACATACTCTTAATAAAAAAGGAATTGATACCATTTTAAAAAATAAGAATATATCTCAAGTTAAAAGCCAGTGCTATGTCTTAAGGTACAATATCCAAAACTTTCCCCCTGAGTTAAGGACAAGGAGAGATTGTCAGTTCAAAAGTCCCATAATAGTGTTGATACTATTTTTTGCGGTACGCGGGCCTCCCACTGTTATGGCCTCTTCCCTCTCCTGTCGCGGAGCACAGGCTCCAGACGCGCAGGCTCAGTGGCCGTGGCTCACGGGCCCAGCCGCTCCACGGCATGTGGGATCTTCCCGGACCGGGGCACGAACCCGTGTCCCCTGCATTGGCAGGCGGACTCTCAGCCACTGCGCCACCAGGGAAGCCCGTGTTGATACTTTTAAGGGACTCATTCCTTAAAAGGGATTCATGATCTGATTCCTGTAAGCACACTTACCTTGTTTATAGACTTAATAACTCTTACAGCCAGAGGGAACTTCAATGAAAATGTATAAACTGGTTGGTAGTCTTTTATTCACACAGCACAGACTGTTGTGAATCCTACTATAATCATAACCGATAGTCATTTAGACTAATTTTCTGAAGCTTAGAAAATAGCTTCACTCAAATGATGGTGGAGGTTTGCAATGGCTGTGTCTTTGCCTTTTTGACATACTGTTCTTGATTAGGCTGAGGGAGATTTTCAGCAGCAATGTAATCACTAATCTTCATTTTGTACCATGAAAAAACACAGTTCTTTCTGGACCTACCGTCGCATGAGACCCTTACTGAAGTATATTCACGAAAGCCAATGCTGTCAGGGCCGAGCCTCTCTCACCTGGCTCCCAGGTGTGTCTATGCCTGGCAAACTCAAGTTTCTGCAGTGAGAGTTTAGCTGGCCTTGGGTGGGGTAGGACCGGGAATGTACTTGGCATTGGAACAGGCCGAACAGGCTGCGCTTCACAGAACAGACCCTCTTTTGTGTGGTGTGATCTGAGGAAACAATCTGTTTGAATTTCCTAACTTGAGGGTAGTTATTTTTTCATCTTAACCATTAATCATTAAGATTTGTATCTTTATGAACTAGAAGGATTTGATGCCTGGAGCTATCAATAACCACCTACAAATCACATTGTTCTTCGTATTGTCTAAGTGACTCATCGCAGTGAAATGCCGTGGGACTGCCAGCCTCCAGCAGAATCCACTGGTCTCCTCCTCACTGGCCTGGCTCCCTGAATGGGCCTCCGGCTGTCTCTCCAGCTGTGACAATCTGGCCTGGAAAAGAAGCTCCACACCAGCCTGCACTTCTTACTGAGCAGAAGGACTTTGTGCCCTGGGCAACTCCTTCCCAAATTCTTGATGCCCAGGTCTCAAAACTGCTCTGCAGTCTCTCTGGGACTCACTGCTTTGTAGGAAATGGCCAGGCCGCTGAGAATGCCAGTGTAAGTTAGAGATGCCAGAAGGGTTTTTCCCCACATATTTTCCTCTTATGACTCAATTGTATGATTGAGTGAGGCAGGAACATCCAGAAGATCCAGAACATTCTGACCTCAAGTTACACAGTCTGCCTGAGTGGGTTTTGGTCCGTTTTTATTTTTTTCACTTTGAGATACTGATTTTATTTACTTTTTAGGTATATATACGGAAATAGGATTGCTGGATCATATAATAGTTCTATTTTGCATTTTTTGAGGAGCCCATATACTGTTTTCCATAATGACTGTACAAACTTATATTCCCACCAACAGTGTTCCAGGGTTCCCTTTTCTCCACATACTCACCAACACCTGTTATTTCTTGTCTTTTTGATAATAGCCATCCTAACAGGCGTGAATTGAAATCTCGTTGTGTTTTTTTTGTTCTTTTTTTTAATCTTTATTGAGTAATTTCTTAGCACCCACCTGCCGGGGAGAAGTTGGGAAGTTTTGTCCAACTGTGGAAGATCTGCGTTCACTTTCCACACACGGGGTCCTTGTGACAGCTGATGTGGGGTTTACAGAGAGTGCTGGCTCATCCAATGTCTGCTGCTCCTGGCTTCAGAAAGGTCTGTGTTGTGAGCCCTGAGGGCCGGTGATATTCACAATAAAGGAAGCCATCAAGAGGGTGGGTTTCCTTTCCGTCTCTTCCCTTAACTTCTCCAATTTGGGGTATATCTTGAAGAAGATTTTAGAAGGCTTGACTTTCTAAATGCAGTCAGACAGCCTAGGTCACAGAAACCTGACTGTCAAGGAAATTTGCTGTGCTTCCCCTCATATCCAGGAGTTTTTGTAATTATAGCTGGGTTCTATCTACCCAACTTATTGAATCTGCAGTGACTCACGGTGTTTTCTAACGGATGATGCAAAATATCTGAATACCCTAAACTTGAATCTTGGAGGAGAAAAAAGGCTCATAAAGGTTTGTTCAAAGAGATATCAACTTAACCTGAACATGCGGAAAGGATGGATTCCCTGAAGAGGCAGGCAGGTCTGATGGTCAAGCACCTGCTGATTGAGATTCGTTTTGTTTGTTTGTTTTTTTGCGGTATGCGGGCCTCTCACCGTTGTGGCCTCTCCCGTGGCGAAGCACAGGCTCCGGACGCGCAGGCTCAGCGGCCATGGCTCACGGGCCCAGCCGCTCCGCGGCATGTGGGATCCTTCCGCACCGGGGCACGAACCCGTGTCCCCTGCATCGGCAGGCGGAGTCTCAACCACTGCACCACCAGGGAAGCCCTGAGATTCGGTTTTAACCACTGGCTGGGTGGACCTTGGCAAGTGATTGACCTCTTCACATCTTAATGCCCACCTCTGTGAAAGGAGGATACTAGTACAGACTCTCCCAAGGGCCCTGAGAGAAGTGAATGTCAGCACCTGCATACAGTAAGTGCTCTCTATGGGCTTAATATATGATTATTCAAACTGAGTTTCAAGATTTATTCACTCTCCAAGTATTTTGTGCCAGTCACAATCCCAGGGTCTGGGGGCCCATTGACTTAAAAGTATGTCCACCAAGAAGACACAATATTCCTGGAAATTGAAAACTATTGGCCTCAGGATTATGGGCCTAGTTGTGGGCAACTTTTGTGCCCAATTGGATCTGCAGGATGATGAGTTTCTTCATGGGAAACTGAGTGGGGCCATTAATGATGAAAACACTGAGGTTGCCTAGGAAGAAGGTACCCCATAATTCCTAACATTAGTTCAATATGTAAGGACCAAATTATTCCTGCATTCGACTAAAAATGATCAGGTGGGCCTGATCCTGGTCTGCCCTTGAGAGCTGAGTTCTGTCTCATTCACTTTCTCTCCACCACAGTGCTTTCTACAGGGCTTGGTACTCAGTACATATGTAGTAAATACTCAGTAAATTGAGTACCGAGCAAGAAGACACTACTGGAATATGCATATGGATACGAAGAAGGCAAATAATAAAGTAAAAAGAGCAGAATGGTAACAGGTGATTCTGAGTGAAAGGTATATGAGTGCTCATTGAAATCATTTGAAATTATTTCCAATGAAAAGCTTTTTAAAAAGGACCTATTACTGTAGCTTTGTAGTATAGTCTGAAGTCCGGGAGTCTGATTCCTCCAGCTCCGTTTTTCTTTCTCAAGTTTGCTTTGGCTATTCATGGTCTTTTGTGTTTCCATAGAACTACCATACGAGCCAGCAATCCCACTACTGGGCATATACCCTGAGAAAACCATAATTCAAAGAGTCACGTACCACAATGTTCATTGCAGCTCTATTTACAATAGCCAGGACATGGAAGCAACCTAAGTGTCCATTGACAGATGAATGGATAAAGAAGATGTGGCACATATATACAATGGAATATTACTTAGCCATAAAAAGAAACGAAATTGAGTTATTTGTAGTGAGGTGGATGGACCTAGAGTCTGTCATACAGAGTGAAGTAAGTCAGAAAGAGAAAAACAAATACCGTATGCTAACATATACACATGGAATCTCAAAAAAAAAAATGGTTCTGAAGAACCTAGGGGCAGGACAGGAGTAAAAATGCAGGCATGGAGAATGGACTTGAGGACACAGGGAAGGGACGAACGTGGGATGAAGTGAGAGAGTGGCATGGACTTATATATACTACCACATAGATAGTAAAATAGATACCTAGTGGGAAGCAGCTGCATAACACAGGGAGATCAGCTCAGTGCTTTGTGACCACTTAGAGGGGTGGGATAGGGAGGGTGGGAGGGAGATGCAAGAGGGAGGAGATATGGGGATATATGTATATGTATAGCTGATTCACTTTGTTATAAAGCAGAAACTAACACACCATTGTAAAGCAATTATACTCCAATAAAGATGTTAAAAAATAAATAAAAAGGACCTATTATATTTTTCAAGTAGATGACAAAATGGTAGAACCACAGTTGTGGGATATGATTAGTTTTAATGGTTCTTGTTGTTTTTCTGAGCTATTCTATACAGCTAAGTATATCTTGGAATTTTTCCCGTGATGGATGTCACAAAAAATGCTAATTAAATTTAATAGAATTATTTGTATGATTTATAAATATTTAATAAATTAGAATTGGCAATAACCAGACAGAAATGTTGAAACAGACAGCCTCTGAGATAAATTTTCTCTGCTTTCATGGACTATATTATGTCTGCCTGTGATAACTTCACAAGAAGGAACATTTTTGTAGCTGCTGATTCATTTCTTCCTGGCAGACACAGCTCCAGCAAAGTTGAAATATTACTGTTAATCTCTTTTTATTTAGATGTGTGCTAGAATAGCATTTGAGGCGCTATGGATATAAACCAGCACTTCTGTGTTACTACGAAGACATAATTTGTTTATTTGAACCAAATTATCTTGTAATGGGGGCCAAAAAAGTTGAATTCTCAAAGACTAAACTGCACTCTCAGCTGGCTTCTTTATGAAGAAGTTTCTGTTTAGCTTGGAGTCTTACAAACTCTAATTATTTCCCCAAATAAAATACTGTATTAGTTTTCTAGGGCTATTGCAACAAACAGAAATGTGCTGTCTCCCCATTCTGGAGTTCCCGAGTACGAGGTGGTGGCGTGCAGGGCTGGGCTCCTCTGAGGTGCTCGGGAAAGGTCACTTCCAGGCCTCTCTCCTTACTTCTCACAGCTCCTTGGCTTGTGGCAGCATAACTCCAATTTTTACATGACGTTCTTGTGTGCATGGCTTTGTGTCCAAATTTCCCTTTTTTTGTAAGGACACAGTTGCACTGGGTTAGGGCTCACCCTCATGACCTCATCTTTTTTTTTTTTTTTTATAAATTTATTGAGCTATTTTTGGCTGCATTGGGTCTTTGTTGCTGCGTGCAGGCTTCTCATTGTGGTCTTGTTGCGGAGCATGGGCTCTAGGCGCGTGGGCTTCAGTAGTTGTGGCTCGCTGGCTTCAGTAGTTGTGGCACATGGGCTTAGTAGCTCCGCAGCATGTGGGATCTTCCTGGACCAGGGATTGAACCCATGTCCCCTGCATTGGCAGGCGGATTCTTAACCACTGCGCCACCAGGGAAGCCCCTCATGGCCTCATCTTAATTTGATCATGTACAGGTACTGGGATTAGCAGTTCAGCGTCTTTGGGGAGAGATACAATTTGACCCACAACAAATACATTTAAGCTACTGTAGATAATTGAAGATAAGGACAATATAGTTTTTAATTAACTCCAACTTTCTGAGAAATTTAATTCCACAAATCTGATAAAAGTGAAATACTCAAATAATTTCACAAACTTTATATTTTACTCTATGTAGAGCTTCATTTAGGGAGGCTTTGTTGGCATCTTAAGTTGATTATCATAAGAATTTTAAAACAAGTAGATCATCTGAGTTCTTTAACTCTGAAAAAGATCAGTTAAAAATCAAAAATGAATTATCTTTTGCTATTTTATTTATTTATTAGTTGTTTTTGTTTGTTTATACTGCAGGTTCTTATTAGTCATCAATTTTATACACATCAGTGTATACATGTCAGTCCCAATCGCCCAATTCAGCACACCCCCACCCCCACCCCACCGTGGTTTTCCCCCCTTGGTGTCCATACGTTTGTTCTCTACATCTGTGTCTCAGCTTCTGCCCTGCAAACCAGTTCATCTGTACCATTTTTCTAGGTTCCACATACACGCGTTAATATACGATATTTGTTTTTCTCTTTCTGACTTACTTCACTCTGTATGACAGTCTTTAGATCCATCCACGTCTCAACAAATGACACAATTTGCTATTTTAAATAGGAGCATAATTGGAGCTCCCCTAAAACCACGTGGGGGTCTGTGTACTCCTAAGAGATAGAACATAATGATGCAGGAGCCTCTGAGGTCGGAGTGCCTCATTACCTCCCCCTCAGGTGAGCAACTTGCTCCCGAGGGATAAGATCTGTTAGGATCCCATAGGGACACCCCGAATCCATGTCACCAGGACCACACTTCCATAGACATTTCCATGGCAGCTTGAAGTAAGTGCCTATCTTGCCTAAATTCTAAAGCCGCAGTTCACACATGGGCGCTGCCAGTTGTGGGTGTGTCCTGAGTAACTCATCAGGAATCGTGAAGGGCTTGACAATTCAATAGCTGTAAGTGGGGCCAAGGGGAGGGGAAGAGCAGACGCGAGAGGTTCCCTGTCAGAACCCACACTCCTCACTGACATCCCACTAGATCTTTCTTGCGTGGAAGAGAAAGAGTCCAAATCACAACTAGCACCTATGGGTTTGCCACACCCGGGAAGGTCACCAGTCGCTGCACTGTGTGGAGATTTATCTGATCAGATGCTCAGAATTCAAGTCAATGTAGAATAAGTTATGAAAATCTTTGGGACTGGGGGAACCCTATTCCAGGGCTGACCCTCTTGGATGTCTCTCCCTATTAAGTTTCTACATAGCGGAATTGGTTAAATAGCACTAAAATACTAACTCTTGGCCTCGAAAAACTAAAGACCTTAGAAAGTTTGGCAGTTGGCCTGAGTTGAATCATTTTCCAGAGATTTGTGCTTGCCACAGCCTCCTTCTTGGAGTCTATACTTTTGTAAGTTACTGCATTTTTTTACCATCTCCCTGGCCATGTTGTCAGGAAAGCAGCAAGGAAACTTGAGAGTCAGAGTTCAGGAATGTGAGCTGACCTTTGAAATACCTTAGTAACAGCCAGTGCCCTGCAGAGGGTGAGCATTTTTCTTCAAATGCTGTGAGTGACAAAATTTATAATTCTCATAGATAGCTGGTTTCTTGTGCAGAGGGAAGGTACTTGATGCCTGTGGAGAAGGCAGCTATGCTATGTGGTGACAGTGATCAGGACAGTGTGGTAGTGGCAGAGGGACAGACACAGAGAATCCAGAAATAGGCCCATCGCAAATAGGGCAAACTAATTTTTAACAAAGGTGCAAAAATAATTCAATGGAGGAAGAATAGCCTTTTCAACAATGATGCTGGCACAATTGGACATCCAGAAGCAAAAGAAAAAAAGAACTCCAGGACTTCCCTGGTGGCACAGTGGTTAAGAATCCACCTGCCAATGCAGGGGGCACGGGTTCAAGCCCTGGTCCAGGAAGATCCCACATGCCGCGGAGCAACTAAGCCTGTGCGCCACAACTGCTGATCCTGCGCTCTAGAGCCCGTAAGCCATAACTACTGAGCCCATGAGCCACAACTACTGAAGCCCACGTACCTAGAGCCTGTGCTCCGCAACAAGAGAAGCCACTGCAATGAGAAGCCCGCGCACCGCAACGAAGAGTAGCCCCCGCTCACCGCAACTAGAGTAAGCCCGTGCTCAGCAACAAAGACCCAGTGCAACCAAAAATGAATAAATAATAAATTTAAAAAAAAAACCTTCAACCTACACTTCACACCTTCTACAAAAATTAACTGAAAATGGATCGTGGGAAAGTATAAAATGATAACATTTTTGAAAAAAAGAAAAAGCAAAGGAGAAAATTAGCATGATCCCTAAAAGAAAAAAAATTGATAAATTGAATCTCATCAAAATTTAAAACATTTGTGCTGCAAATAACCCTGTTAAGAGGATGAAAGTACAATCTATAGACTAGAAGGAATTACTTGCAAACCACATATTCAACAAAGGACTATAAAGACACATATAAAAAACTCTTGGAATTCAACAATAAAGATACAAATAATCCAGTTAGAAAATGGACCTCAAATGAATAGGCATTTCACTGCAGGGAATGTGCAGATAACAAATAAACACATGAAAGGATGTGAACATCACTAGCAATCTAGGGAAATGCAAGGTAAGACCGCAATGATATATCACTACGTACCTATGGGAATAGCAAAACTACAAAATAGTGTCACCAAATGCCAGCAAGGATGCAGTCTAGATCACTCATCCAGCGCTGGGGAGAATGTAAAATGGTACAGCCACTCTCTGGGGAGTGGTTTGGCGATTTCTTATAAAGTGAAACATGAAAATGTATGACCCAGAAATGATACCTTTGATCACTTATCCCAGAGAAATGGAAACATATTCATACAAAAACCTGTGCATGAATGTTCCTCGCAGCTTTATCTGTAATACTCCTAAACTGGAAACCTCCCCAATATTTTTCACTGATTGGGCAGTTAAACAAATTGCAGAATCTTCACACCACGGAGCAGTACGCAGGCCTATTGGTAAAGGCAACAACCTGGGCCAGTCTCTAGTTATGCTGAGGGCAAAAGCCAAGTTCATAAGGTTATTACATACTATATGATTGTGTTTATACAACATTCTTGAAATGACAAAATTATAGAGATGGAGAGAAGATTAGCGGAGGAGCTAATTAAAAGATTAGGGAGTAGCTATAAGAGGGCAGCAGGGGGTATCTTCGTGATGGTGCATTCTGGATCTTGACCATATCAATGGTTGAGATATTGTCCTGTAGTTGTTATTCAAAATGTTACCATTGAGGAAATCTGGGTAAAGTATACGTGGGATCTCTCTGTATACTTTTTAAAAACTGCATGTAAACCTATAGTTATAGGTTTTAGTTATAGGTTTATCAAAGTAAAAAATTTAATTCAAAAATAATTTAAGGTCGTTGTAACATGCAACATTAACAATGTGAACTACTTCCTAACACCTCCTTTCTCCAGCTGGGCCCATGGTTTATCCTTCTCTCCAATTATCTTTTAAGGGTAAGAGTTCCAGAGCATGAAGGCATCTAAGATCCTCAGGGAGTAGACATCCTGAGTTGTTCTGATTTCTGCCTAATGAGATCCAGCCCTGTCTTGGGCCCTGCACCATCTGTTTCTACTTTCTTTTGTACCAAGACAGATGGGGGAGATCCTGTGCCATGGTAGGTTCTGTAGAGTCACTCTTAGAAGCTTAAAAATTCTGTATTATCTGGGATCAGGGTAATATGTTTGTGTCAGTAACCAAATATCTCCAGAGAGAACACCAGCAGGAAATGTGGGTGGAAGAAAGATCAGAAAATCAGGCCAAGCTGGAGAGCTTCAGAAGCCCTGCCGGAAGCAAGGATACCCTCTCGACATTATAGCTCAGCTGTCTGGCAACTTGCTCCTTTAAAAATCAACAGTTAGGCATATTTTAGCCACGAAAGGCTCACCAGCATTTGAGTAACATCATATCCCAAACGGAAATTGACCAATGAAACTGAGTCTGCCAGGGACCAAGGACTCATGCTGTCGACATGTACCCCTTATAATCTGACCTCTTGACAGGGTTGCCTGGTAGAATGCGTAGCCACCTGACTTGCTGGCAGGACATCTGCTGTCAGCAGTGTCTGCTTTCTTCTTCTCTGGATCCAGGTTTGCTGCCCTAGCCTAAAAAATAAATGGAAATTTTTGTGTGCTGGGCAGGGCCAGTTCCGGCATTCTTGAGACCAGATAAGTTACTGAATTGAGGTAAGCCTATGAAAGAATACACTTCCAAAGACTTGAGATTCTCTCTACAGAACAAAAAGTCTTAACTTAGTTACAAATGTAACAACTTGTTAGCTCAGTCTCATTTCTGAAAAAGGTATCATCATCGGTGTTTATTCCATGGACAAAATTCCTTCCAAAATAAAGTCTAGCCTTGCATTCCAAGTGGATCTAGTTCAAGATCAGAGTTGCCACTGAGGTTAGGAGGAAGGAGGTCCAGGTCCCAGCCTCCATATCACGCCATGTCAAGGAAGACAGTCACGTGTGGCAGCCCATATATTAACACCTCTGCCTCTACCGCTCCTGTATTCCATTGTTCTCCACAGTCCCCACATGACATTGCCCCCCATCCCATATGACAGTGCCCCTTCTCAAGGTCCCCATTTGACATTTCTTTGAGTTGCTTCATCTGCTTGGTGTGACCATTTTTGGCTCTCCTGTTTGTACTTTTTGTGTCTCCCCAGAATGATAAACAAGAGTCCAGAAATGGGATGGTTAGGAAAAATTATGTTCTGTGGTGGTTATTTGTCATTTGTGGCCTCTTTTTCTTCTCAGTCTGGATAGAGGTTGATCATAGACTTTATTGTTCTCAAAGAACCTGCTTTTATCTTTCTTCAAGGCACTGATTTCTGCCTTGATCTTTATTATTTCCTTTCTTCTGATTATATTAGGCTTAATTTGTTCTTTTTATAGTTCTTAGGCAGAAGCTGAGGTTGTTGATTTGAGACCTGACTTCATTTCTCATGTAGGCCTTTCGTGCTATAATTGTCTCTTAGAATACTGCTTTAGTGACACCCCACCTATTTGATACAGTATATTTTCATTTTTAATTCAGCTCAAGATACCTTCTCTTTTCCCTTTTGATTTCTTCTTTGATCCATGGGTTATTTAGAAACACGTCTTTTAGTGTTCATGCGTTTGGGAATTTTCCATATGTCCTCATGTAACTACTGATTCCCAATTTTATTCTGTGGTGGTCAGGGAACACACCATATGGCCTGAATCCTTGAAAGTTACTGAGACTTGGGTTATTCCCACAATGTGGTCTAAGTTGGTGAAGGGCGCAGAGTCTGCTGCCGTCTGGGTCACGGTGGCTGATGGTGTCGTCCAGCCTCCTGCACCTGCTCATCTGCCTGCCTGTCCTCTCACTCACCGGCAGGGGTGGAAGTTGCCCTCTGAGATTGTGGTGCTGTCTGCTTCTCCTCACAGTTTCATCTGTTTTTGTGTCACTGTATCCTTATCTTTGTTCCCTGTAAAGTGTCTTTTCTCTCTAGGTGCTTGAAAGATTTTTCTCTCTATTGCTGGTTTTGGGCAATTTGGTTTTTTTGGTGTGGTTTTCTTCATGTCTATGACACTCAGCTTTTGCTTGGATCTGGGGGTTAAAGTTTTCATGAAGACTGGGAAATTGGGGGACATTATTTCTTCAAGTATTTTTCCTGACCTACCCCCTTCACTCTTATTGGTGTCACTACCTGTGAGACACTTGAAATTGTCCCACACCTCACTGGTGTTCTTGTCATTTAAAACAATCTTTTTTTTTTCTCTTTGTGTTTCATTTTGAATATTTTGTATGTCTATATACTCAAGTTGACTAATTCTTTCTTTTGCAGTGTCTAATCCTCCCTGAATCCCAGCCAGTGTGTGTGTGTGTGTGTGTGTGTGTGTGTGTGTATCAATCTCACACATTATAGTTTTCACTTCCAGAAGTTCAATTCATTGGTTTTTAAAAAAACGTATCTTCCATATCTCTACTTAAATAACTCTTTTAGTGTCTGTACCTGCTAATTCTAACATGTGTGTCTGTTCTGCATCTATTTCCCTAGACCTCCAGAGTTTCCTTTCATGCGCTCTCCAATTTGTATTCTGATATCTACTCAAAGGGGACCCTTGCATATCTGCAGCTTTCTCTCTGGCCCTCTCTCCTGCTAACTCCAGCTTTCTGAACCCCTAGACCCTCATCTCCATCTTCTAGCTAAGGAATTTCTGGGCCTGCCTGCGTCTCCCTTTCCTGTGCCGTAGCCTGGAAACCCTTACACAGTGTGACTGGAGCCATCACAGGGCTCATCCTCCTTATTTACTGCCTCTCAGCAATTACTGGCCTTTGTCACTCATGTCCGGTGTCTTGATAACCATTGTTTCATATATTTTTTTCTGTAGTTTTTTTTTAGCTGTTTCAGGTAGGAGGGTAAATCCAATCTTGATTACGCTGTCTTGAAGCAGCTTATTAAAAAGTTATGAGCCAACCATTCCACTTCCAGGTGACTACCCAGGATAAATGAAATCATACGCCCTTATAAAGATTTGCACACCAATGTTCATTATAGCTTTATTTGTCATAGCTCCCAGTTGCAAACAACACAAATTCCATCAACAGGTGAATGGATAAACAAATTGTGGCACATCCATACCTACACATCCTCAGCAATAAAAAGGAACGAACTATTGATGCATGCTACAGCATGGAAGAATCCCACCATATTTACGCTGAGTGAAAGCAGCCAGACAAAAATGGGGTGTTTACTGAATGATTCCACTCATACAAAATTCCAGGAAATGCAAACTAATGGGTAGTGACAGAAACCAGATCCATGGCTGCCTGGGCTGGAGGTGGGGCTGCTGGAAGGAGGGGTCACAAGGAGACACAAAGGAACATTTGAGGGGTGATGGCTGTGTTACTATCTTGATTGTGGTGGTGGTTTTACAGGTGTGTATATACCAAATAGTATACCGTAAACAGCTGCACTTCGTTTGTTGAATATACTTCAGTAAAGCTGTTTAAGAAATAGTGATCCTGAGCAAGCTTGGTGGTGTCATTCCTACTTCCAGCCCAGAGACACATGTCTGTGTCTAAGGAAGAAAAAAGCCCATAAGTCAAAACTAGAAGAACAGTGAGAAGGAGAGTGGGTACACAGCTGCCCTGTAGTCCTTGTCATGCTCTCGGACCGTGGCCATGGCAGAGAGCAGCAGCAGAGGTCTCTGTGCCTGGTCGGACATTAGCGGAACAAATTATTGCTTACCTGTCCAACTATATTCTTAGGGAAAAAAACCTAAATAAAAAACTTGCAAGATCGGATAGAATGCATTTTGTAGATAAAACTTTGATAACTGTTGCTGAATGGCCCTCCAGAAAGATTTTTCCAATTTATTTTCCCACCAGCCATGAGAGAGTTTCCCCCTCTTTTCAATGGTGATCCATATTGGGGATTATCTTTCTTCTTCATCTTGTTCAGTCTTAATAGCTAGTAGCTCATTGCTGGAATTCACATTCCTTTGATAATTAGTGAAGTTTAACATATTTTTTATTTTTGCTGACCACTTTTTTTTTTTTTTTTTAGTATATTGCTTGTTCATGTATTTGCAATATTTACCTTTTGGTCTGATTTTAAGAGATCTTTATTTAGTAAGTGTATTAGCCTGCTAGGGCTGCTATCACAAAGTACCACAGATGGGGTGCCTTAAATGACAGAAGTTTATTTTCTCACAGTGCTGGAGGCTGGAAGTCTGAGATCAAGGTGTCAGCGGGGTTAGTTTCTCCTGAGGCCTCCTTGGCGTGTAGACGGCTGTCTTCTCCCCGTGTCCTCACATCATCTATTCTCTGTGTGTGTCTGAGTCCTAATCTCCTCTTCATGTAAGGAAACCAGTCAGACTGGGTTAGGGGCCCACCCATATGACCTCATTCTACCCTAATCCCCAACATACGAATCATGAGCCCACGTCTGTCAGAATTTTAAGTATTCTTTCTAGTCCATTTTTGCCTTCTAAATTTATTTCTGTTGATAGCTAATACTAAGAAACTATATTTTTTGTTGCTTGCCACATGCCAGGCTCTAAGTTCTTTATAAATATTAACTAGTTAATCATCACACAGCCCTGTGAAGTAGGTTTTATTATTAACTTGTCCTGGATCACCCAGCTATGAGGTGGTGAAGCTAATATGTTAACTTGGGCGATGTTTAACCACTATGCAATCCTACCTCCCAGGGGAGAACCTTAGATGCACAGAAGTCTCAAACTAAATGTGCTTATACACGTGCTGTTTTTGCTTCACTTTTCGGGTTGTGCTTTACAGAGGCTTTTCATCCCGAGAGCATGACAATGATTTTTTTTTCCTCTGCTATTTTATATCAGATTGATTTGGAGTTTGTTTCGGACCAAGAATTTTTTTTTTTTTTTTCATTTCAGTCATCAGGCATTGAGGACTTATGATGGCCTGGTGCTGTGCTAGGGTGCTTACAAACACTAATTTACTTAAGCTACACAACAACCAATTTTAGCAGACCTCCTGGTTTTACACATGAGAAAAGACAAGGTTCCAGGAAGCTGTTAATTGTTCCAGTTCACATAACAAGTAAATGGGAAACTGGGGTTAAAAATCAAGGTTTATCTGTCATCAGACGGTTACTCAAAATCACCATTCTGACAGTTGAGATGGGGGTAGGATTCCGACTCTGCAGGTTTCCCAAATGCTTCATTTGCCAGTTGCCCTAAAGCTATGTATTGTTATATTTGTTTATTAGTTTTACTGAGTCGGCTTGAGTATCAAAAGACTAAATTTTATTTTGTGGAATTTCTAGTCTATCCAGTCTGTTCCTACAAGTTATCACATCAGTATAATACATGCAGTTGAATGGACCAGGATAGAATTCTGATATTTAAAGCAGGTTTTTAAAATAAAGTCTTCATTTTGTAAAGTTAAAAATTGAATCTTGCAAAGTTAATAACTCTCATTTTCTTGACTTAATAATTCTGTATAAAATGGTTATTCAAACTAAATCTTTGAAGTCAGCTGGGCTGCTGTTTTGAATCCATTTAAAAACCGCTATGGTCAGCTCAGAATTTGCTAAGGCGATTACTGAATTTGGAGTGCATACTCATATGTTTGGATTCAAAATAGTTTCAAAATACTGGGTTTAGAGTGCATTAAAAAAAGGTAGCAGCAGGGTTTCCCTGGTGGCACAGTGGTTGAGAGTCCGCCTGCCGATGCAGGGGATACGGGTTCGTGCCCCAGTCCGGGAGGATCCCACATGCCGCGGAGTGGCTGGGCCGGTGAGCCATGGCCGCTGAGCCTGCGCGTCCGGAGCCTGTGCTCCGCAACGGGAGAGGCCACAACAGTGAGAGGCCCGCGTACCGCAAAAGAACAAAACAAAACAAAACAAAAAGGTAGCAGCAGATGGATGGTAGGGACATGCCTCTGGCACCCAGGGAAACACAGTCCATGCTGTGGGTCTGGAGAGACCGGGCTGCAGATTGGGAGAGGCTGGAGTCAGGCAGAGCTGGGAGACCTTCAGTGTTGTCCCTTATAACCTGGGCAAGGCGCACGATCGCCTTACAGCACAATTACCTTATGGGCAAAATGGGAGTAAAGTGAAACCTGCCTCAAAGAAGTTTATGAGAATCCACGATAATGCGTGTAAAGCACATAGCACGGTGCCTGACGGCAAATGGCAACTCTGCTGTGATTGAAACGCATATGTTATTCTCTGTGTGCATTTACGTGTTTGAGAATTGGAGGTCTCCTCCGACAGTAAAATTCATGACCGATAGGCTAATTTATTTGGGATGTTGCCCCATTTTTACATGTATGAATAATGAGAGGGTGTCCAGATGTGGCAGAGCCCTGCATAGCCATGATGCCTGGCATGTGGTAGGTGAAAAGAGGTCTCCCAGTCGCCGAACATTCCTCCTTCCCCCAGTGAAGTCTCAAGACTCCGTGAAATATATCCCCGTCGAATGATGTTTTGTTCCATTCCATGGGCTATGGGTTGACAGACTTTTTTCACTGATTCATTCATTCCAAAACTATTCGTTGAGCACCCACTGTTTGCAAATATCTGTGAAAGACACAAGGATGATAAGACACGTGTGACCACTTTTCAAGGACACCTATTCCGGCAGGGGAAGCAAGAAGCCAACAGACAACTTCAGGATGAGGCAGGGCAGGCCCAGTCCCAGAACAGGCAAGATGGACAGGCTGTCACCTTGGCCATGATGTGTGTGGTGCAGGTTAGTACCGGTAAGTGTGCACCGGAGGCGCACTGCTGGGTCTTCCTTGTCAGTCTGCATGGCATGGAGGAGGGGGTTGACATATGCTTTGGGATCGGGGTGGTCTTAAAATTTAAGTATGTTGAAGCATGCTCCACTGTGACTTCTGGGTACCTAAGCCCACAATGGTGTGGTAATGGAAAAGATGCCAGTGCCACGCATGGAAGCTTTTTCTTGACACGGCCCCTGCTAGGCACTTTCTGTGAGTGCATTAGTCTCTTACTGCTGCTGTAACAAGTTACAGCAAACTAAGTGGCTTAAAATGACAAATGTATTATCTCACAGTTCTGGAGGCCAGAAGTCCGAAAGGAGTCTCAATCCGCAAAAATCACAGTGTCATCGGCAGAGCCACTGGGCAAGTGGACGTGGGAGAAGGGTGTGTTTGGGAAAATTAATTGGGAACCAATCACTGGGGAAGGTGTAAAAGGAACTTCCCAACACAACCTTGAGAAACAGAGGTATGATTGCACCAACGTGCTACATCTATACCCCAACTGGTCATGGTGGTGTTTAGTGGTGGTTGTGAGTAATTGGTTGAGCTGGCGGTTTTAGAACTTTGGAATATTGCACATTTTTGGCAGGTAGCGTTGCATAGGGGTGGAAGGTGCAGAGCCTGTGGGGTCAGAGGCCAAGGTCAGGGCCCTTCCTCCACATTGTGTCAGTTTTGAGCAACTCCCGATTTCCAGGGGATGTGGTTTCCTCCTTTATAAAATGTGGCCACCTCTCTTACCTCCCGTGCTGGCAGAGGAGGATGAATTCATTGTTTTTATTGAGTTTCTGGCTCACAGTTGGCCCTAGAAAAGTGTGAGTTAATCCGCAACTTTTCTGCAGGACAAACACAATGAAAATATTCCCCCAGGGTGTTGGAGGACTACATGGCCTCCTTGGTACAAAAGTGATCTGATGCCAATGAAATTCTGCATACGCAACTGTTTTGTTTTTCCAGAAAGCTGTCAAGGTCCCAAGGCTCCTTGCTGTGAGAGCCAGCTCGGAGGGGAGGGGAGTGGCCTCAGAGCCAGATGCAGAGACCCTCTGAAATTCACTCTGTCCCCTGGCCCCTCTGAAAGTGCTATTCCCACAGGCGTCTCCCTAATTCTCTGGGAAACAGTGTTGTTTCCTCAAAAGGGCCTTTCATTTCATCCCGTCCTGAATATCTAATTATTTTCTTGCTGAACTCCCAGCTCGGTTGGGGGGGGGGGCGCTGGGGTGCTGCTCGGCAAGGCTAATTGGGTTCTCTCACCTCCAGTCTTAACATGCACTCTGAGAGCCATTGTCCCTTAACCTGGGGTCCCGCTCCCATGTCACAGCCTGGGAACCTCACAGCAGCATCAGCGCTTGGCTGGAAGGGAATAAGGAAATGCAGCATTTTCTGTGAATCTGACGGTATAGCCACATGTGAGAAAACTGGAAAAATAGCTTACAGGTTTAATTTTTGTTTTTATTAAAACACTTTTAAGTGAAGTAAGTCAGACAGAGAAAGACAAATACTGTGTGATTACACTTATGTGTGGAATCTTCAAAAAAAAATTACAGAGAACAGATTGGTGGTTGCCAGAGACAGGGAGTCGGGGTGGGGGGTAGTCAAAATGGGTGAAGTTGGTCAAAAGCTACAAACTTCAAGTTATTAAATATGTCGGTCATGGGAATATAATGTATGGCATAGTGACTGTCATTAATAGTGCTGTATTGTATATTTGAAAGTTACTAAGAGAATAGATCTTAAAAATTCTCATCATAAGAAAAAAATTGTGCCTATGTGACGTGATGGATGCTGAATAGACTTATTGAGGTGATCATTTTGCAATATACACAAATATCAGATCATTATGCGTACCCCTGAAACTGATATAATGTTATATGTTGATTATATCTCAAAGAATTAACTTCAATCATAGAAAAAAATTTTAACCCTTAATATTGCCAAGGGGAGTGAGTTCTCTTTTTCTGTTTCTCTCTATACTTGCCTCTCTCCATAAAAAGAAATGTTGAGATGATGTATAAAGAAAACTCTCAGCACTACAAGGTAATTAAGGAACAAGATGAGGAAATAAAAGTCATAGAGGAGAAAGCAAATGACAACCAGGAGGAAAATAAATCGCTGAAATCCAGGTGCTGGTGGCCATGATCAAAAGGTACCCCCGCTGGAAAGTTCTTCAGCGGGAAACACTCTTACAGCACTGATTTGCAACAAGCTCCCTGGGTGGAACCTTGTGGAAGTGGCTGTGAGGACACGTGGGGCATCACTCGTGACTTGCCTTGTCAACTGCAGTCGACAACGGGCAGCCATGTGCTTTACTGGCTTCCGTGCCTGCGTGGCTCCCTGGGATGCCCCTCGATGAAGGACAGGGCCTAATGCTGGCAAACGTTTCGGCTCTTGCTCTTCTGTTCAGAATGGCACGAGGCATGTGGTCCTTGGGTGCATCCGCCTCTGTGCCGGACACGAGGCACTGACAGACACACACAAGCCAAGTAAGCCAAATAGGCAGGACCAGCCAGGGTTCTGAAGGGCAGAAGAAGAACGGCCTTGCTGTGCATCTAGTCCTGCAGCAGGCCAGCTCCTGCAGGGCGCTGGACACATGCAAACCGAGAGACGGAGCCTGGAGCGCCATAGCTCCAGCCCCTGTGTGCAAGGTGGCGGAATGTAGCAGTATGTTCCTATGGGCCTAGGGAGAACAGTGGCTGCACCATCGAGATGCCTGTCTAGCAAAGAGGCCGAGTCTGGGATCCCTGCAGTGACCCTGAGGGTAGCACCCCACAAAGCAGCAAGAGAAGAACTGGTTCTGCCTTGCCTGGGAGAGCAGGTGGGGATCCCCAAAACCACCAGAAAAAGAGAGGTAGGTAAGAGAAAGGAAGGATAAAATGAAACAAAATATCAAAACAAAAACTTCCTACTCAAAATGAGATATTAAAAACTCAAAGCACCTGAAGCTATCTGAAGATAAAGACAATAAAATCAACACTCAATACAAAAACTCCTATATGTAAATATAAAACATTTTTTTAAAAAATAAGGAATTATGAAAAAGAACTGTCATACATAAACCAAATACAAATGATTAAAAAATTAGAAATTTAAGAAATCAAAAGTATAGCACTGACATTACAAGAAAAAAAGAAAGAAAAAAGATAAACTCTAGACTAGATACAGTTGAAGGCAAAATGGTGAATCAAATGCTATCATTTCTCCAGGATCTAGCAGAGAGCAAAGAGATGAAAACATATAAACAAAAGGTCCCCAGATTGTGGGTTTCCAAAAAAAGGGAAGGGAGAGAATGGAAGCAAATCTACCTTGAAGATAAAATAACTGAGAAAATTTAGGCACTGAAGAAATATGTAAGTCCTCAGATCAGAAGTGCTCAAAGCATCAAGCAGCCTGAATGACAGGGAGTCCACACCATGACACCTGGTACAGAAGCTTCATGTGCCATGGGGAAAGAGAAATGCTAAAAGCTACCAGAAAATTGAGAAAAGACAACATACAACAGATATCAGCCAGATGACAGAAGACTTCTCATCAGGAAAAACAGAGGCCAGAGGCACTGGAGTGATATTTTCAAAGGGAAAATATTGATTACCTAGAATCCTATGCCATGTAAGCTAGTATCTAGGATGCAGTCAGGTGGAAGACATTTCAGACATATGAAAGCTATTCCAGTTTCCTACCCATAGACACTCACTAAGAGAATCATGAAAAGTTGTAGACCAGTGAGAAGAAAAGTGAACCCAGACAGAAGTCATGGTATACAAGACCAAGGGTGAGGTTGGAACTCGATATATTATGTTAAAAATTAAACTGCTTATTGATTATACATATGCAGGTACATGTTAATTATTGATTATACATTAATTATTGATTATACATATATAATGTATATATACATTAACAATTTTTGTTAAAAAGATAAACATGTAAACAAAAATTACATGGGGTGGGTGATGTTCAACAGGTATTTACAAGATGCTGTGTTCTTTTAGGTGCAGAGGGAGGAAATGTAATGTTGAATGACAGTTAAAGTATATGTATGTTAAGCTATATGTAAAAATATATATATATATAGATATACTGTATTATGAATTAAGGATATATCGTATAAAGAGATATATGTTGCAAATATATTATATATTAAGTAAGGATAACTGTCAACAGACTGTGTGTGTGCTTAGAAACCATTAAAATAGGGGAAAGAATATACAAAATATTTACAGTAGAACAGAGGCACAAAGGAAGTTTTTAAAAGAAAAGCAGAGAAAAAAATGATAAGTAAAAGCAAAAGATAAGATTGGTAAATAGGTCAAATATGTCACCTATAGTAAGAAATATGATGAATAAACCTACTAATAGGCAGAAACTATCATATTGAATTTTTAAATAACAAAAATCATCTAAGTGTTGTATATGAAAGACATATCTAGGGCTTCCCCAGTAGTGCAGTGCTTAAGAATCCGCCTGCCAATGCAGGGGACACGGGTTCAAGCCCTGGTCCAGAAAGATCCCACATGCCATGGAGCAACTAAGCCCGTGCACCACAAGTACTGAGCCCACACACCACAACTACTGAAGCCCGCGTGCCTAGAGCCCATGCTCTGCAACAAGAGAAGCCACCGCAATGAGAAGCCCGCACACCGCAACGGAGAGCAGCCCCTGCTCACCACAACTACAGAAAGCCCACATGAAGCAACGAAGACCCAATGCAGCCAAAAATAAATAAATAAAGTAGTTAAAAATAAAAATAATAATTCTTTTAAAAAAGCATATCTAAACAACATAGAAATGTTGAAAATAACAGTTAAAATATACAAATATTAACCAAAAGAAAGCAATATTGATATGAAAAATAGAATTTGAGGCTAAAAGTATTAAAAGGGATAAATTTAAAGGAATGATCAATAATTAAGATATAATAATCATGAACTTACTTGTACCCAACAACATTGTCTTGAATTATATGAAGGAAAAATGTACAGAATTACAAGGATGTAATGACAACTTTGCCTCCATCTGAAAAAGAAGGATCAAGTATACAAACCAGCAGTAAAAGTAGAAAAGATTTTGATAAACCTTAATCTTGATTTGATAGTTCTTTATGAAACCCTATACTCAACAAAAAGGAACTATACGTTATATTTGAGGTCACATAGATTCTTTACAAAAATTCATTGTGCAATATACCACAAAAGAAATCTCAACGTATTTTTAAAAAACTAATATTATCTGGAACTTTTCTCTGACCACAATGGAACCATTTAGTTACAGCAAAAAATAGAGATAGATTACTTGAAAACAGCCATAATAATGAAACTTAAAATAACTGAAATAACTCATGACTTAAAGAGAAAATCACAATGCAAATTAACTTGTATGATGCATCTCAATCAGAATCTAGAAGAAAATTTATATTTTAAATATATTCATTACAAAGAAGGGAGGTTTAAAAATAAATAATTTCAATGTCCAGCAGAGGAAACTAGAGAAAGGTAAATAGAATAAACACAAAGAATGTAGAAAGAAAAAATTAAAAAAAAGATAAGCACAGATGTAAATAAAATAGAAAACAAAAAAATAGACTCAGTAGAATCAAAAGATTGTTTTTTGAAAAGAATGCTAAAAGTAGACAAATCTCTAACAGAATTGTTATAGAAATAATAAGAAAAATCACAACTGAATAATAAGAATATAAAAAGATATAAATCCAGACACCATACAGATTAAAAAATTAGTAAATTAATACTACGAACAATTTTCTCCTAATACATTTGGAAACTTAAATGAGTTAGACATTTTCTAGAAAAATATGATCAATTTGACTAAGGAAAAAGAGGAATCCAAATCATAAACTTTAAAGAATTAGAAGTAGAAATCTAATGATACTCAAAAAAATCTAGGGCATTTTCACAAGCACATTTTAGGAAACATTCAGGAAATGGATATCCTTATATCATACAAATTGTTCCAGAGAATTCAGAAAGAGTGAAACCTTAGCAACTTGTTCTGTAACATTAGTAAAATATGGATTTTTTTAACTGGCTAAGGGCATTATAGGAAATGAAAATTTTAGATAAATCTTATTAATGAACATCATTTCAAAAATCTTAAAATACTAAAATGTCAAATTTAGCAGTGTATAAAAATAATACTTTATGACAAGCAGTGTTTATTCTGAAAGGGGCTTAACATCAGAAAATATATTACCACATTACAGATTAAAGAAGAAAAAGTAATCCATAAAATTTTACACTATTTCATCATAAAACCTGTGCAAGCTAGTAATAAGAGAACTTAGGTGGCCCTTCCAAACCTATAGCAAGCATCATACCTAATAGTATAATACTAGTAGCATACGTATTAAAATAGAGTAGAGAAATGCAAATCAAAATTACAAGATATAATCTCACACCAGTCTGAATGACCATCATCAAACAATCTACAAGCAATAAGTGCTGGAGAGGGTGTGGAGGAAAGGGAACCCTCTTGCACTGTTGGTGGGAATGTAAATTGATACAGCCACTATGGAGAACAGTATGGAGGTTTCTTAAAAAACTAAAAATAGAACTACCATACGAGCCAGCAATCCCACTACTGGGCATATACCCTGAGAAAACCATAATTCAAAAAGAGTCATGTACCACAATGTTTATTGCAGCTCTGTTTACAATATCCAGGACATGGAAGCAACCTAAGTGTCCATCAACAGATGAATGGATAAAGAAGATGTGGCACATACATACAGTGGAATAGTACTCAGCCATAAAAAGAAATGAAATTGAGTTATTTGTAGTGAGGTGGATGGACCTAGAGTCTGTCATACAGAGTGAAGTAAGTCAGAAAGAGAAAAACAAATACTGTATGCTAACACATATATATGGAATCTAAAAAAAAAAAAAAAAAAAAAGGTCATGAAGAACCTGGGGCAAGACAGGAATAAAGACACAGACCTACTAGAGAATGGACTTGAGGATACGGGGAGGGGGAAGGGTAAGCTGGGACAAAGCGAGAGAGTGGCATGGACATATATACACTACGAAATGTAAAACAGATAGCTAGTGGGAAGCAGCCGCATAGCACAGGGAGATCAGTTCAGTGCTTTGTGATCACCTAGATGGGTGGGATAGGAAGAGTGGGAGGCAGGGAGATGCAAGAGGGAAGAGATATGGGGATATATGTATATGTATAGCTGATTCACTTTGTTATAAAGCAGAAACTAACACACCATTGTAAAGCAATTATACTCCAATAAAGATGCTAAAAAGAAAGTTAAAAAAAAAAAAGAATAATGTTCCTTTCCCTGCTTCTTAGGATTGTTGTCAAATTCAAATGAGTAATATACACGAAAGCATGTTACAAAGTGGAAAATACTGTTAAAGAGGAAAGTTTTTTAATTGCAGTATAGTTAATGTGCAATATTATATAAGTTACAGGCATACAGTATAGTGATTTATAATTCTGCATGTGCATAGTAGTACATACATGTTTGTGTGTGTGTGTATATATACATATATATATATATATATTTATGTGCCAAATATAACCAAGAGATTCATCAATAAATAAATAAAATAAAATACAGGACAAGACATGGATGTCTGCTATCACTGCCTCTGTCTTGTGGATAGAAAACCATGCAATAAAATAAAAACATTTAGGAAGGATAAGATTTAGAGAGAAAGAAACAAAACTGTCCTCATTTTCAGATGACATGATTGTTTACCCCCTTCTCAAATCAAGGCAATCAACTGAAAAAATTCTTAAATAGAAGATCACCATACAAAAATGAATAGTATTCCATTTAATGGGATCCCTATCAAATTACCCATGACATTTTTCACAGAACTAGAACAAATAATCCTAAAAACTATGTGGAAAAATAATAAGACCCAGAATTGCCAAAGCAATTCCTAGGAAAAAGAACAAAACAGGAGGCATAATCCTCCCAGACTTCAGACAGTACTACAAAGCTACAGTAATCCAAACAGTGTGGTATTGGTACAAAAACATACATATGGATCAATGGAAGAGAATAGAGAGCCCAGAAATAAACCCACACACCTATGGACACTTAGTCTTCCACTAAGGAGGCAAGAATATACAATGGGAAAAAGACAGTCTCTTCAGCAAGTGGTGTTGGAAAAGTTGGACACCCTCATGTAAATCAATAAAGTTAGAACACCCCCTCACACCCTACACAAAAATAAACTCAAAATGGCTTAAAGACTTAAATATAAGACATGACATCATAAAACTCCTAGAAGAGAACATAGGCAAAACATTCTCTGACATAAATCATACCAATGTTTTCTTAGGTCAGTTGCCCAAGGCAATAGAAATAAAAGCAAAAATTAAAAACGGGATTTAATCAAACTTATACGCTTTTGCACAGCAAAGGAAACCATAAACAAAATGAAAATACAGCCTAAGGACTGGGAGAAAATATTTGCAAATTATGTGACCGATAATGGGCTTAATTTCCAAAATATACAAACAGCTCATACAATTCAATAACAAAAAAACAAACAACCCAATTGAAAAATGGTCAGAAGACCTAAATAGACATTTCTCCAAAGAAGATATACAGATGGCCAATAGGCACATGAAAAGATACTAAACATCAGTAATTATTAGAGAAATGCAAATCGAAATTACAAGGTACCACCTCACACTGGCCAAAATGGCCATCATTAAAAAGTCTGTAAATAACAAATGCTGGAGAGGGTATGGAGAAAAGGGAATCCTCTTACACTGTTGCTGGGAATGTTAGTTGGTGCAGCCATTATGAAAACAATATAGAGGTTCCTCAAAAACTAAAAATAGAGTTGCCATATGATCCAGGAATCCCACTCCTGGGCATATACCCAGACAAAACTAAAATTCAAAAAGATACATGTGCCCCAATATTCATAGCAGCACTATTTACAATAGCCAAGACATGGAAACAACCTAAATGTCCATCAACAGATGAATGGATAAAGAAGATGTGGTATATATATACAATGGAATATTACTCAGTCATAAAAAAAGAATGAAACAATGCCATTTGCAGCAACACAGATGGACCTGGAGGTTATGATACTAAGTGAAGTAAGTCAGAAAGAGAAAGACAAATACCATATGATAGCACTTACATGTGGAATGTAAAATATGACACAAATGAACATATCTATGAAACAGAAACAGACTCACAGACATAGAGAACAGACTTGTGGTTGCCAAGGGGGAGGGGATGAGGGGGAGGGAAGGATTGGGAGTTTGGGATTAGCAGATGCAAACTGGTATATATAGGATGGATAAACAACATGGTCCTGTTGTATAGCACTGGGAACTATATTCAATATCCTGTAATAAACCATAAAAGAAAAGGATGTGAAAAAGAATATATATGTAAAACTGAGTCACTGCTGTACAGCAGAAATTAACACAACACTGTAAATCAACTATACTCAATAAAATTTTTTTATAAAGTAAAAAAAAAAAAAAAAGAATGTATTCCTATACACCAATAATTAGAAAACACAAAAGGAAAAAGTCCTATACCCTGTGTGTGTGTAAACCATGAGTGGTCCCAAAAATGAATATAAGAAAATACATACATGCCCTCTAGTTTTAAAAGTTACTAAACATTATTGAAAGACATAAAGGAAAACCTGAATAAATGGGGATATTCACCACATATTAATATATACATACAGTGAATTTCCAATCCAAATCCCAATATGAGTCTATGTGGAACTTGACACATTGGTCATAAAATTGGAATGGAAAAATGAAGCCCAACAATAGCTAAGGCAATTTTTATAAAGATAATAAAATGGAGGGACTTAAATCTCAATTTAGTAAGACTATTACCAAACACTGATTTTATTTTTCCCAGTTGGAACCTTTACTCATTTATTCATTCATTCATTCATTATATGTGTTTAAGGCTCTACTCTGCGCCGTGCTCTGTTCCTGGCTTTAGAAATAGATGGATGAGAAAAACTAACAAAATGCCTTCCCTCAGGGCACTTACTTTCTAATAGGTGGAGCATGCAATAAACAAATATACTATGACATTGAGTAGTGGTAAATGTTATGAAGAAAATAAAGTAAGTGGGTAGAAAGGATATATTTTAGTAGAGGATGAATAGGGAAAGCCCTTTTTGATAAAGTGATATTTGATCAGAAACCTGAATGAGGTTAAAGCAAGCTGTACAGTTATCTGAGGAAAGAGAAATGGCAGGAAAAAGAAGTGGCAAGTGCAAAGGCCCTGAGGTAGGAACAGAGTCAGTGTGTGAGAAATAACAAGTGTGTCTTTAGCACAGTGAACAAGAGAGAGAGACAGAGACAAACCAACAGACACTGAGAGACAGAGGGGGAGAGAAGGAGGAAATGAAGTGAGGAAAGCAGCCAGCAATCAGGTTGCTTGAAGACATGGTATAATTGTGAATTTTATCCTGAATGTGAGCAGGGAATAGCATAATCAAATATGTTTTTAAAGATGTAACTCTGCTGTTGTGTGGACAAGAAGCTGTAGGGAAGCAAGAGAAGGAGGAGGAGGTCTAATTAGGAAGCCAGAGAGTAATCCAGGTGAAAGGTGGGAGTGGTGTGGTGCTGAGCAGCAGTGGTGGTGGGGATGAGAAATGGCCGGCTGGGGGAGAGCTGCTTAAGGTAGAGCTGTCAGGATTTGCTGATGGATTGGATATCAGGTACAAGAGTCAGGATAGTTCCAGGGTTTTTAGCCTGAACAACTGTTGAGCATGATGGAACGGCTATTTTACCTGTATGTGGGGAATCCACTAAATTATGATCAGACAATTGGTTGTCCACATATGAAAGTAAATTAGATTCAACACCTCACACTACACAGAAGATTAGGTTCCCCATGTGTTTAAGACCTAAATGAAAAAAACAAAACTTTAATGTTTTTAAAAGAAAAACAGGAAAAATATAGGAGTTTCTTAACATGCAAAAACTAAATTTTAAAAATTAAAAATAAATTTGATTATTTAAAACTATTTTAGGGCTTCCCTAGTGGCCCAGTTTTTAAGAATCCACCTGCCAGTGCAGGGGACAGTGCAGGGGACACGGGTTTGAGCCCTGGTCCCAGAAGATCCCACATGCCGCGGGGCAACTAAGCCCATGCACCACAACGACTGACCTTGCACTCTAGATCTTGTGAGTCACAACTACTGAGCCCACATGCCACAACTACTGAAGCCGGCGTGCCTAGAGCCTGTGCCTAGAGCCTGTGCTCCCCAACAAGAGAAACCACCACAATGAGAACAAGAGAAACCCCAACAAGAGAAAACACCACAATGTGCTCCCCAACAAGAGAAACCTGTGCACTGCAACAGAGAGTAGCCCCTGCTCGCTGAAACTAGCGAAAACCCACGCACAGCAATGAAGACCCAATGCAGCCAAAAATTTTTTAAAAATCAAAAAAAACAAACAAAAACAAACTGTTTTAACTCCAGCTTTACTGAGGTATAATTTACAAATAAAATTATGTATTTTTAAGGTGATGATTTGATATACATATGTATTGTGAAATGATTATCATAATAAAGCTAATTAACACATTCATCACCTTACATAGTTATCATTTCTGTGTGTGTGTGTGTGTGTGTGTAATGAGAACACAAGGTCTACTCTCTTAGCAAATTTTAAGTATACAATATGACATTATTAACTATAGTCACCATGCTGTACGTAGAGCCCCAGAAATTACTCATTTTTTAACTAAAAGTTTGTGTCCTTTGACCTATTCACTACAGTCCTGAGCACCTGGTAACTACCATTTTCTCTGTTTCTGTGAGTCTGAATTTTTTAGATTCCACATGTAAATGAGATCATACAGCATTTGTCTTTCTGTGTCTGGCTTATTTCATGGCATTGTGTCTCCAGGTTCCTCCATGTCATTGTGTCCTCCAGGTTCATCCATGTCATTGCAAATGGCAGAATTTCCATCATTCTTGTAGCTGAATAATATTCCACTGTACGTGTGTGTGTGTGTGTGTGTGTGTGTGTGTGTGTGTGTGTGATATCACATTTTCTTTATCCATTGACAGAAATTTAGGCTGTTTCCATATCTTGTCTATTGTGAACAATGGGTTTATTTCTAGGCTGTCTATTCTGTTCCACTGGTATCTGTATTTATGCCAGTGTCATACTGTTTTGATTACTATAGCTTTGTAATATAGTCTGAAATCAGGAAGTATGATCCCTACAGTTTTGTTATTTTTCTTTTAAGATTAATTTGGCTGTTTGGAGTCTTTTGTGGTTCCATACAATGGAATGTTAAGATAATTTTTTTTTTATTTCTATGAAAACTGCCATTAGAATTTTGATAGGGATTGTATTGAATCTGTAGATTGCTTTGGGTAGTATGGACATTTTAACAATATTAATTCTTCCAATACAAGAACATGGGATATCTTTCCATTTATTTGTATCTTCTTCAATTCTTTTATCAACTTTTCAGTTTTCAGTTTACAGCTCTTTCACCTCCTTAGTGAAACTTATTACTGAGTATTTTAATCTTTCCGATGCTGTTGTAAATGGATTTTTTTCTTAATTTCTTTTCCATATTTAGAACTTTAAAACTATTCTCTGAAACAAAAATCTATACACCAAGTGAGAAGACAAAATATAGAGTGAGAAGAAATATTATTAATACATATAACTGGCAAAGAATTATGTTCAGGATGTACAAAGAACACCTACAAATCAATCTGAAAAAGGAGAATCCACAAAAACAGGCAAAAAGTCATGAAAAGGCAAAGGACAGAGAGGAAACTGCAAGGTCAATATTGTAAGTGAAAACATGCTCAAAATCAAGGAAACATTAAAACAACCTGCATTATCCTTCTGTAACCATCAGCTTAGCATAAATTAAAGTGTCTGACAGGGCTTCCCCGGTGGCACAGTGGTTGAGAGTCCACCTGCCGATGCAGGGGATACGGGTTCGTGCCCCGGTCCGGGAGGATCCCGCATGCCGTGGAGTGATTGGGCCCGTGAGCCATGGCTGCTGAGCCTGCGTGTCCGGAGCCTGTGCTCTGCAATGGGAGAGGCCACAACAGTGAGAGGCCTGCGTACCACAAAAAATAAATAAAAAATTTTTTTTAAAAAAAGTGTCTGACAACACAAGGGTTCAACAGGAGATAAAGAAGCAAGAAAATCCCTATGTGCTATTGGAGATCGTAAATTCCCACAATCACTGTAAAAAACAATTTGGAGAGAAGCAAACCTACTTTTCACATATGCTGGGTAAGGAGACAAATGGCATGCCTGTTTGTACCTCTGTAAGGGCTGGCTGGCACTTGGAAGCTTTGGGAGATGCAGTCCTCCTTGGGCTTCTGGTTCCCCTACATGCCTTGCTGGCTGTGCCCAAACTGCACAGCCTTGACTGCTCTTTACGCAGCCATCTTCAGGGCTGTATTTTCAGGAAGGAACCTCAAAGGATGAGGGAATTTTTCACTCCAGGACCAAGAGTCAGCTTCTCTACTGCCTGCTCAAAACCTGCAGGATCCCCAAGCTCAGAAGTCCTCTCCTGCAACCCAACCCAACCCAACTTGTGCAGCTGTCATCTGGCTCTCCACGTCACCCTGTAGGTCTGGGGGCTTGGGGAACCAGCACAAATATGCCAACACTCTGGCTGCTGCTTTGGCTGTGAATAATGAAGTCTCTCATCTCTGACCCAGGAATCTCATCTCTTCTACCAGCATTGAAGAGATTGCGGCAGCCTTGTTAGCTGGTAAGTGGGGTGTAACATCAGACCGTTCACAGCTCTTGACAGAAGTCACCTAAGTACCCATCATCATGATTGAAGTGTACAATATGCATGAAATGAAATGTCCTACACTAGTTCAATGAAATGAATTGTTATATCTGTCAGTATTATTACTGACGAAACATAAACATTGAGTGAAACGTTATGACAAAAACATAAGTGAGTGAAAAAAGCTCATTATTGAATGATGCATTCAAATAAAATTCAATACTTTGTTATATATCTTTTATGGATACATTTATCCATTGTAATAGTATAGTAACATTCTGGGGATGAAAACATCGATTTAAGGACAGGGAGGTACAGAGGGGCTTCCATGGTCTCTGTGTATTTTATTTCTTAGTGAAAACTGACACAAATATGGCAAAATGTTAGAATTTTGTAAGTGGCTGTTCTCTATACTTGACTATATTCTCTCTGTTAGGAATGTTCCATACATTTATAATGCCAGTGGTCATGGCATCAGTGTCTCAAACCCACAGCACTTTTTCCTTCAATTGTGAATGCTGGTTCTCACAGTTCCAACAGTCATGTTTCTAAATGTAAATACATATTTTTGTAGTGGAAACTTTTCTCAAATTAAAACATGTCCCAACTCAGGATCCTTGGAAAAACATCGCTATTTGTCCTGACTTGGAGGAAACCAGAGACACTTCCGCTTAAAAAAATAACGCAAAAAAACCCGAAAAACTCTATTCAAGTCCCAATGTGAAGGCAGAAAAAGAGCCCTCACTGCTCCCTGTCTGCACCTAATTACTCCATCTCTCTTTCTCCCAGGATTTTGTCCCTGGCCTCCTGCTCTGACTGTCTGAATACGGAAGATGAACTCATGTGGACACAGGCACTGTGGACACAGGCTTTGATTTGGGAGAAAAGATGAATCATTCTGGGCTGGTAACCTGATCTTTGCCCTTCTGCTGGTAAACAGTTGAAAGTCACTCAATCCATCCTCCTCTTTTTAAAACCAGAGCAGTGAATAAAAGGGCCAGAGGGCCCCGGCTTGAAAGGGGGGCCATTCATCACCTTCAGTGGAAGTAGGGTCAGATTTATTCTCTGGTCCTCCCTCCGCCACACCGGCCCAAGAAATATTCACCTTGTTTCGGTTAGTGGGCCAAGGGTCAGAGGTGAACAGGGCTGCTCCAGCGGCCTGTGCAGTCCTGCAAACAGGCCACACAAGGAGACGGTGTTTAAAATCAGAATTCCTCGCACACTCTGCGTAAGTTTCCAAAGCACAGGGGTCAACCTGTGAGTATTGGAGGGGCTGTCGGTGCTGCCTCGCTACAGAGGACATCTGGCAAGCTCAGATCCAAAGAAGAAAGGACGTGTCCCTGCATCTGCCCGCCTCACGCGGCTGACTTTCTAATGCCCTTGTGGCGGGGGCACAGGGCTCTGCTGCTAGGTGTGAGTGGGCGGCTTGACAGAGCATCGACTCAGACATGAGAACCGGCGTGAATATCACACGGTGGTCAGGAAGCAGGATGGGTAGCCAAAGCATGATCAGCACAGAGATCAGATGTGTCCAGTGGCCAGACTGCTCAGAATCAGGTGGCCCGATGGCCCGGGGCTCCCTTCTGCAAGATGCTGCAAAAGCCGCACCCTGGCAGGCCCAGTCCTGAAGGCTGGGCTGCAAGAGGAAGCGTCCTCAGTGGTTGTGGGGTCCTTGTGACACCTGTGGGCCCAGCCCACCTGCAGACTCGCATCCTGGACCCCAGGAGAGAGACTGGGCTTCACCTTCGCCTGTGGTCAGAACCCAGAGCACTGGAGCTGCGACAGGGCAGCAGCCAGGGACAGTAATGTCCACAGAATGAAGTGTGAGTGCTGATTCGCTGAAGGGGGCCAGACAAGGAGAGGAAAACCTGGCCAGCGTTTTCTTGGTAACTGATGCTCACGCTCCCAGAGAAATTTCAGAAGTAAAGCGGGTTCTGGAGGACTTTTGAATGGCCTCTTGCAGTAGCATGGGGAAGGAAAGACCTGAGAAATATACATTTGTGCATAAACCTATGTCAGTCTTCATTATTCCTTAAGAGGCAACCAAAGGCAAGAAACTCCTGTGCCGAATGGTATCGTCAGTTTTAACATTCTCAGGATGTATTGCTGTATTGGTTTTCTAGGGCTGCCATAACACATGACCACACAGAACCTTTTTTTTTTTTTGCAGTATGCGGGCCTCTCACTGTTGTGGCCTCTCCCGTTGCGGAGCACAGGCTCCGGACGCGCAGGCTCAGTGGCCATGGCTCACGGGCCCAGCTGCTCTGCGGCATGTGGGATCTTCCCGGACCGGGGCATGAACCCGCGTCCCCTGCATCGGCAGGCGGACTCTCAACAACTGCGCCACCAGGGAAGCCCCACACAGAACAATTTGTGTGACACTCTGGAGACTGTCAGTGTGAGATCAAGTGTCATCAGAGTGGTTCCCTCTGAGGCTGTGGGGGAGCTGTTGCAGGCTTCTCTTTGGCTCGTAGCCAGCTGTCTTCTCCCTGAGTCTCTTCACATCCTCCTCTTGTGTATCTGTGTCCAGATTTCCCCTTTGTGTAAAGACCCCTTGTATTGGATTAGGGGCACATTCTGTTCCGGTATGACCTCATCTCAACTTGATTACATCTTCAAAGACCTTATTTCCAAATAAAGTCACGTTCTGAGGGACTGGGTCTAGGACTTCAACGTATGAATTTTAAGGGGACACAGTTCAAGTCATAACAATTGCCAAATCAATGTTTTAAAAGATTAAGGCAATGAACACTCCCATCAACAATGTATTAGGGTGTTAGGCAGTGAACACTCCCGTCAACAATGTATTAGGGTGTTGTTTCGTTGCAATCTCTCTGGCATTTAGTGCTATCTTAAAAAAAAATTTTTTTTTTGCTTATTGATGGGTTTTTAAAATAGCGAATTCATTCCTAAGTAAACTGGCCATGTATGCAGTAACTGAGTCCTTTCAAAAAATGTAAGAGTATGTCTCCTCTCGTTCTGACTAGATTTGAAAAAGGCACCAAGAAGATAGACGCTCAGTAAACAGATGAGCTGGTCCCAGCAGGATTCCTGCATCCTGGTGCACCTGGAGGTAAGCATCCTCCTACAAGTGACCATTAGTGTGGTAGAAATAACATACAAAAGTTAGAAGTACAGGATTCAAGTCCCAGCTCTGCTACTTTCTATGTCTGGTATTTTTCCAACCTCCTGAGGTCTTTGTTATCTAATAAGCAAAATGGAAATAATATTACCCTCCTCTCGGGCCTTTCGAGGATTAAGTGGGGGTTTACAGTATCACACTGGGTGTGTCGTAGGTTCTTAGTAATGTCTGTAACTGCTGCGCAGGCTCCCAAGGTCACTCTGCAAGGACCAGATTCTGCCTGTGGAGTAAACCAGTCACGCATCACTAAGGGGACCAGATGACCAGGAACACAGGCTATTTATGTGGGTTAGCAGGTTTCTTCACGGAAGAGGACTCTTCCTCTCATTACTAGCTTCATGTGTCAGAATTGAATCACACCGGGGCATCCACGGACTTAAAATTCAATTACTTGTCATATTGTTATTCAACCATTTCCTCCTTTCCTTGGTAAATTGAATTTTTCCTCATTCTGATGAAGCTCCTTGGAAAAATCAAATCATTGCTTTGTTTTAATGAGAGTAATCAACTAGTGATGGACGAGGCACAGAAGGGATGTGGGTTTGGAGGGAGGTCCCTAAACTAAGCAGATGATGGTGCCAGGGCTGCTTTACATTTGTCCTTAGTGAAAGGGCTGAGCTGTGCCCACAGCCCAGATGTACTGTGGTCAGCCCTGGACACTAGTGGACCCAGAGGGCGAGTGTGTAAAAGAATACAAATAATTGTACCGTTTTCTCAAAAACAATACACAACTTTACTTCAGTCATAACCTTCTATGTGTATACTCTCTAGAAATTGAGGGAAAAATTTCTAGAACAATATATTCTGCAACTTACCCTCACAAAACAGATCATTTCAAATCAGCCCATTTACAGTTTTGAAATCGGGTTTTATTCCTTCCCCATGGTGAGGTCTGGGTTTGTCACCAACCTTCACTCCTCTGTGGGTGCCATGCCAACAGACACGCTAAGCCCAGGCCATCCTGCGAGCTGGTGGAGCCTCGGACGGCAGTGGCCATGTGAGGCGTGCACCCTCCTGCCTGCTCAGCTTCCTAACGCCTCAGCCATCTGCACCCCCGGGCCTGGCCCAGCAGAGGATGTTGACTCTGGCTGTTGCCAAGTGTCTGATCCGAGAAAGGAGTTCCTCCCACGCTGGTCGGTCCCTCAGGAGGTACCCCTCTCTCCCTCTCTCTCTCTCTCTTTCTCTCTCTCTCTCTCTCTCTGTCTGCCTCATAGACACACACGTACACACACACGTACATGCACACATGCATGCATGCCTTGGGGAGGATTAGGAAGGAAAAGAGGCACGTAGCCCTCTGTGCCCACAGGTTTTGGAGAGAAGAGACAGACGTGAGGGGTGTGTGTATATGTGTGTGACCACTTCTCTCACGTCTTCTTAATTGCCTGAGTGATTTGCTTTGAGAAATCAACACCGATGAGACCCAGGAGTTTTGTCATTATTGTTGTTTGTTTGTTGTCTTTGCTTTCCAGCTATCGCATCCTTTCTCTGATGCAGTAGGGATCCAACTATTTGCTTGAATGCAGGAGAGGGAAAGGGGTAAGCGAGGGAAGAAATGGCAAGGAACAAAAAGAACCTGATCCGTTTCTGAAAAGAAATAAAAATGTTATCCCTCCATGCTACGAACAGCCTGCATTCCAAGGGCGACTGACATTGAGATGAGAATGGCGGTGATTTATCTCAATAACTGATGACACAGCAAGCTAAAGGCTATGCCGTGCTAGGCAGGTGAGGTGCTTCGATAAGATGCAGGGGAGAAAGCCTGATTGGGAGAGAAAAGTGTTCATTCCTGCAAGCAGGAGTACCACCAGGCCTGGAGCTGGAGGAGGGAGGCTGGAAGAGGAAGCAGGACACGTAGCAGGAAAAACATTTAGTAAACATGCTCTGTGTTCCAGGCACTCTTAGGTGTATTATGAAACTTTCCAAGCTCTATAACAACTGTAGAGTACATGATGTTTTCTTCATTTTATGGAAGAAAAAACTAAAGTTTTGAAAGGCTAGGTAATTTCCAACAACTCAAGCCAGAAACCTGGATTCATCCTGGACACCCCGCTTTCCTCAGCCCACCTTCTCCATCCAGACACTATCAATGAACCAGCCCCCTTGAGGCGACCTCCTAGAACTGTCCCACTGCTTTCTTCCTATTGGCCACCGTCTCGCTTCAGCCACCTTGTTTACTGCATGGATTTTTATGATAGCATCCAGTGGTCTTCCTGCCCAGTTAGCTCCCCAGAGAATCAGGTGCAAAGACTGTTGGGCTCCCCTGTTTGACTACTTGGAATACCTGCTGTAAGCTGCACTTTCAAAGAGATCCGGTTCACCTCCATTCTTTTTTTTTTTAATAAATTTATTTATTTGTTATTTATTTTTGGCTGTGTTGGGTCTTCGTTGCTGCACATGGCGAGCAGCGAGAGGGGGCTACTCTTCGTTGCGGTGCGTGGGCTTCTCACTGCGGTGGCTTCTCTTGTTGCGGAGCACGGGCTCTAGGTGCATGGGCTTCAGTAGTTGTGGCACGTGGGCTCAGCAGTTGTGGCTGGCGGGCTCTAGAGCGCAGGCTCAGTAGTTGCGGTACATGGGCTTAGTTGCTCCGCGGTATGTGGGATCTTCCCGGTCCAGGGCTCGAACCGTGTCGCCTGCATTGGCAGGCGGATTCTTAACCACTGCGCCGCCAGGGAAGTCCCAACCTCCATTCTTAAGAGGAAGCATGGTGGTTTTCTTTCTAGAATGTTTAGTATAGCCTTAGGCACATGTCTGATATCTCCACTTGCTCACCATCAAACTGAAACATGTTTTCCTGAAATCTAAAATAATTTAAAGTTTATGAAGCCAGCTTGGTTTTGATCCAGACACAAATCCTTAGCAACTAAGAACAGTTTTGCTTTTTTTTTCTTAAAAAAAAGTCTATTTTGTTTTGCCTGAAACTTGAAAGACACACATATATGGATTCATTTACAAGAATTAAAGTAAATTTTAATTCTGCTTTAACTTTCCACCTCGTCGTCCCCAAACTATACCAACTATCTTTTTGTAATGCATTTTCTGAGCCACAGCCTGCGGCAGAGACTGAAGCCGGTCAGGGCACTGTGTGGATGAATTATGGCGTCAGCCTCCTAGGTCACATCTGGCTCTCATTCCATGAGCTCTGAATGGTGCCGTCTGTGTTCTTCAGACACTCTGCACCCACAAGTTATCAATCACCTAGGAAGGAACAAACTCTAACACCTCCTACCTGCTTGGGGTTCTTAGTACAGAACATGAGGCAGAACACCGAGCTTCATTTTTTGGAAGAATGGAAGAAATAGAGAGGTTTCTTTCAGCAGAAAATGTTGACTGTTGCATGATTATTCAGAGGTGACTTTTGTTCGACTCTTGCCTGCTCTGCCCTCTGTCTCGTATTTTATGGCTTCCCCATCTCCATCTCATTCCGGCAAGCGTTTCACCACACACCAGGCATCACTCTTGTGGTTCACATCCCTACCTCATCTTCTCCTCCTCTGCCCCCTTAGGCAGATATTGTTACCTTGCTTCCTGCGTGAGGCCACTGGGAGCCTGTGAGAATTTCGATGTCTTGCCCATAAGCCAGGGTCTTAACGTGCTCCTTCCACTAAGCTGTGTTGCTTGGAGGACTTAAGTCTTTGAAGCTCCTGAACATTCTGACTTTCAGCACATCTAGAGCTGGGATGTATTTTTGAGATGAGACAGTTTAATTCCTTAATCTCCCTGCGGGGGTGGGGGGGGGTAGTGACTTCCCTGGTGGCGCAGTGGTTGAGAGTCCGCCTGCCGATGCAGGGGACATGGGTTCGAGCCCTGATCCAGGAAGATCCCACATGCCGCGGAGCAACTGAGCCCATGCACCACAATTACTGAGCCTGTGCTCTAGAGCCCGTGAGCCACAACCACTGAGCCCACGTGCCACAACTACTGAAGCCCGAGCGCCTAGAGCCCGTGCTCCGCAACAAGAGAAGCCACCACAATGAGAAACCCACGCACCACAATGAAGAGTAGCCCCCTGCTCGCCACAGCTAGAGAAAGCCCATTCGCAGCAACGAAGACCCAACACAGCCATGAAATAAATAAATTAATTAATTAAAAAAAAAAATCTCCCTGGGGGAAACTAAAGTTCTGAGGGACAGGCTGCTTTCAAGTTAAACAGACTTAGACTTGAAATCAGAGGTCCTCATTTGAATGCCCATTTTGCCAGATCTTATCGATTTGGACAAATCTTATAGTCATCCTGAACATCAGGTACTAATATACCATTCACGGGAGTCGAGTGAGATCATCTGAACAAGCAGGTCTTCAGGGTCTGCTCTTGGATGTGACTCCTGCCCTAGCGGATCTTGTCTAGGGAGAGAGGCAACTGGAAAGTAAATTTTAAAATATACTCTTAAAATTATGCTGAGACTTGCAGAACTCCTGGCACATAGTTGATTTTCTATAAACGAGTTGACCTTGTTACTGGTTTAAGATGTAACTATTGGAAGTAAAATCATGAAAAACAAAAGTATACAGGAGACTGTTAAAGGAGATAAAAGAGATAAGACAATCAAAGGCAGTGTGAGATCCTGAACTAGATCTTGGTGGAAAAAAATCTTTAAAAGACATTTTTTGGACAAAGTAAAACAGTTGCATAACATTAAATTTCATAGGCATGATAATGGCTTTGTCATTCTACAGGAGAATATCTTCGCTGAAGCATTTACTAGGGAAGGCCGTGTCTGCCACTGTGATAAACAGTTCTATATAGTAAAGAGACCGAGGGAGGTGAACCCCAGGAAATTCTAAAATTACATCCACCCCCCAACAAAGGTTCAGGAACATTTAAAATGGACTTTTCTTCTGATTCAGTAACTATACTTGTTGGAACATATCCTAAAGAAATAATCGTAGATCAGGTATGACTTCTTTGTCACTGGGTAGAAGTGGTGCACTAGGTGAGAGGTGAGCACAGCCCCAAGTGGATATCGCGTGCCCAGAGTCTACATCTTGAACAGCAGTACGAAGAGGCTGAAAACAATTGAGTTTTACTCCGAGAAAGTGTGTGGTGCCCTCGCGCCTGCCCATCCAGCCCGGCGTCACAGCCTCCAGCCAAATTTCGTTGATAAATAAGCCCATTTCCCTGAGGGTGGCCAGGGTTGGCTACTGTTCACAAACAAAGAAGCACAACAGATACAACAAAGAAACCGTTGTTCAGTTGCAGATTAAAGGAGATTACAGAGCAAACCTTCTTATCCCTTTCAACAGTCCCATTACCCAGCATTTTAATTATAGGCTCATATGAGTTCTCCTAAGCAATTAAACCAAAGTATCCCTGCACATGTTCATATAAATCCACCATTCCGTCACTGTCTGGAAGTTACAGTCGTCATGGCCAGCCTGCCCCTCCAGCCATCTCTCTCTCCCACTGGTTATTCAGATCCCACACCAAAGAGGGAAAAGGCTCACCCAGACTGGCCTTTGCTCAAGGTATCTCCAGGATGCCTCCCAGACCACCCGCTCTGACTCGCACCTGTGACTGGTGGTCTCCACAGTCTACTGTTAGGTCCACCAGCCAGGGACTTTTGCTGCTGTTACCCCTAGTTCCCAGGGCCCCAACACAGCACCTGAACCTCAACAGGCATGCAAAAATAGTTACTAAATAAGCCAACAAGCGAGCAAATGAATTGTAGAGCCTGCAAAGAAAGAACAAAACTAGTGGCATAATTCTAAAAATGTTATAGCCAGTGACCATTAAAAGGGTAATGGTCACAACTCTGTGCCAACAAACTTGAAACTTAGATGGACCAATTTCTTGATGGAGGAAATCCACAGAACTCACTTAAAAAAGAACTAGACAATCCAATATCTATTAAAGAATTAGATCAATAATTAATAACCTTCCAAAGCAGAAAGCAGTGGACACAGATCGTTTCACTGGTGGATTCTACCAGACTGTAGAGAAATTTTTCCAATTCTCTACACCAGTCCCAGAAAATAGAAGCAGAGATAGAACATTCATAGAACATTCTATGAGGCCAGCATTATGCTAGTGCCCCAAGCCAGAGAGAGACATCTTAAGAAAGGAAAACTACAGACCAATATCTCTCATAAAGGTAGATGTGAAAAATTCTCAAAAACATATTTGCAAATCAAATCCAACAATGTATAAAAAGAATTAGATGCCATGACCAGGTGGAATTTATTCCAGGTATACAAGGCTGGTTAAACATTCAAAAATCATGTAATGGAATCCATCACATCAACAGACTAAAGAAGAAAAATCGATCTATGAATTAAAAAAGAAAAGATCATGAGAGGAGGTTGTTTCTAAAGAATTTATCATCTCCCTAACAGAATAAGTTCCTTAAAATTCTCCTGTAAATACAAGATTTACTATCCCACAAGCTAGATCAAATATATGAAGTATCACCCAGAGGAGCCTGGGCTTCTGGGAGAGACGCCCCTGCTGGCTCAGATGAGCCTCGTGGCCAGCATGTCTCCCGGGCTGTGTTCCATGTGACCCAGACGTCACCAACATCTCCCTCTTCCTCACAGCCCCTCTCAGGGACTGACACCACCAAGACCCTGACTTGTCAAGATGGAGACCTGGGCGTTATCCTTGACTTCTCATCTCCACCTCAAATAGTCTATAGATTTCTTTTCCCTGTTATTTCTTAACTCTGCCTCCCCCCATCAGGGTCTTTATTTCCAGTACCACAGTTAAGGCATCACAATCTGTCTTCTGGGCTTTTACAACATCCTCCTAACTTACCTCCCTTGCTCAGGTATTTCCTCTTTCCAGAGTGAATTTTCAGGAACGAAAATCGGACTTTTTCCATTCTTTCTTAAAGCCGTCCTCCCCAGCACCTGGTTTTTCTACTTTATTGCCCCAGACGCAGGCATACTCATCTATTGCTGACTCACCAGCCCCACCCTCTCTCTGCAAGGTGCACAGTGCACCTACATGCCTGCGGTCCTGTACTGGTAGCCCGGGTGCAGCAGGAGCAAAGCAGAGTCCTGCCCCCTAGGACACACACTCTAGTAGGGAGAGACCAAACAACAGACACATAGCAAACAAACAGGGTGTTTCAGGAACTTATGGATTTTATGAAGATAAGACGGATAATAGGATGGAGATTTCCTGAAGGGTAGCCTTAATAGGAGGATGGGCAGACTTGGGGGGGAAACCTTAGTGATGAGGGTAAGGATCTGGGGATGGGAGAAGCAAGGATGGTAGAGGGGAGAGCTACTGGGGCCAGAACAGGCAGGTACTTGTTGATTGTGGTGAGGGTTAGAACACCGGCAAGGTGGGAAGCCATGGAGTACCGTGGTGCAGCAAGATGAGATTTGTGCCGGTGCCTCTCTCTGCTTGGAGCTTAGGCGGTTAGAAAGCCCAGGGTAGAGGCAGGAGGCTGACCAGGAAACTTGCCATCATCCAGGCAAGAGATGCTGGCAGCTTACACTGGCTTAAGATACGTTGTGAAATTAAACAGGATGAATTGGATATGGGTGTGAAGGGAAGACAGAAGCCCATGGGATCCTCGGGTTATGGCATATTAGGAAGGCTGCACAGGAAAACTCGAGAGTTCTCTTTGGCACGGTTGTCATCCTATTTGAAATTTCAATTTCAAATTCAAGCAGAGATTCAGAGAGGTAGTCAGGTGGCTGTGGGGAACTAGGGAGAGAGGCCCAAACCAAATAGATTTCTGACATTTGAAGACACGGTTCTTGTTGAGATGACGTAGCGGGGAGAGAAAGAGAGTAGAAAATGGAAGCTGAAGGTGTGGAACAGCGAGTACAGACAGCTGTGTGAGAAGTTTGGGCAAACCCTGGTTCACGCCTACCGCCTTTCAAAACTCAGCTCGGAGACACTTCACCTGGAAAGCCACAGCTGACCACACGAGGCCGGAAGAGGTACCGCCCCACCTGCTAGAAAAGCCCTTGCCCCACTCAGTGGTAGGGACTTGCTTGTCTGCCCACCTGCCTCTGCCTGGAGGACCTGGGCTGTGGCTTCTGCGCGCAGCACTTGTCTGACACCTGTCAATCACCTCCCGCAAGTCAAACAAACGACTACAACATATGTAAAGAACTGTCAAAACTCAGTGGTAAGGAAACAAAGAACCCAATTAAAAAGTAGTTGATAGACCTGGACTCTTCACCAAAGAGAACATACAGGTGGCAAATGAGCACAGGAAAGGTACTCACTATCATCAACCATCAGGGAAATGCAAATTGAAACCACGATGGGCACCGCTACATCCCTGTTGGAATGGCTAAGATAAATATTGACAATTCCAAGTGCTGGTGAGGCTGCAGAACCGTAGCTGGTTCTGTATTGCTAGTGGGAATGCAGAATGGTGGAGAAAACACTCTGGAAAACAGTTTGGCACTTTTTCTTATAAAGTTAAGCACACACCATATGAGCTAGCAATCCCACTGTTGGGTATTCACCCTAAAGAAATGAAAACTTATGTTTATACGAAAGCCTGTACAAATGTTTGTAACAGCTTTATTCATAATCACCAAAAACTGAAAGCAAGTCCTTGAATGGTTGAATGGAAGGAGCATCTGTACAACGGAGTGCTATCAGCAATAATAAGAAATGGACTATTGATACTGAGAGCATCCCGTATCCACACACCTCTCGTCACCCTTCCCAGCTCCTCTGGCAAGACGTGGACAGGCCTCCCCTCTACTCGGAGCAGACAGATGAATCTCCAAGACATTTTGCAAAGTGGAGGAAGCCAATCTGAACGGTATGACATTGACAATGGTATCGACAATGCCCATTTATGTGACATTCTGGACAAGACAAAATTATAATGACAGAACCGATCGGTGGTTGCCAGGAGCTGGGGGTGGGGCGTGACTGTAAAGGAACACCATGATGGAGCCTGGGGGGGGTGATGGAATGGTTTTATATCCTGATGGTCCTGGTGCACACACAAATCTATGCACGCGTAAAAATTCATACATCTATACACCACAAAAGGCAATATTACTGTAGGTTAATTTAAGATGCATCATTTAAGATTAAAATAATTTTTTTTGGTCGCACTGCACAGCCTGCAGAACTTCCCAGACCAGGGATTGAACCTGTGCCCCCTGCATTGGAAGCGTGGAGTATTAACCACGGGACTGCCAGGGAAGTCCTAAGATGCATCATTTAAAAATCATCATTTGCTGCACGGATGAATGGATGAAGTTTATTTGCAAATCAGACCGACTTCCAGGATTTCTTAGTTACTTTGCCTCATTCTAGCCAAGATAGGTGACTCTGTTGGACGAGAAATGAGAAATCTCACCCAGGACACTAGAGGGCTTGACTACTGCGGCACTGGTGTCTTCCTTTGATGTTAAACCACAAGATACAAGTTTACGTGTTGATGGGTCCAGAACTGTGGGGTCTTCTCAGGCCCTGGATACAGAGTTCTCTCTCCTGCAGGAAGACCTGAGTGACTGGAACATCACAGTAACTGGAAACATCAGAGCTAGCAGTTATACTCCAATAAAGATGCTATAAACACACACACACACACACACACGCACACGCACACACACACACACACACACACACACCCACCACCCAGAGCTGGTCAGGTCCCCTGCAGCCATATCTCTGGTTCTGAGATGGCGGGCAAAGCACTCCAGCTTCTGACACCCAGCTTCCCTGCCCACAGAATGGATCAAATTCCTAACTTACAAGGTAGTTGTGTGTGAGAGTGCTTTCCAAAGTGTGACTTGTCGGTGGCAAAGTGCAGGCCGTTGAGCATCCCGTACCCACACACCTCTCGTCACCCTTCCCAGCTCCTCTGGCAAGACGTGGACAGGCCTCCCCTGTACTCGGACTGCCCTGTTGGGAGGCTGCCCTTGCAGTCCCTGTAACCTGATTCTGTCTGTCAGGAAAGGCCAAGTCTGGGGGCTGGCACACTTCATTTGGGTTTGATTAATGGGGCTGCGGAGGGTCTTCGGGGCACATTCGCTCTGATGCACACTTCTTTCCAGCACCAGATATGCCAATTATCTGTGTTTTCCTTCGGAGAAGAAGGAGGAAATGGGCTGTTAGTAAAAACACAGACTCACTTATTATAATAAATCGTAGTGAAAAGTAAAATAAACATGACCCCCCTCATAAAGGGTGAATCTGAGACGCTTTCTCCTTGGTTGACCAGTGGTGCAGGCAGTGGCATTCACCACTCTTTTAGGGGCACGTGGGCTATCGTGGAGCAATAACGTCAACAGTTAGGCTACGGAAATGCTACCGAGGCTTGATGTTTTTGTTACACGAAGCACTCATACAAATTATGAAAATCCACTCCCAATGGGCAAGTGAGAGATAGATAATTCACAACAGAGAAAAAGGAGTTAGGGAACATACACGTGGGAGAATGTTCAACCTTACTGGTGATTAAAGAAATGAAAATTAAAATTTTAACGAGATACCTTTCATTGCCTATCGAGTTAACAAAAACATCAAAATAAAATAAGTAATGCTGGTAAGGTCCAGGACATTCATAGGATGCTGGTAGACGTATAATTTGGTACAACTATTTTCGAGAGCAATTTGGTAATATGTATTAAGAAGCATAAAAGATATCCATACCTTTTCTGATGTTTATGTCATTTCACCAGTAATCCATGTGAGTAAATCTGACCAAAAGAAAAACACTTAATGTATAAACAACGTGACCAAAAGAAACAACTCTAAATACACCAAAAGAAGAATTCTATGTACAGAGTTATTCATCGCAGCATGTTTGGAAATAACCTGAATATCCCTGAACTATTTTGCCTGCATCTAAAAAGTGGTTGCAAAGGGTTTTAAACACCTTGTAGAGGTATTTAGGATATAATGTTGGATTATAAGGCAAGTTATAAAGTTGTTTATATAGTACAGCTTCAATTATGCAAACGAGCCTTTACAGAGACTGGAAGAAAATTGAACGAAACAGCAATGATGGTCATATTTTCAAAATGGGACATATTTAATTTTTTAGTTCTAACCTGTTGTCATATCTATTTTTGTTTTTTAATGAAAATATATTCAGGGAGGAAAACAAGGAAGGACTAAAGATGAGCTCAGATCTTCCTAATGACCCGTAGCTCATCTATCATTCATGACTGTATCTTAATGTTTCTTGGGCCTATTTATATGGTCAACCCCCATGACCTCTGGCTAATGAGTTCCTTACGTTGTCACTGCTGTGCAGAGGACGACTTCCTTTCCGCCTGAGTCTACCTTTTAAGGCTGTAAGGAAGCCCTTGGATCCCATGAGTGCTGTTGTGTTAGCTGATGTGGGCAGCATCCATGCTCACAGCTGCCCAGAAACTTCTGTAGGTCCCAAGCACGGCTGGTAGAACGTCTCTTAGGGTACCAACTGCAGGCATCTGGCAACATCCAGGAAGTTGGATATGTTTACACCTGACAGCCAGCCTATCCCCCATCGAGGAATATTCACCTGGTCTCTCGGTGCCTGGCCCGGCATTTGGAGAGGAACAGAGCAAAGAACCGAGAAAGGGGACGTGTATCAGGGTAGCACCTGTGAGGAGTGGCCAGGCCGAGGCCCAGTCCTGGTAGAGGGCGCGCCCAGTCCAGGTCCAGGAACAGCGCCTTTCTGCCTTTTTTTTTTTTTTTGACTGCGCCACACGGCTTGTGGGATTTTAGTTCCCCGACCAGGGATCGAACCCGGGCCCTCGGCAGTGAGAGTGCAGAGTCCTATCCACTGGACCACCAGGGAATTCCCAGGAATGCCTGTCTGCTTGATTCTGGAGGGTCCAGGGAGGAGGAGGAAAGATTCACTGGAGCCTGGAGGTGATTTGTGGTTTGGGGTTGAGGCAGAGCAAGGGGGTGCCCCTGGGGGTGAGGGCATAAATTCACAGAACCCCAGACACAGCCGGGCTATTCTCTCCAGCCAGGAAGTTGGAATAGCGAGGAAGTTGGTGGACTACCTCCCACTTACCCCATATTCACTCAGGGCCTTTGGTTCCCCCAGTTCTGTTGTCAAACCCCGCCCTGCCTCTCCAGAGTTAGGATACGTTTATGGCCAGCCCCAGCCCCGGGACGTGTCTGGTCCTTCTCTGCCTCATCTTCCGGATTCCCCTCCATGCTCTCTGCTTCGGATCTGCCCTGGAGGCCGCAGGAAAGGAGGTGTCTGCGAGGGTCCCCACAGGGGTGGGGGGGGGCTTCAGAGCGTCCAGCATGTGCCTGGCCTTGCAGCTCCCAGCTCGGTCACCTGAGACCTGTAATTTTCACAACCGGGTTCTAGATTGTTCCTTTTACTGTCCCCTTGTTATTGAAGCTACCTTAAGTGTGTACCTGTTCTTTGCCACCAAAATTTCCCTAAACAAGCCTCCTTTGTTTTCATGAATTTCTCTGACAGCGGCTGCATGTTATTCTCTCCTCTCTGTGGTTTTCAGCTCTTCAGGATGCAAAATTCCTACTGAAAACCAAGAGAAATCCTTGACTAAACCATGAGCAAAAATATTTTAAATAAAGCATCTGTTCAGTCACGTTCATACTGCCTCCACATTACACATCTTGTGATCATGGGGCCCAGACTTGATGCAAGGCACTGAGTCCAGGGACATGTGGTTGATGGATGGACCAACTGGGAGTGGCCCCTGGCCTTTGGTGTCCAGCTACTTTGTTCCCTGTCAAGCCACAGATGAGATTTAGAAGTATACTAAATAAATCAGATTCAATAACACTGAAAACAAAACCCTCCTGGTTGATATTACCAAGAGCCCTCAGATATCCAATTTCCTGTAGTGAATGTCTTATTGCACTAAGCTGCCCAGTTCTTTCCTGACAAAGAAGAAAGTCAGATGGTCTTTAGGAGAAAATAAGGAGCCAGCCTGCTGCAGGAACAGAGAAAGGACCAAGAGGAGGGAGGTCACGGCAACAACCAATAAAGTGTCTGTGCTTTACTCAGACCTCAGAGAAACCAAGGTGGGTTCCTGTCTGCATTGCACAGATAGGAAAAGAGAAGCCCAGAGAAGTTGAGTAACTTGCACACTGTCACACAGCAAGCGGGTGCTGGAGCTGGAATCTCAGACAGGAACGAGTGTCAGTAAGAACTGAAACAACTGGAGAGGACCAGCCTGGGGCCCAGTGAGTCAGCACCAAACCCCAGGAGGGGACCCACTGAGCATTGCTTTGGCTACAAGGTCAAAAGCAGTCATCTCCAGGGAGCACGGGGCTGGGAGGGGCTGCAGAGCTTCAAAGCTCCCCTCCTGCTCCCCCAGAGCACCAGGCACAAATGGAAAGCTTGCCCCTCAGGGCTCAAGTCTCATGACGCCACCTGGCCCCTCTCCACTATGGGCGTATAACTTATCTCTGGGGACATCTCCAGCCGGGACACGCATGCAGCCACGCATGCAGAAGCTGCTGCTTCTCCTGCACACAGTGTAGCGTTGGAAGGCCCCAGAGCCAGCCGTGCACGGGCCCCTCTGAAGTTGAAAGGTTTTCTGAGTCTCGGGGCTCTCGTCATGGAGAGCAGCTACAAACTGGATGACTCCCCCTTCCTTTCTGTCACCGGTGTCGGGACGTTAGGGAGGATGTCACTCTTTGGCCCCAAGCATCCTTGTGAAATAGGCATCTGGCAGGGCCTGTGTCCTGTGGGACTTTCATGACCAAGTCACTCGTTCCCCCCGGCATGCGTGTGCCAGGCACCTGGGAGTCTGGAAACTTTCCTGAGCCCAAACAGACGGGAATCCCTGTCCTTGAGGGGTTCCATGTCTGGGGGTGGGAGGGAGCCAGTAAAAATAATCACAGGAAAACAGCATGGATGGCCTTTAGGAAGTGGAGATTACCGCGGAGAGATGAAAACTGAGAAGAAAGAGACCCAGCCACGGGTGTGGAGGGAAGAGAAGTGACAGGTTCCCTAAGAAGGTGACAGAGGCCTCTAAGGTGGGGGCATTTCAGAGACTTGAAGGAGGCAGGCCCAGGGCGAGGCCGGTCCTGTGGCCGGGGTCTCAGCGATAGGGCACTGCAGGCAGAGGCCCGAGGGCCTGGGGAGACAGAAGACAAGCAGTGGGGGAGGGCAGAGTGGGGCAGGCCAAGGCAGGTGAAGGAGGGCTCGGGTGGGAGCCGGGACCAGCGCTCCATCTGATGTTGGATTTGAACAGGGCTCGGACGAACTTGTGCTTACCAAGGGGAGAGGGACGGGGGAGGGACAAGTTCGGGGTATGGGATTAAATACACACACTACTATATACAAAATAGGTAACCAACAAGGATCTACCGTATAGCACAGGGAATCATGCCCAATATCTTACAATAACCTGTAATGGAATATAATCTGCAGAAGAACCCCTGAATCACTATGCGATGTATACCGGAAACTAATGCAATATGGTAGAGCAACTATACTTCAATCAATCAGTAAAAGGAGCCGTGGAGCTGCTCATGGGGCACAGAACGAGGCGGTGGCAGGAGAGCCCGGAGGAGGGTGCCAGGATGTGAGGGTGGGGTGGCGGGGTCCAGCGTGGAATGTGGAACCGTCCCTGTGATCAACACCGGCTCAGTCAGGACGGTACATCGTATAAGGCAGAAATCTGGTTGATGAATACTCATGTCCAGCCCTCGGTGTGAATGCCACCCAGTCTCGGGTGTATTGCTTGTGTGGTGAGGTCTTTTGCTCAAAACTTGTAAAGCGTAGAGCCACTTGGAAGAGCCATACGACATCGCAGATGGAAGGAAACTTCGGGGTCCCTCTGTCCACTTCTCACTGAGCAGATGAGGACAGGACGACTCAGAGAGATGAACTGGTTTTTCTAAAGTCAAACGAATGATTCTCGAACTTGAATTTGTGTACATGTCACCTGGGGAGGTTCATTCAGACCCTGTGGATCTCGGGGGAGCAATGGAGGCTGGGGGTCTTTGGGACCAGGAGGACAGAGAGGGTAAGGCCTGGGTGGGAGACAGACCATCCCCGTAGATACTGAGGATGTGATGGGGCCAGACTTAACTGTGAAGTGATTTGAAAGCTCTGAAGATCATCACAGGAATGCATCCCAAGCCCAGGGTCCTGGATCTGCACAAAAAGACCCTTCACGTGGGCCCTGACGAGGCCGGCGATGGACGGTGTTCACATCTGTAGCCTCAGCATTTTCCTGGGGCCTGGAGACCCGAAGGAGACGGGAACTGTGGGCAGTGGGATGAAGGAAAACTGAAAAGGCCCTGGAAGTTTTGTATTTCCCCGGAGAAGGGAGGGCTGACGGGCTCCCCAGTCCCCAGGACCGCTCTCTGCCCACAGCGACCCGAGCCCCGTCTGTCCTGCTGTCAGATGATGCCTGAGCCAGAGGAGAACCCTCACCGCAGGCAGAGCGGAGAGGTTGGGGGTGGAGATTGAGATCCCCCTGTGGGGAAGTCCAGCCTGCCTCCGCCCTCTGTCTGGGGATGGACATGCCTCCTTGGCACCCAGTTTGCTCCCCACTCCTGCCCACGTCCTGTGTCCCAGCACTCACAGTCAGTACTCCCACCCCCGGAAGTCAGCCCTGAGTCTGATAGGTCCTGCTGGGGACGTTATTTTAAGTGGCTATCCTGGTGCAGTGATCTGGGGGCTCAGGAGAAATTGGGGGAAACGTCCTCAACATGTCTGCAGTCAGCAGAATAATGGTCCCCAAAGATGTCCCCATCCATATTCCCACATGGGAGTATGTGATCTTGCCCACAAAGGCACTCTGTGCTTTATCAGAAACAAGCAAATAAAAACCCAGCAGATGGAAGCCACCAAATATAAGTGACACGGGTAACCACGACACTGGTTGCCTTCCTTATGTCTACTCTCCCTTTTTCCATAGGTGCAGAATTACCATGTTGAGTGGAGGAGGGGACCAAGGAGCGCAGCTGCCTTAACAGCCAGGTATGGCCGTGCCTCACAGCTCTGACCATGAGATACTAGGGGAGTTTGCTGGGAGAGGTTTCTGGAACAGCTCCTTAAGAGGTGGGCAGAGCGGGGCCCGGGTCCTTTTGGCCTATTTTCTCTCCCTCCTGCTTTTGGGCTGGAATGTGGATTTGAGAGCTGGGCCTCCAGCAGCCATCTAGATCCATGAGGTTCTGGTAAGCGGGGAGTCAGCCACAGGACAGAAAGCAGAGAGCGAGCAAAGGACCCCAGGCCCGGAATCACATAGCTTCTCTGAACACCCAGCCCCCAGACTGGTTCTACGAAAAAGAAGAAAATAAACTCTTATCTTGTCTAAATTTTTTCTGGCCTCTGTTAATAGCAGCAAATTGTCATTCTAATTGATGTAGCTCGTACTGGAGATAGCATTGCACAGAAGTGTCTTAACAGGAAAGCACTCAAGCTGTACTGAACGTGGTCTGTGCGATCCTGTAGTGAAGTCGGGGGCCGCGGCAAGCTTGGTGGGCCTTGCTTTCCTCATCTGCAGATTGCGCTGTTAGTGGGGTTGAGTGGGAGGGCTACTGTTAAGCACTTAGGACTGGGTTTAAGATGCACTGAATATAATCGGTTATTTATATCAGAAATGGGATGATTAATTAATGCTATGCTGTATTGAAAAGGACAGAGAAAGATGCCCTGTACTGAGAACAACAAAACACGAACAGGATGCACTAGAAATAACCTAGAAGCTCACAGGACACAAATGATTTGCTGGTGGGTGGGCTGGCCTTGTCTCCACATATGCCACCACCCAGCTCTGCATTCTGACCATGCAGGCGTGGGAGAGCTTCCCGCCCAGCAAGGCTGGCTGGCAGCCTCTGTGGCTGGCGACTTTCTCTGCATCCTGCCCATCGGTCAGCCTGTGTCCTGGGCCCGCGGGGACACGTGGCAGGGAGCCAAGTCCGGTGGAAGGCATGAGGCCGGATGTTTCTTTTGCCTCTAAATGTGCTGTGTACACAGACCCCCGTCACCATTCAGATACCCAGAACCGAGGCGACAGGTGACAAAGCTCTCTGTCTCCAGCCCAGACATCCCTCCCTGGCATAAGAAAGAGTGTGGCTGCCGTGGCTTGGGCGGACAGGGGACCCAGAGCTCCTTCCCCTGGACCCAGTCACATGTTCATATCTCTGGCAGAGTTGAAGTTATACAGTTAGTTCTTTAAGGATGAAAACTGAAGGTGGGAGGAGAAAAGAGAGGGATCGACAGAGTCAAGTCGGAGGAAGGGCGCAGGGGTAGGTTAGGTCGGGTGGAGTTGCCATACACTTTGGGAGCGACAGCCATGCAGGCGAAGGGGGCGTCACAACTTCTCAACACAGCCTGGGCTCCTGCGATTGGTAGCTGGCACCTGGGCGAGGGACAGCTCTCACCTGCCTTCCTGGCCAGAGGGGAGAGAATGCCCTTCTGAGCTTGTTGGTTCCTTTCAAGGCACGAAGACCAGAGGAGGTGTAGAAAGCTGCCGGACCTCTACCCACTCTGAGTCTCTGAGCTGCTTCCTGGTTTTCGTGGTTTTCCCACAAATCCACTTTCTCACAGTTTCTAATGCACAGAGACTGGATTTCAGGGTGGGCTGAGACCTTAGGCTTGCCTCGCCCGCTCTGCTCCTATAGACGTTGCAGCAGATTTCTCAGTCCACGTGGAAAGTAGATCTCGGGGTGCTGGGGAGAGCGGTCTCCAAGGGGTTCTACATGTGTGGACAGGACAAAGCCTACAAGGAGGACTTTTGGGAGGCCAGGCTCCAGGCCAGGAGTAAGGGATGGATCCACCAAGAATGGAGCTATGAGCGGTGGCCTCAGGCCCTCCTGTGTGGGCCACCCCAGACGTGTTGGGGGGAGAGAGTAGGTGAGAGGCGGGAGAGAGCAGAGCACACCAGGGAGAGGTTTTCTGCATGTTTCCTATGGCATCCGTGGTCCTATGTGCAAATCCTGCTCCCTTGGTGATGAGCTGTGAGACCCAGGGGAAGGCACTGAACCCGCTGAAGCATTTTTTTTTTAATTGAGATATAATTGACATTAACGTTATATTAGTTTCACGTGTACAACATAATGATTTGATACTTGTATATACTGTGAAATCAGTTCAATGGAATGACACATCATGTACCGTGAATAAGATCCTGCTGAAACAAGTTTATGTTCTATGTTTTCTGTAAAAGAACATGACTCACTAAGTGACTTAAAATGCTTCAAGTGTTTAAATCCAGACATAAACATATGGCTTTACTATTAACTTTGTGTATAGTCTTGTTAAGAGATAAACTGAGGCATGTTAAAATTTTTTAAGGGTTTATCTGGGCAGAAATCAATTTGATTTGGGAAATGGTTGGAAGCACTGAGCAGAGGTTGGGGGGAGAGGTACAGGAAGAAGGCGGAAGCAAAGCAAGGAGCTGACTGATGGCTGCAGCTTGAGGCCCGGGGGCTGTGTGTGATCGTTTGCCCTTAGCGTTTTGATTCATAACCTTGAGGCATTTATTTATTTACTTATAAGTTATTTTTTATTTTTTGGCTGCATTGGGTCTTCATTGCTGTACACGGGCTCTCTCTAGTTGCGGCGAGCGGGGGCTGCTCTTCGTTGCGGTGCGCGGGCTCCTCTTTGCGGTGGCTTCTCTTGCTGCAGAGCATGGGCTCTAGGCGCGCGGGCTTCAGCAGTTGTGGCATGTGGGCTCAGTAGTTGTGACTCGTGGGCTCTAGTGTGCAGGCTCAGTAGTTGTGGCGCACGGGCTTAGTTGCTCCGCGGCATGTGGGATCTTCCCGGACCAGGGCTCGAACCCGTGTCCCCTGCATCGGCAGGCGGATTCTTAACCACTGCGCCACCAGGGAAGTCCCACCTTGAGGCTTCTACAGCTTGGATATTGGGTTGCTGGCATGGGCTGCCGTGGCATTGGAGCCATCGCAGGCCATTCCCTCCACGTGTAGTTAATTGAGCAGTCCATGACTAAATGATTTCCCTTATCAGTTAGCACCCATTCGTAAAGCTGCATTCCTGACATTGTTCAACTCAGTTGTAAAACAGCAGAAACATTAAGAACAGTTCAAGCATGTACTTTTGCTATAAATTAAACTGCGGTAACTGCATCATAGGTACATAGGGTTCTGACTTATTTCCCATAAATTTATTTGTAAATGTCACTGTAGCTTTTGAGGGACATGATTCAACCCAAAGGAGCATCCCTCTGCAAGGTGGGCATGTTACAACCAGCACAGAAGCTTTTGGGGTGTAATTTCTTCCCACCTCTGTGGGGAGCTTCCAGGGCATGAGGCTGGGAGGAAAGCTGACATCGCAGAAGGTCCGTTCCCACTTAGGGTGTTTTTCCCCAGAGCCAGAGCAGCTCGGAAGCCAACGTTTCCTCGTGTGGAAGCTTCTCCTCAGGAGATGCCTTTAGCAGGAGCCCCATTTGGTTTGTGGAAATGGCTTCGAGCCCCTCTTGGCGTGGCTACTGATCACTGAGAAGGCCCAGGGCCTGGGCCCCAGAGTCGCTCCAGGGGCGCCAGGGCCGTTGGCAAAACAGACTAGGACTGGCCTGTTGCCGATGAGAGGCCAATGAAATACTCTCTAACACGCTGGGAAACCTCCTCGCAGGGAACTAGAAGAAATCTCTCTGAATTATGAATAATGAGAGACTGCAAAACAAGGGACATGGAATAGATAACCAAGGTATTAAAATAAGAACATGAGTAAAAAATTGGGGAATGTTCAGATTTCATTGTTCATGAAGAGGCAGCAGATAAAGTGAGTCCGGGGCACCTTGCTGATTGCAGAGGAAGAACACGGGTGGGCATTTCTACACAGGTTTGGGGTGTATGGGCAGAGGTGATGATTGCACGTGTTAGACTCCAGCTTTTAATAAAGCTTTCTGCAAATGTGTGCTCTCCATCTGGCTGCGCTTCTCCTTAGAACGCAAGGTGCTTGGTGCCTCTTGGTTCCAAGACTGGGGACTAGTTGTCAGTTTCAGGGCAACAGAAAAGCCCTTCTCGTCATCCTATAACTATTACAAGAATCAGCTTCAAAGTTCGTGTAATTCTGACAGTCATGCTAGTAACAAAGCAAGGCTTTTAGTTGGGAGTATTTCCGTTTTAAAATGGGATTGGTTAAAGCGCTCTCCCTTCAGGAAGATAAAGGAAAGAAACTGGCCTTGACTCTGAATTTATGAAAATGTACCAGGAAAAATTAGGTTGCAAAAATAAGTGTGCACCCACGGGGATGGCTACAATAATTATAATAACAAAAGGACAAAAACAAGTGTTGACAGGAACGTAGAGAAATGGAAGACTTGTATGTTGCTGGTGGGATTGTAAAGTGAAACAGCTACTGTGGAAAACAGTCTGGTGGTTCTTCAAAATGTTAAACATAGAATTACCATATGACCTGGCAATTCCACTCCTAGGTATACACCCAAGAGAACTGAACATATATGCCCACACAAAAACATGTACACAAATGTTCTTTTGTTTTTGAATTCATTAGTTTGTTTATGGCAATATCAGAGGCTTTTGAGAGTGTAAAATTGTTTAAAATCTGTATTTTAAATAGTACAACATTTAAAAAAATACTGAAATACAACAATGATGATACATATGTTTGTACAGAGTCTTACAGTTTTTCACATCTTTCCCTGTACCATCTCATTTAAAGTACTTATTATTTAAGCCTTGATTTCTAAAACTGATTTGAGGTGACACCATCTCAAAAATGCATGCGTTCTTCAAATACGTGTAAAGTGTAGCACTATATTCTGGGAAGTAAGATGAGGATCCTAATAGTCGATGGTTTTCATACAGTGTCTTTCAGCCACGGCTCCCGTCTTAGACAATGCCAGGGTCGCTGTGTGTCCCTGTTTGCAGCTGCGGAAGTGAAGGAAGAGCCTTTATTTTAGCTCTACTAAAGCTACATGCCGTGTTGTAGATGAGTCTCACAGACACGAATGCTTGTCCCAGTGGCATGGTCTGTCTGTACGCTCAGTTGCAACTCACAGCTGACTCACAGACTTCCAGAGTAGGACGACGTCTTAGTGGTGACTCGGTTCTGCCCTCTACCTGATGTATAGAAATCCTACTCCTTCCTCACTACTGTCAGCCCATTTCTACTAAACGTTTATTCTTCTGTTGTCCGGGAGTTCCCTGCTTCAGAGGCAGCTCCAAACTGGCTTTAAATGGTGACTCATTGATAGGACACTGATTTCTCTCCTCACTCTTGAAATCTCAGGGATGATAGCTAAACCCTATTTCAAGGGAGAAATAGGGACAGTATCTCTTTCTATGTAAAGGCCTGTGGGTGAGTTACACAAATGTTCTTAGCAGGATTACTCATATAATAGCCCAAAATGGAATCAACCCAAATGCCTGTCAGCTGATGAACGGAAAACAAAGTGCGGTCCATCCATACAATCAGATATTACGCAGCCATGAAAAGGAGTGAAGTACTACCACCTGCCACACCACTGATGCGCCTTGAAAACACTATGCTAAGTGAGTGAAGCCGGAGACAAAGGACCGTATGTGGTATGATTCCATTTATATGAATAATTCAGAAGAGGTAAATCCACAGAGACAGAAAGTAGATTAGTGGTTGCCGGGGTGTGGGGAAAAATTGAAATGAATTGCTGTTCATGTGCCCAAGTTTTTGTTTCAGAGTGATGACAGTATTGTGTATCACAACTAACTAACTAAATGTCAGGGAGAACGAGGGTGCAGAAATCCTCTATTTACCGAAGTGGGATAATCATATTCTAATCTGTAGAAAGGTAAACGCCTTCACCCTGGAGATTTTTTGTGAAATGAAGTGGATATGGCTCCAGGGGAGGTGGAAACTACAGCGATGCCAAACGTGAGACAGGCGAAGCTCCCGTACATGGCTGGTGAAAGCTGCCGTAACCAGTTTGGAAAACTCTTGTGTAATATCTACTAAATCTGAACATTATACGTGCCCGAACCCAGAAATTTTATCCCCAGGTGAAAGACCAACAGGAATGCAAGCACATGTACATCAGAAAGCATACATACGAATGTTTATCCTGGCTTAGTTTGTTACAACCAGAAATGAGGAAAAAGCAAACCTATATCCATGAACAGCAGAACAGGCAGACTGTGGTATCTTCATAAATGGAACATCATGTGATGAAATGAATGAATTGAAGCTACATGCCGTGTTGTGGGTGAGTCCCACAGACACGAGTTCCACCCAAAGAAGCCTGGCCAAAGGCACACCTAGTGCGTGAATCCCATCATACAAACTGCAAAGACAAGCAGAGCTCATTGATGTCATTGGATTCAGGTTGGTGGCGACCTCTGGGAGGTCGGAGAAAGGGTAACAAGTGGGAGGAGGCATGAGGGGGCTCTGGGGTGCTCACTCATGACTGGTGTGTTTTTCTGTTCGTTAAAATTCAATTTTTAAGCTAGAATCTAAACTCTAAAGACAAGAAGCTTGATAATGAAATGCTTGGAACTACAATAAACTTTTTGTCAGTCTGGAGTTACAGGGTTTTGAAAACAGCATAAAGCCCTATGTTGCCCAGTCTCACAAAATTCAAACATTTCTTCTGTAAAACTTTGTGTTTACCCCAACTTTGAGAGCTAAAACATTTCTAGTATCATAAATAGCTACAACCGCAACTATGAGTCCTTCATTTAAGTGGTCATTTTTAATCTTAACATTTTTTTTAAAGTCATGAGCACATCTGGATCTTTTAATCATTAAAAACTCCTTTGTAAAAAGTCTTTTAAAAGCCCCTCTTCCTCAGGAAAGGAATCAGATCTCTTTGTTGACTTCAACATTTGGAGAGAAGATGTTGAGCCAACAATTCTTAATGTAGCTATAGGTATTTGATTTTGTTTTATAGCCTCATAATTCTCTTTACTGGTTCTCGACTCTCCTTAGCTTTTACTTTTAATATGTTCACTTGTGTTAATTGTAGGTTTGTGTATGCGTTTGTGTGTATAAGTGCATACATGTGTGTTCACGTGTGGGGGGCAGAGAAAGGGAGAAGAGGTTTAGAAAGCAATGGAGAGGGACTTCCCTGGTGGCGCAGTGGTCAAGAATCCACCTGCCAATGCAGGGGACATGGGTTCGAGCCCTGGTCCAGGAAGATCCTGCATGCCGCGGAGCAACTAAGCCCGCGCGCCACAACTACTGAAGCCCGTGCACCACAGCTACTGAAGCCCGTGCACCTAGAGCCTGTGCTCCGCAACAAGAGAAGCCACTGCAGTGAGAAGCCCGTGCACCGCAACAAAGAGTAGCTCCCACTTGTGGCAATTAGAGAAAGCTCTCACGCAGCAACGAAGACCCGACACAACCAAAAATAAAATTAATTAATTATTTTAAAAAGCAATGGAGAGCGTGAGAGACTGAGAGAAAGAATTGGAATTATTGAGAGAATATACTAGAGTGCTTTGAAGCTGTTATCTTCAAAGTACTGCATTAATATCAATTATTACTTTCAAACTATTCAACACAATTTTTAGGCATGACTGTTTGACATTTTAAGAGAAAGTCCTATAGGATTTTAGTTTTTATTGTTTCACTACTTTTATACTTGCATATGCTGTTTGATTCTCTCAGCACATAAGCACTCCCTACTTCCTGACTTAGTCAAGAATTTCTGGATCCTGTGTTATAAGCTGTTCCATGTGTCCTTGGGTTGGCTTGGGTGGGCATCCAAAAGTCTGGAAGAGAGTGACCATTGTCTTAGCCTGACAGTCAAAGCATTGCTTCTCTGGTCACCATACCTATAAGCAATACTTTCAGGTCCAATTTATCTCAGAAAGTGTTTAACAAACACTTTCCTTTTTCATGCTAATACCTCTTATACCTTTTCCTCCTTTCTTTTGACTACAGTTCAATTTTTTAATGATCTGATTAAATTTCAGTTCATTGATTTGGAACAAGTGCACAGCTTCTTGAGAAATGTTTGGTCTGAGTCTTCTGTCATGTTCACATTTGTGCCATGTGTCCACTGCATGCTTCCCTCATAGCTCCATCCAGTGACTAAAACATCAGCACACACACATGCACACACACACGTGCACACACACGCACACACACACACCAGGAGAATTCAGTTTCTGGAAAGATAGAGTAGACACATTTTTCTATTTTTTCTGCTAAACACAACTAAAACCCCTGGGAATTATATATAACACAATATAAGAAGACACTGAAAGTAGACCACTAGAGATCTCAGGACCTGAGGAATGACCTGGTGGTGAGTTCCCTGAGTTTTCTTCTTGTTTCATACATTCTATACTGGGAGCCAGAGGAGATAGGTGCACACAAAAACAAAAACAAGAGCTTACTCTTAATGGCCAAAGGACCTGGAATAGGCAAGATAGATTAGCAAAACGAAAAAAACTCAAACATTTTAAAGCAGACATCATAGAAATGCTTCAATGAGCAATTATGAACACACTTGAAACAAATGAAAAAGATAGGGGAAAACAACTCAAATGACAGCAGATTTCTTATCACAAACTATGGAGACCGGAAGAAAGTGGCACAATATTTTTCAAGTGTTGAAATGTCAACCCAGAATTCTACATTCAGGGAAAATGTCCTTCAGGAATAAAGATGAAATAAAGGTATTTTCAAATGATGGAAAACTAAGAGACTTTGTCACCAACAGACCTACCTTACAAGTATGGCTAACAGAAGTTCTCTAAACAGAAAAGGAAAAAATAAGAGGAAGAATATTGGAATTTCATGAAGAAAGAAAGGATAATGGAAAGAGTAAAAATATAGGTAAATACAAAAGACTTTTCTTTTTCTCTTGAGTTTTCTAAATTATGTGTGAGATTTAAAGGATAAACTACAACAGTGGCTGATCTGGTTCTCAAAAAAAGTACGTATGTGGCCCACATTATATTTCCCTTGAAGAGTGGTGTTCTACATAATAAAATGTATAATATAGAAATTGTTAAAACAACAACCAAAAATTAATGAGAGAAAAGAGAGAGTCCCAAGATCAAGATACATTCTCCCAGTTGTCTTTGGTCTGTTACTCAGAAGTGGTTAGCAGACACTTAGGTGAGGTAGGATGTGCTCACCTCCTGGTGTACATCTCTCTATTTTCTCCAAAAAGACATCATAGAAGAGGCTGTCAGCTGATTTATAGTCTCAGTTACATTATGTACAACATGTCCTGTTTCAATCTGTCACTCAGATAGGGAAATGAGAACTTTCAGATTCAGATAGACTCTAAATGGCAATACCAAATCATCTTCCTCTTTATTATTCCCATCCAAAAAAAAAAAAAATCCTGACAAAGCATTATAGCTCAGGAAACTAAAATTTCCAACCAATAATCTATCAGAATAAAAGAGAATTCCCCCTAACAGATGCATGGATAGAGTCTGAAAAATAACTGCAAGGCTAGAAGGTAGAAGAGGAGAGAGGTCTCACCCCGCTTCACTGCGTATCCCGCTTCTGACACCCGGGCTACATCCACACAGAAATCCTGCAGTGTGCCCTGTGCAGGATGCAGGTTCAGACATAGTTATGATCGGACTTCTTCCCAGGTTCCTCCTTCTCAGATCTCTTCCTCTCCCACTGTCTCCAAGAGTGGATTTCCAGTATATCTCATGGCACCTTACAGTAATTCTTCAATGCAAATAGCTTTTTAAAAATGTGTTTTCCACAATAAGTTTTACCACTAAGGGCATGTGTAGAAGGAGAGGCAAGCAGACATACAGAAAAACAGAGAGGGAAAGAGACACAGGGAGGATTTCACACTGGAGAACCATAGATTCTGACCATCTTTATCCCTGCACGTCTGTCCCATTTTAGGACGTTACAGCCAGTTATAGTCAACCTCTGCAGAAATGAGTGATATTCACTGCAATAAGAACAGAAAAACAAGTTCATTACAAGAGCAATAGAAAACTGGTTTCTGTGTTTAATGTCTAATAAGTTGATATTGCTTGCTTATTCTGAATATTGAGGAAATGTGAAATCTCCTTACACTTTTATAATAAGATTTCCTATTGTTAATCTATAAGTAGTCCAGCAGAGCTTTAATTTCCTCCTAATAGGACATTTAAGAATTTACCGGGTTGTGGAGAGTTCAAAAGTGGTCAGGCTTTCGATTAAGAATTCCTAATTCAAATCCTGTTTTCTACTAGCTAACACATGCTAATGGGGGTCATTACATCTTTCCAAACCAGAACAGCACTGTGCAGGGTAATTGGCTTAGCCCTTCACCATCCGGCCAGAATGCTTTCATTTGGCTCAGGGCTGCAGACGCGCCTGACTGGATGTTAAATTGTGCACGGAAGAACAAACCCCTGCTTGGAAGCTGCTGGGTTGGCTTTACGAGCGAGGAGCAGTGTTCTCTAGCAAAATAATAAAATAAAATAAAATAAACCAAAAAACAGAACTGGTAGCAGCTCTGGTGCCGCCAGTCTGGTTGGATAGCACCAGCCTCCTCTTATCCCCACCTTCTTCAGGTCCCCACAGCTGGGTCCCTGACCTCCCCGCTAACCTGCACGGAGGGGCACTAACTCTACAGGGCGTGACATTTTACTTTCTTCATCTCACTTGATCATCCCAACCAGCCTATGAAGTGGTTGGACTGCCTGTTTACAGGTGAGAAACTGAGGCAGAGACACATTAAGTAACGTGCCAGAGGACACCAGGTTTTGTGTGGCACCAAAGCCCAGTCTCTTAACCAATGGGTGACACTGTCTATGCCTTGACACTTTTTTTAAACAACAGACATTTACCTCCCGCAGTTCTGGAGGCTGGAAGTCCAAGACCACGGTACCAGCAGGGTTGGTCCTGGTGAGAGCCCTCTTCCTGGTTTGCAGATGGCCACCTTCTCACTGTGTCTTCACATGGTGGAGAGAAAGATCACCTCTCTGTGCCTCTTCTTATAAGGGCATTTAACACTTTCTTTTTATTTGACTTTTGATTATGCCATCTCTCAATGCTGCCTGTTGGAATAATGCCCACATGTAAGTCAGTAAAGGTAACTGTTCTTTAAGGGGCCAAATCAATGCATGTGAAATACAGGCTTCCCTGCTCTGGATTAATCAACACTTGAAATAGAGACGGCTCAGAAGAAACAGACTTTCATGCCATCCTCCACGAACCCCCATCTTTAGTGTTCATAGCAGAACTTCTGATGAGAATGGGACAGCAATGGGCTCCTGGCTGTCTTCCTGGGTACAGTGTGTTTTGCAGATTAAGGGCAGATTCATAAGCAGATTCATCATTTAAGAGGGGTTGAGTGGACATCGCTGGTGGAAATGGACACACTGCAGAATGGAGAACCTTCCCCTTTCTGAGCAAGTCAAAGAAAGAATCCTTGACACATGGGGGCTCCTAATAATGATACAGTAAACAAACAAAAATGGTCCTGTGTCAGCTCAACAAACTATCAACTGAACTGTCAGGGTTTCTCCAGAGAGACAGAACCAATAGGATATAGATATATAGAGAGAGATATAGATATATGGAGAGAGAGGGATTTGGGGGGCTTGGTTCACACAGTTGTGGAGTGTGGAGGAGGATGGCAAGTCCAGAATCTGCAGGGCACACCATCAGGCTAGAGACACAGGGAAGAGTCGATGGTGCAGTTCAAGTTGAAGGATGCCTGGAGGCCGAATTCCCTTTGCTCAAGGGATATCAGCCTTTTTCTCTTAAGTCCTTCAACTGATGGGGTGAGGCCCACCATTTAAGAGGAACATCTACTTTACTCAACGTCTACTGATTTAAAAATACTTTGACAGCAACATCTAGAATCATGTTCGATCAAATATCTGGGTACCACAGTCCGTGAAATTAACCATCACGCTCTCCAGTCAGATACAAATATGTTTCCACAGTGACATCAAGGTGTCAGGACCCAGGGGATTCAGGGTTTGGGGCTCCTTCAAGGGCAAATTTATTCTTAAATTTCCTCATTTTTAAAAATGGAGTGTAGTTGCTTTACAGTGTTGTGTTAGTTTCTGCTGTACAGCAAAGTGAATCAGCCACACATGTACATATACCCCCTCTTCCTTGGATTTCCTTCCCATTTAGGTCACCCAGAGCATTGAGTAGAGTTCCCTGTGCTATAGAGTCAGTTCTCATTAGTTATCTATTTCATACATAGTAGTGTATATACGTTAATCCCAATCTCCCAATCCATCCCACCCCCATATATCTTCACCTATACCATTTTTCTAGATTCCACATATATGCATTAATATACGATATTTGTTTTCCTCTTTCTGACTTACTTCACTCTGTATGATAGTCTCTGGGTCCATCTACGTTTCTTCAAATGGCATAATTTCATTCCTTTTTATGCCTGAGTAATATTCCATTGTACATATGTACCACATCTTCTTTATCCATTCCTGTGTTAATGGACATTTAGGTTGCTTCCATGTCCTGGCTATTCTAAATAATGCTGCAAGGAACATTGGGGTGCATGTATCTTTTTGAATCATGGTTTTCTACAGGTATATGCCCAAGCATGGGATTGCTGGCTCATATGGTAGTTCTATTTTTAGTTTTTTAAGGAACCTCCATACTGTTCTCAAACTCTTCCAAAAAATTGCAGAGGGAGGAACACTTCCAAACTCATTCTATAGGCCACCATCACCCTGATACTAAAACCAGACAAAGATATCACAAAAGAAGAAAATTATAGACCAATATCACTGATGAACATAGACACAAAAATCCTCAACAAAATACTAGTAAACAGAATCCAACAACACATTAAAAGGATCAGATTGAAGATGAAAAACCATATGATCATCTCAATAGATGCAGAAAAAGCTTTTGACAAAATTCAACACCCATCTATGATAAAAACTCTCCAGAAAATGAGCATTGAGGGAACCTACCTCAACATAATAAAGGCCATATATGACAAACCCACAGCAAACATCATTCTCAGTGGTGAAAAACTGAAAGCATTTCTTCTAGGAACAAGACAAGGATGTCCACTCTTGCCACTATTATTCAACATAGTTTTGGAAATCCTAGCCATGGCAATCAGAGAGGAAAAAGTAATAAAAGGAATCCAAATAGGAAAAGAAGTAAAACTGTCACTGTTTGCAGATGATATGATACTATACATAGAAAATCCTAAAGATGCCACCAGAAAACTTCTAGAGCTAATCAATGGATTTGATAAAGTTGCAGGATACAAAATTAATGCACAGAAATCTCTTGCATTCCTATACACTAACAACAAAAGACAAGAAAGAGAAATTAAGGAAACAATCCCATTCACCACTGCAACAAAAAGAATAAAATACCTAGGAATAAACCTACCTAAGGAGGTAAAAGACCTGTACTCAGAACACTGTAAGATCCTGGTGAAAGAAGTCAAAGACAACACAAACAGATAGAGAGATATACCATGTTCTTGGATTGCAAGAATCAATATTGTCACAATGACTATACTACCCAAAGCAATCTAAAGATTCAATGCAATCCCTATCAAATTACCAATGGCATTTTTCACAGAATTAGAACAAAAAATGTTGCAATTTGTATGGAAACACAAAAGACCCTGAACTGCAAAAGCAATCTTAAGAAAGAAAAATGGAACTGAAGGAATTAAGCTTCCTGACTTCAGACTATACTACAAAGCTACAGTAACCAAGCATATATGGTACTGACACAAAAACAGAAATATACATCAATGGAACAGGATTAAAAGCCCAGAGATAAACCCACCCACCTATGGTCACCTTATCTTTGGTAAAGGAGGCAAGAATATACAATGGAGAAAAGACAGCCTCTTCAATAAGTGGTGCTGGGAAAACTGGACAGCTAGATGTAAAAGAATGAAATTAGAACACTCCCTAACACCATACACAAAAATAAGTTCAGGGCTTCCCTGGTGGCGCAGTGGTTGGGAGTCCACCTGCCGATGCAGGGGACACGGGTTCGTGCCCCGGTCCGGGAAGATCCCACATGCCGCGGAGCGGCTGGGCCCGTGAGCCGTGGCCGCTGAGCCTGCGCGTCCGGAGCCTGTGCTCCGCAACGGGAGAGGCCGGAACAGTGAGAGGCCCGCGTAGCGCAAAAAAAAAAAAAAAAAGCAAAGTGTATTAAAGACCAAAATGTAAGGCTGGACACTATAAAGCTCTTAGAGAAAAACACAGGCAGACACTGTTTGACATAAATCGCAGCAAGATCTTCTTTGACCCGCCTCCTAGAGGAATGAAAATAAAGACAAAGATAAACAAATGGGACCTAATGAAATTTAAAAGCTTTTGCGCAGCAAAGGAAACCATAGACAAAACAAAAAGACAACCCTCAGAATGGGAGAAAATATTTGCAAACAAAGAAACGGACAAGGGATTAATCTCCAAAATATACAAACAGCTCATGCAGCTCAATATCAAATAAACAAACAACCCAATCCAAAAATGGGCAGAAGACCTAAACAGACATTTCTCCAAAGAAGACATACAGATTGCCAACAAACACATGAAAGGATGCTCAACATCGCTAATTATTAGAGAAACGCAGATCAAAACTACAATGATGAATCACCTCACACCGGTCAGAATGGCCATCATCAAAAAATATACCAACAATAAATGGTGGAGAGGGTGTGGAGAAAAGGGAACCCTTCTCCACTGTTGGCGGGCATGTAAATTGATACAGCCACTATGGAGAAATTTCCTTATTTTGGTTCATTCTTTGAGGTTGTCTGTGGGCAGGAGGGTGTGCCAGCAGTGCTGAGAGAGGGCTGCCTGGTGCCCGTGAGCATCGCTGAGGCAGTGAGCTTCCCACCGGCCTGCAGGATTGCCACCTTCCCTGCCCCTTCTTCTTCCCAGTGGGAATCTCAGTGTCGGAGCGCCTGGACAACGTCAGATTCTAGAGTCGCGTTCCGGGATTCCCCCAGAGCCCTTGTGGTTTGCCCTGACACCCTGGGTTGACACCCAGCATTCTCCCTTCTAACGTTTACTCGTTTATCCTCATACTTCCCTGCTTTGTAGCCAGGCACTGCCATTTAAGCTTCCTCTGCAAATTCGGAAGTAAACGCTGGGCAGATCTGGACCTAGATCCCGTTGTTCTCCTCGGCTAATGTGCCCCTTTTGTCCATCACTAGATCAAAGGGAGGGTAGAAAGTAAGGTTTGGGTTTTTAAAATTTTATCCATGCGTAGAAACTTGCTTGTGTCAAAGTTTCAGGTTACCTGAATTCTAAGGAGCATTGTAAGAATCCTGATGACCTGGTCTCTAAATGTTTTGAATAGCATTCTTTCACAGAATTGGGGTGGGGCCACCCTGGGTTGGGGACTCACAGACTTTTGAAACAGATGGGCTATGCTGTTTTTTTGTTTTTTTTTTTTTGCGGTACGCGGGCCTCTCACTGCTGTGGCCTCTCCCATTGCGGAGCACAGGCTCCAGACGCGCAGGCTCAGCGGCCATGGCTCACAGGCCCAGCCGCTCCGCGGCATGTGGGATCTTCCCGGACCGGGGCACGAACCCATGTCTCCTGCATCGGCAGGCGGACTCTCAACCACTGCGCCACCAGGGAAGCCCCTTTGCTGGATTTTGACTCTCAACCTCACCAGCTGCTCTGGGGCTTGAGGCGCCGTGTACGGAGCGGGTGTGTGCAGTTCTTTATCAAGGGGGGCAGGCCATTTCCGACCATATCTGACCTTGCACTCCACTTCATGCTGTTCCACCTGCTTCTGGTTCTTTCCTCTCCTCTCCCTTCTCTCCTGACCCACTGGGCAACGTCATGCCACACCTCAAAAGGCCAACGCCCAAGCCACAGCACCAGGAATGCAGCTTTTCCAACCCTGCTGCTCGGGGCTGACACACTAGTCCGTGGCCACCTTGTCTTGTAGGGACCAGAGTAAGTGTCATCTCACTTCCTGACTGCAGAGCCCTTCAGGGCAAGACTGAGATGCCCTTGGAGACACCTGTAAACGGGGGAGGGGTGAACCCAGGAAAGCAAGAACAGGTAACAGAAGGACATGGGATTCTTGTCCCTTAAGAGTCTGACAGTTTTCTAACAGCTTTTGCACCCACTAGCCCATCTCCTGGATGACACAGCCAAAGCCACCTCTACTTGACCAGGACTCACTAACAGAAGCCAAGTCCATGGGGTCCACATACATGTGGAATCATGGGGCGGTTTAGAGTCAAGAAGCTCTCCTGTATCTGGGGCACAAGGTGACCACAGAGATGACGGAAGTGAAGCCCAGAGCTCGGGAAGGTGCGCGCCAGCCACGTGTCTGAGCAGGACTATTAGCAGGTACACAGCCTTTGCCAAGTGTGATGCCAGTCTCTCGCAGCTGAACCCCCGCCACATCCAGCAGCTTGAGATCAGCCATGTGCCACGCTGCAGGGACCCTTCCACTGAAGCTCACTCGCTTCCCCTCTGTGTTCCCACCTCCACTGCCAGGACCCCTCTTCTTTCACAGCCCACATCAGGACCTGCTCCCTGAAACCCTCTGGGCAATCACGTAGTCCTTCAGATTTCCATCACAGGTTCATAATCACTGTGCCATGTCACCAATTATGTATTTCAGTCTACACTCAAATTCTGTATCACTTCTCTTTTCCCAGCACAGAACAAATGAAAATTAGAGAAAAAATTTAAAATTAACCTTTGGGTTGGGAGGTCTTGGCCTTTCCATCAAAAACACCCAGCATCGCCGCAGTGTGATGGGGTGTTTCAGAGACAGGATTTCACAGGTAAGAGCCAGTGGAGGGGAGGCGGACAGAGTGAATGAAAAGGGGAGGAAACGCACAGGAACTCAGTCAGTCGTTTAATCCAACCTGCCGGACTAAATTTTATTATTGTCGCTTTGCAGCTGATGGGACTGAGGCTTGGAGAGCTCTCATAAATTTTGTGAGGACTTCAAGGTAGACAGGTGGCTGGACCTGGACCCAGGTCTGCCTGGCTCCCGGGAAGCCCCTCTTCCCAAGCACCAGGCTCCTGGGGTGGGGGAGGAGCGTAGTGTCCTTTTTATTCCCCCCAAAAAGTGTGCAGAAGAGGCCAGGAGAAGGATCAGTGAGCTGGGCCAGGAGACAAAGCAACAGGATCACCGCGAGGACAGACGCCAGCCTGGGGAGCGGGGCACACATGCCTGGGGACCCAGGGGGATCCCATTAGAGCTGAGGTGCCTGGAGCAAGCTGGGTGGGACACCTCAGACCAAGGGCTCTAAGGAAGTGACAGCAGGGCACGGAGAAGCCCGGCCCCCAGCCTTGAGAGGAGATGTTCCAGGTGCCCAAGAAATGTGACTGTTTCCACCATCCTGACAGAAACGTCACAGAGCAAGCAGGCAGCTGAGCGGGGGCGGGCAGGGAGGGTGGGCGGTCCGATCTGATGTCAAGGGTCAGCGTAGCACGAAGCCTTCTCCTTGGCCCATTCCCATGAGCTCCTCCCAAACGCAAGAACGGATTCTCTGCAGATGGAGACCCTCTTGGGCCAGGCTGCTGCAACCAGGCCCCTTCGCAGAAGAGACTAACCAGGGCCCAGGAAGGAGCAGCTCCCACCCCAGCCCTGGTGAGAACAGTGCAGAAGAATCCCTGTTGGGAGGGGCCGGGGCCAGGGAAGGAGCAGACATGCAGCGGGGTCATCTCTTTTCTTCTCTCGGTTCCTCTCTCCTTGGAAGGCCCAGAAAGACTTGTATGTGTATAAACAGGTCCATAGGGCAGGGGTGGGGCCCAGCACTATCCTATACATGCCTGATCATTCCTCCATCCAACCTCTCAGTCGACGTGGAGAGCCTCCCCTGTGCTGGCCCCTGGGAACAGAATGGCCCAGGGAGTTAGGATTCAGTTCTGTGTGTGTTCACACGTGTCAGAGACATCTAACCCTCACAGTATCTCAGTAAGGCGAGTGCTAGTAACTCAAATTTCAAATTAGTAAAGGAATTTTTGGAAGGGTTGAGTAACTTGCCCACAGACACACAGTGATGTAGACCAGTCGTTCTTAGCTGGGAGCGATTTTGCCCTGAACAGGATATTTGGAAAGCTCTGGAGTCATTTTGGGCTGTCATAACTGCACGTACTACTGGTGTCTTGTGCGTAGAGGCCATAGATGCTGCTAAACATCCCACGAGGCACAGGACAATTCCCGAAGCAAATACTTATCCAGCCCCTGACGTCAGCAGAGCCAAGGTGGCAACTTCACGGGTGCTTGCCTACACCCCACTCTCCCCTCCAGGGCTCAGGAAGCTCTGCACCCCCAGGCCCCTTGCAGTTAGATGGGGCACATGGCTACTGAGCTGTGAGAGGAAGTGTGTGTGTCACTTCTGGGTCGGAGCATAAACATGGGTGTGGAAGATCTCCACGTACATCCCCACGCTGTTGTGAAGGCAAAGGTGACCTCCTCTGGAGGTGGCTGAGCCAGGACACAGAAGCAGCCTGCAGGGCTGGGTCCCTGCACGGGGACAGCTACCCTGTGAAGTCACAGGCCCACACAAGATTTTGTGTACATGAAAAATAAACGTTTGCTGTGTAAAGCTACAGAGATTTGGGGGATGTTTGTTACCACAGCAAAGCCCAGCTCAGCCTGACTCATACACATGCTGGTGAAGACTGGACCATGATTCCAGGCCAGACTCCAAGCTTCAGGTTCCTCATCCACCAAAGGGAGGCTGTGAGGATTAAGTGGGGCAACGCCTGTGGAGAGCACAGCATGGTGCTAACACGGGGTCAGACAAATGCATGTTAGCCACTATTTCTCCAAAGCCCCAGCTCTGGGTGCCTTGTCTCCAGGACACTGTCCACAGGCCAGCGTCCTGGCCATTGTTACCATCTGTGCACAGGGAGGAAAGACGGTAAGCGCCCACAGTCCAGATGGGGCCAGGTTTAGGGGGAAGCCTTGGGAAGGAGGCAGCAGGGCACGTCCTACGCCAGCGCCAGCGCTCAGTGAGAGTGATGAGGACCGCCGGCCCTTGTCTTCATCTTCCCGTAAACACTGCCCCGAGTGAAAGAAAAGGATTTCATATTACTGGGGCCAGTGTTTAATTATTGTGATTTATTAACACTGAGTACATACAGCAGTCCCCTGGACATGACAGCCCTCATTCCCCAGCGAGTCTGGGAGTCTGCTTGGACTCCTGCCGCATCCTGCACAATTCTTTTCATTATCATTATCCTGATTATTTACAACAGCCCAGCCACTGGGGAGAAGGGCAATTGCCGTCAAGTTCACAGCAAGTTCAAGGATTGGCCAGGAGGCCTTGTGAGCAGTGATGAAAATCAGAGAAGTCCTGGTGGTTGGGAAAAGGGGACCCGGTGGCTTGAGGGTCTCCAGAAGCCTTGGCTCCATGGGCAGGAGGGTAAACATGAAGTCAGGGACTAAAGGGGTCTACCGACGGAAAGGTGGGCTAGAGCAACCTCTCCTTCTCTGTCATCTCCCCCTCCCTCCCCTCCCCTCCCGCCTCCCCTCTCCCTCAATCCTTGTGTTTTTAGAAGAATAGTCGGTTTTGGTTTTTTTTTGGCTGTGTTGGGTCTTCGTTGCTGTGCGTGGGCTTTCTCTAGTTGTGGTGAGCGGGGGCTACTCTTTGTTGCGGTGTGGGGGCTTCTCATTGTGGTGGCTTCTCTTTTGTGGGGCACAGGCTCTAGGCACATGGGCTGCCGTAGTTGTGACACATGGGCTTCAGTAGTTGTGGCACGGGGGCTCAGTAGTTGTGGCACATGGGCTCAGTAGTTGTGGCACATGGGCTCAGTAGTTGTGGCACACGGGCTTAGTTGCTCCGCAGCATGTGGGATCTTCCCGGACCAGGGCTTGAACCTGTGTCCCCTGCATTGGCAGGCGGATTCTTAACCACTGCGCCACCAGGGGAGTCCCAGAGTAGTCATGTTTTGAGTACCCAAATGGAATGAATCCCAGAATGTTGAGAACAGTGTGGTGGTTACAGCTGCTCTTCTGTGAGGATTTATCTGATATCTCTTATCTACCATGCTGTGAGGTATTCCTCATCCTCACAACTCTACAATTCCAGTATTATTTCCCATTTTACAGTTGAGAAAACGGAGCCTCAGAAGCTTTGCCCAGTATCACAGAGCTTATAGGAGGCACATAGAGTCCATGTCTGTCTCACCATCTGTACTTTGTATAGTTACCTCTTATTTGAATGGAATTTTGTTTTGTTTCTTTAGCTTTTCAAACTTGTATTGCTCACCCCTGTCTTGATGTGCCTGGAGAGAAAAACGTTTAAGTATTTCAGCCCAAAATAGAGTGACTGAGGAGCAGGAAGAAGTCGTGGTTTCTTCCAAGCCAGACAAGAAATTCTGCAAGAGTCTGGGCACCTCAGCCACTCTTGGCCCCCAGTTGTTTTCTTTGAGGGCGGGCTAATCGGAAGCATTTTTTAGGGGAACATAAACTTTGTAATTGGGCTTTTCAGGGCCACCTGAAGGCCCCTGAATTCTGAGGAACTATGTGAAGGCCAATTCAGAGTGAATGGAGCTACCCATGAATATTTAACACAGTGCTAGAAATAACGGCTGACTCAGTAGCACAAGGAAAATGAAAGACAAATATTGAAGAGAGAGTACAAAATATTTTAATACTTCTGATAATATGATTGTCTATATGAAACATTTAAGAGAATCAAGTAAAGATTAATTACCCAAATAAGAGATTTCACAGGGTGGTTGGTTATGATATAAATATTTGGAGATCAGAAGCTTTTCCAGTACTGCTATTATCTGCAAGGAATAGCACTTTTTAAAAGTACTTTATTCACAACAGTAAGAAAAATATAAACTACCTCGGATTAAACTTAAGATTTACAGAAGGATATAAAATGAATAATTTAATGAATAGGGAGTGATATCATAATCTGGGATTTTAAAAAGTCAGTCCTGCAAAATAGGCCAGGTAGTAAATGTTTTTCAGCCCTGCAAGCCGTATGGTCTATGTCAGAAAGGCTCAACTTTACCGTTATAACACAGAAGCAGTACCAGAGATGACACACACATGAATGAACGTGGCTGTGTTCCAATAAAACTTTATTTACTCAAACAGTCAGAGGGCCAATTTGGTGCATGGGACAAAGTCTGCCAACCAAATGATTGTCTCTTTTTCTCTAGCACAAAATAACTACAATGAGCATTCTGCTACTTCGAAACTATTTCCTCTTGAAATATTTCCTGAGGATAAATTCTTGGAATTTGGAAGAGCGGGCCAGGGAGAATAAAATATACTTATGGGTTGGCTCACTTATTACCACACTGCTCCCAAAATGCCTTCCAGAAATTGCAGTGCAACCAGTCTTAGTGAGGGCAAGCATTTCACACTGATATCACGAATGTTAGAGAAATCTTCCTAACATTAAGTTAATCTGTTTAAAATAGAATTTCTGCAATAATTATTGAGGGGAAACTTTTTTTCTTCTTTTTATATTTTTCAGAATTACTAGGTTATATACTTGGCATCCTTAGCCACTGAAATTGAAGCGGAAGCATTTGACAGAGCAAATGTGCTTCAGCGTTCTCATTGATATATGCAGTATTATCTATTTTGGGACCCTTTAACCTCAAATATTTTAGTTCTTGTGCTATTTAAAGATGATCTTTTTATGTTTCCTTTAAAGGATTTCCTTTGAAGATGTTAATTTAGCCAAGATGGAGCGTGTATAGTTTAACTGCTATGAAGTTTATGAACATAATTGAAATCAGGATTCCCTGAGCAATGTTTCCAGGCAATTTCCAGTGCACTTGGTAGATATTTGAGAGCACAGCCCTTTCTAGCCATTCTCATCCCTTCTCTAGTCCTCTGATGTGAAAGCCCTGCTCCCAACAGAGACTAGAAGAAAGAGCTGAGATGCAGCGATAAGGAGACCGAGCATGTAGGAACCACCTGTCATCACTAGGCTGTTTATAGTAGTTATGTTTAATAAGAAGAATACTTTGATTGTCTGAGACTTAATTTTAAATGTAATTACTTGCATTTTCTATTGATGTTAATCCTTAGGGAATGAGGAATAGATTTCATTTTTCACCTGTGTCGAATGAATGGGCACCTTGAAAAGGACCATCACAGACATACAGTTGTAAAGTGACTCAAAGTTAGGGTTGAGCTGCCCAAAACAGTTCACGTTTTGTGGAAGCAAAAGCAAGCAGGAGTTCCAGCTTTAGAATGACCACAGCACATCTCCCCTGTGTAGTGCCCAGCAGGAAGCTCAATTTCCCTCAACAGCTGATGGGCTACGGTTGTAAACGTCATTTCTAAAATCCCTTTCAGCAGAGACCCCTGGGAGGGCACCCAGCCAGAGGGGCTTCCCCCACGGCCTCCAGCCCAGTTACTGCTAACACCTGAGAGGAGCCAGCTCTTCACGAGCCCAGTGATGGACAGCCGGTTACTGAGAGCCCGTTCACAGTGAGGACACTGGGGCAGGGACACAAGTTCAGTCACTGCCCAAAGAACACTGGACAGGTCCGCCCTGGGCCCGGAGAATCACACCCCCAGCACCAGCCTGCGAGCCAGCAGCTGCGTGCACTGGGTGTTCCTGGTCCCCAGCCCTGCGTCCAGGCTGCACGATATCCCCCCGTCTCCTGATCTTTCTAGCACAGCCCTTCTTGCTTCTAGTCTTCTTGGAGCCCAAAAGCCACACGATCTGTTCTGTTTTTTCTTTTTTTTCCTGAATTGTGCTTTATTTATTTATTTTAGTTTGTGAATTTCTGAATTTTAGTTATTTTTTCTATACAGCACGTTCTTATGAGTTATCCATTTTATACCTATTAGTGTATCCATGTCAGTCCCAACCTCCCAATTCATCCCACCCACCCACCCACCCCCGCTGCTTTCCCCCCTTGGTGAATTGTGCTTTAAAAAGAGCAAATAATGACCTCTTGTGAGGGGCTGCAGTATCCACCTCACAGCATGGCTGGTGGGCACTGTCCGTGGATGTGTGTGACAGCACTTTTGGTATTCAAGGCATTTCGACTCAGGCCTCCGTTCTCAGTCCTGTCTCTCGGGGTAGGGTTTCCTGTGCTCAACTCGCCTTCAGTGTTCCGTCCCATCGCTGTGAATGCTTTCGTGCTGGCCCACATAGTACAGTCAGATACCCCGAGTGGCTGAAAAGATTCGATGCTGGCCTCTGTGTGACCACACATAACCCATGGCAGCCCTCCCCGCATGCAGGGGCTCCGTCCAGGGGATCCTCTCCTCCCGTGGCGGAGGCCCACTGCTCTGGGGAGGCCGCCCAGACCTTCAGGCCCAGGTCGTGTCTGCGTGGCCAGGAGCTGAGAGGCACCAGCACCTCTGACGGCCAGGTCCGGCTATTTGGAAGCCCCCTGGCCTGAGAATAGCCACCTGACCCTGCATTCAGGGAGTGATTTGCCCCCAACCCACCCATGATTTGGATGGAGACCCAGTGTCTTGACCTTGACACTTTTCACTGGATGTCGGGGTCTGGAGGTGGGGAGGTCCATCCCCGGCCCTTGGGCTGCTCACAGAGGCCTGGCCCCGGCCCCTCTGATCTATAGTGAGGTCACTCAGTGGGTGTCCACCCTGGCCACATGGGAAAACTTCCCAGGAGGTTTTAAAACACTTATGAGCAAGCCACAGGCCCAGCCACTTCTGCTGTCGTCGTCCTGGCACAGGGCAGTGGCACTTTCAGGCCTCCCAAGTTCTGCGCTGGGCAGTAGGGGCTGAAAACCACCGAGATACCAGGAGATCTCCAAGTCCACTAAGGCCTAGCCTGGGCTGCAAACTGGGTCGTAAGAATAGCGCTATCCCACTGGCTCGTGGCTTCCGTCTCATGAGTGATACACATCCTCCCGAATATCCCCAAAGCATTTCTCAGCTCTGTCGAGCCAAGACCCTACCACTGACACATGCCCGGGCTGGGCATAGACTTGGGCAGAACGTGGGAACCTGCAGCTAGGGGGCGGGGTGATGATCAAGTGTGGGCCCGCCCGTGTGCCAGACTCACAGGGTTTCGGGAAGGGCTCTGTCCACAGTGACTTAAGGCCTGGCCTCTCACCTCTGTGGACCTGGCACGAGTTAGGGCAGACCCCACCTGTGCCCCGAATCTCATCTGACGTCTGTGGGTGTCTGTTGTCCAGCTTCTCTTCCCTGAGGCTCTCACTGGGGGCAGCTGGGTCCCCTGGAAGGCCAGCTCTCTGGGGCGCCCATCTGGATCCCCCCTGGTGGAGAAGGAAGGAGACACCTGGCCTCACAGACAGGCTCTGGACAGCTCACTCTGGGTGTGGATGGAGCCAGGCCCGGCTGCGAGTTTGGTGCCTTTTGGTGAAAGGTTCGTGGCCAGGTGAGGTGGAAGGCGCGATGGAAACAGCACGTGTGGTGGGTGTGTTGAGTGGCCTAGGTCCCCGTTCCCCCCTCCACCCCCCAGCTTGCTCTCCTGGTGTCCCCACACCGCCTCTCCTGGACCCTCCATGACTTCCAGGGGACGTGGCTGGGTTCTCTCCACCTGCCCACTTTCTTCTTCTCCCTGGTCACATTTTGAGGCCTGAATTGTGTACCTCTTGATGAATCCTCCCCCCAAAGGGTCCTCTGAGGCTACTTTTCACTTCCTCCTCATTTGTGTCTGCACAGCCTGTCCCTGTTGGAGTCTGCATCGCTTGAGACCAGGGGCTGTGCGTCGTTCAACTTGACAACGCTCCATCCCTGGAGCCGGGTACCCAGGGTAGGTAGCGGCTGGATTAGGGAAGGAATGAGCGCGCCTGGGGTGAGGCAAAGGGCGTCATTGGCAACGGACGTGGATGTTCAGTACTGCCCTCGTGGGGGTCACTGAGGGAGCGCTCCTGGGCGTCTGACCCCAGGAAAGTGTGGACAAAGGCCAGATCTGGCTCTCTTCTTCCTGTCTGAGCAGGAAGAGACTCAGGCCCCTGCCCCAGAAGGGCCGGGCCAAACCAGGAAGGGGCTGGCCCAGGTGTGGGGCAGCTAGGAAAGCAGCCCCTGCGTGGGGTTCCCACGCTGGCTTCCACCACTGTCACAGGGAAGAGGCAGAGAATGTGCGCTGCTCTGCCCTCCACAGGACTCGTGACAATCAGAACTGCAAACAGCTGTGTCTAGCTTTTAAAAAGTTGTTTCTACTTTCCTGGTTCATTTTGGGGGTAAATATTAAAAGAAACTAAAGATAATGTCCAAATATCATAGGGCTAAATAGCGCCAATGATGCAAAAATAAATAAATGGAATTCCATGTAGAAAAAAAACACACAATCACCTATGACATGTGTTTTTGGTTGAAGGTGCATTCTCTCTGCTTTCCTTAGCCTGATTTCATTATATTAAATTTTTTCTTTTTTTAATTCTGTACACTGTCTGCTATAATACTTGTGGATTTTCCATCTGACAACATCTGTATCACTTCCCTGCTCTGCAGTTTCTTACAGCCCTGTGACAGAGAAAGAATATTTAAACCCAATGCTGAGCTGCTGTCAGCCAGCGGATTTTACAGGAAAATCTTGAGCTCGGATGCCCTCATATTTTAAACTGCCCCGACAGCCAGATTGTGGCCAAGACTCGAGGAAGCACTGGTTCTGGGGGTGCCCCTTATTCCTTGCTGAGGAGTCTCTTTCCCCGACCAGCTCTGTTCACCTTTTCTTCTCTGGCAAAGCTATCTTTTTCTTTATTTTTTTTTATTTTGGCGGTACGCGAGCCTCTCACTGTTGTGGCCTCTCCCGTTGCGGAGCACAGGCTCCGGACGCGCAGGCTCAGCGGCCATAGCTCACGGGCCCAGCCGCTCCGCGGCATGTGGGATCTTCCCGGACCGGGGCACAAACCCGTGGCCCCTGCATCAGCAGGCGGACTCTCAACCACTGCGCCACCAGGGAAGCCCTATAGTACATATATATTTAATGTGAGACTGTATATTTATATAACACACAGAGTGTATGGCTTAGTAAGAAGAAATTCAATAAGAATGTTGATATTACTTAATTGCAACTTTATGAAAACAACAAAAAATTCTTTGAAAATGAACTCACGTTGTAGAATGATTTGTGTAGTTAATTCCTCATGGCTGTCCCTTTCAAATGTTCTGATTAAGACATGATGCAGGGCTTCCCTGGTGGCACAGTGGTTAAGAATCCTCCTGCCAATGCAGGGGACACGGGTTCAAGCCCTGGTCCGGGAAGATCCCACATGCCACAGAGCAACTAAGCCTGTGCGCCACTACTGAGCCTGCGCTCTAGAGCCCGCGAACCACAACTACTGAGCTGGCATGCCACAGCTACTGAAGCCCACACACCTAGAGCCCGTGCTTTGCAACAAGAGAAGTCAACCGCAATGAGAAGATCGTGCACCGCGACCAAAAGTAGCCCCCGCTTGCCACAAATAGAGAAAGTCCGCTTGCAGCAACGAAGACCCAACGCAGCCAAAATTAAATAAGTTAAAAATAAATAAAAAGAACTAGGCTAGGCTTGATATAGTTCACTGTGAATTGTGTAATCGATTGGTTTACCACCCATGTTATTGTTTAACACTACGTATATAACCCAAACTTAAAAAAAAAAAAAAAAAAGACGTGATGCAATTCTGAGGTTAACCCCAAACCCTCCTTAGCTGGCTTCAATAGTAGAGATGATTTCCTCTTGACACTTGGTTATGCTTCTGTCTATATTTCTTCCATGTACTGCCTCTTTTTTAGCAAAATATTAGTTCTTTTCTTTACAATGACTTCTGGGTTAATTACTGTTGAATTCTTGGGGGGGGGGCGGTTTGTGGTACGCGGGCCTCTCACTGTTGTGGCCTCTCCCGTTGTGGAGCACAGGCTCCGGACGCGCAGGCTCAGCAGCCATGGCTCACGGGCCCAGCCGCTCCGCGGCATGTGGGATCTTCCCGGACCGGGGCACAAACCCGTGGCCCCTGCATCAGCAGGCGGACTCTCAACCACTGCGCCACCAGGGAAGCCCTATAGTACATATATATTTAATGTGAGACTGTATATTTATATAACACACAGAGTGTATGGCTTAGTAAGAAGAAATTCAATAAGAATGTTGATATTACTTAATTGCAACTTTATGAAAACAACAAAAAATTCTTTGAAAATGAACTCACGTTGTAGAATGATTTGTGTAGTTAATTCCTCATGGCTGTCCCTTTCAAATGTTCTGATTAAGACATGATGCAGGGCTTCCCTGGTGGCACAGTGGTTAAGAATCCTCCTGCCAATGCAGGGGACACGGGTTCAAGCCCTGGTCCGGGAAGATCCCACATGCCACAGAGCAACTAAGCCTGTGCGCCACTACTGAGCCTGCGCTCTAGAGCCCGCGAACCACAACTACTGAGCTGGCATGCCACAGCTACTGAAGCCCACACACCTAGAGCCCGTGCTTTGCAACAAGAGAAGTCAACCGCAATGAGAAGATCGTGCACCGCGACCAAAAGTAGCCCCCGCTTGCCACAAATAGAGAAAGTCCGCTTGCAGCAACGAAGACCCAACGCAGCCAAAATTAAATAAGTTAAAAATAAATAAAAAGAACTAGGCTAGGCTTGATATAGTTCACTGTGAATTGTGTAATCGATTGGTTTACCACCCATGTTATTGTTTAACACTACGTATATAACCCAAACTTAAAAAAAAAAAAAAAAAGACGTGATGCAATTCTGAGGTTAACCCCAAACCCTCCTTAGCTGGCTTCAATAGTAGAGATGATTTCCTCTTGACACTTGGTTATGCTTCTGTCTATATTTCTTCCATGTACTGCCTCTTTTTTAGCAAAATATTAGTTCTTTTCTTTACAATGACTTCTGGGTTAATTACTGTTGAATTCTTGGGGGGGGGGCGGTTTGTGGTACGCGGGCCTCTCACTGTTGTGGCCTCTCCCGTTGTGGAGCACAGGCTCCGGACGCGCAGGCTCAGCAGCCATGGCTCACGGGCCCAGCCGCTCCGCGGCATGTGGGATCTTCCCGGACCGGGGCGTGAACCCGTGTCCCCTGCATCAACCACTGTGCCACCAGGGAAGCCCCTGAATTCTTGGTTTTAATCTGCATTTACTCAAAGTTCCCACATGACTATGTTCTCACTGAAGACACTTCTCTAGCTCTAGCTGTCATTGTTCCCAAGTTGTGATCGTACAGAGCCAAGCAACACTACAACTGAGGGGGAATCCCCCTTCCGCCAAGCGCACCCCATAGATACCCACAGCCCTGCTCCTGCATCAGGACACCTGCAGCGGCAGGAGGGGTGCATGGAGATCCCAGCTTTCGGCAGGAAGAGAATAATCTCCTTATTCAGTGGTCTCTGAAAGCAAGATTTCTCTTACTTAGAAGATATACCATGCATGCTTCCTTCCCGGGTTTATCAACTATTTCTCTGGGCTCAGTAAAAGCCCCTGGTGTGTGCTTTTCAACAGTAATCAGAGAACAAAAAAGAGCCCTCTGAAATTGAAAATATGATAGTGAAGTGAAAAACTGAGTAGCATGATAGAAAATAACAGAAGGTAGAAAAGAAAAAGGAAATTAGAAGGGGGGAAATGACAAGAAAACCAGAAGATTATCTGGGAGTTAGCAACATTCAATCAACTAAACCTCCAGAGACAAAAAATGGAGAAAATTATAATGAAAAGGAAAAGAAAGGTTTTATTTATTTGGTGAAACTATACCAAATAAATGATGCAGGAAAAATTCCCAGAATTAAAGGACACACATGACCGGATTTATAGGCTCACCAACACTGCATACAATCGCATAGCTTGTAAAATTTCAGAGTACTAGGAAAAGAGAAGCTCCTTAAAAACTTCCAAAGAGGGAAAAATTAAAAAAAACACAAAACAGATCACATGAGAAAGATTAAGAAACAGAGACACTTCACAATTCTCAACAGCAACACTGGGAAGTAGAAGAATATGGAATGATGCCTTCAGAATTTTGAGGAAAATTATTGTTTAATTTAGAATTCTCTACCCAGCCAAATTATCTATTATTATGCAAGGACCCCATATTTTTACCTCCCTTGCATCCTCTAAAATAAACTACAGATATGCTTCATCAAAAAGTAGGAGTAAATAAATTTAAAAAGAAACAAGGAAGACATAGGGTCAGTGGTGTGCTGCTAAGTCAGATTCTTACACTACCCTACCCCCAGCAAAAGGTCTTGATCTGTAGCATGTGCCAGTTTCGGTGGTATAAATACTTCCAAAACTGTTGCCAGAGATCGTGGCTCAAATAACTCCCCAATATTTAGCAACCAGTGTTGGAGGGTTATACGAGGGGCTCCAACACAGCACTACATAGAGCCAGGAAGGAGGATTCCAACATGAGGGCATCCTGCTTGACAGCTATGCAACAGCTAAAACGTTCTAGTCTCTGATGCTCTCGACTTCTTATGTTACCAAACTCAGGTTCTGTTGCTCGTAGCTCAAGAATCTAGTACTGAGACACAACTGTTGGGAAAAAGGAAAGATAGCTTTATTGAGGAAGCTGGCAATTCTAGGGGCGAAGGTGGACTCGAGTCCCAAAGAACCAACCTCCCATTGCCAATCAGGGGACAAGAGTTGTTTTTTTTTTAAATTTTATTTATTTTTTTATACAGCAGGTTCTTATTAGTTACCTATTTTATACATATTAGTGTATACATGTCAATCCCAATCTCCCAATTCATCCCACCACCCCCACCCCCCACCCCTGTGCTTTCCCCCTCTTGTTGTCCATACATCTGCTCTCTATATCTGTGTCTATTTCTGCCTTGGAAATCGGTTCATCTGTACCATGTTTCTAGATTCCACATATATGCATTAATATATGATATTTGTTTTTCTCTTTCTGACTTACTTCACTCTGTATGATAGTCTCTAGGTCCATCCACGTCTCTATGAATGACCCAATTTCGTTCCTTTTTATGGCTGAGTGATATTCCATTGTATATATGTACCACATCTTCTTTATCCATTCATCTATCAGTGGGCATTTAGGTTGCTTCCATGACCTGGTTACTGTAAATAGTGTTGCAATGAACATTGGGGTGCATATGTCTTTTTGAATTATGGTTTTCTCTGGGTATATGCCCAGTAGTGTGATTGCTGGGTCATATTCTAACTCTATTTTTAGTTTTTTAAGGAACCTCCATACTGTTCTCCATAGTGGCTGTATCAATTCACTTTCCCACCAACAGTGCAAGAGGGTTCCCTTTTCTCCACACCCTCTCCAGCATTTGTTGTTTGTAGATTTTCTGATGATACCCATTCTAGCCTGTGTGAGGTGATACCTTGTTGTAGTTTTCATTTGCACTTCTCTAATAATTAGTGATGTTGAGCAGCTTCTCACGTGCCTCTTGGCCCTCTGTATGTCTTCTTTGGAGAGATGTCTATTTAGGTCTTCTTCCCATTTTTTGCAGTTAGCTTTTTCCCTCTGGTGGGGGTTTTAGTATCTGCAAAACAACTCGGGAATGTGCATCAGACACTGTTATCTATGTCCTTCAGGGAGAAACTAAAGATTCTGTGAGCTCTGTTGTCCTAATCATTAACTGATTGATCTTGCTCTTTTGTGGCTCAGGGATGGCCTGGGAGACTATAGCTTTTCTACAGACAAGAGACCAGGGATATAGGAGGGCTTTTGTACCTGGGAGGACCCCACAGGATCCCACTTGGTTTCACTTGGAATCCATTTTAGTTTTTTCCCTTGAGACACACTGACTCCACATTTGGATTTGGATTGGTTCATGACTTTTTAATGCAGAATCTTGTATACCTGATGTAAAACTGCCTTTCTTTTATCTTTCCCTGGGTGCCTTTATTCTATTTCCAGATTCTTAGAACCCACCAAGCCCATGATCTATTCCACGAGTGTCCTGTGTTCCTGGAGACCACCTTTCAGGAGCCATTGCTCCTTCTGGGCTCCTACTTCCTGGAACCAATCTCGTCTAATGCCACTTTGGGATGTATCTTCAAGGGGCTTCCAGAAAAAGTATTGAGTCCTTAAATATTTAAAAGGTTTTATTCTACCCTCACGTTTGACTGATGGCTTCTCTTAGTATAAAATTTGAAATGAATTTTCCTCAGAATTTTGAAAGCATTATTCACTGCCTTCTAACGTTAAAAACTGATACTGAAAAGTCTGATGCCAGTAATATTCTTGTTTATTTATGTCACTGTTTTTATTTTTCTGGAAGATTTTACCAGTTTTTCTTCCTTCCTAGTGTTCTGAAATTTCAGCATAGAGTGTTAATGGGCTTTAAATAAGTTAAAACATGAGAAGTACTGGAAATGGTCCTTGGAACATAGTAAGTGCCCAATAAATAGGTGTTATAGTTGGTAGTGGTGGTGATGATAGCGATGATAATGGTGGTGATGGTGGTGGAGGTAGTGGTGGTGATGGTGGTGGTGGTGATGGTGATGATGGTGGTGATTGTGGTGGTGGTGATGGTGATGATGGTGGTGATTGTGGTGGTGATGATGGTGGTAGAGGTGATGGTGATGATGATGGTGGTGGTCGTAATGATGGTGATGGACAAGGGGATAGATTAATTAATTTTGTGTTCTACTTGCCAAAATATTCCTTGACTTTATCTGCCAACAGTTTTATTGAATTATATTCTTTGGCAACGTATTATTTTTAATTTCCAAGAATATTTCTTATTCTCTGTTGTTTCCTTTTCTATAGCATCCTGCCTTTGCCTTATGGATGCAGTCCTGAGAGGCTCTGTGTTGTTGGTAATTCTTTTCTCTTTCCCTGAATAACCTCTGTTCATATTGTCTATCAGATTCATGCTTCAGATTTTCCTCAAGGGTCTGTTCACATCTAAGAACCAGAGAGAATCAGAAACCCCGTGTATGTGAGCTGCGCTTGTCAACTGGCAAGGCCACTTTAGGTGGAGTGACTTAGAGGGTTAAGTAAATACCAAAATGAGCAGGGCGTTGCTTTAGAATGTCAGTCTCCATAGCAGCTGCTCCAGCTCTGCACAGAAGGTGTTCAATTTATTTAGAAAATGATCCTTTGACTGGCCAGTGTCGAGGGGGTATGCACCTGGTAGGGGAAGGGGCCACATCCACCCTTCTGCCCCTGGGCCTGCATCAGCTCCCCTCCTTGAGCGGTAGTCTTCCTGCCTCCCACTCCTCTGCTTCTCTAGGGCTCTGCTTGTCGGGTCAGCACCTTCACCTTCCTGCTGCAACCACCCTGGTCTCAGCCCGAGCTGGATTCCTCCACCCCACTGCACCAGGCAGCACTCCTTCAGCAGTTTCCATCTTCCAGAAGTGTACTAGAGTTTCCCCATTGATGGTAACCCACCCCCATCTGGTATCCTCATTCCCTCACCCCCTCTTAAAGAGACAGAGGGAGACAGGTGGTGAAGGTGGGTGCTCAGTCCACCATCCTGGGTCAGATCCCTCAAAGGGATGTCAAAGGCCATTTGGAATGGCAGGCTCTTCCACCTTACAAAAATTTATCAATGGTTGCTGCCTTGATATGTGAGGTCTACCACAGTTTGACTGGCTAATCAGAGCCCTGTCTTTTCTCTGTGCACTGGCTCATAGTCACTTGATCTGTGTGACCTTACACTCATGAGGTGACAGCCCAAACCCAGCTGACCATGGAATTCCCTGTGGACAACCTTTTCCTCATTGTCCAAAGTCTTTTCTTTTTATAGGAGTATAATTGCTTTACAATGTTGTGTTAGTTTCTACTGTACAATGAAGTGAATCAGCTATGCATATACACATATGCCCTCCCTCTTGGACCTCCCTCCCCCTCCACCCCACCCATCTAGGTCATCGCAGAACACGGAGCTGAGTTCCCCGTACTATACAGCAAGTTTCCACTAGCTGTCTATTTTACACATGGTAGTGTATCTATGTCAAACCTAACCTCCCTTTAGCCTAGAGTTTGAGGCTCATCATAACCTGTCACCATTGTGTGTCTAGGCTCACTCTCTTCAGTTGTCCCCTGAGTGTCCTACATGTACTATGTACGTAGGACACTATTCCGGCCCATGCCGTGTTGGGAAGATCTTCCTTAGTTCCTTCTTGGCTTGTTCCTAACATCCCTGATGCCAGTTCCCACTGCCAGGGAGAGCTGGCCAGTTCCTCCTCTAAGCTGTTGTAGGTGTTTCTAGGCACCTGCAGAGGAGCACTTACCTTACTTCCTTGTCATCTTCTAGTCACTGATCCTTTTCCCCGACTATACATAGCATCCTGAGCATAAAGAAATTACCAGAGAAAGTGTTTTCAGCACCTGACTATGATGCATCGCACTGTGGCCTCTACCTGAGATGATCCTCAGTCCACAGTGTGCCCCCCACTCTGAGCCCTGGCCCATCACTCTCTGTCATATTCAAGACCATGTGCCTGAGGCCAAGCCTCCAGCGGAGGCCAAAGCCATTCGAGTCAGTGCAGACACTTCCCAGCTTCAGGAATTCTTTAAAGTGGGAGGACAGGGGATGGTCCACCAGGGATATTCGGCCAAGGCAGCTGCTCATCAGAAGTACACTGGGCTCCTAGGTTCCTGGTTGGCACAGTCACTCAGACTGCCCCTTCCCAGAGCACATGCAAGATGGCTAGATGGCTCTGGAGGCTGCCACTTCCCTCACCAGGTACCACTTTGGTCCTGGACTCTGTCTCAGCTTCATGTTTGCCACCAGCTAAGCTGGATCAAGGGTGTGTGGTTCATCTCGTTTGGTTTCCAAATCTTCTGTAGTCAACTCATATAATAAATTGTATTCAGTAGGTCCAAGCAGGTATTTAAAAAGTCCAGTCTGCTCTCCTCTCAGGCTGTGTTCTCTCCAGCTTGGTCTGAATTTGGCTTGAGAAAGGGGACGGGGTCAACGTCTTGCCTTTGTACCCACTGTTACGGAATGAACATTCACAGACGGAAGCCCTAACCCTCAATGTGACTGTATTTGGATATAGGGCCTTTAGAGAGGCAATCAATGTTAAATGAGACCATAAAGATGGGCCTTGACCCAGTAGGACTGTTGTCATTATTAGACGAAGAAGAGACACCAGGGCTCTCTCTACCCATAGAGGAAAGGCCATGTGAAGATACAGCGAGAAGACGGCCATCTACAAGCCAAGGAGAGAGGTCTCAGGAGGAACCAACACTGCCAGCACTTTGGTCTTAGACTTGCCTCCAGGACTGTGAGAGAATTGTTGTCTAAGCCACCTGGTCTGTCGTATATAGTCATGGCAGCCCAAGCAAACGAAGACACCCACCTTGCCCTTCTCCTCTTCCTCCCCTGTTTCTCACTCTTGCCTCAGGTGTCTCCATGGAGGAGTTAGTGGAGGAGAAGAGACAAAGATTGAAAGGTCTTACTTAGTGACACAGTTGAGACTGGGCCCTTTGACCATGATGATGGCCGTGTGTCATCTCTCAAGACGGATTTTTGTGGGTTCCTCGGAACCTCCACCACAAGGGGTGCTAACCAGCTGTTTCCTGAGATGGGACATGATCTCACCTCTGGCTCCAGGCCATCCATATTCACATGTTTGCTCTGTGGGGCCACCTTGACTCTGTAGAGACTTTATCAGTCAGGATGGGCTAGGTTAGCTGCATAACAACCCCCAACATCTCCATGGTTTTCTTGTTCCTGCTTTGCTCCTTGACACTGGCGGGTTGCCTGGGGGCTCTGTTCTGTGTCTTCCACAGGCCAGGTCCCAGGCTGAAAGAGCAGCCAGCAACAACTCCTTGACAGCCGTCACCACAGAGAAAGAGGCAAATTGTCCACTGGCCCTTGAAACTCCTACCTTGAAGTGAGCCACATCATTTATGCTCACGTGTTAATAGCCAAAGCAAGTCACTTAGCCACGTCCAACCTCAATGGTATGGGGTCAGTGCAACCTCCCTGGTGCCCAGAAAGAGAAAAGCAGGTAAATACCCACCCTCTTTGGTCAGATCCCTGTCAAAATGATCAACCCTGACTCTACATCTCACCCACGGAAACACACCTTCACCCCGCCATCCATGGGAAGGTACCGTTCTCCAACTACAGTCTTCTCTTCAGTGCTCCAGCCGGTCTCTCACCTTTAGATGTTTCCAGGTGTTTAGATCGGGTATGAAACCTTAACTGCTCTCAATTCCTGGGGTCACCCGTTCAGCTCTCCCAGTGACTTGAGCTACCTACCCCTCACTCAGTTGGCAGTTTGGAAGCGTGAAGAAATACCCCCATTTTTCCGTGGAGGGAGACAAAATGTAGAACACACCAGTAATTCTCTCCAAAATAATTGCTCCTGACTTTCTTATCTCTCCTGGAAGAAGATGGGGAGCTAAGACTCTTAAAGCAGGTCATACCATACACAGAGTTTTATCTGCTGTGTTCAGCCTCCGGGGGTCTGTCTCTATCTGGACGCCAAGGCAATAGGGAAAGTTTCCCTTAAAATCCTGTTATACACAGACTCTCAGAGAGGTGGGATTGGAGTCCCCAACTCATCTCTTCCAGGAGGTTTCTAGAATCTTTGGAAACATTTGAATCTTTGAATACTATCATCACCTCCATAAGCAAATTCCAGGCTTAACGTAACAGTCCGCTTCCCTAAGTAAGTAACATGCAAACAGGCACACGTATAGGCATAAGTAAAAAACCTTGCTAAGCAGACAGCTGACCCACCACATGGATTTAGAAAGATTGCTCAGCTGGTAATTTGGAAGCTGGATTGATAGGAGAAAATCCAGATGCAAAGGTATGAAAAGAAGATTGCAGTTATCCTGGCCAGAAAGTATGGAGTCTGAATAAGGTGGAAATAATGAAACAGAGAAGCTCCAGAGAGACAATGAAATGGACAGAATTTATTGATTTTTCTCATGTTAAGTAAAAACTGCAACTTTGGAAAAACATGTGGGTAAAGGCTAGAAGGTAATACCCAAGATATAAACGCCATCTTATTGGGCTTCCCTGGTGGCGCAGTGGTTGAGAGTCCGCCTGCCGATGCAGGGGACGTGGGTTCGTGCCCCGGTCCGGGAAGATCCCACATGCCGTGGAGCGGCTGGGCCCGTGAGCCATGGCCGCTGAGCCTGCGCGTCCGGAGCCTGTGCTCCGCAACGGGAGAGGCCACAACAGTGAGAGGCCCGCGTACAGAAAAAAAAAAAAAAAAAAAAAAAAAGCCATCTTATTGAGCGTTGATGGAGTTCTGAGTCCTCCCACCCCAAGAAGTCTTTCAGGTTTTTAGAGAACAAACAAGTCAGGAATGTCTTCCAGGGGTTAAAGGAAGCAAAAGGCATCCATAGACTCTGATAGCAGAGCTAAGCAGTTTACAATTCTTGGCTAATATATCTGGTTCCAAGTTTTCTGACCCTTAAAGCCAAAGTAGACCCCAGGTTACGCAGATTTAAATTTTTTACAACAGAAAACAGATGCCTCCAATTATAGAGACTAAATATTTCCTGGAATGGAACTCACACAGGGATTTATTACTACTTGTAGTAAGCAATACATTCCACCATGGTTTTACAAGAAATATCATTGAACTTCTTAGTGCAAAATTCCATATGGGCAGAGAATGTGCCCGTGAACTCAGCTCAACGGCTCTTTCATGAGAAAGTCAGCTGTGTGAATTCCGACACTCAGAGCCCAGACGTGCAGGCAGGTACCATGTTTGTTAACCCAGGTCTGCGAAATTCAGCATCAGAGACCAGCTCCTGCCCAGACGGAAAAAGCCCAAGTCTGACCAACGCATTTTCTTTAGTCATTATGTTAAGAAGTTTGAGCTTCTCTTAAATGAGACAGAGTGCCACTGAACCTTTTTTTTTTTTTTTTTTTTTGCGGTACGCAGGCCTCTCACTGTTGTGGCCTCTCCCGTTGCGGAACACAGGCTCCGGACGCACAGGCTCAGCGGCCATGGCTCACGGGCCCAGCCGCTCCGCGGCACGTGGGATCTTCCCGGACCGGGGCACGAACCTGTGTCCCTGCATCGGCGGGCGGACTCTCAACCACTGCGCCACCAGGGAAGCCCGCCACTGAATCACTTTAATTAGAGTAAAAAGGGTTGGATTTATGTTTTAGAAGGATCTCTGGTTGAATTATCCATTGTGAATTAGGGTAAGAGGGAGAAAACCCACTTAAGCAGTTCTTTTAAATAAGAAGTAAGACATAATGAGAATAGTCTGAACTAAGGCACAGGGTTGGGATGGAGAAGAGTGGATGGTCTTGAGGAGGATCTAGGAAATAAAATCAACAGAACAAAACTAGTGACTAATTGGATAAGTTGATGACAGAGTCCAAGTAGACAAACAAGTCTAATAAGTCTAGCCTAGACTGCTGCGTGGAGTCTTGCCTAAAATGAGCACAGACTGTGTGAGGAGCGTGCACATACAGAGCGAGGGTACGTAGTTTGTCCAATGAGGTAGCCAGGAAACGTGAAGATGCCTCAGGGACTCGGAGTCAGTAAAGAGACTGGGCCAGAAGTAAACTTCGGGTCGCACGTGATCGGTAGGGGAGGGATGCAGCTTTGAGAGTTGATGAGATGATCCCGGGTGAGTGTAAGGACTGAGAACAGTCCTGGTGGGGGACCAGCCTTGGGCGATGGAGTAAGAGGCAGCAGGGGGCTGACCAGAAGAGCAGGCGTCGGCCACAGTGGGGCTGGTGTCCCAGGCATCCGGCAGATTCGAGTGTCCACCGATGGTTCAAATGAGAACTGACAGTTGGTGGTGTGTCCTCACCTGGTACAGATGCCCACTGGGTTTCTGATCTACCTGGTGGGAGACATCTGGTGCTGCACCTGCGTTAACCAGTTCTTTAGGACTTCCACCAGGGCTGTCTCTTCCCCAGCCACATGCTCCAGAATTGGATGGCCTTGGGCACAGCTCCTCCCAAATACTGCTTCTCTCAACCTGCCAAGACCATCTTTCCATTTTTCCAAACACTAATTCCGCCGTAGGAGAAAGAAAAAATACGCGGAGAAGCAGAGAGTTATATTAATTGATCCGTTCTTTGAAATGGCTTATTAAAAATATGGATGACTTTATTTTTAAATGATTTAGTTTCAAAACAAAACTACGTTGATGCCAAAAATCTTCAAAATTTGAAATGAGAAACAAAATAGTATTCTAAGACTCAAGGACCACGTTTTGCTTTTCTATTTGCAAGTTTTCTATAATAAAACACACTAAAAATATACAAAGAAAAATAACTATAAAAAAACACTTCATCCACCAACCCTCACCCTTTTTATTTAATTAGGACCAACATTGTGGATTTTCTAAAAGTCATAAATTATTTTGATATTTTTTAGTAATGCAGTAACCACATGTTTAATATGAGTAAAGTATGACTAAAAAAATTTATGTGTTGCTCTTGGAAAAAGTTGAATTTTCTACTTGTAGCTAATATAAGCCAGTCCATCTTTTTAAATAAGATTCCAAAAAGGTCATATTTAACTGCTCAAAATTATATATCAAAGATAGAAGTAAATAATTATATCATTTGTCTTAAAAGTATTTCAGGTCATAATAGCTCTGTTTAAAACAGGATTAGAATCAAGCAAAGCCAGCTAATCTTCAAGCATTTTAAGATGGTGTATAAAAAGCAAAATTCAGCTCTTTCCATCTGGCCTGCAGGCCTGCAGTACTGCTCAGGAAATCCGCACGCCAGGGGTCTGCAGTCCTGGCTATTAAGAATTCTTGGGTGTCATGATCCTGGAATGTTCACACATTTTAAAAATCAGCCTCTCCAAATGTTCAATCTAAGAAAGGACTGATGACTTATGGGTTGTTTGGTAAGACACATAAAAGAAAAATGATTTTGAAAATGGAAGAATTGAAGGATTAAGGTAGCTTTTCTAAAATAAAAAGAGTATTTTAATTAGATTATTCAATCCCCCAGATTATGGTGGTTTGGAGCACATGAACGATAAGAGGAATGCCCTTATCTAAACTTCAGTAATCAGAACACTCGGATAAGCAGACATTTCAGTGGTATCTGCAATTACTATTTAAGGAAAGGAGGAAGGAAGTGAACATTTGTTAAAATTCTACTGTGTACCAGAAACCTGTCTGGTTGCTCGTTCAATTCTTAGAACAACTTTACACGGCAGGGATTATTATTCCACTTTACAAATGAAGAACAGCACACAGAGGGTTAAAATAAATTGTCCATACTAACTAAAATACTTTAGTTACCTAAAATAACTAATTATATTGCCAATATGTATAATTGACAAATAACGAATATATAATTAATTAACAAATAGCACCATATGTAGTTAAATATGGTACGTACAGTCCAGTTACTAATGTATAGCTATACTGTAATTATGTAAGATATATACTCATATAAGATTTAGATAAGTAATTGCATATCTAATTACATTCACAATAAATAGAGCTGTGAGAGAAGTTAAAGGTCATCTGATCCAACTTCTTTTTTTAACAGTCACTCGACAAACATTACTCAATATCCGCCACCTGACAGGTGTTTCTGGGCGTAAAATAGGGAGATCCTCGTAGAAACCTACTGGGTGTCTGACAGCAGCACTTGTTGGGAGGATATAGAACACGCCCCAAAATACTGCTGCAACCGTCTGAAAAGCAGTTTTCGTCGCCTTCTTTGGATACCTTATGACACAACCCCCCTCATCAGAGGCACACAGCTGAGACAAAAAATTCCAGGCACATGGGTCACTGGAACCCTGATCTCCAACCATAGTAGAGTTGCTTCTGAAAGTTCAGTGCTGGAAAGAACCCGAATGCCCACGTAAAATGGGTAAATAAAAAGTAACATATCTGTGCCAAGGCATACGCTGCAGCCTTGAAGATGTGTGAACCACATGAAGGACGTGATACATTCATCCACAAAAGAAAACAGAGCAAAAGACCCCAGAAACACACGTATACGAATGGGAGGGGTTATTCACATACAGTTCAGAAATAAGCTAAACTGAACTGCTAGGGATACATATTTAGATAGTAAGCTACAAAGAAAAGCAAGAGGCTGGGGATCCCCAAATCAGGGTGGTGGTCGCACAGGCTGGGCAGTCACGTGATAACTGTTGCTTAAACTGAATTGTGTGTTGTGTTTCCAATAAAGTGTTGACAAAATACTAACCCACCCCACTCAAATACATGTACACTTGATATATATGTACAGATTTATACATATATACATACTTCATATACATGTATTCGATATTTGCTTGTGAATATAGGTATTATATATGATTTTTTTTTTTTTTTTGGCTGCATTGGGTCTTTGTTGCTGCACGCAGGCTTCTCTAGTTGTGGAGAGCAGGGGCTACTCTTCATTGCGTTGTGTGGGCTTCTTGTTGCAGTGGCTTCTCTTATTGTGGAGCACGGGCTCTAGGCATGTGGGCTTCAGTAGTTGTGGTGAGCAGGCTCAGTAGTTGTGGCGAGCAGGCTCTAGAGCGCAGACTCAGTAGTTGCAACTACACGTGGGCTCAGTAGTTGTGGTTTGTGGGCTCTAGAGCACAGGCTCAGTAGTTGTGGCTCACGGGCTTCGTTGCTCTGCGGCATGTTGGATCTTCCCGGACCAGGGCTCGAACCCGTGTCCCCTGCATTGGCAGGCGGATTCTTAACCACTGCGCCACCAGGGAAGTCCCCATGATTTTTTTAAATGTCTGTTCTTTGACTTCGATTCTAAGCAAAATTTCCACAATGAACAATTAATACTGCAGTGAACTGAGAAGTTCACTCTACAAAGGAAGGAAAATGGGCCTGTCTTGGACTTGCGAGACGGTTATAGCTCAAGTTGGGCCGTTGGAGGGGCAGAGAGGTGGGGCAGAGCAGCGTCCGGGGGTGGGGGTGGGGGGCGGGTTACGGCTTTGACTGGACTAATAACATGTGCAAGCGACTTGCTCCAGGCCCAGGGCTCGCCTTTGTGTGCTGTGTTAGCTGAGGAATGCTCCTGTGTTTTGACAACCATGAGGGCCCAGTGGGTGGAGGGGTCGCAGGACAGAGCCCCTCTGTGTGCCCGCCAGGCACCGGGAGGCCCTTCTCACTGCTCCCCTTTTCTGACTCTTTGGAATCCCTTCAGGACGGTGCCTGGACCTAAAAGCAGGCTCCTTCCAGCTCTAAAACCCTGGGACTCCTTTTCTGCTCAGAGGGAAAGCAGTGGCCTGTGCTGGGCCTCAAAGTACACATATTATTTCCTACACGGCCCGCAGGTTGCAGGCGGCTTTCCTCCCTCCTTCCCTCTCGCATGGGGCCACTTCAGCCTCTTCCCAGCCCCAAATGGGAGGCAGGACCTCGAAGCCCCGTGCAGCTCACCTGCTCTTTGAACTCCCCTACCCAAGCGGCTGCTCTGGGCAATGGCTCTGTCTCCACGTGGCGGGCCCCGGTATCACAAGGAGCTGTTCCAGCCTAGCTGAAACAGGCCACCTGCAGCAAACACCTGGCACTCCTGGTCAGCCTGAGACACTAAGGGGCAGTCCCAGATGAGGTTAGAGTACAGGACGCCCACACCCCAACAATCCTCCGTGATGCACATGCACGCGCATTTCGAAGCTTGCCGGAGACCAAGCTGCTGCCCCTGGAGGCGTTTTGGTTTGGTTTGGTTTGAATTGTGAAGCATGTGAGTTTTTCAGCAATCACTTCTCAAAGTATACCGATAATGAGTTTAATAAAATTGTCATTATTTAGCCACAGATTTCACAGTGGAGCCCAGCAGTTAAAACACACTGAACGATGGTCTCTCTTAAAGGCACATCCTCGTGCACCAACTGCCCAAAAGAAACACATCAATATACCTTTTCCAGACTGTCACTTATTTGTATAAATTGAGCATAAAAAGCTGAGACCACTGCATTCTTCTGCCAAAGTCTGTTGCCTTTAACTGTTTTAAATACTTTTGGAAGTTAAATCTTTAATCAAAGTGGTTTCTTTGCTCTCTGAAAAGAGCAGAGGAATTAGGAGAACAGGCTCTAATGTGTAAGCAACAGCCAGCCCTCTGCCCAGAAACCTTCTGACAGGCAAGACCCTGCACAAGTGGCGGGGAACAGCAGAGGAGTGGGAACCTGGCTGAACGGAGGCCAGGAGGACAGGAGCTAGGGCAATCACTGATGAGTGTTAGCATCTCCAAAACATGGTTTAAAAGCAGGTGAGAGGAACATTTATAGTTCTCTCTTAAAGAAAAGCAACCTGACAAAGTTGAACCCAAGTTAAATTAACGAATTTCAAGGGAACGTTTCTCCCACACCAGTTAATCTGATGGTACCGGTCAGTGGTCTCTGATGTGCTGACACTGGCACGCTACACATCTTTTAACTAAGATGTTTGAACTCAAAAAGTCTTAAATGTTAGTCTGCTGTGTGAAGAACTTTGCATTCGGTGAGTCTCAATCCTTCTTTCTCCAAACGGACTGTTTGGATCAGATGTGGACGGAACCAGATGAAGACATCATCCTACCCTCCTTCCGTAGAATCAGACCCTGTGTTCATCAGCTCAGGTCACCATAACAACTCATCACAGATGGGGTGACCTAAACAACAGACACTGATTTCTCACCATTCTGAGGCTGGAAATCCAAGGTCAACATGCCGGCAGATTCAGTTCCTGGCAAAAGCCCTCTTCCTTGCTGGCATACGCCGTGTTCTCCCTGTGTCCTCACATGGCAAAGAGAGAGCTCTGGTGTCTCTTCCTCTTCTTATAAGGACACCCATCCCATCACAGGGGCCCCATCCTCATGACCTCTCTTAACTCTTATCCCTTCCCAAAGGCCCCACCTCCTAATACCATCACATTCAGGGTTAGGACTTCGACATATGAATGTGGGAGGCACAAACATTCAGCCCATAACTGACCCTGGGCATTGCTGCCCAGGCACCCCACCCTCAAGACTCCACCCGACCTGTGTCCCCGAGTGCTTTCCTGGCTCAGCTGGTTCTGTGAGGGACAGAATGCCTTACCTGGCCCAGCAGGTAGTTTCTCCATCCAGGACTTAGTGTTTTGTATCACAGCCACCAGTTCCTGTCCAGTCTTCTCCGCTATGATCAAGAGGAACCCTGCCGCCCACTAGGTCCCCAGGAGCCTCCGAGAGCTGACTCCACTCACCAAGCCCCAACCTCATGGCGCACGCTGGTCCAGAGCCTTCTCACTGTTTCTGTGAGTTCCTGGATGCAATTCCTCATGCCATGACCACACATATGCTCTCTCTTCTGACGTCGCAAGTCCCTAAGAGCAAAGTGGGGCTCGACACTGCTTTCCCCACAGTGTGTCCCGTACGTTTGCAGACCACACTGCAGTTTATCTCAGAGCCATCTACCTCTGACCAACTCCACTCAGCTGTCCCCCCTTCCTCTCTAAGTATCTCCTCCCACTTGGAAAAAATTGTTCTTCTCTAGTGCAGACCAGTTCTGCCAATAGTCAGGTTTCTGGGTGTCCCAACTATGACCCTAAACAAGTTCACCCAGGAATTTTCTCCCAAAGACTAAGTGTCTCCCTATGAAGGACTCTCAGATCATCTGCTAAGAGAATAAAATATGTTTTCATCTTTTATTTATTTATTTAATTTATTTATCGTATGCGTAAACTTTAGACTTGCTCCATCTTACCTCTTCTACACTTTTTCTATTTTTCCACTTTTAGATGAAGAATCATAAATATGAGAGTTGTGTGTCATGTGGAAAAGTGGAATGGCCAGATCCCTGAAGGGCTGAACTCAAGACCAGCCAGCCAACCAGTGTTACCCCATAGGACCTCGGGAACATTCAGGCACAGAAATGACCAGCTCACCCTGCCAAGGGTTAAGACTGGTTTACAAGGGTGCCAAGCAGGCCCTTTGTCCCTTGGGGCTAAATCCCAGATTAGAAGTGGATCAAGGGCAGCCAGCCCCTCATCCCCTTCTCCCTAGGCCATCACATTGCACTGTGCCTCTCTAGCATGGGTGCAAATAGACAAGGACATGGAAAAGAGTCAGCTCCCTGTCGCCCGGGGCCTGACTAAGATGCCACCACTACCCAGCCCATGCTCAGGGCCTGCCGGGAACCCAAGGTGGGAAATCCATCAATGTATTACTGTACTAGCCACATGGGAGGAAAGAATATGAAAAAAAGAGCGTGGCCTGCTGAGACTACATCATGGCAAGGAGAAGGGACGCAGGACGGCCAGTAAGACCCAGGCTCGCCTCCTGTTCTAGATAAGACCTTTTTTTCCCACCACTATAAACTCTAATTTCACTTCTCTCCAGAATGTACTTGTCCATGAGCCCAACCCCAAAAGTGGAATCGTGGCCAATTCTCTCACCTTGTGAGAGAGGCTAGGTACCTCTCTACTGCCTTCTAAATGGTCTCCCAAACACCACCCATGACCACACGGGCATCCTTAGTGACAGCACTGAGCACAGCCTCACACTGGAGGGCTCCCTGGAGGGCTGCAAGGCTTGCCCCAAAGGCAAACCATGCAGGTGTCCCACTTCCACAAAGATCCAGGAAGTCTAGAAGGAGATCTGTGAATAAAGCCAGGGTCATTCTTCAGAGAAGAAAAAGCAAAGGGCCAGAAAATGACAGGGCTTGCCAGAAGCTGAGCAGCTGAGAAAAGGCAGAGCCAGAATTCAACCTCATGGGTTCAAAGACTATTCCATGAGTAATATTAAAATATATATTATTAAGAAAAAAAATATCTTATTAGCAACAAAAAAATGAAATACTTAGGTATAGATCTAACAAAACTGTACAAGATCTAAGTCAGGAAAACAACAAAATTCTGATTAAAAAAATTCAAAGAAGATCTAAGTAGATGGAGAGATATTTCATGTTCATGGATAGGAAGACATGATATTGTCAAGATGTCAGTTCTTCCCAACTTGATCTGTAGATTCATTGTAGTTCCAATAAAAAAAACACGAGCAGTTATTTTGTCAGTGTTGACAAATTGATTCTAAAGTTTACACGGAAAGGCAAAACACGCAGAATAACCAACACAATTGATGAAGGAAAACAAAGTCTGCGGACTGACATCACTCAACATCAAGATTTACTCTAGAGCTACAGTTATCGAGACAGCACGGTATTGGTGAGAGAATGGACAAATAAGTGGAACAGGATAGAAAGCATGAAAGTAGACCCATGTAAATATAGTTGATCTCAGACAAAGGAGCAAAGGCAATTCAATGGAGAAAGGATATTCTTTTCAACAAACGGTGCTGGCACAACCGGACATCCATGTTAAAACAAACAAACAAAACTAGACACAACCTTACACGCTTCACAAAAAATTAACTTGAAATGGATCATAGACCTAAATGTAAACCCCAAAACTATAAAGCTCCTGGAAGGGCTTCCCTGGTGGCGCAGTGGTTGAGAGTCTGCCTGCCGATGCTAGGGGACGCGGGTTCGTGCCCCGGTCCGGGAGGATCCCACATGCCACGGAGCGGCTCGGCCCACGAGCCATGGCCGCTGAGCCTGCGCGTCCGGAGGCTGCGTGTCTGGAGCCTATGCTCTGCAACGGGAGAGGCCACAACAGTGAGAGGCCCGCGTACCGCAAAAAAAAAAAAAACTCCTGGAAGATAACATAGGATAAAATCTAGATGACCTTTGATTTGGCAGTGACTTTTTAGACATGACACCAAAGATATGACACCCTGAAAGAAAAAACTAATAAGTTGTACTTCATTAAAATTTAAAACTTGTGTGAAAGATGTTGTTAAGAGAATGAAAAGACAAGCCACAGATGGTGAGAAAATATTTGCAAAACATGTATCTGATAAAGCACTGATAGCCAAAGTATACAAGTGACTCCGAAAACTCAGCAATAAGAAAACAACAACCCAATTGAAAATGGGCAGAAGATCTGAACAGATATCTCACTGAAGAAGATTTATAAATGATTAATTAGCATAAAAAGATGCTCAACATCATATATCGGTAGGGAATTGCAAATGAAAACAATGAGATACCACTATACATCTACTGGAACGGCCAAAATCAGAAACACCAACACCCACAGCTGGTGAGGTTGCGGAGCAACAGGAACTCTCTTTCGTCACTGGAGGGAAAGTAAAATGCTGCGGCCGCTTTGGAGGACAGTTTGGCAGAATATGACCCAGCAGGCGTGCTCCTAGGTGTTTACCCAAATACGTTGAAAACTTACGTGGAAACAGAAACTTGCACGCAGTTGTTCATAGCATAATTGCCAAAACTTGGAAGCACCCTCTGTGTCCTTCAGTTGGCGAATAGATAAACTGTGGTACAACCAGACAATGGAATATTATTCAGCACCCAAAATAAATGAGCTACCAGGCCATGAAAAGATAAGGAAGAACGTTGAATGCATATCACTAAGTGAAAGAAGCCAGTGCGGAAAGGCTACATACTGTATGATTCCAACTACAGGACATCCTGGAAAAGGTGAAACTATGCAGAAAAGGAAGTGAAAAGATCAGGCGTTGCCTGGGGTTGGAGAGAGGGAGGGATGAATAGAAGGACGACAGGGGGTTTTTAGAGCAGTGAAAATACTCTGTACAATACTGTAACAGTGGATACATGTCCTTATACATTTGTCCAGACCCACAGAATGTACAAAGCATAGTTTGAACTGTAATGTAAACTGTGGACTTTAGTTAATAATAATGTATCAGTGCTGCTTCATCAGTTGTCACAAATATACCGCAGCAATGCAAGATGTTAATAATAGGGGAAAGGGCAGAGGAGGGCTGGAGGTGAGGGGGAAGGGAAATATACAAGAACTCCGTACTTTCTGCTCCATTTTTCTGTAAACCGAAAATTGCTCTAAAAATAAAGGTATTACTTCTTTTATTGTATATAATTCATTACATAATATTTATTATAATTATATTTAGTAATTATAATAACGAATAATTATTGTTAACAAATAATTATGTATTTTTTGTGTATCTTAGGACTTTATATTCATTCATCCAGTCCTCTGAACCACACTTTTAAGTGCACTGATCAGTTCCCCTGATAAACTGTCACTTCCTAAGGGCAGGGTCTGGGTCCCCACTCCCTGTGCTGTGTGTATGGACCTGCGCTAAGACGCCGTGAGTCTTTCCGCCTTAAGCTTTCCTTTTCGGCCCATTCTTGTGCACTTAAATCAAGTCGGTGTTGCCAGGGAGACTTGTCTGGTGGACTTGTCCAGCTGAAGAAATGTCCTTTGAGGCATCGTGATGACCTGTTAGCAGCTCCTGTAATCACAGCAGTTTCTCTACTGCTCATTCTCACTGTGATAAGTGGGGCTGGGGCTGAGCTGGCCGTTATGATGACCCGGGCTGGGAAAGTCTGGTCAGCATAGGGAGCTGCCTACAGCAACTGCAAACAGTGCCACACTGGCCTGCGGGTCTATTCAAGCAAACCTCCAATGAGGGGGAGCCAGCCCCCTGAGCTTAGCTAGCAAGAGCACACTCCCAGCCACTGGGGTCACCTTCTGCCCTTCCGTGCTGTGTTCTGGGAGCTCCCCACAAAGCTGGTGCCGATTCACCTGGCATTTTAAACAAGCACTGTTTGATCCTGTCACTGGTGAATGGACAGAGACTAAGTGATGAGAGCCTTGAACCTCAGGGGACCCAAAGGCAACAGATCTCTTCGTCCCCAGTGGGGTGGAAGGGGTCGGTGTCGCCCACAGCGTCCGCTTCCCTAGGAAAGTGCAGCATCGGTGTAATGGCCTGTTTGCCTCATCAGCCTGAGAGGGACATCAACATCTTGGAGAGGAGCGAGCAGCGCTTTGCCCAGACCTCAGTTTCCCAATCTGTAAATTGGGTTAACAACCTTCCTCCAGGCACTGTGAGACTGTCAGTTCACAAGCGGAAGCACTCAGAATGTTTTGAAGCAAAAGTGGAAATTACTGCCCTTCAACCTTTAAGTAAAAATCACATAGTCCCCACCCAACAGTTTTATTTTATTTGTTTGCTAGGAATTTTAATAGACAAGTACTAGCTCTAAGCCACCTGTGACTAATTTCCATTAAGATGGTTTCAGTAATTAGTGGAACTGTTGCTTATTATCTGAAACAATGCAGCAAGAGCAGAGAGCAGACGTGGACAGGCCTCGGTTCTTCCCCTTCAAGGTTTGAAGCAGAGCGAGTCATACCACCCAGGGCCTCAGTTTTCTCATCTGTAACTCGGGATGATAGAGCTTGCTCTGTGGGGTTGCAGTGGGAACAGCAGTGTCTTATATCGGGGAAGTAAGATGGAACCTCAATGATGCTAAATTGGCCAGCCAGCTGTTGTTTTTCCTAATAATAAAAATGACGAATTAAGGGGGGTGACCTTGCAGCCAAAATGATATGGAAACATTTGAAACAAGTCTCTCAGGACATCATCACATGCATGTCCTGAACCCTTGGAGACTGAAGCAGTTTCTATGAAGTCCTAAGAGCCATGCGGAGGAATTCATTGAATCATAGAGCGGGGAGAACGGTGGCTGTCACAGCACATGAGTGTCTGGCTTTAACAACCCCTTCCTGAGGAATGAAACTGATCTTTATTTGCCACAGGGTATATCAATCAGGGATCGGTTTGCAAGCAAAACAAATGAACTTTGGTAAACTCAAAGGCATTTATGGGAGCGCTATCAGGTTGCTAACAGAACCAAAAGGAAGACGGGCGATCCAGGTTCCAAAAATGCACAGGATCCAGGGGCAACGAGGAAGCAGGCAGAACCCAGCCCCCAGCAGCACATGGCCGGAGGGAGAGGGGATGCCCCCGAGGCTTCCTGCTCTCCTCACACCCTGGCTGACACAGCGCTTGGTAGCCCTGCTTTCCTCCGAGGTGTGGCCGTCTTTCTGCATTACTTCGGGAGTCCAATTCCATCCAGAGGTTTTAGTTTTCAAATGTTCAATTCTGCCAATATTTTTCTTTACATTTTCGGGGTTTCTTATCATACTTATAAAGCCACTCCCCCTGCTGTCATGTTTCTAAATCCTCTATAGTCCCTTCCCGATGAGTCTTATGGGTTTTCAATATTTAATTTTTTCCTCTGGCATTTCCTTTTGAATGTGGTATGAAGGGGAAGTGTATTTTTATCCATCTTTTTGGATAAATCCATTACACAGAATTCCCCAAAGCCCTTGGGCAGGAAGCTCTGAGCACAGGACCTTAGCAGAGGCAGGAGGGACTTCCGTACAGCGCCTCGCATGGCCAGCGCGTTGAGTGGAATCGGGCACCGGAGAGCTTGCATGTAGAGGAGCGGAGGGACGGAGGGAGACACACACAACGCTGGCTTCACCTCCACAGCTGCGGCTCTCAGCACACCCCGAGACGAGCGGCCATGCTGTTTACCCCCAAACTGAGAAACCCCAGAGAGTGAGAGCCATGAGTGTTCAGGCCAGGACAGCAGGCATCGCGGGGACTCTGCCTGTCCCAGGCAGACCAGGACTGTGGTCTCTGAACACTTAGAGCCCTGTGTTAGAACTACCCGTTCAAATGCAGGATTCGGGGCCTCACCCCAGAGTTCCTGTCTCAGTGGGTCCTGAAAACCTGTGCTGAACAACTTCCTGGGGGCCCTCAAATACCCTAAAATCTAGGAGCCGCGGTCTTGCGATGGCCCGTCTTCACATGGAAGCCATGAGTCTTGGACCCACCGGGCAGAGCAGGCCCAGGAAGCCCCCACTAGAGGCCCTGGTCCTTTTCCTTATAGGCTTAAAATGATGGTCATTTGCAGTAAGTTTCACATTCAAGAATGCAAACTCACCTTGAAAGAACGTTGTGCCCTGGGATGCAGAAGGCTATATGTGAACTTCACTACGTTTTCATTCTAAAAGCTTCTGGTGTGGTAACCTAATGAGTCTCCCTTTTGAGGTCTGGAATGAAGAAGAACTACACTAGTGTCGATCTGCGTTAGCATCTTTCACAGCGGCAGCAGCTACGAAACAGCGGTCAGGGTGCTTTCATGACAAGTCCCAGAAAACTCGCCTGGCCTGAAAGGTGGAGGGTCTCCGTGAATGCTTCGTTTGCTTGGTGTAGTCCAGTCATCAGCCATCTCACCAAAGATGGTTCTTCCTCCTGACTCTCCCCCGGCCCCCGGCCCATGGGAGCCCCCTTCTGAGCCCAGCTGCCCTGATGGCACTGGTGGGTTCACACACCCACCCCGGGCCAATCACAGGGATGGGGCAATGGCTCAAGCCAATCAGAGCCCACCCAGGGGCCTGAAGGCGGGGTCACCTTCCTCCTAGGCACTTAGGCTGTGTGGAAGTGGGGTGAACTCTTAGGCAAAAGCTAGGGTTCTCTTGAAAGGGGGGAGGGGACCTGCATGTGGTGTAGGCAGCCAGCAAATGTAATTACACGTGTTGGAGGGAAGGCCGGCCTGCAGAACACTTCTGCAGTTCTCAGCGCCTCCCCACCGTGTCCATGCCACAGTGCCTAGCACGTGGTTCCAGGGCTGTCCTGGCCATGGCGGCCGTGGGGCTTCCTTACCCAAGTACTTGTGCCAGCCTCCGCTGTGCTGACATGGAAGCGCTGAAGTCCAGAACAAGGGGGGCCAGTTCTCCATCCTCACCCCAGGCACATCCAAAGTCTCCCGGAGACCTCTGTGAACTCCTCTGATCTTGGGGTGCTGGGGTGCAGGGGTGATGCGTACACTTTGAAAGTTACGTCTGGCCCCAGGAGCCTGTGTCACCTTAAGCGCTTCCTTGGAGGGAGGGTCTCGGTGCCTGGACGTTGATCTCTACCCCACGCTGCCTTAGCATGGCCCGATCCACCCCTGCACGAGCGTACACACATGCGCACACACCCACACCCACCGTTCTCAGGCACGGTAGCCTAAGTGTAAACTACATCACGGCAACACGGTCCGCCTCAAGTCATAGCTGGCTCCTCTCTCAAGTCCTCTTGCCTCTTGCAGCCCCCATGCAGGGCGTCCGCTGCCCCCTTGGCCCCCTGGCCCTCCCGGCTCCCAGGTCCCTCCCGTCCTGCTTCCTCCTGCACTGACTTGCCCACCCCAATCTGCAGAGCCCCTCCTCCCAAACACATTCCAGAACCGCCTGTAAACACCAGACTTTCTTAAACTTTTGTCTCGGGGCCTCTTTACACTCAAAGCGTATTACGAACCCCAGAGAGCTTCGTTTCCATGGGTTTATGTGTCCATATTTACCACGGTAGAGACTGAAACATTACTGTACCCACTGAATACCCGGGGCACCGAGACTCAGCGAGAGCCATGCTTGAACCCAAGGCTGTGCAGGGAGCTGAGGCATCGTTGATCCTCGCTGCTGTTTCCCATGTTTACTGGGCAGAAAAGACATCAGCGTTTACATGAGTATCAGATATTCTTTAAATGAGAGCGCCAGGATTTGTGCCCCGTGAAGATGGAAATCTTAGAATATCCGATGACCTCAATCACTGAGTTTATAACACCTTTTTCTTCAGGCCGTATATTCCCTCCTATGCAATAAAGTCAATTCTGTACTCAAAATATCCCTGTAAAAAGATCACACCACGCTAACAATTTTCCGTGCCGTTTAACCATTGCCCTGGAAGGTTGTGTATCATCTCTACTCTTGGTTGGGTGTCTTTTTACACTTCCCAGTAGAAAGCCTGAAGCATAGGACCTCCCTCCCTCTTCGCGATCCTGTGCTTTGCCAGGATTGTCTTGGACCGAGAGGACTGAAACTTCCAGCACACCCTGAGGTGCCCTCTCTGCTTTGTTGCCATGTGTACGCCCCCCACCCTGAGCGATCACTACTCCCGTGTGCATGCGTGTGTGAATGGGCATATGTGTGAAAGTGTGTGTGTGCGTGCGCATGCGTGTGCTCTATCCCATCACTTTCTCACTGGTCTCTCTTGTCCCACATCTGCCCCTCCACGATCCCTTCTCTGCACCGTACTCCGACGCTCCTTTTTTGAAGTTGACCTTATCCTAGCGCTTCCGCCTGCTCAAGTCCTCTGACCCCCGCCCAGCTCCTCGCCACTGCCCAAGGGACCTGACTGACTGGTCGTCTGCCTGTGGCATCTCCACCTGTCTGCCTCACCCTCCCCTCCCACGACGGCTCTTGTCCAGCCCAGAATGGGCCACTGTGTCGGGCACTGTGCAGACGAAGTATTTCCTCTCTGCCCCAACACCCTGATGGCCTCGCCTCCAGCACGTGTAAATATCAGGAAGAGCCAGCAGCCTCCAGAGAGTCTCAGCAAGGTCCCCAAACCGTCTGAACCCCCGCACCCTGGAACTTGTTTCCCTTCCAGCACTGATGGGAATCGTCAGCCCGGCTCTTGGCTTGGAGATGTCTCTACATGTGGACCTCTGTCTCCCCCACTTCTGGAATGCAGCCTGGTAGGTCCTGCTGTGAGCTGGGCCCCAGGCCCGGCTGGAGCAGGCCCCAGATGCCCTGACCCTGCATACGACCACAAGCAAGTGCGTGTCTCTCCCGCTTCGAGTCTCTTTGAGCCTCTGCTCCTCGTTTCCCACCCACCCTTCCACGCCCCTTCCCCAGCCCCAGCCCCATCCAGCAGCCACATCTGTGCTGAGTGACAATCGCAGTCTTAATGAGAAGCAATAAAGGTTAATTATCCTCAGAGTCTGACAGGTGTTTCTCAACTCTTTTGCATAAAAAGGCGAGGCCACCCAGCTGGCCTCTGGGTTGCAGCCCTCAGGAATCCTGTCGTGTTGTTTAAACAAATGAGAAAGGGCACATCAAAGGGGCCTTTTACAAAGGCCAGGGGAAGCTGAGGGAGCTCTCAGTGGCCTGTCCCAGTGTGGAAAGGCCATTGGAGGGGGGGGGGGGGGGGACGACGGCGCTGGGGTGCGGCCGCTGCTCCCCCTGGCCTCCTGCCGTTCTCAGCTGCCCGGTGGGGAGATCCTGTTTTCATGTTCATATTCCTCAGGTGAATTGTGACAATCTTTTCCACATGGTGATTTTGTATGTTTTCTTAGGGCACGTAGAGCCCTAATGTCGAATGATGATGTGATATGGCTGTTTGAGGATAAACAAATAATCAGCTGGGGAAAGAGGTAAAGTAACAATTGTGGATTTTTTGTTTGTTTGTTTGTTTGTTTTTGCGGTACGTGGGCCTCTCACTGCTGTGGCCTCTCCCGTTGCGGAGCACAGGCTCCGGACGCGCAGGCTCAGCGGCCATGGCTCACGGGCCCAGCCGCTCCGCGGCATGTGGGATCTTCCCGGACCGGGGCACGAACCCGCGTCCCCCGCATCGGCAGGTGGACTCTCAACCACCGCGCCACCAGGGAAGCCCCAATCGTGGATTTTTTGATCCTCCTACAGTCAGAATGATTGGTACTGACTTTGCTTTTTAACTTTTTATTTGGAGACACAGGAACTTGCAAAAACAGTAGAGAGGCCCTGTGCACCCCTCTCCCCCCGAGCCCCCAACCTTCCAGAACTGTAGTTCAATATCAAAACTAGGAAACTGACCTTGGTTCAATGGGTGTAGTTCTGTGTCATTTAATCACATGTGAAGAGTTGTATAACCACCACCACCATCCAGATACAGAATTGTTCCGTCACCACATCCCTAACCCTTGCCTCCACTAATTTGTTCTCTAAATATTATTGTGAAAGGAAGAAAAAGGAATGTTCAGTGTGGGCGGAGGCGTGCAGGGACATCTCACCATAGAGAATGTACAGATGGCAAACAGGCACATGCAAAAACGTTCACTGTCATTGGCTATGAGGGAAGTGCAAACCACATGAGATAGCTCTAAACACCTATCAGAACAGCTAACATAAAAGCAACGACGACATCAGACGCTGGTTAGGATTCGGAGAAACTGTATCCCTATACACTGCTGTTGGGAATGGAAATTGGTGCTACCACTGTGGGACTGACTTGTTACCAAATTAAATTGTATTTCTAGCTTTCATTCTATAACACAAATAACGCCCCCCAGTGGCGTATCACCACCTTGCTCTACCTGTCCCCAAAACCTTTCCCATCACTCCACCATTCTCTGTGCCATTTTGAATTTTGGTTGCATATGGAAACCTCTCTCTTCCCTGCTAGACTCTCACAGGCAGGGCCCACATCCCCGGCCTCTAGCATGCAGAAGGGGCTCACTAACTAACGTTTGTGAGCTAAGCCCTTAACAAGCCTGGTGAGGAAAGTTTTCAGAGGGAGCAGAGGGTTGAAACCCGGATTTCTCGCAAACACACTGCAAAGGATTTTCCTCCTTACAAGGCAATACCAGCTTGTGGAAAACTCAAAAAAATATAGTCAGGAAAGTTAAAAAAAATATATGAACTCCTATGCAATCCCACCCTCAGGGCTGACATGCTGGGGCTGTAACTTTCCAGACATCTGTGGAAGCCTGAAATTTGCATGTTGCTAAGAGGAAGTGTCAAACTTAGGCTAAGAATAAAATGAATACCGAAAATGAAAGCAGGAAACTAGAAGCTGGAGGCCAGCTGGGCCCCACGATAGATGGACATCTGGGGGCGGGCGGGTACACAGCAAGGCCCAGCTGCAAATCCTGTTGCTGTCACCTGCTCTGTCAGCAGCCCGACAAACACACCGGGACCCTCACTCTATTTTTACATATTCTAAAAATGCACCCTATCTGTTTCAGGGTGGGGCAGAGGAAGAAAAGAAACTTTGGGAATGTTAGAGGCCAAAATATGATGGAAACTAAAGTGTTTACAGGTAAGAAAGGAGAAATGGCACCCAAAATGGGGTCACAAACTTTCCGGCAAAGGGCCAGGTAGTAAATGTTTTATGCTTTGTGGATCACACAGGCTAACACCGAACTCTGCTGTCACCGCACACGAACGGCTATGGACAACGTGAACACGAACGTGTGTGTTCAGTAAAACCACACCTTCAACACAGGCCGTGGAGGCAGATGTGAGCCGTGCTCTCACACACCTGAGGGAAAGACAGCAGAAATCATCGCAGTAAGTGGGACTCTAAGCTTTCCAGAATCGACAGAGTTGCGCCGAATTTACTAAATTATTCACTTTCATGGCACCTGCTCTCTGTTTCTCCTGGACAACGTGTTCTGGGAACTTCACCCGGGGGAGAGTGCCTCTCACAGATCCTGGCACAGAGCTGTAGGGGAGGGGACAGGTGCTTAGCACAGGTGGTGCAGAGCGTCCTGGACGTGCCGGCCTGGGAGAGCCTCAGGAAGGAAACGTACTGTTATGAGCATGACCTTGAAGGTGATGCAAAGTATGATAGCGTTTCTAGGAAGCCCTACATAAGCTAGACTAAGCAGCTCATTATTTAAGGATGCAGGCATGTCGCGACTTGCCATCAAAGAGCTGATGAATACACATGTCAGGCAGGAGCAGAGAAGACAGCCCTGGAGTGGTTGCGTGTCAAGTCCTGGCCTCATTCCTGGGCTTTGCAGTGTGCACACGTTTCATATCTTCCTTCCTCCATAATCCAAGATCACAGGTTAGCGTGGGAGACCCAGCTCGGTTCCCTATTCCTGTAAGAGGAGAAAACTCGATCTGTGCTCTTGGCTTTCCAGAGACTTCTCTCCTTAATCAAGGGCTGGCTCCCCTCTCCCTCCTCTCCTGCCTGGCTACGCCTTGGCTGCTCTGGGGACCTTCAGGACACAAGTGTCCCACCGGAGGCCTGGAAAAGAAAGCTGGGCAGGCACTCCACAGCTGGCTCCGGAGAACTCGGCTGGCTTCAGAGGATGGCAGGATGGCCATTCACACGGGAACAGGTTTTTGTTGCCACGTGAACTATGTCGGGACCGTTCCTGCCACCTCCTCTTGGCAGGACGGGCCAGCCCGAGGCAGTCACCTTCACCGCCGTCCTGTGTCCTTGCCCTGGTGACATGAAAGGCAGGCAAGGCTTGGGAGCAGGCTTCTCACTTCCTTCCTGCACCATCTTCCCTGTGCTCCTGCCTTTTCAGCATCTCCGTTCCCTCATCTGTAAAATCAGGAGGGTTGTTAGGGAGACCAGGTGAGTTAAAACGGGAGAGGACTCTCCTGGCAGTCCAGTGGTTGAGACTCTGTGCTTCCAATGCAGGCAGTGTGGGTTTGATCTCTCGTCGGGGATCTAAGATCCCACATGCCTCATGGCACGGCCAAAAAAAAAAAAAAAATGTGAAGTTTAGGACAATGCCTGACCTAGGGACACACTTGATAATAATGTTGGCTATTATTGTTTTTACTAAGAGACTTTTCTTCATTCGGCAAATCTTTACTGAGCATCTACTATGCCCTAGGGACAGAGACAAGACCCACTCCACTGCGTTCAGTGGTGGAATGGACCTGCCGGCCTCCCCAGGCTCTGGAAGCACCTAGAGGGGGACACTGGCCTTACCCACCGCTACGCCCCCAGGGTCGTCACGGCTCCTGGCACACAACAGCTGCTCAGCACCGCCTAGACAATGAAAGGCGGAAGTTTGCCCCCATCCGCTGCGTGCAGTACTGCGGCTTTCGTGTCCTTTAGGCAGAGCTCCTGGACTGTAACTGTCAGTTCTGCAGCCTCTGACTCTGCTATCCTCTGATCATGAAGATGAGTTGTTGTCATGAGGGAGAATTCAGAAAATAAGTACAAAAACAAACAAGAAAATGATCATGGCTATAATACCAGCACCCATACTCCAGATGAGTTAATATTTTGGCTCATATGCTTCTAGCCTTAACATAGATGTTTAGGGTAGTTGGCCTCCTGTTATGTGAACACTGATTTCCCTTTATATTGGGCGAAGAGCATCTGTCCATATCAGATGGCTGCGTAATATCTCATCACATGAAGGCGTCATGTTTGATGGGACCGTTTATTCTCCTATTGTTGAACGTTTAGTTTTATGGGTGGCTCTACAAGAACTTCTTTATACAGAAATCTTTGTCCGTATTTTTATTGCCTTTGTCAAGTCCTGCATGAGGCTAATTATTCTGTCAGATTTAAAGCTTTGGATACCTACCACGTTGTTGTTCAGAAATACAGAGGCAATTTTTTCTCTCCTTAGGATGTCTATAGCTAAGATTAGCATCAGGCCTTAAAAATCCTTGCTAAAAAATATAGGGGAGGGCTTCCCTGGTGGCGCAGTGGTTGAGAGTCCGCCTGCCGGTGTAGGGGACACGGGTTCGTGCCCCGGTCCGGGAAGATCCCACGTGCCGCGGAGAGGCTGGGCCCGTGAGCCATGGCCACTGAGCCTGCATGTCCGGAGCCTGTGCTCCGCAATGGGAGAGGCCACAACAGTGAGAGGCCCGCATAACGCAAAAAAAAAAAAAAAAAAATATATATATATATATATATATATATATATAGGGGAGAAAATGAAAGTTTGTTGTCCCTTTTAATTCACCTTTCTTTGAATCCTAGAGAGGAAGTCTGCCCTACCTTCCTGTTCTGTTTAATGGCCATGTCCTATACTGGCTTCAATGCCACAGCGTGACCAAGAAGGGTCGGTCTCCTGCCCAGGGAGGATCTTTCCCAATGTGTTTATGGGGTGACCAAAGGACTCTCCAAACTGTCCTGTTAAAAGAATAATGTTGCCTGTTCTGTGTAGCACCCACACTTAGAAGTTTTCTGTTGAGAAAGTCCCACTGTATTCAATTGACCAAGCTCAAGAAATGGTCCATAAAATTAAAGGCCATTTGATTTTCTTGGGATCTAATCTTCATGACGGAGCAGCTCCTGGATTTGGTGGGTCTGCATATGCACAAATTTTCTATGTACATAGCAAGGGCTATAAAGTGTTCAATATTTTTTGATAGTAGGATCTCATTCAAGTTCCAGGGAACGAGAGGGGAGTAATACGTGTTACATGTTCTGGTACATTCCAAATTCACTGGAGGTTTTTTTTACAGGAGTGGAATATGATTATATATACATTGCAAAATGATCATTCTAGCAGTCATGTTGGGGAAGGACCAGGGGCCTAGAATGAAGAAAGGGAGACCAGCTGTTAGGTGGTTGTAACATCAGACACAAGAGGTTATACAAGAGGTTACAGCTCAGACCCAGGCAGGAAAACTCAGTGTAGGTTTCACCAGGAGACAGAATCTGGAGGGTCTGATGGATAATGTGAGAAGGAGAGAGGGCTCCTGTGTGGTGACAGCATTCACCAAGAAAGGGGACACCAGAAAAAGAGGGGGCAAGGTACCTGAAGGGGGCTTTCAGGACGAAGAGATCCAAGTAGGTTATGGCTGGGAAAAAAGCAACCAAATAACACAGGAGGAGGAGAAGGGAAGGGTGAGATACAGAGCTAGGAAGAGGGTCATGCAGCAGGTCCTTGGAAAGGAATGAAGGATGTAACCCAAAGCCCAGGTCCTCAGGGCTCAGCCTTGCTTAGGACAGAAAGGGCCAAGCCAGGCCCCAGGAGGTGGTATGGAGGCAGAATGCAAAGGGAGGTCATGATCTGTCTGAGGGGCGGAGCCACCTCCCTGGGGGATGGCCCTGGGCTGGACTTCTGGGCAGAGAAGTCGTGGGGGAGTGTGCGCCCTTCCAGCTGAGCACGAACCAGCCGCCAGGCCAGGGCGCTGGAAAGTGTGTGGGTGGAGATTGCTGAGCCCAGAAGCTGGGCAAGCTCTGGACGGTTGTGAGACGCAGAGTCGTTGTCTGTCCAGGTTAAAGTCCACGTCCTAATTCCTAGATCCTGTGATCACATAACCTCACGTGGCAAGGGACTTCGCAGATGTGACTAAATTAAAAATCGAGATGGGGAGACTGTCCTGGCTTATCCGGCAGGCTCAGTGTAGTCCTGAGGGTCCTCATACGGGACAGAGGGCGGTAGAAAAGTCAGAGAAGGAGAGGCGCCAATGGAAGCAGAGGTGGAGGGATGCCATTGCTGGCTCTGAAGGTGGAGGAAGGGGCCACCGGCCAGCACGCGCGGGCAGCCTCCAGCACCTGGAAGAGGCAAGGAGACGGAGCCTCCCCTCCAGCCTCGAGAAGAAGCACAGCGCTTCCCACACCTTGGTTTTAGCCCAGTGAGACCCACTGTGGACTTTGACCTCCAGAACTGTAAAAGAATAAATCTGTTAAAACTGTAAAGGAACAGAACAAAATTTAAGCCACTAAAACTGTGGTAATTTGTTATAGGAGCCACAGAAAAGGAATGAAATGCCGGAGACCAAAACGTACTGGGTAAGAGAGAGGCCAGCCACCTGAATTTATTTATCTGTCTCTCTATCTTTGGCTGCGTTGGGTCTTCGTTGCTGCGCGCAGGCTCTCTCTAGTTGCGGCAAGCGGGGGCTACTCTTGGTTGCAGTGCGTGGGCTTCTCATTGTGGTGGCTTCTCTTGTTGTGGAGCACAGGCTCTAGGCGTGTGAGCTTCAGTAGTTGTGGCGCGCGGGCTCAATAGTTGTGGCTCACGGGCTCTAGAGCACAGGCTCAGTAGTTGTGGCTCACGGGCCTAGTTGCTCCGTGGCATGTGGGATCCTCCCAGACCAGGGCTTGAACCTGTGTCCCCTGCATTAGCAGGCAGATTCTCAACCACTGCGCCACCAGGGAAGTCCTGCACATTTAATTTTTAAAGAAACTGCCAAACTGCCTTCCAGAGTCATTGTACCGTTTATATTCTCACTAATAATGTGGGAATGGTACAGCTTCCCTGCATTCTCATTGTCCTTTGGTGTTGTCACTATTTTTTATTTTTGCCATTCTGATAGGTTGTAGTGATGTCTCACTGTGGTTTTAATTTGCATGTCACTGATGGCTAATGACATTGAACATCTTTTCATGTGCTTATTTGCCATCTGTATGTCCTCTTCAGTGAGATGTCTCTCCCTGTCTTTTGCTCATTTTCTAATTGTGTTGCTTGTGTTTTCACTGTTGAGTTTTAAGAGTTCTTTTTTGGAATTGTGGTTTGCAACTATTTTCTCAATCTGAAACTTGTATTTTCATCCTGTTAACAGATTTGCTTGCAGAGCAAAAGTGTTTACATTTTGATGAAGTCTAATTTATCAATTCTTTTCCTTTTGTGGATCATGCTTTGGGTGTCAGGTCTAAGAACTCTTTACCTAACCCTGGATCCCAAGATTTTTCTCTATTATTTAATGTAAGTTTTATAGTTTTACATTTTACAGTTAAGTCTATGATTTGTTTTGAGTTTATTTTTCTATAAGGTGTGTGACTTTAGTTGTGGTTCCTTTTCCCCCATGGGTGTCCAAATTGCTCCAGCATCATCTGTTGAAAAGGCTGTCTCTCCTCCATTGACTTACTTTTGCACCTTTGTCAACATCAATCGGGCATATTTGTGTGGGTCTATTTCTGTGTTCTCTGTTCTCTTTCATTGATCGATGTGTCTATTCCTCTACCCATGCCACAGTCTCGATTGTCTTGGTTAAGTAGTAAGTCTGGAAATTAAATAGATTGATTCCTCCCACATTATTCTCCATTTTAAAAATGGTTTTAGCTATTCTAGTCTCTTTCTATATAAAATTTAGAATAGTCTTGTCTATACTGGCAAAATATCTTTCTAGCAATAGGAACTATGATAAGCTTGTATATCAGTTTGGGGAGAATAGTACACCTTTACTCTGCTGAGTCTTCCATCCATGAGCACAGCATGGTTCTCCATTTATTTATTTAATCTTCTTTTGTTTCCTTCATCATCTTTTTATAGTTTTCAGCACACAAAGTATTTCTCTTTTCTGAGTAATTGTAAATGATATTGTATGTTTAGTTTCAGTTTCCATGTGTTCACTCCTATTATATATAGAAATACAATTAATTTTGGAAGGTTTATCTAGTATCCTACAAGCTTACTGAATTCCTTTTTAGTTCTAGTAGATATCTTTGTTGATTCCTTGGAATTTTCTCCACAGACGATCATGCCATCTTTCTTCTTTCCTGACCTACATGCCTTTTATTCCCTTTTCTTGCTTTATTGCATTGGCTTAAGGGGAGATGCCATGAAAGAGACAGGTAAACATTTGCAAAAACCCACAGCTAATATCACATTTAATGGTAAAAGACTAAACGCTACCTCCCTAAGACTGGGAATAAAACTAACTGAAACTAAACATACACCTGATTCCCACCTGGAGGGTGTATGCACAGATAACCCAGGGGCTCAGAGCAGGAGGCTGCCCTCTCCCCCTCCATAGGGGTTAAGAGAGTCCCTGAAGGAGACATAGAATCTATTAAAATTCATAGAAAAGTGGGTGAGCGTTGTGCCAGGGAGGAGAGCAGGGAACAGAGGAGATGAAGGGAAGGGCTCTCCACATCTTGAGGAATCCGTGGGGCTGAGACAAGGACACCCAGGCAGTGGGTGCAGGGGGAGCCAGGAGAAACAACTGGAGAGGCGATGTGTGGTGGCCAGGAGTGCTTTTATCTTGGAGTTACGAAGAGCCCCGGACAACCCCTGCCAGCATCGTCCACCAAAACCCACACAGTCAGATGTCTGCAAAATGGCCCATCGAGAACAAACGATGTGCATGCCAGGTGTGCGCTGCAAACCTGAGAACAGCTCCCTGAAGGGGGATCCTGGGACACGTTCCCTGTTTCCTTGATATTTTTATAGGGCTTAGATATTTTTACAAAGGATATATCAATCTTATAGTCAGAGAAAGAGTAAAATCTCTTAAAGGGTAAAGCTTGCACAAAGCAAACTTCCCCGTGTGGGCTGCAGGTGGGTGGGGACACTGTTGGCTGTGGCCGGGGTCAGCAGGGAAGGGGAGGGTGCAGGATGGGTCCCACTGGAGGGTGAGATGGGACTGGATAGGCGGGGCCCATCCACGGACAGCCCTGAAGCTCATGGGGAGAGTTGGGTTTGGGGCGCACACAGGCCGAACCCTGTGGAGCTCATGGTCACCAGGAGATGGGTCAGGAGGCAGCAGCAGTAGGACAGGACAGGCCACACCTGGAGGGCCAACGTGGCCGGACACTAGGGGATTTCCCTTGTTGTGGCCCTGACCAGATCTGAAGAAGGGAAAGGCAGTGCTCAGCCTGGATGGCTGTGTAAACTGTGTCCAAGTTTTTAACCTGCTTGGGTTCCCAGTTTTTCCCTCTGTAAAATGTGGCTAATAAAAATACCTTCCTCATAGGTTTGAGTTGTCTTTTTTTTTCCTGACTTGCCACAAAATTGATACTCAGTGATAACACCAGTATCATTGCTGTTCATTCATTTGACACCTCTCCTCTCTCTCTGTGGGGTGATTCCTGGGAGAACAGAGCTGCTCAAGCAGACGACCCTTGACACACATGGACATAATCCTGCCCAAGCCTCTGTGTGCCCTCAGAGTGGATGGGAGACAGCTCAGCCTGCCAGGGACAGCAGAAGGCCCTACAATGCCATGAGTCATCTGTTTTCTGAGTACCTGTTAACTTCAGACATTGGACAAACAACTCTTCTTTCCCTTGTGCAAAACATGCCCGATTTCTTTATTTCCTTTGAACAGATTAAATACAGCTCTGACCCCTCTTCCTTTCAGGCTGGTGGGAATACAGTCTTTTCATTCTTGGGGGTCCCACCACCCCTCTGGGCTTTACTAAAGACTCTGGGATTTTTTCAAACCTTTATGGAGAAACAAACACACAGAAAAGGGCACAAAAAATCCTACTGAATCATCCCAAAGTGGACACAGCCATGTGACTGCCGCCCAAACCCGGGCAGAGAACATCAACGGTGGTCCAGGAGTCCAGGCCACCCCCCAGGGCCCACCCTCCCTGTCCCCACAGATAACACTGTCCTTACGGCCAGAACCGCCTCCCAGGGCCTTCCTCTGTTGATTTGGTCAGCACCCTGCCATCCCGCTGCCCTGGACCACCTCCTGCCAAGGCAAGCGCTGAGAGAGGGGTGAGGCTAGCACCTCGCAGCCTGCATGGCACTCCACACCCCAAGCCCCAAGGCGAGCACACAGCTTTGGGCTTTGCCCAGTGATCCCTCCCTGGGATGTGGCATGCGCTGCCAGGTGACAACAGCCTGCTGCAGGTGTCAGGTGATCTGTACCTCTCTCCCCTCAGCCTTCAAGGGGTGCACGACTGGGCACTCCCCACGCCGAGTCACCCACACAAAGGTGCCTGGACTCCTCCTGCCGTCACGTTCCCCGAGGGAGGGCTGGGCCTGTGGGAACCGTGGCAATCCTAGAATTTCACTGACTTCCCTATAATTTTCAGTCCCTGCGTCTATTTTAGGGCCCTGTCCTTGGAACATGGAGATGCAAATGTTTTACTACGTTGCCATTTTGATCCTGGGTGTTGCAGTGACAGACTTGGGGAGGGGCTGGCAGGGTGACAAATGGGGTTTAGGGCCTATTTGGACTTATTTAAAAATCATTAACTGCGTTAAAAACAATCTTGTGCCTTCATGTTCATTTTAATTATTTTTTTCACCAAAAGAGGAACAAAAATGTAGTTTACAACAGTTTGTGTGTGAAATGAGAAGGAGAAATTATTTCCATAGTCAATGTAAAAGGAATGTCAAAGGTCATTATAGAAAATAGTCAGCACGTGTATCATCTATAGAAATGAACTGATCCATCCTCCCAAATTGGGGAATTTTAATATTTTGATATTTAATAATCTAAATCCAGTGATCTGGTTCCAGAAACTATAGCTATCATTCAATGCTGCTCTAATTCATCCTTTGAGACAAGATCATTTAAATGCAATTCATTTGGAATCACAGGCTTGTCTTAAGTACCAGCTACAAGACTACACGTCAAGAAGGACAGGAGGGGGCTTCCCTGGTGGCGCAGTGGTTGAGAGTCCGCCTGCCGATGCAGGGGACGCGGGTTTGTGCCCTGGTCCGGGAGGATCCCACATACCGTGGAGCGGCTGGGCCCGTGAGCCATGGCCGCTGAGCCTGCGCGTCCGGAGCCTGTGCTCCGCAGCGGGAGAGGCCGCAACAGTGAGAGGCCCGCGTACAAAAAAAGGAGGACAGGTGGGCTGGTTCTCTGTTCCCTCAAGAAGCTCCAGGCCTCTGAATGAAACAGATCACACCTAGTGAAACTCAGCCCCCATTCTCCAGGTGAGGTAGGCAACATGCAGGTGAGTCCAGGAGCTGGGGGTCGTGGAGGAGACACACCCTGGTAAGGGGAAGATTCCTGGAGCCTGCGGACTTGGGGGTGACCTGGAGCTGTGCACATGGAAGGTTCTAGAGTTGGCAGAAAGGCGGCATCAAATAAGAACATCAGTGGGTAAGAAGCAGGTTGTGTCTAAGTGGGGATGGTGGCCTGGAGGGGTTCAAGGCCCAATTCCAGACTGTAGGGCACACGACATGGAGACAGGCCATGGGGCTTAAAGATGTGAAGCTGGAAGTAAGAAATAGGAAATTAGGTAATCGGAGACAAGGACAAGTAGTTTTCCTCTGACTGTGCTTGTTTGTTTAGGTAAAACCACAAACCCAGCCAGTCTCAAAGGACTTAGAACTCCCATAGTGACCTCTGGAAGCCTCTTAGGAGTCACCAAAAATCATATACAAAGAAGGTGATCACATGTTCTATTCCAAAGTTTAGCGACAGGGCAGAGAACAGGGAAAAAAATGTCAAGCTGCCTATTTTAGCAGAAAAGGACAACCCACATTCATGTAGAGTTTAAGTATACTTTTAAAAATTGAAATCTCACAGTGTCCTTTGAAGGAAGTCTTACCACTCGATTTTTTTTTTTTTTTTTTTTTTCTTTCTTAGCGGCACGCGGGCCTCTCACTGTTGTGGCCTGTCCCATTGCGGAGCACAGGCTCCGGATGCGCAGGCTCAGCGGCCATGGCTCATGGGCCCAGCCGCTCCGCGGCATGTGGGATCTTCCCGGACCGGGGCACGAACCCGTGTCCCCTGCATCGGCAGGCGGACTCTCAACCACTGCGCCACCAGGGAAGCCGCTCACTCGATTTTATAGTTGAGAAAATTGAGGCTCAGGGGTTCTCAGTGGCCTCCTGAAGGCCACAGAGGTCTGAGGATGGAGCTGGGAGGGAATCCTGGGCCTCTGGCCTCAGATCCCACACTTGGTACCACTCTCCGGCTTGTTTGGTTCTCACGCTTTTCCCCTCAGGGACCTCTAATTACTAAGGCTTCAGGGATTGCACTGGGCACACAATTCACATTTGTCTGAAACACTTTAGACGACTTTGATTTGTTTGACAAAATTCCTGTGAACAGGGCATTCACTCCATAATTCATATGGGTTTATTTTGAGGTTTTGTGTTGAAGGGATTATATTATAACCGAGTTCTCCTGAGAAAAGCTGTAAACATCGAGAGGTGACATCCTGGCGCCTGCTGTCCTCTGGGACGCTTTGGGGGCTGGTAAGGGCTCACGGGTCATCCTAGGCCTGAGCGCCGTGGGGTTACAGTAATCGTGGCAGGAAGTTCACCTGCTGCTGTGTGGCCCAGGCCCCCAGCTGAGTGACGACCGGCAAGCGGCTCTGTCTTGCTCTGTTCAGTGGGGTTAATTCCCTGCCCCGATCACAGGGCTTTTGAGAGGGTTATGGTGACATGGGCTTACGTACAAGTGCCTCACAAAGACGGTGGGAGCCTCGGTGAGGACCCTGATGGAAAGCTGTGAGGCAGCGGACAGAGGGGCTGGACCGATGTGAGGGCCCCGAGTTCCCGCCCAGCCTCAGGGAACAGGGCGACAGCCTGGAAGTGTCTCTCCAGGGTTGGCCGGGCCCTGGGTGACACAAGTGCTGCCCCCCTGTCACCCACATCGCTGGATAAATGTACCCGCCCAGGAGCGGGGCATGGGGACAGTGGGACACAGGAGAAGCTGGGGATAAACCCAGCTGAGCCCTTAGCTCCTGAGGACCTTGGCGGGTCAAGGTGGCCTGCACAGGAGAAATGCAGTGTCCATTGAGGACCAGCTCCACCCCAGACATGGTCACCATCACCTGCTTCTCATTATCACAGTGTTCTGAGAAGGCTGCCTGTTGTTGCCCCTTCAAGTTAAGGACACCGAGATTCAGAGCAGGCGGTACTTGCCCCATGTCCCGAGCTGGCAGGTGGCTGACATGGGTATCAGCTCTGGTATTCCTCTCATTTGGAAACATTTATTGTACCTCTAGAAGGAGCCAGGCTGTGGTGTGGGCACCAGGGCTGCAAGGTGCCCAGGCTGAGCTCCACGCTCTCAGGGGCCTCCACTGACTGGAAATCAGGGGCCTGATACCCAGCACTCTGGTCTTGCAATGTCACTTTGCTGTCCACCCTTCCTCAGAGAGGGATGGGAGCCCAGGAAATGAACCTGGTCCCCATCCAGGTTCCCAAGGGCATCCCGGGCTCAGACACAGCTCCCTCCTCAACGAAGTGTGACTGGGGACCCTCTTGGGGTGAATCCAGTTTAACAAAACCAGAGGGAGGTTCTGAGGCGCACCGCACAGGATGGAGTGGTTATAAGCCTGAATGTTGCAGCACGCGGGGCCTGCCTACGAAGTTAGGAAGTTGATAACATCCTCAATCACCTGCTATGGGAAATGAGGGACTCCAGCCTCAGGGCAAAGGCAAAGGCACCCCAGACAATCCCATGTTTCTAAGGATGTGCACCAGCCAGGCCTCCTACTGAGAATTTGGAGCTGACAACTCCCTCAATTAGCCAAGGTAATTATGGATATGGTGGGAAGGTGTCTAAGCTGGTGGAGAAATGCCTCGTGCTCCTGCTTTAACAACACTAAGCATCTCAAGGCTTGAGGTGGCTGCAAAGACAGGTGGAAAATGATGCCTTCTTTAGAGGTGTGAAATGCCAGATATCTTGTCACCCAGAGGGAAAGGAAGAATAAATACACTTTTCCCACTTAAAATGTTTTGGTTGTCTAACATCCTTGAAGTGATTAGTGACTTTTCATTTCTCGTTGTCGTGATGAACCCAAGGATTTTAAAGTAATTGATGTGTCTGGTCCAAAGAAGTCTTTTTTCTTTTTGATCCTCAAATTCTTCCCTCTTTGACCGCTGGCAGCCCCTTCGAGTTGGCTTTTCTACCTTTTGACCTGCCCCTTGCAGTCTCCAGCAGCCTCCATTTTTCAGGGAAGACCAGATGTTCCAGCTTCAACTCAGGCCAGGAATCAGCCATTGCCTCAGGTGTCTTGGTGCTGGTTGATGGGAAATAAGAATTCAAGAGCACAGTCTGGGTGTAGCCAAGCCACTGTGCCAAACCCCGTGCCCACCATTTCCACCAGCGATTCTAAAGCTTTTAGACTAGAGAGTCACCATGGAGGAACCACCTGAAATGCACATTACTGGACCCCACTCTCAGAAGCTCTAATTCAGAAAGTCTAGGGTAGACCCTGTGCTCTGAACATACTCCTCAGTAATTCTCATGGACTGTCATTAGAAGTTAGCTCCAGCAGGAAGGACCCACAGAGACCTTTGCTGGTGTGTGTGGGAGGTTTTCTTTTGACCTACAAGATTATCAATAGTCACGACATATAGTATTTTATGTCTGATCCTTGAGTCAGCGTTTCAAAAAGCTTTTTCTCTCCTTAGATATTTTCCTTTTTTCAATTTTCTTGGGGTGAATAATTTATTGCGTTCTTTCAAAATCCAATTTGCTCATCATCTCAAACCATCCTGAATGTATTTGTGAATTACGTGACAATCTTGAGATGTAGACGCAGAGTTTTGAAACAACTTTCTCAACAAAAACAAGGGGAAATCTTGGAATGAAAATCCATCTGTCTCCTGTGGTTTGGTTTGATGAAAGTCTTGCTGAAACATCAAACCCACACATCCGTCTTGCGTGGAGGGAGGAGCATAGAACTGAGGGGCTCCAAGCATGTCTGAGACTTTCCCATAACTCTGGTCTCCGTGGGTCTGCCTGGGAAATTATGGATTTGTAGTCATTTCTGTTTTCAGCGTTTTCAGCATTTGGCTGTTTCATAATCCAGAAACATACCAGCTCTTCTCTCCTAGTGTGGTATCACCCAGAAGATGAGTGCAGGGCCAGAGCTGGGACCCTCTAATTAAGAAACCTCCATGGAATGGAGATTGTAGAGGCTGAAATAGGCCAGCCGGTGGGAGACAAAGGTACAGGATGTTCCCATGAGCCTGTTTCCTGGGGCCCCATGCGTCCCTGGCTAAGGTGAGGGGTACTGCCTGCCAGGGAAACTTTCAAGAGCAGCTTGTCTCTCAACAGTAAGAAAAGGACAGTTATTCAGGGTTTGGGGGCCATGAGATACGGAAGGTGGAAGTTTTTATAACTTGGAAGTAGACTCTGAAATGAGAGCTCTTTCTGGAAATGAAGACGGTTGGGGTCTGGGCTGTGAGTCCTTTCAGAGCAGGCATGGGAGTAGGGTTTTTTTTTTTTTTGGCCTCTTTAGCTTGATTTTGGGGGCGCTGTAAGTGTCCCGCAGAGCTAACAACATAGCACATGCTCAGTAAATGTTGAAGAAATGAACAATCAAACAAACAATCCGTCGCTTCATTCACGATTAAATCCATAGGTGAAGCTGGCCAGGACCCTCTCCGTAACACAGTGTGGCCTCAGGCTAGTCATGGACACTCGCATAACCTGCAGTCCCTTTTCTCTAACGCTGTGTTTGCTTTTAACAGTGTCTAAACATCATCTTCCAAAATTCCTCCAGATAGTGAAGACTAGTTAGGTAAGGCACTCCCCATGAGGTGGCAATGACGCATGAAGAAGCCAAAGCTAAGGAAGTGACGGCCCCAGGCAAGGCCACTTGGTAGGAAGCAGCTGGCCGGGACTCCCCCTGCTGCTGCAGACACCAGAGAGGTGAGGCCCTGGGCCGGGGACAAGAGGCGGGAATGCCAACCACTTTCTCGTTTTCCCTTGTACTGTTATCAACTCCCTTTGGATTTCCCACGAGCTTAGCTGGTCCAGAGGGAGAATCTGTTTTAACATTTGCCCAAATCCAAGCCACCTTTTGGCCAGCCCTTCCCCAGGGGCAGACCGCAAGTGCTTTGCTGGCAGCTCCATGCACCGTGGGTGGTTGCAATCGTGAGGCTGAGTCCACAGGCCTGTGGCCACGCAGAGGAAAGGCTGCGTTTGGCCCTGTGGGCACCTGGGGACACTCTGTCCCCAGTCTCCCCAGCCCGCTGCTCCATCCTAGGACATTCATTCTCTGCTCACTCGTAGGGTCCACATGGGCACGGTCCCCACTGATGGACTCCTATGGGGACACTACAACGACTGCCCTTTGTGGAAGCAGAGGGACCCCGATGGCCTCTTCCTGATACTGACTGCAGCACCTTCACCTCACAGAGCCCCTTCAGTCTCCCTCAGTCCATGGACTTGCACAGGGGCTCCCCTGCCTTTGGGTGGCAATTTCCTGCTCTCCTGAGGTTACTGCACAGGGATGCGCTTCCTCAATGGTCACCCCAGTTTGGCTGCCTTCAGGGAGCTGAGGAGGACAACTGTGGACCAGGGACTGGTCCCTGTTCAAGACACAGACTGCGCAGAGTCCCTCCTAAGGAAGGGCTGATCTGGGATTCCAAGGTGTGGCCTGAGATTATAGAATATAAGGCACTTATTATGTTGAGGTTGTCTCCTTTCATTTCTAGTTTATTGAGTACTTTTTTACTCATGAAAAGATGTTGAGTTTTGTCAAATGCTTATCTAATAAGTTGAGATGGTAATGTGGTATTTTTAATTCATCCTGTTAATGAGGTTATTACATTGGGTGATTTTTGTATATCGAACCATTCTTGTATCCCAGGAATAAATCTCTCTCCATCATGGTGTCTGATCCTTTCAGTATGCTGATGAATTAGACCTGCTAATATCTGGTTGAGAATTTTGAATCAGTATTCATAGTGGATATTGGTCTGTAGTTTTCATTTCTTTTTTTTTTTTTTGCGGTACGCGGGCCTCTCCCTGCTGTGGCCTCTCCCGTTGCGGAGCACAGGCTCCGGACGCGCAGGCTCAGCGGCCATGGCTCACGGACCCAGCTGCTCCGCGGCATGTGGGATCTTCCCAGACCAGGGCACGAACCCGTGTCCCCTGCATCGGCAGGTGGACTCTCAACCACTGCGCCACCCGGGAAGCCCCTCTCTTCTTTTTAAATGTAAGCATTTATGGCTATAAATTTCCCTCATTGCTTTCATTGTGTAAGTTTTGGTATGCTGTTTTCATTTTTATTTGTCTCAAGATATTTTCTAATTTCCCTTGTGGTTTCTTCTTTGATCCATTGGTTGTTGAATAGTGTGTTGATTTTCATATATCTGTGAATTTTCCAGGTTTCCTTCTGCCTTAATTTCTAGTTTCATTGTGATCAGAAAAAATACTTTGTATGATTTCAACCTTTTAAAATTTGTTAAGACTTGTTTTGTGGCTAACATACGGTCTATCATAGAGAATGTTCTATGTGCACTTGAGAAGAAACCCTAAATATTCCACAGGAAAACTATTAGAACTAATAAATAAATTTGGTAAAGTTGTAGGATATAAAAATCAGCACACAAAAATCAATTGTGTTTCCATACATTAACAATGAACTCTCCAAAAAGGAAATTACCAAAACAATTCCATTTGCAATAGCATCAAAAGGAATAAAATTCTTAGGAGTGAATGTGACTAAGAAGGGGAAAGAGTTCTATAGTGAAAACTACAAAACGTTTCTGAAAGAAAATTAAGAAGACACAAATAAATGGAAAGACATTCTGTGTTTGTGGATTGGAAGACTTAACATTGGTAAGATGTGAATATTCCCCAAAGCCATCTACAGATTCAATGCAATCCTTATCAAAATCCTAACATTTTTTGTGGGAATGGAATAGTCAATCCTAAAATTTGTTTAGAATCTCAAGGGATCCCAGATAGCCACCAAAAAAAAAAAAAAAACTTGAAAAAGAGGAACAAATCTGGAGGCTATACTTTCTGATTTCAAAATTTACCACAAAGCTACCAAAACAGTGTGTTACTGGCATAAAGACAAACATACAGACCAGTGGAATAAAATATTAATAGAAAACTAACAAATAAACCTTTGTATGTTTGGTCAAATGATTTTCAATTATACATTTTCAAGGGTCCCAAGGTCATTTGATGGGGAAAAGACAGACTTTTCAACAAATGGTGTTGGGAAAATTGGGTATCCACATGTAAAAGAATGAAGTTGGATCCTTACCTAATATCATATACAAAAATTATACCAAAATGAATCAAAGACCTAACAGTAAGAGCTAAACTATAAAAGTCCTAGAATAAAACATTAGAAGGAAAACTTCATGACATTGGATTTGGCGATGATTTCTTGCAGAAAGTCAACAACAACAACAAAAAGATAAATTGGACTTCAAAATTTTAAATGTACTTCCAAATTAAAAATGTTTGTACATCAAAAGACACCATCAACCTCAAGGAATAGAGGAAAATGTCTTCTAAAATTTTGCAAAATATTGCAAATCATATACCCTAAGAGGGATTGCTATCCATAATAAATGATGAACTTCTACTACTCAACCACAATGAAAGCAAACAATGTGATGTGAAAAAGGACAAAGGACTTGAATAAACACTTCTCCAAAGAAAATATAGGAGTGGCCAATAGGAACACGAAAACATGCTCTACATCACTGATCATTAAGGAAATGCAAATCAAAACCACAGTGAAATTCCACTTCACACTTATTATCATGGGTATAATTTTTTTGGCATGTGGGATCTTTCCGGACCGGGGCACGAACCTGCGTCCCCTGCATCGGCAGGCGGATTCCCAACCACTGCGCCACCAGGGAAGCCCCATGGGTATAATTTTTTAAAAATAGAAAATGAGTGTTGACGAGGATGTGAGGAAGTTGGAATGCTTTTTCTTTGCTGATGGGTATGTAAAATGGTAGAGCAGCTGTGGAAAACAGTATGTTGTTTCCTAAAAAAAAATAAAACAAACAAAAAAATAGAATTACTGGATAATCCAGCAATTCTACTTCTGGTTATATATCTAAAAGAATTAAAAGCAAGGACTCAAACAGTAATTTGTACACCCATATTCACAGCAGCATTATTCACAATAGCCAAAGGATGGAAACAACCCAAGATTCCAGATGAATGGATAAACAAAATGTGGTAATGTTGTAAATAAATTTACTACATACATATAAGTAAATATTCCATAAATGGGATATTATTCAGCCTTGAAAAGGAATGAAATTCTGACACATGCTTCAATATGGGTGAACCTTAAAGACTTTTTCTAAATGAAATAAGCAAGATACAGAATGAATGAATGTATGAATCCTCTTCTATGAGCTACCTAGAGCAGTCAAGTTCATAGTGACAAAAAGTATAATGGTGGTTACCAAGGGCTGAGCAGAGAGGAATGGGGAGTTACTGCCTAATGGATACAGAGTTTCAACATGGGATGATGAAAAAGTTCTGGAGATGGATGGTGGTGCTGGTTGCATAACAATGTGAATGTACTTAATTGTACATTTAAAAAAGGTTAGGGCTCCCCTGGTAGCGCAGTGGTTGAGAGTCCGCCTGCCAATGCAGGGGACACGGGTTTGTGCCCCGGATCGGGAAGATCCTACATGCCGCAGAGCGGCTGGGCCCCATGAGCCATGGCCGCTGCACCTGCGTGTCCCGCAACGGGAGAGGCCACAACAGTGAGAGGCCTGTGTACCGAAAAAAAAAAAAAAGTTAAAATGGTAAATTTTATGTTATGTATATTTTACCATATAAATGAATGGGAGAAAAAGGTATAAGCAAAGAAGAGATGTTTTCCCTCTCTCAGAGGGGGAGGCATACAGTGATGCTGGTCTCAGAGACTTGGGGATTCAGAGGATGCCTTTGGCATCCTCAGTCTTGCTTGTGCCTTCACCCTCACTTGTCCCCTCTACCCCATACCCTGTCTCCCCAAATTGGCTGAAATTCTCTCTGCATCATGGCCACAGATGGCTCCCAAATTGCATCACGTCATCTTAGTGACTAAAGAGAAAAGAGAGGGGTTTTCTTGTGCAGAATATGGGTATAAATTCTCAAGAAAGGATTCTAAATAACACCAGTTATTTTATGCGTTCATGTGGGATATTCTGATCAGCAGTCCTTCATGGACCATTTGGAATAGAAAATGAACCATTCCCTGGATTTTTTCTTTTAAAGGAGCAGGGGGGACCATAGTAGACAGGCAAAATTAGCAGCTTCTACAAAAGGGCTAATAATATTTTCATTGAAGGGTTGTGATGAGAGTTAGAGATGCTGTGTTTTTTTTTTTTTTTTTTTTTGGTCACACTGCATGGCTTGTGAGATCTTAGTTTCCTGACCAGGGATTGAACCCAGGCCCCCGGCAGCGAAAGCCCTGAGTCCTAGCCACTGGACCATCAGGGAGTCCCAAGAGATGCTGCATTTTAAGTCCTGTAAATGGTAGGCATGCACTAAATGGAGGCTGCAGGAGTTACGTCTCCATAATTAATCTTGGAAGATGAATTTGAAAACCTATCAAGTCTTAGAAAACTGTCTTAGCTTTGCTGAATTGAACGTACATGGGGTCCTTACTATCGAGACTGTGTTCTTCATATACTACTTCCCACTAAAAGGCACCAGGCTCCTTGTAGAAATGGAGGATCCCAGGGACAGGGCATGGAAGGTAGAGGAGGATCCTGAAACGTCTTGAAATGTGCAGGCCAAGTCAAAAGACATAGGAGCCAGCTTGAAGGGTCTCTTCTGGCATATCATGGGTCACTTAGAACATCACAAAGGAAAACAACTGTACGGGGAATACAAAAAAATCCATATCACACTTTTCAAAAACCACTGGTCATTTTCAGAGCATCAACTCGTTACTCTGGAAACTGCGAAAGAGAAGGAATAAAACACATAGCCTATATATCAGGAAACAAAATAGTTGATGGAGGTATCTTTTTCTTCATAGGTGAATTTCAGCTAATAAATGCAGAAGGTATGATAGATTAAAATCTCCTATTTTGCAACACCTAATAAAATAACAAATTTAGGGAACGGTTATCGTTAATAGCTGTAAAAACCCATGAGATGAACTTGACAAGGAAGCGGAGGAATCAGGCTGACACCACCTAAACCTATGGTTAATCTTAGAATGTGGGACAACCAGATGCTATGTGCGCCAAAATGTGACGTGGTAGGAGGTGAATAGCACCGCCATTGATTCTATGGGCCTTTATTTTTTGACACTTGGTTATGTAAGTCTTTTGTCACAATATCTTATTCATTACTTCTACGTATTTAAAACCAGAAAGTGGCATCAGCTCAATCCACTGTGCTGCCAGAAGTTTCTAGTAGCAGAAGCTTTAAAATGAAGAAATGTAATGATGAGTAGAGTATACACAGAAATATACTTATGTCCTTAATTACCTAGATATTCAGTGCCTTTGCTCTGTACTCTGGGTATTACAACATTGTATAAAATCCCTGCCCGTAAAGGACATCACCTTGTAATGAAAATATACAGAAATGCACAGAAATAGTAAAGGAGAAATAAAGGGGAAGAAAGGAGAAAGTGCAGAATGTGGGTGTAAAACTCACATCTGAGCAGGGCTCACGATAAAGCCCTTCCCTCCGGGAGCACACACATGGCGAGGAGGGCGATAGCCAGAAAGTTCAACCCAAGTGCAGGAGATGCAAAGACATAGTACTTTGGTTGGCTGCCATATTCTATGTCACTTCAGTCTGTGCAACGATGAATTTCTAAAGAAGTTACATGCAAGTGTTTTCAAACTTAATTATATTTTAAGTGTCAAGGGAATCTGTGTCTCAAGACAGCTTTCACAGTGGCCTCTGCCATGCACAGCTGTGGTGTCCACTGGCCTCGGAGCTCCTTGTGACCCATCCATGATCACTGATGTCTGGCTCACTCTTACACCCCCAGCACCAGATAACAGGACATGACACGTAAGATGGGCTCAACAAACACTTGGCCACTCAATGAAACAACTACTCTCCAAGCCCGTGCACCCAGCTTCATGCATCACACATTATTTTTGGAAGGCCCTGGTGTTTTCCACCCTGCAGGATCCATAGGAAAGTGTCTTTCCCTAACCCAAGGCCTCCAACACCTTCATGTAAAGGCTGCTGAGTGGCAGCAGAGCATGGGGACTCTGGCTTTTCTCCACCCCACCCTCTTATTTTCTTTTCCAGTGAGAAGCTGCCAAAGTAAAACAGATTCATTCTACTCACAGGATCCTGAAGTGGCCTCCTGCCCTCCAGAGGACGCCCAGGTGACGGCCTGTTCCCGGGCCACACTGAGTGAGTGAGCCAGGGACCTGGAAGCCCAAGCGGTGGAGGGAGACCCCTAAGCAAAGCCCCCAACCAGCGATGGAAGTACTCAAGCGGAACAGGCACACACACGCACACACACACACACAGACACACACACACACACAGAGAGAAAGGAGGGTTAGTGGAAGGGTTACGAGGCTCCTCCGGACCAGACACCACTAGGAGTTTTACATATATCGTGCTTTTATTTTTCTTCCAGTCCTTCGCCATACATGTTATAAAGCCCTATTAGCCAGGTCCTGGTTCCCAAGCCCATGCACGGCAGCACTGGGGCTCAATCCAGCCCTCTCACCAGGACCTGCCCTCTCCTGCTCCTTCAGCAGCCTTGTGTTTTTTACCGATATCTTGAGGCTCTTTGCCTCTTGTGGACGTGTATGCTGCCCTTATTTATGCAGCCACTGCCTGACATAAAAAGCACTGGTGCCAGCTCACCCTGGAGCTGATATGTCGGCAGGTATAAAAGCAGTTGGCTTGGGCTTCCCTGGTGGCGCAGTGGTTGAGAGTCCGCCTGCCGATGCAGGGGACACGGGTTCGTGCCCCGGTCCGGGAAGATCCCACATGCCGCGGAGCGGCTAGGCCCGTGAGCCATGGCCGCTGAGCCTGCGTGTCCGGAGCCTGTGCTCCGCAAGGGAGAGGCCACAGCAGTGAGAGGCCCGCGTACCGCAAAAAAAAAAAAAAAAAAAGCAGTTGGCTTTACCCAGACACAGGATTCCCTCATGGGGCAAAGACCAGAATGGAGGGGTCCATCGCGTCCCTGCTGGGGCACACCGCAAACTGCAACAAGGCCCCGGCTCTGACGGCTCAGCGTGCATGTGTCGGCGCACGCAGGCTCTCTGCAGGCCCACCCCAGCTGCTCTGTCCGCTGCTGTTCCCATGCCTCTCCCAGACCTGTCCCTCAGGTCCAGCCAAATAGAAGTGTTTCTTGTTTTCCATGGGAGTTTCCCATTGCCTTTGCTTCTCCTATTTCATGTGCATGAAGTGGCAACAGAGAGAGACAGAGAGACAAAGAGAGCCTTCTTTCCATACCTGCCCACCCTCCAAGGCCTCCAGCGGCAGCTCCACAGCAGGTGTTCCCTGACACTCACGCAGCCAGTAAGAATGACCTCTCCCTCTGACTGCCCACTCTCTGACCTCTACCAAGTGACCTCTCACCTGCACTGATTTACAAACTGTGCGACAGAATCCCTCACATAAGTTGAAGGTATGATAAGCCAATGTAAATCACAGCCTTCTACTAAGAGAATAGTTTTGCAGCTCCTGGACCTGAGGGCTGGACCTCTGCCATCACACACTCCTGAACCTCTGCTATCATGCACTCCATGGATTTCCAACGTGAACACATTTGCTGAGCAAATGTTTATTGAGCTGCAGCTATACTGCAGGCGCTCGACATACATGAACCAGGAGGAAAAGATAAACTGCATGTGAGCCTTCCTCTGAAGAAGACAAATACTCCAATAACAACAACAACAGCACAAAAACCCACAGGAGATTCTGAGAACTGGGAGACTGAGTGGCCATGAAAGTATAAGCTGCCCGGCCTCCCTGAAAATCAGGAAAAGTGAACGGAAACGACAGCGGGACAGCAATTCACATCCATCCGCTCGGCCAGTATGAAAAGGCGTGACGGTCCCGAAAGCTGATCACAGAGTGGAGAAAGGGGCAACCTCAGACAGCGGGAATGTACAGTGGAACCCCCGGCGGGAGCTGCCTGCATCGTGCTGGACGTTCCGCTCCTGTGTTTGAGCCACACTCCTGCACGGCAGCCCAAGGAGATGCATCCGAGACTACTCTCTGCAGCTCTGCTCATAGGAAGCCTGGGCCCAGCCTCCAGAGAAGCCCTTCCCCTGTGGGGCGCACTTGTACAGAAGGAATGAAGAGTGCAGCATGACGTGCTGTAACAGAGAGATACCGCGAATCTTGTGGGAGACAGAGCACAGCTGATAACTGGGTGAGAAAGGGCAGAGGGTGTTTCGAGGAGAAAAGGAAAGAAGAGTGTCCCAGCATGGCCAACATATGGTGGAGGAAAGAGTACGTGTGGATGGAGGTTGAGGTACTGGGATATGCAGGGGTTGGGGAGGTCAGATAGGGGGTCATGTCAGGAACACATGGAAGCTTGAGCTCCCACGGAAGAGTTCCAACCTTCCCTGTAGCCTCCATACGTACAATCCCCACACCGTTATTGAAGAGAAACAGCGCTGGGGGTGGTGTGGATGGAGCCAGCCCGGGTGGTGGATGTGGGCACTGGTCCCAGACCGGTGGAAGTGAGAATGGAGCGCAGAAACAGCCGGATTTTTTGGAAGAGCAATGGGCAGCACTTGGACCTCTTTCTGCGGTAAGTGAACTGTCTGCGATGACTGCCCTGGTGTCTCTAAAGAAAATCACAAAAGTGGAGGGTTACGCCAGATTGGAAGACTCCAGAAAGACAAAACCAGCAACGCATGAATGTTGATTAGATGCTGCTTCAGGGGGAGAAAAGAAAACCGTACTAGACATTCTGGAGCTATTGGGGAAATTTGAATGCGGCAGCATAGTAGATAATATTAGGAAATTACTGTGTATTTTTTATGTATGATAATGTCATTTTGGTTAGGTAAAAGGATGTCTTCATCCTCAGGAGATGTGTGTTGTAATATTTAGGTTATGAGCTGTGTAGTTTAAAGTTTCAAGGGGTTCAGAAAAAGGAGAATGAAAGAAAAAAAAAGAAATACCCACTTAAAATGTTCAGGATTGAATATATGATTTGAAAATATATCAAATTACTTTATTACTTGATTTCGTTTTGTAAGCTTCTAAGTTCTGTACTCTTTTGAATCAAAATGAGAGATAAATGTTTTAGTTTCAGAAACAGAGAAAAACAGACAGACAGAGCAAATGTAGCAAAACGTTCTATTAAGGATTTTGCGGGGGAGGGGTGGCATGTGGTGCATTTGTACTATGTTTTCAAGTTTTCGGTATGTTGGCAGCTCCTCCTAACAAAGACATGGAGGAAAAATGACTGAGTACAGTATTCTGCAGATAAGGATGTGAAATTAAATAGATGTTGGTCATTTGCCCTCCTGTGCTGGACTTGGGTCGCTGAAATTCGTTTGTTACTAGTTTCCTCCATGAGTAATTTTCAAAGGTCATCTGGAATTTGGGAATTGTAGCAAACGGGATGAAGGTGAGGAAGGAAGGCGGCTGAGCTGGCCGAGTGGGAGCCCGGACGTCACGGGGCCTGTCGCCACCTGCTTGGACGCCAGCACACAAGCTGTTAGTGTTGACATTTCAATGGCGTTCCCACCTCGAAACCCGTCTTGTTTTTGAAATTTTGGAACCTGAAAGAGTTCATTCTTATATGGGTTTTTCTGAGTCTGCTCAGACTACCCGGGTCCCCAGTCTTCTCCCACAAACGGAGCCAGGCCTGGAGGCAATCAGACATCAGACGCAAGCTTTCCTCTTCGTCTTAAGTGACAGCCACGGCTAATGCCAGAGTGGGAGGAAAGCCGCGTTCCAGGCCACTGGCTGCCAGCGACTTGAGAAAACGCTTCTGCCTGACATTGCCTTGAAAAAAAATAATGAAAATGTCCTGGTGTTTAAAGAACCAAGAAGGATGGTAGCAGTGGGCTGCTTTTTGCTTCAAAATGATTCGGCGTTGGGGCTTCCCTGGTGTCGCCGTGGTTGAGAGTCTGCCTGCCGATGCAGGGGACGCGGGTTCGTGTCCCGGTCTGGGAAGATCCCACATGCCGCGGAGCGGCTGGGCCCGTGAGCCATGACCGCTGAGCCTGCGCGTCCGGAGCCTGTGCTCCGCAACGGGAGAGGCCACAACAGTGAGAGGCCCGCGTACCGCAAAAAAAAAAAGATTCGGCGTTGCTTTTCTTGGATGAGTGACTTTCTTAAAAGCCGGATTCCCTCTCAGATGCAGACCTTTGACGCAGAGCCCAGGGGACTCCAGCCACGTGGAGCTCACTGCTGCCAGCCTGGGATCTGAGGCTCCAACCCCACATGGGCAGAGCGATGGCCAGAGCACAGGACCTGGCACAGAGGAAAGCCCAGACACCTTTCAGCGCTGGGCAAAGCCCTCGCAGGGATGAATCAATGGCCCTGTGACCTGGCCTGGGGCTCACAAACTCAGGCATCCAGAGGCAGTCTGACCACGAGGGCCTGGTCTCCCCTTCAAGTTCTCAACGTGGACTCCATTGAGCCAGAACTTCCCTGTTGCAAAAGAAGCCAAGAATCCCGGTTTCTGTGTAAAGCCACCTGAGTTTGAAAGGCTGGCAATGAAATCAATTTAAAACAGTGTGACACCACCACGTGGGTCAAACGAACCATGCACACGACTGGGTGCAGCCCAGGGTCACCCATCTGCTCCCTCTGCAGCTGGTGACTGCAGCCCAAATCCCGTTTCTGCCACTTGCAGCCTGATTTTTCCCCTGAGAAAACAGCTCCAATGCTGCCCCCCCAAGGGGCCACTGGGAGGACCGAGGGGATCCTGGAGAGCGCGGGGCCAGGTCTGGGCACCACCGCCCTCTCCCTCCCTCCCTGTGTCCTGCCCATCTTGGCCCTGAGCCTTTCCCCTGGGGCCTCACACTCCGCTCAGAGTCTCCCCAGGCTCCAGTCCACGTCTCCTCAGACATAACCTGGCCAGCCTCCTGCAAACCACCTTCCACAAAGGCTTTCAGCTCCCTGGTCAAGGGGCTGCCAGCGTTTCCCGGTGGGCTCATGAATGGTGGTGCCCTTGAGCTCCACTGTGCCCAAAACACCACCCCCAGCACTGTCCTGGACCTCAGCCCTCCCGTCCACCCACTTTGCACAGACACTTGAGGCCTAAGGCCCGTCCTCCCCGGTATCCATCAGGTGACTGGAGAGCCCAAGCCTGGGCTTCAGAAGCTCTGAGACAGCACCTTCCTCTCCTTCCTCAGAGGCCACTGAGACCTGGGCCCACCTGGGGGCTGTGGACAGGCCATGCCCCGTGCACTTGAAGTTCAATTTCAGAAACGTACACACGCTGGCCGCCAAAGCAGAGCAGGTTCACTGTGGGGATTAGGCTGAGCTCTGGCCTCATGTTCTGACCCTGCCACTTGTCAGATGACTGTCTGGTCACCCCTCTCCACCTCCCTAGGGGCCACTCTCTCCTCGTGGCACACACAAAGAAGTGGGTCGTAAGAGCATTGTCACCCAAGAGTACGTGGGGACCAAATGGTCGTTAACAGGAAGCAGCTGCACAGAGAGGACACAGGGTCCACAACTCCAACGTGGACCGTCCCCGAAGCCTGTCAAGGGTCAGAGAGGGTCTCAGCTGGAAAATCATTCTACCTGAACATGAACTTCTCCACAGACTATTAGCTTTTGGAAAATAGGATACCTGTTGTGGACTGAATGTCTGTGTCCCCCCAGAATACCCATATGTTGCAGCTGTAACCCAGAATGTGATGATATTTGGAGGGGGAGCCCTTGGGAGGTGATCAGGGTTAGACGAGGTCATGAGGGTGGGGCCCCCGTGATGGGATTAGTGTCCTTGTAAGAAGAGGAAGAAACACCAGAGTTCTCTCTCTCTCTGCCACGTGAGGACACAGCAAGAAGGTGACAGTCTGCACGCCAAGAGGAGAGCTCTTACTAGAACCTGACCGTACTGGCACCTTGATCTCAGACTGCCCACCTCCAGAACTGTGAGACATCAGCATCTGTTGTTTAAGCTGCCAGACTGTGGCATCTTGTTATGGAACCTGAGCTGACTAAGACAATACCTAAACCCTAAATACCTAAACCCCCGCATACTCTGGGCAGTAGCACGTCTGACTCACCAGGATGAGCTGATAGCACATTTAGCCTGAAGAGAACAGGCAGACTTCATGCCCCTAAAAGCGGGCTTCCTGGTCCCCTTGGCATCTGGAAAACAGCCCCTCCCAGCCATCAGAGTTCCGAGAGTCTAGAAGTGCACACAGAGCAAGAGAAACAAAGACAGAACCCTACAGGGGAGGCTCCTGGCCCCTGCCACCAGGGCCTTAGGAGGAGAGGCAGGAAGGGCAATCAGGACCATCTTTGGCACTTGCAACATCGTCCAGGACCGATTTCTGCACAAGTCGCATTGTCTAACCCCTGGAAATAACCATTTCAGGATAAGAAGGCCAGCTCAGCCTCCTGCTACATGGCTGACCCGACTGTCCCCTATGGGGACATGTCAGTTAACCTGCTAAGCATCTTGCAAGCAGTTGCTCAGCTGGTGATCGTTCTCTGGTGTCCAGATCCTGAGGGCAGTAGTGGATTCCACAGAAAGGGGACAAGTTTAGGAATCGCATCCACCTGCCCCACCACTTGTTAAGTGTGAGGTTTTGGGGTAGGCCTCTGGGTGCCGTGTGGAGGGGAGGTGTCTTACATCCCCTTGACATTGGGGGAGAGAATTTCTGGCCTCCTATTGCTCCTGAGGTGGGTGTGTCACCTGGGGAAGGCAGGGGACCAGTGGTCAGGGGCTGGCCATGTCATAGACCTAACTTTAGGGGTCACTGTGTTTCCTCTTGTCACTTCAGAGAAACATATCATCATGTCTAAGTACCAGTTGATGCTGTTGTCCAGAGACATGGGACCTACCCATTACTTTTCCGATGTATCATATTTTTAGTCTCATTGTCCTGCTTGTCTTGTGCCGACTTTATTTTTTTTTTTTATTCTTTTTTTTAAAATTTATTTATTTATTTTTGGCTGCGTTGGGTCTTCACTGTTGTGCGCAGGCTTTCTCTAGTTGCAGCGAGCAGGGGCTACTCTTCGTTGTGGTGAGCGGGCTTCTCGTTGTGGTGGCTTCTCTCGTTGCAGAGCACGGGTTCTAGGCATGCTGGCTTCAATAGTCGTGGTGCGTGGGCTCAGTAGTTGTGGTGCGTGGGCTCAGTTGCTCTGCAGCATGTGGGATCCTCCTGGACCAGGGCTCGAACCTGTGTCCCCTGCATTGGCAGGTGGATTCTTAACCACTGCGCCACCAGGGAAGTCCTGTGCCGACTTTAATGTTGGTCAAGAGGCAACCTCCTGGTCATAGTACTCAAGGTTCATGTGCTCTGTAAATGGCAGAGATGATGGGAGGAACATGGTTGAAGATTCAGCTTAAAAACAACTGAAGATCTCTTTTTCATTTTTTTTTAATATTTGAATTTTATTTTATTTTTTTATACAGCAGGTTCTTATTAGTTATCTATTTTATACATATTAATGTATACATGTCCATCCCAATCTCCCAGTCCATCACACCACCACCACCCACCTCCCCGCCACTTTCCCCGCTATGGTGTCCATAGGTTTGTTCTCTATACCTGTGTCTCTATTTCTGCCCTGCAAACCGGTTCATCTGAAGACTTATCTATGATTGATTCATCAACAAGCGTGAGCTGTGCATCAGTTACACCTGAGATTCTGGACACACAAAACAAATACACAGCATCCCAGCGTGCGGAGGTGCCCTGGGCCCCCACAGACACACTAAGTGTCGCCCAGGTGTCTAGGAGCGTGGAGGAGGGGCCCTGGCTCGGGGAACGTTCTGGGAAGAATTCAAAGAGAGAGCAGGGCTGTGCTGGAGCCTGCGCTTTGGAAAAGTCACTTCAGCGCAGTGGGAACAGGTCTAAGAGGCTGAGACCCAGAGCCCAGCCAGGGGTGGTGACCGCTGTTAGGTGGACGTGCTAGTGCAGAGTGGGAGGGGGATACGCTCTTTCACCACGTCAGTAGTACCGTAACACAGATGATCAGCACGCATTAGCCAAGCCCTGTGCCGAGAGTGCTACGTGCATCACCTCATTTAACCCTGTGAGTTAGCAAATTGTGCCCCTATTTCACGGATGAGAAAACCGAGGCCCTGAGTTGAAAGGTCACAGGTCACAGAGCCGGTTACTTGAAGGAAGAGTTGGTTCCATTAGATTTGAACCCGGGCCATCAGCCTTCAAAACGCACAAGCACTGCTTCCCTATCTCCCTGTCCCTAAGACAGACCTGGCTCCAATTAGCCAAAATGCTGAGGGAGACAAGGCCATCAGAACCTGCGAGAAGCTCACGTCAGCTCGCCCACTGCTGCACTGTACTTATAGGTATATATATATATTTATTTCTGAATGCAAATAGATATGTGTGCAAGTACATCCGCATATACAGGTATCTATACATACATATGAAACATATGCCACACACACACACTCACTCTTACACACGCTCAGAGATGCTGGGATAACGCACCTGGTACACTTAGGAACTGTAACCTCTGCAAAGATGGCCTGGGGATTTGGGTGCAAGAGAGGGGGCTTCTAATACTCACTGTATAGCCTTTCTGTAACGCTTGAATTTTTACTGCGCACACGCTCTACTTTTACAGCAATAAAATAAATGCAATTCCAAAATAAGTCTTGGCTCTGAACCTCAGTGTTAGGGAGAAGCGTTCCTGCAGGACTGCCATGGGTGCCCTGCTCGGCTCGGCCAGGATTATGTGGGAAGACGTGCTGCACCCCCGTGTACCCGACGCTCATGCAGTAAAGTCATCTGTTCTTAGAAAGCTCAGAGTGACGGCCTCGCCTCTGCTCTCAGAGGATTCATGGGTGCTCAGCAAACAAATGTAAACAGTTGCCGGCGAGGAACTTGCTTCACTCTATCCTGGAAAATAAGGCTGCTCTAAGCAGGGACTCTCAGGGCTCTGTGATGCCTGCCCGTGAGTCTGTGAAACTCAGCCTAATGATTGAATAAGATGAAACAGCTGCTTTTGATTTCAGAAAATTCCCCGCACCCGACTGCGACTACACTGAACAGAGTTATTTTTGAAGCTGAAGTGGTGCTGGATCTTTTCAAACAGCCAAGAGCATATCCGTGGCCAGCTTCGTTTTCTTACACAACCCTTCGCTTCCTGTTTCTACAGAATGGAGCTCTGAATATTAATCTGCATGGATCTGTTCTCAGGCACTTCCTGACCTCATCTGTTAAAAAAACCAAGACACACACACACAAAAATGCTCAGAGTTTGAGAGAAAAATCTAAAAGGGCCTGAGTCTAATATATTCCCAGCCCTGAAAAGAGTTAACATAACATTCCTTCTGTGTCAATATTTGGCACTCTGTACAATGCTGGCACTGAAAGAGTTTTTAAAAAGAAGAAAGAGAAAGAAAGAGAGACAGAGGGGGAGAGAGAGAGGGGACAAAGGAAAACAGAAATGAGCTTCAGTTTGGTGATTAAAATGAATACTGTTTGAGGTGAGGGCCTGTCTATTGCGCCCTCACGCCCCAATAATTCCTCTGTTCAGCCCCATATCCTCTTGACCCACCATCCCAACTTGTGCAGCCGGTAGGGATAAATGTGTCCTTCTCTAGGGCTCCCCTTCAAGTCCTACCTCCCCACCTGGGCTGGGCTCTTCAGGACTGAGGTCAGGACTCTCTCTGCAGTGCCCATCAGGCCCCCTCAGGCCTGGAGGCCCCACTGTCCCCAGGGCCCGAGCGGTGAGTCCGGTAAAGTCCATCGTGGCTCTATTGCCCTGGGCAGCAGCTGCTTCAGGAGGGGCGAGTGCAGGACTCTGGTGAGTGAAAGACGAGTTAAGTCTGCTCCCAGGCCTCTGGGGACATTTCCTCCCTCTTAATGTGTGACCAAGCATGGGGCCCATCTCCTTCCCTCCAGCCTTCGGCCATTGTTAGGTGAAGGCCAGGGTATCTCTGGGACCAGGAGGGGCCAGCCCAGGATGGGCTGGGGACAAAGCAATGGGGGACCCCAGGTCCTCCAGGGCTCCTGTAGAATTCTCCATGCCCACTGCCGTCTCACTTGCCCATGAGTCTGGTTGAGAAATTAACAGGCAAACTTGTTGCTCAGAGTAGGTCGGTGGGAGCCCCAGGGCCAGGCTCCACACCAGCTCAGGTGGGAGAAGGAAAGACAGAGGTGGTGCTGAAGGGAAACTGGAGGTTAGGTAACAAAGTAGACTGGGAGTGAGAGCGCTCCAGGCGGAGGACACATAGGCAGAGAGGAGGTATGGGCCGCACCGGCAAAATCAGTCCATGATCAGTGATCCGTGATCAGGCATGCGTAAGTCTTTAAAACACTTACTGTAGTTTTCATCACTTGCGTGGTTGAGCTCCTTGCGGACCTTGCTGAGATGACACTGCACACATGAAGGACACGCTACCCACAAAGGTAACACTGGAGACTTTGGCACCGGAACCACTGCCTGTGCTCAGCGCTTCCAGGTTTGCAAAGATTTGCGCCGACTGCTGCAGTTGAGTTCCAGATGGCCAGGAGATTTCTCATCTGCTCACAAAAAAATTAATGAGCACACACCTTGTGTGCTAGGCTTCAGGGTTGCAAGGTGAACAGCCCTTCCCTCAGGTAGTCTACCACTTGGTGGTGGGAGAAGTCACGTGGAAAAGCTCCTCCTGAAGGGCGTCTGCCACGCTCAGCACAGAAAGTGAAGTGCGTCATTATAACGGGGCCGTTTACTGAGGAGTCCACATCCCTGGTACTCAGAGAAACAGTTTGCATAAATTATGTCTCATCTCCCTCTGCAATCCTTCCATCATCCCTGGACAGATCGGTCGTCCCAAAGATGGCTGCCCCCATGTACTTATCTCATCACACATGGTCTTGTTCATGTGACCAGTCCCACCCTCCCTGGAATCTGGGAAGTGATTATGATTGCTCCGACCAACAGGGAAAGGCCAATGGGGAACCAGTAAATGCTCAACAACTGGCTCTCTGGGAAAAAAGTGTAAAACCCTGATGTGTATCACTTGCCAATTTTCGTGGTGGAAATAGTTCCACCATGGCTGGAGTCACGTGATACTGCTGAGCACAAAGTTGGGAAGAAATGCCCAAGATCACACCACATGCTTCCACCATGCAGACGAAACAGACGGAGGTCACCCTAGAGCACCAATAATAGTGATATATAGTAAAATCATTTGGAAGTGATAGGTTTTGAGAATTTATCACCCCTACCTTTAATGAGATTCATTTCACTGTAAGTTTATATAACTTATTTTTAATGATGCCTGTGTTTATCAACTTGAAATTTTAACAATCGGCAAAATTCCTGAAAGTTTAGCAATCAGCTCTTGTGAGCGTGTACTGTCTGGCATGGAGTACACACACACAGAGAATTATTTGTTTGTACAGCAAAGTGTCACAGACTGGGCAACTTAAACAAGACATGTATTCCCTCACAGTTCTGGGGGCCAAAAGTCCAAGATCAAAGGCTGGTTTCCCCCGAGACCTCTCTCCTTGGCATGTAGATGGCCATCTTCTCTCTGTGTCCTCACATCATTTTCCCTCTGTGTGTGTCTGTGTCTTGATTTCCTCTTCTTATAAGGATCCCAGTCAGATTGGATTAGGGCCCATCCACATGACCTCATTTTACCTTAGTCACCTCTTTAAAGACCCCCATTTCCTAATACAGTCACATTCTGAGGTCCTTGGTGTTGGGACTCCAACATATGGATTTGGGTGGGTGGGGGGGAACAACTCAGCCCATAACACTGTCCCAGTCGTCTTTCTCTTAAAAATATATAATTTATAATTGTAAACAGTTGACAAGCATTGAAAGTTCAGCAGAAAACAATGCCCTCCAGGCAGTTCCTGACCTGTTCTGTGCGTCTCCTGCTGGCTTCTGGGTTTCCCCGCCACATCCCACCCCAGAGCCGTCTTTACATTGGTCACTTTGAAAGCCATAACTCTCTTCCAGACCCCCTGATGGCACCCTGGCTTCCTCTGTGCCTTGCCAGTGCCCCCTGAACTCAGCAAATCTGCCTGGTAATGTGCCACACCATGCGGTCATCTGGTCTACCTGCTCTTCCGCTCTGATGCCATATTAGACAGAACGCTGGAGAGAGCAGGCTCATTCCTCAATGTTTGAAATGCTAGTTGAACTCTCAAACTTTCCATCCACCACAACATGCATGAAGGATGATGGCCATGCTCCACGGGTGCACCAAGGATTATGTGCAAGCTGACCCTTAACTGCTACCCACGCACAAGTATCAACATGAACTGGAGTGAGGATGACGTTCCTGCAGAAATGACCTTGATTCTGCTGTTTCATTACTTTCTAAGTAAATCACTCTCATCTTCAGCAGTTTCTTATTGTGACAAATGGCAGTTCTCAAACTTACGTTGAGCACACTAGAGGGTCTGGACCCTGAGCTCCTTAATGACACAGATGGAAGCCCTCTGCCGACTGCAGGACCTTACAGGTCCTGACGCTGAGCAGAAACTAGAGACTGAATAGCATGAACAAGTTGGAAGATTCACCCCAGAAAGGAAGGTTGACAAGTAAAATTATTTACCTAGAGTTGACATCTAGATTGGTCATTGGGACTTTCCATGCTATTTGGAAGAATTTCGGCATACCCACTATGAGGTGGCCAGGATAAAAAAGCTGCTTCTTGTCACTTTTGTTTGGAGAAGTGAAATCTGCTTTGCTTAGAAACAGGCTCCACGTTTAATCAAGCAGGGGCTGGAGGAAGTAACACAGAGGTAGTAAACATCATTTTAAAATACTGGAAAATATCGTGGTGTTTTTCACATTATGAAAGTAATACAAGTCCACGGCGGCATATGAGAAAACTAAAGAAAAGTGTAACTTGAGGTTAACAATTGTCCGTAATCCTACCACCCAGAGATAACCCTGGTTATCACTCAACATCTTCTTCCAAGATTTCTTCTAAGCATATTTTCATGTATGTAAGCACATCTTTTCCGAATAACTTTAGTTTGAGCAAAATCTTCTGCTAAGAAAATTCTTTGAAGTCATCTCTTTAAATGGATGGATCCAACTTCAGTCACGTGGCACCTCTGGGCGCCCCCTGGAGAGTCGAGCAGGCTTGAAGCCAGTGCTGGCTGAGTTCAAACCCATCCTCTCTGAGTTTCAGTTTTCCCTCTTTTGAAATGGAGACAGCAATAGCATCTACTTCAAGGGGCTGTTGAGAGGGTAAGACCAGTTAATGCTTGTAGAGCACAGATGGCTCCCTGCCTGAGGTGTGTCCTCAGGAAGTGCTCACCTGTTGTTCTATTCCTCCTCATTATAAACAATGCTGTCAGGAACATCTTTGTACCTAAATCTCAGTTTGCGTCTCTGACAACCTTCTTGGGTAGAATCCTAGCAGCTGTTTCATCACCGTCCGACGGAGGGTCCAAAGCAGGAAATGACCTCCTTCCTCTGGGGGTCAAGTGGTAGTCAAAGAAAGTAGCTTAATTTGGGAGAGCAGGTGTCCGAAGGTAGACCCAGGTCCCGGGGGTCACTGGGCTCCTCCGTGGGGTCATGCAGCCTGGAGTTGGGCAACATGGGGGCAGGACTGAAATTAGTGCCCACTAAGCTGTTTGTTAAACTAATATGAAATTGCAGAGAAGACTTCTTCACTTCTTGCCCTTCACCGTGAGGGTACAAGTTGAAATCAAGACCCATTCCAGGGAAAGTCTTTTTATTACAGCCACTCTCACTTTTTTCTTTCTTTGAACATTTTCGGGTTGCAACTAAGGGGGCACAAAATCTGTTCCCCCTTTGCTGAAGGTCCTTGGGGTGGTCAGGACAGCCCTCAGAGCTGAGCACTCAGAAATTTGGTTCTGAGATTTCAAACAATGTATAACCACTGCCGAGGTGACAAGTGGCCTGGCCCCCAGCTGGGCCCCGGGGAAGGGGTGGAACTGAGCAGAAAGGGTCCGGTGGACGAGGAGTGGGGCACAGCTGGCTTGGAGATGGAAACCGGAGCCACATCTAGCAACTTGCCCCATCCTGTGGCCCAGTTTTCTCACCTATGAATCTCATGCTAGAACCTCAGGTTCATGGTTGGCAAAACTTTTTTTTTTTTTTTGCAGTACACTGGCCTCTCACTGTTGTGGCCTCTCCCGTTGCGGAGCACAGGCTCCGGACGCGCAGGCTCAGCGGCCATGGCTCACGGGCCCAGCTGCTCCACGGCATGTGGGATCTTCCCGGACCAGGGCACGAACCCGTGTCCCCCGCATCGGCAGGCGGACTCTCAACCACTGCGCCACCAGGGAAGCCCTGCAAGCCTTTTTTAATGGGATTTTCTTTCAACCAAGTGGATACACACAAGAGCCCCAGTATTGGAAAGTCAAATCCATCATTTCCGTATATAAACAGACATGTTCCAGCACTTCTTCCTACACAAATCTGGTGAAGAGCAGCGGGGCCTGGCTGGACACACACGCTGTGGCCAGGGGGCTGAGGACCTCAGGCAGCCCCAAGGCTCACCTCCCCTCCTGTAGGTGGGCGGGACCCAGGAAGTCCTGGCTCATGGGAGGCCCAGGCAAGCGTGGGGATGGTCATCACACTCGACGGCTTTCCTTTACAGAATAGGGGGTCTCCACTTAAAACGAATCCTGGAGCCTGCAAAGCTCGTAAGAAAGTTTTATTTTAATCAGTAGATTATCCAACTGCTTGAGTTTCTTAGGAGATATTTGACTCCTGAATGAGCACGGAGAGGGGTGCTGGGCTTGCGCCGCGGCCTCTGTGGCATGTGCGTCTGTGGCATGTGGTCCTCGCTCAGCCCTTCGCTGCCTCTGCCCCCCAACCTCTGGAAACACTTCATCTTTTGTAAGGGGCGATGGGCATCTGTCAGGTATCTGACTTCTGAGGAATAATTCGCTCTTGATCAGGCCTTTGGGTGGGGCAGGGATGGTGGGGCAGAGGCAGGAGACTTCACGCTGGACTTTGGAATGTTCCCAAGTGGAAGGAAAACAGCAACATTGCTGGGTATTTATCTATTTCCTTATTTAGAAATAAAAATGAACGCTGCTGGAGAAGACAGTGACCCACCAGGCCCCGTGGTTAGCGGCGTGGCCAGGACAGGCCAGTGCCGACCTCCTAGCTCCCGGTCAGTGACTTGCTTCCCTGGAATTACAAGACTTGGGTGGAGACGCAAGGGGACAGAGAGACTGGCAGGAAACACAGGGGGTGACATTATGTCTTCTCATGCGAGTAAAAATGTATCGGAGTCAATCCTGGGGCGCCCTGGGGTTTCTCAAGATGCAACCCTGCGGGACCCAGAGTTCCTTGGGTTGCAATCCTGGGGGGGCCTGGGTTTCTTGGGGGCTCTTTGGCAGCTTCTGGGCAAGCTGGCCTCGTTCCTTTTGGCCGGGGGCTGGGGACCACTGCAAGGTCCCCAGGAAGTCATGAGAGTAACACACCAGTGAGCGTGGCCAGGTGTGGGCAGTGGCGACTTCCCGAGGGCGGGTTTAGGGGACACTCTTCTGCCCTTGGTGGCAAAGCGGGTATTTATTTGAGCTCCTTCTAAACCCCTTCTCTGAAAACCAACACACATCGTTCAGCGTCGGATTGCCTCTCAGATTGTCAAAACCTCCTCAGTCGCTAAAGGTTTGCTCCTAGCCCCTCCTGCCACCACTTCCCCCTACCCCCCCCCCCCCCCCCGTATGAGCGAGCCATGCAGAGAGCTGGGGACCACCAAGAGCTTTGATCCCATGCAGTTCGCTCAGCTAAGGAATCCAGCAGGTCAGAATTCTTCCCTGGGATCTGCTGGGAATACGCCCATCTAAATTCTTGAGCTAGTTTTCAATGCTCAGGCTTCCCTGTCCCCCAGTGAAAGACCGTCTTTAAACAGGAAAGAAACACTGGTTAATAATGCTTCAGGAAAGCAAAGCTCTTCTCTCGAACATACACACATCTCTTTCTTAGGATAATTACAAAAAATGGGACCCTTTACTCGTTTTTTTTAAAGTGCATTCCTGGATCCAGCCCAGGAATTCAGAGGTCTGGGCTCAGGAATCTGCCTGTTTAGCCGCCCCTCCCCCAGTGTGATTTTGATGATCTGCTGGTTTGGAATCCACACCTCAGGCAGGAGGGTTTTTGGCATCTGGGAGGAGGGGCCAAAGTGCAGAAGATTCAGGGAGTACAAAATCAAGCCAGCTTTCTTTGATGGGGAGGTGGAAGGCCTGTGGCACGATTTTTGCTGCTGTGTTTTCTTCGGCTACCCTAAGCAAGTATCGGGCGTATTCCAGGTCTAGGTGGGCCCTGGGGGAGCCAGGAGAGTGGCCGTTATGGCCAACATCTGCACTGAGTGCTGGAGGCTGCTGTAAATAGAGCACGGAACATGCTCAGTGCTCACAATGGTTCCGTAGGGTTGGTTCAGTTATCATTTCCACTTTTTACAGAAGAGGAATCTGAGGCTCAGAGAGGTTAATTAACTTGCCAAAGCCACACAGCGAATAACTGGTCCCTCTAGGATTTCAAAACCAGGCGTCATGCGTGGCTCCAGGCTGTGTCCCCAGGGAGCTCTCAATTAAGCAGAGAAGACAGAGGGGCCCACTGAGCGTGAAAACATGCTGTGGCCAGTTAGGGGGTGCAGAGGTCCCCAGCGATGCAGACAGATACCCGAGTAGAAGAAGAAACAGATCAGTTGGACTTTATCATTATTGTAGGTATGCCCACTCGTCCAGCATAGGAACAATCTCAAACTTCATAACAAAGATCAACGTGCAACACGCCACCTGAGGTCAGGGAGGTGTAATGGGTGGGCTGTGCCCAGGTCCCAGCGCTGCCTCTCTTGCTGGTACAGAGGCCAACGGCGTCCTGAAGCCAGAGTTCAGCCAGGGGTGAGGCAGGCCCTCACTATGAGCGACACATGTATTCCTGAGATGCTGCATGTGCATTTTAATAAATCATATGTTTCATTTTCAAAGGAATATATGTTTAGAAGGAATGTTATGTTGACTAACTCTTTGTAAACTAGTACCATTTTATCAATAACTCCTGGAACTTGTGTGTCTGCGGTGCGGGGGGAGAGGGACAGAAGGAGAGGGAGGCGGGAGAAGCGTCCTCTCTGGTCTCGTCTTTCTGCTCTCAGGTTCCTAATTGCTAGCTGCTCCCGCCAGCCTGTGCCAGCAGCATCCCAGGCTGAGGCTGGGAGTTAGCCATGCCGCCCTGAGCGCGTCACCACCAGGGCAGACCAACGGGTCAGGACCCTGCAGAGAAGTTTCCAGATTCCCTTTTCTGCCCAGAGAACCCAGAGTTAGGTCTTTCTCATTTCCTCTGATGGTTCTTGAGGGATAAAATCGGGATAAAATTAAGTGACAATGTTTACTTTGATCCACGGAGTGTTTGTAGTTCCAGGTGCTTCTGAAGAAAATCTCCTCGGTTATAGAATTGAGGGAAGTTTAAAAGTCGTTATCATGGTGCTTGCACTAATATGGGAATAGGGCCTGAGCCCCCGAGAGCCCCAGGTGAGCACTTCGGGGACCTGGACACAGTGAGGGGGCAGATGCTGCCTCAGGAGGGGGACAGAGATGTGGGAGGGCTCCCTCCTAGGGTCTCCTTCTCCACGGAAAATGGCATGATTGCCCAGAACACTAGGAAACTGTGCTCCAAGCCCCCTAGACACTGTGGTACACCATACAAATGACACAGCGGGAGCTGTAGGAAGGGTGCTGTGAGGACGAAATTCGCTCCCGGATGTGCTGAGCTGTGAGTCGGTGAAGGCCTGGGCCAGGAGCTGCCACGCTGGCAGGCCTGAGAGGGGAAACCGGGGAGGCTGGGCAGACCCCACAGTGGCCAGTGGACCTGCTGGGCTTTTCTGGAGTCAGGACGTCTGCACGAAGTCTAAAAGGGACAGGAGGGGCCCTGCCAGGCAGAGTGACGGGTGCCAGCCTGGCCTGATTTTCCCTACATGGGAGTCCTGGCCGCATCACGTGTCGGCAAAGTGCTTCAGCCTTCCCGGTGGAAAACTGCTGAGCGAGCATAAAATATCTGAGCGACTCCTTCTGTGATTCGTAACTGTTTAAAGGCCAAAAAATAAATAAATAAATAAAAGCAAAGCAAAACCACAAAGCCCCAGGCCAATGGTCTGTCTGCTTTGGTAAATATTTATTTCTATGATGTCCTCTGGAAATGGGAACAAGAGAACGGACTGGCCCCAGACCCCATGGGACCAAGCAAGGTTAGCAAACCAGGTCTCTCCCGGCACCCGGCCCTCAGCCCCACCCTCAGCCAACCTCCGCATCCCACGCAGTCACGGCGACCGAGGCTGTTCGTAGGGTTCACACTGTGTGACACCCTGTGCGAGGGCTGCAGGAGAACCGTCTCAGCCGTCCTCGGGCAGGCTGTACTTCAGGTTTTTTGGGGTTTTTTTTGTTTTTTTGCGGTACGCCGGCCTCTCACTGTTGTGGCCTCTCCCGTTGCGGAGCACAGGCTCCGGACGCGCAGGCTCAGCGGCCATGGCTCATGGGCCCAGCCACTCCGCGGCATGTGGGATCCTCCCGGACCGGGGCACGAACCCGTGTCCCCTGCATCGGCAGGAGGACTCTCAACCACTGCGCCACCAGGGAAGCCCTGTACTTCAGTTTTAATAGCCTTACTTTCCCGATTGGAAAACCGAGGGTCACAGACGTGTCTGTGGTACAGCTCCAAACTTCTTTGTCAAATTCTCCTCCTTGCCCTGGACCTCGTATCCTCCAGCTGGGCTCTCACCTCTGTCCCTGTGCTGTCCGCTCCAGGCCACGTCCTCAAATGCCTGTGCCCAAGCTCAGGAAGGCCACCCTTGCCCCCCACACCAAGGCCCCTGCTTTGTGCCTGCAGTCTGCTCCCCGCTCTCCAGGGGTACCCTGCACACTCCCAGCTCCTCCAGGGAGCTTCCCCAGGGCATCCGCTCCCGCCCTGTGCCCCGTACCCTCTGCGGAGTCTCCAGAAGGGCCTCACTACCAGCCAAAGCCCTTCCTCACGGGAACAGACGGGCGTTTCCGAAGCTGGGTGGTCTGCACTGTTGGAAGCCTTCAAGCTGAGCCCAGTGAGCCTGTGTCAGGGACGGTAGAGGGGACATCCTGGCAGGCAGGGCAGAGGCGAGGGACTCTTCCAGCTGGAAGATTCTGGGATCCTCAGACCCACCCAACTTTGCCTACTGTCAGTCACCTATCTCAGGCCCCGGCCTCTCACTGGGGTGATCCCAGAAGCCCGGGCTGCCACAGGATGAGGGTAAATGTTCAACTCTGCAAACACACCGTGAGGGCTGGGCATCCAGCACAGCCTGGGCAAGCATGTGCGCTCTGGAAAGTTCTGTCGGCTGGATGTTAAGTGAAGGATCTGACAGCATCTAACTGCCCTGCGCCTGATGCAGAGTGGTGTCTGGTGACCGACCCTTCATTGAATACACAAATGCATGAATGAATGAATGAATCAGAGAATGATCTCCATGATGTGCTTTAAGCCAACAATTGGGGCCCCTGCATTAGTCTGTCTGGACGGCAATAACGAAGTACCATAGATTGGGAACTCAACCAACAGTTTATCTCCTCACAGTCCGGAGGCTGGAAGTCCCAGATCAAGGTGTCTGCAGGGTTGGTTTCCCCTGAGGCCTCTCTCCTTGGTGTGTCCACGGCCATCTTCTCCCCGTGTCCTCATAGGGTCTTTCCGCTGTGCGTGTCTAGGTCCCAGTCTCCTCTTCTTATAAGGATACCAGTCAGATTGGATTAGTCCCCTCTAACGACCTCATTTTACCTTAATAACCTCTTCACAGGTCCCATCTCCAAGTACAGTCACAATAAGACACTGGGAGGTAGGACTTTAACACATCCATTTTTAGGGGACACAGTTCAGCCCGTAACAGCCTCTGACTAATAAGTCACTAGCAGGAGGTGGCTGAAGATGCCTGTGAGCTGCAGGAAGGGGTGCCTGATGGGGCTCCTTGCTGGGGAGCTCCTGCCTGCTGCCCCTCATGTGGCCTTTCACCCCTTGAGCCCCGAAGCTCTCTTCTGCGTGCTCATGTCCGTGTCACTAATGGCTTTGGCAGTGGCGGGGACTCTGTGAAGCCTGCGGAGATCCCATTTCCCTTCTGTCTTCAGTTCTGGTGGGCTCATTCCTCTGTTCTAACTATCCTCTGAAGTGTCAGGCCCGGGACGGCAGACCGGCTCGCAAATGTTAGCGCAAGCTTGTGTGCCCGACACACAGTGAGGTCCAACAAACCGAAACATCAGAGTATGGAGCAGAGGAAGGTTTATTGCAGGGTCATGCAAGGAGACGGGTGGCTCGTGCCCCAAAGAACCCCAAAGTCCTAGAAGGGTTTTGGCAAATCACGTTTAAAAGCCAGGTGAGGGAGTGGTGTCGCAGGGTGTGTGATCACCTAGTGCAGAGTTCTCTGATTGGCTGATGGTGAGGTCACAGGGCATTGTCACAGGGGTTAACGTGATCGACCCTCAGGCTCCAGGAGGCCTGGGGGCTCTGTGCTCATGGTCATCAAGTAGTTAACCTCTTCCATTTGGTGAGGGTTTTCACATCCGTAAAACAACTCAGGAAATGTGCATCAAATACTATTATCTAGGTACCTCAGAGAGGAGCTAAAGCAGAGGATATGGGGGAGGAGTCTGTCCTGGGAAGGCCCCATGGGGTCCTGCTTGGTTACACAAACAGGCTTTTCCTGGCCTTTCTTGGCCTCAAACAGGGGGCTTCCCTGAGTTTGAGTGGGAGCGAGTCTTCCCTAACGAGGGTCCCCTCCTGACCCGAGGACGTGATCTGTCTGAGGCCTTGCAGGTGGGGCTGACACGGGACATGGGAACATGTCTGTGGGTCTATAGGGAGGGGGGTCTCTGTGTCCACTACCCTGGGCCCTGCCCTAAACACCTTCATTCTTCTGTTCTTTGGTGGGGAAATATTGCTGCCCAGGTGGTCCATCTGGACACTGGGCGGGTTGGTGATAACTGTGCAACTGGCCAGGAGATCCAAGCGCAGCCTGGTTCTTGGTTGGTCAGCCATGGTCGGGGGGCTGACCTCAGCAGGCCTGGAGGGGTCTGTGCACGAGATCAGCTCTCAGCGGTCCTGGGCTCTGTCTGGGTGGCCCCCAGAGCCTGCTGGGACCTGAGAGCACAAGTGGGCAGCCGAGAGACAACCATGAACTCCCCTTCTGCAGGCTCTGTTGGGGTAACCCCTGGGTCTTCTGGGGGCCCCTGAAGAGGGCACTGTGCAAGAATCATAACTTATCTTGACGTGAATGTCGTGAACCGCTCATTTCATGGTATTTTTGAATTAGGTCCTGAGCATGAAAAAAAAATTGAAGCACCATAGATTGGATTATTACTGATTTCAGCAATATAGTAGGCTTTACTGGTTAGATACATATAGAGCATAAAGGAAGAGGACGGGAATATATTTGTTTAAAATGATATTGCTGTTATTATTATAAAACACTGCTTATCAATTCATTCTGTCTGATTTTGTAACATGTAATGGGTAAAATGGATTACTGTATTTTTCCTTTCATGTCCACAGGATAAGAGTCAGATGTTGTTATATTCTAAATTTGAATTAAACATCCATGTTATCTTAAGTAATCATGATATGTACGTTTTAGCGATTATCTTTAGCAAAGACTAAATCATGTCTTTTTTCACAGTGTGTATCCTGAATAGTGCCTATTATTAATGCTTAAAAGTATAAATATAACCATTCGGCCATTTATTTCCAAGACACAGATTCAGAAGTAATATTATTACACAAATGCTTCATCCAGGAAATTTCATTTCTTTTTGAATAAATCTAGAATTTCACTTAAAAAAGAAAACTTTTAAGAAGTGGTGAAATATGGGGCTTCCCTGGTGGGGCAGTGGTTGAGAGTCCGCCTGCCGATGCAGGGGACACGGGTTCGTGCCCCGGTCCGGGAAGATCCCACATGCCGCGGAGCGGCTGGGCCCGTGAGCCATGGCCGCTGAGCCTGCGCGTCCGGAGCCTGTGCTCCGCAACGGGAGAGGCCACAACAGTGAGAGGCCCGCGTACCGCAAAAAAAAAAAAAAAAAAAAAAAGAAGAAGTGGTGAAATATGAAGGTGAAAGGGAAACGGAGGGAACTAGCTTAGCACTTCCATGAATTCTAGTTTGGACAATTTCCCCTGGGTAAGGTAAGCACGTTTCTTTGTAGCCAGAGGTTCATAGAAAATTTGGAAGGACTTGGGTTACCCGAGGATACAAAGGGCCCATGCACAGTGACGGCTCTGCATTGGATATTTGCAGTCAGGGAAGCACAGCTGTGCTGCCACCTGCAGAGAAGCCACTTTCTTCCTATAGCTTCAATGGCATTTTAAAAAATAAACGTTTTATTTGGGAATTGCTTTAGTTTTACACCAAGGTTGCAAGGACTGTACAGAGTTCTGTTCGGTTGCCCCACCCCAGTTTTTCTGGCCCTTAACGTCTTATATCACAATGCCACACGGTCACGGCTAAGGAACCGGTATTGGGACATCGCTCTTAGCTCAGGTCAGCAGCTTATTTGGAGGCCACAGCTTTGCCCGTACTGTCCTTTCTCTGTCCCAGGATCCCATCCAGAACACCCTGTGACATTTACTCATCGTGTCTCCTCAGGCTCCCGGGCTGTGGCAGTTTCTCGGACTTCCTCGTTCGTGCTGACCTGGCCAGTGTTGAGGAGGCCTGGTCAGGTGTTTCGTCCCTCAGTTGGGACGTGTCTGATGCTCACTCACAGTTAGGCTGGAGTTCCTGGTTACCGGGAGGAAGACCTGAGCGCCATTCTCGCCACGTCTGGTCAAGGGCACACACTCTCAAGGTGACTCACCACTGGTGACCTTGATCACCTGGCTGAGGTCACGTCTGTCAGGTTTCTCCACCTTACAGTTACTCCTAGACCCCCTCCACCCTTCACACTTGACTCTTTGGAAGGAGGTCCTAAGCACAGCCCACCCTCTAGGGCTGGGGAATAAAGGGCATCTCCTTGGCAGGGGGAGCTATCTACAAAGCTTATTTGGAGTTCTTCTGGAAGAGAGTTTTGCCTGTTCTCCCCATGCGTTCATTCATTCGTCAGTATGGACTCATGGGCATTTAATTTTACACTTTTTAACCCAAAATTGCTCAGGTTTGGCCACTGGGCGCTCTTTCGAGTTGGTCCCTCTGCTGTGTCCCTTCAACGGGGCGGCCCTGATCCTTTTGTTCTCTGAACACGTCCTTACTTTCTGGCGCTACAAGACCCTCCAGCTCACCTCGTAGGCTGCCTGCCCCGGTCTTAGAACCAACCACATCCCCCCATGTCTGCTAGGGATGCAGAGCTGCGAAACAGAGTCCCTGCACACAAGGAACTAGTGGCCAGTCCAGCTAGAAGGCAGGGGGATGGCTTCCTGAGCAAGGGTCCCCCGCCGACCAGATGTGTAAGGCGAGGACTGTGGGAGTAGAGGTGTTGGTGGTCAAAGGGAATGGCGTGGAGGGGAGGACGAATCTAGCCGCTCCTCGAGTGGACCTGTTATCTCCTCTTCCCTCCAGACGGTGCGAGAAGCACGGGCAGACGGATCCGCGCGTCCTGATTCTGTTAGGAGTGCGCTCGGCTGCAGGGACGGCAAACCCCACTGTTGAGGCTTTGGCAAGCACCAGACGTTCACAATCATACACACACATCTGGCTCACGTCTGCTCAGGACAGTCCGTTTTTCTTTCCTCTCTACTGTTGTCGTATCTGTCCTCATGCTCTTTGCCATGGTTTCCTGGGCTGCTGCTCTAAGCTGGTCACCCTGGGGGACCAACAGGTAGGAAAGTGCAGTACTTCTGCTTTCCCCATGGGGCCTGCTTGTCACGGGGGAAGGGAAAGCACCCCAGCACTCGCAGGATGGAGCCCAGCAGGGTTCGATCAGCAGGCTGCTCCTGGGACACAAACGGGGTGGGCAATCCTCCCATTCTCAATATGGAGAGAGAATGGAGAGACCAGTCAGCTGTTCCTGGGGTAGTCCCAGCGCTGGGCACAGCTCTGGGGCAAACAGCATCCCAAGGGAGTGCAGCCGGCCCTGCAGTAGTGACTCAGATCCCTCCTCAGTGAACAGTTTTTGGCCCGGCCACTGGGAAGCAGCCCTCTGTCATCAGCCTCCTTTGGGGACAGCCTCAGCTGCAAAGGGTGGCCTTGCTGCAGCACTCCCCAGGGCGGTCTCAGCACTACCACCCCACGTCTCCTGCCCTCCTTTCACTTCCCAGGGTGTGATCCCGGATCATGGCTGTCTAGGAGCCCACTTCCCAGAGACCGGGTGGTACCAGCGGCACAGAGAGTTAATCTGTGCCCAGGCAGTGGTCTCCTGGAGCCCACCTTGCAGAAGTTGGTGTGTCTGTGCATTTTGGGGGAGAGGGTACCAAGGTTCCATGGGTTTGCAAAAGGTTTGCGGATATAGAAAAGGCGAGGCGTTTGGTTGGGGGTAAGGACTGTGTGTTGAGGGGGAGAAGGAAAGTGAGGAGAGGGTGACAGTCCCAGGGAGGTCTTTTTTTTTTTTTTTTTTTTTTTGCGGTACGCAGGCCTCTCACCGTTGTGGCCTCTCCCGTTGCGGAGCACAGGCTCCGGACGCGCAGGCTCCGGACGCGCAGGCTCAGCGGCCATGGCTCACAGGCCCAGCCGCTACGCGGCATGTGAGATTTTCCCGGACTGGGGCACGAACCCGCGTCCCCTGCGTCGGCAGGCGGACTCTCAACCACTGCGCCACCAGGGAAGCCTGCCCAGGGACGTCTTGGGGGTATCTTAAGGCACGTGCACCCACTCCTGCCCCACCCTTTCCTCACAGCATTTGTTACAGCTGGGACCAAGAATCCCAGCTTCCTAGCTGTGAAATCTTGGGCAAATTTACCAATCCAGCTATATCGCATGTAATGTTTCCAGCTACCCCTTTCAGGGGCTCTTTGAACAATATTAATTTTCAGGGCAAGAAAATAAGAAATAGGAAAAATATCCAAGTCATTGCTCACATATTCCCTTTGATCTAAAGGACAAAAATAGGGCTTCCCTGGTGGCACAGTGGTTGAGAGTCCGCCTGCCGATGCAGGGGACACGGGTTCATGTCCCGGTCCGGGGAGATCCCACATGCCGTGGAGCGGCTGGGCCCGTGAGCCATGGCCGCTGAGCCTGCGCGTCCGGAGCCTGTGCTCCGCCACGGGAGAGGCCGCAACAGTGAGAGGTCCGCGTATCGCCAAAAAAATAATAATAATAATAACAAATAAAGGACAAAAACGTATCAGACTTTTGCCATGGCCAAGACCATCTTTATGGCAACGACAAGCTTCTAAAAAGTTCTTTCAGAACTCCTGGCTGAGAAGAACAAGAGTGAAGCTGCAGAGAGGAGGGACAGAGACACCAGGGTTTCCTGCCCAGACCTCCCTCCTCACCCACCCCTGCAACCTGCTCCCTATGGAGTGCTGGGAAGGGAACCGCCATTCTTGGTATACGCCTGCTTTTCCCTCATTTAAATTGGTTTGAGACTTTTGTTTTCAGGTTTGAGACATTTTAGGGTGGGTAAGGACGGAAAAACTGTGCATTCTCTTTTAGATAATTGCTGCGTGCCTTGTTTTTGTTTAAATTCTTGGGAACTCAAAGTTTCAGCCTGTGAAGTGTGGAGTCCCTGGACCCAGGATGGCTTCGTGGGGCATGGGTCACCCTTAGGAGACTCTGGGCCAGGTGTAGAGTCTGCACTTTGGTGAATCAGGGAGCCAGTTGCATGGGCTAGCAGAGATGGCGAGAGGACAGCAGGTCCAGGGTGCCGTCTACCTTCTGAGGACACTGTATAGGTGTGAAGGCAGACACTGCGTGAATTGGCATCTAAGTCACTGTGGTCCCAGAAATAAGGGTGTGGTCAAGGCATCCAGCCCAGTAGAGGGCAGCAGGGTCAGTGGGACTGGCTGGCCCTGGTGGGGGAGGGGAGGGGAGCAATTTGCGGGTAGGAGGGCCTTCCCGAAAGGGACAAAGAACCCCAGCTTCGTAGCTGTGAAATCTTAGGCGAACTTACCAACGCAGCTTCTGCAAGCGGATGTTGGATATTGTAACACCTCATGAAGTTCAATTCAATCAGTCGGCTAACATGGACCTTGATGTTGTGATAGATTCCGCGATGCAAGATGGATAGACTTGTTGGCTGTGGGTCTGAAGGTTCCCACCACCACCATCACCCCCTGCCCCCGTCCTGGGAGTCTAGTGGAAGAGATATTTCAGCAAAGACACAACTCAGTGCAGTTGAGCTGGATGGATGGGCAGAGCAGGGCAGCTTGGAAAAAAACCAGGGTAGCTTGTCGGCCTGATGGTCCTGGGTCCTTATCATATTCTGTAGCTGACCAGCTGGTGACCTTGGGCAAGTTCCCTAGGATCTTCGCCTATCAGTAAAAAGGGGATAGTAACAGGACCTGCCTCACTCCCACTGAGGGGTCCGCTGGCTGCGACCTCCCCAACTCCCCTGAGGCTCTTTTCCTCCACACCTCCTGTTTCATCCTGTCACCTCTTGGGCTGGGGTGTCCTAGAGGGCAGGAAAAATGTCTGCTCTGTTTCCGAGGCCTGGGGCTCAGGGCCTCAAGGAATGAATGCCCTACTCAGCTGGGAATGAGAGTCCAGGGATTCTGACTTCTTGAGAAATCAGAGCATGGCAGGGATTCTTCAAATCCTTCTGAAGAGACGGTGAACAGTGCGAGTAGAGTCTGAGCGTACCTGGCCTGGGCCCTCAGGGAAGCGAACAAGGGGTCTGTCGTGTCTCCTCCCCGGACACGCTTACTTTGTACTTTGGATTCAGGGCCACAAGGTTTTTGGTGGCTGGCTACTTTTAAAGAAGTCCATTCAGAGATGATTTTCCTGCTCAGTCTCTCCACTGGTCCCGACAAGCCATGTTTTTCCTGCTCTGTGCTCGGACAGGACGGGCAGGGCTGCTCCTGAAGAGCCAGGGTGGGCCTGGATGTTGCATTCCTGAATCAGGGACAATTCCTGGTAACTGCACTCCAAGATGTGCCCACTTTTCCAGGTGGGATTCTAAGAACATTTGGTCCGGGTGACAGATGCAATCTATGTCTCTTCTGCAGGAAGTAGGGTGGAGTGCCTTCCAGGAAACGTCTTCCTCGTGTAAGGGGCTTTGTGCGTTCACAAGATAAAGTGTTGATGAAACTGTTCTTTTGTACGGGAGGAAGGGCACTTCTAATTCTGCAGAAGGGCCCACATTTTACAAGGGGATCTTCAAGAGCATGCTGTCCACTTCCCAGTTTTCACCAATGGGGAAACCGAGGCTGTGGGACTGAGTAAGGGGCATCTGTGTCTTGGGGATGTTGGCATCTATCTGCCTTTCCTCCTCTGAGCATCCCTCTGTCTGGGACCTTCTTTCTTGTCCACTCCTGGCCTGCCTAAATCTTGCTAATTTCAAGAAGACGTGCCTTCTAAAGTCTTTCCCGACCCTCTGCCTCCGTTGGCCAGACTTTCCAGGGCTTCCAAAGCATCTTGGGTTTCCTCTGTTACGGCCGTGCTGCTTTATGTGTGCACTACCCCCAGCAGACTGTAAGTCACAGGCGGGCAGCGAGGTTTCGCTTTCTTAGAGCACAATAATTATGGCGCCGAACGAATGAATGAACGAACGAATGAATGAACGAACGAACCAGTTGTGCAGGAACCAGGACTTTGCCTGCCTATTCGGGACCCGCCAGCCCGTGAACACTTTGAGTCTGGGCTGCTCAACGGGTCTAATAATTCTCAGTCCCACCTGGCCAACGCAGAGAGGTCGCAGGGCCGCACGGGGCCCCGGGCGCGCCTGGAGCGCGCTGCTTTGTTAGGGCGATGAATCCAGGTGACCGGCCGGCCCGGGCGTGGCGGCGGCGATTGCCCGCGCCGCCTCGAGGGGGCCCTGCGGCGGGCGCGGCCGCGAGCCAGGAGGACGGGCCCGCCCGCGCGCTGCTCGCGCTGCTCGGCGCCCTGTCTGCTGCGGCCATCGCCCCACGGGACCGCGCCGCCGCTCGCCCAGGTACTGGAGGGGGGCACGCGCCGCCAACCTCTTTGTCTCGGGCGGGCGGGCTCCGGCGTCTGCTCCTGGGGAGCGGGCAGGGGGCTCGGGGCGCGCAGGGGAACGGAGCTCTGGGCGCGCGGGGACCTGAGCTGGGGGCGAGAGTTCGGCCGGGGTTCGGGAACGGGGGAGCGGGGCTCAGGGACAGAGTCGGGTGAACGCGGCGGGGGGCGCGGGCGGGCTCGGCCGGGGTCCGGGACGTGGTCTGGGGACGGGGGCGCGGGGACGCGGCTGGGGCGCGCGGACGCAGCCGCGGAGCGGGCCGTGTGCGTCAGGGGCCCTCTGCGCCGGGGCGCCCTGGACGGCGGGCGCGGGCCGGAGCGGCACTGTCGCGGCGGCGCCCGGGTGGACTTCGCTCTCCAGGACGGGTCCCGAGACTCCGGGGCGGAGAGCCGAGTTGGAGCTTCAGTGGGAAGGCTCAGAACCCTTCTCCCGCTCTTTGCAAGCGGGCTTTCCGGTGCGTCTCTGTTTCCCTTTCCCTGTGTTGGTCGGGAAGTAGGGGGTCCCTTGGCGCTTCCTTCCTGACTTCTGAAGGAGCGGGAACCGGGCGGGGGCGTGCGGGGCCGGGGCCACCTGCGGCACGTGCCTGCTGCCACGCCGGCGCTGTCGCTGACAGGCAGGAAGAGGGAGGGTCCGGGGCTCGGTGGGCGCCGCCTGGGTCTGATAAGTGAGATGGGGTCGTTTGCCTGAAGTGATTTGAAAATCTGTGTGGCGGGAAGGGGCTGAAGAGCTCCCGTTGAATTCTTGAGACAGCGCTGGCGGGTGCCCCCCATTCTCCAGTGTGGTTAAAAAAATAAAAGCCCATGGGGTGTGTGGCCTGCAGAGACCGCTGTTGAGGGAGGTCACTGCCCACTTAGAAGTCCCCCAGACCCTGAGGGTGTCCCTGTCCTTCACACACTTTGATCTTCTGGCAGAGTTTTCCCCCATTTTCACTCTTTTGTAATGTGAATGCGTGTTCACGGAGGACTCTTTAAATATTCTGAAAATGTGACTGAAAATTATCATTGCGTGGATATCGCAAAGCCCTTCAGAACTAACCGTCTTGGCATTTTGGTATACATGGTCTGTGCGTATTATTCTTTGTGAAGTGCTTTAGTTCTTTGCCTTTTGAAAGAGACTTGTGTGTCCTTGTGATTCTCTCCTCTTTAGGGCCTGGGAGGTTATATTTACAAATCAATCAACAAGTATTAAGAAAGGCATTTCTGTGCGGAGGCCTGGAGGGGCCAGGGAGTCGCTGCAGCTGGAGGGTGGAGCGGGCAAGGCCATTCTGCGGAGAACGAGGGGACCTCTGTGCACAGGGAGCTGACTGTGGGATCTGGCAGGAGGCCAGGCTCCTGACCTCAAAGACAAAGTAACAGTAATCTAACTTAGTAACTTTACAAAGTAATAGTGACCCCGGAGACGAAGTAATAGCATGGTCGTAGCAAATGCTTATGGAGTGTTTGCTTGGGCTAAATGCTTTGCATCCATTCGTTGCATTCAGTCACATAACAGCCCTTGGAGGGAGCTGGGGTTCGTGGTCCATTTTACAGATGTGCAAACTGAGAGGCAAAGAAAGGCTAAGTGTCTTGTCCAAGTTGTCGCCCCACGTGGTGGTGCAGCCCAGGATTCGGCCAGGACAGTGGGGTTCCAGGGCCCCGAAGTTGCTGCTGCTTGTCTGTCAAGTGGATGCATGTCCTGGCCGCAAATTCCTCAGCTGAGGTGCCAAAGTTAGCAGCAGCAGCAGATGAGTTATTTCTTTACAAACCAAGGAAAAGATAGAAAAAGCAGTAGCCTCAGGGACCTGGTGTTCCTGGATGCAAACTGACTTGGCTCTTACAAAGTGTAGCTTTGGCACCTACGGGTTTTCAGTGGAGCTATTTGCACACGTGACCCTGGGAGCTAAAGGTCACCAGGTCAAAGTGTGTTCCTGGGCTGCAGGAGATATTACTGATGGGATTAAAAATGGCCTGGGAATAAGGCAAAAAGGCAAGAAAAGAGAGGGGAAAGGCCAAGAGGGGACGATTTCTGACCCACCATGTGGCGACGGCAGCTTGTACACAAGGCCCGTTTTACAGGTGCCTACATTTATTAAAGTGCAAAACAGCTGGGGACTAGATCAGACCCAGCCCTCTGGCTCTCCCTGCGCGCGCAGCTCCTCCTCTAGGGTCAGCCTGGCAAAAACCACCACCACGCTAGGAGAAAGCCTTTTGTACCCGAACCAAACCCTGCTCCACCCCTGACCCCTGCCCCCAAACTCCTGTGCGGGCGAGGTGCCAGCTCTTCCTGCTAGAGAAATAGCCCGCCTCCAGCAGGCAGAAAGTTACTGTTGTATCCCAGCCACCCAGTGCATCCACAGCTCCCTGAGTAGAGAGGCTTCCTTACAGCGGCTCTGCTTTCTCTCGGAGAGGCGCCTGTTTTGTGGCTGCGTTTGACGGGTCTTCTGGTACCAGGCGGTGGGTTGGGATGGGGTCCCGGAGGTACACAGACCCTGAACCCTAGGCTCTTTCCTGTGCGACCCGGTAAGCACGGGAGTCATCAGTGACCTGGAGCCGGCCCTGTCCCCCTGGAGTCCTTTGCGGTTATCTCTGTTGATCCAGAATAAGGGGTGTGGCCAGTTGGTTAGTTAAATAGGCATTCTGTTAACTCAGAGTCGCTACATGTTCCTGGTGGTTAGCAAGAGTGTTCAGAATCATCACTGCTTTCATTATTGTCCGGGTTCTGGGCACTACTCTGGCTACTGAAAGAGTCACCTCTTTGAATCCTCTCAGTTAAGCAGAGGCGGGTGTGAGAGGGCGTCGTGTGGCCTGTCCACGTGGAGTGACATTTAAACCCCAGCTGTCCGACAGCGAGGGTGTACTTTTCCGTGCTGCCTCACTGATTTTAAAACACCTAGACATTAAAAACTGCCTCAGGCAGAATGCTGCTGAATGTGAGTGAACCGTCTCTTAGGGTTCAGAAGATGTTTTGAATCTTCCAGGCTGTTGAGTCCCTAGAAAAGGCAGATTTGCTGCTCTGTAGTTGTGAGTGAGCTCAGCGTGGGAACACTTATTTCCTTGATGTCTGTCCTTTCCCCATAAAAGCAGAAAACTAGAATCTCCAGGTTTCTGGAGCTTCCTTTTGCACTTGAGTTTGGCGAACCGCACCCCTCCCCCTGCCCCCCGCACGCATCATTTTGGTGTGGGTCGGCCGGGTGTCCGCCTGCCAGGGCCACAAGCCAGGCCCTCTTGCAGGGACATCTCTTTCTCTTGCTCTGTGTGCACTCGGGGTCCCCACTGCACGCCTGGCCCTGGTGCAGGCCGGCCGGATGTCTCCTACCTGCTGTCCCAGACCCCCGCTGGGGACTGCCTCTGCTGGATAGGAGGGAGGAGGCCAGTGAAGGTGAGGGTGACCGCCACCTGGGGCCACTGATAGGAGCCATCAGAATGCCCTACTGTGTCACTGAGGGGAGGATAGTCATTGTGATGACCCCTAGACATTTAAAAAGAGCTATGTTAATTTTTTTAAAAAGAAGGCGATGATCTGATATTAATATGTTTGGTCCCAAATGGGCTAAATTAATGAAAAATTTATGTCTAAGGAGTCTGTGTCAGTGATCAGGAAAATTCCCTCTGGTGGAGCATTTCCTGATCGTGCCAAGGAGGTGCCCCCAGAGCCACCAACTCTGGGAGAAGAGGTTTCCTCACGTTCCATGCCCACCCACCCCAATCCCCCTACGCCCGCCCGCCTGGGGTGGAAGCCCTGGGAGCCCTTGGCAAGTATCTCCCCGGCTCCCAGCCCAGTAACCTTGCAAGATTAATGCCTTCTTTTGATGGTGTGGTTACCCATGCGCGATGGGGTGCTTGCTATCCGCGATCAGAGAGATCGTCACCCAACGTTGCAAGATAACATTTTTGTCTCTGTTTTCCGGAATGGACACTGAGACGCAGTGAGCTGAAGTCATTTGCCTGTGTCATGGGGCTGGTTGGAACCCAGGTCTGTCTGGGGACAGAGCCTGTGCCTGGCCCTCATCCACAGGTGAGTGCCCCCTTGGTCACAGGGACCTGAGCCTGTGCATGGAGGGGGTGGTGTGGTGCTGGGCGGGGTCCCAGAGTGGAACCCAGGTCCCTCCGCGATGCTGGGACTTCTTCCCAAGGCCAGGGGTCTCCATGGTCCCCTGCCCCTGTCACCCCTCCTCGAGGGCCTGGCGAAGGCTCTGAAAGCTCTCGAGTGCCCGCCGTCCGTAGCTGGCCGGGGTTCCGGCCCCAGCTGCTTCCTCGGATGTGGAGCCTTCGCCCCTCTTCCTCCTTCCTCAGCTCTGACTATGGCACGTGGCCAGCTGCCTGCTTTCCCCTTCCTCTTCTCCCTGGGGGAGCTGATAGCACTCAGGACGCCCTGTGCGGGCACGGCTCTGTTTCTAAGATTGAGGAGACATATGAGGGAATCCTCATTCCAGCTTCCCGAGTGGCAGCCTGTTTGTGCCACTCCCAGCCAGTCTGCGCCCGTGTGCTGGGGGAACCCCCCCCAGGTGGGAAGGGTGTCACCTCCTTTCGTCGTGTCTTAGGGGGTGGCAGCCACAGGGTATGACCTGGAACCTCTTGAGCGTAGGTTTTCCGAAGCTGGTGATGAACAACAAACCCCGAGGTTTTAAAGACACACGAATGAGTTAGGTGCCCCAGTGGAAGAAGGCCAAGGCTCTGGAGAAGGGGCAGAGGGGGAGGCAAAGGCAATGCATGCAGTGAGGCCCGCCTGCCTCTTCTTTCCAGGAGAGGCGGCTGTGCCCCGGAAACTCGGGAGCCGGTTGTTTCACACTGGAGGATTCAGGAATCCGCTCCCCTCATTACCCTGGACCACAGCTGCTCTGTGTTGCATCTCACTCATGGTGGAGCCTCCCAGGGCGCGGGGGAGCAGCCTACAGCTGGCCGTGCGAATCGCCCCGGGGCCAGGCTGGGCCATTAGCTGGGGCGTCTGCGTTCTGTACACATTCCTCCCGGGGCTGCGGGAACAAAAGGGCCCCATTGACTCCGTCCTGGCGTTCTCCTCCGCTCGCAATCCATCACCTTTTTCAGAGGTTTCCTGAGTGCTCACCCCTCACCACTGGTGATTTTGGATGCACATCAAAGGCAGCGTGCTGGGAGGAAAGAGCTGGGCTCTGGCGGCCACAGGTCTGGGGTAGAAGGCGCCCTTTGTCCCGTGACTGCCCTCTTCGTTTCCCACCTGCAGCCCGGGGACATCGCCGCCCTCTGCGTGACTCGTACCGGCGCTCCTCCTGGGCGCTGTTTTGTCTGACTGCGGGGGTCCCGCGCGTGGCCCTGCACATCCCTCCTGCTTGCCAGCTCCTGGGCCGCTACGTACTCTGGTTCTGCCAAATTTCCACCGCCCCAGGGGCTCCGGCTGAAACATCACTTCCCCATTCTCGGAGGCCCTATCTGGTCCCCCTGGGGACAAGCCTTTGTGATAACAGGAGGACGCGTGGTGGGGACTCAGGAGTTTGCCCATGAGCTTGGACAGGTGTGTTTCCAGTTTCTCTTCTCTGGAAAGACCAGAAGCGCCCAGTGGCTGGGGGTGGAGGAAAGGGAACACACCTCTGCTCGCGTCCACTGGGCTGGCGGCTGAGTGAGGCAGGCCCGGCTCTCAGCTGGCCAGGCACATGTTTTCTCTTGTCCTGCCCTAGGAGGGGAGGGGACGTTTGTCATCTGTGTTGCTCAGGGGGTGGGAGAGGATTCGCAGGGAACGGACATGCCTTTGCTTCCTAAATTATTTTTTGATTCTTTTTCTACAAAGTAATTTTTGTGTAATACGTTTGCTGTAGACTTGGAAAAGAGGGAGAAATGTTAAGAATGCAGGAAAAATGTCCTAATATTACCACCCAGGGAGCGATGTTTTCACCCTCTTGTATGCTGTGTACATTCTGTGCTTTTCATGTTTACCAACTTGAGATCAATGTATTATTTTAGCATCAATGTGGCAATATAAGCATTTCCCCACTTGTAACTAACTCTGCATACACACGAGTGTTGATGACAGTACAGAGCCCAGTAAGTACGTGATGACCATTTGTCCTCTGGTCACGGACGGCCTGCGTGCATCCTTGCACGGAGATCGTTGGGCAAGATCCTGGCCAGTCATGTTCTTGGAGGGACTCCTAAGGTGGTTCGAGGTCAAAGAACACAAACTACTTTTTTTTTTTTTTTTTTTGCGATACATGGGCCTCTCACTGTTGTGACCTCTCCCGTTGCGGAGCACAGGCTCTGGACGCGCAGGTTCAGCGGCCATGGCTCACAGGCCCAGCCGCTCCGCGGCATGTGGGATCTTCCCGGACCAGGGCACGAACCCGTGTCCCCTGCATCGGCAGGCAGACTCTCAACCACTGCGCCACCAGGGAAGCCCCACAAACTATTTTTGATTGTGGTAAAATACCCATAACATAACTTAACCATTTTCAAGTGTACAGTTCCATGGCATTAGTACTTTTGTATTGTGAGACCGTCACCACCATCCGTGAACAGAACGCTTTTCATTTTGCAAAACAAACTCCATCCCCATTAAACACTTACTCCCCATCCCTCCTCCGCCAGCCCCTGTCACCCACCATTCTACTTTCTGTTTCTATGGATTTGACTACTCTAGGTACTTTATGGAAGTGGCATCATATAATACTTGTTTTTTTGGAGGGACTGGCTTATTTCACTTAACATAATGTCCTCGAGTTTCATCCGTGTTGTAGGATGTGTCAGAATTTCCTTCCTTTTTAAGACTGAATGATACTCCATTGTACATAAAGGCCACCTTTTGTTGATCCATTTGTCCTCCAATGGACACTTGGGTTGCTTTCACCTTTGGGCTATTTTGAATAACGCTGCTCTGAACATGGGTGTGCAGGTATACGTTTGGATCCCTGCTGTCACGTCTTTGGGGTGTATACCTAGAAGTGAACACAAGGTTTTTGAAGCCCCTTGAGATAAGTGGTTGGATTGCAGTCGAGAAACAGCGTGCTCGCAGAACCCTCTTCGTGGTCTCCCAGGGTGCCTGAACTCCCGGCCGGCTTGGCGCACGCTGGGAAAAACCAGGCCTGCAGGAAAAGGAAGAGGGAGACTTCTTACCGAGCTATTTTGACAGATTGTGTAAACTCAGTGATTAATGGAATGAGAAAGCAGGAAGAATGTCTTTCATTAAGAAAAAAAAAAAGAGCCTTTGGGGTTGCTTGGTTTTATTTTCAATTAAAAGGGTCTGATTTTGTTTCTGGAGAATGGCTTTAATTTGGATAAATGGTTCAGTCTGGGACCCGCATGCCAGAACCTATGATGTATGAGTGCAATTATTCCGGGTTTCCTCAGGAACAGCACAGATCCGGGCCCTGCTCTGGCCTGGCCTTGGTGCAATGGCGATGACGGCCGCTGTGCCTTAGAGGGACACCGCTCTTCTGATCAGTACCTGGGGCCTGCGGGGCCCGAGGCCCAACCAGGTGGATGCTGGTTAATTTTTACCCTCCAAGAACGTGTTCACAGTCTCAAGTCAGGAATGCCAACCAGCAGGCCCTACCCCCGGCACTGGAACACGTTGGACCAGAATTACTGGCATCTTTTCCAGTGTGGGCATTTGCAGAATTGGTCAGGCTTGGGGGATTCAAAGGCGGGGGGACATCCTTACATTGTCCCCTATTTATGGAGGCTCCCTGGCCCAGGCAGGGTTCAGGCCCTGGGCGCTGGGCTCTCTGCAGGGTGGTCCGGTGGGGCTTCTTTGGAAGGAGATGCTGGACTGAAGGATGTGATGGAGTCAATCCTGGGCTCTCTGGGAAGGATCCATTGGGTGGAGGGCCAGTGAGGGCAGAGGCCTCAGGTGGGAGCCGCCTGGTGCGTTCCCGGAGCAGGGAAGGGATTGAGGAAGGCGGAGGAATAAGAAGACACCAGCATTCTGCTCCTGATACTAGGAGCACCGTGTCAAAGCCTTAGCCTTCCGTGCTAATGGGGGTGGCAGGTCCGCCATGAGTCCTGGCCAGCCTGGGGCCTGTGGGAGCTGGGGTGAGGGCGGGGAGTCTCCACAGGAATGTGCGCGAGTGCAGCCCACAAAGGAAGGACAGTTTGCTGAACCAGGTGGTTGGAGAATCATGGAGCCTGGAGATATTGTAACCCCGAAGATCCCGTGGCCCAGAATGAGAAGCATGCCCATTGCGGCGGGCTGGGGTTCTGGGATGCGTGGGCCTCGGCGTGCAGGAGAAAGGAGCGTGCACCCCGCTTTCGGGGGAGTGAGGGACTGAGCCCGCCAGACCGCAGGCCGCCCGCCTGCGAGAGCTCCTGTGTGCTGTTCTGCTCGTGAAAGGCCGCTGTGCACGGGCCCCTGAGGAAGGGCAGTTCTCAGCATAACAATAGGAGCGTCTTGGGCTGAGGGCTGGCCAGGCTGATGAAGACTTTGGGTGACATGGGTGACTGGCAACAAGAGGGTTGATGTCTCTTGCACTTCACTTCCCCCCACCGCCATTTAAATGGAAAAAATCCAAAATATAGGTCATCTGTAAGAGCCTAAGTCACTTCTACAGAATTCGTTTCTTGCTAGAGGCACTATCGTGACACAGGATCGTCTTCCTCTTCCCGGCTTGGTTTTTGTAACAGTTCAGCGTTAGGGGTGGGGTGTGTATTTGTATGCTGGTGGTTTTCCCAAACCTATATCCTATGCTAAGCATTTCCCGTGTATCTGCCTCGACTTCACAGTTCTCACAGCGATGACTCTTACAGCCCTTCAGCGTGATGACCGTACCTGCATGAGCTCCCAGCCGCTGGGCTGGCTACTTGCGGGTAAGTGATTCTCGTTAGAGCTGCTTCTTTCAGAAGGTGAAAGAAGAAGGCGCTTGGCTCCGGCTTGCTGGGGACCTGCCGGCCTCTGGTTTTGTGTGTAGCCCACGGGGAGGTCTGTGCAGCCTCAGGCCTGGCCCGGACACAGCCCCTCCCTCTGCCTAGGCTGCTTGTCCTGCCCCAAGGGGCCAAGTTTTCCTTCCAGCTTGCGGGGCCTGCGCGCCACAGTGGGCGGAGGTGAGCGTGGCTCTTGCTTGGTTAGGTCCTCACAAAGGCACCGGGGTCAGGGCCCAGCACCGCACCCTGTGGCCTGCTGTGTGCTGATGGAATTACGTGCACTGGAGCAGCAGTGCTTCTGACCTCGGCTCTGGGAGCCTTTGTGACCAAGAATCTTGGCCAGTGTCCAGCTAGGACCTGTCGGGGCTGAACTCAGCTCTGCAACCAATAATGTTCTAGTGGGGTCCAGACAGTCTCAGCTTTCAGGTTTCACTGCCAAGATGAGTTGGATTAACGGGCTGGAGCTGACGAAGACTTTTGGCCAATGGTGATCTTTCTTGTGTGCTCTCCCGTGACCCCTGGTTTACTGCCTTCCTTCCATTTGGCCTCACTGGTTGTTTCTGATGTGTTCTGTCTGTTGTCAGACCCGTGCGCTTTCAGGACCTCAGCTTCTCTGTGTACCCTGGTGCTGCTGGAAATGGCATGGTCCTGCTTGTTTGCTCTGGGGCCGCGGTACAAAGGGAGTGTGCTCTGCAGTAACCACTGTGGCCTGGGTCCTGCCTCTGCGTGTGACCCTGGGACAGCCGTCTTGCGCTTGAAGTGTTGCTGAACACGGGGGGGTTGGTATCACGGACCCCCCCCCCCCCACCAGGTTGCTGCGGTAACTGTGATGTCGTGTACACACTAGGTGTCATAGTCATGACTCTTCTCTCCTCTTTAGTCATTAAGCCTTTCGAGGAGCTGAATCCAGGAGAAGCCTTCCACCCACTCCCCACCCCATGCTAGCCCGCCTCAGAGATAGAGCTCCTGGGAAGGAGGTGAGGGTGTGGGACCCCCGAGCTCTTCTCAGCCAGGCCCATGTCCTCTGGGTGGAACCTGGCAGTCACAGGCCCACGCTGCCCTTCCTGACGCCCAGTTAGCACATCCTTGGTCTTCTGACGTACTCTGGGATTGGGCTGTGTATATTTTGTTTGTATCTCTCCTCACTAAAATCTGAGTTCTTCCAAGGACAAGATCCAGGGCGTCCTATATCTTCGTGTGGTAAGGGTTTTGGAAGGAGCCCAGGGACAGCTCCGTGACCTTGGGCAAGGCCTTTGCCACTGGAGCCTCCCTACTCTGAGGCTTCAGCATGGGAGTGGACGATGCCACATCTAAGTGGAAACATTTGAGAAGCTGGCTCTTTACTAGAAGAGAAGGAGGTGCTTGCATATTTTCCCAGGGTTTCATTAATTTTTCTCAGGGCCACCATTTTCTACTTCCTGGGAGTTTTGCTTTGCAATATACTCCATGAGCTTTCAGAGGAGGGCAGTTGACGCTTATCTTACAGACTTGAGAATGTAGCCCACTGTAATTTTCTTGGAAAACAGCCATGTCCCAAGTTGTCGTATTAGAGAAAGTTGATGGTAAATGTCTGCTAGGAATTCATGAGGCTCCCAGACAAGGGTTGGGAACACAAAACCGTTACTTTACTATCTTGGTAGCACAAAAGAATATTCATGTCGGACAGAATGTGTTGTGGGATTCCTTGAAATCCACAGTGCTAGATGGCAAGAATCATTTCCTTTGTCTTTCTCTCAGAATGGATTCCAGTCTCCATACAGATCCACTAGCAATGTATAAATCTCTTGTCCGATATTTAAATGAGAGTTTTGTTCTTATGAAAATGGTGGGCATCCACCAGACTCGTGCTGAGAAAAGGGTCACCTCTCCCACTTACCTGCTTTCTGCCCAGATCATGTTCACAAATTCTTTCTGTGGGACTGAATGCATTTTAAAACATGGCTACATTTTATTTATTTATTTTTCAGTTATTTATTTTTAATTTTTTTGGCTGTGTTGGGTCTTTGTTGCTGCGCGCGGGCTTTCTCTAGCTGCGGCGAGCGGGGGCTACTCTAAGTTGCGGTGCGCGGGCTTCTCAATGCAGTGGCTTCTCTTGTTGCTGAGCACGGGCTGTAGGCACGAGGGCTTCAGTAGTTGTGGCACGCAGGTTCGGTAGTTGTGGCTCACGGGCTGTAGAGCGCGGGCTCAGTAGCTGTGGTGCACGGGCTTAGCTGCTCCATGGCATGCGGGATCTTCCCGGACCAGGGCTCAAACCCGTGTCCCCTGTATTGGCAGGCGGATTCTTAACCACTGCACCACTGGGGAAGTCCTAAAAAATGGCTAGATTTTAGAGGGAAGTTTGGATGTGCTGTATGATACCCTTGGTGCCTGGAGGCACACAACTCGTTCAGATGAAGATGGGAGCGCTGATGGCAAGAGCGTGGCTTTGATTGCCCTCCACAAGCTGGATCTCTTCATCCGCTGATCCATCTATCCTGCCCCATATGGCCGGCAGGCGTTTCAGGGCCTTAGCCCTGGCTAAACGCATGGCCGGGTGGTACATGACCCCCCATCACTCGCCTCCGTCTCCATGATGCTGTTCCGTTCCCAGCCTGATGAATGAGATGTGGTGTGTTGGCAGTTCATAGACCTCAGGCTGGTTGCTGGGAATAAAAGGTACACACCTGAGGGTGGCAGAGGCGGGCTGACTGACGTTAATTATTGACTGTGTGTGAGGCTCTGTCAGAGAGTGACTCCTTGGTTCCTTCCTTTGTTGGTTCACTCACTCCCTCACTCTCAGGCAGCTGACATTTATTGAGTGCTGACTGTGTCCCAGATACGGTTAACCCTCACAAACACTGAAGAAAGGAGCACTCAGCAGGGCTTGCTGTGGCTTGACTGCTGTCTAAGCTTGGATGTGGCAGAACAGCGTGGAGGTGGGGGGTCCTGAGGGCCACGGGGCTGGTGGGCGTCTCGAGGACCTCGGGGTCAGAGCTGGGGGATCCGTCCCTTCACGGCTCTCTTCGTATCCATCTCTAGTTACTTCTGATCATCCGATTCTGAATGCTCACTGTCATTTTGAGATTGAGGCTACATCTGCTAGAGGCTCTGTCTCGGGGCCAAGGGGCCCTTTGGCTCCTGTGTGTGAGGCTTCTTTGCCATCGTTCGGGACCCTGAGAACTTAGCACTGGCTGGATCTGTGCTTTAGCATGAGAGGAAAAGGAGACTGCAGAAGTGCAGACGGACCCAGTGGATGGTTAATGAACTGAAAAGACTGTTCTTTCCCCAACTTCTTTTTTTGAAAATGGTCACATTTTCTGGAGATAGCATAATGAACACGTGTATACCCTTCACCTAGATTTGCTGGTTTTTTTTTTTTTTGCCATTTAGTCACATTGGCTTTATCTGAAAAGTGAAAAGTTGTACCCATTGTGAACGGTACCCACAAATGCTTTAGCCTGTGTTTCTTGAGAGCAAGGACGCTTTCCCACATCCCTCAACCTCAAGACCATGATCCCTTTAAGCAATTTAATGTTGATTTGTGGACACCAGCTAATGTCCGGTCCCTAAAGTGCTTTCCTGCTGTCCTTAATCTGCTCTGACTTGTGGTTTACGTGTCACACTGGGTGACTTCATTTCTCTGTGCTCTGAAAGTGGGAGCAGGCTGCCTGCTTGCTTTCTTTAATATTATTATTATTTTTCATGACTTTTCTTTTTCCTGAAGACATTTTCTTTTCATTAAATTTTTTACGTTGAGGTAGTTTTCGGGCAGTTGTAAGAAATAAGACAGAGAGATCCTGTGTAACTTGACCCAGTTTCCTCCTATGAAAACGTCTTGAAAAGCTGTAGGACCATCTCACAACCAGGATGTCGGCATCGATAGAATCAAGGTACAGAACATTCCATCCCCACAGAGATCCCTCACACGCCCTTTATAGCCACCTCCACTTCCCACCCATCGCACCCAAACTTCACCCCAGCAGTCACTAACCTTCAGGTCGGTAATTTTGTCATTTAAAGAATGTTCCATAAATGGAATCATACAGTATGTAGATTTTTGGAATTGGCTTCTTTTAGTCAGCATAATCCTCTGGAGATCCATCCAGGTTGTTGCTGTTTTAATAGTTCATTCCCTTTCATTGCTGAGTACTGCTCTGTGGTGTGGATGGACCACTGTTTGTTCACTGGTTGAAGGTCATCTTTACTAATATGTGTCTCCAATCCATGAACATGGTACGTCTCTCCAGTTGTTTAGATCTTTGATTTCATTCACTAGCATTGTGTAGATTTCAACGTATGAGTTTTGTTAGATGTACACCTAAGTATTTACTTTTCTTTGAGTGATTGTAAATGATACTGTATTTTTCATTCTGGTCTCCATGTGTTCACTGCTAGTACATGGAAATACAGTTGCCTTTTGTATGTTTATGTTGTATCCTGTGTTCTTGGTAAACTCACTTATTTGTTCTACGAGTTTTATTTTGTAGATTTCCTGGGATTGTCTATGTTGACAATCATATCTGAAAATAGGGACAGTTTTATTTCTTCCCTTGCACTGACCTTTTGAAGAGACAAGGGCAGTGTCCTTGTAGGATATCCCAGTCTGGATTTGTCTGAGTCTTTTCTTATCATCACATTCAGGATCACGTAGGTGTGAGGTGAGGTACTCTGCTCACTTCATGTCAAGAGGTGCAGTGTCTGTTGTCCCACTCTTGGTCCACCAAGCTGAGTTACCTGGTGAAGCCTCCTAGAGGTCCTTGGTGTCAGGTACCTCTTCCCCTTTGTTCCTTTGAGACTCTGAGCTTCCTCTTCCTAACCACCTTTCACTCAGTGGTTCAGCATCCAAGGGTGGTCCTTGCCTGAATCAGTAATTATATTGGGATCATGAAATGTTGGACTTTAACCATTTAAGTACTTTGGAAACATTATCTCACAAGTAATCAGACTGTTAATTACCAATCCTCTTACCTGGGTAGAGTAAGAGAATTTTATTTATTGTGTTTATTCTTTAAATGGCCTGTAAATTTGGCAAAAGAAAAATGCTCTTTAGTTTGTCTTCCTCACACTGTAACGTTGCAACAGTGCTCTCCAGTGCACCCAACATAACCTTCCTCGGGAACGAGACTGTAGCTGTCATCACAGCCACGCAGCAGATACCTACCCAGGGCTCACTTGCCCAGCTCAGCCCACTGTTTGGGTGGCTTTGCTGAGAGTCTGTGTTTGCTGACATTTGTCTAAGTCAGGGCTTCTTAAAGTGAGGTCTCGGGACCAACGTGAGCATCCCTTGGGGGCTGTTAGAAATGCCAGCTCTGGGCTCCACCACAGACCTCTGCCACACACTCTGGGCTGGGAATGACAGTTACAGGGCGTTCAGATGCCCACTCAAGTCTGAGAGCCATTCGTTAAGTTTATCCATTGCATTCTCCAGTATGGAACACTAGCTGTGGAACTCCAGTGACATTGTTCACTCAGATATCTTTAAAATTCAGTTTGGCTTTGCCGTAATCCACACATATTTTTGTGTCAGACTGTGGCTGGTAGCTGTTCCAAAGCCTCCCAGGGGTCTGTGCCGGGAAGGAGCTGCATTTCCTTAGGAGAGCTCCATCCTTCAGCCACCTGAACCCCCAATTCCTGTTCCTGCCCAAGGCTAGAACACCCAGCAGAGTGTGGGATTGCAGAGTGAGGTTCGCATTAACAAGTATAAATTTGGGCATGTTTTCAGCATTCGTTCATATTTTAACTTTGTCCCCGACTAACTGGCTTCCTGCCTGAATGAGTGATACTCTATGTTTCTGGAGGCCTTTGTTGCCAGCTGTACTGGTTGAGGATAGTTGATTCTTCATCAAACACATGTAGACTGAACTTCTTTTGTGCGTAAGGCAGTGTGCTCTTCATACAAAGTGGGACTGGAGTTGCTTCGAGCTCAGGAGTTTAGCCCTGTGCACACAGGAAACTTGATGTAGGAAGGGGGCGTGTCCACAAGAGCAGAGGAAGGTGCTGTGGGCACTGAGAGGTGACTAAGAGTGAGGCAGCAGAGAGCCTAGTGTTTAAAGCAGGGTTCTCCAGAGAAACAGAGCCAGCACGAGCTATATATAGAGAGATAGATATCTGTAGGCAGATATCTGTATAGATCTATCTATCTATCTGGATAAATATATGAATTTGTGGGGGGCTGGTGTGTTTGAAGTTTGCAGGGCAGGCTGGAGATCCCCACAGGTCTTGATGTTACAATTTTGAGTTGAAAACAATCTGGGGCAGAATTCCTCCCTCTGTCTCCTCCCTCTAGTCTTTTCCCTTAAGGCTTTCAACTGATTGGGCGAGGCCCACCCAAGTATGGAGGAAAAATCTGCTTTGCTTGATGTCTGCTGATTTCAGTGTGAATCGTATCTGAAAAATACCTTGACAGCTACATCTAGACAGACGTTGGGTGCCATAACCTAGCTATGAGGACACATAAAATTCAGCACCGCAGAGGGGAATCTGGACTACACGCAGTCAGATTCAAATCGCAGAATTGCTGTGTGTTACCTTGGGTACCCTGGACAGTTTACTTTTCTCTGAGCCTCTGAGGTTAAGGGCTCTTTAGGTCGTCCAATGGCTGTTTACTGATTTATATAAGTAGAATAACCAGAGGTAATGTGGACATCAGGCTTGGTTTGATCAAGCAGCTCAACCATGTCACCGCCCAGAAACTCTTCTCTGCCTTGTTTAGTTGTCACTTTCTTTTCCTAGTGGGCCTCCTGTGACTACAAGATGGCAGCCAATTGCCCGTTGCCTACTTCCAGAGAGAGTGTGTCTCTTCTGCGGCCATTCAACAGATGTCCTTTGGCCACAGTAAGCCTTGCACTGACTGGTTAAGCCTAAGTTGTAGGATTTTCCTGGAGTCGGTGACTGTGGTGGAAGAGGGGAAGATTTATGTGGGCTGGGAAATGTGAGCCAGAAAAGCCAGCAACTGTGTCCCCTTGCTCAGTGGCCTCCGCCCAGGGCTGTCATGAGATGATGCACCGTCTTGTTCAGCACACGTAAGTGCTGAACAAGTGGGCTGTGATGATAGTATCCCCTCCCTGGAGAAGCAGGAAAGGCCTTCCGGAAGTTGGCTTAGAATAGAGCTAGGTGGGGAGGCAGGGATTCCCCAGAAAAGGGTCCTTCTTGAAGGGGACTTGCTGGCAGGAGGGGCAGAGTTCTCTGCTGCCCATGAGCCCTGCTCGGTGGCTTACCAGCCCATGGTCTTCAGTTCCCTGCATGTCAGCGTGTTTCTCCTGGAAGACAGGTGATAAGGCCTCTGTAAGGGTGTGTCTTGGCATGATGGCCAAATGAGAAGTGAGTGAAAGTGTATTTTCTTCCTTCACTTCTGGAATGCCTCTCAGCTTAGGAACCAGTTTTATATGTTTTGTCTCACTTGGTGAAGTTGACACAACTATTGAGTTTAGAACCGTTGTCATTGGCTTAGGGTTCGAGAGTCCTTGAAGGGTGAGTCCCAGGCAGCGGGTTCCAAGTTTCCTGGCTCTGATGCTGCTTCCTGCTTTGATGGGCTTGGCCCGAGCTCTGTTGTCCGTGGTAGCGCTGTGCACCGGGCAGAGAGCCTGGCCCTGGTGGTGCCCAGTGAGTACTGGCTTGGCTGCCAGGTGGGGGAAGAAGCAGGGTTGGCCATCACGGTGCCCAGAGCGGCAGTCGCTGGCACACGGCTGGGCTCCCCCCACCCCTGCTGGCGGCTTGGCATGTAACTGGCCACTGATGAGTTGTCTCCAGGCCCTGATAGAGTTGCCCAGACCTGACACCTACTTCCCTGTGCAAAGTATTGATAAAGTGACAGGCCTTGAACTTCTCAACACTGTTCTTACCTTCAGGCAGATTGCCTAAGAGACTGCTGACCTGCTCTGTAGGCAGTTACGAATCCTACTGGAAAGGCACACCATCTCCGTGGGTGTCCACACAGCGGATTGGAGAGCTTCACCCAGTGACCCACTTCAGCAGGATAAAGGAGGTGGCTGTCCAAGCATCTGTCCCGTCCATCATGGACCAAATAATTCTAATTCCATTTCCTGAAGTCTTTTAAAATGATGGTAAATGGTGCCAGAGATAGTCTTTGCAGAATCCCACTGAGGAAAAGTGGGCCAACTTACATTTCCAAAGTGATCACCCTGCCCTGTGAGTTGTCGCCTTGGGGATAAGGCTGTACAGGGGGTGTTTGCCCTCACTGCTAAAAGGGAGAAGTGTTCTCCTATCAAACTGCATTGCATTGGGCCCCCAGTTCCCTGTTGGCCTTGAGCTGTCCATAGGCTTGACCTATGCGGGCCACTCACAGTTTGGCGTGGGTGACTGTGCCAGCTGCCCACTGTGACACAGGCCACCCCAAGCTTAGTGGCTTAAAGCGACAAGATTTAGTTCTCGTGGCCTGGGGGGATGGCTGCTGGCGGGCAGGCTGGGATGGGGGATGGAGCTGGGCTCAGAAGGGGGTCTGACCACCGGCCTGTCCGTCCTTAGGGCCACGGGTCCTGGGTGCTCCTCAGTAGAGAGGTTTTGGGTTGAAGGGGTCAAAGGCAGAAGCTGTGGGCCATCCCTACCTGCGTGCCAGAACTTCTAGCCGTTCCTGTGGGCCACACGCAGCAAGATCCATGCGGATTCAGGACCCCTGTTGGGTGGGAAGTATGGACCGGCGTTTCTTTCTGAAACGTTGCTAGGCGTCCCCTTTAGTGATGGAGCACATTCCGTTTTACTGTTTGGCCTCTTGCTGGTACCAGCGGCGCACGCACGTCGGGAATCACCCAGCTCCTTCTGATTTGGGGCCTTGGGTCGGGGTGTGTGCTGGGGCCATGGGACCACGTCACCCAGTCTTCCTGCTGGAAAGAACAGGCCCTCGCCTCGTCCTTCCCCCCTCCTCCCGTGTCTGCACTGGGCTCTTCTTACTGCACCTTCATCCTCCTAAGGCCAGTAGGGATGGGCTGTGCTGTTGGCTAGCATCCTGGGACAGGGTTTGCTTCTCAGAAGACCAGGGGTGAGGTTACGTGCTCAGCACCACTTCCAAGATGGGGGTCCCCGGGGGCACGTGGCCGAGAGACGAGTCCAGAAGCTGACTCTGGGTCCCCGCGGCCTGGGGACCACTTGTTCCGTGGATGCACTGACTGTACCTGTCAGCTGACGCTCCTCTGAGCAGGTGCCCGGCTGTGAGGACAGGTGTGGAGCCTGCAAGATGCTCAGGGCCTAGGTCATGGCCACCTTCACCCAGAAGTAAGTGTGTGTGGCCTGAGGACGTGGGAGAGCTGCTGTGTGACCGGGTCAGTTGATTTACGTCTGGGAAGTGTCTGTCTCACCTGTAAGCTGGGAGAGTAGCCTGTGAGGTCTGTGAAGATGATTTTAGTTCATGGTGATCTAGAAACAGAGAGAATAAATCTGGAACTGGTATGGCTCAGGGGAGGGCTGGTCCTCTGCTCTGGTGTCTGCAGTCTTGCTGGTGTTTGTGTGGGAGTATGGTACTCTCATGCTGCTGTCCTGGGTGAGAACCTGTGGGGCAGCCCCCAGAGCCCGGGTCGGCCAGACACATGCCTTTTAACACAGACATAAATGTGCTTGTTATGTTTATCCTTGCAACCTCCAAATCCATGTTCTAAACCCACAGAATTTTAACTTTATGTACATGACTCAGTGCCTTGCCAAATTTCCAAAATGATTGGAAAAGCATGCGGAAGTATATATCTATCTATATATATATATCAGGATTAAATATTCAGAAAGCAATACAGAGAGAAAGAGAGGAAAAACAGATCTGAGAAGGCTGTGAGGCCTGTGGAAGGTCAGCGTCCAGTGGGTATGCCAAATATCCTGGTTACCACAATGATTTAGCTGTGAGCTACCTGGCAGCCAGTTCGATAAGGGAAACAGTTGTTTTCAATTGCTTCATCGTGTCTATAGGACAAAAATAATGAATTCAAGAAAAACAGACAACAGAATCAGAAACAAGTTATTCCAAAGAGCAGAGATGTTTCTGAGACCGAATCTTTTTTTTTTTTTTTGCGGTACGTGGGCCTCTCATTGCTGCGGCCTCTCCCGTTGCGGAGCACAGGCTCCGGATGCGCAGACTCAGCGGCCGTGGCTCACGGGCCCAGCTGCTCCGCGGCACGTGGGATCCTCCCGGACTGGGGCACGAACCTGTGTCCCCTGCATCGATGGACGGACTCTCAACCACTGTACCACCAGGGAAGCCCTGAGACCGAATCTTGAGGGAATGCCTCTGTAGGGTCCCTGCAGTGTTGTCGGTCACATCTTACAACCAACATGGTAGAGGAGTAGAGTACAAGTCTCTTTAACAACCTCAGTGGTGGCCAAGGGCATTGTGACGAAATGCGGGTCTGCAAGAGGAACATTCCAAGGAATATGAGCATGCTGCTCTGGGTGTACAACTTAGATACAAAGATAAAAGGCTAGAATATTGCCCTTGAGCTACAGGAGAATGAACTCTAGTGTTCTGCAGGGCCAAAAAGACATTCAGATCTATTCCGGTCCCCTCTGTGCCTGACAAGCTGTGTTTGCCCCCGCTGGCTTCCCCTGGAGGCACCGTGGGGGACCCATGCTTCCAGTGACTGGATAGCAACTGCCTCAACACTGCTAATTTAGCAGATCCTCGCAGAGAGCATTTGTGCTGCCTCCTTTGCGTTTTGCTTCATCTTCCTCTGAAAATGATGAGTGAACAGTTTCCGCTGAGGATGTGCTCTCAGGAGCCCAGGGCTGCCCGTCCAGCACGTTGATGACGGCCATGTGCGTGAAGTGTGGCCGGTGTGACCGGGGAAGGGAATTCCAAATTCCTTGTTAATTTTAAGTCATTTACATTCAAAAAGCTGTAGCAGGGTACTGATATCTTCCCACTGAACACAACTTTATTGTTTTGCTAGGCCTACATTTCGCTTTAACTTGAAAATTTAGTGTCCAAACTGAGATGTGCTGATAGCGTGATACGCACACAAGATTTTGAAGCCGGTACAAAAAAAAAAGGTAAAAAAAGTAACCTGAATAATTTTCATGTTGATTGCATGGTGAAATAATAACCGTTTGGATATATTGGGTTCAATAAAATAGATCATTAAAAATTGCTATCACCTGTTTCTTTTCAAAACGTGGCTACGAGAAATTGGAAAACGACCTATGTGGCTTGTATGATAACTCCATCAGGCAGCGTGGGTCCAGGGATGTCCAGATGTCCTGGCTTTGGCGCCCTCTTGACCCTGGGGCAGAGAGGGTGCTGCCATGTGCATCCGGGGTCTCCGTCTGTGCGTTGGACTTGGGGTGCACCCCCTCTCCAGCTAGCGAGTTAGAATAAGAGGGCCAGGGGGTAGAGGCCAAGTCAGTAGCCGTCCTCTCAGGGACAAGGAAGTGTTCCCAAGGCACCCTTGGACTTAGGGGCCTGGACTCTGGGGGGACGGTGAACATTTGTTGTAGTTATTCAGTCATCGTGGGTATTATTTAAATTTCTCAGGTCCTTACTGTTGCTCCCTTGCCGGGGAGGTGAGAGGAGGTGAGATTTCACCTGTTCTTGGGAATTTTGGTTTTGAGACTCCTTGCTCTTCTGAGCAGTTCCTTCGTGGATCCTGCTGCTGGGATCGACCATCGCCAAGGAAATTTTCAAGTTGGCCTACAGTCTGCCTTCACTCCGCTTCCTATTTGTTTATTTCGGTGGCCAGCCAAGGGGAGAGGAGGTGAGGTTGTCCTCTGGTCACCAGCACGGACAGAACTCTGCCTGTGCCTCGGGCTCCGGTCGGGTGCTGGGTGAGCTGGGGAGCAAGAGGCTACGGACCCTGGTGTGCAGGCCCCTGGGTCAGGCAGGGCCGGCCAGCTCCCTGGCAGAGAGGCTGCCCACCCAGTCCGGCACGTCCCCATCCTGGCCAAGGAGCTGACTTCTCTTTGCCTGTTTCCTCCTGGAGGTGGTATGATGGTTCGGAGAAATCACACGGGGAGGCCCAGGTGCGCACATGCCAGGAGTTCGTGGCGGGAGCCTGCGGGGTGCTGGGCGGGGCAACTCAGGAAAGCCGAGGGCTGGGATGCGGGACGGGAGGCCCCAGGCCAGCTGGTGCAGTACTCAGGGATGCGACAAGGCCCGGGTTGGGCCATGGCTGGCCTTGGTGTTGGGAGACCCTTCAAAGGGAATGTGAAGGTGTGTGTGTGGGCTGTGGCTTTCAGGGGCTTGGAGGTTCATCAGATAATCACGACCGCCCCCACCCTCCCCAAGCATGAAGTCTCATGTTGATGTGAAGGACCTGTCTCGGGCGCGGGGTCCAGGCTGTTAGGCACCTGCTGTCAGGCCCCTCTTCATCCTGGGCCCCTCTCCTTTAGCGAGGGCATTGGCTCTGTTTTCTCCCCTCCTTGCCAACCCGAGCCTCAGTTTCCCCAGCTGTAAAATGGGGCAGCTGTCACTATTAGTAGTTGTCCTTACTAACACCCGAAACCCCACAGAGTTATCGTGATGCTATAGGAAGGGAGCTATAGGAAAGGGGCCTGAGCTTGAGCTCTGTGCAAACCTGAGGCTGAGTGCTGTCCTTGTGTGTGTTACGGCTTCCTTCCTTTTAAAAAATATTTTATTGTGAACGTTTTCAAACATTTCCCAAAGTAGAAGGAGTATAATCATAAAACCCAACAGCCAGGTTCAACATTTACCAAGGTTTTGCTGTACTTGCTCCCCGACCTCCTCTCCCTGTGATGATAATCTTGGTGATGTTGAAGCCAACGTGACTTTTCACCTGCACGCTTAGGTGTGTGCGCTCTGGAAGTCCCAGGCACTTTGCTTGTATTATGGTGACGGTAATTCTTTGGCATCGCCACCCAGTTGCTGTACTGTATTCAGATTTCCCTGATTGCTTCAAAATGACTTTTCCAGTAGGTGTGTTCGAATCGGGGTCCTAACGAGGTCCCACACTGCGCGTGCCTCTCTCTTAAGTCCTTTTTCAGCCATCTACTCTGCAGCCCTGTTCTCTCTTGTTGAAGACGGCTGGATGGAGTGGGTCTTGGCATGGGCGGAGGGGGTAGGGGGTGGGCAGAGATAGACGGGGCGGGGAGCAGCCTTCAGAGTCCATGTGGTGCGGTGTTGAGGGTGGGTCAGGGGTCATGCCCTTGACCTTGATGGAGGCCTCGAGGCCCGGAGAGCAGCAAGGCTCTCTTCTCTTGCTAGGTGGGTCACGGTGGTTACAAAGGGAAGGTCAGCTTCTTTGTGCCGCCTCCTAGCTGGCAGGACATCTGTATGTCCTGACGTGGTTTGGGGCTCTAGGAGGTTTTAGCTGGTTTTCTCACGCCCTGGTCCACGGACTGGCTCCCAGAGGTCCTGCAAAGCCCCCTCCTGCCCCGTAAGGAGGCTCAGTCTGGTGGCAGAGCTAGGTTTTCCCGCTGGGTGTGCACAGAGGGACACCCCACAGGGGACCCCCAAGCGGGCACTGAGGGATGGAGATGGTTGGGACCATGAGTGAGGCTAGTACCTCTGTACCGGTCACCTGCCTGTCCTATGCCTGCTGAGTGGGGCTGGGGTGATTCTGTCCCAGTTTTTCTAGGGAGGAAACACAATTGAATTTTGCAAGCAAGTGAAGGCAAAAGTGGGCCTCAACCCTGTGTCCGTGCAATGAAAACCTGGTGCCCTTTTCTGCCCCCCATACCACGTAGCTCTAGTGAGAAGTGCACCTGGTCGGGCTCCTGAAATCTGGGCTTATGGACACTTGTGAGGAAGGTGGGAGCGTCTGGTGAGCACGTGATGCTCTGAAGAGTACCAAGTCAGCTGAAAGGAGGGGCACAGAAGGGAGCTTTGCATTTTGCCTTAGGCTGAGAAAAGAAAAGAAAACTGTGAGCAGAGGAAGCATTCCTGGTGGGGATTACCTGGAGGTGACCCAGAATCTTTGATCTCGCGTGCCCTGGGCTTGCTGCAACTTGCTACCATCAGGATAGCAAATTTCCTTTCCCCCTTTATGTTGAGAACCCACACAGGGCTCTGAAATTGGAAGCGCTTCTTTCCTCTTGCTCACGGGAAGCATTGCCCTGTCTGTAGGGGGAGAACGTGCTGCGGCCTCATTGATGGCGGTGGGAGTGGTCCCGAGGCTCAGGACTGACAGACAGACAGGCAGGCAGACAGCAGAGGTCCTGGGGACCTGCTTACCGCCCACCTCCTACCCGGACCTCCTGAAATAGGGCATCCTTCCAGTTTGTAGACTTTCTCTGGAAAATTCCATGATACCTGCTTTTGAACCGTGTGAGGGCAGCCCTCAGGGCATGCTTCATTGCATTTGATGGGATAATTCTTTTTTTTTTAGTTAGTTATTTTATTTATTTGGTTGCGCTGGGTCTTCGTTGCAGTGGTGGGATAATTCTTGTCGGAGGGTTTGCACTAGGAATTGCACAGCATCCCTACCTGCTCTCAGTGCGAGTTAGTGGCTGCCCCCCTTGTGGTGATGATTGAAAGAAAAAAGATTCCGCATATTTCCAAATGCCCCCGACATCTCTCCAATTATTCGTGGCTAGGGAAATCACTCAGTGTTTAAAAAAAATGAACTAGGATGAAAAAAATTCCAGAGTGCTCTACAAGTTGTCAGGGTTTTTTTTGTTTTTGTTTTTGCGGTACGCTGGCCTCTCACTGTTGTGGCCTCTCCCGTTGCGGAGCACAGGCTCCGGACGCGCAGGCTCAGCGGCCATGGCTCACGGGCCCAGCCGCTCCGCGGCATGTGGGATCTTCCCAGACCGGGACACGAACCCGCGTCCCCTGCATCGGCAGGCGGACTCTCAACCACTGCGCCACCAGGGAAGCCCGGGACCTTTTTGTGTTCATGCTCTATTGCTGGCATCCAGCGCCAGCACTTGGACACATGGCCGGGGTCTTGAGGGGAATGTGCACATGGGAGGACCCAGTGGCGCCCAGGCTTGGGCCCTGGGTTTGTCTGTCTGCTGGGTGACAGGGGGCCCTGCTCGTCTGTCAAGAAAGAGCAGTGGGGGACTGCAAAGAGAGGCCTCCTTCGGGGGCCGGGGGCCTCGGGGGTGCTCCTGGGGTTCACCTGGAGGCCCCTTTGCGAAGTAAGTTCACACTCCTGGGCTGGGAATGAACCTGGACGATGATCTCCGTCACCCCAGAGCCAGCTGTCCTTTGCAGTGGCGAGATGCCTTGGGAGCGGGGCAAGACCGGCGGGAACGATCAAAACTGAGAAACTTGGATTCTTTTGTACCTCTGTTAATTTATCCTGGGTATTTCCACGTCAGTGAATACGCATCTGATTGCTGTTTTTTCTGACGGTGTACTATTACAGATTCCTCGGCGTGTTAGTGCCATCAGTTGCCTTAGGCACTTTGTTGGATATTAAACTGCGTCCGGTTTTTCCTGCTGTGCATACTTCTGTGATGAAGGGCCTTCCAACTAAATCGATCTACTTGTGTGCTCAGTGACTTAGAATGCGTTCCTGGACGTGGAATCGCCCGCCATGTGCTTGTTTTACACGAAGAAACGGAGATTTCTGTTTGCATGCGCTGTGGTGGTGGAGTCGCTGCCTAAGCATGTCTTGTGCTTCTCCTGCTTTGGGACAGGACCCCTGTGGTCTGGCTGCCGCCGACTTGCCCTACGTGCTTCACTTTGCAAAGGGCAGTGCGCCTAGCTGTCCTGCGGGCGCTGCTGGGCGGGAGCCCTGGCGGCGTCCCTGATCCCGTTTCCGGCCTCCGTTGCCCATTCATGCAGTAAATAGGTGCGGGCCTTCCCACGGTGACGCGTGACATGCTTGGAGCGGCGGCGAGCGCGGGGCGCTGTACGCACTTAATGGGCGGGGGCCAGCGGACGTCACCCACGTCACCTTGAGAGGACCCCGCAGGGAGACGCGTGTGGGTGTTTGGGATGAAGGGCCTCCGGGTGGAAGGCAGGAGGGGAGAGAGGAGACCAGGCGCGGGGTGGGCGCCCTCTGCCGGGAGGAGCTACACGCAGCGACTGGGCTCTGAGAGGTGGGGAGCCCTGAAGGGGTCAGGGAGGGGCCTGCCGAGGGCCCTCAGGAGCACCATTCATTCATTCATTCATCGCTCAGCTGGTACTTAGCGCTGTTCCAGGCATAGGGAACCCTGTGCCAGCCAGGCACGCGGGTCCCTGCCCTCTTGGATGGACAGGCAGTAAACCTATCCACATTGCCCCCCGGGACAGGAAGTTAGGTAGCCATAAGGATACTGAAGGAGAACAAGACAGCATAGGGGGAGCGAGTATGGGCCGAGGTGGGAGGACTGTGTCCTCAGGTGTTGTGCAAGGCCTCTCGGAGAGGGTAACGTTTTGGCAAAAATTTGAAGGAAGAGAAGAGTAAGCCACACGAGTTGCAGGTGGTGGGAACAGCATGTACAAATGTCCTGAGGCAGCAGCTAGCCCAGCAGGTGGGAAAAGAGCAGGGGAGTTGAACAGGTCCAAGGTGGGCAGGGGTTGGCAAAAATGGTCTGTGGGCCCAGGGTCAGAAGTTTGGGGTTTTTTTGGTTAAAGGTGTCCTTGTGGAAGCTTGGGAGTGGCCTGTGCTGGAGCTTTGTCCAGTCCTGATTCCTATTTAAGGCAGGGCCTGTGGACGCAGAGAGCCAGTCAGCTTGCTGATGGGGGGACTGGGGTGGTGGGGATGGAGACCAGGGCAAGGTCTTTTGGGGGTTTGTTTTGTAGGGCTTGCTGACACGTTGGTTGTGTGGTCCTTGTGCGGAGAAAACCCAGAGTTCTGACTTGGAGGGCTGAGGTTAATGATGCTGAGGGGACGGCCCGGTGGAGGTGTGGAGCTAGCGATGCCCGGGACTCAGCAGGTCGGGAGAGAAGGCCTGGAGGGGAGGTGGGATGCCATCAGCGACGATAGGGTGGGTTGGAGGGGACAGCTGCGGGGGGAGCGTGCACAGAGGAGAGCCCAGGACATGTAGAGGTGCCCAGGGGACAAGAGCTCTCCAAGGGAGATGAGGGCAGGCCCCAAGAGAGAGAAGGTACCCAGGACACGGGGGCATGGACTCCAGGAGAGGGAAGTGTGGCGGGTGGGAAGCAGCCAGGTGAGCTGAGAGCTGGGGCAGGTGAAGAGCAGCGTCGGTGGCTGGGTGTCGCGAGCTAGGTGGGGACTGGGGGGCAGTTTGGGTGGATGGGGAGGGAAGTCTGGCTGTCGACCCTGGGCATGGACCCTGGGTAGTGGGCATGGACTCCAGCCAACCCTTGAAGGAGTTTCCCTGGAAGGGGATTAGGAAATGGGCCGAGATGCGGGCCCCAGGAGGGCCATCTTTAAAGATGGGCGTCAGGCAGCCTCTTGTGTCTGCTGGGGAGTCAGCACAGGGAGGAAAACGCTGGTGAGGCTTGACCGCGGGGGAGCGAGAGTCAAGGCTGCTCGGAGGGCCTCACGGTGCGGGCACCTGCCGTCCTCCAGGTGTACCTCCTGCGAGCTGGGCAAAGGGTCAAGACGTTCTTCTGCATTTGATTTGCCGGGAGCACCAGGCTCCGCGTGCTGGTGTGCACGGGGCAACGAAGCACCGCTGGGAGCCGACTGTGGAGGGCGGTGGACGGCAGCACCCACTTAGGGAGGTTTCCCGAGGCCACGCTGAGCGCTCCTTGCAGGCAGTGACCTTGGCTTGCGTCCCTGGCCTTGGCCTTCCCAAGCTCATGCACAGTGGGTGCGCAGTGGACCTGGCCAGCCGATTGAACAGAAGGTGGGCCCTGAGACCCCATACTCGTAATAGAGGAGATCGGAGAGCTAGCGAGCAGAGCCCTGCACCCGTGCTTACGGGGGCCCATCCGCACCCATCCCACCCGAGACTGCAGACATCTAAGATCTGAAGCTGCAGTCCCCCAGTGAGTGCTGATGACCTCTGAAGGTCCCGGCCCTACGCAGACCCCTCATCGTCTCCACCAAACTGGATCTTTCCCCTTTAATTCCCAGCCCAGCTTCGGTGGTTGTGACCCCCTCGGAATCAGCCGCCATTTTTCCTGCTGCACCAGCAGGGTCCTGGTTGAAACACCTTTCCCCTCTCTGCTGGCCCGTTTCACGGGAGGTCTGCCCCCTCCCATCCCCACCCTCTGCCCCCTCCTACCCCTTTGCTTGTCAACTTCTGACTCCTCATTTTCTCCAGAGTCAAGTCTGACCTTGAGCCTGGCACCCAGTGCCCCGACCCTCGCCTTCTCATCACTGGTACCATCTCCTTCTAGCGGGCTTTATCAACTCTGTCCCTCCCACGCAGTGAACTGTGGGCAATGAATGGAAGGGAGGGTGCGTGGGCGCTGTGAGTCATTGTCCGTCAGCTACTCAGAAATCAAAGGGCAGCAGATATGAGGCCACAGGTTCCAAGGCCCAGCCCAGCTGTGAGCACAGGGTGTGGCCTCCAGTGACCGTTGCCTTAAAACCTGGCGTCTGTCTTTATTGATTTACAGTCATTCATTCCGCCAGGAATGTGTGTCCCGTACAGCCTGGCTCCCGGGAGGACATGTGTAGTTTGCTGTGAGTGGGTGCAGGGCCTAGGGACGCCCAGAGAAAGCTGGCCATGGGACAGGGCCCAGGCAGTGTCCCTTGTCTGTCTGACCTCGACAGACGGGTGTCTGCTGCTAGTTTAGACGCCAGATGAGAAGCCCCGGTGGTCAGGTGGGACTGGAACTGGAATAACTTAAAAAAAAAAAAAAAGGAGAATTAAGAGGACTGTCAGTACTGTGCTACGGATATATTTTTAAACTTATAAGCGTTAACTTTTTAAAATTATAAGTTATGAAAGTTGTATTGACCCTAAGTGTTAAAGATTATAAATGCAACCTGACTGACGTTTCAGAAAATTTGGGAACTGACATGGAAATCACCAGCTAACCCACCACCCGGCCCGTCGCGGGCTGTTGGAGAGTGGCTGATACGGGGCTGTTGTTCTTGGGGCTGGGAGACCAAGGCGCTGGTCAGGCGAGCGGCTGAGGGCTCTGCCCCTCGTGTCGGGTGGGTGCTTCCTGCTCTCTGGGCTTGGATGGAGGTTTTGCTGTTTCTTTTTTCTGAGTTGCAGCGAGCAGCGTTATTTACTGGAAACATGCTTTCCACATGCCGGAGCATCTTGGGGCATGATTTGGTTAAGTAGAGATTACTTCAAGTCAAGAGCATCACACTAGGCTGGGGAACTTGCTTGGCCAGGATTCAGATCAGAGGATTTAGTTATTAGCTCTCTTTGAGAACACGTTGATTGGGCCAGGTGTGTTCCCAGCTTCGTCACGGCCTTACCGAGTTTGAGGGTGACCCAGCTACCGGGAGTCACCCTAAAGTCCTGGCTTCCCCAGAGCAAGATGGGACCCAGCCCTGCCTGCCTCACCCCCGCCCGGGAATACAAACACCGGTTCACAGTGACAATAATAAACAGAAACAAGGTCTGCTTTTTTTCAACTTCAGGAATAGTCAAAACTTGTTCGTATGGATGGAAACAGCCCAACTGTCTCAGAAACTGTGATGTTATCTTCCCATTGTCTATTTGGGGCCCCCCAACATAGTCCCCCAAACCCTTCTGGCTGTGTAGGGACCCCTCTTAGCAGGGGAAGAAGGAATACTTAGTGGGCACCGTACCAAAGCCTCTCCGGGCATCATCTGGAGGGAAACTCACAAGAACTGTTTGAGGTCAGTAGTGAGTTTATCATTCTCGTTAGCAGATGAAGAAATAGAGGCCCAGAGTGATGACTAATAGACTCGCAGACACACAGCAAGGAGTAGAACGGGTCCAGGGTGCCCCGAGGTGCTCTCTGCGGCCGTTTCTCCAGCCCACCTCGGTCCAGCCCATCTCGGAGGAGGCAGCATAGCGCTCTTATGGGCAGAGTCCCTCCCCAGAGTTCCAGATGTGGTCTAGCCAGGTTTGGTCAAAGCCAGGGAATACTGGGGCATTTTTGGTCCGCAGGAGAACTATGGAGGAAGGAAAAGGCTGGGGTTAATCCAGAGATGAGGCTTGGTGACTCAGAGGGCGCTCTGTCGGTGTCTCCTTTCCAACCATACCCTCCTCGTAGGAGCCAGCTCCCTGGCACACCGGGGGAGGATGTGCTGGGGCCAAGTGGACAGGAGGGCTGCCCGGCTGCTGTGTTCTAGCAGAAGGACAGGCCAGTGTGGCCCCTCCGTCCTCACACCCCGCCTGGGGAAATGGCTTGGGTTTGGGACCACCCATGGGAGGCTGGCTCTGCTCACCAGGCTAAACTTCCCGGAGCCTCCGCTGGTCGCCAACAGATGGGGATGATGCCCCCGCAGAACCGGCGTTTCTGGAGGGGGTGGGAGGTGGAGATTGTCTGCTGCACTGCTGGCATTTTGCGGCCCATCACCAGACCTGACCATGATCTAGATTTTCCTCTGTTAGGGGAAACCCACTCTGAAGCATTTCAATTTGATTGTACCGGCACACCTCAGAGATATTGCGGGTTTGGTTCCGGACCGTGGCCATAAAGTGAGTATCACAATAAAGTGAGTCACGTGAAGTTTTTGGTTTCCCAGTGAGTATAAAAGTTACGTTTACGCTATACTCCTGTCTATTAAGTGTGCAGTAGCATTATGTCTAAAAAACAATGGACATACCTTAATTAAAAATACTTTATTGCTAAAAAATGCTAACCATCACCTACGACGCAGGGTTGCCATGAACCTTCAATGTGTAAAAAATGCAGTAGCTTCGAAGTACCATCAAAACAAGGTCTGTCTATACTGGGAGGAATTTAAAAGGCCAGGTGAGCCATGTCTGTTCTCTTCGGACTTGCACGTTCTCTCTCCACTTTCGGTGTTCTGTGCTGAAAGCAGCAGAATGCGTCTTAAAGTTGTGGGTCTCAAGGTCTTGCTTAGGAGCTTATTCTGGGGAGTCTCTTTGCACTTGGGGTCAAGGGATGGTGCAGAGATGCTTAGTGGCGAGTGAGGAGGAAGCTCTGGTTGTCCTAACGCTCATCTCCCCTCAGTACTAAACGAAGGCCACCTACCAGTTTTCCACTGGCCCATTTCCTGAGGTTAGCTAGGGTAGGATGGGGCCCCCGCTAGGTCCGGGACACTGTCAGACACCACAGAGGTCTGAGAATGGACATGAGGACTGGGGGCTGGGGGCTCGGGGTCTTCAGCTCTGCGACCCTGGGCAGGTCTCCGCATGTGAGATTCTAGTGTGAGAGACCAGAATCACTCGCGGAGGGCAGAGGGCCCTCCAGGCTTAGAGTTCCCTCCCGGTGGGGTCCTCTCGGTCTGCAGAGAGAAAACTCGACTTAAGGCACTAGTCTGATATTTATTATTTCAATCCCCTGCCCCTTCCTGCAGATATTTTCCCCCAGAGCAGGGGGAGCCTGTCCGTGTTGAGGTGGGAGGATGGGAGGATGTCCTCCGTGCCTGTGAGGGCAGAGGCAGGAACATGGTGCGCGGGGTTCGCTTTCTTCTCTTAGGTTTGAGTATGAGGCCTTGGTGTCCGCTCGGGCAGGAGCGCACACAGCCAGGGCCCCCGTGGTTTGCTGGTGTCTCCACAGACCCTGCCCTTATCCTCACTGCCGCACCCTTGTCTCCCTCCACAGGGCAGGTGAGGCAGCTAGGATGCCTCTGCCGCCCCGCCAGGAAGCAGCCGTGTCATCTCTAGGGATGACAAGGAGACAGAGGAGGAATGGCCGGGACAGGGGGACATAACCGCCGGGGGTCGGGGGAGGCGCCAGCCTTTCCATCCATCCCTTTCTTTTGCTCTTCTCTGCCTGTTCTTTAATGAAACAGTTGTTGTTTTTGAGCAGGAAAGGGGGGAAAAGCACATACCGGAGGCTGATTTTTGTAGAGGAAGCACGTTTTCTGTGCTTTTTGAAGGCGAGGGAAGGAAACGCGTGAAAGGGGAGAGTGGAGGGGAAATGCGAACCAGTTCTCACTTTCTTAGCAGCGGCCCAAAGCGGTTCGCCGAGGAGGTCCCCTTGTCCTGAAAGGGAGCCACGAGACGTGCCCTTGAAGAGCCGCACTTGACGCGCCCGAGGATCCGGGTCCCTGGGTGGCGCGCCCACCCCACGGGGCCGCCGTTGTCGCCGCCGCAGGACTCCCCTTGAGGGGAGGGGCTTGTGAGCTCAGGCTGGGAGTCGCCTTGAATTCTGTAGCCAACTAAGACATTTTGGCTTAATTGGCTGGACTAGATGACCTCCCGTGAGGTCAGGGGACTCATGGTACAGGTTCACTGAGGTTGATTTACTATGACTTTGGTGAGACACAGAGGGGTGTGGGGGACAAAACCTGGAGTGGGAACACAGCCCTACAGTCCTGTGTCCTCTAGGAGGAGGTCATTCCTGCTGCTGGACTGTCCTCGCCGATCCAGCTCCCAACATGTGGCACCTTTAATCTGACTCTTGCCCCAAGGATGTCCCCGGGTTAGGTGAGGTGCCTCTGCTCGCTGGCTCTGCAGTCTTCTGCCCCCTCACCCCACATCCCTGGATCCCCTGGGGACTTGGTTTCCCCTGTGTCCTGTGCCCCATCCTGCGCTCCCTCATCGTCTGAGGAACAGGCCCTACTGCCATCAGTGAGATGGACTCATGGGGCTCCTGGGTGTCGTCAGGAAGTACTGAAATGCGACCAGTGCCCTTCGAGGCCCACTGTGTCCTGTTGCCCTCCCGGGTGTGGGATGGAGCAGGAGCCGGCTGAGCGGGGAGGGGTGGAGGCGGATGGTCTTGAGAGTTTGGATTTGCCCAAGGGCTGTGCTTGTGCGGGGCCCACGTGCGAGGCCGGCCTCTAGAGATGATCCCTGGGCCTCCAGGGCCAGCATGACTGGTGTCCCTGCCTTCCGACCAGGAGAGAGAGCGAAGCATGGAGTTTTCTGCAGATGAGAGCTGGCGACAGCTTACTGATATCAGAAGCTCCTTAAACTCAAGCAAGAGGGCTTCCCTGGCGGCGCAGGGGTTAAGAATCCGCCTGCCGATGCAGGGGACACGGGTCCCATCCCAGGTGTGGGAAGATCCCACATGCCGCGGAGCAACTAAGCCCGTGCGCCACAACTACTGAACCTGCGCTCTAGAACCCGTGAGCCACAACTACTGAGCCCACACGTCACAACTACTGAAGCCCACGCGCCCTAGAGCCCGTGCTCCCCAACAAGAGAAGCCACGACAATTAGAAGCCTGCGCACCGCAACGAAGAGTAGCCCCCGCTCGCTGCAGCTAGAGAAAGCCCGCGCGCAGCAACGAAGACCCAACACAGCCAGAAATCAAAACAAAAAAATAAATAAATTTATTTTTTTAAAAAAAGAATTGCATTAAAAAAAGCTCAAGCAAGAGTCTTTTTTGTTACCAGAAGCAAAGTGCTTTTGAAAGTGCTTTAGGTGGTTCTTGGAAACACCTTGGCACTTGGCGTCACAGAGCCATGGATGGGTGTGACCGGCCTGTGGCGGATCTTCTGTGTGATGGGGATGGAGGGGTGAAGACAGGAGTCATTTGCCCGGAGTGTTTGGTGACCCCCACTGCAGACTCTGGGGCTGGGAATGAGGGTGTATCTAGCCAGCAGATGGACCCTCCACGCTCAGCTCCCAGGGACCCCAGATTTTGGCCCCTGTGTCCCTCGCTCGGATCTGGTGATACCTGATCAAGATCAGGGTCAGGCTGTGCCTCTGCAGGAGCACCGTCGGTAGAGGCGTGCTCTCATGGTGGGTGTGTCCCATCGAAGGCCACGGTCGCCCAGGCTGGCATGGCCAGCCGGCTCTGTCGCAGACTTGCTGTTTTCCCTTTTATAACAAATAAGGGACAATTCTTTGAGGCTATGTGAATCTTCTCCAAAGAGTGACAGGGGCAGAATGGTGGATCACGGCTCTCCTCTGTGAGTTCCCATAATGAGTAGAGGCTAAAAGCTTCCACGATCTCTGTACCCCGCCCCCTCCACCTGTCTCCTGCCGCCCTCTCCTGCCCTCGTCCCTCCAGGTCAGGAGGTGCCTTGAGACCATGCAGGCATCTACGTCTCATCAGACCCACAGTGTGTTCATTTAGCTATTTATTTCTATCAGTAGGACTCATGAATTCCTATTTAATTGAATGGGTTATAATCAATGTTATCACTGTTTATTTCGATGTTCAAGTTGTCCCCAGTTTGGCCAGGGGCAATTTCTGCAAGGCCACTCCAGTCCCCTGGTGATGCAGCCCCGTCATTCTGGGAGCATTCCTTTACCCTCTGGCAAAAACAAACAAAAAAAACATTGCAGGTTCATTTGTAGTATCCCTGGCTCAGATCTGAAACCAGCCGTGTCTCCAAGGAGCCCTGATTTCTTTTACTGGGAAACATTACTTTAAAACCGGGACGTGGGTGCTGGATGTAACCACTACTGTTGGGGGCCGCTTCAGGCCACCCACCACGGACAAAGCTGGGGAGTGTATATATGCGTGTGTGTATATGGGTGCATGCTTGTGCATGGGTGTGTGTGCATGTGCGTGTGCACATTTGCATCAGTTTTGATTTCTGTCAGTATCTGTGTCTCTACGTTGAAACCACGAGTTACACCAGCATCCGATTCCAGTCCCCCAACACAGCAATCACTGTCATTTTCTTCCTTTCCGTGTTAGTAAACCCCTTCACCACCAGGTGGTCCCCAGGACACAGGGTGTTCATGTGGTTCCTTCCCGCTCACCGCTAGAGATTCCCGCTGCCCTCGGGGTCAGGCCCTGGCTTGCACTGAGGGTCCCCTTCCTCTCCACTCCTCCCGGGACCGAGCTCACCACCCCCATGCCCGCCCTTAGGATGCGGCCTCTGCCCGCCTGCCTGGGGTCCACGCCCCGAACGCACACTGTGCTTCAGTTCACGCAAACACCCTGCCTTATGCACAGTGCTTGGTCCCCCGGCTCTTTTCCTGTCCACTTCTCCTCCAGGTCTCAGCCCACCCGTCGCCCGTTTTCCCGAAAGTCCCCTGAGTGGCTCAGTGCCCCCTCATAACGCCACATGCAGATATTTCTGCCATCAGGTAAAGAGGAGTCGTTCGTCACCAGAGTCCCCGTGGCGCCAGGCACACACAGGCTGCTCGTCAGCGTTCCGGGATGGCTGGGTGAGTGTGTGACGAGGGGCCGTGTGGCAGCAGCCCTCCCTCCGCTCAGTCGGACGAGAACCCCGGGGTCCTGGATGGGCCAGCCTTGCATCCCGTGTTAGGGTCGGTCTCACCGCAGGGCTTCTGTCCCCAGTCCAGTCTGGGTTCCCAGCCCGGGTTGATGATGCAGCCCCGAGGCCTGGCGTTGGAGCTTTGCCCGCACGGTCTGGACCCGGGCCCCCTGAAGTCCGTCCTGAGCACAAAGAACCTCCTTTGTCGCTGGGGACTCGGTGCAGCCGCAAGGCAGAGGCAGGCGGTCCGGCCCGTGAGAATCAGGGAGGACCGCCGTCTTACCAGGGGCAGGCCAGGCTGGCAGCACAGTAGTGGGTGAGTCCGGAGAGGCTAGAGTACTGGCTCCGTACCTGCCCTGGTTCCTGGGGTCCCCTGGGGCCCCTAGGCTGAGCTGGCCTCAAACCCTCACACTTCAGCTTGCCTCTGAGGGACGCAGAGCAGGAGAAGCCTGGGGGTGGGTGGGGCCGGCTGGTGCAGGAGGGTGGAGGGTTAGGGGGCTAGAGAGGGGGCCGGCTGGCAAAGCGGGGCGTCTGACAGGGGTCCCAGTTTTGTATTTGGGGAAGTTCGCTTGGGCTGGGGTGGTCTGGGCTGTAGCCCAACGACTGTCTCTGGTCCCTGGTTCTCACTTTGTTGTCATTATCTGTGAGGTGTGGTCGCATGCATCTGATGGGTTATTAGTAATAAAGTGTGGGAATCTTCTGAACGATGTACCTTTTAATCAAGTGAGAGGAGATTCGGATGTCCCCTGTGGAAACACCTGTTTGTCTTCCAGTCTGGCAGCCACGGGCCTAGGAGCTCAGGACCATCATTTCCAGGGGCCCCATGGAGTGTGGAGCCCGGTCCTCGAGTTCAAGGAGCTTTATCATTCTGGGAGTTACCTGTTCTTTGCTGGGATTCAGGTTCCTTCTGCTGGTTCCATGGGTGAGACTGGTGAGAGATCCAGCTGACGTCTGGAAGAAGTGTTTGCACCGTGCGCCCCCAGACAGCAGAATCATGTGCTTCTAGCTCAGCTTGCAGACACGGCTCTGGGCTCCATCTTGTGTTAGATGTTGGGGACTCAAATGAATCTGATACAGATGTGCGTTCTTAGGGATCCTGCAGTCACATGGGGGTGAGGGACACCTATGAAGAAATAGCCCTGAGAGATGTTTGCAAAAACTAAAGTTTAACTACTCTATAGGAAAAGTGAATAATAATGAATGAATCTAGAAAATGAATTAACGAACAAACGAACAAATGACTATAGAGACAGATGAATAATCATCTTATCTGAAGGATGGAGGGAAATGAGAATGAATGGGTGGCTGCCAGGCAAGGAATCAGAATGGTGTGTTCCTGTTGTTTTGTGTGTGTGTGTGTGTGTGTGTGTTTGAAAGTTGAAGAGCAGCTTTGCTATTCCACCCCAGAAATGGAAAGATGGGTATTCAGTGCCAGAACCTGAGAGGTTAATGCTGGCCTTTGAATTGATGGCTGGAATTCGCACATGTGTTAACCATAAAGGCCCAGGTCTAGCCCACCCAGACTGCTCTCCGAAGCTAAGACATTTGGAGTTGCAAGCGGAGTTGAAGATCTGAAGTGTTACACCAACACAGGTCATTAGTATCGCACCCTGGGCTGGGCGTGGAGGCCGGCCAAGCCACTAGGGCACACAGTTCCGCTATGGCTGAGGCCATACAGCTCCCGAGGCCATGTGCTACTGTGCATGGACCTCCTCTACAGGACCCCACGGAAGGGAGGACGTGGCCTCAGCTGAACATGTCCACGATCAAGGGAGCCTTTCCCAGGAGTGGGTTGCCAGAGCTTTCCATGGTGGAAAGCTTAGATCCACTGCTCCACGACCCCAGCCCAAGACAAGTCAGTCCTGTGGGGTCTGACAGGCATCGAAACAGGGCCATTCTGTCTGTGGATCATGCCCACCCACCCCTCTGGGCTGTCCTTCAGGCGAAGTGACCCTTCCACTTTCCAGGTGTCTGACTACCTCTTCGTGTGACACCTGGACCCCACCATCCCAGTCACCTCCATCTCCTTAAAAAAGCATTAAGAACAGGCTTTTCATTTCCTTCTAAAATCACAGACCCAGAGAGGAAAACGGGTTGTGCTTTGCTGGGAGCTGGATGGCACTCTGGATGGGAAGGGGACGGAGGGGTGCGGTGGATCCCAGACCCCAGGTGTGCCAGGCGCCATAACCGTTCACTTTGAGCTTGCTGGGACCTCTACCTGGTTCTCAACCCTCTTTGGCAAGGCTGCTAATGCTTGCTTTCCTTAGTTGAAGAAGCAAATTGGAAAAAGGCCTTTCTGCATGAGAGTTTTCCTTCTTTGCACTCCAAAGCCACTGTTTGCTAGCAGTGTAGATTACCAGTGATACTGACCATTACAGATACAGGTTTACTGGACAGTATACAAGATTTTAAAATCCCCGAAGGCAAAGAGCCTGCGGGTTTTGATTTTAAGTCCCAGGGCCTGCATTCTTGGAGAGGTCTGAAATCCTAGTCAAGCTGTACTCCAGCCAGAGGCGGGGGTAAATCCAGTGGGAGGGCGGAGGGCGACGGAGGGCAATGGAAGGTTTGCCCCCCAGCCCTGCCCTAGGAGGCGTTTCTTCTCCACTTTTCCCGGGTTTGGCTGAGAAGCCTTTTGCCTCCTCTCTGGAGCTGCGTCTGGGGTGGGGGAGGGAGGGCTAATTCGTGTCAGATGGAGGGGCGCCGGGGGACCGTGCGCTCACTCTTCTGGCTTTTGTTCCCGGCATCTGACTTCTGACGGCAGAGTGGACTTGGAGTTGGCGGCCGGTTCTTTCCGGGGCTCACGGGGTCGAACTTTTCCTGACGCCGAGGCGCAGGGGCTCAGGAGGCATACCTGCCTGGCACCGCCGCCGGAGAGGTGTCCGCGCCTGCCTCTGCCTTCCTCGCCCGGCCCGGCTCTCCGCGGGCCAGGGCGGCCATGCGGCTGCGCGCCCTGACACCCGGGCCGCCTGGAGGGTGCGCGCGCGGGGCGCGGGTGCGCCGGCACCGGCGCCAGGTGAGTGGGAGCCCCGAGACGGGGGAGGGGCGCTGGAGCAAGGGTCAGGGTGCTGGGAGCAGCGACGCGGGCGCGCCGGGCGCTGGGACGGGGTGGGGGCACTTTTGGGTTGGTGTGCGCGTGTGCTTGTGTGTGCCCGCGTACCCCAGTCTGAGTGCCGACGTGCAAGTGTGTACGGGTGCCCGTGCACTCTTGTTTGCGCGTGCACGTTCGTTCACTCCTGTGCCCTTGTCTCTGCGCGTGCTCATGTGTCCGCGAGTGCGCGTGTGTCCTTGTTTGTGCGCGCGTGTGCACTTCCGCGCGCGTGTCCCCCCGCGTGTGCCCTTGTATGCGCGTGTTACTTGCGCAGGAAAGGAAGAGAGAGGGAGAGCAGGGCTTTGCCTGGTGGGAGGCCGGCGGCGCCCTGGTGAGCCCACATGGGGTGGGGGACAGTTCTGGCTTAATTTTCTGATTCAACTCCCTCTTGAACACACTTCCTTGGACTCCTTTCCTGGAATGGAAGTAGGACATTGGCAATTTCGCGGACTCGCTTCGTAGCCTGTGTTTCTTGCAAAGGAAGAGGGTGCTTAGCTCTATGGGTATGTGAGGGTGCACTAGCATTGTTGCAGAAATGTAAGTTAACCAGAGCCATGTAACGATACCTGGTCCTGGGACGGTCCTCCATGGCGTTTGAATTAAACAGAGCAGATGCCGGGAGGCGGCTCCTTACTAGGTTCAGCAGTCCTTTCTCTGAGTCTAATAATTAGGCATTTATTGCATTCGTCTTCCCGGAAATTTATGTAAGGTTCTGAGGAGTGAGAGTTTGTCAAAATGTCAGCTACTTCACATCACTTTGAGTTGTGCTGCATTCTGTTTTTAGTTTAACAAACACTATTGCTGGGAAGCTTAGGGACAGTGTGTGGTATGCAGAGGGTGTCCCTGAACCCTGGGTCCTGTGGCTGCTGGTGGGTGGAAACATCTCTGAGCAGGAACACCCCAGAGGTTTGAGGTCCACTCTGCCTATGCAGGAAGTTTTTTTCGCGTTTAACTTCAGAGTCAAGTTGCTTGGTGTTTTTGCTCAGTATCTGCCCCCCCCCCCAGAATGCTACTGAAAGCTTCCAGGTATGAAAACCCACACCTAAATCCTCTTTCCTGGAAGGAAAATATAGCTGGATTGTGCTAATTTAGCCTTTGTGTGGGTAACTGTTGCTTCCGGAACATTAGCCCAGAGAACCTAGCAGAGAGGTCTGTGAGGTTTTGCATTTTCGCAGAGCAGAAGGTTACCCTTCTGCGCTGCTGTGGAGCACTTAAACTCGCTCAATTCTGCAGAGATTTTTCTTTCTAAAAAGAGACCTCACAATCAAGACCGGCACTAATTACCCTGAACCCCTCAGGGAGTCCTTGTGGAACCCGCAGCCTTGCTCTCTACCCTTCCAACTGCCTGCTCCTAACAATTAAATGCAATTTAGATTCCTGAACTGAGCCTGCTAAATGCTGCAGCATTTTGGCCTCCCCCACCCCTTCCCCCCTCCCCCACCCCTTCCCCCCTCCCCCCTCCCCGTCTCCCCCCTCCCCCCTCCCCGTCTCCCCCTCCCCCCTCCCCGTCTCCCCCCTCCCCCCTCCCCGTCTCCCCCCTCCCCCCTCCCCGTCTCCCCCCTCCCCCCTGCACTCACTGGCCCCGCCTCTTTGGGAGAAATGAAAGCACAGTATCAGGTGAAAACAAAGGCAGTCTAATCCTGTCTAGGCTCACTTCACAATGGAGATGTTATGTACAGATGAAGCGTGAGCAGATGTTATTACACTATCTGAAATGAATTCCTCCGCCATCCAGCCATTGAAATGGCTTCGGCCTCCCTACAGCACCTCTGCTGTTTCCTTCCTCCAGGCTTCTAGCTGTCGCCCAGCCCGCAAGACTATCACAGGAACACAGTGCCTCTTTCTCCCTCGTTATAATAAAGGTATTTGCAAGGAATAAAAGGTCACAGTCTACCCCGCTGGCCCACAGAATACGGCCAGTTCATTCAGTCAACAAATATTAATTGAGGGTCCGTGGTTCACTGTCTGCCAGGCACTGTGCAGGGGCCTCGTAAGACACATGGATAAGCGCCTGGTGTCCTGCCTCTAGGAAATGACACAGGAGAGAAGGCGTGTAAACAAGTAACTGAAATATGAGGGAGGGGGCGAGTACGTACCAGCTGCGGGATTACGATAGAGGGCTGTGTTTGTCAGCTACTTGAATGCTGACTCCTGTCTGAGCATGAGACCCGGGTGGAGACTGGGTCTGAGCCCATATCCCTTATCTGTTGGCTGTGTGGTCTTGATCTTGCATGCTGGTGCCCCGTTTGTTGAGCAGTGGTTACAGCACAGAAGGGCCCTGCCAGTGTCATGAACTTCATGATAGCGGTACCTTCGTCCCTCTTTTATAGGCATGGAGTACAAGAGCCCTGCTATCAAACAGTATACCGTCTCTTGAGAAAACCAGAAACAGACATGTGAACAAGCACGTAATAACAGTGCCTTACCACGTAGGAGGAATAGCTTCTTATAGTGTGGTCCATTATGTCGTGGAGGCTCTCAGTCCCAGATGCAGCTCAGAATCCCTGGAGGAGATTTGAAAAAATTTGTCGTCTGGTCCCACCTCCAGATAATCTGTTTTAATTGGTCTGGGGTGGAGCTTAGGCACCGCTGTTTTAAAAACTCTGCCCAAGTGATTCCCATAGACGGCCAGCGTTCATAACTGGTACCTGCCGTAGCATTTGACTATTTACAGTAGCTTGGTTAATAGGTAGGAGGGGGCGGTATCCTTTCCCTTGAAGAGAGGTATGACTTGCCCTGGGTCATAGAGCTCGTACTGCAGGTGGCAGAACCGGCGAGAAGACTGCTGCTTGGGGCAGGACACTTTGCCTCCTTTGACAGGCTTGACAAGATCAACACCAGGGGATATGATTGAGTGATGAGACTGCTGTAGGATCCCTGAGGAACTTGAAGTGGTCAGGAAGGACTTGGGGGAGGGTGGGACTAGAAATGGTCACAACAGAAAACTAGAAGTTACCAGCATTCTCGACAATTTGAATAGCAGGGGAAAGTTTGGGGATGGGCAAAGCATGCTTTAAAGTTGGAATGGCATGTCGGAAAGGGTTCTCTGCCAATTCCAGTCCATTAGTAGTTGCACGTGGGGTTCTCCTTGTCAGCCGTTGGTCAAGGAATACGGGGTTGTGGTCTGTGTGCTGCGTATTTGCTTTTCCTTTTATCAGTATCAGAGGAGCGTTTGCTTTGTTGAAAATTAGGATTCAAGGTGTTCATTCAGTACCTCATGTTTATTAGTTATGTAGAATCCCAAGAACATACTTTCTTTGAAACTCTTTAGTTTAATGTTTTCATACTAAAGACACATTTTCAAAATATAATAGAAAACATCACACTGTACACTTAAATATGTGCAGTCTTCAAAGTTGTTTTGGGAGTTTTAAGTGCTTTGCATTTAAATATGAATTTTAGAATCAGTTTGCCAATTATAAAAAAAGAACCTTCTGGGATTTTGATTGAGATTTTGTTGAATCTATAGATTCTATGGGAAGAATTGTGTCTTAATTACATTGAGTCTTCTGACCCATGAACATGGTATATCTCTCCATCTATTTATATCTTCTTTAATTTCTTTCCACAGTGTTTTGTAGTTTTTAGTTTAGAGGTCTTTTGCAGTCTTGTTAGATTTATCCCTAAGTATTTCATATTTTTCATACTAATATAAATGGTAATATTTTTCGAATTTCAATTTCTGGATGTTTATTGCTGGTATGTAGAAATACAATCAGCTTGTACATTCCTTGATCTTGTATCCTTCATCTTTGCTAAACTCACTTGTTAGTTCTGGAGCTTCTTCATAGATTTCATCAGCGTTTTCTCCATAAGCAGTGATGTCATCAGTGATTAAAGACAGTTTTTACTTTCTCCTTCCCAAACTGGATACCTCTTATTTACTTTTCTTGCCTGATTGCACTGATTAGAACTTCTGGGACAGGGTTAAATAGAAATATTGATTGCAGAAAACCTTGCCTTGTTTCAGATCTTAAAGGGAATGCATTTAGTCTTTCATCGTTAAGTATGATGTTTGCTGTAGGTTTCACATAGACAATTTTATGAAGTTGAGGAAGTCCCTTGTTATTCCTATTTGGCTTTTTTACCAGGAAATGGAAGTTAGATTTTATAAGAGGTTTTTTGTTGTTGTTGTTGTGTTTTGTTTTGTTTTAGTTAATTGATTGACATTTGAATGTAAAACCAACCAAACTTGCATTCTTGGGAGAAACCCAGTTAGCTGTGATGTATCAACTTATGCACTACTTAGAAGTGTGTTATTTAGTTTCCAAATACTTGGGGAATTTTACTGAGATCTTTCTGTTTCTGATTCCTAATTTAATCCCATTGTGGTCAGAGAACACATTTAGTGTGACTTGAATACTTTTAAATTTATTTAGACTTGTTTTATGTCCCAGAATATGGTCTACCTTGCTAAATATTCCATATGCATTTGAAAACAATGTGTATTCTGCTGCTGTTAGGTCAAATGTTCTATAAATGTCAATTAGGTCAAGTTTTTGATAATATTGTTCAAAGCTTATGTATCCTTGCTCATTTTCTGCAATAATTATCAATTATTATTATTGATAAAAATAATTATTAATTATTGAGAAAGGGTATGTTAGTTTCCTAGGGCTGCCATAATAAAATAACACAGGTTGGGTGGCTTAAACAACAGAAATTTATTTTCTTACAGTTTAGGAGGCTGGAAGTCCCAGATCAAGGTATTGACAGGTTTGGTTTTTCCCAAGGCCTCTTTCCTTAGTTTGTAGATGGTCACCTTCTCACTGTGTCCTCACATGAACTTTCCTCTGTGTGCAAAGCTTCCCTAGTGTCTCTTCTTCATATAAGGACACCAGCCCTCTTGGGTTAGTTTCCTACCCTTATGGCCTCATTTAATGTTGATTACCTCTTGAAAGGCCCCATCTTCAAATAGGGTCACATTGGAGCTTAGGGCTTCAATATATGAAATTTTGGGGGACACAGTTCAGTCTATAACAAGGGGTAATGAAATTTCAGACTGTGTATGTTTGCCTATCTCTGTTTGCAATTCTGTCAGTTCTTGTTTCATATGTTTTGAAAGTTTTGTTATTAGATACATAACTGTTCAGGTTTGTTATATTCTCTTGTTGCTTTTACCCTTTCATCATTATGCAGTGCCTTTCTATATCATTGGGAATGTTCTTTAATCTAGAATCGACTTTGTTATTAATATAGTCATTTCAGCTTTCCTTTGATTAACATTATCATTGTATATTTTTTCTATCCTTTGTCTTTTTTGAAAAAAAAATAATCTGATAATCCCTGCCTTTTAATTAAGAGATTTAAACTATTTACATTAATGTGATTACTAATATGGTGAGGTTTAAATCTATCATCTTGCTACTTGTTTTCCATTCCTCTCACCTGTTCTTTATTACAGCTTTTTCTCTTTTTTTTATCATTTT